>NC_060140.1:383931688-388731688 GCF_021461385.2 Schistocerca piceifrons | reverse complement strand
GATAAGACATCCTACATCTGTGTATATGCCAAAAGAAATATACTTATATACACATTGCCCTAATTCACTGTAGAAGCTTTGACTGTTGGTGCTGAATAAGAAACATAATCTCATTGTTTAAAGTGGCTGAAGGAAAGTGTCTGTGGGAGAAATATTCCTGACATATAATTCACCCATTGTACTGAATTTGAGCTGCTATACTGTGTGACATCATTGCATTGTTTCAAGCATATCAAGCTACGAAACTCGTAATTCTCCTATGTTACCACTAAGAACTGGTGCACGGATGGCTGTGTGTGACGATTTTATACTTCACACTCCTGCTTCAGCACCTGCTTCAAGTGCTGATGTATTGTGATTTCATCACCTCAAAAGTCGAGAAGATTCTTGTTTTGGTCTACAGTATTGAACTCAAGATACTCTAATGCCTAGATAGCCACTGGGAGGTATATCTCATTCGTGGGAAGTTCAGTGATTTTCAATGCTAAGCCCACGATAGGGAAGAATCAACTGAGGTACACATTCATTGCCGTGTTGCACTGGACACAAATCTAAGTGATATTAGGAATACTGTTGTATGTACCAAGACCCCTTGTTTAAATCAATTGGTGCAAACTAATTCATACATAGAATTAGCAGTCATCCTTTTAACCTAATAGTGTGTCATGTAACATCTAAACCTCAACTGATGCAGTGACGTGCATGGTGCTTGTTTTTACTCAGTCATCACGAGGAATGTAAGTTATCCAATTCTGTGTTGAAATTTTCGTTTATTTTTCAAACTAACTGTGTGCGTCATCAGTGCACACATATGAGAATTTTCAAGGTGTCATTGTGAGTAAAGTCTGCTACATAAAATAGCAGTCTATCTGTGGCTAAATATGGCTGTTGGTGATGCTATTTTAATTTCATTGCACATGCCAATGACTCTGAGAATGAATACCTCACATACTTATTTGAGACATTACACATTCGTTTCCCCTTTACTTGTGCACGATAAAATAATGTTAATAAAAACTAATAACCGCTTCACCCTACAATTGAAAGGTTTCATACATGCAGTCAGAACTATTGTTTTAACGTTGATCACTGATGCCTGGTAGCTTATTATTTTAATTATATGTCAATAAAGGAAACAGTCATCAATTACATCACAACTAGCTTATATTTGTCAACTATCTATATTTATGTTTTAGTAAATATGCCAGCCACAGTTTTTAAATCCAGTGGAAATGGCAAATGGAATGAAATATTCAGTTTATAGATGATCACTAGCAAAGCATCACGCCAAACAATTGTCGTTCTTGTATAGCTCCGGACAGGCGTACTGACGGTTGCCTGCAAGTCCGCTGATGCCGCATCTGTGCCTGGTCTGGCGTCCCGCTCTCTCTCTCTCGCTCTCTCTCTCTCTCTACTCTCTAATACTCGAAAATGGCAACGCTGAGTGTCCATCATTGCCTAGTTCAAGCGCCAGTGGAGCGTCAGTAGCGAAACGGCGTGTAGGTTTTTGCACAGTTCTTGTTTTCCATTCCTTACTGAGTTATTAGTTTCGGCAGTCTGACTCAAAGTAAAAAAGGGTATTTTGTGGTATTATTCGTGAAATTTATTTACTAAGTGGAAGTGTTTGTGTGACTTGAACATGGAAAAGCAGGAATAAAGTGAGATTTCCCCTGTGCCATGTGAGTCTTGTTTACAGACAACTCCAACATAACGCACTCTGACAGCAGGAATAATACGACTGAAAAATGCAACTGAGTTTTGACGGCAAAACTAATCCAGAATCCACAATGTCTACAAATGTTTATAACACTTTGTAGCAATGATGATAAAATGTTAGCATCAACACACATGCTTGTTAGGAAAGGTGGACGTAATCAATAGCAACGACATCAAGCAATGCAGTCGTATTACTACATAAAATTCACAGTCTAACAATGGCGAAAATGTGTTCAGCACGCAGAAGACCTACAGAAAAACGATTTTGAAAAATAAGTCGTCCGAGGCAGTGAATTGAGCATACAATCATCAACTGCAATGATAACAACTACAGATGATAAGAGCAAAAACGCAATGAGGTAGATGACACAAGTGAACACCACTTTTCCCTCAATTAACTGTCCAGTTATAACAACAACGTTTCATAAGGAATAATTTAATAAATATTATATTGTAAACGAATTGTATTGTTAGTGTTTTGTATTCATTTGCAAGCAAAATCTGTACGTATATCAGACTGGATTCCATGGGGAACGTATATGCTCAAAGACTGCACAAACATTTGTAAAACAAGGTAGGAATTTACTGGAACCAGTTGCGTAGTAATCTTGTTGTTTGGGAGACCTAGATTTCAGCTATCTTAGAGTTAAGAGTTAACGTCAGTGCTTTTAGAAAGTGTCACACTGACCAATTATGTGTCTTCGTTAGCCTGATTCTCTGCTTTAAATTGCAGTAATTACATTTTTTACCCTGTGCACTGAAAAACGCAAATAACGACTTGAATGAGACGGTTTTTAAAATGTTTTTAAATTCAAGTAATGTACACATACACTGCATGATGCGTTACACAACCAAAGCGGAAACTATTATAATGAGTAATAGAGGTGCATGTGACTATAAATGAATTTCGCTCCCGGTGTGACAACTGTGCGCTAACAGCCACCCGCCAGTACGACTGAGCAGAACGGTAGCGGGGTAAGGATTGTAAAGAGAATCGAATCTGCTATCACTGCAGGATGCAGGGTCATGTCTCGAGAGATTGTCGCAGCAAGAAGAATGGTAATGAGAACAACAGGCAATCTGCCAGATATTTAAACGAGTACGGGGACGTACATCGTCACCACTCCGTCCGCCCCTTGCCAGAGACAGTGATTCCTGTTAGTTTCTGCGAAAATCAGACTGAAAATGACTTCGTGATTGGTGCTGTATATCGTGGGAGAAACATCAAACTACTTATTGACACAGGAGCACAGCCGGCGCCTGGTGGCCGAGCGGTTCTAGGCGCTTCAGTCTGGAACCGCGCGACTGCTACGGTCGCAGGTTCGAATCCTGCCTCGGGCATGGATGTGTGTCATGTTCTTAGGTTAGTTAGGTTTAAGTAGTTCTAAGTTCTAGGGGACTGATGACCTGAGATGTTAAGTCCCATAGTGCTCAGAGCCATTTGAACCATTTGAACAGGAGCACAGACCTCATTAATGTGGTGTTGCATAAATAAACGGAAAAATTGAAACCGCCGCTATTAAAAGCGCAAGGGTTAAACGGAGAAAAGCGACGTAATTATGGAGAAGTTGACGTAGAATTAATTCTTGGCCAAGGCCAAGATGAAGGTGAAAATAAAGATAAATACACAGCAAGGGTGCAAGTAGTTTCAAATAACGAAACGCGTTACGACGGTGTACTTGTTTTTGATTTCGTATCCGCTAACGAGGCAGAGATATTTGTCACAGAAACAAATATCGGACTAGGCCGTAGCAACTACAACCTAGGATATCGTTCTTCAGATCGTACTCAAAGGAGCATCAATACTGACGTCATGGGAATGGACCACCCACACGATGCATCAGTTCAAACTGTCCGAGTCGATGTTCAAATTGATAGCCTCAGCAAATCCCCAATGGAGCAGGAAAGACAATCTACGTTGAAATTAAGTCACCCCAATGCAAGCAAGGAACTTTGTTACTAATTGAGCTACCCGAGAAAAGTGAGTTACTGGATACAATACATTGTAATGTTGCTAGAAGTGTAGGTGTCGTTACAATGGTGAGACAGAATGTCGCAAAAGTCCCGGTTACAATAACGAATATGAGCAATGAGGATGTTGCTTTGCCACGAGGAACGAAAGTTGCTGAAGTGTCGAACGTAAGTAAAAGTGACGTAATAAGATTGCAGATGAGGTAACAAATGCTGCAGTTATAAACACAGATTTTCGTAACAGTACCGCAAAATTACAACGAGGAGACGAAGTTAATAATGAACTGAAGCGCCATATTTGGGAAAAGATAGAACATTTGACAGCCGATGAACAGAAGATTTTAGCGCCTGTTTTGTTGGAGTATGCAGATTTATTCCAAGAACGTGCAAAACCACCTGTCACTCATTTACAGGGCTATTGCCAATGAGTGAAGCGATTTCATAAATTCACTGTAGCTCCATTTATTGACATATGGTCACGACACACTACAGATACGTAGAAAAACTCATAAAGTTTTGTTCGACTGAAGCTGCACTTCAGGTTTCTGTCGCCAGAGCGCTCGAGAGCGCAGTGAGACAAAATGGCGACAGGAGCCGAGAAAGCGTATGTTGTGCTTGAAATGCACTCACATCAGTCAGTCATAACAGTGCAACGACACTTCAGGACGAAGTTCAACAAAGATCCACCAACTGCTACCTCCATTCGGCGATGGTATGCGCAATTAAAGCTTCTGGATGCCTCTGTAAGGGGAAATCAATGGGTCGGCCTGCAGTGAGCGAAGAAACGGTTGAACGCGTGCGGGCAAGTTTCACGCGTAGCCCGCGGATGTCGACGAATAAAGCAAGCAGGGAGCTAAACATACCACAGGATGGTGCTCCACCGCACTTCCATCACGACGTTCGGCATTTCTTAAACAGGAGATTGGAAAACCGATGGATTGGTCGTGGTGGAGATCATGATCATCAATTCATGTCATGGCCTCCACGCTCTCCCGACTTAACCCCATGCAATTTCTTTCTGTGGTGTTATGTGAAAGATTCAGTGTTTAAACCTCCTCTACCAAGAAACGTGCCAGAACTGTGAGCTCGCATCAACGATGCTTTCGAACTCACTGATGGGGACATGCTGCGCCGAGTGTGGGAGGAACTTCATTATCGGCTTAATGTCTGCCGAATCACTAAAGGGGCACATATCGAACATTTGTGAATGCCTAAAAAAACTTTTTGAGTTTTTGTATGTGTGTGCAAAGCATTGTGAAAATATCTCAAATAATAAAGTTATTGTAGAGTTGTGAAATCGCTTCAATCATTTGTAATAATCCTGTAGTTCAGCATCGTTTTCATTTAGGGAATGCTGCCCCAATCACACAGAAACCTTACCGGATACCATTTAGTCAAAGAGAGTTGGTAGAAGACTTGGTTAAAGAACAATTAGAAGCCGGAATTACAAAAAATGACATCCTTCAGACCCACTGTGAAGTTCGCCTGTTGTAACTGTAAAGAAGAAATCAATTTCTGGAGAACCACAGTTCCGTTTTTGTGTTGATTATCGATCTTTGAATGCTGTGACCACACTTGACATTTACCCCTTACCAAATTTAATGGAAACCTTGGATTACTTGGGCAGACGTCGAATTTTTTCAGCATGTGATTTAAAAAGTGGTTATCACCAGTTGACAGTGCATCCAGACGATCATGCAAAAACTTCATATGTAACAGCAGCAGGAGTATACAAGTATCTTCGTATGCCGTTTGGACTTCGTAATGCTCCAGCTACATTTCAACGCCTGATGGATTCAGTTTTACGAGGGCTCATCCCAACACAACCACTTGTTTTCCTTGATGATGTATTAATTTTTGGTGAAATCATGGAGCAGCATACTGAGAGACTACAAGCTGTTTTTGAGCGTATAAGAAGCAGTCCTGTCTTTATCAATAGATAAATGTCATTTTGCACAAAGTAAAGTTAACTATCTTGGTCATGTTATAACCAGTGAAGGTGTTCGATCTGATCCAAAATTAATTGAAGATGTAAAGAATTTTCCTGAACCACAGAATTTGGAAGAACTTAAAACTGCTCTAACCACAGCCCCAGTGTTACCCTACCCGGCTTTCAGTAAACATTTATTCTTTCAACGTATGCATCCAATTTTGCCACAAGTGCAATCTTGTCTCAAGAAGTTGATGGTCATGAACATCCAATCTCATTTGCTTCCAGACAATTAAACAAAGCAGAATGTAATTATACTACTACCGATAAGGAGCTTTGTGCTTTGATTTTTGGTATAACATGTAACAGATGTTTCTTAAGAGGAAGAGAATTTACAGTTATTAGAGATCCTGCCGCATTTAAATGGTTATTGAGCTTAAAGGATCCAAATTCCAGATTAACAAGATGGGCATTAAGACTGAGTGAGTACCAATTTAAGGTTATTCATCGACCTGGTAAACAACATGTGAATGCTAATGTAATGAGTCGAAAAATCAATGTTTGTGTTACAAGGAGTCGAGAAGAAGAGTTAAAGGCAGCTCAGGAAAAAGATCCACAAGGCAAATTACGGAAAAAATGATCAATGTTTTGTCGAAAAAGATGGATTATTGCACAAAATCACTAGTAAAGGAAAATAGCCTAGTTATTCCAGAAAGCATGAAAGAGCAAATCATGAGAGAGCAACACGATTCTTTATTATGAGGACATTGCGGTAAAAAAGCAACAAACATTAAAGTAGCTCAAATGCTTTGGTGGCCGAGCCGCAAAGCTGACGTTTTCGAGTTTGTTTCCCAATCTGATTCCTGTAACAGACAGAATAATGTAGGAAAAAGTAGAGCGCCATTGCAAAAACCGCCAGAAACAAGTGAACCATTTGAACGAGTAGGACTAGATGTCGTAGGACAGTTGCCTTCGACAAAAGATGGAAAAAATTCCTTATTGACAATGTTAGATTATTTCTCTAGACACCTTCTCATGATACCAATACCTGATCAGAGCGCTGAGACTATAGCTAAAGTTTTTGTAAAAGAATGGATTCTTAAGTATGGATCACAGTTAAGTATAATTAGTGATCAAGGAACGAATTTTATGAGTGAATTACTTAAACAGACTTGTAAGCTTACGCAAATAACTCGGTTAAGGACTAAACCAGCATACCCTGAAGGAAATGGAAGAATCGAGCGAGTCCTCAGAACAATAATTAAAATGGTTAGCCACTATGTGAGCAGCAAACACAACGCCAAAATGCATAGCACAACTGGCCTAAGTCCATATGAGATCGCCTACGGAAGAAGAATGCATTCACCTTTGGACTTTGAACGATCGACTGCCGGATTCAGCAATGAACATGTAAGGGATCTAGCACGCAAGCTAAAGGAAGCATGGAGGGAGTGAAACAGCGGTATCATCAATCCTTACTTCGGCAAGCAAGACAACACGACCGCCAAGCAGCAGTGCACAGTATCGAGTTGGAGATCTTGTGTATCTGAGCAACGTGGTGTTAAGAGCCAAGTCAAAAAGCTTTAAGAAGTGTTGGAAAGGACCATATCCAATCTTGGAGGTGTTGTCGCCAGTCACTCTCAAGCTCCAACTGCCCTTTCGTTTGATTGCCGTTCATATCAATCGTGTAGAGCCATTTCTGGGTAGATTTCCTGTAGTATCGCAAGACGACGAGGACCGACCGAGAGGCAGACCTGCTGTTCTCAAATCTAGAAAGCGAGAATCGCGAGGTCGCAGTCCAGACTTCGAGGCCGAGGCATCGCCACGTTCCGAGCGATCCTGTTCCAGACACCCCTACAATCTGCACAAACGTGTGCAGTGTGTGAGAGTGCAATGCGTGTGTTTATTTCAGCCATGCGCGTACGTGAACGTGTTGCGAAAATTTAGTATAGAAGCTATTGCACGAGTGCACAAGTGAAACTATACCTTTTATTCCAGAGGTTACCACAAGAAACTCTTATTTTATGTTCATTGTTAACTCTAGTATTTAGAACTAATTAAACATGTTCGTTTTTATTCTAATGCTTGCTATGATAGCGTATTCTACTAATTCTGTAGTAATAGTCCCACAGAGTACAGGTGTTTTGTTTGAACCACGTTCAGACATGGTAGTTTCAACAAGTAATACAAAACTTGTCCTCAAGTACAATCTGAGTGAAATCCAGCAACAGTTCAATTACGTAAAGAAGCAAATTGACCTAATTCGTTCTGTTAAGGGCAATGATACAGCTTTGGAAATGGGTACATCTTGGTATAATAACTGGATCACAGCCAAAATGCAGGTAGTGTCTACATTTGCTAATTATGAGCAAGAGATTTACTGTTTTTTAAAGCTTTTGCCACACAAAACTTTAATTAGGAGTAAACGTGCCTGGTTTGATTTTGGAGGGAGTATGCTTCGTACTGTATTTGGTACTTTAACTAGTCGGGATCTATGGGAAGTTAAAGGCAAAATATTAGCTCTTGAACAACAGTCCAGTCTAATGAAATTATCGTATTAAAGAATATGCAAAGAACCATTACTAACTTCACAGTTTTCATTGAATGTAATGTAATGTATCTCACATTTCCACGTACTTCGTAATGAAACGAACGCAAATATCCAAGAACTATTCCAAGGATTAAATGCTGTGAGTGCACACTTAAATTTAGACACTCTTTTGTTAAGGATTACTGATAGTTTATCAAATGCTAGAAGTGATGCTCTTAACTTAAGAACAGCCTTAGAAAGTAGTTTAAATTATTGTTGAGCAGCTTACTACTATATCCAGAACAATTTTTACACATCCTACTATCAATTGAACGAAAGCTAGATGCAACATATACTATGATTTACCCTGTTACAATTTATATGCTTACTATAAGTTAACCACCACACAATTCTTAATGATTGAAGATGAATTAACTGTTATTGTTTCTATTCCCATTGCTAGATCAAAGTATAATTTTGAAATGTATAAGATTTATACTTACCCAGTGAAATTGAGACAGGCAGGTATTCATGTAAAGTATGTACTGAATGATTATCTACTGATCAGCAAGTATCGTAGATATTTTGTGTCCCTAAATGAAAATGATTTGCATATGTGTAAATGTAGTCATAAGCTAATTTGCCCTGAATCGGCGGTATTCTTAGACAGTAGAGTGTACAGCTGTGAGAAAGAATCGTTTATGAATCATCCCCCCAAGAGAGGACTGCCCTAGAATTTTAACGCATTTTCATCATCCATTTCTTAAACAATGTTCTGAAGGTATAATTTTCTCATTAAACTCCACCCTTGATGGCACATTTGCATGTAAAAACTATGATACACCTGAGCTACCCTTTACGCTAAAATTGAACAATAGTGGATTAATCTTCAATGCCACACATTGTGATTTATCATGTGAACTATTTGATTTGCCTAGTGTGTTGCCAACTACATTTCATGCAACTGGGCATTTGCCATTAACGAGAACGTTATCTGTTTATCACAATGGTTCATACATACGAACTTACGGAAAGCATTCCTTATCAAGTTTTTCTGAAGACAATAATTTAATTAAGGACATCCATTAAATTGTAGCCTCTTCAAATAATGAGTCAAATTTCATTGAAGTGGCAAATAGAGTTAAGTCCTTCAATTCATCCAGTAATGTTAATGCGTACTTGATTGTCAGTATTGTGTTTTTGCTGCTTCTATTAATTTGTTCTTTGTCAACAGCATTTGTCATGCATAAAATTGTCATCTTGAAGGCACACTTCTCTGTACCGAACGTTACTGTGTCTGCAAATGAAATACATGTTGCACTGCCTTCTGATGCCACAAATGAGGAAAAAGATTCATAACGCCCAGGAGGTCGTTTAGAGCCACCTATGGTTGCCGTTTTTCTTTGGGCAGAGTGATGTAAGGGTCTACGGATTGCACGCAGCCGTACGGTACGTTAACACGCGCTTGCCAGCCGACCTGCGTGGAATGCTGACAATCTGCTTGGTCAGTAGACTCGTGTCCGGCCGCGACTGGCCGCCGTCCGCAGCGGGCAGTATTAACTAGCGCGGCCTCGGGCGCAATTATGTCTCTTTTCTTAGCTCACCATGTAGTCTTTTGATGCGACCGTAATTAGCCGGCGTTAGGATGTCAGACACAGTGATGATGGGTGCGCGTAGCGTGCGTGTTTTATAATCCACCTTCGTTAATAGAATTGTTTAAACTTACCTCTCGTGTTCGCGTATTGCCGTACCTCAAGAAACCACCGCTTACAAATCCTGACAAAATATTCGTGTAATCATCATCCGGGGCATGAACACAAACTAACACCCTTGTAGTAGGTTACCAATTATCAATGAGATCGGTACATATGCCGCCCGAGGTATCATCGTGTCAGTATTGGCTCTTGAACGAAATACTTTCATGACCACTGGTCTAAACGCACTAACCTGAAGGGCTTAGTATGCGTTTCGAGATTGTAAGAGAAAGAAAATTAGGAGATAAAGCGTTATCGCTTACCTTGCAGATTAAGGATTACTAATATTATAATACGCAGGGGAAAACAAATTCCGTGTTTCTGCTTTTGCTTTTCTACGCTCAATTTCAGTCCCTGTGTTACACATGAGTACCTGCACAATAACTTAGGTGCCAGCGACAGCCTTGACATATGACCAGAATTTCTTTGAGATTTGTGTTTTTGACTGTATGTTTTGACGGATCCTTCGTATTATGAAGTGTTTTTCTGTTCAACAAATCGATCCTGTGTTTGGTCAACATTTCTTTTTTTTAATTGAGCCGCAGTTTTTCTATGGAGATATGATACGACCGCCTCTTTTTCTATATTACTGGAAACGTAAATGTTCCCAGTTACTGTAACTGTTCTTTACAGAGAGTAGTCATAGTCGCTACAAATGATTCATGGTTGTTGATAACTCAATATGGATATCCTCAAAGATGTGAAGTCTATTTCTTGCGATTAGATCTAACGCATTTCCATCATGAGTCAGCTTCCAAATATCTGTTGTAGGTTGTAATTACCTCTCTTAGTGAGGAGATCTTGACAGGGTTGCAATTTAGAATAGATTTAGCACATACCATATGAAGTTCATTTATGTAAATGAGCTACAGGTACAACGTTTTTGTGTTTAGGCTTCATAACAACTACTGTTCATTTCTCCACATCATGTTATTGAGGCTGTAAGTTGTGAATTACTTATCAGACACTCTACAACACCAGAAGACAGACAAGATAGCTTAATACACAGCACCACGAAAAGTGCAACACACGTGTCATTAAGACCAAGCGATAAGAATATTTCGAAAATTAAAATTCTTACTGGAGCAAGGTCACAGTGCATCAGAGAGAAACTAATACTCTCGTTGATAATTGTAATACTGTGCAATACGAATATTCATAAATGTCCACATAAATATGTCAATTTTATTGGTTATACAAAAATTAGCCGGTAGTTCCTGATACAACGCACCTTTTGTAACTGTATTGTAAGAGTCGTGTGTGTTCTACATACCTTAAATCGTGAGTACAATGGTTATGTAGACATGTACTGATTATTTCTGGGTAGCATTTGTGCTATTAACCAATTTCTGGCTAAATATTGAACGAAATTCGTCCATACTTCGTGCAAAATGTCTGAGCCAGGCAAAATACCCTCAGACTTCAAAAAGAATATAATCATTACAGTTTCAAATAAAGCAGGTGCTGACAGGTGTGAATATTACCGAACTATCAGTTTAATAAGTCGAGATTTAAAATACAAACATGATTTCTTTGCAGAAGAATGGAAAAACTGGTAGAAGCTAACCTCGGGAGAAGTTCAGTTTGGATTCCGGAGAGATGTCGGAACACTTCAAGCAATATTTACCTTACTACTTAGAACATACTGTCGGTTATCGAAAAGCACACCTCCGCTTATAGCATTTGTAGTCTTAGAGATAGCTTTTGACAATGCTGACTGGCGTACACTCTGAAATTCTGAAGGTGGCATGGGTAAAATACGGAGAGCAAAAGGTTATTTACAACTTTTACAAACCCCAGACAGCAGTTATGAGTCAATCGGCTCGATAGGGAAGCAGTGGTTGAGAAGAAAAGGAGACAGAATTGTAGTCTATCGCCGATATTATTCAGTCCGTACACTGAGCAAGCAGTAAAGGAAACGAAAGAAAAATTTGGAGTAGGAATCAAAGTTCAGGGAGAAGAAATAAAAATTCAAAGGTTTGCTGATGACATTGAGACAGTAAAGGACGTGGAAGAGCAGTTGAATGGAATGGATAGTGTGTTGAATAGAGGAAATAGGTTGAACGTCAACAAACGCAAAACAAGGATAATGGAACTTAGTCGAATTAAATCAGGTGATGCCGAGGGAATCAGGCAAGGAAACGAGAAACTTAAATTAGTACAGGAGTTTTATTACGTGGGCAGTAAAATAGGGGATGACGGTCGAAGTGGAGGGGATATTAAATGTAGTCTGGCAACTGCAAGAAAAGCGTTTCTGAAAAAAAGAAATTTGTTGAAACGTAGTATAGATTTAAGTCCTAGGAAGTCTTTTCTGAAAGTATTTGTCAGAAGGTTCGCCACACATGGAAGTGAAACAGAGGTAATAAACAGTTTAGACAAGAATAGAGTAGAAGCTTTTGAAATGTCGTGCTACAGATGCATGCAGAACGTTAGTTGGGCAGGTCACATAACTGATCATTCGTTGGGCAGGTCACATAACTGATGAGGTGGTACTGAATAGAACGGGGAGGGGGTATTGTTGTGCAATTTGATTATAAGAAGGGATCAGTCGGTAGGACACATTCAGAGACACCAATTTATTATGGGAGAGAAGTGTGGAGAGTGAAAATCGTAGAGGCAGACCAGAAGATGAATACGGTAAGCAGATGTAAGTTGCATTAGTTACTCGGAGATGAACAGACTTGCGCAGGATAGAGTAGCGTAGAGAGCTGCACCAGATCAGTCTTCGCACTGAATACCACAACGCACAACACATTCAACGATGTTGGGATCCTGTCTGGATGATCATTGATAACAAATTTGTGTTATGGAATTCTTACCGTTCTGGTTAGTACAGCTTACGATGCTAAAGCTAATCCTTTAACATTTACTTGTGCAGTTTTCAGTTCCATATACTCATGCAATAGTAGGTTGGAGTACTAGCAAAACGGCGCAAAAGTTCATGCTCCAACTTATGTGAGAGCCTTATAGCTACCAAATGAGATTAACGGTTCTTTTCTCAACTGATACAACACTGACGGAAAAAGTCACAACACCAAAAAATATTTAATGTAGAGTAAAGAAATTTCGGGAATACGTTTGTCTAGGTAGCATATTTAAGTGATTAATACTGCAAGATCACAGGCTAATATAAGAGCAAGACAAGCCATCACAAATGAGAAATGCTGGCACATTAATAACCGGTGCAAGCGCCAGAATGTTGAATGCAAGCACACAAACGTGCATGCATTGTGTTGAACAGGTGCCGGATGTCAGTTTGTTGGATTGTGTTCCATGTATGTCGCACTTGGTCGGTCTCGGTCAATACAGGGACGGTTAATGCCGTTTGTGGATGACACTGCAGTTGTCACCCGATGATGTCCGGAAGGTGTTTGACATAGTTCCCCACAGTCGTTTGATGAACAAAGTAAGAGCTTATGGACTATCAGACCAATTGTTTGATTGGACTGAAGAGTTCCTAGATAACAGAACGCACCATGTCATTCTCAATGGAGAGAAATCTTCCGAAGAAAGAGGAGTGTCGTAGGACCGTTACTATTCACAACATATATACAGGATGTTACAAAAAGTTACTGCCAAACTTTCAGGAAACATTCCTCACACACAAATAAAGAAAAGATGTTATGTGGACATGCGTCCGGAAACGTTAATTTCCATGTTAGAGCTCATTTTAGTTTCGTCAGTATGTACTGTACTTCCTCGATTCACCGCCAGTTGGACCAATTGAAGGAAGGTAATGTTGACTTCGGTGCTTGTGTTGTCATGCGACTCATTGCTCTACAGTACTAGCATCAAGCACATCAGTACGTAGCATCAACAGGTTAGTGTTCATCACGAACGTGGTTTTGCAGTCAGTGCAATGTCTACAAATGCGGAGTTGGCAGATGCCCATTTGATGTATGGATTAGCACGGGGCAATAGCCGTGGCGCGGTACGTTTGTATCGAGACACATTTCCAGAACGAAGGTGTCCCGACAGGAAGACGTTCGAAGCAATTGATCGGCGTCTTAGGGAGCACGGAACATTCCAGCCTATGACTCGCGACAGGGGAAGACCTAGAACGACGAGGACACCTGCAATGGACGAGGCAATTCTTCGTGCAGTTGACGATAACCCCAATGTCAGCGTCAGAGAAGTTGCTGCTGTACAAGGAAACGTTGACCACGTCACTGTATGGAGAGTGCTACGAGAGAACCAGTTGTTTCCGTACCATGTACAGCGTGTGCAGGCACTATCAGCAGCTGATTTGCCTCCACGGGTACACTTCTGCGAATGGTTCATCCAACAATGTGTCAATCCTCATTTCAGTGCAAATGTTCTCTTTACGGATGAGGCTTCATTCCAACGTGATCAAACTGTAAATTTTCACAATCCACATGTATGGGCTGACGAGAATCCGCACGCAATTGTACAACCACGTCATCAACACAGATTTTCTGTAAACGTTTGGGTAGGCATTATTAGTGATGTCTTGATTGGGCCCCATGTTCTTCTACCTACGCTCAATGAGCACGTTATCATGATTTCATACGGGATACTCTACCTGTGCTGCTAGAACATGTGCCTTTATAAGTACGACACAACATGTGATTCATGCACGATGGAGCTCCTGCACATTTCAGTCGAAGTGTTCGTACGATTCTCAACAACAGATCCGGTGACCGATGGATTGGTAGAGGCGGAACAATTCCATGGCCTCCACGCTCTCCTGACCTCAACCCTCTTGACTTCCATTTATGGGGGCATAGGAAAGCTCTTGTCTACGCAACCCCGGTACCAAATGTAGAGACTCTTCGTGCTCGTATTGTGGACGGCTGTGATACAATACGCCATTCTCCAGGGCCGCATCAGCGCATCAGGGATTCCATGCGACGGAGGGTGGATGCATGTATCCTCGCTAACGGAGGACATTTTGAACATTTCCTGTAACAAAGTGTTTGAAGTCACGCTGGGACGTTCTGTTGCTGTGTGTTTCCATTCCATGATTAATGTGATTTGAAGAGAAGTAATAAAATGAGCTTTAACATGGAAAGTAAGCGTTTCCGGACACATGTCCACATAACATATTTTCTTTCTTTGTGTGTGAGAAATGTTTCCTGAAAGTTGTAACACCCTATATATATATATATATATATATATATATATATATATATATATATATATATATATATATACATCGGAAGTTCACTGAGGCTTTTTGCGGATGATGCTGTAGTACATCGAGAGGTTGTAACAGTGAAAAATTGTAATGAAATGCAGGAGGATCCGCATCGAATTGACGCATGGTGCAGAGAATTGCAGTTGAATCTCAATGTAGACAAGTGTAATGTACTGCAAATACACAGAAAGAAAGATACTTTATCATTTAGCTACAATATTACAGTTCAACAACTCGAAGCAGTTAATTCCATAAGTTATCGGGGAGTAGGCATTTGGAGTGATTTAAAATGGAATGACCATATAAAATTAACCGTCGATAAAGCAGATGCCAGACTGAGATTCATTGGAAGAATCCTAAGGAAATGCAGTTCGAAAACAAAGGAAGTAGGTTACACTACACTTGTTCGCCCACTGTATCAATACTGCTCACCGGTGTGGGATCCGTACCAGATATGGTTGATACAAGAGATAGAGAAGATCCAACGGATCATTTAATAATCGCGGAAGCGTCGGAGATGACAGATCAACTCCAATGGAAGACTCTGCAAGAGAGACGCTCAGTAGCTTGGTACGGGCTTTTGTTGAAGTTTCGAGAACATACCTTCGCCGAGGAGTCAAGCAGTATATTGCTCCCATCTACGTATATCTCTCGAAGAGACCATGAGGATAAAATCAGAGAGATTAGAGCCCACATAGAGGCATACCGACAATCTTTCTTTCCACGAACAATACGAGACTGAAATAGAATGGAGAACCGATAGAGGTACTCAGGGTACCCTCCGCCACACATCGTCAGGTGGCTTGCGGAGTATGGATGTAGATGTAGATATGTGCTTGATTGCAGACAGATTTGATGATCGAGCAAGCCAAGGAAACATTTCAACATTCTGTAGAGCATTTTGGGTTACAACAGGGGTATTTAGGCGAGCATTACGCAGATGCTGTTCATAAATGGCAGCACGGCAGGTTGAACCACCAGACTGTCGTACAGAATTGCAGTCGTGGAGCGTGAGATACCTGGGACAGTGCAGCTGCTGTCATACGAAATCGGATCCGAGACCATAACTATAGGTGCAGGTCTTCTACACAGGCCGATTGGTTGCAGGCCTTCAAATAGCCTCCTTGGAATCCATACATGGCTATCTCTGGCTCCGAACCAGGACCAGCTTTCATCATAAAACATCAGACCTCCTCGCTACGCTCCGATGAGTTCTCGTTTGACACCGCTGACATCGCAAATGACGGTGGTTTGAGGTCAGTGGAATACACGATACAGGGCTTCTGGCTCGGAGCTGTCCTGGAAGTAACTGATTTGTAACAGTTGGTTGTATCACTGTGGTGCGAACAGCTGCTCAAATTACTGCTGCAGATGCAATACGATGCTCAGAACCAAACGCCAAACACAATGGCCTTCCCTCTCGGTAGTGCCATGTGGCCGTTCAGAGACCGCTCTTCTTGCGATCGGACACTCCCATGACCACCGCTGTCAGCAGTCATGTACATACAGTTGCTATATTCCTGCAAAGTCTTTCAGCAATGTCACAGACAGGAAGTCGTTTCTGAAAGTATTTGTATGGAGGGTAGCCATGTATGGAAGTGAAACATGGACGATAAATAGTTTGGACAAGAAGAGAATAGAAGCTTTCGAAATGTGGTGCTACAGAAGAATGCTGAAGGTTAGATGGGTAGTTCACATAACTAATGAGGAGGTACTGAATAGAAATGGGGAGAAGAGGAGTTTGTGGCACAACTTGACAAAAAGAAGGGACCGGTTGGTAGGACATGTTCTGAGGCATCAAGGGATCACCAATTTAGTATTGGAGGGCAGCGTGGAGGGTAAAAATCGTAGAGGGAGACCAAGAGATGGATACACTAAGCAGATTCAGAAGGATGTAGGTTGCAGTAAGTACTGGGAGATGAAGAAGCTTGCACAGGATAGAGTAGCATGGAGAGCTGCATCAAACCAGTCTCAGGACTTAAGACCACAACTACGACAACAACACAGAAAGTACATCCAGCTTCTCGTAACCCTATTACACGACCTCGTTCAAACGCTGTTAGGTGCTGACGATGGCATCTTTGTTGTCTTAAAGGCTGTCTTGACTAATGTCAACTCTCGACGTCCTACCTGAAAGGTAACTAACACTTATGACCGTTACTGCGAGTATTTAAAGCAAACCTGATTTACATTCTCATGATGGCGGGAAATTTGAATAGACATCACCTTTCAGAAGGGGAAACACACCTACCAACCTTCGTTTATGTCGCAAAACTCCTTCCTTGCGTACTTATATGGATATGGTGTCTGTTCTTTCGGACATTTCCGAAAGAACAGACATGTCCGAAAGAAAAGACACCATATCCATATAAGTATATAGTTCTGGATATACCGGCCATGACCTTCTTCTTCTGTGCGGATGCACACATATTACCCAAACTCATAAGGGACTTGGTAAGAATGTCTTCCACGAGTTGTGAGTGTGTTGCGTAGGGACACCACGATTGTAGTGTGTGGACATACGAGGGTGAGTCAAATGAAAACCTTAAATTTGTAACAATAAATCGAAATTTCGCGCCGTTATCCTGTAAGTTAGTAAGCGTGCTACAAACGGCCTGCAGAATGGCCTGTAGGTGGCAGCATAATGCAGATGCACACCTACCGTCGCAGTATCAGTATAAAGATGGCCGCCCCACTTGCGACTTACACCAGGGGAGAACAGTGTTCTGTTATTCGGTTTTTGCCTAATGAAGGTGTCAAATCTATTGAAATTCATCGACGAGTGAAGGTTCTGTACGGTGATGCATGTTTGTCACAGCAGCAAGTCTACGAATGGAGTAGGAAGTTCGCAAATGGTGTGACTTCAGTGGAAGATGCTCCTCGTCCAGGACAGGCACAACGAGTTCTGACTCCACAGAACATTCCAGCAGTTGAAGCCATAGTGAAGGAAAACCTCCGAATGACACTGAATGACATTGCAGCATGTTTACAGATTAGTCATGGGTCAGCACACCACAATGTGCATAATGTACTCCACTTTCACAAAGTGTCTGCAACATGGGTGCCACGGCAGCTGACTCCTAAAATGAGAGAGCGACGTGTTGATGCTTGTGAAGAACTTTTTCGGCGCTTTGAACGAGAAGGTGATGGCTTCCTTCCAAGAAACGTTACTGGGGACGAAACCTGAGTTCACTTCCACCAACCAGAAACGAAGAGGGCGAGCAAGGAATGGCGCCATTCCTCATCACCAAAACCAAAGAAGTTTCGAACAGAATGATCAGCAGGGAAGGTTATGCTGATTCTTTTGGGACGAAAAAGGCGTCTTTTTTTAGCATTACAAGCCTAGAGACACCACTGTTACCAGTGCATCATACACAGACCTCCCAAAAGCTCATCTGCTTCCTGCAATCAAATCAAAGCGACGTGGACTGCTGTCAGCGGGTGTCCTTTTGCAACATGACAATGCAAGGTCCCACACTGCCCGTACAACAGTTGCAACAATCACAGACCTGCATTTTGAGTGTCTTCCTCATCCACCATACTCACCAGACCTTGCCCCAAGTGATTTCCATATGTTTGGACCACTCAAAGACTCAATGGGAGGAAAGAAGTTCCGTTCTGATGAAGAGGTACGCCACGTGGTGCATGAGTGGTTGCGCGGACTACCAAAAGAATTTTTTACTAAAGGAATTTATGCACTTCGTAAGCGCTGGAGGACTTGGATTGAGCGTGGGGAAGATTATGTTTAAAAGTGATACAGCTTTGTTCGACTTTTGCACAATAAATAATATTTAAAAACATATTTAAGGTTTTCATTTGACTCACCCTCGTATGTCCACACACTACATTCGTGGTGTCCCTACCCAACACACTCACTGCTCGTGGAAGACATTCTTACCAAGTCCCTTATGAGTTTGGGTAATATGTGTGCATCCGCACAGAAGAAGAAGGTCATGGCCGGTATATCCAGAACTAAATACTTATATGGATATGGTATCTTTTCTTTCGGACATGTCTGTATAAGGTGAGAATGTGGGGTCTCGCGAGAGGCGTGCACGAGATAGTCTCTGCAGTCGCACTATCCTCTGTGCCCTCGGTGGCTCAGATGGATAGAGCGTCTGCCATGTAAGCAGAAGATACAGTGTTCGAGTTCCGGTCGGGGCACACATTTTCACCTGTCCCCGTCGACATATATCAACGCCCGTCTGCAGCTGAAGGTGTTCATATATAATTCCCATTCCTTCTAGGTGTTGTGATTTTTTTCTTTTTCCGTCGTTGTACATGCAGAGCTGGAGACAGCTCATGGCCTGCTCCGTTCTCTTCCATTTTCTCCACACTTATAGGATTTGTAAATCAGTGCCCAAACATCAGTTTGCTAACGCACTACAAGCAACACGATGCACAGAAAAACGTCAAAATAATGCCGCAGATGATTTCTTAGTGCTAATAAGCATCAAAAACGGAAAATATTCTTTGTGCCAAATCTGACATTTGTCATGCATATAAAGAAACAATGTATCTCTGTTTCCATGTTCTCATTTGTATCCACAAAACGGAAAACGTGCTCCGATACCAAAGAATCATGCTGCTCATCGGGAGGGCGCAGAAAATAATTAGACAACTTAAAAAATATTTTTATCTTTGTGACAGGGGTGTCCAACAAGCTGTCGCTCGCGGGCTGCACGCGGCCCAAAGCAAATTTCAACGCGGTATCATACGGCTGGTGAACAATAAATATTCCATAAAATTCTGTTGATATAAAGTTAAGATAAACCGAAACATAATCCTAAGTACATGATGAAATACACAACCATTTTTTGTATTTGTGTGAACCTTTTTTCAAACAGTATAGATGCGTTACCAGATGATTTTCGGATGGAATGCATAGCGTTGCAGTCTGACATTCAACTAAATCAAAAAATTGATCACCTATCTTTGCTGGACTTTTACAAATCATACCTCTCCTTAGACAAACATCCCTTACTTACCAGCGTGCGTTATGTACACCATTATTGTTTTAAAGCACATACGTTTGTGGATGATTATTTCCAAGAGTAAAGCACACAGAGTAACAGTAGAACCAAAATCTCAGATGAAGACGTTGAGAGCAACCTGAGAAGTGTAAGCTCTTCGATTGAACTTGAAACTGATATATTAGCTTCCCAAATTCAAAAACAAATGTCACATTAATTATGTGATTTGTAATTACTTACATATAAAATTATTAATGAAATTTCATCCACAAAATGTTACATCAGTACCACCTTACTTCTTTACAATAAAGAACCATAAATTCTAAATTACTTTAATGTGTTAACTATACACCTCCACCAAACCGCTTTTTTTTCTTTTTGCTCAGTTCAAAATTACTCGTTTTTTTACAAAGTGGCCCAGGTAAGCTAGAAGTTTCGACATCCCGCTTTAGAGATTGAGCCATTGATCCTGGCCAAGCAAATTAGAAAATACATTTATGACGAAAGTTTTAAGTGCCATAGCGGGAAAGTGATACGTTGTAAGTACCAATAAGAAAGTTTTTACAAGCTGATGCTTACAAAGATGAAAACAGCATCCAGCCACTGTTATTAGTTTTATTTAACTACACAAATAGCACCATTTCAGGTTTCGAACTGACAGGTTCATCTTCAGACGGCCGTTCATGTTTACTTTACACTTGTTGTTGTTTGCATAATTCTTTACTCTTTCTTCAACAACAAACGTGAACAGCCAACTGAAGATAAATCTGTCAGTTCGAAACCGGTAACGGCGTTCTTTGTGTAAATGAAATGAACTCGTCTTTGAAGACAGCTACGGGTCTGAAAAATGCCAGTTGTCGACAAAATAGGAGGAAGAAAGAATTTGTTCTACGTACCATTAACACGGAGGCGCTACGTTTCATTAGTAAAAATACAAGTATGTAAATACAGTATTACGTTTTTAACTAGTAGAAAAACTGTAATCAACAAAAACTATTTGTGGTGTCTTTTAAGATTCGATAGAAATGAAAATAGTGCCTTCCCGTAAGGTACCCTTCATAGTGGCAAATAAGTACATGGCACCAAAAAGACGTTAGCTTTGCGGTAACTTCTTCTACTGATTTCATAATCTACATAACAACTGATATTTGCTGTGCCCCTGCCTGGAAACAGACAAGGGCCTAGGATACATCAATATCCCAACACTGTGGTGATAGTTACGGTTATCTTCCAGAGTGCGCGGTTGTCATTTCTGCTGGATGACGCATTGACCCAGATGGTATACATCAATGTCTGCATGTACATGTAGCACTACTTACGGTGGACAGACAAAGATTTCGGAAAATACAAAACACGACACACTGGCGTGCCTAATATAGTGTAGAAAACCCGTTCGCATGCATAGCACATTCCACTCGCCTCAGAAGGGGTAAGTATACGTGTCGTATTGTAAGGTGGCAACGGCCTTGCATCTTCATTAGTCCATTTAACGTGACACTTTAGGTTTTGATGGAGTAATACTCTAAATTACGGTGTAGGAAATCTATGTGGAAACGCATCGCCACGCGAGAATTCCGCGATCTTGTAATTATAAGATTTTGTGGAAAGGCAGTCCGCGAGACAGAGCTCGGCTACGTCCCCGCCTAACCGCCGAAGGCCACAGCCTGACGGAATGAATGGTGAACTGGGGGATTTCTGTATCCGTTTAGAGAGGCCACAGCGGCCGCCAACTAGAGGTGTACAAATTCCCCTTGCAGCTTGCTTGCCCCTAGCTCCTCTGCAACCATTCATGCAGGTCAGCCTGCCGCGACGTAAACACAAGAGTACGCATGTACTGAGGCATAGTGGGTAATGCGACCGACTTGGGCTCCCGCAAGCCCGGGCCACCTGGGTTCCCGCAGGCCTGGCAAGCTTTACGGGACCCGCTCAGCTTGCTGCGCCTGACAACAGGTTGCGCTGTCGAGCTACCGTGACTAGATTAGCCAGGCAGTTAACCCGCAGTTCATTTATCGCAACGGTGGGGGCAGCACAATGAATAGGTCGAATTTTAGTGAGATTGAAAAAAAATTTACAACTGGCGAATACATGCTGGTAACGAAACAGAGTACAAGTGCCGCATGGGAAACGTTTTTGTGTGTTTATGAGGCCGCTTCAAATAAATCGGTAGTTGTGTCTCAATGCAAACTATGTAAAAAGCCCTTGAGTACTTATTCGGTAACCTCGAGTATGTTACGACATGTGTGCAAATTTGACAAACAGTTCCCTCACTCCGTAAATATCTTGAAAGAGGACAAAGATTTAGTGGCCGAAAAGTGAGTCGAAATGTGTGCTAAGGACCTAAGACCATTTAGCAGTATAGAGGGAGAAGGATTTCTTAATTTAGGGTAGACATTGATCGATATAGGTAAAAAAATATGGCTCAGTTGATATTAGAAATATTATGCCTTCCCGAGTGACAGTAGCTAGGAAAGTTCAAACCTTAGCTGATACAGCGTGCAGCAGAGTAGTAACGGAATAAACCGACTTGTATGTCATCAATTCGCCAGGTATCATATTTTGAATCTGAAAATTCATTTCGTTAACACCAAGGTTTTTTGCAGCCAATATAACACCTTCGCTCAACCAAAAATGGTTTGCAACTGTTAAACGACATTTGCTGTGCGCGAATTGTGAAACACGATGACGGTGAATGTGTCAGACATCTCTCAAATTTCAAAAAGATCATAGACATTTCGTTTATATATACAAAGATGCGCATGGAAATATTCAAAAACCTTCTCCATGGAAACATGCGTACATGAGCCAACTTTCATGGTAACCCGCAAACGACGTCAAAATCTTTTGTAAGGTACTCTATACCATGCACTGTCCGAAATATTATGTAGACAGTGATGTTCCTCTTGATGGTCAAGTGTGCTAAATTTCTTCAACATCGGAATAAAACTGTAGTTTGGTGTAGAAGTGTGTAAGTAAAGTACCCTCCGCCATGTACCATTCAGAATTTTAAGCAGACAGCGCCCTTCATCCTGCTTTGAATAAAAACGTACAATTTGTCGAATTCCGTTAGGTAAAGTAGCCTCTGCGATGCACCCTACGAAATTTTATGTAGACTGTGACCTTCCTTTTGGTTTCAAGGTATAGTGTGCAAAATTTCATCAAGATTGTATGCAATACAAACACACGGACACAATGAAAACGCACTTTCAGTTTTTCTCAAATTTTCCAATTTTTCGGTCGATTTTCCAAAAATTTTATTTCATAAAAACCTTGTTCGGAGAATTACGAACACAGGAAAAAAAAATTGCCGAATTGGTCCAGCCGTTCTCGAGTTTCACGCTTATCAACACATTTGGCAATTCATTTTTATTTATATAGATAATAAGCCCGAAATATACGCGTAAAGGAAGAATGTACAAATAAAACCCTATATATATAATGCTGGGGTTTGTCTTTTGGTGCTCAGGTAAAATAAAAACTTTTAATTAACGTTCACAATACGACAATGACGCGCGCAGACTAAACGGCTGGGTAGCGCAGCTCAGCAGTAATATGGGCAGGCTAGCAAGTTTCCCGCAACCTGCCCGGGTTGGGTTCTGCTTGGCTTGGCTGGGAGTGAAGCAGCCTGCCCGTTCTGTTGACGAGCGGCCGGCGGCCTGCCCGCCTGGCCAACGGGCAAGCATGGGCGGGTTAAAAGCGGAACATGTACACCTCTGCCGCCAACCTCAGAGGAACGCGCGGCTGCAGGTGTTCAAGTGTTTACCAAAACAGAGCAGTGGACAGCTGGACGGGCTTTCCTGTGCGTGCTCTCGTCTATGTCCCACTAATTTTACGCCTTCGAGTAACTCAAGTGGGGCAGGCCAGGAGTTCCAAATAACAAACTTTCAGTGCAAGAATCTGTGTTCACTACGACGAGGAATCTCGATTGGTCTCTTGGGAAAAAACTTCCAGTAAACGTGTTATTGCCCACAGCTGTGGTTCTTCCCAGCAGGCGAGGGCGGAGTTTGCTTGTGAAATTGTTTGGAAATAAAAGAATTGTGGAAAAGAGTTCTATTCCCAGTCCGTACATTGGTCGGCACTGGCAAACTGGGTATTTTGAGAGCTTCTAGTGATGTGATTCGCTCTGTAAAAGTTTAGGTGAGAAAACAAAGGTGAAGAGCGATCTTGCTGGACTTTCGGTCGGGGGCTTCCGTTCTGGGCTCTCGTACTGAGAGGACGTTAGCCAAGTTGTCTCCCCTCTTGGTCTTTCGTTCTGAGAGGACGTTAGCTGCGCCAGCTTATTGCTGATGTTGTCGCAATCAGAGAAGTTTACGGACAGCAGTCTGGTGTTCGAATACTGTAGGATTATACCTTCCGAGACGCCACACGCCGACCGCACGGCCGCGCCATCGCCGTCGCGGACCGCCGCTACAACAGGAATATTACGGTGAGATCGCTCCCGCTAATGTAATGCTAAACAGTTGGATCAATTGCAATTGCTGTTTCCATAGAGGTTTCACGGTACTTTGGAGTGTAGTGGTTTTTCGTATATATGTTATAACAGATCGCGTTTTGGACCGATTTTAACACAGTTACTGCCAATGCCAGTTAGGAGGATAATTTGTAAATTGTTCATTGTGTTTTATTCAGCATTGATCTGAAGGTTGTAATAAAATTATTGTGATTCAGTAGAGCCTTTACTTTCTGTAGTTGATCCTGAATTCACCCTTTTGCTTTATTTTATTTTTGTGTATGTGTTTGATGTCATTCAACACTCTAAGTGTTCGTGATAGTTCATGTTTGGAAGTAAAAATACGTGTGATTTGTCGTCAACACTACCACCGCAGATTAATTAGGGGTCACAGGGCCACGTTTAAATCTAGCGTTATCCATTTTTGGGTACAGTTCAACCCCCAGATTCTCTGTAACTTGTTTGTCAGGGGCGAACACAAGCAAAAATCGGACAAGCAACGGGTGGGGTGTTACAGTATAGTTTTCAAGGGGAATCTTATAAAATTCTTCCCGCAAAATAGTGAAAAGTTCAGGTAGCGACGACGGAGGGGATAGCTACCACGCGTCCTTCTCTCCAAAGTAGAATATATATTGGCACTTGGTGACTGTGGTCGCCGGGGGAGATACGACATTTCATCTTCGTGCTCACAAAACCAGCCCTGGGCGATGCGAGCTGTGGGGACAGGGGCCCTGTCGTCTTGGAACACAGCTTCACCACTGGGGAACAAACAACGTACCATGGGGTGGACCTGATCAGTAAAAAAAGTCACACAATCCTTGGCAGTAATACGACTTTGCAGAGTACTCATGGGGTCCACGGAATACAACACTACGGCTGTCCAAATCATCACCCAAATCCTGCAGTGTTTCACTCTTGAGGTGTAAACTCGGCCAGAAGTCGGAAATAGTGTGAACTACGACCCGTCCTTCCATTGCTTCATAGTCCACCTTTTATGGCTTCGGCCCGATGTTTTCCGTTAAAGGCATTTACATCACCGATGAGTGGTTTTTGGAATTCCAGCTCGCCCTGTGGCTTCCTGCTTATGAATTTTGGCGCCGGCATGGTTGGCGAGTGCTGCGTTGTGTTCTGCAGAGAATTTCGCAGTTGTTGTTCTCTTCTGTTTCGTCACAATCCCCTTCAATGGCCGTCTGTCGCGGTCACTGAACATGCGCTATCGTCCGCGACTTAGCGGATGATGTTTTCCCGCTTTCCCTGTATGCGGTATGAATCTTCTATACATTGTCAAAATGGTTCAAATGGCTCTCAGCACTATGGGACTTAACAGCTGTGGTCATCAGTCCCCTAGAACTTAGAACTACTTAAATCTAACTAACCTAAGGACATCACACACATCCATGCCCGAGGCAGGATTCGAACCTGCGACCGTAGCAGTCGCACGGTTCCGGACTGCGCGCCTAGAACCGCGAGACCACCGCGACCGGCATACGTTGTCTCTTGAACCACCAAAGACTTGGCGAATTTTGTTGCGGAAGGACCCGCGCTGCGAGCACGAATCAGCCCAAGTTCGAATTCGCTTAGCTTCGATGTAATACACTACTGACCATTAAAATTGCTACACCAAGAAGAAATGCAGATTATAAACGGGTATTCATTGGACAAATATATTATACTAGAACTGACATGTGATTACATTTTCACGCAATTTGGGTACATAGATCCTGAGAAATCAGTACCCAGAACAACCACCTCTGGCCGTAATAACGGCCTTGATACGCCTGGGCACTGAGTCAAGCAGACCTTGGATGGCGTGTACAGGTACAGCTGCCCATGCAGCTTCAACTCGACACCATAGTTCATCAAGAGTAGTGACTGGCGAATTGTGAAGAGCCAGTTGCTCGGTCACCATTCACCAGACGTTTACAATTGATGAGGGATCTGGAGAATGTGCTGGCCAGGGCAGCAGTCGGAACATTTTCTGTCTCCAGAAAGGCCCGTACAGGACCTACAACGTGCGGTCGTGCATTATCCTGCTGAAATGTAGGGTTTCGCAGGGATCGAATGAAGGATAGAACCACCGGTCGTAACACATCTGAAATGTAACGTCCACTGTTCAAAATGCAGTCAATTCGAATAAGAGATGACCGAGACATGTAACCAATGGCACCCCATACCATCACGCCGGGTGATACGCCAGTATGGCGATGACGAAAATACGCTTCCAATGTACGTTCACCGCGATGTTGCCAAACACAGATGCGATCATCATGAACTGTAAACAGAACCTGGATTCATCCGAAAAAATGACGTTTTGCCATTCGTACACCCAGCTTCGTCGTTGAGTACACCATCGCGGGCGCTCCTGTCTGTGATGCAGCGTCAAGGGTAACCGCAGCCATGGTCTCCGAGCTGATAGTCCATGCTGCTGCAATCGTCGTCGAACTGTTCGTGCAGATGGTTGTTGTCTTACAAACGTCCCCATCTGTTGACTCAGGGATCGAGACGTGGCTGCACGATCCATTACAGCCATGCGGATAAGATGCCTGTCATCTCGACTGCTAGTGATGCGAGGCCGTTGGGATCCAGCACGGCGTTCCATATTACCCTCCTGAACCCACCGATTCCAATTCTGCTAACAGTCATTGGCTCTCGACCGACGTGAGCAGCATTGTCGCGATACGATAAACCGCAATCGCGATAGGCTACAATCCGATCTTTATCGAAGTCGGAAACGAGATTGTACGCATTTCTCCTCCTTACATGAGACGTCACAACAACGTTTCACAAGGCAAGGCCGGTCAACTGCTGTTTGTGTATGAGAAATCGGTCGGAAACTTTCCTCATGTCAGCACGTTTTAGGTGTCGCCACCGGTGCCAATCTTGTGTGAATGCTCTGAAAAGCTAATCATTTGCATATCACAGCATCTTCCTCCTGTCGGTTAAATTTCGCGTCTGTAGCACGTCATCTTCGTGGTGTAGCAATTTTAATGGCCAGTAGTGTACAATCAAAACTACACAGAAGAATGTTTTGAACATGACTGACACTTGCAACGTATTGAGTACATTGCACAGGTGCAGTTCTTGGCCAGACACAACAGCGCAAACTGCAGGCTAGACTAGCGTCCGCACTTACGTGGAAGCGTGTATTTCTCGTGGTATTTTCATATTGTCGTCCAGCACCTGTTTGTAACGCATCAAGCCATTGTACCGTGCATGGCGAAGGGTACATCATACCAATATTGTCGATTTTCACTTCTATTCCATTTTATTACTGTGGGGGGGGGGGGGGGGGGGGGGAATATGATCCTTACCCCTGTACGTGCCCTAATCTGTCTTATTCTTGTATTCGCTACGTGAAATATGCAATGATGGCAGCAGAATGGTGGGACAGTTTTCTTTAGGAACTGCTTCTCTAAATCTATCCGATAGGGTTTCGCCTCAGTATCGTCGCCTTTCTTCCAGGGATTCCCATTTACGGCCTGAGCACATCTGTTGCTCTTTCGTGATGTGCTGCTAGGATCGTAACATGTGAGTACATCACATGTTACAATCCTAGCAGCACATCTCTGAATCGTTCTCTGTCACGCCTTCTTGAAAACCGGTCTCACCTTCGCCTTGTATGCGATTTCCTTTACACATGCATTGCATTTTCCTCGGGACCCTCAAAAGAAATTTAAGTATTCCATTCGTCTTCCCCAAAGAGATAGAATACTACCGAGAGGCAACACCGCGACGAGAGTGTAGCAAATTGGACAACACTCCGCCCTGTTTTCAGAAGTACTAGGATCACTCAAAAAGAAATGCACACTTCATTTTTTTAAATCCATCTTTATTCTACATGTTTGAAAGTTTTACAGTGTGTAGATACGTCCTTTAGGAACAATATTTTTATTTCTCCACATAATTTCCATCCCTCTCAACTGCCTTACGCCATCTTGGAAACAGCGCCTGTATACCCGCACGGTAAAATTCTCGACCAACCTGTTGGAGCCACTGTTTGTCAGCGTGCACAAGGGAGTCATCATCTTCAAACCTTGTTCCACGAAGAGAGTCTTTCAGTTTACCAAAGAGAAGATAGTCACATGGAGCCAGATCAGGAGTGTAAGGCAGGTGTTTCAGTGTTGTCTATCCGAGGTTTCTGATCGCTTCCATGATTTTTTTGACTGACATGTGGCCGTGCATTGTCGTGCAACAGCAAAACATCCTGCTTTTGCCGATGTGGTCGAACACGAATCAGTCTAGCTTGAAGTTTCTTCAGTGTCGTCACATATGCATCAGAATTTATGGTGGTTCCACTTCGCAAGATGTCCACAAGCAAGAATCCTTCGCAATCAAAAAACACGGTAGCCATAACTTTTCCAGCAGAAGATGTGGTTTTGTATATTTTTTTCTTCGGTGAATTCGCATGATGCCATTCCACTGATTGCCTCTTCGTCTCTTGTGAAAAATGATGGAGTCATGTTTCATCACCTGTCACAATTCTTCCAATAAATTCATCTCCACCATTCTCGTACTGTTCCAAAAGTTCTCTGCATACCGTTTTTGTTGTTTCTTTGTGAGCCACTGTCAACATCCTGGGAGCCCACCTGGCACAAACCTTTTTTAACGCCAACACTTTCAGTATTCTGCAAACACTTCCTTCCCCTATCCCAAAGCAGCGAGCCAATTCGTTCACTGTGATGCGTCTGTCAGCAGTCACCAATTCGTTAACTCTCTGCACATTGTCTGGAGTGAGTGCAGTACGAGGCCTGCCGCTTCGAGAACAATCCTCAATACTGCCGTGCCCACTTTCATCACGTAACCTGCATGCCCACCGACTAACTGTACTGCGATCTACAGAAGCATCTCCATACACCTTTTTCAAACTCTTGTGGATGTTTCCCACCGTCTCGTTTTCACAGCACAGTAATTCTATGACAGAACGTTGCTTCTGACGAACGTCAAGTGTAGCAGCCATCTGGAAGACATGTTGTGACGAAACCACTCACGGGAACAGGTTGAACTAAGTTTGAAAACAAGCGGGAAGGATGTGTCTACACACTGTAAAACTTTCACACATGCAGAATGAAAACTATATTTTTACAAAAATAGTGTACATTTCTTTTGGAGCGACCCTCGTTAAAACAAAGAGGCGTGGTACATCGTAGTGCGTAAGGAAATTATGAAACCTTTGGTAATGCCCTCAAGACAGAAAAACGATACACCACGAAAGAATTATCCGAACGGTCGTAAATCGGTAGATGTCATGTACATGTATAGACAAACAAATTATTACAATTTCACAAAAATTGTACGATTGATTTTAGAGAAAGACCTCCATATAAATTCAGCAAACGAATAACGCGTCGGTCCACCTCTGGCCCTTAAGTTATTCGGCTTGGCACTGATTGACAGACTCGCTCGATGTCCTGAGAAATATCGTGCCAAGCTCTGTCCATTTCACGCATTAATCGTCAAAATCCTGAGCTGCTTGGAGGGTTCCTGTCCATAATGCTCCAAACGATCTCAGTTGAGGAGTATAGAAATCGTCGATGTTCCGCTGTGCTGTAAGGGTGTCGCGGATGACAACCAAAAGGGTTCTACTATGAAATAAAATGATACCCAGACCATCATTCCTGGTTGTGGGGCCCTATGGAGGGGGACAGTCAGATTGGTATCCCACCAGCGTCCGGGGTGTCTCCAGATACATATCCGCTGTTCAGTGGGGCTCAATTCGAAGCGGCATTCATCACTGAAGACAATTCTACTCCATTCAAGGAGATTCCAGGTGGAAGACGCATGTGAAGGCCGTGCAGTCGTTTTTTTATCTTACAGTAAATAAACTCACATATTCACGTAAAGTTAAACAGGTGAAAGTTCGTTCTCTGCTGGTAGAAGGTGTACAACTTTGCTTCAGCCATTTGCTGATGGGTGGCGACAACGGTAAGTAGTGGCCTAAGGAAACAGATCGCAGACGTCAGGCAGTTAGCTTCGACCTCGGTCAACATAACCTCATTCAAACATTAGTCGATTTGTGTCTGCATCATAAAGTTGTTCTTGATTGAAAATGTCAGTTTACGAGCCTAATTCTCCTGATTTGCGGGAGGTATTACTGTTTTGTTTCAGTATGAAGAAACAGCAGCTGAGTCTCATAGAATGCTCTCAAGTACGTATGGTAAGGACGCTATTAATGAAAGAACGTGTCTTGAGTGGTTTCAACGCTTCAAGAACGGTGATTTTAACGTCGTAGGCCGGCATAGTGGTGGAAGAGAGAATGTTTTCGAATATTCAGAATTGGAGAGATTGCTGAGTGAAGACTCGCGTCAAACTCAAGAATAATTGGCACGATTAGTGGGAGTGACACAGCAATCCATTTCAAAACGTCTCAAGGCTATGGGCATGGTTCAGAAGGAAGAAACTTGGGTCCCGCGTGAGCTGAAACCAAGAGACGTTGAACGGCGTTTGTATGTTTGTGAACAGTTGCTTCACAGGAAAAAATGGAAGGGATTTCTGCATCACATTGTGACCGTGGACGAAAAATGGGTTCATTACGATAACCCTAAACGCAAAAAATCATTGGGATATCACGGCCATGCTTCCATGTCGACGGCCAAACCGAATATTCACGGCTCCAAGATCATGCTCTGCATTTGGTGAGACCAGCTCGGCGTCGTGTACTATGAGGTGTTAAAACCAAGTGAAACAATCAAAGGTGCTCGTTATCGAACGCAATTAATGCGTTTGAGCAGAGCATTAAAAGACTAACGGCCGCAATACAGCGAGAGGCACGATAAAGTGATTTTTGCAGCACGACAACGCTCGACCCCATGTTGCAAAAGAGGTCAAAACGTACTTGGAAACGTTAAAATGGGAAGTCCTACCGCACCCGCCGTATTCTCCGCACATTCCTCCCTCTGACTATCACCTGTTTAGATCAATGGTGCATGGCCTGGCTGACCAACACTTCCGATCTCATGAAGAAGTCACAAAATGGATCGATTCGTGGATCGCTTCAAAAGATGAACAATTTTTTCGACGCGGGATTCGTACACTGCCCGAAAGATGGGAGAAAGTAGTGGCCGGCTATGGAAAATACTATGAATGATACATGTGTAACCAATTTGTTTCATTAAAGCCTTAAATGTTGGACGCCGGCCGATGTGGTCGAGCGGTTCTAGGCGCTTCAGTCCGGAACCGCGCTTCTGCTACGGTCGCAGGTTCGAATCCTGCCTCGGGCATGGATGTGTGTGATGTCCTAAATTCTAGGAGACTGAGGACCTCAGATGTTAAGTCCCATAGTGCTCAGACCCATTTGAACCATTCAAATGTTGGGGGAAAAAAAGGTGAAAGCGAAGTTGTCCACCTTGCATATAACACAAATGTACAAAACGAATAACAGCTAATATTTTAAACAGTGTTCACCTGGAATAAGGTGAATTCATAGTTTTATTGCTTTTATGTGTGCAGTTATAAGCTGCACGAACTTAGGCATGATTACGAAAAGAAATTCGGCAATTGCTTACCTTACAATTTCGAATACGTTCTGTGACTTCCAAAAATATGGCACAAAATAATACAGCGTGGCAGCGCAAGGAGCGCTAACGTTCCGTGTCCTCTCTATGTAAATTCTATCTCTTTGGTTTGCATTAATACTGATTTTGTGTGATAGTCCCATTTCATATTGCTTTTTAATATTACCTGTAAGTAGACGACATAGAGTGCTTAAAATGTTCACAATTAATCTTGCAATCAGATAATAACGGCTTATAATCATTATCTTAAATGTATCCACACTAAGGAAATGGAAGAGGATGTAGACGAAGATAAAATGGGAGATATGATATTGCGTGAAGAGTTTGACAGAGCACTGAAAGACCTAAGTCGAAACAAAGCCCCAGGAGTAGATAACATTCCATTAGAACTACTGACAGCCTTGGGAAAGCCAGTCCTGACAAAACTCTACCATCTGGTAAGCAAGATGTATGAGACAGGTGAAATTCCCTCAGACTTCAAGAAGAATATAATAATTCTAATCCCAAAGAAAGCAGGTGTTGACAGATGCGAAAATTACCGAATTATCAGTTTAATAAGTCACAACTGCAAAATACTAACGCGAATTCTTTACAGACGAATGGAAAAAACTGGTAGAAGCCGACCACGGGGAAGATCAGTTTGGAATCCGTAGAAATGCTGGAACACGTGAGGCAGTACTGACCCTACGACTAATCTTAGAAGAAAGATTAAGGAAAGGCAAACCTACGTTTCTAGCATTTGTAGACTTAGAGAAACCTTTTGACAATGTTGACTGGAATACTCTCTTCCAAATTCCAAGGGTGGCAGGGGTAAAATACAGGGAGCGAAAGACTATTTACAATTTGTACAGAAACCAGATGGCAGTTATAAGAGTCGAGGGGCATGAAAGGGAAGCAGTGGTTGGGAAGGGAGTGAGACGGGGTTGTAGCCTCTCCCCGATGCTATTCAATCTGTATATTGAGCAAGCAGTAAAGGAAACAGAAGTTCGGAGTATGTACTAAAAATCCATGGAGAAGAAATAAAAACTTTGAGGTCCGCCGATGACATTGTAATTCTGTCAGAAACAGCAAAGGATTTGGAAGAGCAGTTCAACGGAATGGACAGTGTCTTGAAAGGAGGGTATAAGACGAACATCAACAAAAGCAAAGAATTAAGTAGGGTGATGCTGAGGGAATTAGATTAGGAAATGAGAGTGAAGGAGTTTTGCTATTTGGGGCAATGGCAAGGAAAGCGTTTCTGAAGAAGAGAAATTTGTTAACATCGAGTATTGATTTAAGCGTTAGGAAGTTGTTTCTGAAAGTATTTGTATGGAGTGTAGCCATGTATGGAAGTGAAATATGGACGATAAATAGTTTAGATAAAAAGAGAATAGAAACTTTCGAAATGTGGTGCGACAGAAGAATGCTGAAGATTAGATGGGTAGATCACGTAACTAATGAAGAGGTATTGAATAGAATTGGGGAGAAGAGGAGTTTGTGGCACAATTTGACTAGAAGAAGGGATCGGTTGGTAGGACATGTTCTGAGGCATCAAATGGCTCTGAGCACTATGCGACTTAACTTCTGAGGTCATCAGTCGCCTAGAACTTAGAATTAATTAAACCTAACTAACCTAAGGACACCACACGCATCCATGCCCGAGGCAGGATTCGAACCTGCGACCGTAGCGGTCACGCGGTTCCAGACTAAAGCGCCTTTAACCGCACGGCCACACCGGACGGCTCTGAGGCATCAAGGGATCACCAATTTAGTACTGGAGGGCAGCGTGGAGGGTAAAAATCGTAGATGGAGACCAAGAGATGAGTACACTAAGCAGTTTCAGAAGGACGTAGGCTGCAGTAGGTACTGGGAGATGAAGAAGCTTGCACAGGATAGAGTAGCATGGAGAGCTGCATCAAACCAGTCTCAGGACATGACCACAACAACAACAACAACTATTCACAATACCACATGGAAATTTGGAAATTTGTTCCAAGTGCTCCTGAATGTCTCTGCGATTGTCCAACAGCGATACTTTTCTGAAGATAATAGCTTCATTAGCGAACACTCTTACTGAGCTGCTAAGCCTATCCGCTAAATCGTTTTTGCGTATTTACATCATTCGATGCCCTGTTACGCTTTCTTTGGGTACACTCGATGTTAACTTCCGTTTCAGTGTAACGAAATGGGTTCTATTACTCAAATATTTCTCAAGCCTATCATTTATTTTGGAAATATTTCGTATGATCTTTTCTAGGTAGGTACTCGAAAACGTGGTACGGCGTCGAACGACTGCTGTGAATAGATGGAACCTACCTGTTCATCTGTATCTACTGTTTGCAAGATATCCTGTATGAATAACACAAATCATGTTTCACATTATCGGTTTTTCTGAAGTCGTGCGCTGATTCTTTGCGAGGTGCGTTTTCTCCTCCAAAAACATTAATATACAAGATTAGAACAAAATCGTAACATTTTCGGTTGAACTCAGATACGAGGGCTCGGCGCAGCGTTCTACATACATCTCTGTGTCATATTGTTCCTGATGTCCAGTACTCGTAGTGTAATCATCACAGTAGTAAGACGCAGCATCCTGTTGATATTCAAGTTCTCACTACTTCGTCGAGAAAAGACCAATATTTCGTCATCCGGTAGTTCAGAACAATTTCGCATTATGTTAAATATTTGCTGCAAGAGACAGAGCCTCTTATGTGTTGCACCATAACCGGCATGTCCTTAGTGAACACTAGCCCGCACATCATTCACACGGAAGCGAAACTGTCATTCATCTGACCAGGTAATTCACTCCAGTATTCCACAGCCTAGTTTTGGTGCCCCTCTGTCCACTGAAATCAGTGAACTTTGTCTACGGAACTGAGCAAAGCTGAATGGTTCAAATGGCTCTGAGCACTATGAGACGTAACTTATGAGGTCATCAGTCCCCTAGAATTTAGAACAAAATAAACCTAACTAACCTAAGGACATCACACACATCTGTGTCCGAGGCAGGATTCGAACCTGCGACCGTAGCGGTCACGCAGGTCCAGACAGTAGCCCCTAGAACCGCTCGGCCACCCCGGCCGGCAGCTAAGTTGAATCAACGTCGATAGTATGGAGAAACTCCTGCCTTCTAATGAAGCAATTTTCAACAATGTATCAGGATACGAACCGAACACTTTGCTCCATCATATCTGAGGTTTGGTCTTCGTGTAGATCAAGATATCTTCTTATAAAGTCGCTCGTGATGACGATAACTTTATCATGTTGGTTTATATTCATCCATTTTACTATTTATATTCATTAAACGTGGTACATAATCCCCTAGCTCTCAACACATGTTCGCCTCTTTCTCTGTAATTAATACTGATTTTAGATCAAGTGTTACAGAAAAGTGTATACTACTCCCAGTTGCTACACCAGACAACTACCGCAATTTTCAATTTGAGAAGCAATGTAATACATTGAAAATGACATTCCACGAGGTTTTGTGCAAATGTAGATTTCGAAAATATCTTTCAGATGAAATTAATAGAATTATTAAAGTTATTAAAACCAGTATTTATACGGTGTTAAAATTCGAAGAGATATTTGTCGGAAAAGTAAAATGTTCACTACAAGCAAAAATTTTCGATGATGTCTTAAATATCCGTTTCAATTTTTTTGCGTATTACAATAATTTACTTCATACTGTATCGTATTGATGCGAAAGTTGTCTGAACCCAACAGGAGTAGTCAATAATAGCATTAAAAGCAATCGATGCCAGTCTGCTGAAAACAGACCCTTTGTTGTTACAGGGAAATAACATCGGCCCTTTTCAGAATATCACAGTTGCGTATGTAATGCTTCACAAAATAGCATCTCAATTCTTGGTTATTTTTAAGAGCTCAGAGTGGCACTGTATAAATGCCAAATAAGCCAGAAAAACCCTCGTTAAATGAGAGTTATAAATGCCTACAGATGTTGCCAATTTGCAGTCGGTAATAACATAGAATAACAATACTAATATTCTGCCAAAAAGGAAAAAACAGCACAGAGTTCCCTGATTTCTCTCAATTTTAAGCTGATTTATTTGGTTTTAAATTTAGGTAAGTTGCAATGGGTTACAAGTCTGAAGGGGTTAACCACATGATGTGTACTGCTACCTTAATGAGCTCTGTAGCATCTGACAAAGGACATTTTAAGGGTAATATATACAGAGAATTTGTTTCTTAAATATGTTCTCTTAAACAGTGGTAACAACGTGAAACTTCAAAATGCATTATGTCAAAACACCTCTTTTATATCACAAATATTTATCCTGTCAAATGGGCATATAGAAACCCAATTTTTTAGTAATTTGTTCAGAAAAATTACAATAACTGTGAATCCAAAATTTTCGACAAGAGGTCCCTTTTCGTTTTCCGTCACGCACACATGTACACCCATAGATGTATGCACGCGCGAGCTCCCTCCTTACATTTTCAGACACAGTCGACCTTTCTCACGATGTCCTTCATCCATGACTGTGAACCACATCTCTTCTATTGAACATGTGCTCATAGTTCTTAGGGTATGATTTTTAGGATCCTTATTTATTAGAGATTTTTTTTTCTTGTTTTGGTCCATACTACCTTCTTGGTCCATACTACCTTCTCGAAAAATACTGAAAGCAAAAGACTTGCAGTAGAAGAGACATGTTCCTCAGTATATAACCTCCCCCTTCCTAATCGGCCTATTGGATTGCAGTGTAATTGACCATGACGAGTATGCCCAATGAAATTTTACAGTGAGTAATGCTCCTGTTACCGAAGAAAAATAATACCAGGTAGTAGGAGGAACGTGCACTACAGACTCTTCTGAAGGAAGAACCTATTCTAAACCTAATCTAAGTACTGATGATAATTTTGACATGCGTGAGATATAGTGCAATCGCTCACGAACCACACAGGGGTAAATTGGTACCACGTAATATTTAATAGAAAAAATACTGATAATACAAAAAATACTGATTAGCTAGAAAGGGGATAATTAAACAGTCGCCAGCCCACTAGGGCAATGACTCTCCTGACTCTTAAGAAAGGTAATGGCTAAGAAATTTAAGCAAATAACCACTGACTGGCAACAGAAGGTTGTGACGCTTTTCCACAACACAACAGTTCACGAGAAAATAAATGACTCAGAAGACACTAAACTTGCAGTTACTTATTCCGAAATGCTAAATCTTGAAAGTAAAGTTAAATGAAGTTACTGATTAAGTAATAGTAATTAAAGCTTTGTTGTGTAAAAAAAATTACTTTCAGTAACCTCAGTGTAACATAACACAAAATTTAGAAAAAGGCAAGCAATTTAGTTTTGATTATTGAAAGATTGAATTGAAATCACTTTCAGCAAATGATCAACTGATTTTCCTTTTAATAAAACAACAATAAAATATATACCAAGCCAGCAGAAGTCACTCGCTAAGCTAAATACGGACAAAATGAAACTGCGCACTCTTTAATTTGTGCTGAATCTTTAGTTATTATTTTTGACAGTGCTATTTTACTTTACTTTGAGTGAACGAAGTTAATACTCAAAACTGCAAATTAGTTAAGCCTCTTTTAATCAATACAAGAATGAACAGTTACTGAGGCAGGAAATTTAGACCGAAACAGGTCATTCGCAAACACACAAAACTGGCAGTAAATAGTTAATCAATTCTCGTATTTTTACGACACTCGGTGGCTGCATGGAAAGGAAAGGGGTACTGCTTGGTATGATGTCTTAGGAAAATGACAACACAGGTGCCCTACGAGTTTTACCTATTGCAGATTATTACTCAAATTAGTCATACTTTGTGAAAGAAATGTCACTGGGTAATGCCTCTACAAGGTTAGTTATATTTTGTCACTTAACATTCTCACGATGCTGTAGCTGAAGAATGTAGCCGACGACAATGTTGAGCTGCCGCTGTTGCTGCTGGTTGAGAATCCCAAATCGTCCCCAGAGAACGTATAATTATGGGACACCCAATAATTAGAACTGCAGCTTCCCCCGCCTGTCCACTCCTACCGAGCACTCAGTATTCGTGGTTAATGAATTAAGTGCTCCTACAATGGCGCGATCATAGCTGCACACCGCGTCTGCGGCAGCGCCCAACAAACACTTCCCGTACTACTTCAGCACACAAGCTGCTCGCCTTCGTTTCTGCTCGCAGAGCGACAGAACTCTCCGTACGCAAAGATAAACAACGTCGTTGCTACCCTTGGCTATTACCCAGCAATTTAAAATATTTACATTATAATTACAATCAGTTATATGCAGTCAGAAGTACATACAGTATTACATCCATTACATATTAAATATCGTTTCTGTAACAAAGCCTCCGGATTCTGAATTAGAAGTACAGTACAAGTTATCAACGGATATCAAACGCCGAAAAGTTTTGGATGGTGCAGAAGGTATTTTACTCGTATTTGCATTTTAGGTGTTATAATATCAAAGACGAAGGAGTGCTCGTGGCTCTTAAGGGTTGCATTTTAAAGCCATGTTTACTAGACTTTTTTGCTTCGAAAGTTCTTTCCTATCACATCGCTGAATATTGACCGTTGCTGCTAGGACACCCCATATGATTAAAGTCCCTACTTGTTTTTTGTTCCCTGAGGGGAGGGGGGCGTGCAGCGCCAGCAGCAGCACAACCGAGCACTTCACTGTCGCCAGTATCGGTGGCGCTTCTGCTATACTATGTGATCAAAAGTATCCGGACACCCACAAAAACATAAGTTTTTTCATATTAGGTGCATTGTGCTGCTACCTACTGCTAGGTACTCCATATCAGCGACCTCAGTAGTCATTAGACATCGTGAGAGAGCAGAATGGGGCGCTTCGCGGCACTGACGTACTTCAAATGGTTCAAATGGCTCTGACCACTATGGGACTTAACATCTGAGGTCATCAGTCCCCTACAACTTACCACTGTTTCCGATGTGATAGTGGAGTGGAGACGTGAATGTACACGTACAGTACAAAAGCGTTCACGCCGACCTCGTCTGTTGACTGTCGAGGACCGCTGACAGTTGAAGAGGGTCGTAATGTGTAATAGGCAGACATCTGGCCAGGCCATGACACAGGAATTCCAAACTGCATCAGGATCCACTGCAACTACTATGACAGTTGGGCGGGAGGTGAGAAAACTTGGATTTCATGGTCGAGCGGCTGGTCATAAGCCACACATCACGCCGGTAAATGCCAAACGACGCCTCGTTTGGTGTAAGGAGCTTAATCATTGGACGATTGAACAGTGGAAAAACGTTGTGTGGAGTGACGAATCACGGTACACATTGTGGCGATCCGATGGCAGGGTGTGGGTATGGCGAATGCCCGGTGAACGTCATCTGCCAGCGTGTACAGTGCCAAAAGTAAAATTCGGAGGCGGTAGTGTTATGGTGTGGTCGTGGTTTTCGTGGAGGGGGCTTGCACTCCTTGTTGTTTTGCGTGTCACTATCACAGCACAAGCCTACACTGTGGAAGAGCAAATTGGAGATGGCGATTGCTTCTTCCAACAAGATCGAGCTCCTGTTAATAATGCACGGCCTGTGGCGCAGTGGTTACACGACAGGCCTGCACAGAGTCCTGACCTGAATTCTATGGAACACCTTTGGGCTGTTTTGGAACACCGACTTCGTGCCAAGCCTCACCGATCGACATCGATACCTCTCTTCAGTGCAGCACTCCGTCAAGAATGGGCTGCCATTCCCCAAGAAACCTTCCAGAACCTGATTGAACGTATGCCTGCCAGAGTGGAAGCTGTCATCAAGGCTGGTGGTGGGGCAACACCATATCGAATTCCAGCATTACCGATGGAGGGCGCCACGAACTTGTATGTCATTTTCAGCCAGTAGTTGGATACATAGTTGATCACATAGCGTATAATAAATGGAAGGTAATAAGGCAGTGAGTGACTTACGTACAAATGCTTTATTTGTTGGAAAAAAAAGAGTGTAAATCGCCAGTACCAATTTAGTGAGTACGTAGTACGTAAAGAAGAAAAGGCAATTCTCAGCAACGGACAAGGTGTGATTTCCTAAATGCCACGACACAAATTTATGGCTCAAAACTAGCAGTTTTGAAAGCACTTATATTTATTGCATCTAAAGTAACAATTAAACCCTAAATAAAGTTGTTGGAATGCAAACAGTGCGAAATAAGGCGAAACTGGATAACTAGTTTCTACACTGCAGGTTACTTGCTTAAGCTCCAAAATAAGCTCGACAACCGGAATATATTAATAACTGATTCCTTTTACCGTCCACCTGACACAAACGATACAGTGGATGAACAGTCCAAAGGAAACAGTCGACAAAATTCTTCTAGGTATGTGACCACATTTTCAATGTGTAAAATTCTCCAACGTTTCAGCCACTGTTCCGAATAGCCTTCATCGGGGTATTGTTGCTAACTGCTGAGTGAGAAAAGTTTTGTTTTTTATTCACGATGAATCACCTAAAACCTGTACCGCAAACATTGAAATGGAAAGTGCTATTGATGTGCTGTTTTCACATAATGGATTGGTTGTAAGGGGCTCATACTGTTAGCCAATAAACAGGTTGTAATAATATTTAGAAAGTGTATTTTTTGTGCAAACATACATTTTTTTTAAAATGGAGCAATGCCTGTTTATATTAACAAACTAAAAGTACGGTAAATTAGAATGTCAGTCGTGTTTACTGCGGGAGTCTAGTGCGAGTCGTTTACGAAGTATCGTATTGTGCAAAGTTTCCACACCAACACTATGTGCCATTCAACCTGCGTAGCTGGTAGTACAATGTTGTTATATTTGTTTACAGTGTGCTTGTGTGTTCGTCGAATGCACTGCGACTTGCTTATCGATTAGTGTGTGATAGTGCAAGCAGTAGGTCGTGAGTGGACGATGGAATTTACAGATGGAGAAAAAGCAGACTTGTTCATGATGTATGGAGAGAGTAGGAAGAATGCAGTTCGATCTTATATAGTATATATGGTAACATATCCCAATAGTTGTCAACCGTCTCGGTAATTACATTAGTTAACAAATTTAAACATTTTTCTGCATCTGGTTCGTAAATGGGTAGATTTACCTAACTTTGGGGTGCAGAATACATTGGTAAAATCATTTTTTCTCTACGACGTCACATTTTCTGTATACACAGCAGAATAAAAAATGATAATAGCGAAAATTAACACAATTAAGTCAAACAAAAATACACAGCCGGCCGTGGTGGCCGAGCTGTTCTAGGCGCTCAGTGTGGAACCGCGCGACTGCTACGGTCGCAGGTTCGAATCCTGCCTCGGGTGTGGATGTGTGAGCTGTCCTTAGGTTAGTTAGGTTTAAGTAGTTCTAAGTTCTAGGGGACTGATGACCTCAGAAGTTAAGTCCCATAGTTCTCAGAGTCATTTGAACCAAAAATACAGATTCAGGACGTTTGAAATCAATACTGTTTTGTATGTATATATGGGCATGATGCCAATAAAAGGTGCAAATTAGTTCAGAAGATATTTTCAGCTTTAATCGTCTTTGGCTTTTGAAAAATGCGACGACGGAGCTCTTCTTTTGTTTGCCGTTTCATCGCTATCCCTAACAAGACCCCAACAGTAGTCACCCATCGTCGGAGGGTTCCAGTGGCCTTAGTAGCGGTGTTCCATGGTAAGAATGACTTGGTGAAAGCGTTCACCACACTCGTCGCTTACGACTCCCAAATTTTTCGGGAAGAAATAAAGATGAGATGGTGGTGGTGGTGGTTAGTGTTTAACGTCCCATCGACAACGAGGTCATTAGAGACGGAGCGCAAGCTCGGGTTAGGGAAGGATTGGGAAGGAAATCGACCGTGCCCTTTCAAAGGAACCATCCCGGCAATATAAAGGTGAGAATGTAAAAAGTGAATTTTAAGCGATATTCTATACCCCATGTTCTTATAGTTGTCCAACAGATCATTCAAAATGGTAACATAGTTTTTATCTTTTTTGATACCCAAAAAGCCCTTCACAATTGCTTTAAAAGAAGACCAAGCAACTAATTGTATATCTGTGAGTATGGTATCAAAGGTTGGGTCTTTCAGCAATTTTCTTATTTGTGGTCCAACAAATATACCCTCTTTCAGCTTTGCCTCACTTTATTTGAGAAACTTTTCTTTTAAGTGATTGAAGGTCTCACCTTCTTTATCCAGACCTTTTACAAAGTTCTTAATAAGGCCCAACTCGATATGAAGGGGAGGCAAAATGATTTTATCGAGCTCAACCAATGGGATATTGTTCACATTTTCGTTTCCAGAAACATATGACTTTCTTATAGGCCATTCCTTGACTGTATAGTGGTTCTTGGTGTCACGGCTGTCCCAAAGACACAAAAAGCAGCAGCATTTCGTGAATCCAGCCTGTAAACCGGTAAGGAGTGCAACAACTTTTAAATCACAGGAAAGCTGCCATTCATGATCCTTGTATTTGATTGCCTCTAGCAGAAAATCCATAATTTCCTAAGTTTCTTTCATCTCTACGGCGTAAGCCAAAGGTACCGATGGAAATGGATTGCAATTATGCAGCAGTACTGCTTTCAAGCTGGTTTTACTGGAGTCAATAAATAATCACCTCTCCTGTGGATTATGTTGTACACTTAGCTGCATCATCAGACCATTGACATCTCTACATACACACATTGAATTCTGCACATCGAAATACTGAACAAAGGAAGCACCTCTTGATCAGAAACAGGAAATTTTAGTCCCTAGAGCTAGAGGGTTCCGTTGTTGCAGTCTCGAACCCAAGAGTTCAGCTTGCTGTTTCGAAAGTTTTAGATCACGAACCAAATCGTTCAATTCCTTTTGATTAAAGAGCTGACACGAAGTGTCATGATATTTACGGCAGTACTCTTCTATATGTTCAATACCCTGTTGTTCACTTGACAAGGTGTCTGGTTCCGTGGCTTGCAAGTTACAGACAGGGACAGGCAACCTCTCATCATGGAGCACAGGCAAATGCACTGAAGATACATTTGGATACAATTTCTATGGCTTTTTAACCAAATCAGTGATTGGTTTTCTTTGGGCTTTTGGAGTGAATTTCCCACACATATAACAAAAGTTGTCGGGGTGGTTTAGACAGCAACGAGATTTACCAATTGCCATTTTTTTAGTGTAAGTTTTAAACACAAAAAGTTTGCGCTATCTTTCACAGGAAACACTCACTGAGGATCTCTCTCACACCACTGGATTGCCGCACCAACCACTTACTGACGATCTACAGATCTTCTAGCTCTCCTGTGCAAATCGAAAACAAACAATTAAACATCAAAACAGAAGAACAGCAAAAAGCGAAATACTGAATACGAAAAATAAAAAAGCCTTTAAAAACTCAAAAATGGCACGTGCTAGAACATTTTGAAAGGTATATTCGGATTCTAAATACCAATATACATACCACTTCATGTATCACATCCCAGATGCAAAATGGATGTTGACTAGTGTTATTCATCAACCGCTTCAACCAGTAGCGTGAAAGTAGTAGTGTAACACCCAGAAAACGTAACACAAGGAAACAAATGACGACAGAAGATGGGGAAATTAATGATCTTGCTGCTGCTGCTGCAGTTGACCCGTACGTTAGTTCCCGCACAATCCCACGAGGAAGTGGCGTTAGTCAGACATATGTCCTGCGCATTCTCCATCGACATTGTTTCCATTCCTATCACATCTGTCTCCACGAAGGGCTGCATGGAAACGATTATGAAAATCGTGTTAACTTTGGAAATGGGTTTTAAGAAGGATACTCCAGATGTATCATGTATCTTGCAGTGCGCCCCGATGGTCAGCGTGACGGACTGCCGTCCTAAGGGGCCCGGGTTCGATTCCCGTCTGGGTCGGGGATTTTCTCCGCTCAGGGACTGGGTGTTGTGTTGTCTTCATCATTATTTCACCCCCATCCGGCGCACAGGTCGCCCAATGCGGCGTCGAATGTAATAAGACCCGCATCAAGGCGGCCGGACCTGCCCTGTAAGAGGCCTCCCGGCCAATGACGCCAAACGCTCATTTCCATTTCCATGTATATTGCTTAGCGATGAAGCCACATTTACCAAGCATGGCCAGGTAAACCGCCGAAACATCCACTATTGGTCTGTTGGCAGTCTCCTGTAGATTCGTCAGGTGAAATGTACTACTGTTCTGGGCGCTATCGCTACACACTGAAGTTTGAACAGTTTGGCTCGAGCCCCCACGTGCTATGGCACTCGGGTTTATCCAAGGCCGCGTAAACGCTAGCCGCTCGCCACGGCCCCGTAGCAACCGCCAGCCGTATGCTCTGCCGCGGGAAACTAACGCCACAGCTTGTACCCTCACAAACATCTGCGTCCATGGAGTGTAAACGTTTGGCGTGGGATAGTGAACCATCAGCTCATAGGCCCGTGTTTCATAGACAGAACGCGTAACGCGCACAGGTATCGCAGTCTCGTATCATCCACTGATGCTGGAAGACGTTCCTCTACAGACTAGGAGGAACCTGTGGTACCATAATGATGGCTGTCCAGCCCATATTCCACAAAGTACTACAGCGTGTCTTCAAGAACTGTTTCCAAATCGTTGCATTGGACACAGAGGACCGTTACCTTGGCCAGCCGGTTCATCGAATTTGATGCCTGTAGACTTATTACTGTGGAGAAAGCTGAAAGACGCTGTCTGTAAGGACTTACAACTACACTCGATGATATGCAACGATGTATTAATGCAGCCTGCTCGGACATCTCCGTTGGTATGCTATCATGTGTGCAGCAGTCGTTCCACACTACACTGGAAGCATGCATTGCCGCTGCCGGTGGTCTTTTTGAACACAACCTGTGATGGTCAGCTGTCTCGTTGCTGGTCAAAATCTACATACCTGGTTTATGCACTTGTGTTGTTCTTTATTGTCTGCTACCACAGGTATGCACGAGTGTCGGTGTGGGAACTTTTCGAAATACAATATCTCATAAACGGGTCGTACTAGGCTCCGGCAAAACACACCACTGGCATTCTAATTTACTCTACTTTTAGTTTGTTAATGTCAATAGGCATTGTTCCATTTAAAGAATTGTATGTTTCCACAAAAATTACACTTTCTAAGCATTATTACAATCTGTTTATTGGCTAACAATATGAGCCCCTGACTACCAATCCACTCTGTGAAAACCGCACGTCAACAGCGCTTTCCGTTTCCCTGTATAAAGACAGAAAGGGCTGTACTGTACTGTGATAGAGTACTGAGGATGTGGAGGAGGGATGTTTAGCATCCCTTATTGATGTCTTCTGAGTGAACCCATTTATAAGAAACTCAAGGGGGATCCGACGGATAAGATTATCAAATCGACACAGTCACTGCTAAAGCAAACTGGGACGAACTTCGACACGGCCAGAAGACTCATCACGCAAGTTCCACAGGATATTTGGTGTAACGAAGGTAAGCAAAGAGGCTTTTCCTTTATGGCCGATTGTGAATAGCATTAATTCAGCGACCTACTGTCTAGCGAAAAAATGACTCCGGAGCTTCGACATTTGGTGAGACACACAGATTCGTAAGTTAAGGGCTCCACCCGTTCTGTAGCACTTTTAAAAGCAAAGTGTATCTCAACTACCGAGCTGATTTACAAATGTATTAGTATCAGATACAGCGAAAATCTTAAAGGAACGCATGGTACCCGATGACTGCATGCTAATGCGCCACTGTTTAACTACCACCTAATTCACATGGAAAGTGGAACTCTATGAACATAGAGACGATGTAGCTATGGATTCCCCTCTCTCACCTGTTACAGCAGACATCTTCATGGAAGCATTCGAAGAAACAGCACTCCAGTCCGCACCATTACGCCCAGACTGCTGGCTCCAACACGTTGCTGGCATCTCCGTTATCTGGCCACATGGACCAAAAGACATACAGAATTTTCATCAACATCTCAGTCAACAACACAGAAAAATCCAATTCACTGTGGAGACAGAAAAGAATGGAGCGCTGCCTTTCCTCGACGTGGAAGTTTGCAGAAAGCCTGATGGATAGGAACTGTGATTGTTGTGTGCAGATGAGAGGTGAGCTGGCGACCCTTCGCTCAAAGCTTCAGGCTGCGTTGGCTTCCGTCACACAGCTTGAGGCTGCTGCCAAGGGGCGTCACTGTGGGTGGCGGACACGGGGATGCGAGGGACGTCGAGCACGTCCCAAGTGTTCAAGTGTCCTCCGATCGGTCCACTGCTGTGACCTCCCCAGGTACTGCCTGTACTGAGGTTGACACCTCACCCGTGGTCGAGTGAGAGATCATTCTAAAGTCAGGCAGGCAGCAAAAACTTTCCGTGGACCCGATCGTAGGGCCTCCCCAGTTCGTTTGACGAACAGGTTTCGGGCGTTATCTGTGGCTGGCGATGTCTCTGAGCCGGATCCAGTCGTCTACCCCGTTCCAGAGGAAGCTTCTCGGCCCGCAAGATCTGGGCATTCACAGAGCGAGGGTTTGCTGGTAGTTGGGAGCTCCAACGTTAGACGCGTAATGGGGCACCTTAGGAACATGGCTGCCAAGGAGGGGAAGGAAGCCAGTGTGCACTCTGTATGCATTCCGGGGGGAGTCATTCCGGATGTGGAAAGGGTGCTTCCGGATGCCATGAAGAGTACAGGGTGCAACCAACTGCAGGTGATAGCTCATATCGGTACCAACAACGTGTATCGTTTTGGATCGGAGCAGATTCTGTCTGGTTTCGGGCGGCTGGCGGAAATGGTAAAGACTGCCAGTCTTGCTTCCGAGATTAAGGCGGAGCTCGCCATCTGCAGCATCGTCGATAGAACCGACTGTGGTCGTTTGGTGCAGGGTCTGAATTAGAGGATCAGGCGATTCTGGGACCGTGTAGGCTGCAGATTCCTTGACTTGCGCCATCGGGTGGTGGGTTCCGTTTAATAGGTCAGGAGTCCACTACACACAGGATGCGGCTACACGGGTAGCGGGGGGTGTGTGGAAGGGACTGGGCGGTTTTTTAGGTTAGAGGGTCTCAGGGAACCACAGAAGCGGCGTCCATCAGAAAGTGGCCAGGTAAAACACAGTAAGGTAGTTGTAGAACCGATTGCTATTGTAGCTGCAAATTGTCGTAGCTGTGTTGGGAAAGAACCAGAGCTCCAAGCCCTAATAGAAAGCACTGAAGCTCAAGTAGCTGTAGGTACAGAGAACTGGCTAAAGCCGGAAATAAGTTCAGCCGAAATTTTTTCAAACGATCTAACAGTGTCCAGAAAGGATAGATTAAATACAGTTGGTGGTGGAGTATTTATTGCTGTCAGAGGTACTTTGTCTTGTAGCGAAATTTAAGTCGATAGATCATGTGAAATAGTATGGGTAGAGGTTACACCTGACAATCGGACTAAACTATTAATTGGATCGTTTTACCGATCGCCCGAATCAGAAGACATAGTTGCTGAACAGTTCAAAGAAAAATTTAGACTCATTTCAAATAAGTACCCCCCTCATACAATTATAGTCGGTGGTGACTTGAATCTACCCACGATATGCTGGAAAAATTATACGTTTAAAGCCGGCGGCAGGCATAAAACATCATCCGAAATTGTACTGAATGCTTTCCAAGAAAATTATTTTGAACAATTATTTCATGAGCCCACTCGAAGCGTAAATGGTTGCGAAAGCATACTTCACCTTTTAGCAACAAATAATCCTGGGCAAATAGTGAGTGTTGTGACGAATACAGGGATTAGCGACCACAAGACAGTTGCTGCTAGGCTGAATACCGTAACACCTACAACCATCAAAAACAAACGCAAAGTATATATATTTAAAAAAGCTGATAAATATGCTCTTAACGCCTTTTTAAGAGACAGTCTTCACTTCTTCCGATCTGATCACGTAAGCGTAGAAAAGTTGTGGAATGTTTTCAAAGAGATAGTATCAACAGCAATTGAGAGATATATACCACATAAATTAATAAGTGATGGTACTGATCCCCCATGGTACACAAAACCGGTCAGATCGTTGTTGCAGAAGCAACGAATAAAGCATGCCAAATTTAAAAGAACGCAAAATCCCCAAGATTGGTAAAGTTTTACAGAAGTTTGAAACATGGCGCGTGCTTCAATGCCAGATGCTTTTAATAATTTCCACAACGAAATTCTGTCTCGAAATCTGGCAGAAAACCCAAAGAGATTCTGGTCATACATAAAGCACAGCAGTGGCAAGACACGATCAATACCTTCACTGCACGATAGCAACGGCGAAGTCACTGATGGCAGTGGCACTAAAGCAGAGTCATTAAACACGGTTTTCCGAAACTCCTTCACCAAAGAAGACGAAGTAAATATTCCTGAATTCCAGTCAAGAGCAACTGCCAAGATGAGAAACATAGAAGTAGATATCCTCGGTGTAACAAAGCAGCTTAAATCACTTAATAAAGGCAAGGCCTCCGGTCCAGATTGTATACCAGTCAGGTTCCCCTCAGAGTATGCTGATAAAATAGCTCCATATTTAGCAATTATGTACAGCCACTCGCTCACAGAAAGATACGTACCTGAAGACTGGAAAATTGCTCCAGTCACACCAATACGCAAAAAGGGAAGTAGGAGTAATCTGCTGAATTACAGGCTTATATCACGAACGTCGATTTGCAGTAGGGTCTTAGAACGTATACTGTATTCGAACATTATGAAGTACATCGAAGAAAACGATTTATTGACATAAAGTCAGCACGGATTCAGAAAATATCGTTCTTGTGAAACACAAATAGCTCTTTGTACTCATGAAGTAATAAGTGCTATCGACAGGGGATGTCAAATTGATTCCATATTTTTAGATTTCCAGAAGGCTTTCGACACCGTTCCTGACAAGCGTCTTCTAATCAAACTGCGTGCCTACGGAGTATCGCCTCAGTTGTGCGACTGGATTCGTGATTTCCTGTCAGAAAGGTCACAGTTCGTAGTAATAGACGGAAAGTCATCGAGTAAAACAGAAATAATATCCGGCGTTCTCCAAGGAAGTGTTATAGGCCCTCTTTGTTCCTGATCTATATTAACGACATAGGAGACAATCTGAGTAGCCGTCTTAGATTGTTTGCAGATGATGCTGTCATTTACCGTCTTGTAAAGTCATCAGATGATCAAAGCGACTTGCAAAATGATTTAGATATCTGTATGGTGCTAAATGTGGCAATTGACCCAGAATAAAGAAAAGTGCGAAGTTATTCACATAAGTACTAAAAGAAATGAGCTAAATCTCGATAACGCGATAAGTCACACAAATCTGAGGGATGTAAATTCAACTAAGTACTTAGGGATTACAATTACAAATAACCTAAATTGGAATGATCACATAGATAATATTGTGGATAGAGCAAACCAAAGACTGTGATTCATTGGTAGAAAACTTAGAAGGTGCAGCAGATCTACCAAAGAGACTGCTTACACTACGCTTGTCCGCCCTATGCCGGAGTACTGCTGTGCGGTGTGGGATCCGCATCAGGTGGGACTGACGGATGACATAGAAAAAGTACAAAGAAGGGCAGCTCGTTTCGTATTATCGCGAAATAGGGGAGATAGTGTCACAGACATGATACGTGAATTGGAGTGGCAATCATTAAAACAAAGGCGTTTTACGTTGCGACGGGATCTTCTCATGAAGTTTCAGTCATCATTTTTCTCCTCCGATTGCGAAAACATTCTGTTGGCACTCACCTACATAGGGAGAAATGATCATCACGATAAAATAAGAGAAATCAGAGCTCGCACAGAAAAATTTAAGTGCTCGTTTTTCCCGCGTGCCCTTCGAGAGTGGAACGGTAGAGAGACAGCATGAAGGTGGTTCATTGAACCCTCTGTCGGGCACTTTATTGTGAATAGCGGAGTAATCACGTAGATGTAGATGTAGATGATAATAAATTTGACCACACAACATATAGAAAGCCATCCAGAACGGACAGGTGTCTACATGCCTCCTCCCACCATCACCCTAGCAGGACAAATCCGCCTTGCACACTGCAACGCAGAGGGCCCACAGGAACTGCGATGAGAAACATCTGAAGGTTGAACTACAAGACCTTAGGTCCAGTTTTGGAGCCATTGGTTATGGAATGAAGATGGCAACAAAGGGTGAAGGCAATAGGGAAGCACACAAAAACCGCCCTACTACCGTATGTACACGGGGTCGCTGAACGTGGGGACAAAATTCTCCGCCGAGCAGATATCAAGCCAATTTTTAGACGCAACAACAGAATAAAAGATGTTGTTGGCTCAACGATATAATTTCGAGAAGCCGCGTATTGGCTGAAGGAGTAAGTTTAGGGAAGCGATAGAAAACAGGCAAGGACCCGCCAACATGAATAGAGGGGACGGGTACCGATTTTCGGCGTGTTGGCTGCCAGCAGTAATAGAGCCACTAACGACAGCTCATGCGAAGCAACACGCACAGGGGGAGAGTCAACAGAGGCCGCAGGTACACACACAGTACAGTATTGACCAGCCTCGGCCGGCAGCAGGCAGAAAGTAAACAGGGCTACGTCACAACTGCCGATCGTTTCTCGTTGTCCTGTGTCAAGTAATTAGGCAAACACCAATCAAGAACGTCTATTTCCACCAATGGAGAGCAATAATGCAAACTCCCATAAACGACGTTTAACAACCCTCCTCTTCATCCTCAATACCATATCAGATTACTATAACAGCTTCTTCCGCCAGTTTATAAGAACTACAACTTCTCTCATTCAGCAGTTGGCAAAAACACCCTGAAGAAGGCCATTTGCAACAGTGGCCGAAACGCTATAGAATTTTACACATCAACAATGCAGTAACATACTGAGAAGAATTTTATTGACTGTGACATGGCCGTGAAAGCCTACACTTGTTCAAAGAAAAGTTCCATCTCATTTCAAATAGGTACCACACTCATACAATTATAGTTGGTGGTGACTTCATTCTACCCTCAATATGTTGGCGGAAACACATGTTTAAAGTCAGGGGTAGGGATAAAACGTCGTTCGTTATCGTACTGAATGCGTTCTTAGAAAATTATTTTGAACAAGTAGTTCATAAGCCCACTCGAAGTGTAAATAGTTATGAAAACATACTTGATCTCTTGTTGTTGCAGTGGTCTGCAGTCCGAAGACTGGTTTGATGCAGCGCTTCATGCTACAAACCTCTTCATCTCCGAACAACTACTGAAACTTACATCCTTCTGGATCTGATTACTGTATACATCTCTTGGTCTCCCTCTACAATTTTTACCTCCCACACTTCCCTCCAACACCAAATTGGTGACCCCTTGGTGTCTCAGTACGTGTACCATCAACTGATCCCTTCTTCTAGTGGGGTTGTGCCACAAATTTCATTTCTCCCCATTTCCGTTCATTATTTAAATGATCTGCCCACCAAACCTTCAGAATTCTTCTGTAGCGCCACATTACAGAAGTTTCTGTTCTCTTTTTGTCTAAGCTGTTTATCGTCCATGTCTCATTTCCTTACATGGTCACACTCCATACAAATATTTTTAGAAAAAACTTCCTAGGACTTAAATCTATATTCGATTTTAACAAATAACTTTTCTTCAGAAACGCTTTTCTCGTCGTTACCAGACAACATTTTATATCGCCTCTATTTCGGCTGTCATCACTTATTTTACTGCTAAAATAGCAAAACTCATCTACTGCTTCAAGTGTTTCGTCTCTAATCCAATTCCCTTAGCATCATCTGATTTTATTCGATTACATTCCATTATCCTCGTTTTGCTTTCGTTTATGTTCATTTTATATCCTCCTTTCGAGACAATATTCATTCCGTTCAACTGCTGTTCAAAGCCCTTTGCCGTCTCTGACAGAATTACGGTGTCACCAGCAAAGCTCAAAGTTTTTATTTCTTCTCCCTGAACTTTACTTCCTACGGCAAATTTTTCTTTGATTTCCTTTATTGCTTGTTCAATTTACAGATTGAACATCAGGGATAGGCTACGATCCTCTCTTTCTTTCAGCCCCCTCAGCTCTAATAACTGCCGTCTGGTTTCTGTACCGGTTGTAAATTGCCTTTCGCACCCTGTATTTTACCCCTGCCACCCTCAGAATTTGAAAGAGAGTATTCCAGTCAACACTGTTCAAACCTTTCTCTAAGTCTACAAATTCTATAAACATAGGTTTGCCTTTTCTTAACCTATCTTGTGAGACAAAGCGTAGGGTCAGTTTTGTCTCATGTGTACCTACATGTCTCAGGAATCCAAACTGATCTACCCTGATGTTGGCTTCTACCAGTTTCACCTTTCTTCTGTAAAGAATTCATGTTAGTATTTTGCAACCATGAATTATTAAACTGATAGTTCGTTGATTCTCACATCTGTCAGCACCTGCTTTCTTTTAAATTGGTAATTTTATATTCTTCTTGAAGTCTGAGGGTATTTGGCCTGTCTCATACATCTTGCTCACCAGATGGAAGATTTCCGTCATTGCTGGCTCTCCCAGGGCTATCAGTAGTTTTGGTGGAATGTCGTCTACTCCCAGGGCCTTATTTCGGCTTAGGTCTTTCAGTGCTCTGGCAAATTCTTCACACAGTATCTTATCTCCCATGTCATCTTCATCTCCATCCTCTTCCATTTCTATAATATTGCCCCCAGGTTCATCTCCCTTGTGTAGACCCTCTACGTACCCCTTCCACCTTTAAGCTTTCCCTTCTTTGCTTAGGACTGCTTTTCCATCTGAGCTCTTGATGTTCACACAAACGGTTCTCTTCTCTTCAAATGTCTCTTTAATTTTCCTGTAGCCAATATCTATCTTTTCCCTAGTGATACATGCTTCTAAATCCTTACATCTGTCCTCTAACCATTCCCGCTCAGCCGTTTTACACTTTCTATCAATCTCATCTCGGAGTCTTTCCTTCTCGTTTCATATGGTAAGTCTCTCCTGACCTGCGGTTCTGGGTGACTCTCCCAAAATCTATCCCTTTTCCTAGACCTTTCCAGTCCTTCTCCTTCACCCTTCTTCCTTCCCCTTCTGTCTGAAGGAGGAGCCACTGGCTACAAAAGTTTGCCAATCACAACATTCCTCTGGAATCTCAACTGATCTTTTCCGAGGTCGGCTGCTACAAGTTTTTCCATTATTCTGTGAAAAATTCTTGTTAATATTTTGCAACCATAACTTATTAAACTGATAGTCGGTAATATTCACACCTGTCAGCACCTGCTTTCTTTGGAGTTGGAATTATTATGTTGTTCTTGAAGTCTGAGGGTATTTCACCTACCTCATACATCTTGTACAGCAGATTGAAGAGTTTTTTCATGGCTGGCTCTTCCAAGGTTGTCATTAGTTCTGACGGAATGTCACCGACTCCTGAGGCCTTGTTTCAAATTAGATCTTTCAGTGTTCTGTCAAATTCTTCCCGCAGGATCATATCTTCCATCTCATCTTCATTCCTTTCTTCTTTCACTTCTATAACATTGCCTTCATGTTCGCGCCCATTGTATAGATCCTCTATATACTACTTCCACTTTCCACCTATCCAGCCACGCTGTCTGGGGCGTCCTGTTACGGCTCGCGAAGCTCCTCCCATCGGAGGTTCGAGTCCTCCCTCGAGCATGGATGTGTGTGTTGTCCCTAGCGTAAGTTAGTTTAAGTTAGATTAAGTAGTGTGTAAGCTTAGGGACCGATGACCTCGGCACTTTGGTCCCATAAGATATTAGTACAAATTTCCAATTTCTTTTAACTATCCCTTCTTTATTTAGGACTGGTTTTCCACCTGAACTCTTGATATTCATAGAGCTGCTTTCCTTTTCTCCAATGCCCTCGTTCATTTTCCTGAAGACAGTATCTATCTTTACCTTAGTGAAATACGTCTCTAAATCCTTACATTTGACCTCTAGCCATTCCTGCTTAGCGATTTTGCACTTCCTATCAATCTCATTTTTAGACACTTGTATTCCCTTTTACGTGCTTCACTGGCTGCATTTTTATATTTTCTGCTTCCATCAATTGAATTCAGTACGTTCTGTGTTATCTAAGACTTTCTACTAGGCGTTGCCTTTTTACCTATTTGAACCCCTGCTGCCTCTACTATTTCATTTCTCAAAGCTACCCGTTCGTCTTCTACTGTATTCCTTTCCCCTGTTCTAGTCAATCGTTGCTTAATGGTCCCTCTGATACTCTCAACAACCTCTGGTTCTTTCAACGTATCCACGTATCACCTACTTATTTTCCAACCTTTTTGCAATTTCGTTAGCTTTAATCTACAATTCGTAACCAATAAATCGTGGTCAGAATCCACATCTACGCCTGGAAATATAATTTAAAATCTGGTTCCGAAATCTCTGTCTTACCCTTATACAGGGTGAGTCTTATAAGACGTAATACCCCTTTTATTTCTTAAGCGGTTACACATATCGAAACGCGGTTTTCGGCAGTTGTTAGTGTCGAGGGGCACGTATTTTTACGTCCGGTTAACACTTTTAGCGTTGGTATCACCAGAGATATTAAAGCAAGTACTTTTTTCAATGGAACTGTATACTTTTTATAACTGCATTCGCTAGCTCTTGAGAAGGCAGCTACAGTGATACAGTGTTTTTAATGTTGACGTTGACTCAATAAATGTTCTAGAATTTGAGAGCACGGTGGCCGGAATCGGGATTAGCAGTGCAACGCCGCCAAGCAGAGCTCTCGTGCTATGCTGTGTCAGGATACCAACACATTAGCCTGTTTACTTGTCTGCATTGCAGGCCGCTCATGCCTGCACACATGTACACTACTGAGGAGAAGTCGGATATACTACTTTTATACGGTGAACGCAAAAGAAATGCCGTAAAAACATTACAGCTGTATACAGCTATGCATCCAGATCGCCAAAGTCCGACGAGTCAGGCAACTGCACGAATTATTAAGACGCTAGTGCGGACAGGCTTCTTGAACGTCAAAAAGAGGACGAGAAAGAAGACCGCAACTGACATAGAACACGGAGAAGCTGCACGTCGCTAATGAATCCGCACAGCGATATGAGAGTTATTGCCAAGTAATGAGGAATCAGCCAGACGAGTGTCATTCGCATCCTGCATCTACAGAATTTCCTACCCTATCATCTGCCACTACACCAGACACTCGACGACCGTGATTTCGAACGTCGTACAGAATTTTGTCGGCTTACCCTTCAGTAACCGAGAGACGACCCTACATTTTTCCAATGTGGCACTTTACCAATATAGCAACGTTTACTGACCACTCTAATGGAAGTTTGCATAACATGCACTACTGGGCAGCCGAAAATCCACACTAGCTTCGTCTGGTGCAACATCAACGGCCGCGGGACGTAAACGTATTGTGGAGCGAGGGGCGTTTGAAAAGTCCATGCAAAAATAAAAACAAGGTATGTGTTTGAAGTAAACCTTATTTTTCGACATAGTCTCCTTTTAGACTTATACACTTCGTCCAGCGCTGTTCTAATTTGTTGATCCCTTCCGAATAGTACGAATTGTCCAAGTCTGCAAAATAGCTTTTAATTGCTGCAATCACCTCCTCGTTTGAATAAAATCTTTGTCCCACCAACCATTTCTTCAAATTGGGGAACAAACAGTAGTCCGAGGGAGCCAAGTCTAGAGAATAGGGGGGATGTGAAACGAGTTCGAATCCTATTTCCATTAATTTTGAGACCACAACAGCTGAGGTGTGTGCAGGTGCATTGTCGTGATGGAAAAGGACTTTTTTGCGCTCCAATCGCCGGCGTTTATCTTGCAACTCTGTTTTCAGACGGTCCAATAACAATGAATAATATGTACGTGTAATAGTTTTACCCTTTTCCAGATAGTCGATGAGGATTATCCCTTGCGAATCCCAAAACACAGTCGCCATAACCTTTCTGGCCGAAGATATGGTCTTCGCCTTTTTTGGTGCAGATTCTCCCTTGGTAAGCCATTGTTTGGATTGTTCTTCGGTCTCAGGGGTATAGCAGTGTATCCATGTTTCAAGCTTTAAGTCCTGCAGATTCTTCAAAAATGGTTCAAATGGCTCTGAGCACTATGGGACTTAATATCTGAGATCATCAGTCCCCTAGAACTTAGAACTACTTAAACCTAACTAACCTAAGGACACCACACACATCCATGCCCGAGGCAGGATTCGAACCTGCGACCGTAGCGGTCGCGCGGTTCCAGACTGACGCGCCTAGAACCACTCGGCCACTCTGGCCGGCGCAGCTGCAAACCCTCTTTGCAACACTTCACACGATTCCGTGTATGGTCAAGCGTGAGCAATCGCGGAACCCATCTTGCAGATAGCTTTCTCATGTCCAAATGTTTATGCAAAATATTATATATCCGTTCATTCGAGATTCCCACAGCACTAGCAATCTCACGCAGCTTAACTCTTCCGTCATCCACCACCATATCATGGATTTTATCAATGATTTATGGAATCGTAACCTCCACAGGGCGCCCAGAACGTTCAGCATGACTTGTGCCCATATGGCCACTCCGAAAATTTTGAAACCACTTGTAAATTGTTCTGATCGAAGATGCAGAGTCACCATAATGTTTATCAAACTTCTCTTTAGTCTTCTGAGGCGTTTTGCCTTATATAAAGTAATGTTTAATCACCACAAGAAATTCTCTGTCTTCTATTTTTTGACAATCACTCGACTTCCTTGATTCACACGAATGCCAAACACAAATAAATTGACCAATATGGCTGAAACTTGATGTGCGTTCTTTCCAAACATGCTACTAACTAAACATGACCTCGATACGCGCCGGTGGTGCCATCTCTCGGACTTTACACGGACTTTTCAAACGCCCCTTGTATATGAACAATTGTACGCACACCTTCTGACGAACATTCTGCCGGTTCTTCTAGAAGAGGTAGCACTGGATATTCGACAGTGTATGTGGCTGCAACACAACGGTTTTCCAGCTCACTCGTCCCTTGTTGCAAGGCAAATAATGAGTAAGAACTTTCCTGGATGTTGGATAGGACGAAATTCTGTTTTCACATAACCTGCGAGGTTCACCGTTTTGAATTCTCTTGATTTCTTTCTTTGGGGAGCACTCAAAGATGCAGTCTCCGACGAAGCTGCAACTACGCCAGAAATAAAAATAAAATATCGGGTATTTTATATTATTATTGTTGGTTTGATACATATTAATTAATTAATTAAAATGGAATGTTAATGGATTTTGTCTCTGCTAGTAAATATGACTTTTTGAAAAGCATTGAACATATGTTAAGTACTGGTTGAGAACACAACATGAATGTTTCTTGCTTTGTTGGAGACAGTGCTATTCGAAAAATAAAACATGGCAGAAAAAAATTTTACTCGCTTTACTAATCAAGCTGAACTCTGCCTTCCAACATCGTTCGTACATCAGACCAGAGAGTACGTTGGTAGACGACATTGTTTGGAGGCCAATGACCGATCAGAATATTACGTGGGTCGCGTGATATCATTGCCCAAATTTTGAGAGAAAAGTTCGGTAAAAATGATCTCGGGGACCTATGAATTATTATCTGATGGATTAAACGACGAATGAACATTAACAGTGTTTATTCGTGGCCACCAAACAATGGGCCAGAAACTTTTCTTCAATGCAGCCTCAAACTGGAATAAAAAAAGCTTAATAAAATCAGATATAACGTGAATAGCAAGTAAAGGGACCTTCAAACGACACACGGCTACTTGAGATCAAAGTAACATAATTATTCAACAAAAGCGTGCAAGTGACACACATCTCGATAGCGGAGAACGAAAGACAGGGAGCGAACTAGTCGCACTCTTCTTTTTCATACCAGTAGACAAACGAAGGTACTTACCGCGTTTTGTTTCACAGAGTTTTCTTTACACGTTTTAACTTACAGATATTTGTTTTACGAAATAACTCATGAGTAATTGAAAATAAATCATCTCATTAGTACATCGATTTTTTCAATTAATTTACAAATTTATTTATTATGTATGTAAAATTATTTATATTTTCAGACTTTAATTAAAATTGGGACTACTTTCTTATTCATTTTCCAAGTGACATTTCAATATGTGTCGCCAAACCGCCAATGCATGCTCTAACACGCCATCTACCGTAATTACATCCGTTCATTGTTCTTTCGAACAACGATTGCAAATATGTCTTTCAGCCAACAGTCAACAGTTTCAACACTTTCTTATTTTTTTGGAAGACAAAATTTATGTTATGTGGTTTGGATGGTTACCAAATCATTGTTAGTAATTTGTTGTATATCATTTACATGTGTACGAAATGACATTGCAATGTCAGATAAGTCGACAGCATGTATTGCACTTAGATGGTAACACTGTCGTTGTGCGCTTACTTTCAGCATGAAACGGTGTTTCGTTGAGAAGAATATTTATTTTGTGGTGTACATGTGGTCACCAAAGTATTTTTAATAGTATATTTAGTTCAACGAATGTATCCCATATGATATAATTTAGAGCTTTGATATAATTTAGAGCAGTGTAGACAGTGACGGCTCGTAGGTATACATTCTGGGTGTTCACAAATTTTTAAATTCAGATAAATATGAGAGTGCGAAATTAATAGCATCTGCTGTATATCAGTTATGGTTATACAACTTCATTAGCTGTCAATAATAATAATAATAATAATACGCTTGTCTGAAAAAAGGAAGAATTATTTTTGTGGAATTCTGTTGTTTCGTACGTAATTGAGTACAATAAATATGGCAAGAAGGAAATAATGTTTATGCTTTCGCTACTCTCCGTCTGTGCAAGTGGAAGTTTTCGTGCTTTTTTTTATTTTTTCTTAAAAATGTACAATATTCCTAATTCATTTATTAGTTAACGTTTTAACTTCTGGGCTGAAAAACCGGCATTCTTACGTTGCACCCACACAACAACTTACACTTAATTACACACTTCTTTGTTAAATGTTCTCTTGTAGTCAAGCTTATTTTGATTTCGTCACTTTCTCAGACAACGTATCTGATCTGCGAGGCCCTATATCCTTTGAGGCTAACTTTTCCACGTAATTTTCTTTTCTGTTAGCACACTTCATACTAGTTCAACAGAGTTCATGTTGACACAGCACAGGAAAGCAGATTCCTGCACAACAAACAACCAACTCCAAACACAAACTGCCATTTGCAGAAATTATTAAATTCAAGTGTTACTATCTACCAGCAAGATCACTTGACTAGAACACGAATGAGGCGCTGAGAACCATAAGGGCCAAAAGCACACCATCTTCAACCCTCCATATTTATATGAATATCAGAGAAACCAGTGAGACAGCTTTTCGTGAATATTGAGATATACGTACAATGTGGGCCTACAGTACATATATACCTGACTCACTATAAGATCAACAGATGTCAGAAGCATCAATAAATGCTATAGTCTCACAATCGACGATGTCGTGATTTATGTTTCTCAGCACCTCAAATAGATTACTATATGATAAAATCCAAAATTTAATGTACTACATCTCATTCAGAAGCCCACAAAATACCTTTTTCTATCAGTATAATTGTAACTTATAATGATGTCCGATCTAGTGTTATATATAGTGAATGAATTGGCATATCTGTGGAGCATGCTACTGCCTAGCAGAATTTATGCCGAGCGAACATGCTGCAGTATGCTACCGCCTGGTGGCATTGACGTAAACTTGTAGTCGAGCCGTGCACATTGCTTATCAAATCCATATATACTTGGCCAATTACGCATGCACAGAAGCTCCTTAAAATGTGCACAAGTGAAGGTGTACTCGCGACCCTCATGCCAAATTCCACCGAGTCTAGAGGAGCAATGTAGCAAAGCGCGGCAGATATAGTGCCGCGTATTTCAGATTGATGCAACTACGTTATATTTAACAGCATTCAAAGAAAAATAACCAATAAATCCGCAAGGTGTCAGAAGTTAGGATGTTCGTGTGCTCTTGTGCTCTCACACAACAATCGCCACTGAGTGTAGATAGAGTTGCCCGACAGCATGCATTTACCTCTAAGAAGCACACAGGCACGTACAGGAAAAGATAGGTCAAATCTTCATTCTAAGATATTTAGATATTTAATAGAGAAGTTGCTTTTTTCGGCGTACAAGACCTCTTTATTTTCGAAGAATGAACAGTTGAGTTCTCTGTTTCAGCTCACGTAGATCTGGGAAGATACACAAATGTGAAACATTCCTGGCAGATTAAAACTGTGTGCCGGACCGAGACTCGAACTCGGGAGTTCCGAGTTCGAGTCTCGGTCCGGCATACAGTTTTAATCTGCCAGGAAAGTTTCATAACAACGCACACTCCGCTGCAGAGTGAAAATCTCAATCTGGAAATGTGAAACAGTTTCCTAAGCCCTCTGTGATACGCTAGATTCTTGCCTATGTCATATTCCCATATACAGAATTCATAGGTGAACCTGCATTTAGGTTGTAAGATGGTTCAGGGGAAATTGAAGCTTTATTCTCGTAGCCTACGCCTAGCTTACGGTACACAACACGCAGCCTGGTTTGAGACGCCTGCCTGTCAGTGTTTGCACCGCAAATGCCGTTTATGGCCACCGTGCTCTCACATTCTAAGGCATTTCTCTAATTTTTTACGACAGGTTTCAGCGTCAACATTAACAAGCGGTCTATCACTGTAATTGTCTTCTCAAGAGCAATCGAAAGCAGCTATAGAAAGTATACGGTCTCATTAAAAAAAAGTACTTACTTCAATACCTCAGTTGATGCCAGGGCTAAAAACATTAACCAAACAAAAACATACGTGCCCATCTACACTCTAACATTTGCCGAAAACCGCGTGTCGATGTGTAACCGTTCACGAAATAAAAGGAGTGTTACGTGACATCCTCTATAATCAGTCTGGAACCTTCAAGTGTCCCCACATCTCTCCCACGTATACAACCTCCCTTCATGATTCTTGAACCAAGTGTTAACGATGATTAAATTATGTTCTGTGCAAAATTCTACCAGGTGGCTTCCCCTTTTATTCCTTTCCTCCTTTGAAAGGGCACGGCCGACTTCCTTCCCCGTCCTTCCATAATCCAATGAGACCGATGACCTTGCTGTTTGGTCTCTTCCCCCAAACAACCCAACCCAACCAACTCCTTTCCTCCATACAGTTTTTCCCTTTCCTACTAACGAATTCCAGTCTCCCATCACAACTAAATTTTCGTCTCCCTTAACTATCTGTATAATTTCTTTTATTCATGATACATTTCTTCAGTCTCTTCATCATCATGGGAGATAGTTGGCATAGAAACTTGTACAACTGTGGTGGGAACTGGCTTTGTATCTATCTTGGTTACAACAATGCATTTATTATGCTGTTCACAGTTACTTGCCGATTTCCCTATTTTCTTATTCATTATCAAACCTACTCCTGCATTATCTCTATTTGATTTTGTATTTATAACCGCGCATTCAACTGATCAGAAATCGTGGTCCTCTTGCCACCGAACTTCACTAATTCCCACTATATCTAACTTCAACCTACCCATTTCCCCTCTTAAATTTTCTAACCTGCCTACGCGATTCAGGGATCTAACATACCACACTCTAATTTGTAGAACTCCGGTTTTGTTTCTCCCATCCTCTTCAATAATCATGAACAAATAGGGAACACCATGACCGATATGGAAGTTAGTGGCCAAAATGTCGTTGTAGCAAGACTCCGAACCAAGCAAAATCTATCTACTTAAAAAAGAAGACAAAAAACTGCTTTACACCTTTCTAAAAGATCCACATAAATAGTATCTTCGGTAATTGAGAGATACCGGGTGGTTATAATTAAAGTGCAGCAACTTACAGAGGTCCAGAGTGGGCTATAATTAACGTATGGCAGCGAAACTTGGTAGATACATTCATGCGTTAATGCGGAACTGATTTATGCTGGGAAGAAATGATTCCAGTTTAGTCCACTAGTTGCAAACCTGGCGCTGTACAGTGTTTGCATGACTATACAACATTCACACTGTCGTTTGACAAGCCATAACATGAGTGAACAGTAGCCTATGGCTCGAGAAGAGAACCCGTGCACAGTTGGTAAAACTGTTTTATGTGAACGGGAACAATTACAGTGCTGCATTGGGAGAATGTCGCTGACTGAAAGGTCTGAGAAGAGGCCTGATGTCATTAAATGATTTAAAGAAGATGATAATGAAATTCTAAAACGTGGGTGAGCTTGTTGTGGCATTTTGAAGAGGAAAACTACCTATCGCGCTGGAAGTCATTGAAAAAGTTGCTGTTGCTGTAACTGACCATTCAGCATGGAATTGTCCATCCCATGGCCAACAGTGTGGGAAGTTTTGCAGTCTATTTTACACTGGACCTTGTACAAGATCCAGACAGAGCAGCAAATGAAACCTCATGACTCGCAGCAACGTTCTGAATTTGCTCCTCGGTTTCTAGAATTAATTGAAATTGATGACATGTGGCTGGGAAATATTCTATGGAGTGACATTTTACACTACAGGATGCAGTGAATAGACAGAACTGCCGAATCTGAATTACTGTTAAACCATGTATTGCACTCGTCGAATGTTGCGCGGTGTAACAAGCACCGTTATTCTCAGTCCATCTGTTTGGAAACCAATGTTTTCACGCAAGATGGAACAACACTTCATGCTGCTCACCTAGTGAAAGCTCTACTTAATGCAACTTCCACAACTGTGTTGTCTCCAGAGATACTGTAGATGCATGGCATGCAACGTCAACTGATCCGAATCCATGTGACTTTTGGCGCTGGGGATATCTGTGAGAATGTGTTTGGTCCGTACCTGATCTGAAGACAAGTATACAGAAACACACTGCTTAAATTCCATCGAAACTATTTTGAGAAACTGTTGACGACGTTGTTTTACGGATGCAGTACCTCGTCGATGGCTCCGGTTGTCACATTGAACAAATTATGTAACCGGTGGTTAGTAATAAAATCAACATTATGCTTTCCTCATTTGTTTTACCGTCTTTGCTCACGTCCCGTTCATAATCCATTACATATGGGAACATTTCTACACATCTTTCTTACATACACAGTGCCAGATTTGCATCTGGTGGCCAAAATTGGAACCAATTTTTTCCGACGTAAATCGCATTAACACATTATAATATCCTCCAAGTTTTGCTGCCACACGAAAATTACGGCCCATACAGTACCTCTCTGAGTAGTTGCATATTATTTGTAACCACCTAGTACATACTAAATAAATTAATAAGAGATGGTAATGATCCCCCATGGTACACGAATGGTTCAAATGGCTCTGAGCACTATGGGACTTAACATCTGAGGTCATCAATCCACTAGAACTTAGAACTACTTAAACCTAACTAACCTAAGGACATCACACACATCCATGCCCGAGGCAGGATTCGCGCGGTTCCAGACGGAAGAGCCTAGAACCGCTCGGCCACCGCGGTCGGCCATGGTACACAAAACAAGTCAGAACTCTAGTGCAAAAGCGACGAAAAACGCATGCCAAAAGAACGAAAAATTACCAAGATTGGAGACATTTTACAGAAGCTCGAAATTTAGCGCTATCTTCAATTCTAGATGGTTTTAACAGTTTTAACAACGAAATTCTGTCTCGAAATGTGACAGAAAACCCAAAGAGATTCTGGTTGTACGTAAAACACACTAGAGACAAGACACAATCAATACCTTTACTGCGCGATACCAATGGTAACCTTACCGCCGGTAGTGCTGCTAAATCACAGTAACTAAACACGCTTTTCCGAAATTCTTTCACCAAAGAAGATGAAGTAAATATTCCGGAACTCGAATCAAGAACAACTGCCAATGTGAGTGACTTAGACGATCCGAAGCAGGGTTAAATCACTTAATAAAGGCAAAGTCTCTGGTCTAGACTGTAACCCAGTCAGGTTTCTTTCAGAGAATGCTGATACGAGCACATTAGCTCCATACTTAGGAATAATACACAACAGCTCGCTCGTCGGAAGATCCTTATCTAAAGACTAGAAAGTTGCTCAGGTCACACCCGTACTCAAGAAAGGAAACAGGAGTTATCCACTGATTACAGGCCTGTATCACTAATGTCGATTTGCAGTAGGGTTTTAAAACATTTACTGTGTTCGACAGTTACGAATTACCTTGACCGCCCCCGTTAGCTGAGTGATCAGCGCGGCGGAATGCCACGTCAAGGGACCTGGGTTCGGTTCCCGGCTGGGGCTTGGGGATTTTTCTCTGCTCAGGGACTGGGTGTTGTGTTGTCCTCGTCATCATTTCATCCCCATCTTCGACGTTCAAGTCGCCCAATGTGGCGTCGAATGCAATAAGTACTTGCCCTCGGCGGCCGAACTTCCCCGAATAGGGGACTCCCGGCCCACAATGACGTACGCTCATTTCTTTTTTTTATGAATTACCTTGGAGAAAACGATTTACTGACAAACAGGAGTCATAAAGTATCGTTCTCGTGAAACACAAGTAGATCTTTATTCTCAGGATGTAATGACTGCTATCAACAGGGGATATCAAACTGATTCCACATTTTTAGATTTCCAGAAGGCTTTTGACACTAATGCTCACAAGCGACTTCCAATCAAATTGCATGTCTACAAAGTATTATCCCAGTTGCGTGACTGGGTTCGCGATTTCCTTTCAGGAAGGTCTAAGTTTATAAAAAAAGTGACGCAGGGGTGAACCTAACCTAAATACAAGGGTAGCGCAACCCCCCTCCCCTGGCCCTCTCCCCATAACCACGAAGTCATCTACTTTTTTGGTTGGTTTAAAGGAGCTCACGTCGAAATATAGCAATTATTGTTATTTGTATTGAACATCAGATTAAGTTTTGCCTGTTGAACATTTACAATGGCTGTCAGATTGCAATGTTTGGCAGATGGGATAAGTACCCTGAATACTATAGATCGTCTGTGCTAACTTGAGCTTCGGCTACCTACTTATCGTCACAGGTCGCTACGCTTCGTGCCGCGCTCCAATGTTTACGACTGCTGGCGACGTCACTTACCAACTATAGTCTGCCTGCTTAGCTGGGTGGTAACGTACTCGCCCCCTCCCGGCACGCTTGAAGATTTTCTCCGCTCGAGGACTGGGTGTTGTGTTGTCCTCATCATCATTTCATCCTCATCACCGGCGCGCAAGTCGCCCAATGTGGCGTCGACTGAAATCAGACTTGCACTTGGTGGCCGAACTTCCCCGGACGGGGCCTCCCGGCCACCAATGCCATACGCTCATTTCCATTTTTTGTAGATCCATAGTTGCGCGGCAAACTCGTGACGCATGTGGCAACACAAAAATAAATAGCGTAACGAGAGTGTCTGAACACCAACAGCTCTCTGATATGCTTTCACGTAATAGCACCACTGTAAAGCAGACAGATAACATCCCCCCTCTTACGTCCCTCCTCAGCGTGGCGAAAAAGTTTTCCTTCCTGCTCTCTGCACACTTCACACTTCACTGAAGTCGAAGGTTAACTTCGCACCGACAGCTTGTGTATGACGTCTGTCGATATCTACGGAGCGGAACTATGACGTCTGAGAGCACTAGAACTTGAAATAAGAGAAAAATGGCTTAAACAACAGAGTGATTACCAAAAACTTATTTTAGGCTTTGTAGTGTGTCAGAGTTTCATTCCTAGTATGCAACAATACTATACCTAATACATAAGTCGGACCTATTTCCAACGGCATAACAACAGCTCGTGGCCATGTACGTCGGGTCTCTGACCAATCACCGAATGTGTGTTTGCTTAAATGAAGATTAAACGACGAATTCAGTCTGTGGAAGTTTTAAAATGTTTCGTCACACTGGTAGTAAGGAGGGAATTTCAGTATTTAGTGGGAATGAGATTGTTGTTCCTTCTCTAGTTCACCTGAAGTGAGTGGCTATTTCACGACACGTTTTTTATTTATATTTTGGAAGAGCGAAGTGTTGTTAAAGAGTTGTGTTAATTTAATCATGCTATCCTTATGTGGCAATAAATGTAACTTTTGTACTTCGCATTAAATATTACGGTTATGCTCCATTTAAAAAGACCGTAAATAATGTCTTTCTAATAGCCTTTCAAATTGATTAAAAATATAGGTGATGCTCCAGAAGACAGATCCCTTGTGGAAATGTGGAAATGTGACTTTATGTGTAACGGTATTGTAATGGTAGAATAAAGTTCGTAACTGAATGTAAAATGTTTCACTTCTCACTTAAAAAGTAACGTCATCAACATGCCCACAGGGGAATGGAGAGGCCACAAAGTTGTCCTATAGTTTGGTATACCAGTACCTATATGTATAATTTTGCTTTCGATCCATATTTAATTTCAGTAATAGTTCCAAGAGAATGCCGGTCGTTCCCTGTTAAGCCAAATTTACGAATTATGGGACACGCAGTTCTGAGCGTATATTTAGTTTACAGTATATTCATCTGGAAAACAGCAAAAATTGACAGCATGGTGAAGGAAACTGAAAACTGTTGAATACGGAGAAATCATCTAAATCTAGTACGGCTGATCTTGTTTATCTGTCATAAAACACTAACAGTATAGCTTTCTCCATGTAATGTTTCGGGAAGAAATTTTCCACAGTGTTCATAACATTTTCAGCTCGCTCTACGAACCGACCATCTCCTGTAATCGAAATGTGCTAGGGAGGAAGTGGTTCAAATGGCTCTGAGCACTATGGGACTCAACTGCTGAGGTCATTAGGCCCCTAGAACTTAGAAGTAGTTAAACCTAACTAACCTAAGGACATCACAAACATCTATGCCCGAGGCAGGATTCGAACCTGCGACCGTAGCGGTCTCGCGGTTCCAGACTGCAGCGCCTTTAACCGCACGGCCACTTCGGCCGGCGAAATGTGCTAGGAAGTAATAAGGTTTCGAGCGTTACAATCACATTCATGTTCATATGTGGTGCTTAATTATAGTTATGAATGTAAAAGGCAATTAAATTACTGCCACACCTGAAGTTCAAGCAGTTCATTCCGTAATGCCTAGCGCAGTACCAATTAGTGTCAATTTGTGTAGATTGGCAAGCACGGTAGCAGAAGTCACGATAACTTCCGAATTCTGTCGACGAATTCCGAGCAGTTCTACGGGGCCGTGCCTCAAGAAAAGTAAGGTAAGCTACGTAGTATGGTAACGTTAAGTGGGTGACTCCTAACGTATAAAATAAGAAACTGCGATGTTTCTTGACGCAAATATTTACTTATGAAGCGGAGCGATTGCTTGGGTCGCCATTACATTAGTGTGGAAGAAAACGGGACAGTAAGTTAGATGTCCACTACTTTCATTTAGATAGTGAGGCTTTTTGATTTGGTGTGACGTCATAAGCGCGTGACTGCGTGTGAGGTCGCTCTCTAAGTTTTCATCTATTTTTAGTTTTCAGATATATATTTTAACTGTTTTTGTGATAATATTTACTATATAAGTGACTTATTAGTGGTTTCTTCATTCACCTCTGCATTTCGTGTGTTGTGGCCTGATATTTGTGAGTGTTTCGTATCGAGCAACTTAACCTCTTACCCGTGTTTACATTCCGCGCTGACCAGTTGCAGCTGTAGCGGCGCATCGAAAGCTAAGTACTAATTAATTGTTTGTGTATAGTATTTTATTTAGGAACTTTAGTGGTCTTCAACCGGTGTTCTTGGTGTTTTCCGGTGAAATAACTTCAGAAGAAATTTTTGCGAACTGCTTTCAGTTTCGTTACTGTCATTAGACGTTTGATTTTCTTTCTGTGTTAGTATTTTGTTATATTCTCATTTGTTGTTGATTAATACTTTCAATAATAGTAGTTACTTCCCTTGTAGAGCAAGTTTGTGATAATTGTAGTCAGTTTTTAACATCTTCTTATTGTAGTAGCGGAACTTAGATAAAGTTGTTTTCTTGTTTCAATAATTGTAAAATTTTACCATGAGTGAGAAGTGTGGGCTTTGCCGTAGGTTCGTGAGTAGTGGATTGCGGTGTGAGACTTGTTCGAAGTATTTTCACTGGGGGGAATGCAGTGGGGAAGCCAGTGGGCATTCTGGTGAGATCCTCTCCTGGAACTGCAGGTTATGTAGCAAGAGTAAGTTGATAGAGGAGCAGGAGCGTAAGATCTGTGCCCTTCAGGTGCAGTTGAAAAACGCACAGGAGGAGCTAGATAGGATGAGGAGGGAGAAGGGGGTTGGGGAATGGGAGCTGGCTGTTGGCAAGAGATCTGCTAGGAGAAGGAGATTTTCAGATAGTTTTACTATTGGTGTTTGTAATAGATATGACCAACTGTCAGAGTCTAGTGGAGAGGAATCTCTAGTAGCTGTAGATGTAGGAAGTATGCAGCAGACCTCAGCAGTTACGGTGGCTAGGACAGTTGCAAAGTCTAAGAGAAAGAAGAAGGTTCTGCTATTAGGTAGTTCTCATGGTAGAGGTGTAGGCCAGCAGTTGCAGGAAGTTTTGGGGAGTGAGTACCAGGTCACCAGCATTGTGAAGCCTAATGCAGGATTGGCTCAGGTGACTTTTAACATAGGGGGGTTATGTAGGGATTTTACTAAAGAGGATCAGGTAGTGATTGTGGGTGGGGCTGGTAATAGTATTGATAGGGATGGGAAGTATGACATAGATGGTGACCTGGAAAAGATAGCCACTCAGACTGGCAACACGAATGTGCATTTCGTGGAACTGTTTCAGCGTCACGATCGGCCTCATCTTAATATAGCCGTCAGGCGTAATAACATGAGACTTGGGGGTGCGCTGATGACAGAAGGCATGAGTCACATTTCAGTGGTGTCGGTGGAGTCTATCAGTAGGACGGGTTTCACTAGACATGGCCTGCACCTCAACAGGTATGGGAAGGGGAGGTTGGCAAAACTTATAGGTGACAGCATAGGTGGGGGTGGTGGGGTCACTCATGGGAAAATTCCGGTAGTTGTGGGTGTTAGAGCTGTACCTTTTTTAGATTGAAGTCAGCTGATAGGTATTCCTGCTTAAGGGAAGTCTCTCTAACAAAGAAACCACTTTCTACAAAGCTTGGGTATCCGATTAATGAGGGAATTAGTATATTTCATCAAAATATACAAGGTATTCGAGATAAAGTTAGTGAACTGCTTATAGATGTTGACTCTGAAATTATTGGTATATCTGAACACTTCTTAAATAAGGAGATAATTCAGAGGCTTCCTTTACCAGGATACAGGTTGGCTGGCAGCTTTTGTAGGAGCTCTTTGCGGTGTGGGGGAGTAGCCATGTATGTGAAAAACGGTATCCCATTTGAGTCAATTGATGTTTCAAAGTACTGCACTGAAAAGGTGTTTGAATGTTGTGCAGGTGTGGTTAAATTTAGTGGAGCTAAACTTCTTACTGTTGTTATTTATAGATCCCCAGACTCCGATTTCACAACATTTTTGCTAAAGCTAGAGGAGGTTCTTGGTTCACTTTATAGGAAATACAAAAAGTTAGTTATATGTGGTGACTTCAATATTAATTGTATAAGTGATTGTGCAAGGAAAAGGATGCTGGTAGACCTCCTTAATTCATATAATCTTATGCAAACCGTATTCTTTCCAACGAGAGTGCAAGGGAACAGTAGAACAACCATAGACAATATTTTTGTTCATTCGTCATTATTAGAAGGGCATTCTGTTAGCAAAAAGGTGAATGGCCTTTCAGATCATGATGCACAAATTTTAAGTCTAAAAGATTTTTGTGCTTCAACACATGTTAAATATAGTTACCAACTTTTTAGGAAAGCTGATCCAGTTGCTGTACAGACTTTTGTAAACCTTATCAAGGAACAAGATTGGCAAGATGTTTATAGTGCTGATACAGTAGACGATAAATATAATGCTTTCCTCAAGACTTTTCTCGTGCTCTTTGAAAGTTGCTTTCCGTTAGAACGTTTAAAACAGGGTACTAGCACAAACAGGCAGCCTGGGTGGCTGACTAAAGGGATAAGAATATCTTGTAGAACAAAGTGACAATTATATCAAAACGTTAGAAACAGTCAAAATCTAAATGCAGCAGCCCATTACAAACAGTATTGTAAGGTGCTTAAAAAAGTTATTAGGAAGGCAAAAAGTATGTGGTATGCAGATAGAATAGCTAAGTCTCAGTATAAAATTAAAACCATATGGTCAGTCGTAAAGGAAGTGGCTGGTCTGCAGAGACAGGTCGAGAATATAGAATCAGTGCATAGTGGGGATGTCCGTGTTACTGATAAGTCGCATATATGTACAGTACTTAATAATCACTTTCTGAATATAGCAGGTGAACTAAATAGAAACCTAGTCCCAACAGGGAATCATATAGCGCTCTTAGAAAAAAGTGTTCCGAGACTGTTACCTGAAATGCTCCTCCATGATACTGACAAGAGGGAGATTGAGTTAATAATTAAATCACTAAAGACCAAGAACTCTCATGGATATGACGGGGTATCTAGCAGAATACTGAAGTATTGTTCCACGTATATTAGCTCAGTACTTAGCCATATCTGTAACTTTTCCTTTAGCAGTGGTCGGTTTCCTGACCGATTAAAGTACTCGGTAGTGAAGCCACTTTATAAAAAGGGAGACAGGGATAATGTTGACAATTATAGACCTATTTCTATGCCATCGGTGTTTGCTAAAGTTATCGAGAGGCTTGTATATACAAGGTTACTGCAGCATTTAAATTCACATAATTTGCTGTCAAATGTACAGTTTGGTTTTAGAAATGGCTTAACAACTGAAAATGCTATATTCTCTTTTCTCTGTGAGGTTTTGGACGGATTAAATAAAAGGTTGAGAACGTTAGGTGTTTTCTTTGATTTAACGAAGGCTTTTGACTGTGTTGACCACAAAATATTACTGCAGAAGTTGGAACATTATGGAGTAAGGGGAGTAGTTTACAATTGGTTCGCCTCCTACTTTAAGAACAGAAAGCAGAAGGTAATCCTCCGCAATATTGAGAGTGGTAATGATGTTCAGTCCCAATGGGGCACTGTTAAATGGGGCGTTCCCCAAGGGTCGGTGCTGGGGCCACTGCTGTTCCTTATTTATGTAAATGATATGCCTTCTAGTATTACAGGTGATTCAAAAAATATTTCTGTTTGCTGATGACACCACCTTGGTAGTGAAGGATCTTGTGTGTAATATTGAAACATTATCAAATAATGTAGTTCATGAAGTAAGTTCGTGGCTTGTGGAAAATAATTTGATGCTAAATCACAGTAAGACTCAGTTTTTACAGTTTCTAACCCACAATTCAACAAGAACTGACATTTTAATCAGACAGAATGGGCATGTTATAAGCGAGACGGAACAGTTCAAGTTCCTAGGCGTACGGATAGATAGTAAGGTGTTGTGGAAAGCCCATGTTCAGGATCTTGTTCAGAAACTAAATGCCGCTTTATTTACCATTAGAACAGTATCTGAAATAAGTGACATTTCAACACGAAAAGTGGTATACTTCGCATATTTTCATACGCTTATGTCATACGGTATTATTTTTTGGGGTAATTCTTCTGATTCAAAAAGGGTATTTTTGGCTCAAAAACGGGCTGTTCGAGCTATGTATGGTGTAAGTTCGAAAACCTCTTGTCGACCCCTATTCAATAGTCTGGGAATTTTGACATTGCCCTCACAGTATGTATTTTCTTTAATGTCGTTTGTTGTTAGCAATATTAGCTTATTCCCAAGAGTTAGCAGCTTTCACTCAGTTAATACTAGGCAGAAATCAAATCTGCATGTGGAATGCACTTCCTTGACTCTTGTGCAGAAAGGAGTGCAGTATTCTGCTGCATCCATTTTCAATAAGCTACCACAAGAACTCAAAAATCTTAGCAGTAGCCCAAACACTTTTAAGTCTAAACTGAAGAGTTTCCTCATGGCTCACTCCTTCTATTCTGTCGAGGAGCTCCTGGAAGAGATAAAAAATTAAGCAAATTCCAGTGTTACATTCTTGATTTTCTTTATTTAAACTAACGACTTGTTTCATTTTATGTGTTTCTACAATCGTGTTATAATTTCATGTATTGACTCGTTCCATGACCATGGAGACTTCTCCTAAATGTGGTCCCACGGAACAATAAATAAATAAATAAATAAAAATAAAAATAAAAAGAAAACTGCAAGTTACTTGTGAACCGTATAACGGCAATAGCATTTTTTCTACATCTCCATCTGTATTCTATGCTCTGCAAAGCCCTGTGATATGCATGGAAGAGGGTGCGTCCCGTTGTACCAGTTAGTAGGGACACTTTCCGTTCCATTCACGTGTGGAACGCGTAAGAATAATTGTTTAAACGTCTTTGTGCATGCTATAATTAATTTAATCTTGTCCTCACGATCCCTGTGTGAGCGAGATGTAGGGAGTTTTAGTATATCCCTAGAGTCACCATTTAAAGCTGGTTCTTGAACCTTGTAAGTAGGCTTTCTCGGGACAGTTTACGTCTATCTTCAAAGGTCTGCCACTTCAGTTTCTTTAGCATCTCTGTGACACTCGCCCACACGTCAAACAAACCTGTAACCACTCGTGCTGCTATTCTCCGTATACATTTAATATCTCATGATATTCCTACCTAGTATGAGTCCCACACACTAGAGCAATATTCTAAGATGTATCTCACGATTGATTTGTAAGCAATCTCCTTTACAGACTGATTGTATTTCCCCAGCATTCTACCAAAAAACCGAAGTCTACCACCTGCTTTACCCACGACTGAAGCTATGTGATCATTCCACTTCTTACCCGTACAAAGTATTACACAAGGCATTTGTATGAGTCGGCCGATTCCAAATGTGACTCAGTGATATTACAGTTATAGAATACTTATCAAGATATGACTGAATATTTTTGCAGCTTCTTCCAGACAATACTCCATTACAGATAATTGCATCATTTGCAAAAGGGCTGAAGCTACTATTAATACTGTCAGCAAGATCATTACTATACATCACGGACCGCAAGGATTCCAACACACTTCCTTGATGCCCACTCAAAATTACTTCTTCATCTAATGACTCTCTAGCCAAAAAATCTCAATCCAATCATTTATTTTGCTCGATACCCCATACGACCGTACTTTCGATAATAAGCGTAGATATGGTAGTGAGTCAACTGCTTTTGCCAAATCAAGAAATAAATATTGCATCTACCTGATTGTCTTGATCCAGAGCTTTCAGTATGTCGTGTGAAAAAAGTGTGAGTTGAGTTTCGCATAATCGATGTTTTTGGAAGCCATGCTGGTTAACATGGGGGAGGTGATGCTGTTCGAGATACCTCATTATATTTGAGTACAAAATATGTTCTAAGAATCTACAACAAATCGATGTCATGGATTACTGTACGTAATTTTGTGAATCACTTCTACTACCTTTCTTGCAAACGGATGTGACTTGTGCTTTCTTCTAACTACGGGTACAGTTTTTTGTTCGAGGGATTTACGATAGGTTATAGTTAGAACAGGAACTAACTCAGCCGCAAATTCAGCGTAGAATCTGATTGTGATTCCATCGATGCCTGGAGCTGCGTTCGATTTTAACTATTTCAGCTGTTCTTCCCCACCACTGAGACTAACTGAATGGTTCTCGAATCAGTTGGCAGTTGATGAAGTGCTGACACATTATCTGCGTACCCAGTAATGCTGGTAAATGATGTGTTATGCATGGGAATCATATCAACCTGTACCGCATCAAAAACAGCCAGTAGATGACTCACTGAAGAGTTGGAACTGGTAGCGACAAAATAAAATAAAAGCATAAGGATGGCTGTAGGTGTTTTTATTTATTTGTCACGACATACATCAAATGTTCAAATGTGTGTGAAATCTTATAGAACTTAACTGCTAAGATCATCAGTCCCTAAGCTTACACACTACTTAACCTAAATTATCCTAAGGACAAAACACACACCCATGCCCGAGGGAGGACTCGAACCTCCGCCGGGACCAGCCGCACAGTCCATGACTGCAGCGCCTTAGGCCCACGATATACATATTTCTGTTTGTTTTAGCTGTCCTTTGTACTTTGGTAATCACTGTTACCACAACCGAGTCATGATCACTAATACCATTTTCGATGTTGGGATCCTCGAAGAGGTCAGGTCTATTTGTTGCTATTAGATATATTTCTGTCATGAATGGTCTTCTGAACTATCTGTCCTAGGTATTTTTCAGAGAAGGCATTTAGTAATTTTTATAGGATGTCTCGTCATGCCCACCACAAACAAAACTGCAACTTTCCCAGTTGATTGTTAGATGACTAAGTCTCCACCAATGACTACGGTTTGACTGGGGAACTTACATACAGGCACACTGATGTTTCGTATCTGCTGTGGATGAATAACAGCCGAATCTGAAGATATTCCCCACGTTATACATATAATCAACTTCACCCAGTATGTGGTTACATCAGGTGCTGAGTCTGGTGGGTGATGGAAAGATCCAGTTTCCATTTTATGCCCACCTCTGATAAGTCTTTCCCAAACAATCACACGTAGCTTCAATTACCATCTCATTGGATTTCGGTTTCTTGTCTACTGTGACAAATACGTCACCTCCATTTACCTTTAACCTATACGTTTGATAGACACTTAAATTTTCCCAAAAAATCTCACTGCTATCAACTTCAGGTTTCAACCAGCTTTTTAATTTATACTTAAAAAAAGGGGGAAATATAAGTGTAAGACATAAAAAGATAACTAGCTATACTCAAATAACACTGTTCGATTTACCCAAAGGAACTAATCAAGGAATAAAAAAACCTAATAAACCTTCAAAGTTATTAGTTATCTTGTTACAATGAATAAAAAATTGCAGTTATATGCTTTTTTTGACTGAATCTACCTTCTGGAGTAACACCAAGGACAGTCTGCGAAATTTATAATCATTTAATTCGATGTAAATTCTCACTTTCCAGATTATGTATTAGAAAACACATATTCTAGAAAATCATCTTAGACTGCTTTCACTTTTATACTTTAAAACACAATATTCAGGGATATTTTAGTCGTACAGTGTCACAACATTTCAACACTGTACATTTCACATGTTTATTGCTTATTTTTAGGAACTATCATGGAGCCACAAGCTAAAAATAAACCTTCACAAACATCAATTAAACTATTTTTTTTTTTTTCGAAAGTAAAGTAGAAAAACTGAAATCACCTAACGAAGACCTTAAAGAAAGTGTGAAGACATGTTTAAAATACAGCAATCTAGTTCTAGTTTCATTGCTTGTTCTCATTGTGACGTAGTTAGTTCAGAAGATAGGTATGATTGTGTTAACATTTTTCCATTCCGACATCTGTGAAAAACGACATTTCTTTTTTTGTTAATAGAAGTAACTTAATCAATATGGCGGATTTGAAATATCAAGCAATGTATGGGTAACTATGCTGAGAAACAAAATCATTTGAAGTGGACTGTTGCATATCAAGCGTCACAAGCGTCATGCAGTTTAGACGCTAAGGACTCGCGATTCACGGAGAAATTTGCGTCAACATCAATACGCGTCAGTTTTTCTACTTCAGTTTTTTTCATTTCCATCCATTAGTATCGGAACTTTTAGCAAATGCAGACTCTCTTCCAAAGAAAAAAAATATATCTACGCCCCTGAACTGACGGAAAATCATCGAATGAAAGTAATATCTGGCTTTCCCCAAGCAAGTGTTATAGCCCCTCTACTGTTTCTGATTTATATAAACGATTCAGGTGACAAACCTGAGCAGCCCTCTTAGCTTGTTTGCTAATTGATGCTGTCATTTACCGTCTTGTAAAGCCATCACATGATCAAAACCAACTGCAAAATGATCTAGACAAGATACCTGTATCGTGCAAAAAGTACGGTAGAGAAAAAGTGACAGCTAAATTTCGGTTACACGATAAATCACACAAATCTAAATGCTATGAATTCTAGTGCTTGGAGATAAGAATTACGAATTACTTAAATTGGAACAATCACATAGATAATGTTGTGGGGAAAGCGAAATAAAGACGGCGATTTATTGGCAACACCAGGTCTACAACAACAGGTCTACTACAGGGACAGGCCTAAACTGTGTTTGTCCATCCTGTTCTGCATTAATACTGCACGGTTTGGGATCTACACCAGATAGGATTGACGGAAGACATCGAAAATATTCAAAGAAGAGCAGCTCGTTTTGTATTAACGCGAAACAGAGGAGAGAATGCAACGGATATGATACGTGAATTGGGATTGCAATCATTAAAACAAAGGCGTTTTCCGTGGCGGTAGGATTTCCTTATGAAATTTCAGTCACAAACTTTCTCTCTCGATTGCTTAAATATTTTGTTGGTGCCCACCTACATAGTGAGAGATGACCATCATAATAATATAAATCAGAGCTCTCACGGAAATATTTAGTGATTGTTTTTCAAGCGTGCTGTTCGTGAATGAAACAGTAGAGAAATACGTAAGATTTGGAATAGCTTGAAGGTGGTTCAGTGAATGCTTCGCCAGGCACTTAATTGTGAACTGCAGAATAATCACGTAGGTGTAGATGTAAATGTAGACAGTTTGCTAGGTATTTTCCGTATAAACTTAATATTGATATGTACTGGTTATGGTTTGTACAGCGAGAAAGAAAAAGGAATGAGGCAAGACCTAGAAGAAGTTACGGACAAAGCAAAAAAAAAAAAAAAAATAGTTTACAGGAGCGTAGCAAAAGAAGTGCAATGTGCAACGTATTAATGGTAGATCCAAAGGAAATGCATTTCTACCCGTGTAAACACCGCTTGATCACAACGTCTGGATTGAAAGAACTACGGTATCTGATGGGAAGTGCATATTTTGCTTATTCCTTATTTATTTATTTATTTAGTACAAAGTATTTTTCTGAGCGACACTGTGTGTGGTAACGTGCGAGTTGCGTTGCCCTGAAAATATTCTAAGTTCGGAGTTGATGTGGCCGCGTGGGCCGGTCGCCAGGCCAACCGCATGGTGCCGGACATTGGCCCCAGTGCGTGGTCCAGCCCGACCGCGTGGCTGGGAATTCCATGTTGACGCTGTGTAGTGGAATGGTCTTTGTGTCGAAGGAGATTTCTATGCCACAGAGTGCCAAAGATGGCGGACTTTGTGAAACCATAATGGCAGACATTTCACAGCTCACGTAGAAATTAATAATGGCCAGAGGAATCATGATACTTTAAAAGGAAACATGTGCATTACCATTATTTGCACGACGATTCTGATGGTGTAATCAGATTTTCAATATCTGCATTAGTTTAAAGGTTAGTATCTGACTGTAAATTATACAAGTAACACCCAGCAACGAATTTCCAAAATCTAAACGGTTTATCCGATTTTGTCGGTCGACATGTCTTTAGAAAGCTATTAGTGTAAACCTAAATTGGTATGAATTACAGGCATGTAACTTGAATAGTACATGAGTTATTGGAGGTCAAAGTGGCCGATTTCTATCAATCACGTCAGGCCGTAAGTACTCCACAGTTACACAAAAAACGGTAGCAGCGTGCTTATAAATATATTTATTCATCTATGTCTTTGTTTATATCCGATATATACTATTCATGAAGAAATTGGTCAAATATTTACTGTGTTTTAGAAAGCACAGAGACATTAGGCTACTGGCCTACTTTTTTTCTGTTCCTTTGATATATGTGTATTTGAATTGTTTATGTACTTAATAATGTGTGTTAGAGCGTGTTTATGGTCCAGCAGTAGGAATATTTATTTAAGTTCAAGTTATATGAATGTAAATCCAGTATTTCGTATGTGTCTCAATATGTTTGCGAGTGTGTGTTGGCTTGGAGAAATGGTGGGAGCGCTCTAGCCAATCACAGCGCTGGTTAATGGGGAGACTGTATGGAAGTGAGGGAGGAGCATCAGGTCGCAGAGGACATGGGGAGTGCTGGACAGGAAGCAGCGACGTACGGTCGTAGGGAAGACTTGGAGGGTGGAGCATTTTGTGTGTGGTCGCGGGAGATATAAATATTTCGTAGTGCCGACATGGGCACTTGTGAGGTTTCCATGGCTTCTGCAGTGCAGACGTAGTAACCGTTAAGAAATGAATACCTCACGAGCTATGTTGTTGTTCATAACTAATTACGTAAAGTAGGAATCTATTGTTTCCCTGTTATTCAACTTATATATTATTTTAATTGCTAGACCATCGACACCAATAAGTTTTTTACAGTAATGAATGGCATTCTTAAAGGTACTCGTGCTATCGAACTCGTCATTTAAAGTTGTTAAAATGGAACCTGCAGATTTTATTTAATTGCAATCTTTCATTTATAAATTTCTATGTTACATTCAAAATTTGCAATTGCCGAGTGATAGGAACCTTTGACTATTCGATTCATGTGTATATTCAGATTGTATACTGTAGTCTCAGTAGTATTTGGCTTGTAATGCGGCAATTACGTATCCCTGCCCCTAGACAACGAAACCAGCCAAAACTTTTAATATGTCAACTCTGAGTCTGAGGGTACATAGTTGAGGGTCACATCACCATTTTTTTATTCGAAAGCCCGCAATGCAACAGGCGTTAAAGGGCTGCTCATAGGAAATGTTAGGCCACCATATGCTGACGTTTATCTTTTATTTCTTTATTATAACGTTTTTCGCTTCTTTAGAACCTTTCAGCCTGATGTGGGTACACTTCAGTTTTGCGTAGGTGCTTGGTAGAAACCAAGTTGGAAACACTGCCATATCAAGCTTTGCTAATTTAAAAGAACACAAGGTGACCGACTCCAGCACCTCATTTGTCACCTGTTTCTCAACACAGCGAATAAACATGAAGTTCATGTGAAAAGGTTTCCGACGTGATTATGGAAGAACGACAGGAATTAACAGACATTTAATGCAGAATAGTAGTTGGAGCTAGACATATGGAACATTCCATTTTGGAAATAGTTAGAGAATTCGATATTCCGCAATACACAGTATCAAGAATGTGCCGGAAATGCCAAATTTCAGGCATTTCCTACAATCACAGACAATGCAGTGGCCGATGCCCTTCTCTTGATGACCGAGAGCAGCGGCGTTCGTGTAAAGCTGTTAGTGTTAACAGACAATTGACACTGAGTGAAATAACTGCACAAACCAATGTGGGACATATGATGAACATATCCATTAGGACAGCGCAGCGGAATTTGGCGTTAATGGCCTATGGCAGCAGATGACCGATGTGAGTGCCACAACATCGCCGAAGCGTCTCTCCAGAGCTCTTGACCATATCGATTGGACCCTAGACGAATGGAAAACCATGGCATGGTCAGATGAATCCCAGTTTCAGCTATTAAGAGCTGATGACAAGGTTTGAGTGTGGCGCAGACCCCACAATTTCATGGACCCAAGCTGTCAACAAGGCAGTGTGCAAGCTGGTGGTGGCTCCATAATGGTGTGAGCTGCACTTACACGGAATGAAGTGGGTTCTCTGATTAAACTGAACCAATTTACAGATATTTTAAAACTGGGGCAACCACGGCTCAAATAGTCATACATGATTGATTGACAATTCAGACAGTAAACAGTTGTTTAAATATAGGTGTTAAAACTATTAAAATATAAAACTGAATGAAGAGTCCAATAGTCCCCTGTAGTATTTGTATTTGTTTAAGTCCATTAGAAACTCACATCACTGGTTTCACAACTTTTAAGTTACATCTTCTGGTGTATATCTGACAGTTTTTTTAAATTAATACTTTGATCATGGAGAATTGAAGATATCTGAGATATCTTAATGTACTGAATGAATAGACTTTAACATGGAAGAAAATATTACGCATCTAGCTCGGAAACTAGGTGTGGATCACATATGCTCCACAAAGAACTGGCTTATATGTAGTTAATAAACAAGATTTGTAATTTGTACCAAAAAAGGTTATTTACAAATGCTATGACACATGGTAAAGGGAGTAGTTAAAGGGTGCTACAGAGAAAACAGGTGACATGTCTAAAAATCAGCATCAATGATGAACATCATGTCTGTGCTAAAATCACAAACTGTCATCACTTTACCAATTAAAATGTTTCTGTTGGGCTAAGTCAAGGAACAAATAATGGCCCTCATAAGTAGTCTTTTCCTTGTTATACACCAACAGGAATATATTTTTACTGGAACAGTACAGTAATGACAGTTCGTGATTTAAGACAGACATGGAATTCATCATTGATGAAGGTTTTTATCAACTGAGAAGGTTCAGAATTTTGTCTGGCAATGCCAGCTGTTACTCTGTGATATTGTGTAATTACCCTCTATACCACATGACATAGCACTTATACACATCATAAGATGCAACTTAAAAGTTGCAAAACTGGTTGTGTAGGACTCTAATGGACTTAAATAAATACAGCTACAGCGAACCATTGGTCTTTTCATTCAGTTTTATATTTCAATAATTTTAACACATATATATATAAACAGCTGTTTACTGTATGAACTGTCAATCAATCATGAACCAATTTACTGAATGGAAATGGTTATGTTCAGCTACTTGGAGACTATCTGCAGCCATCCATTAACTTCATGTTTCCAAATGGAATTTGTATGGATAACAATATGTCATGTAACCAGGCCACAATTGTTCATGATTGGCTTGAAGAACATTCAGGACAGTTCAAGCGAATGATTTGGCTACCTTCATCGCCTAACATGAATCCCATTGAACATTTATGGGAAATAATCGAGAGGCCAGTTTGTGCATAAAATCCTGCACAGGCAACACTTTCACAATTATGAGTGGCTGTAGAGGCAGCATGGCTCGATATTTCTACAGAGACTTCCAACCACTGGTTGAGGCCACACCACATCAAGACGCTGCACAATGTCAGGCAAAAGGAAATCTAACATGATGTTAGGTGGTATCTCAAGACTTTTGTCACCTCAGTGTATAGGAGAACTTTCCTGTCATGCACTGCCTACGTGACATAAGTTATACGAATGTGATGATATTCATGTATTTAACGTGGTTCTCTGAAATTTATTCATAACTCAACACAGTTGCCCTCAAACAAAACAGTATGCCATGCAAGTCATCTTGCCATATATACTTAATGCTACTGTGTGAAGCTGGGTCAGGTCTCTTGTTTATTTAAAAAGTAGTTCTCTCTGGATGCCCAATTCATCATTCTTCCTAGCCAAGACTCACTACACCTTTATAAACATTTGTCAAAAGTGGGGTTCCCCACCTTTTGGTCTACAAGGGAGGCCATGATTTTCATTACTTAGTGACCAAAAACTACCTGAGGATGGTAAATGGCAGTCAAGAAACCTGAACTGAGCTAACAAAGCCACGCCACTTCTGCATGCCGACGCCACCGCTGGTGACCATGTCGTGAGGGTCGACACTTTCCTCGCAACTGCTGCTATTTCTGGTAGCCACGCTGCAATTCATGCCACTGACTGCAGCCCAGCCAAGTGTCGTAGCAACCATGAGGGTTCACTTCTCAGCGTCCATGCCGTCAGCATCTCGTCGTGTTGACAACTACTTCGAGATGACTACTGTAAATGTTGCCAAAGCACCGTTTTCCAGCTGTCGACATTGCCATCCTGTGTGCTGGAGATGTAAGTTCTGTTGGTGAGAAAATGATAATTTTATGTTGATACGTTTTTCAGAAGGAGGGCAGGCAGGCTAGGGTTTACCTTCAAGCTGAAATTGAGGCTGTTAGAGATGGAGAATGAGCTTGGATTTTTACAAGGTTGGGGAAGGAAATAAGCAGTGGCTTCTCGAAAGAACCATCCTAGTACAGACAGAAAAAAACTGGAACACCACAAATAACTAAAGTAGAGTAACGAAATTTCAGGATTACATTTGTGTAGGTAAGATATGTAATTGATTAACATTGTAAGATCTAAGATTAATGTAAGCATGAGATAAGCCAGTACAAATCTGAAAAGCTGATATATTAATAACTGGTGCAACCACCAGAATGTTGAATGTAAGTACGCAAATGTGCATACAATGTGTTGTACAGGTATTAGATGTCAGTTTGTGAGATGGAGTTCCACAACTTTCACACTTGATCGGTCAATACAGGGACGGTTAATGCTGTTGGTGTATGGCACTTGAGTTGTCATCCGATTGTGTCCCAGGTATGCTCAATTGGAGCCACATTTGGTGATCGAGCAGGCCAAGACAATATGTCAGCACTGTGTAGAGCATGTCGGGTAACAATAGCAGTATGTGGGTCAATGCCATCATGTTGTAAAACACCCCCTGAAATGCTGTTCCTGAATGATAGCACAACAGTTCGAATCACCAGACTGACATACAAATTTTCAGTCAGGCTGTTGGGGGATAACCACGAGAGTGCTCCTGCTGCCATGCAAAATCACACCCCACACCATAACTCCAGGTATAGTGCGAGGTGCCGGGGCTAGCAGTGTATTTAACATTAAATTCTAGAATCTACATATGTAAATGATGCTCTATGCCCCCCCTATTCTAACTCCGACTTTTGCTGTTGCACAAGGATTAAAAAATATACGCGAACTGACTGTAATCGACCCTGCAAGTGGAGTAGAAAAGAGTTTGGCACCTGCAATAATTTAATTCGATAAATAAGTTAAATAAAGGAAGGTTTCATAAACGTAGTGAGAAATGATGGGTTGCTCTACCGATTAACAGAATGAAAGTTCTGTCCAAAATAACGATATGATTTATTAAGACTAAACACAAAATAATAAACAAAAACACATGAATTCTAATTTATAATACATCAAATTGGCTCAAATTGGATTCACAAACAAACGCTGTGAAGGTGAAGTTGTCCCTAAACTAGATTGTGAGGTTTATGACGAAGTGGTATGTGGAGCCAATTCCTTGCCACTCAAATCTTAAGAGAGACACACAGCTAACCCAACATTAATTGTTGCTACACAAGACAGAACAAAGTTAGAAAAAGACGAACAGGCGCGCTCTGCTGAGCTCTGATTATCACCTAGGAAAGTCCCTATCTGCCGGTGCTGCGGACATAAATTACCAAACTGTCTTCTTAACTGCAAGAACACGATCTGGCGTACCGCAGGCGATGGCTGGTTGCTTCGACGTCCTCGACCGAAAGGCGAGAGCCGACTACCATGAGCACCCGTACAGGCCGAACACAGAACATTCCCGGCCCCACGACAGTGGCCGTGGTTCAACGTTCCAATCAGCAACTCGAAAACCGGCGGAAAATTCCACTCCATTGCCGGAGCACTACCATTCCACCAATGGAGATTCTTGGCGCCAATTTCTGCGCTGATTTTGCTACGTCACGGAGCTATGCCCTGAGAAAGCCAATCACAGTTACTATTTTGCAGAAAGCGCGGGAATTTTCCCGCCACAACTGCCTGGGTACACAAGTCATTCCCACGCCACGCTGGTAGCCCGCCAGAAAGTGTTTTCGCTAAGTTTCTGCGAAGTAACGGAACCTCTAGCCCAGCCGCTACTCCAGGCCCCGGCGGGCGTGTCTCTTGCCAATGTCGGCGTCTGCAAAGCATTCACTCGACTTCCTCACACCCGTCGGCTTAACCCTCTCCAGCTCAGGTGAGCCCGCCTGTCACCGGACCACCCGGGTGACGAGAGACGCTGCGTGGGAAGTCCGCGTGTGAAGGAATAGCAACTTTGCACCGCATGCAATTAGAGAGGAGAATCGTAAGATAGAAATATGAGAGGGGGCTCATGCCACCTCTCAATAGGTCCGGTTGTCCAGCAAGCATACAGGTCAGTTGCAGGCCCTCAACTGGCGTCCTTCTAACAAAACAACACATAGCCATCACTGACAACGAGGCAGAATCCGCTTTCATCAGGAAACATAACAGACCTCCACCCTGCCCTCCAATGATCTCTCACTTGACACCACTGAAGTAGCAAATGGTGGTGGTGTGGAGGTCAGTGGAATGCACACTACAGGGTGTCCTTGAAGTACGTGATGTGTAGCAGTTCATTGTGTTGCTGTGGTGTCAAATACTGCTCAAACTGCTGCTGCAGTTGCAGTACGATGCGTCAGGGTCATATGCTGAACACGATGATCTTCCCTCTTGGTAGTGCCATTTAGTTGGTCCGAGCACGATCTTGTTGCCACCATAAATTCTCATGACCAATGCTGCCAATAATCATTTACATTGGCTATATTCCTGCCAAATCTTTCTGCAGTATCACAGAAAGAAAATTCAGTTTTTCTTAGCCCTGTTACACGACCTCGTCCACACTCAGTAAAGTGTCAAAAATGGCGTCTTTGTCACCTTAAGGGCACTCTGGACTAACATCAGCTCTATTATATGAATGCATGATGTCTGTTCTTTCAGACATGTCCAAAAGTACAGGCACCATGCTTTCATATAACTGATACACACAGCTGGGCAACGGATCCTTCTTAAGTGCAATGCACAAATGCGTCTGATATCATGTAGGAACCTCAGTGTGGAGAACACGAGTCAATGGACAGGGACTGCAGATAGGTGGCGCTCGGTGGGATTGTGGATTGGCCGTGAGGCGTGCCGAGATAGTCCACACAGCTACAATAACTCTGTATCCCAGATGGTGCAGTGGTTAACTCACTTGCCTAGCGGAAGATCCCGGGTTCGAATCCTCGACCAGTACATATCTTTACTCATAACCGCTGTTTCCATGTAATGTCCAGCTGCACCTGATAGCAGTGATCCCCTTCAATTTACATATAACATCAACTAACCACATCCAGTCTCAAAGGTAACTAATGCCCATGAATGTTGCAGCGAGTATTTAAAACAAATTGATTTGAATTCTCATCCTTGCTACTCTTGTGTGACTAGAGCAAAATTTTAATAGACACCATCCTTCAGGTGTAAAAACATGCCTGCCAGATTTCATCCATGTTGTACAACTCCTTCTTAGTGTTGCGATTTTTTTCCATCAGTGTATTTGCCAGGAGTGATTTAGGGGAAACCTAAATCTTGTTGGCCGGAAGCAGATTTTAACCATTGTTGTCCAGTGTGCTAAACACTATGGTCAGTCCAACTTTCAGCTGCTGACACCAAGGGACAGCTCATAACATCCATGCATGTTAATGTTCAAATTTTTGCTGTGAATGTCTTGTCACAAACTTTAGCGGGCAAAATGTCTACTATCCATTCGCAAATAAGGTGCTATAGACGTGGGCAGTAGTGATTCACTTCTGGCTTTACTGGATCAGATATTTTTGTTCATAAGAACATGGCACTGCAGAAAAACTGCAAACAAAACAAGAGTCGACTTTTGACCGAAAAGTAGACTTAAGCTTTCAGGTATCTCAGCTCCTATCAATGCAAGCTGAAATAAAAATTCGTGTATGGCAGTCTAGTGTGATAAAGAGGTTCTCACTGTCAATTCCATAACCACATTCCTGGGGAAGATATCTGAAAATATTACCATATTTTTGGAAAACATGTATGATGATGTCCAAATATGTTCTTGGCTTGACAAGGTACTGTTGACCGCCAACACAAGGTCCAATATATATTCAGTTGAATCACTGTGCAATTCAAGCAGTTTTGATGTGTTAGCCAAGGGGTTATCTGACCGATACTTTGACAAAAGGAATGCATCATTGGGTGCATACGTTGGGCACCTACAATGCCTACAATTCGTGTTCATGGTGAATACACAATGGGAGTAATTCCCAGGAGAAGATGATGAGACAAAATGTGCAGCTTCTTCCCTCGACAATACAAAGTGCAGAGCCATTTTTAATAAGGGTGGTTGTGGGGCAGCGGGGCCAAATTTTATTTCCCTGCCAGTCTGCAGATTCATTCCTGTGACAAACATATCCCCAGTGCCCGGCACTGCCTCTTCAAGGAACTCATCAATGCTACTTTCGTTTGATCCCAGGACAAAGACATGGCACAAAAAAGATGAGATGACACTGGCATAAACCTCAAAATCTTCCTCTGCTCTCACTGCAGAGAGGTCGTCCATTGTGTCAACTGTAATCATTTAAGCACTGGCTAAACAGAAGCTGTGGTGGATTTCTAGCGTGTGGTGGTAACAGGAAAGGAAAAAGGAGGTGGTGTAGTCACTGCTCTGAGTTCCAGTAAAATCTAGATAGTGAATGTGACTGTGAAATGCAACATAATAGGAAAATTGGTAGAAATATTAATAGACACAGGTGGTTGAGTGAACTTATTATGGTGAGCAGGCATTAAACCCACCTCACTGTTGCATTAGTGGATTGGCTACAGAAATTATTGTAATACTATTGATATGGCTGTGCTTAGGGAAAAAGGAATGGATTTAGATGTTACTTTTGGAAATGATTTCCTGCACTGCTTTCAATGGGTTGTGAACTTTCAGTCACAAACTGTCCAACTTGGTGACTCACTGCACCAATTTGATGGCAAAGACATTTGAAAGGCACATGTAACCTGGGCACAAAGGCCTATTCCCCAGGTTCATGGCATACATCATTTCTTGAGGCTGCCACATACAGGCTGACCGGTCTGCTAACCCCTTCACTACGTAGGTCAGCCCCAAACTGCACACCAGTATGTGGGTGCTCAGCTTGTGGTAAGGTCTGTGGTTTGAGTATATCAATTCCACTAGTGACCCCTTACATGCCTCCCTGACTGCGACCTGACAGCCCACACACTGCCAGTAAAGGGAGGTAGGGTCTGCAAAGAGCTCGCCAGTGTCCACACACAGTCAGATGGGTCACGCCAATGGCTGCGGAGCAGCTTACTGACACAGTCAAGCCACAAAAATGGTGCCTTTCAGCTGTAAGCTCACACCCCAGGCATTATTTGTGGAGGAATGGGAAAGTTCTCTGTGTAACAACTGAGGTGCAAAATCGTGTAGGAACTATCTTTCTAATTGATCCTCTCACCAGTAAAAAAGTGATAGTCTCCAAGTACATGCAAAAAGAGGCATTTACCAAGCTGAAAACTTTAACAGAGAAATAAGCGTTCCTGTGTGCTTAAATAACTTCTGACCACACAAAGTAACAACTCCACATGGAATGGCACAGTCCAATGTACAAGAAATAGATCCTCAGGGAATTCAGAGGACTCATAACTGTGTTATTACACATGGGAAACAGTTCGTGAAGGATCAAAAAATGTTGTCGAACTGAGAACTGTGCACAACTATGCCACCTGTAAAAACTCTGTTGAGAGAAGTTAATTAATTTTCCACTGCCAGACAGGAATCTGTTGCATCTGGTATTAGAGGAATTAACACTACTGTTCAAGGAAAGACAGTATTTACTGGTAACAGATCCAACACAGCCATAAGATTGCAACTGGGGATGCATGGCTCTAGCTCAGAAGCATTACTATATTACCCATCATTTACAGTAAGTTTTAGAGGAAAGCAGCTTGCAGCAGCTAGATGTGGGGATAATGCAACCTCCCTCAAGCCTGTTAGCATTGCATAGTATGTAAGAAGAGTATAATGGAGAAAAAACTTGCCACCTCTGTGTTGATATGTGAGCAGCGAAACCATGTAACAGTCCTGGATACACATCCAGTCTCCCACATTGCTGAAACACTCGACCACTTGGGAATTTGAAAGTGTTTCATCACACTACATACGAGGCTGGGATATCCTCGAATAACCATAGTTGTTCAAGATATAATCAAATGCAATTTTTCATGCCTTATAAGCTACATGAATTTCTCTGAATGCCTTTCGGATTAAGAAATGGCCTTGGTATTTTTCAGCAGTTTGAAGATTTACTATTGCATGGACTGGAAATCAGTATGTGTTTAGTACAGCCTGACAATATCATTGGCTTCATGTGGGCAATTGTATGGTGATTGGTGAAATTCCCCTTTTGTTTGAATATGTTGCTCAGCATCAGGATCAGGACCCTGTTTGGGCCCCCATTAAGCAACATGTGCTGGCAAGTGAGCTGTCGGATGAGTTTGTTCTTAAGAGTAGTATTCTCTGTAAGAGGGTGGGTGAGGCTAAGCAGCCCAAGGTCTGTTTGCCTGCAGCCTTGGTGCACCCGGTTTTTCGTTCTTTTCATGATTTGTTGGTGGGTGGCCATTTAGGTACTTGTAAGACTCTTCAGAAAATCAAGGAGCATTTGACTTGTCCCTCCATGGACTGGGATGTGAGAGAGATGATATCCCAATGCCGCTTGTGTAATGTAGCGAATCCCAAGAATGCTCTTCAACAGGGTTGGTTGAGTTCTGAATGAGAGGCCTGTCCTATGGACAAGCTCTACGTTGATTATTTAGGACTGTTATCTCGTACTAAGAAGGGCCATCGATATGTGCTAGCTATTATCGATGCATTTTCCAGATTTACTTGGCTCCTCCTGAGGCGTAACGTTACAACTGCCACCACTATTTATCATTTAACTAATGTCTTCAGTGCTTTTGGGCCACCCAAGCAGCTTGTTAGTGATAATGCTCCTGCCTTTCTTTCGGGTCCTTTCAAAGCCTTCTGTTTTCGGAATGGTCTCAAGAATATCACCACCACCCTGTATTATCCCCAGGGGTCCTTTGTGGAGAGAGTTAACCGAAATCTTAAAGCCTTGTGAGCTACGCCTGCATCCTTGGTCCTTTGCTGTCTGGTTAATTCCCCTCTGTCGAACTTGCGTGGAATTCAAGATTTTATTCCAGCCGATGTTAGTCCTCGTGTTATCAAGGAAAACTGGAACTGGGCCAGGTGTGATATACTCAAGAGCCCATAATAAATAAGCTCAGCATTATAATCATAATCTGGGAACCTTTAAGGACAGGCCAGGGGATCAAGTTTCAGTCCGCAATTTTCCAGGGAGGCAGGTACGTGGTGGCAAATTTAGTAAATTTACTCCTCGTTTTGTGGGGCTGTCCACTATCGTACATATATTAAGCCCGGTAAACCTATTGGTCAAGGAGAACAGTTCAGGTAGGCAGTGGAGACCGCCAGTGGGCCCGGCCTAACTACACCCTGCGGAGATTTCCTCGCTGCTCCACGCCAATCGACCGACTGCTCGCACATAGCACAGTTGGAAACTATCAGCACCAGACCAAAGATAGTACAAGGTGCAAATATCGATACACACCACTGCTGCCTCTCACGGGGAGAGTTAACAACAGCATAATCACAATAACTGTGGGAAACCAAACACAGAATAGGAACCATGGCTTAAACCAACGCTTACATGAGCCCAACACGGCTCACCTTTCAACTGGATACTGAATGTTATGTAGTGAGGCAACAAATTAGAGTCTGACAAAATTCTCCTAATGACCTAATCTAGACTTTATCCTGTCATATCATGCGATGCTAAACATTATACTGTTGGCTGCCTTGTAAGTCAGGAGCAAAATGGAATCAAGATAGCAGTTGGTTGTCAGATTAACAGAGCAGACATTAATAATATTTTGCTTGGTGTTCAGTAAACAGATCTGTCTAATTCCTTCCCACGCTAAGCAGTCTTTGAAATTATAACTAGTAATCCCTGTAAATGCTTTGCAACAGCAGAGTTTTCTCAATTTGTTTGATACACAATGTTCCAACCTTTTAGTTACTGTAAGGAGTCACATGTTTGCATTACCATTTACTCTACTTCTCCTGCTTCAAATTTCAGATTTGCCTTCATACAACATGCATGGAAAAATGAAGATCCAAAAGAATCAACATTGACCAAGTAAACCCCTATACTTTACACGTGTTGGAGAGTACTTCTTTAAATTTCCTTACTCTTGCATTATAGGTACATTCTGTAGCGGGACTTTGAATTTCGCCGCGCTACACTCGTTCCCTCAGATATAAATTATACCGTCGCAGCTGTATGAGCGCTCGACGGCAGAGAAAATATTTATAAGAAAATGAAAGTACAAAAATTTTAATTCTTTTTGTTTTCTACACGCTCTTGTCTCTTGAGAGCGGAAGCTTAACTTCACTTATTCGCTAGTCTTGGTATGATTCAGACGTAAAAACTTATTCGTTAGTCTTGGTCTGATTGAGATGTAAAAACTTTTTGATGTGCAGACATATAGTATTGTGGAAGCTTGTGTGAAATTTGGAGGATGGAAGCAGCCGTAAAATACATTGCATTCAATATCAAGATGGTTTTAATTCGTAGACATTAGTAATTCCTAGACGATGAAATTTACTGCAAGATTTTGGAGCAGCTGCGACTTTTTCATGCAGAAATGAAGCAGGAGATTGTTGGAGAACAAGACCTGAACGCCGCACGAGAGGAGACATGTTAACTTGGTAATGAATGAACTCTTATCTATGCCATTTCCCCCTGTTAATCACATTTTGTTATTCTCTGTTCTCTTTCAAATAATTTCTGTAGTGGAAATTGGTTTGACTTTTGCTCAGAAACGCCACAAGGACCACCCCAACAATAGCTTTCCCGAATCACGAAGTCCGATAGCTTTTCTGTAATACGAAGTCCGATTTGCATTTCATTCTTTCCCTTTTTCACGGTCATTAACGATTTTAAAACCACTTTCTATTCACCATTTCTTCCCACATTTTCATTAACCACTACAACTAGCTCCCGCGACAGGACGCAATCTTCGGATGTGTCGTTTTTGAGCAAATTTGCAACTTTAATTTGTATTTTTTCCCAACAAAGAATAACAAAAAATCCTGAAGTTTAAAGGGTAACTAAAAGACGAACTTTATTGTACCTAAGCAAATGATTATTCAACAATATTGTAAAGAATTTTTGTATCTAATGCAATCTGTTTTCCTGTCATGGCATATATTGATGAAAAACTGTTAGTTTGAGACCTTTTGGTGATTATCCGATGGAAATGTATTAAGAAAGTCCATATTTTGATGAATACGATTTACACAGAAGTGATTGACCATCCGCTGCAGGACACAATTACATTTCATTCAAACATTCAGTAGCCAACTGCAGAATCCATTATTCCTTTCCACACATCCTGTAGTTTTCTTCTAGATTTTTCCAAAATTATCTATCTCTATTGTAGTTTGTGGTGATTATAGTATTGTAGCATATGACGATCGTGAATTTGACGGCCAGTCATTTGTTACGAAAAATTATTTCCGCCCTACTACATCTTTCTCAAACCATTGTTGCAATAGAGCAATCATTTACATTGACGAGAAAATATTTCAACCTAAATTTGAGTCAAATCTTTATTAATCAGACTTATATTATCCCCTTTTTGACTTACGATTACACATCCTATTACAATGGAACGCGGTAAGGTCGAGATAGTTTCGGCAGTTGAGTTAAGTGAACTAGATTCATCGTTCAACCAACAAGAAAGTCCGCGTTTCCATCCATGGACGAGTTCACAATTCAATGCAATGATTTTGCTTCAAACTCGCATCATTTGTGATAGTACACAGATGTTGTTGTTGTTGTTGTTGTTGTTGTGGTCTTCAGTCCTAAGACTGGTTTGATGCAGCTCTCCATGCTACTCTATCCTGTGCAAGCTTCTTCATCTCCCAGTACCTACTGCAGCCTACATCCTTCTGAATCTGCTTAGTGTATTCATCTCGTAGTCTCCCTCTACGATTTTTACCCTCCACGCTGCCCTCCAGTACTAAATTGGTGATCCCTCGATGTCTCAGAACATGTCCTTCTCCCCAATTCTATTCAATACCTCCTCGTTAGTTATGTGATCTACCCATCTAATCTTCAGCATTCTTCTGTAGCACCACATTTCGAAAGCTTCTATTCTCTTCTTCTCTAAACTATTTATCGTCCACGTTTCACTTCCATACATGGCTATACTCCATAGAAATACTTTCAGAAACGACTTCCTGACATTTAAATCTATACTCGATGTTACCAATTTTTTTTTCTTCAGAAACGCTTTCCTTGTCATTGCCATTCTACATTTTACGAGGGCGGTTCAGAAAGTAACCTCCGATTGGTCACAGTGCGGGTTGTGGGGGGAGTAGCGACGCCATCTGTGCGTTCACACACTCAACAGGTCAGTCGGCATCAAGCCGTGGTCGAGTGAACGTCGTACCTGCGCTAGTTTAGTTTTTGTGGCAGTTTGAAATGTGTGCTGCAATAGAAAACCCCGCCAAATGTGAAGTGCGTGCTGTCATAAGGTTTTTTACAGCCAAAGGATATTCTGCAGCAGCTATTCATCGTGAGCTTTGTGCCGTGTACAGACCAAGAGTTATGAGTGAAGGAGTTGTCCGTGAATGGGTACGTTTATTTAAAAGTGGACGAGAAAACGTTCATGATGAAGAGAGGAGTGGTAGACCATCATTGGTGACTGACGAACTCGTTCAGACAGTTGATGCAAAAGTTCGTGAAAATCGACGTTTCTCAATGTCGGAGTTGTCTACTGGTTTTCCACAGATTTCTAAGACTCTCTTGTACGAGATAGTGACAGCAAGATTGGGTTACCGTAAGTTCTGTGCACGATGGGTGCCCAAAATTCTTACCGACCACCACAAAACTCAAAGAATGGCCTCTGCATTAGACTTTGTCACGTTATGAGGACGAAGGAGAACCATTGTTAAACAGAATCGTGACCGGTGACGAAACCTGGATTAAGTACGTGAACCCTGAGACAAAAGAACAATCAAAGATGTGGGCACATTCAAATTCGCCTACCAAACCAAGAAAAGCCTCGCAATATTTTTCTGCCAGAAAACTGATGGCAACAGTGTTTTGGGATGCCAAAGGGGTGTTGTTGGTTGAATTCATGGAACGTGGTACGACCATTAATCAAGACGTGTACTGTGAAACAATAAAAAAGTTACGACGGGCTATACAGAACAAACGCCGTGGTATGCTGACTTCCGGTATCGTTTTTATGCACGATAACGCCCGTCCTCAGTCTGCTCGCAGAACAACGGCCCTTCTTGAGTCCTTCAAGCGGGACGTTATCAACCATCCACCTTACAGCCCAGACCTGGCGCCAAGTGATTATCACCTCTTCATGCATTTGAAGAAATGGCTCGGGTCACAGCGGTTTGATGACGACGAAGAGCTCAAAGATGCGGTCACAGGCTGGCTTCAGGCACAAGCGGGTGATTTTTATGCAGAAGGAATTTCAAAGCTTGTGAAGAGATACGATAAGTGCCTCAATCGCTATGGAGACTATGTAGAAAAATAGTGCAAAGATGTAGTTGTAAGATGTCTATATTAAAATATTTTTATTTAACTTGGTGTATTTTTTTAAATCAACCGGAGGTTACTTTCTGAACGGCCCTCGTATATCCTCTCTACTACGACCATCATCAGTTATTTTGCTCCCCAAATAGCAAAACTCCTTTACTACTTTAAGTGTCTCATTTCCTAATCTAATTCCCTCAGAATCACCCGAGTTAATTTGACTACATTCCATTATCCTCGTTTTGCTTTTGTTGATATTCATCTTGCACCCTCCTTTCAAGACACTGTCCATTCCGTTCAGCTGCTCTTCCAAGTCCTTTGCTGTTTCTAACAGAATTACAATGTCATCGGCGAACCTCAAAGTTTTTATTTTTTCTCCATGGATTTTAATACCTACTCCGAACTTTTCTTTTGTTTCCTTTATTGCTTGCTCAATATACAGGTTGAATAACATCGGGGATAGGCTACAACCCTGTCTCACTCCCTTCCCAATCATTATTTCCCTTTCATGTCCCTCGACTCCTATAACTACCATCTGCTTTCTGTACAAATTGTAAATAGCCTTTCGCTCCCTGTATTTAACCCTGCCACCTTCAGAATTTGAAAGAGAGTATTCCAACCAACATTGTCAAAAGATTTCGCTAAGTCTACAAATGCTAGAAACGTAGGTTTGCCTTTCCTTAATCTTTCTTCTAAGATAAGTCGTAGGGTCAGTATTGCCTCATGTGTTCCAACATTTCTACGGAATCCAAACTGATCTTCCCCGAGGTCGGCTTCTACCAGTTTTTCCATTCGTCTGTAAAGAATTCGTGTTAGTATTTTGCAGCTGTGACTTATTAAATTGATAGTTCAGTAATTTTCACATCTGTCAACACCTGCTTTCTTTGGGATTGGAATTATTATATTCCTCTTGACGTCTGAGGGTATTTCGCCTATCTCATACATCTTACCATATGGTAGAGTTTTGTCAGGACTGGCTTTCCCCAGGCTGTCAGTAGTTCTAATGGAATGTTGTCTACTCCGGGTCACCCATGACTGTTAAATTTTCGTCTCCCTTGACTAACTGAATAATTTCTTTTATCTCATCATACATTTCACCAATTTCTTCATCATCTGCAGAGCTAGTTAGCATATAAACTTGTACTACTGTAGTAGGCGTGGGCTTCGTGTCTATCTTGGCCACAATAATGCGTTCACTATGCTGTTTGTAGTAGCTTACCCGTACTCCTATTTTTTTGTTCATTATTAAACCTACACCTGCATTACCCCTATTTGATTTTGTATTTATAACCCTGTATTCACCTGACCAAAAGTCTTGTTCCTCCTGCCACCGAACTTCAATAATTCCCACTGTATCTAACTTCAACCTATCCATTTCCCTTTTTAGATTTTCTAACCTACCTGCCCGATTAAGGGTTCTGACATCCCACGCTCCGATCCGTAGAACGCCAGTATTCTTTCTCCTAATAACGACGTCCTCTTGAGTGGTCCCCGCCCGGAGATCCGAATGAGGGACTATTTTACCTCCAGAATATTTTACCCAAGAGGACGCCATCATCATTTAATCATATAGTAAAGCTGCATGCCCTCGGGAAAAATTACAGCTGTAGTTTCCCCTTGCTTTCAGCCATTCGCAGTACCAGAACAGCAAGGCCAGTACACAGACAGCGACTTTAAATGACGAAATGTGGAAAGGACGTGAGACTAGACCGTCAGCGCCATTGTTAACATCAATGTCAGAACCGAATATGAGACAAATTCCGTGACGTGACACAAATTGGACACAGGAGACTCAGAAACTGGACCGACTATTAGAGCTATTTGCACCACTCAACAGCTCAGCCAGCGATTTGAGTCATTGTCCGACCGAGTCACTAAACAGGAAGAAACTTTGGTTACATTCACACATGAAACAAAAAACAATATCACCCGATGTCATAATCAGTTAACTGAAATAGTTAATTTGCAGCAGTAAGTGAACACCCGTGTGGAAGAGTTAGCCCAGGCCCACACTTCAGCTAGCTCCTCCCAAGAAAAGCTGACTGAAGAAGTGGGAAATGTTACCCAACAGCTCACAATGGTAGTTCTTGAACAAACCCACCTCAAAGAAAAGATAGAAAAATTAGAAGACCGAGCGGACCTCGCGTCACTAAACAACGACACCAACATGGCCGAAAGAATCGTACATGAATGTAAATTGTGGGACGACTATCAGGACTAAAAACTTAAAACAATTACACAGGACATACTTTCAAAAACAAAGACACATGTTAAAGACGAGACAAACACATAGAAGACGAAGTGACAAAATTACGAGACAATGTTGTGCCGTGTTTGGCGATTGGTGCAAACGCATCGTCAGGGAACGACAGAACAGCTAAAACCATGGCTAATGACACAGACAGAACACTTATTGTGGAATCACCCATTTCCAATCAAAATTACAATGTGCCGCTTTCTTTTCCACCAAACGAGCAGAGCAATATTACGGTACAACGCCTAGAGTAGCAAGTGACACAAACCACATCAATACAGTTATGCCAACCGGCATGGACGATGACACGTTCGTAAGGCATGGGTATTTCCAGACATTTTCCAGTGAGGACAAGCACAAAGTCCACCCTATTGTGTTTATTAGATCATTTGACGGTGTTTTTCCACGTAGTTGGTCAGAAGTCGATAAAATCAGATACGTCACCAATCACATGAGAGGACGAGCAACTAAGTGGGGTGCCGCTATGAAACGGCGGTGCCTTACGTTTGAACAGTTCGAACAAACCTTCCTGGACGAATTCTGGTCCGAGAATGAGCAACAGAGTTGAAGGAGAGAAGTGTGCAACCCCGAGCCTATGACCCTAACAAAGAGACATTAAAATAATACTTTAAGAGGTACCTAGATAAGACACTGTACTGGTCCAAACCAGCCGACTTGCCAGCGGTAATTGACACTTTAAAGAGCCACTTACCCTTTCCATAACGAGACAGATTAATAGGAGTACCGGAGAATGACTTAAAGACTTTCTTAATTAGATCAAATGGACGTAGTTTACAGAGGCGATTCACGCCATTCAAATTTCACTCATATTAGTAACCAGTTGGTGGAACCATCCGTCCGCGCCGCGACACATGCGATGCCTGCGCGTGAAACATATTCAAATGGAGGAACAACCGCAGAAATTCGTGGAATAATAATAATAATAATAATAATAATAATAATAATAACAATAATTATCACCCATATCAAAATGGTAACTACATGCAAAATGAAAATCACAGACAGTACAACAACAACCGCAATAGGAGACGTGAGAATAACCGCTACAACCCGGATTACTTTGACAGGAACATGCCATATAACAGACATAATTACCACCAAAACAACAACAGTCCCAACAATCACCGACATAATATGTGGAACACACAAAATTCACGCATGACAAATCATAACCCTCAACGGAATCCGCCGCCGTTCCCCAGTACAGTTATGCACTCCCCGCCACGAAGTAGCAGTAACAATTGCGGCGCGCCATCAGCTGAGGCGTGGGCGCCTACCGACCGGAATGTAAACATAGTGGAGCTGGTCAATGAACCCAGCCAAACACAGCAGACGACGGAAAACAGTCGACGACCGAGCTAAGCGCTCGTGCTTCGGTCGTGAGGTGTTGTAGGAGCGCAACAGCTGAGACGGTTTGTTTCCTCAGGTACGACGACAAAATGACAGCAGAACAGGAATTAACCGACGCGAAAAACATTAAATCAGAAAGTTATGTTAAAGAATTCGTACAAGCTACGGCATGGTTTAAGTTTAACGATTATGATGTACAAATTTTATTCGATACTGGTACTGCTGCAAGTGTGATGTCAACCGAATTCTATAATGAATTGAAACAAATTATAAACATACCTACTTTACCCGTACAGAATTGCCACGTGGTTAGTGCCACAGGTACTAAATCTAATAACATACGCATGCAAGCGCTTGTGCACTTCACATTTTCCAATGCACAGTTCAAGCGTAATTTTCTGATCGTAGACAAGCTTATTGTACACTGCATCCTAGGGATGGATTTCTTGAATGAACACAAAGCAATCATAGATTTAAGTAATGGCATATGTCAATTATATGTAGGAGAACAACTAATCAATGTTGAACTTAACAAGACGATTGAACCACGACAAAAACATTACGAAGTAAGTCAATATCAATTGGTATATCCTACCATAGCTAGTGTATGTAATTTAACACTTGAAGATTCAGACTATCAGGAGACTGAGCAGGATTTATTGTATCAGAAATGTGTTGAATCTGACTATTTAACGAAACAACAGCAAGAAGAACTGTACAAATTATTATGTGATTATGCACTAGTTTTCAGTAAGAGGCCTGGTGTAATCAGAGGTCATAGCTACAAAATGGATGTTAGGCCACATAAGACTTATTGTAGGACACATTATAATATTCCATGGGCGAAGAAACCTGCAGTTTTACGTGAAATCGAGCGTATGTTGACCTGGGGTGTCTTAGAAAAATCACATTCCCCTTATTGCAGTCCTATCCTGCCGGTAGGCAAGCAAGATGGCAGTGTCAGATTGTTGCTAGACGCACTTGAAATCAACAAAATTATTATACCTGTTAACACAAGACCCGTCAACTTGGATGAACAGTTGCTAAAATTTTATAATGTACAATACCTAACTAATATAGACCTCCGCTAATCATACTGGCAGGTGTCCCTTCACAATGACAGTCGTAAATACACTGCTTTCCTTTGTGAAGGACGCAGTTATCAGTTTTGTGTGTTGCCTTTTGGTTTGCGCGTAAGTGCGGGCGTGTTCATCGAGGCGCTTGACGCCGTTCTCGGCCCGTGTTTGTTGTCACGCGTCACGCCGTACGTCGACGACATTGTCGTGGCAACATGTTTTCTTTCAAACTGAAACTCTTATGTAATCTTAAAAATGTAGACTATTTACTCACTTCTCTATGTAGCACAGCAATAATATCTTCCTCAAATAACCTCTTGTCTCTGTCAACTACTTCACAGTAACTTACCTTCCTATATTAACCTAAATATTAACTCATTCACACTGATCATTCATTCTTACATCCTCGTTCATTCTGCTACATACCTATGTCATTACTGATCTCAATAGTTATTATCTCCTCTCGTTAGAGTGCCTTGAAATAAGTAACTAGTTGTTGATTCACATTATAATTTACAATTAACAACAAATGTAACCTGTGTAGATCCCATTTCCATATCCATATCTTTTCTCATTCGGTAAGTTTACTTACCTGGGTTTGCATTCTCTTCATAATTATGTGTACAAGTGTAACTGCAGTATATAATTTCCATAAATTAACGTTTGTGTTCTTAGGCTGTATAACTTAATGTTCGTGTATTCAATATGAATATTTACAATTTCGTTTTGACAGCGACTTGCTCATGTTCAAATTAGTTGTCATTATATTATATTGTTTTAGTGCACAAAGGGCTTCAAATGTCTGTGGGGATGTAGCCCCTTCGGCTTGTGAGATAACGGGTATTCGAGGGAGTAACAACCTGGGTGCGGTTTGCTTGCTATTCGGAAAGGACCTGGATATAATAGTTGCCATTTTCTGTTCAGTTGTTTTAATTTTGTAGAATGGGATGTGGACGCAAAAGAACAAGATCATCAACCTGATAGGTTTGTGTATTTGTAATATGTTTGTCATACTTCTCTTTCCAGATCTTGGCTTTATTGCACAACTTAGTGTATGCCTGTCTTACTTTCTGTTCCAAAGGTATATGTGTTGTGGATGCGGTTAGCTTTGGAATGGGCATAGCCCACTTCTTCTGTTCAGGTTTGTTTAATAATAATTCATGTGGTGGGTATCCTGTTGAGGCATGAGGCAAATTGCTTACTATCTGCTCAAAGGGTGCCAAAAATTCGATACACTTCGTGTGTTTGTGAGGTGAATGTATTCTCATGAATTGACCAAACTCGCTAAAAATCTTTGCTACGGGGTCCCTTCCGCGTGAAATGCTGATGTAAGAATATGTTTGATGTCATGTGTGGCAACAAAAGATTTCCATTTTCTTCCCGTAAAATAGGGTGCGTTATCCGTGATAATGCTGTGGGGTTTGCCAAACGTTGAAAAGTAGCTGTTAGTCAAACGTCTAGCAATAGCAGATGTGTTGACAGTGTGGATAGCATTCAATTGTAAGTATTTTGAGAAGACATCAAGTACAGCAACGATGTATTTCACACTTCCATGAGCTCTGGGATAAGGTCCGGCGATATCTAACGATGCTAATTCCAAAGGTCGGCTTGGTACAATAGGATGTAATTCATTCAAAGATGATCGGTTGGAAAATTTTGCTTTTTGGCAGATGATGCATTTACGAACAACTTGCAACACTCTCCGACGCAGATTGGGAAAATGACAATACTGTACTATTTTATCAGTGCATTTGGTGACTCCGTTGTGTCCCCAAGTTTTGTGTGTGAACAGAATAAAATCGTCGACATGTACGTCTGGTAGACAAACACACCAATGGTGCGAGTCTGGGGTACGCCGATGAAAAAGTACATTTTTGTGTATTGTGTAATATTTTTGCAAGTGGGAAGAAGGATCTGCACGTAATTTCTTTTTGATGTTTAACCACGTGGGGTCGCTGTCCTGAAGTGAAGCAAAGATCTTGCACATATTGCGGGCGGTAGTATGGGGAGTACGTACCATCGTACATAAGTAAGATGTTAAAGTCTGATATTTGCTCGGAAAGTTCTGAAAAATCCTGTATGCCTTGCGGCAAACGGGACAGGGCATCGGCTACTACGTTTGATTCACCTTTAATGTGAATAATTTCGAGGCTGTACTCTTGGAGTGAAAGGCACCACTGGATGAGCCGTGAATGAAGCAATTTGAATGATAGCAAGAAAGAAAGGGCTTGATGGTCTGTGTATATGCGAGTGTGTTTACCCCAAAGAAAGTAGCGAAACTTACGGAATGCCCAAACAATGGCAAGAGCCTCCCGCTCCGTCACCGAGCACGACCTCTCGCACTCAGTGAGCGTGCGGCTCGCAAAACTGATCGGTTTGATGACAGATTGTGCAGATTCGGATTGAATTTGAAATAGAACAACTCCAAGGCCGTATGATGACGAATCCGTGGCTAGTCAAAAATCTGACGTCATGTCAGGGTGGCAGAGGAGGGGTGCGTTCACCAATGCATCTGTAATAGCCTGAAAACCAGCTTGGCAAAGCTCTGTCCATCTCCAAATTGCGTTCTTTTTCAGTAGAGTTAGCAGGTGAGAGCTGTTAAGAAGCTGTTGTGAAACAAACTTCCGTAAGAAAGAAGATAATCCTAAGAATGCTTTCAACTGTTTGCGGTTTTCTGGAGGAGGGAAATTACGAATAGCTTCAATCTTCTTATAATCGGGACGAATGCCTTCCGGCGAGATAATATGGCCTAAAAACTTGATTTCACGCCTTCCTACTTTGAACTTCGAAAGATTTACTGTGACTCCAGCTTGTGAAAATTAAAATAAAATTTTCTGTAACAGATCAGCAACGATGAAATTTACTGCAAGATTTTGGAGCAGCTAAGACTTTTTCATGCAGAAATGAAGCAGGAGATTGTTGGAGAACAAGACCTGAACGCCGCACGAGAGGAGACATATTAACTTGATAATGAATGAACTCTTATCTACGCCATTTCCCCCTGTTAATCACATTTTGTTATTCTCTGTTCTCTTTCAAATAATTTCTGTAGTGGAAATTGGTTTGACTTTTGCTCAGAAACGCCACAAGGACCACCCCAACAATAGCTTTTCCGAATCACGAAGTCCGATAGCTTTTCTGTAATACGGAGTCTGATTTGCATTTCATTCTTTCCCGTTTTCGCGGTCATTAACGATTTTAAAGCCCCTTTTTATTCACCATTTCTCCCCACATTTTCAACTTTTTCTTTTCTTCTCTTTCTTTTTTATTAACCACTACAATTCTTTCATAACTGATTGACTCTCATCTAATCCTCTGGACAGATATTGGAGACATACTTTGTTATATCTGTGATGCAATTGTCCCTTCAACATTTATTCACTATAAAACTAGTTCAGGTCATTCCATCTCTGGATTCACTCAACCATGAATTAGACTATCCGTTTATGGTGTATCCCTTTATGTTTATGTGCTAACTCCCTATATATCTGGATACACTTCATCTAATTTGTGCAGTTTCTGACCTTTGCTTTCTCCTGAGCACAGTGACCTTACCGAGCTATAAAACACACCAGTTTTGAATATTTCTCGGGTATGCAGCCAGGTAGCATCGTCCAAAAGGCGCGATATTTCGGGAAGCCGACTTCTTGTCATCTACAGGTGTTCTTGGTGTCTTATTGATTTATGATGGATGCCGACTTTATATAATCTGCACCCATCTCTAGATGCATGACAAACTAATAAATAAAGACAGCGGTTTCCAGTTAAGCAAAACATGGGATCCAGCTTTGAGTGTGATTAAAACACAACGACAGTCTGCACGGAAATCCGCTCCTGTCAGGACACCTGAAGAAGAAGATGAAGAAAAAGAAGGAACATTGTCACCATGACAGCAGAGTTCCACAAGCAGCCGTAGCCGTGGAAGGACTGCGGCCCATGATCTGTCGCGGGGCGCCGCCCTTTCCCCACCACCGGCCGCAGACCGCTCGGAAGCACCCAGACGGAGAGTACGAGAGAGGGGTGGAGATTATATAAAGTCGGCATCCATCAGAGATCAATCAGACACCAAGAACGCCTGAAGATGGCAAGAAGTCGGCTTGCCGAAATATCGTGCCTTTTGGACGACGCTACCCAGCTGAATACCCGAGAAATTTTCAAGATTTCTGTACGCCGGGAAAACATCAGATCACACACCAGTTTTGTTTTCCTCCCCTTAACACTTCAAATGATCACTGCAATATCCCTACCTTGCATGCAATATTAGCACATTCTTATTATTAGCCAAGCAACAAGAGTTGCCACATACCTCTGTCCTATGTACCTTACCTCCTGTGTTTACATGTTACGATGTCATAATATCTTTCGCCGGATTCAAGCATACTACTCTCCCTCTTTCACCAGATCCTGTGACTTCCTAACATTTGCCTTTAAGTATGACTGAATTAATTCTAACTCTCTTTGCCATTTGTCCATGTCCCCGTGTTATGTGTGTGATACCTTACATCTCTAACTTACTCCTGCGAATACAGTTTGTAATTACCTTTATTTGCTGCAGATAAAGGAAGGGTTACAGCGATAGTAATGTTTGCATATGGGAAGAGGGAGAACGGTGTTGGTACTCCTATTGGGGAAGAAAGAAAGGGAAGGAAAATGAATAGGCATTGTAAGATTGAAGAAAGAAAGATGATAGACCCCAAAGACTGACTCCCTTCCCATCCTCCACTCCAAGGTCCCCTACTTGATGAGTACTTCACCTTGACACTACAGAATGAACTTGTCACCGTATCACTTTTACAGGCCCCAGAAACTTAAGACACTCCTACTAATAGTGTGTAGATGTGCAGTAGTGACATGTCAGTTGCCAGTCATTTGTAGTTGGGCACCTTAATGTCACTGTTAGTCACATACTATCACATGAAGCATATGTATGTATGCAAATCATTACACAATATATTCCATGTACACAATTTGTATTTTGTACATAATGATTTATAGGATTTATTACTTTGCTCTGTGGAGGAATTATGCATTCATTATTTGTTTATTGCTACTACTGCCCTCGACAGTGTATAGTAGCTGCCTTGGGGAATTGAGTTCCTCTGAAAAGGATCGGATTCTCCTGAGGTTATGAATTTCTCTAATGTATTGACATTGTAAAGTCCTTTTTCTTTACCTGTTCTTGGGTTTACCAAAACCTCTGCTTTAGGATGTGTCATCCCCACTATCTTGAAAGGTCCACTATGCACAGGAGAAAACTTGTCATATCTCTGGAATGAGGACGTATGAGCTTCCTCACTGTATTTCCTTAATTGTAACTCTGCCTGTTGTATAGATAAATCACCTGTTATATTATGTAGTTCATTTGAGTCCATCTTTCTTAAAGTAAACCATTTAAATAGTTTTAATAATGGCTCACCAATAAAATTCTTATTCATTACACCTGCAGGGAATAGTCCTGTAGATATATGTGGCAGCTCATTCAAGATTACATCGAACTTCAGGATCATTTGAGCCCAAGTCGTATGTCTATCAGAACAGTATTTCTTACATAAACGTCGAGTCTCTCTCACAACTCACTCGCATGGATTTGATTTTGAATGGTACTTCCATATACAAATGTGTCTAACTCTTTCCACGCTAAGAATTCTTTAAAATTATTACTACTTAACTGTGGCCCCCTATCTGTTAACATTGCCCGTGGCTTTCCTACATTTACAAAATATTCCTATAAGCAATTTAATGCAGTGGCTGTCACAGCCTGTATAATTGAATATAACTTTATGTATTTGGATCAACATTCTATGACGACAAAAATTTGTGTCACTCCTCTTCTTTCTTCACTAACTGACCAAAAAAATCTGCAGCTGTTAAATCCTGTACTGCCTCTGGAATTATAGGACACATTGTGTATGCAACATTAGTGTTCCAGAAAGAAATTTTCACTCTGCAGTGGAGTGTGTGCTGATATGAAACTCCCTGGCAGATTATAACTTTGCCAGACTGAGACTTGAACTCGGGACCTTTTCCTTTCATAGGTAAGTGCTACCAACTGAGCTACCCCAACACAACTCACGACCTGTCCTCACAGCGAGTTACCCTAGGTTTAGACTAGAGAGATTATGGGAGTGAAGGGTGTGCTGTAAGGATAGCTCCCATCTGCACATATAAATGGAAATGTCGTGTGGCTAGGGCCTCCCGTCGGGTAGACCGTTCGCCTGGTGCAGGTCTTTCGATTTGACGCCACTTCGGCGACCTGCGTGTCGATCTGCACATATGGGAGCTATCCTTACAGCACATCCCTTTCCCATTTTCCCCACCCAATATTTGTGAGGTTTGTGTATCTGTCAATGACGCAATGCTTCTGCCTTTCAGTGAGACGTCTCTTTATTCCTTAGTAATTCTGTTCACATCTTTCTTATTTATTACCAAAATATTCACCAGTTTTTACACCTTGTTTTATTTACAATGCTACTCTCCTCACTTCATCACTAGTGTAGCTTATGTCCAGAAAATCAATCAAAAAGATAACTCGTGGTCCACTAGTATGTGTAATGTCATTCATGCCTAATGGTAATTGTGAAAATGCATCTGATACTATATTCTCTGGGTCTTTTATGTAATTTATTTCTATTTGAAGTTCTTGTTGCAATAAGTCTCAACACATTAATCAAATAGGTACTAACAGCTTCCCATTAAGAGAGGATAAGGCTTGGCGGTCCATATATATTACGACTTTAGATCCCCAAATGAGCATCTGAAACTTTTGTATGCTAAATACAATTGACAACAATTTCTTCTCCATCACTGAGTAGCTGAATTCTTCTTTACTGATACTGCTACCAGTGAAAGCTAGTGTCCTATGACCTTCTAATGTTGGATTCCACCAAACCTTGAAACAATTCACAAGTGATACCATACTCAGAAGCATCAGCTAATAACTCAAAAGCTTCATTCACTACTAAGTGTTTTAAGATGGTGGCTAAAACTAATTTAATATTACTAAATGCTTCTGATGCTCCTTCATCCCATATCCACTTTGTTCTTTGTCTTAACAAGGATAACAACACTGGATCATTTTTTGATTCACATTTGTTTAACAGCTATAGAACCCAGCTAAAAAAAAAAAAAGAAGAAGAAGAAGAAGAAGAAGAAGATCATAACTGTTGGACATTTTTAGGTTCAGGCACTCTTCGATGCTCTTATTCTTTCTGGATCTGGTCTAATTTCTTTTGTTCCTGCCAGGTGCCTAGAATTTTAGTTGTTCTCTTCTGAAGTGTGATTTTGAAAGATGCATTCTGATGCCATTCCATAAAATTTATCTGACATTAAGTTAATAATATACAGTGCTCTTCTCAAGTCTGGGATAGTAGTAAATAATCATCTACATATATAATTAATTCCTGTAACAATTCCTTACTCAGAGCTTTATCTAGTGCTCATATGAACACCAACACCAATATGTTTCAGTAAAAAGAGAATACTTTAAACTGTTAAGATTTACCAACTCTAAGAGAAAAGCAGTATAGTTTCTTGAGTCATTATGTAATTTAACCTTACAATACCCAGCCATCAGATCCATCAAGCTCAAGTATATTTGTAGTATCGATAACTGGACCGACACTGTGAAGTGGATTGCTGAAAAGAATGCTAAACTAACGCTGTGGCCGATAGTGCACGTTCGGCATAGAGCAGACGGGCGTGAAGTCTGGAACATGAAAACTTATGAATGAATAAGAAGAAAAGTAAGTAGATGCTTTTTACTTAACTTTTAATATTTCCTTGGAATACATCTCTCTTGAATACTCGTATGCTATAGGCACTGATACAAATGGCTCCTTGCTAGTTCTTAGCCATTAACTTAGCTGATGGCTATTCTGTCTCTCGGCTAATGAGAGAGAAAGGCTTCGTACCACTGGGCGATAGCTAGGTTCGCGTACAACTGGGCGGTAGCTTGGTCCTCGTACAACTGGGGGTGAGTCCACTCTCGTATCACGAGACCTGCCTTGGTGGTGGCGCTAGGTCTGCGATCACAGTGGCGACACGCGGGTCCGACATGTACTACATGGACCGCGGCCGATTTAAACTACCACCTAGCAAGTGTGGTGTCTGGCGGTGACACCACATTCCTCCCCCGCAAATCGGCGAACGGTCGTGTAATAAGGCTTCCGCCCGCCGTGGGGAGGACCACATGTTGACGTATGCGATGAGGTGGGGAGCCTAACAACAGGCGAGGCTGTGCCACCCGCACCCGGCCATCCGGTCCGAGGGGAGCTAGGAAACGCCTGCAAAACTAGTCCAGGGTGCACGTCAACATGCGGTGTATGCGCCCGTGAGAAGACATGAGGGACCGAAGGGTCTATGTCCATGGCGTCGGGGTAGCCGACGCGCGATGACGTCATGTGGTCCGGAGCGGGCTGGAGTTCCATAGCGAAGGACAGCTGGTCACGGGAAGCGATCGGCGGCGCGTGACCCTGGGAGGCGCCTGGCGGCTGCAACGAAGCGTCGTATGCGGTCGGCGCCGGCGGCTGCTGCTGCTGCTGCTGCTGCGGCGGCGGCGGCGGCGGCGCGTCGCCATGGGGCAAAATGGAAGGCATCGTCGGTAACACCTGGGGATGAGGCGAGCCAGTAGATGGGTCCCCAGGGCGCTGACCGGACGGCACCGTCGCTGAAAGCAGACGGGGAGCGGCAGAACCCGAGCGACGACAGAGGCGCAGCTGATTGAGATGCCGACGCACCTCACCAGAGGCCCCCAAAACCAAATACATCGCGCGGCCGAGGCAGCGAAGAATGCGCCCTGCGAGCCAACGCCGTGAACCGCGATAGTTGCGATAAAATACAACGTCGCCTGGAGCAAAAGCAGGAGTCTGCCGCTGCACAGGAACCTGATGCGGCGGATGCAGCAAAGACATCAAGGTGCGATGAGGACGACCGTGGAGCAACTCAGCCGGCGAGCGACCATCTCGGGGCTGAGAGCGATACGAAGACAAAAAGAGCAACAATGCGTCCTCCCGAGAATGCGACTCTTTCAATTTCAACATCTGTGACTTGAAAGTCCGGACCAATCGTTCAGCGGCACCGTTGGACTGAGGCGAAAACGGCGCGGATGTCAGATGTTGAATACCATTGGCCTGGCAGAATGACTGAAATTCTGCGGACATGAATTGTGGGCCATTGTCGGAAACAATAGTCTGCGGAAGACCTTCAATGCAAAAGATAGCAGACAACGCTTGGATGGTGGCGGAGGACGTCGTGGAAGACATCCGGACAACAAAAGGAAAATTACTGAAGGCGTCGACCAGAACCAACCAGCGAGCATTCCAGAATGGACCAGCAAAATCAATGTGCAAGCGTTGCCAAGGGGAAGTGGCTTTCGGCCACGCAAAGACTTTCCGCGGCGGTGCGGACTGTTGTTCGGCACACGCCGGGCACGAAGAACACATATTCGTAATCGCAGCATCGATTCCGAACCAAGTACAGTGCTGACGAGCAAGTTGTTTCGTTCGCACTATACCCCAATGTCCTTGGTGAAGAAGCCGTAAAACAGAGGACTGTAACGAACGTGGGACCACGACTCTGGACTGATCATTATCAGAACGCAACAACAAAACACCACGACGAACAAAAAGTCTGTCCTTGTATGTTGCAAGAAGGCTGCACTGTCCTAACACAGGAATTTTCTGTCCGGAATATGTAGTTAGCTTAACATTTGCGGCACGCAACGGAGGTGCGCCCAGTTGTTTGTATGTGTCGTGATTGAGCAATGAAACTGCAGCTCCGGTATCGAGCTGGAATGGTATCACTTTGCCGTCAAAGTCTAAGTCCACAAAAAGTTTAGTGTCCTGCTGACGACAAGAGCGACTGTTTTGTGCAATTGGAACAGACACTGGTACAGAATCACTTGCTAATTGACGTGATTTCCGGCGACGTCGACGCACAGTTTTTGTGGGACGATCACAGTTACTGTTTGAGAAAGTGTCACTGGACGAAGTGGAATTAACGACATGAATGTCCATAGGCGAAGGTCCACGAGCCTGAGTGTCCTTGGTTCGATTCCGGCGCGAAGCAAAGGGCCTGGAATGATTGTGATTGTCTGATCTGAGCTTTTTCTGGCACACACTTTGAACATGTCCTTTCTTATTGCAGAAAAAGCAAATAGCTTGGCGTGACGGGCAATGTTCACGCGAATGTCTAGTAGCACACCGCGGGCATGATTTCACTACATTTGTGGGCTGGCGCGGCACACCTGGCTTAGCACGCGGCGGTCGCTGTGTGTCCGTGCGCGAGGCCCGGTTACCGGGTCGCACAGCGCGTCCAGCGGGCCGGTTAATGTTACACACGGCAGGCGAAGTTTCAAAAGATTCCTGAGCACAGTCCAGTGTGTCCTGTCTATCCAATATGTCTATCACTTGTTGAAGGGAGGGATTAACGAGTTTCAAAATTTGCTCCCGTATGCGAACATCAGAAACGTTCTGTGCAATTGCATCACGCACCATTGTATCTGAATAAGAAAGACCACAGTCACATTCAAAGGCACAGTCCCTAGTAAGCCCTTGCAATGTTGCTACCCACTCCCTATTAGTTTGACCGGCCGTACGTTTTGTACGAAAAAACGTATACCGTTTTGCAACCACATTAACTGTTTCTTTGAAATAGGCATCTAATGCAGACAAAATTTCCTCGTAGGACAGAGTTGCTACGTCTCGCCGGGGAAACAATTTCACTATCACACGGTATGTGGACACACCGACACAAGAAAGCAAAAACGGCTGCCGCTCTTTACCTTGAATTCTGTAGGCTTCTAGGTGAAAGTGGAACTGACGAGACCACTCTTGCCAGGTCTCGTGGTTCGGGTCGTAGTGCCTAAAAGGCGGTGCAACGGCAGGTTGTGGCTGCGGTAGCGGTGAAGCGGCTGCGGCCGCATCGGTGTGCAGCGCACGTTGACCCTGGACGAGCTGTCCAAGGGCATCCAGTAACGCCTGCGTCTGCTGATTCTGCAAGCGATAAAATTCGGACAGTACATCTGGAGAATGTGGCGAAGCCATGACACAATTAAATAGAAACAATCAGAACACTTGAAACGTCATCAATGGTACAAACAAAGTAATACAAACTCTTTATCTCGTCGCCATATGTAGTATCGATAACTGGACCGACACTGTGAAGTGGATTGCTGAAAAGAATGCTAAACTAACGCTGTGGCCGATAGTGCACGTTCGGCATAGAGCAGACGGGCGTGAAGTCTGGAACATGAAAACTTATGAATGAATAAGAAGAAAAGTAAGTAGATGCTTTTTACTTAACTTTTAATATTTCCTTGGAATACATCTCTCTTGAATACTCGTATGCTATAGGCACTGATACAAATGGCTCCTTGCTAGTTCTTAGCCATTAACTTAGCTGATGGCTATTCTGTCTCTCGGCTAATGAGAGAGAAAGGCTTCGTACCACTGGGCGATAGCTAGGTTCGCGTACAACTGGGCGGTAGCTTGGTCCTCGTACAACTGGGGGTGAGTCCACTCTCGTATCACGAGACCTGCCTTGGTGGTGGCGCTAGGTCTGCGATCACAGTGGCGACACGCGGGTCCGACATGTACTACATGGACCGCGGCCGATTTAAACTACCACCTAGCAAGTGTGGTGTCTGGCGGTGACACCACAATATTCCTTGCTCAAACTTAGCTAGCAAATCATCAATACGTATTGTTCTGTCCCTTTCTGTTTCTATATATTTGTCCAATATATGAGCATCTAAAACTAAGCTCACACTCTCTCTCTCTCTCTCTCTCTCTCTCTCTCTCTCTCTCTCTCTCTCTCTCTCTCTCTCTCTATTCGTTTAGTCGGTTCCGACTCTTCGTGACCCCATGAACCAAATCACGCCACTTTTTCCTGTCTTGCACTTTCTCCCGTAGACCTTCCAGGTTGGAACACATTGCTTCTGTGATGCCATCGATCCATCTCATCCACTGACGTCCTCCTCTTCTAGTTCCTTCTATCTTCCCCAGCATTAATGTTTTTTCCAGCGAGGCATGCCTTCGCATTGTGTGTCCAAAGTAGGTCAGCTTTTGTTTTAAGATTAGACCTTCCAGGGAGAAATCTGGTTTAATTTGCTCCAATATTGATCTGTTGGTTCTCTTTGCAGTCCATGGAACTCTAAGAAGTTTCCTCCAACACCACAATTCGAAGGAGTCAATTCTTTGCCGTTCAGCCTTTCTAATGGTCCAGGTCTCACATCCATACATCACAACTGGAGAGACCATAGCCCTCACAATACGGATCTTTGTTGCTAGTGTTATGTGTCTGGACCTTATAACCTTGTCAAGGTTTGACATCGCCTGTCTACCGAGCAACAGGCGTCTCCGGATTTCATGGCTGCAGTCACCGTCAGCAGAGATCTGGGAACCGAGATAACTGAATGTGGTCACTACCTCCATGGTTTCTCCTGCTATATCCCACGAATTGGTAGGTGTAGTTGCCATAATTTTCGTTTTCTTTACATTCAGCATAAGACCAGCCTTTTCACTTTCGTCTTTCACCTTCAGTAAGAGTGTTCTCAATTCTTCTTCACTTTCTGCCAACAGGATCGTATCATCCGCGTACCTGAGGTTGTTTACATTTATTCCAGCTATTTTAATTCCTGTTTCTCCTTCATCTAGCTTCGCATTCCTCATGACATGTTCTGCATACAGATTGAATAAGTACGGTGACAGTATGCAGCCTTGCCGGACCCCTTTCTGAATCTTTATCCATTTCATTGTCCCATACATAGTTCTCACCGTGGCTTCTTGGTCAAGGTATAAACTCCGTATCAGATGAATGAGGTGATCTGGTACACCCATGTTTTTCAGTACGTTCAATAATTTGTTGTGATCAACGCAGTCAAAGGCTTTGGCGTAGTCAATAAAGCAGAGGTACACATCTTTCTGGAATTCTCTCGCTTTTTCCATAATCCACTGAATATTAGCAATTTGATCTCTAGTTCCTCTTCCTTTCCTAAATCCAGCTTGTTCTTCTGGCAGCTCTCGATCTAGATATTGGCGAAGTCTATTTTGTAAGATTTTCAACATAACTTTGCTAGCATGTGAAATAAGTGCGATTGTTCGGTAATCTGAGCATTCTTTAGAACTTTTCTTCTTTGGAATGGGGATGAATACTGATCTTTTCCAGTCTTCTGGCCACTGCTGCGTGATCCATATTTTTTGACATATTGAGTGCAGCACTTTCACTGCATCCTTTCCAGTGACTTTAAACAATTCTGCTGGTATTTCATCATGTCCACTAGTTTTGTTATCAGCCATATTTTCAAGGGCCCACTGGATTTCGCTCTCCAAAATATCTGGCTCTAGTTCTAAATTAACATTAACATCAGCAGTAGGAGCCCTGTCATAATGCAGTTCTTTCTTGTATAGGTCTTCTACATATTCTGCCCATCTTTCCCGTTTCTATCTTTTATCATTCCAGTTTTTGCCTGGAATTTTCCTTTAATTTCTCTAATTTTCTTATAAAGATCTCTTGTCTTCCCCATTATGTTACTATCTTCAACTTCCTTGCACTGTTCATTAAAGAATATATTTTTATCTCTTCTAGCTAATTTCTGAAAATCTTTATTTAATTCAAACATAGCTGATCTATCTCCCTTGATTTTTGCTTTCCTTCGTTCTTCTGCAACTTGCAGTGCCTCAACTGATAGCCATCTAGCCTTCTTACTGTTCCTTTTCTTGGGAATGTGTTTCTCTGCGGCCTCCTTGACAGTATTAGCTACTTCTGTCCACATCTCTTGCGAACTTTTGTCCTCCAGCTGTAATACATTAAATCTGTTTTGTACCTCTGCAGCATAGTCGGAGGGTATAGAGTTAAGGTCGTATTTGCAAGTTGGGATACTTTTTGCTACATTCTGAAGTTTCAGCCGAAATTTTGCAATCAGGAGCTCATGATCTGATCCGCAGTCAGCCCCAGGTCTTGTTGTAGCTGACTGAACCGCGCTCTTCCACCTCTGATTACAAAGTATGTAATCAATTTGGTTCCGGTGTTGGCCATCTGGCGAAGTCCAGGTATATAGGCGTCGTTTTGGTAGTTGAAACAGTGTATTAGTAATTACCAATGAATTTTCTTGGCAGAATTCTAGGAGTCTCTGTCCAGCTTCATTTGTTGTACCAAGACCATATTTCCCTGTTATACCTTCTACAGCTTCATTTCCCACTTTTGCATTCCAATCTCCAACTATGAAGACGATATCCTTTTTTGGTGTTGACAGTAGTAATTCTTGTAAATTTCCATAGAACTGGTCAATAATTTCCTTTTCAGCATCGGTTGTTGGTGCATAAACTTGAATTACTGTGATGTTGAGGGGCTGACCTTGAAGTCTGATGGACATCATTCTATCATTTTTATATTTGCATCCCATCACAGCTTTTCTCACTTTATCACTAACTATGAAGGCTACTCCATTACTTCTGTTGTTATCGTGCCCAGAATAATACACCATATGGCCATCCGAAGCAAATTCTCCCATGCCAGTCCACCTCATTTCACTTATTCCCAATATGTCGATGTTAATTTTCTCCATTTCTCTTTTCACTATGTCTAGTTTTCCTTGATACATGGATCTTACATTCCATGTTCCTATGCAGTGCTTCTCTTTGCACCATCTTACTCTTTGTGAAGCTCCTCTCAACCTGGTTCCCCCCGGAGATCCGATCGGGGAACTTGAAACTCCGGAACATTTTGAGCTGAGCGAAGCCATGGGGTTTTCTTGAGATAGTTCAGTGGTGGTTTCCCGTTGCCTTCCACTGTCCTCCAACTCCTACCTGTTCACCGACTCGGTTTCCCACTGGGGTTGGTTACCCAATCTTCCGCTGAGTTGCTCGGCTTAACAGGGGCACCATGTGTAGGTAGGAAGTTGGAGAATTGAGGTGGCAGGGCTGTGAGAACTCTCTTGCTGAGTTCTTGTAATCACGTATCACCCCCATTTTATGCCAGAGTCTCATGATGTCTGCAGAGACCCCCCCAGGTCATTTCCTGGGCCCACTACCTGTGTCTTTTTCCACTTCTAGTAAAGGGTTCATGTTCATGCTTAGACTATTTTCCATTATCTTATTTTCTACCATCTTATTTATTTATTCATTCAAACCTGATCTTAAACTTTGTGTAACTGTGTACGGCTTACAAAAGATTGCTTCATAATCTCTTATCTTAAAGCCAAAAATGTAGTCTCCGATAAATCCTGGCTTATCAGACAATACACTCCCATACTTAAATAAAATATAGTATAAATCATTTTGTTTCTCCTCTGTTAACAGATGTGATTCATGAGGATGAAACTTTATTTGTTCCTTCAACACATTGTCTTATATTGGTTCTTCATTACTTTCTATTTGAGCTGTAGCAGCTAAATGCATCATATTTAATGATAAGTCAACATTATGTTCTACGAGATTTGCCGTAAATGATGTAACATAATCCTGACAACTGTGATTCCAATATAATAATTTATTGTCGATTTTTAGTTTGTACTTTACTAACCAAACAACACCTAATAATACAGGTAATGTTAGGTACCACTAATGAAGTCTGGATAAACTTAAAATGACTTAGTTCTGTAGATAATTATCTCTCTTGTCTAATTTGTTTTCCTTTATTGGCAATGATTCCTACAGTGTACACTTCAGTAACTGGTAGAATAGGACATATGTGTATATTTACACTCTTTCCCCCACACGTTTCTTCTTATTAACGGTTTTGCTTGTTCCTCCTTTATTTTATCCTTTTGTAAAGTCTCTCCTTTGTAGGTATTGTTTGAGTAAATCATCGTCTAATATGTGGGGCTGTAATTGGTCTGTTATAACCTGGATCCTGCCAATGTTCCAGGATGTTGGATGTTTTCCATCACTACTACAGGAATATTTATTTTTCCAAACATTGGGCCTCCTATCTACATAACAAGAATTACTTTCTTTTGCTCTTTGATGTAGAGTGATCATCCTCATTACTCTCTGGATATTTAACTCCAGTACTCCAATTTTCTCCCTGACTATAATCTCCTCTTTCTTTATTTAATGTATCTAACCTTTCAATGAATGTTAAAAAATCATCCATATAAGTCCATCCACTATATAATATCTCCTTTAGTATATGGTAATCACCCCTCAGGAAACTATACTGAATGCTTCTCATGTAGTGGTTTGTCTAAATATTTTGATCTGGTTAAATGCCATTTAATATACTTCTTATATATTCCTCATGAGCTATTGTAGTACTTTGGGTCTAATAGTTCCAAAAGTTTATTTCTCTTGCATACTTGCTGACCAATATTTTCTCTTAAATTTTTCCTGTAAGTTCAATTCAATTCAGTTCAATTTATTAGTGTCCTTGTAGTACATCATCAAAATGACATAGGACTTGTCAATAAACATTACAATTTAAAATACATGTACATTAAAATTTATAATTTAATTTACTTGTCACTTAGACATTACAATTTTAATAGAACTATAAGAACATTAAGATAAAAATATACATGTAGGATGGCAACATACAAAAAAAAGCTAGTGATTCTCACATCAAAGATTATTTCCGTTCTTACATTAACACTGTTCCACACTTTCATAGAAACAGCAAGTATTTAAATGTGAGCAATTACACATATTTATTATGTCAGGGAAATATTACTGTGCTTTTATTGTCAATGATTCATAAACTCTTCAATGCTGTAAAAACTATTGCTCAATACCCCCCCCCCCCCCCCCCATGAACCACGGACCTTGCCATTGGTGGGGAGGCTTGTGCACCTCAGCGATACAGATAGCCGTACCGTAGGTGCAACCACAACGGAGGGGTATCTGTTGAGAGGCCAGACAAACGTGTGGTTCCTGAAGAGGGGCAGCAGCCTTTTCAGTAGTTGCAGGGGCAACACTCTGGATGATTGACTGATCTGGCCTTGTAACACTAACCAAAACGGCCTTGCTGTGCTGGTACTGCGAACGGCTGAAAGCAAGGGGAAACTACAGCCGTAATTTTTCCCCAAGGCATGCAGCTTTACTGTATGGTTAAATGATGATGGCGTCCTCTTGGGTAAAATATTCCGGAGATAAAATAGTCCCCCATTCGGATCTCCGGGCGGGGACTACTCTGGAGGACGTCGTTATCAGGAGAAAGAAAACTGGTGTTCTACGGATCGGAGCGTGGAATGTCAGATCCCTTAATCGGGTAGGTAGGTTAGAAAATTTAAAAAGGAAAATGGATAGGTTAAAGTTAGATATGGTGGGAATTAGTGAAGTTAGGTGGCAGGAGGAACAAGACTTTTGGTCAGGCAAATACAGGGTTATAAATACAAAATCAAAATGGGGGAATGCAGGAGTGGGTTTAATAATGAATAAAAAAATATAAGTGTGGGTTAGCTACTACAAACAGCATAGTGAACGCATTATTGTGGCCAAGATAGACATGAATCCCATGCCTACCCTAGTAGTACAAGTTTATATGCCAACTAGCTCTGCAGATGACAAAGAAATTGAAGAAATGTATAATGAAATAAAAGAAATTATTCAGATAGTGAAGGGAGACGAAAATTTAATAGTCATGGGTGACTGGAATTCGGTAGTAGGAAAAGGAAGAGAAGGAAACGTAGTAGGTGAATATGGATTGGGGAAAAGAAATGGAAGAGGAAGCCGTCTGGTAGAATTCTGCACAGAGCACAACTTAATGATAGCTAACACTTGGTTCAAGAATCTTAAAAAAAGGTTGTATACATGGAAGAAGCCTGGAGATACTGACAGCTTTCAGATAGATTATATAATGGTAAGACAGAGATTTAGGAACCAGGTTTTAAATTGTAAGACGTTTCCAGGGGCAGATGTGGACTCTGACCACAATTTATTGGTTATGAACTGTAGATTAAAACTGAAGAAACTGCAAAAAGGTGGGAATTTAAGGAGATGGGACCTGGATAAACTGAAAGAACCAGAGGTTGTACAGAGTTTCAAGGAGAGCATAAGGGAACAATTGACAGGAATGTGGGAAAGAAATACAATAGAAGAAGAATGGGTAGCTTTGAGGGATGAAGTAGTGAAGGCAGCAGAGGATAAAGTAGGTAAAAAGACGAGGGCTAGTAGAAATCCTTGGGTAACAGAAGAAATATTGAACTTAATTGATCAAAGAAAAAAATATAAAAATGCAGTAAATGAAGCACGCAAAAAGGAATACAAACGTCTCAAAAATGAGATCGACAGGAAGTGCAAAATGGTTAAGCAGGGATGGCTAGAGGACAAATGTAAGGATGTAGAGGCTTGTCTCACTCCTGCCTACAGGAAAATTAAAGAGACCTTTGGAGAAAAGAAAACCACTTGTATGAATATCAAGAGCTCAGATGGAAACCCAGTTCTAAGCAAAGAAGGGAAAGCAGAAAGGAGGAAGGAGTATATAGAGGGTCTATACAAGGGCGATGTACTTGAGGACAATATTATGGAAATGGAAGAGGATGTAGATGAAGATGAAATGGGAGATATGATACTGCGTGAAGAGTTTGACAGAGCACTGAGAGATCTGAGTCGAAACAAGGCCCCGGGATTAGACAACATTCCATTAGAACTACTGACAGCCTTGGGAGAGCCAGTCCTGACAAAACTCTACCATCTGGTGAGCAAGATATATGAGACAGGCGAAATACCATCAGACTTCAAGAAGAATATAATAATTCCAATCCCAAAGAAAGCAGCTGTTGGCAGATGTGAAAATTACCGAACTATCAGTTTAATAAGCCACGGCTGCAAAATACTAACACGAATTCTTTACAGACGAATGGAAAAACTAGTAGAAGCCGACCTCGGGGAAGATCAGTTTGGATTCCGTAGAAATGTTGGAACACGTGAGGCAATATTGACCCTATGACTTATCTTAGAAGCTAGATTAAGGAAAGGCAAACCTACGTTTCTAGCATTTGTTGACTTAGAGAAAGCTTTTGACAATGTTGACTGGAATACTCTCTTTCAAATTCTGAAGGTGGCAGGGGTAAAATACAGGGAGCGAAAGGCTATTTACAACTTGTACAGAAACCAGATGGCAGTTATAAGAGTCGAAGGACATGAAAGGGAAGCAGTGGTTGGGAAGGGAGTGAGACAGGGTTGTAGCCTCTCCCCGATGTTATTCAATCTGTATATTGAGCAGGCAGTGAAGGAGTAGGTATTAAAATCCATGGAGAAGAAATAAAAACATTGAGGTTCGCCGATGACATTGTAATTCTGTCAGATACAGCAAAGGACTTGGAAGAGCAGTTGAACGGAATGGACAGTGTCTTTCTTGAAAGGAGGATATAATATGAACATCAACAAAAGTAAAACGAGGATAATGGAATGTAGTCGAATAAAGTCGGGTGATGCTGAGGGAATTAGATTAGGAAATGAGACACTTAAAGGAGTTTTGCTATTTGGGGAGCAAAATAACTGATGATGGTCGAAGTGGAGAGGATATAAAATGTAGACTGGCAATGGCAAGGAAAGCGTTTCTGAAGAAGAGAAATTTGTTAACGTCGAGTATAGATTTAAATGTCACGAAGTCGTTTCTGAAAGTATTTGTATGGAGTGTAGCCATGTATGGAAGTGAAACATGGATGATAAATAGTTTGGACAAGAATAGAAGCTTTTGAAATGTGGTGCTACAGAAGAATGCTGAAGATTAGATGGGTAGATCACATAACTAATGAGGAGGTATTGAATAGGATTGGGGAGAAGAGAAATTTGTGGCACAACTTGACTAGTAGAAGGGATCAGTTGGTAAGACATGTTCTGGGGCAACAAGGGATCACCAATTTAGTATTGGAGGGCAGCGTGGAGGGCAAAAATCATAGAGGGAGACCAAGAGATGAATACACTAAGCAGATTCAGAAGGATTTAGGTTGCAGTAGTTACTGGGAGATGAAGCAGCTTGCACAGGATAGAGTAGCATGGAGAGCTGCATCAAACCAGTCTTAGGACTGGAGACCACGACCACAACAACAACATTGCTCAATATCATGTTTTTTTAATTCTCTTTTAAATAAGTGAAGTTTTGGTATTATTTTATTTCTTTGGGGAGAGCACCGTAGAAGATTTTGGGTTGGTATAGTACACTTTTGTGATACATAGCTGTTTTATTAATTTCTCTGTGGAAATCGTTCCTATTCCTCGCTTCGTAGTTGTGAAATTCTCTGTTTAATGTAGAAAATTCCTTGTGTTCTTTTTAGAAACATATGCTTTCAAATATGTATAAGAATGGTAGTGTCATGATTTTTAATTTTTTGAAAGCATGACTACTATAGTCTCTATATCCCATACCTTTTATTATTCTGAGTGCCTTCTTTTGTAGTCTAAATGAATGTTTTATTAGACTGTTGTTCCCCCAAAACTGTACACCGTATCTTAATAAACTGTGCATGAATGAGAAATAAACACATAATACTGTTTTAATATTACATGTTCTTTTAAGCATTCTAAGCATATAACATGTTTGACTTAATTTTTTGTTCAATGATGTTACCTGCTTTTCCCACCTTAAGTCTTCATCAAACCATATTCCCAAGAATTTAGTGTATGATGCTTGTTCAATCTTACACTTACCCAGTCCTACTGTAAGGTTAGTTTTTATTTTATTTGTAATATGTCTGAAGTCGATCCACATTGTTTTTTTGGCATTCACAATGAGTCTGTTTTCATTAAACCATCTGTCTGCTTCGTCTGTTGCTAATGTGACTTTTTCCTGTAAGTCAGCTTCACTATTTGCTTTAACAAACAAACTTGTATCGTCAGCAAACAGTACTGCCTCTGCTTCAGATAGTTGACTTAGTAGGTCATTGATAAATATTAAAAACAGTAATGGCCCTAATACAGATCCCTGGGGTACTCTGTACAAAACTCTCTCGAATCTTGATGAATGTGTCCTATCTGCATGGCTTATCTCCACCTTCTGATACCTGTCCGACAGATATGATTCAAACCATTTGTGGGCAACTCCACATATCCCATAGGCATATAACTTCCTAAGCAGTAACTTATGGTCGATGACATCAAAGGCCTTTGATAAGTCTAAAAACAATCCACAATTTAATTCCTTTCTATTTATGGAATTTAGAACAAGTTGCAAAAAATTGCAATTGAAGTCCTCCTGTGATTTAAATTCCTCAGAAAGTGCTGACCACCATTCTGTGGCATGTGGTGGTACATGTTGCTATTCAAGATAGCTATTCATCTACCTTCTTTTCTACTGTGTTGATGAAAGATGGTCACGCAGAAATCTTAATTTATGATAGCAGAGGCAGAGGAAAGACCACCTACTGTGCACGCATTTTTTATTTTTATGCAGGTACGAAACACAAATGCAAGCACAGTACAGCCACAAGATGCAATGGAGACTGAGTGTTTTACTGGCGAGGAAAGAGTAATTTGCACTTTGATGTCGTGACTTGGGGGTGCCATAGGCACCAACGAACAATAGGTCACGACAACAATGGCTGTAGCTCTGAAAAAGAAAAATGAAAGATGATTGAATGGAATTACTTAACGAATTACTAACTTATTGACTTTGGGATACTAACAGTCTACCCATCAACAAGTTTTGTTATTAAGAGCTTAAATGTGAATGTTTAATTGATGTGGTAAAAGTGTTGTGGTGACTGTAACATACAGAAGGTTCTGAAAAGAAGTGGTTATATATGATTTTGTAGCTAGTGGGTAGCAAACATAATCGTCAATTACCACAGCACTTTTCTACAGGCGGTGAAGAAGTTTGACGTAGCTGTAAGTGGCACTGCATAGCAGGACCACAATTTCAAGGAGGAAAAAGAGTGCAGAAAGAGAAGATTTAAAGGTAAAGGTACGAACATACGACTGACAGATCACATTAACAGAAATGGTACCCCAGTTAACTACTCTCCAGCAGCGAATGACAGCAGTAACATTCTAGTTGGTATCTTTCTGTTTGACTACTGATTATTATACAGTGAGGCAGCAAACTGAAGACAATCTCACAAATCCCCCCCCCCCCCCCCTGTCAATTAATCTACACCTTATCCTATCATATCATTTGATACTAACCATTGCACTAATGGCTGCCTTATAAGTAAGGAACAAAATGGAATCAAGATACCAATCGGTTGTCAGCTTAACAGTGCAGAAATTAATTACAGCTGCTAGCTGTGGCATTCGGTGTAAATTACTTCAAGTGCTACTTTTATGGCACACGTTTTACAATATTCACTGACCATGCTGCACTACTATGGCACCTACATATGAAAGTTCAAAGTATTTGATTGAGTTGATAGACCCTAAAGCTGCAAGAGTATGATTATGAGGTTTGTCATAAACCAGGCAGACTTCACCAAAATGCCAATGCACTGAGTGGAAAAGCCAACATATTACAAATGAACAAAGTACGTACCGTTGAACTTTAGAAGACACAGGAACAGGATGAAGAATGCCAGCAACTTCCTTTTCTACTGGAATTTGTGTCGAAAGGCAATATTTTATAACATAAAACTCTTCAAGGAAACCAATTCACAATACCAAAAGTTCTTCAGCAGCAGATTACAGAACAATGTAATCACAGTATTCAGTCTTGTCAAAGGAGAAAGCAGGCAACTGTTGTGGACTGGGGTGCATCCACTTTGTTGAGAATCTCACTGCCAGTGAAAAAGACTAATACAGGAGTCCCAGTAGGAAAGATGCATGGGTTCTAGGGCAGTGAACACATAATAAAAGTATTACTCAGCTTTGGTAACACTGGTTACAGCAATTGTAGAAAGCAAATTTAGCCTTCTGTCCTGTGTTGACTACAGTCCCAAGAACACAAACTAAATAATGTTCTCTGAACTAAATATGGAAGAAAACTAATCTTCTTTTTTGCTGTACTATTGGAAGAAATCCAACTAGCAGTATTCAGTTAAATCTCTAGGCAGGTGATCTCTGTCCATACATGATAATTTTATTTACTGTTCTGTTTCTACTGAAGACTAACTGCTGTCTATCTATCAGGCACTGTTTCTCTCACACTCAGTGACTTGAAGACATGATGAAAGTTCTGCAGGAACTCCCTAGAAAGACTCAGACTGACTTACAACATCCAACTGAGAACTTTTGCTTGTACCCAATTACTTAAGCACTCGTCTGTCTTCTTGGTAGTATTGCTTTACACCCAGCCATGTTCCTGTTGTGGATGGACGTCCTGGGTACTTCTGGTACCAACAGTAACAAACTCTTCTTGTGTGGTATCTCAGTAGACCACAGCAACAAATGTCTGTGTGGCAATGAGGCATTTGTGGAGAGGTTGACAATGTGACACTAAAAATTATATCCATACCTGCATCCTCTCTGCATAGATCACATAAAACGTGAACTATAACAGCACACAGCTTTAGGGAAGTGGAACATTCTGGAGGTTTACTGAACACCAAGAAAACTTTTAAAAACATTTATTTGATGTCAGTAGCCCAAACAAGAATCAAACATTGCTGAACAAGTGTAATATTGACTAAACAAGTAAATTCTCTTTTAAATTTTATGTAGAATGCAAGTTAATGAAAGTTCATAAAATAAAAACTCCTTAGGCTGAGCTTTGAACAACTGCACTCTGAACACACCTGTTTCACAATAAAGTAGAAAATTTATAAACCTTTTCTTGTCATTAGCAAGCTTATACACCCATGTAAAAATCATACATTGAACATTCAATTTATACCTGATAATTAAAAGAAATTTACTTCTTGAGCACTAACCATCCCTCTGACTGGTTTATTTCTCAAAACTTCAGGCAGTTTTACTCTTTCCCTCTGACTTTACATGAACAAGACAGCAAACTTGAACGTAGTTTATCAAATTACCAATTGTCAGCCCTGACACGTCACATTCTACCTCTATTGAATTAACTGTTATACACTCTAATCACATATGTTAGTGCAGTCATATTGCATAACTGTCACTTCTCTGGTTATTAAACCTGCCAATTTCCCACATTCACATACTGTCTGTATTAGCATGTAGGTGAACATCAGCTGTGTGTTCCTCCGTCCTAATGGATGCCTTGCCAATCTACGCACGGTGATATACGATAGTTGAGCAGCAACTAAGGGATACAACTTCTGTCTCCACGCTGTCCACCTTGCCAACGGTTGCCAAGTCCACTGCTCTCCTTGCTACGTGTGTCAGTGCCCAGGAATACCACGCTGTTGGGCTCGGTGCATCCTCTTTGTTGATCACAGTCACTTCCAGGTGACAGAGTCAAACTCGTACCCAATATTCTATCCGCAACTCCACTCCCCATCTTATTTCCCTCTGCTCTCTCTCTACAGCACTCAGATATTGATTATATAGGCTAGGTGCTTAGCTGGTGGGTCTGAAAAACAGCTGAAAAACTATGGCTCAACCCCAGTCTAGAAAGGTCGATACTTCAACACAGCTCAAAACCAGATCTAAAATTCCACTGCAAATACTCCCCAAACCCTTTCACAAATACATTTAGAAAACAATTACACATTATCAGTCATTTATCACTTCTCCTAATTTCTAGTCCTGGTCCACACTGTAGACATGGCAGCAGAAACTATGGCAAAAGCATTCATTATATATTTAGTTCCACATTTTGGAAGTTCTGACATGATATTTACAAGTAAATAGACAAATTTCAGGTCTTAATTATTCCTACACATTTGTAAACTTCTGAGACTTAAGATATGGAGGACAACACCTTTTCATACTAATGTGAGTGGAAGGTTGGAGCACAAACACAAAACCATAAGTAATAGCTTTCTTACTATATTAGCATAACCCAAAACAGCTGGGTTAAGTATTTACCTTACATTAAATCCATCTACAAAAGTCCAGTTCATGAGTCGACTGGGTATACTCCCTAAGAGGCTGTGTAGAGATGAAAAATGAGCTACCCTTTTGAATTAGAAAAATTACTGGCAGGTACTGATTCACGCATAGTTAAGGGAATAATGTGGAAACTTAAACCCATGTGAAAGAGGGTGCAGAAGAACAACTCTTGATCAATCGCAAGACAAATACAAAGAGGTAATAAACTCCAATTTTACCATCCTATTGACGGGGGAGTGGGTCTATTGAGAAATTTTGCAATTACAAATGGAAAAAAACCAGGATATTCTCCCCCTCTTATGAGGGCCCATGTCAGATTTAGTCATTCACGTTACCTGTGAATGCTGGATTGCAATTAGCCAATTGCACTGTGATCATACAGTTTGAAATGCTGAACTCATATCATGGTCATCCGAGTCCCCCTACACCGCCACACCAATTGTGAGTTCTGCTGATCCTCCATGATCTGAATCTAGTACCTCAAAATGGACTAAATGATTAAAAAGTGAGACATTGAGTCTTCCTCACTCAAATTACAATTTTCTTAATCTTAGTCGTGGCAATAGCTGCATTTTGTGGTGATGGCAGTAGTGGGTGCACCTAGTGTGTTGAGGTGGAATCCCACATGCAGTGCAGCTTGGAGACCTGATGCATGCACCTCTTCTAACAGCAGCTGGTACCCCCACTGACACAGCAGTCTCACATACTGCCCGCTTACCTCATGGCCCTCATTTCTGCCAAGCCAGCACCCCCCCCCCCCCCCCCACCTCCTTTGCCACCTCTTGTCCAATACAGCCTTGGTACTGGTCTTCTTTATATAATGGCAGCCGTGTGCACCCCTTTTTCCTTACACATACCCTCCATCCAAGACCAAGCTTCCCCTTTACAGGAAGTTTTACCCTCGTCCTTGCTACTCCTTGGCCTCCATCTTCCATTAGTGACGTAGTGCAAGTGCCATCCCTACTCGCTGCCCTTACTTACCAACACATGGTCTTTTGTTGAAGCACTTTCAAACAACTTTTGACAGCACCTGGCCACGTATTCATGGTGTGCCACTGTCTTACACATCTCATCTCTGCCAGGCCAGTAAAGTACAAATAATCATGTTCCCTAACATGCTCCTGATCTCTTCTCCTTCACTGATAGCTGCACTCCTGTTTGGAGTGGCTGTAAGATTTTTACATTAACGGGTTTTGTAAATGTTTTGTGCCACTACAATGAAGTCCTTACTGAAAATCACCCTTCTAGTAATTATAATTAATAGAGTTTGCCTTACTCTAAATCGGCATCCCCATAATCTTGCCTTAGTATGTCAAACAATTTCAAGCAGCTGAAATGCCTACTTCATTTTACACTTTTTCAGTGTAATTGTATCATTTTGTGCTAATCTTCCATTTTGTTGTAATAGGATGAGGGTTCATTCCCTTCATCTTTACATCATTGTTCTAATTAAACCAAAGCATGAACTTACTTGCATAGCCTTCAGAAAATAAGCTTTCAATAATTTGCCACAGCTGTGACTTCTTTCATCACTTCCATAATTCTAATGTATGTATGATATGTCTAATAATTACATGAAAATCATTAACAGCTGTGGATGTATAGTGGCCATCCTGTAAATCTGTATTTAAAAAAAATAAAATAAAAAAAAAAAAGTCACATGATTTGAGCCACACACATGCTGCAATTTGCTTACTTAATGCTGAATCAGCTTCACATATTTTATTGGGACAATTTCTTCTTAACTTTTAGTTTCAAATAACTGCTGTACTTTGGTAAATGAAAGTGCTTACATACATGCACACTTTTTACACTTTCCCTTTAATCTCAACTACCTTGCATCTTTATGTTTTTACTTTTATTGTTCAACTGTAATTGGCTCTGTGTACTTTCAATTTTGCTTAGTGAAAGTTTAATTTTGACTCTGAATTTTGATTTCTTACCGGACCTTGTGATATTCGCTATTTTTGGCTTCATTAAAACAACAAATAGTTAATACTTTCTGCCAGAAGGCAAATACTTGTTTATAAAGAATGATTAATGTATAATAAGGCGTCGCATAGCGACGGTGGAATTTCCTAAATAAAGTAATTCGTCGTCTTTGGGCGGCAACATAAACAGAAGAATACGGATAGATATGCGATCCTTCACTATTTTGTTCGCTGGAGAACAAATGAAGCCTTGAGCGCTAAACACTTGTACTGTTTTCCGTAAGTAAGACGGACGCAGATTTGTGGCGGTCTGATATTTTTTTTTTACTAAATAAATAAAAACGTGTTCCGTCTAAGTTTGAGTGGAGCGTGAAAAGAAGAACTGTTATAACTTATTGTGACGACGCACGAGCGACTCAAGAGGACAATGGCTATCTATATAAAAGAGCGCTCAATGGACATGAAACGGACATAAAAATCTACCGTCATTGTAGTACTAAGCTTAAGGTACGATACATGTTTTAATTATAATAAATATTTGTTCTGGAAATATTGGATCATTTAGCAGTGCTCATTCCTATCATCTCCTCAGTATTATTTTCATTTTAATTATGTATTTTGCTAAGACTACAGACATCAAGATCAGCAGTCCAATGTGCGTGTTACATTGACAAAAAGAAAACTGTTTTATCGTCTTCTTGCATCAGCTTTAATATTGAATTTCCCTTTTGTGTGTTGTCACAGTTGTTTTTACGCCCTTAAGAACTTTCTGGTCCCCTAGGAAATTGTTTTGTCATAAGAATAACTTCACGACCGGGTATGATCGTATCTACGATCATGAAGTAATTAGAAAGACGATAATGCAATTTCTTAATCAATAGCACGCTAGCTGTGACTGCTTCAAGCCACGTGAAACTGCAAGTAATGACTATTCACATTTCATAACGCAATATTTTATGACAATAGTCAATCCATGATTCTTACGCCAATTATGATTGATAAAACAGTAAGCGAAATCTCAATTTCCAATTTTTCCATTGAATAACAAAATCACTTTTATTTTGTTACATCACACTTGGCGCCCGAACAGGGACCTGACCAAAAATTAGTTCAGATTCTTGGAAAAGTTTCTATGTGCTTGTGTTAATAAATGTTCTGACGTTTCATGTACACATCATCTCTCTGTGAGAAAGACGGAAAATATGCTGGTTGATAACGCAGTTTAATTACCGACAGGAAGGAAAAGAAAAGAGACGCGAATTTGCTGAGACAACATAGCGGTAATCAAGCCATCAAAAAGTAAGTCAGAATTTTGCATACGAAGTGGAGTGTGCTTCGGTAGCGACGTTGCTTTTCCAAGTCGATCCACATCCTTTCTATCTCCTTTCCGCTATAGAACATCTGCTTTATTTTATCTTTTAAAGTAAAATTCTTCGTAGTCTGATAATAGAAATTTTTTCCATTGTTGGAATAGCTGTATTACATTTTCAACATGGTGGATACTGTGTGCAATTTGCAGTGAAGAGCATCTTCATTCATTTATCTGAAACGTTTAGGTTCCATCTTGTCTTCTCGCCAGATTGAATTTAATTTGTTGCTCACGCGAGTGCGGTGCTCTTAGCGGACTCACCACGTCACTGGCAAACGACGAAAGCCTTGCGTAGCGTGTGATTTACTGACGAAAATGGCAGATAGTAAACAGAGACAGGTGACAACAGGAGACGGAGTGAAGACGTTAACAGTATTCCATACCCTTTACGATCGCGAACGGTAGGTTCTCGTGTGGAAACTGAAATAACCATGTCTGTAACAGGGGAAAGTGACCCTAAAGTAGGGTGACCAAACGTCCCGGAAAACCGGGATTGTCCCGGTTTTCATCCCTGTGTTCCAGTGTCCCGAAAATTTGTTTTGGGACGGTCAAAAGTCCCGGAATTCAGTTTTTAAATACATTTCGTGAAACTTTCTCAAATTTTTGGGATTTCGCTATATTAAAGGAAATACAACACAAGAAACTAATATATTTTAGCTTATTTGTCAAAAACCTCCATTGTCCCATACTAGTAATCACAGTATCAGTATTGAGACACTCGGGCAATAATTTACTTTGAGCGGTACTTTGGCCAACAAGTAGTAAGTTGTATTATTGTAACAGAGCTATGAAACCGTCCGATCGTCGCGCCACTTACTCACACACTCATTGTCAGAACAGTGTAGTAGTTGATGACAAACTGCAATAGTTTTTTCTCATATTAGTGGTATTATTGCTGCAGTACTGTGAAACACAACGCCGAAACGCGCCTGCAAGTTCAGTGACTGTTATTCCAAGGAATGGAATTTCATTAAGAAAGGTCGTTTCGATTACGAAGCAGAGTGTTCCGTATGTAATTGTTTTATTAGTATAAGTCATGGTGGACGTTCCGACGTAGTTGATCACATCAGGTCAAAGAAACACATTAACAGATACAGTGCACCGAGCTGCAAAAAAACTCTACAAAATTATTTTGAGAGACATCTGTCAAGTGAAGCGACGAAAGTTCGAGCAGCCGAGCTTACACTAGCCTACCACACGCTAAAACATCACCAAACTTATAGATCTAGTGATTGTACTAATAAGCTTAACAGCATTATGTTTGATGATTCTTCCATTGCAAAAAAGTTTAGTTCAGCAAGAACTAAAGTGTCAGCCTTAGTGAAAGGAGTTATTGCTCCACAGAGTGTAAAGGAAAGCCTTGAATACATCATAAAGTCTTCTTTCTACGGGATATCCACTGATGCCAGCAGTCATAAGGCCACTAAAATATTTCCGTTTGTTGTTCAGTTTTTCGACATTAATCAGGGAATTCTGACCAAACTTTTGAAGGTGCGTTCCCTACCTAATAAAACATCTGACGAAATTTCAAGATTTTATATGAATACTATCGAAATGTTTGATCTTGAGAAAAATAAATGTGTGGTATTTTGTGGAGACAACACCAACACAAACTCTGGTGGTTTAAAAAGACAAGGCAAATGCAACGTATTTACCAAATTAAAGGCAACATTGCATGAAAACAATGAAGGCATAGGGTGCCCTGCACATGTTTTACACAATAGTGTGCAGACATCTGCTGACAGTTTAAGCTGTGATGCTGAATCTATCGTCATGAAGGTATACTTACACTTTTACATATATACTGTTAGAACAGAGAGGCTTAAGGAGTTCTGTGATTATGTGGGAACTGAATATATGAATGTAATGTGTCACTCGAAAACTCGCTGGTTATCACTGTTTCCAGTAGTTGAAAGAGTAATCCACCTGTTTGAACCATAATAGATTTTTTCCTAAATGAAGACAAAGCCCCCAAAATATTGGTTCAGTTTTTCAGTAACCCTTTAAGTGAAGCCTACTTATGGTTCATTCACAGTCAGCTTAGCACTTTTGCAGCAATGGATAAAGGAAATTGGGGGAAGCACGAAAAGTGTAATAGAGGTAAATGATGTTTTGAAAAATACTCTGGAAACTGTTACTAAGAGGAGAGAACAGCAGTACATTTCTTTTAATGTTAAATCTGTCCTTAAAAGATCAGAAGCAGCGGAAAGGAGTTTTAGAGAAGAAGTTAAGAAGTTTTTATGATACTTGTGTAGAATATCTCAGCAAGTGGAGCGCCTCATATTTACCCTCATCGCCGGTGTTTTATTGGATGTTACTGAAGAGAGTGCCAAAATGGGAAAGTGTTGAAGAGACAGTTTCTTATTTGAAGAGTAAAGAGATTGAAATCTATGATTCCATTTTCTTTGATCAGTTCGGCATACTGACAAATTTTATTGAAGAAAGTCTTCACAAGTGGAATGATGATTAAAAAAAAAAAAAAAAAAAAAAAAAAAAAAAAAAAAAAAAAAAAAAAAAAAAAAAAAAAAAAGAAAAACACCATTGGAATGTCATGAGAAGTGGGCGAGTTTTTTTTAAAAGCTGTGACTGTCTTCAGCATTGATCTGAGTTGGTATTTACTTGCAATCCCAGCCCATAATGCCAATGTGGAAAGAATATTTTCGTTCATGAATATCCAGTGGACTGATGAAAGAAACAGAATGGAAGTGGACTCTCTTGAAGCAATCCTGTACAACTACAAAATGGATTTTGCCGAGTTTTATCACTGTGTCTCAAAGAACAAAGACATGATCAAAAAGGCTGGAGGCAGTGAAAAATACCTCTTTCTCCAAGGACAGTCAATTCCATCTACAAGCGCTCACAAGGGAACCTCCCCATCGCACCCCCCTCAGATTTAGTTATAAGTTGGCACAGTGGATAGGCGTTGAAAAACTGAACACAGATCAATCGAGAAAACAGGAAGAAGTGTGGAACTATGAAAAAACAAGCAAAATATACAAACTGAGTAGTCCATGGGCAACATAGGCCACATAAAGGATGCTGTGAGCCCAAGAGCGCCCTGGTTCCGTGGTTAGCGTGAGCAGCTGCGGAACGAGAGGTCCTTGGTTCAAGTCTTCCCTCGAGTGAAAAGTTTAAATTTTTATTTTAAGACAATTATCAGAGTTCAGACACTCGCACATAATCAACTTCGCTGTCCAAAATTCCAGGACATGTTCAGATTTGCTTGGACATGTGCAGGATTTGTCGGTCAACACACGGAAAAATTTGAAAACGTTAAAAACATATGTTTTGACAGAGCACAGAGTAAACTGTGCGACTGTGAAACTGTTGCATTCATTTGTTGCAGTTTATGTGACACACTCTTATGTTTTCATCACTTTTTTGGGAGTGATTATTACATCCACAAGAAAACCTAAATCGGGCAAGTTAGAAGAATCTTTTTACCCATTCGCCAAGTGTGCAAGTTAGGTGGGTCGACAACATATTCCTGTCATGTGACGCACATGCCGTCACCAGTGTCGTATAGAATATATCAGACGTGTTTTCCTGGATCAAATGTTTTCGGTTCCCATTGGAGAGGCACGTCCTTTCGTCTACTAATCGCACGGTTTTGTGGTGCAGTCGCAAAACACGGACACTAAACTTATTACAGTGAACAGAGACGTCAATGAACAAACGGACAGATCATAAATTTGCAAAAATAAAGTAAGTAAAGTTTTCACTCGAGGGAAGACTTGAACCAAGGACCTCTCGTTGCGCAGCTGCTCACGCTAACCAGGGGACCACGGCGCTCCTGTACCCACTTCCTCCTAGATATTGCCTACGTTGTCCATGGACTACTCAGTTTGTATATTTTGCTTATTTTTTCATAGTTCCACACAACTTCTTCCTGTTTTCTCAATTGATCTGCGTTCAGTTTTTCAAGGCCTACCACTGTGCCAAATTATAACAAAATCTGAGGGGGGTGCGATGGGGAGGTTCCCTTGTCAGTAATATTAAAGCTCATGTTAATATTAACTGATTAAAAGTTGAATGGCTGTAAAATTTTGTAAAATCGTAATACATTTCTTTATTACTGTATACGTTTATTAAATGTCATTAATTATGCAGGTAATCTAGATTATATCAATCTTTTGTATCCTCTTATTAGTTATAATAATCGGGTTAAAAATGTATCAACAAAACATTAATATTTAAAATTAAGAAACCGGGCTACATGTGGAATGAGGTGTCCATTGGCACCCGGGTGAATGTGTCCCGGTTTTCACCGAAAATAATTTGGTCACCCTACCCTTAAGTCCAAACTCTTCCCGCTGCCGCTACAAATGACTTCGATGCGTTAATGAAAATGCAGAAACAACAGTTCGACGCAGTAAATGAGACTATAAAAACACAGAATGAGACTGTTAACGCCCGATTAGATGCTGTAAGTGAATCAGTAAAAACACAACTAGGCACAATCAAAAAAGTGCCAGCCGGAGTGGCCGAGCGGTTCTAAGCACTAGTCTGGGACCGCGCGACAGTTACAGACGCAGGTTCGAATCCTGCCTCGGGCATGGATGTATGTGATGTCCTTAGGTTAGTTAGGTTTAAGTAGTTCTAGTTCAAAACAGATCTGCATAAAGAAATTACAGCTGTATTAAATACCTATTTGGGTGAGGTGCAAACTAAGATCAGTGAACAAATTCAGAAAATGCAGAAACAGGTGAAAAGTGAAATAGCTGAAGTATGTGGAACATTAAACACAAAAATTCAGGCGGCTACCAAAGAAATAAACTCAGTTAGAAATGCGGTATCTGACACTGAAGGTGTAGTAGAGGATCTGTCGAGGCAGATAGACTCAATCAATATTGAAGAACAGGTTGAGAGCACCGTGAAAGCATACGCGGAGGCATTGTTGGAACACTACAGTGAATGGATAAAGGGTAAAGATATTTTTATCGAAGAGAAGGTCAGGGAGGAGCTTAGGGAGACTGTCAAGGATGTAACATATGAAATCTTAGCTACTCCTGGTAAGTCGGGAGAGACAGTGGTTTCTGAATTGGGACAGATTCGAAGGACCCTTACACGGGATCTTCCCCGAGTGGAAGCAGCAAGTAGTGGACGAAGTCAGAATGCTGAGAAACTGGGTAGAAAATCCGCACATGCATACACAAACTTTAGGGAACAACTCTATAGACGGTGACGAATGTCAGTCAACTCCTTGTGGTTCACCGCCTGATTACATGCAAAACAACAGTCCTGTTGAGCCCAGAGTGAGGAAATTAAATGATCCGCCCACAATTGTGAATTTAATGCAAGAGGAAAGTGTGATTAAGCATCGCACTTCTTCCTGTTTTTCATCCGCAGAAGCGAGAAATACACCCGATCGTGTTCCTAAAGAATTTTTCCGGCATGTTTCCCAGGAGCTGGACAGGCAGACAGCGTATTCAGTTCGTCACTGGATTTATTTCCGGTGATGCAGCATTATGGGGAACAGAAATGGTAGACACATGTAGGAATTATAAAGAGTTTGAGAAAATGTTCTTGACAAAATTTTGGAGTAATGGGGTACAGCAGAGATTAAGGAAGGAAGGAGGTGTATGGTGCAGAAATTTTCAATGAGAAGCATGGAAGTCTCTGGCGATACTTCAAGAAGTATCTAGCAAAAATTAAATTCTGGGATTCTCTGATTACTTCCAAGGACGTAATTATGATTCTCAAAAGCAAACTCCCTGTGTCTATCAGAGAGAAACTAGTAAATGTGTCCGAAGAAGACACGGATGCATTCCTTTCTGAGCTGGATTCCTTAGATTTAATTAGCGAGGATGTGCGTTCCAAGGTTGGCAGCGGCAAATTCTTCCCTGGCAGCCAGCAGAATGCATCGCAAACGGACAACAATGCGCCGAAGGAGAGAGCGCGCTACTGCGATCGCTGGTACCAACCTGCCAGCCGTTATGAAAACGCAAACAGCAATAACTTTAAACGGAAGCAGAAAACCAATTACAATAATCAGCAGAGATACCATCCAAATTATAACCACCAGGTACAACAGCAGTATGGAAACGGGCCATTTAATTCTGCGCCTGAGCAGTATGGAAATTCTCCACAAACGAGTGGTAATTTTTCAAATGGGCAAGTGTACAATCAAATTTATAGGTGGAAAAATAGCAAGTGGCATGGGCAAGGCGGAGGCCCAGAACAACTTTTCACAGGATAGAGGAGCGCGGAACAATTTTCAAACGGCACCAAATGCGAACTTTCCTTCACAAGGAAATGGTTTTGCCGGCAACCAAAATATCGGGTGACAGCAGCTGTCTCGAGTATTCTAGTCACAAGTGAATACACCCACTGGATTTGACCCCTTTACACCAGCATTTGTACCACATAACCAGCACCAATATGAAACGGAACAAACACTTAAGGCTATGAATGACAAACAGACTAAACATCCTGCGGAAAATTAGAGGCAGCGCCTTTCAGCCTCCTAGAGGTCGCTGCCGGTTCGAGTGGGGTTACTAACGAATACTCTTGAGTATGTTAATGTGATTCGGTACGACCATGAGACCGACTTACGAGATGACCTTGCTCCTGACAAAGAATTTCAAGACATTAATGACATTTATGATGAACAGGTCCAGGCTTCGATTACAATTTCTATTGCCAACATTCCTGTCACAGCCATTATTGATACAGGAACAAACATCAATTTCATGTCATCATGTCTCTTCAGACAGGTGTCTTCTGTTTCAAAAGCTTTATCATTGCCGATTCAGGGTTGCTCCATATCGAGAGTGATTGATCCACTGAAACAAAGAGTTAGTTTACAGACGCAGCTTCAACTGCAGATAGAATCTGTTTTGGTTTCTTACTTCTTGCGTACTGGAAATTTCCTTGTGTGAACTGTTTACGGTAAGTATTGTGTTGAACAGCGCCCCGGACTACATGGTAATGGTTGCTGCGTGGAAACTTTAACTATTAAATGTTAAGTGTGGAAAAATTGTTTATAGTGATGAACATGAACTGATATTTCTTCAACAAGCTGAAGCAGGAAATTAAGGTTGCAGAAAGAATTTTAATTTAACTTTACGTTAGTATACAAAAAAAAGTGCTTGCAAGGTGATTGCCCGGAGCTATATAAATATGTAAAAGTGAGAAATGGAGGAGGATGCACTTCTCTCAAGGTACAAGAAGATTTATAGATTTATTTTTAGTAATGTAAGTACTTGAAGTTCTGTTGTAAAAGCCCAAATTACCTGCTTAAAAAAAAATACATATTCAAAACGTGCAGACAGTGAACAGGAGTGGAGGAAATATCTTAGCTTAAAGTTCAGTTAAAGCGTGCTGTTAAATGAGAAAACAAGTGGTAACCCTCATTTGTTCATGCAAGGGGACAATAAGCTGTAGTAAACTATGTTAGTTGAAGTACAGTACAAAAAGAGAGGCAAACCATAAAGTATGAATAATGTAGCGTAAGTACTCCACGATGCCATTAATTGCTATGAAAGTAAACTGTTTCCTTGTGATCTGAGCCCAATCTAAAGAGTATATGTGGAATATTAGCTGACAAATTGATTTCAGTAGAATCAAGGTACTAAATAACCACACAGCAAGCCCCCTGTATCATAAATAAGTCCAAGTAAAGATCTTCAGAAGTTTTGTAGTGTAATCTAGTGACCATTCAATACCCCAATTGATGGCTAATCTAAAGAACAAGCAATGCAGTGATATTTAAACTTAATACTGACTATAACCAGAGTAAGACGTAGAAGTAGCAAAGCATTCTGTGATGAAAGAGGATAAAATTTATATATGAGCCTATGTTTATAATGATAATTTTATTTACATGCAGATTTTATTGTAAAAATGTCTCCTAAGACACTCCTCTTATGAAATCCATTTCCCTTGTGCCTGTTCCTTTTGATCCTGATTCATTAACCCAGACCAAGGGTCGACTTGTAAAAAGCACATGTGCTTGGAGGCAAAGCAGTGCTTATGAGAAATGAGACACGTAGCGCGAAGAACTTCGCTAGCTTTGGTAATGTTTGTTATGGACAGGTTGCGTGAACCCAGTGAAATGCGGGTAATTCCATTCATGCAAAAAATAGTAGACTCGCATTACCCTAATTTTTTTTACAGAAAACGATTGCTGAGTACATGAAGCGAAGAGGGAGACCTATTGTTATCCAGTCTGCCCTCAAATATAAAAATTTTGGCAAGCACAAAGGAAAGCACAAAAGAAAAGGTTCAGCGTTAAATGCGTATTTGTTAAGTAGTAGATATGCTACGTGGCAGTAGAAAATGATCTTGGGCGCACTAAAGAATAAATGCAACGAGTGTTGCGAAATCTGTAGTTTTCATAATGAGGAGATGAGCTCTTAAAATAAAGTTTGAAAGAATATTTTTAGATTCACTAGTGAAAGTAAACCTTGAGATATAAAGAGTCCATTCATAAAGCAGTTGTTCACTGGACTTAACAAAAGGAGTGACCATTAATTGTATATATTTGCTCATAAGTGATCTTTTGTAAATAGTAGAATATAAGTCTTTCTGTACCAATGGAGGAAACCTGCAAAACTGATTGTTTTGTAAATGAACGCTATCGACGAAGGAACTGAGCACGAATACTGTGTGAAGATGCACACCCAAGTGCGACGTGCATAATAAAAATAACTGTTCAGTGTGTATTAGTGGTAGTGTTGTACTGCAAGTGTAAAAAGAAGTCAAGGCTACGACAACAGGTGCAATGCAAAGTTCCGTGTTGTTATAAGTGCAGCGACAGCTAAAATATTCATTGTCCATCGTCACTTACCTGTGAGCCTCATGGGAGGCAGTTGACAGGGAAGTATGAAGGCAGCTTCAGTGCCTGGCTCCTCCGATGGAAACGCACGCGAGGTAAAAAAAGGGGCGATCGACAACCGGCAGATCTGTTACAGCCTGAGTGCAAATGGATATTGAGTATTGGGGCTCACGCAACACTATGCAGCCGCTGTGAGCGGCTGACGTGTGGGTGACGAAACAATCCAAACTTTAAACTGCTAACCGCCATGATTTTAATCGTACATACTGGAGGAAAGACCTCTGCACAATTGTGTGACTACATTTTCATACGTAAATTAAGCAATTTTCTTGAGTTGAAGTTAAGATGAGTAAGAAGTAAATTGTCAGACTACTCAGACCTTAAAGCCATTAATACAGGCACTCCTGAACACTGCTAAAATGAATTATAATCCTGTCTCTTGATGCACAAAGAAAACGAATATGCACTATAGGAAGACTCTGAACTCCAGACCAGTCCCAATCCTTAACAAATGTATCCAATAGGTTGTAAGTTATACTAATAATTTTCCACTTCTCTTGTTTCATATTGTAATTAAAAATCCGGGAAGCCACTTGAATTCCTGGCACCACAGTGGAAAGGACAGATGTACTGCATGATGAACGCCGTAGACAACTAACACAGAAAGTGAAGGCCTCACGAAGTGTAATGCTACGTTATTAAACTGTAATTGAACCACGATGAGTCAACAGAGGCTTGAACATTGTCCACTCTAGTAAAAATAAACACTCACTGTACTCATGTATTAGTTGTTAAGCTCAAGAGAATGTAAATTCTGAATTCTGTCCCCTGAAGTGAGAAATGAACATTCACTTATTGTTATAAGCAAATATGGACCAAACTTAAATATGCACATACATGTGAATCTTGGTATTAAGAAATGAAGTGACTGATGAATAAAGAGTGAAAAACTTTATTTTGAAAAATGATAAATATCTTATATATGTTTATAAATGTAATTTCAATTTATGTAGTTAGTACGCCAGTAACATTATGTAAGTTTCTTTACAGAAAATGGAGTCATGATCAATTACACCACCTGAAGGCTGTAGATCCACAGGGAAGGGATCAAAATAAAGACAGAGCGGGAGTGTGAGCTCTGCACAATGTAATTATGTATTAGAAATCAGATTATTGCTAATACAATTGCACAACTACAGGAAAGTGAGGGCTCTTTCAGAATAGGCTCAGACATGGCATGACACTCACATAGAGAAATGAAGACAAGAGTCACAGGGTGAGCCCTGCACAGTGCAGAGGGCTCTTTAGGTAAAGGCTTGAGTGTGAAGTGAAAAACATGTAGAAATGCGAGGGCAAGTAGAGACAGAAAGCAAACTGCCCATGCACACCAGATGCAGGCAAAAGAGATTGCTGCAGAAAAGCATAAGCGACACAAGCTAGGTGAAGGAAGACTGACTCACGGAGTCAGAGGAATGGGTGTGTTGAATAAGAACAGGATGAGGGAGGCTATCAACCCAAAACAGATCTCCAAGGATGTGTATCTACCTGAGGCATTGGTAAAAGTGTACTGAACTTTACAGACTAGAATGGGTGGAATTCCCTTAGCTGGTAATTGATGAATTCGATTTTGACAGGGCTACAGAGTGACAAGTTGGATAACTTGGTGATATTTGGCTGCTCCTGTTAGCGAATGTAATGTGTGGCTGAGGGAAGTATTTGAAAGAATCTAGATTCCACACTTTAAAGCTACTTGTGAAACCTCAGATTACAAAATGCTATTTGGGCCATATCTTGTCAGCCAATGGCTTGAAGCCACATCCACAGAACATCACATTAATAAATGAATATCCACAGATTAAAACAATGAAACAACTGAAGGCTAATCGGGGCCTTGTGGGATACCTTAACTATTTCATAAGCAACTTCAGCAAAATTGCAAACCATTACACAAATTATTAAAGAAGGAAACCCTTACACATGGGGTGTCAAGCAGGAAAACACTTTACATCTATTACAATAGAAGCTGATCCATTGATACTGCAGTATCCAGACTTTGAAAATGACTTCATAATCACCACAGACACTTGTCAGATGTCTATTGGCCTGCCCTTAAGTCAAGCAAAAATGGGAAGGGGCCTACCTGTTGCACATCCTTCAAGGACACAGAATAAGGCAGAGAGTACAGTACTATTCAGAGGTAGATGTTAGCCATTTGTTGGGCAGTCAAATACTTTAGACCATACACATTTAGCAGAAAGTTCTTGATATGTATTGGCCATAAATCCCTAACATTGGTAGGTAGTGTATCAGGTCCATTATCAAAATTAAAAAAAAATTAGATTAAAGCTGGAGGAATATGACTATCAGGTAACATATAAAAGTAGCAAATGAAATCAAGTAGTCAACGCACTCCCGCAAGTGAGAAAGACCAGGACTGCTGGCACACGACTGGAAGGCGACAGGAGCCTACATTAGAGGGCAACAGAAGAGGAAGCTGTTGCATGGGTCAGGGATCCACAGGCAGGCAACAACAGCAGTGCTGTTGACACAAGACAAGAGATGGCAGGCTGTCTGCCAAGTATACACAACAGCTGAACAAGACCTGTGAACGGCATAAGTGAGAACAACACAACCCGCGATTCCATAACAGTGTCACGATTACCCAGTAGGACGCCAAGGAATTGGAAGAACCTATGAACAAATAAAACTTTGCCGACCACGGAATGGTATGAAGATGGATATAGCAGAATACATCTAGATATGCAAGAGCTGTCATTATAATAAAATCATTAGGAGGCACATAAAGATGCTCTAAAGATCACGAAGGCACCGGAAAAGGTGCAGCATTGATACAGTAGATCCATTAATCAGACGGACCAAGGAAATAAGTATATTCTTACATTTCAGGTTGTGCGACCATGTTTATGGTAGCTGCCGGCCGTTGCGGCCGAGCAGTTCTAGGCGCTTCAGTCCGGAACCGCGCGACCACTACAGTCGCAGGTTCAAATCTTGCCTCGGGCATGGATGTGTGTGACATCCTTAGGTTAGTGAGGTTTAAGTAGTTCTAAGGGACTGATGACCTCAGATGTTAAGTTCCATAGTGCTCAAGGATATTTGAACCTTTTTTTTTATGGTAGCTGAACCTTTTGAACTGCAAGATCCTGACATGTTAGCACAAATGCTAGTCAAGAAAATTATACTAAGGTATAGAATACTGTCAGTAATGCTGAGTGACAAAGGAAGTAATTTTATGAGAAAAACCATGGAAAGAGTATGCAAATTGAGAAGATACAGACTACCAGCTACCATCCTTAAATACACACAGCATTGGAGAAGTTCCATAAAACATCAACAGATATCTTGTGACATTATGTAAACAGAGCGCAAACAGATAGGACAGATGGATTCCATATACAATTTTTGTATTTCATATGACATTGCATAGTGCAACAGGATATACACCACATGTATTTTTCTTTGGAAGAGCCTGTAACATTCCAGGGATATTACAGAAGGATCCGGCCAACTAAGGTATTATTTTGACCATTACGTGGCAGAACTAAAAGAGCAAATGCAAGAAATGCATCAGTGTGTGAAAGAACACACAGTACATAATAAGGAACGAGGAATATTATGATAAGATACAGAATTCAAAACAATTCTGTTTTAGCGATACAGTTTTGTTGTTTGATGAGAGCATACGATGAGGCAGATCAGGTAAGTCAGATACACAATGGCAAGGTCTGTACACAATAGTATGAACATGGAGATCTAGTGTAGTACTCTGTCTGAAATGAACAGACTGAAGGGATTTTTCTAATTCCAGATGTCAACAGCATAGTGGTCATCAACACTGTTGTCTAGCTAATTGGCATGAGTACACAGAAGAACTGTACACGCAGATAACAAAATTCCATTGTCATTCAGACTGTACTATGACAACATAGAAAGAGTGAAAATTTACAATGTAACTTAGAGAATTGTCTTTTTTTTTTTTTTTTTCAATTTGCTATAGTTGAAAGAGAAAATCTTCAAACTGAGGTCCTTGCAAGGTGAGCATCTAATTCCGTAAAGGGAGATTGGCAATGTTTAATATGAGTACAGTGGAATGTAAAAGTACGGAACGTGCATTACATTGGCATTTAAGGTAAATTAAAAAAGTGCAAGGTCTAGTTGGACAATTGGCATGATGCAAATCAGATTTGAGGAAGCTAGGAATCTTGAATTTTATGGGCAAAGTCAGCAAAATCTTGATGGAAGTGCTTGATGAACATGACGTCACACACTTCTAGGTAAGAGGCATGTTCTAGAAGGGAAACAGAAACAGCTTCTAATACTTTTGAAGGAGCAAGTGACCACAGTTAAAACAACTTTAACTAGGTTTGACTAAACAGTAAGCTCCACAGTGAAAAAATAAAAACTTATCATGCAAGTAATGAAGCACTCTGAGCTGACACATTGTGGAACATATATGACCACGAGAGGTGAGAGGCTAAGACACAGCAACCACCCAAGAACTTCTTACGGCCTGTATGTAGAAGCGAAGTTCATACTTTTCACACGTATTTTGGTGTATTTTTGCATAATTTTTCGGACGTAATTCTACTTTCTTATGTATTTTTTTGCATTTTTGCATCACCATGGATCCTTGCTCTTTCCATCTGCGTCAATACAGAAAAGTTTCCTGGTCCCTAGCCAGATCCCAGTCCCACATACTGTTCCTGCGTTTTTGCTTGGCTCATGAAATCCCCCCCTAATGGCCTTACCATAAAATTACCCATCTCTGGTTACCATCCCTCCTTCCACAGTGACCTCCACCTGTTCAGATTCCGCCAATCCTTAGCCCTCACCAACATAGTCCTGCAAAACCATATCAACCAAGCCCAATCCTCCTTGCAGTACCTTCTCTCCATCCGCAAAATTCTCCTGCTATGTAATCCCAGATTCCTGGAACCCATTACACACATTGAAACTCTTGCCCTGCAGGAACTTGAGCAATATGCACAACACCACCTCAGAAAGCTCTCCATCCTGCTCACTTCCTACTCCCGCCTCAGAGTACCACTGTCCACCACTTCTACAACAACCTCCAAACATCTCCCACGCCCCCTCATAGCTGACAAACCTTGTCTTGCAGACCTACTACACTTACTCCACCCTCTGAAACTCCTTCCCACCACCACACAGAACTCAAATCCTCAACAGAACCGCAACACAGTCATGAACCTTTCCTCCAGAAGCCTTAGTCTCACAGAAATATCAGTCCTTTCCAAAGGCCTCGCCTTTTGCCCCACTCCCAAATTCAACCATGCAGGACTAGTTAAAGACCTTATCTCCTCCCGGTCCCTACAGTGCAAACACTTTTTCGCCACCAACCCGACCAATCAGACTCAACCAAAGACCAACATTGAACCTTGCCTAACTCAGTTAACTCCTCCATCCAACCGTGATCCACCCCCACTACCTCCAAACCATCCGCTGTTAACTTTCCAGAATTTCTTATCCTCAAACCTTGCCTCACCATCATTCCCCAAATCCCTCAACATGCATACTAACGTTACATCTGCAGGAAGAACTCCAGTCCGCCATCTAAAATCTGATCCTGATCTTATAATCCTACCTGCAGACAAAGGCTCCACCACCATAGTTTTGAACCGCAAGGATTACGTGGCAGAAGGACTCTGTCAGCTTTCAGATACTTTCACCTACAAACCATGCCACAGTGATCCCATTCCAGCAATCCAGCAGGATCTCCAGTCACTACTCCAAATCCTTAGGCCCATCCCAGAACCTCTCCCCAGAGTCCATCTCTCTACTTACCCCCACCACTCCCTGCACTCCCACCTTCTACATGCTTCCTGAAGTCCACAAACCCAACCACCCATGACGCCCCATTGTGGCCGGTTACTGGGCCCCCACTGAGAGAATCTCTGCTCCCGTAGACCAACACCTTCAACCTATTACCCAGAACCTATCCTCCTATATAAAAGATACCAACCATTTCCTCGACCGACTCTCCACAGTTCCTCTCCTTTTACCACACTGTGCCCTGCTCGTCACTATTGATGCCACCTCCCTGTACACTAACATTCCTAATGCCCATGGCTTTACTGTTATCGAACATTACCTTTCCAGACGCCCTATGGATTCCAAACCAACAACCTCCTTCCTAGTCTCCATGACCAACTATATCCTCCCCCACAATTACTTCTCCTTTGAAGGCTTTACCTACAAACAAATCCGCAGTATGGCTATGGGAACCCCCATGGCACCATCCTATGTTAACCTATTCATGGGCCATCTAGAGGAATTCTTCCTAAAAACCCAAAATCCTAAACCCCTCACCTGGTTCAGATTCGTTGATGACATCTTTGCTATCCGAATTGAAAGTGAGGCCACCTTATTCACATTCCTCCAGAACCTCAACAACTTCTCCCCCATTTGCTTCACCTGGTCCTACTCAACCCAACAAGCCACCTTCCTAGATGTTGACCTCCGCCTCAGAGATGGCTACATCAGTACCTCCGTCCATATCAAACCTACTAACCACCAGCAATACCTCCACTTCGACAGCTGCCACCCATTTCATACCAAGCCTCGCCACCCGTGGTCGTCGCATCTGCAGTGACGAGCAGTCCCTCTCTAAATATACTGAGGGTCTCACTGAAGCCTTCACTGACCATAATCATCCTCCCACCCTTGTACAAAAACAAATTTCCCGTGCCTTATCTTTCCAGTCTCCCACCACCTCCCAAAGTCCCACAGTCCGGCCACAGAGGAGCATTCCCCTCGTAACTCACTACTATCCGGGACTGGAGCAACTGAATTACATTCTCCGCCAGGGTTTCGATTACCTCTTGTCGTGCCCTGAAATGAGAAATGTCCTACTCAGTATCCTTCCCACCCCTCCTACCGTGGTATTCCGCCGTCCATCGAACCTACACAATATACTCATCCATCCTTACACAACCCCTGCTCCCAATTCCTTACCTCATGGATCATACCCCTGTAATAGACCTAGATGCAAGACCTGTCCCATACATCCTCCTACCACCATCTAGCCCAGTCCGGTCACTAACATTACCTATCACATCAAAGGCAGGGCTACTTGTGAAACCAGTCATGCGATCTACAAGCTAAGCTGCAACCATTGTGCTGCATTCTATGTAGGCATGACAACCAACAAGCTGTCTGTCCGCATGAACGGCCACCGACAAACTGTGGCCAAAAAACAAGTGGACCACCCTGTAGCTGAACACGCTGCCAAACATGATACCCCTCATCTCAATGACTGCTTCACAGCCTGTGCCATATGGATCCTTCCCACCAACAGCAGCTTTTCTGAATTACGCAGGTGGGAACTTTCCCTGCAATACATCCTACATTCCCGTAACCCTCCTGGCCTCAACCTTTGTTAGCCACTGTCCTCACCCATCCAGCCCCCCCCCCCCCCCCCCCCCCCACAATTCCTATTCTGGCACTACAGAGCCGTCATTTCACCGCCACACCCAGCCTTTTAATTTCTTTGATTTTTATTTTTATTTCTCTCCTTTCCACTACTTACCCCCTCCCCCCCCCCCTCCGCACCTTCTCTCCTACCCTCCGTCTAAACTGCAACACTTCACAGTCCGCCACTCCCACCATACTATCCCTCCCCCTACCCGCCCCACCCAGTTGCCACTCCCATCATGCACTGGTGCTGCTGCTCACAGTGTAGTTTCAGCTCCCTGAGACTGCAGATGTGTGTGCAAGTTGCACTTACGTGTGTGTGTGTGTGTGTGTGTGTGTGTGTGTGTGTGTGTGTGTGTACTTCTGACAAAGGCGTTAATGGCCGAAAGCTATGATTGTGTGAATCTTTTTATTGTGCCTATCGTAGCTCAGCATCACTGCTATATGGTGAGTAGCAACTTTCCTTCTCTCACATTGTTACATTCCATCCTGGATTTTTCATGTATGGACTCTCAATGCCAAAAGGTGTGGCCGGTAGAGCTAGGCCACCCATGAGAGTTAAAAGCAGCGGCATGCTGCCTGCAAGTTCATTTCAGGAAATTCTACTGGAGTAGACACTACTCAGTTCAGATCAGGCTTCGGGCCTGAAGATAGTTGATGTTCAAGTCTTTGCTATTGTGTGCATATTTCCTGCCAGAGTTCCATAATTCCTTCAAAACAGTCAGTTAGCCATCACCAGCTTAACTAACCAAACAGATCTTCCTCAGAATTTATGTCATTAAGCATCTAGACTGCTCACTGGACAAGACAGTTCTCCATCTTTGGATATGGCTTTCACAAACTGTGTCATTAAACCCAACTTGACATGTAAAGCTGGTAACAGATTTTTTTAGATCCAGAGTGTTGTTCTCTCCAGGTTTTAAAGATTTTCTTGCAGGTTAGTTTATTCTGGACCAATACTGAGCCCCTGCCCTACTATTGCATACATTAATTACATTACTGATTGAAACCATATACAAAATACGTACAGACAACTCATTAAAATATTTTTTTTTCCAAATACTGAGTCTTACTGCAAATAACTGTGGGTTACAGAGGTTTTGTTATCACAGTGGGATTCAACACCCCAAAATCCACATGGATAAGTAATTTTCATTAAAAAATGTTTGTTTGTAATTGGTAAGCATAATAAATCTTACTATATTTTCCACAAGGTTGCAGTGCCATATTAGAGTCACTCACATCAGTGATCTTATGGGGAAAAAAAACTTGCACTGGAGTATCTCTGTTTCTGCCACCTTTATCATTCCTGTCACCAGAAAGAAGACTCTTCTGTCCAATACAATGCTGGATCTACTCGGGGAACTGACAGCACAGTTTCACTAAAAACTTGGCAGGCACAGTGATTAATCTTAAATAATCTCTAACACAACAACAATTACGACTAGTTTAAGGATTGTAAGGCCTACAAACTGCAGAAGATTGAAGAGGAAGTACCCTATCACTCGAGCATTCCATTGTTGCATGTACTAGTGGTGTAGTGGTTCATGGCAAGAGTAATGCAACAGAAACATATTCATCCAGTCATTACAACAATCACTATACAACTTTTTCTTAACACTTTGTTTTGCTTTACTCTAAAATTATGCATCCACAGTAAAGCATCATTATTTACTTCACATTCTGGTACATTAAAAATAGCAGTTATGTCCAAAAATGTCTTTACAACATTATTTTTTGTTGCTGTACATCTAAGAACATACCATTCTGCAGAGATCTCTAAGCCCACAGTTTTCACTTTCTAGCATCAAGTATTAATCACTGTACCACATGCTGTGGTCTGTAACGTGTGCTGCGACTCATCACTTTGCACAATGGAAAGTGCTTTATTATTGTTGTAATTTTTTTTATTATTTCCATAGATGATATAAATGATAAATTTGGTGAATACTGTGTCATGCACATTTGATGGAAATGCAAGAAGGCCATATAATTTTCAGATTCATGAAGAACTTAAGTTGACTGAAAAGGGTATTACAGAATTTTAACATGATTTTATCAACATCTACCTATTTTTCAAACACATAGCACAGAAGAGTGTAAGAACTTTGGAGTTGCTAACATCTGTGTAAGAAAATTTCGACACAAACATGGCAAACCTAGCTATGTGCTTATTATTCATGTGCGAGGTCAGGAGTAAGTAGCATTAAACACACTTTTATGATTAAATTTTTTTTAAAAAACCAAATACAAGACAAATTTAAAAATATTAACTAATTACGAACTCTTATTTTACTCAGGGTAAGTAACTGTTAAATTAGCTCCCCCAATACTTCGCAGGGCAGTAAGATATTACAGACTTCAAAAAAAAAAAGGCAATCTATGTGCAGTCTTTTAAATTACTGGAGTTTTGAAAATGTGGATGTACGATAGTAAGGTCAAAGGATCCATTTTGAACTAGGTGGAGTCGATAGAACAAAAATAAAAAGATATCATGTTCATAATCGGATAGGTTGTGAGAGACTCAAGAATTAACCTACTAGGGAAGTTACACCCTAGTTTATCTTAGTATGGTGGCTCCCAACCCCTGTTCGTCACTGCTTGATCGATACTGTTCTCTGATGGTCCTCCATCTCAGCATGTGCTTAATGGCAAAAGTTGGACACACCCAAGATGAGCTACAGTTAGGGTAAAGCGTTTTTACTGCTGCTTGTGTAGTTATCATTTCACAACAGCATTGGTAATATATGGCAACTCTTATTTCCAGGTATAGTACCAAACTGTACTGCTAAATTCACTTAATAATCTGTTATCACCTCAATGAAACATTAACAATAATTCTCAATTAAGATATTACATTAAGGTAACAAATTTGGTTTTTTGTCTACACACTACAGGAATGTCATTTAGACCTAAGTTACAACTGCTCAAGAATTTTTTGACAGTTCAACAGTGTATCAATTGTAAGAGAGGTACTAATATACAACTGTTATTATAAATGTCATGTGTAATTTCCACATTGGGATTTTAAAGCAAAAAATAAACAAACCTAAATAATATTGTCAATCTGCCAAGAAAAGTACTAATGCAAACTGCATAAATATGTAAATAAATAGTTAAAAATGAAGAAGCATACAAACAAAACAGTCCCCACACTTCTGCACTTACTCTGTCATTTCCAAAATGTGTGAACAGTTAATGACTTATATATGCAAAATGCATGTAGTTATTTAGCAGAGGCTGTAAACTGTAAGTACAGAGTACTTAACGTAATTAACTGTCTCTTCCCTTTAAATGTAGGCCAATAACCACTACATTATTAATTAGAGCTATTGTTTTTAACATTTTTGTTTTAGCAAAAATATCCCTCATTATGACTTGAACAGAAGATTATCACATAATAATAGATATGAACAAACAGAAAAATGAAATGATAATGATATACAGACAGATGTAATTCAACAGTGCTTGGCGTTTCCTTACAACTTCATCAGAGTATACTATTGCCAACATTACTCAAGAAAAAATATTGTAATCAGTCTATTAGAACTTTCATAAAACATATGGTATTACAGCTTTCCTTTCCTTGGGGTAGTTGGGGAATGTTGCCTTATACCACCAATGTGACAAGAGTCCACTTTCAACCTAAAACAGAATACACAAACTGAAAAATAAGTGCAGTAAAAAATTTGAACCACACTTTCATTAAATATGGCAAATATAATTGAATCAGAAGTAACGTGTGATTAGAACTGACAGTGGGAGAATGTGAAGCATTAAGTGCTAACCCCAATCCTCCCAAACAAACACACACCCCACCATCAACCAACAACACACACTAAACAAAACCACTTTCTCTAATGCAAGGTTGAAGAGGACACATGAAAGAGTGTCTCCCTGTCATAAGCCTGTTTTAATTGGAAAGGTGGGGGATATGGATCCTCTGAACTTCACTGCTGCCTGGGAGCCATCCATGCACAGTTGTATCATCCTAATGATTTTACTGGGTATACTAAATTCTCGTAATGTGTTGTACAGGCTACTTCTGTGGATGCTGTCGTAGGCTCGTTGGAAGTCAATGAAGAGACAGTGGATCATCATCATCATCATCATCGTTTAAGACTGATTATGCCTTTCAGCGTTCAGTCTGGAGCATAGCCCCCTTATAAAATTCCTCCATGATCCCCTATTCAGTGCTAACATTGGTGCCTCTTCTGATGTTAAACCTATTACTTCAAAATCATTCTTAACTGAATCCAGGTACCTTCTCCTTGGTCTGCCCCGACTCCTCCTACCCTCTACTGCTGAACCCATGAGTCTCTTGGGTAACCTTGCTTCTCCCATGCGTGTAACATGACCTCACCATCTAAGCCTGTTCGCCCTGACTGCTACCTCTATAGAGTTCATTCCCAGTTTTTCTTTGATTTCCTCATTGTGGACACCCTCCTGCCATTGTTCCCATCTACTAGTACCTGCAATCATCCTAGCTACTTTCATATCCGTAACCTCAACCTTGTTGATAAGGTAACCTGAATCCACCCAGCTTTCGCTCCCATAAAACAAAGTTGGTCGAAAGATTGAACGGTGCACAGATAACTTAGTCTTGGTACTGACTTCCTTCTAGCAGAAGAGAGTAGATCATAGCTGAGCGCTCACTGCATTAGCTTTGCTACACCTCGCTTCCAGTTCTTTCACTATGTTGCCATCCTGTGAGAATATGCATCCTAAGTACTTGAAACCGTCCACCTGTTCTAACTTTGTTCCTCCTATTTGGCACTCAATCAGTTTATATTTCTTTCCCACTGACATTACTTTCGTTTTGGAGATGCTAATCTTCATACCATAGTCCTTACATTTCTGATCTAGCTCTGAAATATTACTTTGCAAACTTTCAATCGAATCTGCCATCACAACTAAGTCATCTGCATATGCAAGACTGCTTATTTTGTGTTCACATATCTTAATCTCACCCAGCCAGTCTATTGTTTTCAACATATGATCCATAAATAATATGAACAACAGTGGAGACAGGTTGCAGCCTTGTCTTACCCCTGAAACTACTCTGAACCATGAACTCAATTTACCGTCAACTCTAACTGCTGCCTGACTATCCATGTAAAGACCTTCAATTGCTTGCAAAAGTTTGCCTCCTATTCCATAATCTCGTAGAACAGACAATAACTTGCTCCTAGGAACCCGGTCATATGCCTTTTCTAGATCTATAAAGCATAGATACAATTCCCTGTTCCACTCATAACACCTCTCCATTATTTGCCGTAAGCTAAAGATCTGGTCCTGACAACCTCTAAGAGGCCTAAACCCACACTGTGGATGTTTTGTTAAATTCCCAGTATTTGTCTAAGATCTGTCGTATAGTAAACAAATTGTCAGTTGTGGAACGGTTTGTTCGAAATCCAGCCAGGTAATCTTGAATAATGTTTTCTGCATAAGGTTTAAGTCTTTCCAGAATGGTCATTGACAGGATTTTGTATGTTATGTTCAGCAAACTGATTCCTCTGTAATTTCCACATTCCATTCTGTTTCCTTTCTTGTGTATGGGACAAATTATTGCAGTTTTCCAATCTTCAGGCAGTGTTTCAGTTTTCCAGATCATTGTGATAAGGTTATAAATTTCTTTGTGTAGTTTGCTTCCACCCTCTTTTAACATCTCTGCTGATATCTGGTCCTCGAAAATCTCTGATGATATCTGGTCCTCGCCTGCTGCCTTGTTGTTTTTGAGCTTTTGAATGGAGTGTTCATCATTATTAATGAGTACATTGCGTAACTGAAGGTTGTGTGCGGATCAGTGCAATTTAACATTTCTGAGAAATACTCTTTGGGTCATTCCATGTCAGTTCAACCAGGGGCTCCAGCTCATAGTCTCAGATTTGACTGAAATTCAGTACACTAATTCTACCATGTGTGGAAACACTCGTGTACAAAGTATTAGTTTCCCCTGCCAATTAGTTCCAGAATTATGACCTTGTGAAAGAAGGTAGCGTGACCCGGAAGTTGCAACCCGCATCTGGCAATCTATCTTCAGACCCAACTTCAGGTCTTAATAGCTTTGGAACTATTCCACACAGTCCAGTGAAATTTTTACAACCCAGTAACGTCCATTTAGAGAACACACACTATGAATCAAACCACCAACAACATATTTCTGAGGGAAAATAAAAAATTCCAAAATGTGATTAAAAAATGTAATACGTTACAAGGTACATATTGTAGGTGCCCTCTATGCCAAATATAATTCACTCAAAAAGGGTATAATTTTTTTGTGGTAAGCTTAATATGGTCTAAACACACACAGAACTCATCTTATCCATATCAGTCACACAAACCAAGTTACATGCACACGAAAATACAAAAATTTCAAAAATTACCTGTAAAACATGGATTTTTGAAGTGTGGTAGCACAAAAGGGACAAGTGATATCCAAGCCAAATTTCAAACACTGCGTAAGTAGACCATAATGATATATTTCTCAAAATTTCATCATGTTATTGCAAGGCATTTGTGTACAATGGAAGTTGACAGATGTATTTGGTGATGTGGCCATTGTTCCACAACACAATTTTGTAAAAACATATTGTAAACTGTTCTGCCTCTTCTTATCCTCTCCCACAACTGTTTAATCACTAAGCAACAACATACAGACAGATTAACGCAACCTATCATTAATGTTCACTGCACCTTAACTGCTAAAACCCAGTCGATTGTGCTTCAAACAGAAGTTCTCCCAAACTTTAGCTACTGTACTCTGTACATTGAGTGGCAACTTTGTACTGTCTTCCTGACACTGTGGTAGGAACTGGAACTGTCATAAGAATATGTTCAAAAGGGATCCAACACCTGTCTGCCAAACATGGCCAATGAAATGATCTTGCTGGTCCTGCTGGTGCCATGAAGTTCACAAATACATCACCTTCTGCCTCACAGCACTCTGCAACACATCCCAAGTACCTATTGTGGGGATGAACATATCCTCTTTACCTATATTTTCCATTAAATTCCCCTATGATTATTCTCATATTTCTTGTTGGAATACTTTCGACTACTCTCTCTAATTCTTCATAGTACTCATCTTTCTCATCCTCAGTTGAATCTTCAGTTGGTGCATGGACATTTATGAATGTTATATCGTACCACTGGTGTTTGATTGTTTTGTAAGACATTCTTTTGTTAATGGGATGGAATTCCTTAACCCGATTAACAATCCTGTTCTTAACAGCAAAACCAGTACCATATTCATGATGTTTTCCATCTCCCCCATAAAAAATGACACAATTATCCTCCGTGTGTATCCCTTCTCCAAGCCGCTTAACTTCCTGTAGAGCTACAATATCTGTCTTGTATGATTTTAGTTCAGATATCAAAGTCGCTGCTGCAGTTGGTTTATTAACACTATGAGTGTTCCATGTCCCAAATGCGAAGCAGTGTTCCTTGTTTCTATCTCGCGAATTTCTGTTCCATAGCCTATGTCCGTTTCCTTTGAATCCATTATCCGAGGCAAATTGTTGATGTGAGCCAGTAGGTATAGAATACCCTGGCCGCGTTACAAGTGCTGCAAAGGTTAAGCTTGGTGATGGGGCTGCCACCTCACAGCTTCCAAGCTTGCTGGGTAATATTTTGGATTACCATTTCCTAGGCAGATTGCCTTTCCCAGTCTCCACACACATAAAAAACAAAAAACAAATTTTTCTAAAAAGTTTTGAAAACTTTTAAAAAACATTTCAAAACCACCGGTTGGGCTAGGTGCTACGAAACCCATGTCAATGCGCAAGTGGCACCAGACAGTACCACAAACAACTGCCTGGGTAGGGAATATATACAAATGATACTACTACACTAACACTGTGCTGTGGTCCCCAAGCACCGCGTGTACCAGGTGCAGCCCCATGTTCTTCTGTCCTTCAATAGATGGCAGCACTTTTGCCACTCCAGTTTACCAATTTGCCTCCTCGTTCGCATCCGCTACTCCCTATTCTGCGCTCATAGGCAGCATACCGCACCTGGTACATGCGGCGCTCAGGGACCACAGCACAGCGTAAGTGTAGTGATATCATTTGTATATATTCCCTACTCAGGCAGTGGTCCATACTACTGTCTGGTGCCACTTGCGCATTGACATAGGTTTCATAGCACCTAGCCCGACTGGCGGTTTCGAAATGTTTTTTAAAAGTTTTCAAAAGTTTTTAGAAATTTTTTGTGTGTGTTGCGGCACATGAAAATTATCTCCCATCTTTTGTTATTTCCAGTATGACACCTGAAGATTGGCTTATAACAGTCCGAAACCGGTCGTGAGAAAATAAAGTAATTTACAACTGAAGCAGTATTTTGAAGATCTGATATGTTAAACAAATATGAACACAACTTTCTCTCTAAAGTAAGTTTCTAACTATTAATTTGAAAAAGAAAGAGGTTTATTTATTATGTTAAAAAGCACAGAATCAAAAGTTTCTCAATTACGTTAATGCACTATTTTATTTTCTGAAAGATGAGCTATCTTTATTGTAACTGATTATATCTTATTTTGCGCACTCAAACTTCTCCTTACCTGATTGCTCAGAACCCAAAGAAAGACTACGTGCCACGTGTTTGCTGCTCTTAAAATTATTGATATTGCCATATACATTAATATTTCAGCAAGAAAATGTGGAGATGACACAAGTTCAAACCATCCTCCGTAGGGTATACTATGTTTTGTTGTTACAACTTGGCCTGGCAAAAAAGATGAAAAATAAACAGAAATAATTATTAATACATCTAACCACACAAGACGTTAAGGTAAATGATACATGATTATCCCAAAATTTCAGTACATAGTCTCAACAACAATAGCACAAGAAAATATTTTTCTACAGGGTGATTTTTTCCACCGTGTACAAACTCTTGGGATTGATCAAAGAGAAGACACAGAACAAAACAAGGTCTAATGAACTTACGTTTCCATGCTAGAGACCATTTATTCAATCACACATTATTACAGAGAGTGTGGTCTAATACGGTACCATGCAGCCACAGTTACAGTACGCATGGTTTCTTCCTCATACGTCACGCCCTAGCGCCCTCTCCTGCCATCGTAATTGGTAAAGTTGTGTCCAATTCAATTCTCTTGCTGACCTATCTTGCAGTGGATGTGATACAGCACTGTACACAATGGTTTCATATTCAAATTGAGAGCTTGCCGACATTGTGTTTACTCACATAAAGGCAAATGACAACAGGCAGTGGGGAGCGAGGTTGTATCAGGAGATGTGTCCCCACCGACAATCACCACAGCATTCAATGTTGGCTACAGTGCTTCGCCATTTGTCCGAGGCAGGCTCATTTCATTTCAGGAAGCAGGAAATCATGGAGGATGTACCCGAAATGTCTGAACACCAGACTTTGAGGAAAATGCAATTAACACTATGGAAGGTGACCGCCTTGTCAGTGACAGGCAGTTGTCCCACTAGTACAGAGTAAGCCAGATGAGCATGTGGAACATTCTCCATGACAATAGTTACTACCCTTATCACTTACAACGTGTGCAGGACTCACCAGAGACAGACTTATGGGGCCATCTCAAAAGTATCGTGTATGCAGAGCCCATTCCAGATGTGAAAACAATGGAGCAGCGTACTCAAGCTGCCTTTAACACTGTTCGGAAGCAGCTTGGGCAATGTCAACATGTGAGACAGAACATGGTAGGGCACATATAAGCATGCATTGAGGCATATGGAAACCATTTTCAACACACACTGTATCTGTGGCTGCATGGTACAGTGCATATTAGACCACAGTCTCTGTAAGAATGTATGACTGAATAAATGGTCTCTAGCATGGAAACCATGCATATCTGGACAGAAGTTCATTACATCTTTTTTGTTCCATATCCTCTCTTCTATCAATCCCTAGAGTTTCTACATGGTAGAGAAAGTTATCCTGTAAAATAGAGGAAAAAAATTTATACCATGAAAATTTAGACCACACTGCATTTTTGTTGCAGGGGTCTTCTATTCTACTGCACAAGGAAATAACTTAAGTTTTCACAAAATAACAAATTAAAAACATAGGACAGTGACTAAAATGATGTTAACAACTGAAAAGTTGTACAAGTATTAACTAGGCAGATAAGATGAAAACATTGTAATTATTCACTACACAAAATTCTGGAGAACATTTGTGGTAAAACTGGTATGCACTTACCATTTTTGTTTTTTCTCAAGTTTGCAAGAATTATCGCAGACCTGTACTGATTGTAGCATGCCCAAAGAAACGTAGTCACTCCAATGACTTCAAGGAATGAGATGTCTCCAAAATTTAACTGCACTCTTTGTTCTGGTCAATTGAGAAAATATGATCATAAATTTGTGAAACGAAGTGCACAATGACAAAAGTCAACAATCACCACCATAAGCAGAATCATTGAAATACATGCATGAATGTATTAAAACGGGTAGGAAGAGGAAAATCTGGACCACCAGTCCCCATAGTGATGTGCTACTATTAATGAACAAAATTCGGCTTTTTCATTATCCACCTGACTTTATAAAACCTATACTGTGGCAATTTGCTGCTTGCAAGTTCTTCTATGACTAGAATGTGATATAGTGATACAAAATACGACCTAGTGTGTGTAATGAAAGGATAGATTTAGAATAAGGTGCAGGAATGGGATGAACAGACAGATGATGAGATACATAAAACACAAAGAAATGAAAGACTAGGATTTACATTTGGGATGAAAAACTGCTTCTCACAAGAATATTTTACATTTCACATGCCCAATTTAGTTTAAAATGTTACGCCACCAGCACGTGCTACGTGTTGAGAGCTCTAATACATTATGTGAATATGAAATACTACATGCACAATGTAACTTGAAACTTTCCCAGGAATGGAGGAATGGAAGGAAGTCAGTTGTGTTTGGTCAGGTGTGGATTATTTTTATCTGTTGTTAACCTTAGCTAGGAAACAACATAGCATACTACTGTAATACAGAATTGTGGCAAGTATCATGAATGCAATGTTAACTCTAGTGTGCTGCTTGCCTAGCGAGGAGATGATGTTGCTTGCCCCCCCCCCCCCCCCCCACACACACACACACACACACACACACACACTTCCGTTCCTCCTGCAGCAGCCCATATAATAAACAGTTACCATTACATTCCCAGCATCCCCCATGAAAAGTGGCATGTTACAATGTGCGCACAGTACTGATCTTTGTGACTTGCAAGAGGTGTCCAATGAACAGCAGCAGTGTGAAAGAAAGAAGATCCCTATGTCTTTATTAAACTGGTTCCTGCAGGCGACATTCCTACAGTCCCTTATCCATGGCTTCATGTTTTTTATATTCCCCCCAGCTTTGACATGACATGCTGCTCGCCTCACATGCCTATCTTCTCTCCAGCTCACCACATAGCATTCCTCATTTGACTGCTTCACACTGCCTTCCCTACAAGCATATCACAATGTTTCATTCACTCCATCTCTTCTTGCACAAGATACTCCAATGTTCACTTGAAACTACACTTTCTGTTTTCCTAAATGTACATCTACCTCAATACTCTGCAAATCACACTTAAGTGCCTGGCAGGGGGTTCATCGAACCACCTTCACAATAATTCTCTATTAATAATGATCCTTTCTCCCTATGTATGTCAGAATCAACAAAATATTTTCCCATTCAGGGGAGAAAGTTGGTTACTGAAATTTCATGAGAAGATTCTGCCACAATGAAAAACACCTTGTTTTAATTTTTCCACCCCAAATCTTGTATCAAGTCAATGACACTCTCTCCCCTATTTCTCGATAATACAAAACATGCTGCTCTTCTCTGAACTTTCTTGATGTACCCCGCTAATCCTATCTAGAAAGGATACCACACCATGCAACAGAACTCCAAAAGAGGGCAAACAAGCATAGTGTAGGCAGTCTCTCTAGAAGATCTGTTGCATCTTCTAAGTGTTCTGCCAATAAAACACAGTATAATTGTAATTTCTAGGTATTTAGTTGAATTTACACCCTTTAGATTTGACTGATTTATAGTGTGAACAAAGTTAAACGGATTCCTTTTAGCACTCACGTGGATGACCTCACACTTCATCACACTGTCCATCAGTTGATGGTTAGAGTGCTGACACATTATCTGCGAATCCAGTAGTGCTGGCAACTGATTGGTTGTGCATGGGGATTGTATCAACCTGTACCGCATCAAAACAGCCTGAAGATGACACAATGAAGCACTGAAACTGGTAGCGACAAAATAAAATAAAATCAGAAGGATGGCTGTAGGTGTTTTTTATTTTTTGTCACAATAGTAAACGGCCGTCGTCCCAGAAACGTCCTGCTAAAAGGATGGACATACAAAAGCTGAATGGGTGCAGGTGATCAAACAGGATGCTTACTTACATGTCACCTGTCCGAGTCATATCTAGACGTATCAGGGGTCCTGTATCACGCCAACTTCACACGGCCCACACTATTACAGAGCCTCCACCAGCTTGAACAGACCCATGCTGACATGCATGGTCCATGGATTCATAAGGTTGTCTCCATACCCCTACACGTCCATCCACTCAATACAATTTGAAACAAGACTCGTCCAACCACATGACGTTTCCAGTCATCAACGATCCAGTGTCAGTGTTGACGGGCCCAGGCGAGGCATAAAGCATTCTGCCATGCAGTCATCAAGGTTACACGAGTGGGCCTCTGGCTCAGAAAGCCCATATTATTAATGTTTCGTTGAATGGTTTGCAAGCTAACACATGTTGATGCTCCAGCAATGAAATCTGCAGAAGAGTTGCACTTCTGTCATGCTGAACAATTCTCTTCAGTCATTGTTGGTCCCATTCTTATAGGATCTTTTTCCAGCCACAACAATGTCCGAGATTTGATGTTTTATCATATTTCTTATATTCAAGGTACACTTGTGAAATTGTCATACACGGAAATCTCCATTTCATCGTTACCTCGGAAATGCTGTGTCCCATCACCTGTGCACCAACTACATCATCACGTTCAAACTCACTTAAATCTTCATAACCTGCCTTTGTAGCTGCAGTAACCGATCTAACAACTACCCCAGACACTTCTTGTCTTATATAGGCATTGCCGACCTTAGTGTCATATTCTGCCTATTTACATGTCTCTGTATTTGAATACGCATGTCTATACCAGTTTCTTTGGCACTTCAGTGTATTATTATACTTTGAAAATCATGAATTTTTTGTGCTCAAGACAATTACCAACAGCTGCAACCTCTAGTTACATGTGTTCAAGTTTGTTGAACTATAACACAGTACATGTCAACATGTGCTACTGTCAGGTGAGCTCCCCGCACATTAGCTTTGTAATACTGTAATTTCACAAACTTAAGGCATTCTTTTGAAATTTTGTACATGGCTGGAGCAGGAATCACATGATGAAATCTTCCTGTAGAAGTAATAAAAAGCCAGTCAGTTGAAAAATGGGAGGTCTATTTAAGTCCCTTACCATTGTTGCAACATTTCTAAAAATGTCTTCTTCTGAAGAAGACATTTTTATGAACATTGGAACCACAGTAAAGGGGTTTAAGTAAACTTTCCACTTTGAAAACTGACTGGCTGTTTATTAATTCTACAAGAAGATTAAGGTATTCTGTTGTACTGAACTTAATACAATGTATGTCTGAGAACTCTTTCCAAGTCACACAGAGATCTCTTCAAGGGATCCATGTACTATGACTCAAACTAGAAAGCACTGTAAAATAGACCACTAGCCAAACAGTAAGCATACTTAGCATACATATACTGTATATAAAGAAGATTTTGTAACTTATTTATCTATAACTGGATAAACATACACATATATTAAATACAGACTGTTCCATTTATCTGATGACAGCACACGCAGGGTTGTGTTTGCTGGCCACCGGAGGTTCACCGATCGATCAAATGGGTCCCACATCTCGGTCAGTGTCATTCCAACAGTGAAACAAACATTACAAGTGTACAGTGAAGTCCATGAATGCAACAATGACAAGATGGAATTATTTCATTCAACAACAAGTGTTCAGTCACAATGTAAGTGTTCGAATTCTGAGTCGTGATGCAAATCAAAAATTAATGAACAAATTTCGTGAAGTGGGAAGTGTCATGACAAGAAGCATAAACAACAATGTACAGTGTCTGGAAAACTCCCATATAAAGTCTTCTAGACATCTTGCACAACGAAAACAAACTTCTTGCACCTCTGCAACAAAGAGCTGCTAAGTTACTTGGGATAAGGCCCTATGAAGTAATAGTATTGCAACAACATTAACCTGGTGATCCTACACACAGGGTTAGATTGGTTTTGAAACAACTACATGATGGTGAAGTGAATCTGTACCGCATTCTGTTTTACGATGAGGCTTGGTTCCATTTAAGTGGGTACCATATTTTATGGACTAGAAAACAAACAAACACACACACACACACACACACACACACACACACACACACACACACACACACACACACACACACACACACACTTCTTTTTAAAAAAATGTCTCCAAAATTCAGGTGCATCTTATACTCAAAATTAATATAAAAATGTTCAATGTTTGATTTAAAATTCCCATCAATCTTACAAATGGACATATACTCATGGAAGCATGTGATCCACAACCAAAACATCTCAGAAATTGCCGCAAGAGAGAATATTACCAGTATCTTTCCATTGCTTTATTATTCAACATCAAAAGGAAACCAATGTGAAACTAAGCCAAAAAGCTAATATGGACCAAACTCCTCTGACATTTGATGTGCCAAGTTACAGAACTCTTGCCATGAAAACCGTTAACTATAAAAAGAAATAGACATGAAAAAAATGCACTACGCTGTTGTCCTTTCATGTTGTGCTGACAGTACTAAACTTAATCCAATGATCATATTCAAGTGCAAAACAGTTCCAAAACCTTCTGAAATATCGCCAGGTGGTGGTGTTCATGTACGTAAGAGTTGGACGGACGAGGCTGGTATGAAATTATGGATTAACAGAATGTGGGAGAAAAGGGAAGGTGCTTTATTGAAGAAGAGTTCTCTTCTTGTGTTAGACCAGTTTAGTAGTCGTTTGAAAAATTATGTGGGAGAGAAATTGAGACAGGGAAATACAGAACTTGCTGTTATTCTAGGAGGACTTACTTCACAATTGCAACCTCTTGATGTCTCAATAATTAAACCATTTAAAGCGTATATGAGAGTGGAATATTTCCAAAACTGCAGCATAAGTAATGATCTTGATGACAGTGAAGACAATCTTATATATGAAGAGGACAATGATGACGACAGAGAGGAGGAGGAGGAGGAGGAGGAGGAAGAAAGTTCAGATGATGATTTTCAGGGATTCTGAAGATCAGTTCAGTTTTATAAACTAAGGTTTTTTTAGTCTGGCTTTGTAACTTAATACAAATAGTAAAAATGTTATTTTTGAAAAAAACTGCTTAAAAATTAAGGTACGTCTTACAGTCTGTAGCATCTTATAGTCAGTAATATATGGTTCCCAAAAGTGTTGACATTGGAGTGACAATAGATCTTGTCTCCTGCTTCATACAGATCCCTTTCACAATCAGAAAACAGGAGTGAGATGCACAGTTAGTGATGACATAATAATAGGACCAATTCTTTAATCACACAGTGAAAGATACATGCAAAACATTTTGCAACCATTTTTAACAAACTGAGTGACACAGAATGAAGCCCCAGGTTTTCTCTACAGGATTCAGCAAGGGCTCACACAGCCAATGTTTCTTTTCATGCAGTTCATGGTGTGTTCCATGACAGAGACATTAGCAACAATATCTGGCCCACTAGAAGTCCCTATTTAACCCAGTGTGATTTCTATCTGTGGGGAGCACAAGATAATAAAGTTTACAAAATGAATCTGCACACATTACAGAAACTCAATGATAATATAAGAAAGTCAATTAATTCAATTTCTCAATGAGAATTACACCATGTGATGATTAATTTCTTGAGTAGATGTGAGAAATGTATGGAAAACAATGGCAGGCATTTCCAGCAGCTCCTTGCATGACATGGGTGAGTACAAAATTTGCATAGATTTTAAATTTAGTACTGCAGTAGTAGACGGGCAACATGGCATCTGATTCACCCAGCAATGGAGTGCTCACTGCCTGCCATCTACTGCACTGTGCTTGCAATCATCAGATAAATGGAACACCTTTATGTCTGGTTCATGGCCATAATTACACAATAAGTCTTTATATTTTCTTACCTTGGTTATTTATAAAACCAGGAGACTCACACAGGACAGCCATAACTGATCCGAAGTAATGTCCATAACCAATGATGTAATGATATATATTTATGTATGAGTTTGAATATATGCTAATGACCCATGTCTCATAAAAGCGGTGCCAAGACTGCAGAGTTAACAGGAACAAAGCAAGCAATACTGACGTAGGTGAAACTGGAATAAAAAAAAAAAAAAGTATGTAAGAATATTACAGGGAAGTCATGCTTTAAAAATAAAAGCCATCACTTCATGTAACTAATTCACCATCATCGTACTAAACATACAGATGAAATGTCTTATTTTCTGTTATTCTGATACAGAATGAGGGATTTCTGATCAAAAAAGCTGTATCGAAACACTGAGCATTAGAAAATACAGATTCTGATCCAGTACAGCTTCAAATAAAATGTCTATTTTATCATGGTCAACTTACTAGAAGTACTCTGTCACACAGTTACAGTAAACTTATCTACATGTCATAATTAAATACTTGCACACCCTTGCATATTATGAACTTGCTATTTACCTTTGACTAAAGGATAATGGCAAACTTTGTACAAAAGAATAGTCTCTTCCTTTCATCTATTGACAGTCTAGATATGACCTCTGTGTAGTCAAAATCAGTTACAGCACAGTGGAATGCTTACATGATAGTGCTGCATAAAATATAACACGTAACAGAACATTTGCACAGATTGTTAGGAAGTAAGATACCTGATTGTACTATTTTTAAACTCAACAATGCAAGAAAATACATATCTTTTCATAAAATAGGAGAAAAACGAACCTAAGACATCAAGCACATGACGGTGTAAGAGAGACTGGCTCCTCATCAACCAAAAGTTGGAACACCACAACAGGGCTCAGCTTCAATGTCCACAAGTTCCTGTTGCTGGTGGCATGTCATTGTGTTACTCAGCACTGTGAACGGACTTATCGAATAATTGATAGGGGGGATCTAAAGTTGAACATAGGATCTTAAAGATGCTGCAGTGGCGAAATTTTTGATAAATGATACGGAAAAAAAGTTACCAGGACTAACAAGCTATCAAATACAGAACCATAGAATCTGTAACGTGGCACTTACCGATCAGTCACAAAAACAGCATAATTAGATTATGGAAGACATAGCCCATCTTACAAAACAAATGGACTTTGGTAACAGAAGAAAGAATTATGACAATGGAAGTCATGGATGGAAAAGGAACAGTGCCTGAGAAGATGGACCACTACTCACTGTGATGGGTAAGATTCAGGTAGCATACAGACCGCCACGAATCTTCTGAATTTCCATCCTTTGTTGGGATAATAAAGATCTCAAAACAGATACACTAGTAAGTTTGGTACTGCAGACTGAGTTACGTGAGATACTAACACTTACAAGTATGGAAAGGAAATGAAAGCTGACACAGGAGAAGGTGGTGGAACATTTCACAGAACTGATCAAGGGAAGGATGAAAACAATAGTTTAATGCTGAGGTCGTAAAGACACAGTGAACAAACTTGTAGTGAAGAAAGTTGAGGAAACAAATTGGCTGTGGCGCATCTGAAATAAACATTCTGGCTTTGGCCTGAAAGTCTTATTGAAACAATGGAAAATCTTAAACTGAATGACCAGAGGGGGATTTGAATTTTGGTGCAATGGTACAGAGGGAAATGGGGTACTGCTTTATTATGTGAATATTACTGGACGGTGAAAAGGGATGCTCTTTCAAGGAAGTACTAGAGGCAAGCCAAAAAGAAATGCTCTTAAGGTATTTGATATTTTTTCACATTTTTTCCTATTTTTGTGTACAATACAATAAACACAACTGGAAAAATATGAGAGCCACTTCAGCTTCACTTTCTGGTTCAGTGAAACAAATAAACACAAAGAAATATTATTCTACTCACCGTAACAGTCAACATTTATGGACCATGGTTATCACAAGGAGAACATAACAGTATTGCATACTGCCTTTTTGCCAGCTTCTGAAAGGGCTGAGTTAACCCAACCAATGTGCAAGCCTCTCCAATTTGAGTTTCATGTCCTGTTACCGGAGGAAATTAAATTATGAGTAGCTGATCACTTGTGATATAAAAGTTGCGCTACTTCATAGTTTATAGGCTGGAAAATGATGACTTGCACCATTGTTCAGAATCCACATTACACTGTAGGTTCCCTTCTAACTGGATGTTTAAGTCAGTTTATAGGTCAGAGGAGGGCAAGGGCATATCACCTTCAATAAAACCATGCCTAATAAAGCATTCTGGTGCTCAAACTAACCTTTGGGTTGATGACTGCTTTACTTTTTCACAAACCACTGTTGTTTTCAGAAGTTGTGGAACAAGCATGACATTAAAAACCACTACAATTTCAAAGAATGGCAAATGAGACAACTGTATACTGCTGGGCAGGAGAATGTAAAGAATAATCTATCAGCTGTGCAAAGTCACACTGCTTCCGCTTCATATTACATTAGGACTGATGAAGAATTTTGTAAGGGGCTTGATAAACACTGTGTCGCTTTGAACTGTTTGAATAAACTTTCTCAAGAACAAGTCGAGTCAGAAGAAGCTATGTTTGTCAGACCAGAAATCAGAAATTTGTTGATCAATGAGACCTTTGATGTTAAAGTAACAAATGTCGAGTTACGTTCTTGGACTGCTTTTGAAGCCACTGTTCATGGCTTTTGGGCAACAGAAGAGAAGGACATCATGTTTCTGTAGTAAATGCACTGTTGGAGAACTACAGCAAATGGAAAATTGAACCCTAAAAATACACTTCTCATATTTGTATCTTGATATTTTCTGTTAAAACTTGGGTGCTGTAAGGAATGAACAGGGTGAACACTACCACCTAGACATTCCTACAGTTGAACATCGCTATCAAGGATGCTGGGTTCCTTCACTGTTAATCATCATTTAGAAATACTGATGAGACATCTTACAAAAGAAAAGAATCTACATTCCATTTCTCCATATAAACTGCCATTATACTTTCTAATACATTAACATTTCTAATTATGATTACTGTTTGGACTGCATATGTGACCTTCGTAACTAAGATGATGATACTGATGTTTTATGTAAGTATTTGAATAACTTTTGGGTCATTTGTATTATAGAAGCTTGACTCAAAAAGCAATGTCTCCTCTCTTGTATAAAATTTAATAATGATCATGTAACAGCAGAACTGGCGCAGAAGATTGAACTGTCCTCTAAAGAACACTACCATTCAACTTACAGTTTGTTCACAAGACAAAGAGCAAATTCTGAGAGGGGTGCAAGGAGAATGGTAAGCAAGCTCCATCCACTGACCGCCAGTACACAGACTGTCTAGAGGAGAGGGGCAGTGTGAGGGGAACATGCTAATGTCAAGCAGTGCTGGAAACACACTCGCGTACAAATGCAACCTGTACTCCTAGTGGCATTGGCAGTGCATCTATTAGCCACCACCACAACAGTTGTCAACTGCTCTACACAGTGTCTGTCTATGAACAGAAAAATAAATCACTATGACTCAGTCTCATTAAGTTTCTCATTTGTGCATAACACATTATTTTTGCTACTGCAATTCAATATTACCATTGTTGATACTGATTTCATCTATTTCAAGTTTGATGACACCTTTGCGCCTCCAGTACCCTCCTTCTAGTTGCTGGACCTTCCTGAAGTACCCTTCCCAGCCATTAGCAGTTACCGACAGAAAGGATTCACTTGCAATCTTAAACAGATTACCTTTAGACATTTATCCTGAAGTGCTGTGGTCCATGCCAGTTCCACTGCACTCAAATCACAAGTATAGGGTGGCAGGTGCACAACCGAGTGACCTTCCTCTTTTGCCATATTATCAATTACATATGTTTCTCTAGCAGGTCTATGTTCTTGAATTAAAGCAAGCAACCCTGCTTCCTCATGCTCTCATTGCAGGCAACACGCCTCTTTTGCAGCCATTCCTACATCCTCACTTTGGTATCATATCATGTGAGTGTTTTGTCCACCTGTCTGTTGTTATGGTATTGAGGTTTGCTCCTTACAATGATTGACTTTTGAGAAGATTTGGGAGAATCATATATCATATCTGCAGAACTGCTTTCAAAGTTTACAGCGGTCACTTGATTATGGTAATCACCTTTCGTAGGTTCAGTCCAGAACTATAGTTGGGATTCTCTGACAAACTCTTCCTCAATCGAGGCTTCCAATAACAAGTCTTTTAGAGGAGGTTCCCCATCTCTTAAAGCTGACATCATCATCCTACTGCCAACATTTACCATTATATTACTGTCTATCCATGTTTCATTCAAACAGAATATTTCTGTGGCTGCTTTCCTCATATTTCATTTCTGCCAATCAACAATGTCTCAATGCTCTAGCAGTAAAGATCTCTTATTCTGTACTTTTTTTCCACATAAATCCCATGGATAACGAAATATTCCACAGAGATGTAATACCCCAACTCCAGTCGATATTTTCATTAAGTATTGCCTGAAGTTTCTGCAGACTGGGAGCAATCTCTGCACCATATAGAATTCTTCAATTGTTTGTTTCAAGACAGCCATGTCAGAATTACTGGATGCACAATGTATAGTTAGAAGTAATGAGGAGAGGCCCAAAAGGAAATGAACCACTTTTAGAAACCACTTATAAAGTAGTGTAGGTTACGGTAGCAAGTGTCACACATTGCTGCCATGAGCAATTGAATAAAAATACTGATGACAGTCATTTCTATCACAAAAGACTGTACAGTCAGAGCAACCACAGCTGTGAGTATGTATCTCGGAAAACAGATAGCCACTTCATGATGCATTTCTAGCTTGATGTGCACAAAAATAAAAAATCCTGACGTGTGACAGGAGTTGTGCCCACCACCTTTGGCCTTGCAACCTAGCACCTTAACCACCAGACTATGTTAGGGTTTGAGAGAAATGTGTGTCACCTATTGAATAACAAGAAATTCTTTTACACTCAAAACAAAATGACACTTTAAAGTAATTTAGACAAAGCAGAAGGCAGTTTTGAAGCACTGCCGAACAGAAAAATATGAACTGAAATTTAATTCTTCTCGCCAGGAGTTTCTGGTAATTTCCCAGGATTCTCTTTGCAAAATCTGCAAATTGTTTTCACTGAGATGAAGCTTGCCCATGTCATGGTACATCCTGTCAGGTGAGATAGGATGAAACAATCTGGCTCGCAACATTCAGCAATATCATTAATTAACTTCCTTGGTCCACTCTGTAATGTGCTACCCCTAGCCCAGAGTATCAGGAGTTGCCCTCTATGGGCAGGGAAGTGCTTCATCGTCACCCATCGAGTGATGTAGTATCTTATTGTGGAGTTCAACATGGCACACCAATCACTTCACAATGGCTACATACAGAATGTCCTGTATTAGATTGCTGAGATAGGCAGCACCCAGATGAACAAAGCCAACTGACTCCTATCGACTTCTGCTGATTTTAGGCCTAGGGAGCCCTTGCTCTTCTCTTTGTGAACAAGCTGTGGTCACTATGCCGCTGTACACATTTGTGCCATCATTGGACTCGGGCATCAAAACCAGTTTGGATAAATTTAGGATTTTGCTTCTTGACTCATTAGTGTATGCAGTCTCATCGGTAGTTCTGTTGCATCTTGTAAGTGTGTTTTGTCTATGAAACACAGTCTTTGATTCGTTTTCCTCATAATATTTCCAATGTGACTGCTTCAATTTAAGATGTCTGTAATGGTAATCGCTAGAGTAGAGTTTGTAAAAAATGTTCTCTGACGTTTGCAGTGGGTTTGGCAAAGCTACTTTGCACGTCAGTCTCAACCAGTCACATAACTTGATTTTGTATGTCTCTATAGCGACATTTCAGTGATGCCGTAGCTCTATAGATAACTATTGTTTTCACTTGCAGCCTTTTTCACTTTTCACTTGAAAGCTGGCAGTAGCATTGTCAACTGTCAGGGACCTCCTTTCGCCGACTCTGCTTTTGGCACGTAACTGAATGTACAACCATTAAATTTGTGTTATTTATCGCATAACCAAAGTGTAATGAGATTTTTTAGCACTCTTATGGAGGATCTCTGCACATTTTATTATTTAAGCTAAACTACTACTTCTTGAACCATGTAGAAAACCTATTTCAAGCATTTTGCTATTCATGTTGATCTTCTGATGACTTTATTAGATGCTAAATGACAGCATTATCAACACACTATCTGAGATGGATACTCATATTGGCTCCTACACTGTCTGTATACATTAAAAACAGTAGTGGGCCTATAACAGTTTCTTGGGAACTTCAGATATCACTTTGGTTTCACTCAATAACACCCCGTCAATTACCACAGATTGTGACCTTTTTGACAGAAAATAATGAACCTAGTCACACACAGAAACAATACTCCATACACAGGCAGTATCATAAGAAGTCACTTGTAATGTACAGTGTCAAAAGCCTTCTGAAAATCTAGAAAAAAATGGAATCAGTTTGACAGCTCCTGTCGATACTACTCATCACCTCATAAGAATGAACAGCCAATGTGTTTCACAAGAACAATATTTTCTGAATTCATGGTAGCTGTGTATCAATAGTTCATTTTCACCAGTGTATTTCATAATGCTGGAACACACTACACGTTCCAAAGTCTTGCTACAAATCAACGTCAGTGATACAGGTCTATAATCAGCATATTGCTTTTATTTCCTTTGTTGTGTGTTGGTGTGACATGCAACTTCCCAGGCACTACATCAGAATTCTTTGTTGAAATTTAACAATCTGTCTCCACCATTCAGTCTCAATACACTAGCCACTGTTCATTTTATAGTGTATTTTTGGGATTGTATTCGAACTGTGGTAGTTAATCAACAAAAGTCAAACATCTAATCAAATAATAGCGAGTCTAGGTAAGCAGTGTGGAAGAGACATGAACGTTTGAAAAAGAAGAAAATAGAAAGTGGTATGAGAAAAAAAGAACAGGTAAAACAGAAGAGAGTAAGTACAAAATAGGGAGGAAAAAGACAAAGTGGAGGAATAGATGATGATAAAATAAAATAGGAAACACAAGGACACTCAAAACTCCCTGGTTGAGCAGCAAATAACTGGTGGAAAGGGGCACAAGAGGGCTAGCTGAATCAATACAAACTGAACACACTTCAAAGATACTGAAAGTTTTCCCTCACCAAAGATAATCTAGCACGATTTAATTGGCAGACAGTACTGATTGTGAGTTTAGCGAGTGTTCACATTTGTCTACAAAATTCAGCACAGCGAAGACACTGAGAATGATTAAAGTACTGCCAGTGTACAGAGGGCTATTGTTGGCAGTGTAGTTCAAAGTCTTATTCTGTCATGCAGCTTATACATATGAGCAACCTGGAAACAGGAGGAACTTTTATTATTACAGACAGTACACAAAAAATGACAGCAGGCAGATTCACTGTTTCTGTATTATGGCCAGGCCACAGCACTCAACATCACTAACAATGCCATTAGTATTCCCTGAATGGTTGGCTGATAATCTTCCCTTCTTCTATTGTTTATAGTTCACTCCGGATACAGCAATACCATATCATAACAGGAAATTACAAAATATTGAAGAATTACCATTTGCTCTGCGGCTAGTTGACCCAAGCAAATCCAGTAAAGCAAGCAACAATGGATGTGGCTTGCCGTGAAAAATGTATACTCTCAGTACAACCACAAATATTAATGATGTGAAGAAAGCTCCAAAAACATAAAAATGGCGAAACCACCTGCAGAGAAAAAACGAACAGCCTGCATGAAACACCACACTTCTGCCAACAGGTAAGCATCATCTGATTAAAAATGTAATATTATCAAAAGAAAAATTCACTTCCAAATACTATATAAAATTATGAGACAGAATTGCTAACCATCACTTTCCTTCAGGAGGCAAAATTTCAATACTGCTTATACACAAATATAATTGTAGACACAAGTATACTGTGCCTACCTTTATACGCATCCGTCACCTCCTGATGGTAAATACTACACAAAAATTGTGTCCCATAATTTTTTAAAAAAGTATAATTTAATTGAAAGTATGCAAAACCGTATTTACACAGCTACAGAAACTACCAATTTGTAAAACAAGACAGCACTTTCCTAGAAGCTGCCTAACCTGCAGACACTAGGGCTCCAGTTACATGTCTCGTCTCTCCCCCCCCCCCCCCCCCTGCAATCTTGGTTCTGGTGATAATTGATTGATTGACTGACAGAGGGGTTATGGGGCCAAACGACGAGGTCATCAGTCCCGTGATTCCGAAGTGAGTTACAGAAGAAAGAGGGTCTGCTAAAAGTGGATGGATCCAGTCAGGGGAGTCCAGTTATAAAACTTAATGAACATTAATCACACGGTAATGGCATACAAGGTGAGACCAAATTAAAAAAACTGGAAGAAAAAAAGGGGGGGCAGTCGGGGGTCACAGACTGAGAAGACTGTAAAAGAAGTCCCAACCACATCCAACCTGGTTGTGGTGATAGCCTGACCTGTATCGCAACCCCAGGTCTAAGGTTAGGTTTGAAGGGTCGACAGAAGCATCCGATCCCACGCGTCAGCTTTGACCCGTGATGTAAGGGTGTTGTGTGTGACGTCATGATGGCGCGGAGTATCGTTTGTGGGTGTGGCATGTTTGTAGATGTCATTGTGTTGTGGTTTGTTGTGCTCTCTGGTGGTATGTCCAGGGTTTTTGTTTGTGTGGTGTAATGGGCTCAGTTTGCTTTTGCTCATTATCCAGAATTGTTCGTGTGTCGGCTGTGTTTGTAGTGGAATTCGCTTCAGTGAGTTAACGATTTTGTGCGAAGGTTAATTTAGTGTTGTTCGCTGTACATCGTGTGGTAATTTTAGTAAAATTAATCAGTTGTTGCTTTTGTTCAGGTATGGCTATGATGGATAAAATTAACAGTGCGCAGGTCAAGGGAAGTGTCCCATCCCAATGTGTGGCTGTGTATGTTGATATTGGTATCTATATAGGCTAACGGAAGTGTTTGATCCTAATTTATGGGATCGGGAGCTGCTGTTGAGCTATATAGGTCAAGGGAAGGGTCCGATTTCAGATGATATTGTTTTTAGTGGTATTTGGGGAGTTTTGTGATGTCGGTTTTTTTCGTCGTTTCATGTGGTTTTGTATAGGGGCGGGTGTCTAAATTTGTTTATATTTAGTTTGCCCCCACCCAAAAACACCCCATTTCCCGCGCTTGTCCCGTTAGTGTCATTAGGCTTTTTGTGGAAAGTGTGTGCGTTTGTTTTTCGATGTATTTTCGTCCTCATAATGTGTACGTACCGACTTTATATGCGCCATATTGGAATTGTGGTTTATGGTCGTTTCCCCCATATTTGTGACTTCATGGGTCAAAGCAGACGGGTGGGATCGGACGCTTCCATTTTTCCGGTTTGAAGGTGACAATTTGGTTGTGAGTTGGCGAAGCCAATGAATGAGACAGCAGAAAATTTGATTGCGGTAACAAACTGACTGACAATGAAGCCTAATTTTTATGCCCATGCCATACTAAAAAATGCAAGGAGGTCCTATACGCAGCTTTTTCCAAAACTGGAGTACATTAAGCTATGAGCTGCTGAGCAAATAGTTAAATGTTCTACAGAGATCAGTACAAACTAAATTTTCATATATCTACACAACTAATTTACATGTTATTTTAATATACAAATTGCAATACTCCAAAGAGAATTCTCTATAAAAATGGAGTCCACACAATTTAGTGCCTTAGAATAACCTCCAAAACACCAATGCACTGAGCATTATACCAATACATGTAGAGCATAGCAATATGCTGTTTGATCACACAATATACTTCTCAGCTCTAAACTGTTGAATCTATATTTTTTTCCATAAAGTTTGGCTCCATTTTCCTTCTCCTTCATTCATGCACACATAAACTGCTGTTGCAGAGCTGAGTTTGCCACTAAAATAAATATTCTCTGTCTAATATGAAAAGTAATCAGTGCTTACTAGATCGGCATATGTAGCTCAAGCAGAGATTTTACATGTGTCTTTCTTGACAATTCACAAATCACTATTTTACTGTCACTATTAGGCACTGCTCATAATCACCACTGTATGAAAAATAGTATCATAAGGAAACTTGAGAAAGAGTAAAATTATAGAGAGACCAAATGATTGGGAGAATAAATTCTAAGTAATGTTGATTGATAAGTTCAACATTAGAAAAAAAATTATACGTTAAAGGAAAGAACGGATGGAGGGTCACCTAAGCCTGGAGTCTTGAGTGACCTTACTGTACTTTCCACCCTTCCCACTCCTCTTTTCTCCCTGGAAAAGCAACTAACAGTTCCAACAGCTACATACAACACACCTCTTCATACAGAAAGCTGCAAATGCATCATTTCACCTTCCATGATAAAACAATGTAAATCTCATCTAAAATTTTTTAGGTGTTTTCCTACACGTCAGTAAGCAATTATGACGTATATAATAATGAAGGTTACATTTTCTTGTGGTGTATCTGAATCATTCCAGATCAATCTCAGAACCAACTGTTCTACAAAGTCACAGTCTACATATTCCCCTACCCTTGCCAAAACTGAACCATCACGGTATACCGCATTCTAAGCAACAACCATTTATCAACTTATTTTACGACCTTCCCGTGTATCTTCATCACCTAGCTGTCCCTTGCCTTTCATTATTCCTTCCTCCAGACAACAGATCAAATGATAATTAAACTATCAGTCAAAGGCACCTTACTATAGTGGACTTTTGCTAGTATGGTGTAAGGCATGTCAATTAAACGTGCATTTTTTGTGTAATGTGAATGTATTTACTTCCTAAGGGAAAGACAGTGCACCTGTTGAGCTGCCTGTTAACTTTTATAAGACATCATGGGGAACACGGAAGCATCCGATTCCACCTGCCTGTTTTGACCCATGATGTCACCAATATGGCGGAAACAATAATTCACAACAATTTCCATATCATGCCTACGACGTCATTATGTGAACATGACAACAAACACGAAAATAGATCGAAAAACCATCAAACAAATCTTCCTCCAAAAATATATAATGAAACTAACAGGACAAGTGTAGGAAATTGGAGGTTTTTTGGTGGGGACAAACTAAATACAAACACACGCCACTGTACCAAACGACACAAAACTACAAAATAAAATGACCCACAACCTTCCCAAATTTCACTACACACCATATCCTCTGGAATCGGTCACTTCCCTTGACCTATATAGGTCAACAGCAACTCACAATACCGAATCACCAATACCAACAACCAAACAACTAACAAATACCCCACCAACCAACCAAAAAGATACAACTTACTACAAAAAAGTTCCGGCACTGCACTCTAGGACACACACACACACACACACACACACACACACACACACACACACACACACACACACAGAAAACCACAACTAAAAATAATTCCCAACCCCCCCCCAAAAAAAAATCAAAGACCCATAAACAAATAAAAACCAAAAATATCTCAATCACACACTAAAACTCAACAACAACTGCAACAAGAGAGATCCTCCACAACAACATCACAAAACAACCACCACTCCCCACCCCACCTCCAAACAAAAAACCCTGCCAACAACTCACCTCTCCGCCCGAGCCGCAGCCAACCCCCCCCTCCCCGACAGCTCCCTAACCAACAACCTTTGGCCGATACATCCTACTAATAGCCCTTAAAAAAAAACCTAAAAATACTATAACCATCAGGGACTCTCTTCCACCAACAGAACTCATCTAAATGAGGCTGAAGGTTAGAAGAGCGCCTCTTCCCCCTCCCAATAAGTGACTTAACAACTGCCCAAAGCCCCTCTATGGTATTCATACAGGCTCCGGTCTCAAAATTGTTAAACTCAACACTATGATTGACTACTAAATGATTGTACCCCCGCTTACCCCAACCCAAAGATGAAAATGCATCTGCGCCTGCAACTATGGTACTACCCTCTTCTATGAAATTTTCAATTAATCCCAGTAATTCCCTTTTCATCTGCCCCTCCAAAACCCTAAATACACATTCTGAAAAACCACCCCCCGATACAGCAGCCGCCCCACATCCATACACCAACCAAAGAGTTACCACTCTCATACTACTTCCTCCCAAACTGCGACACATCAACCACCACCACCACCACCACCACCACCACCACCACCACCCCAGGCCCACCCAACTTACCCCTGTAGTTAATATACTCCAAACACACTTTACGACAAAATGAAAACTAATCAAGCACAGTCCTCTCACTCACACCAATCTCATGCGCACAGAAACTGTGAGAGGATGACAAAAACGATAAGTCATTAACACAATTTCTCGCATGCCCAGCCTAGACTTCTCAAACCAGGAACCTCACCATATAGAGAGCCATAGGTTATCCCTATGGCATCTCCACATGTAGCCGTCCCTGGCCCGAGACGTCGGAACTTTTGTCAATTGCATTTCCTCCAGACAGACAGAGCACTTCACCCCTTCGGCCAACAGCCCAAAAAGCTGGAGAAATTTGATGTGGGACAAAGCACTGTCCTCCATCTACGCACACAAACATGTACTATTCAATTTGTCAGTCATATCCATACCCAATAAAGGCATAAGCAAAGCAATAAAAAAAAAATTCACACATGGTGAATACCAAACAACACTACAATAATTTAGACACAACAAAAACTAAATCATTAACTCACTGAAAACTATTCCTGTAAACATACAGTCAACACAAATACCTAACACGCCAAGAACTAACAAGCAACTACACCCTATACACCACATAACACGCAACCCATAAACACACCACCAGAGAGCACCACCGACCGCATCAAAACGACACCTATAAACACTTCACACTCACAAACTAAACTCCGCGGCATCGTGACATCACACACCACACCAGGATTACATCACATGTCAAAGCCAACGGGTGTAATCAGACGTTTCCGTTGATGTATAGTGGGCAAGACCCTTACAACCCCATGTTGAGAAGGATTCACTTGCTCTAACGCCTCTTAACAAAACTCTACAAAGTGCCCATATAGAGTGTATGAATAATAAATTTAAAAAAAGAAACATAGGAAATGGACTAAAAATAAGAAATACTATACAGTGAAGTTACATTATTTAAAATAATAAATACAGTAAAACTTTAGAAAGGGCTTACTACTAGCACTGTAACCTACAATAATGTGAAAAGAATTAGCCTAACATGTAATGTGTAAAATGCAGGGTGTAAATATTATGTAGTACTTTGTTTACAGTTTCATGCAAACTTTGTCAACCCTGGTTGTACTGAAAATGTTCAAAAGGTGAAAAAAGCCTTGTATACTCCATTTTATTCGAAGTTTTAATTTGTTACTTGCTGAATCTCTGAATCGTGTGTGGTGTGAATATGAATGATGACCGCATTCTGAGTGGTACTCATATTATGCCCAAAAAATCTGGGCATCTCAATCATAGACGTGGACACCATACATACATTAGCTCTATTCTTTTATACGGTATTAATATCATCCAAAAAAGAATTCAGGGATTCTCAGTTAAGGAAGAGAGCTCTATGCATATATTAGCCCTATTTACAATACCGTACAGTTTGGTAATTTAAATTAACGTCCACAATCAAAAGCAGATTTCAACTAAAATTACTAACTGTGTAAAAACATCTTAAAAACCAATTTCATACAAACACTAGTTCTTAGTCGCTTGAACTGTCAGAATTACTTACGACATAGGCCTACCTTTTAGGAACTTCGATGGGTTTCAGAAACGTATCTTTGCCTTGATAAGCGAATCTACCGTATCTAAAAGTCTGTTTCACAAAACTAGGCAAACGTTTCTCAACTGTATTCATAAGGCTTCCCAAAACTATCATCACCAGAGTTAATAACGCAAATCCAATTTTCAGCAAGTTTAGATCAAGCATTGTGAACGGTAGACTTTACAACGGGCAGCAACACATCAATGACGTCTCGTGAAAGAGGTATAAAAACTTGGTGAAAGGTGGTTTTCTTTTCCGTGCTACTAACACACTTTTCCCAGTCCGCAACTCATTATCTACAAAATGAGAGTAACGCATTATTACCCTCTCGAACGTGATAGCCTGCGTAAATTACTGAACTCTGATAACAAGTAATCAAAAAACTGGTGCTAGGTATAGTTCAAAGTTTTCAAACGCTATTCATTTCAACCTAACATAAATATAAACAAACACATTCCATGTGCGCCGCACAGCACTGACCAAAGATGTTTAACGCTTGGAAGAAAGACAAAATGCAAAGTTCACTCCACATGCACAGAAGTTACAATGCATCGTCCAAGGCACAGACCAGATATAACTTGGCCCGCGCATTTCCCCATCTATGCTGTGTTAACTCTGGAAACCAACATCCAGTCACATGACTCGGGGCAGAAAGCAGAGTTCCTGTCATTACGCGCTGTGTGAAATGGAGCTGACAGTTAAAGTTTCTCTCGTTTACAGCTGAAATCAAGCACTGATTTTAACAATTCAATGAACTGTAGTACTTCTCTTGCACATGTTGTAGTGAAGTTAACCGAGTTTCTCCGAAATTCCTGATAATAAAACAGTGGTTATGGTTTTTACATGTTGTCAAGTTGAGACGAATTGACAGTGCTTTTAATAAGCGACACAATGATTTTCTATAGTGAATACTTCTTTTTTCACTGTGAATTCTTGTAGTTCGCAGCTTCCACAGGAGTGGAAGACAAAATAACAATTTCGAACGCAGCATTCCACAAGAATATGTGTGAAGTGCTTTAGTAAGCTTTTGTTAGAAAGGAAATTCGTTTGTGTGCATAATGTCAGGTATTTACACGTGATCAGCACAAATTTTTTCTTACTTTTGCTTAGTCCAGTACAGACACCGAAAAGATATCAAGATAGGAAGCGTTATATATTATAAAATGTTGATTAAACAATTGTAGTGGGCTAGATATTAATGACATGTCGTTTCAAAATCTAAAGTCATTCCCCAAGTTTTACATCCAAAGACTACATCCTAACTTTCAACTAATGGAAATACCTCTGCAAGTACTTTAAAGTAATTCACTCACACAACTGAGATTTTCGTCACTTTACCTAATCTGTAGGATACAAAGCAAGACTAATTGAGCTCGTGTGAAGGTCTTTACTTCTGTATCTGTTAAAATGCACAACATTTGATCTGTAACAAAAACGTTATAAATTGTGCACTATAAATGCGTAATAACATGCTCGGCTTCGTGCACCGAGTCATGTGAGTTAGATGTTGGTTTGAGTAAAATGACGTTATGTGCAGTTTATGTTATCTGTGGCCTGTGGTTCAAGGCATGGAACCTCCATGGATCAAGCAGGTTAGGATAAGGGAGATGGCGTTATCTATGCAGAGCACAGACGTCAGTTGAAGCCAGAGGGCCCAGGAGTTCGCCATCTTGGGGAGTCTTAGAAGTCTGTTTCTCTGTTAAAGCCCTGTCTTAAATCTACGCTCATATCGTTAATGCGTTGCACTGACAGTCAGTTGTGAGTATGTACTGTAAAACAGTATACATGAATGAATATTTACAGATACCGAGACATGAAAACTAATTTTTGTAACGCCAATTCTCATTCATCAAGCCTGGTGTGCATCGTGGCAAAACAGCCGATAATTTTATTCCTGTTTCAAGTGAGATCGAAGTGTCAGCAGTAGTAACTCGGTGAGTACACACAAAACAAGACCTTTCTAATGTTCTCACTACCAGATATAGTGATTGAATTAAGATTATCGTCGGCCGCGCGGGATTAGCCGAACCGCCTCGGGCGCTGCAGTCATGGCCTGTGCGGCTGGTCCCGGCGGAGGTTCGAGTCCTCCCTCAGGCATGGGTGTGTGTGTTTGTCCTTAGGATAATTTAGGTTAAGTAGGCCTAGTGCGTAAGCTTAGGGACTGATGACCTTAGCAGTTAAGTCCCATAATATTTCACACACATTTGGACATTTGAAGATTATCGGCACTGAGGTAACGGTTTTTGTGAGAATCAAAGCAGTATGGTATAAAAATTATTGGTACACATTCCAGACGAAAAAAACATTTGAATTGAAAGTTATGAGTAGCTGCTTCGGAACGGTATACTTTCGTGTATAAATACTCACATCAGAAAGTTGAAGAAATGTTTTTCTAAGCCCATTTCTATTCGCCGAGCGTGGGGTGCATCATGGAGAAACAGCTGATCGTTTTGTTACTGTTTTAAGTAAAATCGAAATGTCAGCAGTAGTAGTTCGCAGTACACACAAAACAAGACCCTTTTAATCAGTTCACTTATCTAACCTCCTTGTCATCGTCTGATGTCTGGAAGAAGACCAAACTGTAATTTTCACTCCACGTGCAACGATGTGACTGCGCCAAAGAGCTATGCACAACACATCTTCGCAATCTATGTGTTACCCCTATTCGTATGTACATCGAATTCTGAAATGACTGAAAGTGATTTGTATGAGGCAGAACTATTGGCCTCATGGAAAAAGGGTGACCCAGCTGAGCCACACAATTTGACTCTTAGTCTGATCACGAGGGGTGCCATTAATTGCACACGTTGATCACATAGGCTGATGTGAGGATCAATGAACTATACTTGATGGTATGTATCTGGAACATCTTAGGTGATTAGAAAGTTAGTAGACAGGATTACAATTAAATACTTAGTTTTAATTCAGCATCAGCAGTGAACATCGATCTTGAATTTGTACAATAATATTTACCAGTGCAGTTATAGACTGAACTGCGCATACTTCTTTACAAGTCTGATTGCTTCACACAAATAGATGAATTGTCAATGCATAAACTGTGTATGGCGCCTAGCTAGGTAGTAGCTACTGACTTAGCTAAAGGGTATGCTAACTAGCGTCTCTACAAATGAGATATCAGAGTGAACCATTCCTATTAAAGTCAACTGTAGAACTGGCCAAAGCGCTAGCTTGTCTCGTTAAGACGAGCCGAGTGGCGGCGCTCGGTCTGCTAGCGTCAACAGTGGCGACTCGCGGGTCTGATGTGTACTGACGGACCACGGCCGATTTGAAGCCTACAACCTAGCAAGTGTGGTGCCTGCAGTGACACCACAGGAAGAACTCATTCTTGAATTTCTTAAAACATATAGCAATAACATGTGTTTCTGGAATGCAGTGGCCTATATTCTGGATAGACTAAGAAACGCATTGGAAGATCCCTTTTTCCTTCACTTTTAATGTACACTTACGTAACTTTCCTATAGACCAACACCACTACTATTACTACTACAACAACCACTACTACTACTAGGACGACGACAAAGACTACTATTACTGCTACTACAGCTAGTAATAATAATAATAATAATATCAGGATACCCCAGTCAAAATTAGAAAACATCAAACAACAAGTACAACAAATACTGGAACGAAATAATGTGCAATCAGAAGAAGAAGAAAATACAGTAATGGACTCAAACATCCAAGAGCAAACAAACAAAGAACAACACGCATCAATTAAACAATCAGAGGAAAACGAAATATTAAGACAGCCACCAGAACAAGCACAAATAGAACACGAAGTGACACACATGTTAGATATAGAAGAAAAATTTCAGCTGACATATATAGAATACAAAGACACAAATACAGACATTAGACCATTCTTGCATAGACCCCCAAATAACCCACAAGTCGAAACAACAATAACAACTATCAACACAATCATACACAACAAAATAAATGAAAATACAACTATGGAACAGTTACAACTACTGGTTTATATAGGAGCACTCACTACACTAAATATACACACTAGGCAGAGATCAGAACCAACCAACACACAGAAGAAACCCACAAAACCAGCATGGAAACACAGGCTACAAATCAGAATAGAAAAACTGAGAAAAGACATTGGACAGCTAACACCATTTATAAGAAATGAAATATCAGACAAAAAACGAAAAAGGTTAGGTAAAATCTCACAACAAGAAACGATAGAGCAATTAGATGAAAAGAAGCAGAAATTACAAGCAATGGCCAAACGACTTAGAAGATACAAAAAAAGTGAAAATAGAAGGAAACAAAACCAAACATTCACCACAAACCAAAAGAAATTTTACCAGACAATAGGTAACACACACATTAAAATAGACAATCCACCAAACATAACACCGGTGGAAAATTTCTGGAGCAACATATGGTCAAACCCGGTACAACATAACAGGCATCCACGGTGGATACAGGCAGAAACAGACACATACAAGATGATACCACAAATGCCTAAAGTGATAATTTTGCAACATGCAGTCACCCAAGCAATTAATTCTACTCACAATTGGAAAGCCCCTGGAAAAGATAAAATAGCAAATTTCTGGCTAAAGAAATTCACCTCAACACATTCACATCTAACTAAATTATTTAACAGTTACATTGCAGACCCATACACATTCCCTGATACACTTGCACATAGAATAACTTATCTGAAAGCTAAAGATCAAGCAGACACAGCAAACCTAGCTAAATATTGCCCCATAACATGCCTACCAACAATATACAAAATGTTAACTTCAGTCATTACACAGAAATTAATGACACATACAACACAGAACAAAATTATAAATGAAGAACAAAAAGGCTGTTGCAGAGGAGCACGAGGATGTAAAGAGCAACTGATAATAGATGCAGAGTTGACAAATCAAGCTAAAACTAAACAAAGGTTGCTGCACTACGCATACTTTGATTACCAAAAAGTTTTTCATAGTGTACCCCACTCATGGTTACTACAAATATTGGAAATATACAAAGTAGATCCTAAATTGATACAATTCCTAAACATAGTAATGAAAAATTGGAAAACCACACTTAATGTCCTAACAAATTCAAATAATATCACATCACAGCCAATACAGATTAAGCGTGGCATATCATTTGCTATACATGGATGATCTAAAACTACTGGCAGCAACTAATCAACAACTCAACCAATTACTAAAGATAACAGAAGTATTCAGCAATGATATAAATATGGCTTTTGGAACAGACAAATGTAAGAAAAATAGCATAGTGAAGGGAAAACACACTAAACAAGATTACATATTGGATAACCACAGCAACTGCATAGAAGCGATGGAAAAAACAGATACCTATAAATATCTAGGATACAGACAAAAAATAGGATAGATAATACAAATATTAAAGAAGGACTAAAAAATGTAGACAAAGACTAACAAAAATACTGAAAACAGAACTGACAGAAGAAACAAGACAAAAGCTATAAATACTTATGCTATACCAATATTGACCTACTTATTTGGAGTAGTGAAATGGAGTAACGCAGACCTAGAAGCACTCAATACACTTACACAATCACAATGCCACAAATATAGAATACATCACATACATTCAACAACAGAAAGATTCACATTAAGCAGAAAGGAAGGAGGAAGAGGGTTTATCGACATAAAAAACCTACATTATGGACAGGTAGACAATTTAAGAAAATCCTTTATAGAACGAGCAGAAACTAGCAATATACACAAAGCAATCACTCATATAAATACATCGGCTACACCACTGCAATTTCATAACCACTTCTACAACCCTTTAGATCACATAACATTAACAGATACAAAGAAATAAATTGGAAAAAGAAAACACTACATGGCAAGCACTCGTATCATCTAACACAGCCACACATCGATCAAGATGCATCCAACACATGGCTAAGAAAAGGCAATGTATACAGCGAGACGGAAGGATTCATGATTGCAATACACTATCAAACAATAAACACCAGATATTACAGCAAGCCTATTATTAAAGATCCCAATACCACAACAGATAAATGCAGACTTTGCAAACAACAAATAGAAACAGTAGGTCACATCACAAGCGGATGTACAATACTAGCAAATACAGAATACCCCAGAAGACATGACAATGTAGCAAAAATAATACATCAACAACTTGCCATACAACATAAACTAATAAAACAACACGTTCCCACATGCAAGTATGCACCACAAAATGTGCTGGAACAGAGCCATTATAACAGATAAAACAACACCACATAATAAACCTGACATCATACTCGCCAATAAAAAGAAGAAATTAACACAACTAATCGAAATATCCATACCCAATACAACAAATATACAGGAGAAAAAATTGAAAAATACATCCAACTGGCTGAGGAAGTCAAGGACATGTGGCATCAGGATAAAGTTGACATTGTACCAATTATACTACCAACTACAGGAGTCATACCACACAATATCCACCAGTACATCAACGCAATACAGCTACATCCAAACGTATATATACAACTACAGAAATATGCAATGTAACATATACCACACAGTTAAAAGGAAGTCACGCTTGATCAAGGTCTGCGTCACTTTCCATTTTTAACCAGACATAACGTCTGAGAAAGGAATATAATAGTTATAATAATAATGACATTCATTTTTATTTCCAAACGAACTGGTAGATTGATCATTTGAGTGTTGCTACTTGTAAAACAAGTTCACTTGACGATCCTTTTTCTTCCCGAATCTTTCGATAACGTCATCATACTTCGTGTCTCAGCTCTCAAGCATTCGCAGTACTGATTTTTCAGCTGAGTACAAGTAAGAGCTGCTAAGCGATCCTGTTATTCCTCAAATGCGTTTTTAAGCGAAGACAAAGAAAACGCCTTTAAACTAAAGCACTTTTGCAGGAGTGGCAGAAATTAGACAAAGTAGTCTGAAAGCTTTTGGAAGAATTTGGTCCGTTTCTTTCACAGACATTCTTTTGATTGTGTCTCCCAAACTGACAGAGTGAAATGTTGCTTTATGCTGGTAAGAAAATAGTCTCCACTTCTACACGCAATTGCGAGTGACTGAAGGACACACCACACATTTGTTACAATGAATCCACACCATCTATAGGGAAATGCTGAGCATAATCAGCGATCTGAGTGGTACTGCCTAAGTTAAGGAATGTCAATTAATCACAACGTGAAAATATTATTTCCACTTATGTAACAATATTATCCAATACCTCGAAGTACTCCTGTCTGTATTTTGACACCAATGGATTGCCAATGTATTCATCTACCATTTCAGCTCTATCCATCAAAGCTTCTAGGAATTTAGAAAAAGTCGATCAATTTACCTTTGTTTTTAAAGTTATTCATGTAAGCTATGCATTCTGCGGCAGCAGTGTTGCAAAACTATGCCTCATTGTTTTTTCTGATGGATGTTGAAAGCAGTTCAGTCTTTAAAAAAATGCTTCGAAAAAACAGAGAAAAGAAAATGTCCAGAAGGCTATTATTGAAACCATGGGTTTCTCTTGTAGCCACTGCACTAGAGTGTGGACTGTCAGTTACACAGGTCTGAAGGTGCGTTTGCACTGCGATTTGTATCGGCACATATATGAGGTACATGTATATGCGACTTTGCGACATGTATCGCGACTTGTATGTGTTGACAAGTATAAACCTCATACATGTATGAGCGTGCGTTTACACTGGTTGATTTGTATCACTGTGCGATGGCTTCCGACGACGATTTGGAAGATTTCACTTTTTTATGTGCCGGTAAACTTGCTCTTTTGGAAGATAGTAGGAAGAAAAGGCAGAGGAAGCGTAGATGGTGGTAGAGAGAGTTTCTTCGCAAACGCGCTACTCACAGAGATTACGTAATGCTCGTTCAGGAATTAACGCTAGAGGACGGCGCATATTTTAGAAATTATGTTAGGATGAGTATGGAGGATTTCCGGTGTTTGTTATCTCTTGTGGCTCCTCTTGTGTCCAAAACCAACACAAACTTTCGGGAAGCGATTCCACCAGAGAATCAGTTGGCAGTAACGCTCCGTTTTTTGGCCACTGGGGATTCCTTTTCGACGTTAGTGTATCTGCATAGAATATCAAAAAGTGCCATATGCAACATTATTCTTCGTGTTTGCGAGGCCATTGTGCAAGTTTTATCCCAAGAAGTGAGGGTAAAAGTTTTATATATATCAGAGTATGTAGCACATTATAAATTTTTTTCATGCATCTGGCACGTATATCAATTTTTTGCTATTATCCCGGCGGCCTCGCGTGGTAATGTTGACAACGGTTGCTAATGTCGACAATCGTGTGTGAGACGTTGGCATTAGCAATCGCGCGACAATGCAAATGTTTTGTCATGAAATCTTCGTTTGACGAGGGCAATTACTTTTAACGAGCAGATGAGGATACATACAAGTAAGTGTCAATCAGAAACAGCAGCACAAATTTTCTACCGCGTCGTTGATGTTGCCAACATAACCACGTGAGGCTGCTGGAATAGGAACTAAAATTTTAACGGCACATACATTTTGGACCATAAATTTCTCAAATTTTGCTGAAATGGGTTAGCTTTTAGTTCTTTGGAACGACTGACATGCTTCACTCAGTAATACAACATCACAATTTCTGAGGACACTTTCTGCACAGTAAAGATATCCAACAACATTAATTTGTATTTAGTTTTATTAAGTAGTACTTGACAGCACATGACATGCATATTTCAACATTTATGCATGTTTTTAAAGAATCCATAAATTATGTTGCATTTGCGTCTATTAGTTCATCGTTTGCCTCCTACAAACATCTGTATATTCCATTCTCAAGTCTTGCCATAATTCTACTATGGCCATTTTATTAAAGAAATCTGAGCTTATTGGCGACAAAGTCACCCAAGTGGGTAAACTGGTCCCTTTTTCTGCCTGCTAAATTGTCGCCAACTTTTCTTAAGGTCTGTAAAAGACCTTCTCGGTCTTCATCCAGGTCTCTCCTGGCTCTCTTCAGTGCACTTGATCTACCTCTTCCACTCGGACTTGGAATGGTATAGGGTGACACGGTTGCAGATCCACTTTCATGTGGAGGCACAGAGATGACTGGAGGGGTTTCCACTTCCACAATGTCTTGTGGGGGCGTGGCAAATGTCACCTCCTCCATTGCTGTTATATCGAAAGGGAAACTAATGCTTCCTTCTCCTTCTCCTTCACCATCTCCTTCTGTGGCTGGGGCTTCCATGTCCTTTAAAATACATAACACATTTCCAAGGCAAAGTGAGCTATATGTTATACACACATTATAATCAAGGTATCTTAATGTATTGAGAATTTTTTGAGTGTCCATGCGTAAATTAATTTAAAAAAGTACCAATTTTCATTCCAGCTTCGTGCTACTGAAGAGGAATGGCTGAAAATTGCCAAAGAATATGAAGAAAAATGGAATTTCCCCAGGTATTTGGGAGCTATAGATGGGAGGCACATTGACATTGTGGCACCACCCAACAGTGGAACAGTTTATTTTAATTATAAAGAGCGCTTCAGCATTGTTTTGCTAGCAATTGCTGATGCTAATTATAGAATAATTTACACTGATGTTGGTACACAGGGGAGGATTTCAGATGGTGGTGTCCTTAAAGACACCACATTTTACAAAATGTTAGAAACCAAAACTCTACATTTACCACCATCAATTCCTCTTCCTGGTAGGAGCAAGCCTGTTCCATATGTTTTCGTCACTGACGAAGCCTTTGGCCTAGAGGAAAATATTGTGAAACCATTTCCAGGTCTGCATGAAGAAAATAGTTGGCAATATATATTTAACTATAGAGCATACAGAGCAAGAAGAGTAATAGAAAATGTATTTGGGATTATAAGTGCTGTTTACAGAGTGCTGAGGAAGCAAATGCTTCTCAGTCCGAAAAAGGCTACAGTGGTAGCACTAGCCTGTGTTTATTTACATAATTTTCTTCAAAACAGAAAATCTCAAAGGTATTGTCCAGCACGCATTATGCAAAGCATTAGCACGAAAAAATGATATAACAAATTTACTTACTGGTACTACTTCATGTGTGCTCCTATGAGAGAGTGGTTTGTAATTGTCTCTTATGAAGTGCATACTTTCAAAAGCATATTATGTAGAGTGGTACACATTGCTTGTAGCACTTCCAGTTCCTTTGCTGCTCTTCCTTTTCGCTAACTCGCGACTATATTGGCTTTTTAAATTATGCCACTTGTCCTCACATTCCTTCCTTGACATGTTAAATGCCATAGCAATTTCCTCCCACTCGTCGTACCTTTTCTGAGTGTTCTTATAGTCTCCTAGTTTCACATCCCATATACAGGGATGCCTGCACACTGCCTTTATAAAATGCACTGTATTTTGTTTTGACCAAGAAGTCGTGGCAAATTTTAAAGTATTACACGCGGGCACAACACACGACACAATACACAAATATCTACACAACAAACGACAGTCGGCACCTCCAAAACTCAAACAGCCACCAAAGAGCCTGGTACTATGCATGCGCTAATCGTAAAAATAAGCGGGAAGCGACAAGACGACAGGAAATGATAGTACTGCGCATGCGCGAGTTCTTCAAATGTCGCTCATACATGTCTCGTATATGGCCAAAAAGCGATATACAAAATATATACACGACATGTATGTGTTCGAGGGTCCGCATACAAGTTCTGTGAATTTTTCTATGAGGTAATGTATCGCGACATGTCAAATTGACATGTCGCTCATACATGTCGCGATACATGTATCCCAGTGTAAAAGTACCTTGAGACATAAAAATTGTTTCAAATTTATAAAGTGATTTTTATATTGTTTTCAACGCTGATTTCGGGGAAAATAGTGAAAAAGTCTTATCACATACAGTTATTTCACAAACTGCTTGTCTAGTTTTAGCTTTTTTCGATATTTCAGCACTATGGTGAATTTGAATTTTGGTTTTTAGGATCTCCATAAACTGTTATTTAGCCATTTTTATACAAGATATACATAAAATAAATAGTAATTAGGAGAAACCAGCAGTATTTTCATGTCAGTGCCTATCTGTCACACTGCTCCTTCCCCCACCATCACCAAGCAGTGAGCTTCTGCTATTGCCCTTTAGTTCACAGTACCTCTTCACTCTGTGCTGTTCACATGTTGTTGTTACTAGTGCTTTAAAGTAGTGACTGTTTTCTTGTGTTGTGAAGTTGTTTTAAGGACAATGGACAATGGCTACCAGAGGATGTATAAACTCGCCAGATTGCTTCTGCTACATTTGAGGTAACTGTACCATTAGAAAGCAACAAAGAAACATTTCCGATTTTGTTGAAAAAATATATTTCGCCTATTTCGGATAAAGTTAGGCGATCAAGATAAACCTTGGGCCACACACAAGTTTGTTCAGTGTGTGTTGAATAACTGAGGCAATGGTTTCGACGTTTTGGAATACCAATGGTTTGGAGGGAGCCCAAAAATCCTAGAGATGACTGCTATTTTTGGTCTTGCAATGTAAAAGGTTTCAATTTGAAAAACAAATAGGATATTTCTTACTCTAACATTCAGTCAGCCATTCGCCCTGTTCCTCATGGTCCTGAAGTACCAATACCCTCTCCTCCAGATTCTTTGGATAATATAGATTTTAGGTTAGGGTTCAGCTTTAGCACTTTGATTTGCTCTCTGCTGTTGTTAGTTTAGAGGAAATAACACAAGCTAAAGTCTTTGATGCTCACTTACAAAAGTGCATGAAGGTTTATTGCAAAAATATCTATGGCCACTTGTACTACTATTACTGCTACTACTACAGGGAAGTGAGGAGGCCTTCCCTCTCTTTCCTCCTCTGACCAGCTGCCTTTACTGGACTGATAAGAGCAAGGAACACTGCAATCATAATAACAAGGCAACTGTTTGTTGAAGTTTCACTGATGGATAAAATATTCTATTAAACTTCCATAAAATCAGTACATCAGAAGAAGCAATATTCCTGTACTGAACACAAAACTGGAAAATAATAATAAAGACAGATGCTTATAGTTCTGAAAGTCTACCATAAAAATGTATTAAAGTTTGCTGGTGTATTTTAGATAGGAAAATGAGAGTCGCTAAACACTCATAAACAAAGCAAAAAATACAAGGGTTCAATATATAATGCAACACATTTTTTCTGAAAGTAAGTTAGTTTAATTTAGGATTCAAATTCACAATATTATTCCCCACTCTTTTGGCTACAAAATCCTATTTTTCAACGTAATCTTCGTTCAATGTGACGACCTTATGCCACATTACTAGGAGGGCCTGTATGCCTACATGATATCACACTACCAGTCGACGTCTGAGCCAATGTCACACTGTATCAATAGCCTCCCTATAATCCATGTATTGCTCCCCACCGAGTTCATCCTTCATTTGGCCAAACTGGTGGAAGTCAGAAGGTGCAAGATCCAGTCTGTAGGGTTGCATGGAAGAACAATCCAATGAAGTTTTTTGAGCTCCTCTCAGGTGAAAAGACTTGTGTGAGACCTTGCATTATCATGGAGAAGATGTTTGTTTACATTTTTACAGTCATGAACAAGTTACAATTTCCTGAGGGAATCACAACACACTTCATAGTTGATCGTTGCAGCATGAGGTAGCACATCATATAGAACAAGCTCTTCAGAGTCCCAGAAGATCGTCACCATGACTACTGTCTGAGGGTGCGGCTTTGAATTTTTTTCTTCAGAGAAGAATTGCTGTGATGCCACTCCAGGGATTCCCATTTTGCTTCCAGTTCGAAATGATCAACCCGTGTTTCATCGCCTGTGACGACGTGTGACAAAAAATTGTCTTGATCAGCCCCATAATGCACAATCAGTTCCATACAGATGGTACTTCGTTGGTCTTTTGTTAGGAAACGAGTAACTCAGCTGGTGCACACCTTTCAGTATCTCAAATATCGACGAGTGTATCAGCACTGCCAACAGAGACGTCTAGTTGTGCAGCAAGATGACTGATTGTCATCTATTGATCACCTCCAGTGAGAGTGTCTGCACACTCCAACTTTGCAGGAGTCACAGCTGTGTGCAGCCAGGATATGGGAGATTGGACAGATATGTGCGACCTTGTTGTGATGACGACAGACGCCTCGACCAACATGCTTATGTTAACTGCGAGGTTTTCGCCAACATTCTGCAAGCGCCTATTAATATCTATAATGCTCAGGTTTTTCACCGTAAGAAAACAGTGACAGCTCTCTGCTTAGAACCCACCCCCATTATAGAGCCATTTTGAAGGCTATGTACAGCGCCACCAACTACTGGAACATCATGAGACTATAGGGGCTGAAGTGAGAATATTCCACAATGACCCACATATTCCGCATTTTCCAACGAAGTTGGCTGAGAACATAAATGTGTTGCAATATGTGTTGAAAATTCACATCTTTACAACTCATTTCTGATTCCAGGAGTGGTAATGTTGTCAGCCGCTCATGTGGTGAAATTGCTTTCCTTGTCAATAAGTATTTTGTTGTATTACGTAAGAAATTATGAGGTCAGTTGATATTTGTATACTAATAATTCTGTCTGTCGCCGAGTTCACCCTGTAACTTGGGAAGTAAATCAATATGTAAAACTGTCATCACTCAAGGAACCACTTGCTGTCCCATTTAGATGGTTCTTTCTATCTTTGATCCTTCACTTGCCTTTTGCTAAGAGTTTAAGAATATCAATCAAGAACTTCACGAGAAATATAAATGTATCTGATGTCATGCATGTTAATTAGTCAGCTAACACGAAAACTTGATGTAACTGATGTCGTGAAGATCGACATTCTATTCCAGAAGATATTGTTGCTACAAATGGTGTTGGGTCATCTTATCGTCTGTCTTAGGAAGCAGTGAGAATCTAAAATAGCATCACCACATTTCTTCTTATAAAGGTGCTGAGTGTATTTCTACAACCCATCTGTCAAATACGAGAGCTTATTCATTCGCAAAAAGTTCTGTAGCAGTCCCAGCAATGGGTGACAAGGAGTATCATCATAAAAAGATCTCTCCTCATTCTTGTCTCTTCATAGCTCCAGACTCGAATTTTGTAAGTTACATAAGTAATAAGGGTATAACACTTCCAAATACAAGCACTGGTACCTAGCAAGAAGGAAGAATGGTGATTATAGTTTATCATCTTATCAGTGATGAGGTCATTAAAGATGGAACACAAGTTTGAACTGAGGTAGCGTGGAGAAGGAAATCAACCACACCCTGCAAAAGAACCAAATAGCTCTTACTGAGACTAGACATTTCTGCACCCATTAGATCTACTGTCATTCTATCATCCCAGACCATTCCCCTATCCTTCTCCCTCCCTCAACCCACCACACTCCACTATCCATTCCATCTGTGCTTTCTTTAAAGAGATATTCAAAACCAGCCACTTGACTGGTGCACACACCCTCTCTCACATTTAAATTTCCTACTGTGGCGTTAATTTTAGTAAACACATAATAGGGAACATCGAAGAAATCAACGAAATACTGGACAAAATAATAAAGCAGAAAGATAATATAGTAAATGAAGACAGTGTGGATAGCAACAGTGAGATGCAGAACAGTCCAGCTGAAGTGTGTGTACTAGAAGAAAGTAAAAGGTCTCTTAGTATAACTAGGCTATGGAAAAATATTTTTGATATATGTGAGGATGAAGACATAGGGCTCAATAAATTACAAGTTGTGGGTTCTACTACAGAAGACAGCAAGGAATTGGTGGAAGCAATGGGAAATAATGAGGGACTGGAGTATTTGGATAATTTGGAGCGAATGGAAAAAGTAAGAAAAATTTTGCTTCCAAAAACCCCAGAAGGCGAAGATAATCGGAACATAACTGTAACTAGAAAGGAAAAATTAAGTAGTGTAGAGAAAGAAACTGGACTGAAAAATAAAAATTGTGTTCAAAATAACTGGAATGTTATTCATGAAAATGAAGAAGAGTCAGATAGTGATATTGTTGAAGAAAGTGGGAGGTTCCTACCCCATTCTGTGGCATCTAATAGTCAGGCCTACAAGGTGAGTGGCTTGCCAAGCAAGTGCAATTATTATTCATACATCAGAAATATTTTCGTGTTTATCGTACCCACTGCTTGAAATATGAGCCCTAGTGCCTTTCAGTTAACCTATAATTTATTCTCATCCTTACTTTTTAATGGAATGGAATAAATAACGCATCTGACAAAGAGCTATTGCTCATTTCTGATGGACTCACTCCACCCTGGCAAGGCCACATTTCCTTCCTGTCGTATACAGGGTGTTACAAAAAGGTACGGCCAAACTTTCAGGAAACATTCCTCACACATAAATAAAAAAAATATTATGTGGACATGTGTCCGGAAACGCTTACTTTCCATGTTAGAGCTCATTTTAGTTTCGTCAGTATGTACTGTACTTCCTCGATTCACCGCCAGTTGGCCCAATTGAAGGCAGGTAATGTTGACTTCGGTGTTTGTGTTGACATGCGACTCATTGCTCTACAGTACTAGCATCAAGCACATCAGTACGTAGCATCAACAGGTTAGTGTTCATCACGAACGTGGTTTTGCAGTCAGAGAAGTGTTTACAAATGCGGAGTTCGCAGATGCCCATTTGATGTACGGATTAGCACGGGGCAATAGCCGTGGCGCAGTACGTTTGTATCGAGACAGATTTCCAGAACGAAGGTCTCCCGACAGGAAGACGTACGACGCAATTGATCGGCGTCTTAGGGAGCACGGAACATTCCAGCTGATTGTCCTCCTCAGGTACACTTCTGCGAAGGGTTCACCTAACAATGTGTCAATCCTCACTTCAGTGCAAATGTTCTCTTTACGGATGAGGCGTCATCCAACGTGATCAAATCGTAAATTTTCACAATCAACATGTGTGGGCTGACGAGAATCCGCACGCAATTGTGCAATCACGTCATCAACACAGATTTTCTGTAAACGTTTGGGCAGGCATTGTTAGTGATGTCTTGATTGGGCCCCATGTTCTTCCACCTACGCTCAATGGAGCACGTTATCATGATTTCATACGGGATACTCTACCTGTGCTGTTAGAACATGTGCCTTTTAAGTACGACACAACATGTGGTTCATGCACATTTCAGTCGAAGTGTTCGTACGCTTCTCAACAACAGATTCGGTGACCGATGGATTGGGAAAGGCAGGCCAATTCCATGGCCGCCACGCTCTCCTGTCGTCAACCCTCTTGACTTTCATTTACGGGGGAATTTGAAAGCTCTTGTCTACGCAACCCCGGTACCAAATGTAGTGGACGGCTGTGATACTTACGCCATTCTCCAGAGCTGCATCAGCGCATCAGGGATTCCATGCGACGGACGGTGGATGCATGTATCCTCGCTAGCGGAGGACATTTTGAACATTTCCTGTAACAAAGTGTTTGAAGTCACACTGGTACGTTCTGTTGCTGTGTGTTTCCATTCCATGATTAATGTCATTTGAAGAGAAGTAATACAATGAGCTCTAACATGGAAAGAATGGAGGTTATGTTGAAATAGCTCATCAAAATGGCCACCCACAACTCCATAATGAAGACCACTATTTGTCTCATATATCGCCTCTTTTTTACAGTAAATTCTTTCATGCTAATGTTGCAAAATTTCTTGCATTCCACTTAAACACAATAGCAACACAAGTGATTCTCCACCCAATGTGCATTTTACTATTCTATGGTCTCGAAATGTTTCTGTCTATTGCTACTGTGCACTTTCTGGATTGGTAAGGAATCTTTTGCTACTTCATTCTCTCCCACATTCTCGTAATCTCATTCATTACCAACATAACAAATTTACCGACTTTCATGCTGTACTGGGAAAAATCATGATTGACCCACTAAGTTCGCTACTGTCCCATGCAAATTACACTTCTAACTCTTTTTATTGTCTCATAGTCCGGTTGAGACTCACACTGTACTCACCATGTGGAATTGCTTGTCTCTAATTAGAGTTCTGTACACGGAAATCTTAATTATTTTCAACTTAGATTTACACACACAAGTATTTCATCTTAATACTACCACATTCTAGTATTTCGTCTTACGATTACAACACGTGGTTTCTTTGTCACTTCCAAAAAATCCTATGTTCCTCATGAATTTTTAACCTGCCTATCTTTTTAAGAAAAATTTACATCAGCCTCCCACCAAAAGTTTCTGAAAAGAGAAATTGTTAGTTCATCTACACCTAAATATTCTATAAGCATACCATTTTCAATTAACTTTGTTTTTCTGGAGCACACATAAAGCACGTCTTCACACCTCAGGAACCAGCAACAGAGTGCTGAAACATGGCCGTTCATCCAGTCATCCTGCGCTTCCGCAGAATTGGGGGAGGACCTTGCCACCGTATTGGTCAGCCATATTCCAGGCCTCTGGTGCTCTGGTATACTTACACTCTTTGGTTCAGCCAAAGGTGACCAGAGAACTGTCTCAAAGATAATTATATAACCTACCTTCACTATCTGTGGTCAGAAGCGTCTCGCAGGCCCCGAGGAATCATGACGTCATATCATGGCATGACGTCGTCTCTCATGAAAGCCAATATCGCTGGTAGTTTTCGAAACGCGGATATTCTTTGAACATGGCATGCTGATGCCTTGTGGATTTGTGTATGATGGCGGGATTTGTGTGCGTTAAAGCTTTTCAATCACGGAAAAAAATTGATAATACTTGCTGCAAAAGCACGTGTTTGCAGATGAGAAATGATAGTTTATATTCCAGACAATGGACAGTAAGTAACTTCCGTTAGTAATCTTATCATGTGCAAGAAAAGTAAAATGTATGGTAAATCTACAGAAATTTCATTCTTTGTGCCTATAGTATTCTGATGCATTATGTTACTCAGTAAAGTTTCTTTCAATGCATCTATGTGGATTATTTGTGGTAACGGCATATTCTCATAACAAATGGCTTTGGTATTTAAGTTGAAATCATCGTAACTTTTTCCTGATCAAAAATTGTGTAGTAACTGTATTCTAACAGTAACCTGCACATTTGAAAACTTTTGAATGTTCACAATTAATCATTGTTCATAGTCAGTATTTTTGACAGTAAAATAGATATGAATTGCAGTGACTGAATCCAGGTTTGTGCGTGGTGTAATGTGTTTTTGTAATGGATGTTTCAGAGTTTCTGAAGTGAAAGTCCAAGGAAGAGAAGACAACGAGAAGTAGCTTTTTTGTCTGTTTCATGGTTTATAGGCCTACTGGGGAAACTCGCCATGTAAAAAAACGAGTAACGCATCCAGCTTGGTACCTCCATGGCGATGTGGAACTCCGAGCATTGTTAATAAAGAAATTAAATCTGTGTGTGTCTTTCTTTTGATTCCTTTATCATGTTGCTTATAGTAAACCAAATTTAATTAAAATACCCAGGTGATAATTTCAGCATAAATTGGACTATGTGCATAGCTGCTTCTCACAGGCAAAGTATAAATATTCACCATCCTATGGCATGTGTGTTCACTAGTCAGTTATGGCAAAAGAAATCACTGACTCAAAGCATAATTTGCTTGGTAGACATAATTGGTAATGGCCTTTTTAGTTATAAGTTTACATTATTAGATTATAGTACTCCCTGAGAGATTATCTTCTGCATTTCTTGGCCCTGACATGATTGGGTCTGGAATATAGCATTAAGTGTGCTGCTCTGCTGTCAGCAGCATGGTAGTCAATGTGTTAAGCAGTCGTTTAGGAACTAGTGTGAAGTATACGCATCTGTACAGCCTTGGCTAAAAAGATACAGCTAGAATGCTAATTACTGTTTCAGGAATTATCCTTTACACAGTTAAATATATTATGTTAAATATGTATCTAAAACTGAATTCATGAATAACTTTGTAGTCATTTAAATAAAAATACCGCAAACCGAAAAATTGTCTTGAAATGGTAAGGGATATCAAATATAAGTAAATATTTTTCCTCGGTAAGATTAAAGTGTAAAATTGCTGATACCTGGTTGTTACCATGAGATCAGTGCTGGCCCCAGCAGAGCAATCTGCTGTGACCACCGGCACCTTCATGCCAGCCAACGGGTTAATACACAAAACAGGGCAGTGCAAGACTTGGTCCGTAATTGTCATTGGTTGAAGCAACTAAATTTAAATTTCTGAGGTATGCTGCAACTGTGTTATTGGTATATTCCCCAGCATGATTTAAAATCTTTGCATTGAAATGGCACTGACAGTGTGTAATATATTTTGCAACCGAGAATAGATAAAAATTTATGTGGGAATATATTTCAAGAACCCCTTTCAAACCAAACCTGACAATTATATTGACACACCAGTAAACCCACCTGAATGGCACATTGGGTTACACAAGCATTAGCTGTAGAATAGGTAATTTACACAGAAAACTCTTCATACAAATTTTATTGTAAAGCACACTGAAGTTAAGGGAAAGATGCAATGCCTAGATGAGATAAATATGGACACACAATAACTCGTTTTGCTCAGATATATGGAAAATTAACTGTAGTATTATATGATGTATAACATATATATGACATATAACACATCTGAGGTGCAAATTTGTGGAGAGGAGAGATTACATTGAACCTGTTGTGTATGGTGCATATTTTGTTGCAGTGCTGGGATGATGTCATCCAGATTTCAAAATTAGGGGTCTTGTAATGAAACTCTCATCAGTTTTAATATTTAAAAATAAACACGCCTGAAAAAGGAAGCTGAATAGGACTTTAAATTAAATAGCAAAAATTTTCTTGTTTTGCACATTCACTGCAGCTGACACTTAAAAGCTCTTATTGACCTTTGGATGGCAGCAGGGAACACAGCAATGAAATAATGTGAATGACTTAAACCAGGAATTAAACAAGTCTACATAGCTTTGAACACAGTCATTTCACACTTCTTAGTCACTGCATATTTGTGTGCTATAACTAATACAGCAACCTTTCATTTTCTCATCTTTGATCTGGGACACATGTCACATCTTACTTATTTTCCTAGAGCAACTCTAGGTTTACTAGATCCACATTTCAGAATTCTGGTAATTGTAGTCCTACTTCATGCTGAAAGTGTGGGTTGATAGCTGTCTCTTCAGATATGATCTCATCAACTGCCATTTCAGAAACTTGAAGGAAAAATGTGATTATTAAATTTTCTGTCAGTGATGAATATATCACTAATGTATATACCACACAAATATTCATGATGCTATAGAATAGTGCAGGGCCATATTCTGGAACACCTGCTGGGTAGACTAAACAGTGCACTTCGCATCCAGTGCATCAATTTCTTCATAGGTAGTATCATAGTACACTACTATCTCAGGCTTGATTGTTGCGATGCTCAGTGAAACAGCATTATGCCTTGAAGACACTAAACTAACAGCCTTCTTAAGTTTTTGAATGAAGGATATAAGTAAGTAATATACCCTAAAACAATTAAGTTTTACATTTTGCTGTAAGAAACTCGTTTTGAATCTTTCCTTTTATTATTATTTTGTACATGTGTGACCTTTTTGTGTCCTCTTCCCAGTTTGACAAGTACATCTGATTTACTTAATGAGGATATTTATGGTTACAAACAAAAAAAAGAAAAAACATGTGGTGACAATGCAACCTGCGACCAAAGATCATCTTCCAAAACTTTACGAGCCTCCTGCGAACAAAGATCATCTTCCAAAACTTTACGAGCCTAGGAAGTAAGCACAATGATTTGGACATAATAGCATGTTTTAATAAACCAGATGTTTCAGTTATTACTGAGCACTGGTATACCAAAAAAGAACCTTATTATGCACCAATTAACAAAAAATTTCTGCTCGTCTTTCAGTAGGGATATCAAACCTTATGGTGATGTTGCAAAAGTGCCAATAGTTGGTGCTCAATTCCTTACATGTTGAAGGTGTTACTGAACTTTCTGCGATAAGCTATAGATGGGAAAGCTAATCTTTATCAATTGCTTGTAGAGAGAGATAGTAAATACTCTGGGAAAACGGCTGGGTAATAATGCTGATAATTGTTCACAGTTTAATAAAACCTTATCTAACACAAATCAGTTTTCACTCTTAAGAATGGCGAGTGGCATACACTGATCTAAAATTACTGACATGTAATACAGGGTACCCAGGACTTTGTACTGGGATACTTTCTTTTGTCGATTTATGTAAATGACAAAATACTGCTCCCCAAATTCAAGTATAGTTCTGTATGCTGATGCTACATCTATTGCATGCAAGTGTAAAGGTCATGAGCAACTACAAAAACTATGAAACTGTATTACAAATGAAATAATTCAGTATTTCTATGAAAGTCATCTCATTGTCAGCACAAGATAACAACAGTAATGGATTTTCACCCCACAAGACAGATTTTGAAATTCAGTTGTGCACTGGAACTGATATTGTCATCAAAGAAAACTACTGCTTGGTTACAGTTAAACTTTCTATATTTAACATGTTATTACATGGAAACTAATTACTGTACAAGAACACAACTTGGTAGCATTAATGTCAAGGACATGAGCAAGAGAAATAATGCAGAATCAATTCAATTGAAACACTTTTAATGTTTCCAGAATGAGAAACATCCCCCAGGCTGTGGCTAAGCCATGTCTCAGCTATATCCTTTCTTTCAGGAGTGCTAGTTCTGCAAGGTTCGCAGGAGAGCTTCTGTAAAGTCTGGAAGGTAGGAGACGAGATACTGGCAGAAGTAAAGCTGTGAGTACCGAGCGTGAGTCGTTCTTCGGTAGCTCAGATGGTAGAGCACGTGCCCGCGAAAGGCAAAGGTCCCGACTTCGAGTCTCGGTCGGGCACACAGTTTTAATCTGCCAGGAAGATTCACTTTTAATGTGCTGCTACAGTACACCACACCAGTACCATTACTGGTGACGGTGATGGAGGCTGCTATGAAAAGCTTGCGATTTTATTCAAATCTGATGTGGCAAGTTAACAAAACTTTTTATCCATGTGAGTAAAATTATTGTGCAAAATTGATAGCGCAGCTTCTTACAGAAGTCTTTTCAGAGCCCTTCGGAGTCTTTCACTTACATGTAACATATTTACTCCCTAAAAGTATGTTGTTCATAATAGGGGTAATTTTACTCTGTTCATTGAAATGAACTTGCAAAACACTGGAAGTAAAAACAATGTCCATGTAGGCTATACATCCCTGCCTACGATTCAGAATGGAATATCACATTCTGATTGAAAGTCTTTAACAGATTGTTGCTAGACATCAGGCAGAAAACTGAAAATCCTAAGGTAATAAAAAAATACAAAGTAAAAAAAAAATATTTTATTAGCTTCTCCTTCTATAACTATAATTAAACATAATGTTTCGACTCACGAATGCAATTGCTAGTTAATGTTAACACTAAGGTTCAAATTAACAGGATTTTAATGTTACCATTAATGAACAGCTGACAGTACTCATTGTAAAATTATGAAATGACTTGTATAAAGTATGAGAGAAAAACAGCACTTAAAAAAAAAAAACTTTCTAGCTTTCAGGGTTGTTACGTCTTTCCTCTGGGAAGATGAATATAGTTTGTGACCGGAAATGAGGGGAAGATCACTTACACCACCCGTATAGAACAATTATGTGACACATTCATGAGTACTGCTCCAATGTTTGAGATCCAGGTCAGATTTAAGCAACACATTGAAGCAACTCAGAGTCTGGATGCTATATAGGTTACCAGTAGTTTCAAACTATGTGTGAGTATAATGAGAATCCCTGGAGGGAAAATAATGTTCTTTTTGTACAACACTATTGAGAAAATTTAGAAGGCATGAGAAATCTGGGTTCGGATGGTAGATAGCCTTTCTTCCCTCTCTCTGTTTGCGAGTGGAACAGGAAAGAAAATGATATGTAGTGGTACAAGGTACCCTCCACCAGGTACCATTTGGTTGCTTGTGTAGTATGTATGTACATCAAAATACGGAAGAAAATTGTGACTGCCTACTACATTAAGAAGTAATAGTTGAACTAACCTAAGCTTTGTGATTTACTTCAAATGTTTTGTCCCACTGATACACTCTGACAATCAGTGACTTGCATTTATATGAAAAAAGTATATAAATTTGACTTTAAGACCAAAGTGCTGCATATAGCCTTACGCAGTATAAAACAAGGAAAATATTGGTGTACACATTTTGCAATACATTTATTGTTTCATTCGTAATTAAAGTGTAAACTCAAGTGTCCATAATAAAAAATCGGATAGTAGCTTGGCCAGGTCAGGGAACTATAAAACTTAGTACATCACAGCTACTTAACAAATATATTATAACATATGTCTTCTTTATGCATGTACTAGGCATTATTATCTTATGCCTCTTATGGTAGAAAGGATCACACTCTAATGGAAACGAGTATTTCTGCTGCGTTGTGCAGGCAAAAGCCTTTTACTTTGCCTTCACTTAGTCAACGGTTGTCTTGTAGATTCATGTATCAGCTTGCCTGAGTTGTCTTTTCTCTCACATTGATTGACTGTTCCTTTTTGCTTGTAATCTATTTGTAGGTTCGATTTGTAGCGTGAGATTCATCTGCTGTTCATCCGTTAGCCAAGGCATAGGTTTCCCCTTAAGGTTTCCATCTCCAGTGGGCCATATTTATCTTGTAGTCGAGTTACTTTCTTAGTAAATCCAAGTTTGTATTTTATGTCCGGTAACAGAATGGAAGTAGTCTCCTAAACTCTCTCTTGTGCCCCTGCAGCAAGACCAGATACAATGGTGCACTTAAAGTCTCTGCAGTAAATTGTGATTTCTTTCTTGGATATTTTAGTGAGTAGGGCCAACATCTCCAAAATTGTCGTGAGCAGAATTCCAAATTTTAATGTTTGAGAGGTATAAATAACGCTGTTTGGAGATTTCGTTTCAAATATATGTATGAAACTGTAACTGTTTGCTGCATTATGGATAGGTCCAAGTGGAAGTAGGCAAGTAGCGTCATATTTGAAGAGAAAGCTTATGCTTGAATTTCACAGTGGTGATACTGAAAAATTATGTTAGCGTCACCAGCATTAATCTTAAAAGGACAGTTTCGAAACACTCTGCATTCAGAGGTTTGTAGAGGATACAGTTTGAGGGGCCCAACCATGATCCCTGTGAAAATTTGGTCTTATGTAATGAAGTCAGATTTCCTGCTAAATGAAAAAAAAAGTCTTCAGATTTAGAATGTTAATAGAATGACTGCATTCACACTAGCGCTGTCGAGAGCACCTTCACCGATAGCTCTACTTTCCCTTTAACCACACAGCTTTCATGAATACCGCTGCAGTCCTTCTCCACGTCAACCGACAACAATGCAGATTTCCATTTCTCTCACAGGCGGCCGCTGCTTGTGCCGAAATACCGGCACCAGAAACGTTTGATGTCTCCCACCGGAGGGGTATGCCTTTTGCCTATAATACTATACAAAGTGCCCTGCGTAGGTGGAGACCCACAGATAGTCCGTGGTGACAGCCCTCAACCCTTCACATTAACATGCAGTTGGGAATTTACACTGTTCAACTTGGGCAGGTTTGCATAAAGAGCCCTAATGTTTTCAGATCAGTAATATGTCGTAGAGGGCACTTTTCCAGCTGTGAAATCTACTTTGGCATACGTAAGAAAGGCCTTTCTGAAAGTAGTAGTAATTTTTTTATTATGAGGTCAACTAAAACCAAATCAGATTTGGTTTAATATTACTATAATGTCAAATCGCACCTAATACATTGTTAGATTCCTGTTTTTTAGCTCTATATTGTACTGGTTTTAGATACAGGTTCATCCATTTTAAATGCATATTTTCCTTGTTTAAGTGTATATTTTAGGTATTTTTGTGCATATTTTAACTATAAATGCGTGCAATTTGTGACCTAGCTGGGGCAAAAGCACCGTCGTGTTGACATAAAAAAGATTTATTGAGATTTTATGAAATCTACTCCAAGTTGTATTCTTACAACCGGGTCTTCACACTTTACACTCCATACAAAGAAATCATTGAATTAAAATGTGTTTTTTCCCAAGTCGCAGGTATGCCACTACTTAATATACATTATACGAAAAAATAGGGGTGGGCCCAAAATCGCAGAGAGCTCTGAAATTCCTTAAAACTTCCCAGCCCCACCATAATTTTCGTTTACAAATATTAATGCATGTGCATTTGTTGTCATTTTACGTTTCTACTATTTAAGAGGTCTATCTGAAGAGTAAATACTTTAATTTCCAATGTACTTTTCAGTACCGGAGGACAGTATGTCAGCTACATCGCCTTCGCCTGGATGAATTTGGAGCGACATATGGTACCATTTGACCAAAATGGAAAAAAAGAAAATGCCGTTACTGCCAACAGATAATTTCCATTTCCTCTGGCTCCAATTCAAACCTGAAGAGACATCTAAAATCGAAGCATCCAACAATATCTGCGGAATGGTGTGGGTCAAGAAGCCGATCAAGATCACCGTCAATGGATGGAGAAGTTCAAGAAATCATTTCTTGCGAATCTACTTCCACTCAAATGAAGGTATTCTCCCAGAAAGCCAAACTGAGTCTCAAGCTGTATCCAACCCATCACTGTCATCTGGTTCTGGACCAAGCCCTGATTTATCTTCTTTTGTGACCCCTCAACTCCAACTGTTTATCATTTGCAACAACCCATAAATAGATTTGTTAATATTATGAAGCCAATCACTTTAAACAAAAGAATGGCATTAGATACACAACTTTTGAAAATGATTTGCAAAGAGTACCATCCTTTCTCTATAGTTGAGGATGCAGAGTTTAAAAAATTTATATCTATGCTTTGCCCAAATTATAATTTACCGAATCGAAAAACATTATCAAACTCTTTAATGCCCAGATTGTATCACGAGTTATTTGAAAAAGTTAAAAATGATTTGGCCACTGCAAAGGCAGTTTGCCTTACATCTGATGGATGGACAAGTATAAATAACATAAGTTTCTATGCAGTCACGGCACATTTCATACATGTGAACAGTCAGCTGAAGTCATACCTTCCAGAGTGCTCACAGTTCGAAGAAAGACACACCGCAGAAAATATTTCGAATTGGGTAAAGGCTATTATTGCAAAATATAATATCAATTTTAAAGTCACTGCAATGATCACAGACAATGCATCAAACATGAAAGCAGCCGTCGTGCTTCTGAAACTTCTGCATATCCCATGTTTTGCACATACATTAAATCTCACTGTGCAACACGTGATACACGAGTCAATTCAGAAAATTTTTGATGAGATGAAAAAGACAGTAATGTACTTCAAGAAGAGTTCTTTTGCATTAAACAAAGTTGGTGAAATACAAAAAAAATTGAAAAAAGATAAATTGAAACTGAAACAACACGTGCCAATGAGATGGCATTCTACTTACGACATGTTAGAAAGATTTCTATTGAATAAATATCCCATCATTTCTTGCCGAGCTATTTTGGGTAGAAAGTCGATTACTTTAAACTTGAAAGACACTGACTGGGATATAATTCAACAATGTATAAGAATTTTGAAAGTATTCGATGAGGTAACCAAAGAGATGTCCTCAGAGAAAACAGTCTCCCTGTCAAAAATGAAGATCTTGCCAAGATTAATGGCATGGCAACCACAGTCTTTTAAAGACAAAAATAAAAAATATCCTGAAGAAACACATGCATTAATAAATAATTTGCTGAAAGGCTTGTCAGAGGGATTTGGGGTCATCTCCAGCAAGGAAGTGGTTGCACAAGCATCTTTATTGGCCCCCCAGTTCAAAAAACAAGGATCTGCTGATGAGTCGACATTCCATGACTGCTACACGAGTGTCATAGCAAAAATGAAATCACTGCTAGTTCAACAAGAAGAAACATATCAACGATCTGAACCAGTTACCACCATAACAGGCGAGAGCTCTTCAATTTGGGAGGACTTCGAAGAAACAATAAATCAGCTCCAAGGAAGTCATGACCCAGGATGTGCAGCAATTGTCGAACTAGACAAATATTTGTCTGAGGCATATTTGTGTAGAAACAGCGATCCATTGAACTGGTGGGGCACTAGAAGGTTGCTGTACCCAACACTGTATGAACTAGTCCTGCAAATGTTATGCATCCCGGCTACATCAGTTCCCTGTGAGCGTATCTTCTCAAAAGCAGGACAAATACGCAACGACAGAAGGAACAGACTCACTTTGAGTAAAATTGAACAAATTTTATTTATAAACCAGAACATTGATTAATTTTTCCTATAACATATACTCATTGTGTGTGTCGACTGTGCATACTAAAATATATTACTGTTTTTGTATGTTACTTTTTATGCAATTAAAGTTTGTTTACATAATATGAATCAGTCTTATTTTCAAAATTTCCCTACCTGATAAAATATTTAGAATTTTATTGTAATATTTTTATTTTTACCACCAGATGAAATGTATAACTTTTCTATCTCAAAGTGACTCAGGATGTAATATAAACCTATCAGTGATTTTTCCTTCATTGCGGACTGCAGTCATACTGTACTTTATGAATGAAAATGCAACCATTTGATTAAGTTTCATTATTTCTTCATTTCACACTATCACTATTTAGATGTGGAGATTTGTTTTGCGGGGCACTCAAAAGTGTCGTTATCAGCATGCTATTTTAGCTTTGTAGCCATTATCATGTGCAAAGGTGAAATATTTATTACATATCTGACATGTCTGAATGATTGTTGTCACAATATTACAATCATTCAGACATGTCAGATATTTTATGACTATTTCACCTTTGACCATGATAATGGCTACAAAGCCAAAACCACGTGGTGCAAAATAAATCAATAATCAAAAACTTTGTCCTATCGTGGAAATTTCAATAAACAATACAAAATTCTTACTCATTATCTGTGTTACTTCAAAATAAGATAAAATAAGATCAAAATACGGGTATAGTACTGGAATAAACCAAGTTTAAAGGGCAATGTGCCTTCCATTTATTTTCTATTGTGAATGAGTGGTGAGTCATGAAAAAGAGCTAGTTCATTTCAGGCAGTGAACAGTTTTGATCCGATCTCTGAAAAGAGCAGTTTTGCCAATCTCTAGTGCTGAACAAATGCCCTTCTATATCTGCATCCAATGACGCCTCTGTGCTGATGATGGCACGGCGGCCGGTCGGTACCGTTGGGCCTTAATGGCCTGTTCAGGCGGAGTTTAGTTTTTTCCGTTTTTTTACAAAGGTGAGAGATAGTTTTATAACCCATTTGACCGATGGGCTCGTAGTAAATAGTTTTCTTTGTGGACAGTGTTTCACCTTTTTCGACTGTCGACCTGATATTTGTTGCATTTGTATTTAGTCTCTGGTTCCCTGTGATGCTCGTCAGCAGATTATTAAATGCTTCGTAATCCATATTCTATTTTTTTAATTTCCCTCTTCAATTACATTTGGTATGTCGCACTATCTTTAACTTGTTGGCTGCATGATTTCCTCCATTTGGAAAATGGGATGCACACTGGAGCTCTGGAGCTCACTTACTATTTTTACAGTCTTTTTTCAGATGTTTAGATTCTTCACAGTGGGAGCCTGTCGGTTTGTTTTCGTTACAGTACTTTGCAGTGTACCCACAGACATGGTAGTTATAGCATTTGGTGACCGCAGCATACTCCTTCACAGTGGTTGATCGAAATCCAATGTACATTCTTTTCTGTGTCATCAAATGTGCACTGATTTTGAGTTTTACCTTCAGTACACAATTTACTGTCAGCTTCTCCCATGGGCCTGTTTTATACCTGTCTTTTCTTTTTCTAAGAAGTGTTTCCTATCTATGGTTCCCTCCAAGTTATGTTTGAATATTGACTCAAGTAACTTACTTTCTTGTATGGTAACTGGGACATCATCCACTGATCAGCCGGAACATTATGACCACCAACATACTATACATGTAAGCCCGTCCAGGAGACAGCAGCGTCACATGGTGGGGAATGATTGCTAGTCAGACACATACACGGTGCATGCAGTAGCAGTGAGCATGCTGCCTGCGTATAGAATGGGGAAGGTGCGTAGTCTGTCTGAGTTTGCCCGATGGCAGATTTTGATGGCCCAGAGGGTCAGCACAAGCATTTCGGAAACACTGGACGACTTGTGTTGTGGTGACTGTCTTCAACACGAAGCGAAACCAAGGTGACTCATGTCATTGGGGAGTTGGGCGCCCACCCCTCACCACAAACGTCGGACGTCTTAGGCTGGGCAGACAGGTAAAACAGGACAGATGGCGAACTGTGGTTGAACTAACTTCAGACTTCAATGCTGGACAGAGTACAAGTGTGTCTGAATACACAGTGCACCGAATACTTCTAAAGATAAACCTCTGCAGCTAATGACCCACGCATGTGCCAATGTTAACTCCATGACATCGGTAACTATCACGGAAATGGACATGTGACCATCGGCACTGGACGTTGGTGCAGTGGCAGAACACTGCATAGTATGATGAATCCTGATATGTTCTTCATCATGCCAATGACAGGGCGCTAATCCGTCGTCTCCCTGGGGAACAGCTCCTTGACACCTGTACTGTGAGACAGACAAGATGGTGGCTGCTCCATTAGGCTCTGGGGAATATTAATGTGGGCATCTATGGATCTAGTGGAGCTCGTGCAAGGCACAATGATGGCCAAGGGGTATCATACACTGATTACAGACCATTCACAACTTTTCATGATAATCATATTTCCTGACAGCAGTAAAATTTTTCAGCAAGATAATCCACCATGCCACAGTGCCATAAGTGTGATGGAGTAGTGCGAGGAACAAAGTGGCCAGTTCCTATTGACGTGCTCGCCCCCCAACACAGCAGATCTGAACCAGATCGAACATATTTGGGAAGTCATTGAATGTGGCATCAAAGCTCATCGTCCCGCTCCCCGGAATTTGAGGGAATTATGTGACTTGTGTGTGCATATGTGATGCCAGTTCCCTCTAGTGACCTACCAAGGCCTCATTGCTTCCATACCATGACGCGTTGTTGCTGTCTCCATGCCAAACGTGGACATACCAGCTATTAAACAGGTGGTTATAATTTTCTGGCTGATCAGTGTGCACTATCACTTTCGGCCTCTCCTTCTTAGATGACTTGCATGTTGCTGTTGTTGTTGTTGTTGTGGTCTTCAGTCCAGAGACTGGTTTGGTGCAGCTCTCCATGCTACTCTATCCTGTGCAAGCTTCTTCATCTCCCAGTACCTACTGCAACCTACATCCTTCTGAATCTGTTTAGTGTATTCATCTCTTGGTCTCCCTCTACCATTTTTACCCTCCACGCTTCCCTCCAATACTAAATTGGTGATCCCTTGATGCCTCAGAATATATCCTACCAACCGATCCCTTCTTCTAGTCAAGTTGTCCTACAAATATCTCTTCTCTCCAATTCTGTTCAATACCAGCACTCTTCTGTAGCACCACATTTCGAAAGTTTCTATTCTCTTCTTGTCTAAACTATTTATCGTCCACATTTCACTTCCATATGTACAACTACATACATACTCCGCAATCCACCATACGGTGCGTGGCGGAGGGTACCTCGTACCACAACTAGCATCTTCTAGTCGTGTTCCACTCCCAAACAGAACGTGGGAAAAATGACTGTCTATATGCCACTGTACGAGCCCTAATCTCTCTTATCTTATCTTTGTGGTCTTTCCACGAAATGTAAGTTGGCGGCAGTAAAATTGTACTGCAGTCAGCCTCAAATGCTGGTTCTCTAAATGTCTTCAGTAGCGATTCACGAAAAGAACGCCTCCTTGCCTCTAGAGACTCCCACCTGAGTCCCTGAAGCATTTCCGTAACACTCGCATGATGATCAAACCTACCAGTAACAAATGTAGCAGCCTGCCTCTGAATTGCTTCTATGTCCTCCATCAATCCGACCTGATAGGGATCCCAAACGGTCGAGCAGTGCTCAAGAATAGGTCGTATTAGTGCTTTATAAGCAGTGTCCTTTACAGATGAACCACATCTTCCCAAAATTCTACCAATGAACCGAAGACGACTATCTGCCTGCCCCACAACTGCCATTACATACTTGTCCCACTTCATATCACCCTGCAACGTTACGCCCAAATATTTAATCGACCTGATTGTGTCAAGCACTACACTACTAATGGAGTATTCTAACATTACAGGATTCTTTTTCCTATTCATCTGCATGAATTTACATTTATCTATATTTAGATTTAGCTGCCATTCTTTACGCCAATCACAAATCCTGTCCAAGTCATCTTGTATCCTCCTACAGTCACCACAGCATCAACAGCAAACAGCTGCACATTGCTCTCCACCCTATCCAAAAGATCATTTATGTAGATAGAAAACAACAGCGGACCTACCACTCTTCCCTGGAGCACTCCAAATGATACCCTCACCTCCGATGAACACTCACCATCGAGGACAATGTACTGGGGTTCTATTACTTAAGAGGTCTTCGAGCCACTCACATACTTTGGAACCAATCCCATATGCTCGTACCTTAGTTAGGAGTCTGCAGTGGGACACCGAGTCAAACGCTTTCTGGAAGTCATGACTACACTCCATACAAATATTTTCAGAAACGACTTCCTGACACTTAAATCTATACTCGATGTTAGCAAATTTCTCTTCTTCAAAACGCTTTCCTTGCCATTGCCAGTCTACATTTTATATCCTCTCTACTTCGACCATCGTGAGTTATTTTGCTCCCCAAATAGCAAAACTCATTTACTACTTTAAGCGTCTCATTTCCTAATCTAATTCCCTCAGCATCACCCAACTTAATTCGACTACATTCCTTTATCCTCGTTTTGCTATTGTTGATGTTCATCTCATATCCTCCTTTGAAGACACTGTCCATTCCGTTCAGCTGCTCGTCCAGGTCCTTTGCTGTCTCTGACAGAATTACAATGTCATTGACGAACCTCAAAGTTTTTATTTCTTCTCCATAGATTTTATTTCAGACTCCGAATTTTTCTTTTGTTTCCTTTACTGCTTGCTCAATATACAGATTGAATAACATCGGGGAGAGGCTACAACCCTGTCTCACTCCCTTCCCGACCACTGCTTCCGTTTCATGCCCCTCAACTCTTATAACTGCCATCTGCTTTCTGTACAAATTGTAAATAGCCTTTCGCTCCCTGTATTTTACCCCTGCCACCTTCAGAATATGAAAGAGAGAATTCGTGTTAGTATTTTGCAGCCGTGGGTGTTAAACTGATAGTTCGGTAATTTTCACATCTGTCAGCACCTGTTTTCTTTGGGATTGGAATTATTATATTCTTCTTGAAGTCTGAGGGTATTTCCCCACTCTCATACATCTTGCTCACCAGACTTGCAAATGACTTGCATATCATTTCTTTATTTAGCTCCGAATTTTGTTTCAGCTTCCTGACTTGCTCTTCAGTTTCAGTTTCAATTATGACTACATTGTTTATAGTCTTCATTTTCTTGATTCGGATCTGCCCTTTCTTTAGATCAATTAACTCTGTGAGACGTGTCTGTATTTACTTTGTGTCTTTCTTATCTTTAGATTTGATGAACCTTGGTTGGCTTGCGTTGTCTCGATCTTTGGTTTGGTGGCCGCCTTCTGAGTTAGTGGAGCAGTGACTGCCACACTAGCGAACAACCCGACCTCTTGTTTTTCTTTTCCTTCCTAAGCCTGGTTTTTCTTTTGCTGTTTGTTCTCCACACCCACCCACTCAGTTTTGCGTGAGATATTACACAAAGAGTAAGATTGTACTCGTATTTCAACTCAAGTGACTTTGCAGGAGTAACCTTCACGGTTACGTGGAATTCCTCTTATATTAATAGTATTATATCCTCAAATTCATCTGATGCTGGCTTCAGTTGCCAGAGACTGTGGTCATGTGTGTGTGTGTGTGTCAGTTGCGTTTGCGTGAGTGTGTGTGTGTGTGTGTGTATGTGTGTGTGTGTGTGTGTGTGTGTGTGTTGTCTATTTTCGACAATGGCTTTGTTGGCCGAAAGCTCTCTTTGCTCCAGTCTTTTTGTTGTGCATATCTCTGACTCAGCAGCTCTGCTATATGGTGAGTAGCCACTATCCTTTTCATAATATTGTTACATTCCATCCTGGATTTTCCTTTGTTTGAGTCTACAATACTTGTTTCTGAGTGATCAGAAGTTTTCATTTTTGTGGAGTATTTTGTTTCACTCTCTGTGTCGCTTTGTCTCATCCATGTTTCACATTGTATGGATGTGATGCCTAGGCCTTACTGTGTCGTTATTCACTTGTACACACAGACGCCATTGTTGCTGACGCCTCTGCTGTCTCTGCAGTCACCAACGTCACACGCCTCCTTTCCTGCAGACGCCGATGTCCTCAGTGCCTCGTGGTGTGAAAGCTGGTGGCAGTGCTGCTGATGTAAGCTGTGGTCTACTTGGCCTGAATGCTGATGCTGGTGCTTCAAAATCCGAGCCAACGTAATGTGGCCCGAGCCATGGAGAACAACTGTTACACATAGGATAATACACAAAGAATATTTATATGTCTCTTATTATCACAGCAATGTCCACATGGATCACACTCACTCACAGCAATACCAATGCCATCACACGAACTTGCTAACCAAATCCGAATGTTTGTGGGTTCTGCTTTCCATCACAAATATGCAATACAATCATAGCAGACATCACCTCATGGAGACTATCTTGCGTGGATTAATAATGTTGACAACAATGGCGGTGAGCATGACTTGCAACTCCAACAGCAGTGACAACCTATGAGACAAAACCCAAGCTGGCTACACCCAACCAATCTCCAATTCTGAATTCACTGCACCCAGATGGACAGCTGGTCTTCACGTGGTATCAACAAACCTCCGCTTCTTCCCAATCCATACTGCATTGTGCCAGAAATGTGCAGGACACTGCCATCCAAATCACACCCAGGGCAACACAGAATGCCACCGAGCACACAGTGCCTGTGCAGAACCCAGTCAACTGTGCCACATCTGAGCCTCTGCCACATGCCACCGACCATAAAGGGCTCTGAGCACTATGAGACTTAACTTCTGAGGTCATCAGTCCCCTCGAACGTAGAACTACTTAAACCTGACTAACCTAAGGACATCACGCACATCAATGCCCGAGGCAGGATTCGAACCTGCGGCCATAGCGGTCTTGCGGTTACAGACTGTAGCGTCCAGAACCGCTCAGCCACACCGGCCGACCCACCGATCATACCACACTCGAGCAGAACCTCTTCCGCTGAGATGCAACACCAAAAAAATGGCTCTGAGCACTATGGGACTTAACAGCTGAGGTCATCAGTCCCCTAGAACTTAGAACTACTTAAACCTAACTAATCTAATGACATCACACACATCCATGCCCGAGGCAGGATTCGAACCTGCGACCGCAGGAGATGCAACACAGCTTGCACCGCCCATTATTGCAGACCCCTATCCAATTTCCCAAATTAAATGCATGGTTCACTGGAGGGGCACTGAGCCATGCTAGATATTTAAGTTAACTTGACACTCATGTAGACGACAGTGTATCGCACTCATCCCAGACACTTCAGGATAACAGACTTGTTGCACAGGACTTCACAAGCAGCCGACTATAGCTCGTCAACACAGGCTCCAAGGCCAGCACTTTGCTGCCCTCTTTGCTAACTGTAACATCTGTCTACGTATTTGTCCATCTCCGTATGATGAAATGGAAATTTGTGGTAAGGTCTTATGGGACCAAACTGCTAAGGTCATCGGTCCCTAAGCTTACACACTACTTAATCTAACTTTAACTTACGCTAAGGACAACATACACACCCTTTTCCGAGGGAGGACTCGAACCTCGGGCGAGGGGAGCCGCGCAGGGCGTGACAAGGCACCGCAGACAGTGCGGCTACCTCGCGCAGTTATGTGATGAACAATTTGACAATCCAAGTCTATGACTCACAGGTTCACACATTCAACTTTGACCTTATGATACAATTCACCTGGAAATTTCACCCATATTTGGTGTCGATTTTCTCGCTCACTTTAATCTTTACCCAGACCTGTCCAGCAGCAGACTGGTACACACAATCAGCAGCAGCTCGCCGACCGAGTTCGTCAGCCTCACCCTTTTGATGGCTCAGAATAGCGGCACAGACCCCTCTCCAATCCAGCTTCTGTTGCCCACAGCCACACCCAATGGTCGTCACTCATCACCTCCTTCAGGAGTGCCTCTGTATAATCAATCAGTTCTAACAAGTCCATCATCTTTATTCCAGCTGGTAACTTATTCCACGACAACGAAACCATCAGAGACAAGATTCAAGCCGATGAACATGAACTCCTTGCAACACAGCAGTACCTCGATGACTACGCCATCTGCCTCCACGCGTCGCCTCCTTCTCGCCAACACATTCATAACACATTAACTTGGAATCGCTAACACTACCCATGGATTGCCCGCAACATCACTTCCAATTGAACTTCAAAGGTTAGTACAGCATCGCTCATCTTCTCATCTCCCACTGTGTTTTTGAATGACCCCCCCCCCCCTCCCATGCAAGAATGTTTCAGGTAGTGTCCCACTAAGAACGGAACAGTCTGTAAAGTCATCACTACACTCACGGTACATCACAGACCAACTCGATTCCCACCTGACACATTGTGGGTTGCCAGTTTCTGTACACAAACCCTTACAAAAAGGCACAGTCTGTCCCTCCGAGAGTTCCTGGGATTCACCCATAACGTTGGTCCTCCGGAACGTCAGATTTGTCAAGTTGTGCAGTGACTATAGAATCCTTAAAATTCATACTATCGAGGACAGCTACCCAGTTCCAAACAAACAGGACTTCACCCACTATTGGCGAACGCGTTTGTTTTTAACGTTATTGAGTGTAAAATAGGGTATCTACAAATATCTTTGTGCCCAGATAACATCCCAACAACCACCATAAGCACCTCATTTGACGTATTCGCCTTTATGTTCATATTGTACAGACTTAAAAACCACGGCACAAACATGGCAACGCTTTATCAAAGGCTTACTCTTCAAGCTCCCATTTTCTTATGCCTGTCTGGATGATATCTCAATTCTCTCACCTGGCGAGGTATCACACAAAAACTATCTCTAAAAGGATTTCGACACCCTCTCACACAATGGTGTCGTAACAAAGACAAATGTCAGCTCCGTCCCAAAGCAAGCTGCCCACCTATGGTTAGGAACTCCTAATGTTCTTCAAGGCAGTGTCATATTTCAGGCAAGATGTTGAAGGACGTCCTCTGCATAATTACTCCGATCATCACCCTCTCATCAGCTCTATTTGCAGCCCACCCAGAGGTCCCTGTCCCCGATGGTATCACCACCTGGGCTACATATTCCAGTTTACCACAGATGTTCGCGACCTCTAAGGTGCAGAGAACATCATAACGGACTCTTTTACACATATCAGCACATTGCCGTTTATTATCGATTACAGTCAGTTAACTGAGAAGCAGCAGGACGACCATCAATTACAAGCTCTCACACATGATCTGGACATGAACCTAAGAATCGAACTTTGTCATACTCCTGTTGTGGCCCACCCCATACTACGTGATACTTTTCAAAGAAGTGTACCTTCACTAATACCGCACTGCTTCTGCTGAGCTATCTTTGAACACCTTCACAATTCTGGCACTCCTTGACATTCGCCCTACCTTTCTGCTAGTGATGGTTAGGTTCGTCTGTCCTAACATCAAGAAAGACTGCAAACTTTGGGCTTGAGAGTGTACATTATGCCAAAAAAGTAAAAATTCACGCATTCACAACCCACACTAGACCAGTTCAATAACCCTAAAGGACCCTTCCAACACGTTCATATCAACCTTACTAATGATAGCAGTCTCTGACTGCTATCACTATATCCTCTTGGCCATCGATAGTGTCACACGATATTAAATATTATAATATTAAATATGTATGTTCCAAATCTCCCCTTGTAATAACCCCTCTTTGATACCACTTTTCTGGGCACAGTAAGTCAGTCAAGATAGCTGCCCAAGTTAAACTCTATCAGTCTTTCTTGGGAAAGTCAGAATTTTTATCAGCAACGAATAGGAAAAAGTCCAGGTGAGCAACATCATAAGTATTCTACAGAAAACGCGAGAACCAGAACCACATACGAATTGAAACAAAGATCTGACGACCAACAGTTGTGGTAGAAAAGACACAGAGAAAGAATGAGGCCAGAGCATACAGAAATTTCAACTTCGAGCAATCAGTTATGATCCCATGGGAAAGTATACCACCAACATTCAAGAGTCTCCATCGAAAACTGGATAAGTAGGTACTGTGCCACATAAAAATTCAAGGGTGAGACATTAGTTTCATGGTGTACTAGTGGCAAAGTCATTTCCAGCACTAAAACTGCCGGCACCAGAACTATTTGATTATGTGAATGGGAACAGACCACTATCAACACATTTTCTACAAAATATCCTCTGTTACAATAATATTGGTTAGAAATCAAATAGTTCAGGGCTCCATTTATACGAATGACATTTCAGGATTGTTTTAAGAATTAAGGACGAGTGTGCTCACTACTGCCAACCCCAAACGAATAGGCGAAATTTCTATAAGTACAGTATACATTGTCAGCGATGAACTACTCGAAATGGATCAGCTCTAACCTCCCGGGCCTATGAGGAGAAAATGTCCGAGAACATCTAATCCCTAATAACAACCAACTGCTCAATATGTTCAAGACTTCACTAAAACGAATGGCCTCAGACAACTATTAAGTCATCATTCGGGCCGACAAAATAATAAGGAGTGGGTACAAACAAAAGTTTGCTGCATCTCATGTCGAATTGCTAACTGTTGAGAATGAATATAGCTTGCATGACATCAGCATTATATACTGAAGCAAAATACTAGAACACATTACAATACACTAGGGTATCCACTGATGTTTTGGCAAGACAAAGGTGCTTACCAGTTCAACATGCAACTAATCAAGTACAGGCACAAAAATCTACAAGAAGGTAACATCGCATCAATTCTGAGTTCACCGAATTATGGTTACAGATTGCCAGCAAGTGTTCACGCATTTTATTGTTGAAACGTATGCCACATTTGAAGACAGAGTGGTTATTGGTTGTCCACCAAAATAAATTAAATTCATTGAAGATATATGGTAATAATTGATGACAAAATCGACAACGAGGGAAGGCTGATAATCTTGCCATCAGCGTCCATTGGAAGTGAATGTCATAAGCATGAATATGCACAGATATGTCAGAAAACATATTTGCCTCATTTATTCATAATATTTATGGGCAATTCTTCTTGGCCATAAACCAAAAAAGAATTGCAATATGGACTAGCATCATCAGCCAGAATATTTTTGTTCAAGTTTTGCATGAAAATTACATATATCCATCGAAGCCACCTTCAAAAATAGAACGTTTGATACTGTCACCTGCTATATGTATTCAACTGAGTGACAAATGTGAGAACTGTCACATCCACAAAACTTAATTTGGCTTCCCAGAAAAATTCGACAGAATCAAACAAACGACGTCATCAGTCTCAAATTACAAATCTGAAAGAAAAACATGCAGTGCATTAAACAGATATTCATTGTCCATGAAGGACAAAAAATCCATGAAACGTTATCCAAGACCATTCTTATGATAATTTCATGTGGACAAAAAGAGTTATCCAAGATACAATCAATGATCTCTGTAACATATTAGATTGACAGTGAAGATCAGTGGGTGTTTCAGTGCAGTTCTCGCCTATCGAAAATGTTCAAGTTCATGTAAACGACGAATACTGGAAATTTCTAAAATGTATCAAATGCATCTGCAGATATGCAAGTGCACCAATGTTACCATCTCTGCAGAGACTAGCGAGGGCCTTCATCATGACATGGTATAGTATCAAATCGGCCAACAGCAATAAAGCGATTTGGCGAATTTTAAGTTTCTCGACACACAGTCGAGATCTAGAGGTTGTCAGCTTAACCGTCCACCTAGAAAAATGGACTCTTTGTATATTTTATACTAGGGCTAGGGCAGAAAGAGTTACAAAGGCACCATTAGTACAAACAACTTTTATTGCTTTTTTTGTGTCATGCCAAGACGACTCATTTACCAGAACATTACACAGAAGTTCCACGTTCCTACATATGGGATGTGTCGAGCAAGAATATTGAACTGGCTAGAACGTGACACACTTGTGCAAGCCACGACCGAGTGTTAGAGAACAAGAAAATGGCTAAGTATATATGATGCATGTAAAAAACGTAGAATGCTTTCATCTGCATTAACTGAATTTTCCATTGGCGCTTAGCAGAACATGGTAATACTACTAAATAGGAAACACTTCCTAATGTTCTGCTAAATTACATTTATTTGGATATGAACAGGCTTTCGGCTTCTTAGACCATCTCCAGATGATGTCCATTTACGTTTACTACTTTACACGATTTGTGGTCCGACAATTGTCAGTTGCCACATTTGTGAAACATGTAGAGAAGTATATCAGCGACCAGAGAGTGTCAGTTACTAGACATATATTATGAGAGAAGCAATGGAAATGGCAACAGCAGATTAGATACGACAACTTAATATTTGTGGTTGTATTAACAACAAGTAATACATCAAATCCCAACTGACTAGGAATTAAACAAGCAAACTAGACAAACAATCAATCACCACCAAGAGATATCATATATACATTAGGTATGGTATATTTAGCTGAAGCCTCACAGTGATTATTAGAGACATTAGAGCTATGGGTATGTTGCCTGGTACCATTCACCTGCTGTACCAAATCGTCCCAGGGATGCCTTTTAAGAAAAAGTCGGATGATTTAGCTGGCCACTGCTTGTCAAAACAGGAATGTATGCATGGAGCTCTGAAACACAGCTGGAGTTTTGTCAAACCAGGAACGTATACATGCAGCTCTGTGGACATATATTTTGTCAGTTTGGAGGACATAAGTGTCCATAGCACTTCCCCATGAAGGTGAAAGAGAAAGGGCAACACTTGGTAACAGGGTATGTTGAAATAAACAACCTGGTGTATGCTTAAAGCACCCTGAACGAACAGGCCCGAGACTTGTAGGAAACTCACCCTGAAAACGTCATGGAATCACCTCTGGATTGAATTAAGCCCTCCACACATTGCAGGTTAAACGCCTCAAGAGGTCTTTGGCACACTTGTGTCTTACTTCACTTGAAAACAGACAAAAATCGTGATTTCTTTGACCACATTACACTCTCCCAGACAGCAACTATCTGGTTTCTGTGTTGTTTGATCCACTGAAGTCGTGCAATGTAATGTGCCACTGTGAGAAATGTAGTCTTGCGAGGTATCTGATTTCAAATGTCCATTGCATGCATTTCACTCGGAAGCTGGTTGAGGTGGACCTGCATTTACTGAAGCAGAAATTTCTGTCCGATATGAGACTGATTGAAACGGTCTGATAAGACATGACACTTTCTTCGACCCCTGTCAGTTGGTATACTTTTATTACCCTCCACTTTTACATCATATAGTTGGTACATCATTCATTGTAGACACTCTGGAGAGTGCGTGTTAATACATCAACAAAGTGGACAACGTCTTTCTTGATGTGGCCATGGGTATGTCCAAACACGATAGCTCGTTTCTGCCATGCTGTCACCTCTCCAAATTAACCTAATTTACTGCTTACAACAAATTGTCATATAGCCCACATCACTGCCATGACTTTCATCGGCGATGGAGGGTCACATGACCACTTAGTACCAGTTCCACACTATCTACAGTGCTCCAAATATTCTAGTGTGCCCAGTTAATGAAGTGATTAATATTTAGTCTGGTGAGATAATCATTACAATAAGAATGACATTATCCTCAGTTGAACTATGACGACAAAACCTGTATTTGTGAACCAATTTCGATGACGGAATTTTCAGTAATGGATGATACTGCTGGAAGACTAATGTTTACCTATGACCAATCACACAGTAATAAGACTAAGAGTTCACTCAGCATGACAAAGTGAACATGACACAACAAACAGTGAATTCCCTCAAAAAAAGTTACAATGTCGATGAGTTGCAATGTTACATCTACCACAACAGGTCTGAAGTGCAGTGAAGTGTAGTGCTGCCAGTGGTCTCTATACTATCTGTAGGAGGGCATTTGAAAACTCTCTGCAAAGTCCGAGAGATGGCACCACTGGTGCATATTGAGGTCATGTTTAGTTAGTAGCATTTTTGGAAAGAACGCACACCAAGTTTTAGCCATAATGGTCCATTTATCTGTGTTTGGCATTCGTGTGAATCAAGGAAGTCGAGTGATTGTCAAAAACTGAACGAAAAAGAATTTCTTGTGATGATTAAACATTACTTTATGAAAGGCAAAACGCCTCAGGAGACGAAAGAGAAGCTTGATAAACATTACGGTGACTCTGCACCTTCGATTAGAACAGTTTATAAGTGGTTTCATAATTTTCGGAGTGGCCATATGGGCACAAGTGATGCTGTACGTTCTGGACGCCCTGTGGTGGTTACGACTCCAGAAATCATTGGTGAAATCCATGATATTCTGATGGATGACAGAAGAGTTAAGATGTGAGAGATTGCTAGTGCTGTGGGCATCTCGAATGGATGGGTACATAGTTTTTGTATAAACATTTGGACATGAGAAAGATATCCGCAAGATGGGTTCCGCAATTGCTCACGCTTGACCAAAAACGGAATTATGTGAAGTGTTGCAAGGATGGTTTGCAGCTGTTCAGGAAAAATATGCAGGACTTTAAGCATCGTTTCGTCACTGTGGATGAAACATGGTTACATTACTATACTCCTAAGACCAAACAGCAATCAAAACAATGGGTTACCAAGGGAGAATCTGCACCAAAAAAGGCAAAGACCATTCCTTCGGCTGGAAAGGTTATGGCGACTGTCTTTTGAGATTCGCAAGGGATAATCCCCATCAACTATCTGAAAAAGGGTAAAACTATTACAGGTTCATATTATTAATCGTTATTGGACCGTTTGAAAACCGAGCTGCAAGAAAAACGCTGGCGATTGGACCACTAAAAGTCCTTTTCCATCACGACAGTGCTGCAGCACACTCAGCTGTTGTGGTCTCAAAATTAATGGAAATAGTATTCGAACTCGTTTCATATCCCCCCTGTTCTCCAGACTTGGCTCCCTCGAACTATTATTTGTTCCCCAGTTTGAAGAAATGGCTGGTGGGACAAAGATTTTATTCAAATGAGGAGGTGATTGCAGCAAGTAATAGCTATTTTGCAGACTGGGGCAACTCCTATTATTGGGAAGGGATCAACAAATTATAACAGCATGTATATATGAAGATGGTATCTGTTCTTTTGGACATGTCCAAAAGAACAGATACCATTGGTGATCATGCAGCTCGTTAGAATGAAATTACAATGAAATGAATACCCCTAGCTGCATACAGGCGTTGATATAAGTCAACAGGGACAATTGAAAATGTGTGCCCCGACTGGGACTCGAACCCGGGATCTCCTGCTTACATGGCAGATGCTCTCTCCATCTGAGCCATCGAGGACACAATGGATAGTGCGACTGCAGGGACTTGCCTCCCGTGATACCCACATTCCCAGCTTATTGTCCCGCACTATATTCATAGCGCCCCTGCCCATTCTACATTACTCGCGGCTTTTTGCCGATTCCCATAAGAGTTCGGGCACTGTTTGTGCATCCACACAGAAGAAGATGGTCAAATGGCCGGTGAGCCTTATCTATATACAGATGGTATCTGTTCTTTCGAACATGTCCATGTGGTGCTCTGCATCGAACTGTCAGACCCCCCCCCCCCCCAAAGTTGAGTCTGGCATTGAAGAAACCAGTCTTCATTGGGGGGAAAACGGCCTGATAACACAGTTGCTGAGTGGTTTAATAAACCCCCTTTGAGTGCTACACTGGCCCAGTTTTCCGAGATGGAAGTCAGAGGTTCAGCCATATGCTACTCCTGGACATTAACACAAATGTCCATGATCTGATAAATGGACGGTCCTGCTACATCACGCTACCTAGAGATGTAGCTAATAAGCAGGCTTGTATTAATATTGAAAATAAAAACGATCAGACTGGCTTTTGAGAGAAATTACGGGAAAAATCCACAGCGCGCGTCTCAGTGCGCTAGATACCTTGACATTCATAAGTGTTAGAACTTTGATTGTATCGAGTTCCCCATCAAGATACAGGACATACGTAAATGAGAGACACAGAATACTGAAATACCAGTTCATGTTTATGGCCAGGAGAAGATGAGGAAGTCAGATGAGCAGGACAAGAATATTGTCATTGGCCCACTCCATTTCTCAAAATTTGCCAGTGCACATGAGTTGCATGTAAAAATGTTGCTCTCCTCTGGAGGTGATAATTATCACTATGTTTGGATCAAAGACATGTCCCGACTCCTTTACAGCCAATCGTAGAAAAAGAATATAAGAAAGCTTATTTGCTTAAAATGCCTGAAATATTTTTCCACAGACAAGTTATTAGCGACACATCTAGCAGACTATGCTTCCAGGGACCCAGTAAGTTTTCTTATGACTAATGAGGAAAATAAATTCATGAAGTTTAAAAATGCTCACCACCAGAAGCGATGCCTGTTTATAGTGTGCAGCAACTTCGAATAGCTCCTCGCTCCTGTGACACGCTGTGAAGGTGATCCTACAGCCTCACATACCACTTTTACAGAAAAACGCTTACCATATGCTGCAACATACCAAACTGTATCTCCTATGATTCTGGTCTTAGCCACTGAAAATCTTATTTTGGGGATAATCCTGTGGTTTGGTAGCTCACTGAGTTCGAAAAACTTTCAGGGGAGGTTGATAAGCTCCACAGCGACGACGTTCCCAAATCGAAGGAGAATGAAGATTTGTACAATAACACGGTTGACTGTCACATTTGTGGTCTGCCGTCAGATAGAAAAGCGGAAACTCCTCGTAGGATCCACTGTCATCTTATAGGAAGTTCTGAGGTGCAACTCCCAATACGTGCAATTTGAAATACCAGCTACCAAGACACATACCCGTTTTCTTCCATAATTGAAGTGGGTACGACGATCACAATTTAGTTGAGCACTTGGCTGATTTCAGTTGGGAGAAAAATCGGGTCAGTCTCCTACTTGAGAGTGTCGAGGAATACATTTCATTCTCGAAATGCATGACGCCAAGAATTACACTCTGCTTCCTTAATGTGCTACGTTTTATGCATGCACCACTCCAGAAACACGTTGATACTGTACCTTGGGAAGATATGCATATCACTCGAGCTGCATCTCCTGACAAGGAAAAGTTTCAATTTATGACTAGGAAGGGGTTTTCCCATTTGAGTATGTGGACAGTAAGGCAAAACTCAACAAAACCAGGCTACCTGACATAACTGCATTCTCCATCAACCTTACAGGCAGTGCCATAACAGATGCAGAGTATGAGCACGCCGTGAATTTAATGTGGGAATTCAATATCTTCACTTTAGGAGAGTATGCACCAACTTGGATATTTTTGCTGGTAGTGCTGATACACTCATCCACCAGTCGTGGTACTCAAAGGTGTGCGCCAGCTTGGTTCCTCATTGCCCAACAGAAGACAATAAAATGCAACGAAGTGCCGTCTGTGCAGAATTGATTGCGCACTACGAGGCTGATCATGACAATTTATTGTCGAACATCACTTGAAACTGGAAACAAAACAGCTATCCTTGGAGTGGTGGCACACCACCTTTCCTCTGAAGAAAAATTTCAAAAGTGCACCCTCAACAAGTAAAGTCATGGCAACGGTCTTCTGTGACTTGAAGCGGTTCTTCTCTTTGAGGTCCTTCCTCATCATACAGCAATAAACTCTCAAATGAACTGTGCTACCCTCAGGAAACTGAAGAAACGATTTCAGCATATTCGTTGTTACAAAACAGCAAACGGACTTCTCCTCTAAGACAACACAAGACATCACATAAGTCTGTGCACCCAAAAGAATCTCAAAAAACTTTAAGGGACTGTTCTTCCTCATTCACCCTACAGCCTGAATCTCGCACATTCTAACTTCTATCTGCTTGGCCCATTGAAGGATTCACTTCACAGGAAGTATTACATGGATAATGGGGTTATTATTGATGCAGCAGGATGTTGGCTGTGATGTCGACCAGGAGAGTGGTACTGTGTGGGCATAGAGGTCGCCCAGTAAGGGACATAAGGCCGCGCAATGAAGAAGATTAAGTTGAAAAGTAGAATTTTGTTGCCAAAAGAGTAGGGAATAATATGGTGTATTGGAATCCTGAACAAAACCAACCCTCTTTAAGAAAAAAAGTGTTGCATTACTTATTGAACGCCCCTCACAATATGACCTATGTTCATAAAAGATTATAATGTGATTGCAAAATCTGAAATAGCTTCATACAGATTACTTTACTGATATTTGATCTGTGTTTACTAATTATAACAGCTAACATTCTACATGAAATCTGTATAATTTGTTGCATTACTTATTGTTATTCTGTTCTGTACCTAAATTTTTTTGCATGGTTTCTCCTTGGTTTTCAAATTTAATAGTACTTAATCTATGTTCATTGAATGATCTCATTTTGGTTACATTTTTCTGCAGTCATTTATGCGCTTTAATAGTTGCCAATGTCATCTGGTGAGAGTAGTTTCATCTTCACCACAGCTGGGCTCCATGTACAGCTTGGCACTAAGCTTTGTACATGTATGGGTTGTTCTCAGTACCTTATGTGGCCACTGCTATGTGGTTGTTTGGTTCATTGTATTATCTCTTTGTAAGTGCTGATGTAATGCCTGACCACTATGCATATAATTGTTTTGTGGCATTTCATAATGTAACCCTTCCTGCAGTGTTCTGCTGATGATGTAGTGAAACATGTCAATAAATTAAATTGGGACCAAGACTTTCCATAACTCATTAAGAGCCAATTTTATTTCTGTTGCCACTCAATATGAATGATCTTGAATAGCTCTGATCAAAATTTATGACATTGTAGGTAGAATCTCAAACCACAAACTGCGCCCACTTTGCACAAAATGTCAAACCAACTGATCGCTTCCGCTCCCGCACGTGTGTTCTCAGATAGGACAAATAAACCACTGGCCACTATTCGATATTTTCGTGTGGTCGCTGCGGCACGTTCACAACAGTTCGCTCTCGTAGGACATCGCCTAAATAAGGAACATGAGCGTCAACCGCATCGCCCATGTTTCGCGTTTGTCGCAGTAATTCTGCGATGTCAGATCCGCTACGAACTGGAGACGTTCCTGCAGGTGCAGTAATTACTCGCGTGACGGTAACGCCATCGTCGTTTTTGCAACAGGATCCTGTCCTGTGCTTCGAGCAGTTAGAAAATCAGTTTGTGCTAGTACACATAACTGCAGACGACGCAAATCAGGCCTGGATCTAGAGCTGGGAGGCGCACCAGGGTATCAAACCCGGGCTGCAAATTCAGGGGGCGCCAAATTCATATTCTTGAAGAAGGAAACCTTGTTTCACAGAGCGCCTAGCATCCAGTGGGCGTTGGTCTATCGATTATTCATATGATTTTGAAACGCATCCCAGTTGGTTTCTGATCATTTTTGAACAGATTCTAAATTGATTTTTGAGCGAACCGTAAGTTGACTTTTGAATGTGTGCATAGTGTATGTGATGCCTTCCTAGGAGAATGCCCATCGCATCTAGAAATAACAAACTTTCCCGCAGACCAAAGGGGATGGGGCTATACGAGCCATGCTGCACAAACCCAAAGAGGTGAATGCCAATTACTATTTGTTTACGTGATTGAGTGAGTGTGCGAATGATCAGCATTGTTATAATTAGTAGTGAAAGCCATAAATTCAGACTGCCAGAGTGGAAATAAAACACTAACTGGAATAACAAGTAAGGAAGATTACATTTTATCTTCTTGGTGTATCGAAGAAAATGAAGTTTTGACAGGAAATTTTTGCCAGAACGTTACATTACTGAGGGCCAATTGTCCTGGCTAGCAATCGCTTAAGTTCTGTTCTCGAAATACCGTGGAAAACACGTTGTACAAACACGTAATGACACCTAACTGGAGAATAAACGCAGGATAAGTGAACCGGCGATTCTGGAAGAGTTAGTGAACTTAACTGGAGAATAAGTTTTGACAATGGCAGGAATAGTTAGAGAATTAGTGATGAAAAGATTGTTTGTTTGAACGAGGAAGGAAAAGAAACGGAGACATCACACAGATTTTATGGAAGAATATGACGATTCTAGATTTACACAAAAATTTCGTCGTACTACTTTTCGCTCTCATGCTTGAGAATCTTGAATGTATGACTGAAATGGGAAACTATTTCCTGATGTAAACTTTTTACATGTAGTAGACCTAAAGGCATTTGATATTGGTACTTCACCAATTTTATTCTGACGTGTTATTTATGCAAAAGAAGTATATAAAAATAGCCATTTGTGCCACAACAGTTTCGCTTATTTAACATGTGTTGCAATTGCTGCAATATTAGAAAGGCCTATTTCGTTTTATCTAGCAGATAGTGACAAAATAGACGCAATCAAATTGAGAAACCACATCAGTCTGGGTACGATTCGTATTAACAGCTTTTTTTAGTATTAGGCAACGATATTTTAATTTTTCATGCAGCGAAACATTTGACGAACTTTGATGGGGTAAGGCTGTAGCAAGATCAGAGGGAAAAAATGCTGGAACTTTATAAGAATTGGAGAAATGTTTACTATTTTGCTTGTCCCTTTTCTTTACTGGTTCCTATATTTAATTCTATGTCACAAAAAAGAGTAAGTTATTAGTTAATAGGCAAAGAGAGTGCAAATTTTCTGTAGAGTTCTTGTTCTCCAGGTCAAAAATAATCCCAACCAGTATTAATTGTGAGTTATTTTTAAAACGGTAGGATGTCAAACAGGCGACTGGGTGCTGGAGAGGCACCACAGGACGTTTCAATTTGCACTGTCCTGAATATAGGCTTGATGACTTCCATTACAAAAAATACAGTTTTTTATTCCGTAGAGCGAAATACGCGATGTGTGATAGCAGAATGCTGTGTGAAGAGGTGTGGCACTGCACTCTGATACACTTAAGACTAAATCAAATGTTTTACATTTCCTTGCACATATATGTTTTACTTATCGGTCAACATCAAGGTGTGCACTACAAAATGACCATATTTAAAATTTTTTTTTTTTTTACATTTTTGACACCCTACCTCAAACGGGGGGTAGGACGCATCATTATTAAGTTTTTGTCCTGGTTTGGAAGTATCCGAGATCAGGGGCTGCACAAAGTATAGTTACGTTCTCAGTTTGTAGAGCACTTGTGCACGAAAGGCAAAGGTCCCAAGTTCGACTCTTGGCTGGGTACACAGTTGTAATCTGCCAGGAACTTTCATATCGGTACACACTCCGCTGTGTAGTGAATATATCTTTCCAGAAACCCTCCCAGACTGTGGCTAAGCCATCTCTCCGCAATATCCATTTTTCTGGGAGTACTAACTCTCCAAGGTCTGAAGGAGAGCTGCAAACATGTAAGTTTGAAATACGAGTTGCATTCAAGTTCTAAGGCCTCCGATTTTTTTCTAATTAACTACTCACCCGAAATCGATGAAACTGGCGATACTTCTCGACGTAATCGCCCTGCAGACGTACACATTTTTCACAACGCTGACGCCATGATTCCATGGCAGCAGCGAAGGCTTCTTTAGGAATCAGTTTTGACCACTGGAAAATCGCTGAGGCAATAGCAGCACGGCTGGTGAATGTGCGGCCACGGAGAGTGTCTTTCATTGTTGGAAAAAGCCAAAAGTCACTAGGAGCCAGGTCAGGTGAGTAGAGAGCATGAGGAATCACTTCTAAGTTGTTATCACGAAGAAACTGTTGCGTAACGTTAGCTCGAAGTGCGGGTGCGTTGTCTTGCTGAAACAGCACTCGCACAGCCCTTCCTGGACGTTTTTGTTGCAGTGCAGGAAGGAATTAGTTCTTCAAAACATTTTCGTAGGATGCACCTGTTACCGTAGTGCCCTTTGGAACGCAATGGGTAAGGATTACGCCCTCGCTGTCCCAGAACATGGACACCATCATTTTTTCAGCACTGGTGGTTACCTGAAATTTTTTTGGTGGCGGTGAGTCTGCGTGCTTCCATTGAGCTGACTGGCGCTTTGTTTCTGGATTGAAAAATGGCATCCACGTCTCATCCATTGTCCCAACCGACGAAAAGAAAGTCCCATTCATGCTGTCGTTGCGCGTCAACATTGCTTAGCAACATGCCACACGGGCATTTTCACATTTTCAGGTCGTCATGCAGGATTGTGTGCACAGAACCCACAGAAATGCCAACTCTGGAGTCGATCTGTTCAACAGTCATTCGGCGATCCCCCAAAACAATTCTCTCCACTTTCTCGATCATGTCTCAGACCGGCTTGTGCGAGCCCGAGGGTGTTTCGGTTTGTTGTCACACGATGTTCTGCCTTCATTAAACTGTCGCACCCACGAATGCACTTTCGACACATCCATAACTCCATCACCACATGTCTCCTTCAGCTGCTGATGAATTTCAATTGGTTTCACACCACGCAATTTCAGAAAACGAATGATTGCACACTGTTCAAGTAAGGAAAACGTCGCCATTTTAAGTATTTAAAACAGTTCGCATTCTCGCCGCTGGCGGTAAAATTCCATCTGCCGTACGGTGCTGCCATCTCTGGGACATATTGACAATGAACGCAGCCTCATTTTAAATCAATGCGCATGTTTCTATCTCTTTCCAGTCCGGAGGAAAAAAATCGGAGGCCTTAGAACTTGAATGCACCTCGTACAAGAAACAAGTACATTTGAAATAAGATTGAAATTACGACACTGACAGTAGTCTGAAACACAACTGTTAGACTATTTTTTAGACTCACACACAAGCTATTCTAGCAGTAAATTAGTGATAAATACATTTACTGCTTGTAACTGTCTGCAGAACAGTTGTGGTTACATATAGAATAACATTGGCTGTGCCAGTAAGTAGACTTGAAAACATGATGTATACAGGCAATAATTCTAGAAAATAGTGCATGAAGATTGACAGTAATAAATGACAAAACACAGACCTCATAATTAATCAGTCTATATGCTGTCAGAGCTCATAAGAAAGATTAGTATAGTAGAATATCTCTACAATACATGAGATGTGAAAATGGAATTTGTTTCAAAGTATACATTAGTAATATGTCTTGTGCAGAGAAGTGAAAATAAATGACAATAGTAGATGTAAGGAATGCGTATAACTACTAGAAAAAGTGGGAATAAGGCAAAGGAAAGTGTTCTTTTGCTGCAAAAGGAAATCGTTATTGTCCAGGTCGTCAAATTGGTCCGTCAAAAAAAAGTAAGATAAAAATGTGTGATCACAACACTGTTCTAAGCATAGACATGAAAATGTTAAAGTAATCAGAACAACTTAACAACTAGAAGCACGTATTATAAGCATAGATTGCAGAGGATACAAAAGAAAAAAATGGCTCATTGTACCTGTAAAGCATGAGGAAATTATTATGCTGGAATTGTTAATGGCATAGCTAATGCAAACAGAAGTAGTATCAGCAAGTGCTAAATGTCAGTGTCATATCATGGAAAAGCATCATTAGTTCAGACAAGTGGAGTGTATCAGGCAAAACATGCTTGACAACTCTACCATTCAAAAGCAAGTCTTTTCTTTGTAATGCAAGGAGTAATATATATGTGTACCAAGTAATGCCATGTTCTTTTACAATAGTTAAAAAAATAGTATCCATATCTCCATTAATCGATTACTGTCTTTTCATTAACTTCAAATTATCACAAAACATTTCTCGTTATAACAATGTGGCCTCTGTATCATCACATTTTTTACTTTATCATTCTCATATAATCATTATTATAATCAGTACAACATCATTGTGTCATCATTATTATCACTCCATAAAATATTACCATAATTAAGTTGAAACTTATATCCAGAGTACATACAAAAATCGTCAATACATGTCATTCTTGACTATTGCTATAAGACTCCTGCAGGACACTAAAAAATAATTTATTATTGACAGCATATAAATGAATTTGGGCTATGCAGATGTTACCTTTAAGATTATACTTCGTTGTTTCCTGTAAAACCTGCAAGAAAACTATTACTTGGTATATAATGAAGGATGACCTTAGTTGCACTTGTTTCATTCATTTTCCATTAACGTGTTGCATATTCTCGATGCTTCAAAATGTGAATATGTTTACTTCTTTTCATTTTACTTTACATGGTAACAACTTGTTCTGAAACAGTGAATGAGTATGATGAGTAAACAGTAATGACAATATACATTAAACATGTGAAATCTTGTCTCTACCTAAAAGGTGGCTATCTGTAAAAATATAGTACTGCTTAAAATGGTACTAAGTTACAAGATAAATAACAAATACATAGTACATAGTGGAAATAAAAATACTAAAACTAGAGAAAAATGCAAAAGGAACTATTACGTCACACTGTGACAGCGTAGTCTCAAATATCGTCTTACTCAGGAAAAAAATGGTTTCATTCAATAAAATGATTTCATTACTGATATGGTGGATCCCTTGTGACGTTTTCGTACACAAAGTATTTATATGAACAACATTTGGATGCAGAAATTTCTCACTCTGTACAGACTACACAGCAACTCAAACTTGTTGCACCTGTTTGTGGCTTTGTTATTAAGAAGATATGTACATACTAATGCTTTTTGACCGATTTTAAATTTGCAGAGATGACTTATCTGTTTCTGCTGTTTCTTTCTTCGTTCAGCTGCACACTTAATATTGTTGACTGCAATGTCATCATGAAGCAGGAAATGCTACTAATTCCTTAATTTTGTCCGGCAGTTCAACATTCTTTAATACCATGTACACACAACAATGTAGAATCCTTTGGAAAGGCGTTAATAATTTCTTGAAACTTGTAGATATATTTTTCAGTTGATGTGTTTCTTTTGACGATACAGACGACAAAGCTTAGCAATTTCTTTCATAATGCTTTTGATGGGTTTGATGAAGCATGGAAACTGGATACGTAAGTAAGTGTAATCTTCCTAGCTTTCAGAGTGCGTGTCCATATTAGCTGATCTGAATTGTGGTCCATTATCAGAAATAACTTTTTCTACATGACCAACAATCGGTAAGAAATGATTTGTAGAATCTACTGAAACAGTTTTGGCTGTAGCTTTACATAATGGTGAGAATGTTAAAAATTTAAAACTTAGTTCTACTACTACGAACATGTAAGAAAAACCACTTTTGCTTCTGGGAATCGGTTCTTAGATATCCAAGGCGGCCATGTGACCTAATTTAATTGGTATAATGGGATATAATGAAGCGAGATAAGAAGTCACCGATGATTTTGCTTGCTGACAAAGCTTGCAAGTTGCTAGTACACATCATATACGATTTTCCGTACTTGGAAAGTAGCAATTCTGTCTGAGAATGAAGAACACTTTCGTGAACCATAATGTGCATAACTTATGTGCATGTACGAAATTAATTTGTTTACTAAATCTTTGGGTATACATAAGACCCAATTGTCGCTGTGTGGATGTGTGTTAAAAGGGAATACTGATCTTGTCATTCCAAAGCTGCTTAATATTTTTCCAGACACTGTCCTTATCCTGTTCTTTGGAAATCTCTTTAAGAGATGGAGAAATAAGGTTTTCAAACGCTACTTGCTGTATGTGCAAAATACTGTAATTAGTTTGACAAAAATGTGTGACAATGTCTTTTGTCTAGTAGTAAGAGAATGGGATAAAGCATCAGCTACCACGTTTTGAGGACTGGGAATATGGATTACAGTAAAGTCAAATTCCTGTAATTATAACTTCCATCGTCCAAGGCGGTAGTGAGAAAATTTTGCAGAAAGCAGAAATTGAATAGCACAGAGGTCCATACAAACAGTGGTATGTCTTCCATACAAAAAGTGTATAAAATTAGTAAAGGTCCAAATGACAGATAAGGTTTCCAACTCGGTAATCGAATAGTTGCGTTCTGCAGCAGACAGAATGCGGCTTGGAAATGCAATGCTTTTAACACAATGATGCCATCTTCTTCTATCTCTTGGAAAATGTTTACGCTCAGGCTGTTTTGGAACTTTCAGTGGCGATCTAAAGGTTGTTCATCCCATGTCCAGATAGTATTTTTGCCTGTTAATTGAAATAATCTCGGGGTATCCAGTGTAGAATAATGAATGACGCAACAGAAAAGTGATCAGTTTTAGGAGACTACGAAGTTGCTTTTTTGAAGTAGGACTCGTAATATCTCTAACTGCTTGAATTTTTTTCTGGATCAAGGTGATACGCTATTGGCAGAAATAACGTGACCTAGAAATTTGATAGAAAATTTACCAAACTGGGATTTACTCAGATTAACTGTGAGGTCGTGCTGAAGAAGTATCTGAAGTAAAACTTGAAGAGTATTGCTATGGTCAGACCAAGTGGGTTCCACTAGTAAAGTGTCATCAACAAATGTGGCCATTTTGTCTTTCAATTCAGCAGGTATTGCTGTGTTCATACCTCATATGAATGCTGCAGGAGATATTATCAAACCAAATAGTAGTTTACAAAACTGATAGCAATTCCCAAAACAGAGAAATGTCATGTATTTTCTGCAGTTGGGGTGAAGTTCAATCTGCCAAAACCCAATTTTAGATCTGGTGTTGAAAAACAAATGTACCATGAAATTCCTGTAAAAACAGCATCACTTATCACAGTAATAGGCGAACCTGAGTCTAACACAGCAGTGCTTTTATGTGTACCTGTTTGTATTTCAGTGATGGGATGTGAAGCTGTCTTCGTAGCTTGATTCTTTTCTTGTAAAAGCGTTTCTCTAATGTCGTTGAAGGTAATTAAATATTCAGTTACTGTTTCGTGAAGTTCTAATTGCTGATCGTCATTGCAGGCTAAAGCCAAGGGTTGTCCTGTAGTCATGCAGTATTCGGAAATTGATTACTTGTTGAAGTGTGTTGTGGCATCTTAATAATTTGTACAGTTCTGCTACTGTGGTCATCAGGGTTTTGAGGTGGGTGTAAACGTACGTCAGGTTCATTCAGAATAAGAGTAGGTTGTTGTGGAATTTGTCCTTGATTCTGGAGAAAATTGTTATTGCCGTAATTAATCTGAAAATTCTGATTATGACCTCTTCGCTGGACGAAGTGGCCGTGCGGTTAAAGGCGCTGCAGTTTGGAACCGCAAGACCGCTACAGTCGCAGGTTCGAATCCTGCCTCGGGCATGGATGTTTGTGATGTCCTTAGGTTAGTTAGGTTTAACAAGTTCTAAGTTCTAGGGGACTAATGACCTCAGCAGTTGAGTCCCATAGTGCTCAGAGCCATTTGATTTGAACCTCTTTGCTTGTCGTTGTATTTAGTCTGATACATAACTTTTCAGTTGAAATTCGATGTCTAGTTTCCATTCAAGGTGTAGTATTATTGTTATGTTGTTACGTGTTCAGAAAGTTTGTGGCGAACCATTGAAGTTGTGTTGACCTTGCTAAGAATGTTGTTTTCAGGAATTTCCAACTTTCTGGTTTCGTTGGTGACATTGTTGTTGAAAATTCTGGTTGTTGCTACCAAACATTTGGTACTGTTGTTGCTTTTCTGAATACTGATTAATAAAATTTTGACGTCCATGAAAATTATTCTTGATGTTGTTGCCATTCCTTAACCTCTTATTATGTCTGTCATTAAAGTTTCCTGATGAGTTTTGATATCTGTACATAAGATTATCGTTGCTGTTTGGGAGAAATTTTTATTGACAAAGGAATAGTCAGAATATTGTATTCCAAATGTTGTGGAAGATCGTGAAATGCAGGACTGCTTTCTTTTTGTTGCCCCATTGACGGGGAGACTCGTAATGAACGCGTTAATTTAGAGATGTGTAGCTGTATTAATACTGATTGACTATATGGCTCAGTAAGGTGCTGATTTTGTTGAACCATGTGTTCCAAAAATTGCATAATGGATGGGAAATTAGAATTTTCCAAGGGAAGTAAACTGATCTTTAGTTCCTCGTTGTGTTGTTTCCGACCAATAAGCTGACAGAAAGGCATTTTGAGTTTATTCTAATGAGTAGCATTGTCTTGCAGTTGGCGGATCCTGGTGGCGGGCTCGCCTCCAAAAAACTGCAATTGAATTCCAATTTATGGATTACATGGTAACGAGAAAGAAAACTGTTGTACCCAGTCTAAGGAATGGAGATCTGTTTTGTTATTGCGGAATACTTCGAACTTATGTACTGAAAAGAAACACCTGTTATCGAACCATTGTGTCGGAAATTTTGTGTCGGTTCGTTACTGTTTTTCGGACGTTGTTGCGCGTCTAATTCTCTCACACACCGTAATCTACCAAGACTGTGCTCTAGCGTTGTAGTGTCAAATTGTTCCGCCTGCTTATGTTGGAGGTTACTGTGTGCTTGATTGAATGATGTCTGGTCTTTTAACGTGGCAATTTCATGCTGCAAACTGTTTACTTTACGATTCAGTGCATTGCTATGTGAGTTCTGCTCAGTAATAGCACGGTTCATAGACTGAAGTTGTTCAGGCTAAATGAAAGGAGAAGGCAATGTGTCTTCAGATATTGTATCGGCATCAGTTTCTAAAATTTCTACTCAATTCGCAAGGTCGTCAAAAGTTTTTTTGTTAAGTGATGAAATTTGAGCAGTACTTTTGGTGAAATTTTCGTCGATGTGTTTCTGCATTTTCTTTGTACACTTGTTAAGTTTGCGTATGTCAGATTTGACTGTGGCAGAATCAGTATCATGTTCTAATTGTTCAAGTCTACTGGTGACAGTTTGTATGTCTTCTTGTTTTTCGTGTTGGTGAGTCGAACGAATTTCTACTTGTGTTTTATGCCGTGTTTTCGTGTCTTGTATGGTTTTAAGACCACCGAAAACTTTACTGTAGTATTTGTCTATGTATTTTTCTACATTACCTATTACATTTTTGCTGATTTCATGTTGCTCGTGAACGAGAGTTTCGAGTATCTATTCGATCCTTTTATTTGGTTGGTGAATTGTGGATTGTCTCATTTTGCGCTTGGATTGAAAGTGTAATTTGCTCTTAAAATTGATTATATGTCTCTATGTGTTGATTGAGGCGTTCATTAAGTCGCGTTTCTTGTTGTTCAAAACATTCGTTAATGTGTTGAACTATACTATATGTTCTTGTTGTTTTTCGTTTTGTTGAGTCGAACGGTATTTCTACTTGTGTTTTATGCTCTGTAAAATCTCTTTGAAGCTGTGTGTTCTTGTGTATGTTTTCGTTGGTTCATCGCGCCGCTAATTTGAGTGAAACGTTCGTCTTGTTTCTGCTGTGGCTTTTTATTGCCTTCCATGATTGAAACATCATCCATTGAAACGTCATGGTAATGGCATTATTCGATAATTGATCATCAGTGTCTAAAATATTTTGCGTAAACTGTTCAACAGTGTCAGCATTTGGCATGTCTGTTGAGGTTTTGGCCATGCAGGATTAGCCGAGCGGTTTTAGGCGCTGCAGTCGTGGACTGTGTGGCTGGTCCCGGCGGAGGTTCGAGTCCTCCCTCGGGCTTGGATGTGTGTGTTTGTCTTTAGGATAATTTAGGTTAATTAGTGTGTAAGCTTAGGGACTGATAACTTTAGCAGCTAAGTCCCATAGGATTTCACACACATTTGAAAGTTTGTTGAGGTTTGGGTATTGTCATTTTGATTGGATTCTAAAGGTAAATCATCAGAGTGCATATTTTGCATATGGGGAGTATGTGTATGACTGGTTTCCGCATTTGTGGAATGTGCTGTCTGATTAATTGCGACATTGGTAGGTAAAGCAAAATTCAAGATCGTTTGACTGTTTGGTATTGAAAATGCACTTTCATTGACTGTCGTGTGATGTGCTGTCGTCAGTGCAGTATTGTCAGAATTGGTATTCATTGCAACGCAATCATTTGGTAAATGAGTATTTTCGACATTTTCCGTGACTGAGTTTCGCATAGTACTATTAATCGTTTTATGCGGCATGATGCACAAAAACAATCAAAGAACAAACAAATAGATAAGAAATAAAGAGCAATTTGACGTTGATACAGATTAGTAAATGCGGAGCGCAAAATTGCTAAGTACCCTTACTAAGGAAGACAGAGCAGAGCGAATGTCTGACTCGATTATTTCAAAAGATTCCAGAAATAATTTGATCTGCACAAAGTTTTCGCCAAGCAAAGCATGTAAATCTGAAACACGAGAAACGTTTGAAATATGATTGAAATCACATAACTGGCAGCAGTCTGAAACACAACTGTTAGAATGGGAATGGCGTGTGAACGTGTATTTTATATTGTTGCTTATGCACTTTGCCTTGTACTAAATTTTACTGAGTGTGAGAATATAAATTTAATTTAGCTGCGAGAATGTAAACCATCAATTACATTTAACCAAGCCAAACCAGCATGAATTTACGTAACACAAAAACTGGATCTGATGCAACACTATTGATTTGAAATTGGCCCTGGTAATAAAACAAACTTGATCAATTGGAAAATATGGTCCATGTGCTTAATGAATGCTATCTGTGAAATAATAAAATTTCTTACGTTTATCTGCACAATGGCAACGATATTTGCACTGCTCTCGATAGTACTTTACATTGTATATTAGCAAACAGGTAAATCGAATAGGACTGAGACAATAATTTCTTGAGAAAAATAGTTAATCAAAAATGACATGGATCTGGGAACTAATATTGATTTGGGGCAAGTAACATTATGGCACTAACTTTAAAACTTGTATTTTGACTCTTTGCTCACAATTAATGCACCCCATAAACTGATTATACATTAACAATTACCTTCACAAAATCGTTGAATGTGAGTGATACACATTGCCTCAATCATCATTTATGAATACAGCAAAAAAACTTTCTTTACCCTGATTATTTCAAAATTCCGTTGAGATTCCTTTTACAGTTAGCAAACATCATGGTATCTTTCAAATAAAAAAATTCATTACTGCCCATAGCGAGTAAGTTTATATCCAGCACTTGTCAGTTACAACACATCTTTACACTCGAGAGTCATTCATATATCACACAATCTAAAGTTAACTCTAAAACATTACCCATGTCACCATGAATCAACGATCGCAACGATCGCTCTTGAGCAGTGGCGCTACTACACATTCAATACTACATTTGACCATCTTTGGTTCAATACAATGTTTTCTTACAAAACTTGAATTAATTTACCCTGTGTATATACACCATTCATGCTTCTGTGAAGTTTTTAAGGTAGGAGACGAAGTACTGGTGGAATTAAATCAGTGAGGACAGGTTGAGAGTCGCGCTCATGCAGCTCAGTTGATAGAGCACTTGCTCATGGAAGACAAAGGTCCCGAGTTCGACTGTCGGTCTGGCACACTGTTTTAATCTGCTAGGAAGTTTCTTATAGTTACATTGTCACAGCACTAAATGAAGATATGGCAATAGAGGTGCAAGACATTCTGGCATCACAACCGACCACTGCTCATTACACCGCTATCAAGAACACCCTGATTATCTGCTTCTCGCAATCCGAGGCAAAGAGATTGCACTGAAGTGCTAGTGGATCCCACTCCATCGCAGTTTCTGTGCCAACTCCATGAATTAGTTAACAATGTAGTTAAAGAAGATATCCAGCAGAATATTTAGTATCGGACCTGCCACCTGACACACAGAAGATATAGTGTGCACTGGTAATCCCGAAGCACTCACGCAAACCACAGATTGCATAGCGGATATGTATCCATTTGCGAGCGTCACCACAATTTCCCCACATCCTCAGGCACTTCCTCCGTCATTGGATGACAAGCACGTATTGCCAAGGTCACTCCACAGGCTGCTGTCTTATGAACTCAGAGTGTCATTGTTCAAATGTTCAAATGTTCAAATGTGTGTGAAATCTTATGGGACTTAACTGCTAAGGTCATCGGTCCCTAAGCTTACACACTACTTAATCTAAATTATCCTACGGACAAACACACACACCCATGCCCGAGGGAGGACTCGAACCTCTGCTGGGACCAGCCGCACTCAGAGTGTCGTTCTCCAAACCCATTGCCACTGCCTGCTGGGAAAGTGCAGCCACTCACACTCATCAGCAAGACTCTGCTGGTATCACTGACAGTTAAGCTCTGAGACATAGAGGGGCAGTTTACCACTCAAGAAGGGAAGCTCAACAGGAAGTAAGTGATGATGGGTATTCTCTCTGCAGATGGCAACCATCGACTGTTCATGATAGAGCATAACACAAAGGTACAGTTCCTGGTAGACACAATGCTGACATGCCTGTTTATGCATCGGACCTTCTACCGTGCCATGATCTCAACATATTTTCTGGGCATAGTAACGTTAAACTTAGGCCTGTGACACAAATTCGAGTGACATTTCGTCATATGGACGTAAGAAACGCCGTACCTGACTGTCCATGACAGAGCATAACACAGAGGTACAGTTCTTGGTAGACACAGTGTTGACATGCCAGTTTATGCCTTGGACCTTCTACCAAACCACGATCTCAACATATTTTCTACGCATAGTAACATTAAACTTAGGCCTGTGACACAAATTCGAGTGGCAGTTCGTCGTAGTGGACATAAGACACCCCATACTAAGAGCAGAATTCCTATCATTCTATGATCTGCTGCCTGACCTTTGTCATCGGCACCTCCATGATACTAATACCATCCTGATAAAAGCCAGAGGCGAGTACATTGTGGGGCTGAGCGCAGTGGAAATGGTAGTCAGTGATTCTCCGTTACTAGAGCTCCTCTAGCGGTTCCTGGAGACCACACACCACACGCCCACACTGGCACCTGCGTAGCACTCGACAGTACACTTTATATTAACGACATCCGGACCACCGCTACATGGTCAACTGCGCTGCCTTACACTGAAGAAACATTCTCGTTGATTCTCACAATGCTAATCCGTCACCTGTCGAGCAGTAGTTGGGCATCTCCACTGCATGTGGTCCATTGCACTCATGTGTACATTAAAGGCAGCCAGAAACATCTCTGACTGGTATCCAGTACCGCTTATCGAAGATTCTATATTCTTGATTCATGGTAAGCACGTTTTTAATACACTGGATATAATAAGTGCATTTTACTATACCTTTGGCACCAGATGACATTGATAAGACCGATCACTGCACGCCATTTGAACTGTTTGAATTCACTAGACTACCTTTTGGGCTTTGTAATGCTGCCCAAACGTATCAATGATTCATGTATGAGATTACACATGACCTATATTTTATTATGTGTACATCGACGACGTTTTGGTCGTATTGGGCTCTGAGGTAGAACGTCTGTCACACTTACGGCAGATTTTCATTCGTCTTCTTGCACACAGTCTGCTTATTTACCTACTGAAATGCATCTTGGGAGCAGCTGAGGTTCACTTCATAGGCTACACTATCAATGCCCAAAGCATACGGCCGCCACAGGAGAAAATTGAATCTATAGTTGATTTTCCCCAGCCTTTGACAGTTACAGATTTATGACAATTTATTGGTGTCACCAGTTTTTACAGTCGTTTTGTTTCTAACCAAGCCTCCTGGATGCACCATTGACTGAATACTTGTGTGAGGCACTGATGCCAAAAGACACGCAGCCATGTCATAGAAATGCCAAGCAGACATTTACCAAGGTGAAGACTGTTATTGCAGAAGCTACTCTATTAATGCACCCACTACCACAGGCGCCTCTGGCTCTAATTGTCGATGTGTCTGCCACAGCAATCAGTGCTGCACTGAAACAGCAACTAGGTGAACACTGGTAGCCCTTATCCTTTTTCAGTCAGAAGTTATGGCTGTCACAGAGGAACTGGTTCATTTACGAGCATGAACTGTACGCTGTATATGCCTCCATTAACAAATTTGCCACTTGTTAGAGTGACGGCAGTTCACCCTAGTCACACATCACAAGCTACTGATGTATGCTTACCATAAGTGTCCACAGAAAGCACCAACATGTTCGCTGTGCCATATAGACTCTATTGGACATTGTCCCTCTTGAAGGAGATCTGAATGTGCCAGCAGATTTTTTTTTTTTTTTTTTTGGTTCAAAGCGGTCACTGACACAGTTGATTTCTAAGCTCTTGCTGCAGCACAACAAGCAGACAGTGACCTGCGAGACTTTCTGGTGCAACAACCATCAGCCCTACAGTCCATTGCGTTACAGTACCACCATCATATGAAATGCTGTATTGCGATTTTGCAGCTCCCATACCACGACCATTTGTGACTGTTGACTTTCAGCAGCAAGCAATCACCTCCTTACATGACCTGTCACCCTCAGATACAGAGTACTAAGGACATGATAAATTGTGCTTGTTTATGGTGAAACATGTACAAAGATTGTAAGGAACGTGTGCACCAATGTGTGGCTGCCAACAGAACAAAGTTAGCCGGCATGTCTGGGCATCTCTTGCACATATGTTACACCAAACCAAAGATTACAGCATGTACATCTGGACGTCAATGATCCACTCTCACCATTGGAAGGTTATACCTACTATCTTACAGCCATTGATTGTGTCACATGCTGGCCAGAGGTGTTCCCTATGTTCAACATTACCACAAAAACCATCACAACTAAATTCTTTCAGTAATGGCTCTCCTGTTTTAGTGTCTCATTATGAGTTACAACTGACCAAGCAAGGCAATTCAAGTCATGCCTTTTGAAAGCACTTGCTGCCGTATGGGGTGTAAAGTGTATTAGAACCACAGCTTACCACCTGGCCGTGAATGGTTTAGTTCAGCGAATTTACCAGCAATTATAAGTGTCTCCTTAGTGTCAGAAACACAGAGATGGACAGAGATGTTGCCCATCATCCCCCTGCGTCTCCAAGGTCTGCAAAAGAAGATATGAAAGCTACATCTGAAGAACTTGTATCTGGCCAGATGATGTGACTACCTGACGATTTCTTCAGCAACATGTCAAACAACTGTATTGAACTGTCAAGCTATGTGCATAAATCTGGCAGGGGACCAGCAGAACCATCACTCCTTTGTTTTTGATGAGCTAAAGAGATGTGATTATGTTGTTATATAGCGTGACACAGTGTGCAAGCCACTGCAGCCACTTTACACAAACCTTATTGTGTTATCAGTAGGAAGAAAAGGAAGTTCAAGGTTGATGATGATGGGTAAAGCAACCACCATCCCCATGGACAGGCTCAACCCAGCTTTCAGTGCCCACTACTCTGGCACAGAATCATCCACAAACACATCCATCATAGATTCAGGAAACTTACCTGCCACTCTGCTGCCTGCCACAGATTAGCCACAATGGACATTGGAGGCTACTTCCAATGACACAGCAGCAGCCTGTGTAGGACCCATTGTGACCCAGCCAAGATGATACACCTAATTCAATAGTAAATATTATGCCACTAATGGGGTTGGGGATGAAATGCAATGTTAGGTGTAGTGCTATGGACACAAGTGATTAGTACAAGTGGTGATTATCTTTGGCACAATCTCTCTTTGATTTATTTTTGTTCTTTGTTTTGTAATCATCCTGTTGCTCGATTTTCAAAAAATGGTGAATGAGTTATGGGATAGTTTCAGATGTTGCAATATAGTGAATTTAGTAAACCCACCACAGGCCTATGACTTGATAGTAGGGTTCACAAAATCCAAGAATGTGGCATAATGTTTCTGGTAGAAGAGAAAAAAACATTTTAATCAACTTAATCATGACCAAAGCTTTCTCTTCTTTCCTCAAAATAAGAAAATAACACCAAAACAATCAATAAAGCTCTCCAGTAATATTTCACCTTCTGATGTAATGTTTATCTCAAGGTAATAACTGACACTTTGAAAAAACACCTTGACATTTTTATTAATAAGAGTATAATAGATATATTATTTAATTTTTTAATTATAGCGAAATATTGAAAGATATTATGTTTTGTAGACATATTTTGTGAAGGGAAGTTGAAAATAACTGTCTGTGGTCAAAAACAGAATATTTTATTCCAATAAAATTTTCTTAATGCACTCTAATTACATACTTACAACCATAATACTTAATTCTTAATTTTCAATTAATTTATGCAATGGTGAGACAAATAACACAATGAAAACTCAACGAAATTATATTTTAACGCTTTTGCACAAACACTAACCACACTCATGTATTCTGTCCAACTAATTTCCAGGCCGATTTACTGATCTATTCTTGGATGTCCCTCATTCTGTAAAAGACATAATTTGAAAAAAAAAAAGGTGGACCAAAATGAAAAACACAGAGTAACTGAATGTGCATATGTGATAATAAATTGCACTATGCAAGGGCAGATTAAACTGGGGGCATAGGGCCAATCGGCCCCTCTGAGATTTGAAACTACACTAAAATCCAACGGTAATTTTTGTAATCTGCACGTGAATTTAGAGTCTTGGTCAGTGGATTCACTCGTTTAATTCACTATTTCCCAAGCCATTTTACTTTGTGTACCCTGAAGAATGTACTACATGTACCAGTGATTTGTGCTCGAATTTTTGGTACCAAATACTAGCACCACTTCCCAATCTGCCACAGCAGCACAATTAACATTTATAATTTTCAAATTATATACATATATATATATATATATATATATATATATATATATATATATATATATGAACTAACCTGGCAAAAATACAACTATCAAGAAATTAAGAACTACAATTTTAAAGGCATTTTATTAAGTTTCTGTTTATTTGCTTTTGATTTGCTTACCAACAACACTGTGTTAACAAAAGACTTAAGATCTGGTTGCTGTGTCTTAACAATTATGGAAAAGAAGTTACTCAGAAAAAGGTCGTGAGTGCTACACATTTCAAGGAATTTAAAACTTTTTTGTCCAAAATAAAACATATTTTTGCAATTGTTTGATATTTTTAAGTATCAAAACTGCTTAAAACAGTAGTTTTTTAAGGTTTTGTTCCTTGACTTTCCAGGAGAGGACACCTGGGTCTTTGGTCTCCACCCACAAAACTTCATTAATCCGCCCCTGATGCTATGGTGAATTCAAAACGTGCCAAGACCTACACTGGGAATGCAATTTTCTAGTGCGCAATGTAAAAAGCTGCAAGTTGGACGCCATTTATGTAGTGTATGTAGTGATGGATTTGTTATGGCCTCATGTTTGAACTTATTTAATGTTAATTACACTTTTAATAATAAAACAATTATTATACTTGAATGTTATTTAAAATTAATTGCAAATTAAGAATTAAATGTGACAGTTGAAATTATTTAATTAGAGTACATTACGATAATTTTAATACAAAAATATAATGTTTTTGACCACAGACTCTTATTTTCAACCACTTTTCACAAAATATGTCTACAAAAAGATAATACCTTTCCATCTTTCACTATAATTACAAAATTAAATGATACATCTACTGTACTAATGAAAACGTCAAGGTACCTTTCGAAAGTGTCATTTCTTACCTTAAGATATACATTACATCAGAAGGTGGGATGTTACTGGAGAGCCTTATGGCATCCATGGTGGTAAAACCTTTGCACTGGAGGCGACTGCAGTCAAGTGGAACTATTGAGACAGGTGTTGGTTTTGAGTCCCTAACAGTCATTCCCTGCATGCAACAGAAAAGTCTTGCACATTCTCCCAGTAGACTATGGGGTGACATATTTTATCCCTTAAAGTAAACTGTATGTCAAGGAGCCTCCCAGTCAAATGTCATTCAACAAGACAAGAAGTGAAGATCTTCACTCTAGAAGCGCCTTTTCCTTAGTATTATGAAAAATTGTCTATGAGCATCTCTATCCATCTGACTGGTCGGTTTGGATCTCTATGTAAAAAAAAGTATACAGATAGTAAACAGATATGTGAATGTTGGATACTATTGGAAGTTGTTAACTGATTTCTATTTGGTATCATATGACTACATTATGTGCAGAGTGTATGATTGTAAAATAGGGGAAGTCAGAGTATTCCTTCTTCTTAATATTTGGTCTTCATGTTGGGAAACTTGTCTTGCAGTCAAAGTTTCAGAGATGTAAAGAATGGTTTAATTGTACAAGATAGTGATTCCTTTAGTGTAAAGAGTTTTCTTACAGTGATGAGAACAATAAGGAAGTATGTACATCTTCATCATTGTGATATTGTAGCATTTATTCATGCTTCTGACATCTGTTGATCCTATGGTGAGTCAGGTTTATCTGTGCTGTAGGCCCATATTGTATGTATGAACATTCATGAAAAACAGTCTCATCAGTTTCTCTAAAATTCACTTAAATGTGGACTCGATAATCATGTTCTTTAGGTCCTTATGGTTCTCAGAGCCTAGTTATCAAGTATACCTACAGACTGGGGAATTATTTGAGAAATGGCATAGGAACACATAATTATTTATTGAAACTTCTAACACCTTACATGATATGAGAGAACACTTATTGAGGAATGCATATCACCTCATGATAGGCTGTCAGTGACATCACATTTCTGGCAAGAGGAAGAAGACATAAGGATTTGAAATTTTCGATGGTACTGTCTAAGCAAGCACTGAGTAAAACTGTTTCAAACACTTGCAAAGCTGTTGCACTATTCTCAATATGATTTGATGAATGCAAATAAAATTCCTGTGGTAGAATATATTTTGTGACTTTGCTTAAGTCACTGCAGTTTAAGAGTCCACAATAATTTTTTTTAAAAAATTACCATTTCCTGATGTACCTCAGGGTCAAAAGCCCTCTTTTCCTATATTAAATACTCATAAACAACTTCCTTCTTATCCTGATCACTATATTTCCTGCACTTTAATTTTAGCAAACGTGTGATTTCCATATTCTTCAATCATTCAACAAGTAACTTTCTAGAGTACTGAAGAACATCGCTCATTTTTGAAGTAACTGTCCATGTAAAGATGGTCAACATTATGCTGAAGAAACATTCGAATTAGAAATATTTCGCACATCAGTTTTTGCAGCGATTTGTGTGCAAAACTGTGATAGGCTACTGAGCTTTCTACTTTATGCACATCTCATCCCAATTTTGTGCAGGGTTTAACTCTAATTTTACTAAATAACTTTTGATTGATGTGTTCGTAACGACTAAGCGAACAACACTTGTATTCACTCTTTGAAATTTTATGAGGAATGCACCCATGATGTCGCTCTTATAAACAGATGGGACAGAAACGTTGTAATCTGAAACTTTAGTCCTTGACATAAAAAGGAATTGATTATAGGTACAATTCGGTAACAGCAGGCAACAGACCGTTGGCAACGAGCATACATTGCCAACAAATTCATAAAAAACAAAGAATAAAGACAACACGTAGAAAACACATAAAAACATAAAAAACACAGTGCACTGGCGGCTGGGTGTGGAACTGCTCAGACAGCTGCAGTTCACTTGCTAAGAACTCTGCACTGCACCATACATTACACAACACTGAACTTCGCATTACACCATGGTGACTGACGTGTAGGCCACTACATCAGCCCCTTGGGCGGAAGCTGAGTGTCGGCATTGAGGAATCGCACCAGAAAGTGGACCCAGCAGCCAGAGGGAATCGTCTGCATCAGATGCGGAACTGTGTCGGCAGGCAGCTATTGCATTGGTAGCACTTAAGACATAGTGCCTCGATCCAAGGTAGATGAATGCCTCTGTTGAGCCACTGGCAGTGGTTTGTCGTGAAGACATATGACAGTTTAACGTGATTCAATGAGACAGTTGCAGTCTTTCCCTTCACCAGAATGCCAATTGATTGTGTATGTGGCTGAAAAAAATTATATGGGCTGGAGTATGGGGCTTGCAGTGATGGTTTACAGCTTTTGTGCCGAGCGTAACATGTGTACAATGCTCGAGAATTTGGTGTGCGAAGGAGGGTGGTGTGCCATGTCACGAGCTTTCAGAGGACAGATCTCAGAAACGTGGTCTCTCAAGCGATTCAGTAGTTCTGGCTGACATTGCATGGCTGCCTCTATTGCGTCTGCGCCTATAAAATCACTAAACAGACGCAATGTCTCACCATAAACCGGTTCTGCCACTGATGAACCGGTGTCAGACTTCAACATCGTTTTCGAGCCGAGTAGTACCATTGGTGGTGCCAAGGACCAGGTCTCTTCATGGCGCATTAACGCTGCTTTCAAACAATGGTGCCAGCGTTCATTCATCCTATTGCTTGTCAGGTGGTGGCCAGTGGTGTTATAGTGGCATGAACACAAAATCTGGCCAGCTGAGGATACGATTCAAACCAATGTCTGCGATACAAGGTAGTAAGCAGCTGACTTTCTAATCTCATAAACCGTGTCGAAGCAAAGCTAGAAGCCAATGTCTCGGCTCTGATATTATTGAGTAGCACTACTTCAGGCCAATGGGTATAATAGTCAATCAGTACCTCTGGCCATTCGATGGGGCAACAGTCCAAAAATGTGAGGCGAGTGGTGGTGTCTGGGAAGTGGCCAATTGAGGCTCGGATATTGTGGGTAATCTTGCAGTGTTGATACTTGAAACAAGACATCATCCATTCTTGATAGTCTTTCTCCACGCCTAGCCACATGAAACACTGAGAGACTAGACGAAAAGTTGGATGTACCCCTGGATAGCACCACTCATGGACAGTGTTAACGCTGTTGGCATAAGGAGTCGAGCTCTGCAATGAAAAAAGTCGCAATACAGTCGAGTTCCTCCCCCTGGAACATCAGTGAGCTGCAGCTTCCATGCTGATGCAGCATCGTTGATGTACATAGTGAGTTCATCATCCCATTGCTGTGATTGTGCATGTCGGAAAAATCCGTTGAACTGGAGACTCTGTTCTGTGATAAACAATCTGTGATGACACTGTTGATTTAGATATGTTCTTAACCTCCACTGTGAATTGAGTCCCGAATTTTAAGTGGTTATACTGTCTGGATGAGCAATTGGCGCTGTTCCACCTGAAAGCAAAGGTCAACGGCTTGTGGTCTGTAAAAATTGTGAACACTCGCACTTTGACTTGAGGACAAAAGTATTTTACCACCTGCTACACAGCCTCGAGTTCAAGATTATATGTGGTCCACTTCCTCCATGAAGTTGACAGTTTGTGTGTGTAGTATACCAGCAGTTGCCAGGCATTGTCTGACCACTGTTGCAGCACTGCACCGCATCTGCACTGCATCTGCCTTGCATCCACGATTATAGATAGCAGTCCTTCGAGCCACAGGTGGGATTTATTTGGCACCAAGTGTAGTGCTGAGAACTACAGGCTTCTAGATGGCCGCATTATATCTTCATATATCATAAAATAAAATTTGGACTTCATTATTGCTAAGCAGTCTGGATCCAAATGTCATGGCGAACACGTTGCAGGGGGGTCCACCTGTCATCTTTATGTGGTGTACTGTGTCATGCAGTATGCACTTAGGAGCACTGTGTGGCCTTCTCAAGTTGATAGTTGCAACTCTGCATAATCACCGCCAGAAGCTTGCATCAGCTTGGAGCTGTTAATTGCTACACTGTCGGAAGTCCCATGCGGCTTTTCGCGGATGATGCTGTAGTATACAGAGAACTTGCAGCATTAGAAAATTGTAGCGAAATGCAGGAAGATCTGCAGCGGATAGGCACTTGGTGCAGGGAGTGGCAACTGACCCTTAACATAGACAAATGTAATGTATTGCGAATACATAGAAAGAAGGATCCTTTATTGTATGATTATATGATAGCGGAACAAACACTGGTAGCAGTTACTTCTGTAAAATATTTGGGAGTATGCGTGCGGAACGATTTGAAGTGGAATGATCATATAAAATTAATTGTTGGTAAGGCGGGTACCAGGTTGAGATTCATTGGGAGAGTCCTTAGAAAATGTAGTCCATCAACGAAGGAGGTGGCTTACAAAACACTCGTTCGACCTATACTTGAGTATTGCTCATCAGTGTGGGATCCGTACCAGATCGGGTTGACGGAGGAGATAGAGAAGATCCAAAGAAGAGCGGCGCGTTTCGTCACAGGGTTATTTGGTAACCGTGATAGCGTTACGGAGATGTTTAACGAACTCAAGTGGCAGACTCTGCAAGAGAGGCGCTCTGCATCGCGGTGTAGCTTGCTCGCCAGGTTTCGAGAGGGTGCGTTTCTGGATGAGGTATCGAATATATTGCTTCCCCCTACTTATACCTCCCGAGGAGATCACGAATGTAAAATTGGAGAGATTAGAGCGCGCACGGAGGCTTTCAGACAGTCGTTCTTCCCGCGAACCATACGCGACTGGAACAGGAAAGGGAGGTAATGACAGTGGCACGTAAAGTGCCCTCCGCCACACACCGTTGGGTGGCTTGCGGAGTATAAATGTAGATGTAGATGTAGATGTAGATGCATTAGTCACTGAATAGTGGCTCTAAAGCCGATTATGCCACCCACCTAGCGACCGTTCGTAACGTCCGCAAGCAGTCGTAGTGTGAAAGAGGTCTACTCTAAGATTGACTTAATGACGTTCATAATGGTGAAGCCCCAAGTGCACAGACAGCACAGTCCGCTGAGTACCGTATGTCGAGATTGAGGAGTTGTTACCACCTATCAGATGGAAGCCAGTTGGCAGCTGGTAACGATGCATGGACGTTCAAGCCAGAATGTTTGGATCCGACCCGGTATCTACTAAGTATTTCATGCCAGAACTCCTGTCGGTGACAAACAGGCGCTTGGAGGACGTCTGGCAATTGGGTGAGCTTACTAGTGACCGCTGGTTGTTTTTGGGTGAGAGCACAGTGTTCAATATTTCTTCGTCTGATCACTGAACTGGCGATGGTACCAGAAAATCTGCAAGTCGTCATGCGGAATCGTGACACCACTGGAAGATGTATTCCTTGAACGTCGTCGGTATCAACCTCTGCCACTGCTGCAATTATCGTGTGATAATAGCGCACTGATCAATCTGCATTACAGATCGAACATTTCCACGATGAGTCATGGTCAGTCCGTGCTATTGTTGCTGCAGCTGTTGCACTGTTGTCCTGTGTCTCGGCTGTACTAACCACTTCGTGTGTGATTGTGTCTTGTATTCGATCGGCCAGCTGCGCCACAGCGTCCGGCAGCATGTCAGTCTGCTATGCAACTGAGGCTTTTATCTGCGATGGCAAATAACTGCTTCATAGTGTGCGCAACAAGTTATCTGAAACAGTGACTGTGACAGCTTTACTGCAAAGGTGTTGATGTTACTGGGATTGCCATATGCGACCCCCTTGGAATGCGGCCATTTGACTTACCATTCCTGAGTCTTGGTGTACGAGTCCGTTTTAGGAGGCGGCGTAATTATGACTTGCACCTCAGCGGCGAAACAATGGTCGAGCTGGCTTACTATTAGCGGGAACTTAGTCACGTCAGCAGTTATCCCTGCAAAACAAAAACTCGCTTCTGCTTGCACAAACGAAGGGATTGGACTATCTGGCCATAACAGAGGTAGGCGAACTGCTATCCTCGAAGCTGTTGGTTGTTCAACCATCATGTGATCGACTGAGATTCCACCGATCACGTCAGGACACCTCTTGTCAGGTTCACCTCTACTTTTGGCTAACCGATTGTCTCTTGACGTGTTCATAGCGACTAAGTGAATGAAACTTGTACTGATTCTTTGAAACTTTATTAGGGACGCGCGCCTGACGTCACTCTTACAAGTACACAGGATGGAAATACCATAATTCGGAACTCTAATCCTTGAGATAAAAAGGAATTGATTATAAGCTACAACTGGGTAACAACATGTAACAGAACGTTGACCAGGAACATACGTTACCAAAAAATTCAAGAGTAACGTTCGTTTCAGAACACTTCCCGCAAATGTGAGCTCATTTTGACGTCACCCACAATGTCGATGATCGCATGAACGGCTACCGATTTTCGTTAGCGTACGATACAAGTTTCCCACAAGATTTCATGGGTGTCTACAGGAGTTTAACAAAAAAAACATCATTCTTATAATTATTTATTATAATTATTGCTACAATAAAAATTATTTGTAGACAGTTAATGCCTTCATATAAGAGTTCTCTGTCAGCAGTCAGCTAATATCGTCAATAATTTACAAATTAAGCAGGGAAAACACTGGTTTTTAATTTATAATATGCCATTTCAACATAATGGAGCATTGAAAATTTATCACAAACACATCGTCATTATCATTAAATGTCACTTAATAGTGCATCAATGATATAAGCCTTCAAAAGAGAATATGATAAGAAGGACAGGAGACAAATATCATATGATAAAGAGCTAGTATAATGGATAATGCCGTGGATTTCTGAAGTCAAAAGTTGTGGGTTGGCATCTCAACACATGCAATCTTTTATTAGTGTGAGTGTTGTTAACGCTTTCTGGGACTTCCTTATGAATGTAACGCAGGTATGGTCTGTAGTATTCGATTTTATTTACATTCCAGCCGTTTTGAAAACGAGGATAAAATAAATATTTAACGATTTCCGAGTGTTTGTATGGGCAGGAACCTACGAGGACATTTTAAATTGCTGCGAGTGAAACAAGCAGCGTTAACATTCACATTCTTCCCTATCACAAATATTTTGCTGTTTATTTACGAATGTGTGGCAATTTCAGAGTATGTAGTTAAGCAGGAACCTAAGAAAGCAACAATAATATTCAAATTCTTCGTTATCACATATATTTCACTGTTTGTTTACGAATATGTGGCGATTCTGATTGTGTGGTTAGGCAGGAACCTAAGAGTACAGTATTAAATGCTGCGACTAAAACAGCTGTAATAAAATTCTTATTCTTTCTTATCACAACTGTGCAGCTCTTTATTTCCTAACATGTGGTGACTTCCAAGTGTGTGATTAGGAAGGAAAATAAGAGGACAGCGTAAATAGCTGCGAGTAAATCAAAGAGCAATACATTCATAATATTACTTGTCACCAAGTCGATAATAATAATAATTTATTGCCATTAGGCCATTATAGCAATAGACAATGTCATACATATAGTTTGGTATAACTGATAATTTAAAAGAAGCAACAGACTAATTATTAACGTTACAGATTTATGTTACAGCTGGTAAATTCCCCTATATCACAGAATGGATTGGCTACTAAACACTCATGCAGTGTTTGTCTGAATGTTTGTTCTGGTAAACCTTTTACAGTTTGTGGAAGCTTATTGTATAATTTGTGCCCCTTGAGTTCATAGCTATTAAGTGACTTCGACTGTCTGTGGTATGGAGAAGAAACAGATCTATTGGTTCTTGTAACAATGTATATTTTCCCTTTTTTCTGCTTCCAGTAACTTTTTCTTTGTATAAATTGAAACACAGTATATGCATAAGTTTATTACTGTCAAGATTTTTTGTTCATAGAACAAAGGTTTACAGTGTATCTTTTATGAAGAACAAGTAGTTAGCCTAATAGATTTCTTCTGCAGTATTAAGATGTCATGGCCACGACTAGAATTACTTCATAAGATAATGCCATAAGATATTTTCCTTTGGAAAAATGAAAAATATTATGTTCTGGCGTATCTTTCAGGTACACAAGCCGTGAGTGGTCTTAACAAATAAATTACTCTTGACAACTTACCACCAACATACTACACATGTTGAACCCAAGATAATTTATCATCTAAATATACCCCCAAAAATTTAACATAACTTGGCTCATCTGTTGGAAGCATATCTTTTACACTAAAAGCCATCTGTTGTGTTTTGATTTTATTCAGCAAGAATTCATTTGCTTTAAACCACTACAATCCTTATTAACTGTCTTTGTTACACAAGTTTTAAGACTACTAAAATCATCACTACTACAGTGAAAAGTAGTACCATCACCATACAGTACTGTATTAGATTTAATCAATAATGACTGGTCACTAATCATTATTAGGAATAAGGAAGGGCCAAGTACATATCCCTGTGGAACACCTACTTTAACTTGTTCTATACTGGACATTTCTTTCTTAACACTGACAGCTAGCTTAAGATCCTGTAGATAAGATTTTAAGAATATAAGACTGTCATCTCAGATGCCATAGTAGTCCATTTTGTCTAGTAGTTGTGTATGCCTTATACAGTCAAAGGTTTCTCTTAAGTCACAAAAAGTGACTTGAGCAAAGCCTTTGTCCTCAAGCACTCTAAGAACGTATTTGACTACAGAGTCCAGAGACCACTGGCCAGTTTTTACTAAATCCGTATTGTGATCCATTAATTATGCCTAGAATTTTGAAGTAATCATACATTTGCTGGTAAATAACACATTAAAATACTTTGCAAAAAGCAGGAACTATGGAAATTGGCCTGTAACTTGAAGGTGGGTCTTTATCTCCCTTTTTGTGTACTGGAATTACCCTAGACACTTTAATCTCATCAGGAAAATGTATGCCAGATATACATTTGTTTACACAATACATTAAGAGGTACACAATTCAGTCAATTAGTTTCTTTAGCATGTTACAAGATAGGTCATATGCATCTATACTGCCTGATGATTTCAACTGTTTTGCTACTCTTAGAACGAAACGAGGTGACACCTTGTGTTTGGTGATGACCTACAAACAGTTTTTGAAAGTGTCTCTCTTGAGTTGATATCTGGTTTGGTAATAACATTTCCTGCTTCTTCAACTAATTAAATAAAAAAAATCATTGAATTTTTTGGGGCTGTTATTAATTTCTTGTTTCTTGCATTTTTAGCAACACTATATATTAGTTTCCATTTAGCTTTGCACTAATTGGTGGAATTCTCAATACTGTTGCAACTGTGTGTTTTTTTAGCTACTGTGAGTGCTTTTTTTTACTCATTTCTACATGCAGCACAGGCTAATCTGGCATGGTCGGTCTTCAGACTGTTAAATATATTGTACAAAGACATAAATTTATTTTTCAAATTTGTCAGCTGTTCACTACACTAAGGATTTTGTTTGTATATGGTTTTCGTTTTGAAGCCTATGTCAGTTACTTTGCATTTCTTTTTGGAGATGTTATCGCAAAATTGTATCAAAAATGCTTTAAAGAACCTATGAAATATTATCCTTGCTAACAAATCATTACTTAAAGTGTACTGCATGTCACAACATTGGCCAAATCAGTCTTTCTCAGCCAGAGTCCTATAATGCCTCATAATTTTTTCATTAGTGACAGGTGTGGTGATCATAACTTTTGAGACAGGTGTAGTTGTATTACTGTGTTCAAGAGGCAACCTACTTACACGATTTAGAGGTACAAAATTATGATCAGAAAATGGAAACACTGCCAAACCACTTTAGTAGTTTTAAAATCGACAAAAATATTGTCAAGGCAGAATCGATCTCTTGAGGACCTATTATTGATAGAGTGTAAATTGCACTGTTTTAGTAAATTTTTATTTATTTGACACTATGTTTATGCATTATTATATCAAAATTGGCATTCAGATATCCACCTATTACACCATAATCATGCATCCACCTAGTCTCTCTAATCACATGTAACAGTATGTCCAATTCTCCTAAGAATACACTAATGACACCCTTAATGGATCTGTATGAGGATATTGTTACTAATTTAAAACTGTAAATAACAATCCCAGCAGCTTCAAAGTTCTGCTCTTCACACAGAAAATCTAGATCCAGTTGAATAACAAAGCAACTGAGTGATTGGTTGACATAGACCAAGACACCATCTCTTATGTGCAATTTTCTGCAGTAACTGCTTTCTATCTTATAGTTATCAAATTTAACAACTGTAAGTTCACTTTTAGTAAACCAGTGTTCACACAAACAAAAAACATCAAACTTATTTTCCAAGCAAAAATCATTTATAATAAATTGTTTATCATTTACTCCTGGAATGTTCAGACAGGAGATTCTTGGATCAAAACTGTTATTCATTTAAAACTGAACATTTTGTTGAAGGGCTATAAAAACTTTTGCAGTATCGTTACTTATCTTATGGGTTTCTTCCCGTTACTGCCTTCGACTAAAAAATCAGTTACATGGAGAGGAGGCACTGACTCCACTTACAACACTGGACACTGTTCCTTCTACCTTGGCTCTCTTCCCTCCTTTTGATGGTACTGTTGTTGCTTAGTCCTAACAGCTGGGTGTGGATCCACTCAGACAGCCATGATTCACTTGCTAAGAACACTGCATTACACCCTACACTATACAACACTGAAATTCGCCTGGCAGTTAACACATAGGCTGCTGCATGTACGTTAATTTGAGATATTCATGCTACATCTTGTCTGTGCACAGACATTCGCAGACAAATACTAGTGTATGACCCACACTTCGCTTCGGATCCGTTGACTAGAACCACAATGGTGCTCGTTATAGTGGAATGCCTGTAATGAATGGTGCCAATAATGTGTTGTTACTTGTAACCCAAGTTGCACAAGTGGAGAAATAGCCAGTTTCACACACAGAACTAATGGGGCGCCATAGTTTGTGGCTTTTGGTAGTGGCATTCTGAGCTCCCATTCACATAGTACACCATAAATTCTACATAGTTGCACAGCTTTCAATATGATGTCCACTGAAATCATACGGGCAGGTGTGAATGTTGTAGTCCAGGTAGTGGCATTGGGGTGCAACAAGAGTTAAATGTAAGGAAAAAGAAACCTAAATGTTGGATCCGAAAATAGATTTTACACAGGGAAAAATAAGGGGCCACGAACACATTTATAAAAGAAATAACACTTGGTGACGAAAATGCTGTCTGCAATAGCAAACTAATCAACAGCTGGCATGTAAATATAATATGCTGTCATACTACTCTTCCAAGATTTTAGAATCTTACTGTCGTTGATGTAAGCATTTCGAATACTTAGTTTTTAGTTTAAGAGCTACAACATCACAATTGGGAGCTATTTCCCACATATAATTCATAATTTATACAATGCTTGGTTCCGCAAATCACAAAGCTTATACGATTTAATTTTCGTTATATATATTAAGTTTTATTATTTATTCATCGAACAATCTTTCGATGAAGCTGCGAAAGTGTACATTTCCGACTACTGTTTTCACTTTTTTAGAAATAAAACGAAAACACACTGAAATCCAATGGAGTACAGGAGCAATTACTGTCCACAATATCTGCGACAGAATGTTTATGTATCGAAATACTGCCACCGGGGAGCAGTAGTTTAAAGAAAGTGATGCAACAAGTCCACCCTAATTGAACTTTTTTTTTGTATGTTCATCCTTTTGGCTGGAGGTCTTGGAAACCATGGCGGTTCACTATACTAAGAGAAAGAACGCCTACAGCCATCCTTATGAACTTATTCATTGTGCAGTTAACAGTTAGTCAGTTGTCAGTTGATGTGCTTACATTACAATTACAGTCTGCATAAACCAGTTATGTTGGCCGCTGATGCAGCCTATGTATGGTTCGTGGTAACCCCTTCAGCATCAATTAAGGCCTGAGGATGGAGCACTGAAGCTTCGAAATTGGTAGCTACATAATAAATAAGATCATAAGAACAGCTGTAGACGTTTCATTTTCTTACAATAGTTGAACTTTTTGCGACACGACAAACGTTGTATCTCTTAAGTGGCGCCAATAAAACCTGGTATTTCACACATACAACTGCAGTATGCCACTAGCTGTGGCGACACATTTGTTGCGTGTGAACCCGACAATAGCACAGTCTAGCATAATAGTCGCAACACTCACTGCTGTAAAAGTTATTACCGTTTGACAGCTGGAGCGACAATAGCGCTCCTAGCGGCGAGGAAAGGTAACGTCAGATGTGTTGTAAGCACAGCGGCGAGAAAGGAGAAGGTAAAATGCGTCGTAACCATAATGTCCGTTTTGCATTCATTTCCTAAGTGATTTACGAAATATTTGAATTATTTTTTTGCCTCCAAGAGAGTGTGAAATATCAGAAGACATAGATAATTCTAAATTAAGCCCAAATAGGGATAAAAATCATGAATCCGGTGGCAAGCTATAACACTTTCGTGAAGAAACACTTTTGACATTGGATAGAACTGCAGCTTGCCATATTGTTATCGTTGGAATATAAATGCACAGATTCACATGTAAGAAGCACAGACATGAAGCTCTGCATGCAAAAGTGATCGATTCCCATTTGTCGTTCTGTAGGTCTACTGTGTTCTAGTCATTGTCACATGTTGCCACAAGTGTGACCTCCTCCTTTATATTATTCTAAGTGGGACAAGCAACTGACAAATAGTGGGAGAAATATGCTGTGCGAGTAAACCCGAACTCCTCAAAGCCAATAACACTGTCAGAAGTGCTGTAATATGTTAAACTTGCCATTAGAGACATTTCATCCAATAATATATTTACTAGTTTATCAGTATCGGAGAAATCCTGTGGCTTCTGCTTTAAAAGATGGAATTTGTTGTCACTTACCCACATTTTATTTGTATGCCTTCGACATACCTCTGTAATGTACACAATGATGGAAACATAAAACATTCTGACAAAACCTGTATGCCTGAGTGCTGTAATAAAATAGATGTAGAGCAAACAACTTATTTTCGTCTTTCCATCTTGCATCATGTTTAATCTTAAATGACACGCTAATGCACGTAACAACAAGGCATCTCTTTTTTTTAAATATCTGGCTCCTATAGTCTTAAAATTTTTCTGCCTTCTTCACTTGATCCTTCTGATACAGCTCCTGTTGCTGTCTGTATTTAAGATGATTGGCACTTTTCTTGTCCCATAATAGTTTTGCACGAAGTCTAGCGATCTGCAGATTTTGACAATTTACGTGCATTTGCAAGACACGAATAACTGCACTTAATCTAACCACTTCATAGTCAAAGCAAATCTGTGTCGACGATTCAGATGAATCTGGCACTGAAATATGGAGAGTTAAACTGGATGCTTCTATGCCATAGGAGTGTTTTATGGCTTTAGACGAATTGTCGAATCTTTGTGGCAGTTTCCTCTTCATCGGCAGTTGAGGTGGCTTATTTGGTGTGGGTAATGCATTCCACACGAGTCTTTTACTGTCTGCATTCATGAAATAGTTTTGTTCGAAGTGCAGCGAACAAAACTTAGCGTTGTTTTAAAGGTAAACAGGATTTTTATTTATAAGATCTCCTCGTCTGCTACTCACTAGCCATTTTCTGCTCCTAAAACGAAACATTAATCATTAATACACATGGTGTTTGCAAGCGAAACCTGAAGATACAGTTTAGTAACATGATGGTATATACCTCTCAGGGTCCAGAAGATACCACATCTGTCTTTTTTAGGTTTAAAAAAAGACAGATGTGGTATCCTCTTCTTGTTGGGCAGCAATTAATTGACCATTTGTAAAAACGATTGTTCCACATCGCGCTGAACTCACCAGTTTTACTTGCTGGCCGCTTGGCTCGTTGCTGGCGCAGGAGGCAAAAAAATCGAGGGGAAGTGTCACGACTGTTACGTTAGACTGTGACTATAATGTCCGCATGTTTTTAATTAACGTGTAGACACAGTGTAACCACAGTCTAAAATAACAGTCGTGACACTTCGCCTCGATTTTGTTGCCTGTCACGCCAGCAGCGCCCCAAGCTGCCAGTAACTTGAACTGTGAGTTCGGCGCGATCGTGAAAGCGAATAGTGGTTGTTTATTTTGATTTCTACAATGGTTTTTACAAGCGGGAGCTTTTGTAGCGCAATAAATTGCAGCGACAACAGGAAGAAGACACCACAGCTGTCTTTTTTTAGGTTTCCTCAGGATCATGTTACTAAACTGTATCATCAGGATTCACTTGCAAACCACATGTGTATTAATGATTAATGTTTCGTTTTAGAAGCAGAAAATGGCTAGTTAATAGCAGGCGAAAAGACCTTATGAGAAAAGACCCAGTTTACCTGTATAATAATATTAGCTTTTGTTCGCTACATTTCGAACAAAAACAATTCCTGAATGCAGACAATAATAAACTCGTGTGGAATGCAGTATCCACACTGTTTGACATCCCAATTAAGCCACCTCAACTGACGTTGAAGAGGAAACTGCCACAAAGATTCGACAGCCCATCTAAAACTGTAAAACAGTCCTATGACACAGAAGCAGCCAGTTCAGCTCTCCATGTATCAGTGCCAGATTCGTGTGAATCGTCAACACAGACCTACTTTGACGATGATGTGGTTAGATTAAGTGCAGTTATTCGTGTCTTATAAAAGTGTAATGTTTGGTGTGTATTTCATTCACTTCTGTTGTTAGTCACTTAATTTGCCTTGCTTCCTTCATGTGATGACATTTTTTGTTAGCACCCTTTTCACTGACAGATTGTTTGAAAATTATTCAAATATTTGGTTTTACATGAAATGTAATGTAATCAGCTCATTATAATGTATTCAACATATTTCTTCCACTATTTGGCAGTTGCTTGTCCCACTTAGAATAATATAAAGATGAAAGTCACACTTGTGGCAACAGGCGACGACAATGACAAACACAGTAATCCTACAGAACGATAAATGAGCTATCGATCGCTTCTGCGTGTAGAGGTACATGTCTGTGCTTCTTACGTGTGAATCTGAGTGTTTATATTCTTTTGATACCAACGTGGTAAGCTGCAGTTCTATCCAAGGTCATAAGTGTATCTTCACAAATGTGTTGTACGTTTATTACATGTATATCCACTGCTACATGACCAGCTGGAGAAAGGATTGTTTTATACTCTTTATGTCGTTTGAGGATACGTTAGCTACTCAGGGATTGCAGGACTTGTCACTTCGTTTGGTCCGTGGGGGAAATATTGCGAACAGTATCAGAGATAACTTTGAAAACTCCTTCGTTAGCCCTGAAGGTGAAGTGGTTTGGCAGCACCAAAAAATGTAATTGCTAAAAATGTTACGTGAACGTTAATGTGGTTAGGCCTCATTGTTCATCTGGCATTGTACGTATTTGTGATGTGCATTGTGCAATTATTACTATGTTAACTATAAGAAGTCACATTATTGTATTCAAGTAACCAACTGGAACTTACAATTAAATTGTAGTGTGTCAGGAACGTGTACCGCAATAATATGATAAATAAATAAAATTCATCATTGTAGTAGCCACTTATGCGTAAATAATTGTAATTAAGAATAATATTTTAACTATATTTTTTGGACAATAAGGTGGATTACCTTAAGACGCAGAAGAAAAGAGGGCGAGGGATGCAAATGTGCTTGAAGGTTACTGCCCTCCTAGCCACCACTTTGTTGCTATAGTCATCGCTTTTGATGTCCCAAATAACTGCACGACTTTCTATATCACTTATAAAATATTCCGTGATAATGAAATCTAAACTCATGGCTACAACGTGTACAGTATAATATACAATGAATGTTTCGCGGCACTGTCTCATAAATGACTGCCTGTCTGTTGGCAAATCTGCAGTGCTGTGTCTGTGGTCTGTGTCCCAGTGCGAACACTCCAATTCCAACTAATGTATGTCCGGCGGTGACTGCTGTGAACACAGCGACGGTGTCCGTCACATGTGGTGAGGGTTAGTCACCGCTTGGTCACAGTGGCTCAATGAGGCAGTGTGGTGTCCCGGTGTGAATGCTTCAGTTCAAACGAACGTATCTCTGCCGGTGACGATCGCTGACGACCGTCACAAGTGTCCCAGTTTGATGGGTTGGGTTGTTTGGAGGAGGAGACCAGACAGGGAGGTCATTGGTGTCCCAGTGTAAAACGGGCACATCACATCTGTGCACACAGATCGTTGCGTGTGGACAGAAGATTTGCACCAACCTGATGTGTGTGCAAACCTGGAAGTTGGAGTTGGAGGTTTGAGCGAAACCTCTCAAATCTGTGGGTTCAAACCACATCTGCGCAGACAAATTGGAGCATGTGGACAGGAGATCGCCGAAAGTCTGGCGCGAAACAGCTGTTAGCTCAATCTAGTGTTTGTATTTGAGCGCACAGGGCATTAAAATGGCTGATATTCGTCAGTGTTCTCGAGAGTTTGCAAGTGAATTCATTGAAATATATAGAAACCACCCATGTTTGTGGAAGATTAAAAGTAAAGAATATAGTGACCGAGACAAAAAGACAGCAGCATACAATGTTCTAATTGAAAAATTGCGGGCAGTTGACGTCTCGGCAAACAGAGAAACAGTAATTAAAAAAAATTCGTTGCGAACTGTTTACGGAAAAGAGTTATCCAAAGTTCAGAAATCTAGAAGATCTGGTGTAGGAGTAAATCAAGTATACCAGCCAACGTTATAGTATTTTGATCTGCTTGGCTTTCTTAGTGATCAAGAAACGCCAAGACCAAGCAGGAGTACAATTGAAGATGAAATTGGAGCGTCAATGTGCGAGGAAATGGAACACGAGGTAATGTAAAACAATACATTTCACATACGTTTATCAAAGGTTTATTCAAAATAATATATTTGTGTGCAAACATAATAGAAAATTAACTGCTGTTATAAAAAGAAACATGAATATACTTGTCCATGTTTTAGGTTCGCCCTGCAACTCTCGCAGTAAATTTACGTGAGAAAACTGCTTTCGCTTTAGCAGCCACTGTCTACACCAAGACCGCTTTCTCTGTTTCCTGTGGTTGGTTTGAATGTTTCTTGCAACACAAGTTGCGAACACAGACCACAACAGAACCCGCTCCATTTCTATATTTCAAAATAACTGAATTAAATTTTTGACGTTTACGGGGAGCGTAGTCGCTTGCCACTGATATTTCTTTTCTACACCGACAGATGGCGGGCGAGTAGTAGATTGCGGTTTGTGTCGTGTGAACACACCACATTTGCAGCGATCTTTTGCATGTACAGACATCTGCGCCGATGTCTGCGCAGACAGATCGTTGCGTGTGAACCGGGCTGTCGGCATAGAAAAGAAATATCAGTGGCAAGCGACTACGCTCCCCGTAAACGTCAAAAATTTAATTCAGTTATTTTGAAATATAGAAATGGAGGAAGTTCTGTTGTGCTCTGTGTTCACAATTTGTGTTGCAAAAAACATTCAGACTAACCGCAGGAAACAGAGAAAGCGGTCAAAATGGTGTAGACAATGGCTGCTAAAGCGAAAGCAGTTTTCTCACATAAATTTACTGCGAGATTTGCAAGGCGAACCTTAAGAAAGCCAAGCAGATCAAAATACCATAATGTTGGCTGGTATACTTGATCTTCTAGATTTCTGAACTTTGGATAACTCTTTTCAGTAAACACTCCGCAACAAATTTTTTTTATTACTGTTTCTCTGTTTGCCGAGGCGTCAACTGCCCGCAATTTTTCAATTAGAGCATTGTATGGTGCTGTCTTTTTGTCTCGGTCACTATATTCTTTACTTTTAATCTTCCACAAACATGAGTGGTTTCTATATATTTCAACGAATTCACTAACAAACTCTCGAGAACACTGACGAGTATCAGCCATTTTAATGCCCTGTGCGCTCAAATACAAACACTAGACTGAGCAAACAGCTGTTTCGCGCCAGATTTTCGGCGATCTCCTGTCCACAAGCTCCAACTTGTCTGCGCAGGTGTGGTTTGAACCCACAGATTTGAGAGGTTTCGCTCAAACCTCCAACTCCAACTTCCAGGTTTGCACACACATCAGGTTGGTGCAAATCTTCTGTCCACACGCAACGATCTGTCTGCGCAGATGTGATGTGCGCAGACACATCGTTGCGTGTGGACGGGCCTTTAGACTCTGTGGTGTAGAAGAGGATTTCGACAATCGTCATCTTTGGTCAAACCAGCCTTTGCTCTAAGTGTCATATCTTTGCTGTTGTGATAGGTCTCACTTTCTTTTTCCGGTTTGGTGGTGTGTAGTGCTTGTTGAATTCGACGATTGAGGCAGATATCCAAATTCATCGAGGTAATAGTGTTCTGTTTAAAGAGTTGCATATTGTTCCCGTACTTTATTCTTTGAGTGTTCCGTTTCCAGTAAATCCAAATTTTTATATGTGGTGTGTATGAAAATCTGTGAAGGTTAAGAATCTGTGTAACTGGACTTAATTCTTTCTAGGATGTTGATGCCAAAGAAGAATAGAGTTGCTATTTACGAATACCTTTTTAAAGAAGGTGTTATGGTCGCCAAGAAAGATTTTCATGCGCCGAAACATCCTGCTCTCGAACTACAAACCATACCTAACCTTCAGGTGATAAAAGCCATGCAGGTACTGTAAATTTGGTTACTATCACGTATAGCACTTAGTTTTATAATGGATGGCACATAGCATTAACTGTTCTGGAACCAATTTTGTTTTCGCTGGTTGGGTCAAATGAAAACACACTTCGTCGACGTTGTGTTATAGTCAGTGTTACGTTAATGTGACAGTAAAGCAGGGGGCACTAAATTGTCACCAAGTATTGCGCATAAGACCTAATGCCATTTACACGTAAGCCAGAGTATGTCAGAATTCTTTCAGCTGTGTCGTAAGTTATAGTTTCTCATTAGATAATAGTTTATGCAGTTTGTACGGGGAAACGTGATTGATGTAACGTACTACTCGTGCTATATAAAACCCCAACACTAAACTAGCTGTGTTAAAGGTGCCAAATTGAGTTTTACGTGTTTGGGTTAAGTGTTCGTAAGTGCTGATAACATAATCAAGAGAATGCAAACATCACAGATCCGTATTTTATTGGTACCTACTTGCTTACAGTACTTAGATTCCCCGAATCACGTAGTTTGTCTCAAAACGCATAATTGCTAGAAAATGAATATTATGACAAAATTGTAGGTAAGTGAACATAGTTTCATATGCCTACTTGGTGATACAGGTGAAATAAGTGAAAATGCAGTCTATTGATGCAGAGCCAGGGAACATTGTGGGACTTGCTGTCGTTCTCTCCTTCACTCTGAATTATTTCTGGGATAGACGATGTGTGCCAAGTCAACGAGCTGTTCCAGTAATGCCTCCAGCTATGAACTTCATTTCCAGAGAATATTTTTGGATTGAGGGAATCACGGGTGCACTATGGAATGTAAACCCTTTCATCCACTCGCACTGCATACATGTCAAGCCCATTGTACTGCCTTCAGGCTCCCTCTGTTGACAAACAACTAGAACTACAAAGGCAGTTTTCCTAGATCAGTTAGCATTACTGGCACCCCATCATATAACACGTAATTTGTAGCATTTAGGCCAGCCAACATTTTGGTAGGTAGCTTGTTTGTATGATTTCAGACATTTAAAATGTTTATATGTCCAGATATTTGTTCTTATTTTTTAATAAAACAGGTGAAAGTACATGGTAGAAATTGAGGTAGCCTCTCATCACTCAGTATGGCTTTTGTCGCTTATTTGTAATGATTGGCTGTTCTGACTTAAACCTTGTAGAAAAGTCTAAAGGAATTTCAGTTAGAAATCCCATGCTACGTGCATGAAATTGTCTTTGTAGTCACATGGGTGACCAGTTGTAAACTTGACCCAGTATCAGGGATGACAGTCATCTAAACAATGAGACCAAAAGCAGTGTTATTTCTATATACAAGTAGCAGTTAATATATTATTTTCAGTATCACAATGTTTCCTCTCAATGTCAGTTCTGAGGTTGTAATTATGGTGGGACCTGAGAACATTTTTTTAATACATTAGTTTTTGCAGCTACTGTTGATATGACAATGCGACTTAAATCTCTTGATTCAGTTACAAAATGTTCTCGCACACAATGAATTGTGGTGATTTGCTGCAGAGATGTGCTCATCTCAACCTGTCCCCATACAGGTGATTTGCCAAGCAGGTTCAAGGAATATTTAAAACACCACTGTTCAGAAGTTACGCTAGAGTAAACAAACTGCTTACCATAACTGGTTAAGAATTTTTTGGGGAGCATTAGGTTATATGAATTGAGGAAGATATTTTTTACTGCTGTATAGTAGATTTGTTCTAAACATTTAAATTGAAAAATACACTTAGTATTATGGTCTGTCACTCTTTTATAAGTTTTGTTATGGTTACATCCAAATGAAATGGTCCAATAAAAATTATGTTGGTTGCTTGACCATTTTTAAGTATTTTAAGTTTATCACCCTGTAATTGAGATGTTCAAAACAGTTAAAAAAAATTACCTTTCACCTTTACTGAATGGCGGCCATTTTAGTTTGTAAGTGCACGATGATTCGGAGATATGGAAGTATCCGATCCTGCCCATCTGCTTTGACCCACGTCGTCACAAATCTGGCGGAAACGACCATAAACCACGATTCCAATATGGCGCATATAAAGTCGTTATGTACACATTATGAGGACGAAAATACATCGAAAAACAAAAATAAACACTTTTCACAAAAAGCCTAATGACACTAAGGGGACAAGTGCGGGAAATGGGGTGTTTTTGGGTGGGGGCAAACTAAATAAAAAACAAATTTAGACACCCACCCCTATACAAAACCACACAAAACGATGAAAAAACACATTACAAAACTCCCCAAATACCACTAAACACAATATTATCAGGAATCTGACAATTCCCGTGACCCATATAGCTCAAAAACATCTCCTGATATCAATACCAACATACACAGCCACACATTGGGATCGAACACTTCCCTTGACCTGCGCACTGTTAATTTTATCCGTCATATACATTCCTGAACAAAAACAACAACCGATTAATTTTACTAAAATTACCACAGGACGTACAGCGAACAACACTAAATTAACCTTCACACAAAATTGTTAACTTGCTGAAACGAATACCACTACAAACACAGCCGACATTCTAACAATTCTGGATAATGAGCAAAAGGAAACTGATCCCATTACACCACACAAACGAAAACCCTGAACATACCACCAGAGAGCACAACAAACCACAACACGACATCTACAAGCACGCCACACTCATTCAGCGCCGTCATGACGTCACACACAACACCCTCACGTCACGGGTCAAAGCAGACGTGTGGGATCGGACACTTTTGTCGACCCGATGTTTCAGTTTAGAGACTTAAGCAAAAATATCAGTATCTCTGCACTGGGTTAAGTTACAACATGCAATTTACATGATTGTTTTTAGAAAAGTGTCCTATACAACATTGTGTATTACACAAAATACCTTAAATTGAAAAAAAAAAAGTCAGAATGACTTCCAAAGTTTGGTATCCAAATTTTCGAAAATCCACTTTTTAGTCCAAAAATATCAAACAAGGAGTGATTTATGAGTCTATTTTTTGCCATTGTTAGATATCCTACACTACTAGCCTCATATAGAGCAAGAACACTTACAAATGTTTCCTTAATTTTTATAAATTTTTGAAATTTGAAAATTTTCATTTTTGTAAATTTATCTAAAGTGGGACTCAATTTAAAAATGTGATTTATGCAGTTTGTGCACCTATATGACAGCAACATACTGTAAAAATTTCAACATTGATAGCTGACTGTGAACAAAGATATTAATTTTTGAAAATGAGAATTCACATTACTCAACAACTGATCCTATGTCTGTTGCCTATTCATGTGTGATATTGGTGGGATGTAATCAATTATTATTGAAGTAAGGTAGGAAACATCACTGAAGTTAATTTATATTATTCTGATGTACTTAAAATAATTTCAATTAACATCCTTCGGACGAATGTGACTAAAGTTTTAAAGTTCTGTGCCCTGTCAAATGTTTTTACAAAGATTTTAGGGAGAGGATTTTAATTTGCTCACTGTGTGACAAGCTCGCCCATATTTTATGTAAGTGGCCAGCCAAGAACAATTTCCTGTGATATTCTTGTTGCTATGTTTCCCCTTTCCTTAGGTTTTACTTCCTTATGTAGCATTTTCCTTCTTTTCCTGCTTTGTTTGAGTGTGTGCTTTAGTTTTCTTAGGTCAGTCCACATTCGTTTCTTTTAATGTGTGTCAGGGCGCTGATGACCTCGATGTTGAGCGCCCATAAGCCCCAACACACCACCACCACCACAACATCCTTAGAGATGAGACAGTTCCTAAAGCTGGCGATGAATGTTAAGAACACTTATTTCTTTACAGCTTTTGTAATATGGAATAAAACCTCTCAGTTGCTGTGGTAAGTTAAAGCACTGAAAGTTTGCTTAAAACATTTTTCATTGGTATCCAAACTTTGTCACTAGTAGATATCTTGAATGATGTTCTTGGGCCAGCAGGGTTATAAAAATGCACAAAAACATCGTTTTCCAAACTTATTTTTTCAACCTCTGCAAGCCACCGGTGCCCATCATACATCCATGCCACTGTGATTCAACGATAGACAGATGTAATTTTGCTGACACAATGATCCTCTTAAATTTCGGTTTCTGGTGTTACATAGCATCGAACTAAGTTTTCTGCAATGCCAAGGAATTTGTGGAAGTTCCTTGTATTGCTATACAGTTTTCAAATCTGGTTTGAAGTGTTGTTTTCATATGCAGAACCGCTTCTTTCTTGATCAGAAAATAGTTAATGCCTTTAATATTAGTCTTGCAAAAGACATAAGTCCTGTACTGTGAGAATTTGGTCTGTGGTTGGTCTTCCTAGGCTGGCTTTACTTCGCGTTTTGTTGTACCATTTCCTCCACCATATGCATTTTTAGCATGACAGGATGCAAAAACGTGCCATTCAGCCTCCAACCCAGTCTACTTCGTGGTTGCACAGATTTGGAAAATTCTTTTTGTTCGTTAACGGACTACCACTTCCATCTGAAAAGTATATCAGCTTCTCAACCTTGGGAAAATTTTCTTTTATGTAATTTATTACGTACTTTTGAAACATGTGTACAGTGAAAGTGTTGTGCTCCAAGAATTCGTGTAGAACGCAAATTGAAGAACTGCAAACTTCATCTTTCTCATTTTTAAAGTAGAGAATAAATGGATGCACTGTTACCATGTCATTGACAAAGTGGTACCCTTGTATTGCATCCTGAACCACAGTATTGCGTCCTGAACCACAGATGTAAAATTTTCTGCAGTCAATGTGCATTCAGTTTCATGAAGTTGTGGTCAGTTTGACATATTGATAATATAAACAAACATATACAAAGTGTGTCTCTGAGCATCCAGGTCACAAAATTTTGACCTTCCATTACACGCCATTCAATATAGGAGTTTTTGAAAGCTACCTAAGTTCATTTAAATTTGACAGCACTAGTCGTTTCTGCTTTGTTACTTTAACTCAATTTGTAACAACTCTTTTGCTATTTTTGCACCCTGGGCATATTCTCCACTTATACCTACTCCTTTCTTCTTTCCCAAAACTGGAAGAATGCCTTTCCTTTCTCTAATTTTTGGGTTAGTTTAAGCAAATGATGAGAAATGTTGAATTCATGAACTTTTCTCTTGACCATGAGTCAGGGAGCAAACTTAAAATTTTAACTTCCTTACTGACAATAAACCTAAATGTAAACGGGCATTTTTATTGCCATAGAACAAAAACAAAAGCTCCTATTGTTTAACATTGCATTATTTGAAATAAACTAAATGAGTATTGGGTGATAGTGTTAACTAAATATGTCACAATTAAATTTTATTACAGTGAAACAATAAACCATTTAAATAGGCAACAGCCATAAGATCAGGTGTACAGGAATGAGAATTATTTCCTCATTTTCAAAAATTCATATCTTCGTTTAGTCAGATATCAATGTTGAAATTTTCACTGTATGTTGCTATCATATAGGTGTACTAACTGTGCAAAAATTAATTTTTATGTTGAGTCTCACTTGAATTACTTTAGAAAAAATGAAAATTTTCTAATTTCAAAAATTCATAAAAATTAATGAAACATTTGTTGTTGTTGCTCAATATGAGGCTAGTAGTGTGTAACTATAGGAAAAAATACTATAAATCACTCCCCGTTTGTTACTTTTGGGCCTAAAAAGTGGATTTTTGAAAATTTAGATACCAAACTTTGGAGGTCATTTTGACTGGTTATTTTTTATTTTAGGGTATTTTGTGTAATAGGCAATGTTGTACAGCACACTTTCCTAAAAACAAACATGTCAATTGCAATGTTGTAATTTAACCCAGTGCAGAGGTATTCAAATTTTTGCTAATGTCTCCAGACTGAAAAATCATTACACGCCTACTTGCAGGCCCACTCATTTTCCATATCGTGGATGAGGACACCTTCCTGGGTGCATTTTCCACCATGCCCTATGCAGAGTTGCTTTCTGCGCCGATGATGACCATGGACTTCTTAGCACCTCATATTGGCACGGTAGCCAGTTCATTGTGGTGGGGCCACCATGTACCCTGTTGGTTGTAGCCCCCTGAAAACACAGTGATAGCTCTGCTGATGCCTGCACCATTAACTCCCCAAGTGTGCCATGGAGTACCCATCTCCCTGGAACATCGCAACTCCTGGCAATGGCCATCCTGCCATGTGGCCCTTGCTGAGGCTGGGTGGCACCCATGGGGAGGCCCCCTGGTCAGAATGTGTGGCATCAGGGCAAATGACATGCCATGAAGCGTAGCACATAATTTCATGTTGGTGGTCTGCCACCAGCCGTCTCTAAGTGGGCAGTCTAACTTCAATACTAAGATATATGACCCCAAATCGTTACCTCCCTGCCCACACAATGAGAGGAACACCAGGCTAAGGATGGCAGTGAAGCTTATTAGCACTGTTACCTTCTATATGCGAGAGTTGATGGGGAATCTTTCATGTCCATGAAGCCTAAGTTTTTTGTCGAGCATTTGGAGAACAAGTTTGGGGAGGTGGAGGGCTTATCCAAAATGCACTCCAGGTCAGTCTTAAATAAAAACAGCATCCTCTGCCCAGTCACGGGCATTACTCGCTTGTGACAATTTGGGGATGTTTCTGTTACCATCATGCCCCATAAGAGCTTAAATATGGTCAAGGGTATTATATTCCACAGGGACCTTCTTTCGCAGTCTGACAACAAGCTGCGTGCCAATTTAGAGCAGCTAGGTGTTCATTTTGTCTGGTGCGTCTATTGGGGTCCGAGGGATAATGATGTCTCCACCGGTACATTCATCTTGGCCTTCGAGATGACACATTGCCCAAGAAGGTCAAGGTGATGGTCTACCGCTGTGATGTCAAGCCATATATCCCTCCCCCAATGCAGTGTCTTAAGTGCCGGAAGTGCAGCCTTATGTCTTTCTGCTGTGCTTCCAGCGTCAAATGTAGAGATTGTGGACGTCCATCACATCCCAATGCTCAATGTGCCGTGTCTCCCATCTGTGTAAACTGTGGAGAGCATCATTCGCCTTGCTCGCCAAACTGCATGATTTTACTGAAGGAGGAAAATCATGGAATATAAGACCCTGGACCGACTGACCTACACTGAGGCTAAGAGGAAATTTGAACGCCTACATTCTATGGCTATGGCCACCTCTTACTCGGCTGCTACAAGAACAGTTATCGCCCCATCAGTTCCTCGCATTCCTGTCACCTCTCAGAACCAGAGGACTACACCTGCCCCCTTGATGGTGGGGAGGCAGTTCCCTCCCAGTTGCTCCTGCACAACCTACTTAGAGAGCAACCCCCCCCCCCCCCCCCCCCCCCCCAAAGGGATATCAGTCCCCACTTCTGAGCCAGGGAAGTGTAAGTTTTCTTCAGCACCTCTTGCTAGGAAGGGGTCCCTTGTGTCATTCCCTTCCCAGGTTTGTGCTAGTGGGAAAGATGACACCTACCAGTGGCTGAAGAGCCCAAAAGCAGCTGGTCGTAGTGCTTCACGCCCATCCTCAGTCCCGGAGACTGAATCAGTGAAGTCCTCCCAGCCAGGGAAACCCAATGAGCAGTGAGAGAAATCCAAAAAGGAGGTCCCCAAGACTAAGGGAATTGTGGTAGCACCCATACCACTGCTACCTAAAAGCTCTGCGCATGAGGTGGAGATTGTTGTAGATATAATGCAAAGTGTGTGTTAAGATGATAAATGTGAACCATTCATTTTATTTCTCCTTGTTATCAAAAGGTAGACTATAAGTAAATGCCACAAGTTTAGAAAAGGTGTAATGTTAACGCTTCTAGGCAGTTAATTTATATGAATAAACATGTGATTTTGATTAATCAGATTACATTTTCTGGAGAAGCATTAAGAGGCTCAATTACTTAACACGCATTGTACCTAGAAAACCCAACAACTCAAATCAGTTCGTTGCTCCTGTCAGGTGTTGATTCAGGATAAAACACTGCATTTAATAAAAGAATAATTGTTTATTGTAGGCTGTATTGTACTTAAAATCGTACTGTTAGCAAGTTCCGGCAGTCATTATCAAGCACATTTGCTTTGGTTTGTATTATGCTTTGTGCTCATTGCATTCTTTTTGTCACTTACATAAAACCAGGATATAATATAAACGAAATGTAATACACGACACAGTAAATGTGCTTGAACAGCATGATTTTGATAAAGCACAACACAGCCTTCAAGAAACAATGTATTTAACACTTTGCGGCTGTGGATCCCTACAGAAGCAAAATCTTTAGACCCTATGGTGGTATAGTCATTAGAACATATTAGTTATTCCCTAGCCTCACAGAAATGGATATTTTTGCACAAAATTAGTTTTGTTAAGCTCATAATGTAATTTGACGTAACTGAAATAGAAATATTTAGCTATGCATTTCACTCAGAATTGATAATTGCTAATATCATGGACATAGTTTCATTGACTACAGATTTTTTAAATATATGTTTAATGGGTAGCTTTCATATTGTTTTTTTAGCTCTGCAGATTGCATTTCCCAGTGCTTTAGGAGAAATTTTATGCATGTTTTGTCATTTTGCTGCTATTTAAGTTTTCCTTAATCATGCTCACAGTTTCCTTTTTGAAGCCCTTTTCGGTTGCTCTTACTTTTCTGCCAATGATGAACTACTTTTCTTATGGCAATATTGTCCGCCTCCCTCTCAGTGCCTATGTTTAAATGTTTCCCTTCATCTTCCAGCTTCTTCCCATTTTGCCAGCATTATTTCCATGGAGTAAGAGACATAACTACATTTAGCCAATATTTTGTCACAACTGGCTTGTCACATGCCCAACGAAAGGAAACATACAGAACATGACCTCATATTTCAGAAACAAAGATTACTAATTTAGAATTGATAATTGCTAAGATCATGGACATAGGAAGCCTTATACACATCAGATATCAGTTGTATCTGTGTTTGTAATTTCACTTTATGTAATTGGTAACAGGCATTTGAGTACACACCCACAAACTGCACAGTAGTTTTGTTTCTTTAGTAGCTCTTTCTTTGTGTTTTGACATAGTTACTTAAGACAAAATGCTGTTTGATGCTATTGTTGTAGTATTGCTCTTATGTTATAACCTCTGGCTACGAAGTGCTCAATTGGGACAAATAAAAAAGCTGTGGGAAAAACTAGTGTGTATTGATTTGGTTGCAGATGTGCACTAGCAATTATTAGACAGTTGATTATATTTTATTTAGTGTTTTTTGTGCAAAAGTAATTGGTAGATTACTTTTTAGTGTTAATACAACCAAGGTTCTTTGGGGAAATATTCATTTAGGTAAGATAAAACGTTTATTGATATCTTCATGTAATTTTAAGTTTTGATGTGGTTGGTAGAATGGAAAATTATGGTTTTCCCTTAAGAAGTATGTCATGAGGAAGATATGCATAATCTTGTGACTGCTGCCCCATCCCTTTGAAAATAAAGTGGCTAGATAGTGTTTAAAAAAAAGTACAGGACAATTAATAGATCTTATTAATTTTGTTTCATCTTTTGCAGTCATTGAAGTCAAGAGGATATGTAACAGAGCAGTTTGCTTGGAGACATTTTTATTGGTACCTTACAAATGAAGGCATAACATACTTAAGAAGTTATCTTCATCTCCCAGCTGAGGTAAGTATAGCACATTAAGGGTAGCATATAGAAGTGCAACTTTAATCCATTGTCTTGGGCTTAGAGCATCCACATCCACCCTGCTTTGCTGCTGCTATCTCACAACAGGCGGGTCTTGCTCAGCTTAGTCAGTTACCTGAGACCCTTGCCCAACCAGTCCGATTTTCTTAATGGTTTCTCTTTGGAGTATTGAGTTGTTCCTCCTATAGTTATGTATTTGTAAGCTTTTCTTGTCTTTGTATAGTTTAAATAATTGGTGCTGCCTGAAAGTGTCAAGAACAATAAATCAGAATTTTTGAGACTGGGTTATCATATAGCCCAACAGATCAGGAACTTTATACACACTTCTTATGAGTAGGTAAGTTGAATGGTAAAAGTTTTGGCTGTATCATTGTTAATGTGCCCATGCAGTGCAGTAAAAGTATTGATACTACTGATGTCAAGTGATGACTTTTAGTTTGGTTATGGAAGATTCAACACTGTCTATGAGGGGCAGTAAATCTTACCATAAAAACATTGGTCACATTATTTTTAGTTACAGAATTGTTTACAGCAAGTCTCCAATTTTCTCAAATTTCCAGATTGTTCCATCAACTCTGAAACGCCAAGCACGGCAGGAAACTGCTCGACCGAGGCCGAGTGCTCCTCGCTCTGAAGCTGCCAGGCCAGCTGAAGACCGTGCTGCGTACAGGCGGGCCCCAGGTGCTGCTGCTGCAGGCCCAGACAAGAAAGCTGATGTTGGTGCAGGGACAGGAGAACTTGAATTCGTAAGTATATGTTACATTTTGTGAGTAAGAATATTCATTTGACATAATTTTGTAAATTATGAATATTTAAAATTTCTGTTTTCAGAATAACAAGTCTTATTAATTTTTTGTTCATTAATTGTAATCAGAGTTGCAAACTTTTAAGTGTACACTTGCTTTCTCTAATCTCAGCAGGACAAACTGTGTAAAGTTAATTTGTTTCAATTCTGCAAGTTTTTACACATTGGCAGCATGCAAGAAAAATTTTGAATTGACATTTGTAAATTGAGGTTTAAATATTGACTAAAGCTGGTACCACACCATCAAATATTCTTCAAGAAAGACATTTGACGTCATAGTGCCTTCAGAATGGCTAACGAAGACTTATTACAGTGCTCTGCAGTCGCATGTACATAAACTGCATTGTATTTGGTAGAGGGGCAGAGAAAAGAAAGAGGAAACATTCCTGCGAACAGCAGTGGATTTTATAGTGAGGTGCTAAAAGCATCAAACAGAATCAATTACTAAAGCATCAAACAGAATCAATTACTGGAGCTGTAAGCAGAGAATGTAAAGTCGTATGAAAATTGCCACTGGATGATAGTACATTGCAGTATGTGCTCAAGAAAGTGGCTTTTCGTATTACGAAGCAGGACTCCCCTCAGAAGTGCTACTCCTGCAAGAGACACTTCTTGTAACATATGTGATTTCTTACAAGAGAAAGCTATTCTAGTTCACCATATAACATTCAAATGCCACACTGCACATTAATGAAGATAGACCACAAATGTGTGAAGCTTTTTATAAAGTGCTGAAGGAGTAATATCTGAAGGCAAATAACTGTTTAGTATGTACTATAGCTAATAAGAAATATTCTTATTTCCACAACAGTTGTGGATTTTCATTATCCTGGCCATAATTCACAGCTAATGGCCTTCAGCAATTTTTATAGCTCCCACTTTCTATTTTGTATGTAGAATGCTGCAAGTTACAGTGCTTAAACTTCCTTGTACATACTATCAGTTTCATTGTAGATGCAAAGCATCATTAAAACTTAGCAGTGTTGGGAAACAATAGATGTCAGACACCTGCATCAGTGTTAGTGCTCCAAGCAGTTAAGTTTCTCTGTGCAGTAAACAGATGGTCACTTTTGATCAAATGTAAGGTAAGGTGTTAGATTTGATCAAAGAAAATTTGACTGAGGCCTAACTTTGACAAAGTGCCTTATTACACTATCAAATTTTGTCAAAGAAACTTTTAGGAAGGAAATTTGATAGGGTAATATTGGCCTAGGGCATTTTAGCAACAGCAGTTATGAAGTTTCAAACAATCTTAATCTAACAATTAAGGAAGTGCTTCCATCTTTCTATAGCTTTTGTACTGATGGTGTGTTCAGCTTTGGCTGGAGTGTGGTTTGTGGGGTAGATTTTGTTTACAAATTTTCATTTCACAAGTCCAAACAGTTGTAAGAAGGTAAAGCCTCATCAAAAATCCCTGCCTCATTTGTCAGTTGTGAAATTTGGCACATTCTTAGATAAAGATAAAAATGCTGTTGTTGTTACTCTAAGTATTATAGTGTACAAAATGCAGGATTACTTAGTTTTAGCCCCTTGAAGTACTTCACGTAGTTTTTAACAGGATTTTGGAAAGTGTGCAGTTGTCAGTGTGTTGCAACTTGTTTTGAAATAACTTTCTTTCGCAATTCTTATATAATGCTTAACTTAGTTGGTGTAAAGAATATTTTAAAATCAGACTTGCACAAACTTTGCTGTTTGGTCGGTGTTGTGGTCATTGATGATTCCCACTTTACTGCAAACAGCTTGTGTGAATGTTGTGAAAAATATATAATAGTAAAATTATATTAAGTTCATTGCTGTCACTAATAATTTTGTGATAGTCAGTCATTCACTCTAATCCTCAAATTTTGATTTTCAGCGCGGCAGTTTTGGAAGAGGACGGGGAGCACCTCAGTAATCTGTGGCTGATTTGTAAAATACATTTTTATGCCTAAAATAAAAAAGTTGAAATATTTGTTGTATTTTTCCCATGTTTGAGAAACCTTTTTACAAATATGAATAAATTTATCCATTATGGGTGTGTAACACTGCTATTGGTGATGAATAATGGTCTCCACCAATTACTGCATCCTTTGCCTTTAGTTTTATTGTTAGATTTTGTGGCCGCATTCTGTGCTGCTTCTTTAGGTTATACTTTCTGCCACAGCTACATGACCCCCAACAATTTTGGAAACACAATGAATATATACCATCTGATGAATCACTAAGCAATTTGAAACAAGTAATGGAAAATAAAAATTTAATAATAAAATAAAACATGACTGGTTGCAGTAATTTGTGGAAGCCAATGAGCAGAGTTTGTTTACCAGAAAATGTTTCTCGGATACTTGTATGGAATTGGGGACCTAGAAACGACTGAGACGCTTCATGCCCACCGTAGCCGGAACCCAGGGTTATTGTGCGGTTTGGCCCCCAGTGCACCTCCCTCCCGGGAACGTCTCTCACCAGGCGAGTGTAACGCCAATGTTTGCATGGTAGAGTAATTGTGGTGTATGTTTCTAGAAAGTGTTTGCACAGCAATCACCAACATATTGTAACTGAGGCATAATAAGGAGAACCAGCCCGCATTCACAGAGGCAGATGGAAAACTGCCTTAAACCATCCACAGGCTGGCAGGCACACCGGACCTAGACACTAATCTGCCAGGCAGATTCGTGCCGGGGACCACCACACCTTCCCACCTGGAAAACAGTACGTTAGACTGCACGACTAACTGGGTGGCATACTTACTATATCTGCAAGAAAATAATTTGCCTTTTCATACTGATAATGCAAGTGTAGATAATTTGTGAAATGTGAGGACTACAGGTTAAATGCACTGTTTCAGTTGCAGGAGGCTTGTTCATTGTTAATATTTACTAAGTTCAAACTGCTGCATCAAAAATTATAATGTAATTTATTGTGCATCTTGGAAGAATGTCAGACAAAACATACTTTCAATCCCACTGTGTGTGCCATTAAGTGCATCTAAGTTTTAATTAGAACAGGGTATTTGTTGGCCGTGCTGGCCAGTCTTACTTTGATGCTCCATTAAATGTAGTATGGATGTATTTTTTGTTGGCAGTGTAGGTATGTGATTTGTTTTCTTGTGCAGACAGGCTTGCTTGCTCCTCTCCCTGCCCCTACAATATGTATATGTACAGTGGTTTGCTAGGATTGTTCTGCTGTACATGCTAAAACTGATAATTGCTACTAAAAAAATCAAAGCTTCATCACAGTTCTCACATTTGACAGGCTAATATGATTTTGGGTTCTTTTGTAGAGTGGATCATTAGTGTATGTTATTGCTACTTGGATTCACAAAAGTTTATCACCCCTTTATTTTGTAATTAATATAAATTGCATTGCATAGAGATAACCAAATCTCAAAACAAATATTTGTATGGCAAAATCCAATGGATTTTTTCACAGCATTCCTGAGCAATGTCTATACACAATGGAACATCCCCTTGCTTTGCTTGGATGTAGTTTTGAATATACCTTCAGTGTGATCAAGCCAGAATGGTGTAAATCAGCCCAAATTTCAGTGGTGATTCTGCATAAGCTGTAAACTGTATGTGATTGTTGTGATCTCCAATAGTGGCTCATTTCAATGATCCATATATGTTTGAGTTTGTCTGGGGAACAGGCAGGCTACTCCATTCCGGTTTGCTGAAGGAACAAGTTCCATGAGAATAGCTCAATAAGCAAACAAGTTATGTTGAGATGGAATTGCCATGTGCACTGACTGGCATGTCACCATGTGTGAAGCAGAACTTGCTTGTTATTAAAAATATTAGTGTCTGTAGGTTAAAACTTGAAACAAAAGAATGGCTCCAAATTTTCCAGATAGGGTGTTCAAAATTTTGTACTTGATACGTATTGTAACTTGTAATATCTTAGATACTCATTTACTTTTTTTGTTAAGGCAATTCTGGTTGGGGTGGAAAGTGTGAACAGAGACTCAAGGCCCTGTGATTAACTAGGCTGCAACAGCTTGGACTTGTTACAGTGTTAACTCTATGTTCTCCCTAAATGGTTCTGGCATGCACTGTGTGTGTGTGTGTGTGTGTGTGGTTTTTTACACACAAGAATTTTTCTTAGTTACATGACTTCCCATATTCTGATAATGATGGCTGTGGCTCTCAAAGCATTAGTGTTAAAACCCAAAGAAATCCTTTCCCTACCATAAAGTTAACTGTCAAAGCAGTCACAATGGAGGTTCAGCAGTAATAAAAAGTTGTTGAAGCTACAAAAAGCTGTGTAAAATCAATTGACAGCAGAAAGATTTTTGTGGCAAATTTAGGTGTATTTCAAAAGTAGTGCTGCTGTGGCAATGGTGGTATGTGTAATTTTTACTAGAAAAAGTGCTGAGAAACTATTTAGGTTGTTACATGTGTCTGTGCGACATGGGAGTGGTTCTTTCCCCTTTTCCTCACATTGATCCATCTTGGAGGCAAATGGGAAATAGATGGCATATTTGTCATAGTAGACAAGGAACTCTCATCCACAGAGGTATAAATTGAAGCTGTAGGCTAGATTAAAACTATAAACTCGATACATATGTTCCCCAATCATGTTATCATTTGGGATACTTATACTAATATGGTTTAGTCACTTGGCCTGCCAAGACACCTTGTGAAAAATACTAAAGGCTATCTCTGAAAACTCCTTGGGAAACCCACTCATGAAGCAGATTTATGCCACACTGAAACCAGAACCATGAAAGAACAAAAAAAAAAACGAGCAAAAGTTTTGTAATGAGAGTAATAAGAAACTGTATATTACATGATAATCTCAGGACCGTATATTTTGCTTATGTGCATTCAATATTGAAATATGTTGTAGTGTTTTGGGGGAAATTGTGGAGCTAGTCAGAAATCATTTAGATTACAGAAAGAGATTGTTAGAAAGTTTAGAGCGAAGATCATCATGCATGCCACTATTTAGGGAAAATAAAATACCAGTTCCATGTATTTATATACTTGAAAATGTAATTATTGTAAAAGAAAAAATAAACACCAGCAGTCCAAGCATCACCCGTAATGAATCTGTACATAGCTACCACACAAGACAAATGATGTACATGTACAACAGACAAACACAGCCCTATTACAGAAAGGTATACTCCACCCTGGCATCAAATTGTACAATGCATTACCCAAATCCACAAAAATAAGACTTAAAAGTTCAAATCAACTGAAGGATTACTTGGTTGAACACTGCTTCTGTACAGTAAGGGAATATCTAGGAAAACTAAACGGCCTCACCAATTAAAACTTTTTTTAAGATGTGTAGAGTAAGAAAAATTATATAATTTAATCTTTCGTTAATGATACCTGGAAAAAAGATCAAGGAATGTGTATTGTAATTCATGAATGGTCCCATAACTTCTCTGCACTGTACAGTCCTAGATTCATAGGAGCAATAAATAAAACAAGTAAAAAGGTTTATATGTTCAGTAACCTAGATAAAGCATTAGTATCATTCCTCAGGTAGGAACTTCAAACATTCAGTGCTGGCAGGGAGCATGAAGAGGAACAATGGCTCAAAATTAATCAATAGAGAAACTGCAACTACTACATAATAGGTGCAAAACAATACATTGCACTATAGATAGAGATGCTGTTTGAAGCATTCAGTGACTACTGTAGCAAATTATCTACATTGATACTCCGCAAGCCACCCAACGGTGTGTGGCGGAGGGCACTTTACGTGCCACTGTCATTACCTCCCTTTCCTGTTCCAGTCGCGTATGGTTTGCGGGAAGAACGACTGTCTGAAAGCCTCCGTGCGCGCTCTAATCTCTCTAATTTTACATTCGTGATCTCCTCGGGAGGTATAAGTAGAGGGAAGCAATATATTCGATACCTCATCCAGAAACGCACCCTCTCGAAACCTGGCGAGCAAGCTACACCGCAATGCAGAGCGCCTCTCTTGCAGAGTCTGCCACTTGAGTTTATTAAACATCTCCGTAACACTATCACGGTTACCAAATAACCCTGTGACGAAACGCGCCGCTCTTCTTTGGATCTTCTCTATCTCCTCCGTCAGACCGATCTGGTACGGATCCCACACTGATGAGCAATACTCAAGTATAGGTCGAACGAGTGTTTTGTAAGCCACCTCCTTTGTTGATGGACTACATTTTCTAAGCACTCTCCCAATGAATCTCAACCTGGTACCCGCCTTACCAACAATTAATTTTATATGATCATTCCACTTCAAATCGTTCCGCACACATACTCCCAGATATTTCACAGAAGTAACTGCTACCAGTGTTTGTTCCGCTATCATATAATCATACAATAAAGGATCCTTCTTTCTATGTATTTGCAATACATTACATTTGTCTATGTGAAGGGTCAGTTGCCACTCCCTGCACCAAGTGCCTATCCGCTGCAGATCTTCCTGCATTTCGCTACAATTTTCTAATGCTGCAACTTCTCTGTATACTACAGCATCATCCGCGAAAAGCCGCATGGAACTTCCGACACTATCTACTAGGTCATTTATATATATTGTGAAAAGCAATGGTCCCATAACACTCCCCTGTGGCACGCCAGAGGTTACTTTGTCTGTAGACGTCTCTCCATTGATAACATGCTGTGTTCTGTTTGCTAAAAACTCTTCAATCCAGCCACACAGCTGGTCTGATATTCCGTAGGCTCTTACTTTGTTTATCAGGCGACAGTGCGGAACTGTATCGAACGCCTTCCGGAAGTCAAGAAAAATAGCATCTACCTGGGAGCCTGTATCTAATATTTTCTGGGTCTCATGAACAAATAAGGCGAGTTGGGTCTCACACGATCGCTGTTTCCGGAATCCATGTTGATTCCTACATAGTAGATTCTGGGTTTCCAGAAATGACATGATACGCGAGCAAAAAACATGTTCTAAAATTCTACAAGAGATCGACGTCAGAGATATAGGTCTATAGTTTTGCGCATCTGCTCGACGACCCTTCTTGAAGACTGGGACTATCTGTGCTCTTTTCCAATCATTTGGAACCCTTCGTTCCTCTAGAGACTTGCGGTACACGGCTGTTAGAAGGGGGGCAAGTTCTTTCGCGTACTCTGTGTAGAATCGAATTGGTATCCCGTCAGGTCCAGTGGACTTTCCTCTATTGAGTGATTCCTGTTGCTTTTCTATTCCTTGGACACTTATTTCGATGTCAGCCATTTTTTCGTTTGTGCGAGGATTTAGAGAAGGAACTGCAGTGCGGTCTTCCTCTGTGAAACAGCTTTGGAAAAAGGTGTTTAGTATTTCAGCTTTACGCGTGTCATCCTCTGTTTCAATGCCATCATCATCCCGTAGTGTCTGGATGTGCTGTTTCGAGCCACTTACTGATTTAACGTAAGACCAGAACTTCCTAGGATTTTCTGTCAAGTCGGTACATAGAATTTTACTTTCGAATTCAATGAATGCTTCACACATAGCCCTCCTTACGGTAACTTTGAGATAGTTTAGCTTCTGTTTGTCTGAGAGGTTTTGGCTGCATTTAAACTTGGAGTCTTTTGTTGAAAGACTTTGCACAAGACAAATTCTTGTCATAAGTCTGTTAGTATCCAGACACTGAAAGATGATACAGGAACTGAAATTGAGCATAGCCAAGGAAAAGTAGAATTAGTGAGCTCAGTTTTCAAATGTTCCAACAGTGCAGTTGATAAATGGCTAAAATTTGACTAGGGTCGGCACTCAATGAAATCCGTATCAAATTATATACAGAATTTGCAGCTGAGATGGCTTCAGTTTTAAACATGTTATGTGATAAATGATAATTAATTGAAACTCAGCTGCTCACAGTTGTTGATATACCTCGATGGGGACAGCTGAAAATGTGTGCCCCGACTGGGACTTGAACCCGGGATCTCCTGCTTACTTGGCAGACACTCTATCCATCTGAACCACCGAGACACAGATGAATAGCGCAACTGCAGGGACTTATTCCTTGCACACTTCCCGCAAGACCCAAATTCCAAACTGTCCACAATCTACATACATAATGTACCTAATAGGTATTTGCCCATCCACTCATTACTCGCGCACTCTAAGGTGACTAAGAGTTCGAGCAACCTGTGCGCATTCGCACAGACAAAGGTCAATGGCTGGGTAGCCTTTAATTATATGTATGAAGATAGTAACTGTTCTCGAAAGAATGGATACCATTGATGAACATGCAGCTTCTCTAGAATAAATGATAATTAATTGAAACCCTCAGCTACCAACAGGTGTTGTTGATATACCTCGATGGGGACAGCTGAAAATGTGTGTGGTGGACAGTTGGTAATGTGGGTCTCACTGGAAGCATGCAAGGGATAAGTCCCTGCAGTCGCACTGTACATCTGTGTCCCCAGTGGCTCAGATGGATAGAGTGTCTGCCATGTAAGCAGGAGATCCCAGGTTCGAGTCCCGGTCGGGGCACACTTCCAGAAGGAGAATACTTTGGGCATTCATATGTATTTTTTTAGTCTAGGCATTGTTTTAGGTTCTCTGGGTGCTTGCCAGTCGGCAGGGTGAAATTCAGGTTGCACACATACTAGAGACACTTTGAATGTAAGAATTGTAATAGTACATTGCCAAAGTTCAAGATTTTTAGTTTCTCATGAAAAGTTGTCACTTTAAAATAACACTCAGAACTGAGAGTTGGATTAATCCTGAAGTAGAAAGCTCCAAAACATTTAATGACACATGGAGTGTGTATTGAAAAGACAGGTTAGACATCGTAGGACTGCAATTGAGAAGATGTCTACTAAGGCCAGAATTGGGTGTGACGGCTAAGTTATCTGGATGATAGTAACCAGCATAGGTGAACCAAAAGTTAATTAGAGGATAATACTGGCCACTCAATGGTGCTGTAGCAGTTATGGAAAATTCAAAGGAAGTCTATGCTCAGTGGTGTGGGATTACCCTGATGATGCAATATTAGTTGGAAGTGACTTTTAACCTATGGAGTATATACTGAGATGTCAGTAGATGGTGCATGTGGTAGAGTCAGTCTTGCTAAGTAGTTGTTCTGAATGCTTTCTCTGAAAACCGTGTTGAGTAACTAGTTCCACAGCTCTCGCACAATGAAAATATTTTAGACCTTGCAGCTACAAACAGGCCTGACTTTGTTGATAAGAGTGAGGGATTAGTGACTGTGCTGTCATTCACACATTGGTTGCTAAAGTTAATACAGCCATCAAGAATGCTGTAACAGTGTTTATTTTGGAAAGAGTAAATAAGCAGTTGCTAGCATCCTACTTAGTCAAATACACAAATGTCGTTCCAATGTGAATGGACATAGATCAAATAAGGGCAAAGTTTAAACTGATTCTAAATCACACTCTGGATACGTACATGTTGACTAAGTGAATTAAGGTAGGAAAAGACCCATCATGGTTTAATTAACAAAATTTGGAAAATGCTGAGAAACTAGAGGTTCTTTCACTCACTATTCAAAAAAGAATGCAGAAATGTCAACAGGCAAAAGTTAAAATTCCACGGTCTATAAAGAGATGAATGGGCATAGGGTACAATACGTTTACAAAAGATGTTGCTAATAAACATAGAAAATTCTGATCCTACATCAAATCACTGCGACAAAGGGTCCTATTCACTCACTTATCGAGCAATCCAGTGTGCCAATACATTACTATGAAAGGAAAACCAAAGTTTTAAATTCTGCATTTAAAAAATCACTCACACAAGCTGATCATATACATACCATTGTTTGACTGCTGCAATGGAGGACAGTAATAGGCGTCCTTGGTGTTGAAAAACAGCTGAAAGAATTGGGGGAAAAAATGCTAGGTCCAGATGGAAACCTAGTTTGGTTTCACTGTTGACCCCTCCTTGCATTTATCGCAAATATCTTGCCAAGTGCAAAGTACCAAGTGATTGGACAAAAGTGAAAGTGATGAGAGAAGGGTAACAGAACGGAGCCACCAAATTGCAGACCAGTATCTGAGATGTCAGTTTGCTGTAGAATTCTTGAGCCTATTATAAGTTCGAATATAATAAATTACTTAGACAAAAGCTTACATTCACAAATCAAAACTGATTCACAACACCACTCTTGCAAAATCCTCCTCGCCCTTTCCTTGTGCAATATATTGCGAACCATGTATGAAGTGCCAATAGGCAGATTCCATATTCTTAGATTTCCAGAAAACCTTTGACAATGTTGTCCCACTGCAGGCTGGTAATAAAGGTCCGAGCATACGGAAAGGTTTCCAGATAAGACCATGGCTGGACTTTTTATGTCATACAAGCCAGTTCACTGTTCTGGATGGTGAATGTCCTTCAGAGACAAGGATATTGTCAAGAGTGCCCCTGGAAAGTGCAACAGGAAGGCTCTTGTTCTCTATATATAGGTCAAAAATCTGACATATAGGGTGAGCAACAATCTGCGATTGTTTGGTGATAACAATGTAGTGTACAGTAAAGTATGATCATTGAGTGACTAAGCAGACACGGGGTGAGTTAGGAATCCTCGTTGGCGTGATGAGTGGCAGCTTCCTCCAAATGTGGAAGAATATAAGTTACTGGTGACAGGTGGAGAGAAACAATTCCATAATGTTTTAATACTATGTTAGTTGTGTGCTCTTTGTCACAATGGTGATAGTCATATCTGTTAACATATTGACTGCCACGAGACTGCCAGTGTACACAGCAGAGCCACACGACTGATGCCATTTGTCTAGTGGCAGCCACATGCTCCTCTCTGCTTAGTATAGTATAAAGTCATTAGTTTGTATTTCTTGATTGAGTTGATGATGGTGTCCAGGAAACAGAGTTCAGTATCTTGCTCTACATCTGTTATAAAGTATTTTCTGGTATGGACAGAGGATTTGCTTTATCACAGAATACAACCACAAGATTTTAGCTTCAATGGACCCTCTGCCAGTGGAAGAGCACAATATTGGAAACGAAAAAAAAAAGTGACAAAGATGATGCATTTGTGTACATAACTAATAGTGACAGCAGTGAAGATGACAATGATTGTATTTGCTGATGGCAATGGAGTGCAATACATGCACTGCAAGCAGAACAGAAAGAAACCAGAACTGTGACCAAGGTTAACTGGTACATACCTCAGGTGCCATCCAAAGATATGTTGGGCACATGGTGCCAGACTGTCGGTGGCCTCCTGGCAGTCAACATATCAAGTATCTAGATATAATGCTGCTAAGCAACATAAAATGGAAGATTGCTTGTACGGAAAGTGAATGGTTGACTTCAGTTGTTTGGAGAATTCTAGGAAAGATAGATCTATAAAGAGGAATATGTTCAGAACACTTGTGGTACCCATTATTGAATACTGTTGGTGTGTAGGGATACATACAAGACCAGAAGATGCTGAAGCAACTCGCAGCTTGCTGCTAGATTTGTCACCGGGAGATTCAATCAAAATGCAAGTAATACAGAGGTGCTCTGTGAACTTTTTTCATGAATAAATATTCAGATAGTTGAGAGAACCAAAATTTGTTACAGACTGCACAACAGTCCTAGTACCACCACCATCCATCTTGCGTAAGAACCACACAGACAAGAGAAATCAGGGTTCGTATGAAGGTGTATTGACTTATTTTTCCCTCACTCCTGCTAATGGAACAGGAAAGGGAAATACTAGAAGTGCTATAAGACACCCTGTTACATGCACCATATGGTGACTCCCAGAATATATACAGAGTTATTCTTATTAACATTTAAAATCCCTCGAAGCAACATAGATGATGCTGAGACAATAATTAAATGTAAGACATATGGGGTCTAAAATGCTGGGCAATATCCCAAGAAGGGATGAGACATTGAACATGGGCGTGAAAGGATGATACTTCTATTCGAACAAACTGTGCAAATTTTGAACATGTTTTATAAATGTGATCTGTTATAAATGTAAAAGTTACAAAACTATTGTCCTCACTGTAACCAAGTAAATGATGTTCTTATTTTGTGTTTCTTTCCTTTTGTCCCTTTTTTTGTTTACAGACACTATTTAGCAAAGAAAATGTAGGTCATGAACTGGTAATGATGCAGTTCGGAAGCTTATACTCATTTACTTGTGACAAATTATGGTAGGCTTTTGTTGTACTGTACTTTGCAGTAAACCAGTGGAGAAAGCGAGACCGGCAAATAAAATAATTAATCTTACTTTACTCTGAACACACAGTTGTCTAATGCAATGAAAAAATACTGCCTGCCAGACACAAGACTCGAACCCTGAGCTCCATCCACTAAAGTCATACATATGATCCTAACTGACATGAGTACTTGACTTGGGATGGGATGATCAGCTGCAACAGACCGGTTGACTCAATTGATGCACGCATGGTGACATACATCATCTGGTGCCATGTCACATGTTCAACGTTTGTGATCCACTTTCGGGATATTCCCCAACATTTGCGACCCCATGTGTCTTACTTTAAATTACTTCTCTCAGTACTGTCAATGTTGCCTTTGAAGTTTTTAAACATTAATAAGAATTACCCTGTATTTAGATTTTGTTAGATCCATTTAACCAAAAACTGTGCCGATTGGTTGGAAAAAAGCAGAGGTCACATCCATCTACAAGAATGGTAGCAGAAATAATCAACAAGGTGACTGTCCAGTCTCCCTGACATCTGTTTGTTGTAAAATCTTACAACACATTGTGACTTCAACTATAACGAAGTATCTAGTTTAGAATGACCACTTCCAACGAAACCACATGGATTCTGAAACTGGAAATTCATGGTAAGTTCCTAAGGGACCAAACTGCTGAGATCATTGGTCGCTAGGCATGCACACTACTTAATGTAACTTAAACTAAATTAGGACAACACACACATCCATGCCCAAGGGAGGACTCGAACCTCCGACAGGGGGAGTCGCACGAACCGTAGCAAAGCACCTCAGACCGCGCGGCAGGATTCTGAAAAATTGTTCACGTGAAACCATACTCTCTTTTTAAAATGACATTACGAAAACCATGTATCAAGGCAATCAAGTAGATGTAGTATTTACTAACTTCTGAACAGTATTTTACTCAGTACCACAGCAACAGGTAGTAACAGGAGTATGATCACAGGGTGTTTCAAATGTTTGCAGCCGGAGTGAGGAATATTATCCTGGATGGAAAGTCATCGACAGAAGTAGAAGTATCTTCAGCTGTGACTCAGGGAAATATATTGGGACCTTTGCTCTCCATATTGTATATGAATGACCTGACACACAATATAGGTAGTGGTATGTGATCTGAGCTTTCCTGGCATTCATGCTGCTTCCACAGTTCTTGGGTGGTGTACAGCCGTATGCAGTCGTCGAAGGTCCCAATATTTTGGCAAGTGGTGTTGTCATTAGATGGTGTTGGTGGCTTGATGTGTCTTCTGCATGCTGGCAGTCTTTATGCCTGCTGATCCAGAGCCTGGGTCTCACCAGCCCCATTTGCTGCCCATTGTTGGTGAGGAAAGCAGGTGGCATGCAGCTGCGGTAGTGGGACGGAGAATCTCAGTTGGCTTCTGCCTACTGACCCCGTTGCATCACACATCCAGTCACGTTCTGCTTTGATGGAGCTTAGTCCTGTCTCCCATGCCTTGCTCAATGGAGCTTAGTCCTGTCTCCCATGCCTTGCTCAATTTGAAGCCCATGTCATTGTTGGTTAAATTATGAGTCACATGGATTTCAATTGCTTCTTTGAAAATGGGAGTCCCAATGTTTATTCGTGGTAGCCAAGGCTTTCGTTTGCTGGTAATTGATTTTGTGTCCATTTTAAATGCAGTGATCTGCTATTGCAGATTTGATGTGCTGAAGTAAATGGGTGTGCCGCTCATGTTCTGTACACTGATCTTCGATTGTGTGGATCATTTGTCCAATACATGTTTTATTACATTCACATGGAACTTGGTACACCCCCACTTTTTTTGACACCCGTGTTATCTTTCACTGTCCCTAATAAAGCTTGTATTTTGGCTGTTGGGTAGAAAACTGACATTTGGCATTTTCAAAGTAGTCTGCCAATTTTTGACAATACATTGCCAGAAAATGGTATGAAAGTGCTCTTCCTATTGTCTTCTTCCATGTTTTCAGCCTCTGTGTCATTATTGGGGCTCTTTATCACAGGACATCTGAATCTGTCGGTTGCTGTATCAATTCTTGTGGAGGATGGATGGCAGCTATTGTAGCTCTGCCATCAGACATTGTTCATTCAAAATGTACTTGAGTGTTGAGCACACTGTTCTTCTGTGAGGAATGGTGGCAACTGGAAACACAGAGACATGAATCTGTATGCATTGGCTTGTGGTATGCACTATGGGCATGCAAACCATCAGCCCTACGCTGAACTAGAGCATTGAGAAAAGGAAGTTTATCTTCTTCTATGTCCATGGGAAAATGCTTGTTTTCAGGGATGGAACTCGGAAATTCTAAGAATTTCTGTTGTTTTTTGGGTCCATATGGTGAGTGCTGTTGACATACCGAAAGAAACTAACAGGTTTTAATTTGGCAGTTTCCAGTGCTCTGTCCTTGAAGTACTCTCTGGACAAATTTGATACACCTGGCAAGAGGGGGCTACCCATGGCTACACCATCTGGCTGCTCATCACATTGTCCACTGAAAATAAAATAAGTCAGTGTCAGAACATACCTATAAAGCTGTATCAGTTCAGGGTTGAACTTCTCATTGAGTAGTTTTGTAGAATGAGTGAAAAGTTAGCCAACATCAAAGCTAACCATAATGTTGGACTCTCACAACCTTAGCTCCTTCAGCTGACCAATGAAATCACTCAAGTTTCAAGTGTGATGTGTACACTTGCCAACATGGGGCCCTACAAATATGCCAGATGCTTCACCAGGGGATATATTGATGCCCTAATGTTTTTCGCTAATGATTGAATGCCTTCTTTGTGGGTCTTTGGCAGGTCGTACAGTTTACAGCAGTGCACTGGTGAAGTGATTTGGTGAAGTCATCATTGAATGCCCTGTTCTTTAACAGAATGCAGGTGGTTTTCTGCACTTTCTTAGTTTGATCTGCTGCTGCTGCAAGTTGCTAAGGGCAATGCCACACTTCTCCTTCAAAGTAAGGACTATGAGAAGAAAATGTTAGAAATACTGGACTAGCCAGCACACTGGAAAACAGCAGATCCACCCAAGAAAGTGCAGCAAAGCACCTCCTCTCTGTTAAACAATGGGGCACTCAGTAACATCATCGCCAAAGCACTTCGCCAATGAACGGCTGTACCACATAACCTGTATGGCCTGTCAAAGACCCTAAAAGAGGCATTTGACCACAAGTGGGCAAAATTGGAGCACCAATATATCCCCTGGCAAAGAGTATCTGGGTTATCTGTTGGACCACCATGCTGGCAAGAGTACACATCACATATGAAACTCAGGTGGTTACCTAAGACTGCAGGAGTCTGACATCACACAGCTCTGATGTCGCCTCACTTTTCACTCAAGTCCCCTTGCCAGATTCCATAAAACTAATTAACAAGAAGTTCAGCCTTAAGCTCACACAGCTTTGTAGAAATGATCTGACACTGACCTATTTTATTTTTAATGGACATTACTATGAATGGACTGCTGGTGTAGTCGTGGATAGCACCCTCTTGTCAATTGCAGCAAATTTGTTCTTGTAGTACTTCGAGGACGGAGCACTGGTAACCACCAAACTAACACCTGTGTGTTTCTTTTGGTATGTCACTGACATTTTTGTCATCTGTTCACATGGACCCAAAAAACTACAGAATTTCTTAGAACCATCTGAATTCCATCCATGAAAACATCCATTTTACCATGGAAATTAAAAAAAAAAAGGCAAACTTTCTTTTCTCAACATCCTTGACAACTTGCTTGCCCACAGTGTATACTGCAAACCAATGTGTATGGATTTATATGTCCATGCCTCCATCCCTCCAGAAGAGCAGCATAGTCAACACTCTAGTACACAAAGCATGCCCCATTTCTGACAAACAAAGGCAGAGCTGAACCACCTGGAATCCGTCTTCCATGAGAATGGGTACAGCAGTGAACAGATTCAGATGGCCTTGCAATGCAAAAGCCCCAAGAAGGACAAAGAGATCAAAAACACAAGGCAATAAGAAGACTGCTTTCATCTGTTTGCTGGCAATGTACTGTCAAAAATTAGCAGACTACTGCGAAAACACTAATTTTCCACCTACCATCGAAAACTGAGCTTTAGAAGGGAAATTGAAAGACTACCTCAGTCTCAAAAATGCGGGGTTGTATCAAATTCCGTGTGAATGTGTGAAAAACTTATGTTGGACAAACGATCCACACAATCAAAGATCGATGTAAAGAACACAATCACCACACCCACTTACTGCAGCCCATCAAGTCTACAATAGCAGAACACTACACTGAATATAGGCATAAAATGAATTACTGGCAAATGAAAGTCATGGCTACCACCAATAAATTTTGGGACTCCATTTTCAAAGAAGCGATTGAAATCCAAGTGATAGGTAATTTAATCAACAGGGGCTAGGGCTTCCAACTGAGCAAGGCATGGGAGCCAATACTACGCCAGAGAACCTTGGAAGCAATATTGATAGTAACCTCAGACTTTATGCAGATGGTGCAATTACTAGAAACTAAGTACTATCAGTAAAAAAAAAACTTTATAGATATCTACTCAAATCTCAACATTTCAAAATGGGAAAAAGATTGGAAATTTCCTTTGAACGTACAAAATTTTTAACCTGGGCACTTCACAAAACATAATGGTAGTTTCCTGTGATTAAAATATGTCACAACTGGAATCAGACAATTCATGCAAAAACCTGCATTATAAAAGACAGTTGGGTTATGAAACAGAATGATCACACGGGCTGTCGTAAGTAAAGCATGTATCAAAACATTGGTTCACGGTAGGAAATAGAAAAAGCTGCCACTCAAAAAATGAGGCTGCGTACAAAACAGTTACCGTAGTGTCCCGTTAATCCAAACTAATTGGGACCGGACCTTGTTCAGATCACCGATTTGTTCAGATTAGTCGGAATTATGGTGACGAGTTTCTAGAATGAAGTATACCAAGCAGATAAGTAGGTACACCATAGTAACAAATGGGAACAATGGCTCACTCTCCCTCCCTGCCCTTGTTGAGGCCTCTGTAGTGTCTGGGGTAAGTGCACTGCCAGTCGGCTCGCACAGCGCTTGGTTATGTTACTTATCAATTGCTGGCACGCCTAACAGTTGTATTGTATTCATTCGCGGGTAGTGGTGTACGTATTTTCATCATAAGTAAATGGAAACATACAATGTTAACTCTCAAAGAAAAACTGAATGCTTTGAAGCGGATAGACAATGGTGAGAATGTATCTAAACTGGCAATGGAACTGGGTGTTGGTAAAGTAACCATTTGTGATTGGAAGAAGGACCAAGTGAAGCTGGAACAGTTCTGTGCAACACCTACGGGAAAGACACTAAAAATTCGGCACTTTGAAACAGTCCCGTTCGATAAAGAAGATGAAGCTCTTTTCCTTTGGTTTACACAGGAAAGAGAAAGGGGAACTCCTTGGAGTGGAGCACTGGTTCAGGAGAAGGCCATTTACCTGAACAAGTTAATGAATGGTGATGAATCTCTTAGTGAGAGTATGGGTTGGTTGGACAGATTCATAAAACATCATGGAATCCATCAGCTAACAATTACTGGAGAGAAGCTTTCTTCTGACCATGATGCAGCAAAGGAGTACTTGGGTGAGTTTGAAAAAATGATAAGAGAGGGAAAGTATTCTCCCCAACAAATTTATAATGCTGTCGAGACTGGCCTTAATTTTTGGGCATTGCCAACAAAAAGCCTGGCATCAAAAGCAGAAGACCACGCTCCTGGTTTTAAAATGTGCTAAGATTGTGTGACTTTATTAGTGTGCAGCAATGCTGCTAGTAATCACAAGCTGCCTTTAATGCTGATTGGCAAATCTGCTAGGCCCAGAGCTTTTAAAAACTGCAACATGAAGTCCCTGCCCATATATTATCGCAACCAGAAAAAAAGCATGGACGGATGATAAGTTGTTCAAAGAATGGTTTCATGGCCAGTTTGTTCCCTCTGTTCAATGGTTTTCTAAGGGAAATCATTTGTCTCCCCATGCAGTCCTTTTGGTTGATAAAGCGCCATCTCACCCCAACACTGAAGAATTATGTGATGGAGAAATTGTGGTGAAGTTTTTGGCGCCAAATGTTACATCACTTCTACAACCAGTGGACCAGAGCTTACTGCAAACATTAAAATTGATTTACAGAAAACAATTTTTAAGAATGCTGATCCAAGATGATACCATTCCTTTAGTGGACAAAATAAAATAGACCAATGTGAAGGATGTTGTTTATTGGGCTGCTGAGGCATGAAAAAATATTTCAGAAAATACTCTGAGAAAATGGTGGAGAAAACTGTGGACATCTCTTGAATTTCAGGACAACCTTGTTGAAAATGAAGAGGAAAATCTACTACAAATGATACAGACAATCCCTGGATGTGAAGGAGACATAGATGAGTGGATGGCAGCGGATGAGACTTGTGTGGAGAGCCTTACTGACGTTAATTTGGTTGCTGCTGTGACTCAAGACCAGGAAGAAGTGGACTGCTGTGATGAAAGTGACAATGAACTTGAAAGGGACAAAGGAGAGCTGGTACCACATAGTGACGCAGCAGAAGCCCTTCACCTCGCACTATGTTATTTGGAGCAACAGCCCACTGCTACACCTGCTGATTTGATGTTTATGATGCCACAACTAGGCATCAATAACAGACTCTCTTCATTATGTCAAAAAACAATGACTGAGTTTTTGTCATCTAAAAAACAGTGATAAAATGTCCACTGTATTTTAGTAAGTTTGACATCTTTTCTTTCATTGTTATGCATTGTTTAAACCTAATGTTTTCTTGCCAGTTTTTCTAATACATGTTAACTCTACTGTGTAAATTAAAATACTGTGTATGTACAGCACTTTACCGCACAGTTTTTCGTACTTCGACTAACATTTTTCATGTTCAGATTAACAGAATGTTTGGATTACCGGAGTTCAGATTAGCGGGACTCTGCTGTATAGTACTGTTCATATACAAACACCAAAAAAAGTTTTACATCACTTTGGTTCCAAAAGTTCCGGAACCTATACAGAAAATTGGAATGTGTGAAAAACTTGTATTGGACAAATGATCCACACAATCATAGATCGCTGTACATTTCTGCCCTTTTTATTGCTCATGAAAACAACACATTGCATGTTGCACCATCATACAGCGAGACCTTCAGAGGTGGTGGTCCAGATTGCTGTACACACCTACACACCGGTACCTCTAATACCAAGTAGCACGTCCTCTTGCATTGATGCATGCCCGTATTTGTCATAGCATACTATCCACAAGTTCATCAAGGCACTGTTGGCCAAGATTGTCCCACTCCTCAACAGCGCTTCGGCGTAGATCCCTCAGAGTGGTGGATCGGTCACGTCATCCATAAACCCCAATTTTTAATCTATCCCAGGCATGTTCGATAGAGTTCATGTATGGAGAACATGCTGGCCACTCTAGTTGAGGGATGTCATTATCCTGAAGGAAGTCATTCACAAGATGTGCACGATGGGGGCACAAATTGTCATTTTTTATGCCTCGCCAATATGCTACCTATATGATAGCACTATCGGTCGGAGGATGGCATTCACATATTGTACAGCCATTACGGTGCCTTCCATGGTCACCAGCGGTGAACGTCGGCCCCATGTAATGCCATGCCAAAACAGCAGGGAACCTCCACCTTGCTGCACATGATGGATAGTATATCTACGGCATTCAGCCTGATCGGGTTGCCTACAAACACGTCTACAACGATTGTCTGGTTGAAGAAATATGAGAAGAGAACATGATGCCAGTCCTGAGCAGTCCATTCGGCATGTTGTTGGGCCCATCTGTACTGCACTGTACGGTGTCATGGTTGCAAAGATGGACCTCGCCCTGGATGCCAGGAGTGAAATTGTGCATCATGCAGCCTATTGCACACAGTTTGTGTCGTAACATGAGGTCCTGTGACTGCACAAAAGGCATTAGCCAACATGGTGGCATTGCTGTCAGGGTTCGTCTGAGCCATAATACGTAGGTAGTGGCCGTCCACTGCAGTAGTAGCCCTTGGGAGGCCTGAGCGAGGTGTGTCATCGACAGATCCTGTCTCTCTCTCTATCTCGTCTATGTCCGAACAGCATGGCTTTGGATCTTTCCAAGATGCCGGACACTTCCCTTGTTGAGAGCCCTTCCTGGCACAAAGTAACAATGCAGATGCAATCAAACTGTGATACTGACTGTCAAGGCATGGCTAGTGTACATCCTTCCTCGTGGAATGACTGGAACTGATTGGCTGTCAGACCCCCTCCATCTAATACGCACTGCTCATGCATGGTTGTTTACATCTTTGGGCAAGTTTAGTGACATCTCTGAACAGTCAAAGGGAGTGTGTTTGTGATACAATATCCACAATCAACATCTGTCTTCAGGAGTTCTGGGAATCGGGGCAATTGCAAAACTTTTTTTGATGTGTGTATGTGAGACAAACAGGAGAAAAAGGGGATATTGAATGTGTACGAAAACAGCGGCACAAATGGTCAAGGCCTATTTGACTCACAAGATAGCATAATGGAAATGCTGAAAAAAAAAAAGGAACTGGCTGTCACTTGAAGAACAGCATCTCTTATCAAGCGAAAGGCTACTTACAAAGTTACAATAACAAGTATTAAGTAACAAGTATTAAGTGAAGCCTCAATGACTATATACTATCTGATCAAAAGTATCTGGACATTGCTGTGTGATTTGGAATTGACACTAGATGTCATGAGAGGTGAATCCGCCAATAAAAAAGGTGGTGGTAAGTATTGTGTTGCCAGGGCAGAAGTGCTAACAGCAGAATGGTTTGGTCAGGAGAGCTCAGTGACTTTGAATATGGATTAGTCACTGGGATTCATCTGAATAACAAATAATCAGGGTCACTTCTATCGTGTAAACCTGCCTAAATCAACTGTTGGTGATTTGATTGTGAAGTGGTAGTGCAAAGGAAAAACCGCAGCTAAACCAAGACCAGGCAGAATTCATATACTGAGAAACATTGACCATGGTGCATTACAGAGCATGTCTGTAATAAATCGCATCAAAACAGTAGAAGGTATTACTCGAGTGCTACCAGCAGTCCAGCTAGCATAATGACTATGCATAAAGAGTTGAAAAAGAATGGGATGCAAGGACGAAGCACCTCCTCAGAAGCCACACATTTCTGCAGCCACTGCTATGTGACGCACTGAAGAGTGAATGAATGGAAACAGGTGATTTCGAATGATGAATAACACAATGCCCTGTGGGAATCTGGTGTAAGGATTTGGATTTGGTAAAGGCCTGGATAACTAATCTGCCATCGTGTTTAGTATCAACCAGTGAAGTACAGCAAAGATGGTGTTAAGGTATGTGGGTGTTCTTTGTGGTTAGAGTGATTGCGCTTAAGAGAGATATTTAAGCAGACATTTTTTTCACTCTCCATACATGAATGGAATGAGATGAAGCCATAACGTGTCTTAGAATGCTTAGTACCCTCAGCCACGTGCTCCATAGAATATGTATAAATGTATGAAATTGTAATTTAGCAGTTCTCTCATGATTACAAACACAAACCATTACCAGAGGTGAAAGAAAATCTCTGAGGACAATATGGAGACTCAATGTCAAATTTTTAGGTTTGTAGTCTAGCACTTACCCAATGAGCCACCAAGCCACAGCACAGATGTTTATGAAATGCCATGTTTTCAGAGTGCTCTTGTTTGTAGCACTTTATATCAAAAAAATAGAAAAGCGGCAACTGTTCAAAGGTCATTAACCAGACAGACTGACAGAAGAATAGTGTCATTTACGAACAAGCTATCTGTCCTTTACTGTGTCCTCCTAGGTACTTCCTTGTAACACAGGATGTATTCCTTTAGCACAGGTACATCAGCAATATTCTTCTCAGCAAACTTCCCTTTTCCATGAATTTAAGTTCCTTCATATGTGTTTTGAAATGAGTAATATTTTATTGCCGCATGGACACTATCCTATTCACGACACAGTGTGGGTTAATTTTTGTCTTTCAAACATCCACTATTGGTGTCACAAAAACGAACAGGACAACTAGTGACTTGTGTGTGCAAAATCCACCAACGCATCATATTTTTGAGGGAGAGGGAGGGGAAGGGAGCAGTCCTGGGGCAACATAGCTACTTGTGGGTATATTATTGTTATTGTTATTATTATTATTATTATTATTTTGACTCTGAGGGACATCATCAGTCAACAACTTGGTTTAATATGTTCAGTAATGATAACGACTTCAGCTGTATATGTTAGCTTATATTTACACTACAGCATTTGACAAGTTTTATGTGATTGACACAAGAGGAACACAGTTCTCAGCAACCCTCCGGCGAAATGTACACAAACTGGTCACAAATAAATACAAACTAATACATACAGCTAAAGGTATTATCATTACTGCACATAAACATAGCACCTGTTGTACCAATACCCACCAGAAGATGGATGAACATAAATAGGGCCAGTATTTTTTATGTGCCTGTAAACTACTCAATTATATGGTGTGATGTTACCTTTACTCATTCCATTGTGTTCCACCCAGGTTTTTCTAGTACATACTCATAACTGTATAATTACTAGAATATAGGATGGCTAGCTTGTACTTATGATCACTATGCAAAATTATTAGTGCTGCCCATAAAACTGAATAGAAAATGATAATCCTAGCTTTTGGAACATATATATTGCTTCTTCAGGGACGAAAAATGCATCAGTTGCAGTAGGTGGAAGTAGGGCAGAGAGGACGGTACAGGTACACCAAAGACCGATTTGTGTAAATTGTGTTTATTTGATTGTCAACCTCTTTCACAATAAACTTTTGACCACAAGAAATGGCTACATGCAGCTATCAGAGAAGAGGTGTGTGTGTGTGTGTGTGAGTCAAATGTTCACTTTATGGGAAGTATTTTTGTTCTGTGAACCAGTGTATGTACTATGTAAATAACTATTTAAAATATTAAATACTGAGGTGAGAGGTCATTCCAACTGATGACCATAAAATGATGGTGATTTACTGACTTTTAAGACTGACTTATACCTGCTCACTGCAGTGACAAATTTCATTTGTAACACAAAATGTCTATTAAAAACCAACTTTATAAGTATTTCAATTTGATTTGAAACTAAATAAACTGTTTGATGGTGCTTTAATTTAGTGATGCTATGCCACAAATAAAAGTTAATTTTGACTAATTTCTTCTCCAATAACTTAATTCTGACTTTGTTAAAGACTGACTACCACTATATTTGGTGATCACAGGGAACAAGAATAGGTGGGGAAAAAAACCCTCCTTAGTTGCAAAAACAATAAAAGCCAACATGTCTGCAAGGTAGTCACACATGTTTTATCATGTTTGCTGATGACACATGCATACTAATCCTGGGTCCAAACTCTACCTTACCAGACAGATCAGGTGGCCTATAAGTGGCGTTCAGCAGTTGTCTAAAGCTGACAAAGATGTCACATAATTTTAAACATGCAGTAGACACTAACAGTCACACAACAAATGAAACACGGGTCAAAGAAGGTAAAAAGTTGAGAAGGGGTCAACACATACATAAGCTAATTAAAGGTTCTGTTGAGTGTGTTTTGTCTGTGGAAGTGTCATCTCCCCTTGCACTGACCTAAAGAAAAGATTGTTGGCTTATTCTGAATATTATCATACCCTCCCATCTGTGGAATTATTTTTTGAACGGCAGTGCACAAAAAGTATTTATTCAGTAAAAGCAAGCAGTAAGAATACTGAAGTCAAGCAGAATATTCAGGACTAATTGTCAGCTTTGATTAGCGACATAATATTTATGGCTGCTGTGATATCTTTCTGTGCATGTTTTCACAGTTTGGTTGTTAGTTGGTGAAGCTGACCTTGTAACAGCCAGGATGTTAACAATGTTTGTCGCATGTTTCCTAAGAAACTTGACAAAGCCAAATAGTAGTATTGAACATCCCTCTTTATCAAAATATTGTGTAAAGAAGATAACCTGATGTCTTATAAAGGCTTCATATGGACCTCGGAATTCTTCCATTCACTTTGCAGTACATTTACTATCTAATGGTTTTTGTTGCTGATAATAAAAAATCAGTTTCAGATTAACTGTGATCTGCACAATCACAATCACAACAAAGCAAAAATTATTTACATGTAAACTGCCTCCTTGCCTATGTTCCTGAGTTGAGTTATTTACTCTGGCAGAAAGGTATCAGACAAACTCTCATCTAACAAAAAGAAATAAATTTGGAATCCCAACCAATGCAAAAGTAAATTAAAAAGATACCTCATTAGCCACTTTTATGCATTATCTGAATATCTAGATTCAAGAACTGAAAAATTATTTACATGTAAACTGCCTCCTTGCCTACGCTCCTGGGTTATTTACTCTGGCAGAAAGGTATCAGACAAACTCCCATCTAACAAAAAGAAATAAATTTGGAATCCCAACCAATGCAAAAGTAAATTAAAAACATACCTCATTAGCCACTTTTATGCATTATCTGAATATCTAGATTCAAGAATTGAAATTATCTGTTAGCTACATGGCAAGTAGCAGTGTTCGATGTATTAGGATGTTATATTTACAGATGTAGGTAACTATCTCCTTTGAAAGTGATAGTGTAATCAATTAAGTATTAAGCTTCCAATACGACAGAAATTAAGCTATTTAATATAACTGAGGAACCAGCAGGTTTTCAGCTTTCCTTGTAATTTACAAGGGCATATTTTGCTGCTATGAATATAAATAGCACACCACAGTTATTGCTAGTACAGTGTATAAATGGAAACCTTATCAGATTCTACATGGAATTTGTGGCTGAGTTAGCCCCTCTTCTAACTATAATCTACTGTAGATCTCTCAAACAAAAAACCATGCCCAGTTCTTTGCAAAAAGCACAGGTCACAACTGTCTAGAAGAAAGGTAGTAGAAGTGACCCACAAAACTACAGTAAAATGTCCTTGATAACAATTTGCTGTAGAATCTTAGTACATGTTCTGAGCTCAAATAAAATGAGGTTTCTTGAACAGAATGACGTCGTCCTTGTCAACCACCATGGATTCAGAAAACATTGATCATGTGAAATCCAACTCACACCTCTCTCACATAACATACTGAAAGCTTTGGATCGAGGCGGTCAGGTAGGTGCAGTATTTTTTAATTTCCGTACAGTGTTTGACTCAGTACCATTCCTATATTTACTGTCAAAACTTCAGTCATATGCAGTGTCAAGTGAAATTTGTGATTGGATTGAGCGCCTTTTAGTATGGAGGACACAGCAATTTTACCTTGGATGGAAGCCGTTGTTGATGTAGAAGTAACTTTGGGTGTGCCAAAGGGAAGTGTTTTGGGGCGCTTCCTGACCATGTTGTACGTTAATGACCTGGCGGATAATATTAATGGTAACCTCAGAGTTTTTGCAAATGATGCAGTTATCTATAATGAAGCACTGTCATGAAAAACTTGCATAAATATTCAGACAGTTGATAAGATTTCAAAGTGGTACAAAGATTGGCAACTTGGTTTAAATTTTCAGAAATGTAGAATTGTGCATTTCACAAAATGAAAAAAAAATGTAGCATCCTATGACTATAATATCAATGAGTCACTGTTGGAATCAGCTACCTCTTACAAATACCTTGCTATAACACTTGGCAGGGATATGAAGTGAAATGATCACAGATTCAGTTGTACATAAAGTGGGTGGTACGCCCCAGTTTATTGATAGAATACTGGGGAAGTGAATTCAGTCTACAAAGAAGATTGCTTACAAACCACCTGTGCAACCGATTCTAGATTACTGCTCAAATGTGAGAGACCTGTATGAAATGGGACCAACAGGGGATATTGAACGTATACTGATAAGGGCAACACAAATGATCACAGGTTTGTTTGATCCATCACATTGTGTTACAGAGGTACTGATGGATCTGAACTGGCAGACTCTTGAAGTTACACAGAAGCTGTCCCGACAGAGGCTATTAACGTTTTAAGAACAGGCTTTAAACAGCAACTCTAGAAATATACCACAGCCCCTCACGTATCGCTCACACGGGGATTGTGAGGATAAGATCAGAATAGTTGTTGCATGCACAGAGGCATTCAATCAATCATTCTTCCTGCACTTATGTAGATGGAACAGGAACTACTAACTGGTACAGCGGGATGTACCTTCTGCCACGCACCTCACAGTGGTTCGCAGAGCACAGATGTAAATTATGTCCTGTAATTTCCACATTCATGAAGGTTCTCCTTGATGGTAGCTGTGGAACATGACGATTAAATGAATGTATATTTGACTATGTAGATTGAAATATGAAACCCCCATCTGTTCCCATTTTTACTTTCTTTGCACCTAAAAATTATTTAAATAGTCTTACTTTTTCAGCCTGCATAAAAGGCTGTGCCTCAACAAATAAAGAAAATATTAATCCTGCTATCCACTAATATAAATAATATTGATCATTTTAATTTACATAATCTCACAAACCTAATTACAAAACTGCTATTGGTGTCCTTGTTCTCTTCATTAGATCACATCATAAAAATGTTCACCTTGAATCTGTCACCATACAGGATAGTGTGGTCTCTGTTCTCCACCAGATACTTCCCTCTCACACTCAGACATCAAAATCTTCTAATAAACTAAATTCCAAAGAAATAAATCACACAAATGAAACAAACAGTTTCAGTGGGCAAATTAATGGAAAAGTGTCATCTATTATACTGAATTGTGCTAAAAACAAAGGCCTACATTTCATTACCTTGTAACTACATAAACTATATATCAGACACAAGTAATTACAGTTTGTGTCCATTTATTTGTAGTATCTGTTAACGCTGACAAAGCACCGCATACATGTAATGTCTTGTCTTTACACAAACACAACCAATATAATTACTTACTGGACCAGAATTCAATAATTAGTTGATGCTACAGGTAAGTGGTGGCATTAAAAAAAAATGTTTATTCTAGACTGTTTCTATACCATTGCTGAAATTTTATTTAGAAACTTTTAGATAAATCTGGTAGTAAATGATCATCTACTTATTGATGTTGTGAAGCTATTTTTGACTACTGTGAAGAGCCCTTGTCAGTAAACAACATACACCCCTATATAAGGTTGAATTGTTAATCATCATTTAAATTTGTTTACATTAGTCATGTAAAGTGAGCTAATGGTGTAGGTGACCTACAATATTCTTACTGAAAGTACAGACAGAAGAAATTAGATACAAATAAATGATGAAGATAAGTATACTTAATTCAATTTTCTTGTTAAAGAGAGGCACAAAGGTGACTGGCCGGAGAACAAACATCATTGGAGGGGCAGATGGCTATTTTTATGAGAACAGTTCACCCAGATCTCCTTCCTGCTGACAGAAGGAGCAGATTCCTTAACAGAGCTGCAGCAGCGTTCTGTGTAGCTTCTTCTGTTGTACATCCTTTTCCGTACTGAACAAGTGTAATATCCAGTTCCATTTTCAGAACTATAAGGTGTTTCTCCTCTTCACCCTTCTTCTGTATGGATTTCAATGTTGTTGTTGTTTGCAGCTTTGTGTTCAGTTCTTTTGCTATGGCTTCCGTTAATGTTAGTGCACTGCTATCAATTTCAACTTTACCACTCCTAAGCTTTTCTAGAGTCTCACTGCGCAGTTCCTTCAGCAAATGTATTACCTCTGGGAGCTTGTAACCGTAACTTTTATTGCTACTAGAATAGTTGCTGGCAAATGGCGATTTCCCAAGAAGATCTAACTTTTTCTGTAACTCTTCTTCCGAGATTTGGCGACTACTATTGGTTGCTTCAACCGGTGGAATATCTCCCAGAGACTCCCTCAATTTTTGATACAGCTTTTGAGCTGCGAGCTGTTTGGCTTGCTTTTTCGTTCGGCCTGTTGCAATCTTTTGATTCTTTGAAACGGTACACGACATGGTAAACTGCTTGGCGTGAGCTGGTCCTTCGTCTTTAAGAAGATCAAACTCAGGCGGCGGTAAGTTATGTCCAGCACACAAATCAATTAGCAAGCCAACAGAATTTTCCTGAGTTTTATCCTTGTATGGTGATTCAACCTCAGCAACATTTACAGCAGGATCTGGTTGGTTGAGTCGTAACAACGCCTTCCTTGCAGCTTCATGTTTCGCTTCCTTCTTAGCTCTACCATCACCGATTGCAGTAATATCAGCAGCTGTAACTTTGTATTTAAATATTGGATCGTGAGTTCCTGTACCATCCACAATAAGTTCGTATTGCGGAGTGTATCCTCTTCTCATCATTAGCTCTTGTAACACTGACACAGGCGTCTTCTGATTCATTTTGGTCTACCTATTTCAACAAACATTCGCCCTTCACTTTATCTGCAAAGACAAGCGCACTTTTCTTCACACAATTGACAGGGCGCGGCGAGCGGGAGGAAATGCAAGTGGCGCAAATAGATAAACAACATTGCGGTATGTTTACATGGGATTCCCAAAACCGCCTTTCGTTACTGGTGAAAAGACTTCGAAAACCTATTCTGCAAATGCTGTTTAGCTGCCAGATTTTCACTTCTACAATCGATTTTCGCTCCCATGTAAACACGGTTTTTGAAACATCCTTGGGTTTCTGGTTACATGTAGAAGTTTCCAGCTAGTTTGAATGCAGTGACTTTTTATGTGGTGAAGGACAATTGGAAATATTTAACAGAGTTGTCTACCTCTAATCTGTAATTAAATAGAAGTAGCAATTGTGCTGACTAAATTAGAAGCTGGAACAGCTGATTTCCAGACGCCATATTCGATCGCTCTAGCAAACCCATTTCAGGCGAAATACCGTATCCGAAATTCGATTTTTTTTTCTTTTTAACTCCGGAAATTGTATCGCATGAGAAAATGAGAGAATGGCGGTGTTTTCCTCACGCAGACTCTTTTTATTTTGTTTCACAATGTTATTTTTTGGAATGTTTAGTTTTTTCTACAACACGACCCTCTCTGTGGAAGTAAAATAGCGTAAAGACATTTATAAACTGGCGCATTGGTAATATATTAAAACATTATTAAGTTGTCAGAAATATAGCCATGTATTGTGCAAAACTGTGGCCACCTGTGCGTTAAATGACTGAGCAGTTGTCATTTCTTTCCGCGGAAATTCATTGTATTCATGACATCAACTGGCTGTGTTTGCATGGCCAAGGGCACAATGAAAACAATATGTTTGACATCTTTGGGCAAACACGATATAAAAAGCTTTATTAACTCATTTGATACTATTTTGACAGACTGTGATGGTAAAATCTAAACACGTTTGACAAATCACTATACCCTACAGCATTTCGATGACTTCATAACCACAGTCTCGTGTTTCAGGTGTGCTGTGGCTCGGCTCTGAGCTTATACCAGGTGCTAACATCGCTTTGAACACGTTTAGGAACCTCGGGAAAAAAATTTTCTACGTTACAAACAACAGCACAAAGAGTAGAGAGGAGTACATAGATAAGTTTAGAAAGCTAGGCTTCGTAGCATCAGAAGTAAGTTTGTTGTTAAAATTTAAATGTATAGCATGTTCTTACTTTCAGCCTGAAGGTTGGTTTGATATCTCTCTCCACATTACTCGATGCTACGCAGTTTTCTCCCTCTCGGAATAACTTTGAACCTGCTTACTATATTCATCTCATAGTCCCCTTCAACAACTTTCGCAACCTACACGTCTCCTGCTATACTAAACTGGCGATCTTTTGTGTCTTTCAGTCAGGTGATGCCAGAAATTTCTTTACACCACATTTGTATTCAGTACCTCACCTTACTCATAGTGGGTGCTGAGAATAATAAATATACCAAATCTCAATTTTTTTTTATCTGAAAATGGTTTGTGAAATATGGCTATGTAAAATTTTCAAAAACTTGCCCAAACAGCGTGAATGGACTCCTATTTAAACAGCTCTAGGAGCTGTCCTGATTGAACTGGAGAGCTGGGTAAGGTGTAAATCCGCATCATTTTTATGCTCTTTCCAGTCATATACACTACACCATAAGTTGTAATAACAAATGTTTTTTTCAAAATACAAATTGAAATTTTAATTTTTCTCGTAAAAACATAATTTTAAGTTTTCAAAATATTTTCATAAATACTTAGTGCTGCTGTAAATCGCATGCCAAATATGATTATGAAAAGCTGATGGGGTCGTGTTAAACACAATTATTCCTGACTCTTGTGTTTAACTATAGCCCCAGTCTGACCAAAACTATCTTTATCCGTTAACTCTCGAGGTGTGGTCTCTCAGACAGCGCCAGAATTTTCCAAGTCGCACTCGTAGGTCGTTCACGTCGGAACGTTTTTATACATCACCCATCCTCATTTAATCACCAACCCTACAAATAATTATTATTGTCAGTTGCGTTATTGCCTTATTTGATTTTTGTTTACATGTGTTGTTGACATGTGATGTGGTCTCCTAGACCGCGCCTTGTGAACTACGCGCCTGCTTTCATCAGTTCAGTACAAAATGTGTTTGTGTTATCAAGAATGCGACAGTTTTACACACTCAAAGTTCGATGAAATTTTTAGTCAATGGTTGGAGAATGATGTCAATGATAGAACAAGAAGTAGACGAAAAAGACAGTGGTTTTTCAATAGCCAGTGACAACAGTTCTGTTAGCGAACAAGAGGACCTTTCAGCGGAAGAACTTCGGGACAATGGAGATCAGGACCTTTCTGTTTCTCCAACAATGTATGAAGTGTTAGTTAAAATTAAATGAGTTCTGAATGGTGTCAAAGAAAGATGTAGATCTCAGTACTGAATATTAATTTTGCAGTCTTTCTCTGGTTATTGAGTTCAGTTTTTATATGCAAGTTTAATCCCGGGAAATTAGTTTTGTGCGAAAATTTGCATTCTACAGAGATACCATAATTTTTCAGAAGGTAAAATTCAGTTCTCTAACAGTTCATTTTGTGTACTATTGAAAAAACTTAATTAAAGTATGCGATTTTTGCTTGAAAAAAAAAATACTGTTGGCTGTATTTAGTGCAGTAAAGTCAACAAGGAGTATTTAAACAACAGTTAAATAGTTGTAACTATAAATCTTATATAACAAATTAAATTTTCAAATGATTTACATCTTAAATCTTGGTTTAAAGATAGGGGTCTCAGAGACCACACCTCGTAGTATATGTTACAGAAAAGTCACCATGTGAGTTAAGGGTTAACAAAGAGAAAAGTGTAAGTATTGATGTGCTAATTCTGGTCCAAACAGATTAATCAAAATGCACATTCCATTTCTACATATCAGGCTAGTGTATGCAGGCTGAGCAGGTTGATTTCTGCCTGTGCATGCAGACTGTGAAGAAGTTGAAACAAGCACAGCCTGCTTCCAGCCATGTACTTACTGTCTGTCTAATGATTCAGTGGCTAAGAGTCTTTGCTGAGTGGATGTGCTCTGTATTTCTTCCTTCTGTGGTTGGTAATTGAACTTTAATATTAGTGTTTCTAAGTCATTATAGTGCACCATTGTATTAGCATAAACATTGAACAATTTTTTATCAAATATATTTTAGTGGAACTTTGTATTGAACCCTACAGTTATGGCTAAAGGGATGCAAGGTGAAAGGTTAGGGCCCATGTACCATCATGTGCCCTACCTTATTGACTTAAATACCTCTGAAACAGGTAGGCCTTTGGGAATCAAAATTTCGGTTAATTACAACACAGATTGAGAAAGATATCAGATCTCAATAATACGGCAATAACATCAGGTGGGCCTTGATTAACAGAAGTTTCAGCTAACCCAAATTATGGATAGTTGGGTTGACAGAAGCATCCGATCCCACACGCCGCCTTTGACCCATTACGTAAGAGTGTTTTCGTGTCGGACGTCATGACGGCGCAGAGTTTGGTTTGTGAGTGTGGCGTGTTTGTAGATGTCGTCGTGTTGTGGTTTGCTGTGCTCTCTGGTGGTGTGTTCAGGGTTTTCGTTTGTGTGGTGTAATGGGATCAGTTTCCTTTTGCTCATTATCCAGAATTGTTCGAGTGTCGGCTGTGTTTGTAGTGGAAATCGTTTCAGTGAGTTAATGATTTTGTGTAAAGGTTAATTTAGTGTTGTTCGCTGTAACTAGTGTGATAATTCTAGTAAAATTAATTGGTTGTTGTTTTTGTTCAGGAATGTATATGACGGATAAAATTAACAGTGCGCAGGTCAAGGGAAGTGTTCGATCCCAGTGTGTGGCTGTGTATGTTGATACTGGTATCGGGAGATGTTTTTGAGCTATATAGGCCAAGGGAAGTGTTTGATCCTAATTTATGGGATCGGGAGCTGCTGTTGAGCTATATAGGTCAAGGGAAGTGTCCGATTCCAGATGATACTGTGTTTAGTGGTATTTGGGGAGTTTTGTGATGTCGGTTTTTTTCGTTGTTTTGTGTGGTTTTGTATGGGGGTGAGTGTCTAAATTTGTTTATATTTATTTGCCCCCCCCCCCCCACCCCACCCAAAAACACCCCATTTTCCGTGCTTTTCCTGTTAGTGTCATTAGGCCTTTTGTGGAAAGTGTGTGTGTTTGTTTTTCGATGTATTTTTGTCCTCATAATGTGTACGTACCAATTTTATATGCACCATATTGGAATCGTGGTTTATGGTCGTTTCCCCCATATTTGTGACGTCATGGGTCAAAGCAGACAGGCGGGATCGGACGCTTCCGTATTTCCAATTACCAAATAGAGAACAAATCAAACAATGGAAAATCCATGATAGAATATAACAATATTCCAATATCAGTGACTGAGAGCATCTCTACTGTATGTTGAGTACCAAATAGAGAACAGGCAGATGTTCAATAATAACAGCTTCAGTTAAGTAAAATTGCCAAATACCAACAGGCAGGCCTTTTTTAGTAACAACTTGAGTAAGGCTACCAAATAGAGAACAGGCAGATCTCCAATGACAACAGCTTCAGTTAAGTGAAAGTAACAAGTAAATAACAGGCAAGCCTTCTTTAATAACAGCTTCACCAACAGGTGGTGAAGCAGTATTTTCAATAGTTCATTTACAAGTGAAACTATTAATTGATGGAGTGTCTTAAGTGATTTTTGTATCAGGGTGTTAAACTTGTAGAAAGTACAGTGCTGTAATCCGTTGAAGAAATCAAATTATTTCATTAGAGATGGGTGGGGGGGGGGGGGGCGGAGAGAGAGAGAGAGAAATATCACAGCATGAATGCCTAATGGCGCCATGATTTGTGATGAATGTGGGAAAGATATAACTCAGGTAAAAATACAGAGCCAGTCATTGATAAAGATGCTGAAGATTCTTCAGGTCAAGAGGAATATTCAGTACGAGTCATCGGGTTTAGCCAGTGACTTATGTTAATGACTGCTGTCATGTCACCTTTTGATGCATGCACTCTCTCTTTTTTCCTCCAAACTGGTCTTGATGACACTGATCTGTAAATTAGCTCGAGGTATAGGACAGATTGGAATAAGACAATTTGGTTGTGAGTTGGTGAAGCCAACAAATGTGATATTCAAAAAGTTTTGTTGTGGGGAGACAGACAGATCTGTACCTTAGTCCGTTTGAAAAATTGCCAATAAACATCACATTGTAGTCTCCATATTGTTTACTTTAAGAACTGGGCTAGTCCTGAATTGAAAAAAAAAAAAAAAAAAAAAAAAAAAAAAAAAAAAAAAAAAAAAAAAAACTAAGCACTGTGCCAAAGCAAAAGTTAAAAATATCTCGTCATCAGTGAAATGTAAACTTTCTATTGCTGCTGAAATTTCTTCTTCAGAAAATGGTATTGATATTGAGAATCTGTTCTCCAAAATCTCAAAACTAACTTTTAAATTATACAAACAGAGCAAAAAAACTTGATTCTTACAAGGTTACCTAAAAAGTAGAGTATCAGGAAGATAATGAGTGAATTTAATGCTGCTAATTACACTGTTCGGGAATCCGAAAAAATTTTGGAACAAAAATGGTCCAGATCTAAAACCAGGGGAATGTTTACCAATAGAAACTGTAAAATTGTACATCCATTTTATGAAAAAGTTGGAATAAGCTGGTCAGTGCTAAATATCAAAGATCGTATGACAATTACTGGATCAAATAAAAGTGAAACAAAAATATCATCAATACTTAATTTGTGTAACCTTAAAGAAGCTTACAAATTTAAAAATAGGTTTCTCTAAATTTGCTGAGTTACGGCTAAAACATAGTGTATTAGTTGGACAGAATGGCACACACACAGTTTGTGTGTGCGCATCTCTTCAAAACGCAGAATTACTGATAGAAAATGCCAAACTAAATGCAGTACAGTAAAATGCCAATGTAAACAACATGGTAAATTGCAAATATAGCCCAGGGGAAAATGTAATACTTAAAATTTTACAAGACTTTTGGATGAAAATTTAATTGAACGAGTTCAGTTCTGCCATTGGGCCTCAGTTGATTACAATAACTTGGAAATCGTACAGAAAACTTCCATGGAATTTATAGGTTTATTCCATATCAAGATGTTCTTTTTAGTTTGGCATGTCTTCATTGCCAAGCAACAAAGAGCAATCCTTAATGCCACAAAAGAAAATAATTAATCAAAATTTGTTGTTAAAAGATATTTCAGAAAATTATGATATAGTTATACAGGATGAAGCTCGGAGTTACCACTGGATAAGCCAACAGATTACTATACATATGTTTTGTTAGTTTGTTACTTGTTACAAACAGCAGACAGAATTGAACATGGGAGCTTTGTCATAGTTTCTGATTGCCTCGAGTGCAATACAACTATTGTTTACACCTTTCAAAATAAGCTAATTTTGTATGTAACAAATAAATTTCAAAAGCTTCCTCAAAAGTAGTAGTGTTTTTCAGGTGGCTCTGCTGCTCAATATAAAAATAAGAAAAACTTTCTGAAACTTTATGTACATAGGAAAACTTTCATGTAAAAGTTGAGCCCCACTTTTCAGCCACGGCACATGGGGAAGGGCCTTGTGTGTGTGTGAACTCTCCTTACAATATACCCTACATTGTCGTAACCCTCCTGGCCTCAAACTTCACTAGTCATTGCCCTTTTCCCCGCCTATCCCCTCCCTTCCCTGTTCCCATTCCAGCACGACACAGTCATCTATTCCAACAATGCACCCACAGTCTTTTTATTTCTCTCCTTTTTCACTGACCCCCTGCCTAACTTCCGGACTACACCTAGCTGGCCTACTCTATCTCCACCTTGTCCCTGTATGGTCTCACAAGCAGCACTTTACCATACCCCACATCTACCCTGCTATCCCTCGCGTAGGGGGTTCCGTTAAGAGAATCGCAGCTTGTGCAAGTTTGCAAAGGCCATACCACAACCAGATCCAAATCACACAAGATCTGTTTGAATGGGCAGCAGCTAACATAATACAAATAGATCTTGCCTGTTCCACTAAAGATTATGTGGCTTCAGAAATATTCTTAAAAAAGTGGCTTGATCAAGCATCGACAATCAAAGGGGCACAGCAGTTTCATGCATTCATTCCCAACACTACATCAAAAACCCCTGACAATATTATGAAAATGATAGATTGTTACTCACCCTATAAGAGCCACAGAAAGGCATAACAAAAAGAATGTCAAGTAAGCTTTTGACCAAACAAACCTTCATTGGAATTAGACAAAACACACACACACACACACACACACACACACACACACACACACACACACACCAGCGCAGTTCGCACACATATGACCACAGTCTCTGGCTGCCGTGGCCAGACTGCAAGCAGTGACACATGATGAGATAAGCTATCTGGGTAGTGGAGGTAAATAGGAGGCTGGAGAGGGAAGGGGAGGGATAGCAGGGTAGATGTGGGGTATGGTAAAGTGCTGCTTGTGAGACGATACAGGGACAAGGTGGAGATAGAGTAGGCCAGCTAGGTGTAGTCCGGAAGTTAGGCAGGGGGTCAGTGAAAAAGGAGAGAAATAAAAAGACTGTGGGTGCATTGTTGGAATAGATGACTGTGTCGTGCTGGAATGGGAACAGGGAAGGGAGGGGATAGGCGGGGAAAAGGGCAATGACTAGTGAAGTTTGAGGCCAGGAGGGTTACGACAATGTAGGGTATATTGTAAGGAGAGTTCACACACACACAATTCAGAGAAGCTAATGTTGGTGGGAAGGGTCCAGATGGGAAAGGCTGTGAAACAGTCACTGAAATGAAGAACATCGTGTTGGGCACCGTGCTCAGCAGCTGGAAGGTCTGGCCGGTTTTTGGCCACAGTTCATCTGTGGCCATTCATGTGGACAGACAGCTTGTTGGTTGCCATACCCACATAGAACGCAACACAGTGGTTGCAGCTTACCTTGTAGATCTCGACTGGTTTCAGAGGTAGCCACGCCTTTGATGGGATATGTGATGCTTGAGACTGGACTGAAGTAGGTGGTGGTGGTGGTTGTGGTGGTGGTGGTGGTGGTGGTAGTGGAAGGAAGGATGGATGTATGGGACAAATCTTACACCTAAATCTATTACAGGGATATGACCTGTGAGGCAAGGGGTTGTGAGCAAGAGATTGTGTAAGGATGGACGAGGATATTGTGTAGGTTTGGTGGGCATTGGAATACCGCTGTGGGAGATGTGGGAAGGACAGTGGACAGAACATTCCTCATTTCAGAGCACGACAAGAGGTAGTTGAAACCCTGGTGTAGAATGTGATTCAGTTGCTCCAGTCCTGTCCGGTACTGAGTCAGGATCTGGTGCAATTGTGCTGTTTAATACTCCCAAGTGGGTCATTACTAGAGGTAACACTTGTAGGCGTTAACAGAGTGATACAATGAAAGTTTATTTTATTATTATTAATTTAAATAGTGCTTTAGTTCATAAAGTGTAAGTTTATTTTATTGTTCTTGAATTAAACTAAGATTAAAATGTGATTTTGCTGAAACGTGTTTACTTTGGAACATAAAGGCAGCAAATCTTTGCATGTTTACAAAGTACACAGCAAGCTTGTGTCATGAAAAATGGCGCACCCCTTCAAGAGTGGGGATATTTAAATTGTTCTGTTTTACCAAGTGGCTTCCTCTTTCATTTCTTTCCCCTAGTCCATATTCACCAACTGTTTTTCCTTCATTTCCTACCCCTAATATCGAATACCAGTTCCCAATGAAACTAAATTCATATCTCCTGTAACTCTCTGAATATTTTTTTTATTTCATAATATATTTTTTCAGTCTCATCATCTGCTGAGCTAGTTGGCATACACACTTGTACTACTTCGGTTGGTGTTGGTTTCGTGTCTGTCTTGGCTATGATAATGCATTCACTATGCTGTTCATAGTAGCTTACTCACATTGCTATTTTCTTATTCATTATTAGACATACTCTAGCATTTCCTGTATTTGATATTGTATTTATAATCTTGTACCCACTTAAGCAGAAGTCTTGTTCATCCTGCCACCGAACTTCACCAATACAGAAAAAAAGAAAGGTCTTTGAATTGTTAAACACTATGCATGAACTGCTGAGAAAGTAGTAGTAAAATGCAGCAGGTAACCTAACTATGAACAGATAAAGTCTCAGAGATTAAACATAAGGTGCATTATGTTATAGTAGACAGGAGAAGATGAATGGAATCAATTTGTGTCTTAAAAATGCTTTAACTTTATCAACACACAGCAAAATGGTGTAAGATTGATCTTTCTTTCTTACCCCCTTCCCATCCCCCTCTCCCACCCAATTACGCTCAGTTATGATTGGTCAAAATTTAGCGAATGGAGAACACAAGAAAGGAATCAGAAAAAAGTGTTAATGTATTTTTCCTTCTGATTAAAGGACCAGAAAAAAAGTGATCAATCTCCGTCTCTCTTCCCTGTAATATACAGAGTGCCAGCAAACAGAAATGATTCCTCAAAATCTGAGGAATTTTTAAAATAATGTGTGAAACACAAATTGGGTGCTATTAATTGGAACACGAAATCACTCTTAGATATAATTTTTTTTTCCCAATTACGTTGAAGAATAGCATCAGAATTAAGAATGGGAAAAATGAAATTTTTAGAGTTACAAATGCTCAGTGTGCCTTAACATCAGTATTGTTTGGAAATACGTACTTTAGATGATGATGTCCTTCCAAAAATTTCACAAGTACAAAAGAATCTTCTATTAAATTTTCCATATTTGCTTCCTCAAGGTACTGCATCCGAGCTTCACTCACATTCGCTGACACCACCTCGCCTTCAGATTCTTCCGTGTACAAATTTCTTCTAGGCCTGAAAAAAAGTAACACCAACAGTATTGAAACCCATGTTTTGATTTGATTTGATTTTTTATTGCTCCAGTTTTATCATATGACACAAATTGTATAATTGATATTGGACAGGTCAAAGATAAGTTACAATAATACATAGTATTAGCAAAATAGTAGGCAAATTAAAAATAGGTACCTATTACAGTTAATTTTGTTACATAGCCAGAAATTCTCTGACTGAATAGAAACAGTGCTTTATTAGAAATGCCTTTAGTTTAGCTTTAAGTATTGGGTGAGTAGCATTTTTTATTTCCTCTGGTACCTTATTGTGTAGTGTTACACCAATGTTAATTATGCTCCTCTGATAGGCGGGTCTTCTGTGATATTTGTGATGTATATTTCATTTCACTCTGGTACAATAGTTGTGTACATTTTTGTTCTGTAGAAGTTTGCCTGTTTTCAGGAGGTAGTCCCTAGTGAACAAGATAGTTTCATACATGAATAAACTTGGAACATTTAGAACACCAAGTTCAGTAAAGTGGGATTTACAGGACTCCACCTTTTTAAGGCCACAAATTATTCTTAGAGCTCTTTTTTGCATTCTAAAAACCTTTACACTGTGAATTGAGTATCCCCAGAAAACGATCCCATATCGGACTAGTGAGTGGAACTGTGCATAGTATGCCTGCAGTACTGTTGTTTTGCTTGTTGTAGCCTTTAAAATTCTTAGGCCATAGCACACAGATGATAGTTTTCTAGACAAGTTATTTATATGTGTGTCCCACTTTGTCTTGCTGAACCCACAGACCCAAAAATTTTGACACTTACATTTTCCAGGGGATCATTTTTTAATTGTGCTTGAATATACATTTGATTAGTTGAAGGAATTAAATGAAAATACACACACCGTTTTTTCAGTATTTATAATGAGTTCGTTTTTTGTGAACCACTCAGAAAGTCTTTTCATAGAACTTTCTGCTGTGGACTGCAAAGTTTCTGGACTGAATCCAGTGAGCAATATGCTGGTGTCATGGACAAACAGGATAGTTTTTGTGGGACTCATATAGTCGTCCACATAAATCAGGAAGAGTAGTTTACCTAAGATTGAGCTCTGTGGTACACCATATTTTATTGGTAATTCACTAGAAAGAAAGGAGTTGTTTCTTGTTTTATTCATTTTGCTGAATTCATACTGAAGTGATACTTGGTGCCTACAGTTTTTTAGGTATGAACTCAACCAGCTATGTGCTACACCTCATACTCCTCGTCTTTCTAATTTTTCAAACAGAATGTTATGGTCCAGGACATCAAAGGCTTTTGATAGATCTAGAAAAATACCTGCGTTGATCAAGGGATTTTAAAATGCAGTCTAAGAATTTGAAAATTGCTATCTGTGTAGATTTAGACTTTCTAAAACCATGTTGTTGTACTGTACGTGGTGCATATTTATTTATGAAACTTAAAAGCCTGTCATAGAAGAGTTTTTCTAGAATTTTTGAGAAGGAACTTACAGGTTGGTATTTTGATATTTTTTCAGAAGAACCTTATTTGAGCAGTGGTGAAACTTTTGCTATTTTAAAAATATCAGGAAATACACCAGTTTTTAAAGGCAGGTTGAAAAATTTTGCCAAGGTGTTTGCTATGTGGCGAGCACATGTTTTTAATATGAAATCAGGTACTTCATCAAGACCACTTGACATTTTATTGCTTAATGAATTTAATTTTACTTATAATTTCATTGGGGTTTGTTTCATAAACATACATAGAAGCAGTCAAGATCACTGACTTGCTGGAGAAACTTGGGACTGGTCCTTGACAGTGTACTTGAATGAGGTCTTCAGCTAGTGAAGTGAAGTATTCATTGAGTTTTTCCACAACTGAATGTGGGTCTGTGACTTTTGAGCCTTCTAGTGGTAATGATACATTCTTTTTCTTTGGTACTGAACTACAAATTTCTTTCTTTATAACTCTCCAAGTGGATCTCATTTTGTTACATGAGTTTCTAATCAAATTGTCATTCCACATAATTTTTGCCTCTTTGACTACTCTACCATAGATTCTTTTGTAGGCTTTTGAATAATCTGCAAATTCTTGGGCTACTCTATATTTCTTACAACAGTACTGCAGAAATATGTTTCTCTCACTGGAAATTTTTATGCCTTTAGTTACCCATTGCTTATTATTGTTAGGTTTTACTGTTTTTACTACTTTTGGAAATTCTACATTAAAATAGCAAAGAAAGATGCTCTGAAAACTCATGTGCATGCTATCAACATTGTTTTGAGTGGTGATGCCTTCCCAGTTTTCCTCTGCCAGTAAGAGATTAAAAATTCTAATGTTATCTTCAGAAAAGGTTCTTTTTTCAACTACTTTTTCGGAACTGCTACTGCTTGTTGGCATTTCTATACACAGCAGCTGTGCCTCATGATCACTATAACCAATGCTCAGTACTCTGTTTGTGAATCTGTAATTTGTTTCTGAGATGAATATTTGGTCAAAATGGAATTTGTGCATTCTGTTAATTTTGTTGGGCAGTATATTGTGGGGACCATATTTAATGAATGTGTTGGTCATGTTTATCTAAGCATCTCGGGTGCTGCTGTCTTTTGAAAAACCAATATTGAAATCCCCACAAAGCACTACCTTCATATTTAGTGTACTGATCCTGTTCAGCAGAACCTCTAGTTTATTCATGAAGACTGGCAGTTTTCCACTTGGTGCTCTATATATTAATAACTATGAAATTAAGCTCGGGCAGTTTAGCAATGGAAAGTTCAAAGTCTTTTTCAATTGAGTCAATATAACTGTTACTGACATCACTGAAATTTATTTGTTCTTTTATTTGTTCTTTCACAAAGATAGCAGAGCCATCATGTTTGGAAAACTCTTGGCTAAAGTGACTTGCTAATCTATATCCTGAGATTGAGGTTAATTTTACTTCATCATTTCGTAGCCAATGTTCAGTAATGCAAATTATGTCTACATTTAGTTCATACTGGAATAGTGCTTCCAACATGGAAATTTTATTTGTGAGTGACTGAACGTTATGGTGTAGTATAGTAAAATCTGGGTATTTAGTAACTTTAATTGAAATGGTTTCTGATTCTTTATATACTGGCATTTCTAATACAGCACGTACCCTAAAAAATGTTCGGTATCTTTGTTGTGTGTGGCTTCTGTTTGCTGCTGGCAATCAGCAGGTGAGTTAACTTATGTATCTTGTATAAGTTTTGCTTCATCCACATCTGTCCTCTTCAGTTTAAACCATTTCATAATTTTTGTTTGGCTGACGACTTGATCATTTGTTTCTCACCTAATCAGTTTAAACCACTTGGTAATTTGCGTTTGGTAGATGATACTTTCATTTTCTGGGCTCATGGTAGTGTGAATTTAAGTGGTTTATATCCAAAAATCCACCTGAAAATGTGTTTCACAATGGAGGTGGAAAAGAATGACTGCCTTTCCTTCCTTGATATGTTGGTGAGGAAGAAGGTTGGTAGTATGTTTGGTCATGCAATGTATAGGCAGCAAACTTAAACCGGCTTGTATCTACTGGCTGATAGTTATCATTACATGGCTCAGCATGAAAGGGTACTTTATACATTGCTTCACAGGATCCAGGTCATCTCAGACCCTGAAAGTTCTTCAGCTTAGTCCATCTCGAAGTCACCTTTTGTGATAATAAGACAGATCAGATGGGTGTTGCACTATCGACCGACCATGCACTGGATGATTGATGATAATACTGAAGTAACACCAAAGTCTCGGGCCCTTTTTCCTTACACGGGAAGAATTTCCGAAAGGATTTTGTCATATTTTGTGGCAATATGATGTGAAATGTGTTTTTCGACCACCATCTAAGATTAGAGTCCTTTTAGGATCCACAAATGACTTTGGATTGTGTAAGGCAGGCACCTATCATACTCCTGGCACTCTTGGGAAGTCATGTATTGGCCAGGCCATCAGGACAGTGGAGGTCCAGTACTCCAAGCATAAGCATCACAGTTGCTTACAACAAACAAGCAATTCTGCTGTTGCCTTGGTACAAGTCATCCTATGGAATATAACAACATGAAGACTCTGGCATGCAATTCCATCTATTGGCATAGCATTACTAAGAAAGTTGATTATGATCTTTAAACAATTAATTAATAGATCTAAAAGATAAGAATTTTAAATGATTAATAAAATAGTCTTTAAAAAAAAAAATCTCACGGGATGGATAAGGATGGTTCGCATATTTGAATTGATCAATGAAGCAGATAGATATGGGACACAAAGTCCCAGAGTGCCCGAGAGAGCATCCCAGAGTGCCCGAGAGAGCATCCCAGAGTGCCCGAGAGAGCATCCCAGAGTGCCCGAGAGAGCATCCCAGAGTGCCCGAGAGAGCATCCCAGAGTGCCCCAGAGAGCATCCCAGAGTGCCCCAGAGAGCATCCCAGAGTGCCCCAGAGAGCATCCCAGAGTGCAGTAGACGGCATCCCAGACTGCCCCAGAGACCTAAAACACCAAGAAGAACCGCTTCATGGCTTTTGACAAGATCAATGTGTAGAAGAGTGATAATAAAAAAAAAATCTCATGGGATAGATAAGGATGGTTCGCATATTTGAACTGATCAATAATGTAGATAGATATGGGACAGAAAATCCCAGAGTGCCCCAGAGAGCATCCCAGAGTGCCCCAGAGAGCATCCCAGAGTGCAGTAGACAGCATCCCAGAGTGCCCCAGAGACCTAAAACACCAAGAAGAATCGCTTCTCGGCTTTTGACAAGATCATTGTGTAGAAGAATGCCCCAGAAAGCATCCCAGAGTGCCCCAGAGAGCATCCCAGAGTGCAGTAGACAGCATCCCAGAGTGCCCCAGAGACCTAAAACACCAAGAAGAATCGCTTCTCGGCTTTTGACAAGCACTTGTGCACTCTGAGATTTTCTGTCCCATATCTATCTACTTTATTGATCAGTTCAAATATGCGAACCATCCTTATCTATCCCGTGAGATTTTTTTTTTTTTAAAAAAAGACTATTTCATTAATCATTTAAAATTCTTATCTTTTAGATCTATTAACTAATTGTTCAAAGATCATAATGTATCGTGGGTTGCAGGGGTTCCGACCCCTGGGGAGGTGGGTGGGTATTCATTCATGGCTGTGTGCGCCGCCATATTGGCGGGTGACCTTGAACGGGACTTAGCCGCAGCACAAGGTGCCTGGCGGATCGCGCTAGAGTTCCAACTAAGCGCGATCCACTGGAAAAAAACTTCCGGTGCCGCCATTGCGGTTTATCAGTGCGCTACTTCCTGCCGCGCCCAGCGAGCATCTAGTTATCTGCAGGAAGTGTGACGTATTACGCTGCTCTTATCAGTACATGCAGGCAGCTACGGCTTGTTTGGAGGACTTGTAGTTCATTTATATAATGAAGCTGCTGCATTGAATTTAACACGAGGCAACTGCATGTTTTACACAGCCATGCAGCGTTCTTATTGATTATTAAGATTATGATCCTTTTTTTTTTTTTTCTCCAGGAGTTCCGACTCCGGGGCAGGTGGGTGGGTTTATTTTATTATCACTTTTCTACGCATTGATCTTGTCAAAAGCCGAGAAGTGATTCTTCTTGGTGTTTTAGGTCTCTGGGGCACTCTGGGATGCTCAGACATGCCGTACAGGAGGAGGAGATATACAAGAAGATCAAGAATGCCTGTCTACAAATCTGTGGACATTTTTTCTATGACACCTAATAATGTTGCTCAAGAAGAATTACTGACTGGGCCAATTACTTTTGTTGGAGCGAAGATTAATTTTTCTTGTACAACTACAGAAGTTGTTACTGGTAATAGTTGGTTGACAATTGCTATTGTGAGAGGTAGTGATAAGCCTCTTGAAGGTTTGGAGGCCTATTATGATAGAGATATTGTTGCTTATCGTGCCTTTTCTATTGGAGTTAAGGGCGATAGGAATTGTGGTACAGCTGTTGTATTAACAGACAAACTATTTGCATTGTATACAAGGAACAGAAGACGTGTTAATGCTAATGTGAGAATTAATATCTGGGTTAAGATAGATGGAGTACTAACAAAGTACATTAAAGTTCAAGGAGATGTAACTGTATATTATCATCCTTAATAAAGAGAACCATCCTTATCTATCCCGTGAGGATTTTTTTTTTTTTTTTTTTTTTTTTTTTTTTTTTTTTTTTTTTTTTTTTTTTTTTTTTAAAAATTAAAAATACTAATCAGCTACTGAAGTATCTTTATCTATTGTGGGTTGCAGGGGTTCCGACCCCTGGGGAGGTGGGTGGGTATTCATTCATGGCTGTGTGCGCCGCCATATTGGCGGGTGACCTTGAACGGGACTTAGCCGCAGCACGAGGCGCCTGGCGGATCGCACTAGAGTTTTAACTACACATTTTTCTTGAACTTTAATGTACTTTGTTAGTACTCCATCTATCTTAACCCAGATATTAATTCTCTCATTAGCATTAACACGTCTTCTGTTCCTTGTATACAATGCAAATGGTTTGTCTGTTAATACAACAGCTGTACCATAATTCCTATCGCCCTTAACTCCAATAGAAAAGGTACGATAAGCAACAATATCTCTGTCACAATAGGCCTCCAAACCTTCAAGAGGCTTATCACTACCTCTCACAATAGCAATTGTCAACCAACTATTACCAGTAACAACTTCTGTAGTTGTACAAGAAAAATTAATCTTCGCTCCAACAAAAGTAATTGGCCCAGCCAGTAATTCTTCTTGAGCAACATTATTAGGTGTCATAGAAAAAGTGTCCACAGTTTTGTAGACAGGCATTCTTGATTTTCTTGTATATCTCCTCCTCCTGTATGGCATGGCTGTGTGCTTCGTGTGGCTGCCTCGAGTGAAATGAGCGTGCTGCTGCCTGCATGGCGGATGTACGTCAGAGATAAGTGGGCGCAGCAGGAAGTAGCGCACTGATAAACCGCAATGGCGGCGCCGGAAGTTATTTTTCCAGCGGATCACACTTAGTTAAAATTCTAGCGCGATCCGCCAGGCGCCTCGTGCTGCGGCTAAGTCCCGTTCAAGGTCACCCGCCAATATGGTGGCGCACACAGCCATGAATGAAGTAATTGGCCCAGTCAGTAATTCTTCTTCAGCACGAGACGCCTGGCGGATCGCGCTAGAGTTTTAACTAAGCGCGATCCGCTGGAAAAATAACTTCCGGTGCCGCCATTGCGGTTTATCGGTGCGCTATTTCCTGCTGCGCCCAGCGAGCTTCTACTTATCTACAGGAAGTGTGACGTATTACGCTGCTCTTACCAGTACATGGAGGCAGCTACGGCTTGTTTGGAGGACTTGTAGTTCATTTATATAATGAAGCTGCTGCGTTGAATTTAACACGAGGCAACTGCATGTTTTACACAGCCATGCAGCGTTCTTGTTGATTATTAACATTATGATCTTTTTTTTTTTTTTTTTTTATTTCTGCAGGAGTTCCGACTCCTGGGGAGGTGGGTGGGTAATTTAGATATGGAGGTGTTCAATTAAATTATGCGTGGAATCTGTTCTCTACCTTGTCAAAAAATAGAGGGACAGAGTTACTGCTATGTTCTTGCATTTGTGCCTTGAAAATGATGTGGTGTGTACCTGTTGAAATGGTAGTGGTTGTCAAAGATGTAACGTGGTTGCATTCACGTAAGTTATTTTAACATCCTATATGCCAGGAAAAACTTAGGTTTCTCTCTTCCAATATTCTTCTCACAAACATCCCCAGGAAGTCCAACGAATCACTAACAGCACTTACAGAACATTTTGAAACTGCAACATCTCACACTAGAGAATGTGACTGCTTACGCCAACTTGCCTTTGGCAAACAAGATACCGTTCTCAAATGTCCACAACACCATCGTGCCACACAACACAGTTACATCATGGTTCTAAGCAGACTAGTGTACAGCACACTTTGGTTGACCCCAATCTCTCCACATTCTACAATTAACAGTGTACAGTTTTCTTTGTAAAGTTACAAAATAGGTAAAGTCACTGTTGGAGTACTGCAAGAGGGGGAATAATGAATGGCCTTCTTTCCCCAAAATAGTTCCTTTTGCTTGCAACTGTTATCAAATTACGTAAGGATATATAGAAGTAATTTTCATAATTATCGATGTTATATTAATTATTACCACATTATTGGAATCATAATTGTGAACTTTCACTGTGAAGTGGCTAAAAAGTCAGGTTTAGAGTATGTTCTTTTCCATGAAAAATTTGCCCACTAGATTAACACTGGTTGTATTTGGTTACTAGTGTACTTTACAGAAGTTGCTTGTTGTGGCTGCTGTTTTCAAGTGATGTATAATTTGGCTTACTCTGAATTCCTGAAGGCTCTCCATGATGGTGGACTTGTGGAACTTTATGAGTGAGTGAATGAATGAATATTATTTGGGGTTTGGATTGAAATGTAAGTTTATATGATGAGGCTTTATTAAACATTATGACCCACTGGTGCCACAGTCAAACATGTTCTCTCAGTAGTTATTATTTAAAAGAATAGGAGTTTGGAGTTTGCTTCTATTGACAGTTTAAAATTTTATTTTTATCAGTGTAGCATGTTTCCAGTAACTTCCGCTCACAGTTGGTGATGGATGAATGCAGTTTATAGTTTCACATCACAAGATGTTAATTATCAGAGTGGGCTTCAGGATGTGCCAATAATTTTACAGAATGTAGTCTGTGAGTGAAAAGGAAGTTTGTAACGAGGATGAAAAGTTAATTTGTTTTTGAAGTTGTTTATGCCAGTAAATATTGTGGAGAGCTAGACAAAGAATGTGAAAATTGTATATGTAAAACATTTTGGCTTAAAAGACAGTAACTTCTTATCTTTCCTTTTGGCCTCATTTTAGTCATACTATTTATTTCAAATGAGAATATCTTGCTAACTTGGAAACAAAATTTTCCGTGTCAAAAAGACAAAAGAAAACATTTTACCCAGTAATCGAAAGATGCCAAGTTGATGGGAAAAACGTGTTTTAATGTAATACATGCACATGAAATACAAGATTTCTTTGTAGTGATTGTTCTGAAATGTATCATATTAAACAGAAATAAAAATAATAAAGAAAGAATACATAAGTTATTTCATGCGCTCCTTAGTCAGCCAAACCAATAAAATAATAATAATAATTATAATAATAATAATCTCGGCTATAACTGTTACCTTCTCTTACTGAAAGCACAAGGAACCTGCATGCATGTAGAGGTACATTTGGACATGCGTGACTAAAACGTAGTGCTGGGTGGCACTGGCAATAAATCCATGCAGATTTTAGGAACAGGCATCAGGCTTTGACATTTTAATCATTTTTGTTAAATAACAAGAAAAGTAAAATCTTTTTCTTTGGAATGCTTATAAAAAATTTTATGCCATTCTATATGGTAACACTGTAAGATAGCAGATCCTAAACATTCAGTTGTGGAGAGAAAAAAAATAGGGAAGTAATTATTGATGTGCTGGGAACAATTTTAATTCTTTTCACAAAGATAGGTGTTGTTATAGGGTTCTTCTTTAATGCATGATGGAAGTCTGTAAATTACATTTAGTCATAGTGCTCTGTTGGCCAGATCCATTAATTTGTAACAACTTATTAAAAATAAATTCAGTCCTGTCCATTAATTTGAAAGTGGTTATGTGAGGCTGGTATTTTTTTTTTAAATTATGATCCAATCTTTGACATCCATTGTCAGTGACTCACATTATGGCTTATCTATTACATTGAGATTAAAGCATGTCAATTACCAAAATTAAATACATTATGAATTCTTCTCTTAGAATTTAATTTCCGTGAACCTTGGTTCCAGCCTATGATATGGCATCAGTCAGTGGAACAACTTACTGTAAATAACTGGAACATCTTTTTCCAAATATGGGGCCCATGAGATATTATGAAACTGAACAATGACAAAAGCTATAGAAACTGTCTAGCAGGCACCCTAATGGTTGTTATCGGTAAAGAATTTGGTGTGCCAAGGTTGCATTATATTAGAAAGTTAATGGCAAAAAGTCCCAAATCATGTAGCTTTTGTCCTTCCTCTTTACTGACTGAGAATAAAAAAATATTCTGAGACCCAGGATAAGGATCGGGGTTAATTTAAGGAAAACATGTGGAGGGGTGGCCCAACTTGATGCGTCATTTACCATTACCAAACAAATATTTTTTGTTAGTAGCAATTCTACCGTAAGACAACTAACAGTCGCAAAGATTCTTGCCAAATTTATACAAAAGTTAAATATTTAAATTTATATCACAGTGGATAAAGACATTTACATTACATGTAAAATTACAAGTGGTACTCGAAGAACATGTCAACATGCAATGGCGGCCTGATTACAAACAGTTAATTGATTAAATAAACCTGTAGTGGAACTCTGTCCGTGCATCCGGCGACACCCCCACATTGGCACGATACCAAAATAATGACAGTAAACTACTCAACTGGAGTCTGGAATGGGAAATCTGTAGAATTCGGTGCAACCTGCCAATACTTAGGCCTCGTGTGATGGGAAAGCCGCCAAAGCAAAATGAAAAAAAAGAGAGTCCCTGCCTCTGGCCAGCAGATTGGCAGTGCGTCAACTGCTGCCTGTACAAGGCTGTCAACATATACCAAACAACAAACAGCAAATATGTTTCATAGAAATTAACATACACAGCAATATCTAAGTGGGCAATTAAAGATTATTTTCAAGGAAATCACCTATTTGAACTTCAGTATAGGAGCGGCCCATTCGTGTGTTGCAAGTTAATCTTCCTAGCGGTAACAAGAAACAATGAACAGTCATTTAAAAGAATAATCACATTATAACTAAACAAGATTAAATAAGTAAAGTTATACCCTTACTGTGGCCTCTTGATACTAATAGACACTGTAACTGGGATACGCACCAAATGGGAGGTGGCCGATTAAAGTGTACCCCTACAACTCGAAGGGCGTCTCAACATGGAGTAATAGAGTGTGCAAATACAAGAATGGACACACACGACTCATATGTGCGTACCTTTAGGTTGAGTGCACACAACTTTAGTCACAGGCCAAATCCAATAACTCACCCCAGGAAGAGGCATAGTGTCTACAACAAACAGAAATTACAATCAGCTGTATCAAATACTCAATGATAACAAACAATGATTTCAGTTACCGGGTTAAAATTGCAAAATACTAGCTTGGTGCTTACAGAAACCTCCAGATTGACACACACAGCTCCAAAAGGGATCACTGAAAGGCATAAAGGAACCACATTCCTGGTCAGCTCACACTGGGCAGAATTAACAGTCTATAAGCACAGTACTTACTGAACAGTCTTCATAGATAATTTGAAATAAATGCCACAAAGCCCAATAGCTTCACAATTCCAGGTAGGTATCTGATAATACTGCCCCATTGCTTGTAGCTGCTAACAAGTTGTTCAATACATCCCTGCATATTTAGCACACCACAGTTGATTGATGCACTTCATAAACAGGTTGCACATGACAAGAGCCACTCCTTGCCCACTAAACTCACTGGCGGCAGCATTCAATGCTGCAGGAAAACACTGGCCCCCATAACACAATGGTCAGTTGTTTCAACTCGCTGCAGTTGCCAGGATGGAGAGTACTCAGGCATACCCATCCAGCTCTGTGTCCCGCACACCACTTTCTACCACACAGCCCCAAAGGGAACACTTAACCAAGCAAAGACGATATGATGAGGGCCGGAATCGATAGAAAGCAAGTGCAAGTGGCGCTGTTAGGATCTCACACATGCCCTCACAGAAGCCACCATGGCTCATATTCAAGTCCAGTAGCTTTTGTTAATGTCAAAAGTGCAGTAGTCATTACCAAAAGAAATATAGGTGGGCAAAGTACAAAAAATAGAAGACAGAAATCATTTACTGTCGCAAGACCAGGCAGAAAAGATGTAAATTGTTTAGGAAAAGACATCGAGTTGAAAGTGAGAAAATGGCACACAACTTAACTTCCCATGAAAATGTCTCTGAGCGATAAATTTGTAACTAGTTTGCAGGTATAGAACAGCAGTTGAAAGAAAAAGACATTCTGCAAATAGAAAATGACCCAAGTAGAATTTTTAAGTCAGATGAAGATTCCTTTTTTTATTTTTATGTTTTTAATTTTAGAGTGATCACATATAAGAGGAATAAAGCTGTATGTGTGTTAGGAATGTTTGAGAAAGAAAATCTCTCTATACTTGTAACAGCAAATATGCAAATGTCCTCAGTATACTGTCAGATCGCTGCAGTTCCTGTACTTTTCTCCACCACTTCCGTGATTTTCTCAGAAAACGACAGCTGGCAGTGTAATGGTGGCCTCTATTAACAGTTCCCATTATTTTAGTGTGCATTTATTTTAAATCCACTGTACCATTTATTTCTGAAATAAACTTTTAGTTAATTATTCTGTGTGGAATCTAACATGGGAAGAACAATAAGCTCGCTGGACAGAATACCACATACCATTCACAGTCATGGAACATGGCATAAGAACAGTAGTCATGAAAAGTGCTGAAGGAATGATTTAGGTTCCCTTCTATGCTCCAAAGGAGCATACATGTCTATAGAGGCATGCCATTCAATAGAGACAACAATAAATAACACGGCATGCTGGGAGTGGCCCACAAGCTAGTTTGGAGATATTATTCCTAAAAACCAACAACAACAATAAAATTTAAGAAGTTACTAACTCTTGGCAAGGGGGTCCTCACTTTTAATGGAGTCTTTGAACAGGGTGGGCTATGGGTGGTTTACAATACTTTGTTCAGTGGCCTCTGGCAGCGTGGACAAACTCGCTCCAGTGGTGTACTTGCCGGTAAAGGGGTGCCTTTAACAGTGCTCCTGGTGCACACTGCACTTCACTGTACTATTTACACCACACTGCACACAATGTTCTATGTGCTGATACCGAGGCACAAATAAGCGTACAGCATCAGGCTTTGTATGGTGCAGTCGAGGGAAGTCCTTTGAAGGAACACAGCTCGGGAAGGCGGCGAAGAAGATGCAGTAGCACTCCTATTATTAACCGAACTGTTGTAGAACACTGATACTGCATGTGGGTGCAAAATCCTGCTGTCTGCGCATACTCCACCACAAGTGTGGCAGAGGATGATGCAAGCCACTGGCTTTGCACAGGGTGAGCTGCCGAGAGCACAGCTGTGAGGTGGTGCCTCCTCTAAGCTCTATTTCCAGCAGAAGTGACCAGCGAGGTTGCTAGAGGGATGCTGTGGTACCTTGATCCGGCAGGCACTTTGCTGTGGTTTATGGTCAGTGCTGCCTGTTTTCTGCTGCTACAGGTGGAGGCAAATGGAAGGAGTCACCACAGTGCCTAACCGACAGGGATTGGAGATGAGTGACACATCTCAAGGATGACAGTCAGTTTGAAACCTGTAGGAATTGCTGCTATCGGCAATTGCAGATCTCTCTTGAGTTTCTGAGCAAGCGCTGTGTGTATTGGACATTCAGGGTTGGGTATGTTATAAAAGGCCATTGTCCAGAGTCACATGAAGCTGCATGTCCTCAGTGGGCCAACCAACAAGGGAACTGGACAGTAGCTGACTGTGGAAGCAAGTAGTGTGATCCGAAGAGTTGCAAATTTGCCTCATTTCAAATGCTTCAAGATATTGAGTGCACTGACAGCCCAGTGACATCATTAACCACACAGTGTGGAGTTTGTACTTCAGGACTGAAGTGGTTCTGTGAGGTCTGGTAGTGTTTTTCTTCCTAAGGCTGAGGCCCACTCTGTCAGGTTATCGTGCAACTTCAGGGCAAATTAAAACTGTGAACTGGACTGAGACTCAAAAATGTAGTCTGAGACACAGTTTTAATCTGCAAAGAGGCTTCAAATCATTGCTCACTCTGCTGCAGAGTGAAAGTTCATCATGGATATGAAACCCATATCTGTATTTTACATTTATCAGTGATCAAGTGTTGCCGTTTTTTCAATATGTGCATGGCTGTACAGTGGAAACTCTCACCTTCCAAGATGCCAACAGCTGTAATCATAGGGCTGGATGCACATGCTCCTGGTGTGACACTCTTAGGCAGCAAATCACATCTCGGTTGGCCCACTGAAACAATTGATTTTCATTCTGTAGAAAATTTCTGGGACTATTTGGAACAATGGGTGAAAAAATAGTGGTCAACATCTGTGCTATTTTGTTGTTTTGTGGGATATATTGGTCAATGAGAGGTTTCCACTGGATATGGCATACCTGAAGAAATTTGTCAAATCTGTTAGTCACTGAAATGAGGCCACTGTGAAGAATAGAGGCAACTGAAACAAGGAAAATGAGTTTGGAGTGCTATGAATTTGTAGCATCTCATCTAGTAATCTCCAGTAGCTTCCACTTCAAAATGAGCTTGTTGTTGTTGGGGAAACTGAACTCAAAAAATCTTGTAGCAATAGTTTGTGGTACAAGTAGCAGATTCTACTGGAACTTAATTACTCAGTGATATTAGGCCACATTGCTGTGAATGTTTTTACACTAGTTTTCATATTACTTACGCAAGATGAAACACACTGTGAAAGTGTAAATACAGAGATTCCAAGAGGCTAGTTACACACTTGTTAACTAAAAAGTCTGCTATCTTTGAACTAAACTGCTTTCAAAGTATAATTCTTAGGATAAATACTTCCAGACAACAGAAATGCAGAATAACTATAGACAAAACCAAAGTAAATATTAACAGAGAAGACACTGCACTGTGAAAAGGAACGGAGTTTTAAATAAATAGATTGAGTGTGATTTCTGATTGTACATATGTGGATGGATTGAGTATTGAAATGATGACAAATATTTTGTAAGACCCTCACATGTTGGTATATTATAATGCAATTAAAATAACATTATGATTTACATGGCAGAGTTATGTGTGGCAGAGGTGAGGCATCAACCAATTGCAGCTTTTTCTCAGACTCCATTTACTCATTGTGTTACTTGTTCTGTAGGTACTTGTACATCCTTGCCGTATTTGGTAGAATGGAGGGGAACATAGCTAAACATGGAGTGATTTATATCAATTGCACCAGTGCTGGAATTTAGAATCTATGCTTTGTTTGTTTAAACAATTCGATGGGAAGAGAAAATATAGTATGTGGCATTTCTCTATGTGAACTTACGTGGGACACAGACAATTGTGTGACTGTGTCACTTGCAAAATAATGGATGTTATTAAAGTATGCACAAGAGCCAAAATTATGCTATCCACCGTTTGTTGGTAGATGTTCATCTGCAAGATACGTACAGCTAAAGAAATATGGGACAAACAAGCAAATTTATGAAGACTTTGGCCTCTTCTGAAGAATAGGGTTTCTGAAGACATTGTTAACAACCATACTTGAAAATAATTCTTAGTAGAAGAATGCATATCAGATATCATTTCTATGTCACAAAAACTAATGGCTCGAACTTGGAAGTTAGAGAACAATGGATTGCATGTATTCTATTTGCAGGGCTACCAGAGGAATATAAATCGACTGATTGTAGAAAATCCAAAATTACCCATCTTGAGAGACCCCATAAAACTAAACTGTGGCAAGAAGCAAATGGCAACTTCAGTAATAAGTGATCGACTGGATATGCTGCTGTGTGTGTCACCAAGAAAAAGTGTGATGCTGTTACATTAAAAAAGGCTCCAGGTGCTGTAACTGCAACAAGTACAGGCTTCTGGCAAAACGTCACAATAAGTGCAAAGTAAGACAATGAATGAACCACCAAACATTCTTTACAAATGCTGCTGTAGACAGAGATACATAGGATGGAATGATATTTAGGCTCTGGCACCTCAGTGCACTTGTCCACAGATCCATGTTATGAAAATAATCTTAAACCAGTGATAGCTGTGCAGGTTGTGATAGTAGATAATGACAACTGACATGGAAAAGCAGTATAGTATTACGTAGATGTTATCACAGGCAGCATGAAAGATTGGAGTAAAGTAGAGGAATTATGTTTTACAACAACAAAGCACAAATCTGCTGTCTAAAACAGTAGAAATAGGCCATTTTATTTTATCTTGGAGGTAAGGCTTTTATATTTATGACACACTCAAACATTTTACTTTTAGTAATTAACAGCCTCAGTTGCACTGTTTACCTAGAAATTTACCTAGGCTTCAGTCGGGATAACCCAACCTTCTTCAGAATAACATACCGTTTGTCCATAGGTAAACGGTGCAACTGAGGCTGTTAATTATTAAAATTAATATTTATACAGTTGCTGACAGGGCTGCGAAATGTTGAAGATATTTAAACTCAAACATTTAGTTGCTTATGCATTATTAGCCACTGAAAAGTTTCAACTAGACCAACCATGTGACCAGAGTTTGTTATAGTAAAGTCAGTAATGTGGTCAAACAGTGCAGACTTGTTGTGTAAAAGACAACGTCATAAGCTCTCTGAAGCAATGTGTGCACTACACACATGTTGGGCCAATGGCATTTTTCATAAGGGGGCAGTTAATACACCATTGTAATTTACTTAGAGGACATACAAACAAGTCTTCCTCTTTAACACTGTAGCTCGAGAGCCATCAGTAAACTCAGATTTGTGTGGCCGATGCAAACCATGTCAATTGGAGGAGTCATTTACTGCCTTACTTTAATTGATGACTATTACAGGGCAGCTTTTGCATATACTCCAAGAAATAAAAATAAAGCACCATAGCTTCTTGCTTTTGTTAATTTTGGACTCATATAATGAGTGAGCATTTGTCCAGTGCTGTCCATATTGGGGTAACAGCATATTGAATGCTGAATCTGTTGAGAATTTGCTCTGCATAGTGTATCTGGTATATCTACAAACAACCTTCTTTGCGGTTCCTGGTAATTTGGAGACTTGAGGACAGAAACCGGCAGAGAGCATGTGAGTAATATTCTGGCAAATTTTGTCATGCAAGAATGGATCTGACACGAATATACAGCACCATATACGCCAGAACAAAACTGAGTAACCAAACATAATCATACAATAGAGGACAAATGTAGGTGCATGCTGTTTGAAGCAATTTTCCAAATAAGTTGTGGTCAGTCTAATTGAGTGATCTCCAACTAAGGCACTGAAAAGCTTCCAGAAGAAGCTTGGGCTAGGAAGAAGCTGGATTTTTGACATCTTAAAACGTTTGGGAACAATCACATTACCAGAAGCAGCAAATGAAAATGGGAAAACAAGCATTCAGTGTATCTTGGTAGAATACTGTGAACAATCAAAGGCATATGTACTCTTCCAATCAAGTGTTCAGAGAATCATAAAATTGAGAGATGTTATTTTTGATGAATGTACTTCTGAACAGTATAAAGAAGAAACTGAGTTACTGGACCCAAGTGGATTGTACATCCCATTCGATGAACATAAAAATAATGGAGTGATGACAACTAAAAGGAAATGATACAAAGCCTGGTTCTGTCATCTTAAGTAGTAATTTGATGAGTAATAGCTGCAAAGAAGAATAAAGTCCGAACAATGGTTATATACAGCAAGTTGGCTGCTTCAGATAGTACGGTGTTGAATATAAACTTCTAAAGATTACCCACGTGTCAGTTGCAGGAATCAGGGTTCAAATATTTAATAGTTGCCATGTGTGGAAAGAAATGCTAATCTTCATTAACAACCCCAAGAGATATGTGTCTTCAAAACCAAACTAAGAGAAAGCTGAAAGATCTTAGTGAAGCTACTAACTGTTTAGGTATCCGCACTACTAAGAACAGCAAAGAAGGTCGTGCGGTAGTGTTCTCGCTTCCCGCGCCCGGGTTCGATTCCTGGCAGGGTCAGGGATTTTCTCTGCCTCGTGATGACTGGGTGTTGTGTGATGTCCTTAGGTTAGTTAGGTTTAAGTAGTTCTAAGTTCTAGGGGACTGATGACCATAGATGTTAAGTCCCATAGTGCTCAGAGCCGTTTGAACCATTTTTGAACAGCAAAGAAGGTTGTTTGTGAATAGACAAGAGACACCATGGTGGAGCAGATTTCCAACAGATTCATTATGAAAGGCTGTAAGCCGATCTGTTTGATACTGGACAATAACCAAGTACTCACTTATGATAAGAGTTGAGGAACAGAACAAGTGTAAGAACCCATGAAGAACACAAGCTTTTGTGGATCAATAGAAGTCTGATGTATGCCCATTTAGGAACAGGGCTGGAGATAACTAACTTGATGGGAATTGTTGTAGTAGTGTCTGCACAGGATACATTGGTTGGGGATGAATTTTCGTATGAAATGCTGGGTGAGTTCATTCTTGTATTTGGAAGGGGAGGCCACTTCAGTCCACTGTCATCTGCTAAGCAGTGCACATCTATTGATCGTCCTGCTTGAACACATTATGGCATCGTAGTCTCCATGCACCTTAGCTACAGGAAGAGTTCTGCATAACGAGGTGTGAGAGATTGTTTACAGAATAATTATGTTGGACAAGACAAAGAGGGGATAAAAATTTCAAAGACAAGAAAATCTTGCATTTCAATGATTTTGATGAACAAATTGTGTGAAGACTGATACAGAATTTCCACATGACAAACAAATAGCATCCCCCGAACAAAATCACTTTTTCTCTTAATAAGAGAAACTACGTTTTTTAAGGGAAATATTTCTTCATTATGGTAACTACTCCACAAGTTAGGCTTCAGGTTTGTCAGTTTTTTTGAGTTGCATATATTACTTTCATGTTTAAATTTTTGTGTAATTAATGTGTCTTTATTTACCAGATGGCACAAAAAAAAAGGTGACAGGAAGGTGTTTCTGGAACATTTAGAAATATGCAGTAAATGTTTGACTATTTAAATAAAATAAAAAAGTACCATGAAAAGGGTAGCTGATCATATAAATTGATGAAACATATGTTCACTGTTCTCATATGAGTGGACAGATGGATCTACTGAAGGAGTAAAGGCGCCAATTTCAAAAGGCCAATGTCTCATTATAGTAAACACAGGCAACAAAGATGTCTGATAAGGATATGTAGTTCTGCAGACTGCATGGTATTAATGTGACTAGAGTTGAAAAAGACATTCACTTTGTTGCGGCCTATGATTTTGTAGAACATAAATGTGAACATTTCTTTTAATCTTAAATGCTTTTTACCAAGCAGCAACAGAAAATTCCATCAATTTTATTAATGTGTTTATGAAATATTCCTGACCATAGGAGAAAAATTAGGTTTTGTGCCAAATTCACTTTTAATTTTCAAATCAAGAACTAAAATGGGAGATTACCATGAAGAGGTGAATGCTGGAATTTTTTCAAGGTAATTTATCATTTAACATCTGATTGAAGTACACACATAAAGTAGTGAGGCACTTCAGCTGAACAAATATATTTTTTATCAGGTGACTGGAACACAAAATGGTACCAAACTTGCCAAAAAACTCTGTTGTAGAGCCTGTCACTGCTATCACAGCGTTCTGCATGGAAAACTACCAAAAATGCATAGGAGGAAAGGTGGGACGGGGTATTGGCTAAATTATAACAATATTCAATTTGACTAGGAAATCACAAGTATTGACTTGCTTGCCTTAATAGATAGCAACAAATCTACAAATATTTGCATTGTAGATAAACTTCAGGCACTTTATGGTCATTTAGTTCTCCGTGTGCCCCCTTGTCACCCAGAAGTAAACACTATATAAATGGCATGGATGTTGGCAAAGAACTGGGTGGCTGCAAAGAACATTACTTTCAAGCAGGAAGATGTATGGAGGCTAATGGAATAAAACTTTTCCTCCATTACTGTGTAAGAACGGGTGGCAGTTTGCAGACACATGGGAGGTGTTGAAAAAACATATGTGGATCAAGAAAAGTGTTCAAAGTGGAAGAAGTGGTTTTCGAGATACGTGCCAGCAATACGGGGGGCACTAGCGATGATGACGACTTCAGACTATTCCATTCTGAAGACAGCAAATAAATGGAAGGTTAGTAGACAAAAAATTGATGTTCTGCATGCTCTTTATTTTACATATTGAGCACTGTAGTACGTAATGCTGTCCACTGCATCTTTTATGCTATTAATAGTGAAGGGTATGTTTTTTGACTTTTCCTTTGCATTGTGGGTGTTTGATTTAGCACTGCTTCCAACTCATTCTTTGTTTAAGCATTATCGAAATGTGTGCCGTAGGGAAACCATTAATGAAAATTTTTCTGTTTGCTGGTTCAACTGAAATATCATGTTTAATGCTTGCACACAAACAGTACGAACAAATCAGTCCTTACTCTGAATCCCAGAACTGAGGCAGCTGCAACCAAATTTCTGCTAGCTGCCCTACTTCCCACCCTATATTGTCATGGAGGTTCTTTCCCCATAGGTCTTCAAGCTTTGGCACTTTTTTTCCTCAGCCCTAATCTTCTGTAGAATTGCTTCTTTTTGACTGCCTTCCTTCATAGGACCATGTAAAAGGGTGATTAGTCCCAGATGCGTGGATCAAATTACAGTTCCCCCACCCATGGCGAATCTTTTTACATACTAACCAAATCGGAGATGACAGTAGATCTATATGAATGATCACCATGCAAGTATTGTCGTGGAGAGGCTCCTCTTAATATTTACAAAAAATACTAGAATAGGCTTCAGAGTAGAACTGCACTTCCTCTCCAGTGCGGCATTTCCCCTATAGTATGTTGACTGACTGCTGGCAACCTCCACCTGTACTGCTCTCCCCATGCTTCCTCAGCCAACTGCAAATCTACTGGCCATGTTGTTGTGCGTGCACTCTAATACAGGGATACCCCATTGCCACTTGTGGATCTAAAAGGTGCCAAGGCTATGACGCTACTCTTTTCCAAAGCAGAGAACTGACTTCTAATACTTGTAGTTTTACTGTGATGCAGACTGGGCCAGAAATTGTGAGGGTGGAAACTAGACAGCTTAATACCTGTTTAAATCTCAGGTAGCAGTGGTATCCTGGCATAGTTGTAACAAATTTCTAATTAACTTCAAAATATAAGTGGGCACTCATGGTGAGATAGGGAAAAAAGTGCAAGATTATTGACTTGTAGAATTGGCAATGGGTCTTTGGTTCCAGGCACATAAAAAAGGATATCTAACAGTAATCTTACAAAGTGATTCCAATTACAGTGAAGAAGCAAAATCAGTTGCAGCAAATATGAATAAATGACCACAATTTAACTAAGTTCTGGGAAAGTTTTGTACCTGTTAAGATGTCTGTGTACATCTCTCATTTAACATATTCTAAAATACTTGTCAAGTATTTATAATTCCCATCAAGGTTGAGTGCTGGAAAATGTTGAAGAAATTCCAGCTTAATGTTGTTAAGTAGGAGAGAATGTTCATGCTCAGAAAACACTGTGAAATTGTTGAAAAAGGCATGTTTGTTTGTGTGTTTTTTTTAATTTTTATCTTTTTATTTTTTTAAAAGCTGATGGTGAATTTAGAGAACCAGTATTTGACACAAGAATGAGTCTGTTGTCTGCACAGGGAATTTCTTTTAAGTCGTAAATACAAGGAAAGAAGAAAAGGTCATGAACAGTGCAGTATAATTAGTTATTCTCTCTTGGTTATTTGCCAGTGAACAGAAAAGATACCTCTTGTAGTATTATGTATTCTTAAATTTATGCTGAACAAGGACTTGCAGATTACATTCATAATCGTACATACAAATGATATACAGATTTGACAATTTATTTCCAACAGATGAAAATGTGTTGTAATAGGCTAGGTACATGTTAGTTATTTAAAAATGTAATGACTTATTGTTGATCATTTTTGCAGGAGGAAATTCTGTCATCTTCATATCTATCAGCACGTTATTTAAATGACATAGGATTTAAGAAGAAGGTGTATGTATTTGGCACAAGTGGCATAACCAAGGAGTTGGATAAAGTGGGAATTCATCATACTGAAGTTGGGGTAATTATTAATTAAAGATGTCTTTTTAGTTAGTCAGTTGAATATTAAAAATGTGGTATTAGTTTTTTTTCACAAGGAACTGAATGCCATAAAAGTTTTTTTTTCTGTATTAGTTTTTTAAGACCATGGAAAGTCCAGGTTTGAATATCAACAGTTACGGAAAGGATAGGTCGCTATTCACTGTAAAAATGATACATTGAGTAGCAGACAGGCACAATGAAAAGACGTGCACATTAATCTTTTGGCCAAAGCCTTCATCAGAAAAGAAAAACACACGTGAATTCACACGTGAACAAGCACACGTCACACACACATGACCATTATCTCTGGCTACTCAGGCCAGACTGAACTGAAACATGTCTTTGATGAGTAGCCAGAGATAGTGGTCATGTGTGTATGCAGGATATACTTGTGTGTGTGTGTTTTTATTTTCTGATGAAGGCTTTGGCCGAACGCTTAATATTAACAGTTTTTCCATTGTTCCTGTGTGCAACTCAGCAAGTCATTTTTATGGCAATTAGCATATAGCCTTTCTATAATTGTTAGTTTTTTAAAAATAGTTTATGATCTGATAAGTTACTTTATGAAATAGTTATTGATAACCACAGAGTAATTTTAGGTAAAGCTATGGAGATATTACTCATACAGTGTATTTTTGTAATTTGTGTAGAATAAGATAGAAGAAAAATGTATTCTTACCACCATTGCAACTATTCCTGGGCTGATAAAACTGCAAGGCTGTAATATTGAGCTTTTAAACATAACAGTTCCTTAACTGGAAGAGAATTATGATTGTTGGAGACGAGAAGAAAGGTAGAGAAATGTCACTGCAAGATATTTTAGGATAGGCTGATCATGAGACTTCAGCAGGAGCAAAAGAAGAGGGTGAAATACAACTACTCTAGAATTATTATAATGAGCTCTAGTCAAAGATAGATCAGAAATGGCAGCTGTTATGTCTCAAAAAGTAGGTTGAGAATAAAAGTATATCTAAATGAATTTCTCTGCAGTTAATTTAGATTTATTGTTTGAGAGCTCCACATTTAAAATCTCCAAATGTATTCATATATATATAAAACATGCATAATAGGAAAGCTGGCCTTTAAAATTCAAATGCAGCATATTTGTACTGTATTTCATCTCTGAAGCAAAGTTCACAGAGTTTAAGTTAATGAAATTAGGAAACACGAAGCTAGTTAAATTGTCCGATCAGAACCCGTGAAAGGAATAGGAAAAAGCATGAGCAACAGGCAGTAGTGTGGTCATCTGTTGTGGTAAGAAAAATATATAAATAGAGCAGAGGGGACTGGGAAATCATTCTAAGGACAATACAAACTATAAATGGGGAAATGCACTAACATCGACAAAGGGTGGATCGCTATGACCCAGTGCCTAAGAATGACCATTTTGGAAATGGCAAAGCTGGTTGGCTGTTCTCATGCCACTGTCGTAAACACAAATGGAAAGTGGTTGAATGATGGTGAAAGCACGAGTAGGTGACAAGGTGTTGTATGTCCGTGCCTCATAACAGCATGTTGTCAGAGGCTTGCCCCCTCTAAAGTGGGATAGGCAACTACCTCTGACGGATCTAACAGCAGGGTATGATGCTAGTGAAAGTGCAAGTGTTTTAGAGCATACTGATTATCGCACAGCATTGAATATGAGGCTGTACATGTTTTCCCATGTTGACCCAACATCATCAATAATTACAGCTACAGTAAGCAAAGGGTCGTCAAGATGCACTACACCACAGACACAGGTCAGTGAAGGCAGTACTTTGCTGTAGGAAAAAATTGACTTGGGCATTTGTGGGAAATTGACTTGGGCATCTGTGGGATGTGGAAGTACTTTAAGGTACCATGACAACTGTGGCTGCTGCTGCTCTCAAGGTGGATGCCATTTCCTTAAAGGCAGAGAGGGTGAATTTTTCTGGTCTAAGACATTTGCTTGAGACTAACTGGGTGAAATGGGTTTTGGTACTGTCATTACATGAATCTCATATTCTGAGATGGAAAGGATAATGAATTTACTATGGTTGATTGATGGATGGTTGATGTTTGCTACATACACTGGTGGGCAGTGGTGCTGGTGTATGGTTGCTGCTGATGTGACAGTTCACCACTCCATACACTAGCTCACCAATTTTGTTAGCTAGTGTATGCATGGTGTCTTGAGCAGTTCGCTCCAGAGCCTGTCTGGGGCAAGGAATTGTAGTCTCTTGGTACATTTCCGCAATTTCTTCTCAGTTGGCTGCAGTCAATTTTGCACTGTCGCAGTGTGCTGCAGTCCTGATCGTGCAGCTGGCAGTCTGCGGTACATAGTGCACTACCCCTACTCTCATTGGAAGATGGTGTGATCTAACCACTGCTGCAGGCCAGTGTCTGCTGCTGTTGCATGACATGGTCTTGACGGCCACCTGTTGCTGTGTTGCTGGCTTCCTATCGAGGTTTCTACTGCTTGCTGGTGTTCATACTCTTCAAGCTTGTTGCCAACTGGCCCTGGTGCATCTCCAGGAAGGATTTGCACCTTTTTTCAGTAAAGTGTGATGGATGTGCTTTTGTTATTATGTGTTCCATTCCATGCATGATCTGGTTGTTAGGTGCCATCTTTTAACTTACAGATGTCTTGCGGTCTCTGTTCTTAAAAGTTACTTGTAGTAATGAACCTGCTATGCAGTGCTGCTAGACCGTGATGTGAGGCTTCTTCACCTTTTGCAGTGGGACTTGCTGAAAGAGATATGTGATCTATACAAGCTACTAAAATGACCTGGCCACCTTTGAGGTAACTCTTCTGTATTATAAGCCTAAAATTTCCACTCTACAATTTTGTTTGCAATTAAAGGTAAAACAGGTCTATCTTAACTGGTAGCTCAAAATAGATCACAACATGCATTCATGTACTGACTGGACATTACAGAATGACAGTTTTCATATATTCTTCAATTGTTCTGCCGTTTATCATCCACATTTTTTCCTCCATGACTTATGAGGCATTACCAAGCTTCAATCCCAAAGTATAAGCAGCCCTCCACAGCAGATGCAGACATGCTCTCACCATTGTAACTTGTTGATGTTCTGAGCTGACTTCTTTTGCACCCAATCTGCTCATATGGAAAACCAGAGAATGCACAGTGGGAAGTTTCACTCGTAACAACTACCTAAACATCACTTCCAGTTTTCATGAACATCTTTTATCAACTATCCTTCCCATCCCTCCCACATTGGTATTCCGCCGCCCACCGAACCTACACAATACCCTTGTCCTTTCCTAGACAACCCCTACTCCCAACCCCGTTGCCTCATGGCACATATCCCTGTAAATAGACCTAGATGCAAAACCTGTCCCATACATCCTCCCACCAACACCGACTCCAGTCCAGTCACGAACATTACCTATCCTATCAAAGGCAGGGCTACCTGTGAAACTAGTCATGTAATCTATCTACATGCTAAGTTGCAACCAATGTGCAGCATTCTATGTGGGCATGGCAACCAACAAGCTGTCTGTCCACATGAATGACCACCAACAAACTGTGGCCAAGAAACAGCTGGACCACCCCATTGCCGAGCACACTGTTGAACACAGCATCCTTCATTTGAATGATTGCTTCACAGCCTGTGCCATGTGCATCCTTCCCACCAACCCTAGCTTTTCTGAAACTGCACAGATGGGAGCTCACCCTACGATACATCCTACATCCTCGTAACCATCCTGGCCTCAACCTTCATTAGTCATTGTCGTTACCCACCTATCCCCTTTCCTCTTTCCTTTCCAGCACTAAACAGCCCTCTATTCCACCAACTCACCCACAGTCTTTTTACTTGTTTACTTTTCTGCTGCCCCCCCCCCCCCCCCCCCCCCCCCGCCCTCCGTCTAACCTCCTGACTGCACCTAGCTGCCCCACCCTCACCCCACCTCGTCTCTGTATGATCCCGCAAGCAGCACTTTACCATCCCCCAGCCCTACCTTACTGTCTCTCTCCCTCTGTGGCCTCACTTCCTCCTCCTCACCGCACCACCGTGTGTGTGTGTGTGTGTGTGTGTGTGTGTGTGTGTGTGTGTGTGTGTGTGTGTTGGCAACTGACCCTTAACATAGACAAATGTAATGTATTGCGAATACATAGAAAGAAGGATCCTTTATTGTATGATTATATGGTAGCGGAACAAACACTGGTAGCAGTTACTTCTGTAAAATATCTGGGAGTATGCGTGCGGAACGATTTGAAGTGGAATGATCATATAAAATTAATTGTTGGTAAGGCGGGTACCAGGTTGAGATTCATTGGGAGAGTGCTTAGAAAATGTAGTCCATCAACAAAGGAGGTGGCTTACAAAACACTCGTTCAACCTATACTTGAGTATTGCTCATCAGTGTGGGATCCGTACCAGATCGGTTTGACGGAGGAGATAGAGAAGATCCAAAGAAGAGCGGCGCGTTTCGTCACAGGGTTATTTGGTAACCGTGATAGCGTTACGGAGATGTTTAATAAACTCAAGTGGCAGACTCTGCAAGAGAGGCGCTCTGCATTGCGGTGTAGCTTGCTCGCCAGGTTTTGAGAGGGTGCGTTTCTGGATGAGGTATCGAATATATTGCTTCCCCCTACTTATACCTCCCGAGGAGATCACGAATGCAAAATTAGAGAGATGAGAGTGCGCACGGAGGCTTTCAGACAGTCGTTCTTCCCGCGAACCATACGTGACTGGAACAGGAAAGGGAGGTAATGACAGTGGCACATAAAGTGCCCTCCGCCACACACCGTTGGGTGGCTTTCGGAGTATAAATGTAGATGTAGATGTAGATGCAGAACTACCCTTTTCATAATATTGTTATTATTTCACCCTGGATTTTTCATTGTTTGCTTTTACCTCAGGTAAGTGATAAAGTAAATAAATAAAATCATAAAAATTCAACCTACAGCTTTAAAATGAACCTCTCACATTTGGGAGAACAGGGGTTCAAACTCGTGTCTGGCCATCCAGATTTAGATTTTCCATGATTTTCCTAAATCACTTAAGGCAAATGCTGGGGTAGTTCCTTTGAAAGCGCACAGCCAATTTCCTTTTCCGCTCATCCCTAATCTGAGCTTGTGCTCTGTCCCTAATGACCTCATTGTCGATGGGATGTTAAACTGTAACCTCCCTCCCCACCTTTTAAAATAAACCTTAGGGTTTTCTGCAGTTTGATGACTGTTGAACTTGAGACACATTGCGTCTGTAATGATTTTTAGCTGCACCTACACAGTATACAATAGTCTCCACCAGGGTCAGGAATGTAAATGCTACTTAAGTCTTTACTTTCTTCCTTTCTGTTAAATATTCCACTTCTTATTAGCCAGTATTGTGCATCTCTGGATTGTAGCATGCCTTCCAGAAGGCAGTAGTTCACATAATACAAGGGCTGTTCATAAAGTAGGGAACGTTTTGGCATTAAAAAAGAAAACTAAGTATAAGAAATACATTTTATTATATACATCTGAAAGAGCAACTGACATACTACTTTTCCACGTAGGCACCAAACACATTGAGACACTTATCATAACGGTGGACAAGCTTTGAAAGACCTTCATCGTAAAATTCTGCCACCTGAGACTTCAGCCAGTGAGTCACGCTCGCCTGGAGTTCAGCATCGTCATGAAAGCGCTGTGTTGCAAGCCAGTTCTTCATCCTGGGAAACAAGTGGAAGTCGCTTGGTTCAAGATTGGGGCTGTAGAGTGGATGAGGGAAAATTTCTCATTTAAAAAAGTTAAGGAGTTCTTTAGTGCAGTTTCCCATGTAAGGTCGGGCACTGTCGCGCAGAAACAAAATTTCGAACATCAGCTTTCCTCGGCGTTTGTTTTGAACTGCTGTTCTAAGGCTGTGCAAAGTTTGACAGTACCGGGCAGAATTTATAGTAGCTCCACATTTGAGAAAATCAATAAGAAGCACACCTTGCCTGTCCCAAAACATTGTCACCATCAACTTCCTTGCTGACAAGGTTTGCAAACATTTTCTTGGTTTTGGGGGGACCTTGTGTGCCCCCACTCCATGGACTGTAATTTTGTCTCATAATTGACGTGTTTCGCCCAAGTCTCATCACCAGTTACGATTCGATCCAGTAATGAATCACCATGTTTGTGGTAGGCCTCCAAAAATGTCAATGTTTCCCCCATTCGCTGTTCTTTTTTGGAGCTCTTTAAGCATTTTGGGCACCCGTTGTGCACAAAATTTGTGGTAGCCTAGCTTTTGAGTGACAATTTCAAACAAAAAAGTCCGTGAAGCTTGTGGAAAAGAAAGCAAAAGTTCCGTTATTGTGAAGCGATGGTTTTCACGAATCGTTTCATCAACTTTAGTGAGTAGATCGTCAGTCACAATGTCGGGCGTCCACTCTTCTCTTCATCATGAATGTTGGTTCGGCCATTTTTAAACCAAATGCACCATTTCCGTACGGAAGTTGTTTCCGTACACTTGGCACAGTTCACGATAAATTTCTATAGGTTTCAGGTTTTTTGCCCACAAAAACTGTATCACAGACCGCACCTCACAACTGGTGGGATTTTCGATTGCAGCTCACATTTAAATTCGAATGTCGAAAAAACTAGACATGCAGAGATGTTCCCACTGTCACGGATGGATGCCGACTGAGCTGCTGAGCATGCACACTTCAAAATATACCTGATCAGCAGCGCCTAGTGGCGTCAGACAGAAATGTTCCCTACTTCCTGAATAGGCCTCGCATATTACGACATACATGTTCTCAGGTCAGATCTTTTTTTTTCATATTCATTGATGTTCACACGCTTATTGCCATAAAAATAAACCCATTACGTACATAACTATCTCCACTAGTAAGCTTCTTTCTTGACATGTAGTGAAGTCAAAATTCAATTTCTCATTCACATATTAATTATGAAAAAAAATATGTTTTATCCTGGGCTTATGAGCATCATACATTTTAGTATATTCACTAGGACATATAAATTCTCTCCTAAAGGCTCCGTTCAACTGACAAATCATCTTAAAATTGTTCTGGTGTTTGGAATCCCATTCTAATTCTTCCACAACTTTTGAAACTCCCTCTGGTGATCTGCAGTATCACTTGAAAAATTGGTGGCAGTGCTAGTACAATCAACCTGCTCTTTGTACTGTTTGTTCAGCTAGCTCCTGCAGATGCTCCTCCAAACTCATCAAAGTGCTTGGAATACTAATTACTTCACCAAATTCTTTGTTTTGTTCTAATGCCTCTACCCGGCCTCGCGTATTTGAGATTTGATTATGTATACTTCCGAATTCGTGGGTCAACAATTCCTTTATTGGTTGGATCTTGTTGTTTACCTGTTTAAAACTGTTCTTGAACTTCATTCATGAAGTCGCGTTGTTTAATTATCTCTGTAACTCCTGTCTTTATTCCCTACCTTTGTGTTTTTAAACTTGAGAAGTTCGTGTTAAAGTTTTTTAATTCCTCCCTTTTAGCCTTAATGAGAGCTATTAATTCCTTTCTCTTCCTAGTACAACCTGTGTACAACATTAAGAATAATAAGTATATCCTCATTTTTAGTTAAACACTGTCAATAGATTCTGACCTAACTACCCAAAGCCAGTGAAATGTTTCTTTTCAACTATTCACAGAATGAACAACTAATAATAATAATAATAATAATAATAATAAAAGAAATCAGGTCAGTGCTGTTTACAGCTCACCTAATCATCCATGCTACAGCTAACTGCATGAGGATGCTTATGCGTCTTGCATGGGCTAGGTAGTAATGGGCTGATTGGCTGTTGCACTGTGAAGTGGAGCTGTGCTGTTGACTTACTGGCCAGCCACCGCAGGGATGCTGTAGCAGATTGCTGCTGCAGCTGTAATCTAGAATCACAACTTGGAATTCGTTGTACCACTCATGAAATTCTTCTTCACTCATGTGCCAAAGGTTACTTAAGCACGTGAATATCTTTCACTGTTGACCTCATTCCTATGGTCAACTAACATCCTCTGCCTGACTCTTTATTATTATGAACTCTTCTGCTGTCGTAACCAAACTTAACTTCTTTGTTTTTAAACATTCAAATTAGTTCAGGCAACGTCACAGCATGTGACCGGTTGTATTTCTTCAGTTATTGGGTTGCTTTGGACAGTGTCATATCTTCTTCCATTGTTTTAGTCAAAATTCTTTTTATTATTATGATTATTATTATTATTATTATTATTAAAGCTCTCTTCTTTTAGCACTTCTGATTTGCATCTTGCACTAGGATGCCAAATGAAGTGTGATGGATGTAGTTTAGCTATGGTGGTTCCACTCCATGCACTAGACTGTGATGAGACACTTCACCGTTTGTAGTGGGTGGATGCTGATAGAGCACTAAAATCTGTTCAGGTAGTCACTTTTGCAGAACCTCTTCTGTATTATAAGCCTAACGTTTCCACTGCACAACGTCATTTACAGCTGAGGGTGAAACAAGTCTCTGAGCTGGTAGCTCAACATAGATTGCAACGTGTATTCTTGTTCTTTATTTGACATTACAGAATGACAGTTTCCATATATTCTTCAATTGTTCTGGCACATGCTTTATTGTCCGCAGCCTTTGCTCCATGACTTTCAAGGCACCGCAAAGCCATGACACTAAATCATAAGTGGCTCTCTGCAGCAGGTTTAGACATGCACCAGCTGTTGTACTATCTCAATTTTCTGAACTAATTTTTTTTTTTTTTTTTTTTTCCTCCAATCTGCACATATGGAAAACCAGAGCACACACATTGGGATGTTCCACACTTAACACTACCTATACAATTATTCCAGTTTCTATGAACATCTTTCATCAGCCTGAGTGGTTAGAAGTGGAATATGTTAGTCTATAGAATAAACATGCTACTCCATATCAGCTGGCCACATGCATGCCCCTGCAGTTCGAGCACTGTGGCAATATCATCTTTTTCCACCTACCTTTTTGTGAGGTGTGGGGTCCTGCACATTCCCCACAAAGAGGGTTCCTGTTGAAGTACTTGGCCACATGGTCACACTGCTAGTATGTGAAATATTGAGAAGAGATGTCGAATTCTGGTGGCATCAGCCCGACCAATATGTCCATGAGTTCCATCAGGCCGAATATGTTGATGTTCTCGTGCCAGTGCAGTTCCACAAATAGCCACACTGTCACCCACTTTTGATTGGACTTCCACCACCTATGGTACAGCAGACTTTATCGTTGAGGCACACAAGCCTCTCACCAACGGCAAGGTCCATGGTTCATGGGGAGGATGAAGGGGGGGGGGGGGGGGAATTCTTAGATATAATCAACATAAAGTATGCCTTGTTGGTCTCAAACTGATGCAGGCAGGCGAAGTTGCAGCAAAGTTTTATGTATCGTGACCATACACTTGTTCTCAAAGATAATGAAAGCCTTGTTGATAATGTTTGATTGGAGCTTAATTTCCAGTATCAGACTTTCCCTATGGACTTCGGCAGGTATGTCCTCACCTGCGGCTTACTTATATTTCTCCCATAGAGACTTTGGATTTGCTGCACTGCTTGTTTTTGGTAGTACAGCAATTGCTCTGAAAGGGAGACCAGCTTGACTTCTGGCAATAAGCCATCCCAGTGCTATTCTCCTTCCAATAAACCCAACTCCTGATAGGCCTCTCTAAATGCTAGGCATACTTTGCCTTTAACTTGGTCCTGGTCCTCAAACTGAGTTTAGAAACATCTGAAGGGTGTAATATTTGGCATTACTGGAAAGAACTGTTACACTCAGACCAAGGCATCACTTGTGTCTGCATCACGTTTGGGGTCACATTTTGTGCAGACAAGTATTGCCCATTCTGATTGTACACTTCCTAAGTACAATGATCAACTAACGTACCATGAAATTTTTAGAACATTTAGGATGAGGGTTTTGGAGAAAATAATTTCTAAATAACCAAAAAATTTCAGATTCTTTCATCTTTATGTACACACATTTTGACAGTTTAAGAATTTCTTGCATTAATGTCATAGCTGACAGTTAGGAGTCCTTCCACTGTATCATTTCTCAAGACAGTTAACATCCTGTGACTATTCAGATTTTCAAAATGTAATTTTGAAATTTGTAGAAAGTTACAGTTTATTTAAAAAAAAAAAAAAAGGAAGCTCAGAAGTGCATATGTATTAATCATGTCTCACTCATAGTATTACGAACAAACTATTTATTGGAAATGAATTCAGATCTCTCTCATGTTTGGTTTTTTAATTACAATTTTTCCTTTTGTTATGACATTTTCACAAATATTCTCATTTATAGAGGTCTGTAGCATTTTAACAAATCATCAGCAAATCAAAATATTGTTGTTCTGGAGGAGTATCATGTGGAACTTCAACATATTTTCAACTTTATGAGTCAGTGCATGTATTGAAGAAGGAACTTACCCACATGTTCATAATTTTAGACAAGAAGTGAGAAATTATACTCTATGTAGTGGAGGAGTTTACAGTTCATTTTACTCATTGTGATTCCATGAACATGTGAAATCATTGTATTGAGTAATATGCTGTAAGCAAGCATTACTGTTCTCTGAACAGCTGACCACGTGTGGGTTTTCTGTGGTGTGCTTAAAGCAAAATAGAAAAATGCTAGATCAGTTCTTGTAACAGTCCTTGGTCAAAAGCTGCCTCCCTTCTCTAGCTGAGCCATCTGTAATGACCCTTACATCAGTTTGATGTTAAATCCTGATCTTCTTCCTTTTCATTAACATACATAAACCCTTTGATTTCTGTCAAAGTTGTAAATATTTGATAATTGATTGTACTCACATTTTTTTAAGTATTTCCCAGGGGTCAAGTTTTTTTCCCCCCATTTACTGTTATAGTATTTATGTAGCCAGGGCCAGTTTAAAGCCCAAGTGACACGAGCTGCCACTTTGGATGCCCTAAGCTGAGAGAGGCACCGAAGGTTCCAAAACAGTAATATTTCTATGCTGGATGTATCAAAATTAGTAACAGTCACTTGGGGTTCCAAGCTGATAGTGGCACCCAAGTGCATGATTTGTGTACAGTGCATATCACAATTTCTAGTGAAAACTCACATAGACAAAAGCATACATGGGAGTGTCTCTTGGGTGAAAAAATTTTCTCGAACTGGTCCTGTGTTTAGCATTTGTATGACAGTTTGATGGCTTGTACTTAATACAGTTTATGTAACAGTGTGACATGATATCTACCACAGTATTGAAAGATGTGATAGCGTAATACAATTTTTTGGTTCTGTTTATGATTCTAAATTTATTTTATTAGGGAAGTCAGCCCCCCCCCCCCCCCCCATGAACCATGGACCTTGCCGTTGGTGGGGAGGCTTGCGTGCCTCAGCGATACAGATAGCTGTACCGTAGGTGCAACCACAACGGAGGGGTATCTGTTGAGAGGCAAGACAAACGTGTGGTTCCTGAAGAGGGGCAGCAGCCTTTTCAGTAGTTGCAAGGGCAACAGTCTGGATGATTGACTGATCTGGCCTTGTAACAATAACCAAAACGGCCTTGCTGTGCTGGTACTGCGAACAGCTGAAAGCAAGGGGAAACTACAGCCGTAATTTTTCCCGAAGGCATGCAGCTTTACTGTATGATTAAATGATGATGGCGTCCTCTTGGGTAAAATATTCCGGAGGTAAAATAGTCCCCCATTCGGATCTCCGGGCGGGGACTACTCAAGAGGATGTCGTTATCAGGAGAAAGAAAACTGGCATTCTACGGATTGGAGCGTGGAATGTCAGATCCCTTAATCGGGCAGGTAGGTTAGAAAATTTAAAAAGGGAAATGGATAGGTTGAAGTTAGATATAGTGGGAATTAGTGAAGTTCGGTGGCAGGAGGAACAAGACTTCTGGTCAGGTGACTACAGGGTTATAAACACAAAATCAAATAGGGGTAATGCAGGAGTAGGTTTAATAATGAATAGGAAAATAGGAATGCGGGTAAGCTACTACAAACAGCATAGTGAACGCATTATTGTGGCCAAGATAGATACGAAGCCCACACCTACTACAGTAGTACAAGTTTATATGCCAACTAGCTCTGCAGATGACGAAGAAATTGAAGAACTGTATGATGAAATAAAAGAAATTATTCAGTTTGTGAAGGGAGACGAAAATTTAATAGTCATGGATGACTGGAATTCAAGTGTAGGAAAAGGGAGAGAAGGAAACATAGTAGGTGAATTTGGATTGGGGCTAAGAAATGAAAGAGGAAGCCGCCTGGTAGAATTTTGCACAGAGCACAACATAATCATAACTAACACTTGGTTTAAGAATCATGAAAGAAGGTTGTATACATGGAAGAACCCTGGAGATAGTAAAAGGTATCAGATAGATTATATAATGGTAAGACAGAGATTTAAGAACCAGGTTTTAAATTGTAAGACATTTCCATGGGCAGATGTGGACTCTGACCACAATCTATTGGTTATGACCTGTAGATTAAAACTGAAGAAACTGCAAAAAGGTGGGAATTTAAGGAGATGGAACCTGGATAAACTGAAAGAACCAGAGGTTGTAGAGAGTTTCAGGGAGAGCATAAGGGAACAATTGACAGGAATGGGGGAAAGAAATACAGTAGAAGAAGAATGGGTAGCTTTGAGGGACGAAGTAGCAAAGGCAGCAGAGGATCAAGTAGGTAAAAAGACGAGGGCTAGTAGAAATCCTTGGGTAACAGAAGAAATATTGAATTTAATTGATGAAAGGAGAAAATACAAAAACCCAGTAAATGAAGCAGGCAAAAAGGAATACAAACGTCTCAAAAATGAGATCGACAGGAAGTGTAAAATGGCTAAGCAGGGATGGCTAGAGGACAAATGTAAGGATGTAGAGGCCTATCTCACTAGGGGTAAGATAGATGCTGCCTACAGGAAAATTAAAGAGACCTTTGGAGAGAAGAGAACCACTTGTATGAATATCAAGAGCTCAGATGGAAACCCAGTTCTAAGCAAAGAAGGGAAAGCAGAAAAGTGGAAGGAGTATATAGAGGGTCTATACAAGGGCGATGTACTTGAGGACAATATTATGGAAATGGAAGAGGATGTAGATGAAGATGAAATGGGAGATATGATACTGCGTGAAGAGTTTGACAGAGCACTCAAAGACCTGAGTCGAAACAAGGCCCCCGGAGTAGACAACATTCCATTGGAACTACTGACGGCCTTGGGAGAGCCAGTCCTGACAAAACTCTACCATCTGGTGAGCAAGATGTATGAAACAGGCGAAATACCCTCAGACTTCAAGAAGAATATAAGAATTCCAATCGCAAAGAAAGCAGCTGTTGACAGATGTGAAAATTACCAAACTATCAGTTTAATAAGTCACAGCTGCAAAATACTAACACGAATTCTTTACAGACGAATGGAAAAACTAGTAGAAGCCAACCTCGGGGAAGATCAGTTTGGATTCCGTAGAAACACTGGAACACGTGAGGCAATACTGACCTTACGACTTATCTTAGAAGAAAGATTAAGGAAAGGCAAACCTACGTTTCTAGCATTTGTAGACTTAGAGAAAGCTTTTGACAATGTTGACTGGAACACTCTCTTTCAAATTCTAAAGGTGGCAGGGGTAAAATACAGGGAGCGAAAGGCTATTTACAGTTTGTACAGAAACCAGATGGCAGTTATAAGAGTCGAGGGACATGAGAGGGAAGCAGTGGTTGGGAAGGGAGTAAGACAGGGTTGTAGCCTCTCCCCGATGTTGTTCAATCTGTATATTGAGCAAGCAGTAAAGGAAACAAAAGAAAAATTCGGAGTAGGTATTAAAATTCAGGGAGAAGAAATAAAAACTTTGAGGTTCGCCGACGACATTGTAATTCTGTCAGAGACAGCAAAGGACTTGGAAGAGCAGTTGAATGGAATGGACAGTGTCTTGAAAGGAGGATATAAGATGAACATCAACAAAAGCAAAACAAGGATAATGGAATGTAGTCTAATTAAGTCGGGTGATGCTGAGGGAATTAGATTAGGAAATGAGGCACTTAAAGTAATAAAGGAGTTTTGCTATTTGGGGAGCAAAATAACTGATGATGGTCGAAGTAGAGAGGATATAAAATGTAGGCTGGCAATGGCAAGGAAAGCGTTTCTGAAGAAGAGAAATTTGTTAACATCCAGTATTGATATAAGTGTCAGGAAGTCATTTCTGAAAGTATTCGTATGGAGTGTAGCCATGTATGGAAGTGAAACATGGACGATAAATAGTTTGGACAAGAAGAGAATAGAAGCTTTCGAAATGTGGTGCTACAGAAGAATGCTGAAGATTAGATGGGTAGATCACATTACTAATGAGGAGGTATTGAATAGGATTGGGGAGAAGAGAAGTTTGTGGCACAACTTGACCAGAAGAAGGGATCGGTTGGTAGGACATGTTCTGAGGCATCAAGGGATCACCAATTTAGTATTGGAGGGCAGCGTGGAGGGTAAAAATCGTAGAGGGAGACCAAGAGAGGAATACACTAAGCAGATTCAGAAGGATGTAGGTTGCAGTAGGTACTGGGAGATGAAAAAGCTTGCACAGGATAGAGTAGCATGGAGAGCTGCATCAAACCAGTCTCAAGACTGAAGACCACAACAACAACAACAACAACAACAACAACAACAGGGAAGTCAGCTAGAAATAAGAATTTTTAATAATCCTGCATACAGATTTTCTGTTTGTCCATGACGATAGTGAGACAGAAATTACTTAACACTATTCCCACTGCACATGAGTGGGTTTGGGACAGATTAATTTTAAGCCAATGTGTTCAAAGTGTTATTATGGATGGCCACTGAGAGGGTGCTGACTGTGTGAGAAGCTCCTTGGTTTGAAGGAGAACACAAGGAGTTCAGGCATATGCCATTCCTGGGAGGTAGTTGGGGTTAGGACCAGCCAGGTAAAGGCAATCTAACAGATCTGTAGAGCTCCCTCAGGACTCACTGGTAAGAAAGAGGTAGCTAATTGTGGGTATGGACATTAGGGTGGCAGTGAATCTGCTGTTTTCTTGCTGGGATCAAGTAGTTTAAATGGAATCCAGCAGGTTCACTCAACCATACTTTTGTCGATATCCTGGAGCGGTCGACAAGTAGTATCTGTGTTCATCGCAGAAGAGCTTGTGGACAACCAGCACCCTCCATCAGCAAAACACATTGGACTTCTATGAACTAGAGGCTAAGTAAAGTGTCATCGTGCTCCACTGTTGCCCCTCATTGCTAGCACTTCTCTCTTGCACTTATCACAACTTTATAGCATCTTCATTAATTAAATTTTTATAACTTGTAATTGGTGCTTGATAGCTTGTGAACTTTACTCTTTCTTCTCAGTTTCAGTGTTTAATATTCAGTTTGTATTGCTTTGTAAATCTTGTTGCAGTTAAGAAATTGAATTTGAGCTCTTTCCCTTGTTGTGATTGTAATACTGCTTTAACTGCTCATTTACAATCCCATGATTTGTTACTTTAAGTAATGTTCAAAATCACTTCTTGAATCATACCTGCAACTAGGACTGAGCCAGATGCTTCTGAGGCCTTATGATATGGTGTCACCTTCTTTGGGTTTCGCTTGTTAGTGGGATCGGTGGGCAGCAAAGGATAATACATGTTGAGTAAACTCCAAGAATGACTTATATTTCTTAATGTCTATAAGTTTTCATCAGTCTTTCCAGTTTCATTGTCATTAACAGTTTTTTCTGACTAACATATTAATATTTTATCTATTAAATATTTGTGCGGAAGATCTGTCTTCAGTCTCAGTGAAATTAATTTCACAAATGTTCCCAATCAAAAGATCTGTCAATAAAAGTAGACTTTCCAGTCAGTTCTTGAGCAACAACATAGGAAAGACTTTAATATTGTGAAAGTTTTTGATTCCACGAACACTAAAGATGTGTGTCTATATCTCTTTGTTTTTTTCATTTTATACATATGTGACTAAATCTGTGCTTTGCAGCCTGATCCTATGGTGTGTGATATGGGAACACTAGTTAGCTCCAAAACAAAGCTGGATCCAGAAATAGGAGCTGTAATTGTAGGATTTGATGAACAGATCAGCTATCCCAAAATACTAAAAGCAGGCTCATATCTCAAAAATCCAGACTGTCTTTTTCTAGCTACAAATACAGATCAGCAATTTCCTTCAAAAAGCAATATAGTAATACCAGGTTGGTCTCTCATATCTTATAACTAAAAAAAAATATATTATGCTTGACATTACTCAATTTCTCATCTCGCAAGTGTTCAAATGAATTCTATATTTTGTGATTTTCAGCATAACTTATTAGAATATCATCAAGTTCTGTGACAGTTTAAACAGTATTTTACTAAAGATTAAGATTGCTTTAGAAACTCATAAAAATAAATCATCAATATTTCTTACCCATGTATCAGTGAAGTAATGTTACTGCTAACTGTCGTTTACTACTTGCTTGTATCATGGACTAGTTACTGTACCCTGTGTTCCCCTTGCTTTTTAGTGCATTCAGCATTCTTAATAAATACTTTTTGCTCTTTCCTCCTTATGTAACAATAGATCTTCATTCATTCCTTAAGAGGCTTTGTAAAATGATCATCATCTCCATCCAAAAATTAAACTATCTCTTGTTATTGATGTTGCAATTATTTGTTCATGTTTCAGTTTTTCCACCCCAATATTACTTTTCTGCTCCATACTCTTGAATGAGCAGAATTGATTTGGTTTAATTGTATGTGGGCTATTTGAATGATATATTGTATTGAAGTGGTGTGAGTCAGTTTATCTATTGTGTAACATAATTTAATGCTTGTTATGGAATTTTGCTGTGTTACCTGTGAGGCATTTTATGCCATTAGGTAAGTGAGCAAAGATTTTTCAGAATAACATATTTCCCAGTATCTGAGATTCAATTATTCCATTTTTCTTCTCTTATTTTAGCTGTAGCGATCACTGTTTGTTTTCATTTGTGATGGATTGTTCATAACAAATTGTATGAGACATTACATACAGATATATTCCAGTTAAAATACCTAACTAGTTAAACATAGCTCTTAGTGATCTTGAGCAAGCACCATGTATTATTTTTATTGGGAATGAAAGCTTCATTTCTTGAAGATGAATTATACTAAATTATAACTCCATAGCACATCATAGTTGGACCTGGTGGTCTAATGGTAAAGCACGTGCCTGGAAAATAAGAAATTTGGGATTGAATCCCGGTCAGTCCATGGATTTTTCAGTGTGTGTCTTTTTTTTTTAACTAACCATCACCCCTCAATGATATGAGGATCCACCAAAAATGACATATATTATATGGTTTGGATTCCACTTCAAAGTGTAGATTACCTTTTCACAGTTGGATAATTGGGGTAGTTTAGGGACACACAAGTTGCTGAAGTGGTGTCCAACTCAAACAATTGCACTAGACCATTGAGCCACATGTATATTATTAATTATTATAACTGAAAAAAATAAGCAAAGCGTGTTAACTGTTCTCTTTTTCTCTTAGACTTTAATTATGTGTGTTCTGAAAATGGTAGAAATAAATTGTTTAAGAAGCTCCAGGATATACGTTTCACAAATTGAAATTCTTAAGAACTTGTATATCTAAGAAGTTGACACTAAAAGTGCAGAAAGGGTCAAAATGATCCCTCCTTCATTTCTGTTCTGGATACTGTACTATACAATATTGTTTTGTGATAAATACACTAAAAATGAATTGTCAGCTACACTGAATAACACAACAACATGGCACCAATGCTTAGTTAAGTTTCAATGAAAAATTAAAGTTAGTTGACACCTGTTTACCAATAAGTTTGATGTTTGAAATGTAAAAAATAATACAGGTTCACCCAATTTGTTCCCAGTAACCCAGAGAAGAGTTGTGTCAGTTTCTGAATTGTTGTTGAGATAGAGGCTAAGTGTGTATGAAGTGATTCCCATACCTCAGTAAGAACACGGATCCTGGAATTCGCCCTGTAGGAGAGGAAATTCTCCTACACCAGATAGAGCCTTGTCTAAACCAAGGAAGAAATGTGATGATAGACAACTTCTTTATGTCTCGTCATCCAGCTAACAAGATACAGGAGAAGGAAGACAGTAAACCAGGTCTGTTAAAAGACCTCTGAAGAACTCTGATGAGGTGAAGAAGTGCAGCACCAAAATATATTTCACCAGTGTCCTGTCACTGATGGGCAACAGGGACTGCACCTTGCCTGTACGTCATGGAAAGAAAACAAAAGTTTTATTCTTCTAAGCACTTTGCATCGTGAAGTGAAAGCAAACAAAGAAGTTGTTACTGTGTGTGACAGGGCAAAGTAAAGATTTAATGATCGATCAAATGACATCTTGGATGAGGTAAGCGGCACAGTTACAGAGCTTTTGGTAGAAAGGAAATACTTCAAGGAAGAAACATTGTGGGAGCACAGCTGGCAGAACATGAAGTTGGGGCACAAAAGCTGAGAAAGAAGTGCCATATAGGTCTCTGCAGAAACAGTACCATCAATGACCTCTATAAAAGTATAGAAAATGTGCACACAGAATAGGAATCTTGTGTGCAAAATGTGATTAGCAACAAAGTGCTGTAAAGCTAAAAGATGACTACAAAGAGAAAAAACCTCTCCAAAATATATTTTGTACTATTAACCAAAAAAAAAAAAAAATTATGTTAAAAATCTGTAATTTGTAAAATTTCAAATATAATACTAAGCTGAATAGTGGATAAAGTGTAGTGAGGGAACATATAAACATATTATAATATATGAATAATATATTCATTCTTGTAACAGCTTTATTTACATTATTTGCTAGTCACTCTATTGCTGTATGTCAATTGAGATGAATTTTAATAATTGACATCTATAGAAATAGCTACTTCTGCTTCTTTTATGTATGGAACCACTGTTTTCATAATTTGGCAGATTAATTTGATTTTAAATTTGTGACCAGAGGCTCCTCCTTTCTGTACAATTGTTGCTTAGCCTACGGAAGAAAAGTTATGTGCCTCATCAGTTTATAAATTATGTAAATTTGGTTCTATATGTCCTCAGGAATGAAAGAGGAAGCCGCCTGTAGAATTTTGCACAGAGCATAACTTAATCATAGCAAACACTTGGTTCAAGAATCATGAAAGAAGGTTGTATACATGGAAGAGGCCTGGAGATACTGGAAGGTTTCAGATAGATTATATAATGGTAAGACAGAGATTTAGGAACCAGGTTTTAAATTGTAAGACATTTCCAGGGGCATATGTGGACTCTGACCAAAATTTATTGGTTATGAACTGGAGATTAAAACTGAAGGACTTGCAAAAAGGTGGGAATTTAAGATGAGACCTGGATAAAGTGAAAGAACCAGACATTGTAGATAGTTTCAGAGAGAGAATTAGGAAATGTTCGACAAGAACAGGGGAAAGAAATGCAGTAGAAGAAGAATGGGTAGCTTTGAGAGATGAAATAGTGAAGGTAGCAGAGGATCAAGTAGGTAAAAAGATGAGGGCTAGTAGAAACTCTTGGGTAACAGAAGAAATATTGAATTTAATTGATGAAAAGAAAAAATATAAAAATGCAGTAAATGAGGCAGGCAAAAAGGAATATAAACGTCTCGTAAATGAGATTGACAGGAAGTGCAAAATGGCTAAGCAGGGATGGCTAGAGGACAAATGTAAGGATGTAGAGGCATATATTACTGGGGGTAAGATACATACTGCCTGCAGGAAAATTAAAGATACCTTTGGAGGAAAGAGAACCACCAGTATGAATATCAAGAGCTCATATGGAAAACCAGTTCTAAGCAAAGACGGGAAAGCAGAAAGATGGAAGGAGTATATAGAGGGTCTGTACAAGGGTGATGTACTTGAGGACAATATTATGGAAATGGAAGAGCATGTAGATGCAGATTAAATGGGAGATATGATACAGCGTGAAGTGTTTGACAGATCATTGAAAGATCTAAGTCGAAACAAGGCCCTGGGAGTAGACAACATTCCATTAGAACTACTGATGGCCTTGGGAGAGCCAGCCATGACAAGACTGTTCCATCTGGTAAGCAAGATGCATGAGACAGGCGAAATACCCTCAGAATTCAAGAAGAATATAATTCCAATCCCAAAGAAAGCAGGTGTTGACAGGTGTGAAAATTACCAAACTATCAGTTTAATAAGTAACGGCTGCAAAATACTAACATGGATTCTTTACAGACAAAAGGAAAAACTGGTAGAAGCTGATCTTGGGGAAGATCAGTTTGGATTCCATAGAGATGTTGGAACACGTGAGGCAATACTCACCCTATGACTTGTCTTAGAAGATAGATTAAGGAAAGGCAAACCTACATTTCTAGACTTAGAGAAAGCTTTTGACAATGTTGACTGGACTACTCTCTTTCAAATTCAGAGTATGAATTAAAGTCCATGGAGAAGAAATAAAAACTTTGAGATTTGCTGATGAAATTGTAATCCTGTCACACACAGCAAAGGACCTGGAAGAGCAGTTGAACAGAATGGACAGTGTCTTGAAAGGAGGATATAAGATGAACATCAACAAAAGCAAAACGAGGATATTGGAATGTAGTTGAATTAAATCGGGTGGTGCTGAGGGAATTAGATTAGGAAATGAGACACTTACAGTAGTAGATGAGTTTTGCTATTTGGGGAGCTAAGTAACTGATGATGGTCAAAGTAGAGAGGATATAAAATGTAGACTGGCAATGGCAAGGAAAGCATTTCTGTAGAAGAGAAATTTGTTAACATCGAGTATAGATTTAAATGTCCGGAAGTCGTTTCTGAAAGTTTTGTGTGAAGTGTTGTCATGTATGGAAGTGAAACATGGATGATAAAGAGTTTAGACAAGAAGAGAATGGAAGCTTTCGCAATGTAGTGCTACAAAAGAATGCTGAAGGTTAGATGGGTAGACCACATAACTAATGAGGAGGTATTGAATAGAACTGGGGAGTGAGAAATTTGTGGCACAACTTGACTAGAAGAAGGGATCAGTTGGTAGGACATGTTCTGAGGCATCAAGGGATCACCAATTTAGTGGGTGTGACTGGCAGATGCTATTGTGTCCCACTCAGCCCTCTATGGTCGCTGACTATAGTCAGGTAAGAAATCAGTATATGTTGCAAAAAGAGTTGAGGTAGCTATTAAGGTAGTGTGTTAGTTGCTGTATGTCATTGCTCAATCTCCATTTTTGAATGGTGACCTTCCTTAGTTAATTTTTTTAAATAAAATGATCTGAAGGTACTATGTTCAGCTAAAAAGCTGTTTGCCATGCTTCAGGAAGATAATAAATATATTTTATAAAAATAAAAGATTAAGTTAATTAGTTTTGAGGTTTGACCTTAAGCACCTTATGCTACATTGGATCCATGTTAATGACCTAATTGTGCTGTTCAGGAATGGTATAATGCATACAGATTAATATAGTGGTGGAAATGGGTTGATCTGGAACAGATCTTATGTGAAAAGTAAATGCCCAAACAGTTTAATTTAAATGGCAAAGCATATTAACAAGGGGTGACCATGATGTTTGGATCAAGGATTTACTTCAGATTTTGTACACTTTTGGTAGTCCATTGGGACAACATAATATGAATTTACTAAGGTGTTCTCCTTAGGCGATTTCAAGAAAATCGCAAGAGAAGTTGTATGGGTCAGTGGTGTGACCCTGAGCAAATGACAGTCTTGTGGTTAACATTCAAGCTCAATAATCAGTGGATTGCTGGATCGAACACTGCCCATGCTTTTTTCCCAATACTAGTTGTATTATTTCATACATATTACATTTGAAAGGTAACTTGATGAAAATATACATGTATTTGCTGGAGCTTTGCTAAATTTTATCATCACAATAAATATTATATTTATAATTATCGATAAGTAAACAAGCAGATGCATGAAGTTTTCCTGAAAATGTATGCCTGTTGTGATCTCCAAACTTCATTATATCTGTCAGCGGATGATGTAGCGAGAACTGCTTTGCACCTGCATGCTTCCACATGCATACACCCTTTTCAGGAATGAGGGATAGACTTGGAAAGACCAAGTCAAACATCTATAAATAAAGATGTAAATAACTTTATTCGATAATACAATGAGTAACAATATTCTACAATATTAGGGTAAGTATGACTAATCATCAGATGTGCTTTGTACATTACAAGTTGCAGGACGATATTTTCCATACACACATGGAAAATATAAATTAAAACGGCATCTACTATGTCAAATGAATCTACTTTTCCTATATACACAAGGAATCTTCAGAGTTTCTAAGGAAAAACAGTGCTCATCGACATTATGGAAAATTTCTCTCTCTTCCAACAGTTTGGATGCAATCCATAAATTACCTAACATTTTCATAAATGTTGGTGCCAAAAGTTGGCGATTTACGATTGAATGTATTGTAATAGCATTTTCAGAAGCATTTTCTTGTTCGTTGTCAATTTAATATAAAGAACTTTGAAGGTGCTTGATAAAGTTTTTAACTTGCCTGTGGAAATAAAAGTCACATAACATTTGTTGTAATAATAAAAATTAGTTAACAGTCAAATAACATTGTAAATTTGATAAAAGTTTGTCCAAATACACATGTATCGTCGTCATATTACCTTTCAGATGTAATGTGTAGGAAATAACATGATTAGTGTTGGGGGGGAATCCCATTAGCGGGGTTAGAGCCTGAAATCCACTAATTATGGAGCTTGAACACTAACCACATGACTGCCACCATCTTGTGTTCAGGGTTGCAACACACTGGTCTGTCATTGATGCCTTAAACTTCTCTTGCGATTTTCTCGGAATTGCCTAAGCAATATGCCATACTACTTGCACTTCATGTTGTCCTATTGTTGTTGTTGTGTGGTCTTCAGTCCTGAGACTGGTTTGATGCAGCTCTCCATGCTACTCTATCCTGTGCAAGCTTCATCATCTCCCAGTACCTACTGCAACCTACATCCTTCTGAATCTGCTTAGTGAATTGATCTCTTGGTCTCCCTCTACGATTTTTACCCTCCACGCTGCCCTCCAATGCTAAATTTGTGATCCCTTGATGCCTCAAAACATGCCCTACCAACCGATCCCTTCTTCTAGTCAAGTTGTGCCACAAACTTCTCTTCTCCCCAATCCTATTCAATACCTCCTCATTAGTTACGTGATCTACCCACCTTATCTTCAGCATTCTTCTGTAGCACCACATTTCGAAAGCTTCTATTCTCTTCTTGTCCAAACTGGTTATCGTCCATGTTTCACTTCCATACATGGCTACACTACATACAAATACTTTCAGAAAGGACTTCCTGACACTTAAATCTATACTCGATCTTAACAAATTTCTCTTCTTCAGAAACGATTTCCATGCCATTGCCAGTCTACATTTTATATCCTCTCTACTTCGACCATCATCAGTTATTTTACTCCCTAAATAGCAAAACGCCTTTACTACTTTAAGTGTCTCATTTCCTAATCTAATTCCCTCAGCATCACCCGATTTAATTTGACTACATTCCATTATCCTCGTTTTGCTTTTGTTGATTTTCATCTTATATCCTCCTTTCAAGACACTGTCCATTCCGTTCAACTGCTCTTCCAAGTCCTTTGCTGTCTCTGACAGAATTACAATGTCATCGGCGAACCTCAAAGTTTTTACTTCTTCTCCATGAATTTTAACACCTACGCCAAATTTTTCTTTTGTTTCCTTTACTGCTTGCTCAATATACAGATTGAATAACATCGGGGAGAGGCTACAACCCTGTCTCACTCCTTTCCCCACCACTGCTTTCCTTTCATGCCCCTCGACTCTTATAACTGCCATCTGGTTTCTGTACAAATTGTAAATAGCCTTTCGCTCCCTGTATTTTACCCCTGCCACCTTCAGAATTTGAAAGAGAGTATTCCAGTTAACGTTGTCAAAAGCTTTCTCTAAGTCTACAAATGCTAGAAACGTAGGTTTGCCTTTCCTTAATCTTTCTTCTAAGATAAGTCGTAAGGTTAGTATTGCCTCACGTGTTCCAACATTTCTACGGAATCCAAACTGATCTTCCCCAAGGTCCGCTTCTACCAGTTTTTCCATTCGTCTGTAAAGAATTCGCGTTAGTATTTTGCAGCTGTGACTTATTAAATTGATAGTTTGGTAATTTTCACATCTGTCAACACCTGCTTTCTTTGGGATTGTAATTATTATATTCTTCTTGAAGTCTGTGGGTATTTCGCCTGTCTCATACATCTTGCTCACCAGATGGTAGAGTTTTGTCATGACTGGCTCTCCCAAGGCCATCAGTAGTTATAATGGAATGTTGTCTACTCCCGGGGCCTTGTTTCGACTCAGGTCTTTCAGTGCTCTGTCAAACTCTTCACGCAGTATCTTATCTCCCATTTCATCTTCATCTACATCCTCTTCCATTTCCATAATATTGTCCTCAAGTACATCGCCCTTGTATAAACCTTCTATATACTCCTTCCACCTTTCTGCCTTCCCTTCTTTGCTTAGAACTGGGTTTCCATCTGAGCTCTTGATATTCATACAAGTGGTTCTCTTCTCTCCAAATGTATCTTTAATTTTCCTGTAGGCAGTATCTATCTTACCCCTAGTGAGACAAGCCTCTACATCCTTACATTTGTCCTCTAGCCATCCCTGCATAGCCATTTTGCACTTCCTGTCGATCTCATTTTTGAGACGTTTGTATTCCTTTTTGCCTGCTTCATTTACTGCATTTTTATATTTTCTCCTTTCATCAATTAAATTCAATATTTCTTCTGTTACCCAAGGATTTCTATTAGCCCTCGTCTTTTTACCTACTTGATCCTCTGCTGCCTTCACTACTTCATCCCTCAGAGCTACCCATTCTTTTTCTACTGTATTTCTTTCCCCCATTCCTGTCAATTGTTCCCTTATGCTCTCCCTGAAACTCTCTACAACCTCTGGTTCTTTCAGTTTATCCAAGTCCCATCTCCTTAAATTCCCGCCTTTTTGCAGTTTCTTCAGTTTCAATCTGCAGTTCATAACCAATAGATTGTGGTCAGAATCCACATCTGCCCCTGGAAATGTCTTACAATTTAAAACCTGGTTCCTAAATCTCTGTCTTACCATTATGTGATCTATCTGATACCTTTTAGTATCTCCAGGATTCTTCCAGGTATACAACCTTCTTTCATGATTCTTGAACCAAGTGTTAGCTATGATTAAGTTATGCTCTGTGCAAAATTCTACAAGGTGGCTTCCTCTTTCATTTCTTCCCCCCAATCCATATTCACCTACTATGTTTCCTTCTCTCCCTCTTCCTACTGACGAATTCCAGTCACCCATGACTATTAAATTTTCGTCTCCCTTCACTACCTGAATAATTTCTTTTATCTCGTCATACATTTCATCAATTTCTTCATCATCTGCAGAGCTAGTTGGCATATAAACTTGTACTACTGTAGTAGGCATGGGCTTTGTGTCTATCTTGGCCACAATAATGCGTTCACTATGCTGTTTGTAGTAACTAACCTGCACTCCTATTTTTTTATTCATTAGTAAACCTACTCCTGCATTACCCTTATTTGATTTTGTATTTATAACCCTGTAATCACCTGACCAAAAGTCTTGTTCCTCCTGCCACCGAACTTCACTAATTCCCACTATATCTAACTTTAACCTATCCATTTCCCTTTTTAAATTTTCTAACCTACCTGCCCGATTAACGGATCTGACAATCCACGCTCCGATCCGTAGAATGCCAGTTTTCTTTCTCCTGATAACGACGTCCTCTTGAGTAGTCCCCGCCCGGAGATCCGAATGGGGGACTATTTTACCTCCGGAATATTTTACCCAAGAGGACAGCATCATCATTTAATCATACAGTAAAGCTGCATGTCCTCGGGAAAAATTACGGCTGTAGTTTCCCCTTGCTTTCAGCCGTTCGCAGTACCAGCACAGCAAGGCCGTTTTGGTTAATGTTACAAGGCCAGATCAGTCAATCATCCAGACTGTTGCCCTTGCAACTACTGAAAAGGCTGCTGCCCCTCTTCAGGAACCACATGTTTGTCTGGACTCTCAACAGATACCCCTCCGTTGTGGTTGCACCTACGGTACGGCCATCTGTATCGCTGAGGCACGCAAGCCTCCCCACCAACGGCAAGGTCCATGGTTCATGGGGGAATGTTGTCCTAATGAACTACTAAATGTGTGCAATTTTTAAAATAAATCTATGATCCGAATGTCGTGACCTCCCCTCGCAAGTCAACATTCTTTCACTGAGACAATAGTGTGAACTACCATCTTGGTGAAACAAATGCACTTACTTACATCCGAAAAAGGCATATATAGGTTAATGAAGGAGCTAGAGGTCTTTGCAATTGGACATAAAGGTGCTCCACCATTTCAAAACATCTTCAACAAGCAGCAAAGCCATAACTTGGATTGCATCCCTAATGTGTGCAAGAGGTCTATGCTTTGAAAGTAGATTATTGTACAAGACAAACAATATTTTGATTGCATGTTAAAGCTCATGCTCCTATTCCAGTAGTCTGAATGTCCCCCTACTTGTTCAGATTTTCATTATAATATAAGAAGTCTTCACAACTGCCACCAGTGGGAATTTGAAGACCTTCATTTTGGTCAAGTGTATTGTCACCAGAAAAGATTTGCTGTAAAGTGTCATCAGTGACAACATGGTTGGATCTGCCTATTGCATGGGCAGAATTATGTACTTTGTTTTACAAGGAAATGCAGGAAGAAGTTGCTCTTCGCAAAGGTTAAATGATGTGCCAGGTCAACAGTGCCCATTGCACTATGCTCTCACAGAGAAATTTTGAATGGTGTTGTGGTCCCAATATTTGATGCAGGGAAGAAATTGTGTCTGATTGTACAGCCTCTTGGCTAGGTTGCAACATATGAAGTTGGACAAATGTAAGGAGCATTCAAAAAGAAATGAGCCGGAGACATAACTACAGAAACCAGTACCTGTATTATTGACCCTGGATGTCGAGACACTTGTCCCACTGTGACACAAGGCTGTGAATGGCTGTCTCATAAAGTTCGTGAGGCTGCGATGTTAACCAGTTCCGCACGTACAGCTGGACGTCATCATCCGTATGAGTGCAGGAAAGGTTATGCTGATGTTCTTCTTTAACCCACATGGCCCCCTTCTGATTCACTTCCGCAGCACGGGACAACACTGAATGCCCAGCATTACTCACAAACCTTGACCACCCCTTTGTCAAGCGATTCAATCAGAACTTCCAGGCAATCTCACCCATGGGGTCATTCTGCTTCACGACGATGTAAAGTCTCATATGGCCAACACAGTCGTGGCACTCCTGCATAAATTGAAATTGGAGGTTCTCAGCCACCTTCCACACAGTCCGGACCTCTCTCCCTGTGATTACGCCATTTTTGGTCCGCTTAAAAAGGCTCTGAGGGGCAAACGATTCATCTCAGATGACAACGTCCAGCTGTACATGCAGAAGTGGTTAACATCGCAGCCCCGGGAATTTTATGAGACAGCCATTCACTGCCTTGTATAAAGTGTCTCAATAGCCAGGGTCAATACTTCCAACGTACAGGTAATGGTTTCTGTAATTATGCCTCCTGCTTGTTTCTTTTTGAATGCCCTTATAAATTTCAAGTACTTTGTCATGGTCACGAAGGAAGTTCCAAAGATTGTTTGACAGTATGAGTACAGTTCATTGTGTCTACAAGAGCTGTACTTTCTGGAGGAAAGATCCTAGTATACCTTTAACCATGCAAGTGGTAGGAGATGTAAATCATATTACTATCTTTGATGTACTTAACAGTAAATATGTGCTTTCTAAGTCCACTCAGTGGTGTAGTGTTTGTGTGTGTTGATTTGAGTAGGGGTAAGTTTATACATTCTGAGTTCATTTATGGATGTGTGTTGCTGATACCAGTCTTCTAATATGCTTTCTTTATAAGTTGCGTAAAATGCTCAGTGCTTAAAGGTTTCAGATGCTTATTTAAAAGGAGCAGGGTTCCAATCATTGTCTGGTGAAATTGGTTCAGTTCTTCTGGGGTTTCTCTAAAATATTAAATTTATATACTTTTGCTGGTTTTCCCCCCCAATGCTTTAGAACTGAGCTAGTGCCTCACTTGTATTCTTTCTATGCACGATATATTAAATATCAATTCAGCTCATTTCGTGGTTTCCTTGTTCACTTTGTTGTTTCAGTTGCAGCATTTACAGTATATCTTCGCAGTTCTAGCAGATATTTTGTTATGGTAGTGTAACTGAGTTGGACAAAAGAACTGTTTTATAAGTATTAAGAAAAAAAGAAAAACTAGCATCCCTTATTAAAAGTGGCTGTAATTCGTAGGTGCTGGCTGTATAGTAGCAGCAGTAGAATGCTGCGCAGGACGTAAACCAAAAGTCATTGGAAAGCCTGGAGACTACATCAGAGATTATCTTATCAAGAAGCACAACATAAATCCTCAAAGAACGCTAATGATTGGTGACAGGTAAGTGCTTCTTAACGAAACTCCCTGTATTTGTCATTAGTTCTAAAGGAGGCAGAGGTTTGTTTAGTTGATATAACACACTCTCTGAGTAAAGTGTGTGGACACTTGTATGTAATGCAAAATTGACAACAAGATGTCATGAGAGGCAGACCCACCAATATAAAAGGAGGTGGAGTATATTGTGTTGTCAGTAGAGAACCAGTAACAGCAGAATGGTTGGTCAGGAGAGCTAAGTGACTTCAGTCGTCAACTAGACATTGGGTATCACCTGAGTAACAGATCCATCAGGGACATTAAAATCATATGAAATCAGCAGAAGGAATTCCAAAGTGTTACCAGGAGTCCAGCTGAACACTGGGGAGCTCCTCATAAGTCACACCTTTCTGTAGTCTATGCTAAGCACTGCCTGATATGGTGCAAAGATAGATGCCACTGGACAGTGGATGACTGGAAACAAGTGATTTGTGTTTGTGTGATGCTTGGAAAACACCATCATGTTTAGTGCCAATAAAGACGTAGCTACAAGGTTGTGTTACAATATGGGGGGTGTTTTCCATGGCTAGGGTGTATACCTCTTATTGTGTTTAAGGAAATCCTAAATATAGGAGCATTGTGTGCTGCATATAGTTAAGGAACAGTTCACAGATAACTGTTTGTATCGGCATGACAGTGCACCCTATCAAGAAGCAGCAGATCTGTGAGACAGTGGTTTGTGGACGGTCACATAAATTAAATGGACTGGCATGCCCAGGATCTCAATCTGAACTCAGTGAAACTTTTTTGGGGGTGAGTTAGAATTTTGACATCACTTTGGATTCCAGTGTCTAACATCACTAGCTACCTTCTCTGGTTACAGCTCTTTAGGAAGGATGGACTGCCATTTCTCCACAGACATTCAGACACCTTATTGAAAGTGTCTCCAACAGAGTTTAAGCCATCATAAAGGCAAAGAGTGGACACACCCCATATTAATGTCCACTAATAGGTGTCCGGATACTTTTAATCACATAGTGAATGGTTATGAATTTTGATGAAAGTGTTATGGATTTTTTCCACAGTATCACAAGAAAAACCCAGTTTTTGCACCCTGTAATCATTAAGATTCAGCTGTACAGAAGTAGACCACTGTAGAGGAAATGGATGTCAGAGGGTGGCAGTTTGGCAACATTGTAATCACATCCACAAAATGTATCATTGTTCAATGCTGTGTTGATTTGTTGGCCTGTAATTGAAGTGGACAGGGTTTTGCATCAGAATACTCAAATTCACAAGTTTGATTCCAGCTCTAGGTGTAGCTTTTTCTATTTGTTAAAATAATGCACTACATTTCATTAATTTTGAAGTAAAATTGAATTTCATGGATTGTTTTAACAAGTTAACTAAACACTTCAGTTCCTTCAAGTGGGAAAACAGTGACAAACACACCTACAAACTTCCAAAATATGTTTTATTCCAGCATAACAACCTCATACATTGTTGTTTCAATGTGTTTTCAGTAATTAGATATAGCAACACATAAAAAGTAGCAGAAAAATAATATGGGGTAAGTAACAGTTACTAACAACACAAATGATTTATTGTCAATACGCAGAGAGTGAAGAACAAGTTTGTCTGAATGTGGCCATGGGTTTCAACAGTGTCATCGTGTATATTTGGAGCACTATTTTTTTTCTTAGTTCCCCAAAGTAAAAACCTCAATTGATATGGCATCAAGAAACCATTTTGGGCACATAATAATGCCACAATGACCTGTCTGTCCCTCTATAAAATTAATTTATTATTAATTTTTCTAATACAAGCTGGAGAGAGAGAGAGAGAGAGAGAGAGAGAGAGAGAGAGAGAGAGACTAGTATCCACACCTGTTCAACAATATTTACAGCTTCAGTGGAAAAGAGAAAAAGAATTTTGTGACCTGCCTTGACATTTGTATTAGAAATTTTTTTCAAATATTGCACTGCAAATCCTTAAAAATATTATATCACTGAACTTTATCCAACAGGTTTTGAAAGTCATTAAAAATTATGTATCATTCCAGAAAAAAAAACATTTATTTCAATATTCCCAAACCTAGAAATATTGCTGATGTTCCCAATACTGCACTGCTTACTCCTTCATGTGCTGTCATTTTCCTAAAACTTCGTTTTGATAGTGTCTTCTTATTTAGGGCACTTTAAGACAACAGCTGGACGATCAGTAAAAGAAATAAATAGCAAAGTAAAATTTTCTTGGGATGCTTATGGAAAACTAAATAGGTTTTTTAAAATAAAGCTTCCTATCTTCCTAAAAAAGAAAGCTTACAATTAGTTTATATTACCAGTTCTGACTTTAACAGTGGCATGATGTGGACATTTGGTGCAAAAGCTGAGGACTGCTCAGTGGTGTCGATATTAAGTAGGTGGGATGTAACTTCATGCCAGGCATATTGAGCATGCTGCTTATTGTCAGCAGCTTGTTATAGCTTTATTGCTGCCACCACAGGGACAGGGGAATGTCATGATGAGTTTTGAGTGTCATACTGCTGATGAACTTGTAATACACTATGTCACTATCCTTTTCAATTTGTGTTTAATCTCATCCTCCAACATCAGCACTACAAGAACTGGTTACATGGCTTGAGGATGGCATGCAGGTCAACACTCTACTTGACAGCCACAAAATACACATTGCTAGTCCTTGAAATTGCAATACCACAAAGGATAACGGTTAACAAAATTGCACTTATACACTCGGACTTTCAGAAGATGACTGTGGCCCTTTAGACATTGTCATATTGTCTGTGTGGATACTTGTGTTGCAGTAAACATGTCCATTTCCTGACTCAAGGTCCTTGACGTGGATGTATAGTCATGCACAGCCAAGCAAATATGTCTGTCGTCTTGAATGCCAGTTGTGTGGGCCATTGATGTCCTGCATGTGAGCAGCATTATTGTGAAATGATAAAGCACCATATCTACAGGCCACAATCCTACTGCTGTTAAATTCCAGTGTATGCCAGTAAAAGTTTCTTCTTACCTGAGGCAAAACGTAATCTTATCGAAAGCAATCCACACTCTAATCCAAATTATGAATGAGAAACCCACTGTTTACTCTCCTTGTACCAGGCATCCCCCCTAAGAGTTGCGAGACATATTTTCTCTGATATTTTGGCACATATTTACAATTTAGTGTTTGCAGTGTGTAGTTAGTCAGCTCAAACAAATGTGATTCATCACATCATTCAAACAACACCCAATGTGAGTGGGAAGCATCTATTTGTTTCCTGTTACAAACAAAATTATTTTTAAAGTGCAATTTTACAGGCCCATTTATTAGAGGAGTCCCATATTTGTTTTATCAGTGTATATTAACAGGGGGACTAAAATGTAGAGAATAACCAGTACTACATCAGTGACTGAACAGCGCTGTTGCGTGGTTGTAGCAGTCAGGACGCTACCGTCATTGGAGGAGTACTGGTTATTTGTCATGTTCTACTGCCCCAGATAATACATACCAATAAAGCAGGTGTCATATTAGACTCATTTGGGACTGCTGTATCGAATGGTCATTTAAAATTCCACTTTAAAAGTAATTTTATTTGCAACAGAAAACAAACTGATGCTTTCTGTCAACACTGGGTGTTGGATGAAAGACATGATGAGCAGTATTTGTATGGGCTAAGTCCAGTTACACATTGCAAATATCTGTCCAAACATGAGAGAAAATGTGTTCAAGAACTCATAGGAGGGACACCTTGTATATTGAATGTTGATGGCTTTACTTCTACCCACTTTCTGCGTTAGTGCTCAGATGTAAAACATTTGCATATTCAATATATAGTTCACTTATGCAGTTTCACATTTGTTGCATGCCATCTTCATGGGGTTGCAGTTTTAATGTCTGGTAATGTATTTGGATGATTTTGTAGCTTTTTTTTGTGACGATGGTCAGGTCAACATGACGTGATGAGCTAACCGTTCTGGTGACTTTTGACTTCGATCAGACACACGCACATTCTTGTTATTTATTGGAAGATTGAGGCAGTATACTTTATTCTACCCCAAGAAAATGTGATTCTCCCGTCATGTATTTGCCAATTTCTGCGCAACAACATTGTTGTCCCATTGACATTGCAAATCAGTGGTCATCATATTTTTGAGACACTGTGGGAAGGCATAGCCTTCACTTACATAGAGCCTAGAAGTAAAAGACTTTATAAGTCTTCTGCTATAATTTTGAATGGCTACATAACACCGTTATTCCTCTTTAGGCACGAAACCTGTAATACTGTTAGTATTCATGTGGTAAGCAGCAAGGTAGACTGGCTCAAAAGTTACTCTGCCATTGCCAAAATTACTGGCAGAACTTGATGCAATGCTGCTCACTACTATCAGGCTACCAATTCAGTCATTTGATGGGTGACTGCATGAAGTGATTCAGCCATTCTTCTGAATTGGCTCCAAAGTGACCTGAACCACCAGAAAAACTTTGCCGCAATAGAATAAGAGAAATCACAGACAACAGATCATTATGTCTGTGGATCTACTTTTGCAAGAAAACTAGAATCACTTACTGTATTGTAGCATTTTGCTCCATGGTAAATCAATCTTCTTGGCCCTTAGCTTAGAAAGATCATACCTATGCAACACTTCCAAGGACTCGAAAAGTGCATCACCAAATACTACACCTACAGCGTAAAATTTACCATTTTTTTACTGAACTTTCTACATTTTGTTGAAAGTATGAAACATAAGAATAGAATTAGCATTGTTCTAACAGGTAACTGACTGTTGGAATCTTAAGTACTAATACAAAGCTCACACATTTTAGCTCTCACATGCTACAGTTTACAGGTATATGTCAAATTTGCTAGCATTTTGTAGGCTAGCTTCCTTCATTGTAAACTACTTTCATTCCTATGATTTTTGCCTGGAAATAAAGACAAATGACAGTCTTTCTTCAGTTATGCATCTATCCATATTAATTTGTTAAAAAATACGTAATTTGTAACTGTAATAATCTAAAGGGACAAAGCGTGTTTCTTTCTTGGTAATTATGTGAACTTCTTAATATCACCTTGTTTGCGTGTAGAAGGAAGTCTGTGTCATACGAAGTGTGAGGCATTTGACTGTAAAATTCATCTTTTTGTGTCTAATAGTTTTGTGCCTTATAGTTTTGTTTAATAAATCATAGTATAGTAATGAATTGGTAAAATATTAACACAAAAAAGCAGGATTATATGAGCAATGGAATTAAGCCTACATCAAGGCTGACAAAGTGATGTGCCTTGAAAGTTGGGTCAGAATGTATCCTAGCTCAACGTTGAGATGACACTCTCATTAATTAATGTAGGAGTAATGAAAGTCAAATACTCTCAACTTTTAGAATTAAGAATAACAGTCCTGATAGGAATTCAAAATTTGATGTGAACCCCAGTTGTCATTTAGTCTGAAAGCAAGTTACCTAATTAAATCATGAGTGGCCCTATGGCACTTTACAAACATATTGCTCCACTACATGTGTTGTCATCTGTGATAAATATATTTTGCTCCAGTGTGTGTGTCATCATCTGCGATAAAATACTTCACTTTATGTTTAAAAAACAACACCACAATTTCGGGACATGTAAAATTGTAAATCATCATAGACTATCTTCGAAGCTGCACAGGGAAACTATTTAATTGTGTGGGTTCTTGTAGTACTCGTTAATGCTTATGAAGTAAAGCTTATGGAGTAAACTTGTTGGTGTGTAATGATATCATTATCATTAATGTGAAAGGAGAGAGAGCTACTATTTCTTTATGTTGTTTATATTATACAAAAAAAGTATCATTGTAAACATTATTTGAGTTATGAAACCTGTTACAGAGGAAACACAGACATTCTTCTTGGAACACGCTGTGGCTTCAAAACTTTAATGGTACTCACAGGAGTGTCATCCCTAGTGGACATTGAGCAATGGGAGAAGTCTGATGACAAAGAAATTTTGGGCTGTGTTCCCAATTATTATGTAAACACGCTGGCTGATGTTGTGCCTCTATTACCAAAGTAGGCAATATGTTCAGTTATTAATTTAAAAAAATGTTATTATCAATAAATTAATGTTAAAGCAATATTAGCATTATTTTATTTTCCAAGTATTGTTTCCCTTACCCATTTAGCACAGATGACATTCTGCAAGTAAATGAGTAACTAATGTGAATTGTGCTAGACAGATAATGCAGCAAATAATGTAGAATAAGAGCTCACATAAGTAAGGTGTGAGAGCATTCATCTCGGAGTACTCAGCAAGCAGATTCCCACTATATCTGATTCCACATGTGGCCGCTGGTAGCAAATAAAAGCTGTCCATGTTGAATCAAAGCTGTCTGTTGTGTTGTTGTCACCACCAGTGACGTCAGTGCCATATTCAAGTTGGCAGGCAGCCAAAACCTTGACCCCTTTTGTGTATGTATATATCACGGTAAGAATAATGTCATGTTGAATTAACTTGACTATTGCTATTAGCATCAATCACTTGCTCACCTTTTATGACCCCACACTCCACTACCGCTCATCCTAAATGAGATCTCTTATAAAATGTTGTCAGGTATGGGATCCTCAGTGCTCCTTTACAAATCACTACTTCTGAAGAGGGAAGAAAATGTACAGTCTTCCAAGAGGTATAGCAGTTGTCAGTACTATTTGCAGAAGCCCATGTATGACATCCAAATGTAGAACTAGCACAGAGCTGATGCAAACATCTTTCAAAAGTATTTTAATGAACTGGAGAATGCAGCAGCTTCGGAATCCTGGAGAGCAACTCAGACAAAATAGATGTGGGAAATCTGCAAATCCAAGATGATGCACTCTATTTCATCATGCGTGATGCCACTTGCAGTCATTGCAACTACCTACAATGAACTTAAACAGTCGCTTGCACAACAGTACATTGTTTTACAGGGAGAAATTCCACAGCATGTGTATTTTGGATAGAGACTCCACTGAGCATTTTGCAGATTGCATTAGAAGAGTTATTACTAACTTTTTCTCATTCACACAGTAAGGCAGAGTTATTTGAAGGTAGTCAAAAAAATTACATACATTTCTCAATGGGCTGCAGGTTGAATTGGGCCAGGCAGTTAGACTGATACATTACAAGACATTTGAAGAAGCAATACAAATGATAGTTTGATTTATTGAAGAGCTGTGGAGATTTCAAATCAATTACAACCCGGATTGTAATTTGTTCAGAGTTTACTCGGGAACCAGCTATCATGAGAACATGCAACTAAGGAAAACTTCTTGTAGGAGAGGGTCAATGTTTCTCCTATGGAATGGAAGGACTCAGTGTGAAACTGTTAGAGCAACATAAGGACAAGAGCGGCGAGCTTTGAGAGGAGTATGTTAAAATGACAGGGGATGGAAGAGCCACCACTACTTATGCCCCCAAGAAGCTATAGTTACTGTGAGTTCTCCTGTTGACAGTTTCAAAGGTATGCTCATTAACATGATTTACCATGGGCAACATATATGTTTCCTAATCGACGCAGGTGATCAGATTTCTTGGATGTGGGTTCCATGTAGTCTTGGAAGAAAGCTGATGGCAGTTATGCTGTACAATTAAAGGGTTAAATGACATCCAGGTACATAGTTATGGAGAAGTTATGATTGATTCCGTGATAGGCCAAGATGAATACGGTGAAAAAATATGGATGACAGGAACAAAGAAAAAAAACTATGAAGGTATGTTTGGGTTAGATTTCCTGACAGCTAAACACACTCATATCATTCAGCAAAAAAGAGAAATCCAATTTAGTGATAATTTATGGCTGCAATAGACACTAAAGATCAGGCTCAAAGGAACAATAGTGCAACTGAGGTAATGCGCAAACCAAGTAGCAATGGAGTTATGCTGTTCCAAGTTGATGTTCGTTTGACAGTGTGAACACTAAAAACTCTGTATGTTGACATAAATATGCCAAAGTGCAGCAGAAGTAATTTGTTAACAGAGCCATCACCAAACAGCGACTTGCTAGACCATAGACACTGCTATATAGCAATAATGCTACTGTCAGTACAGGAGGGCCAAGTGGGGATGTTTATGATTGAAACTTCATGAAAAGGCCTCACCACTATGAAAAATGCCTTTGTTTTAATGATTGCCACCCCAACTCACGTATCATATCTGTGACACTCTCTCCTGTATTTCGAGGTAATATAAAACGAGCCGTCCTACACTGGAATTTTTCAATGTCCTCTGTTAATCCTATGTGGTAAGGATCAAGTGTTGTGCCAATAAAACACATTATTTGGTTTGCCTTCACAATGTTATCTATGTCATTGTTCCAGTTAATGTTGTTTGTAATTGTAATTCCCAGGTATTTATTTGAATTGATGGCATTTAGATTTGTGTGATTTATTGTGTAACCAAAATGTAACAGATTCCTTTTGGTACTCATGTGGATGACCTCACACTTTTCATTATTTAGAATCAATTACCAATTTTTGCACCATAAAGATATTAAATCTGAAACATTTTGCAATTGGTTTTGATCTTCTGATAACTTTACCAGACAGCAAATGACAGAATCACCTGCAAACAATATAAGATAGCCGCTCTGATTCTCTCTTAAATCATTTATGTAGCTTAGGAACAGCAGAGGGCCTCTCACACTTCCTTGGGAAATGCCAGATATCACTTATGTTTACTCACAGTGATCTTCTGTCACTATGAATTATGGCATTTCTGACAGGAAATCACGAATCCAGTCGCATGATGGAGATCACTCTGTAGGCACGCAATTTCATTATAATTCACTTGTGAGGAACAGTGTTAAAGGCCTTCAGGAAATCTAGAAATACGGAAACAATTTGAGGTCCCATGTCAATAGCATTCATTACTTCATTTGAGGAAAGAGCTAGTTGTGTTTCACAAGAACAATATTTTCTGAATCCATGCTGTGTGTCAGTAGATCATTTTCTTTGTGGTAATTCATAATGTACAAACACAATAGATGTTACAAAATCATACTATAAAGCGATGTCAATGGTACAGATCTGTAATTTGGTGGATTACTCCTATTTCCTTTCTTGAGTATTTGCGTGACCTGTGTAATTTTCCAGTCTTTAGGTACAGATCTTTCATCGAGCAAGCAGTTGTGTATGATTGCTAAGTACGGAGCTATTATATCAGCATATTCTGAAATGAACTGAAGTGGTATACAATCTAGACCAGAATACTTGCCTTTATTAAGTGTTTTAAGCTACTTCACTACCTCGAGGATTCTACATCCAAGCTACATGTGTTGGGAGCTGTCCTTGATTGAATTCTGGAATATTTACTTCACTGTCTTCGGTGAAGGAATTTAAAAAAAAAAAAAACCATGTTTAGTATCTTCTCATTACTGGCACTGTCACATGTGACATCACCATTACCATTGCTACGGCTCAGTGAAATTATAAGCTGCATCTAGCTGCTGGTGTACTTTACGCAAAACCAGAACGTCTTTAGATTTTCTGCCAGATTTTGAGACAGAGTTTTGTAGTGGAAACTATTAAATGCATTTCATGTTCAAGACCGCATTTAATTCTAAGCTTCACTAATAACATCACCAATCTTTGAAATGTGGCATGCTCGTTTTGTTGCTGTTGTACCAGTCTTCTGATCTGTTTTTGTACAATGGGGTGTCAGTTCTCCCTCTTATTAATTTATTTGGTATAGATCTTGTGACGGCTTTCCCTGCTTTGTTTCTTTGTTTGTTGTCCTCGGTGTCAACGTACTGCGTTGCTACATTGGCTGAAAAATGGGTTGTGGAAGTGCAACACTGATTACTTTAAATGATGTAGCCAACAGATGCACATTTTCATTTCATAGTACTTTACTTTCCCTGTTCACCCCCCCCCCCCCCCCCCCAATAATACACAGTTATATGGCCAGTGCACTATTATTTAACTTTTGATAAGCCTTATTAATAGTTTACTATTGAACATCAATGAGTAACCACACAGTTCTTGAAGAATAACAGTCACTGTCCTTGTTATACACATGGCCTAATTGTGTTACACTTATTTCATGGATGCATTGTTGTTGATCTAATCAATACAGGTTCCTCGTTTGAAACTTGGCCGTGGACTGACTGTCTCGGAACCTAAAATCGGGCCCTTGTATATCATCACAATAATAGGTGCTGAAACTACACATTGTACGAAGTTAAATTTACATAAATTACAATTAAAACTTAACTCATTAAATTAACTGAATACATTGAGAAGTTGGTTCTTTTTAACAGTTTCTTCTACTGCAAGAATTAGGCCGAATTATTTGTTTAAATCATGATATTAATAAAAATAGTTATGCAAACAGTACTTTTGACAAAACTGATAATTACTTTGGAATTAATTGGCTGACTTTGCTTACATGTTTTCGAATAGGGCCAAAGAAATACTTAAATATTACTAGTATTTATAATTAGTACAGAATTTTATATTTGCTTATAAGTCAACAGCAGAATTTAAGTTGTGAAACAATTACTGATTTTGCCCTGTAATGAAAGATACTAACTAGGAATAGTCAAAATAAATTAGAAAGTCAATTACATACATAAAACTAAGCCAAAAAGTAGATCTGGTGTTGTATTCTTTAAAACTGAGGGCCAACCTTTCTCTTTTATGAAAATGCAGATTACACTCACTTGTGTTAACGGTAATTAGTAAAAAGTGAAAAAATGAATTTTAAGGAGGCAAAACAAGAGGGGAAGTAAAAGTATCCCAGCTTAGTTCTTCACAATCTCATGAATGTCATTGGTTTTACTTCTCTGTATTGAAGCCACATCTGGTCTACACTTATATAACTGGTTTGGAAGGAATGGAGACTGTCTCTTAGGTGCACACCAAGCAAATTTTTATTTGCTTTTAGATTTATTTTGCATTTATTTTTTGTGAATTTGGATGTTACAGTATTCAGTCTCACTTGAGTGATGTAGCAGTCACTAATACCTGTATCCATCATGATGCTCCCTGTTTGCCAAGGACTATTTGTTGTTAAAAGTTCAAGTGTGTTTTCACAACCATTTACAGAGCTCCTGAACTAATTGATTGAAATAATTTTCAGAGAAAGCACTTAGTTAAATTTTGGATGATGTTTTATACTTGCCACCAATTTTCAACATGTATTTTCACCAACACATCAAGGGTACTTTGAAGCCAGTACCAACTGTAAGTTGTATGAATGTAGTACATATTTTCTTTCTTTAACCCTCACATTACCAAGTTTTTTCACACCTCTATTTTACCAAGCAGGGTATTTGGACTATCCTAAAAGAGTTTTGTGTTTTATTGTAATATTTGTTCTCAGATTTCGTCCCCCCCCCTCCCCCCTCCCCATGAACCATGGACCTTGCAGTTGGTGGGGAGGCTTGCATGCCTCAACGTACAGATAGCCGTACTGTAGGTGCAACACAACGGAGGGGTATCTGTTGGGAGGCCAGACAGACGTGTGGTTCCTGAAGAGGGGCAGCAGCCTTTTCAGTAGTTGCAGGGGCAACAGTCTGGATGATTGACTGATCTGGCCTTGTAACACTAACCAAAACGGCCTTGCTGTTGTGGTACTGCGAACGGCTGAAAGCAAGGGGAAACTACAGCCATAATTTTTCCCAAGGGCATGCAGCTTTACTGTATGATTAAATGATGATGGCGTCCTCTTGGGTAAAATATTTCGGAGGTAAAATAGTCCCCCATTCTGATCTCTGGGCGGGGACGTCGTTATCAGGAGAAAGAAAACTGGCGTTCTACGGATCGGATGGAATGTCAGATCCCTTAATCAGGCAGGTAGGTTAGAAAATTTAAAAAGGGAAATGTACAGGTGAAAGTTAGGAATTAGTGAAGTTTGGTGGCAGGAGGAACAAGACTTTTGGTCAGGTGAATACAGGGTTATAAATACAAAATCAAATAGGGGTAATGCAGGAGTAGCTTTAATAATGAATAGGAAAATAGGAGTGCGGGTAAGCTACTACAAACAGCATACTGAACGCATTATTGTGGCCAAGATAGATACGAAGCCCACACCTACTACAGTAGTACAAGTTTATATGCCAACTAGCTCTGCAGATGATGAAGAAATTGATGAAATGTATGATGAGATAAAAGAAATTATTCAGGTAATGAAGGGAGACAAAAATTTAATAGTCTTGGGTGACTGGAATTCAACAGTAGGAAAACGAAGAGAAGGAAACGTAGTAGGTGAATATGGATTGGGGCTAAGAAATGAAAGAGGAAGCCGCCTGGTAGAATTTTGCACAGAGCACAACATAATCATAACTAACACTTGGTTCAAGAATCATGAAAGGTTGTATACATGGAAGAACCCTGGAGATACTAGAAGGTTTCAGATAGATTATATAATGGTAAGACAGAGAACCAGGTTTTAAATTGTAAGACATTTCCATGGGCAGATGTGGACTCTGACCACAATCTATTGGTTATCAACTGTAGATTAAAACTGAAGAAACTGCAAAAAGGTGGGAATTTGAGGAGATGGAATCTGGATAAACTGAAAGAACCAGAGGTTGTACAGAGTTTCAGGGAGAGCATAAGGGAACAATTGACAGGAATGGGGGAAAGAAATACAGTAGAAGAAGAATGGGTAGCTTTGAGGGATGAAATAGTGAAGGCAGCAGAGGATCAAGTAGGTAAAAAGATGAGGACTAGTAGAAATCCTTCGGTAACAGAAGAGATACTGAATTTAATTGATGAAAGGAGAAAATATAAAAATGCAGTAAATGAAGGAGGCAAAAAGGAATACAAACGTCTCAAAAATGAGATCGACAGGAAGTGCAAAATGGCTAAGCAGGGATGGCTAGAAGACAAATGTAAGGATGTAGAGGCTTATCTCATGAGGGGTAACACAGATACTGCCTACAGGAAAATTAAAGTTACATTTGGAGTAAAGAGAACCACTTGCATGAATATCAAGAGCTCAGATGGAAACCCAGTTCTAAGCAAAGAAGGGAAAGCAGAAAAGTGGAAGGAGTATATAGAGGGTCTGTACAAGGGCGATGTTCTTGAGGACAATATTATGGAAGTGAAAGAGGATGTAGATGAAGATGAAATGGGAGATATGATACTGCATGATGAGTTTGACAGAGCACTGAAAGACCTAGGTTGAAACAATGCCCCGGGAGTAGACAACATTCCATTAGAACTACTGACGGCCTTGGGAGAGCCAGTCCTGACAAAACTCTACCATCTGGTGAGCAAGATGTATAAGACAGGCGAAATTCCCTCAGACTTCAAGAAGAATATAATAATTCCAATCCCAAAGAAAGCAGGTGTTGACAGATGTGAAAATTACCGAACTATCAGTTTAATAAGTCACAGCTGCAAAATACTAACACGAATTCTTTACAGATGAGTAGAAAGACTGGTAGAAGCTGACCTCAGGGAAGATCAGTTTGGATTCCGTAGAAATGTTGGAACACGTGAGGCAATACTGACCCTACGACTTATCTTAGGAGATAGATTAAGGAAAGGCAAACCTACGTTTCTAGCATTTGTAGACTTAGAGACAGCTTTTGACAATGTTGACTGGAATACTCTCTTTCAAATTCTGAAGGTGACAGGGGTAAAATACAGGGAGCGAAAGGCTATTTACAATTTGTACAGAAAGCAGATGGCAGTTATAAGAGTCAAGGGACATGAAAGGGAAGCAGTGGTTGGGAAGGGAGTGAGACAGGGTTGTAGCCTCTCCCTGATGCTATTCAATCTGTATATTGAGCAAGCACTAAAGAAAACAAAAGAAAAATCTGGAGTAGGTATTAAAATCCATGGAGAAGAAATAAAAACTTTGAGGTTCGCTGATGACATTGTAATTCTGTCAGAGACAGCAAAGGACTTGGAAGAGCAGTTGAACAGAATGGATAGAGTCTTGAAAGGAGGATATAAGATGAATATCAACAAAAGCAAAACGACAATAATGGAATGTAGTCTAATTAAGTCGGGTGATGCTGAGGGAATTACATTAGGAAATGAGACACTTAAAGTAGTAAAGGAGTTTTGCTATTTGGGGAGCAAAATAACTCATCATGGTTGAAGTAGAGAGGATATAAAATGTAGACTGGCAATGGCACGGAAAGCATTTCTGAAGAAGAGAATTTTGTTAACATCGAGTATTGATTTAAGTGTCAGGAAGTCGTTTCTGAAAGTATTTGTATGGAGTGTAGCCATGTGTGGAAGTGAAACATGAACGATAAATAGTTTGGAAAAGAAGAGGGTAGAAGCTTTAGAAATGTGGTGCTACAGAAGAATGCTGAAGATTAAATGGGTAAATTACATAACTAATGAGGAGGTATTGAATAGAATTGGGGAGAAGAGGAGTTTGTGGCACAACTTGACTAGAAGAAGGGACCGGTTGGTAGGACATGTTCTGAGGCATCAAGGGATCATCAATTTAGTACTGGAGGGCAGGGAGGAGGGTAAAAATCATAGAGGGAGACCAAGAGAGGAATACACTAAGCAGATTCAGAAGGATGTTGGCTGCATTAGGTACTGGGAGATGATGAAGCTTGCACAGGATAGAGTAGCATGGAGAGCTGCATCAAACCAGTCTCAAGACTGAAGACAACAACAACAACAGATTTCGTTATTTCCATTGAATGGGTTTATTTAGTGTTGAAAAACAGCTTTTCTGGTTATTAGAAGTATTTAATCAGATCACAGGTACAAGGTACAAAATTTTTTTTTATATCTTTCACTTAATTCAGTACTCAACGAACAGAAAATTAATAATCTTTGTACCTCAACAGTCACTGCAGTAAAATAACAAAAGACTTTTTTCAACTTTTCTGTCAAGTACATTTTGCACTGCATGCACTTCACAGTAACAGTTTCTTCTCTGTATATATTACAAACAGGTTTCTTGCATGTTACACAACAAAAACTTGTTTTCCGATCTTCGTTTTTCTTGCAATCTTGACATCGTAACTTGGAACACTGGGTCTGGATCACTGCTATAGGAATTTCAATACCACAAGCTTTCAGTGCATCTTGTACATCTTTATGAAGACCATTGATATTTTTGGCTCTTTCTTCCATGTTGCCTTTGCTGAGCCCAAATGCCAGTTCAGTCATGAAGAGTTTACGTCGGCTTTGGTTATTCTTCTGCCATTCAGGAAACCTTTGAGTGTACAGAATATATGCATTCAGTGCTGCAATATCTATCATTTCCATGAAGATTCTTAGTAGCCACCACCTCGTTCCTCTAACACAACTTTATTCTCTTGTCATTTTGTCCCCATTATCTACAACACCTTTGGTTTTTTTGTAGTGCAGTATGATTTCGGGTTGGTGTTCACTTTCTTCACCACTCACTCGTCTCTCATTGTGCTGAGTAGAGAGTAGTATTGCTGCCTTTCTCTTCTTTGGAACATAGGAAACTAGGGTCAAGTCATTTGGGAAACCCAGCATTGAAGAGTGAACTTCTGTTTGGCAAGAATTCCTTCGGAGTCTCTTTCCTATTGGAACACAAGGTACCAACCAATGTCGTGTTTCGTTTTATTGGTTCAGCAGCCACTGGAAAACTGGTGAAAAAATTAATAGTTGCTACACCATGACCGCTATTCAGAAATGGTTCCATCAGATCCAAAACGACTCTCTGTCCTTGATTCACTTCCCGAGTATTGTCCACCATTCCTGTGTAAATTTGGATCTGTAATAAGTAAGATGTCTTCACATCAGCGCAATCCCAAATTTTAATGCCATACTTGCCAGGCTTGCTTTTCATATAAACCCTAAAAGGGCAGTTTCCTCAGTATGTTGCTAATCGTTCATCAATAGTCACATATTCATAAGGATAGAAGTTCTTGCAGAAGTTAGATTGAAATTTGCCGAACACTACCCTGATGGCTTGTAGCTTGTCTTTGGTTTCTTCAATTCTCTGTGCTCTTGTGTATCTGTTATCAAATCACAAGAATTTCAGTATAGACAAAAATCGGTTTCTTGACATGTCAGCAGAAAAGAATGGTTGCCGAAAGGCAGCATTATCTCCCCACAGATCAGAGGCACTTGTGCGATGTCCTTAAGTTCAACCAGCTCTGAGTAGAATTGCTAATACACTTCAGTTGTGTTTATATCTCTCCATGTTCGTTTTGTTCGAAGAATGAGCTGCATTCCACAAAGAAATTACTCGTTTGGCTTCCCTGTTCGTTTCTTCTTCAAAGATGCTCACGATTTCCGGTGAGATAAATAATAAAAATGACTCTGTTATTGTTTCGATTGTTTTTGATTCAAATGGCTCTGAGCACTATGGGACTTAACTTCTGAGGTCATCAGTCCCCTAGAACTTAGAACTACTTAAACCTAACTAACCTAAGGACATCACACACATCCGTGCCCGTGGCAGGATTCGAACCTGCAACCGTAGTGGTTGCGCGGTTCCAGACTGTAGTGCCTAGAACCACTCGGCCCCCCAGCCGGCTTGATTGTTTTTCCATCATTCACTGGGCCAGGTGTTATGTTCAAAATGTTGCGACGTCGACGGCGCCCACTTTTTGGTGGTTCACTAGAAAATTGTAGGTCACTTCTAGAAACAAACAAATCTCCAGTGTCTTCGCCTTCTTCTTCTTCTTCATCATCCTCTTCTTGTTCTTGTTCTTCTTCTTCTTCTTCTACTTGTTCACGTAAATATGTAGTGTCTTCTGATATTTCATCATCAGCTTCATCTGATGCTATGATATGGTCTTTGTCAAAAGCTTCCATATATTCATTCAGTTCATTATCAATGTCTCATTCATTTTCATCGTCACTGACATCAGAATTTTATAGAATTTCCGTGATCTCTTCACTAGAAAGTCATTATGGACTTCCTTACTTGCAGATGAAATGCTGACTCGTGTAATGTCAGCTCAACAGTGAACGTCAAATTCAACTCAGTAATACTAACCAGCAACAATAACAAACATTGGATCTATGGCAAAACTCAACAAAGAAGATGAATGACAGATATATTTCCCAAAACCTTCTTTTTCTACAAATAAGAAAATAAGACATTTCATACCAAGTGGGGTAGTCTCACAATCCCACCAGTAAATGACTCGAATAACAATGATAAAGCCAAAAGAATCGGACAGTCATGAGTGTGAATTCAATGTCAATCATTTTAGTACAAAGTCATGAAACCACAGGCATGTGGCCCTTCAGATAACATTATTATAGGGAAAAAAATCAACCTGAGGTAGTCAGAATACCCCGCTTGGTAATGCGAGGGTTAAACCTTTCAGCAACTGTGCCAGCTGAATTCGAGGGGGGGGGGGGGGGGGGGCAGTGGCAGTTACAGGAACTGATATCAATTTATTTTGGTTATCAAGTATAACTTAACCTATACTCATAATAATTCAGTATAACTTAACTATACTCATAATAATTCACTGGAACTATGTACTTCAATTTCATGTCAGGATAAAATACTTCCAGCAGCAACAAACTTGTCTCCCTCAATTGTATTTAATCTATATTTTCTGAACACCATTAGGTCTCATGTAAAAATTTCTGCTGAACTCATCTCTGTCTTCAGCGAGCTTTCAGTCTCTATTTATTTATTTACATAGTTTACACCCACATTGGAGCACTAAAATCAAACATAATACAATAGAGTCTACAATGATTAAGTTTAGATCTTAGCAGTCAGCAATTTCTTAATTTTTCAAAATTTCTTCATTCACTGTGATCTGGCTGCTCGTTCTTCTGCAGATATGACATACTTCTTCTGTTCTGATAGTTTGAATGTCAGCCATGTGTATTTGTTCATCAGAAGCAGTTTCTCTTCTCTGTGTTTAATTTGGTGTGTGGTGATGTTCAATTCATCCAGATCACTTTGTACTTCTTTAAACCAGATGTTTTTGGTTTTACTGTTCCAGAAGTAGTCAAAAAGTTGCTTCAGGATTCTAGTATTTTGTAGGCGAAATATGTGACCAAAAAATGCAATCCTTCTTTTCCGCATTGTATCAGTAATGGATTCACTTTCTTTATACACTACTGAATTGGGCAAAAATCTCCACTGCCCATTAACTTGATGTTTTTTCCCTGATAATTGTTCGGAGTATTCTTCTATCAACTTTCTGTAGTTTGTCAGTTGTTGCTTGATTGTTTAGTCTGAGTAGTGTTTCACTTGCATATGTTTCTTCTGGTTTCATGACAGAGGAGTATTGTCGAAATTTAGCATTTATTGAGAGAGATCGTTTTTTTGTAGGCTGGCCATGTGGTTCTCTGTGCTCGCTGTAGTTTTAATGTTCTACTCTCCATTGATACTCTTTCATTAGCATTCCAGGTAATAATCTCACCAAGATATTTAAACTTTTTACTACTTTAATTTTTTGATCATTATGGAGTATAATAAGGGATGTGTCAACTTGGAAGCGGGGCATCATTTCTGTTTTCTCAAACGAAATTTGCAATCCAACCTTCGCCGTTAATTGTTCTAGTTGTTCTATCTGAACCTTTGCTTCATCAGTGTTGTTTGCTAACAGCGCCAAATCATCTGTAAGTGCAAAACAGTTAAGTCGAATCTTTCTTCCAATCTGAACAGATGGTGGGTATCTCTTGTTCCATTCATGCATGCTTTTCTCCAGCACACAATTTAACAATAATGGAGACAATCCATCGCCTTGTCAAAGGCCAATATGAATCTCAAAATGTTCAGAGAATTCATTTCTGAACCTTACTCTAGCTTTGGTATTTCTAAGGGTGACTGCAACGGGGTTGACAATTTTCTGATGTGAACCAAATTCTTTAAGAATTGACAGTAGAGATTCACGATGGATACTATCGTAGGCTTTTTTAAAATCGACAAAGGTGATCACTAGCTTCTTGTTCCTGACCCTTTGATGTTTCATTATCCATTTGAGACTAATAAATAATTTGATCAGGACAGCTTCTTCCTGGACAAAAGCCTCCTTAATATTCACCCAGTTTACCGTCAAACTGTTCATGAATTCCGATGTACCTTGGAAAATTTTTTATAAGTAATATCCAGCAGGGATATACCCCTATAATTATTAGGATCTGATCTATCTCCTTTTTTGTGTAGTGGATGGATTATTGCAACATTCTATTCTTCTGGTAACTTCTCAATATTCCAAATGTCAGTAAGCTGTTTGTGTAAGTTCCGAATAGTTTGTACATTTGCATATTTCCAACATTCTGCCACTAGTTGGTTCTCACCTGCTGCTTCATAATTCTGAAGTGAGTTAATCGCTGCTTGAACTTCATCTGGATGTGGTGGTATAACTCTTTCTAAATGCGTTTTGTTTCCTAGATAGGGGTCAAATTCCAAATGATGTTCAGGTTCCTCACTATTTAGTAACTGTTTGAAATATTTAGCCAATATCATTGAAGTGTTGTAATTGTTATGTGCTACCTTTCCATTTGTGTCCTTCATCATAAGAGTAGGTGGAGTGTATTTCAACTGGTACTGTTTGAATGCCTGATAGTAATCTCTTGTCTGTGGCGATTGAAATCATCCTCGATAGATTTTAGCGAGTCCTTATGAAATTACCTTTTGACCCTTTTAATTTCTTTGGCGGTTGATCGTCTAGCATTTTATAATTCTTCCCTTGAGCTTTCAGTTCTCTTTTGTTGGTCATTTAACCAGGCCTTATCTTTATGTTGAATCGCTACATCGCATTCCTCATTCCGCCAAGCATATTTCTTGTGTTTCCGTACAGGAGCTACTTCTTCAGCCAAGGCTTTTAATTGATTGACAGTGGCTTCTAGATTGTCACTTAAAGGTATTCTTGATCTCTTGTAACATATCTGATTATTAATAATATAACTAGGATGATATGTTCTATTTGTATCCAACATTTGAGGTTTGCTTTCTCTTTTAGGTGTAAGTTTCATTTTAATTCTTGAAATGTAGTGGTCTGAATCAACAGCAACGCCACACAGCACTTTAACATTATAGATTTCCTTGTGGAATTTCTGATCTACGGCCACATGATCCATCTGGAACTCTCCTAGCTTGACGTTAGGGCATTTCCATGTCATTAACTTATGTGGTCTTATCTTAAACCTTGTTGTCTTCAAAACCAATCCATTTGTAGTACAAAATTCAATTAACTGTTCCCCGTTTTTGTTTGTAATTTTATATGCTAGCCATTGCCCCACCATACCTCAAAATTTCTTGTCCTATCTTCACATTACAGTCTCCAAGCAGAATTTTAATGTTACTATCCAGTATGGTCCTTACTAGTTGATCAAGCCCATGCCAGAATTTTTCCGTTCCACCCTTGTCAGTTCTATTTTTAACATTTGTTGGAGCATGAATATTTATCAGTGTATATATATTTTGCTTTTCCCCCCTAATTGTCAACAATGCCATTCTTGAGAAATTGGATGAAAAATCCTCCAATATTCTATTATGTACCAAGAAACCCACACCAAATTGAGGAACATGTTCTATTACCCTTTCTCCTGGTGGTCCCTTACAAAGTCGATATTCTCCTGATTTGATTGGGTCCTGGGCAGTATTGCGTAACTCTTGAAGGGCTGTGATAACTATGTTCTGTTGATCTAAGACGTCTATTAAATGTTTCAGTTTACCAACTTTCCTCAAAGAATTAATATTTACTGTTGCAAAATACGAAAATCTTACTGGTTTGTTAACTTTTAGCACCATCTTATCTGGAATATGTTGTATGTATGTTTGTTCATTCAGTGCATCACTAGGTACTCCAACTTGCATTTGTCCTCTGTGTGACACCCCACCATATCTGAATGGTGTCTTTGCCTGGATAATTTCGTCGTGACTGTCAAAACTGGTGGATTCTTTCAATACAAGACTGCTCATATTTGCTTGATTGTCTGATCAATGATCAAGTGTCTGACCAAAGGCAGGGTTTACAATTCGAGATGTGTCTGGAAAGGTGATGTGTCAGTTATGGCTGGTAAAAATGAGGTTGATGGGATGTGTGTTTGGTCCGCGAGAGCTATTTTATTTCGCTCAAGTCTGCCAACAAGCTGTTGAGGACCCCCCTATCTGCCAACTGGGACATGCCACGTAGGAGTACACCTCTCCTCCTATTACGACACCATAACAGGTTCATGGATTCAGTCTCTATACTTACAAGAAAATAGAAGTACAAGTTTTGTACTGATTACAGGAAGCTGAATGCTGTAATGTCACCAGATATTCACCCATGACCAAATCACTTGTATTTTTGATTTAACCAGTGGTTTGGTTGACTTTACATGTAGACAACAGGGCTAAAATATCATTCATTTCGATATTATAGATGCATACAAATACAACTGTCTCCTTCACAGTTTTCAGACTGCAGCAGCAATGATTTATGGATAGTGCCCTCAGAAGAGTGACACCTACGCAATGTCTGGTGTACCAGGATATCATCATTTGTGGTGAAGACATCCATCATAATCTTGAAGGACTATGAGCAGTGTTTGAAAGTAGGGCTATTGATGAAATATTGATATTTTTTCCAAAAAATATTGAGATATATATTGGCAGTATTCTTCCTTCCGATATATTGATATAAAAATGGCAATATCAAGTGCCAATATTTTTATTTTGTATTGTATTTTTTCATAATTTTTGGTAAATATCTGAAGTTATTCTTTTGAAATTGTAGTAGAACATAATTTTACTTTCACTGTGTGAAGGAGTATTACTACTTGTTGGTCTTTCACCATATCCAATCTTTCTCTTTGCACATATAAGTGGCACAAAAGAAGTAGGCCAGTTGTACTTGGGAGTGACAGTGTGAATCAAATAACAAAAATTCTGATGTCAAGAAATAGCACACCCGTTACATCAAAAAACAATTTTTCACACAACTAGTGTGCTACTTCGTCACATCAGCATTCTTCAAAAACAATTGCTGAAAATGATGAACAAAAGTCTGATGACAGTGGGCAGAGATGTGTGAGGGGAAATGCTGATGTAATGGGTGTTCAGGGGGTACCAATGGAAACTGCAACATTTAGCATCACCACACAGTTTTGACACTACAATTTCTAGGTCGTTGGCATTGGCAGAAATGAAAACAACAGGAAGTCAACATGTGATGAAACCGAAAGACAGACTCTTCAGACACCTTTTATTGTGCACTTACAAGCAGTTACCATTGTTAGCAAAGTGGTTATCCCCAAGTATGAATGCACATCATTTTCCTTTCAATTCTTGTTCTAAGGGGGATAAGCAGATTTTCAGCTTGTTGATGTACAAAATATCAGATAATAAATCAGTACTTAAACATACAACTCTAAAACCGGCAGCATATTTACAATGTGTGGCCGATATTTTTATAGACCCATATATCAATAGTTTTACCATTGATATATTGATACTTTTTTTCAATATATCAAGAGCTGATAATTATGTTTTTTTTTTAATTATAGATATATCGGATTCCCAATATTTTTAAAAATATCAAGTCCTATTTGAGATACTGCACAATTTGAATCTTTCCCTCTCAAAATGTCATTTTGCTGTGGCTGAAATAGAACACAGGATAACAGAACAATTTAAAACTGTTAGAAGCTGTGAAGAACTATCCACAACTGATTAATATGACATAACTTCTCAAAAAAATCCAAAATTCAAAAAACCCTTCATCCAGGTTTCTGATAGTAGTAATTTGGGGGTAGTTGTTTCTCACACTCTGAATAGGGCTGAATGCAATTACTTGACAACTGAAAAAGAGTTGTGTGCACTTATTTGACATAAAGGATTGCTGATGTTTTTTAATCAACTGATAATTCATTGTAGTAATAGATAATGCAGAACTGAAGTGGTTCCTAAACCTGTGGGACTCCAGTAGCAGGAACCAGATGGGCCTTGGATTTAAGTGAGTACCAGTTTAAGGTAGTTCATCAGCCCAGAAAACTACGTAGCAGTGCAGATGGATCAAGTAGGAAAGTCTGAGTATGTTTCACAATTGGCAGAGAGAAAAGAGATTAATTAATGAACAAGAGGCTGAGATGCAGTGCCAGTCCTGGAAACAATATCATAAATTGAAAGTAGTTGATGGAATCCATTACAAGAGCACTGCTAAAGGGAATTGTATCATCGTAACTTATAGCCTATGAGTACAAGTGTTAAAAGACCGTAATCATGACAGACCATTAGCAGGACACAATGGCAAAAAAGAGCAACTTATCAATGAGTAGCACATATCTGTTGGTGGCCAAAACAGAAAGCAGATACTTTCATTTATGTTGAAGTTGTGAGTCATGCGGTAAGCAGAATGATGTGGGCAAAACTAAAGTACAACTGCAAGAACTCCCAGAAACAAGTGAACCTTTTGAACAAATTTGCCTTGTTATTATAAGTCCTGTACCAAAACAAAAGATGGAAATCATTGTATCTTGACAATTCTGAATGCTTAACAATACATGTATTAGTGACACAAATCTTGGACCAAAGACCTGAGTTTGTGGTGCATGTTTTTGTTAAAAGTAGATTTTGAAATTTAGCTCACTTTCTTCTATAATTAGCAGTCATGGTTCCACTTTTACTGCTGAAATGCTAAACCAGATATGCTGATTGCTGAAAGTTGACAAGCTAAGGTCAACACCAGCTCATCCTGAGTAGGAGATGCGACTGTACTGGTGTGATGATACAGCTGCTTTAATAGCTTATGTGATCAAACAACTACAATGTTCAAGTCACATATTAGGGGAAACGCACAACTTTATTTGAAATATTGGCTCAGTATTGTTTTAGGATCAAGCCGTGCACCATCTACTTTTGTGCCCAGCAGCTAAACTAGTTGCAAAATTTTTTTAACTCCTGATCGTGGAGTCTAAATTTTCTATAAAAATGGCAAAAGATTGTATTCTTTGAGATAACTGCTTGTAGGCAACGTCAAAGGATTTCAATTACCTTCAGTAAATCACACAAATAATTGGAATAGTGGTCCTACAGATATGTGTGTAAGCATGAAATAAAAAAGTAATAAAAAACAATTGCAGTAAAGATTGCATATTTTAGTGGTAGCATAGTTCCCAAAGACTAACCCGACATCTGTGGTGAAACATACCCATTCCAATAAAAGGTATACAAAATAATCACTAGATCAGAAATAATTCAAGTTCATTGTAGCAATTAATATAAATTATCTAATTGCATGTAATCATACTATATTCTAACTATTTAACTCATAACCATTCTTGAGTACTTGTTCTTGCTGTACAGGTCTGTTTAGTATTAATCTGACTACAAGTCTGCCTAACATTTGCAAACAAGACAAGTGAAATAAGAACTGTAAAAGTGACTATTATACCGAATATTATCTTTGAAAAGTTACTTAAAATCACTTATACCAATTACAGGGCAGAATATGATTTATGGTATTGGTAGGTGGGAATTCACAAGATCTCAATAGGAAAGGGAAGGGTAAACTGGATGGGATGATAGTAAAATCTTTAAGGGGAAAGGGGGGGGGGGCACTGAAACTCACAGGAGTACTTTTTTAAGCTAAGATCAGTGTCCAATCATCCTTCATTGATAGAAATTAATCTTAATGAGAAGTTCAGACAGGCAGGTACTAGAGACGTTAAAATATCACAAGATACTCATAACAGTAAAGTGAAAAATAATGTTAGTATGTCATAAGATTCACATAGAAGCACAGTGAAAAAATAATGCTAGTATATTGCTGAACAGCTGAACAGCATATAGTCACAGGTATGGAAATGGTAAATGTAGGTGGATATAAGCTTTCAGCACATGTAGTAGAGACACTATGGAGAGAGGAGGAGTTGCCATATATCTTAAAATCAGTCCTAGTGTGAAAAATTTGGAAACTAAAAAAATTTGCATAGAGCAACATATAGAATCATGTGCATGTGAGCTTAAACTAAATAAGGGCACTTTTATAATTGTAGCCACGTATAGGTCCCCATTGGGACATTTTCAGCTATTTATGAAAAACTTGGATTCTTTGTTGTGCTGTCTGTCACACAGAGAGAAGCAAGTTATTGTTTGTGGGGATTTCAATGTAGATTTTCTGAAAGAGTCTGATAGAAAGCTTGACATCGAAGTATTACTTGGTTCTTTCAATTTGACATCAGTTATTGATTTCCCTACTCAGGTGGTATAGGAAAGCAGCACACAGATAGATAATGTTTTCATAGACCGAGATAAATTTAATCAAATAAAAACTTTTCCTGTTAAGAATGGTCTATCTGATCATGATGCACAGCTAGTTACAGTATATGGTATAGCTCCATAAAGTAATGCAAAATGGTCCTCCAAAAGAGTGTGTTCAATTAACACTTTAACAATACAAAACTTTAAGGAAATCTTTCAACAGTTAGACTGGGATGAGGTGTACAGGGAACATGATGATAATTAAAAATTTAACATGTTTCATGACACCTTTGTGAGTATATTTCAAAACAGTTTCCCTAAGAAAACAGTGAAATATAATTGTTAGAAACCATGTAAAATGCCTTGGCTTACTAAAGGGATAAAAATATCTTGTGAACAGAAAAGGGAAATGTATCTTACAGCTAGGAGCAGTAATGATCCCAAAACAGTGAAACATTATAAAAACTACTGCACTGTATTAAGAAAAGTTATTAAAAAGTCCAGAAATATGTGCATTATGTCTGAGATTAGCACATATGATAATAAAATGAAAACAATTTGGAATATTGTTAAAAGGGAAACAGGGCAACTGAGAGTACAGGAATACTGTATTTCTATCAAACACAATGAAAAGATTGTTAACAAGAAGTCAGAAGTAGAAAACATGTTTAATAGTAATTTTTTTAAGTGATGTAGAAAAATAAGATCAAGCCATTCGTTAGAAAATGCAAGGCAGTGAATGGAAGAGGCAGTACCTACACAATTTGATAAAATTGAAATTCAACCCACCTTTCCTGAAATTAGGAAAATAATAAATTCACTCAAAAGTAAAAGCTCACAGAATACTAAAAGCTTATTTCCAACAAATAAGTAGGACTCTCAGCTACATATGTAGTAGCACAATGAAACAGGGCATTTTTCCAGATATACTGTAATACACTATTGTTAAACCATTGCATAAAAAAGAGATAGGTCTGATGCTAACAGCTACCACCCAGTCTCAATTCTGACAGCTTTATCCAAAATTCTTGAAAAATTAATGTATTCCAGAGTAGCATCACATATCTGTAAAAATGAAGTACTAACAAAATGTCAATTTGGTTTTCAGAAAGGCTTTCCAACAGAAAATGCTATATATGCTTTCACTAATCAAATATTAAATGCATTGAATAACTTAACATCACCCATTGGGATATTTTGTGATGTCTCAAAGGCTTTTGACTGTGTGAATCATGAATTTCTTCTAGATAAGCTTAAGTATTGTGGTGTGATTGGGACAGTGCACAAATGGTTTAATTCATACTTAACTGAAAGAATGCAGAAGGTTGTAATCAACAGTACAGATAGTCTGCAAAAGTCATCAAATTCCTCTAACTGGGGAGGTATCAAGAATGGCGTCCCACAGGGTTCAGTCTTGGATCCCTTATTGTTCTTAATATATGTTAACGACTTGCCACTCTGAATTCATGAAAGTGCAAAGCTAATTCTTTTTGCTGATGATACAAGTAAAGTAATCACACCCAACAAACAAGAATCCGCTGAGGAAATTGTAAATAATGTTTCTCGGAAAATTATTAAGTGGTTCTCTGCAAATGGTCTCTCCCTAATTTTTGAGAAATACAGTTTATACAATTCTGTAGAATAAATGGCATAACACCAATGATAAATATAGACAATGAACAGAAGTCTGTTGCTGAGGCAGAATACTCAAAATTTGTGGGTATCAGCACTGATGCGAAACTGAATTTGAAAAAACACATCGATGATTTGCTGAAACGATTAGGTTCAGCTACTTATTCTATTAGGGTTATTGCAAATGTTGGTGACAAACATGTCAATAAATTAGTCTACTATGCCTATTTTCATTCACTGCTTTCATATGGCATCATAGAGTCGTCATTAAGAGCGAAAGTATTTATTGCACAAAAGTGTGTAATCAGAATAATAACTGCTGCCCACCCAAGATCACCTTGCAGACATTTATTTAAGGAACTCAGGATATTCACAGTACATTCACAATACATATATTCACTTATCACATTTGTCATTAATAACCCACCCCAATTCAAAAATAAAAGCGAAGTTCATAGCTACAACACTAGAAGAAAGGATGATCTTCAGTATTCTGGATTAAATCCCACTTTTGGCACAGAAAGGGGTGAATTAAGCTGCCACAAAAATCTTTGGTCATTTGCCAAATTGTATTAAAAGCCTGACAGATAGCCAACTAACATTTAAAAGCAAATTAAAAGAATTTCTATGACAACTCCTTCTGCTCAATAGATGAATTCTTAGATATGGAGCAGTAACTGAAAAAAAATAATTATTTTGTGTAAAGAAAACTTATGTTAAAGTGACACATTCCACATCATTACAAAATGTTGTATTCGTGATCTATGAAACAAGAATTAATGTATGTATATTATTTAAATTTGTATCAGCAGTACAAGCTAAAGCTGCTGTTTGTAACTTAAATATGAAAAACTGTAAAGACTGGAAAAACCTGAAAAATATCTTGGTCCTCTGATCGATGCCCTTAAATGAAGTAATTTTAGATTGCTTGTTGTTACTGAAAAAGGCAAAAAAACAACATTTGATTAAATTTGAATTTGCCATGTAATGGCAGCATGTCGGCATCCACTAGTGATGTTCTGTTGACTGGCAGTGCTGCAGATATAAAATGCTAGAAATGCTGTAATAATTAAAATCATGACGTAGGGTATGTATTAACCCTGAAAGTATACAATTCCACACCTTATTATCACTTTGTCATATACAGTGACTACATTCGATATGACAGAGGGAGAGGGAGATGGTGGCTACTGACCCCACTTCTTTATAACAAAAAGAAAAAGATAATATTAGATAATACCCTTTCCAAGGATAATATTTCATATATATATAGTTATAATTTTCAGACAGATCTTTTACTCACATTTGACTGCTATTCAGTTTTGTATTCAGATTTACTCTCATGAAACATTTCTCCCAAGAGGGGCTGGGGGGAATGATGAAAAACTGTAAATAAATTATGCCATTGAGATACATAGTCACATATCCTGTCCTGTTGTTTGGGGATGCTATAATGCCACCTGGAAGACTAGGGGGATACTTTCCAAATGTCTGTGCCTAGCATTCCACTTAAGCATCTGTCATTTTAGTACAAATTTTTTTTCTCTTATATCTTCATGCTTATTGCAGTGTTTATATATAGACTTGCTCAATCACCTTTCCATAACACTTCTGTCATCTCCAGTTTCATAGTACGGTTCATTAACATTGTATTGGTACAAAATTTTACAATTGTTTGCAGGGTTTTGTACAGTACCTAGCAATGTTGGAGATACCCCGTATATTATGGTATGCAGGGAACTATTTGCATTTTTTGGTCCTCCATTTGGACAAGGGCTGAAGGAATACCCCAGAAAACCCCAACGGAGCAAATAGATTATTCCATAAGGTTCAGAAAAAACTGAAACTTTTACAATATCACTACAAACGTTCTTTACAGTCACATACTTTGAAGAAATAGAATTTCATCAATTGTGAGGCTTTGTAGTTCAATCTTTGGACCATCTAGGTATTTTTTTGACATAAACTGTTCATGCAAAATTCACAATGTTGGCACATCCACACGTGATAAAATTAGAATATTTGTTATTCAGATTCTTCAAAATGTTTGTTTACATGGTGAATAAATACAAAAAAATTATCTTAGTTTTATACAATAGTGTTTGAATTATTAATTTTTGCCTACTGCCATTGACTTGAAGTGTCGTCGGATTTTGTCAAACACCGTTGCTGGTCGTTGTGGAATGGAGGCGTGGTGTCTGGAACCCATCGTTGTAATTTGTTGTAACACCCAGCCGGAACACAGTGTCAGGTCACAGAGCCTGGACCCACCAATTGCACAGCTGCATGGCTGGAACTCGTGTAATCTGGAGTAATGTTGGCGCCTCCCTTCTGCTCCAGTGTACAGCATAGCAGTTCGGCTCATCAGGAATGTGTGCATGAAATTAAATTCACATTGCCATATTATATTCTGACTAAAAACAAATGTTAATTTTTCTGTGGGATAGAATGTCAAAAAATGATTATCGCTCTTATTGTTAAGTACAGAACCAGTTTCAATCACTGTCTATCACATGGCTTCTGCTTAATTATGAGTGTCCTCACAGTCCATAACATGGTTGCCTTGCTTACTTCATTCATTAAAGAATTCATTAATACTTAAAGATTGCTTCACTCATTAGTCTTAGTAAAACTTGCCGCTTGTCACAGCACAGTCATTATGTAAGCATCCAGCTACGATGACTATGTGCACTCTACTCACTGTCGCAGAAACATTTTTACTCCAAGAATGTGCATCACTCATTTATTCAGTGTCCAGTGCAAGGCAGGAATACACATTGTTGTTGCGAAATAAGTGTTATATTTTGATTTTAGTAAAGTACCACTGTATTTGCATAGCACTTTAGATCGGGTCACTCAATCATACTGTGTTCTTTGTGTTGTCAGGAAAGAATAAAGCATCACTAGACACAGTCTTTCTGATACCTAGTGTCTTTTCTTGTACATTTTCTGTGTGTATACTGATGTCTCATCACAGATTGTACATCATACGGGTTAAAATTCAATATTACAGTTTGTCCTGCCACTAACCACTGTTAATTTGCAGTCAGTTAGCACAAAACCACTTGTCCTGATTGCTGCCGCTGTAGTCTAATCCACGAACAATGTTGGTTCATGCAGGCTGAGACAAGTCAGAGATTGCATTGTTGCTGGTTCCAAGTGGCAGTTGTGGTATATGCATACTCGTGCTTTGTGCTTGATCAAAGCATGTATTCTACAAATTATGTCTCTCATTTACTTGTATAGAATTTGTTGCTCACCACCACCATCAGCCCTGACAACACACAACAAGTGGAATAGAAATTTATTAAATACCTCACTGCAATTGTGTACAAGGCTCGCACTGCATACAACATTCACAGTACACTGTTCAAAACACTGCTGAACACTCATTGGCTGTTGGAAAACGTGTGTCATAGGTGTGCAGAATGAACTTAAACTCAACCACTATCATTTCTGACTCCAGCCGTTACACACTTTGAATGGAAACTTCACATTTCCACAGATTAGAATTTTACAATATTTGTTCAATGACAATTTCATTTATGTGAAATAGTTCACATTTTGATACATTTATCTATGTGTGAGCATCAGTGTGCCTATTTATTTATATTTCTTATCATGTCAAGTTTTTCCAATCAATTGATCGTCAGAACTGGTATCCAGACTCTGGCTTGGCTTTACAATAATTCTCTCTTGTTATTCATTAATTGAAAAATGTCATGCTCTCTTATATGCTGTCATTAACCTGTAGGATTGCCATGTATGCTTGTTAGGCAATTCATAAGCAATGAAGCTAATAATAGCCATTTACAACTACTATAAAAATGACAATTTTTTAAACACATACATACTTAACACAAACATAATGTAATATAGCAAGGTTCCTAAAACAGAGTTAAATTTTGACATAAGTTCCACAACTGAGCAAAAGCATGCACTCAAATGGCATGACTGTGTCTAAATTGGATATTTATTTTATACTTGAAATCCTGATGGCATCAGAGATGACACGATGCTTTCAATGTGCTAGTAAGCCACACAGATAATCATCCTTCTCCATAATTCTATCTGACCCTTCTTTCCTTAAATGGTTTCTGTAATTGTACAGCATCAGTTACAAATAAAATATTAAAGGTTTAAAAATGCTTATGCATCTATTCTTTTAAGTGATGAGTGCTAAACTATTACAAATAAGGTCTCTTTCATTATTTAACTCCTCTCCTTTCCTTTTACTTCACTCCACTATCTCAAAACAGAAATATTTAGTTACTTTCTTGTAATATGCTTAAAATATGCAACCCTCTGTCAAACACAGACTTATTTGCACAGATGTATTTTGCATTCTTGTTAGGCAATTCACAAGCAATGAAGTTATTGATAGTCATATACAACTACTATAAAAAATGAAAATTTTTGAAACATTTACATACTTAACACCCAACATGACACAATAAAGCAAGGGAAATCCTATATCTACTGTACCTGGGTGTATTTTGCTTCAAAACACCCACCGAACAGCACCTGCAAAACATAGTACAAGGATTTCCCACCTATATCAAAGATACTAACCATTTCCTAGACCGTCTGAAATCTATGCCCATCCCACTCCCACCACACACCTTACTGGTTACCATTCATGCCATGACCATCTATATCAACATCTCCCACATACATGGTCTGTCTGCTGCTGAAGATTTCCTCTATCAGTGCCCACCTGATACCAAACCTATATCACCCGTTCTACTTACCTTAATCAATTTTATGCTTACCAACAACAACTTCACCTTTGAGGGGCAGACTTACAAACACATCAGGGGTATGGCTGTGGGAACCGGGATGGCTCCTTCCTATGCTGACCTTTTCATGGGTTGCCTGGAGGGGGCTTTCCCAGAATCCATGTCTTCAGCCCTTCTTTGGTTTACATACATTGATGACATCTTTACCATATGGACTCATGGTGAGGCAGTCCTGTTAAAATTGCGGGAATCTCTGAATACATTCTCCCAATTAAATTTCACATGGTGCTATTCCAAATCCTGTGCTGCTTCCCTTGATGTTGATCTCGTCCTCACCGAAGGCCAGCTACGCACTTCTGTCCACATTAAAACTACTAACAAACAACAGTACTTACATTTTGACGGTTGCCATCCTTTCCGTGTCAAACGTTCCCTCCCATACAGCCTTGGCATTCAAGGCAAACTTATTTGTTTGGATGCAGACTTTTTACAGAAATACACCACCATTCTCAACTTGGCCTTCACTGGATGCAATTACCCCACCAGCCTAGTTCAAAAGTAGGCTTGCTGGGCCATCACATCCAATCCTGGTACTACTGATCCTTCCTATAAACAACTATGGAGCACAGCACTGTTCACTCAGTATTATCCTGGTCTGGACTACTTTGACAAGGCCATAACTTTCTAAAATCATGCGCTGAAATGAGATCCATTCTGTCTGAGATTTTTGCCTACCGCTTCAAATAGCTTTCCATCACCCTCCCAATCTCCACAACATTTTTGTCAGACCCTATGCTCCTACTTCACCCATCTCCCTACCCTATGACTCCTATCCCTGTAACCATCCCTGCTGCAAGGTTTGCCCTATGCACCCTCCAACCACCACCTATACCAGCCCTGTAAGTGGCAAGACATATACTTTCAATTGGAGAGCCACCTGTGAAATGACACGTCATATACCAGATGTAACAGATGTTGTGTAACCGCTGTTCAGCCTTTTACATTGGCATGACTTCCACCAAAGTACCAGTGAAGATGAATGAACATAGGCAGAGAGTGTATACTGGCAAAGCAAAATATCATGTGGCAGAGCATGTTCTACAGCACGACAATCATGACCTCGATGCCTGTTTCACCATACGTGTCATCTGGCCTCTTCCCCCAGACACCAGTTTCTCAGAATTCCACTGGTGGGAACTAGCACTGCAACATTTACTTTGTTCTCACCACCCACCTGGCCTTAATTTACATTAATTTCTTATTCCTCAGCATTTCTTCACAGTAACTACTCCTGTCTTCATTCATTTTTAGTTTTCTACATATTTCATTTTCTTACCTGTCTTTTTTTTACTGCCCCCCTCCCACCTCTGTTATGTACAATGGATTTAGCTTCCACTCTTATTGACTCATGCACAGTGTTTTAGTAGTAATCTCTGTCTTACATATTACCCTGTCTTCCGCCTTTAAGCTCTCAGGTTTTCAAATCTTGTCCTGTGCCATCCCCAACAATCCGTCTTTCCTTCTCATCCCAACCCGTAAGTCTCCCCTGACTTGTAGTTCTGGATGACTTTTCTGAGATCTACCCATTGTCCTGGACCTCTCCAGTCCTTTTCCTTCACTCTTCTTTCTTTCCCTTCAGCCCTTCTGCCTGAAGAAGTAGTTACTGGCTCCAAAAGCTTACCTAATTATAACCTTACTTTACGTGTTTGTTCTACAGCCACTTGGTGAGTAGATTTTTTATCTATCCAGTTAAATTATAGTGTCAAAACTTGATTGCTTTCATTGTTGTATCTTGGTGTATTACTGACTATACATCTTCAAATATTTGTAAAGGTAAAATTCCTTTATCTCGTTAGTTTCCACATCTGCCAAAACATACCTACAAATATGTGGTATGTGTACCATCTTATAAGGCCCTGAATACATCATTTGCCACTTCTTGTACATTTTATGTGACAAAGATGACACAGTATGGTTTTTTAACAATACTAAGTTGCCTAATTGGTAATTTGCAGTCTTTTGCACGTGTTTGTCAAATTTAGCCTTTTGTTTTTGTGCATATCTAGTGAAATTGTAGAACTTCACTCATTTTCTTTTCTCTAGACTTAGCAATTCTTGGCAGTTTAGGCAAAGGCAAAAGCAGTTCAGTCATCCCAGGCATATCCAACATAATCTCAGGTGGTGTGTAGCCTGCCACTGTGTAGGGTAGATTGTTATGTATATTTTTAGATAGCAGTACTAACTCAGCCCGTCTGGCATACTGTTTTGATGCATGTGTTTGTGCAAAATGATTGAGCTCTTTAAAAATCCTCTCCACTGGCCTGGCTTCTGGATGAAATGTTGCAAATAAGATATGCTACACCCAATGATCTGCAAGGAAAGTTTTTCGTGTGAATCCTGTAAACTATGATGTGTTATCTAATAGGCTAGCATGACATTTTCCAATTTTTTGTATGTAAACTCTCAGAATATTTTTAGTTATAGGATTCACAGTTAAAGTCTTCATGGTATTCAACTGTAAATATTTTTTAAATGTATCTTAACAGCTAGCAGATATTTGACTCCACCCCTAGCTGTGGGCGCAAAGGTCCTCCAACAATCACTGAGACTAAATGCTGTAGGCAGGTGGTAATGCTTCTAGTTCTGTGACAGAGTATGACCTTTTGCAGGTGGATAGTGCTCTGCTAGTGAAACCAATTATTATTATCTCTTTGTTTCCATCAGTCTTGTCAACTTGAAACAAACACATCCCCACACCATATGAGGATGCATCAATCATTAAGCAAAAATCATTTTCTATATTAGGATGGTAAAGAATGTCCACTTTTATTAGTGCATGCTTAATACGTTTGACACAAATCTTTTTTTTTTTTTTTAAAAAAAAAAAAAAAAAAGGGGATGCAAGACCCATAAATACTTTGTTTCTTTGTCTTTGGCCATAGGAATTCCTCAGTGGCCTCCATTTTCTTCAGATTGGGAACTGCTATGGTACATCCCAGGAATTTTATTTGCTCCCTCCCAACTTCGATTTTTCTAAATTTTTCGCCACAATCTGGAAACTTCCTCGACACTCTTCCACGTAAATCAAAATGTTCTTCCCATGTGGAGGTGGCAGTCAGCAAGTCATTGATATAAGGTTACCCTGTCCACTAATTCAGGTCCTAACATGGTGTCTAAGTATGTTACACACACTCACATTAAGTCCAAATGGAAGTACTTTAAATTGCTAACATCTGCCTCCAAAAATAAATGCAGTATACTTTCCTGACTCTTCTGTCAGTGGCCTCTGCCAGTTAGGGCTGGTGATAAGATACTGATATCTTTTTCCAAAAAATATTGATGTAGAGTGGTGATATTTTTTTCACTAATAAATCGATATTGAAATGTGCCATAAAGAAGAAGACTCATTACATTGGGGAGGGGGATTGTGGTGTGAATGGGATAACAAGATTTCTGATGTGAAGGAAAATCACACCAGTTGCATTAAAAAACAATAACAGGCTGCTAGCTTGTTGATGTACAGAATATCTAATACTAAATCAATATGTAAATGTGCAACTCTAAAACAGGCAGTATATTTACAATGTGCAGCCAATATTTTTATAGGCCGGTATGTGGACATCTTTGCTGTCGATTTATCAATACTTATATATGTATATATATATAAAGATGATGTAACTTACCAAACGAAAGCGTTGGTATGTTGATAGAGACACTAATAAACACAAACACAAAATTCAAGCTTTCGCAACCCACGGTTGCTTTATAAGGAAAGAGGGAAGGAGAGGGAAAGATGAAAGGATGTGGGTTTTAAGGGAGAGGGTAAGGAATCATTCCAATCCCGGGAGCGGAAAGGCAGAAAAAGGGACAGGTATACACTCGCACACAGACACGTATCCATCTGCACATATACAGACACAAGCACACATATGTAAAGGCACTCTCTTTCCCACATGGATATATATACAGGGTGAGTCACCTAACGTTACCACTGGATATATTTCGTAAACCATATCAAATACTGACGAACCGATTCCACAGACCAAACGTGAGGAGAGGGGCTAGTGTAATTGTTTAATACAAACCATACAAAAATGCACGGAAGTATGTTTTTTAACACAAACCTACATTTTTTTAAATGGAACCCCATTAGTTTTGTTAGCACATCTGAACATATAAACAAATACGTAATCAGTGCCGTTTGTTGCATTGTAAAATGTTAATTACATCCGGAGATATTGTAACCTAAAGTTGACGCTTGAAAGCTCCGACATTCAGTTGCGTGTTGTAACAAACACGGGCCACGGTCAGTGAGCAGCATCTGCAGGGACATGTTTACGATGAGGACCGTGTTTACGAGTGTGGCTGTAGTGCACTGTTGTGGTTTGGTCTAGCTGTCGCAGTGTCCGCATGTAGCGCTTGCTGCTATTGTTATTCTGCATTCGTCTCCGCACGCAGACCAACTGTAGTACACTGTGTTACCAGACGTCTGTGATAGTGTAGTGTTGTGGGAACTGTGACCATGGTGTATTCAAACTCTGAAAAGGCGGAGATGATACTCATCTATGGCGAGTGTCGATGAAATGCAGCTGAAGCCTGCAGGGTGTATGCAGAACGGTACCCGGACAGAGAGCATCCAACGTGCCGCACATTGCAAAACATCTACCGCCAACTGTAACAACAGGTATGGTCGTAGCACGCAAACGGGTCCGTAACAGGCCCGTCACAGGAGAAGCGGGTGCAGTTGGTGTGTTAGCTGCTATTGCCATGAACCCACACACGAGTACACGGGACATTGCGAGAGCCGGTGGACTGAGTCAAAGTAGTGTCATGTGCATACTGCATCGTCACCGCTTTCACCTGTTTTCATGTGTTGCTACATCAGCAATTACATGGTGATGACTTTAATCATCGAGTGCAATTCTGTAAATGGGCATTAACAGAGAATGTGTTGCAGTTCTACCGGTTTACCGATGAAGCGGGTTTCACAAACCATGGGGCAGTGAATCTACGGAACATGCATTACTGGTCCGTGGACAATCCTCGCTGGCTCAGACAGGTAGAGCGACAGTGACCGTGGACTGTAAATGTATGGTGCGGAATCATTGGCGACCACCTCATTGGTCCTCACTTCATTGCAGGGGCCCAAACAGCTGCAACATACATCGCATTTCTACAGAATGATATGCCAACGTTGCTCGAAAATGTCCCACTGGAAACGCGTCGATGTATGTGGTATCAGCATGATGGTGCACCTGCACATTCCGCAATTAACACTAGGCTGACCCTTGACAGGATGTTCGACGGGCGTTTCATAGGACATGGAGGACGCATAAATTGGTCAGCCCGTTCTCCTGATCTTACACCTCTGGACTTCTTTCTGTGGGGTACGTTAAAGGAGAATGTGTACCGTGATGTGCCTACAACCCCAGAGGATATGAAACAACGTATTGTGGCAGCCTGCGGTGACATTACACCAGATGTACTGTGGCGTGTACGACATTCATTATGCCAGAGATTGCAATTGTGTGCAGCAAATGATGGCCACCACATTGAACATCTATTGGCCTGACGTATAGGGACACACTCTATTCCACTCCGTAATTGAAAATGGAAACCACGTGTGTACGTGTACCTCACCCCTCATGGTAATGTACATGTGTGTCAGTGAAAAACACCAATAAAAAGGTGTTATCATGTGGATGTAATGTGCTGTTCCAGTCTCTTCTGTACCTAAGGTCCATCACCGTTCCCTTTGGATCCCTACGTAATTCGGTGCTCTCCAATACACACGATCGAACAGCAGAGGAGTGGTACTCAAGCGTCAGCTTTAGGTTACAATATCTCCAGATGTAATTAACATTTTACAATGCAACAAATGGCACTGATTACGTATTTGTTTATATGTTCAGATGTGCTAACAAAACTAACGGGGTTCCATTTAAAAAAACGTAGGTTTGTGTTAAAAAACATACTTCCGTGCATTTTTTTATGGTTTGTATTAACCAATTACACTAACCGCTCTCCTCACGTTTGGTCTGTGGAATCGATTCATGAGAGAGAGAGAGAGAGAGAGGGGGGGGGGGGGGGGGCTGATAATGATATTTTTTTTAAATAGCAATATATTGGATTCCTGATATTTTTAAAAATATCAACAGCCCTACTGCCATTAAGATTATTTTAAATCTATTGAAGTTAAATACCTCACTCAATAGAATTTCTGAAGTTGTTCTCCAAGGTTCTCACATCTAGTGCGAACAGGTACTATTATTTTATTTATGTCCCTCATACCTGATGCTACTCTGATCTTTCCTCCTGATTTTGCTTTGTAGCTCAAGGAACTGCCATATATTGATAAAGCTGGCTCAGTGATTCCCCATTGTACCATTTTTACTGTTTCATTAGTAACAACTTCTTTCTTAGGCCACAGGATGGAGTATGTGGTGTGACAAAAAGTTTCATGGGGCACAATTTCAATATTATAGGTATATCCTATAATCACACCTGGCTTTTCAGAAAAGGCTTGTAAGTATTCTGTTAATAGCTGAGTTAGATCATCCTGCTGGTTGCTCTTCAAATAAATGGATTTCTTTATCTTGGAGCTAATTAATTTCAGTCTACCAAGAATATTCTCTCCTTCAGTGTTTGAATAATAATTTCCTTTGCCCAATAAGTCAGTACTAATCTCTTGTATTTGTAGGCCCCTGCAGCTTATCTGGATACTCTGACAGTATTTGCTATATATCTCTCTATAGCACGCCATATACAGCACAATTCTCCTCCCACTGTATTCTACACTAAGTTCCACCTTTGAAAGGTCATCTAGCCTTTTTCTGATAAAGGAGATCCCATCTCAGAATGCAGACCACTGACAATCCTTTTACCATAAGAAAAGAGCATTTTATGGCTTCTTCTCCCATTCTCATTTTCACCTGCACATGGTGCCTGATAATTTGAGACTGTGCACCAATGGCTCCAGTCACTTTACAGTTTTGTTCTGGATTTGTGGGTAATTTTTGTGTCCAACTTATTGCTTTGAATAAGACATAACTCAGGAAACTGGCCATCACTCCTGTGTCTATGTACACATCCACATGTAAGCTACCTATTTTTGCTTATATCACCACTTCCATCAACTCAACTTCAGTGCTTTTGTACGTATGTGTACAGTTAGCAGTTCTGAACTAAGTCAGTTGGAGTCTGGACCTAGTGGCGAACGCACTGGGTGTTGTCATCTGGAAGATGTGTACTAAGTCTGTTGGAGAATAAGTGATGACGGTACTGCTTGAAATAGAGAGTTCAGTCCTCTTTCCCTGCAATATCAGAGGATGTGAATTACATTAGTACAAGTGCAGTTTATTATTTGATGCAATTTTGATAGGTTACCAGTGAAAAAACATAGTTACAGTCAAAGTTCATAGGATGTGGACTATTTCGTAGGTATATATGTATATTTATATATATTTAGGTATATATATATTTCATAGGTATATATTAATAACACTTTCTTTGTCATTAATGTTATGCAAATGTGTGCATATTTCATGTTTCAATTAAATTCTGGTAAAATATTAGACATAGAACACTGTGTATGGTCTGAGGGGGACTGACAGTGAAAGACACTTTTTTTAATATATGTGTAGTATTTGTGAATTGTACACATTTTGAATGGTGGTCTATATAATTTATTTTTGTGATTGTTATCAAATTTGGTGAGCTTACCAAAGGTTTATAAGGGCCTGTGAACAGCCACTCCTGCTCATTCTATGTCAGACGGTCACTGAGGTGACACGTATGTTGGAGAATGGGTAGGTTGGTTTAGAAACTATAAAGTATTGGATTTTGGGCAGCAAGTAGTTGTGTAAATACTTAAATGTTCAATAAAATTCTTCAGGATATGTGACTGCAACATAAATACCAGTTTGTAAAATTGTCCAATCTTTTGGCCATTGTTGCAGAAGGGCTTCCTCAACTTTTTTTGCCGGCTGCTGAATGAGAAAAACTAAGTTCTTATGTACTAGTGGAAGAAGCTGATTTCATAATCTGACAGGATATTTAGTATGAGGAGGAGGGGTGTTATACATCATTTACTGGTGTCTGCTTTATTTCTTGTCACTGGTGGAAACAGGCGAACGAGAAACAGGTGGCATTTGTGGTATACCATCATTTGCATGCCTCATGCTGCCTGTTGCTGGATGGGACATGTCAGTACTGTGTGTACAGACAGCCACTGTGGTCTCCTATGTACCTGTGTGAGTTGAATTTGCAAATTCTGTCATTCCGTAACAATGTTAACACTGGCAGCCAAGATGCTGAAAGTCTGTACCCTCTTCTCTATTCCTGCTCAGCTATTTCTTTTGCCACTCTGATCTCCTCCTCAAGGTAAGTGGCTGTTCCACTGGTACACAGCCTTCTCAAAATTTTATCTGTCTGCCATACTCATCCTGACATTCTGCCACCATTTGGTTAATGTGTTGTCTCCGATGAATGTATCTTTTATGTACAGATCTCTGTGTGCTAATCTCACTTACAAACAATAGTCCACACTCACAACCAATTTCGTAGATTCCAGAAGTATGTAGCTTCTTGACTGCAATTTTCATTGTACGAAAGACTTCTTTTTTTATTGCTGCTTCAGAACTTGGCTTGATATCTAATTGGTGAAGATTTTTGTCCACTTTTTTGGTGATCCCTCATATGTATGGTAATAGGACAGTGTTTCCTTCTGCTCTACCCTACGACCTTCATCCTCTCTCATCATATTTTTATTTATCATCTTCATCCAAAAACCACTGGCTCCAAAGATAGACTGGATGCCTTTTAGTTCCACCCAGAGATCTTCTTCATCACTGAGTATCGGGCCCTCTTGGTTAAAGTGTGCAGGGTGCATTTCTTTTGCATAAGGTGATGGTTGGAGGAGGTATGTACATAGCTGTCAATGCTGGAGGAGTTTTTGTGGCCAAGTTTACTGTCAGGTACTTGGTAAACTTCCACCCTCTGTTCATAAAACTCCCCTTTCCACCTGTAATAGGTGGTTGTTAACATTGATGCATTAGTTCATACACATTGGGTGCCACACATTGGTGTAGGATGTTCTTGAACTCTGACATTGGTACATTTGTGAATAAAGATTTCACATTAAAACTAACCATCAGATCTGTAGCCCAGCTACAGTATCATAAAACAGAGACATTAACCTACAAATCTATGTGTAGCTCACTATAAGTTGAAGCTTTGGAGCTAGTATTCTTGCTTGTTTGCAGGTCAGTGAATTAATACTATTTGCTGTGAGCCTTAAAGGAAATGCTTCTTGGTGCACCTCCAGTACCATATATATCCTTGTGGAACTTGCCAAAATAATCAAATTGGCACAAGCACTGCTAAGGCAAACTAGGATGAACTTCAACGTAGGCAGAAGACTCATTCCACAAGTTCCACAGGCACCAATGATATATGCAGTTCTGAAGGTGCACAAAGAGGCCTTTCTTTTAAGGCTCGTGTAAATAGTATTGATTTGCCAACCTAAAAACTGGCGGAGGAACTGGCCCTGAAGATTCAACATCTAGTGAGTCACACAGATTCGTAAGTTAAGGAGGAATGTATCTGAGCCATGGGTCTGATGGTTAGTTTTGACATGAAGTCTTTATTCTCGAATATACCAGTTTCAACACCATGAACATCCTAGAGGAACGTGTGGCACCTGATGTCTGCAACCTGTGTGTCATTGTTTAATGACCACCTATTTCATGTGAAAAGGGAAGTTTTATACACAGATGAACAATGTAGCCACACATTCCCCTCTTTCCTCTATTGCAGCAGATATAATTATGAGACATTTGAATAAACAGCTCAAAACTTGCATTATTATGCCCTGAGTGGTGCCTCTGGTATGTTGTGATATCCTCATCACCTGGGCACATGGAGAACTAGTGCTGTAGAACTTCCACCAGCACCTCAATCAAAACTATTTAATTTACTATGGAGATAGAAAAGAATGGGGTGCTGACTCTGGTTGACTTGGAAGTTTACCAAAAATATGATATTAAACTTGGCCACAGAATATACAAAGCAGTCAGAAAGACTTTTGAAAAGCTTGTAAGGGTGTTGTAGGAGAGGTTGTGCTAAGAAATAATTGTTAAGAAAAGAATTCAGTACATTGTGATCTTTCCCAGTTATTTAGCACTGAAGTTAGACAGTCAGGTCATTGCACAAGCAAATTCAAGCAATTGCACACACTAAAATGTGAGTTACCACTTGTTGAAATGCTCATTACTAGTTAAAATTTGTGTTTTTCTGAAGTGATAAATTGAAGCTAGCTGAGCAAACACTACATTTGTATGGTTTGGGGACACCAAAAACGTTTGATGACACTGCCTCTGGCAGGCTGTTTGAACCTGCACATGCAAGTTTCACTGCAGGAAAACAGGAGCATCATACAGAGAAGCCACGACGTGCCCCCATTGAGACCACACTCCAGATGTATTATCGACTATTGATTTTTTAATTTTTAATTAATAGTCACTGTTTTGTTAATTGCCTTACAATTACATTTATGGTGATTGATCTGTGAGGCTGGAAGATTACATTTTATAGATGTGTTTTTAATCTTTTACTTTTTATAATGGCTTTTATACAATTGAATTTTTCCATTTCCAGGTTAAGAGCAATTTTTATGTGGATTTTAAGTATGGATCTAATTCCACATATAGTATGTCAGTACATGTTTTATGATCAGATGCTCGTTTTATCATGTGAAGTAATTTTAATTAATTATTATGCATACCACACTTTAACCATTACATTTGTGATACTGGTTAATCCTGTACACTTGCTATAATGCCCTCTGCTGGCCTCAGTTTCTTTGTATAAATACCAGATGCATTATGATCATCACCAGCACTTACTATGTACCTACATGTTTAGTTTGATGTTGATACTACATCAGAATATTTTATGGTATGTATGACTGGTATACATGGCTGTTAATCATGTAAACAATTTTTATCTTTCTTATGTAGCACTAGGCCTTTTATAGATTTAATTCAGCAAACTGAACTTAGTTGGTTACACACCATTTTTGTTTGTAACAGATCTGAAGATGGCAGTAGCCGAAACTGGTAATAGTGAAGTTTAAAAGTTTGTCTGATCAAGACAGACCTGTAAAATAAAGTGAGTAAATTCAACTGGGCTATAGCATTGACAAAAAAAATGACAGGATATGTAACTATGAATCCCAGAGGGATAATTTATTTATAATTTTCCATGATTTCCCCCCCCCCCCCCCCCCCCCTCCCTTGTGGGCAACGTTTCATGTTGAAGTGAAAATCTGAATATAAAACTGAATAACAGTGAAATGTGAGTAAAAGATCTGTGCACTGAACATTATAACTATGTGTATGAATTATTGTTCTTGGAAAGGGTATTATGTGATGTTGTCTTTTTCTTTTTGCTATAAAGAAGCGGAGTCAGTTGCCACCATCTCTCTCTCTTTCTCTCATACATTTTTGTATACTTAAAGGTTAATATACGCATCAGATATTAATTTAGTTATCATTTATAAAAACCTTGCATCCTGCATGTCATGGTTTTAATTATTACAGTGTTTCTAGCATCTTCTAACTGCAGCACCACCAGTTAACAAACCATTACGTCACCATTACACGGCAAATTCCAATTTTCTCAACTATTGCTTTTTACCTTTTTCAGTAACAGCAAGAACTATCTAAGATCATTTCAATTAACGAGGTCTATGAGAGCATCAAGCTATTTTTCAGATTTTCCCAGTCTTTACAGTTTTTTATATCCAAGTTACAAACAGCAGCTTTGGCCTATACTACTGATAGGAATTTAAATAATATAAGTTATGTTCATCCCTATTAATGATAGAAGAGATTTTAAGTAACTTTTCAACAGTACTATTCAGAATAATATTCGCTTTTACAATTCTTATTTCGTTCTTGTCCTATGGAACCCAGACCACAGCAGAAATTATTTTTTGCAAATATTAGGTAGACTTGTTGTCAGATTAATACTACACAGACCTGTACAGCAACAAACAAAATAACAGTCACCCTCAAATGTGGGGCTTGATTAAAATAGAAGTCAATACTTCATGTATATAAAATTGAGATGAAATTTTTCTTTCATGAGAAAGAGGAGAAAATACTAACACTGAAACTAGAAAAAAACAATATTCTACTCTGAGATGAGAGTAATGCTGTATTGGAATTGAAAATTTAAAGCCAAACATGAATATACAGAAACTAATGATGTTGCAAAATTTTACATTTAAGGCAGTTATTAATGAAACAAGAGTGTCATTAACCAAAAACAAGGGACATTTTATCTTTGAAAACCATTCAAGTTCACATACTGTGGCATATTTTAAACTATTGATTATATATGTCACTTTGTGCTATTTGATTTAAAGTGATAGTGTTTATATATGTAACTTTAATTGTGTGAAGATATATAATGCGGTTAGGGATCAGATATGGTAAAATTTGGACCTCGATGGGTTCAGAACTCAGTTCAGATTTAGTGTAAAATGAAAATGTGCTGGAGTTAGGTACTGCCAAAAGTGATAGTGTAGCCACTACTACAGCAGAGACTATGCTGTGGGCAGGTGGCAATAGCCAAACAGAACCCATTTAACCTACTGCTACTCCTAGATAGAAGTAGTAGTTCAGGCAGCACATACTCTGATGGGTAATGGGTTACAAGCAGATAGAACAATAGCGGCACTGTTACATATACTGCTGCCGGATCCATTTCCTGAAATATTATGAAAACTTGAAGAACGAGATAAAGAAAGGAACAGGCAAGTAGAACAGAAATTGGCCAAATGTGGTAAAGAACACAACAGACAATTTGAACAGAAGCTAGCTGAGCCTGGCAAGGAACTAGTGTCACAAAGAAACAATCAGTATGAAAAGGTACAGTCAGAAATATCCAAAATGAAGAAGGCTTATCAGGAACTTCCAGATTTAGTTACTAATCTTGCTATTGGAGTAAAAACTTTACAGTATGCACATAAAGTGTTGAAAGATGATGTGCAAAACCTGACTAGCCACATAGAGCACCTTGAAATAACACATCAAGAAAACATTGATCAGCACTTAGCTGACCAGGCTAAATAGAGAAAAAGTTTAGTGACTGACTAGAGGTGAAATACAATGAGATTGAGAGTCAGATTAATACAATCCAGCAAATCAGCAACAGTGTAGCTTTCAGTAATAATCAGATGCTGAAGTTTTTAAAACTGAAATAGACCAGACAGATGGAAAACTAAAAGACGAGCTACCACATTGCCAACTTGATGTGCAAGACGCATTTCCAGTATGAAATGAGACATTTCAAGTAATAAGAAGATAGGAGACAACACAATACCTTGAATGAACACACATGGTAATGCACCAAGCAATCCGTGTACTTACGAATACCTACACTATTACAGTACTGGGAACTACAGCCCACAAAAAGAACTACTCACACCAGATAATGTTACTGGGGCAGCTTCATCTCTGTCGAGTATTATGTTTGAAGAAAGACTTATTAACCACAGACACTTTCAGATGTTTAAAGATGAGAAACGATCAATTCGCCCTGTAATATTTATTAAAAGTTTTTGCAATACACTACCCATTGCCCGGATAGAGAAGCAACTAGTGCAGTTTATTGCTTCTCATATCCGAGGAGATGTCAGCATGTGGACCAATGAAATTATAGATATCACACTATCGAACAGTTCACAAGGGCATTTTTGGCTAAATATTGGTTGTTGCCTTGCATTCAGAAAAGTTTACATACTGAGGTTTACAGCCCAGAAGTGTATAATCCCAAACAAGGAAGTTTACAAAAGTACTTTGAAAAGTAGTATATCAACAAAACAAGGTACTGGGATGAACTAATTCCAAGCCGAGACATGATCAGGTTGTAAAAATTATGATTACCTACCTATATCAGATAAATTAATTAAGGATGACCTTGAGAAGTACCTTTCTGTGCTAGATGCAATAGACTTGGTGCAGGAGGATATTAAAACAAGTAAAGAGCATGGAAACAATCAAGCATTTCTGGGTAAGCACAACAGAAAAAAACTTTAATCTGAATCATAGCAACGCCAATGGAAAAAGGTTTGAGCATCAGCAAGGTAATGGTAGGCACAGAATGGAAATGAGGACCCACTATTTAACCATAAATGAAGATATGACAATAGATTTAATCCTGGGTACTATAACAGACTAGAACACACTGCCATATATGCTCTAGTTCTACATGACCATATGATCAACTACTATCTGCTCACTGGTGTTGTGCAAGAAGCTGTATAAATGAACAGGTGCTGCACCATACCAATGGCATCTCATGGTGTGAACATTATTGCAGACGCTAAGGACTTCTATGATGGTGAGTGTAACAGTTAAAGATGTTGCATGTGTAGCAAAACAGAAGATGCAGGAATGATAGAGACATTCTCAGCAAACATTGCGTCATGGAGGTGTTTCAAGGATGTTCTTCTACTTCTTATACATTAATGGATGTTGGCAACCACATGTTGCATCTTTCTTCTGTGAATCGCAGTATGTAATAGCTGGTCTACAATTTGTAGTCCTGTCCACTGCTTTATATTGTTGAACCAGAATGTTCTTCTTCACCCTTGTCTTCTTCTTCCTTCAATCTTCCCTTCTATTATTAACTGCAGAAGCATATATTTGGTGTTCCGTACTGTATGTCCTAGGTATGCAGTTTTTCTTCTTTTAAGCACTGTCAACATTTCTCACTGTTTGTTCATTCATTCCAGTACTTCGGAATTAGTTATTCTTGCAGTCCATGGTATTTTAAGCATTCTGCGATAAATCCACATTTCAAAGGCCTCTAACTTCTTCATTGTTGTCATATTTAGTGTCCACCCTTCAGAGCCATATAGAATCACAGACCAAGTGTAGCATTTTACAAATCAGACTCTAAGATTTAGGTCTAGGTCTGCACTTGTAAGAACATTCTTAAATTTTATGAAGTCGTTTTGGGCATTCTCTATGGGACATTTTTTTTTTCCAAGTCTGTTCTCCAGTCTTCACAAAGCCAGGTTCTGAGGTATTGAAACTTGTTGACTCTTTGTATTACAGACCCTTGAAATCATAGATTTGCATCTTTAGATGAGTTGGACTCTCGTGTGACAATCATAAAATTAGTCTTTTTGATGTTAATATTCAGACTTGGAGTACCAGTACTTTGGTGTTGGTATTGTTGCAGTCCATGGCATTTTAAGCATTCTGCGATAAATCCACATTTCAAAGGTGTCTAACTCCTTTGTTGTTCTCATATTTAGTGTCCATCCTTCAGAGCCATATGGAAGCACGGACCAGATGTAGCATTTTACAAATTGGACTCTAAGGTTTATCTCTAGGTCTGTGCTTATAATTGCACTAAAACATGGAAGAGTGCGAAATGGTTAACATATTTCTACCATGGAATTCACTGGAATGATCCTGACATACCCTATGAATATATAGTGATGTCGCTCCGATTATTCAACCACACGGATACCGTCACCTATGTGAAGGGGAAGGAGAAGATCTCATGGATGCGTCGAATCTTCAAGTTTGTTGCTATTCAAGACCTGGAATTCTATGGGCGTCCTGCTCTCCATCGACTCAAGAAGAAGATGTGTGAAAATAGTGTTGCTGTGTCTGCTTGTGAAAATCTAAAATTACTTTTAAGTTGGATGAGAAATAAATGAATTTTTACCTCACAATATGCATATTATTTCTCTTCACCCTGTTCCCACTTTGACAGTATGCAGTTTTACCCAGATACTATGTCGTGGTTTTCTTCAGCCACAGGAGATATAATTTTAGACATGTTTCCTATGTGTCTTTGGAAGCGGACATGGTCATGTGCCTTCTGCTCCCATAACCAAATTTGTCCTGCATGATAGGCATAATTCCATACAACCATTCTATATATTGTGTTATTCTTGGTCTTAAACTTCACCTTCTTAATAGCTCTCATCTTCAGAAAACTAATGCCATTTGTGACCTGCACAGCCTTTATAAATATACATACACAATGCAATAGGGCACAGAATATTTCTAAATAATAACAACATAGATGTATGGCAATGAATTTCTTTTGTTATTCAGTTCACACAAACACAATTCAGTTCTTGGGATTACTATTCAGTTCTTGAGGTACAATATAGATCTTGAGGTACAATGTTCCAATACAGAAATACATTTAACTTGCACACTAGAAGAGTAACACTGTTTGAGAATAATTTTTACAATTTTTTTCCAGTAGCACTGGATAAGAATGTTTACAGTTTTTCCAGGTATATAAATCTATGCAAAAAACTAATGTGGAGACGCTTTTACTTCAACTAAATTCCACAGTCCCAGTAGCATACCATCTACAATAATTCTGATGGACTGTACACACTTAGAACCTACTTTCAACAGCCCCAATGGGCAAAGGTTTTTACAATAATAATAATTCTGACAGACTGTGAACTATATGTGTATGTAGACACACACACTTAAAAATTAATCTGACTTGGATGGCTAGCGGAATATGAAAAACTTAAATCTGTTCTATTGATGAGATGCACATGGTGTGTAGATATACATTTACAGGGTACACATATGTTACATATGAATAATCAAATATACAATATTTTTTTGTTTATGCTTTTTTAATATTATATTTTGTTGTTTATGCTTTTTAAACTTTTTCTTTCACACAAATGGTGTGTATATAATCCTTATTCCCACATACAGTCTATGTTTATGTATATATACATGTACATAGTACACATAAATATTGAACACACACACACACACACACACACACACACACACACACACACACAAATTACTTACACTATGATAAAAGGGTCATACTGTTACTCTGCAGACACAATCTCTCTCACTCATTCCCTCTCACTCAATCAGAGTTCCCCACCTCTTCCCTCACTATAAATGATTATTGTGAGTACAGGAGAGTTTCAATCCTGTCATCACAAATGACCTTTTATCTTCATGAGGCAACAGGCCAATTTTAGACTGCACCACATTGTACACCTTGTGTCCTCTCGATTGAATACTAGTTTGCTGTACCGGTACCATATGATACGGCTGCAGTGCAGTACTGTGAACACCTCTGTACAGTCACTGCAAATAGTCATCGATAGACAGGGTTCTCGATGCTATATGATGCATACCCTTAGAGCGCCTTTTGGTGGCATCTTCCAATGTGTGATACACATACATTTTTGGTTACAGAGCTACAAACTGCACAATTAGCAATCCATTTACCTCATCTTTGATAAGGCCAATAACCTTCTTGTTCTGTGGAACAATACCGTAAGGATTATCGGCCGTTTATGAGGATGTGTCAAATTCTTTACCATGGCACCTCATTACTTCATATGGATCATAGTTCTCCACCCAGTAGATGAAGCTATTTGTATCCATAAAAAGTGAGTTAGGATCTGCCAAATGAGTTTTCGCAAACTCATAATGAAACTGGTACATGTGGAGTTTGAATAGGTCTCATATGTACACCTCCACGTAAATTAGTTTTGTAAACTTAACAGCAGTGTTCACCATCCCCACAGCAACAAAGTTCTATTGAATATATTGACTTGCTTAAAATCTGGTCTGGCAATGCATTTTCTCACGCCATAATGCTCATCCTATTTGATTCTAATCAAAATTTCATGTATTTCCCTCAAATTCTCCTTGTTTTACTGAAAATTGAATTATTCATTAATTTATAAAAATATTTCTCAAATCACACATTGTGGAACCTCTCTCTCGTAACGAAGTAAATATACTCATACTCTTTCAACCACAGAGATTGTTTGAAGGAGATAGCCCAGGTGATTCTAACCAGCTCCATCCCCAACCTGAGACACTGCTGGATATTGTGAAAATGAATAATGCATCTCCGCTTATTCCCCAGCGTTGTCATCAGTTTTGGGGTGGAGCCACTGCGCAGAAGTATTTAATCTGGACACAACAGCAAACTGGCAAGCGCATCATGCAAACTAACAGGATATGTGAGTTCTGCCTCCACCATACATCAGAATTAGCTGCCATCCCCCCCCATGATTTTTCCACCTAATCCCTTACATTCGTCTTTGGGCACCCATCGAAGCTCACCAATTTGGCAGTGATTGTTGCATGGCGTGCCCATAGAAGTTACTTACGTTGAGGTACTTTATGTAACTCGAATCAAGAGATGCATTGAACCTGTCACCCATCCGTGGGTTATTTGCATTGGCATGGCTATGGACACATTGGCAAAGTCTCCCCTGGATTCCCCGCTCAAAGGAAAGAAGCATGTCTGGATGACTCAATAATTCAATGCTGCACTTCATTTTCTTGAGCATTGTATCCGAAGACAATCCAGGTGCTGTGTAATAGAAGACGGGATCCAGAGAATATGCGGTCATTCATAGACTCCAGAATTCCTCGAAAACATCAACAAGCAAGTGTCTTCTGTGTCCACATAAATCCATGCATATTCTCCTAAAGTGGAGATGTTGAATTTCCGTCTGACATTTACGGCATGCTCATACTCTGCATGCATTGTGGCATCGCCTATGAGGTTGATGGAGAATGTAGTTATGTTGGGTAGCATCGCTCCGTTGAGTTTCGCCATACTGTCCACATACTCATATGGGAAAACCCTCTTCCTAGTCACAAGTTGAAACTTTTCCTCATTGGGAAATACAGTTCAAGTGATAAGCATATTCTCCAGAGGTAGAGTTTCAACGAGTTTCTGGAGTGATGCCTACATGAAACGTAGTGTATCAAGGAAGTGGAGTGTAATTCTTGGTGTCATTCGTTTGGAAAATGAAATGTCTTTCTCAGCACTCTGAGGCAGGAAACCGACCTGATCTCTCTCCATGCCAAAATCAGACAAGTGCTCAACTAGAAGGTGAGCATCATACCCACTTGCTCATCTGACTTCCTTTTCTTCTCCAGGCCATAAACATGAACAGATATTCCGGTATTCTGCATCTCAAATTTATGTTTGTTCTGGATCCTGACAGGGAACTCAATACCATCGAAGTTGTAACACTCACGAATATTATCACCTACATGGTATGTACTGGTACGCTGAGGATGATTTCTGTAATTGTAATTTCTCTCGCAAACCATGATCGATTATGCAAAATGAACCTGGTCCTTTCTATTTTCGAGATTAATGCATGCATTCTTATTAGCTGCGTCCTTAGGGAGCTTGATGTAGCTAGAACCTCAATTTACCAGATCATAGACATGTGGATGGATGTCCAGGTGTAGTGTTCGGCTAAGTGCTTTATCTGACCCTCTCACTTCCATCTCAGAAAATTGAGCCAGTAAGGTGGATTTACGAAACCACTCGGGGACTGACGCGTTCTGCGTTATCGCGCCAGTCGGCCCCCCCCCCCCCCCTCTCTCCAAAGACAATGAAGACCTGTCTCTAGCTGCACGGAGTGGGTGTGGGGTTTGAGGCGCCATGTCACTGATTGCGCGGCTCCTCCCGCCGGAGGTTCAAGTTGTCCCTAGGGCATGGCTGTGTGTATTGTTCTTAGCAAAAGTTAGTTTAAGTTACTTTAAGTAATGTGTAAGTTTAGAGAAACATGACAGTTTGGTCCCTTAGGAATTCAGATACATTAGAACGTTTTGAGCTTGTCTCTTCAATGCCAGAATCAACAGTGAGGAGGTGCGATAGTTCAACGCAGAGCACTGGCTCTGCATTTAATGGCGGGATACTGCGTACCATTGACTACCTTGAGGAGCTCCTTTTCCATGACAGGTAAGCACGCCCTAGGAAAACCAGCAGGGTCGCGGTAGGTACCCTCCGGCCAAATTCTCGATTATCGTGAATGAGATTCACTCCTCAAAGGCGTCTGCAGTCACCGAGTATTCTAACTGCAGTATGGTGTCACTGACCTGAAGTCCTTCACTAAAAGGATAGGAGAGGGAACTGCCGCCAGCCACAGAATCATCTCTATTACTACTACTACTACTACTACTACTACTACTATGAGGTGATGTCCAGCCTGTCAATGATGGGGCTGGTGAGATGCTGAGTGGTACCTGCCTTGGCAGTCATACCTTTCTCGGGCGACAACTCTGACGGGGATGAGGCTGAGAAGGAGGACGAGGCGGCGCTACCAGGTCAGGCCAGTGGGAGCAATCTGGCTGTGGCGATGGTTCCTGATGCTGTTGCTGCTATTATGGATGCTGCAAGTCTGACCTAGTAACCCGAGGGGTGGTAGCTCGTTGCTCGGCCCATGGACGCCAGAGCGGCAGTGCTGAGGCAACGGCGGTGGCGGCTTCCCACGCGTCGACTAGCGGTGCTCTTATAGGTAATGCGTGCTTATAGGACACCGCTTTGGCAAGGAAGATGTGGTATCGATAGCAACAATGCCACGGCATAGGTTCATAAGTTGGCACTACGAGTCACCGACGACAGCGCACTCTAGCCGGAGCGGGAGAGCTTTACGAGCTCCGTTCCAGTTTCAGCCCATTTGATCAAGAGCAGACAGCTTCACACCTCAGAGCAAAGTTATGTATTACTCTTGTTGCTAAAGTAAAGGTGATTTTAATTCACACTGCATTACCGAGAGATTTTCAACTTTTCCTGCTCCTACCCACACGCCGCCTTCCAGGTGTGATACAAAAGAAGAAGGTTTAGCTAAGACCGATATGCATACCATGCTGTGCTGTGGCTGCGAGGATGCATCTGCTCTAAAAGAAAGAAAAAAATTGAGTACAACATTTGCTGTAGGGAAAGAAAGAAAGAATACAGACAATCGCATGGTTATAGGCAGAGCGAGTAATTACCTTTCCCACTCTGGGTCCACGGCGTGAGCAACTCATCAATATTGGCTGGTGTTTCTACCACCTCTTCAGGGAAGTCATTCTCCTCCTCTAAAAGGGTAAGATCACGTTGCCTTTGTACTTCTTTGTCTAGGGCAATTTCCCTGACCCAGTGGTACTTCATGGTCGTCAGAATGGTCAGTCCATTTATCTACAACAGCAATAAGACATATATGTAAATACACATACTTGTTAGAGAAAAACCCTGTACTACCACAGACATACACAAAAAAAATTAGATTCCTTTTTACACTTACAGGGCTGCTCTGCCGTCTCATTAGGGGCTGGAGACTGCCGCAAATGCTGGAATGCCTCTAGCTGTCTATCTGGACCGTCTAGCACTATTAGAAATATCGCTGTAACAAGATGAAATATAAATACATATATTTTTAATTACATAGCTACTATTACTATTACTACTACTACTACATAGATATTTCCCTCTTTTTCTAAAAACTTACGTGATTTTTGGCGCCATGTATACGTTGCCGGTGGAGACAGTTCCACAGCGAGTGGCTGATATATTTTTCCAGTCCCCAGCTGTGTCTCCAAATGCTTCTGCATTTCCAGTATGTGAGCTTTTAACAACAAGAACAAGAAATAATCCGTTAATACAGAAAAAACAAATTACGCAACCAATAAGAAAAAAAAGTTTCTTATACTCACGTGGCAGTCGTAGGCGCTGGCTTTCCACATGAGGACGAGTTTGCTGTGGCCCTGCCTTTCCTCCTCTGCCTGCCATCTATCCTCGCATTCCAGGATAAAGTCCTGGAAAAGAAATTGAATTGCCGAAGAGGGCTTTTTAATACACTAAATTTTTTCCCGATTTAAACACTGGAACCATATATATAAATTATTCACTTACGTCGTATTTCATATTCTCCCTCATCTTCTTCAGCCGTTCTATAGAGCTTGCTACTGCCGCTGACGCTTGTGGTGGTGGAGGTGGTGCTGCTGCTGCGCTTCATGATTGTTTGGTGAGAGAGAGGGAGACATCTGCATCTACATCTATACTCCGCAAGCTACCCAATAGTGTGTGGCGGAGGGCACTTAACGCGCCACTGTCATTACCTCCCTTTCCTATTCCAGTCACGTATGGTTCGCAGGAAGAACGACTGCCGGAAAGCCTCCGTGCGTGCTCGAATCTCTCTAATTTTACATTCGTGATCTCCTCAGGAGGTTTAAGTAGGGGGAAGCAATATATTCGATACCTCACCCAGAAAGGCACCCTCTCGAAACCTGGACAGCAAGCTACACCGCGATGCAGAGTGCCTCTCTAGCAGAGTCTGCCACTTGAGTTTGCCAAACATCTCTGTAACGCTATCACGCTTACCAAATAACCCTGTGACGAAACGCGCCACTCTTCTTTGGATCTTCTCTATCTCCTCTGTCAACCTGACCTGGTATGGATCCCATACTAATGAGCAATACTCAAATATAGGCCAAACGAGTGTTTTGTAAGCCACCTCCTTTGTTGATGGACTACATTTTCTAAGGACTCTCCCAATGAATCTCAACCTGGTACCCGCCTTACCAACAATTAATTTTATATAATCATTCCACTTCAAATCGTTCCGCAAGCATGCTCCCAGATATTTTACAGAAGTAACCGCTACCAGTGTTTGTTCCGCTATCATGTAATCATACAATAAAGGATCCTTCTTTCTATGTATTCGCAATACATTACATTTGTCTATGTTAAGGGTCAGTTGCCACTCCCTGCACCAAATGCCTATCCGCTGCAGATCTTCCTGCATTTCGCTACAATTTTCTAATGTTGCAACTTCTCTGTATACTACAGCATCATCTGCGAAAAGCCACATGGAACTTCCGACACTATCTACTAGGTCATTTATATATATTGTGAAAAGTAATGGTCCCATAACACTCCCGTGTGGCGTGCCAGAGGTTACTTTAACGTCTGTAGACGTCTCTCCATTGATAACAACATGCTGTGTTCTGTTTGCTAAAAATTCTTCAATCCAGCCACACAGCTGGTCTGATATTCCGTAGGCTCTTACTTTGTTTATCAGGCGACAGTGCGGAACTGTATCGAATGCCTTCCGGAAGTCAGGGAAAAACGCATCTACCTGGGAGCCTGTATCTAATATTTTCTGGGTCTCATGAACAAATAAAGTGAGTTGGGTCTCACACAATCGCTGTTTCTGGAATCCATGTTGATTCCTACAGAGTAGATTCTGGGTTTCCAGAAACGACATGATACGCGAGCAAAAAACATGTTCTAAAATTCTACAACAGATCGATGTCAGAGATATAGGCCTATAGTTTTGCGCATCTGCTCGACGACCCTTCTTGAAAACTGGGACTACCTGTGCTCTTTTCCAATGATTTGGAACCTTCCATTCCTCTAGAGACTTGCGGTACACGGCTGTTAGAAAGGGTGCAAGTTCTTTCGCGTACTCTGTGTAGAATCGAATTGGTATCCCATCAGGTCCAGTGGACTTTCCTCTGTTGAGTGATTTCAGTTGCTTTTCTATTCCTTGGACACTTATTTCGATGTCAGCCATTTTTTCGTTCGTGCGGTGATTTGGAGAAGGAACTGCAGTGCGGTCTTCCTCTGTGAAACAGCTTTGGAAAAAGGTGTTTAGTATTTCAGCTTTTCGAGTGTCATCCTCTGTTTCAATGCCATCATCATCCCAGAGTGTCTGGATATGCTGTTTCGATCCACTTACTGATTTAACGTAAGACCAGAACTCCCTAAGATACGCAGACACACAACTTTACAGACGAACTGACGATTGCCTAACGAGACTGTGACTGGAGGGGAGAGGATTTATACAGACTCACTGATTTGGCAGGAACAAACCAGGAAGAGCTGTTGATGGGAAGTCCTGAACAGTATTTTCAGTAGCCAGTAGCAGTTTAGCATTGTACCCCATCTGCCGACGAATGCTGCTCTGTGCACATAGGACAAGTTGGTGCTGGTGTGCCCAGCTACAGTTTTTGCGCGCTCATGGATACAGCATGAAAAACCCTGATTCTGGTCTGCACTTCACTCTGTGACAAGCTGCAGCCACTGACGGACGCGCCGTTGTATTTACGCTCATTTATTTTAAAGATGTATTTTTTCTAGTGTATTTTGCCGAAAAGTGTTTCCATTCTATGTGCACCTAGGAAGACAGTGCAGTGTTTTGTGTGCGGGAGGCAAATTCTTCAAAGTAACATCTGCCGTGCGATTTGAGGCGCCTTGCCACGTTTGGCGCAGCTCCTCACCGTCGGAGGTTCGAATCCGCTCCGGGCATGGGTGTATGTGTTGTCCTTAGTGCAAGTTAGATTAAGTAGTGTGTAAGACTAGGGACCGATGACCTCAGCAGTTAGGTCCCAAAGGAACTTATCACAAATTTCCAAACTTTAGAACAACATCTGCTAATGTACTGAAGCATTAAACATGTTACCTAATTTGTATATGCATGCAGATATTGAGGAGTAGTGGAGGAAGACTGAGATGTTTCACAAGTGTGCCGCAGTTTTTCTTTCTTTCTTTTTTTTAAAAAAAAAAAAAAAAAAAAAAACGAGGCAATGGTGGTAGACATCGCAAAATTTAAGCAAACTACCATGCAGCGATCTTTCTGAAAGTGCGTTTATCAAGATATTCAGTTAGATTTAGTAACACCTGAAGGAGCTCTTGCTGAAAGGTAAGGGTATTTCTCACAAAAGCGCGCGAAGTGTCTCAGGGACGTTTCACGAGTGTGCTGCGATCTTATCTTCTTCTTCTTCTTTTTTTTTTTTTTAGAGTCGGTGTTCAAGTGTGACGATATACGGTACATCGCAACATTGAGGCAAACAGATGTGCAGCAGTCTTTTTGAAAGTGCATTTAGAGGCATTTTCAATTGAAGTGAGTAACTCCTGAAGCAGCTCGTGCTCGAAGACGAGGGTATCTCCCACAAAAGCGCATGAAGTGTCTCTAGAATGGATTCACGAGTGTGTCGCGATCTTTTTAGAGTCTGTGTTCAAGTATGGCGGTAGTAATATTCATCGGCTCCCACAAAAGCGCATGAAGTGTCTCTAGAATGGATTCACGAGTGTATCGCGATCTTTTTAGAGTCTGTGTTCAAGTATGGCGGTGGTGATATTCGTCGGAATAAAATGTGTAAATATTTAATTATTCTCGTGGCATATGCAAAGCTCTCTCTATCTCTCTCTCTCTCTACCTACCTATCTATCTATCTCTGTCCAGTGTCACCCTCCTCTGGCATTACCATTTTTTATAGAAATAACCGATACTATCATACTATCGATTCTTGCATAGGTTAAAATTACCTCAGCTGTTTCGCTAAAACAAATCATATGATTTTGTATATGATATATTATATTTAATGCTAAAATGTATAAAAAGAAATTAATGTGTTACAGTAGATATGTACTCACAGTCAAAATTACTCTTATTTTAAAAATAAACGAAATTACGAAATTTGTGGTACACTTAAAATTCATATAATTAATTGTACAATCTAATGCTAATTATTAAATTTGTTTCTGGATTTATTTATGAAATAATGAAATAATTTGGTAAAGATTCTTCTCCTGTCGAGAAAGTTTGTAAACTCTTTTGCTTTGTAAACTCTTTAGCTTTATAAACTCTTTGGAAATTGTGGGTACCGCGGAATGTAAGTAGTGGTAGGCATGCCTCTGATGAAACACACTCATGTATTTTGCTAAGCTTGTCAACAACAATGTAATTTTCTATGTGATAGAAATGAAAATTGTAAAGTCAGAGTGATTTAGAAGAATGGGATAAAATAAAAAGAAAATCACGGCAACAGGCAAATCTTCATCAGTTATTTCATCTGCAGGAACCCGTTAAATCAAAATTTCAGCAGAAAGAATGTACCCCTTGACTTGGAGCCTACAGCAGCAACAACAACAACAATGAAATAATCAAGGTAAGTAAAATAGTTCTTCTTTTGTAATCTACTCCTCTCGAAGTTTTCAAAATTCCTGCAAAGAATGAGAACCGTAATGGTGATGTATGGGAGGGTAAGATTACAAGTGGTACATCTAATTCCTGTGTCATCTTCAACTTATGTAGGTGACAATATTCCGCAACACCAAATGCAATAACTCCTGAAGCAGTTCGTGTTCAGTGACAAAGGGTATGTGTGAGCCAGGGATGGGAAGGAGGATGAGAGCCACTGATATATCCAACGCAACAGGAAGTGCTTCGCGCGTGGCCCTGTGGCTACCACATGGCTGTAAGCGGATGTGGAGACTCCTGGGGCAGGGAACCCAGCATGTACCCTCTCTCCCAGTGAAGCGCGTGCACCAGAGCGAACATCTTGCCTCTTGTGCTTTAGAAAACTGACTGACTGGACTTTTATCGAATGATCTACAGTAACAGCACACACATTTATCGGCATGAGTTGCGAAGTGTAACTTAGCCCCATGTTGCTGCATTTTCATTATTTCATGAAGTGTATCCGTCTTCACCGAATATCATTGCTGTTGACACAGACCTCACATGCATGGCACAGACATCTCATCCACTGAACACAGTAAACAATTACATCCATCCTCCTAGTCCAGCAGTTAGATGTGGACTGAGTCCTTTCCCCGTCATTTTTCCCCCAGACCGCCATATTGACTTATGTCATAGGAGGGGAGATGTGGTGGGACGACAGCACTCTCTAGTAGTTGTGTTGTGAGCTATTTCAGTTGGACATTGTGGTAAGCGTACCGAATGGAGCTACTGCCTATGACAACTCAAATTGTTTAAATAAACAATGCATACAAAATAAAGACTTACATCCAACAGCCCAGCTCAGACTGAGTCCTTTTCCCGCCAAATTCCAGATGGGGGAAGTGAGGGGGGAGCAGGTTAGCTTAGTGGAGCTAGCCCAGTTGACCTATTTTCCCACCAAAATTTGAACTTCCCGCCATGACTTCATTGTGACATCGCCACGTCTATCGCTGCCATCTTGAATAAATCTGGCAACAATGCAATGTGGGGTGATGCCTGCTTTGTCTCCCTGCTACTATCAGCATCAGAAATGCATGGCCAAAGTTCCATAATCCTTTGTAAGCATTAGATTCTTTCTTTAACCATTTTACTGGGTATAACACTTTGTTGTAATATCTAATTATGTTACAAATTGTAGAATCATGACGTTTAACATGCAAATACAATTGAGCATTAAATATCTGAAGTAAATGAGGGAATCGGTGTCGTTTGAAAAACCAGATTATTCGGAAAATCTAACTGTATCCTTTTATTTATTAAAATAAAAACTACATATGTTTAAAATAACATGAATCTCTTTTATTATTGCAAAGGCAAGTAGAGCAGGAATGTATTTAGTGCAGCCTAGTAAATAAAATAATTGTAATACATACACATTTTGAACGTACAATACACATTTATAGAATTAACACTTTAAAAATCCTTAATTTGGGCCCATCAAGCAAGCCTACTCACTTACTAGCAGCTATGTCACATACTTTTTTTAAGGAAAGACGTCTGATCTTTCATCTTGAGTTGCAAATCATGGCAAACCAGTGTCTAAACATGTAAATGCTTCAGAAGCAGCTTGTATATTTTACTCTTCATTTTCTGGAGCACTAGTTGACGAGATCTTGGTGGCATCAGCTTCATCAGTGAGGAGGTTTACAATTTCGCTATGCTGCACGGTATGGTGCCCTGAATCTGCATTGTCAACACTCGTCCATTCTACAATATCTTCTTCATCACATTCTTTAGCATATTGAACATTTTGGACCTATAATCCTGTTCATCATTTTCAATTAAACTTCGAGAACTTTCCCCCATACCCAAAACTTTATTTCAGGTTTTTTTCGAAATCTGTTCCTTTCCACTGTTCCATGCTGCTGTGATCACGTAGGGTGCATCTTTCAAATCAATATTTTTATGATTTGTTAACTGACTTCCCTCTCCCGCCTCTTCTCTTTCTAAGAATAACTTACATAACAATTCTTTTCTGTAATGCCATTTGACAGTCTGTATAATGCTTGATCCATGAGATCCATGGGCTGTAATAAGGAGCTTACATTAGATGGAAGGAACAACACTTTTATGAACTCGTCCTCTCTGTTTAAGATATCACATGATACTTAGCTTGTATCCACAGTAAAATACTGCATTTGAATCTTTGGTAACGCTAAATAAGCTAGAGCATCTCAGCAGTCAGACCTTTATTGGATATCCTGGCTACAAACATGCAGACTAACTTAGGAAACCAAACACTAGCAAAGGGCCCTTCCAGGACCAAATAACTAAAAAGCTGGGACCTTAAGTCCTTGTTTGCCAACCAAATATAGAAGGAATTAGCTGAGCTAAAGGTGGTTGCTTGTCAAAATTTCTTTTACGTAATAAAACTGGTATGGTTTTAATCCAGGATCTCCATAAAAGAGGGATGGTATATGGCTATGAGCTTAGTGGCGCAACTTGCTGCAATGTTTATGGCGTTGCTACTTATGTTATAGCTAACACTGATCGTGCACACCTAATCTCAGAAAATACAGCTGATGAAATTTAAAATGTTTCAATAAAGCCTGAAGAGCTCATTATCCATAATATCTACAAACCACGAGTGTAGAGTGGCTGCCAGATGTTCTGCCAATAACTGTTCATCCATCAATATATGCTGGAGAATTTAATAGCCACCATGAGCAATGTAAATACGCACACAACAATGATTGTGGTAATGCACTTTCCCTCAAAATAAGAACCTGTACCTTATTTTTGACACCAGGGATTTGGATGCATTTAGATCAGCTGTCTGGCAGAGAGGCTATAACCCAGACCTCTGTTTTGTCTCCTATGATTGTAAAGAGCAACCAACTCCTACATGAAGAAAAGTCTTGTCAGACTTCCCAAAAAAGCCAACAGAGGCCTGTTATCCTCAATATTGGGTTATCCCGTTAGTGAAGTCAGTGTCACGACCTAGATGGAATTTCAGAAAGGCAAATTGTTAAGATTTCTCAGATCACCTGGAAAAATGTATTTGTATCATTCCACCAGAATCCCAGAGCTAGGCCTACAACCGTTCTGTTGGACCTGTTCTTATATCTGCTAAGAAACATATTCCTTATGGATAGAGAAGAGAATATATCCCAAGGTGGGATGAAAGATCACCTACATGAACAATTTAACAGAACTGAAGACAGTGACACTATTTATGAACTTCTTCATAGTCTTGATAAGGTAAACAAATTGTGCTTGCCTGAGATGGTAGAAAACTTGAATTTCAAACATTTAAATAGGAGGATTTGGTTCTTGGTCCATAAACTGCTAACAGACATACAGAGAACAGAGCAAATGTGCTGCAACTGTAGAATGTGTGGTTGGAGCTGACTGAATGCATCTGAGTACAGTGCTACACTGAGATGTCCAGCCAGAAAAGTAGTTCATTTGCTCTAGGTGTTGTCAGCTGTACTACATTTACAAGGAATTTTAGAATATGGAATGAGAAGCGATGTCATGATCACTGCTGATCGTCATGTCATACACCTCTGGAAACCTATGTAGTTTTTGTGTTACAAAGAATCAATGTTTTATTTGATGTGTGAGGAGTAGTTTTATCACTTAACAGTTTGTCACCATAGTTTATTGTAGAAAAACTTGCATGAAAAATGTATGTCATGTGCTGGGGATATATTTCTTACAGTGGAATATTAACAGCGTTGCATTACACACGACTAATAGGTTGGAAGTCATACCACTCCAGCGTTATAGGTGTTTTAAGTGCAGCACTGCGTATCTTTAGGAATGCATGTGTTTATGTTCCAAGATCATTTCTCTCTTAACTTCTTGGTACTGACCTCAGACAGTAGAACTGTACTTTTGAATTGACAGCACAGCTGGTTTATGTAAAATGCTTTGAAGTACATCCATCTGGAGCTCCATCATACATAAACCACATGTTTCTTCTTCATAACCATCTGTTATATCACCACAACACTCTTGTATCTACTATACACTGATAAGGGGTGCTAACCACCTACACATGCACGCACCCAGAGAGATCTTGTGCATTTGGATGGGCGCCGTGAGTAAGATTAGTGTGGAACAGAATTCCCAGTTATGAATTTGGCTTGCTCTGTTCCTTCACAAGACGTGGAATGTGGCTGTCTACTTCTGGTCAGCTACAAATTAAATCAGAGACAGTGTTGCAGAGAGCATCAGTCAAAGACAATATGAGGAGATCTTTCAATCTCTAACTTTATCTTAAGAATATGAGAATTCTCTGTGACTCCCATCAGCATGGGGAAATATGTGCAATCGTATTTGTAAATTACGTACTATAATCAAAGTCCTAGAAATATGTAGATCACTCTCTGGTATACTTTGGTGTATATGTTCGAAACATTGAATGAATATATCACGCAGTGATCTGTCTCTATTTGTAATGGTACTCACAAAGTAGAAGAGAGGCAGTTCAGTGATGATACAGAAATTGAGAAGCATGCTAACATGTCACTGGCCGGTGTTGAAAAACTAGTAAAATCGCTAAAATTGATCGCACTGTCAACTGTGATGCTTCTTATAGTACATTGATGGTGTTTTTTCCGTCCCATCCATCCACTGTTACATTGTTGATTACCACATAATGACTGACTGAGATCACATTTTTGAGGTGGAGAAAGAGTCTTGCTGGAGGGGCAACACTGTCTGGGGATGGTTAGCACCAGAACAGTGATCACGTACTTGACTGTAAAATGAGGAATCACTTTCTGGCAGCTGTTTGGAAATGCTCCACAATGCCACAGAACTCTTTCAGTTTGCTTATGTTGTGACTGCCTTTTATTTAAATCATCCAGTATGTGTGTTGTGGAAGCAGCAGCACCCTGATTTACAAAGTGTGATGTCCAGTTTTCTGTGAGAGCCAATAGATCGAGGCATGTTAATATCAGTTTAGAATCTGACACAGATCTCAAAGTCATGGTGGAAAAAACAAAATGTATGGTGGTGTTCAAAACTGTAGTAATACACTACATGGACATGTAATAGTAGAAGAAAACAATGTATCAGACAACAAAACAGGGACCCTCTCTTGCAGGTGATAGTCTGTGGGATATGACCCTCCTACGGTACAGGCAATGAAACTTTACGCTCATCTGTGCAAGCGACTTCGATCGCTGGCCACCTGCTCCAGTGGAACACTACACGTATATTTAACAGAATCGCCACATATGCTCGGTACCAGCACACAGACGGTATTTGTTTCCTGATATATCAGATAGAAAAATACAGTAAAATATTATCGAGTTCACTGTCGGATGATGTTAGCGGAACTTTTACAGTTTGTGGTTTTTCTCTGTTGAGTGGTAGAAAATAATGACAATAGAGAGAATATTCGGGTGACAGACGTGAATGCACACTGAGTGATGCAGATGTCCTTTGGACTGTAGTACCTGTATGTAGTTTAGAGATACACAGCGATGCAGTCGCAAAATCCTCGTCCTCCTTCCAATTCTCATACTGTCTTTTATACTACCTCGTGTTGCTGGAGAAGTCTTCATTTTGGCCCCCTTTTTATTGGTCACGGAAACCACACATACCCAACAGTATGCCCTCTTGCATTGATGAATGCCTGCATTATTTGTGGCATTGTTCATCAAGGTACTGTTGGTTCAGACTGTCCCACTCCTCAATGGCGATTCGGCATAGATCCCTCAGAGTGGTTGGTGGGTCATGTCATCCATAAACAACCTTTTTCAATCTATCCCAGGCATGTTCAATAGGGTTCATGTCTGGAGAACATGCTGGCCACTCTAGACGAGCGATGAAGGAAGTCATTCACAAAATGTGCACGATGGGGGCGCCAATTGTTGTGCATGAAGACGAATGCCTCGGCAATATGCTGCCGATACAGTTGCAGTATCAGTCGGAGGATGGCGTTCAAGTATCATAAATCCATTGCAGCGCCTTCCATAACTACCAGCTGCGTACGTCGGCCCCACATAATGCCACCCCAAAATAACAGAGAACCTACACCTTGCTGCACACGCTGAACAGTGTGTGTCAGGCATTCAGCCTGACTGGGTTACCTCCAAACACATCTCTCACAATTGTCTGGTTGATCTCTCACAATTGTCTGGTTGAATGTATATGCGACACTCATAGGTAAAGAGAGCATGATGCCAATACAGAGTGGTCCTTTCAGCATGTTGTTGGGCCCATCTGTGCCATGCTGCATGGTGTTGTGGTTGCGATGATGGACCTCGCTATGGATATCAGGAGTGAAGTTGCGCATATTGCAGCCTATTGTGCACAGTTTGAGTTGTAACATGACACCTTGTGGCTGCACGAAAAGCATTATTCAACATGGTGGCTTTTCTGTCAGGGTTTCTCTGAGACTTGTCTGTAGATAGCGGTCATCCACTGCAGTAGTAGCCCTTGGGCGGCCTGAGCGAGTCATGCCATCAACAGTTCCTGTCTCTCTGTATCTCCTCCATGTCCGAACAACATCGCTTCGGTTCATTCCAAGATGCCCTGACACTTCCCTTGTTGAGAGCCCTTCCTGGCACAAAGAAACAATGCGAACGCGATCGAAACGCGGTACGGACGTGATCTAACCGCAGTATTGACCGTCTAGGCATGGCTGAACTACAGACAACACGAACCATGTACCTCCTTCCTGGTGGAATGAATGGAACTGGTCGGCTGTCGGACCCCCTCCATTTCAAAATGGCTCTGAGCACTATGGGACTTAACATCTGAGGTCATCAGTCCCCTAGAATTTAAAACTACTTAAACCTAACTAATCTAAGGACATCACACACATTCATGCCCGAGGCAGGATTCGAACCTGCGACCGTAGCGGTCACGCGGTTCCAGACCCCCTCCGTTTAGTAGGGGCTGCTCATGCATGGTTGTTTACATCTTTGGGCAGGTTTAGTGACATCTCTGAACAGTCAAACGGACTGTGTCTGTGATACAATATCCACAGTCAACATCTGTTTGTGTTTGTTTGTGTGTCTATCGACCTGCCAGCGCTTTCGTTCGGTAAGTCACCTCATCTTTGTTTTTATATATAATTTTTATATAATTTTTCCCATGTGGAATGTTTCCCTCTATTATATATATATCTCACAGTCCATCAGAATTAATATTATTGTAAAAACCTTTGGTATTGTGGCTGTTGAAATTGGATTCTAAGTGTGTGTACACAATTACAATCTAACCCACCCAAATATGTAAACAACCACGTATGAGCAGTGCCTATTAAATGGAGGGGGTCCGACAGCCGATCAGTTCCAGTCATTCCACCAGGAAGGAGGTACACGGTTCATGTTGTCTTTAGCTCAACCATGCCTAGAAGAATTATTGTAAATGGCATGCTACTGGGATTGTGGAATTCAGTTTTAGTAAAACTATCTCCACATTACTTTTTAGCTTAGGGTTATATATCTGGAGAAACTGCAAACATTTTCATCCAGTGCTACTGGAAAAAAAAAAATTGTAAAAATTATTCTTGAACAGTGTTACTGTTGTAGCGTGTAAGTTCCGACTTAAATTGGAATGATCGCTTGGATGAAGCTGAAGGAGGGACAGGGCAGAGACTGAGGAACAGTTACAAGACGTAGAGGGACTGTCTGAAGCCACGTTGGAATTTTGCTGTAACAGGTAGGTTCGAAAAAGGTGACTAATTTCGAGATATGAGAATGGCATGAATATGATTCATCAATGGCTGTAATAATTAAAAGACGTCTCCATAGGATCAAACACAAGTATGTAGTAGACTGGACAGACTTGATTCCAAATCGCAGACAGCATTTCTAACAGAAACTCTAATGCTATCTGTGACTCTTGTGTGTGCCTGTAGAACAAAGGCCGCTTTTTATGCAGGTTGACGGTAATATAGTCATTGTGATCGTGTCTTTAATAGTGCAGTCCTTATGCGAAATGTATGTTGCCGGCAGTAGAATCTTTGTGTGGTTGGCTTCAAATGTCAGTTCTCGATACTGTTCCTCGAAAAGAACATTTGATATAATTAGTGAGTGTAATCTGACTACTGAAAAACAGAAATTACTCGCCATGCAAAGTGACTCTCATGCCAATTTAATTAATCAGCCTATCAATTTGATGTGAGTGACATGCCACCTGGCAGATGGAGGCAATGGCTGGGGCACCACGGATATGATTCTGAGGCGATGGCTAGGGCACCATAGGTATGCTTTTCTCATTGCGGTGGTATCTTTTAATGATATTTGAATCTCTCATCTACACAGGGAGAGATGACCATCGTGATAAAATCAGATGTATTACCGAATTTGTATTGTGATACATAGTATAAAAATTATATTTACAACTGTGCTGTTACCGTAAGAGAGAGTCTAACAGTGAGGGGGCGCTGTGACAGTGGTAAATCTTAGCACTCCATCGTGAGCCAAAAATGAGTTTAATGCTCTAGTCCTGTGATACGGTACGTGACAGGTAAGAAAAGGTATTTTGTTGCCTGATGAAAGAATACTTAGAAGGAATATAGGCTATGCCATAGACCTGTACATGACTTTCACAACAAGTAACGATACTTTAGCGATGTAAAAACGTGTGTATTGTCCGACTTTGTACATTTTGAAAATAACTCGTATAAACGGGAGGAATCTATATCTTGTGTGAGAAATTCGAGGTACAGAGGGGTCCAAAAAAATGTATCCACTGTTTAAAAGTCCGTAACTTGCAAACTAATCGACGAAGTTGTCTCATTTTTGGTGAAAGTGTAGCTTAAAGTCCAACTTAAAGATATCACTGTAGGTGTTCGAAATGGTCACCATTAACATCCACACAAAAGCGATGCCGCCGAACTGCAGCACGAACTACTGACTGCAACGTGTTGAGTTGGATATTTGCAGATGAATGTACGATGGATTCTCGAAGTTCATCCAATGTGCGTGGCTTTTGTCGATAAACGACGTCCTTTAGTGCTCCCCACAGGTAAAAGTCCAGAGGAGTTAGGTCTGGGGAATGTGGTGGATACTCCACAGTACCTCTACGGCCTATCCATCTTCCTGGTAGATTTTCGTCGAGATATGCCCTAACACGATTTTGGAAGTGGGCTGGGGCACCATCTTGTTGAAAGTAACTCCTCCGTCTCCATACAAGTCTCAGATGGCAGTTAAAATGGATGTCTGGAGCTTCTGAAGGAACACCTCACCGGTAACTGTGCCATCAAAAAAAGAATGGCCCAATCAAGCCCCTGTAATACAACCCACACCACACATTTACTCCTGGAAAATTCACGGCTTAGTCTACATGGACGTTCGGATTTTCGGCGGCCCAGTAGATGCAATTGTGGCGATTTACTGTACCATTGAGTTTGAACTGTGCCTCATCAGACCACACAATCATCTCTGCAAACTCTTCATCGTTGCGCACCATGTTAGTAAACCACTCGCAGTACTCCATTCTACGATCTGGGTTGTACTCGTTCATTGCGTGTAGCAATTGTGGGATGTAGCACTTCCACTTTGCTGTCTTCAAAATTCGCCGAACACTCACTCCAGTTTCACGGGCACAGTGTCTCACAGTAACTAGGTGCAACTATCTGGCGACTGTCATCTGACAAAACAAAACAATGCAATACATCGCTTGTGTGGCGATTGCCGCAACTACAAACTATTACACTACGAAAGATGAGACAACTCCATCAATTAGTTTGCCAGTTATGGACTTTTAAACAGTGGATATAGTTTTTTGGACCCCTCTGTATATGGTCAACAACATCGCTGGCTCGGAATGGCTAAAGTGGATTTTTTAAACTGGTGGGTCTGTGTCGGGGTGGAGTTGTTTAGAACTGCTGTATGCATCCAAGCTGCAGTTGCTTGTTTAGCAGTGCACCGTGGCTGGCTGCAGCAAATGTGTTGCGTGAGAGAAGATTCGAAATGATGGACATCTGCGCTGCAGTTGCTTGTTTAGCAGTGCACCGTGGCTGGCTGCAGCAAATGTGTTGCGTGAGAGAAGATTCGAAATGATGGACATCTGCGCTGGAAGTATTGATAACATCTGAATTCCTGCCACTCCAACATCCCCAGATGTCTCCATGGCCGGGGGTGGTGCACTCTGGCATACATGCGCTTCAACGACTGCGGCTGCGGCGATAGTTTTCACCAACGTTCAGTGCTGGCAGTGTTCGAAGATACGGGTGTGCTATGTGTGGACATCTGGGAGGTGAGTGCACAGGAAGTGCGAGTGTTACAGCAATCTGTGACATCTACCCACAGCAACTACTGCTAAAGACTGGGTCGTGCTTTAAGTGTGTCATGTTTAGCGCTTCTCAATACATCGCAGTGGATTCTGTCTTGCAGTGGTATTTGCCGTTGTCTCTATTGTATCATGCAGTAGGCCTTCCTCCTTCTGAATGTAGCGAAGAGAACCAATTTAAGAATTCTATAGTGCTTTAAAAAAAATACACTTAGCAGACCTATATTTGTCGGGAACTCTATAACCGTGATGGTATAAATTCACGTTGAAATTTGAAATTCCAACTATCATTCCTATGATATATATTCTGAAGCACCATTTGTGTGCTCTTCAAGATATGATATTCTGCACCAGATTTAATACCTCCTGAAACACTTCGTGAAATGCCACACAAGAAAGTGCGCCAGGAAGGCTCGGGCAGCTTACAGCCCATGATGGAATGAAATACCCATGCTAGTTGTTATATAATCTGCAAAACAAACTACAGCTCTTTCTCTCTTTGTATGCAACGATCATTTTTAAAGCAGATATCGCGTCAGCCTGCTACTAGTTTTGTGAGATCGTCAATTTTTGTGTGAGAGATAGCTGCCACAATCGCCTTATATACCCTACATCACCATCGTGTGGCCGAGAATTAATTATTTATTAATTTCAGCAGTATTTCTGGATCGATTCCCAATTAGGCATTTGCCTTGAAAGGAGTTCTCGGATGCATCGGTATTCCGCAGGGATTTGCCGGATAAACTCCGTTTTATTTACAGTTCGGTCCGACCACGTCCGACGGCGCGTGTAGGACTTTCCTGTAACCTTTTATCCATCTCGTATTTATCTGGCTGGCTCTGAGCGCTATGGGACTCAACATCTGAGTTCATGAGTCCCCTAGAACTTAGAACTACTTAAACCTAACGAACCTAAGAACATCACACACATCCATGCCCGAGGCAGGATTCGAACCTGCGACCGTAGCAGTCGCGCGGTTGCGGACTGAAGCGCCTAGAACCGCACGACCACTGCGGCCGGCTCGTATTTATCTCACACAGAAACGTCTACATGGTTACATTTAGGTATTATTTACCGCAAGTTAACGTAAGTATCGTAAAGTAGTGCAAACAGTTACTATTGTTGGAAACTCGGGATTAGTGCGAGGAGGAGTGGGGTGTGGGGGTTTGAGCCGTAACAGTAAGGACAACATGCGCGAGCAACAGTTCGGTTAAGCCACAGATACTCCATCTTCTATGGCCCAAGCCAACCGCCCCATTTTCGAAGGAAAAACTACTCAGTACCCCCGCCCATTTTTTTAGAGAAATAAAATCAGACACAATCTCGATTTATAAATAAAAGACACAAAGTTTTCAACTAATTTTGGTCATAATACACTGTGGCGTGGGTAGTGGTCGTCAATGCCTCAGGTACCATACTCATTGTTCTCCACTGGGTTAAGCACTCGTTCGGATAAATCATGCTCTACTGTAACTGTTTATTGAATAGCAAAATAAAAACAATATAATGATGAGAAAATTACTGAAAATGAACATACTTCTGATGCATCCAACTCCGACTCCTCTTCATCAAGTGATACTGGTCATTGGCCATTACCTGATCCAGAGCATATCAGAATTGTGATTATTGGAAAGGGCAGTTTAGTACGAGGGCTATTTGGGAAGTAAGTTTCGATCGGCCGTGAAATGGAGGGCACTGTGAAATTGAAAAATGTTTTATATGCAACGGTTAGCTACAAGTTCCAGCTACTTATCTACATAGTCTCCGATCCGATTTGTTATAGCGTTGTGCCAACTTTCCAATACCCTCGACATAAAATGCAGCCGCCACTGCTTTCCGCCAATACTCTACGCTGATCTACAGCTCGTTGTCTGTGCGAAAACGTTATCTTCCTAGCCAGTGGTTCATGTAGGTGGAGATGAAACCCAGAGGGAGCCATGGGGCAGTATTGTGGGTGACCAAACACTTCCCATCGAAAACGCTTCAAGAAAATCTTCATTGCCCCTGCAATATGCAGGTCCTCGTACTTGGTGGGAGACTCTGTTTTTTAGGCATCTTTATGTACTCAGTGTGTGCCCAGAACTGAAAAGAGCGACGGTCGTACTAGAGAGACTGCTCAACACATCTGTTCAAAGTTTCATCGGATTTTCACAGTCACCAATCGGAACTTGCTTTCTGAATAGCCCTCGTATATCAAAACCAGGATGGATCTTTTGCATCTGTAGAAAGACCAGGTGAACACACTAAATGAACACATCGCTGTCGAACTGTGTTATGGTTTTACTCATACTTGAATGAGACTAAATATTTAGGGCAATGGATGCTATACTTGCCATCAAGAAAGAAACTGTACTGCTTTACCTGCCAGTTATTTGCCTCTGAGGGTGATGCCAACAAAAGTAAATTTATTTCTGGCTTCTGTCAGAGGTGGAAATTGAATCCAAAGATATCACAGCACGAATCATGGTCTGAACATCTGTCAAATTTAGAAAAACGGAAAACACGCTCTGCAGGGTTGAAACGTAATAAAATCATTGACAAAGATCATCAGAAAATTGTCAATGATGAGATCAAGAAATGAAGAAACATTTTACGACGCTATTTAGATACCGTATTACATTATTTTTAGCCTAGAAAAACCTTGCTTTCTGTGGTCACCATGAAAACGTTTCATCAGAAAACAGAGAAAATGTGTTATAACTGGTGCAATTGATGGCGAAATAAGATCCAGTATTGAAATAACATTGTTTATAATTCCTAAGAGCCCACTGGTGGGTCAAAGAGAGTACCTTCTTATTTGTGAAAAGGATTACAAAATGACTTTATTTCTATTTTGGGTGAACGTGTTAAGGAAAAAATTATTGCACATATAACAAAGGCTAAATATTACGGAATAATTTTTGACAGTGCTCCTGATAAAAGCAGAACTCACCAAATGATTCCATTGATTAAATATGTTGCTATAGAAGACGACATTGTGGAGGTTAGATATTCTTCTTAGGGCTATTTATATATCAGGAAAGGCTGCAGAGGATACGCAAAAGATATTCAACAGTAGCTGTAAAAAGATGTGCTGGATATTGCGTTGTGCAGGGCTCAAGATTATGACAATGATGTGACAGTGAGAAGTATACATGGAGGAGTAAGACCTACAATGGAAAATTCGAGTTGTCATCCAAAAACTCTGTTCAATCCCTGTGCTAATCATTCATTAAATCTTTTATGGAGTTCATGCATTCTCGTGTGTTCCCTCTAGCGTTACCTGTTATATTAAATATTCACGTCTTCTACATATAGGTGGGACAAAGTCTGAAACGACTGTCTGATACTCGCTGGAGTACCCATAACAATTCAGTTAAAGTCGTGAAAGAAAACATGGAAACAATTATGAGCACTTTGGGAGACATGCAAGTTCCATCCAAAGCAAACTTTGATACCAGATCTGCAGCAAGCTTCCAGTTATATGTACGCTATGTGATCAAAAGTATCCGGACGTCCCCAAAAACATACGTTTTCATATTAGGTGCATTGTGCTGCCACCTACTGCCAGGTACTGCCAGATACTCCATATCAGTGACCTCAGTAGTCATTGGACATCGTGAGACAGCAGAATGGGGCACTTTGCGGAACTCACAAACTTCGAACGTGGTCACGTGATTGGGTGTCACTTAAGCGATGGTGAAGTGGAAACTTGAAGGGACATGTACAGCACAAAAGCGTATAGGCCGACATCGCCTGTTGACTGACAGAGACCGCCGACAGTTGAAGAGGGTTGTAATGTGTAATAGGCAGACATCTATCCAGATTATCGCATAGGAATTCCAAACTGCATCAGGATCCACTGCAACTACTATGACAGTTAGACGCGAGGTGAGAAAACTTGGACTTCATGGTCGAGCGGCTGCTCATAAGCCACACATCATACTGGTAAATGCCAAACGACGCCTTGCTTGGTGTAACGAGCGTAAACATAGGACGATTGAACAGTGGAAAAAGGTTATGTGGAGTGAAGAATCACGGTACATAATGTGACGGTTCGATGGCAGGGTGTGGATATGGCGAATGCCCAGTGAATGTCATCTGTCAGCGTGTGTAGTGCCAACAGTAAAATTCGGAGGCGGGGGTGTTATGGTGTGGTCGTGTGTTTCATGGAGGGGGCTTGCACCCCTTGTTATTTTGCGTGCGACTATCACAGCACAGGCCAACATTGATGTTTTAAGCACCTTCTTCCTTCCCACTGTTGAAGAGAAATTCGGGGGGTGGCGATTCACCTTTCACCACGATCGAGAACCTGTTCATAATGCACGGCGTATGGCGGAGTGGTTACACGACAGTAACATCCTTGTAATTGACTGGCCTGCACAGAGCCCTGACCTGAATCATATGGAACACTTTTGGGATGTTTTAGAACGCTGACTTCGTGCCAGGCCTCACCGACCGACATCGATACCTCTCCTCAGTGCAGCACTTCCTGAAGCATGGGCTACCATTCTCCAAGGAACCTTCCAGCACCTGACTGAATGAATGCCTGCGAGAGTGGAAGCTGTCATCAAGGCTAAGAAGGGCCAACAGCATATTGAATGCCAGTATTACTGATGGTGGGCGCCACGAACTTGTAAGTCATTTTCAGCCAGGTGTCCGGATACTTTTGATCACATAGTGTAAATTTACTTTTTGACCTACGTCATCTTTTGGTACACGATACTAGAGGAAGTAAATTTAGTCCAAGGATATCTACAGCCTACAAAGATGACTTTGGATATACAGCTCGCCAAATTACAAATCCTAAAAGAATTTTTAGTGATGGGACAGACTATAATTAAATACAAAGCTGTTACTTTTGGTACTAAACAATGCAATGATGTGGACATTAACATTGGCTGACGAGGAAGAAGGAGGGTAAATAAAACAATGCTGGGTGAACTAGGTCTTGAAGCTAGATTATCCCTTCAAGAGGAAGTCTGTCAATCAGTCTTTGAATTCACAGAGCAGTTTATGCAAGAATAGTCACAATGATACTTGGCCATGAAGGAAATCACCAAAATTTTCAGATTGTTGGAACAAAATTTACGCTTGAATCTTCCGATGATACTTTGCCTATAGCACTGGAGAATCTGGTAGAAATTTACGACGGATTTGATAAGGGGCAGAAACCGATACGAGTGTGGACGTTACTACTAGATGGACAGCCCAATAAATCCTTCAGTTTATAGTGAAATGGGACTTCAGTGAAAAATTACCCTCAACATCACGTAAAATCCAACATTTCTTGTCCATTTGTGTCTCAATCGTATTATATGAGAGAAGTTTTTCTAAACTGAAACTAATAAAAAAATTGTTCCCGCTCTACGATGAATCAGAAATGACTAGCCAACTTTCCACTTTATCAGCTGAAAGAAAAGTTTCAAATGAAATAGATTTCAACGATGTTACTGAGAATTTCAGTGAAATAAAGGCACGAAGATGTGTAGAATAATAATACCAATAAAAGCTACTGTCTCGTACTAAAGTTACAAAACAAACTGATATTACAACTGTTCAGGCTTTGTTTGTAGACAAACAAAATAGAAGGTAATTTGTTTATTCGGTTCTTTATTATTTCTTTGCAATCTACTTGATGGTTGCTGTGCTAACTGTAGTGCTTGGTGTCGTTGTCTTCTCCCCCCCTCCCCCCCCCCCCCCTCCCCACACCCGCCGCACACTGTCAAAAAGATTTTTTTCCCACGCATTTAAGTTTACCTTTGCATTAGCAAGTTGACCTGAGTTGTCTAACGAGGAACAGATGGAGCCTGAACAGCTTTATCGTGTGTTCCCTTTTTTCTGGCGAGTTAATTCCGTGATTATGAAGACAGAGTGAGCCTAAATAACCGTCTTCAGTTCCTAACAAATACAAACAACCTGGAACCACAAAGGGAAACCTGAATAAAATAGATAACCGTCATTCCCACTCAGGCTCGAGTCTAGAGGTGGGGGAGGGGGGGGGGGGGGGGGGGGGGGCAAACCAGGGTATCTACCCCGGGCGAGAATTTCAGGGGCCCCAAATTCATATTCTTAAAAGAAAAAAAAAGTCTTTAAACAAAGTGCCTAGCATCCAGCGCACGTTGGTCTATCGATTATTCATGTTATTTTGAAACGCATCCCAGCCGGTTTTTGAACACATTCTAAGTTGATTTCTGATCGAATCAAAAGTTGATTTTTGGGTGTGTGCATAGTCTTTATGAAGTCTATGCCAGTGAAATCTCCATCGCATCTAGAAATAAAAAACTTCCCCACAGCCAAAAGGGGACAGGGCTATACAAGTTGAGCTGAATAAACCCGCACAGGTGAATGCCTATCACTTTCTGATTGCGTGGTTGATTGGGTGTGCGAATGATCAGCGTTGTTATGATTATTAGTGAAATCCATAAATTCAGACTACCAGAGTGGAAATAAACAACAAAAATAATAGGTAAGAAAGATTACATATTATCTTCTTGATGTAACCAAGAAAATGAAATTTTGACAGAAAATTGTTTGAAAGATCGCTGCACTACCAAAGGTACAGTCACCGGTTAGCAGCCGCTTTAAGCTCTATTCTTGAAATATCACGGAAAATGCCTTGTACGAACACGTAATAACACCTAACTGGAGAATAAACGCGGTATAACTGTACCTGTGGTTCTGGCAGGGTTAGTGGATGTAACTGGGGAATAAGTTTTGACAGTGGCAGGAATAGCTACCAAGCTAGTGATGACAAGATTGTTTATTAGAGCGAGGAAGGAGAAGAAAGAGGGACATGACACAAGTTATATGAAAGAATATGACGATTCCAAATTTACACAAAAATTTTGTACTACTATCTTTCGATCCCATGATCATTGAGAAATCGGAGCGTATGAATGAATTGTGAAACTATTTCCCAACATAAAACGTTTTGCATGTAGTAGGTGTAATAGGCATTTGATATTGGTACTTCCTGAATTATGTTCTGACTTGTTATTTATGTAAATGATGTACATAAAAATGAGCAATTGTGCCGAAACAGTCTCGCTTATTTTGACGTGTGCTACAACAACTTCTATATTAGACAGGCCTATTTCTTTTTATCTAGCAGACAGTGACAAAATAGACGTAATCAAATCGAGAAACCACACCAGTCTTGGGTACTACTCGTATAAACAGCGAACAGCATCAAAGGTAGCCGTTAATAGGTTGAACCGGTTTTATTTTATGCTGCACGTAGTTTTGAAAATGTATCTCAAGAAAAACTTGTTTAAAGTTCAGGGCAATCTTTTGGATGTATTTTTAATTCAGTCTGCATGAATATATATTTTTGATGCCGCTGAACACAAAATAGATAATTCAATATGGCGGATCAAAAATCATGTTTTGACCGAAAAAAGATTCGTTACTTGCGTTTAGTCCGTAATTCCAGCACCGTATAGCAATGCTTCCTCTAACTCGGATTGTACCTGGAGAGCATATCCCCAGTTCTTCTTGGCGAGAAAAGCCGATCTGGCTAAGCTGGATATGCTGCGTTCCGTAGGCTGCACATGTTGTTTACCTTGTTCGGCGAATATGTTTGCATGCATACTACAGTGTAAATCATCTTGTGAATGTGTGTCCCAGCACGACAACTCTTCTACCTGAGCCGGGCTTTCCAGCTGAGAGCGCCCCATGGAATCCATGACACTGCTTCGAACAATGGGCTGTAGAAACTTGTAACACACGGATCAAAAACTTTTTCGACCCAAAATTCTAGACACCTGAACCTGTCGAAAAGTCGAATTTCCGATCACTTTGAATGGAAACCTGGCCTTAAGTTGCGTTTGCCCTTGTATGCCTAGTCAATGTGCATCTGTGCTTGCCTCAAAAGCAAGTAGAGGCAAATGTATACAGGGTGGTCCATTGATAGTGACCGGGCCAAATATCTCAAGAAATAAGCATCAAACGAAAAAACTACAAAGAACGAAACTCGTCTAGCTTGAAGGGGGAAACCAGATGGCGCTATGGCTGGTTCGCTAGATGGCGCTGCTACAGGTCAAACGGATATCAATTGCGTTTTTTAAAATAGGAACCCCCATGTTTTATTACATATTCGTGTATTACGTAAAGAAATATGAATGTTTTAGTCGGACCACCTTTTTCGCTTTGTGACAGATGGCGCTGTAATAGTCACAAACGTAGAAGTACGTGGCATCACGTAAGATTCCGCCAGTGCAGACGGTATTTGCTTTGCGATACATTACCCGTGTTAAAATGGACCGTTTACCAATTGCGGAAAAGGTCGATATCGTGTTGATGTATGGCTTTCGTGATCAAAATGCCCAATGGGCGTGTGGTATGTATGCTGCTCGGTATCCTGGGCATCATCCAATGTGTCCGGACCGTTCGCCAGATAGTTACGTTATTTAAGGAAACCGGAAGTGTTCAGCCACCATCTCCGGCGGTACTCCGCAAGGATACTGCCCTTCGATTGTGCCATTCCAGCACTAATCGAAGCGCTAGGTTTCAGGTGCCAGCCAGCCAGCCAGCAGCCCAGCCAAGAAGCAGCAGCAGCAGCAGCAGCAGCAGTCGTCCCGGCCAGCGGCAGCGGTTTCGGCCAGCAGCAGCGGTCCAGCCGACAGCAGCCAGCCAGCCAGCCCGCCCTCCAGCAGCAGCCAGCCAGCCAGCCCTCTAGCAGCAGCCAGCCAGCCCTCTAGCAGCAGCAGCGGTCCAGCCAGCAGGCCTTCTAGCAGCAGCAGCAGCACCGGCAGCGGCCCCGGCCCCGTCCGCGGCAGCAGCAGCATTCCTGCCACCTATCGTCGAGTCAGCGCCAGCGCCAGCAGCGTGGGACTCTGGTCTTTGTCTGTCTTCATCTTCCTCCGTCTTCATCTTCATCCGTCATCGTCTGTCCCCAGCTTTTGTCCTTTCTTTTTCATTCTGTGCAGTTTTGTTTCTCCCTGTCGTCATATCCGCCCCCACCACCACTACCACCACAGCCATAGTTTATACTTCCCCCTCCGCCGCCACCACCACCATAACATGGTGTGCCCAGTCACATCCCCCTCCTTCCATCCCACCTCTTCTCACTCTCCCTTCGCCCTCGCTCTTTGTCGCCCCCTCTCCAGCTTCTTCCTCCCGCTCCTCTCCCTCTGATCCTTTCCCCCCACTCCCCCAGCCTGTCACTGCAGCTCCAGCTAGGGTGGTGGCCCGTCGGGCCACTGTCCATGCCCAACTCTCCCCGTCGCCTTCGCCATCACCGCCGCCACCGTCACCGTCGCCGTCGCCTTCACCGTCACCATCTCCGGCGCCGACTGCTGCGTCCACGCTGGGACCTGTCCCTTCCCACCACCTCCCTATAGCCCCCGTCCCTCATATCACCACCCGCCCTTCTGCCGCCGTTAAACGCCCTAGTGGCACCACCACCCCCTCCGCTCCCAAAAAGGCCCCGGCCCGTCCTCCTTCCCCCCCCCCCACAGGGTGCCATGGATGTCTCCCCACCTGGCCCTGCTCCCTCCGCCTCCTCCTCCTCCTCCTCCCCCCCCCTCTTTACCTCCTCTCCCGTCCCGATCCTTCCCTTCTTGAGGCCCGGAATCTCTCCCTCCTCCTCCGCCAACACTTCCCTGGTGCCCCCATCTCTCTCCTCACTCCCAGATGGGATTCTGTTCTCATCTCCTCCCCCAGCCCAACCCTCCATACTGACATCCTCTCCCGCCTCCCGATCACCCGTTTTGGCCCCAATGCCTCCCTCACCCCTGCTCCTTCTCCATCTCCTACCCGCCAACCCCAACCCCCGCGTCGCCCGCCGACCCTCACCGCCGTGATCACTCAGCTCAGTCCGTCAATCACAGAGGAGGAGGTGTTGGCAGAGCTCAAGGTGCATCCCAAGCTGGACGTGCGGCGGTCCACTGCATTTTCAACTCGGCCGGCCCCACCCGCCTTATGCGGGTTTTCTCTGAGGACGCCCCCTCCACTGACAGTCTCCTGAAGGAGGGTGCCCTCCTCTTCAACCAGCACTACAAGGTCGACCCCTCCTGTTCCCCTCCTCAATCCCTGTGCTGTCAGAGGTATCTGCGCTATAACGCACACCCAACAGCTGAGTGCCGCGAGGCCCCCACCTGCCCACATTGTAGGAAAGTGCACTTCCTCCAGCAGTGCCCTAACCTTCAATCTCCTCCCTCCTGCAATACCTGCAATCTTCCCCATCCCACCTACTCCCAAAAGTGTAAAGCCCGACCCCCTCCGACCCTTCCTGAACTCACCGTACCTGTCCGTCCTCTGGAAGCCCCCCCCCCCCCTCCTGGCAATTCCCTTCATCCCTCCCCCCCACCGCTGAGGACATCATCAGGTTCCTCACTATCGTCCTTCAGAATGTTCATCCCTTTCAGCGCCCCCACACCCTCCAACAGATCTCCCTCACCGCCCGTTCCATTTTCCAACTCAAAATGTACGCCACCTACTCCAACAACCAGGCCCATTTCACCTTCTCCCGTCTTGACACCCTCGTCTAAATCCCTGTCATGGCGCGACAGCAATGTATCCTTTTCAACAATATCCGCTCCCTTCCCGCCAACAAGAACCGCTTCCTGCACACCCTTGCCTGCCACCCACCACGTGGATGCCTTCCTCCTCAATGAAACCTTCCTCCAACCCCACCACTCCATCCACACTTCGCCCTATCTCCTCCACCGCTCCGATAATCCCCTCCCAATTGCGCGTGGCGGAGTTGCCATTGGTCACCACTGCCAGATCCCCGTTCGGCTCCAACCTCTCCTTCCTGACCCCACCGAACACCTGATCCTTAGTCTCTTTTTCCCCGACCTTACCATTACCTGCGCCACCATCTATGTCCGCCCCAACGCCCCTATTCCCTTCGACTTCCTCTCCCACATTGACCGCACCTTCTCCTCCTACGTGATCGCCGCCGACCTCAATATCCATAGTCGTTCCACTGCCCAGTTACGGCGGTGGCACCGGTTCCTCTCCTTCCTTCAAGGCGACCTCATCCCCATCCCCCAGCACACCCGTCCCGAATCCAACTCCACTCCCGATGTTATCCTCTCCTCCCTCAACCTCCTTGGCCGCATAACGGTGGATGTCCTGGAGCCTATTGGTAGCGACCATCTCCCTGTCCTCCTCACCGTTTCAGACGGTCGTCGCCCCCGCCCCGACCCTCATAATGACCCTCCCCATAAATACGTCCATGACTATTCCCGTGCCAACTGGAATGCCTACCGGGATACCCTCTCCACCCGGGTCGGTAGCCACCCTTTCACCTACCACCACCCCGACGATGTCACCCATGCTGCCTCCTTTCTCCAGCAGACCTTGTCTGAGGCCGTGGAGGCCCACGTCCCTACTGTCGCCATCCAGCCCCACCGTCCTACCTTACCCCCACAGGCCGTCCTCGTCCTCCGTGAATCCCGCCGTCTCTACCGTGCCTTCCTCCGCACACGTGACCCGGACACACTACGACGCTACCGGCAACTCCAGTGACACATTCGTAATTTGCTCGCGGCTAAGAAACGCCGGGACTGGCGACAGACATGCACCCGTTTAAATGCTACCCTACCTATCAACTCGTCCAAGTTCTGGTCAGCCTTCAGTCGCCTTACCGGAACTAAACCCTCCCCCTACTATCCTCTTCTCCATGATGATCACCCCTTCCCTGACACCCTTAGTAAGGCCAATCACTTTGCCTCCTACCTCTCCGATGTATTTTCCATCCCCGATGATCCCCAGTTTGATTACGCCCTCTTCCCGGATATCCGCGATCGAACTGACACCTCTGTCCCTCCCCTCGCTCCTGGTTTCCAGTACTTGGACAACATTGCACACACGGAACTCAATGCCCCTATCACTACACAGGATCTCATTGCTACACTCCGCACCAAACGCAACACCGCTCCTGGTCACAATCGTGTCACCTACCGTCACCTTCGTGAAGCTCCTGTCTCTTTCCTCTCCACCCTGGCCAGGCTCTACAATGTAGTCCTGTCCAGCGGTTACTACTCCGACCTGTGGAAAACCTCCCGTATCCTCATGTTCCTTAAACCTGGCAAACCGCCGTCCGCCGTCTCCTCATACCGTCCCATCAGCCTTACCTCGGTCTTCAGCAAGGTCCTGGAATCTATCCTCACCCGACGCATCCACCAGCATCTCTGCCAGCACCACCTCCTTCCCGTTATGCAGTGTGGCTTTCGGCCGTCCTTCTCTTCTGACGACCTTCTCCTTCACCTCACCCATCTCCTTTCTGACCAGCTTAATTCCCGTCGCTCCGCGATCTTCCTCTCCCTGGACCTCGAACGTGCTTATGACCGCGTATGGCATTCCGGTCTCCTCTTCAAGCTCCAAACCTTCGCCCTTCCCATTAACTACGTCCATCTGATCGACTCCTTTCTCTCCCGCCGTCCTTCCTATGTCACCATCCATAACACAGATTCCTACACCTTTTTCCCCTCCACCGGTGTGCCCCAAGGCTCCGTCCTCTCCCCCCTTCTGTACCTTTTGTACACGACGGACATGCCACCGTCGTCACCCCCCGTCCACCTTCTCCAGTTTGCCGATGACATCGCCTTCCTTGCCCTTGCCCCCACCCTACAGCACTCCCAACACCTTCTCCACTCCCATCTTGACCGGTTCACCGCTTGGTGCAACCAGTGGTTGCTCAAGGTCAATCCCTCCAAAACCCAGGCGATCATTGTAGGCAAACCCACCCCTTCCTTCCGCCTCCTTGATTTCTATATCACCATCTCTGGCCGTCCTATCGCCCTCACCCCCACCCTTAAGTACCTTGGCGTCACCCTCGACCGTCGCCTCTCCTGGACTCCCCACCTCCGGACAATCCAAGCCAAGGCACGCTCCCGACTCAGTCTCCTCAAGCTCCTCTCCAGCCGTACGTGGGGTCTGGACACCTCCACCATCCTCCACACCTATAAATCCCACATCCGGCCTATCCTTTGTTACGCCCATCCGGCTTGGATCTCCGCCCCCCCTACCTTTTATAAATCCCTCCAAATCCTTGAACGCCATGCTCTCTGCCTCGCCTATCGCATCCGTCTCCCCTCCCCCACGCGGATCCTGTACGATCTCATCCCCTTCCCCCACCTCCTCCTTTTCCTTGAAAGGATACGGATCCTGTACACCTCCCGTAAACTCGATCCTCCTCACCCACTAGTCTCCCCGATCCTCTCCCACCCCTGCCCACTGCCGCACCTGTATTCCCACATCCCACCCGGTCTCCATCTCTCCACCCTCCTTACCCTCTCCCAAGGTGGCTTCCATCAGCTCCCCCTCCTTAATGATGTCCTCCTCCCCTCCATCTACCCCTCCTATCAACTTTGACCCTACCCCACCCCCCACTTCCGGTGTCCTTTCCTTTAGGCACCCTCCCTCCCTTCTCTTCCCTTCCCTTCTCTTTCCTTTTCCCCCGTCCCCTCCCTCCACCCCTGTTCCCCCGGGCTTCCCCTCCCGCTTCCTCCCTCCCCCTATCTCCCCTGCCCGTGGCATCTCTGCTCTCCCCTCTCGCTCTCCCACTCCCCTTCCTCCTCCTCCTCCTCTCTTGGCAGGTCCCCGGACTCGCACACGCATAGTGAACATTCGCGCGCCGGAGATCATCGCCATCAGTGTCTCGTGTGTGTGCCTTCGTTTTGTGTTTAGCGTTCTTTCGCAGTTACACCTCCACTGTTCACATGTGCCGTCGCAGTCCTCCGTGTTATGTGCGCCGTGTCAACAAGTGTTAGTGCTTTTATCGTCCAGCGTGAACGGCTTCATGTTTATTGTTTTTTGTCTCTACCTTTTTTGCCCGCCATTTTCATTGTGTTGTCTGTGTCACCTATATGTCATATGATTGTACCACTTAAGGCTGAAGAGCAGCGTAATATGCTGCTGACAGCCCGCCTGTATGAGGTGCTTAAAATTACAATAAAGAAGAAAAAAAGTTCAGCCACATGTGAAACGTCAACCACGACCTGCAACAAATCATGATGCCCAAGTAGGTCCTTTAGCTGCTGTCGCGGCTAATCTGCACATCAGTAGCAGACACATTGCGCGAGGACCGGGAATCTCAAAAATGTTGGTGTTGAGAATTATACATCAACATCGATTGGACCCGTACCATATTTCTATGCACCAGGAATTGCATAGCGACGACTTTGAATGTTGTGTACAGTTCTGCCACTGGGCAAAAGGGTAATGACGGGACGATGACCGATTTTTTGCACGCGTTCTATCTAGCGTCGAAGCATCATTCACCAACAGTGGTAAAGTAAACCGGCATAATACGCACTACTGGGCAGCGGAAAATCCAAGATGGTTGCGACAAGTGGAACATCAGCGACCTTGGCGGGTTAATGTACAGTGCGGCATTATGGGAGGAAGGATAATTGGCCCCCATTTTATCGATGTCCATCTAAATGGTGCTATGTATGCTGATTTCCTACGTAATGTTGTACCGATGTTACTACAAGATGTTTCACTGCATGACAGAATGGCGATGTACTTCCACCTTGATGGAGGTCCGGCACATAGCCCGCGTGCGGTTGAAGCGGTATTGAATAGCATATTTCTTGACAGGTGGATTGGTTGTCGAAGCACGTTCACCGGATCTGACGTCCCCGGATTTCTTTCTGTGGAGAAGTTGAAGGATATTTGCTATCGTGATCCACCGACAACAACTGACAACATGTGTCAGCGCATTGTTAATGCATGTGCGAACATTACGGAAGGCGAGCTACTTGCTGTTGAGAGGAATGTCGTTAGGCCTACACGTATTGCCAAATGCATTGAGATTGACGGACATCATTTTGAGCATTTATTGCATTAATGTGGTATTTACAGGTAATCATGATGTAACAGCATGCATTCTCAGAAATGATAAGTTCACGAAGGTACATGTATCACATTGGAACAACCAAAATAAAAAGTTCAAACGTACCTACGTTCTGTATTTTAATTAAAAAAACCTACCTGTTACCAACTGTTCATCTAAAATTGTGGGCCATATGTTTGTGACTATTACAGCACCATCTGTCACAAAGCGAAAAAAGTGGCCGAACTAAAACATTCATATTTCATTATGTACTACACGAATAAGTAATAAAAAATGGGGGTTTCTATTTTAAAAAACGCAGTTGATATCCGTTTGACCTATGGAAGCGCCATCTAGAGGACTAACCATAGCGCCATCTGGTTTCCCCCTTCAAGCTAGACAAGTTTCGTTTTTTGTAGTTTTTTCGTTTGACGCTTATTTCGTGAGATATTTGGCCTGGTCACGATCAATGGACCACCCTGTATATTGGTGCATGACTCTTTTTCAATATGTTAACAAGAGTGATCCCATTCACACCTACAGAGAAACACGCACGCTATTTACAGTGATCAAGGTGCAGCTGCAGGTTAAATGCACCTGTGTGGCCGGGCTGCAGGAGGCAGCCAAGTGTGCAGGCAGTGTATAGCCAACGAGGCTGCAGCATAAACCTGGCCTGTCTACAGACAGGCTGAGGACCATCTAACACTACTTACAAGGTGTGGTGTGCGTACTGTAAGACCTTCAGTACACACACCATCACATTATTTGACTTGTTGCTCTAACGATGTAGGCGAGTGTCAGCAATATGTCTCGTGGTCTTATCGTGGCATGTTTATCTTCTGCCGTTAGGTCAGACGATAGAAATGCCATTGCACACTTAGAGTAGCACAGTGACGGTGACCAAACTTGACAATCTGAAGTTCCTTTGGTATTGGTACGTTAATCTTATTCTCACATATATCTCTGATACTGGACAAAAGTGTCTATACATTTATCTTCATGGCTATGTACAGGAATATGGTAATCTTATTAGGCGCAAACTGAAACTTGACTATAGACTGGTACAGACAAATATAGAACTCGTACAGACTGGTGTAGACAAATGCAGACTGACTGATCGGAGGTCTGTACACTCGTTATAATACCTCGCGTGTTCATGTATCAATGCACGAGTGTGATCCGCGAGGAGAAAAGGTTCTACGTTAGCAGCAATCTCATTGGCTGCGTTACATATTAATACGTGGATCGGCGGAAGCAGAATTTGGTCTGTCTCTATGGCAGCATCATCTCGTAGTGCGGAGACGGACGAGCGCTGCGCCTGCACTGTTGTGCTTAGCAGGGCGCCTCCGGCTCCAAAAGCCCATATAGATGATGTTTCATTGAATGGTTTGCGTGCTGACACTTGTTGATCTGCAGCAATTTGCTGAAGGATTGCACTTCTGTCACACTGAGTGATTCTCTTCAGTGTCTTTGTCCCGTTCTTGCAGGATCTTTTTCCAGCCACAGCGATGTCGGAGATTTGATGTTATACCAGATTCCCGATATTCATGGCCATACGGGAAAATCCCCACTTCATCGTTACCTCGCAGATGCTGTGTCGCATCACTCGTGTGCTGACTATAACACCACGTTCAAACTCACTTAAATCTTGATGACTTGCCATTGTAGCAGCAGTAACAACAACTGCGCCAGACACTTGTCTTACATAAGCGTTGTCAACTGCAACGTCATGCTCTGCCTGTTTACATATCATCTGTATTTGAATACGCATGCCTATACCAGTTTCTCTGGCACTTCAGTGTATCCGCTCTCGCCGACACAAACCGTTTATGAAACAAAGCCGCTCATAAAGGAAACAGGGCGGTATCGATACATTAAGGGCCCAATAGCCACACCTCTTCTTCAACACGTATTCTTCAGAAGAATGAACAGCCCTGGATCTATGGCTTTCCGAACCGAGGCAAAATTTGATAGTGGAGCCCCCCCCCTCCTCCCTCTCCTCCCTCTCGCGCGTTTGAGGTGGACATCAAAAATTGAGAAAAAAATCGATTTTTCAAATATATGCTCATTTTATAGCGCGCATCTTTCTGAAGAGTATGATATATCAAACATATATATTCGAGGAAATATAAGGCATATTGTTCGGTCTTAAGTCTGCCAATATACAGTACTATGCATCTTCACACAGCATTCTTCCATCGTACATCACTGTATCTCGCTCTGTGAAATTCAAATGTGTATATTTTGTAATGGATGCAATCAAAGCTATATTTATGACAGTGGAAATTAAAATGTGGAGTCTCTCCTGCTCCCAGTTGGCCAGATTGACATATTAGTCCCCTTGAAAAAATCTTACAATGACTACTGGGTGGGATTATTTGTGTGAGAGAGAATAAGAACTCTTCAGAAAATTTGCACTCTCTATTGCCTGTTAGCCAATAACTTGCTCTTTTGTGTGAGGTAAAATTAAATATGGGAAACATAAAACCAGTAAAGACAAGACACAAGCAAGACAGTACACATTTCTTCAACCCTTAGGTCCCACCTTTTTTTCTATCTAATCTTGCTACAGCTTTACACAGCGAGCTTTCCTTTCTGTGAAAGAATCTATTATCTCATCAAAGTTCGTCAAGCGTTCTGCTGCATGAAAAATCAAAATGTTCAACCTATTAATGTCTACCTTTGAGCACCAAAAAGTAAACATTTTTCTTGGGAGCTTGTTAATATTAACAATTTTTTGTAAAGTCATAAAGAGTGAAACAAAGCAAGGGTTCGTTAAAAGCGAGAAGGAATAACATTGTTCTTATGGGAGTTTCAAGAGCACCGACAGAAAAATTCGTTAAAAGCTGTATTTCCTTAAAAGCGGATTTGTTAATTTGGGGTTTTAATGAATAAGAAATGCCGAAGTCCTGCATATCATGGTAATAATAGGACTGCTGAGTTTGTCAAATAATAATAATCACAGATACATATTATAAATAGTATCCATCATATTACAATTCTTTATTCCATTATGGTGGATTCATACACTATTAGTCATAAATGCATATTACTTCAAAATGTGAAACTATTATTTGCATATGAAATTATTTGAATGTAAACGATATGGTAGAACCTTCAACACAGAAGCTATCACTGGAATGCTCATGTATCTGAAGTAACCACAGTCAAGTATTGCAAAGTATTTCTATCAAGTAAAAATGTTAATCAATCAATGTTTACATAGAATAAACTAAAATATGTTGAATTTAGAGAGATACATGTCAAGGTTTGATGTTAATAAATGCGAGGACTAGGACTGAATTATTCTTTTAAAATACATAATAATACAAGAGTAGTATACTTCTCATATGCAGCATATTGCAACGGTGACAACATGACAAAACCTGTTCTTTACTGAATACCTTTCTAAACATTTGTGTTCCATTAAATTCATTACTTTTTTAGAAATTATTTTATAATGACAGAACTTTTTGCACATCATCAGGGAACATAATCTCCTCACATATTTTCTACTTTAAAAATGGTTCTCTGGTTTAATTTCATTTTGAGCAACCCCCTAACAATTTAATAAAAGCTCTTCTCCAAGAAATTTAACACTTAATTCCAGTGTACCAAAATTTATCTGTATATGACCAAGTTCTCACCTTTTATAGTTTTCAAACTTACATGTCGTCTGAAAAATCTCCTAACTGTCAGACTTCACAGTAAAATGCGCTTCAGATAAAACACAAAAGTTGTTAAAGTTTGAAATCTCACCTTAGTATTCTCTTCTCATAACAAAATCCTTATATATAAATTGTAGCCTTCTGCAGGTGAAAAATACGTCCACAATCTGCCTTACAATTGAAATAAATGGTTGTAGCTCTGCCATAAGTTGCATTGACATGTATCTTTTTTTAATTTCTTAATGGTGACTAGTTTTGGACACCTGTATCCATTTTCAAACCATCTGTAAGTGTGACAAATACAGGTGATAGCCCATGTACAAAAACTGTCCATGTAGTGGTCAAAGCAGTACTATGCCCAACTCAGCAAAAATACACGACATAGGATGAACATCAGAGAACTCTTTATTTATTTCTGTCTTATGTGGTGTATTTTACTGTTGTTGAACTGGCCATAGTACTGTTGGTCACTGCACAAGCAGTTCTTGTACACAGGCAATCACCTGTATGAAGGACAGTTTGGAAATGGACACATGTGTCTGAAATTAATCACCACCAAGAAATTTAAAAAAAAATATACGTCTCAAAGCAACTTATGATGGAGCTACAACCATTTTTTTCAAAATCCTTATTAATGCTTCCATTAAAATGACCATATTCCATTGTTGACTACAGATCTTGAAAATGACAGTGGTGAACAAACAAGTCTGATTTCCTTCCTTTTCACTTACAAATATAGCACAATAGTTTCCTAAATAGATCGAAGAATTTATGTTTATGCAATCTCCATAAAACCGGGCACCACAGAAAGTTGAATTATATCTAATGTCATTAGTTGCAAAAAGATCTTTCCCCTAAAGCAGCCAAATAACATAGCTTCTCAAATGCAATTCTTCTTCACTGAGCAAGCATAAATATAAACATATCTTTCAATCATAGCAGTGAAAAGTACCTTTAGTGCAACCATGTTTCAAATATTCTCAGATTCAACCAATTAGACTCAAACTACATTGCAGAAGCATAAGAAACTTTTTCCCTCTTCAGGAAATAATAGATTATTCATTGATAGTGCTGTGAAACTATACTTGAAAAACTCTAGTACATGTACACCTAACATCCAATGAAGAAGGATAGCATGATAGTAGAAGATAACTTGAAATACTTGCAGAATAGTCAGAGAATGAATGGGGCTCTGGAAACAGAATTTTTTTAAGCAAAATCCATGTTAGCTCACAGCTCTGTGTTCACCAGTGACATAGTATACAAATGGGCATATAACCACCTGGAGTCCTTGAAGTGATCGTGTAGATAAATCACCATTATTTTCGAAATCATCTGCTTCTTCTTTTTACATAAATTTGTTTCACTGCATTTGTTTTGAATTGACATTACACATACACATTGTTAGTGCAGGTGTGATTTCACGGCTGCTAGAGTGTGTATGAACAGTTAGCAGACATTTTACATCAGTGTAAAATTGTCTCTTAAAAGGCTGAAACAGTTAACAATGACTCTGTAGCCAAGCTATATGTAACTATGTACAGTCTCACCGAGAGTAAGCAAAATCCAAGGAATAAAGAGCACTGATGCTGCAGCATCATCTGTGGCAGCACGTGCAATTCCACTTGACAAGCCCAATGACAACAAACAGCAGATGGCGGCAAATGACTATGATGTGTCATTACATTAGCCCCTATGGTGGAAGCAAAGCACCATCTCTGAAACATGCAGCAAAACGCATGTGCCATCCAAGCTGGTTGTGCGTGCTGTTTGTGGAATTAAGTCGGATAGCTGTTGAGCTTGCAGTTGCAGTCATGTGAGGTCGTGGTTGCAGTACTGGCACGGATATATGAAGCTGTTCTCTTGAAACACTGGCCAGTCAAAATTGCATGAAAGATGTATGCTAGTTTGAAGTGGTCAGTGAAGAGTCGTGGTCTTGCCATTGATGGAAGTATCTAATGTCCATGCACTTCTTTGTAACGCCACTGTGTGAGCCTGTGTATGGAGTTTGTGGAGAAGATTTCACACTGTCTGTTCATTGTGTTACCTGTGAACAGTTGCCCCTGTCGTGCTACACGTAACAGATTGTTGTACAGTGTCTGCAACCTTGATGGAGATGAAAACAAGAGATGCGCTCACACAAGTGATGTAGAAAGTCTGGCTAATCATGCAAAGTGGACTGCAGAGAATCAGTGTTGTTAAATTTGCCCAGAAGCCGTGTTGGTTCGCCAAGAACCAGTTCTGCCGATGAAATGTCTGGTTTATACGCATTTATAGACCAAGTAACACAATCGGTAGAGCAGTTGCCCAAGTTGTGTCTTGGAACGTGAGAGCAGCTTTGAGCAAACGGAACGACTGCTTTAACCATTTATGGTGGACGTACCCGCAGAAAATTGCAATGTTGGTGTATGGCTCTGATTCAATTTGTTATGTGCTGTGAGCAACCAAATCTTGATAACCATGTGTACATGAAAGCGGAGGCTAATGTTTCCATGGAGATGTTGCCCAATGGTAGTGCCTCCGGCCATCGAGTGAAATGATCTATGATAGTCAATAGGTATTGCTGAGCATCTGCTGGACGTGACGGACCCACTGCGCTGAGATATACATGCACGAAATGTGAGGCTATGTCGGAGAATTTGCCCACTGGTGCAAGTATGTGATGAGACACTTTGCTGTATTTGCGTGGCATGCAGGTGCTCATCCTCTAGCGGCAGTCCTCCTCCATTCCCAATCAGACAAAGTGCTTAAACTGCACGTGGAACATCACATTGACTCTCTGATATGAAGCAAGTTCTGTAAATTGTCAAAATCTTACTTGCGAAACTGAGCAACCAGAAATGACCGGTATCTTCCATTCAAGATGTTACGATATATTTTAACATCTGCACCAGGGATGCAAATGAGTTGCAACTTTAATGCTGAGCTGGTACCTTTCAGGATAGTGTGAAGGTCTAGGTCAGTCCATTGCACCTGGGCAACTGCATTGAAAGCAATGGGGCTCAAAACGCTGTTGACTCATGAAAGGCAGTTGGCTACCATTTTGTCCATACCACAGATGTGGCTGATTTTGGCAGGAAACTGCATGATAAATTCCAGATTATTATATTATCGTGATGAACAGTTGCTGCTATTTCACTTGAATGCATTGATTAACAGTTTATGGTCCACACAGACAGTGAAATCTCTCGTTTCTGTGACCAAAAATGGATGATGGCTTCATGCATGGCGAGACGTTATCGGCTGTAAGTACTCCACTTTCGTTGTGACAGCAACAGTTTATGAGAATAAAAGGCTAACATTTGCCACGAACCATCTGCTCGTTGTTGTAATACTGCACCTATAGCTGTTAGGTTGGCATCAACAACTATTGCTAAGGCTGCTTCAAGTGTAGGATGCGTCAGGAGTGCAGGGTTTGTCAACTTTGTCAAATGGCATCAAAAGTGGAGCTCATGGCCTCAGCTCACTGCACCGCAGAGTTTCCCTTAACATTTGGACTAGAATATGCTGCAGTTAACACTTCTTGTAGTTCTGCTGCCTGCAGTGGATGCCAGTGATAAAAATTTAGCATCCTTAGAAACTGACATTGCTCCTTGACAGGGCTTAGCTTCTGTATTCTGATCTGACTCCGACCGGTCCTCACCGGTGGCCAACCCAGTTACTGCTCACATTTACTCTAACCCCTCACCTGTAGTCGAGTGGGAGGTCGCCCCAGGGCGAAGCAGGTGGCGAAAGACTTCCCAGGCGGCAGCACATAAGGCCTCCCCAGTTTTTCTGACAAACAGGCTCCAGGTGCTGTCTGTGGCTGACATTATCGCTGAGCCAGATGCTGTCGCCTGTCCTGTTTCAGAGGAAACCACTCAGCCTGCAAGATCCAGGAAATCGCAGAGGGTGGTATTATTGGTAGTTGGGAGCTCCAATGGTAGGCGCATTATGGGGCTCCTTAGGGACTTGGCTGACAAGAAGGGTAAGAAAACCAATGTGCACTCCATGTGCATACTGGGCGGAATCATTCCAGATGTAGAAAGGGTCCTCCCGGATGCCATGAAGAGCACAGGGTGCAGCCAACTGCAGGTGGTTCCTCACGTTGGTACCAATGATATGTATTACTTTGGATCTGAAGAGATTCTTTCAGGTTTCGAGCAGCTAACAGAAGTGGCAAAGGCTGCCAGTCTTGCTTGCAAAATGAAAGCAGAGCTGACCATTTGTAGCTTAGTCGACAGGGCCAATTGCGGACCTCTGGTATAGAGCCAAGTGGAGTCCCTGAATCAGAGGCTCAGATGGTTCTGCGACCGTGTAGGCTGCAGATTCCTCGACTTGCCCCAAAGGGTGGTTGGGTTTCGTGTCCCATTGAATAGGTCAGGTGTTCACTATACGCTGGAGGCGGCTACACAGGTAGCAGGGACTGTGTGGCATGGACTGGACGGCTTTTTAGGTTAGAGTGTCTCGGAAAAACACAAGAAGGGCTTCAGTCACACAGGGAGCAGGCTGAACACAGGAAGAACGTAGAGACAGGATCATTGGTATAACAGTTGTAAATTGTCGTAGCTGGGTTGGGAAAGTACCAGAGCTCTAAGCGCTAATAGAAAGCACTCATGCTCAAGTTGTTAAAGGCACTGAAAGCTGGCTAAAGCCGGATATGAGCTCAGCCGAAATTTTTGCGAAGAACCTAACGGTGTTCCGAAAGGATAGGCTAAACAAGGTTGGCGGTGACGTGTTTGTTTGCTGACAGAAGAAGTTTAACTTGTCACGAAATTAAAGTAGATACTTCCTGTGAGTTAGTATGGGCAGACGTCATTGTTGGCAACCGGAGTAAAATAATAATTGGATCCTTTTACCGACCTCCCAATTCAGATGATACAGTTGCTGAAAGGTTCAAAGAAAACTTGAGTTTGATTTCAAACACGTACCCGACTCATACGATAATAGTTGGTGGTGACTTTAATTTACCCTCGATATGTTGGCGGAAATACATGTTTAATTTCGGAGGTACGCATGAAATATCATCTGAAATTGTGCGATTTGGTGCCTACTCGATACTGGAGGGACATTCGTGCTTTTATTAATATGCACAATATTATGCAGCACCTGCTTCGGAGCTCCAGGGGACCTAGTTAGAGCAGTAAATCGGCATAATAAAGATATGTAATTACAGTCCTTCTCTTGCATCAGTTTGCACCGTTACAGTTGTGCTATGACGAAACCCAGTTGTACTCACACCAGTAACCCTGTTCACTAATCGGGAATTCGTCACATCTGGCATAAACTGGCAGTACACCAGGAAATCCGCACCAATGGTTAGCTCTGAGACATCACTGACATTTAAGTCCCAGATCAAAGCATGGCAACATCATATATTCAATTCTACATGCCGAGTATGTCGATACTGTGGAACTGTTTTAGCAACCGACAAGCAGAAAGTTTTCAGTGGGCAACAGCGATGCACCAAGGTCCATGACAGTATCCTCAAATTGGAACCTGTATCTACTAGACGTTTTAGTCCTCACCTGTCACAAATAAATAGGAGCTGTGATTCTGTCCAGCAGCTGAGTGCACCTAAGATCAACTGTTGCTGGCATTTGAGAACAAACACAGACTTGTGCACTTGTGTGCCTGTTTGCCAAACTTTCAATGATACCGTCATACAGATCGTTCTGGGTTAGAAGACAAGATGTTATTCGAGGATTTGCTCCTGGATCTGCGCAATATCATCATCCATCCTTGCTGAGCATTTGTTGGATGTGGTCTTCTCATGAAATGGCTACTCTTCGGATGAGCTCAGATTTCAGTTTCCTATAACGTTTCTGCCACAGGCTTTGCAGTTGTAATATCTTGAACTTCCTCGGTATATTGATGGTCAAGTTGGCTCGCTACCAAGAAAAACTTCAATGAATCATTGGTAATTCCTACATAATGAAAATTTCCCTTGACTGGAGCAAACCATATTACGGGACTGTGGGGCAAGAATAGTGGCAAACATATGACTAATCACGATTCTCTGGATTCTTCTTGCATCTTGTAATTGTCATCTTGCATACTTCTTTAAACTTGGATCACTACAGGGTCACCAGTTTATATGCACCTGTGATTAGGACTGCTTGGCTTTGTTAGGTGTGTTATCTTGTAAGTCTGCTAGCATGTGTCAGTTTATCCACTCTCTGAATTATGTAGAACAATAACTTTATTTATGAGAAAAGTGAACAAATGCATTCAGCTCATTTATAAACAGTTAGGCACCGTTCATATCAAGGCGATATAAGATAAGTGATACATCATAAGAGATAAGTGATACATTGTAAAAGACATACGATACGTGAAATGCACGGACAGATACTTGAAATCTAAAGGGAGGTGACAGAAAATGTTCACGGCGGTGCAACATTTCGTAAATGACATATCTCCCCCACTGCCACTTGCTGGTCTCTGCTGCGATTAGTAGCGTGCAATATTTCGAGCTGTTAACATGACGGGAAGAAGAGAAGACAATTCTGTACTTATTTCATTAATTTATTGAAAGCTCATCAGTGCATCTGAAATTATTCCATTGCCACATACAGTAAGGGCCAAAATGCGTGAAGCTGTTGAGGCCAATACTGCTGAAATTACAGCACTAAAAAAGTCTGTGTCTGAATACGAGAAAAAGGCACGAGAGTTGGAAGTGAAACTATCTCCCGCAACAGACGTGCTAGAACAGTACCAAAGGCGAAATAGTCTACGACTGTTTGGAGTAGCAGAAAATAAGGAAGAAGACACAGACAACCTGCTTATAGAGGTTGCGCGTGAAAAATTAGGTGTTGAAGTGACCGAGGCAGACATTGACAGGAGCCATCGGGTGGGACGAAAACTACCAGGTGCTACCAAACCTCGTCCAATAATAATTAAAATTGTCTCGTACCGAAAAAGGGCAGAGATCTTTACCCAGAAGAAGAAGTTAGCAAGGACAGGGCTTACAATAAGGGAAGATCTGACACACGAACGGCTGAAGATTTTAAACAGTGCCATATCCCATTTCGGTCTTCAGAATGTGTGGACTCAGGATGGCAGAGTAATCATTAAGACAGCAGCTGGAAAGAAGACAGTCACAAACATGACAGAACTGAATAGTATTAAGTGAAGCTACTCGAGCCAAAAGTGCAAACTTAACACCATTTGCAAATTGTAACAGCCCCATACTCAGATATAGTCTTGTAATTGTATTTACTTTTTAATTATACCCATATTTGTACCTTCAACTAATTGTTTTTGTAACTGTATTAACTTTTCACTATTTTTTTGTCTCTGTAGCTCTAACCATTACTTAATTTTCGTTACTGCTAATACTTTTTTCATTTTCTCAGTTTATTCTCTTCCATTCTGTAATAGTTCTATTGCAATTATTAGTCTCTCCTTTAGTTCATTAATCACCCATCTCTTCGGTTTAAATTGTTCATAACAAAAATCATCATCAATATCACTTTAGCAAATTTCAATCTAATTGTAGCTTCCTACGATAATCACTACCAGTATCACTTTAGTAAATTTCAATTTAATTCTAGCTTCCTACGATAATCTATTAATTATTAAGGTTACTTCTCTCTGCTGGCAGCATCGGCCTCTTAAATAACTCCCCTTTCCCTTATCTCCACCCTAACCTGTTTCAAATACGCTAATTACATTTCTCCTCTTACGACATAGGATACACAGTGACACACAGCCGTCACTATTTTGGTCATATTCTCCTTGCACCGAATACCACTAATCCATTTTCTATACTCGTGCAACCTCAGGAAATCTCTTGCAGTCGCCTTTCTTTCGGCACTCATGGAGACACAAACAGGGCGCGCAAAATCTCGGACACCCCTGTGTTACGTCACTTGGCGGAAGCACAGGCCAGTGCCCCTCGCGGCAGGTGGTGCCTAACAAAGGGACAAACCAGTCTGCCACAGCAAGGAGGCCACCTAAATGGCAAGCAGAAGTCCCTTCAACCGACTAAAATCCTTCCCAAACCTGCAACTGCCACCCAACCCCCTACCCGATCCCAGTTCCTCAAATCCCCCCCACTCAAGTCCACCACATCCAAGCAGCGGCGTGTAAGGAAGGACAAGAAGGAGAAGCTCTCCAAGGGGGAAAAGCACTCCACCACCCCCATCCCAACCACTTCCACACCCTCTGAGGAGCCTGCGCCCCCGACAGCACCTGTCGTCATCCTAGGAGGGGACCAGGAAACACCAGCACTGGAAGGGGACCGCATAACCGGGCAGGATTCGGATGATTTCGTCCTGGCGAGGAAAACCTTTCGCCAGCCGAGGCTCCCGCCGGCCCGGGGAGTGGAACCCACCCAGAACAGGTTCCAGGCGGTGGCCGATGAGCCAGAGACACCACAAGACACAACAACACAAACACAAAATCAGGTCACCCACCACCTCCCTCCGATCGTCGCGGAGTTCACTCAGAACTACGAGGAACTCTACGAAATGTTAAAAACAGCAATCGGGGGAGGCAATTTCAAGGCAAAACCTGCAGGTGGAGACAAAATAAAAATAACATTACTCACACTCGAGCACTACACCACAATAAAAACACTTCGCAACAGCAAAAACATACCCCACTACACTTTCTCCACAACAAAAACACGTAATAAAAACATAGTCATCAGAGACCTACCAAGACGAGTGGCCCCCCAGGCGATCAAAACAGACCTGACTGCCCAGGGGTACGTCGTCAAGGCGGTCCAACAGATGGGAAACATAGGGAGCAAATAGCCCCTGTATCAGGTGACACTGCCAGACGTCCCACAAAACAAAAGGGACGTTAAGATGATCCTGGCGGTCCCTGTGACCACTGAACCACTGCGCCGCAAAAACAAGACGGTGCAGTGCTTCACATGTCAGGGCCTCAACCACATTGCGGCACACTGCTCCACGGCAGTGAGGTGCAGAAAATGCGCCGAGGCCCATGACACAAGAACTTGCAACATAAAACACACGGATCCGCAAGTAAGGTGCGCGCTGTGTGGCAAAAACCACACAGCGGGTTACCAAGGTTGCAAGGTCCATAAAAGACACACACAGCAGGCAAAGGGCGCAAAGGCCGCCCCCCACACACGAAAAGAAAACACCACAAACCCATCCAGACACACAAGAAACCAAAACATGACAACACACACGGACAAGGCCTGGGTAAAACCAAGGCCGGACACACTGAGGGCGACTTATGCGGAAGTGGTTTCTCCTCCGAGGAACCACGAAAGCGTGGCCCAATCACCACAACACCAGACACTATCACGAGAACAACACCGGGAAACACAGAGCAACAACGACCAGGTCCACCATGACGGAGGAAGATCTAGGGAACCCCACACACACTCCCCCCCCCCCCCCCCATGGACCAGTTGTTAGGCGTAATGGTGCAGACCATGAATCTCGTCATGGAAATGATGAAGGAATTCAGGGAAGCCCAGAAGCAGAACACACAGATCCTCGTCGCCCTTCAGGCATCAGTCCAGCAGTCGCTCCCCTCTGCGACTTCCTCAGTAGTATCAAAACCCCATCATGAATAGACGACCGAATATTCAAGGCCTGACAATGTGCGTCTTTAACGCAGACGGCATTGTTAATCAAGAGGTCGAGTTCAGAGAACTCATGAAGGAGTTCTCCATCGACATATGCATGATGGGGGAAACCCACCTAAAACCGGGAATAAAAGCGACAGTTCCCAACTACATTAGCTACCGTAAAGATAGGCCAACCCAAGGCGGAGGAGTGGCCATATACATAAAAAGAGGGATCCCCCACCACCAGGTATTCTTACCAGCTACCAATAAAATCGAAGCAGTGGCGGTGGAAGTAACCACTGCCACTGGACCCCTAACAATTGTTGCAGTCTACCGACCCCCACATGACCAGATAGATGAGGGAGACATAGCTGCTCTAGGGCAAATTGAAGGCAAACTCGTAATAGGGGGAGACTTCAATGCCAAACACCCTGACTGGAATTCTAGAGTAACCTCCAGAGCAGGCGCCAAACTGCAACAACTAGCGCGCACCCACCACTTCGAATCATGGGGTCCAGTCGAGCCCACACATTTTCCAAAAAACAGAAGCAGGCCCGATGTGTTAGACATAGCTCTCACTAGGAGGATCGCAGGATTTGTGACCGCAAGGACGATCAACAGAATGTCCTCCGACCACAACCCAGTGATTCTAGAAGTCGATGTGGGAGAATGGGTAGCACTCCCACGGTACCAGACGTCTTACAAACGCACAGACTGGGAGCGATACCAAGAAACTGTCGCCTCTGATATCGCTCGCGCTCCGCCACCTACTGCCGAAACAGTAGAACAAGCGCTACTAGACTTGACAGGCACCATCTTGCAGGCAGCAGAAGAGGCCACCCCACCACAAAGGGATGGCCCTCCACCGCAAATACAGCTCCCGGAACACTTGCTAGCTCAAATCCGACACAAGAACAGAGTGGCAAAAGAGTGGAAGATCACCAGAAATCAGGCCACCAGGAGGCTGCTCAATTGTCTACAGAGAGAACTGAAGGTAGCGCTCAATGAGCACAGAAACCAGCAATGGCAAAACCGCCTCACAGCTCTCAAAGTAGACGATCATACACTTTGGCAAGCAACCAAACAATTCACAAAAAGACGCGCTAGGATGCCGCCACTGCACGGCGAGCGGGGACTGGTCTGCAGCCATGCTGAGAAGGCCAACGCCCTCGCCGACTCCTTCGAGAAGCAGTTTCAAACGGCTGAACCCCAGGATAAACAATATGAAGAGGTAGTCAGTCGTCAACTGGCCGTCTTCCTCAATGCTGAGGACGAACCCATACTTTTTGCCCCCGAGGACGTGGCAAGAGTAATCAGGTCCCTCCCTACAAAAAAGGCGCCAGGGCACGACAGTGTCACAAACCAGTTAGTCAAAAAACTCCCACCCACAGCGATCACACACCTCGCGAATGTTCTCAACGAGATTACTCGTTCCCAGCTTGCTGGAAACATGCGGAAGTGGTCGCGATACACAAACCAGCGAAAGACCCTCTATTCCCGCAGCACTACAGGCCGATTAGCCTCTTGCCAACACTCAGCAAGATCTATGAGCGCCTCCTGCTAAAACCCATGCAAGAACAAATTACCAGAGAGCAAATTCTGCCGGATTTCCAATTTGGATTCCGGCAGAACCACTCTGCCCCACAACAGGTCATGAGAATGGTTGAAGCAGCCACAGAGGGCTTCAACCACAGAGGTTACTGCGGGATAGTGCTACTAGACGTAGCCAAAGCCTTTGATTCAGTATAGCATAGAGGGCTATTCTACAAGTTGTACTCACAAGGGTTTCCAGGGAACATAGTTCAGCTAATCAAGAGCTACCTCACAAATAGGACTTTCTCCGTCAAAGTAGAAACTGCCATCTCCACCAGAAGGCGTATTCGTGCCGGGGTGCCACAGGGCTCGGTCCTGGGGCCCGTATTGTACAGTTTGTACACTGCGGACACTCCAACGGCCCCCCTGGTGCACACCGCGCAGTACGCAGACGACACAGCCTTCTACACGAGAAATGCGAACAAGGACCTGGTCATTCGTAGGCTACAAAGGGTTTTAGACGACACAGAAACCTGGGCCCGTCGCTGGCGCATCACCATCAATTCGGAGAAGACGCAGACAATGCTGATTACCCGCAGGCTCGGAAGGTGCGAACCTCCTCAACGTCCCCTCCTCCACCTCCACCTAAATGGAACCCAACTCCCCTGGCGCAGAACCGCCAAGTACCTTGGCGTAACCTTGGACTCTCGTCTTACGTGGAAACCCCACATAGACGACGTCCACAGGAAGGTCTGCGCCAGAACGTCCATCCTATACCCTATCCTGAACACAACCAGCTCCCTTCCCTGCCCAATAGCAGTAAATGTATACCAGGCCCTGATCCGGCCGGTAATGGAGTATGCGTGCCCTGTCTGGGGATACGCGGCAAAGCAGCACCTGGACAAACTCCAGAGGCTGCAAAACCGCGCCCTCAGAAGGGCACTGCATCTACCTCTCGGATTCCCCACAGACGACCTGCACGCCGCAGCCGAAATCCCACTCCTGAGAGAGCGTTTCCAGGATCTGGCAAGGGCCTTCTATGAAGGTACTTCCAGATCCGGAAATGCACTCATCCACCCCCTAGGTCGGTATGACATGTCCCGCGATAAACACAAGCGCCCTATGACGATCTTCGACCATTAAGTCGAAGAGAAAATCCCAATACCCAATCCCTAATCCAGTTCCTTCCCATATATCACCAATCATCTCGCCTACCTCAGGCAAATACCAGACACACTCACAACAATTCATCACATATCACAGACACCAAAAATATATAGAAAAATCACACACACATGCACACAGGGGAGTAAAAGCCAAAAGGCTACAAACTCCCCCTCACACTTCCCCAAAGAGGGGAAAGTATTAGATGAAAGCAGCAGCAGTCTGCCACCCTACTTCAGGCTGCTCAGCGGAACGCGTCAGAGCTTTTAGCAGCTCACTGCAACATCCAGTCTTTACCTACACATTACGAAGAACTTAGCCTCCTCTTCAACCAACTAAACTACCACGTAATCCTCTTATCCTAAACGTGGTTGAAACCACACATATCCTCTGCATCTATTCATCTCCCAGGGTACACATTTCTTAGGGCAGACAGATCAAAAAAGCGAGGTGGCGGGGTTGGCGCGTGTATACGAACAGATCTCAAAGCGAAAGTCTTATGTACGTCAAATCCTGCTGAAGAAAAAGAGGCTGAATTCATGTTCATTGAAATAAATTTACAAAGTCGGAAATTCTTGACTGGCGTCGTGTACAAGCCGCCAAAAATAAACTCAATACGTTCCTTCCAATCGGAATTATATTCACTTCACTGTCAATACAAACATGTCATCGTAATGGGTGACTTGAACATAGACCTGCTAAGAGACACTCCCTCCACAATAAACCTAAGAAGATTGTTTAGTTGCAATAGCATGAACATTCTTCCATTACAACCTACACACCATACGGCGCACAGTCATACTCTTATAGACGTAATCGCAACGAAACAGACTAACAAAGTAAGAGATGTTGGTCAAACATCGGCCTCTCAGCACATGGTGTGATATTCCTGGCCTACTCTGTTCAGCCCCCAAGGATCAAATCACCTTACATAACTTATAGGAACATGAAACATATTGACCTTGACGCTCTAACAGCCGATTGCTTAGAAATCTCATGGCATCAAATGATCAGAGAACCTACAATCGACGGCAAAATTAATGAACTTGGTGATAAACTCACTGCCCTCTATGACAAACATGCACCTGTGCGCACAATCCGTGTAAGAAAATCTCCTGCTCCATGGCTGACAGCTGAATTACGTCAAATGGTGACTAATAGGGATGCTGCCCACACGCGTTTCAAGGCAGATCCGAAAGCCGAGCATTTCGAAGAATATAGAAAGCTACGGAACAGAGTGAAACAATGCATTTGCAATGCTAAAATCAGGCACGCTAGCTCCCTTGTATGCAGCGATCTGACGCCCACGACTCAATGGAAGAATCTCCGTAGCTTGGGGATCGGAAAGGCAAAATCGGAAACTACTTTTCATGTGTCAGCTAACGAATTAAATGAATTCTTCTCTGGACCTCTGAATACCAGCACGGCTGATAATTACCGTCCACAAGAATCCCCAAACAGGATAACTAACAACGATACCTTCCATCTAAAACATGTAACAACAAATACGGCAAGAAAAGCAATAATGAGAATCTCTTCTGATGCAATAGGCAACGACAGTATCGGTATAACCATGATTAAGAATGCTGCCGATATCTTAGTACCTGTCTTAACTGACATATTTAATTTTTCCCTCGTGAACGGAATATACCCCACTGCATGGAAAAGAAGCATAATTCGACCCATCCCTAAGATCAAAAACCCGCAACTGCTTAGTGATTACCGACCAATTAGCATACTGCCTGCTGTTTCCAAAGCACTTGAATATATCGTTCATGACCAAATCACTGAACACTTGCATGAATTCAGCCTATATGAAAAATTTCAATCCGGTTTCCGCAAACATCACAGCACATACACTGCTCTAATTAAAGTAACTGATGACCTGAAATATACCATCGACAATCGAAAGGCAACAATATTGATGCTACTGGACTTCAGCAAGCTTTTGACACTGTTAATTTTGACATATTGCTCTGAAAAATGCAACAGCTTAATTTCTCTGATAATGCAACAGCTTAATTTCTCTGATAATGCAATGAGATGGTTTGAAAGCTACTTAAAAGACAGACAGCAATGTGTTGTCTGCGTAAATGAAAAATCTTCCTGGAAACATGTTTCCTCGGGAGTGCCACAAGGATCAGTCTTAGGACCACTTTTGTTTTCTTTATATGTCAACGATATTTCGTCGGTTCTGTCCTCCTGTAAATATCATTTCTATGCCGACGACCTCCAGCTCTACCTAAGCGTCAGACCTGAAGATGTAAACACTGCAATCGCTCAGATGAATGATGATCTGTCTTCAGTAGTGACATGGGCAAAAAACCTGGGGCTTAAACTAAATGCAAAAAAGACGCAAGTAATCTTAATAGCCCATCAGAAATTAATAAGTTCAGATTTCCGCGAACAGCTACCTCCTATTCTGCTCGACGGTACTCCAATATCATATCAGAAAACAGTGAAGAACTTGGGTGTAACATTGGATGAGCATCTCAACTGGGCGGAGAATACAGTCGCAGTGTGCAGAAAGACGTCTGCTTGTCTCTATGCTCTCAAAAAGTTTCGGAACATATTTCCACAGGACTTGAAATGCCAGCTCGTGCAAGCACTCGTTCTACCGAACCTCCACTATTGTGATGTGATTCAACAAGGCACGAGTAGTGAAAACAAAAGACGGCTAGAGCTAACCATGAATGCCTGTGCGCGTTACACCTGCAACATTCGCCGATATGATCATGTTAGTGCTTCATACTCCGAGCTAGGGTGGCTGCGGCCGGACAAATTGCGTGACTACCACACTATGTCTACTTCACCGACTCCTCGTTGCGCCAGCACCCCAGTATCTTGCTTCAGAGATTAAAAACCTGTCATGCCATCATAATCGAAACACGAGGTCACTCTTATTTGGTATCATAACCGTGCCCACTCACAAAACAAAAACTTTTGCAAACTCCTTCTCAGTTGCCGCTGTCAGCCTCTGGAACAAACTGCCCCTTACCTAGCGGAAAATTCAATCTCCTGCTGCTTTTAAGAAGAATTTGAAGCATTTCTCACTATGATCCTCATAAAGTTCTCCACAAAATTAATGTACCAGGCCAATCCTCTCATCTGTCAAATAGCAAAGCTAGCGTCTCCTATCTTGCTCCCGAGATGCCTTCCTCTTCATCTGTCTCTATTAGCCACGCAATCTTATTTTCCTTTATATTTCCTTAATTATGTTTCATCATGTGTCTCTATTCTTCTCCTCCCTTCACCATGAGTCTCCCTCATACTCCCTGCTGCCAGCACTCCTATCTAAAATTTGTCTCTTCAATAATGTCTAATTATAACAGTACTTATGATCTACGAATATAAACTCTATATGTATTTATTTTTCCAGGTGTACCTTTCTAATTGTTTATTTCACTTTTTGTACTAGATGTAGTTTAACATGTCTACTAAAACATATGAATGTAAAATAAGTAGAATGCCTGGTTAGATGTAAGAGAGGGCCTGATGGCCCTAATCTTGCCAGGTTAAATAAATCAATAAATAAATAAAGTAAGAGTGATGTGATGAGTACCACATGGAGGGAAATTTCATCAGAAATAAAACACAAAGGTAAGTGGATTGCTTATTTATTTATTATGTAAAAGACAAGTATGTAATTAAATTGTAATATTATTAACTCATATTGTAAAAATTTTGAAATGCTCTCACAAAATAAGTAATTCAGTTATATTTCAAAGTTAATTATAATTTAACATAATTGTCATTTACAAAAATGCTGCTTCAAATTAAATTTTCATTCACTAGATAAATTTAAGAATTTAACATTATTTTAAATTAACAAATGGTGCTCTATAATGAAGTATGCCCAACTGTTTTATTTTAAATTTTCATATTTTTTTATGTTAATTTGAACTGTTTACAGGTATATAAAGAATTTGTTGTACTAAATGGCTGGATCTTGTAAACTTAAGCATCTCCATTGCGTAGGGATTGCACCAGTTGGTTTCAGGAAGTATTGACCTATTTATTTTGTAAGCGATTTGCTTCGTTCAAATTGTTGCTTTGACTGAACACACTGTTATCTGGTAATGCTGGTATCATGGCACACTTGTTAAATTGTTGTGGAAAATATGGTTGCCCTTCTCGTCAGCGTATAAAATTATGAAGCACGCATGCTGCCTTAATAGTCTGCACAGTGTTACTTTTGCTGGTATAAATTGGTTGGTCAAATAGACAAAATTTTGAAGTTAGCATTCCAAAGCTGCATTTCACACTTTTCTGCCTCTTGACAGTCGAAAGTTGAATGTTCTTCTTGCATCATTTAAAACTCTTTTTGGAAAGACCCACATTATATTATGCTGGAGAGGGAATGCTTCATCTGCCACAAAGTAGAACGGAAAAGAATTGTCATTTGCCTCGCCTGGCAAGGGAGTTGCTTTGGGTATTCTCAATTTATTACTGTGCAATAATTCTCTGAGTGTTGATTTGCAGAACACAGCACAGTCACTATTCCATCCGTAGTCTCCAACTTCTATTGCGGTGGACATTCTATCTGCGTCAGACAAAGCCATTAGAACTATTGAAAAGAATCCTTTATAATTATAGTCTGTGGACCCAGTATTTGGGGAACACTGAATGTGGAAATGTTTCCCATTGAGGGAACCAATACAGTTAGGTAAATTCCATAACTCATAACAACATTTTGATATTTGCCTCCAAGTTTCCTCAATTGTAAGTGAGAACATATAGCAGCACAAGTCAAATGAACAATGTAACTGACAGTTGATTTACATCAGTAAAATTGCAAGGAAAGATCCTGAAAACTGCTTCCAGTAGATACCTGAAAAAGTTACCAAAATTGTGTGTCTTCATTTTCAACAAGTTTGACACTACAATAAAAACGAAATAAGAACTATAACATATATATTAACAAAATTGAGGGTTTTAAATCATAAATAGTTGGATAAGTCTCACTGTGTTTTCATATGTATAAACAACATTGTTTTTTCATTTTATTAAACAACATTTTTAAGTAAATCCCACTGATGTCTACTTTTTAAAATCTTGTTTCAGGAAAGAACTGTTGAGAGCGATGGAAGAATATCAGAATAGCACATGTGCATTCGCTGAGACCACCAAAGTCTGGTGCTAGCCAGAATTAAAAGAAAACTTATTACTTGACTAAGCATTTAGCTTTTCTGCATTTGTTTTTGAAAGGGGGAAAATATGTCTGGCAATCTTCATGTTGAAGATACAGCAGTAGAGGAGTGCAATATTTCTCAAAACGATGAAAGCGACATTTGTTGAAGAGGATAAAGCTTCTTCTATGCAATTACTTGAAAAACCCGCTCGTAAAAACTCAAGTGAAGCACACAAAAAATGAAAGGGACATGAAAAACTGTGTTAATAAAAGTGACGAAGATGCTGAACAGCATTTTCTTCTTTCTCTTTTACCTGATATGAAAAATCTTCACATGCATCGGAGGGAGATTTTCAAAATACAAACACTGTCTCTTTTACATAAGTTGTTGGAAGAGGACGAATAAGAGAATGTAGACTCCAATGTTTCAGTTGGTTCCGGTCCTTCTACTTGGAGTTCGTCACCCCATCATGACATCTTACAAACTCAGCCTAACATTAGCAATATTGCAACGACTTTGGGATTCAATCTCATTACCTCACTGCTACAAGAAAGTGAAACTAATTGGGACAATTTGTAAAATATTATAAACCATTATAAAAATAAAACTGCTCAATTTCATTAATAATACTGTTTACATATATTTCTATTTACCTTATACTAATCAAAACTTTTTCATCTGGAAAAATAGCCTTCCACAAGTGTGTATCTTTATTTCGGAAGGTTGTGACACCAGGCACTTCAGGAAATAGAAGTTTTCACGATTCATCCGATAAAACTCCCAGAGATTTGATTCACGTAGATACAGCTCTTGAGAAACAACAGCTGAGATGTGGTACACGTTGGTAATATTGTAGGGATGTACCCAGTATTTCCTTTTTCTCATCCTACACCTGAACCAATAAGCCACTATGTCGTCTTCCTCACTTGAGCTCATATCTGTAACTTAAGTAGTGAGACTTGCGTTCACACCACATATTGCCCATGTCACGCAGATATATCGCTCGCCGTCATGAACCTTGCTAGCAATATATTTCTTACTACATATCATTTATCTTATGTTACCTTAGTATGAATGACGCCTTAGGAGACTTTTACATGAGTATAGAACTGACTCTTAAAACGCTGAAACAGTTAACGATGTATTAGTAGTCAGTCTATATGTAACTATGTAAGTTTCTCCGAGAGTAAGCACAAAGCAAGGAATAAAGAGCACCGCTACTGCAACAAAATCTGTAGTGTCAAGTGCAATCCCAGTTGACAAACATGACGACAACAAACAGCAGATGACGATGATGATGATGATGTCACTACAGCATCAAAAAACTACAAAAATGGATTGGAGGATGCCTTCAACTACGTAGCTACTATTCAGTTTTGCACTTCAGAAACCCATACCACTTTTAGTTTCCCACCGTTAACATTCTTTGATTTTTTTTATTCTGTAAGACAAATTAACATTTTCATTGCAGTTTACATTTGAAATAACATTCTCTTTTATAGTGAGAGTTAAGTTTACAAATCCCACAGTACCATAAGTTGAAAATTGTTTCATTTATACATTTGCCAAAGGTTTGCATTTACTTAAATATTTTCCTTTTGTATCTATTTTCTGGTATTTTAATTTCTTTTCAGTACATTTACTTCTACTTTTGTTGACATTTGAAACTACGGGTACAACATTGGTACTATGTCTAATTTCATTTCTGACATACGTAACAGTTTGTTGACAAACAACATCCACTGTTGCCAACCCTTCTACATTGCAAATTAAATTCTTGGTATCTTCCAACAAAATTTCATTCTCTATAATATGAATATTTTCAACTTTTATTTATTTGATCTAATTCTACATTTACAATATTATTTTCAACAACACTACCCTGTGCATACAAGTGTTTCTGCTCTGGCCCTATAGCATGTTCTTTTTCTAATTCTGCAACATGATTGTTGAGGTTTTGATAACTCATTTCTCAAACTATTTACTTTATTGTTAACAGTATCAAATTTACAGCCCAATCACTGTCCTAACTGTTGATGCCTCATTTTTTTAACTGTTTGCTATAAACTGTTATTTAGTTTGTTGCTCCCTTGAATTTTACAACCCAAGACTTTATTCTGATTACTTAAATCATTCCTTTGTTTGTCCATTTTTTTTGTCAAAAAGCTTCGTGAATTGACAGAATAAATTACTGTAAAAATGGCATACAAACTGATAAGGTTAAAAACTGATTAGGTTTTTCAGTCTTATTTCTCATACTGAACACTTTTTCCTACCACACCAATTAAGTGATGTTTGGTTTGTGGGGCACTCAAATGCACAGTCATCAGCACCTAAACACACCAATTAAAAAAATAACATTAACTAAAAAATCCACAGTTCTTCATCGTGGGCAAAAAAGATATCTACTGTAGTACTTACATTTTCTATGTGCAGTAGCAGACACAGTTGTCTTCTAACGAGTTACAGTAATCATTTTTAGCGAAACACTGCTACAGGGGTAACACATATAGAATACATTGCCAAGCCTTCCAAAATCTCTTGTGGGCATTCTGGCAGAGTTTAAGACTGAAATGAACTATTTGTTAGGAAACTCCTAACTCACTGAAGATTATCTTCATACAGACACTTATAATCAATGTTTTATTTTGGATTATACAATGAAGTGCCAAAAGTCATGGGATAGTGACATGCACATATTCAGATTGAATTATTATTGTGTTTAGAAGATATAAAAGCGCAGTGCATCGGCAGAGCTATTATTTGTACTCAGATAATTCACATAGAAAGTTTTCTGATGTGTGATTATGACAGCATGACGGGAATTAACTAAATTTGAACACAGAATTCTTGATGGAGCAAGACTCATGTGGCATTCCATTTCAGAAATTGTAAGCGAATTCAGTAGTCCGTGATCCATAGTGTCAAGAGTGTGCTGAGAATACCGAATTTCAGGCATTACATCTTGCCATGGACAATGCAGTGGCCAATGGCCTCCACCTAATGACCGAATGCAGCAGCGTTTGCACACAGTTGTCAGCACTAACTGACAAGCGAAACTGCATGAAATCACTACCAAAATCAATGTGCGACTTAACGACTGTTTCTGTAAGAGTGGCGCAGCGAAATTTAGCATTCATAGGCTATAGTAGCAGGTGACTAATGCAAATTCCTTTGCAAACAGCACATCATCTGTAGTCTCTCTCCTGCACTTGTTACCATACTGGCTGGCTGTACGTGACATGAAAACCACAGCCTTGGTAAGAGCTGATGGTAGCATTCCAGTGCTGCACAGACCCCATGAAGCAATGGACCCAAGTTGTCAACAAGGCAGTGTGCCACCTGATGGTGGCTCTGTAATGGTGTGTTTACTTGGAATGGACTGGGTCCTCTGGTACAACTGAACCGATTGTTGTCTGGAAATGATTATGTTCAGCTATTTGGAGACCATTTGCACCCATTCACGTACTTCATGTTTCCAGACAATGATGGAATTGTTATGGATGACAATGCGCAATGTTAATGAAACTCAATTGTTTTGCAACTTGTGTGAAAAATCTGGATAATTCAAGTTAATGGTTTGGGCAACCAGACTGCCCAACATGAATCCCATCAAACATGCATGGGACATAACTGGGAGGTCGGTTCATGCACAAAATCTTGAACTGGCAACATAGCTCAATATTTCTGCAAGGAGCTTCGAACGACTTTTTGCATCCATGCCATGTTAAGCTGCTGCACTATGCCCGGCATAAGGAGTGCTGTCAGGATATTAGGAGATACCTCATGACTTCTGTCACTTCTGTGTAATTATTATTACCATTGTAATCAGATTTTAATAACATTTTTGTGTTTGACTTACTTCTACGCTTCAGAGACCCCTCTCTGTGGGAATGCAATTCATCTGAGGAAAACTCCCATTTAAGGTAAAGACTATTTGTCCCCCCTGTGATTCATTAAGGGGAGTACGTACGTCCTATACCCACAGTGTTAAATTTGCAATATTTGATGACCCATTATCTCAGAACCTGTGACAGATAGAGATCTGAAATTTTTGGGATGTATAGTATTGAACCAGAATCAAAATGTACAGAGAAATAATTAGCTGGTTATGATTTTTTTAAAATGTGGCTCAATATTTTCTTTTAAAAGTCCGGTAGAGGTAGAGATGTTTTGGGAGGTTCAGTAGCTGCAGTATACTAAGTGGTAACATAGTGTAAAATTAGAGATATGTATCTGTAATAGTTCCTGAGATAATGGGGCAAATTATTTTAAAAATGTCATTTCTGGCAAATCAAGTTCAAACATTTTATTTGATATTAACTTACACACCGAGGCATGCCAGCTTCTAGAAACAGGCAGGCCCATAATCAGCATTATCTGGATCCTGTTCTTGTCTATCCTGCAAACCTAGAAGCTTCCTTCTTTTCCTGCCTCTTGCTTCTTTAGTCATTTCCTCTGCTGCACGCTGGGCTTTCATGATCCTAAGTCAATCCATTCGCTGAAAGGCTTGCAGTGTGTAGGCACCTGGAGTGATATCAAGTTCCTCTAGTACCCCAATTCTTCCTTTTATACCATCATTAAGCATTATCACAGCATCACAAACACCCAAGCATAGAGTTTTCCTTCCAACAAAGACATTTTTTGGTATATGTGTCCAAATTACATTATTGAAAGACTCATTCGGGTTTTGTGTTGGACCATGGAGACATTTGGAAAGAAGGTCAGGATGAACTAATTCTCTATATGTTGGTTTAATAGCTTCCACCACTGCAGATGGTATGTTATTTTTGTGCCTAAATTGTTCCTCGCTACCCGCTGCCTGAGCTTTGTGGTACTTGCACCATGAATCAGCACCAGGTGGACAAAGACCATGTATAGGTGTATCATCAGTGGAAGATTTGTGGAAGAATGTAGCCCACACTGCTTGTTTCATCCCTTGTAGGTCATGTGTATTGTTTCTTACTGCCATTCCATAATAATGCTGGAGTTCATCAATGTTTTTGTCTGTAAGTCTTCCTTTAGCATTTAGAGTCTTTCCATCTCATAACGTCTCTTTTCCTTTTGTCTGCTTCAATTTTCGGAGATGTGTTCCTGTCCGTTTTTGAATGTGGCCCACACATTCAATCTTAACAATCTGCTTATTACCATAAGGTTGGCTTTCCACTACTGATTTGTAAGCTTTTGAATCACCATCCCCCAAGTACTCAGTGTAACACACACCTCTCTCCTGTTGTGAATGTCTGAACATAGAAACAACTGCAGTAGCCTCCATACCCCCACTAGTTCCCTCATAATTCTTAGCACAATTTGTTTTATGTCTTTCACTTGTTTCATCAACTGATTTACACTGATGACAGTATTTAGTTAGCACTTCAATGTCTAAAACTTTACCTGTGTCAACACTAGTGACAGTTGCAACTGCATTTTTGATGTGTGACCCCTCTTCTGCCATGTGCCATCAACTGCCACAGATAAGTCTGTTGTGTTATTTAATTCTACTGCTTCTTTAGCAGCAGCTTTCATAGAAGCAACAGATTTGACACATTCACCAATTACTTCTGTGTACTTACTTGATCTGGTTGGTGGGTTTGGCAAGTTCAGCGTTGCACATAATCCTTCAGCTGCAGTCAATCCTTTCCAAATGCACTTCATTCCATACAGGAATCTAACATTGCTCTCAAACAAGTTATTCTTGCGCTTTTCGGAAGTCCAAAATGATGTCGAGAGCCTGAAAACTTCGCACTGAATATCAAGTTTGTTAGCCAGTCCAGTCCTTGCAGATGAGTCCTCAGAGATGCTAATTTGCCCACCACAAACCTTTCATGACACAGCATCTTGCAAAACTTGTCCTAACACACTCAAATCTAAAAGAACATAACCTAAACTATTTTGATATTTGCCAATAAATAAATCCTCATGGTCTCCAAGTTTCCTCTCCAAAGCACTAGTAAGCGTGTCCTTATCATGGGTCTGTGAAAAACCAATTTCAGGATCAACACTGGATTCAGATTTTGTGATATGCTGATTTCCATGGAAACATCGCTTCTTAAAACAACCCTCTCTTTTTGTCATGTTGAAAAGAGGTATAAGAGTGTAGAATAACACACCAAACCACAAAGTTTTTGGTTCAAAACTTATGAAACACGACAACCACAAAGTAAATAAACAAAATGCATGTGCTATACCGCCATTTCTGTTTACACAGTGCATCCAACCTCTTAATACAAACATTAACATGATTTCAAGGAATAAATAGCTGAAAACCACAGCCTTCTAGATTGAATAGTTCAAGAGATAGAGATACTTAGGCAAGTCAGTGCAGAACGATCAGATAATTTTACACACACACTATTAACTTTGAAATGATAAAACTACACTTCCAATTGGAATTTTTCGACAAATAATGCATCAAATTATTCAGGAGAGATCAAATATTAATAAGAGATAATAATCCGAAAATGTCACTTTTTGACCAATTCCGCCATACGTACTCCCCTTAAGATGGGACTGACTGTTATGTAAGCAACAGGTGTATCATTCAGATATCAAATGACTAGCACAACACTGACATAAGGTACGATTACTTTACTTCCTTATTTCACGATGTTACAAACATTTGTAAATACGGGAGCTATACACTACTTGAATGACAATACAGTTCCAAGATTCATTATCACTAATGTTAATCAGACCTCTACAGGTAGAAAATAAATCTTTAACTATTGCAGGTAGGAATGTTATCGGAGGTAGCTGGAGCATTAAGCTCGCATGTTAATAGTCTTCCCTCCACCAGGTCCCTTTCCTCAGAAAATTCTAAGCGAAGACCAGAGAGCTTCACAGCCATCGATCTCTTATGGCGACCTACATCACAACGTTTCTTTCGTGGCCTTTTCCGTTTGGTTGGCATTGGTCCTTTTGGATTGTGCAGCTTAAGGTGAGCCCGCAGAGTAGTCTGAAGCAAAAATACAAAATTCACAAAATATGAACTGTCATGTTAGAGCTCTACAAAACTAGCAATGTATGCTTTGATTCACATCATGCATATGCAATAAGTTATCACCAGGACCTTAAACTGTTATATACAAGATGTCGCAACTAACAACAGGAAGAATATGATTAACAGTTGTGAAGTTATAGGTACTCATATTATGAACAGAGAAAGAGAGAATTTAATTCTTACCATTTCAAGAAGCAAAGATACCTCTACAATTTAGACAAGGTTGCCGAAAGTTTAGCTCATGGAAAACAAAAGACAAAACAGTGGCTCATAATAGTACACCCACCAGACTACACATCATATCCATTTCCCTGCTGCATTCTTTATATTTTATTATATAATTACCACTTTATGGTAAAGCATATGACTGCAGCATGTTGCTGAAATGGAACAAACTAGTTTGTTTAAAACAATATTAATGAAAAACATGAAATAAGAACTGAGTTTAACAAAAATTACATTCTTACTCTACCACTGAAACAGTTACTAGCATTGTCCTACACAACTAAAGCATTTAGCTCCACAAAAGGGAATATTTTAAAAATACGATCAGAAGACATGCACTTCTGTTTTCAGTTAACCAAGTAAACACCATAAAATCAAACATCACTCAAGATACCTACAATGAAATTTACCTCCTTCATAAAATAGGGAGTGAAGTCAATAACGGCAATCTTCCTTTACCTTTTACACATAAATCAAACATAATTTCTCTCTCTGCAAAGTCTGTGAAGTACTGCTATTGTCTCAGTCTTCCTCATGTCAAGATCGTCCATATAATTTTCGTATCATTGTTATCCATTTGCCATAAGTTGGCATGTCATCTTCAAGTTGCTTAAGTAAATGAAACCCATTTTTTTAAATTAAAACTAGTGTTGATACTTTTTTTCATGGATAAAACAGTTCAACTTTTGAATACTTAAAACCAAAATAATTAATATGCTGCAGGCCAATGAGTAATGTTTCAGATACCCCTTGAAGCCTTTTGCAGTAGCATAACTAGATAAAACAAAATTGATTTTCAAACCTTATCAACTGAGATAAAATTTTAGATTTTTATAGCTCTTGTTGCCATCATCCTTTTCAAAGTGGGACAAGTTACGCTACCTCCTATGAGTGTAAAGGTGTCAGGTAACTTCTCTTCCCACCAACCTATAACTGTCAAACATTTTTCTCTCTTTCTGTTGGGTGCCCAAAACTGCCCCCCCCCCCCCCAACTCCCTCCCTGCCCCCCCCCCCCCCCAACTCCCTCCCTCAAAAGTGCTATTTTAAGTGTTATCTCTGTTCACCGCAGACATTTTTGACCCACGATCGAATCGTGGCTGTTACTTTTATAATAGAATCTCAATATATAGTTGCCTGGATCAAGATCCTTGTCACCTCAAATAACATTCTGTAGGTATACTCTAGACAACGTTCTGCCATGGCTGTCTTGTTTAGTCCACTTCGTTTTATATGGCGCCTGTATGCAGCGAAGTGCTCAGTGACTGTGCAGATGGTGAGTGAAAACCTTAATGCTTTTTAAATAAAATGAACTTTTTAACATTTACACCTTTACTCTTCATTTCTACACAATTATTTCCCAACATAGTCACCATGGTAATGAACACATTTCTCCTCGTAAGTGACTAGTTTGTTGATTCCGTCAACTGTAGAATTGATTTTGTTGATGGAGCCACAACCTCTCCTCTGCTTGAACTCATCACTGTCAAAGTGAAGTCCTCGAAGGTGTTCTTTAAGTTTTGCAAACAGATGAAAGTAGGATGGAGCCAAGTTGGGACGTATGGAAGATGATCGATGACAATGAACCCCAGGCATATGACTGCTGTAGATGTCACATGACTGCTGTAGATGTTGCAGCACTAGTGTGTAGTCTGGCTGTCATGCTGAAGGAGATGGTGCTCTTGTGTGGACAAACTCATGGAATTCATGCTTTCAGTTTTCTGAGGTTCTCGCAGTACCTTGGCACGAATTCCAAATGCGCCACACCTTGAACATCCCAGGAAGCTGTGAGCATGAGTTTGCCTACTGATTGCATGATCTTGACCTTTTTTGGCATTGGTTATCCTTTGTGGTGGAATTCCCATGGTGCACTGATGTTGCTACAATCACAACCATATACACCTTTCATTCTTCTACGAATTCAATGACATTTTCTGTAGGTAGAAACTCAGCTACAGCACACCTTTTTTCACAAATAGACAGTTATATTATACAATGCCACGTTACACACTATAATTGGGAGCTCACTAACAGCGTAGGGTTGCAACGTGCATCAGCAAAGTGGGAGAGTTAATAAAGTAATACGCATGACATACAATACACCAGGTACCGGCAACAGAATAAAAACTTCGGAGGCATTACCTTCCAGCACACTCTCATAGCCACCATAAAATCTGCATTAATGGACCCACTGTTAAGGAAATCCCACTTTTAAGCAATATTTCCATCAGTCCCAGCAAAACTTCCATAAGAACAATTTTATTCCTCCCCAGTTTTACATAAATTCTGTTTTTAAGAAATAAACTTGAAATATTCTACAAATTAAAATCCAATTTTCATGCAGTTTCTAATAAGTCTAATGTGCGTCACATTTATGTTGGTTTCACACAGATTGAACATACAGCTTGTTGTGTGATTGCAGTAAATTGAAATCTATTTTTGTTGGTTGACATATACCTAGATTGCAGTTTCTTGTTCGATAACTAATTCCCTTGTAGTGATACCAGAAATGAAGTGAATGAATTAAGAGATTTTGTCCTACCCAACATGGAGGTTTGGTTATGTGATCAGACATCACAGTGACTGAGTGCTATCAAATTTATCAGTTTTACTTTTTTGGAGTTGGGGCCTGCAAACAGAGAAAGATTACAATTCAGCAAAAGCCGACTATCATTCACGATGTAGAAGGCAATCTTAATATAAAACTTTCTGACATGTACAAAATAGTTTTTAAAATGGTTTCAAGGAATGAGAAATGGCAACAGCCTTACTATAAGTGGAAACGTACTGCAAGACGACTTGTGAAAGTGCCCTAAATGATAGGTGATAAAAATTTCTGTGTGTTGAACGGCTGGTCGGATCACTAAAAAAACTTTATATTTTCAACACAGATGGAATTGGTGTCTTATAATTTACTTCCTGCAAAAGCATATCCCCTCCAGGGAGAAAAATGCCATGGAGATAAAAAAAAATGAAGAAAGAATGACTGCATAGCTGCGTGATGGAAGGGAAAGGTTTGTTGCCTCCACTAAGAGCAAAATTTAGAACTGTCATGTGTTTCAAAAATATTATAACACTGACTTGTATTTAACAAGTATAACAGCAATGCCTGAATGATTTCAGAAATCTTTACATGGTATCACAATAATTTAGATGACAAGATGGGAGCAACAGGAAGGAAAATAATACTTATCATCCACTCCACTGATACCCCGTACACACGAAGGAAACACCAAATCTGAGGGACGTAAAGGTTGTGTTCCTTCCTCTGAACAGCACAAGCCATCTGCAGCCTCCAGACCTAGGCATAATACCTTCTGTTAAAGCCAATACAGAGTTGCAGCTGTGCAAAAGTCAATTAAATTTCTTGTGTGGAAGGAAGTGATTAAGACTCAACAATGCAAATTTTGTTTCAGCCTGGAACTGTGCAACAAGACTGACTGTGTGCAGTTGTTTCACAGTTGGAAAATCAGTTGCTGTTGAAGATGCCCTTCTTGCAAGAGAAGAATGGAGTAGAGCCAGATATGTTCCTGAAAATTCAACATTCCAGAACTGGTTCTTGTGCCGACTATGTTCTCGCCTGAGATGAATGTAACTGAGATGTGTGAAGGAACATGGAGACACAGGAGGGGGCTGCGAAAGTGGTGACAACAATGAAGAAGAAGAAGAAGAAGAAGAAGAAGAAGAAGAAATGGAGGAGGAGGAGGAGGAGAGGAGATGTTGCATCAAGTTTTGTAGCTGCTGGACCAGGAACTGACAAATCAGAAACTACTTTTTCTCTTTTAATGCAGACAAATCAATTCTAATTAATATCAACCAACTGGAGCAACAACTCTTCTTCATAAAAAATATTAAAGGATGTGTTCTGTGAAATTGTGTGTGTGTGTGTGTGTGTGTGTGTGTGTGTGTGTGTGTGATGTGGTTTTGCTGCATGGCCTCACTTGCACTGTGTTTCTAGAGTGTTAGGTGCGGTGACTTCCGTATGTTGCACTGGGTTTCATCACCCTGTGCAGTTACTCTGAGACTTAAAGTTTTTCATTTTAAAGGTCCTCTAGAAATGAGTTATTGCACAGACAAATACACAGGTACATCAATATCGTTTCATGGCTAAATATTACATCTTTCCTGTAGTTTTAGAAGCCTATGACAAAACCAACATGTCACTTTGGATTCACCTCAGTAACTTAGTGTTCTTTCTTTCTTACTCTTTCACAACATCAGTTGTCCTCCATATATTCATCATTGTAACAACTCTACAAAAGGATGAAGCTATCTGCAATACTGCTTTTACACATTAGCAGTCGTTGGGAACCACAGTAATAACTTTTGCACTACTCATTTGTTGCTTCCGTTTTGGATGTCTTTGATAATTTTATGTATGATTTGTTTCATTTAGTATGTCAAACTGAATGCTTGAGGCCAGATTTCCTGCCTGTGAGTAGACACACTGGGTAAACACTGTGACTGTGGCGCATCTCCATCCAGTTTAACACCCTGTCAAACGGTTTCTTTAATTTTTATTAACTTCCTGTGCATTGGCAATGGACAACTGTCTGCCAAAACACTCTAGAAATGGAAAATTTAAACCCTTCTTGTTTGTTTGTGATGCACAGTAACTTTTCTGCAAGCAAATTTCCAGGGAAGACTGGAGGACTCTTTGGAAGTTTGGCATTATATCCCATGATTATAAACCAAATAAAATTTCTCTATGTGACTTCCAAAACAAGACAATCAAGGTTTCCGAACACTACTTTTTGTTGGTGTTCAAATAATACTGGTGTATTGGGAAAAGGCAATTATACATAAATTTTGTTTCAGTGACACATTAAACACTGTGCTTTTAATTCTTGTACTTCACGTACTAATAGATATTAGAGCATCTGAAATTTGTAAAGTTTTTTTTGTTTGTGATTGTAGTAATTCATCTGAGACACTTCAAAGTCAGAATCTCAAAGTGTTTGAACATTTTTCACATCTTCTGTATGTATTTCTCATCCTTCTTTTGGATCCACACTTTGGACCGACCACTATCAAAGTTAAAAAAATATTTTTATTTTGTTTTTCTTTTCTTTTTTGTTTTGTTTTTCATTTAGCTGTAGAGACATGTCAATGTAATGTCATCCTTCCCATGCAGTTATCTGTGGTTAATAATTTTTTTAATTATATGATAAGCCTCAAAACACTGCACAATGCACAGTGGTATATTTCATGTTCTGCTTTTGTAGGTTGTTTCTCAATGCACTTTCTGTTTTGAGCAAATAGTGCATCTATGTGTTGGCATACCCTTCTTTGAGTGATTACTCTCTGTAACACTTATAAAATTCTCCCAGGTAAATCATAGAGGATTCTTATTGTCGAAGTGCCTTCCATTGCTTTCCACTTTTATGTGGAATTTCTCTTACCAGAGAATTGCTATGGCATTTTTTTGTCCTGTTACTGCTCGATGGAGAGCATGAGCATTTAAAAAGCACAGGTTGACGACATGGAACCTTTTATACCACTTCAAAGTCTTCTGCACTGATTCAGCTGAACTCGATAGCATATCAGTACAGTCAAATGTTCCCATACTCAGATTATATACTGTAACACACTGAAAAAGAGAGAGAGAGAGAGAGAGAGAGAGAGAGAGAGAGAGAGAGAGAGAGAGAGAGAGAGAGAGAAGAAGAAGAAGAAGAAAACTCAGTTTTCTACATCTGAAAAATGTCTGCAGTTTCAGAAGTGATTACAACCACACTTCTCTTTATCATACCACTTCAGGGCAAGTGTTATATTAGTGGAATTAAAACAGAGTTTCTCCTCTTCTCAGTTTGTCCCGTAGTTTTGGCATATTGTGCCTGGTCCTGCAAAAAGTACAAAATGTGGCCATTCTGTGGTTACGAAGGTCCAGGGTCAAATACCAATTTTAATGTACAGAGTATGTCTTGGTTTCAAATATGGTTTCATGTGTTTTGCCCCTATGACACCAAGTTTCACCAAATTGTACTATCCAATTTCTGTGGTTGTAGCTCTATACACAACAAAATCTAAGACATAACCAATCTGGCAGCCACACAGCACAAATGTTTTTATTCCAAATCAATTTCTTTCCTTGAAACAACAATAAGCTTTTGTCAATGCAGAGCTTTTGATGTGGATAAATCACACTCTGGGACATTCTGAGAACTTTATCTACAATAATTCTAATTTTGTGTAACCTGTATCCTTTTTTGCTGGCAGCATTGTTGCCAAAGTGAAGCATTCTCAAGATTAAAAGGAAACGGTCTCTGGACATAATTTTGCTGGAAACTGAAATTTTCAGACTTTTCCACATGAGCCACAAGCAGACAAATAGCAATGAAGGAATGGAATTTCTCATATCCCATTTCTTTCCAGCTTGACATTCGAGAACACACAGATTTTGGCGTATTTGCCTTGGTGTATAAATAACATCTGTGCGTTTTATCTGTAACAGATTTTATTAAATTTTCTATTGAAAATATCAGGAAAAATAATAAAATGCTGAAATTTTGCTCTAATCCACACTTGCATTATGAAGCTGAATTGTCGAATGCATGCACAAATGCAAGAAAATCACTCTCCTTCCAGTCACGCACATCTCTAAAGCATCCTCTTGTTCCAAATATTTTGCTTTCACTATCAGAAACTTCAGATTCTGAACAACTTTCATCTCTTGTAGAAAGAGGCTGATGTTTTGCATCAGATGACGTACACAGTTCAGGTCTTTTGAGCAGTGATCACTTTCCAAGTGTTCCTTCTCGCAATCATTTCCAATTAGAATCTCCACGATTTCCTTCTCTGTACAACCATAATGGCATGCCATTTTCTTTGTCAGAAATAAAGGTGAAAACAGCAACACAAATAAGAGCACAGCAGCACATGCACACAGGCCAAATGTTTGGCAGGTAAAGTGCCTTGCAAGTTAACACATCCAGAACAGGACGTCTGGGAGCACAAACGATTCAGCAAGGTGTTCGTAAACACATCTAGAGCACCTTACAGATGGTGCATGTAAATATGTCCATAGGGATTGGGGACACTAGCAGCTGCACGTGTTAATACGCCTAGAGCAGTATGAGGGTTAAGAAAAACCCCTGTTTAAGGAAGAAACATTTAGGCCACCACAAGTTCACTAAAAAGGGGTTTTCCTGTGTGTTCCATGCTACATGCTCCAGCCATTACTTTCTTCAATAACTGGCAACGATGGGGTAAGCACCACACCAGACCACTGTTTCCGCTTCTAATTCTCCTACAAACATTTGTACACTCAGATGAATACTGCTGCCCTTCTTAAAATATTACTTACCGCATCTGCCTTTTGCCACCCATTACGAGCACTGCAGTAGGAAAGTGCCCTCACCATACTTTAACATGAAAATCGATAATGTAAGTTCTACACACACCCTAAAGCACATGCTACACATAGACATTATATGGTGACACTACTAGCTGGAGCATCCCACAGATACCTGCTCCTTGACACTGTGCATTGCCCCAACATCCACCTTCTTATGCACATGCTACTATAGCATATTCAAAGCGGTAGCTTGGCCTCCATCCCTACTATACATTTGATGTTGCGAGTGTACACTGTTAATACGATTCACGAACTGCTGCAGAGCAGCTTCTACCCAACATATAAAATTGTTTTGTCACACTTAATTGTAAGTGTACTGTGATGAACATTATGAAATGAAAGATGGCACTGTGGTGGGCTCTCCACTGTTGCTGGCCATGTGAATTTCTTTATGGCACATTTCAAGGAACAAGCTTTCAACTGTGTGATCTTAGGCTTTTCGGCAAATTAACTGTTTGTACTGTTCTCGGGTCTCCTGCCAGGTGCAGTCATTTTCAAACTATGGTATTTCGACAGCGTTCCTTGCCGTCATCTTCAGGTGATACCTGCAGACAGAGTGTCTCCGCTGAATCTCCTCCCCTTTATACCCTGATCGCTCCCCACCCCTTCCCCCGCGTCATGCCGCACGCGGCGCTGCGTGGAGTGATGGCAGGGAGGGGCGGGCTGCTGGCTGTGAACTGTGGACCATCAGATGTCTTGTGGCCTTCGTCGGGCTTGGAAGTCGCTTTGGGTCGGCACTGAACTTTTAGTTGGATGAGTGCTGGGTCTCAGGCATTGCTGAGGTTTAACCCGGCGTTGAACCTCGAGGTGCTGCACCCCCAGGGCTCTATGGGTTACCAAAGGTGCACAAAAAGGATGTTCCTTTGCACCCTATCGTCAGCAACATGGGCGCTCCAATATACCAGCTAGCCAAATATTTAACGGCGGAATTAAGCCCTCACATCGGGAAATGTCAGCATCACATCACTCCACGCAGCGTGTGGCATGATGCGGGGGAAGGGGTGGGAAGCGATCAGAGTATAAAGGGGAGGAGATTCAGCGGAGACGCTCAGGCTGCAGGTAGCAGCTGAAGATGACGAGGAACGCTGTTGAAATATCATGGTTTGAAAACGACTGCACCCAGCTGGAGACCCAAGAACAGTGCAAACAAGCTTTCAACTCTTCACTGCTTTGCCCACTTTTTTTGTCAAGTATGCTTATTATATTGTTAATATCACTTCACAATGAGTTAATACACGGCTACATATTGGGATACTATTATAAAAAATTAAAAAACAACTAAGTTTCAATCACAGAGCAGTAAATTCAACTGAGAAGAGGTGTCCCCCTAGTAGGGTGCGGGGAGGTGGGCTTTGGACAGCAAACAGAAACAGTGGAAAATGCCTGACCATTACAATCACTGGCAACAGCTGTTTAAATTATGACTTTGGCCTTTCATACATGCTACCATTATTACACCTGTGGCAAACTGCTTTCTTAATATTCCTCCTCTTGCATAATCCAACCTACCTCTGGAATGTTCTGCACCCTGGCACCTAGCATATGTAAATGGTATATATTGCCTTTCCCGGCAGTCCGAAGTCTAAGCTCCTGAGGACGATGGCAACGATAGCTATTGAAAATCTGATAATTTTTTCATAACTGGTGTGACTTTAAAAAAGAACATTTTACTCAATGTTTGAGATGGTTTGATTACTTGTGAGCCTTGTCATGTATACATTTGTTTTATGTTTGAACAATTACACTGATAAAAACAGAAAGTGTTGTACCTTGAAAACTTTAACCGAATGCTACCTAACCGACACTCCAGTATTCCCAAGCTTGTGGCATATGTTGGTCACAATTTCACCCTTGTGCGAACACAAGAAGAAAGGAGGGTTGCTCCAACTGGCTGTGATGAATAAACTGATAATAGCAGGTGATAACTGGGCGGACGTTGCAGGCAGATCACCACCTGAACTGTCAGTAACAGATTACTGGAACCTGGGTTGAGGTTTCAAGTTGTGATGTGTCATTTGCTACTGACACCAAACCACAGGCAACAGAGATTTGGATGGTGTAGAGCGAGAGTCAAGTGGAACATTGCATGGCAGTGATTCCTGAGACCCATATATCTCCAAATTCTGGAATCACTGTCTGGGGACCTAGATATGACAACTTGACTGATTTTATAATTACTGAGGGAGTCTGAATGCTAACTAATATGTGGCAGGTATAGTAAACCCTGTTGTCATACCTTCATGACCAAGCTACTAAATGGTATATTCCAGTACAAGTGTGCGAAACCCTACACAACAGTACATGCCACAAACACCTTAAGAAATGACATTGCTGGTGGTGGATTGGAGTTGACCTCGTGGCTAAAGATAATATGTACATGTCACACCAATGTCAGAGGGCTTTCCTCTTGTCACTACTGCTGCTGTTCTCCCCTTGCTACCTGCCACTGTCATTTGTTGCAGCACAGGAATCCAGGATTCATTTTAGTTCAGGCTTTCCTCTTTCTTGCTGAAGCTACCAGCACATTTGTGGCTTCTCTGAAAAACTTTTTATGACATGGTCAGTCTCATACAGCACGTGCTCCACCACGGCTGATTTCTCCACCTGCAATATCATTTATTTTCAGTGATCCTGGTGTTGATGGCTTGTCCAGTCTTTTCCACAGACATTTCTACACATATAGGATACATGATATATTCCAGACATTTCAAGTGTCCCTTTTGTTTTTTGCTGATTTGATCATCTTGGTCAGCTTGTACATAGTCCTTACACTGTACCTGTGCAATATATGGCTGATTCTGTCTATCATCCTGGGGACATATGGCAGAAAGGCCATACCCGACATTCCTTCTTTTCAAGTGTCACTGTGCTGAGTCTCAGATTTTGTGACACTTCTTACGCAACTGCTGGGTGCATCCACTGCTCCTCAGGACACTCCAGGTATTGCTTCCCCAGTCCATGGTGCTGCAGCTCAAATTTTCATCTTGTGTGTATTACAAGGGTATTAATTATTCCTCTTTTCTGGGTTGAGTAATGATTTTACAGTTTCTGCAGGTGTCAGTCCACATGCGTTGGGTTACGACACACACTATGTCCCTGGTTCTCACCATTCCTCACAACCATCACATCTAGAAAAGGTAGCTGTTGGTCCTTTTCTACCTCTGTAATAGATTTTATTTCGAAATGGAGACCATTCAGGTTTCTTAGGAAGTCACCAAGCTGCACCTCACTGTGGTCCCAGACATTGAGTAGCTATGACATTCCTCTGTTACAGCTTAGATTACCAAGGTGCTAAGTACAGTGCCTATCTTTTGAAGTGCACTGGCACTGTGAAGAAATTGGCCACCAATGAACTAAGTGGAGTATCCCTGGGCAATACCTTACAGCCGTACATAGAAATCAACATTTCACATGAAGTTGCTAGTGTTAAGATTAAAAAGCTTGGTGGTGATGTGCTAGAAATAGAACCTGATGCTCCAGAAAAATCATTGAGTGGCACTCTGAAAAACAAGGAAACACCACCAAAGCTTAGCAGTATGCAGTTGAGTCCAAGTTTTAGTTTATTCAACTTCTCAATGAAATCTCCTGAGTCTCTTATGTATGGTCAGTCTTTTCCACTGCTGAAGCAAAGGAAGAGGAGATTAATGTCAACGCCCCGTCGACAACAAGGTCATCAGAGATAGAGCAGAAGCTCGGATTAGGGATGGGTGGGGAAGAAAATCAGCTGTGCCTTTTCAAAGGAGCCATCCCGGCATTTGCCTTAAGTGAGCTGAAGCAGAGGGACCAGGTGTTTTGCCAGTATAGATGTGCTGGTTTTGAGAAACAGAGAGATACAAGATGCGACACAGAGTAGCAGTAGGTACTTTAACAGTTGCATTAGAAACTGTTATGAAACCTTAGCACTTGAAAAGTGTCACTTCAGAAGAGCAATCCACTGGACAGAATTGACCATATCTTAAGCAAACAAATTTCCCAAGAAGATCTAAGAGTGTGACAGATCAACAAAGGACAAAAGGAGCACACTTGGAATGTCTGGAATATACTACATATCCTGTAAATGTGAAAAAGTTTATATGGGAATGACTGGGCAATTCATCAACACCACGATCATTGAACATGAATGATACTGCAGGGTGGGACAGGTGGAGAAATCAGCCTTGGTGGAGTACATGCTGCGCGAGACTAACTGCATAATAAAATTCACTGACATGGAAGTTCTTGCTGCTGAGTAGAGCTATGTCATGTCTGCTTGTTCAGAGAAGCCACAGAAATCCACTAATATGACAAAACCTTCAGCAAGAAAGAGGATTTTCACACTGCAACGAATGACTGTTGCAGGTAGCAAGGGGAGAACAACAGCGGCAATGGCCAGGGAAAGCCCTTACAAGGGAATGGTCCAAAACAACATGTTGAAATGTGCCCTGAAAATTTTTATAACGGAAGGATACACCAAAAGAAAGTCCCTCTCGTAATATCAACTGCTAAGACACACTGCAGGTATTTTAGAAAAAAGAAAAAAAAATGTTGAAACCTGCTAAATTCGTAGTTCACCAGTGGAAGGACAATTCTACACCCCCTACCAGAGCTGTAGCATGGCAGACACATATCCTTTGTTGATGGCGGCACATCAGTAAACAGATAACATCACTAGGCATGATCGTAATTTGTAAAGCGAATTACGAGTTTCATTGCTAGTTTTCTTTGAAAAAATTGTCCGCAGTAATTGTTCACTCTAATCTGCTACACATTTAGTATTCACAATAACCACCAGTTGCTTTTGCAGTAGCATAAATGTTAACAATCGAGACTGAATTAATATTCACTGTGTTTAATGCTTAATGCTAAGCAAATGAGCAAAACTAGTTTTGCTTCGTAAAATCTGATTATGAACTCTACAAATGGAAGACAGACTTACACAAAGTAATAAAATGAAACATGCAAAACTGTGAAAGAAATACTATTCGAAAAATTTACTGCACAGTGTGGCCACAAAGTACCTTTACTTCTATTAATAACCAACATAACCCCCAAACATGAATGAATAACATGAAAAACAGTTCGTGTGGAGTTTTCTTAAGATATGAATCATGTAGGGTTGCTCATCAGAGGCAATGCATCTTTACAAATGGAGATCTACGAGATTAGGCCTTCCGAATTGCAACTTAAGTGAACATTGCTGATTTCAAGTCGTCTTCAACCTGGTTAATGAGATTCAAGAAATCATACAGTCTAGGAAGTTGCAAAACAACAAAATTTACTTCAAGTAAAAGTGTAGAGGAAATTCCATTAACTCGCAGCTGACATGAAGATGAAGCTTGCTGTTATCCTCACATCTGCTGTGCCTAGTGTCGATCAGTCAGGTTTCACGAAAGAACTTTGAGCAAACCACACTTTCTCATTTAGAGGTTTGAGACAGGGGGGTGGGGGGGAGGGGGGGGAGGGGGGGGGGCCTCAAACAAACCACAGTCTGATGTGCAACTGATTAATGGTACGACACTTTCATATACAACAATGACAATGGAAAGTATGAGTGGGTTACTGTTTCTGCTTTATATCTGTCTCCACGGGCATCACGACACATTACAACATAAAAAAAGAGAGAGTTTTAGAAGCAAAAGTCTTATAATCGACATATCACAATCTGGAAAATAGAAAAGAATAATTTATAACATGTGATTCGAAACTGTTTTCCAACCAGTTGCACACATTAATTAATTGCTTTTGCTGCCACTCTTGGCCTTGACATGACGATATCTTTCTTTCAGGATGAAGATGAAAAGACTGCTGATATAATTCAGATTCCATGTGACTTTCGATAATGAAGTTTCTCGACTTTGGAAATTACTTTTAACGAAATTTTCAGACAGTATAATTTACAATAGTTCCACATCATTTGGGTTTATAAGAAAAACAGTGTTCTTAAATTTTAGTCATTTGTGCTTTATCAGTTTACATTGGCAAATTTTATGAATTTCTGTAAGTATGTTCGGTATGCACCACAATAAGCAAAGCAATGGTTGCGACTATTTCTTACTCCACCATAATTCTATCTCAACAAAGCTAGTAATTACTGCTACATGTCTGAAAGCATTAATTTTTATTTTGTCAGGTGTGAAGCATAAGGTTGGTTGGTTAGTTTAAAAGGGGAGGAAAGGGACCAAACTGCGAGGCCATTGGTCCCTTGTTCCCAGGGGAACAATTACCCAAGGGAAGGCAGAAAACAAAGGCTATGCACGGCACATTAACAGGAGAAAGGAAGAACCAGAAGACCAAGGCTAGGACAACAAATACTACAGTGGACAAAACAGGACAAGAAAACCACAGAGGTGCAAGAAACGGGGAGACGAGATAAAAAACAAGAAATCAGATTACCATGGCTGGCTGACCATGAGAATAAAAAAGGAGAAGCCAGCCAATCTGCAACAAACTAAAACCTCCACACTAAAAGCCCTAGAGTGAAGGACACAGAGGGACAAAGGATGTGCGCTGTAACTCAGATTAACTGATAAAACCCACCCTCACTAATAAAACGCAAACTAAAGCTGCTGCTGAGGCATTGTCGCCCAACACCGCAAGTAGGGTGCTGGGAAAGTTAAAAGTCCACCACAGAGTGGCTAAAACTGGGCAGTCCAGAAAGAGGAGGACGACTGTCATTTGGGAACCACAACGGCACAGAGGTAGGTTCTCGCAACGGAGGATAACCATGTGTGAGCCACATATGGCCAATGCGGAGCCGACAAAGGACAACCAATTCCCTGCGAGAAGCCCGCAGGGAAGACTTCCACACAACCGCAGTCTCCTTAATGACATGGAGTTTGTTGTGCATACTGTTATGCCACTCTGTCTCCCAAAGCCGAAAAACCTTGCGGCGTTAAGACAGAGCACAGGTCCGTTTCAGAGATGCCAATCTCCAGGAGTGGTTTCTGCACAGCCTGTTTGGCCAGCCTGTCAGCAAGTTCATTACCTGGGATTCTGATGTGTCCTGCGGTCCACACAAACACCACTAAATGACTGGACTGTTCCAGGGCAGAGATGGCCTCCTGGATGTTCACTACCAAAGAATGGTGAGGGTAGCACTAGTCGATAGCTTGTAAGCTGCTCAGGGAGTCCAAACAGAGAAGGAATGACTCACCAGAACAGGAATATATGTACTAAGGTGGACGAGATATGGCCACAAGCTCTGCAGTGAATACACCGCAGCCAGCATGCAAGGAATGCTGTTCAATATGGCCTCTCTGGACACAGGCGAAGCCAACATTGCCATCAGCCAATGACTACTCGCTGTAAACAACTCCAGGGCCCCAGAACATGTCAAGGATCGAGACGAAATGACAGCAGATAGTAGCGGGGATAAGAGAGTCCTTAGGGCCACGAAAAAGGTCCAGACGAAGCTTCAGCCAAGGTGTACACCACGGAGGTGTACGTGAATAGACCTCACGTACAGGTGGTAAACGGAAGGACTCCAGTTCGCAGAGAAGGGATCGAATGCGAAACACAATCGTGAGCCCTGACCTGGGCCGCTGATGTGGGAGATGAACTTCTGCAGGTGGGAAAAGGAGACGGTAATTTGGATGCTGAAGAGAACTACGAATCTGTGCAACATAACTGGTAAGCAGTTGCGCACGTTGGATCCACAATGGAGGGACTCCGGCCTCCACTAGGACACTGATCACGGGACTCGTTCTAAAAGCTCCCGTCGCTAGGCGAACGCCACAATGGTGCACTGGGTCGAGTAAACGCAATGCTGAGGGCACCGCCGAACTGTAAACCACGATCCCATAATCAAGGCAGGCGTAGAGCTGCAGCAGCGTAGAGTGATCTGCACCCCAGCTGGTGTTGCTCAGGCAGCAGAGAGCACTGGGGTGCTGACAGCACTCCCACTTAAGCTGACGAAGGTGAGGTAACCAAGTCAATTGGGAGTTGAAAACCAGTCATAAGAGTCGATACGTCTCCTATACAGTGAATGGATTATCATTAAGATAAAGTTTAGGTTCCGGATGAACAGTACGACGCCTACAGAAGTGCATGACAGAAGACTTCGCAGCTGAAAACTGGAGGCCATGGGCTAGAGCCCATGACTGCGCATTGTGAATGGCTCCCTGTAGGTGCCACTAAGCAACACCAGTACTGGAGAAGCAACATGAAATGCCGAAGTCATCCGCATACAGAGAAGGGGAGACCGACGGCCCTACAGCTGCTGCTAGGCCATTATTGGCCACTAAAAATAGAGATACACTCAATACAGAGCCCTGTGGAACACCATTCTCCTGAATATAGGGGGGGGGGGGGGAACTATGGGAAGCACATCTTGGACACAGAAAGTATGGAGCTACAAGAAGTTTTGGATAAAAATTGGGAGGGGGACCCGGACACCTCACTCGTACAATGTGGCAAGGATATGTCGTTACCAGGTCATGTCGTATGCTTTACATAAGTAAAATTGGCAACCAGGTGATGACACCTGGAAAAGGCAGTTCGGATGGCAGACTTGAGGGACACAAGATTATTAGTGGTAGAGCGACCCTGGTGGAAGCCACCCTGACATGGAGCCAGTAGGCCACATGAATCCAATCCAACTGCCGACACATCATATCTTCAAGCAGCTTACAGAGAACGTTGGTGAGGCTGATGAGCTGACAGCTATCCACATGAAATGGATTTTTACTGGGATTTAGCACTGGAATGATGCAATGGAAAGATGCCATCGTACCAGATCCGGTTGAAAATGATGAGGAGATACCACTTGTAGTCAGATGAGAGATGATTAATCAACTGACTGTGGATCCGATCTGACCCAGGAGCAGTGTCGGGGCAATGTGCAAGGGCACTGCAGAGCTCCCACTCTCTAAACGGGGTGTTATAGGGTTCACTGTGGCGTGTATTGAATGAGAGGACTTTTTCTTCCATCCGTCGTTTGAGAGTGCGAAAGGCTGGGGGGTAATACTCCAACGCAGAGGCTTGAGCATAGTGCTCAGCAAACTGCTCGACAATCACGTTTCCATCCATAGAGAGCAAGCCATTGATGTTAATGCCATGGACACCTGTTGGGGTCTGGTACCCATAAAGACATCTGATCTTCGTCCAGACTTGGGAAGGTGACTTATGGCACCAAATGGTCGACACACACTTCTCCCAACACACCTGTTTCCGTCATTTTATAAGCAGACAAACACGGGCACGGAGGAGCTTAAATGCTGTTAGGTGCTCGAGGGAAGAGTGCCGCTTATGTCGCTGTAGAGCTCGTCGACACTATTTGCCTGAGCAACTTCTGGCGACCACCATGGGACTGTCTTTTGCCAGGGACACCCTAGAGAATGAGGGATCATGTTTTCCCCCCGCAGAAATTATTGTTTTAGTGACCTCTTCAATCACAACATCGATGGCACCATGTGGGGGAGATTCGACAGTGACAGCACAGGTGAAGGCTACACAGTCTGCCTTGTTTAAAGCACATCTGGGTAGGCGTCCATGGGCATTACACCGGGAGAGTGACAGAGATATGGGGAAGTGGTCACTACCAAACAGGTCATCATGTGCTCTCCAGTGGATAGATACTTTAAGTCCTGGGCTGCAAATCAATGGACAAGTAACTACCATGGAGTCACACTGAAATGTGTGGGGGGGCTCCAGCATTTGAGAGGCAGAGGTCTAGTTGGGACAGTAAATTTTCAACATATCTCCACAGCCAGTAAGCATGGTGCTACCCCACAAGAGGTTATGGTAGTTAAAATCTCCCAAAAGTAGGAAAGGTTTAGGGAGTTGATCAGTCAGTGCAACCAATACGTTCAGGGGTACCGGACCATCTGGAGGGAGATATACATCGCAGACAGTTATTTTCTGCGTGGTCGGTATCTTAACAGCCACAGCTTCAAGAGGGGTTTGAAAGGGCACAGGTTTACAGCATACTGAGTTCAGGGCATAGACACAAACTCCACCTGACACTATTGTATTCATTACGGTTCTTGTAATATCCCTTATAGATGCGGAGGGCAAGGGTCCACATTGCTGGGAACCAGATTTCCTGGAGGGCAATGCAGAAAGCAGGTGTAAAGCTTAACAGTTGTCGTAGCTGGATAAAACCGCCGCAATTCTACAGGATGATGATGTGTTCGTGAGACTGGGAATACATGAAACACTCAATGAGGCTGTCTACGCCTTAGGGTCACCGACTTATTTCCTGAACAGGCTATATCCATTGTTTCTGAGGGTCTGGGGAGATCTAGGTCCTCAGCGGATGCCAGAATCTTCACTTCATCTTCAGACGCAGAGCTTGTAGGCAGTGGTGGTGCGGGTGGCACCGCAATTCCCTTGATCTGGGGGTCTTCTTTCTGGATTTCTCTTGCTGATCCATGGGTTTCTCTGGCTAGGAGGGCTTCACTGATTCAGTTTCTGGGACTGAGGATGATCATGAAGCTCTATGACCAGCTGCTTTTGAGCACTTCAGCCGCTGGCGGGTGTCATCTTTCCCACTAGCAGAAACCTAGGAATGGTGTGACCCAAGGGACCCTTTCCTAGTGAGAGGAGCCGAAGAAAACTTACGCTTCTCTGGCTGAGAAGTGGGGACAGGTGTCCCCAATGGTTGGGGGTCCAGTGCTCCTGAGGTATGTGGTGCCGGAGCAACAGGAAAGGAAGTGCTCCCCAATGTCTAGGGGGCAGGTGTAGTCTTCCAACTCTGAGAGCTGACAGGAACTCGTGCAACTGATGGGGCTACAACTGTTCTCATAGCGGCAGCATAAGAGGAGGTCATAGCCACAGGATGTAGGTGTTCAAATTTCCTCTTGGCCTCAGTGTAGGTCAGTCGGTCCACGGTGTTTTATTTCATGATTTTCATTTCTCGCTGTAAAATCCTGTGGTCTGCTGGGCAAAAGGAATGATGCTCTCCGCAGTTGACACAGATGGGAGGCGGGGAACATGGAGTATCGGGATGGGATGGACATCCACAATCTCGACATGTGATGCTGGAAGTACAGCGGGAAGACACATGGTCGAACTTCCAGCACTTAAAGCACTGCATTGGGGGAAGAACATATGGCTTTACATCATATGAGTAGACCATCACCTTGACCTTCTCAGGTAATGTGTCACCCTCAAAGACCAAAATGAAGGCAACCTGATTCTCCCTCAAACCCAATGGATGCGCCAGACGAAATGAACTCCTCGTTGCCCTAAGTTGGAACAGCTCGTCGTCAGACTGCAAAAGAAGGTCCCTGTGAAATATGATACCCTGGAACATATTTAAGCTCAATGCATATTTAAGCTCTTATGGGGCGTAATGAATACAATAGTGTCAGGTGGAGTTTGTGTTACAGAAACATCCCCCAGCTTGTTACAAGGAGTAATGTCTATGATTGGGCAGAGGATGCTTTTTTTATCAAGACTAACCCTGACCGCATTTTGGACAAGCCCTCCACCTCCCCAAACTTGTCATCTAAATGCTCTACAAAAATCTGAGGCTTCATTGAGACAAAGGAGTCCCTATCAGCTGTCGTATATACGACGTGCCGGGACAGATAAGGTTCGCTGCCATCCTTAGACTGGCATTCCTCCAATGGTGTGGCCAGGGAGGGGAATGATTTAGGATCATAATTCCTTGCATTGTGCTGAGACTTGGAAAGCTTAGAAACTGCTGGCGTTTCATCACCAGCAAATGAAGATGTGGTACACTTCAACGCGCATCATCCGCTCTGATGCTACCCACTCCGACCAGTGGCCCTCCCCACGGGCACCACCCAGCTGCAGCAAAGGCCAGCTGGCAGGATGGCCATTGCCGGGAGTCCCGATGCCCCATGGTGACGGGCATCTACACCTTGGCATACGTTGGGACTTAACAGCGCAGGCACCAGCACAGCGATCGCTGTGTAGTCAGGGGGCCTACAACCAACAGGGTACATGGCAGCCCCACCACAATGGACTGGCTACCATGCTGGATATGAGGTGCAAAGAATTCCATGGTCGTCGTCGGCGCAGAAAACTACACTGCATAGTGGGTGGAGGAAATCACACCCAGGAAGGTGTCCTGGCTCAAGAGATGGAGGATGAGCGGGACTGCAAAGCCACGATGAGAAAGTGGGCTAAAGATCTCAATGCATGATGGACACGATGCACCACGTAAGGCGCCCTTCCCCAATTGGCTCCCTCTTCAGGAAAAATTTGAGAAATGGAGGTCAAACCCTACAGGGGACCATCACATAAAAGCCAAAACATGTGAGACTCCTTTTAGTTGCCTCTTATGACAGGCAGGAATAGCTCGGGGCTATTCTAACCCCTGGTCCCGCAGGGACATTGCTGTAAGGAAAATGTTTGTTTTTGTCTTTCAAATGACACTTCACTTTACTGTGACAACTGTGAGGACTAAACAAGGAGCATTTTCATTGTTACTAAAATATACATTATTCAAAAATTATCGTAAGAACTGTGCTACAGGACTTGTAATAAAATTAAAGACATGACTGATGCAAGTAGTCTGCACTGTAATGTCAATTTGCTTTCTTCTGTTAGTTACTTTTGTCCAAATTACACATGCAACAATTTAGCTGTCGATACGAACTGCCTCTTTCCAAAACAGCAATGAACTGTGACATTTTTTGTAGAGTTCAGGTGCTTCAAATTTGCTTGTGTCACTTTGGATATTAGCACTATGCACTGCTATGCACTCTTCAAAGCCAATCACATACTAGGCAGGAAGGGCCATACAAACCTGTCATTAAGTGGTTCTTCGTATGACAAGAATGAGTAACTTCACACACACACACACACACACACACACACACACACCCCTAAGATTCTGTTCTGACAGTACATTTCTTTCGTTGTATTCTTCCTGCATAAAAATTTCGGGGGGGGGGGGGGGGGGCGGGGGGGGGGGGGGGGGGGTTCAACATGTCTGACTGGACCATTCCCTTGTCAGATGTTAGTGCAATAGGTACACACAATCTCCGGCAGCAAGCTCGACACCAGTCCACCACCAACAACGGAGCATGAAGCTTTGACAAAGCCATCCACTTGTGCTGGTTCAAAAATGGTTCAAATGGCTCTGAGCACTATGGGACAACATCTATGGTCATCAGTCCCCCAGAACTTAGAACTACTTAAACCTACCTAACCTAAGACATCGCACAACACCCAGTCATCACGAGGCAGAGAAGATCCCTGACCCCGCCGGGAATCGAACCCGGGCGTGGGAAGCGAGAATGCTACCGCACGACCACGAGCTGCGGACACTTGTGCTGGCTGAAGAACCTTAGGCAAAAGGAAATGGATAATATGCCAAAAAGTGTCCACAAAAGCCTCCACAATTTTGTCTTTGAGGAATGTTTGGAACCACAATTGGCCTGCCTAGTCCAAGGATTTGTCACTAAGAACTGATACAACATGTAATTCTGGCATGACAAGAAATTCCTCGGGATGATGATTGGAGACTCTCTGCTTCCTTACCATGAAGAATACAACAGTGTATATGTTCCAGGGAGGAGCAGTAACACTTTGTACTGATGATGACAGGCATCAGTTGCGAATGGAATGAAAGTATAGGCATTTAATACACATTATGCGATTAACATCTTGACAAAGTTTGATAAATATCAGATTGGTCTTCAGTTATTTATGTTATTTGTTCCATACATCATTTGAATTATTCTTCTATCGAAATGATGTGTAACAAGCCAGTTTACAGTATATGAGTAATTGATCAGTGTTAACATTAATGAGCAAATTATTTTTTTTATCCTACTCATGCAACTAAACTTAAAAGAACAATTTTTTCCCCCATGGTGCAACATTATTCGTATCAACTTATTATTCTCATTCTTCTACAGTGTATTGTGTACTATTTTTGCTACTTCCTTCAATGATTCTCACTTAACATAACAGTATGGAGCAAGTTTTGCATGAAAAGGTAGTACATTCATTACACCGCATTGCCGTGTGTCTGTACCAATATGTTAGCAGCATATTCTCTCTCTGCAGTAAACTAGTTTTTACATACAAAACAACTCGTGAAAAGTTTAGCTCGTAACAGTTTATGTGGAAAAAGCTTCTTTCTTTTCAATTCATCCACAGCTTCAGAATAAAACTCGTTTCAAATGTTCTTGCACTTCACTGTGATGTGTACATCAAAATGCTCACCACAATTATAGTGAAACCATGAAAATGTTACTCAACATTGGCAACATAAGAAAAAACAAGCTTCCCTCTCAAACGACTTGTAAAAATGTTCATTTGGAATTTATGAATTGTTGGATATTCCAAAATTCATTGTTAAAATTTGTTAATTCTTACGGTTCGTCTATGTTACAAGCACTTTTCATATACTGGGAAATGACAAAAGAAATAACCAAAGTTGACAGACATCTCACAATGTTGTGTGTGTAAACACAAGCAGTCTCTGATGAAACATACAGAAAGCTAATACATTTTGTAAATTTTTCTTCTTCACTGGACAGAGCTTTTTTTCACCCCTGGCTGGCCTTTAGGCCTAGAATGTGAAGGATGAGATGACTTGGTCACTGATCTGAAAGTCTTCTGCATTCAATTTGAATGACTGTTCTGTTTATGATACATTGCCTAACACAAAAGTACTAGATTCGGTATCTTCGAAACTGAACGTATCAGCGATAAAATACAGGAAGCAATACGTTCTTTACAATTTGAACAAAAACAAGACTACAGTTATAAAGAGTTGAAGGATTTCAGTGACTTGTATAGTGTGCAAATTGCTATGAAAACCAAAGACAAATCTCAAAAGAAAATTAAAGTTCAAGGAGAAAAAACAAAAATGTTGTGGTTAGCTGACGACACTGTAATTCCACCAGTGACAGCTGAGGACTTTGAATGCCAGTTGAACAGAAAGGATAGGTTTTAGATGAGATGACCACCAATGAAAGTAAAACGAGGGTAATGGAATGTAATCAAAGTGAATCATTGAGCGAGGTGTGCAGTGGTTAGCATAGTGGACTCTCCTTCGGGAGGAGGACGGCTCAAACTGATCCCCTTCTGGCCATCCAGTTTTATGTTTTTTGTGATTACCTTAAATAACCTCAAGAAAATGCCATAACAGTTCCTTTTGCACATTCTTGGAACATTCTGAGCTTGTGTTCCATCTCTAACGATCTAGACGTTAATGGGATGTTAAATCCTATCTTTCATCTTTCCTCCCTTTTCAAAGTGAAGTGAATGTACAGATGAAGAACAGACTAGCATGGACAGTGGCACCAAATCAGTCTTTCAACTGAAGACGAAATCATCTTGTAAAAATTATCTACGTTGCTTGAGGTAGTATCAGCAATACAGCTTCATTTCAATGCAGTTTGTAACTTTTTTTTATCTGAAAATTTAATAATTTATATATAATCACCAATAGGTTCCAAACATGTTATGATTCCTTCATGAGGTTTCATATTTTTCACAACACTATTCTTGGAGCTTTTGCATGTCCGCACTCTGGACATAACACTAATAAGACGGTTGTCTTATAACCCTAGTCTCCAACAAAGAGCGTTCAGAAAACTAGGTTATTCATCAACAAACACAGATTAATCTCAAGGAAAAAAAAAAAAGACACCAATCAACTAATGAGTCGGGAGCAGGTATGCATGTTATTCATTTTGGACATCAGATAACAAGAAAGGAAGGATGATTACAGTTTAACATCCTATCGATGATGAAGTTATCAGAGACACAGTAAAAGCTCAATTTGGGGAGGGTAATGAGCCGAACTCTTTCAAAGGAACCTTGCTGGTGTTCACTCTAAGAGTTGCAAGGAAATAATCGAAAACCTACATGTTGATTGCCGTCAGAAGATTTGGGCCACAATACTCCTGAATAAAAATGCAGCGTCTTAGTGATGCACTACATCATTCAGTGATATTAGACAACAAACTGGCTTCTGAAAACATACACGCAAACTATGCTCAGTAAGCGGATGTCCTATCCTTTTAATGTTTGTCTTTATATAGACCATTTCTCATCAGTCAAACACAACTTTAACAATACTTAACAATTATGGTACCAGTACTCCTTAAAAATTAATTAAAAAAGTGCTTAACCCTTGTGCTAACACACAATCCATCAATTATTCATATCAGCAGATTAAATATGGCCTGAAACAATATATAATGCCAACAACATGTGGTCTTTCCTATCAGAAAAGGAAATTTGTTATTAACCACATACCATGCATCTGGACTTCGGTGATCTCACGGGAACCGGCAGTGTCGCATGGTTATATTGTGGCCACAAATATCTTAACTGTCAAATTCTTGTCTGTAAAAATGTAGGCCATCACCATTTTTCACACCATCTAGTTAACATAAAAGTGATTTAGTACTATAAAAAACAAAATTGTAGATAAAAATAGCAATAAATAATAAAGATACAGACATACACTGATCAACCAAAATATCAAACATCTGTGTAATAGCACGGTGATACTCCTTTGGCATTATGAGCAATTAGCTATGACACAGATTTTAAGAGTGCTTTACTATGTGGTTGAAAGAACATAATGCTGAATCTTCACACTAAGGTCAAAACATGTAACAGAGTATTGGCAAGTTTTCACAAATAGGCTTCAATATTGTATTCACTAACATTCAGAGTGTGTGTGTGAATATTTCTCCGTACTTTGGTTACCACTTTCAGCTCAACGCGCTATCTGCAGCAGCTGGAGCAGATTTCTACAACAGCGGAAGCATGTAATCGCTATCAGTTTCACACATCGCCCTGTGTACGCTGTATGTATTTACCCACAACAGTGAACATACAGTTACTCACACACATAGAAAGACAATACAAGGTGGTGTGGGAAACATTTCAGTATAAAGGTCCTGTAGAGCTAAACAGTAATTAGCCTAGTAGCAGTAGTAAACAAATTTATTTTTTTTCAAAGGAGCCTTTATACTGTGCACCTGCTGCCTTACCGTAGGCCATCAGACACAAATTCCCAACTTTCCCTTCCACTCTCCACCTCCTTTTTCACCTTCCCCCACTACCTGACAACTCCTTACCCTAATGTGTGTGTGTGTGTGTGTGTGTGTGTGTGTGTGTGTGTGTGTGTGTGTGTGTGTGTGTGTGTGTAAGGGTTGGGTAGGGCGGGGCGAGGCGGAAGTTCACACGCATGCTTGAAAGGGGATTGGTCCAAATGCTAGCGATGTTTTCATTCTTCTTTGTGCACTTGTTGGCACTCCATATGTCTGCTACTTGGTAAGTTGTTATCTTTATCACTTAATTATTTACATTCTGCTAGAACTTTCCATTCCATACCTATGAAATTGAGACATTTCATCCAATACTGTCACTATGGGAAACTGTCCTTCCAAACACCCCACTACACACTCTGCAGACATGTGAGACAACAGAACTATTTCTCTATGGCTTTGATATCTGTTTTGGCATACTTCAAACTGCATGGCCTCAGAATATTCATTCTGAAATAAGAGGAACTCACAATGTTCTGGGTAACCACTGCACGTAACGGTAAGTACAAGCAAAATGTTCACGCTGACTGAAATACTGCATTAATGATTTATTTTAGAAAGTAACTGGAGAAGCTAAAAAATAAAAATTAACAATCAGATACACAGATGTTACACACAAAAACTTTAAGAGATAGTAAAAAGAAGGTAACTTAACATATAAATACAGTACAGCTGACCTGAAAAATGAAATCATGTGGATGCAAAGAACACATGTGGCAACAAAACAATCATTTTCAGTATTTAATCAATTATTTCTCAAAACATTAACCCTTTTTTTAGCTGCTTGTTTAAACTTTGGGTCAGAATATCAGTTGACTGGAGTATTCCATGGTTTTCATGTTTAATTCACAGCTTTATGAGTGACTTAATTATTTCAATTTTGTTATATGTGTACTTGTCTTATTTTCAGGCCAAACTGAGTGACTCTGGCGAAACAGCTCTTACAATCAGCTGTGTCCACTTGTTAATATCAAATTAAATTTTTATTAAATAAAAAAGAATCTGTGTGAGCATGGGTGTTCTCACTTAAATATATTGAGTTACTGTCAGGTGAGACAATGACCGAACATAGGTTTATACCAATTGTGTTCACTTGTTCCCTAAATCTTGTTCCTAAGTTTGTGTCTGGGTAACATATATCCACACAAAGAAAACAATGTTTTTGGGTTTAATAATTCTGAAAGAAGATTTTGCACATTCTTTTAACATTCTTCATAAATCCAACAAATTTAACTGCATCGTACCTCCTGAAATGACAAAGCTCAAAAGGAATGTAACTTTTGGTTATGTATTAATACGACAACTAACTACACACTTGATATCAAAATCACCAAGTCACAACAGTCAACGGAAAAATTGCAGAGTAATAGTTATGAATTCATTATAGTTACAAATTGGTTGGAAATAAAATAAAATCAAGAGTCATGTGACAATGACCAAAGTACACAGTTTCTTATTTTATCATATACAAAGCAAAAGGGGGGAATGTACAATTAACAATGTAGGAAAAGACAGATTCCTACATGTCCTAAAGAAGACACAATAAGTTGCAGACAGGTACAACTAAACGACACTTATACAAAGCCCTCAGCCGCAGCATCCATCAGCAAAAAACACACACACACACACACACACACACACACACACACACACACACACACACACACACACACACACACCATTCATACACACAAGCAAGCACACCTCATGCACACATGACTGTCAACTCCAGCATCTTGGGTCAGAATGCAACTACCACATGGCAAACAAGCAGCAATGTGGAAGGGGGTGGGGTAGTAGTGTATGGTCGTGAGAGTGACGAATGCTGTCTGGCGGAGTGTGCATGGACTAGGACGCCAACAAGTGCAGCATCAGGAGGTTGTGAGGCATGGAAGTGCAGAAATGAGAGGCGAAAAATGAGAGGAGTGGGGAAAGGTGGGTGGGTGCGCTGGCAGAGGGCAGTACATAAACAGAATTGGGGACGAGAATGAGGAGGAGATGATAGCACAAAGGGGGTGGAAACTGTTGGGTGGATAGTGTGGGGACAGTATGTTACTGTAGGGCAAAGTACACAACCCTGTAGCACAACATGCAGCTAAACATAACATACTTGATTTCAATGGCAGCTTAGCTGCCCGAGCCATATGGATCCTTCATACCACCACCAACTTTTCTGAACCGCGCAGATGTGAGTTATTCTTACAACACATTCTCCGCTCCTGTAATTATCCTAGCCTCAACCTATGGTAACATACTGTCCCCACACCCTTCACCCAACAGTCTCCACACCCTCTGTAATATCACCTCCACCCCATTCTCATCTCCCAACCTTTTTATTTGCTGCCCTCTGCCAACGTGCCCAACCATCTTTCCCTGCTCCTCTTCCTTTTAGGTTCTTTTTTCCCCACCTCCCTGCCCCACAACCTCCTGATGCTGCACTTATTGACATACTAATTGCTGCACACTCCCCACCTGTCCACTATTATCCCTCCCATTCCATGTCCCTTCCACATTGCTGATTGCCTCCCATGTGATGGCTGCATTCTGTCCCAAGATACTAGAGTTGGTAGTCGTGTGTATGAGGTGTGCTTGCTTGTGTGTATTTGTCTTTTGCTGATGGAGGCTGCGGCCAAAGGCTTTATGTAAGTGACTTACTTGTGACTGTCCGCAACGGAGTTTATCTTCTTTATGGTAAGTAGCAGTCTGTGTTCTCCTACATTTTTTATATTTCTACCTGGAGTTTTACATACAATTAAGTTTCACATTGCAGATAATGTTAAAATCCCAGATGTTTAACCCTTTTTGAAATGTCATCAATTATTTCCCACATCTGGTGCCTATAAAACAGTGTATGGTGACTATTAGCTGAGGTACTCTAGACAGATAGGTAAATGAACACCCTGTAGAGGAGATGCCAAGTTGCAGAAAGGCACAACAAAAAGACTACAACACAATTAGCTTTCGGCCAACAAGGCTTTTGTCAAAGTTAGACAACATACACATACACATGCACACACTCATGCTAATGAAACTCACACATGTGACCACATTCTCTGGCAGCTGTAGCCAGACTGCAAGCAGCAGGACATCATAGGAGAGGCAACCCGGTGGGGTAAGGAGGAGGCTGGGGCGGGGGCAGGGAGGGAAGGGGGAGGGATAGCAGGATAGGGATGGGGGACAGTAAAGTGCTGCCGGGGAGTGAGCAAGGATGAAGTGGAGAGTGAGGCAGCTAGGAGCAGTCGGGAGGTTAGACGGAGGGTGGGGGAGAGGGGCGGAGTTTAGCAGCAAATGAGAGATGTAAAATGACTGGGTGCATTGGTGGAAAAAGAGGGCTGTGTAGTGCTGGAATGGGAACAGGGAAGGTGCTAGTGGGTTAGGACAGTGACTAACAAAGGTTGAGACCAGAACGGTTATGGGAATATTGAATATATTGCAGAGAGAGTTCACATATATGTAATTCAGAAAAGCTGGTGTTGGGGGGAAGGATCCAGTTGGCACAGGGTGTAAAGCAGTCACTGAAATGAAGAACATCGTCTTGGGCAGCACACTCAGCAGCAGGGTGGTCATTCATGCGGACAGACAGCTTAATGGTTGCCATGCCCACATAGAATGCAGCACCATGGTTGCAGCTTAGCTTGTACATCACTGACTAGTTTCACAGGTAGTCCTGCCTTTGATGGGATAGATGAGGTTTGTAACAGAACTGGTGTAGGTGGTGATGGTAGGATGTATGGGACAGGTCTTGCATCTAGGCCTATTAGAGTGATATGAGCCATGGGGTACAGGGTTGGGAGCAGGGGTAGTGTAGGGATGGATGAGGATATTGTGTAGGTTTGGTGGGCGTTGGAATACCAGAGTAATTACAAGCTGTAAAGGAATGAGTGAGACCCTTGGTGTTTTTTGAGAGGGACTGCTCATCACTACAGATGTGGTGGTCGTAGGTGGCTCTGCTGTATGGAAGGGAGTTCTTGGTATGTTATGGGTAGCAGCTGTTGAAGTGGAGGTATTGCCGGTGGTTGGTAGGTTTGATATGGACAGAGGTGCTGATATAGCCATCTCTGCAGTGGAGGCCAACAATGATGAAGGTGGTTTGATGTGTTGAGTAGACCTGGTGAAGTGAATGGGGGAGAACATATCGACGTTCTGGAGGAATATAGACAGGTTGTCCTCACCCTTGACCTAGATCATGAAGATGTCATCAATTAGTCTAACCCAGGTGAGGAGTTTGGGATTATGGGTGTTTAGGAAGGACTCCTATTGATGGCCCATGAACAGGTTGGCATCTGATGGTGGCAGGCAGGTGCCCATTGCCATACCCCGGATCTGTTTGTAGGTAATGCCTTCAAAGGAAAAGTAATTGTGAGCGAAGATATACAGGGTTATTACAAATGATTGAAGCGATTTCACAGCTCTACAATAACTTTATTATTTGAGATATTTCCACAATGCTTTGCACACACATACAAAAACTCCAAAAGTTTTTTTAGGCATTCACAAATGTTTGCTATGGGCCCGTTTAGTGATTCGGCAGACATCAAGCCGATAATCAAGTTCCTCCCACACTCGGCGCAGCATGTCCCCATCAATGAGTTCGAAAGCATCGTTGATGCGAGCTCGCAGTTCTGGCACGTTTCTTGGTAGAGGAGGTTTAAACACTGAATCTTTCACATAACCCCACAGATTGAAATCGCATGGGGTTAAGTCGGGAGAGCGTGGAGGCCATGACATGAATTGCTGATCGTGATCTCCACCACGACCGATCCAACGGTTTTCCAATCTCCTGTTTAAGAAATGCCGAACATCATGATGGAAGTGCGGTGGAGCACCATCCTGTTAAAAGATGAAGTCGGCGCTGTCGGTCTCCAGTTGTGGCATGAGCCAATTTTCCAGCATGTCCAGATACACGTGTCCTGTAACGATTTTTTCGCAGAAGAAAAAGGGGCCGTAAACTTTAAACCGTGAGATTGCACAAAGCACGTTAACTTTTGGTGAATTGCGAATTTGCTGCACGACTGCGTGAGGATTCTCTACCGCCCAGATTCGCACATTGTGTCTGTTCACTTCACCATTAAGAAAAAATGTTGCTTCATCACTGAAAACAAGTTTCGCACAGAACGCATCCTCTTCCATGAGCTGTTGCAACCGGGCCGAAAATTCAAAGCGTTTGACTTTGTCATCGGGTGTCAGGGCTTGTAGCAATTGTAAACGGTAAGGCTTCTGCTTTAGCCTTTTCCGTAAGATTTTCCAAACCGTCGGCTGTGGTACGTTTAGCTCCATGCTTGCTTTATTCGTCGACTTCCGCGGGCTACGCGTGAAACTTGCCCGCACGCGTTCAACCGTTTCTTCGCTCACTGCAGGCCGACCGTTGATTTCCCCTTACAGAGGCATCCAGAAGCTTTAAACTGCGCATACCATCGCCGAATGGAGTTATCACTTGGTGGATCTTTGTTGAACTTCGTCCTGAAGTGTTGTTGCACTGTTATGACTGACTGATGTGAGTGCATTTCAAGCACGACGTACGCTTTCTCGGCTCCTGTCGCCGTTTTATCTCACTGCGCTCTCAAGCGCTCTGGCAGCAGAAACCTGAAGTGCGGCTTCAGCGGAACAAAACTTTATGAGTTTTTCTACGTATCTGTAGTGTGTCGTGACCATATGTCAATGAATGGAGCTACAGTGAATTTATGAAATCGCTTCAATCATTTGTAATAGCCCTGTAGTTGGTCATGGTGACTAGGAAGGAGGTGGTTGGTTTGGAATCCGTCACGCATTGGGAAAGGTAGTGTTCAATAGCAGTAAGGCCATGGGTATTGGGGATGTTAGTGTAAAGGGAAGTGGCATCAACAGCAAAGAGCAGGGCACCGTATGGTAAAGGGACAGGAACTGTAGAGAGACTGTGGAGGAAATGGTTGGTATCATTTATGTAGGAGGGCAGGTTACGGGTAAAAGGTTGAAGGTTTTGGGATACAAAAGCAGAGATTCTCTTAGTGTGGGCACAGTAACTTGCCAAAATGGGGCATATGGATGTTTGGGTTTACGGACTTTAGGAAGCACGTAGAAGGTAGGAGTGCTGGGAGGTGAGGAGAGAGATGGACTCGTGGGAGAGGTTCTGGATGGGCCATGACCAACTATATCTTCATCCACAATTATTTTTCCTTTGGAGGCATTATCTAAAAACAAATCTGGGGTACAGCTATGGGCACCCAGAAGGCACCGTGCTTTGCAAACTTATTCATGGGCCATCTAGAGGAATCCTTCCTAAACACCCAGAATCCCAAATGCCTCATCTGGTTCAGATTCAATGATGACATCTTCATGATATCGATCGAGGGCGAGGGCATCCTATCCACATTCCTCCAGAATCTCGACACCTCTTCCCCCATTTGGTCCTACTGAACCCAACCAAGTCACCTTCCTCGATGTTGACTTCCACCACGAAGATGGTTGTATCAGTATTCTGTCCATGTCAAACCTACCAACCACCTGCAATAACTTCACTTTGACAGGTGCCACCCATTCCACACCAGAAAGTCCCTTCCATACAGCTGAGCCACCTGTGGCCATCACATCTGTAGTGACAAGCGATCTCTCTCGAAGTATACCAAGGGTCTCATGAGGCCTTTACAGAACGTAATTACCCTCCCAACCTTGTACAAAAACATCTCCCATGCCTTATCTTTCCAGTCTCCCAACAACTTCCAAAGCATCACTGTCTGGCCACAGAGGAGCATTCTCCTTGTGACTCAGTGCCACCCTGGACTGGGATAACTGAATTACATTCTCCACCAGGAAATTCTCTCATTGTGCCCTAAAATCAGAATCCTTGCTACTCCTACAACAGTGGTATTCCGCAGCCCAACGACCCGACACAATACCGTCATCCATCCCTCTACAACTCCAGCTCCCAACCCCTTGCCTCATAGCTCATATCCCTGTAATATACCTAGATGCAAGACCTGTCCCATCCATCCTACCACCACCACCACCACCACCACCACCACCACCACCTACTCCAGTCTGGTCACAAACAACACCCATCCCATCATAGGCAAGGTTACCTGTGAAATAAGTCATGTGATTTACAAATAAAGCTGCAATCACAGTGCTGCATTCTACATGGGCAAGACAACCAACAAGCTGTCTGTCCACATTTATGGCCACCTACAAACTGTGGCCAAGAAATAACTGGACCACCCTGTTACTGAGCACGCCACCCAAAAGGACGTCCTTCATTTCAATGACTGCTTCACAGCCTGCGCCATCTGGATCCTTTCCACCAACTACAGCTTACCCACTAGACCCTTCCCTGTTCCCATTCCAGTACTACACAGCCCTCTATTCCACCAACGCACAAAGTCTTTTTACTTCTCTCCTTTTGGCTAACCCTCCCCCTCTGCTGCTTCTTTTTTTTCTTTTCCTTTTTCTTCTTACCTGTCCTCCATCTAACCTGTATGCTCCCAGCAGCATTGTAATATCACCCACCCCTTCCCTGGTATCCCTCCCCCTCTCCACCCCAGCCTCCTCATTATCCCCACTAGTTGCCTCTCCCATAATGTCCTGCTGCTCGCAGTCTGGTTCCAGCTGCCAGAGACTGTGGTCATGAGTATGTGCGAGTTTCATTTCCGTGAGTGTGTGTATGTTGTATAATTTGGACAAAGGCTTTGTTGGGCGAAAGCTAATTGTGTGACAGTCTCTTTGTTTTGCCTTTCTGCTACTCAGTCTCTCCGCTGTATGGTGGGTAGCAACTATCCTTTTCATTATTATCATTATTCTGTTACATTCCATCTTGGATTTTCTGTTGTTTAATTTAACCTGATGGCTTTTCTTCCATCCCAACACAGGGCTGTTTTACTTTGTTACTATTTTCTAATGCATTACTAAGTGTCCTTCCTTCTCTCTCTTCTTTTCTGTGTATCTCTTGTCACCTCACAAACCGCACTGCATGTTCTACTAATGAGCCACACTGTATCAATCATCTTGGCCACGCACAACAGACCACAAGACCATGCCGATTGTTCATGCAGCATCATTTGTCCCATATTAGACATGCTGCTATTATTAATCCTACGCCTTCATATAGATCACTCTCTTGGTATCACCTATGTGTGTTTTCGTATGTTTTTTCCAGCACCCTTCCTGTGCCAGAAGAACTTTTATCTCATGCTAACAACCCTTCCCCACCCCCATTACTTCCCCCCTCTATTCCAGTTCCCACCCACTAATTTTGCCAAACCAAGCTCTTCTGCTGTCCCCCCATTAGTCACTTACCCACCCACAGGCCTGCAACACACATTACACATATTTTTGTTTTTCATTTAATCTCTTTGTGACATCACACCAATTTCAGTTGGTTTTTACCTTTCACTATTTGCCTACTCCCTAAGATTTCATCCTTTTTCCCCTTATTTCATCCTTTTTTTCCTTTTGTATTTCTTCCTACGTGTTTGAGTGTATTTTTGCAAATTTTTTCATATGTAATTCTACATCATTTACATATTTTTTCATGTTTTTTCCACCATCATGGATCCTTGCTCCTTCTGTCTGTATGAACACAGAAAAGTTTCCTTGTCCCTAGCCAGAATCCAGTGCCACATACTGTTTCTGCATCGTTGCTTGGCTTAAGGAATCTCCCCCCCCCCCCCCCCCCAAATGACCTTACCATCAAATAACCAATCTCCGCCTGCCACTCTTCCTTCCACAATGACCTCCATCTGTTTAGATTCCGCCAAACCTTAGCCCTCACCAACATAGTCCTGTAAAACCATATCAATCAGTCCCAAACCTCCTTGCGATACCTTCTCTCCATTATTAAAATTATCCTGCTATGCAATCCCAAATTCCTGGATCCCATAACACACACTTAAACTCTTGCCCTCCAGGAACTAGAGCAACATGCACAACGCCACCTCAAAAAACTCTCCAACCTGCTCACTTCCTAGTCCTACCTTAGACTACCACTGTCCACCACCTCTACAACAACCTCCAAACTTCCTCCTCGTCCCCTCAGAGCTGACACACCCTGTCTCGCAGACTTAAATTCATCCACCTATAAACACAGTGACCCCATTCCAGAAATCCAGCACGATCTCGTCTCTACTCAACCACTAGGGTCATCCCCAAACCTCTTGCCGGAGTCTCTCTCTTTACACACCCATACCGTTCCACGCACTCCGACCTTCTACATGCTTCCTAAAAGTCCATAAACCCTACCACCCAGGGTGCCCCATTGTGGCCAGTTACTGTGCTCCCACTGAGAGAATCTCTGCTCTCTTAGACCAACACCTTCAGCCTATTACTCGCAACCTACCCTCCTACATAAAAGATACCATCCATTTCCTCCAATGAATCTCCACAGTTCCTGTCCCTTTACCACAAGGTGCCACGCTCTTCACTATTGATGCCACCTCCATTTACACTAACACCCCCAATGCCATGGCCTTACTGCTATTGAATAATTCTTTTGCCAATGCCCGACGGATTACAAAGGCCAACGAAGGAAAAACTTTTTTGCTGAAAATACCTTATTCTTATATTTTTCAGGGTGAGAAATCCAAATATGATACTTAAAAAACTGTATCACCCACCATTACTTCGCATTTTACAGTTAAATTTATTAAATTAAGCCATCTTTTAGAGAATTTAACAGCTTTTATATAGTTAAAGCAATTTAAAAAGGAGGTGTAATGAATGTAGATGATGTTGGTAGCACTGTTGAAAAAACATTTGCTGGCAAAAAAGGTCAATTCTATTTTTGCATTAATAGATGATGTTTTGTTTACTGTCAACCTAACCTCACTTTCCTGTTTCCTGTACATACGCTCAGTACAATGTCTAATCGTGGTTGTAAAAACTCTGCTGACAGTTTTTGTTATATTTGTGCTGAATTTGTGATTAAAAAACACCAAAGAAACATTACAGACTTTGTGAAAAAGGTTTAGTTATCATACTTTGGATCTAAAGTTGGTGATCAAGATAAATCTTGGGCGCCACGTAACATATGTTATGTGTGTGTTGAAGATCTGAGAAAACCGTCCAAAAAGGAGGAAAAACCCTTTAGATTTTCTGTTCCTATGATATGGAGGCAGCCAAGAAATCATTCCGATGATTGCTACTTTTGCAGTGTTGATATTACTGGTCATAATTCGGAAAACATGAAGGTAATAAGCTACCCCAACCTTCTGTCCACCATCTGACCAGTAGCGCATGGTGTAGATTTGCCGGTTCCTGAACAACCAGATGATTTAAATTCTATTCCACAGAAGTATTTTATGATGTACAATCTGATTTAGATGAACCAGATGATGATGGTGAATTCTATGGTAATACAGGAAGTCTGAGCCCAAATTCTTTACTCAGACCGAGCTTAATGATTTGGTTAAGTATCTGGGCTTAACGAAAGAAAAAGCTGAATTGCTTTGCTCTAGATTAAAAGAAAAGAACTTACTGGCAGTCGGAACTAGCATATACATGTATAGAGAGAGAGAGAGAGAGAGAGAGAGAGAGAGCAGCAATTTTCCAAGTTTTTTCAACAGGAAGGTGATTTAGTGTACTGCTCAGACAATCCCAGTCTGACGAATGAGTTTGGTATTGAATACAAAAAGGACGACTAGAGGCTGTTTATTGATTCATTCAAAACTGGTTTAAAGGCTGTTTTATTACACAATGGTAACATGTATGCATCTATACCTGTTGGACATTCTGCACATATGAAAGAAAGCTATGAAAACCTAGAAATAGTGCTAAATAAAATATGCTATTCTGCTCATGGTTGGATGATATGTGGCAATCTAAAAGCAACATGCATGCTACTTGGTCAGCAAGGTCGCTTTATTCAAATTTCCATGTTTCTTGGGTGAATGGGACAGTAAAGTAGGGATCAACACTGGTGCAGAAAGAACGGGCCTGTGAGGGAGTCTTTAAAACCTGGTGAGAAGAACATTCTACGCAAAAACCTTGTAGATCCAAAAAAAGTACTACTACCATCTTTACATATAAAGTTATGCCTAATGAAACAGTTCGTAAAGGCTTTGTCTAAAGATGGGCCATGTTTTAAGTATCTCTGCCAAAAGTTTCCACACCTTTCAAAAGCTAAACTAAAAGAAGGTGTCTTTGTTGGACCTGACATTAGAAAACTGATGTTTGAGGTTAACTTTGAATTCACAATGACCTTAAATGAGAAAGAAGCACGGGTATCGTTCAAACAAATCATTACATAGTTCTTAGGACATGAAAAAGACCTAGAACATGTTTCTATTATAGCTAGAATGTTAAAAAAGTTTCAAACTTTAGGATGTTTAATGAGCCTAAGAGTTCACGTTTCAAACAGTCACCTTGTGGACAATATGAGATATGATAGTGAGGAGCAAGGAGAGCGTTTTCACCAGGACATTAAACTGATGGAAAAACGCTACCAAGGCTGCTGAAACAACAACATGATGGGGGACTACTGTTGGTCACTTCACTGACAAGTTCAGCAAATAACTCATCATAGAAAAAGCTACACAAGACGCTTCAAAGAAAAAAGAGAAAGAAACCAATTCCAGCTGACAAGTGAAACCTCTATTAACATATATCATTGTTTTAAGTAGTTTACTGTAAATACAAACCATGCATATGTCGTAACAAAGCGTTTCATTCATTTCCCTATTTACCTTACAGCATAGGATTTTAAAATTATATAACAAAAAGCATACTGATCGAAAACAAGGTGTGATAAGAAAGCACAACAACCCCTAAGGTTACAATTGGATTTAGCTCATAAAAATGTATAAAGATCAGCTATCAAAGTAAAAAAGTTTTTCAAAAAAAAATTTTCGTTGGCCTGTGTTAGAAACCAACCACCTCCTTCCCAGTCGCCATGACCAACTATATCTCATCCACAATTACTTTTCCTTTGAAGGCATTATCTTCAAACAAATCCGGGCTACACCTATGGGCACCCGCAATGGCACCATCCTATGCCAATCCATTCATGGGCCATCAAGTGGAATCTTTCCTAAACACCCAGAATCCCAATCCCCTCACATGGTTCAGATTCACTGATGACATCTTCATATCAAGGGTGAGGACACCCCATTCACTTTCCTAGAAAACCTTGACATGTTGTCCCCCATTCGCTTCATCCATTCCTTCTCAATCCACTAAGCCACCTTCCTTGTTGTTGACCTCCACCTCAAACATGGCTTCATCAGTACCTCTGTCTATATCAAACCTACCAACCACTAGCAATACCTTCATTTCAACAGCTGTCACCCATTCCATACCAAGAAGTCCCTTCTCTACAGCCGAGCCAACCATGGCTGTCGCATCTGTACTGACAAGTGGTCGCTCTCAAAATATACCACGGGTCTCGCTGAGGCCTTTACAGATCGTAATTACTCTCCTAATCTCGCACAAAAACAGGTCTCCCATGCCTTCTCTTTCCAGTCACCCAACACCTCCTATAGCCCAACCGTCCAGCCACACAGAAACATTCTCCTTGTAACTCAATACCAACAGGATTTGAGCAACTGAATTACGTTCTAGGCAGGGTTTTGAATACCTCTTGTGCCCACTGTCCTTCCTACTGCTCACACAGTGGGTTCCACCACCCAACGAACCTACACAATATGCCCTTCCATCCCTACACAGCCCCTGCTCCCAACCCCTTGCCTCATAGCTCACATCCCTGTAATAGACCAAGTTGCAAGACCTGTCCCATACTTCTTCCCACCACCACCTACTCCAGTTATACCACTGAAGGCAAGACTACCTGTGAAACCAGTCATGTGATCTACAAGCTAAGCTGCAATCACTGTGCTGCATTCTGCCTGGCAATGACAACCAATAAACTGTCTGTTCACATGAATGGCCACCGACAAACTGCAGCCAAGAAACAACTGGACAACCCAGTTGCTGAGCACGCTGCCCAACATGATATTCTTCATTTCCATGACTGCTTCAGAGCCTATGCCATCTGGAATCTTCCCACTAACACCAGCTTTTCTGAACTGTGCAGGTGTGACTCTCCATGTAACACAGCCTGCATTTCTGTAGCCATCCAGGACTCAACCTGCGTTAACTCATTGTCCTTACCCACTAACCACTTCCCTGGTCTCATTCCAGCACTACACAGCCCTTTATTCCACCAACACACCCAATCTTTTTACTTCTCTCCTTTTCCACTAACTCCCCCCTCTCTTCCGTCTAATCTCCCAATTGCACCTAGCTGCCCAAATCTCTATGTCATCCCTGCATGCTCCCAGCAGCACTTTAGCATCACCCACCCCTACCCTGCTATTCCTCCCTCTCCCTGCCCCTGCTTTCTCTATATCCCCACTCGGTTGCCTCTCCCATAATGCCCTGCTGCTCATAGTTTGGCTCCAGCTGCCAGAGAGTGTGGTCGTGTGTGTGGTCAAGTTGCATTTGCATGTGTGTGTGCATGTATGTATGTTGTCTAATTTTGACAAAAGTCTGAATATAATAGAGGGAAACATTCCACCTGGGAAAAATATATCTAAAAACAAAGATGATGTGACTTACCAAACGAAAGTGCTGGCAGGTCGATAGACACACAGACAAACACAAACATACACACAAAATTCAAGCTTTCGCAACAAACGGTTGCTTCATCAGGAAAGAGGGAAGGAGAGGGAAGGACGAAAGGATGTGGGTTTTAAGGGAGAGGGTAAGGAGACATTCCAATTCCGGGAGCAGAAAGACTTACCTTAGGGGGAAAAAAGGACAGGTATACACTCGCGCACACACACACTCATATCCATCCGCACATACACAGACACAAGCAGACATTTGTAAAGGCAAGAAGTTTGAGCAGAGATGTCAGTCGAGGCGGAAGTACAGAGGCAAAGATGATGTTGAAAGACAGGTGAGGTATGAGCGGCGGCAAATTGAAATTAGCGGAGATTGAGGCCTGGCGGATAACGAGAAGAGAGGATATACCGAAGGGCAAGTTCCCATCTCTGGAGTTCTGACAGGTTGGTGTTGACCTCCACCTGTCCAATGGCCAACTTCACACGTCCGTCCACATCAAACCCACCAACAAGCAACAGTACCTCCATTATGACAGCTGCCACCCATTCCACATCAAACGGTCCCTTCCCTACAGCCTAGGTCTTCGTGGCAAATGAATCTGCTCCAGTCCGGAATCCCTGAACCATTACACCAACACCCTGAAAACAGCTTTCGCATCCCGCAACTACCCTCCCGACCTGGTACAGAAGCAAATAACCAGAGCCCCTTCCTCATCTCCTCAAACCCAGAACCTCCCACAAAAGAACCCCAAAAGTGCCCCACTTGTGACAGGATACTTTCCGGGACTGGATCAGACTCTGAATGTGGCTCTCCAGCAGGGATACGACTTCCTCAAATCCTGCTCTGAAATGAGATCCATCCTTCATGAAATCCTCCCCACTCCACCAAGAGTGTCTTTCCGCCGTCCACCTAACCTTCGTAACCTCTTAGTTCATCCCTATGAAATCCCCAAACCACCTTCCCTGCCCTCTGGCTCCTACCCTTATAACCGGCCCCAGTGTAAAACCTGTCCCATGCACCCTCCCACCACCACCTACTCCAGTCCTGTAACCCGGAAGGTGTACACGATCAAAGGCAGAGCCACGTGTGAAAGCACCCACGTGATTTACCAACTGACCTGCCTACACTGTGAAGCTTTCTACGTGGGAATGACCAGCAACAAACTGTCCATTCGCATGAATGGACACAGGCAGACAGTGTTTGTTGGTAATGAGGATCACCCTGTGGCTAAACATGCCTTGGTGCACGGCCAGCACATCTTGGCACAGTGTTACACCAACCTGTCAAAACTCCGGAGATGGGAACTTGCCCTTCAGTATATCCTCTCTTCTCGTTATCCGCCAGGCCTCAATCTCCGCTAATTTCAATTTGCCGCCGCTCATACCTCACCTGTCTTTCAATAACATCTTTGCCTCTGTACTTCTGCCTCCACTGACATCTCTGCCCAAACTTTTTGCCTTTACAAGTGTCTGCTTGTGTCTGTGTATGTGCGGATGGGTGTGTGTGTGTGTGTGTGTGTGTGTGTGTGTGTGTGTGTGTGTGTGGGGGCGCGCGAGCGAGTGTATACCTGTCCCTTTTTCCCCCTAAGGTAAGTCTTCCTGCTCCCGGGATTGGAATGACTCCTTCCCCTCTCTCTTAAAACCCACATCCTTTCGTCTTTCCCTCTCCTTCCCTCTTTCCAGATGAAGCAACCGTTTGTTGCGAAAGCTTGAATTTTGTGTGTATGTTTGTGTGTCTATCGACCTGCCAGCACTTTCGTTTGGTAAGTCACATCATCATTGTTTTTAGATATATTTTGACAAAAGTCTTGTTGGCTGAAAGCTAATTGTGTGACGGTCCTTTTATTGTGCCTGTCTGCAACTCAGCATCTCCGCTATATGGTGAGTAGCAACTGTCCTTTTTTGTTATATTGTTACATTCCATCCTGGATTTTCCATTGTTTAACAATTGAACACATGTGACATAAATCACAGACACAAGCAGACATATTTATTTGGTCTTTAAATATGTCTGCTTGTGTGTGTGTGTATATATATATATAAATTTTTCCCACGTGGAATGTTTCCTTCCATTATATATATATATATATATATATATATATATATATATATGTGTGTGTGTGTGTGTGTGTGTGTGTGTGTGTGTGTGTGTGTGTGTGTGCGCGCGCGCGCGCGCGCGCGCGAGCGAGTGTATACCAGTCCCTTTTTCCCCCTAAGGCAAGTCTTTCCGCTCCCGGGATTGGAATGATTCCTTACCCTCTCCCTTAAAACCCACTTCCTTTCGTCTTTCCCTCTCCTTCCCTCTTTCCTGATGAGGCAACAGTTTGTTGCGAAAGCTTGAATTTTGTGTGTATGTATGTGTCTGTTTGTGTTTCTATCGACCTGCCAGCGCTTTCGTATGGTAAGTCACATCATCTTTGTTTTTAAATATAAAATACATACATATTTACAGAAGCACAATGCACTTGCAGACATACACATGACCATTGTCCTTGGCTGCTGTGGCCAGACTGAGTGGTAACTGCACCTGATGGGAGCAGCACGCTTGTGATGGGGGTAAGCAAGCAGCATGGGGTGGGGTGGGGAAAGGTGTAGTGCTCCTCGCAGGAGCGTGCTGGGATGTTATAGAGACAGTAAGGCAGCTTGGTGCAGTAACTCAGAGTTTTGGAGAAAATGAGGGGGGGCAGAAAAGGAGAGAAGTAGAGGAGGGGGAAAGGACTAATGGGTGTACTGTGTTGTGCTGGAGTGGGAGCAGGGAAGGGGATTGGTAAGTGGTGGATAGGGAATCATGAAGGCTGGGGCAGTGGAGGTTACGAGAATTTAGGATATATGGCAGGGAGAGTTCCCATCTTTGCAATCCAGAAAAGATGGCATTAGTAGGAAGAATCCGGATGGCATAGGCATCAAGCAATCATTGAAGTGAAGCACATTACGGTGGGCAGTACGTTGGGTACTGAGTGGTCCAGCTGTCTCTTGGCCACAGTTTGACACTGGCATTTCATGCGATGAGATAGCCTATTAAACGTCATGCCCACGTGGAAAGCAGCACAGTGGTTGCAGCTTAGTTTGTAGATCACTTTGCTTCTTTCACAGGTAGCCTTGACTTTGATGGGATATGCGATTTCTGCAGCCTGACTGGAACAGGTGGTGATGAGTGCATGTATGGGACAGGTGTTGCATCTAGGTCTATTTCAAGGATATAAGCCATGATGTAAAGGGCTGGAGGCAGAGGTGGTATATTGATTGACAAGGATACTTTTTAAGTTTGGTCGGTGGCAGACTATCACTGGGAGGGATGGTAAGGGTAAGGGATAGAATATTTCTCATTTTAGGGCACAAGGAGAGGTATTCAAAACCATGCAGACAATGTAATTCTATTGCTCCAGTCTTAGGTGGTAATGAGTCACGAGTTGAGTTCTCCTTCGTGGCCAGGTGGTGAGTACATGGGAGGGGTAGATGACTGCAGAGATAAGGCCTGGAACGTCTGTTTCTGTGGAAGGTTGGATGGGTGATTCCCGTTTGAGAAAGTCTCAGTGAGACCCTTGGCATATCTGGAGAGGGTTGCAGGTAAATTTGATATGGATGGAGGCACTGACGCAGCTATCCTTGAGTTGGAGGTCAATATCAAGATGACTTCTTGGGTTGAGGAGGACCAGGGAGAAAGTGTTAAGGTTCTGGAAAAATGTGAATAGGTTGTCATCATTTGCCAAGATCACAAAGATGTCATCAAACAATCTGAACCAGGTGAGGGGTTTGGGATTCTGGGTGTTAGGAAGGATTCCTCAAGATGACCCATAAATAGGTTGGCATAGGATTGTGCCATGTGGATGTCCATTGCTGTTCCATGGATTCGTTTGTAGGTGATGCCTTCAAAGGAGATGTAATTGTGGGTGAAGATATAGTTGGTCATGGTGACCAGGAAGGAGATTTTTTTGGGTGATTATAGCTGAGGTCCTATGTGGGCTGCTGTTATCATATGACAGCAAAATTTGGTATGTACGATTTGCGCTGCGGAGGGGGGGGGGCTCCAATTTTAGCCACTTGGTGCAAATCTAGTGCTGCAAATGCAAGACAGATGTATAGAAATGTGAAATGTTTCCATATGCAATGGATTATGAACGGGACATGTGAGCAGTTTAACAGAACCCCAAATTTGGCAGTGCTGTGTACTCACTGCACCACGTAGGGTAAAATGTGCCTTGTCACTCGATAGAATATTGCCCGACCCCATGTCATCAACCTCAATCTGTGCCAGAAAGCAAATTCAAACTGTTGCTGCAGAACAAGAGGTTCCAGTTGCTGCATTATATGTATCTTGTATGGCTACCAGTGTAATGCAGACTGCAAAACTTGTGCTGTTGACCACAGGATGAACAAATATAGTGACACTGGAAGAGCACTAGCACTAACCAGCTGCATGGTCATTTACAGCTACAGCAACCTCATCAATAACGTCCACCGGGCTAGAAAGCCTTCATCTACCACATTCCACACCAAGCTCACCTGTGTGTTTTCGACGTTCATTATCATCACCTTTAAATCATGCAGCACTGTAATTGCTGCCATTCATTCACATAAATCAGTTTCAGTAACAGCCCACAGCCCACGGTCTCTCTTCTTGACAGCCGTACTACTGTTTACTCATGTTATTCTATATCACCACCCTCAATTACTTCTGCTTTGAAGGTATCAACTACAAAAAAATCCATGAACTATCTAGTGGAATCCTTCCAAAACACCAAGAATCCCAAAGCCCACACCTGGTTCAGATTCACTGATAACATCTTCATGATCTGGACTAAGAGTGTGGACACCCTATCCACATTCCTCCAGAACTTTAACACTTTCTCCCCAGTTCACTTCACCTGGTCCTCCACAACTCAACATGCAACCTCCCTCCCCCCCCCCCCTCCCCCTAAACTGCCTACTGCACCTATGAGTCCTACTGTACCCACCATATCCCTGTATGCTCCTACAAGAAGTACTACACCTTCCCCCACACCACCCTGTACCTCCCCTCATGCCCCAAGTCGCCTCCTTATCCCCACCACCAGACAGCTGCTCCAATCACTTACAGTTACAACTCAGTCCAGCCATGCTTCTGCTTCAGAAGGAGGCTGTTTGATATAAAGCTAAAATATATAGCAGTCCTTTTGTTGTGCCTATCTTCGATTCAACAATCTGTAATTTGTCCTCTTCATAATATTGTTGAAAATCAGTTTAGGTGCTGCTGGCATGGTTCAGTGATCTGGAAGCACTGAAATTCTTACATATCATGCAGTTTCCTGTCCGGATGGCAATGAAGAAACAGATTTATGGAACATATAGTTTACTGAAAATTGCTCGAATCATTGTGAACTTAATTTTACTCACGTTGAATCACCATATGTATACCAAAAGTGCTTATTCAGACAGGTTTTATTTTTAACATGTAGCAGTGATGTGACGTTGCAATATTCTAATTCACTATTCTCTTATACACTGATAAGCCCGAACATTATGACCACTGACCAATTATCAATATAAAACCACCCAGGCGATAGCAGTGTCACCTGGCGAGGAATGACCGCCAATCACAAACAATGGGGGAAGCCGCACAGTCTATCTGAGTTTGATCAGGAGCAGATTGTGATGGCCCAGAGACTCAGCACAAGCATTTCGGGAATAGCACAACTTGTCAAAAACAAGCATTTCGGGAATAGCACAACTTGTCAAAAACAAGCATTTCGGGAACGGCACAACTTGTCAAGTGTTCGAGGAATGCTGTGATGAGTGTTACCTTCAAAATGTGGCGAAGCCAAGGTGAAACCATGTCCAGATGTCTATACAGACATCAGACACCTTAGGCTGGGCAGGCTGGTAACACACGACAGGCAAAGAACTGTGGTGGAACTAACATCGGATTTCAATGCTGGGCAGAGTACAAATGTGTCTGAACACATGGTGCACTGAACACACTGATGATAGATCCCCGCAGCCAATGTCCCATGCATTTGTCAATGTTAACACCATGACATCGGCAACTACGACAGAAACAGGCATGTGACCATTGGCACTGGACGCTGGTGCAGTGGCACATCGTTGCATGGTCTGATGAATCCAAATACCTTATTCAACATGCCGATAGGACGGTGGAAATCGGTCATTTTCAAGGGGAACAGCTCCTTGACACCTGTACTGTGGGACAGATAGAAACTGGCAGTAACTATATTATGCTCTGGGAATATTCATGTGGGCATCCACGGGTCCAGTGGAGCTTGTACAAGGCATCATGATGGCCAAGGAGTATCGTACACTAGTTGCAGACCACATAACCACCTCATGACGATCGTATTTTCTGGTGGTAGTGGCATTTTTCAAGAAGGTAATGCACCATATCGCAAGGCCAGGAGTGTTATGGAGTGGTTAGAGTAACACAGTGGCGAGTTCCAATTGATGTGTTGGCCCCCTCAATTCACCAGATCTGAACCCAATCGAACAAATTCACCAGATCTGAACCCAATCGAACACATCTGGGATGTGACTGAATGTGGCATCAGAGCTCATTGTGAACTAGGAGGTGTGTGTGTGTGTGTGTGTGTGTGTGTGTGTGTGTGTGTGTGTGTCTGGGGTCATACGCGCCTAAGTCAGAACTATAGAACACGAAGACGGAGGAGTTAAAAAAACGTCTATAAGTCAGTCCCAATTGACATAATAGAAGACAGCTAAAAACTGGCACGTGGAAAAAGGGCTAAAAAAGACGGTATACAGAAATGGAGGTCCAAAACTAAAATTAAATGGCCTTCACCATATTGCTTTGGCGGACAAAAAGTAAAATGCGGTTGACGGCCAGTGTGCCATTTGCTAAAATGGCCAATAAATCAGATGGCAAATCCAAGTGGGAAAGTAAACGGTTAAAAAATGGGCATTCTATCAGGAAGTGGCGGGCAGTTAAAACTTGGGCACAATGTGTATAAAGTAGTGGGGTAGCACCACTTAGCAAATAACGATGGTTTAAAAGGTAGTGCCCAATACACAGCTTAGTTAAAATGACCTCCTCCAGGCAGGAGAGCCAAAAGGAGGTCGTCCAAGCTACTGGGCGAGGTCAGAGCTTATCCCGTGATAGAGGACCATTGGCAATGCCAAAGGGACACCACCTCCTGACAGACGGCAACACAGAGATCATTGGACGGAATGTAAGTACTCGTGGGCGGAGGTATGAGGACTGCAGCCTTGTTTCCTGGCAGACTGACCTGACCAGGAACCCACAGAAACATCACACTGGCTCCACCACGAGTGAGCAAGCAACAGTTTTCCTGGACCCGCTGCACTAAGGGATGGGTGGTGTACAGCACACAGACTTTGAAGGGAGCTGAGTGAGTGTGAGCAGAGGACACAATTGAAAAGCCTATGTCACCAGATGTACTCCGCGGGCCGATACAAGGCAAAAAGCTCAGCTATAAATACTGAGCAGAGTGCCGCAAGCCGATATCTAAAGACAGATGCCAATGACGAAGACACACCCGACTCCACAGTCAGTCCGAGAGCCATCAGTGTATACAAAGGTACTATCATGAAGTTCCATGTGAAGGTCGTGAAACTGAAGGCCATAGACCGAGGCTGCAGTAGTATCCTTAGGAAGCGAATGAGGGCCAAGGTTAACATGGACAACTTCACGAAGCCAAGGTGGTGAAGGTTCACACCCACCGGGAAAGTTGTAGGTAGTGTGAAGTTTAGCCGCTGTAGTACGAGCCAGAAGCGGACTCCAGGAGGTGACAGAGATTCTTTCCACAGTAAAATGTTCAGTTTGAGTTAAAAAGTTACATGAAGAATTACCTGGCAGTGGCAAATTGTATTTTATTGTAATACTGCTTATTTAAAAGCTGAAGCTGTTTTGTGTGTGTGTGTGTGTGTGTGTGTGTGTGTGTGTGTGTGTAAAAGAGAGACAGAGAGAGAGAGAGAGAGATTATTTCTTCTCAGAAACCTCCCACTGAAAATCAACAGTACCAAATATCCCAGACAAAAATACCTGGAAGTTTGAATCACATCATATGCACATACACATCCTAATAATAATTGGCTGAAAACATATGACATTAAAACTAGCAGTTGCACAAAATACTTGAAAAAGTACTTTTTATCACCTGTAACCCTTTCAGTTTTTACACTTTCACCATAATCTCTAGTTGTTCCAATAGATTTGAATTCCCATCTTTATGTTGCATATACAAGATTGTAACAACTGCTTTAAATCCCAAGGAATGGTGGTCAATTTCGTATCTGAACATTGCTACAGCTGATTTTTTTAAAGTTATTAATCCAAAATCTGTGTTAACCGTATCTTGTTTTTGAGGCAGTTACCTTTGAAATATGTAAGAATTAGCACTTCTGCATTATGAGGGGTTGTGCCAACATATTAGTTTACAAGTTACAGCCTGAACTTCTGAAATGATGGCTAGACGGATTCCTTTGCAGGAACAAATTTGGTGTTGTAGCGTGTAGGATGTGTTGGATACGAAGAGGATACATCAACGCTGAATTTGCGGTCAATTTTTCAACTACACAACAGAAGGTGCATTATCCCATCCATATAAAGTCAAATGGCTGCAGCACCTCAGTAGTGATGTTTTGTGGTTGAAACAGTAGTTACAATTTTGTTCTCACAATTATCAGCAGATAGCAGGGGCATATTGTCATTGTGGTTGAAAAACAACATCAAGAAATCCTGATGACTCCTAATGAACTGAATGTCTTTGGCAGTAGTAGACAGGTACTGTTAATGTTAAATAAATTTTGCCTATTGTCATCCTTCCTTGATGCTTTGTTCCCAGGAATATGTACGTGTCATTTCAAAATTCAAAGTTGACAGGCATGACATAAATATATTTCAGTTACACTGCTATGCCTGTTCCACTTCACAATGAATTAAATACAGCCAATAAAACTAGTGCTGAGATGTTATGTTCACGTAATATGCCCATCATCTGTGACACATTACATACTCTGACCTACTGCCTCATTTGCTCCCACTTTTTGGCATGGTTCCAATAATTTGCGATTAAGTTGCGCTTATTTATTAAACATGTCATAGTAAGAAGTAATTAACTGATATTCATTCTTTGTTATGGTATTTGTTTCCAAAATGGGTTACATCAGCATCATATCCTCCCTACTGAAACAGACACCAACTAAATGAGGCATATACAAATTCTGGTAGAAATTGCTCAGATTTTCATTACTATGTTTCTGAATATATGCGAGAGGTACAGATTCACCATGGACAATGGGGCAGCCAGTGTGTTTGTAATTCATTTCATTCTGTGTGGTTCAGAGTGGGAATTCGATGATACCAGTGATGTTATGAATGACAAACGAGAAGATTCGGTCATTGATAATGACCCTGCAAATTCTTTCACAATTGTGATTCTCAGTCAGACAGTGACTAGGGATCTGAAGCTCAACAATGATACAGGGGTAAAATTTCAATTGTGTATAGGAGAGAAAATAATACTGAAACTACATTTTCAGTTCACTAAATATTCCAGTAATTGGTGGTTTATTACAAAATTAGTGACAAAAATCTTGCCATGGCTGTTAAGTTCTTATTAATAAAAATATACACAGCAAAAAAAGTTTCAATTCACCTCAGTTCAGAGTGTTCCAGAACATGTACAGAAAATTGGAATAGAGATAAACATAAACATCATTTCTGCCCTTTTTATTGCTCATGAAAACCACACATTGCATGTTGTACCACCACACAGTGAGACCTTCAGAGGTGGTGGTCCAGACTGCTGTACACACCGGTACCTCTAATACCCAGTAGCATGTCTTCTTGCATTGATGCATGCTTGTATTCATCGCGGCGTACTCTCCGCAAGTTCATCAAGGCACTGTTGGTCCAGATTGTCCCACTCCTCAATGGCAATTCGGTGTAGGTCCATCAAAGTGGTTGGTGGGTCACGTTGTCCAGAACAGCCCTTTTCAATCTATCTCAGGCATGTTCGAAAGGGTTCATGTCTGCAGAACATGCTGGCCACTCTAGTCGAGAGATGTCGTTATCCTGAAGGAAGTCATTCACAAGATGTGCACTATGGTGGCGCAAACTGTTGTCCATGGAGACGAAAGCCTTGCCAATATGGTTGCACTATCAGTCGGAGGACGGCATTCAAGAATCATACAGCGGTTTCGGCGTCTTCCATGACCACCAGTGGCGTACGTCAGCCCCACATAATGCCACCTCAAAACAGTAGGGAACCTCCACCTTGCTACACTCACTGGACAGTGTGTCTAAGGTTTTCAGCCTGACTGGGTTGCGTCCAAGTATGTCTCCAACGATTGTCTGGTTGAAGGAATATGCAACACTCATCGGTGACGAGAACGTGATGCCAATCCTGAGCAGTCCATTCGGCATGTTGATGGGCCCATCTGTACCATGCTGCATGGTGTTGTGGTTGCAAAGCTGAACCTTGCCATGGACGTCGGGAGTGAAGTTGTGCATATTGCAACCTATTGTGCACAGTTTGAGTCATAACACAATGTCCTGTGGCTGCACAAAAGCATTACTGAACAGGGTGGATTTGCTGTCAGGGTTCCTCCAAGCCATAATCTGTAGGTAGCAGTCATCCCCTGGAGTAGTAGCCCTTGGGCGGCCTGAGCAAGGCATGTCATCAATGGTTCCTGTTGATCTGTATCTCCTCCATGTCCAAACAACATCACTTTGGTTCACTCCGAGACACCTGGACACTTCCCTTGTTGAGAGCCCTTCCTGGCACAAAGTAACACTGTGGACAAGATCGAACGGTGGTATTGACTGTCTAGGCATGGTTTAACTACAGACAACATGAGCTGTGTACATCCTTCCTGGTGGACTGACTGGGGTTGATCCGCTGTTGGACCCCCTTCGTCTAATAGGCATGGTTGATTACATCTTTTGGCAGGTTTAGTGACTGTGTCTGTGATACAATATCCACAGTCAACGTCTATCTTCAGGAGTTCTGGAAACCAGGGTGATGCAAAACTTTTTTTTGATGTGTTACATTTCACAATATCAATTACAAGGTCAACTTGTGTCCTGCTACTGCAGTAGAAATTCCTTTAAAAGCCACTTCAAGAAGCAAAACCAAAACAGGGTTTGGTAAAAAAAAATTTCAAAGTGGACATACTTTTATGATACACTGCAGACAACTGTAACTTTTAATGATAACAAAAGAGATCTGTTTACAATGTGCACATATGATCTAGATACTCCTTCATTAGTCATTCTTAATAATACAACTGTCACGCCTTCCTCAACAGATTGTTACCTCTTTGTAAGTGAATAGAATGATTGTGGTCAAAAAACTAAGCACAAAATATTCAAGTAAAGTATATTTCGTAAAAATTCAGTTTTTGTTTCTTTATGTGAGAAGGTAGGTTTCCCTGTTTCCATATATAAGTAGTAATCCAGTAAGGTATTGTATTTACATGATTATCACACGATTATAAGATGATGTTTTTTCCCAAATTCATCATTTGAAAAATGTGGGGGTTGTGTTGTATTCACAGATTAAGCTACTGTTGCAGAGTTCAACATTGTTAATATGGGAGTCGTCTTATATTTATGGATGAATCTTTGGGAACTGGCGTCATGTACAGATTTATTTTGAAGAATTTAACAGGACAGGGATGGGCAAATGATACATTCTACCAGGCTTGAAACATCCCAATACACCAAAGCACTCGATACAGTATCAACCTCGCTCAAATTATCATGTGACATTTTTGACTTGGACAGCACTAGCACAAGATAGTATTAACTACCCACTACAATAATTTATTGCTCGGCTTAAAATTTGACAATTTTGTGACATACAGGAGGGAATAGCATTGAGTTCCATCATCTTATAAACTATTTCTGCATTTGAACCGGTTGAAATAGAAGTTTTCATAAATGTACTAGTATGGTATCATACACAAACATTTATGACGCTATTTAACTAAAGTTAACACTCAAGGGCAAAAATGCTACAGCAAAAAGACCACCACAACATCAGCATTTTATTTGGTTATGAGAGCCTGCTGTGACAATTTACCAAGCGAGTTGCAAATGAGAATTTCAGTTGTTGTTCACCTATTAGAATACCGGATAAAAATGTTACCAGCTTTAGAAGATAATGGTGACATTCAGTGAAACATGGAAGAAAATTAATCCAGTTTATCACAAAAATAAATTACAGTGGCAGGACCTGTCACGGAGGCAGCACCAACAGACGTCACTAGAACATGAGATGAGCGAAAGTTCGTGAGCTGGACTGAATCATAATTGCAATCCTTTTTTTTAATGTATTGGTTGCTCTTGTTATATATGACCTGCATCTAGAAGATATTGCAGCCCGTGTTTCGCAGTTGATCATTCACAGCACTATGGAAGGATTTGAGGGAGAACAGTGACACCAGCTTGGCTGAGAACTATTATGAGTGCAGGGACGGGAGTAGTGTGTGTACAGAAAATTTTGTAGTTCTTGCCAACAATGGGAATCTATACCGCATACTTTGGCTTTCCATAAACTTCTGCGACATTTATACTGGAATTAGCCTGAATCCATTTGTAGCTGGAATTGAACTGACTTTAAAATTGGACAATTACTCAACAAAAGTAGATGTTTCCGCAGAAGACAGTGAATATCTAGATAGAGGCCAGTGGCATATTTAACGCGTTTGGTGCTGTAATGTTTCTGATGTTCACTTTTGAGGTTATGTCGGGAATGAAAGAGGATGTGCCAGCTGCTGGTTCTACTAAGGCAACAAGAGAGCAGCGGGCAGACAACATTTTGGCAACAAGAGACAATGTCACATTCTCACATCAGTATAGAAGCAAAATCTTGCTATGTTTTTGGGAGAGGGAGCAGCTGTGTTCTCAGGCCGTACCGTAACCACAACCTCAGAAATCACAACATATTAGGCAAAACAACCAAATACTTGCAACAACAAAGATAAATTTAATATCTGTGCTATTCGGATATTAACAGTTATTCAAAGTAATGATACTGTAGATAACAACCTTAGTAAGCAAAAAAGTTAGTGAAGATGAAAATTAATGAAGGCCATTTCATTTTTTTTAATTTTATTTCTTCTTGCGTTATCAAAATTTAGACAATTAATAAATAGCATGACGTTAGAACACAGTGTTAACTTTTTAGACAGATACTTTATATCAGTAAAACAATATGTAATTCTTATTAATCAGAAAAGTTAATTTTTTTTCCCAAATAGCTTCTTAAAAATCTGGGAGGTCATCTTGCATTCAGGATCATCCTATACTCAAGTAAATACAATACTATCTCCTGCTTTTAACTGAAGGGATGTTATTCTCTATAATGGACCTTTTGATGACTTGCACCATACTGGATATTCTGTGTTTTCAGGGAGACCGAAAGTGACCAACAAAACCAAGAAAAAGGTACTGCAGCAACTCCTTGCACTCAGTTATGCTGGCAGTCCCTGAATGCAGTATCCCCAGTACAGTTCCATCAATTCAAAATGTATGAAATAGTCTTCAGCTTTGGAGCATCAAGTACGTGCTCAAGACTTGGAGACGAACTTCCTGCATGTTGCTGGTTGCAGAGTACAGCCACGCACACTGGATATACGGGGTGAGTCACATAACATTACCGCTGGATATATTTTGTAAACCACATCAAATACTGACGAATCGATTCCACAGACCGAACGTGAGGAGAGGGGCTAGTGTAATTGGTTAATACAAACCATAAAAAATGCACGGAAGTATGTTTTTTAACACAAACCTACGTTTTTTTAAATGGAACCGTGTTAGTTTTGTTAGCACATCTGAACATATAAACAAATACGTAATCAGTGCCATTTGTTGCATTGTAAAATGTTAATTACATCTGGAGATATTGTAACCTAAAGTTGGCGCTTGAGTACCACTCCTCCGCTGTTCGATTGTGTGTATCGGAGAGCACCGAATTACGTAGGGATCCAAAGGGAACGGTGATGGACCTTAGGTACGGAAGAGACTGGAACAGCACATTACGTCCACATGCTAACACCTTTTTTTTGGTCTTTTTCACTGACGCACATGTACATTACCATGAGGGGTGAGGTAAACGTACACACGTGGTTTCCATTTTCAATTACGGAGTGGAATAGAGTGTGTCCCGACATGTCAGGCCAATAGATGTTCAATGTGGTGGCCATCATTTGCTGCACACAATTGCAATCTCTGGTGTAACGAATGTCATACACGCTGCAGTACATCTGGTGTAATGTCGCCGCAGGCTGCCACAATACGTTGTTTCATATCCTCTGGGGTTGTAGGTACATCACGGTACACATTCTCCTTTAACGTACCCCACAGAAAGAAGTCCAGAGGCGTAAGATCAAGAGAACGGGCTGGCCAATTTATGCGTCCTCCATGTCCTACGAAACGCCCGTCGAACATCCTGTCAAGGGTCAGCCTAGTGTTAATTGCGGAAAGTGCAGGTGCACCATCATGCTGATACCACATACGTCGGCGCGTTCCCAGTGGGGCATTTTCGAGCAACGTTGGCAGATCATTCTGTAGAAACGCGATGATGTTGCAGCTGTTTGGGCCCCTGCAATGAAGTGAGGACCAATGAGGTGGTCGCCAATGATTCCGCACCATACATTTACAGTCCACGGTCGCTGTCGCTCTACCTGTCTGAGCCAGTGAGGATTGTCCACGGACCAGTAATGCATGTTCCGTAGATTCACTGCCCCGTGGTTTGTGAAACCGGCTTCATCGGTAAACAGGTAGAACTGCAACGCATTCTCTGTTAATGCCCATTGACAGAATTGCACTCGATGATTAAAGTCATCACCATGTAATTGCTGATGTAGCGACACATGAAACGGGTGAAAGTGGTGACGATGCAGTATGCACATGACACTACTTTGACTCAGTCCGCCGGCTCTCGCAGTGTCCCGTGTACTCGTGTGGGTTCATGGCAACAGCAGCTAACACACCTACTGCACCCGCTTCTCCTGTGACAGGCCTGTTACGGACCTGTTTGCGTGCTACGACAATACCTGTTGCATACAGTTGGCGGTAGATGTTTTGCAATTTGCGGCACGTTGGATGCTCTCTGTCCGGGTACCGTTCTGCATACACCCTGCAGGCTTCAGCTGCATTTCGTCGACACTCGCCATAGATGAGTATCATCTCCGCCTTTTCAGAGTTCGAATACATCATGGTCACAGTTCCTACAACACTACACTATCACAGACGTACACGGTGTACTACAGTTGGTCTGCGTGCGGAGATGAATGCAGAATAACAATAGCAGCAAGCACTACATGCGGACACTGCGACAGCTAGACCAAACCACAACAGTGCACTACAGCCACACTCGTAAACACGGTCCTCATCGTAAACATGTCCCTGCAGATGCTGCTAGCCGACTGTGGCCTGTGTTTGTTACAACACGCAACTGAACGTCGGAGGTTTCAAGCGTCAACTTTAGGTTACAATATCTACTGATGTAATTAACATTTTACAATGCAACAAATGGCACTGATTACGTATTTGTTTATATGTTCAGATGTGCTAACAAAACTAATGTGGTTCCATTTTAAAAAACGTAGGTTTGTGTTAAAAAACATACTTCCGTGCATTTTTGTATGGTTTGTATTAAACAATTACACTAGCCCCTCTCCTCACGTTCAGTCTGTGGAATTGGTTCGTCAGTATTTGATATGGTTTACGAAATATATCCAGCAGTAATGTTAGGTGACTCACCCTGTATAATCCCAGGGAAAACATACTGGTCACCATTTCAACACATGTAACTTTTAATAACACATAATTTCAGCAGACCGCATACAAGATTTCTCCTCCATGTCACAAGCATGGTTACTAAACATTACAACAACTCAACTTGGGATTTACTACTTACGGGCCTCCTCGTATTTGTGAAGTACGTGGAACACATATCATTAAAATGTAATAATTTTAACAGAGACCAGTACATACGTATTAGGGCACAGGAACAGGTTCTGGATGCTGAAGAAAGTTAAGGACGACTTGATGGCTATGAGCAGCATTGAATGTAGTACTGACTCTTTGCATTCTGCAATGACATGTGGACCTGCAGCAAGCTACAGCTGCTGATTACCAATAAATTTGCCTTCCCATGCAGATATAATTTCCATCTACCTATGGACTGTTCTTAATTTTTCTGCTTCACACACAAAATGGGGGATTGCCCAGGTAATTTATTGAATTTGAAATGGCTTGGAAAGTGACATTTTTATTCACATTGAAGGATTTCTTTGAATGTAAAAACCTGAAAAATTTGGGCTGATGAAATTTATGAATCTGCAAACACAGTGATAATACAAATAATTAGTGTCTTCCAAGTACATGGTAGTATTTAAAAGTATTCAGTAATAACAGCAGCAGTCAGAATTAAAAGCAGCCATTATTTTTAAGAATTTTTCCAGTGGAGAACCATAGGACTAATGATATATGTATCATACACTCTAGTATTCTGAACATAAAGTTCATGTAAATATAGAGGATGTTTGATAGGTCATCATCATCATCATCATCATCATCATGATGTTTTCTGCTATATTAGCAGATCCTTTGCCTCTCCATTTTCTGCGATCCATTGCTTCCTTCTTAAGGCTGCTGTATGTTGTACCGTCCATCACATCATCCAGTATCTGATTGATAGGTATAAGGAACCAAATGAATCCATTTGTACAGTATACCTGACTACTTAGTTGTCTTCCACAGCCAGGATGCAAGCACGGATAATTCTTCTTATCATGACATGCGTGGATATGGTGGTCCAGGTTCTTCTTTTCAAAATAGTACCTGTGCAATTTAAATTGTAAAATGTTTTTATTAAAACAAATTTTTATGAAGAATTTAGACAGTAATGCAGAAGTTTCTTAGCAGATAAGCAATTCACTCAAAGATAAAAAAACATTGTTCAATTATATGGAAAAACCAACATAACATCAAAACTTCATAATTGTACTTTGTAGTTATATTATCAGTTCCACATAAAGGAAACCTCATTAGTGTCAACTACAACAAAGAGATTTAAAAAAAAAAATAAGTGAAATACCCCAAAATTTAATCCAAATTAGTCAGTACAACAAACAGAGTCTTTCTTAAGTTCTTGATCCATACATATCAGAATGTCAGTATTCTAAGAGACGGGGCAGGGGGAGTAGGGGGGGGGGGGAATAGGCACAAATTGGATGTCACAATTCACTGTTGTGTCCACTTGCTAATAAACTTGACACACACACACACACACACACATATTGTGGTTACAAATAAACTATTTAAGAATCACCCTGTTAGCCTAAAAAGTTTCGAGACTGGATTAATAAAACATAGAGAAACGTTAAGGTGATGATATTAAAACATTTCAGGGGCCCTGCATAGTCTTTCTCCAATTGATTAGAATGTATAAAATGTTCGTACTATCGCGTAAAAATGCCAGGAAAGACCTTCTTTGGTATGTTGTTCACTCATGCATCACATTCGCACTTTCTTCGATCTTTGGGAACCACTCCCATCGTTTTGTCATGCAGTCATGTTTTATAATTTATTACAACAAGAGAAAACAATTTTATTGATATCAGTATTCAACACAGTCACTCTGCTTTTCAATGTACTTGGTAAACCACTGCGAACCTATCTGATACCCTCTGAAAAAGTGGTGTTCACTAGAAAAGCGAATTAGGAGGAGAAATATAGACATAAACTGTACTCAAACTGCAAACAGTAAAAACATGCAGTCGTGAGTTATGCCTGGTCCTTGGCCTGTTCTGTCTCAAGTCGTATGTAAACAAATGGCCTCGACACACAGAGAAAATACATTGGAGCATGAAACACAGAGTTGAATCAATGGCCTCAAAGCATTTTTAAGTGGACCGAACAGATTAAAATCTGATTGGGTGAGACTGAGATAGTAAGCAAATTGCTCCCACACCTTGGAACAAGAAGAGTTTGAGCAGAGTGGGCAGCAGTATGTGGACCTTCCAATAATCGACCTTTAGTTTATTGTGAATTGCACGCTTCAGTTTGTTTAGCAGCATATCAGTGTAAAATTTACTGTTAACCTCTTTTCCAGGTAATGTTCCAGGATTGGTCACCCTGAGTCCCAAAATCTGCAAGCATAACTTTTCCTGCAGATGACAGTCTCTTTAATTTCTTTCTGACTGGAGATGCAAGGTGCTTCCATTCCATGCCCTGGCATTCACTCTGTCGTGCAAAGTAATGAATTCGTGTGTCAGAAATGTTTCACCTTTGTTAGCATGACAGTCCAGTAGGTGCTGACAGATTTTCACATGGTTATGTCTATGCACTTCGTCTGATTGTTTTGGAACCCATCTTGCATAGACTTTGTGAAAGTTGAGCCTGTTATGCACGATTTCATATGCAGAAACATGACTAACCTGCATGTGGTTTCCCAAATCACCAACAATCACTCTTGTGTTATTCAGACTCAATACAGAGACTTGTTGAATATTGGCATCAATTTTTGCCATAGCTGAACATATTGCTCTTCGTATTCTTCGCACTCATTTGACCACTTTCATCTGTTAAGTCCATAGGTAAACACTTCTCTGTGGCAAAATATTGTCTCTCTACTGTACTGAAAGTTTTCTATGACTTGCTGCTCCTGGGACACCTTCAGACCACAAAAAACTGATTATGGAACAATGTTTGTCTATGGTGCAAACAGACAGTGGTGTGGCCATCTTTATGTCACAGTACAGACTGATTTAATAACACTTATAGCGTCCCCAGTGCCAAATTTTTTATCATGTAGCCGTAAAATAATAATTTCTCTGTGTAGGTTTAGATTGCAAAGAAATAATTTATGACAGAATGATCTAAAGAGACGACAAGATACGCTCTTTTGTTAATTTTTTAGTCGACTTCACTTCTTCTTTTGTCTTGAATGTGTCTAGAGGGACATCTTGCGTGTGCTGACAAATGTAAGCATATTTGTATGAGTTAAACATATAATATAACGATTTAATATTATTGTGCACTTGTAATTTGTAAGAGGTGATCCCGATTTCATGTCCGCCTTCCTTGAATTAACCTGCATTCAAGTAATTTACAGCTCAACAATCGCAGCGGCCGATGCAGTCAACGACGCCATTACGTGGCGATATTAACTTACAAAAAATTAGCGGAAGCGGAAAACTCGCCAGCTATTAACATAATATTAATTTTTCTCCACAGCCGCACGAAGTTGCAGAAATACTTAGCTTTAAGATTCTTATTTTCAGTAGCATAGCCGAGACCCAGAGCCAGGACTCTGACTACAATACAATGGTTAACGGAGGTAAGAAAATACTCTCGCGCGTGTGTGGGCCGCAATTGTAATTAATAACTAAAGATCTTTTGCTTTAACGTCAACTGACTAGCCGAGGAAATTTATATGAAAAGTTTATTACATTGTTCAACTTAAATATCATTTTTATGAAGGCCCACCACGTAAGTCGGCAACAATCAAAAAATAATAATAACAATAATAATATATACATTAAATTACGACGGCCGACGGACGCGAGATTGGCGCCCAACGTGGGGCCCGATTAATATGATTCTATTGTAATGAATGTAATTATGTATGTGTCTAATTGTTGTAAAATATTAATGCTTGTATGAATTCTTTTACATGTACAACAACAAAACCACACCCTGAGGAGATCTGGAGAGGAAAAAGTGTAGAAAAGAAAAAGGATTGCGAGAAAGAAAAATAAGTAAGGTAAGGCCTATTGTGCAAGCATCCTGTGTAGCTCTGCGCGGAATATCGAACCCATGTACACATGAGATACCTTCGGTGTTTTGTGTATTTATGTGTTTATTTTTGGAGGGATACTTATTCGTTTTGTGTATTTATGTGTTTATTTTTGGAGGGGATAATTAATCGTGTGTGTATCAGTGTTAAAGATTTGTCAGTGGCTTAAAGTGAATTTAGTATGGGTAAGATAGGACAACCTAAAGCATCCGTACGAGAAGAACAAAATTCTGTTAATATGGAAAGTGAGAATCATTTGCAATACGTAAACGAATCCCAAGCCACCGCCTCGGGTAACATAATTTCCGGAGCGGGGGGCGAGGATCTGTGGACGGTGAATGACGCTCCACAGCAGAATGGGAATAGAGTAACTCCACTGCCTGGGCAGGGGGGCCAATCGAGTGCTAGATTAAGCGGGGCACCAGTATGCTCACCGATTGCAGACCCATTTGCAGAATTTCTGCGCAGGTTAGAAGAAAGAGATAGGGAAAGAGATCAGAAACTGGCTCAGATGCTCCATGAGCAAGAGCAACAAAGAGAACTGAAAGAAAGGGAAAGGAAAGAATGTCAGAACAGAGGGAAAAACAAAGAGACGAAAAACTGGCTCAGATGTTGCATGAGCAGGAGAAAAAATTAACACAAAAGCTCATTGAGCAAGAGCAGCGCAGTGAAGCAAAACTCGACAGTATCCAAAGCGAACTTGCCGAGATGCGGGACGCTTGCAAAGAGATCCCCGATCTTGTGCAAAGCTTAGCCGGAGAGATGCAAAAATTACAGATATCACAGGCTAGGCTTGAAGATAATGTCCAGACTTTAACCAACCGCGTGGATAATGTGGAGATAGATGCACGGAAAAGTATTGACGCATATTTGGAAGTGCAAGCTCAAAAAGTAGAAAAAGAATTAAATGAATGGCTAGAAGTAAAGGATCGCGAGATATCTGCAAAGATTGAAAGCGACGTAAAAACAGCTGTAGAACAAGCGACTGCGGCCGCGAGTGTAAATATTGACGCCAGCGCTGCCGCACTACATGCCGAATTAACACAGATTAAGTCCCGTGTGACTGTGAAGTTGCCAAATTGGCAACAGGAGGTCGCGCGGAGACTGTCTGCGTTGGAAAGCAATGTAAACAGTGGCGGACAGATCATGAATCAGACTCCGCGCACTGATTACTATAATAACGCTGACGGTAGCCAGGGTGCGAGTGCGCAACCGCAACCTAATGCGAATTATGAGCACGAACAACATGCGATACCGTGCAGCGTACATCACGAAGTGATGAATGTCCCAGAATGTAGCAATCAGATGTGCAAAAAAGAGGACAATGTAATAAAACACAGGACATTCCAACCCTTCAATAGCGAAAAACGAAATGTCCACCCTGTTGTATTTATTAAGAGCTTTAGGAATGTGTTTCCCAGGACATGGACGGAAAGACAAAGAATACAGTTCGTGGTCTCCTTTATTCAAGGTGACGCGGCACTGTGAGCCACCGACGTGTCCGAAAAATGTCTAACGATGCAACAGTTTGAAGGTGCATTCTTGCAAAAATTCTGGTCCGATAGCGTCCAAGAAAGACTACGAAAGGAGTTGTACAGTCCAGAAATGTACAATCCTAAGATGGGAACATTACGCAAATATTTCGAAAAGTATATAAACAAAACCAGGTACTGGGACGAGCCAATGTCCGATCGTGACATAATCAGATTAATAAAAATGAAGTTGCCCAGTGAAATTAAAAGATATTTCATCAATGTGCCGGAATACGATATAGAACAATTCATGGAAATAGTGGATTCTGTTGACCTATTGATCGAAGATATGAAAACCGAAAACAAGTGGAACCATGCAGGCTATAATCAACACAAAGCCGATTACAATAGCAGCCACAGTAACGGTAGTAACTTAGTACCAAATGGTAACGGGAATAGGCACGAGCACCGGCAACAGAATCAAGGCACAAACAATGGCAATGGTTATAACGGCAACTGTTATAATCGTGAAAATCGAAAGAGACATCATGATGGATGCATGAGTAATGGATATAATGGTAACGGCAATCCGCAATGGCGGAACAACCGAAACCAGTGGCGTGGTCGTAACGAACCGACACCACAGTGGCAACAAAACACAGCGCCACAATGGAACGCCAACCCAGGTCCGTCACAGAATATGTCAGGGAGTTACAACCGACCACCACAAAACCAGAGCCATACACAATATCAAAATACACCATCGGGGAGGCAGGGCGGCCAACCCAACAGTAGCAACAACAACAACCAGAACCACAATGTGAGGTTAGTGGAAGTGACAGACAACTGTCAACCCACTAATGCTCATCCGTTAAACTAAGGACAGCCACAATACGCTCTCCGTTGTTGGCTGCAGGATGGTGTAGTGAGGGCACATTCACGGATGACAGCCATAAACTTTGTATGCTGAGATACAATGAAGGAACAAAAATAGAAAAGGAACTTGTAGACATACCGCAGAAATGTAACCGAACCGACAAAAGTGTTGTGCAGGCTATATTGCAAGCAGATATGTATGGAGCACCAATACAGATAATAGTCGATACCGGTGCGTCAACCAATGTCATGAGTGCAAATTTTTACAAGTACTTGAGTCAAAATAATAGAATACCAGTATTGCCAGTGGAGAATTGTCGTGTTACAGGGGCAATAGGTGCACAATCTCATATCATAAAGCACCAGGTGCAAGTCGAGTTTACGGTAGGAAATGAAGCAATGAAAAGCTCGTTCCTAGTAGTTAAGGGATTAGGTGTTGCTTGCATCCTGGGGATGGAATTTTTACGCCAGAGGGACGCAAAAATCGACCTCTTGTGCGGGGAAGTAAGCCTTATGAATGAGGGTACACGTGTAGTTTTGCCATTGTTGAGGACACGGGAAGTGCACGGTAAATATTGCCGGAGCTTTCAAACGAGATTCGAAGGAATACAGGTAATGAATTTATATTCTGACTTAAGTACAAGACAAGCGTATTTTAAAGATTTTATTACTGAAGACAAAGAGGAAAAAAGGAAACTGATAGCCATGAAAGTTAGGGAGTCAGAACATTTGACTGAAGCACAACAAAACGAATTGACTCAGCTACTTACAGATTATGAGAATGTGTTTTCGGAAAAACCCGGTGTTATCGAGGGCTACACCTATAACATCGGAGTGGTACCTAACGATACTTTCTGTCACGCAAACTACACCATTCCGTGGTCAAATAAGGAGGCAGTTACCAAGGAAATAAGAAAAATACTTACAAAGACTTAAAGAAGTTCGCTCAGTAGAGCAACATTTACATTTGTGTGTAGTAGGTTAAGTTTATAGTGTATTTTTTCTGTGTGTAAATGTTCCGATTTTAGTGTAATATTTAAAGACAATGAGGCACACAAGATTAGTGCGATTCAATTTTGTAGATGTTAAGGATTAATAGTATTTTTAAGCAATTGCATTTTGAAGAAAAAAAATGAACGTAGGTTTAAGAATATTTTATAAATTTCATTTTAAAAAAATGCTTAAAAAAATATTTAAAAAAAAGTTCAACAGCATGTAACGATGAAAGAATTTTTCATTAGTGTGTCATGAATATTTTAGAACTGTAGTAGTAATGCAACTTATGAAATTCAATATTATAGTGTATATGTTGTTCCATGTATTTATGTCTATACCGATCTTGAAATATGCTCAATCATAATTTACTAAACAACATGAGTGCAGGGTGTACATCACCCAAGGTACCTCATGTGTTGTGGACAAAGTACAAAGCAAATCAGTAAACGCGACTACCGCTAAGCACTGTTAAAATATATTGCCATCTGCTAAGGCAGAGATTTGCACGAATTTGTAGTGCAAACAAAAGTCACAAATCTAACATTAATCTAGGAACTTGCACGCTAGGCCTAGATTATAAAATGTGTACAAGAATGCGAGAGGCAAAGTTTTGTAAAGTCGAGCCTGGCTCTGGAGGGCAAGTACGCAATGAGTGGGCAGACATGACATGGGGACTGACCTCAGATGAGACGGAAATACAATTGTATAGTCAAAAAATCTGAAGGCAAGTACGACTCTAAGTGGAAAATAAAAAGAGATAATTAGTGCGAGAGACTGGTAAAATCCAGCACGAACCAAAATCTAGTTCAGACTGAATGAAATACATTAGTGTTTGTGAACTAATCGAAACAGTTACTTTAAACAGTGTGAAATACTGTGAAGGTGAAACTGTGATATGGACAGTGAAGTGCTAGTATTGAACGTTCAACAGCGGTGAGGACGCCAAACGCCAATATTACGCACGAAAAACTGTGAATTTGCTTATAAATGTGAACTGTTAACGTGAAGTGAACCCACAGTCAATATTTTTGGGACAGACTGTAGTTTCAGTGAGCACAATAATGCGAGATTGGAATGCGATGCGTGGACTGTTGCAAAACAGCGACCGCAGAAACGGCGAATGTTTGTGCTAAACTCGTATTGGGACACTCACCAGTGCCTGCGAGTGCGGCGAAAACATAAATAATTTTATCAAGACAAAAACTGACGTGTAATGTAAACAGTATTGCATCAAAACTGCATTCACGGGAGAAGGTCCATGTCATGTTTTCTGCAAGACAGTGCTAGCTTGACACTCGGAAACTGGCGAAAACTTAACAACAACTGCCGCACTAATAAATTCTTCTTTCCCACTAGCGTAACCATCTGCAGCGGGAAACAAATATTACGTTGGTTGTGTGTATGTTTCATGTACTACGTCGGAGATGCGTAGCAGGGCTGACTCCTGCCAACAAGAGCGGGGGGCGGACATCATCCCACTCCGCCACGCCCGGCCGAGACAGAAGCGCATCGCCAACGGTGCAGCCGATCAGCTGATTCTGACGTTCCGCGACGGCGAGACACACGCTGGCGTCGAGCGGGCGTTGACCTCTCCGCAGCCGCCGCGAACGCCGAGCACCGAACACACCAACCGACGCCGTCGCGAGCCAAACGTCGCGGCGTAGATCATCAACGACACCGCAATCAATTGTTTTAATGACCTCATTTTTTGCATAGTGCAACAAAATATTTGTATGCACATCCTGTACTCCAATGACATTCCAGAAACAATCAAGTGAAAGTGACCAAAGCAGTTAGTCTGTCGCTCCGCCGAGGTTTTCCCCAGGTTTCCCTACGGCCGCGCCAAATGGGGAGCGAACAGTTGACACCCCTGGGACTTCAAATATTCCAGACTAACTCGTGGTTGTATACCTTGAACTTCATCTGTATTACACTTTGTGTGCAACGCACCTCAGTAATTACAACATACGATGTGACATATATAAACTGTGAAAGAAAAATCTGCGTGTGGACACTGTGGACATGAAAGTGGAAATATTTGTGTCAAAAAACACGAACATTTTTTTATGACACAAACATTTCGGGGGGCAATATAGCGTCCCCAGTGCCAAATTTTTTATCATGTAGCCGTAAAATAATAATTTCTCTGTGTAGGTTTAGATTGCAAAGAAATAATTTATGACAGAATGATCTAAAGAGACGACAAGATACGCTCTTTTGTTAATTTTTTAGTCGACTTCACTTCTTCTTTTGTCTTGAATGTGTCTAGAGGTACATCTTGCGTGTGCTGACAAATGTAAGCATATTTGTACGAGTTAAACATATAATATAACGATTTAATATTATTGTGCACTTGTAATTTGTAAGAGGTGATCCCGATTTCATGTCCGCCTTCCTTGAATTAACCTGCATTCAAGTAATTTACAGCTCAACAATCGCAGCGGCCGATGCAGTCAACGACGCCATTACGTGGCGATATTAACTTACAAAAAATTAGCGGAAGCGGAAAACTCGCCAGCTATTAACATAATATTAATTTTTCTCCACAGCCGCACGAAGTTGCAGAAATACTTAGCTTTAAGATTCTTATTTTCAGTAGCATAGCCGAGACCCAGAGCCAGGACTCTGACTACAATACAATGGTTAACGGAGGTAAGAAAATACTCTCGCGCGTGTGTGGGCCGCAATTGTAATTAATAACTAAAGATCTTTTGCTTTAACGTCAACTGACTAGCCGAGGAAATTTATATGAAAAGTTTATTACATTGTTCAACTTAAATATCATTTTTATGAAGGCCCACCACGTAAGTCGGCAACAATCAAAAAATAATAATAACAATAATAATATATACATTAAATTACGACGGCCGACGGACGCGAGACACTGCAGTGTACCACAGGTGAAGACAATGGTCCCATTTAGCACCTGGTTAGTGCACAAAACCATACAGCCAACCTAATGACGATCAGGGAAAAATTGCAGATAGTTATTTACTTATCTCCAAATCTCATCACCTGTGATGATTTTTCTGAGAAAAGAATTTTCCACTTTTTCCATTTCAATTAATTGTGGCAGGATAGTTTTGTGAGATTCATGATATGCAGGATAAACTTCACAAACATATTTCTCTTCTTCAAAATATTTTTGAGAATAAACACTTGTCTGCGAGGTGTTCAGTTCACTGCTCCACTGTAGAAGTCATTTATACACCAGGAATGAAATAAGTCTCGGAACTTTTTGGACAGATGGCATATAATTACTATTTCCCAGATTTGTATGAATAAATAGATGTGTAATTTCAATCCTAAATTACAATATTGCTTTCTGCAGTGAGAGAAATCTGTGAAGCTACCTACCTGCCACAATTGTTGTAAGGGCAATAGATCACTTCACGTTCACTTGGATCTTGATGTACCATCACATGTGAACGGAGGCGTGTCTTATTGTAGAATACTCTTCCACAATGATCACAGACGTATTCTGGAAAAGTAACAACAAGAAGCTATCTTCCACACTTTTCAAAATTACTCGATATGAAAATTTGTTTTCAAATTCTGGAATGCTACTGCAACAGTCACAACAATTGCTTTAAAAAGCACCACTTAACCTTAAAATAAACCAGCCGACACCTTGTTTGAAGAATCTACTTGCATCTCTAACCCACAAAATCCACATAGGTAATTTGTCTTTCAAACATGATGATAATCACACACACACACACACACACACACACACACACACACACACAAATTACACTAAGTTATTCCATTCAACTGAAACTGTATGTCTTTAAAGGATAGTGGCATCAATGGGTTGTCAACAGAAAACTCCTTTTCCCCAGCATATTCCTTTCTCATATGACCTTGAGGACACTGAGTGTCAATGTAATGAGAGAAGAAGCATGCTCAGTGCTGACTGGATGAGGTGCAAAGAAGGGATTTTTTTAAATTTTCATTGAAACATTTGATAGGTATAATGGAAACAGGACTAATATTTTTGGAAGTATATGAATACTTAACACAACACCTGATTTGGTAAAACAATTTCTCAACAAGAAGGGACTCAAAGAGAACATGAAATGTAAAGAACTGACAAACAACAATAATAGAAAGTCCTTTAAGTAGGAATACCCTTTCACAATTTAGAACTGGCAAATAAAACTGAATTCCCATCCCCCATGAAAACAGTTGGGTGTCTCTTCAATAAGACACAAGAATAATGCCCAAAAAAATAGAAGCAGTAGGAACTTTAAAGATGCTCCTACAAACATAGCAGTTCTAACAGAAACATTTTTGACCAAAACTGGCAACACCCAGAATTTTACTGCATTCATCAGCAAGGAAAACATGGAAACAGTGAAAGACCCACAAGAAGAACAGCAGTCCTCACAAATTAACACCAATAACCAGAACTTTCAAACAGGAACATACACCTGACAGAAATGAAAAACATTACAACAACATCAGCATACTTCCAACCGAACAAAACAGCCACTGACATAACAGGTGAAGTAAACCATCTTTTCACTCAGAGTAAAAATAATAAACCACTACTTATAGTAGGGGACAAATTGCAGAACGGATATACAAAACTATTCGGAAGGATATTCCTCTGGAAATAAGTATCCAAGGAAAATGGCAAAAAGCATAAAGAAAGAAGTAACAGGCACTTTCGAGAACAACAGGCACCAGAAAAATTGGAAGCAAAATCAGACAGCATAAAACAAACTGAAATGCAAAAGAAGAGCGAAGAAAATGACCCAACACTGAGTGTTACAGGCTAAGGATAGCTGTACTAGAAAGCCTACACCAACTAAAATGGTGAATAGAGAACACAGCTCTCCTAAGACTTACATCGAAAAACAATATAAGAAAATTCTAAAGGAAAAGAAGAGAACATTCTGGGAAAGAGAAGGAAAGAAACTAGTGGAGGAAGCCACATGAGACCCATATACTGCCCTAAGCCCCAGAAAATCAACCAAAACACATTACACCAATATGAAAGAATGAGAGACGCACTTCGACGACATACTGAAGAAGGAAGGACTAAAAGGACGACCAGAGGACAAACAGGAGGTATTGCCACATACAACTACAGAATGGGTCCCATTGGCCACAAAAGAGGTCAGTGAATATTCAAAAAATGCAGCCCAAGTACGAAGGCCAATCTGCACAAAACTCTACAATAAGTACATAGAAACAGCCTCCATTCCATAACAGTGCATACAACTGACAATAAAAGTGCTATATTAAAGGGAGACCCATTAAGTCCTCTGTTACTTATTCTTGCAGCAGAAGAAGATGTAAGAATACCCAAAGGGAGGATGTAACATCATACACATACGGAGACAATACTGTAATAGGCTCACAGGACATTGTAAAACTACACTAAGCAATAAACAACATGGAAGATTGTTGCACTGAATGCGGCTTCAAAATAAATGTGGCAAAAACAGAAATGATGGTGCTCACAAATGGTGGAAGAGAATCTCCATCAGCTGAGATCTTCATAAGGGAGGGAAATCTGAAAATTGTACCAAACTTGACGTAAGTGGGGTCCAACACAAGTGCAAAATGTTTCAAAGAACATGTGACAGAGAAACTAACGCAAGCAATAATGACTATCCGTGAAATAATCCACATTAGACGCCTCATCCCAGAAACAGCAATTCCATTATTCAGAGCTAAAATCTCACCAATACTGCTGTTCACCATAGAAATCATCAGACAACATCTCACAGTGAAAAGCCTAGCGACATTATGAAGAGTAAAGATGACCTACTCAAAGAAAGCAACTGGAGTGTCTAAAACAATGCAATCTAGATTTGTATACCTCCAAGTGAGGGAATTGTTCCTCACTGAGCACCTATGGACAAACCTGATGCATCGGAAAAATCTACTAAAAACACTGAAGGAAAAAAGAGAAGACATAACCCCAGAAGTTTACAGTACAGGCACCCTGATTGACCGAACATGGACAAAGGAAAACTTCAAGACGAGACATGTGTTTACTAGAGTGGTAGTCTGTGGTTTCCACCACCTTACTTGCAATAACATGTCATATCATAAACCAAATGAAATGTGTGAGTGTAAACTGTGTCATCATATATGTAAACATTACCATACAGAACTCTGTACGAAAAGGACATGGTCAATAAGAGGACACGCAAACCGCAACATGTACTTTGAACTCGTATGGCTAGTTGGCTGAAATAAATTATTACATTTTTTTTCCATATCTTCCAAATGAGATGTTTGGCCACCAAAAAAGTTACAGAGAAACAATATGTCCAAATCATTGTGACCAAAGTCTTGTAAGTATTTTTGGAATGCATTATGGATGTTGTGTGTGTTACACATGCCGAAATCAATCAAGCTTTTTTTCCCCTAACAGGGTCAGGGAGTCATTCATAAGATGATTCACAGGTTTGTTAACATTGGGTCCATCATAATGTATCATCTACATCTATACTCTGCAAACCACCGTGAGGTGTGTGGCAGAGGGTATGTCCCATTGTACTGGTTAATAATAGCTTTGAACGAAAAAGCTGGGCATTATTCAAAATTTCATTTAACTCAGTAAATATCACCAGCAGTTGCTTTACCTATGAAGAAACACTGTAGATTTCTAGTCAATAATTTGTTTAGAACTGGACCAGTATTTAACGACATTTTGAAGCTGTTTCATTGAAGCCGCATTCACAATTTCAGAGAGAGAAATGTGTTCCTGCAAAATTATCCACCAACTGCTTTTTAAAATATGGAGGCATAATCCGTATTACTTCAGGGAGGGGGGGTTACCTTCATAGTCTCTGATGTTATTGAATTTAGCGTATGTTAAAATTCAGGAGTAAGTAAGAAACATGTATTTTTTTTGTTTTCTCCAAAAAAATTCCTCTCCCGAGCTACACGCCTCCAAAGATGACACTGCAAACACCATTTTGAAGATGCGAATTTCGGATTTTTTTTTTAAATGCTGTACCTCTGTAACAGTTCTAGATATTTTGTTAGAGTTTTTTATTTGAAAGATAATTGCTTTATGCTTACAAGGTATTCTCTGTTTGGAAATATCTGCCAAAGTTCTTTTACTTTCGCCTTTTGAATTTTTTAAAATAATTTACAGAATTTTTTTTTCAGAAATGCCAATCCAGAAAAGTTAGATTTTTTTTTTCTGCAGATTAGTACCATGTAGTACTATAGTCTCTTTAAAGGAGAGCTTCCACTTTTAAGTTGGACAGGTTTTATTTTAAAAAACCATTTTTTAAACTTTCCAGGGTAATGTATGTCTTCACTGAAGTTGTTTCTTACTATTTCTTTGTTACAATGTTTATTTCTCTTGTCTTTGTTGCAGTTATTTCTTATTATTTCTTATTATTTCTTATCACTTTCTTTGTTGCAGTTATTACTTTTCACTTTCATTGTTGCAGGCACTTCTTGTTGTAGTTTCTTGTTAGTTTCTCTGTTGTGGTTGTTCATTGCAGGTTTCTGTATTGTAGTTGTTCAGTGCTAATATGTTCACTAAAGAGGCTTCTAAGAAATCTGAGACCATCCAGTGAGTTCTGTGTTTTCGTGCCGAATTTGCCACTTGACAGTTGCAGTGTGTTTTGCGAAAAGGATTGTTTGAAATTTCTTCTGACCGGAGCCACAGAAGAGTGAAGTGTGCCGACTATTTGCAAATATGCAAAAGAGTGATTAAAAAAACCCAGACTGTGTTCATGTTGGGAATAAGTGTTCTCATTTGAAGACTGTTTCAAAGTGAAGATGTTTCCAGTGATGACTTTGTGTTCTAAATGTTTTGACAGAATAATAACAATGATAGTATCTGAACAAGGTGAAGCATTCCACGGTGCAGATAACACAAATTTTGCATCAATCGAGGAAGACAAATGCCCTGAATCAGTCAATTACAGAGGTAGGTGTTAGTCCAGTTGAGAAACCGTGGCCAGTGAAGTCGAGTCATTAAGCTCTACGCATCAAGGAAGCGCAGAGAAATTACTAAAGCTTTGGATGAATTTCTTTGAAGCAGAAATTCCATCTTCAGAAGAAAATGAACCAAAGCACTCTTGTACCTCTTGCCTGGAATTTTTCGCAAATATCAATTCAGCTGTTGAATATTGTGCATCCTACGGTGAAAAGGTGTAACTATTATTCCAGAGACATTTTCACAGAAAACAATTTTGAACCATGTTCCATCAGTATCAAAGTACATAGTAAACAAGTCAAGAAATGTGAGGGCTGTGAAAAGGAGTCTTTGGAAGACCAGATCCCTATTATGGCCATCCTGTAGAAGCAGCTCAAGTTCAAATAGTGCAGTCATTTTATCTTTAAGATAAATGGGACTGTTCTTGGCAGAGTGCCACCAAAAAACACTATAACTGTAACAGTTGAAGGTAAAAAATTGTGAAAGTGAAGAGGTACATGACTCGCAGTATTAAAGAAACTTTTGCAATTTATAAAAGCAGCTATACAACTTCACATATTGGAAGATCAAAATTTTATGCATTACGACCTTAGTGGGTAGTTCCACACCCACCTATAGATATCTGTTATATGTGCACTACACGAATTTTGAACTTTCTTGTGATAACTTTGAAGAACTTACTGGAGCACATGACATATGACACCTCGGTTGGTCATGTGGACTCATTAGTAGTCTGTGACGTATAGCGAGAGATTTGTATGTTTCAAAAACTGCCCTGGAAAGGGAGAACTGTCTTTACAGCTACTTGGCCTGGAAGACACAGCAGGTAACTCTGCAGAAATTACATACGCGACACGGGAGGAAAATAAACTGATTAAGAAAAGTGTTACCTTGAACAGTTTCATTCATGAACTTGGTAAATGGTCAGTGAAAGCAGTGACACACCAGCATCTGAAGAAATTGCAACAACAACACATTGCAGAAGTGAAAGCGTGCCTACAGGCTGAAGAACTATGTTTAATGCGTCACTGTGACTTTGCTCAGAACTGGTCTGTAATCCTCCCACAAGAAGTACAGGGGTATCATTGGAGTAATGACCAGGTTTCAATTTCCACACAAGTAACATATTTTCAAAACAAGACCACAAGCGTTGCAGTTATAAGTGATGACACAGGGCATGACTCAGCACATGCTTTGCTAGCAATGTGCAAAATTCTTTAACTGCAAACAGGAGCAGAGAAGATGATCATTATTTCCTATGGTGCTCGTCATTTTAAAAATCGTTACCAGCTGTTTGAATTGAGTAAATCGTTTGTGCCAACTGACTGGGTATACAATGCTACTGGTCACAGGAAGGGGCCTTATGATGGTGTAGGAGGCCAACTGAAGTACCATGCTGCAAAACATGATCTTTCCAGACCAAATACAGCTGTGATTCAGAATCATGAGGTGGTTTTTGCGAGTCGAGAAATCTTACACATCCACAGCTCTCATTCGTTTGTCCAAAGAAGAAAGTGAAGATTTCTGTGAGTAGAAAAAAGGAAAATGGTCCAAACAAACTAATGCAGTGAAAGGAATTCAGAGGACACATTTTTGGACTCAAAGTGATGGGCGAACGCATACTGCACGCACTTCCAAGAGCAAGAAAGAAGAAATTTCATTTGTTCCGCCAACACCTCAGAAACAGCAGGACAATATTCAGATTCACAACCTGAAAAGGGGATGTTTGTCGTGTGTGTGTGTGTGTGTGTGTGTGTGGTGGATTGCAGAGATTATAGACACCAGTTATGAGTTAAATGGAATTGTAGTGCCACGACATGGACCTGCTGCGGGATATAGGTTTCCAGCTGAAGGACAGCAACAACATCATCAGTGTTCACTAACTCTTCACAATGTTTTGAAGATTGTAAGAGCTCCAGTTCCTGTTGGTTCTATTTTTAGTTCATTGACTTGCTAATTTCAGTACAAAACAGAGTACACAGAAGTTGTATAAATTGAAACCTTTAAGTCTTTGGACCTTTGACATACATTTTGGAACCATTTAAATTGCTTAAAAAAAAATGAGTCTCTTACTCAGCTTTCAAAAGCAAAATTATGTTACGTAAGGCAAGGTTTTGATTTTTATGAGCCTGTTATGTGATAAAGTGGTAATTAAACAGGTTTCATGTATGGAAAAGCCCAGTGCTATAGTAAAAAAACTGACAGATAAATCCAAATGGAGGATTTCTTAATAATCATAAATCAATTATCTTTCAAATAAAAAAGGAAAATCTAGAACTGTTCTAGAGATACAGCATTTGAAATTTTTTTTCAAAATTCGCAACTTCAGAATGGTATGCACAGTGTCATCTTTGGAGGGCTGTATCTCGGAGCAGAAATTTTTTTGGAGAAAACAAAAAATGCATGTTCCTTACTTAGTCCTTCATTTTAACACATGCTAAATTCAATAACATCTGAGACGGAAGATAAAAATATTTTTCTAGCCTGCCTAAACTGATATAGACTATGCCTGGAGCTAAAGCATTACATACTAAACATCTCTCCTTTGTCCTTGAAAGGATGTACGCCTACTCAGAAAGAACACTTCCAGGAAACATTGTCTCAAAGGTTTCTTTGAAATCTTCTCAAGCTGGCTGAACAGCCAAGATCCCTCCAATAATTTTCAAACACTAGATTAATTCCATCCTTTAGGCAGTTTGTTGACAAAATACAGATGACTTGATGGTGCAGCTCAGAGAGATTAAACTACACATTCACTGCTAAATCCAGGACAGGGTGAAAACAATTGTAATAGTGAAGAACTCAATTTCACTTTTCATTGTTCTCTGTGCTGCTCTATAGCACTAAAGGCATTAGTAATTTTTGTTGGCTTCAAAAAGCACGTGACTCAGTTGAGAGACAAACTTTATTTAGAGTTTTAGAGGAATTTGGAACTGACAGGAAAACAAGGGATATCATAAAACAACCCCCAACAGACACCGTCTTGAAAGTTACATAAAGATGAGGCAAGGAGATGGATTATCCTGAATTCTCTTCAATATAGTCCTGGAGAAAATAATGAAAACCTGTGAAGTAACTCTGAAGTAGGAAGGAATAAGTAGTACACACCTTGGGAAGAAAGGAAGGAAACAATCTCGAAATCAGGTTTTCAGCTTTTACTGAAGATCTTGTCCTTCTAGCCAGAAACAGGAAGGGTATGCAAAGAGAGCTACAGCTCTTGTATGTAATTGCAGGAAAAAATGGATCTTGTATGGAACGTTGGCATATATGTAAGAGGGACACCGAGGGGAGAAATACTTAGGGGTAAAATATGGGAAGATTAACAGGCAGATATATTCCAATACTTAGGAAGATGGACCCAACAAAATGGACTGGATAAAGAGGTAGTCAAAGGTAGAGAGAATGCAACATTTTAGAAAGATCTTTGATGTGCAGCACCACATACACTGCACATTTTCGTATTACGAAAGTATAAATTAAAATTGTATCAAACACCGCATGTTACTTTCCGAAACATTGAAATCAAGATTGCGATGCGCCTTTGTAAGCCAGTCATAGCTCATGTGACGTGACCTTGCCAGCCGATACAGCGGATATTCAGAGCACAGGACACGTGATGTAGTCAGCCAGTAGCATTATCACTGCTAAGTAGCATGAACACACAAACAGAAAAAGTTAATGGTTTAGAATAATATACATAGTGTTGCTACAAGAAAAGCAAGCCTTTCACATATAATATTGGTCAATTATTCAAAATGACAGTCACAATTGCATTATTTATTTTCCCGCCTACTTGTTTCATAACTATCATAGTTACCAACCGTGCACAAGCAGGGTGACGACTCCAGCGAGCGACCAATGGTGTAAATTGCCCTGAAGATGATCCCATTGCGGGATGAAACCGGTTGGCGGCAAAATAAATAATGCGATTGTGACAGTCATTTTGAATAATTGATTATAAGTAAATTAATCGCTGTTTATCTCCATACAACTATGTTGTCTAAAAATTTATAATATTGGTCTTCACAATTAATAAGCTGCAAGAGAAGCTAAACTTTCAAGTATAATGTTGATCTTTTCTGGCGTAGATACATCACACGAATGTGCCAGTAAAATTTTTAATAATTACATAAATGTCTGATCATCTGGGCTTGAAATTTTCTGAATGGTTGTTCTCAAAGAATTGATTTTTAAATTAGAGTCAAACGCTCTGCGAGTTAAGAAATTCATTGCACATTCTCACATGTAGTTCATCTTGTGTAAAAGGAAATTTACTTTGAAAGTAACACTTTTCAATCAATCATTTGCAATATTTTGCTGCAATGTGTTAGAAAGAGGTTTGTTTCAGCAGTTGCCATAGAGTGCCAGATAACAGGCGTCACCATGCTTGCACAGCTACGATGACGCAGGAAGCCGTATGTTTGTACGTGTAAAACATTAAAAGATTTTACATTATGTCGTAAAAGAAACAAGACATCAGAGGATACTGCAAGAGCATCGAAATTTCGTGAACCATACTAACATGCATAATTCAGCTTAAAGTGCCCATTCATATGTCCAGATTCAGTTGTAAATTTTCTTGTAGTACCAGTACCATATTATGTCATTTTTGGTACTTTATTATGGCATAATGCCATATGTGCTAGAAGATGAAACCATGCCCTTTTGAAATGCAGCGAACAGCTGAAACTAGCCAATAGTGTGGAATTAAACACTTTGTTTCAAATACATTGACTGCCTCAGTGGAAAAGATTAATAAAAGCCAAATTCCTTTAGTGAATTGACTAAAATAACTTCATTGTTTTACTAGGCAATTAATTCTTCGTTGAAATTGCCGCCCGGGGCAGATATCCTGGTTTGCTCCCAGTGAATATGGCAGCTTGCGTGTGCCAGTAAAATTTTTCTGGATAGCACCTTACTGCGTGCTGCTACTGCTTATTCAGCTAACAACCACTCTTTTGTATCCAGTAGCGGGAGAAGGTACTACACATGCGCGACTCAACCGCGCACGCGCAAGCCCATGCACCTGCTTCCAACTGCTCACAATGAATCTAATGTAAACAGTTGTGACGTTAGTTGGCTGGTTTAAAATGGGGAGGGGGAGTCCAAACTGCGAGGCCATTAGACCCTTGTTCCCAGTAGAACAATTACCCATGGGGAAAGAAGAAAACAAAGAAGACGTATGGCACAATAACAGGAGAAAGGAGGAACCAGAAGAAAGACAGAAGGACAGCAAACACTACAATGGGCAAAACAGGACAAGAAAACCACAGACAGGTGCAAGAAACTGGGAGAAGAGATTAAAAACAAGAAAGCAGATTACCATGGCTGGCTGACCATGAGAATAAAAAAGGAGAAGCCAGTCAATCTGCAACACATTAAAACCTCCACCCTAAAAGCCCTACGGTGGAGAACAAAGAGGGACAAAGGACATGCGCCAAAACTCAGACCAAATGATAAAACCCACCCTCACGAATAAAATTGTACAACTAAAGCTGCTGTTGAGGCATTGTCGCCCAACACCGCAGGTAGGGTGCTGGGAAAGTTAAAATTCCGCCACAGAGCGGCTAAAACCGGGCAGTCCAAAAAGAGGAGGACGACTGTCATTTGGGAGCCACAGCGACACTGAGGTGGGTCCTCGCGACGGAGGAGGTAACCATGTGTGAGCCACATATGGCCAATGCGGAGCCGACAAAGGACAACCAATTCCCTGCGAAAAGCCCGCAGGAAAGACTTCCACACATTTGCTTTCTCCTTAATGACACTGAGTTTGTTGTGTACACTGTTATGCCACTCCATCTCCGAAAGCCAAAAAACCTTACGGCGTAAGACAGAGTGCAGGTCAGTTTCAGAGATGCCGATCCCCAGGAGTAGCTTCCGCATAACCCGTTTGGCCAGCCTGTCAGCAAGTACATTGCCTGGGATTCCAATGTGTCCTGGAGTCCACACAACCACCAGTCAATGATTGGAGCGTTCCAGGACAGAGATGGCCTCCTGGATTATCACTACCAAAGGATGGTGAGGGTAGCACCGGTCGATAACTTGCAAGCTGCTCAGGGAGTCTGAACAGAGAAGCAACGACTCAGCAGAACAGAAACGGAAGTACTGAAGCGCACGAGATATGGCTACAAGCTCTGCAGAGAGAACACCGCAGCCAGCATGCAAGGAATGCTGTTCAATATGGCCTATATGGACATATGAGAAGCCAATATTTCCATCGGCCATCGCCTCGTCACTGTAAACAATTTCAGGGCCCCAGAACATGTCAAGAATCGAGACGAAGTGACAGCGGAGAGTAGCGGGGTTAACGGAGTCCTTAGGGCCATGCAAAAGGTCCAGACGAAGCTTTGGACGAGGTGTACACCATGGAGGTGTACATGAATGGACCTCAAGTAGAGGGAAGGACTCCAGTTCGGAGAGGAGGGATCGAACGCAAAACGCAATCGTGAGCCCTGACCGGGCCGCCGATGCAGGAGATGTACTGCCGCGGGTGAGGAAAGGAGACGGAATTTGGATGCTCAGGAGAACTGCGAAAGTGTGCTGCATAACTGTCTAGCATTTGTGCACGTTGGATATGCAATGGAGGGACTCCAGCCTCAACCATGACACCGATCACCGAATTCATTCTAAAAGCTTCCGTCGCTAGGCGAACGCCACAGTGGTGCACTGGGTTGAGTAAACGCAACGCTGAGGGTGCCACTGAACTGTAAACCAGACTCCCATAGTCAAGGAGGGATTGAATAAGGGCTCTGTAGAGCTGCAGCAGCGTACAGCCATCTGCACCCCAGTTGGTGTTGCTCAGGCAGTGGAGAGCACTGAGGTGCTGACAGCACTCCCGCTTAAGCTGACAAAGGTGAAGTAGCCAAATCAATCGGGTGTTGGAAACCAGTCCTAAGAATTGATAAGTCTCTACTACAGTGAGCAGATCGTCATTAAGATGAAGTTCAGGTTCTGGATGAATGGTATGATGCCGACAGAAGTGCATGACACACGACTTTCGGCTGAAAACTGCAAGCCTTGGGCTACAGCCACTTACTACACCCTATGAATGACTCCCTGTAGGCAGCACTAAGAAACTCCAGTACTGGAGGAGCAGTATGAAATGCAGAAGTCATCCGCATAAAGAGAAGGAGAGGCTGACGGCCCTACAGCTGCTGCTAGGCCATTAATGGCCACCAAAAATAGAGAGCCCTGGAGAATGCCATTCTTCTAAATATGGGGGGAACTATGGGAGGCACTAATTTGGACACGGAAAGTATGGAGCAACAGGAAGTCTTTGATAAAAATTGGGAGCAGGCCTCGAAGATCTCACTCGTATAATGTGGCAAGGATATGATGTGGCCAGGTCTTGTCATACACTTTTCGTAAATCAAAAAAGATGGCAACCAGGTATAAAAGGCTGTTCAAGATGGCAGACTCAAGGGACACAAGATTAACAGTGGTAGAGCAACCCTGGCGGAAGCTGCCCTGACATGGAGCCAGTAGGCCACATGACTCCATCCCAACTGCCAACACACTATATCTTCCAGCAGCTTACAGAGAATGTTGGTGAGGCTGATGGGCCGATAGCTATCCACATCAAGCGAATTTATACCGGGTTTAACACTGGAATGATGGTGCTCTACAGCCATTGCAATGGAAAGACGCCATTGCACCAGATCCGGTTGAAAATGATGATGAGATACCGCTTGCAGTCAGACGAGAGATGTTTAATCATCTGACTGTGGATCCGTCCGGCCCAGGAGCTGTGTCGGCCCAATATGCAACGGTGCTGAGGAGCTCCCACTCTATAAATGGGGCATTATAGGGTTCACTAAGGCATGTATTGAAGGAGAGGACTTTTCTTTCCATCTGCCGTTTGAGGGTGCGAAAGGCTGTAAGGTAGTTCACCGACACAGAGGTTCAAGCATAGTGCTCAGAAAAGTGCTAGACAATCACGTTTGCGTCTGAAGAGAGCACACCATTGATATTATTGCCAGGGACACCTGTTGGGGTCTGGTACCCAAAAAGACATCTGATCTTTGTCCAGACTTGAGAAGGTGACGTATGGCAGCACCCAATGGTCGACACGCACTTCTCCCAATACACCTGTTTCTGTCGTTTTATAAGCAGGCGAACGTGGGCACAGATCTGCCTAAATGCTATTAGGTGCTCGAGGGGAGGGTGCCACTTATGTCGCTGTAATGCTCACCGACACTCTTTAATTGTCTCAGTGATTTCCAGCGACCACCAGGGGACTGTCTTTCACCATGGGGCGCCCTATAGAACGGGGGACCGCGTTTTCCGCTGCAGAAATTAGCGTTAAAGTGACCTGCTCAATCACAACATTGATGGCACCATGTGGGGGAGATTCAACGGTGACAGCAGAGGTGAAAGCTTCCCAGTCTGCCTTGTTTAAAGCCCATCTGGGATGGTGTCTGTGGGCATTACGCCGGCGTTAGTGACAGGAAGGTGGGGAAGTAGTCACTACCACATGGGGCGTCATGTGCTATCCAGGGATAGATGGGAGAAGTCCTGGGCTGCAAATTGATAAATCAATGGCCGAGTAACTACCATGAACCACACTGAAATGTGTGGCGGCCTCAGTATTTAACGTTCAGAGGTTGAGTTGAGACAGTAAATTTACAACATTTCTGCCATGGTCAATAAGCATGGTGCTACCCCACAAGGGGGTTATGGGCGTTATCATCTCCCAAAAGTAGGAAAGGTTTAGGAAGTTAATCAATCAACGCAGCCAATATGTTCAAGGGTACCACACCATCTGGAGGGAGATATACGTTTCAGACAGTTATTTCCTGCGTTGTCCATATCCTGACAGCCACAGCTTCAAGAGCAGCTCGAGTGGGCACAGGTTCACAACATAAACAGTTCAGGACATACTCCACCTGACACACTATTATTTTTGCTACGGTTCTTGTAATATCCCCTGTAGCCGCGAAGGGCATGGATCTGCACTGTCGGGAACCAGGTTTCCTGGAGGGCAATGCAGAAAGCAGGTGTTAAGCTGAACAGCTGCTGCAGCTCAGCCAGGTGGTGGGAAAAACCGCCACAATACCAGTGGAAGATGATGGGATCGTGAGACTGGGAAGGCATGAAACACTCAATGAGTCAGTCTACACCTCACGGTCACCAACTTATTTTCTGAACAGGCTACATCCATAATGTCTGATGGTAGGGTGAGATCTAGATCCTCAGCAGATGCCAGAATCTTCACTTCATCCTCAGACGCAGAGCTTGTAGGCAGTGGTGGTGTGGGTGCCACCGCAATTCCCTTGGTCTTGGGGGTCTTCTTTCTGGATTTCTCTTGCTGATCCATGGGTTTCTCTGGCTTGAAGGGCTTCACTGATTCAGTCTCCGGGACTGAGGATGATGGTGAAGCTGTACGACCAGCTGCTTTTGGGCACTTCAGCCACTGGCAGGTGTCATCTTTCCCACTAGCAGAAACCTGGGAAGGGAGTGACCCAAGGGACCCTTCCTAGCAAGAGGAGCCGAAGAAAACTTACGCTTCTCTGGCTGAGAAATGAGGACTGGTGTCCCTGATGGTTGGGGGGGCGGGGGGGGGGGGGGGGGGGGGGGGGGGTAGTGCTCCTGAGGTGGGTGGTGCAGGAGCAGCAGGTAGGGAAGTGCCCCCCACCATCTAGGGGGCAGGTGTAGTCTTCCGGCTCTGAGAGCTGATTGGAACTCGCAGAACTGACAGGGCTACAACTGTTCTCGTAGTGGCAGCATAAGAGGAGGTCATAGCCACAGGATGTAGGCACTCAAATTTCCTCTGGCCCCAGTGTAAGTCAGTCGGGCCATGGTCTTTTATTTCACGATTTTCGTTTCTCGCTGTAAAATACTGCAGTGTGGTGAGCAAGGGGAATGATGCTCTCCATAGTTGAAACAGATCAGAGGCGGGGCACATGGAGGATTGGGAGGGGATGGACATCCACAATCTCGACATGTGATGCTGGAAGTACAGCGGGAAGACACATGGCCAAACTTCCAGCACTTGAAGCAGCACATAGGGGGAGGGATGTATGGCTTGACATCATAGCAGTAGACCATTACTTTGACCTTCTCAGGAAAAGTGTCACCCCCAAATGCCAACATGAAGACACTGGTGGCAACCTCATTATCTCTCTGACCCCGATGAACGCACCGGACAAAATGAACTTCTTGTCTTTCTAAATTGGCGTGCAGCTCCTCAGACTGCAAAAGAAGGTCCCTGTGGAATATAATACCCTGGACCATATTTAAGCTCTCATGAGGCTTGATGGTAATGGAAACATCCCCTAGCTTGTCACAAGAGAGTAATGCCTGTGACTGGGCAGAGGATGCCTTTTTATCAAGACTTATCCTGACCGTAATTTGGACAAGCCCTCCACCTTCCCAAACTTGTCATCTAAATGCTCCACAAAAATCTGAGGCTTCATTGAGACAAAGGAGTCCCCATCAGCTCTCGTATATACGACGTACTGGGGCAGATAAGGCTCGCTGCCATCCTTAGACTGGCATTCCTCCAATGGTGTGGCCAGGGAGGGGAATGATTTAGGATCATTTTCCTTGCATTGTACTGAGACTTGGAACACTGAAGAGACTGCTGGCATTCATCACCAGCAATTGATGACTTGGTACGCTTCATCACACATTATCCCACATGATGCCACCCACTCCAACCAGGGGCCCTCCCCAAGGGCGCCACGCAGCTGCAGCAAAGGCCTCCTGGCAGGATGGCCATTGCTGGGAATCCCGATGCCCCAGGGTCACGGGCATCTACTCCTTGGCATATGTGGGGAGTTAACGGTGCAGGCATCAGCAGAGCTATCCCTGTGTAGTCAAGGGGCTACAACCAACAGGGTACATGGCGGCCCCATCACAACGGACTGGCTACAGTGCTGGATATGCGGTGCAAAGAATTTAATGGTCATCGTTGGCACAGAGAACGACACTGCATAGCAAGTGGAGGAAATCGCACCCAGGAAGGTGTCCTTATTCAAAGGATGGAGGATGAGAGGGACCGCAATACCATGATGAGAAAGTAGGCAAAACATCTCAATGCATGATGGATAAGGTGCACCATGGAAGGCACCTTTTGCCAATTGGCTCCATCTTCGGGAAAATTTTGAAAAATGGAGATCAAACCCTGCAGGGGACCATCACATAAAGGCAGGAATACCTTGGGCCTATTCTAACCCCTGTTCTAACTCAGGCCTGTCACGCTCATCAGAGGCAATTTGTTGTTATGAAGCATTGCATAGTCTTCCTAAAGCCTTTGGCACATTTTGCTGCTGGCAGATGCTAGTATGAGCACTGTGTGTTGTTGTACATGGCACATTACCTTTCCAACTTAAGTTTTTTTTTCTCTCATTAACGTTTTATTGCTCCAGTAGTGGTATACAGTAATATCCTTTTTTACTTAGCAGTTAAAATTACAAAACTTTTACTGAAAACTATATTAAAAAAATCCCGGTATTCTGCAAAATTCCTGGGTTTTTCCTGGTTTTCTCCCAGATAAAAAAATTCCCAGGATTTCCCTGGATCTTCCAGGTCATTTACACTAAGTTTCATACAATATTGAGGCATATCTGAAGTAGGAATTGATGGTATTACCTGTGTGTGTGTGTGTGGGGGGGGGGGGGGGGGGGGAGGGGGGGAATGCAACTTTTCTTGATGAAGTACTTCTACCAAAGCATTATGCGCTCTTGATACCAAAAGGCTTGTAGGAGGGGAGGAGGAGGAGACTGGTGTTTAACGTCCCGTCAACAATGAGGTTATTAGAGTCAGAGCACTAACTTGCATTATGCAAGGATGCTGAGGGAAAGCAGCAGCGCCCTTTCAAAGGAACCATCCCTGCATTTGCCTTATGCAATTTAGGGAAATCACAGAGAACCCAAATCAGAACAGCTCGGCACATGTTTGAACCACTGTTCTCCCGAATGTGAGTCCAATATGCTAACCATTCCAAGAGGTTTACTGATGAATAGTTAACTTTGATGTGGTACAAAAAACTTTTGTATGTATCGCCAACAGCTAAAAACCAGAGCATTATCACCAGTCAGGTTGTAATTGGTATACCCTGCCTTCTATTTGTAGTAGTTTTAGCATTTCTTGGACCAGTTACTTGCACAAGAAATTCAAAATCATTTTTCGACAGTCTGGTAGGATTCCAGAACAGCATCAATACATTAGTTAAATTATCAACAGCATTCCACTTACTGGAAAAAATGACGTATCCACAAAGCCCAATTTCTCTTGGTATTTATAACTTTATTTCTTGTGTTATTTGAAAGCAGTACAGCCACTCTTACTTCCACCAGGTCTCATCCTTCCATTTGTCCATTTTCTGGCAATAGTGTAGCCATTTGTAATTACTTCTCCACCAAAAATGTGGCACCACAAACACTGCTGGGTGTGGGCGGTTGTAATGTTAGAGCACACGTAACTGCAATTTGTGTGGCCACAATGTTGTCAGACAACATTATTGTGATATATTGTTGGCAATATGCAACCTTTATAGCCTAAGTGAAAGACCCATACAGTGTGCTTCCACTCTTCTTTGACAACAGCTCAACTGTTCCCGACACTGCCCTGGCCCAGGCATGGATGAAGCAGCCTCCACCTCCTCACGACTTCAACAATGCCTTGGATTCCTGACCTGCCTTCCTCGCATGGATGTAACACTTAAAGACCTCTGCATTCCATAACACTCATCCAAAGGCTTGTCTCCTGCCTTCCTCCAGCTCCTCTGCCGTCAGCAGTTCCACCTCCTGCACTGACTGCTCGGGCTCCAACACCCTTGCCAGCTCTACTCCCAGGCCCCCAGCTTCAGGACCCCCAGCCCACCCTTACGCCCCCTCCATCAGACCCTCTCTTTTACTTCCCGTGCTCTCAGCACCTGATCACTCCGTGAACTCTCCTCCATCTCAGGGTTGTGTCACTCCGCTGATCTCAGTATGTCCCCTGCTGAGAGATTAAGCCTACCTTCCTGCCCGTTGTTGATGCTCAGTCCACACCCTTGGCACCCTCCCCCCTCTCCCAGGACTCTTACCCTCTGTGTGTAGGTCACACTCACGTCAGGCTCTTACTTTCTTCTCTGACAGGTGACTTCACAGTGCATGTCGTGTGCATTACAGGACCCCACACTGCACCACCCAGAACTGGTTGCTCTCCAGGAAGTCTCCATTTCTGACTGTTTCCTGTGGCATCAAGGACCTTCTGCTCTGCATAGAATGCCTGCCTTTTCTCATAAGGAAAAACTCAACGGGACACCAGCTGAGCTCACCCAGAATTCTTGTTCTACGGTCTTGAAAGCTTTGCTGCTCCTTCTTGACCACAATACCTTATGGTGCTTCTTTGAGCAGACACACCCCTCCCCCCTTTCCCTCTTTGTGGCTGCCTCTGTGCCACTAACCACTGGCCCTGCCTCCAGTACCAGGCTTCTGCTGTTGCTTGTACCCATCCCTGGGTCTGCCATCCTGCTCTGGGATGCCTTTGCTCTACAGAAAGCACTACTCTCTTTGTGATGGCTCTGTCATCTCTTCTTTGGGGAAGAATAGTCGCAGTATTCTCAGCTGCTGCCTACTTCACAGCTGCAGGTCACACAGCACTATTTCTCCACCATCTCCTCATCAATAAAAAGGGATACTGTACCTTGTGCTTTGGCTATGCCCCTCCCACCAACCACACAGCGGTTTACCAAAAGTTGCTGCCCTTCCCATACACCAGTAACATGAATGTGGGGTGGGACACCACACTTCCAGCAGCCGCACCAGTACCACATGGCGCTATGCTTGCCGCATGTAGCACTGTTGTTGTCGGCACTGTCTCGCCTACACGAGGCATATGCCACTGCCCTGCTTTCCTGGCACTCTTTCACTGGACAGCTTTACAGGATGCTACCTGGCCAGTTAGGTTAGAAAATTTAAAAAGGGAAATGGATAGGTTGAAGTTAGATATAGTGGGAATTAGTGAAGTTCGGTGGCAGGAGGAACAAGACTTTTGGTCAGGTGATTACAGGGTTATAAACACAAAATCAAATAGGGGTAATGCAGGAATAGGTTTAATAATGAATAGGAAAATAGGAATGCGGTTAAGCTACTACAAACAGCACAGTGAACGCATTATTGTGGCCAAGATAGATACGAAGCCCACACCTACTACAGTAGTACAAGTTTATATGCCAACTAGCTCTGCAGGTGACGAAGAAATTGAAGAAATGTATGATGAAATAAAAGAAATTATTCAGATTGTGAAGGGAGACGAAAATTTAATAGTCATGGGTGACTGGAATTCGAGTGTAGGAAAAGGGAGACAAGGAAACATAGTAGGTGAATATGGATTGGGGCTAAGAAATGAAAGAGGAAGCCGCCTGGTAGAATTTTGCACAGAGCACAACATAATCATAGCTGACACTTGGTTTAAGAATCATGAAAGAAAGTTGTATACATGGAAGAACCCTGGAGATACTAAAAGGTATCAGATAGATTATATAATGGTAAGACAGAGATTTAGGAACTAGGTTTTAAATTGTAAGACATTTCCAGGGGCAGATGTGGACACTGACCACAATCTATTGGTTATGACCTGTAGATTAAAACTGAAGAAACTGCAAAAATGTGGGAATTTAAGGAGATGGGACCTGGATAAACTGAAAGAACCAGAGGTTGTACAGAGATTCAGGGAGAGCATAAGGGAGCAATTGACAGGAATGGGGGAAATAAATACAGTAGAAGAAGAATGGGTAGCTTTGAGGGATGAAGTAGCGAAGGCAGCAGAGGATCAAGTAGGTAAAAAGACGTGGGATAGTAGAAATCTTTGGGTAACAGAAGAAATATTGAATTTAATTGATGAAAGGAGAAAATATAAAAATGCAGTAAATGAAGCAGGCAAAAAGGAATACAAACGTCTCAAAAATGAGATCGACAGGAAGTGCAAAATGGCTAAGCAGGGATGGCTAGAGGACAATGTAAGGATGTACAGGCCTATCTCACTAGGGGTAAGATAGATACTGCCTACGGGACAATTAAAGAGACCTTTGGAGATAACAGAACGACTTGTATGAATATCAAGAGCTCAGATGGAAACCCAGTTCTAAGCAAAGAAGGGAAAGCAGAAAGGTGGAAGGAGTATATAGAGTGTCTACACAAGGGCGATGTACTTGAGGACAATATTATGGAAATGGAAGAGGATGTAGATGAAGATGAAATGGGAGATAAGATACTGTGTGAAGAGTTTGACAGAGCACTGAAAGACCTGAGTCGAAACAAGGCCCCCGGAGTAGACAACATTCCATTGGAACTACTGACGGTCTTGGAAGAGCCAGTCCTGACAAAACTCTACCATCTGGTGAGCAAGATGTATGAAACAGGCGAAATACCCTCAGACTTCAAGAAGAATATAATAATTCCAATCCCAAAGAAAGCAGGTGTTGTCAGATGTGAAAATTAGCGAACTATCAGTTTAATAGGTCACAGCTGCAAAATACCAACACGAATTCTTTACAGACGAATGGAAAAACTAGTAGAAGCCAACCTCGGGGAAGATCAGTTTGGATTCCGTAGAAACACTGGAACACGTGAGGCAATACTGACCTTACGACTTATCTTAGAAGAAAGATTAAGAAAAGGCAAACCTACATTTCTAGCATTTGTAGACTTAGAGAAACCTTTTGACAATGTTAACTGGAATACTCTCTTTCAAATTCTGAAGGTGGCAGGGGTAAAATACAGGGAGCGAAAGGCTATTTACAATTTGTACAGAAACCAGATGGCAGTTATAAGAGTCAAGCGACATGAAAGGGAAGCAGTGGTTGGGAAGGGAGTAAGACAGGGTTGTAGCCTCTCCCCGATGTTATTCAGTCTGTGTATTGAGCAAGCAGTAAAGGAAACAAAAGAAAAATTCGGAGTAGGAATTAAAATCCATGGAGAAGAAATAAAAACTTTGAAGTTTGCCGATGACATTGTAACTCTGTCAGAGACAGCAAAGGACATGGAAGAGCAGTTCAACGGTGGACAGTGTCTTGAAAGGAGGATATAAGATGAACATCAACAAAAGCAAAACTAGGACAATGGAATGTAGTCTAATTAAGTCGGGTGATGCTGAGGGAATTAGATTAGGAAATGAGACACTTCAAGTAGTAAAGGAGTTTTGCTATTTGGGGAGCAAAATAACTGATGATGGTCGAAGTAGAGAGGATATAAAATGTAGACTGGCAATGGCAAGGAAAGCGTTTCTGAAGAAGAGAAATTTGTTAACATCGAGTATAGATTTAAGTGTCAGGAAGTCCTTTCTGAAAGTATTTGTATGTAGTGTAGCCATGTATGGAAGTGAAACATGGACGATAAATAGTTTGGACAAGAAGAGAATAGAAGCTTTCGAAATGTGGTGCTACAGAAGAATGCTTAAGATTAGATGGGTAGATCACATAACTAATGAGGAAGTATTGAATAGGATTGGGGAGAAGAGAAGTTTGTGGCACAACTTGACCAGAAGAAGGGATCGGTTGGTAGGACATGTTCTGAGGCATCAAGGGATCACCAATTTAGTATTGGAGGGCAGCGTGGAGGGTAAAAATCGTAGAGGGAGACCAAGAGATGAATACACTAAGCAGATTCAGAAGGATGTAGGTTGCAGTAGGTACTGGGAGATGAAGAAGCTTGCACAGGATAGAGTAGCATGGAGAGCTGCATCAAACCAGTCTCAGGACTGAAGACCACAACAACAACAACAACAACAACAACAACAACCTGGCCAGTCTCCAAGCAGTTGACATCGAGACTTCAGAGTTCTCTGGACTTAAACACACACACACACACACACACACACACACACACACACACACACACACACACACAAAATTTGGCTAGTTATTACTTTTACTCCTAAATTATGGCACAATAAAATGCAATTAAGACTAAATGAGGTTGTCCATTTGACAGAATGATACAATCTGTTTGAAAAAGAAGACTATATTAGGCTTCATTATCTAGAACTCAGTGAGCATAATTGATGTGAGTTTCACTATCATAACATTTCATAGACAAGAGTAATAACATTTTCAGGTTTTAATCCTTCAGAAATTTTACAATTTATCAAGATAAACAACTGGAACAAACACGGAAAAGGATAGAGACACTGGAATTACAATGTAATGTGAAGACCTGCTTGCACATTATGAACAACTGAATCTACAACTGTGGAATAACATTCTTTCTAAATTGATTAGACTAAAAATTCTGATCAGAATTGCTCTGTTTTTACATAAAACTCTGGCATACCTTTTGGGTGCTCAAGTGCCACATGTTTTCGAAGCTGTGTCCATGTTTCAAAAACCTGCCTACATTCACCATTGGAACATGTGTGTTGTTTATGACATCGCATGTGCCTGTTGAGATCCCCAATTTTCAGAAATCCTGCATTACATATCGTGCATCTGTAAGGACCAGTGCCGATTTAAAACTATACAAACAGAACATAAAAGAATGAAATGCTTGCTTATTAGCAAAATTATACAAAAATCAATAACTTCTGGAAGTATTTGTGCATCTTTCTTTATTAAACTCAGTGGTCTAAATGATGGAATAAATAATAAATTTCATACCTCTGTAATCTGATTTTCCTCACTAGGAGTTGAAGCATATAAGTTTTCAAGCAGCACAAAAAAAACATACATTGGTCACATTACACTACAATAATTTCAACCTGTCAACTAACAAGAAATCAAGAATAAAACCGTGAGCCGACTGGCACTGGAGCCAATGGAATAGGAAACTTCACTGTATTCCAGGGCTCCATGGCTTCAGTGATATCAAAGAGTGCAGAATTACCGTTCTACCAGTGGCAGAGGAAAAAATAAAATATAACAACAACAACAACAACAAAACACAACAACCTGACAAATTTTCACATTTAACTTGACAAATTTTCACATTTAACTATATCATGTAGAATCCATCACATGTCATGACAGTTCTTTTTCAAACCCCATCAAGAACTAATATCAACTTTGCCCAATGACACCACCACCACCACCACCCCACCACCACCACCACCACCACCACCACCTCCTCCTCCTGACTTTTCACTAAGTATCTGCCTTTTTTTTATTATTATTATTCTTTACATTTCCTAAGGACATGTGCATCCATATTCCAGTAGTAGAATGAAAATTATAGGAAGAGAAATAGGCAAAATTCATTATCAAAAATTCCTGTAAAACATCTCACGCCTTTATGTCCATTTGGATAGGTTACTAAAAGAATCTGAATTTAAATAAATCTAGTTTATCCACCTAATCTCACAATGTAACAGTTTAATGTGAAATACATGGTTAAATGTGGAAAAATGGAAAAGAAACTTTAACCCTTTACAGTGTAACTAGTAACTAAACTAGAATGCATATTAATGGCTAGAAAATTGGTACTAACTGAATAGGTGGCACACCAGTGTGCTCATACATATGTGCTTTAAGCTGACTGTGCTTCCGGAAACTCTCCACACACACAGTGCATTTAAAAGCTTTTGGTTCATGTTTTGACTTGAAATGCTTGTTTATGTTCCATTGGCTTTTCATCTTAGCCTCACATCCTGGGAATGGGCATCTGCAACACCACAGTGACTTCTGTTATACAGTAATATTACAACAGCAGGAATATCTCCTGAAACTCCAATTACCTGAACAAAATTTCTAGTTCTTTGCGCTGATGGGTGTTCGCTATGTGCCTCCTGAGATGGCTGTTAGTAGTGTATGCTTTGTCACAACCATCAAAACTGCATTTGTATGGAAGCTGTGAAATAATTTCACAATTAATATCATTTTAAATAACTAACTTAACAGAATATCACAATGCAATGAGTAAAAATGCCACTATTTTTGCCACAAACGGGTAACCACAAAGTACCTTCTACATTTGTGATGGGTGCCAATTTTTTACCTGTGTTTCCAGTATGTTTACAAATTCAGTTATTCTGCTCAGGAACGAAGAAGATACATGTACATGCTCTTTTAAATAAACCAAAGGTAAAATTTTGATTATAATGTCTGCCTAATTGAAATTTTCATGCCTCTCACCCACATTCTGCAAATCTAGAGTTGAGGGTCGCGGCAGGGGGGGGGGGGGGGGGGTGCTGGAATGGAATCATTTACTTTCTGTACCATGTTAATTGCAATTACTACAAATGCCAGGTGGCCAACATAGGCCTAGAGGACCATATTCGATACTAGTCATTGGCTTTCACCAGTGATGTAATCCTAAGGGCTGCTGCGATGTCACATTTTGGTGTGTATTTTCAGTTTGGTAATAGCTGATGAAGCAAATGAATATAGAAGTAAAAAACCTGATTGTTGTGACAAGACTGATACCACAGATATCACATTACAGTCACCACGCTGTTTATGACATTCGTTACACGTTTCCAACATTACTGGTCAAAGTTGACATCTACCATGGAATATTCCTCTTTATCCTCTGACAATGTATGAGTTTTGGCCAGTCACAAAGTTTTTGTGTATATTTACAAATATATTTGATGAAGTCTTTTGTCACTAATTATGACTAATGGCGCACACTGGGTACTTCCAGTTGCTTATTCAGTAGCAGTCAAGAAAAAACTAATCAAGAGCTAATGAAAACTTGTCACACAGCTTAAAAGGACATACAGAAAACCACTAGTTAAGAAATTATATGTACTCTACAAAGCACTATGAATTCCGCGCATGATTGAAATAGGAAGTTCGAGTAATAGTGGTGGTATTCGATAAAATATCAGGTAACCGTAACTAATAAGTCATGCAATGGTATACTTTTATTGTGCCCAGAATGAAAACCAACAGCAGCAATTTATTCAACACTATCTGGTATATTTAGTGCAGCAATCCTGAATTCTTCAATGGACAGAATAGTGTTTCTTACACTAACAAGTGGCCACAACCAAGCTCTCAGCATTACTTTTCTCTGCACACAAGGAATTAACTTTTTCCCCATAGGATGGTAATTATTTCAGTCTTCTGTTCTGTATAGGTATTTACTTTGTTTCTCAGGAAGCCTATGTTCAATAGACCTTCAGGTTGCACAATTTAACTAAGGACACACAGAACATTTGTAAATCATTATTTGCTAAATAAAATAACGACTCAAACTGCATAGTCTACATGAAATTTTATTTGCAGCAAAATAATTTAGAACCTACCTCCCCAGTATGTGTAGACAGGTGGGCAGCCAGGCGCCATGGCCTACTGAACTCTTTGTTGCACCCAGGATAGTGGCAAGTGTGCTGTTTTTTTGTAGGACTTGAGTCATCTTCAGAGTCTGACACTACTACCTTCACAAATGCACTGGAATCATACCCTTTAGCATCAGTGTAATCCACATTGTCTCCTGTGTCTGTGGCGGATGTTTCGCCCGATTCTGAGCTGTGACCCATTGAATTTACGAAATGAACCCAGAAAGGGAAAGTATCACAAAAAACTACTAGTTCCTCGTTTATCTCAATAATACATTATCTTCAGAAAAATTCAGGCTTCCTGAAAATAAGGCAATTGTTTATTACAGTACATTAAGCATTTAATAAGCACACACAATCTTCCATCCACATAATGTAATGGAATATCAGGAGTTGCAAAGCTTAAACTTTCTTGACACTTAGAAGGAACTTACTCTCAGATATTTGTAGGCTATACATCATGTTATTCGATGTAATGTTACTCATAAACAGTTTTAAAGGAATAAGACAGCCATAAAAACGACAATTTCAAAATAAATGTGAGAGAAATTTTATCCTTGATCCGAAGGTACACCAGTTTCTACAGCTAGAGTAACTGCAGAAACTATTTTTGCCTGTACTGTTACTTACGACAAATTACAGCCCGAAGATATTTCTTCTATACGTGGGGCTAAAAATGAATTAGTGATGTTACGAAATTTCTCAATTATTCCATACCGTTATTTTCTACATGCGAAGTGCTCTCAATGCGTGTGTAGAATTCCAATTAAAACTCGGGTAAACAAAGCGTGTAACACTACTTCATGAGTATCAAAATTTATAAGTTAATAAACTCGTTCCACACTGCGTTTTTAGGGTTCCATTCAAATACTTATAATCTTTAAACACATATTACCTGCGGTATATTATTGTTAAATTCTACTTACGGCAACGGCGGTTTCATTCTGGGAATTATGTGACGTTTACATTAATGGAAATATTTTGTTATGAAATGTTCGCTTTACGATAATAATTAATTTACCCAGCGGACAGGAGAACATACAGTCATACAACAACCCGTCAACCACAGACAAGCAACAACATTAATAATTTACTTCCTGACAGGGTCGTTGCCAACATCACAACACTACGTCGCCAGAGTAGTAAGTAAAATTTTACCCAAATTATTGAACAAATACTGCAAAATATAGAGCAAAAGTTGAATGGAAAGCACTCTTTGCCGTGTGCTTCACACTTTCACAGTGCTATACTTGATACGGAATTTACGGAACGGATGAGGGTCCACTAAAGTTGGCACCCTGCGTCAGCGTCTTACTAAAACAAGATGGCGACTAGTTGTGAAGGACAAGTAAGCAAAGAGATTAGAGACTATTCTAGCCAATGACGGAAGAGCAAATTGAAGGTGCGAGTCTTCCGTGAGCGGACTGTGATGGGCAGGAAAATTTTTCCGGGTAGCTTCTGGCTACTTGCTGCTACTGCTCGTACACCAAACAGCCACGCTCCAAGTAGCCAGAAGCGGGAGGAAGGCACTGCTCATACGCGAATTCAGCTCTGCGCATGCGCACGAGCCCGCTGGCAACTGCTCATACGAACCTGTTATTTCGGGGAGTTATTTCGGCCGTCCTCGATTGCTGCCAACATTACACACATACTTAACACGAACACAAAGAAAAGTAAAGCAATAATTTACTGTGGTTAAATAGAATGCATTTTCGAATAATGTTAAATTGCAAGTATTTTAGGTATACTTATCGGTATATAATATGCCTTAATATTTTCAATATAAACTAATTTATTTGGAAGTATGAAAGTATATAACTTGAGGATAGCATTTACAGCGTCGAGATTATTTTTTCCTGTAAAAGAAATTACTTCCCATATATATTTTTTTTAAAAAGTAAGTTGTAGCGTTGTTGACTCGGAACTTCGTAAGCTAATATTTTGACCAGCGTAGTGGGTATCTGCTCCATATTATCCCCACAACAAGCAAATAGCGCCTTATTTTCGTTTTACATAGAACGAGTGGGGTTGTACCGGTTCTTGAATACCCTCGGAAGGTGAGTATTACAGTGTTGAAAAACTATGTAGTAGGTGTTCACAAGTTCTGTTTACCAAATATTTTGCTTGTCGTATCATGTCTTCGCGTAGATATTCTACCAGTAGAAGCACAATTATTTGCTAAAGTGCAAGTGTTAATGTACCGGTACAATAAAATAACTGCTGGTAAGTGCTAAAATGAATTCGTGTATAAGCCGATGCACGTCTCGTACAGCAAGCGTAAAGAACAAAATGCAATTGGTATTACTGGACGATAAATAGTTTGGACAAGAAGAGAATAGAAGCTTTCGAAATGTGGTGCTATAGAAGAATGCTGAAGATTAGATGGGTAGATCACATAACTAATGAGGAAGTATTGAATAGGATTGGGGAGAAGAGAAGTTTGTGGCACAACTTGACCAGAAGAAGGGATCGGTTGGTAGGACATGTTCTGAGGCATCAAGGGATCACCAATTTAGTATTGGAGGGCAGCGTGGAGGGTAAAAATCGTAGAGGGAGACCAAGAGATGAATACACCAAGCAGATTCAGAAGGATGTAGGTTGCAGTAGGTACTGGGAGATGAAAAAGCTTGCACAGGATAGAGTAGCATGGAGAGCTGCATCAAACCAGTCTCAGGACTGAAGACCACAACAACAACAATTACCGTACAGAGACGAAAATTATTACAGAATTTGTTGGCGAATATTCTTTGTCCTACATTACTTTTGCGTGTTTGGACCGAACAAGAAAAATAAAGAATGTTATGAGCAAATAATATTTTTAGGCGACAACCAATAGCAGAAATGCAGTATGTCGTAGGAAACATGACAGAGTGCCATGTTATAAATTCTTACTTACCTGACAGATTTGAACAATAAACCTTTCACATGTAACACCTGATCGAACGCGGAATAACATCCGTATTACACTCAATTATTGTGCACATCAAAATAACAAAGCTTCATATGTAGATTATTTGGCGCACTTCCTGAACAGTAATAGCGTTCAGTTTCTCTCTCGCCCCTGATAGCGAACAACACCTCATTATGAAGCTCCGTTATTCTGTTTTGCAGAATAGTTGTGACTGATACGAAGTGAAATGATTAAGCTCCACGCTTTTCCGACTTGTGGATTATGAAACCTAATATACGTGTCTGTATTATACATACGATCTGTTGGTAGTATTAATGTATGTATAACACGTACCACTCGTTCCAAATGATATTAGCATAAATTTTCGTTTTCATTTGTTCCGAAATGCATCTGATTTTGGAAATCTAGTAATAATTTAGACAGTTCTTATCCAAATCTGCGAAAGTGAAGTGAGCAGTGCATTGTTATGCAATCGTTCGTGATGTGCAGTTCCGTCGATATTTATCATGGACTAACTTAGGCAAAGTCTGCTCTCAAAGCCTATTTCTGCTATTACTTGTTTTTTAAGTTAATGCAGAGCTTGGGATCTCGGGGTGACCGCACGTCGCTAACACTGCCGCTTCCCTCTGCACTGGTCACTGCAGTCGACAATCAGTTATTGTATTCGAGCCGTAAAAACTAAAATGGTTTCAGAAGAGACTATAGTCCAATTCACAAACGATGACGGTTCGTGCATGTCAAGGCATAAGGAAAAAACAGTCCGATGATAGAAGTGTATAAAAAATAGAAACCACTTTGTGGCTGGTTACTCTATACCATCAACAATTTCGGTTTAGAATCTCTTTGGAGGTATTAACCTCTTATTGGCCACTCATTAATAAAAAATAAAATAATGCATTCCACTGCTCCAGTGTTCGTTCAACAGTTGAAAGAAATGAAAGCCAACGAGTCTGCGCTGGATGTAGTATTTTTGGTTCTCGACAGAGGAGTGAATACGCAAGTAACCAGCAGTAGAAATACAAAATATCAAAGCGCTGTGGCTGACCCAAGTGACTACAATGTTCGAATTAGGTATGAGAAAAAAAATGAAAACGGAACGTATTTAAGAAAGTTTAGAATTTATTAATAGATAAATCACTTCCACGAAGGTAGGCTGGTTGTCTTTCTGTGAGGTAGTAGGCCGAGAGTCATGTATCGAACATGGTTATGAGTCTTCAGTCATTTTCTTCTGTCTGGGGACCACAGCCTCGATAAATCCGGAGGAGGACACCATTCCACCACTCTGTATTTCAGATTACTTTATTCTGGTATACTAGTTTCTGGTACACCCAGTTCTGAAATGTATCTATAGCAACAGATATGACTACATCGTCGACTCGTTAAAAAATCACGTGCCAAGTTTATTTGTGCTTAGCATTGCCGTCAGTGTTGATCATCTTGTAATACACTTGTATATGGAACTGACACATGTGTGTGTGACCGAGCGAAAAAATCGGGCTGACTTAAAATTTTCCTTCTCACTGTCATACAAATGCGTCAGTTCCATAAACAAGTGTGTTTTATAGCTATGCGTTACAAGATGATAAACACTGACGACTGTGGTATGCACAAATACCCATGGCACGCGATTGTTTGACGAGGCAAGAACGATGTATCCACATCTATGGCTATAGATGCATTCGAGAATGGGTAGTGCCTGGAACTAATGCCTTCCTAAGCGTCGCTTACACACTGTAAACTGGTAGCAGAAAACTGAGAAATTTCATAAAATTATCTGCCTCCGTAGCAGAGGTCATTAATACATGTCTGCTGTAGCGCTCCAGCTGAGACTAACCATCGGCCACAATTGACTCGCTACGATGCGTGGCGCAAAACCAAGGAAGAGATTGGACGCAGCACATCCGATGTGGACTCTAAACCCCATCGCTAAGGGCGTTGCTAAGCAACAACGAACAAGTCCCGCGCAGTGTTCGTACATCTGAGGAAGTGGTTCTTCGTTCGCTCTCTATTTGGGCGTGTTTCTCTCTACCGAACCAAAATGATACGTTAGTGTACTGATGTGAAATATGTAATTTAATTTACATTCTATTTCAAAGTGAGTTTACAGTGGAATTATTGCAAAACGTAAACTTATTAGATCTGTACCAAGAACTATCGGAATTGTGGAATGCGAAATACGATTATCACATAAAATAAAAAAAAAACCATGATCACACTCTTGAGTGCAACCTTACTCGATAAAATTCTGAACCACCGGTCCCCCCCCCCCCCCCCCCAATCACCTCTGACCCACTCACGTCTGTATCATCACATTGGGTAACCCAGTCTTCCCATCAAGGAAGACATCAGATTTGTGACTCTTTGGAGGAATTTGTTAGTAACTTTACTTGGAAAGTATGGCTAAGCAGGAATGGCTAGAGAACAAATGTGAGGATGTAGCAGCATATATCGCTGGTGTTGTTGTTGTTGTTGTGGTCTTCAGTCCTGAGACTGGTTCGATGTAGCTCTCCATGCTACTCTATCATGTGCAAGCTTCTTCATCTCCCAGTAACTACTGCAACCTACATTCTTCTGAATCTGTTTAGTGTCTTCATCTCTTGATCTCCCTCTACGATTTTTACCCTCCACACTGCCCTCCAATACTAAATTGGTGATCCCTTGAGGCCTCAGAACATGTCCTACCAACCGATCCCTTCTTCTAGTCAGGTTGTGCCACAAACTTCTGCCCAATCCTAATCAATACCTCCTCATTAGTTATGTGATCTAGCCATCTGATCTTCAGCATTCTTCTGTAGCACCACATTTCGAAAGCTTCTATTCTCTTCTTGTCCAAACTATTTATCGTCCACGTTTCACTTCCATACATGACTACACTCCATACAAATACTTTCACAAACGACTTCCTGACACTTAAATCATTACTCGATGTTAACAAATTTCTCTTCTTCAGAAATGCTTTCCTTTCCATTGCCAGTCCACATTTTCTATCCTCTCTACTTAGACCATCATCAGTTACCTTGCAAGGGGCAAGATAGATGCCCCTTACAGGAAAGTTAACGACAGCTTTGGAGTAAACAGAACCACCTGTATGAATATCAAGAGCTCAGAGGGAAAACCAATCCTAAGCAAAGACCGGAAAATCAGAAAGGTGGAAGGAGTATATAGAGGGTCTACACAAAGGCTATGTACTTGAGGGCAGTGTTATGGAAGTGGAAGAAGACTTACCTGAAGATGAGATGGGAAATATGATACTGCGTGAAGAATTTGACGGAGCCCTGAAAGACCTGTGTCGAAACAAGGGCCCGGGAATAGACAAAATTCTGCTAGAACTATTGATAGCCTTGGGAGAGCCAGCCATGACAAAACTCTTCCGTCTGCTGAGCAAGATTTATGAGACAGACAAAATACTCCCAGACTTCAAGAAGAATATAATAATTCCAACTCCAAAGAAAGCAGTTGCTGTCATGTGTGAGAATTACCGAACTATCAGCTTGGTAAGTCACGGCTGCAAAATACTAACACGAATTCTAGACAAACGAATGGAAAAACTGGTATAAGTCGACCTTGGGGAAGATCAGTTTGGATTCCACAGAAATATAGAAACATGCAAGCATTACTGACTTTACGAGTTATCTTAGAAGAGAGGTTAAGGAAAGACAAACATACATTTATAGCATTTGTAGACTTAGAGAAAGCTTTTGAAAATGTTGTCTGGAATACTCTTTCAAATTCTGAAGGTGGCAGGAGTAAAATGCAGGGAGCGAAAGGCTATTTGTAATTTGTACAGAAACCAGATGGCAGTTATAAAGACTCGAAAGGGGAGCAGTGGGTGGGAAGGGAATGAGACAGGGTTGTAGTCCATCCCCAATGTTACTCAATCCATATATTGAACATATAGTAAAGGAAACAAAAGAAAAATGTGGTTAGGTATTAAAATCCAGGGAGAAGAAATAAAAACCTGGAGGTTTGCCGATGACATTGTAATTCTGTCAGACAGAGCAAAGTTCTTGGAAGAGCAGTTGGATGAAATAAAATGTCGTGTGGCTAGGGCCACCCGTCGGGTAGACTGGTCCCCTGGTGCAAGTCTTTAGAGTTGACGCCACTTCGGAGACTTGCGCGTCGATGGGGATGAGATGATGAGGAGAAGGAGGAGGACAACACAACATCCAGTCCCTGAGCGGAGAAAATCTCCGACCCAGCCTGGAAGCGAACCCGGGCGCAGTTGGACGGAATGGACCGAGTCGTGAAAGGAGGATATAAGATGAACACCAACGAAAGCAAAACAAGGATAATGGAATACAGTCGAATTAAATCAGATGATGCTGAAGGAATTAGATTAGGAAATAAGGCACTTAAAGTAGTAGATAAGTTTTGCTGCTTGGGCAGCAAAATAGCTGGTGATAGTCGAAGTAGAGATGATATAAAATGTAGACTGGTGATAGCAAGGAAAGAATTTTTGGAAACGAGAAATTTCTTAACATCGAGTGTAGATTGAAGTGTCAGAAGTCTTTTCAGAAAGTATATTTATGGTAGTGAAACATGGACGATAAACAGTTTAGACAAGAAGAGCATAGAAGCTTTTGAAAATGAGGTGCTACAGAAGAATGCTGAAGAGCATGTAAATAATGAGAAGGTACTGAACAGAATTGAGGAGAAGAGGAATTTGTGATACAGTCTGACTAGAAGAAGGGTTCGGTTTCTAGGACACATTCTGAGACATCAAGGGATCACCAGTTTAGTACTGGAGGGCAGCGTGGAGGGTAAAAATCGTAGAGGGAGACCAAGAGATGAATACCCTAAGCAGATTCAAAAGGATGTAGGTTGCGGTAGTTAAACAGAGGTGAAGAGGGTTGCACAGGATAGGGTAGCATGGAGAGCTGCATCAAACCATTCTTTGGATTGAAGACCACAACAACAGAAACAACAAGTTTTATTGGTAATCAAAGAAATTTGAAATAAAGATTACATATTTTTTCAGTGCATCATTAAGAGTCCAGCACACTTCAGGAATACTCGTTGAGAGCCTTTACTTGGATCTGTGAAGAGATACATTAAACTGATAACAAAATTAAAAAGAAACAACAATAAAGGAGAATATTAGGCTGCTAAGATCGCGTGTTTTAATTAAAAATAAAAATATTACAACACGTAATCTTGGCTGCAAGCCATTCTTATTTACCAAATATGAGATCGCTCCCAGCAAGATGCGCAACTTACATAAAAAATAGTGTTATTGCCATTCTCTCTTTAGAACGTACTGCATCTCTATAATTGGTGTCTCGATTCTTTATTACTGGTCCAGTCGTTCCACGATGTGTAATAAAAATATCCAAACTCTGCATTACTATTGTCATCCAACTTCTGATTGGTTTTATGCGGCGCTACACGAAATCATCTCGTGCGCCAATGTTGTTATCTCCCAAGTGGAGGCCACGACGTTGGGATCACGGTTTTACTACAAACTTTGTACACCTTTTGTACGCCATTAAAACAACATAATGTGCTAGTAGTAAGGTGCAGTACTCAGGTACTTCCGAGAAAATCGCAAAAGAACGTTTACGTGTCTATTGTGTAACTGATGTATCTGTGCATAGGGGCCGGAGATTAGAGTTCATTGTGATCAAGTGGCGAGTCGTAGTAGCGAAGTCGGTAAGGTAACGAACTGCCGAATCAGAGGTCGTGTACTGCTGGGTCTGAAAATATTCTGTAATTAAAAAAACTGAGTTAATGGATCAACGACGAACTGAAACGTGTGTCTTGCGCGTCCGCCCCGAGCAGATGCAACGAACTAAAACGAATAAAATGAGATTAAGAATAAAAAAGTGGTTACCGCTCGAGCTTCGTAGAATAAAAAGTATAAGAGGCGATGGTTCAAATCCCGTTGAAACCTTCATTTTTGTAATAAAAGTGTAAATTCTGTGATATCAAAGAAATTGCACGTACACTATTCGTTCTTCCTCCATTAGCAACGCCTCACCGCTACGCGAGTTAGATGCCAAATGGGGCTTGCCTCTGTGCCTGCAACTCGAAGCTTCGAGGTGCAAAACAGTTCCGGGTACCTTACCAGATTACGTGTGTAAGGGATTTCGCAAATCACGACAGGCATACATTTCCAGGAAAACTATGCGTTTATTCATTTACATGTCGATAGTTATAAATAGGTTTGTTCCAATAATTTAATTAAATTAAAAATAGTATGTAGTCAAATAACATGAAATTCACTATACGCAAATAGATGTAGTTTTTAATTATTTTACTTCTAAAATGTCATATAAATTAAATAATATCACCACTGATGGAAAAACACATTAAAATTTACTACGTACAGGTTCGTCGTTCGAAGCTCAAACGTTAACCACTTGATCACCATGAACTCAAGCATTTGGCATCTACTTACAGATACATCCGTTATGTAACAGATACGTAAAACTTCTCTTGCGATTTTCTCGGAATCGCTAGAGTAGCGCACCCTCCTGCTTGCTTGTTGTCTTATTTTAATGGCCTACTAAAGGTGTACAAAGTTTGAAGTAAATCTGTGATCCCAACGTTGTGGCCTCCCCTTGAAAGAGTAGCACATACGCCAGACGTCCTCCATTATTTGTACGATGTATTCCAGTCGCTGTCTCCCCTAGAAGAGACTACTGCCTTCTACAGGTACCTCTAGTACCATTTAAGTTAACCCTGATATCTGAACACAGGGCTACCCTCCCGTCCCTTCTTCTTGTCAGTGTTTTCTACACTTTTCTCACCTCACCTCACTGATTCTGCAGAGAACCTCCTCATATCGTGTCAAGCCACCATATTTTCATGTTTCTTTTCTCGTTTCCCACAGTCAATGATTAATTTTTGTAAAATGCCATACTTCAAACGTCCATCCTCAGAAATTTGTCCCTCGAATTAAGGGAATTGATGTTAGTGGGCTTCATTTGATCAGAAACACCCTCTTTACCTGTGATGGTCTGCTCTTTAATGACCTCCTTGGTTCGTCCGTCGTGCGGCTACATTGCCTCCAATACAGCAGAAGTTCTTCACTTTGTCTATTTCGTGGTCCCAGTTCTGACGGTTAAGTTTCTCACTAATCTCATTTCTGTCTACTCCTGGTTACTTTCGCCTTACTTCGGTTTACTCTTAATCCATATTCTGTGGTTAATTGACCGTTCATTCGATTCAGCATGTCCTCGCTTTCAGTGAGGACAGCCACGTCAATCTTACCATTGATATCCTACTGATCAATAACGATATATAAATTGCTTAATATATTTTCCACCATATATCTTTCGGCTTTTCAGCACTGGTGTCTTCCACAGGCGACGTTTTCTGTGGTTTTCCACCATCAGATGATAAACAAGTATGAACACAAAAATGGTTCAAATGGCTCTGAGCACTATGGGACTTAACTGCTGAGGTCATCAGTCCCCTAGAACTTAGAACTACTTAAACCTAACTAACTTAAGGATTCGAACCGGCAACCGTAGCGGTAGCGCGGTTCCAGACTGAAGCGCCTAGAACCGCACGGTCACAACGGCCGGTCTCGCTGCTCCGTGTCGCACGTTTGTCTGCGGCGCGGCGCGTCCGGTGTGGACCCGGCTTTAGCAAGACACCGTCAGATTACCTGTTAAAAAAGAAGGGAAAATGCGGATAGTAAAATACGGGGGAACTAAATTATTGATCACACTTCTTTACAGAACTGTACACTCTTGACTAATACAAGGGGGACTCTTAGATAAACATCTTGATACCATTGAAGAGGAGTTCCGCATTACGCAAAACGAAACAGGCCCCCCTGCGGGTCCGGGGTAAGAATAGGCCCGAGGTATTCCTGCCTGTCGTACGAGGCGACTAAAAGGAGTTTCAACCGTTTCGGCCTTCAATGTGATGGTCCCCCTTGGGGTTTGACCTCCATTTTTCAAAATTCTACAGAAGTACGAGCCTTCTGGGGAAGGACACCTTACGTGGTGTACCACTGGTCCTAAGTGCACTAAGACCTTGGCACTCAGTATTGTACCGGCGTTGTAACCATACCCACTATTCCTCAAATTGGGCCTAAACGCCTGATGGGTTGTCCAAGTTACGCCCATAGTGCATCTCCATCTGCTCCAGCGATCATGATGGACTTTCCATGGCACCAGAAATCCAGCACGGTAGCCAGCCCGTTGTGGTGGGGTCGTCATGTACCCTCTAGGTTGTAGCCCCCTGACAACACAAGGATCGTACTGCCGATACCTGAGCTGCACCCTCCCCACGTCGGCCAAGGAGTAGATGCCCGTCTCCTTGGGGCATCAGGACTCCCGGCAATGGTCATCCTGCCAGGTGGCCCTTGCTGCGGCTGGGTGGCGCCCGTGGGGAGAGCCCCTGATCGGAGTGGGTGGTATCGGGGCAGACGTTTCGCAGATGAAACGTCAACACGTATCAGGTCGCTCTGCGGCCGAGTCTTTCAAAAGAAAAGGTACCGTTTCTAGTCCTGGTTCTCCTGCCCTTTCCCCCTTGGCCACTCCATGGGAGGAGGGACAGGCCCGCCGGCTTGGGGCGAAGTACTTCCCCCGCTATTTGGTCTGTTCTCGAACCGATGGGGGACATTCGCCACCTCCAAGCCCATGTTCTTTGTTCAGCACATTGAGGACATCTTCGGGGAAATCGAGGCTCTCAGCAAGATGCGTTCAGGGTCTGTACTTATCAAGACCACCTCCGCCACACAGTCGGCGGCGCTCCAGGCGTGCGACCGCCTAGGGGACATCCCAGTATCCATTGTCCCGCATCTGGCACTAAATAGGATGCAGGGGGTTATTTTTCATCGTGACCTCCTGCTACAATCTGATGAGGAGCTCAGGGCCAACCTGGAGCGCCGAGGCGCGCATTTCGTCCGGCGAGTCCAGCGCGGCCCCAAAGACCGTCGCATCGACACCGGGGCCTTCATCCTCACCTTCAAGGGGGACGTTCTCCCGGAGAAGGTAAAGGTGATGTGCTACCGGTGTGACGTGCGACCGTACGTCCCGCCTCCTATGCGCTGTTTCAGGTGTTTGCGCTTTGGGCACATGTCGTCAACGGTGTGAGGCTGAGCCCCTTTGTGGCGACTGTGGCCGTCCTCTTCATGAGGAACATACATGCACCCCACCACCTCGGTGCATTAACTGTCCTGGCGTCCACTCGCCTAGATCCTCAGACTGCCCCACCTATCAGAAGGAGAAGAAGATACAAGAAATCAGAACTTTGGATCGGCTCTCTTATTCTGAGGCCAGGAAGAAGTATGACCGCCTTCATCCCGTGCCATTGACCACTTCGTTTGCCTCAGTTGTGTCCACTCCTTCCGCGGTATCCTCACCCCTATCCTGTCCCCCCTCCGCCTCCTCCGCCCATCAGGGGGCTCTGCCCCCGCCTCCCAAATCCCTCCCTTCCAAATCCTCCTCCCCTGTGGCCCCCACCCCCTCTGCCCCAGGGGCCACCCTTCCTCCTCCTCCTCCTCCTCCCCCCACGCCACCTGAGAAGCGATCCTCTTCTCAGGCGTCCATCAGGGAAACGTTCCGGACCCCAATTTCCGAGGTCCGGCGTTCCAAAACGGACCCCGCGCGTGAGGACCTTCTTCGGGTCCAGCCCACCATCCCTGTGCCTCCTCGGCCTTCCAAGAAGGCCTCCAAGAAGTAGTCTCTATCCCCCTCTCCACCCCGGCGCGTTTCGTCTGACGCTTCATCCGTGAGTCGCTGCTCCCGGCCGTCTTCAGTTTCGCCGGGACGCTCTGCTGCCAGGCGCTCCGCCGGCCTTTCGTCGGCAAATGATGCGGCCCCTTCTACACAACCAGGGACAGTGGCCGCAGCTGGCGACGAGTCGATGGAACCGGATCCGCCTCCCGTCGGTTGTAGCGTTGTTCCCTCGCAACCTGGCCCTCCGCGGCCGTCGAGGTGACCAGCTCTTCCCCCGTCTCGTTCCCCCAACTTTTTGACTAGCGATGGCGTTGTTTCATTGGAACATAAGAGGTATTTGATCTAATCGGGAGGAATTACGACTGCTCCTCCGCCTGCACTGTCCACTCGTCCTTGGTCTCCAGGAAACCAAGTTGCGCCGGACTGACCGTATTGCCTTTACCCACTATACCTCGGAGCGGTATGACCTCACCCCTGTGGACGGTATCCCAGCTCATGGTGGGGTCATGTTGCTCGTTCGGGACGATGTCTATTACCTCCCATCCCATTGACCACCCCACTCCAAGCAATAGCTGTCCGCATTACGCTTTCTGCTTTTACTTTTTCAGTTTGTACCATCTACACTCCACCGTCATCTGCTGTTAGTCGGGCTGACATGATGCACCTGATCGTTCAGCTTCCCCCGCCGTTCTTATTGTTTGGCGACTTCAATGCCCATCATCCCCTTTGGGGCTCTCCTGCATCCTGTCAAAGAGGCTCACTCTTGGCGGATGTCTTCAACCATCTCAATCTTGTCTGCCTCAATACCGGCGCCCCGACTTTCCTCTCGGACTCTACTCATACCTACTCCCACTTGGACCTCTCGATCTGTTCTACCACTCTTGCCCGTCGGTTCGAGTGGTATGTCCTTTCTGACACCTATTCGAGCGATCACTTCCCCTGTGTCGTTCGTCTCCTGCACCACACCCCATCCCCACGTCCTTCGAGCTGGAACATACTGAAAGCTGACTGGGGACTTTACTCCTCCCTGGCGACCTTTCTGGATCACGATTTTCCCAGTTGTGACAGTCAGGTCGAATACCTCACGGCTGTTATCATCAATGCTGCCGAACGTTCCATTCCTCGTACTACTTCTTCTTCACGTCGCGTTTCCGTCCCCTGGTGGAACGAGGCTTGTAGGGACGCTATCCGTGCTCGATGACGTGCTTTACGCACCTTTCGCCGCCATCCTACATTGGCGAATTGTATTGAATACAAACGACTCCGAGTGCAATGCCATAGAATCATCAAAGACAACAAAAAAGCTTGTTGGGTCTCTTTCACCAGCTCCTGTAACAGTTTTACTCCCTCTTCCGTCGTTTGGGGTAGCCTGCGCCGGCTGTCGGGCATTAAGGCCCGCTCCTCGGTACCTGGCCTGACCTCAGGTAATGAGGTCCTTGTTGATCCTGTGGCTGTCTCCAACGCCTTTGGCCGCTTTTTCGCGGAGGTTTCAAGCTCCGCCCATTACCACCCTGCCTTCCTTCCCAGGAAAAAGGCAGAAGAGGCTCGGCGACCTTCCTTCCACTCGCTGAATCTGGAAATTTATAATGCCCCCTTTACTATGCGGGAACTCGAACGTGCGCTTGCACTGTCCCGATCCTCTGCTCTGGGGCCAGATGCCATTCACGTTCAGATGCTGGCACACCTTTCTCCGGCGGGCAAAAGCTTCCTTCTTCGTACCTACAATCGCGTCTGGACCGAAGGTCAAGTCCCCAGGCGTTGGCGTGACGCCGTTGTTGTTCCTATACCCAAACCCGGGAAGAATAGACACCTTCCTTCTAGTTACCGCCCCATTTCTCTTACAAGCTGTGTCTGTAAGGTGATGGAGCGCATGGTTAATGCTCGGTTAGTCTGGATTCTTGAATCTCGACGACTACTTACTAATGTCCAATGCGGCTTTCGTCGCCGCCGCTCCGCTGTTGACCACCTTGTGACCTTGTCGACATTCATCATGAACAACTTTTTGCGAAGGCGCCAAACGGTGGCAGTGTTCTTCGACTTGGAGAAGGCTTATGATACCTGTTGGAGAGGAGGTATCCTCCACACTATGCACAGGTGGGGCCTACGCGGTCGCCTGCCCCTTTTTATTGATTCCTTTTTAACGGATCGAAAGTTTAGGGTACGTGTGGGTTCCGTATTGTCCGACGTCTTCCTCCAGGAGAACGGAGTGCCTCAGGGCTCCGTCTTGAGCGTAGCCCTTTTTGCCATCGCGATCAATCCAATTATGGATTGCATTCCACCTAATGTCTCAGGCTCTCTCTTTGTCGATGACTTCGCGATCTACTGCAGTGCCCAGCGAACATGCCTCCTGGAGCGCTGCCTTCAGCGTTGTCTAGACAGCCTCTACTCATGGAGCGTGGCAAATGGCTTCCGGTTCTCTGAAGAGAAGACGGTTTGTATCAACTTTTGGCGATATAAAGCGTTCCTTCCGCCATCCTTACATCTCAGTCCCGTTGTTCTCCCATTCGTGGACACAACTAAGTTTCTAGGGCTCACGTTGGACAGGAAACTGTGTTGGTCTCCACATGTCTCTTATTTGGCGGCCCGTTGTACACGTTCCCTTAATGTCCTCAGAGTCCTTAGCGGTTCATCTTTGGGAGCAGATCGCACTGTCCTGCTTCGCTTGTATCGGTCCATAGTCCGATCGAAGCTGGATTATGGGAGCTTCGTCTACTCGTCCGCTCGGCCATCCCTCTTACGCCGGCTCAACTCCATCCACCATCGGGGGATACGTCTTGCGACCGGAGCCTTCTACACTAGTCCTGTCGAGAGTCTTTATGCTGAAGCTGCAGAGTTACCATTGACCTACCGGCGCGACGTACTGCTGTGTCGGTATGCCTGCCGGATGTTGTCTATGCCCGACCACCCCTCTTACCAGTCCTTCTTCACCGATTCTCTCGACCGTCAGTACGGGTTGTATGTGTCTGCCCTGCAGCTCCCCCGGAGTCCGCTTCCGTCGCCTGCTTCGACAATTGGATTTTGCTCTTCCTACCACCTTCAGAGAGGGTGAGAGCCCGACACCACCTTGGCTCCAGGCTCCGGTTCATATTTATCTCGACCTCAGCTCACTCCCGAAGGAGGGTACTCCGGTTGCAGTGTATTGCTCACTGTTTGTCGAACTTCATGCTCGCCTTGCCGGTCACACCTTTATTTACACCGATGGCTCCAAAACTGACGATGGTGTCGGCTGTGCCTTTGTCGTCGGGGCCGCCACCTTTAAATACCGGCTCCTCGACCAATGTTCCAGCTTTACGGCCGAGCTTTTTGCTCTCCATCAGGCCGTTCAGTATGCCCGCCGCCACCGCCATTCATCGTACGTACTCTGCTCTGACTCACTCAGTGCTCTTCAGAGCCTTGGAGCTCCCTATCCGGTCCATCCCTTGATTCAATGGATACAGCAGTCCCTCCATTCTTTCGCTGATAACGGTGGTTCTGTCAGCTTTTTGTGGGTTCCCGGACATGTAGGAGTGCCTGGGAATGAGGCTGCGGATGCTGCAGCCAAGGCTGCAGTTCTCCTGCCTCGGCCAGCCTCCCATTGTGTCCCGTCATCTGACGTTCGTGGGGATGTATGTAAGAGGCTTGTGTCGTTGTGGTGGGATGCTTGGTCATCCCTCCAAGGAAACAAGCTCCGGGCAGTAAAACCGCTTCCAACTGTATGGACAACATCCTCCCGACCATCTCGGCGCGAGGAGGTCCTTCTGACCAGGTTGCGGATTGGGCATTGTCGGTTTAGCCACCGCTACCTGCTCTCCGGTGACCCAGCCCCGCAGTGCCCTTGTGGTCAGGCATTAACAGTGCGCCATGTTTTATTGTCGTGTCCCCGTTTTAGTCAATTTCGTGTTGTCCTGTCCCTGTCATCTACTTTACCGGATGTTTTAGCTGATGACGCTCGAGCAGCTGCTCGTATTCTGCGTTTTATAACTTTAACTGGCTTGTCCAGACATTTAACCTTTTTACTTATTTTATCTGCATCTTTGTAAGGTCCTTCTGGTGTCCCCCCCCCCCATCCCCTTGAGTTGTAACAGATTCCATGTGTTCTAACAACAGTGACTGGGCGCTAATGACCTCAGCAGTTGAGCGCCCTTAAACCCAACCAAAAAAAAAAAAAAAAAAACGAAACAGTAAAAGTGCCCTTAATAAGGCGGAATTTCTCTCCAATTATATTTGCAAGCACTGGAAGAAGAACTGCAACATTCACAAGAGGATTATCTTGGTGTGAATTGATGTGTCCCTAGAGAATGTTACTTCAACAGGTTGAAAGTATTACAAATTCCAAAAAAACTTACAACCAGGGCCCTATTAGGGGTGTATAGACACCTAGGCCAAACCTGTGCTGCAGGCTCTAAAAGGAAAAAAAAAAATTGTCAGTTAACCCACAAAAATTTGTTTTAGCGAACTCTGAATTAGTAGCACATGTCGTTGCTGTCTTCAGTCCTGAGACTGGTTTGATGCAGCTCTCCATGCTACTCTATCAACGCACCGTTTATGGTTTATTATTTAATTTTGTACAGTGTTGCTATACAACTTATGAACTGATGGCATTTAAAGTCTTTGTTTTTATGTCTGTTAGTAACACATCTTTTTGCAGTGATAGCCTTACTTTGGTGCTGCTCTTATTCTTGTAATTGTAAATACAAAAATATTTTTGACATTGGTAGTTTTTTAAATATGTTTGTTTACTTGACGTTGCTATTTTCGCTAGGACATTACGATGTAGTAAGCTATCAACAGCCGGCCGGTGTGGCCGAGCGGTTCTAGGCGGTTCAGTCTGGAACCGCGCGACCGCTACTGTCGCAAAAATTCAAATGTGTGTGAAATCTTACGGGACTTAACTGCTAAGGTCATCAGTCCCTAAGCTTACACACTACTTACCCTAAATTATCCTTAGGACAAACACACACACCCATGTCCGAGGGAGGACTCGAACCTCCACTAGGATCAACCACACAGTCCATGACTGCAGCGCGTTAGACCCCTCGGGCTATGGTCGCAGGTTTGAATCCTACCTCGGGCATGGATGTAAGTGATATCCTTACGTTAGTTAGGTTTAAGTAGTTCTAAGTTCTAGGGGACTGATGACCTCAGATGTTACGTCCCATAGTGCTCAGAGCCTTGTGAACAAGCTATCAACAGGCGCTTTGGATCTTAAGACACCTTGCACTTTTCCCGCAATACCTCGTTAACTAATAAATTTATGTAAGATTGGTTGTCGCAAGCTTGAGGGACTCCAGAATATGGCGATAGCAAGTAACGATTTTATGGGTCTGTTTAATGTTAAGTATGTAAGCGAGAAAAAGTTTATAAAGGTTTGAAACTATGCTTAAAGGTTGCTGGATGAAAACACACTGAGGTGACAGTTCGTTGGATAGCTCCTAATATCGTGTCGGACCTCCTTTTCCCTGGCGTAGTGCAGCAAGTCGACGTGGCATTGACTCAGCAAGTCGTTTGGAAGCCTCCTGCAGAAATATTGAGCCATGCTGCCTCTATAGCCGTCCACAACTGCGAAAGTGTTGTCGGTGTCCCATAAATGCTCGAAGGGTTCATCTGGGTGGCCCAATCATTCCCTCAAATTGTCAATAATGTTCTTTAAAAGAAATCAAGAACAATTGTGGCGCAGAGAAATGGTGCATTGTCATCCAAAAAATCATCGTTGTTTGAAATTCGTGAATGGCTGGAAATGGTTTCCAAGTAGCCGAACATAACTTCTTCCTGTCTATCATCGTTTCTGTAGACCAGAGGAACCAGCCGATTCCGTGTAAACACAGCTCACACCATTATGGAACCACCACCAGCTTGCACAGTGTTTTGTTGACGCCCTGGTTCCAAGGCTTCGTGGGGTCTGCGCCACACTTGAACCTTACTATCAGCTCTTACCAACAGAAATCGGAACTCATCTGATCAGGCCATGGTTGACCAGCCGTCTTGGGTCCAACCGATATGGTCACGAGCCCAGGAGAGGGGCGGCAGGTGATGTGGTGTCAGCAAAGGCAGTCGAGTCGGACATGTGCTCACATAGCCCGTTAACGCCAGATTTTGCCGCACTGCCCTAATGGACACATTGATTTGTGCGTTTTAGGCAGTGTTGTCTGTTAGCTGGGTCTACGCAAAAGACGCTGCTCTCGGTCGTTAAGTGGAGGCCGTCGGCCACTGCCCTATCCATGGTGAGAGGTAACGCCTGAAATTTAGTTTTCTTGGCACACTCTTGACACTGTGGATTTCGGAATATTGAATTCTGTAACTATTTCCGAGATGTAATGTTCGATGAGTCTAGCTCCAGCAACCGTTCGTGTTCAAAGTCAGTTAATTCTCTCCGTGCTCCCAAAATAACGCCGGAAACCCTTTCACACGAATCACCTGAGTACCAATGACAGTTCCACCAGTGCACTGCCCTTTTATATCTTGCCCACGCGACCGCCATATGTATAGATACATATCATTATCCCTTAAATAATGTCACCTTAGTGTACACGGCAGTCATGAAGAGTAGCACCACCCTGAATGATCTAATCAATCCACGGCAGACTAGCTGGGTATGTTGCAGACTATCAGGTATGCCAGTAGTTAGTTTAGCAAGGTCAGCCACGCACTATGTGGGTGGGGCCATGACTTAGTGCCTGACATTTGATATGAGAGTGTCTCAAACAGCCATGTTGGCTAGCACAATAATGGGTAACGTCACTAGCGCATCATATGCGCATTCACTATGCTCAGGTGACATGTTCGAAAGCAGGGTGTCCAGTTATACTAGTTAATGAGGGGCCGCAACGTGGGGCTGCGGAAGTTTCTTCTGTCCTATCGTCGTATGGCGTGCCACAATGCTCGTACTCACATCACCATTATCCGTTGGTGGCGGCAATAAATACAGGAAGGCACATATGCACGACATGGAGGATCTGGATGTCAGATACGCATCCCAAGGAGGGAAGACCAACGGATTGTCCGCCTTTTTGGGGGCCATCAGCAGGCTGTCCTGCCTTGTAGGCAACATTCCGTAAACGCAAGTTTCATTGGTAGGCAGTTGCATGGCACACGGCTCGCCGCACTTCGACCATTAAAACGCCTCCTACTCGCACCCATGCAGTGTCACGTTCGACTCACCTGGTGTCGGCGACGACCCTGTACACTAGTGGTGGATCACGTGTAGTGACTGTTGCCGCTTATGACATGGAGGCGTCTACCGCGGGGTCCATGTCTGGAGCCGCAATGGAGAGCGCGCCGAGGAATGGTTTGTGGTCTCCCTTCACACATCACGCCAGCCTGGCATGATGGTGTTGGGAGCGATATCGTATAGTGCCCATTCGTCTTTTACTAATTCTAACAGGTTCTATTACAGCTGCACGGAGCAAGGAGAAGGTTCTGCAACTGCTGGTTCTGCCGTTCATTAATGCAAACGCTCACGCTGTATTTCAGCAGGATAATGCTTGTCCTCATATACAGGGTGACAATTATTGAACTATGTGAAAAAAACGTAAATTAGTTACTAACTATGGCGTGCACGCGCTTATTTAACATGTAAACGTCACTACAGATATTCCGATTTAGGTTATGGCATGTTCGATATGCCTGCCATCACTGGCAATGATGTAGCGTAGACGACGAGAAATTCTGCATGACCCACTGTGTCGGAACATCGGTTCTGTCGATGACCTCCTGAAAGGCTGTTTTCAGTTCCGCAATGGTTTTGGGGCTATTGCTGTACATCTTGTCTTTAATATAGCCCCACGAAAAGGAGTCGCATGTATTGAGAAGTGGAGAATATGGCGGCCAATCGAGGCCCATGCCAGTGGTCTCTGGGTGCCCCAGAACCAGAAGGCGGCCCCTAAACCCTCCAGAACGTCAAATACTCTCCTGGTTCGACGGGATCGAGCTCCGTCTTTCATTAACCATATCTTGTCGAAATCAGGGTCACTTAGTATAATGGGGATGAAATCATCTTCCGAAACCTTCACCTACCGTTCGGTAGTCACAGTGCCATCTAGGAATATCGCACCAGTTATTCCGTGACTGGACATTGCACACCACTCAAGTCACCCATTGGGATTAAAGGGACTTCTCGATCGCGAAATGCTAATTCTCAGTCTCCCACATGCGCCAATTTTGCTTATTGACGAAACCATGCATGCGCATACTAATTCCCATCATACTCCACGACCAACGGTGCTGTTTGAACGTCTTAACGCAAACCGTTCACATTATGACGATTTTATTTCATACAATTCAATAATAGTGGCCCTGTAAGTGCCACCTCCCGAATTTGCCTTGCAATGGTGGGTCTTCTGCCATGGCCAGCTGCATCGCCCGATCGCTCCCCTATCGGTGTGTGTGTGTGTGTGTGTGTGTGTGTGTGTGTGTGTGTGTGTGTGTGTGTGTGTGTGTGTGTGTGTGTGTGTGTGTGTGTGTGTGTGTGTGTGTGTGTGTGTGTGAGGGGGGGGGGGGGGGCAGCGGCCGCGGCGGCATCACCGAGCGAGGTGGCTGAAGCACACTAGACTCGCATCTGAAGGACGACGGTTCAAATCCACATCCTGCCATACAGATTTAGTTGTACTGTGATTTCCCTAAATCGCTCCAGGCAAATGCTGGGATGGCACCTTTGAAAGGGCACCGCCGATTTTCTTTCCTATCCTTGACGCAATCCGAGCATGTGGCGCATCTCTAATGACTCCGATGTCGGCGGGACGTTAAACCCAATCTTGCTTCCTTCCTATGAGGGCGGGGGAGGCATGATGCGTGCCAGCAGGACTTCTCCTTCACCCACCAGTGTGCGAGAATGGCGCGCTCACGTGCAAGCGGTAGGGGAAGGAGTATCACAGGACAACATCCGAGGCCTGTAACACTTCATTCTGCAACATTTGGACGCTTGTATTCACAACCATGGGGAAACGACACGATTGTAACACACAGGTTTTGTGGCACTGTAGCGCAATAAATGTTGGTTCTTGAAACTAGAAACTGTAATCATTTCGTATCTGTGGTCCCATCTACGTGCGCACCAATAATCATTGCAGTCCGCCTTGTCCTGTGTGCAGATCTTTTTACGATGACAAGTGTAGTCTGGGCAATTTGCGCTCCATTTTAAGCAAAATGAAGGTTTTTACACATCTAAATGTCGACGATATCGAATCTTCTGAACCATGTGTCTTAAAGTGATACAGTTATGCAGGTATATTCAGTGGTATATGTTAATACTGCCTGCAAATTGTGTTGTAAATAGTCGCTAATAAAGAAGTAATAAATAAAACGTGACGTCTAATGCGGAAGTTGTACTGCAAGAACAGGGAATAAGTAATTTATAAGCGATAAGCTTGTTTCCTATTATCGCTTTGTGTGTTTGTGTGGCGGGGAGGGGAGGGGGGGGGGGGGGGGGAGAGAGGAGAGTCAGCTAGGAAACCTTCCGCAAAGGTTCGAAATTATGCGCAAAGTTTATTGGAAATCGCTAATTGCTCCCATTTTGAAATAATGTAGGAATGAAGTTCGGGTATTGTTTGCGCGCCATCAGTTATGCTACCTCAAGACACACACACTTTCTTATGGTGGTACTCATTCAACGTAAGATTACACCTCTTACTGAGAAGATTATGACAGCATTTTTGAATTCGTTCGTTGATTACGCTGAAAAGAAGTCGGATTTCCGAGAAATCGAGCTCACTTCAAACCCCCAAAATCCCGTCACGGTATTTCGAAAACCTTAATGATCTTGTTAATTGAGATGCCGCACATCTGACCAGGTGTCGCTGGGAAATTTACACGAGGGACTGCAATGTGTGAGAAACTAATACTAATAAATTCGTATCGGTTATCCATTGACAAATTCGACCGAATAAGCACATACAGGATAATTACGTTCAAGCCATTTACGATTATGAGATCCCGCATCACAGTATTAAAAGAAACAGGTTTTTTCATTTTAAATTATTGTGGTATGGGCTTCTTCGTGTTGTAGACTCCTAGGCTCCAGTGTAGTAAATTTGCGTATAAATACGACACTGCCCAGTCTTATTGTTAAATGAACGAAGTGATTTCCGCAACAAAATCTTTTCTCGAAGCATTGTCTTGTGTTATTAGGTCTCTTCAACTTCTTTTTGTCTCTTTCTTTTCTGTGGCATCTTTCTCTACCGGCTCGCACTTGTCTAATAATAGCTTGACGGAACGGATGCACCATTCTGGGTGTGAAGTGTGCGCTTGCGACAGCCAGCAACAAGTTTGTCAGTCGCGGATTGTGTCTCCGAGAGGGTTGTCGTAATTTAACCCGACCCAAAAAAAAAACACGCGGTTAAAAAATCCGCCAAAACACGATAAAACGAACTATAATTATAAAATTTAATTAACAATACAAAATGTTAGTCTTACACAAATTAGAGGCACCATATTTAGTGAAGACAACTATTTACTTCTGCATGAATTTATTTTGTTGATATTGTGTTTCAACCTTTCTTGCAGTATAAGAAACACAGCGAAATAACATTTACTGTTCCTGAAAAAAAATTTACCTTGCTGTAGAATCTTAACGATAGTAAACTAGACCTTATTTCTTTTCGGAAGCATGCAGCAATTTATAGAACTTCATTAATTTCTCGTTCCCTTTTTTCCTCTCTCGTGAATTGTTTCTTAATTTTGACCAAACAGTGCCGATGGTGGAGAACATCCTCTCAGTGGATGCAGTGCTGGTAGTTTAATGTTTCAAAGGGGGTTTTAATTTATTTAAATTTGGTTATTAATGCTTTGTTGATTTGTGGAGATCTGTTTAGTAGAAAGTAGGTTCGGGCCGCTCTTGCTGAGGTATTTTTCACGAGATAAACTATAGTTATCTCCCGTATTTAATTGTATTCTTTAAGTCCACAAATAATCAGCTAGCTCTTTCAAGATATCCTCAGGGCTTGGAAGAACTCAGATACAAATGTCATTATTTTATTATTATTATTATTATCAATAAACTTTTTAACATGGCTCAAGCACGGTTGTAGTTGAAATTACTTGCATGCTGCGTAAGCAAATGTGGTAGTTGGTCCAACTAAGATTATATTACTGTTGTGCACGTACTTGAGACACTTTCTCCCAGGACTGCACTTCAGCTGAAATGAAATAATTTAATGCTGTGGCGCTCCTCTGCAACGTGGTGCTGTGAAAGAAAATCTGTAAACTGAAATGCGCGTTTTGCGGCCGTTAGCCACGGAAGCGTGTAGAGATTTTCTTCCCCGTAGTACTAAAAGCAAAGGATTTGACACAGGGAGAGGCAGTCGTACAAATAATAACATGTACTGTCATTTAACAATAATAATATATATTCTGAAGCCGATTGAATGAAATGTTAGTACTTTAACAACGGACCTGAGTACAGAGCTGTTAATCGAATGACGGCCACAAGGAAGGGGGGGGGGGGGGAAGAGAGAGAGAGAGAGAGAGAGAGAGAGAGAGAGAGAGAGATAATAGTACGTCTGTTACCTTTATACCAATTAGGACAATGATCATACTCTAGGCTAGGACATCGTACCACAGTAGGGTACAAAAGAGGAACTGATAATGTAGTTCTAAAAATGGGTTAGTGTTCTGAATAAATTAATCAAAAGAATTTCAATTGAATTATTTAATCAATCCAGAAAAATCCAATAAAACTCATAAAATACCAATTTTACCCTGTAGGTTGGGTGTTTCTTAAAAATACCCAGTTTCTCTCAACCCTGTCATGCTGGCGCCATGTTTTCTAGGGTATGTCATATTTTCAACAACGGTACCTACTTTTTTTTTTTCACTTTCAAGTCTTCCTGTCACAATCTGTTTTATACTGTGAATACTTTCAATCTTATATCTGCGATTTACGACTTACCAACTTCGCACTACTACGTAGTTAACTGTAGCCTTCAGCTGGGATAATTAGAGCGTAAGTATTTTGGCATCGTGAGCAGGTCTCCCGGCATGTTCAGTCGAGGAGTTACTACATAACGAGCAAGATAGCCATTGTTCCTCGTAGCTTAGGCACTACTTCTACACTACGTTAAGATACACTCCCCACACGCGAGAAAATAGTGCGCGGGAGAAGAAAACTCTTTTCTAAGCAGCCTTGCCCCAGGGTCTGTTAGTCAATAATGTCTTACGACTCTTGTTTTATTTGTAATATTATATCTATTACCAGTCTTTGCATTAAGGACGCACTTGGCTAGTACAATCGCATCGATACCCGGTCTTCAAATTACCGTTTGATGCGAATCCTGGCGGCAGGTTGACAATAAAGAAACTGTATAGCTGTGTATTTCAGCGAAAGTAGAATTTTAAATAAATGTTCTATCTTTTGTCTCTAAGTGCAGTCACGTCATGTAAATCCGTGATAAAGGTAATTCATAAAAATCTGAACTTTCCGAAAGCATTAAGATAGAGGACGTCAGTAATAAGGCTGTTACAGTAACGATGACAACAAGTTTTTCCGTATCAGATTCCGCAGGCACCAGTCTATGAACACTTTCATTTTTCATCGAGGCTGCGTTGTGGTACGTCGTTTACTCAGACGATGAGTTGATTTCGCCAAGGCTTGCAGGTGCATGCCCCAAGAGCTAGGAGCCCTGTAGTTAAATGACCAGGTAAAATTATGAATTATGAGTAACAGCTTGAAAAATGCTCATTGCCGAAATCAGATGATGCGTGTAAAATAAATGACTGTGATCATAATACAGCCAATTTGGAGAATGGAAGTGTCTTTAACAGTGACTACTATTGTTGAAAGGAATGTTGAACAAGTTAGGGGATATTCCCTTAACAACTGTGAAAGTGTGCAAATTGCAGAGTATCTAAGGAGTCAGAACCAAATACGCAGCCGTGGGTACGAAGATCTGGAGCCCAAAAGGATGAAATAGAGAAACATTAGTCATGTATGCCGTTTTCAGTTGGAAGACTCATCTGATCCAGATCATTGCTCTAGTCTGTCCTGTGTGAATACCTTTATCTCGGCATAATTACTGCAGCCGACTTCCTTGTGAACCTGCTTGCTGCAGTCGAGCATTGGTCTTAAAAAAAAAAATGGTTCAAATGGCTCTAAGCACTATGAGACTTAAGATCTGAGGTCATCAGTCCCCTAGAACTTAGAACTACTTAAACCTAACTAACCTAAGGACATCACACACATCCATGCCCAAGGCAGGATTTGAACCTGCGACCGTAGCAGCAGCGCGGTTCCGGACTGAAGTGCCTAGAACCGCTCGGCCACATCGGCCGGCCATTTGTCTTCGTTTACATGAGCTATATGAAATATTCAGTTACGCCTCACGATATGTCGTGTCAGTCGGTTCCTTTTTATCAAGTTGTGCAAGGAATTACTTTTCTCTCAGATTCGTTTCGGTACCTCCTCATTGGTTATACTATCTAACATTCCCCTATGACATTTAGTTTCAAAAGGTTCTATTCCCTTCTTGTCTGAACAACGAGACGTGATTAGAGTAAAAAAGTGTTACAGTACAGTTGCAGTCTACGGTATATACACAAATCGGAAAAAAAGGTTTTACATCACCCCAGTTCCTAGAACTTCTGAAGATAGACGTTGACTGTGGATGTTATATCATAGGCGCAGTCCCTTTGACTGTTCAGAGATGTCACTAAACCCGCCCAAAGATGTAAACAACCATGCATGAGCAGCGCCTATTAGATGGAGGGGGTGCGACAGCCGATCCGATCAGTTCGTCATTTCACCAGGTGGGAGGTAACGGTTCGTGTTGTCTGTAGTTCAACCATGCCTAGACGGTCAATACCGCGGTTCGATCGCATCCGCATTGTTACATTGTGCCAGGAACGTCTCTCAGCAAGGGAAGTGTCCTGGCGTCTCGTAGTGAACCAAAGCGATGTTGTTTGGACATGGAGGAGATACAGAGACAGGAAATGTCAATGACTTGCCTCGCTCTGACCGCTCAAGGGCTACTACTGCAGTGGATGACCGCTACCTACGGATTATGGCTCGGAGGAACCCTGACGGCAACACCACCACATTGAATAATACTTTCCATGCAGCCACAGGACGTCGTGTTACGTACGACTCAAACTGTGCGCAATACGCTGCATGATGTGCAACTTCACTCTCGATGTCCAAGGCGAGAGCCATCTTTGCAACCACACCATGCAGCCCCCAGGGGGTCCACAACGCTTTTGTGTATACGTACGTAGCGAGCACGGGACCCCGAGCTAATGTGGCCTTCCTTCCTTTCCGGGCTGCATATCTTCCTTTCCGCATCCTTCCCCATCCCTCATCTTCGCCCCCCCCCCCCACCTCTGGCTCTTTCCTTCCCTTTCTCCCCCTCTGAGAGTATGGTTTGTGCCTACGTCCGGAGACGGACGCTCGAAACAGTATCAAATTCTTTGCTTTCTCCGCTTGCAAGTCTTCGTTCTTCTTCCGTCCTTCTCTTTTCCTTACTTCTTCTCTTTGCCCTTTTCTCCGCTGCGGCGTTTGAGACCCCTCTTCTTTCCTTTCCCTTTCCCTTTCTCTTTTTTTCCTCCCTGTGCGTGTCTGAAGGCCGACCCACGCATTTCCATGCGTAGCCGGTGACGGGGTAACGCGTAATTCCCGGCCCCGGGTAGACAGGTAGGACACGTACGTACCCTCTGGTAACGGCCAGGCCCAGGGAGGGGTGATTACCCGAGCTGATACCTTCCGAAAGTGCCGATTGGTCCCTCCGTCCGATTGTCGGGAGTGTGACCTGAGGTGTGAACAATCACCTAAGGCGGGAGTGCCCTCAGAGAGGGCCCCCACAAGGGAGGAGCGCGCCATCGGAAACGCCGGTAATCGTGGGGGATTCTTCCGCAATGGTTTCCTCACCTTCCACTATATCCGCTCACAAGCGTAAGTTAACTGAGTCTCAGCCACAGACAGTTCTTCCATCGTTGTCACAGTTCCTTGTTGTTTCTCGGTCTGACGAAGGTCACGACTTCTCCACGGTCAACCCTTTCATTATTCAGAAAGGTGTCGACGCAATTGCAGGTCCTGTAAAGTCTTGTTCCAGATTACGAAATGGCACCTTGTTGTTAGAAACAGTCAGTGCCCTCCAGGCACAAAAATTGCTGCGTACTTCACTTCTCCACACCTTCCCCGTCCGGGTTGAAGCCCACCGCACTTTAAATTCCTCGCGTGGAGTCGTTTATACACGCTCCCTCGATGGATTGTCTGACGAAGAAATTCAGCACTACCTGTCTGACCAGGGCGTAACGGCTGTTCGTAGAGTTATGAAAAGGGTTGACACGAACATCATTCCAACCCGCACTGTCTTCTTGACATTTGACAAAGTTCAACTCCCATCGAAAATCAAAGCAGGCTATGAGATAATTTCCGTTCGCCCCTACGTCCCAAACCCTACGCATTGCTATCGGTGCCAGCGGTTCAATCACACCAGCCAGTCCTGTTCCAATCCAGCAAAATGTGTTACGTGTGGCAAGGATGCCCATGAGGGTGCTTGTCCACCTCCATCCCCTCGCTGCATCAACTGTATGGGTGACCACGCTGCTTCCTCTCGAGATTGCCCCACTTTTAAAGACGAAAAGCTCATCCAGGAAATCAGAGTGAAGGAAAAGGTGTCGACCTTTGCTGCTCGAAAATCATTCGCGAGTCGACAGCCCACCGTGCCTCGGACAGGAAAATACAGCACTGTCCTTGCTTCTCCTCGGCCAACAAAGGAGGCGGCCACGCAGACTTGCGACCTCACCTTTAGTGCCATGGTCGTCAGATCGGCCAGCGCAAAGATCGCCCGTTCAACCTCACCACTTTCGCCTGCCCACTCTATGGCTCACCCTTCATCGGGTTCTGCTAAATCTCGAGCCCAAAGGTCAGACACTAAGACTTCGAAAAAAGAGCATACTCGTGAAGATTTTTTTACGTTCTCCAACTTCACAACCATCGGTTCCTCTTTCATCTAAACATCATATTTCCAAGAAGGCTAATAAGAAACCTAGTTCATCTCCTTCTCCGCCAAGGCGTGTCCCATCTACAGCACCACCTGGCGGAAATCGCCCTCGGCCGTCCTCTGTGTTGCCGAGGCGCACTGCTGGCGGCCAATCATCCGGCCGATCGCTGGTGGCAGGAGCTGCTCCTGAACAACCTATGGATCAGGATCTTCTGCCTTCGGCTGAATGCCATTCATGCTATCGGTCGCAACTCTGAGCAGTCGTTGAGTTGACGGCAACCTTGGTCACATTTCTCCATTTTCTGTTCACCCTGTGTCCATTATCCACTGGAATATCCGCGGCATTCGAGCCAATAGGGATGAATTGTCGATCCTCTTACGATCCTACTCGCCGATCATCTTCTGTCTTCAGGAAACAAAGCTGCGTCCCCATGACCGCTTTGTTCTCCCCCCCTTTTCAGTCTGTCCGATTTGATCTCCCCTCTGTTCTCCATGATACTCTCCATTATCACCCAATCCACTCACACTTCCTTCCAAGCTGTCGCTGTCCGTCTTTCCCTTTCTGGATATACCTTTTCTCTTTGTACTGTATACATTCCATCGTCCACACCAATGGCACGAGCTGATCTCCTTCATCTTCTTGGTCAGCTTCCACCCCCCTATTTGCTGGTTGGGGACTTCAATGCCCACCACCCGCTTTGGGGATCTCCACATCCTTGTCCACGTGGCTCACTATTGCTAGACGTCTTCCACCAACCGGATCTAGTTTGCCTCAACACTGGGGTCCCTACATTTTTGTCTGCCTCCACGACAAATTTCTCTCATTTGGAACTTTCGGTCGGTACTGTTCCGCTAGCTCGGCGCTTCGAATGGTTCGCCCTTGATGATACACACTCGAGTGACCACTTTCCATGTGTCCTTAGACTGCAGCCTCAACTGCCATATATGCGCCCGCGACGCTGGAAGTTTGCCCAAGCCGACTGGACACTTTTTTCGTCTCTAGCGACATTAGATTACCGTCACTTTCCTAGCGTCGACGATGAGGTCACACATCTTACCGACGTTATTCTTACAGCTGCGGAACGTTCAATACCACGCACCTCCGAATTGCCCCGGCGCCCCCCAGTTCCTTGGTGGAACGAGGCATGCCGTGATGCAATACGTGAGCGGCGACGTGCTCTTCGCGTTTTCCGCCACCATCCTACTTTGGCCAACTGTATCCCCTATAAGCAGTTCCGTGCGCGATGCCGTCGCGTCATCCGCGATAGCAAGAAGGCGAGCTGGAACTTCTTTCATAGCTCATTTAACAACTTCACTCCCTCCTCGGAAGTTTGGAGTCGAATTCGACGGTTATCTGGCGCGCCTAGTTTATCCCCGGTCTCTGGGCTCACTGTCGCGCGTGATACGTTAGTGGACCCCGTCGCAATTTCTAACTCCTTGGGTAAACACTTTGCTGAGATTTCGAGCTCTTCAAATTACCCGCCAGCGTTTCTCCCGAAAAAACGTGCAGCGGAAGTGCAACCTCTTGCTTTCTTCTCTCAACCGAGCGAGGTGGCGCAGTGGTTAGCACACTGGACTTGCATTCGGGAGGACGACGGTTCAATCCCGTCTCCGGCCATCCTGATTTAGGTTTTCCGTGATTTCCCTAAATCCTTTCAGGCAAATGCCGGGATGGTTCCTTTGAAAGGGCACGGCCGATTTCCTTCCCCGTCCTTCCCTAACCCGAGCTTGCGCTCCGTCTCTAATGACCTCGTTGTCGACGGGACGTTAAACACTAATCTCCTCCTCCTCCTCTTCTCTCAAAATCGCGAAAGCTATAATACTGTTTTCTCCATGCGGGTACTCCAACATGCACTCTATTCTTCTCGCTCCTCCGCCCCAGGACCGGATGGTATCCACATCCAAATGTTGCTACATTTATCAACCCATAGTCTGCGTTACCTCCTTCGCATTTATAATCGAATTTGGACCGACAGTACTTTTCCCAGACGATGGCGGGAAGCTATCGTCGTTCCTGTTCCGAAACGTGGAAAGGACAAACATCTCTCCTCTAGCTATCGCCCCATTTCTCTCACGAGTAGTTTATGTAAGGTTTTGGAGCGTATGGTGGCTCTGAGCACTATGGGACTTAACATCTATGGTCATCAGACCCCTGGAACTTAGAACTACTTAAACCTAACTAACCTAAGGACACCACACACATCCATGCCCGAGGTAGGATTCGAACCTGCGACCGTAGCAGTCGCGCGGTTCCGGACTGAGCGCCTAGAACCGCGAGACCACCGCGGCCGGCGGAGCGTATGGTGAATTGCCGTTTAGCTTGGTGGCTGGAGTCCCGCAGTCTTTTAACATCTGCTCAATGCGGTTTCCGAAAGCATCGTTCTGCAATTGACCATCTTGTTTCTCTCTCCACTTATATCATGAACAATTTTCTCCGGAAACGCCAAACAGTAGCAATATTTTTTGATCTGGAGAGAGCATACGATACCTGTTGGAGGACAGGCATCCTCCGCACACTGTTCTCTTGGTGCTTTCGAGGTCGGCTGCCACTATTTCCTCGCGAATTTATGGCAGAGCGCACATTTAGAGTGCGGGTGAACACTACTCTCTCCCGTACTTTCTCCCAAGAAAACGGGGTACCCCAGGGCTCCGTGCTAAGTGTTGTACTGTTTGCCATTGCCATAAATCCAATTATGGACTGTCTCCTTCCCGATGTCTCGGGCCCCCTCTTTGTGGACGATTTTGCGATCTACTACAGCTCTCAACGGACCAGCCTTCTTGAACGACGTCTTCAAGGATGTCACGATCGCCTCCACTCTTGGAGCATCGAAACCGGCTTCCGTTTTTCTCCCAGTAAGACCGTTTGTGTTAATTTTTGGCGACGTAAGGAGTTTCTTCCACCCTCCTTACATCTAGGACCTGTCAACCTTCCGTTTTCGGACGTCGCTAAATTCTTGGGTCTTATGTTTGACAGAAAACTGTGTTGGTCCTCCCATGTTTCCTATCTTTCGGCTCGCTGTCTGCGATCCCTCAACACCCTCCGTGTCCTGAATGGTACCTCCTGGGGAGCGGACCGAGTGGTCCTTCTCCGCCTCTATCGCGCCTTAGTGCGCTCGAAATTGGACTATGGAAGCATAGTTTACTCCTCTGCTCGGCCGTCTATTCTTCGGCGTCTCGACTCTATCCACCACCGTGGATTACGTTTAGTGTCTGGAGCTTTTTACACCAGCCCTGTGGAAAGCCTTTATGCTGAGACTGCTGAACCTCCGCTGTCCAATCGGCGAGCTGTCCTGAGCCGTTATGCTAGCCATCTGTCTTCCATGCCTGCTAATCCAGCCCATGACATTTTTTTCGACGCCCCCTTGGATGTAGGGTATGCAGCCCACCCCTCCACCCTACTACCACCGGGAGTCTGCTTCCGTCAACTGCTCCATTCTCTTTCCTTCCGCTTTCCTAAAACCTTCTTGACAACTTGGGGTACAGCACCGCCTTGGCTCCGTCCCCGGATCTGCCTGCTCCGTGACCATTGTCAATTTCCCAAGGATGGTACCCCTTCACTTGTTTATCATCGGGCATTTGCTGCTCTATGTGCACAAACGAAGGAAGCCACATTTATTTACACTGATGGCTCGAAAACATCGTTAGGTGTAGGGAGTGCCTATATTGTTGGCGACACCTCAAATCAATTTCGGCTTCCCGACCAGTGTTCGGTTTATACTGCGGAGCTTTATGCAGTTCTCCAGGCTGTCCACTACATCCGCCGCCATCAGTGGATACAGTATGTTATCTGCTCAGATTCTCGCAGCTCTCTCCTCAGTCTCCAAGCTCTTTACCCTGTCCACCCTCTGGTCCACCGGATTCAGGAGTGTCTGCGCTTGCTCCACCTGGGGGGCGTCTCGTTGGCGTTCCTCTGGCTCCCGGGACATGTTGGTATCTGTGGAAATGGGGCGGCCGATATAGCGGCCAAGGCTGCAGTCTCTATTCTTCGGCCAGCTATTCAATCGATTCCCTTCACCGATCTACAGAGCGTTTTAAGTCGTCGAGTTGTTCTGTTATGGCACGCACATTGGTCGACAGTTCCCCATAATAAATTGCGGGACGTGAAAGCTCTTCCTTGTGCTTGGACCTCTTCCTCCCGAACGCGTCGTCGGGAGGAGGTAATTTTAACTAGACTCCGGATAGGGCACTGTCTTTTTAGCCATCGACATCTTTTAAGAGGCGATCCTCCCCCACTCTGTCCCCACTGCTCTCAGCTGTGGACGGTAAGACACCTTTTAATCGAGTGCCCCTATTTTACTCCGTTACGCGCCCGTCTACAGCTGTCGCCTGATATATCGTCAATTTTAGCAGATGACACGCGCTCGGCCGATTGCGTTCTCGAGTTTATTAGTGCCAGTGAAATGACGTCAGTCATTTGAAGCCTTTTTTGGGGACCACCAACCCCTTTCTGTAGTGGATTTTTAAGCCTTCCTTCTGCTTTTAGTTTCTCCAATTTTTGAGTTTCGTTCCCATTTCTGCTGGTTTCCATTTTCGGTTTTTACTGTTTCCTAAGTCACGGACCGCGCGCTAATGACCATAGCAGTTTTGCGCCCTCAAACCAAAAAAAAAAAAAAACAAAAACCATGCAGCGCGGTGCAGATGGGCCCAACAACATTCCGAATGGACCGCTCAGGATTGTCATCACGTTCTCTTCACCGGTGAGTGTCTCATATGCCGTCAACCAGACAATCGTCGTTGATGTGGTTGGAGGCAACCCGGCCAGGCTGAACGCCTTAGACAAACTGTCCAGCGAGTGCAGGAAGGTGGAGGTTGCCTGCTGTTTGGAGTGGCATTATGGAGGGCCGACGTTCGCCGCTGGTGGTCATGGAAGGCTCCGTAACGGCTGTACGATCCGTGAATGCCATCCTCCGACCGATAGTGCAACCATATCGGCAGCATATTGGCGAGGCATTCGTCTTCATGGACAATTCGCGCCCCCATCGTGCACATCTTGTGAATGACTTCCTTCAATATAACGACATCGCTCGACTACAGTAGCCAGCATGTTCTCCAGACATGAACCGTATCGAACATGTCTTGGATGGATTGAAAAGGGCTGTTTATGGACGTCGTGACCCACCAACCACTTTGAGGGATCTACGTCGAATCGCCGCTGAAGAGTGGGTCAATCTGGACCAACAGTGCCTTGATGAACTTGTGGATAGTATACCACGACAAATACAGGCATGCATCAGTGCAAGAGGAGGTGCTACTGGGCATTAGAGGTACCGGTGTGTAGAGCAATCTGGACCACCATGTGTGAAGGTCTCGCTGTATGGTGGTACAACACGCAGTGTGTAGTTTTCATTAGCAATAAAAATGACGGAAATAATGTTTATGTTGATCTCTATTCCAATTTTCTGTACTGGTTCTGTAACTCTCGAAACCGAGCTGATGCAGAACTATTTTTGCGTGTGTATAAATGACGTAGAGGATAACCTCACAATCTCTGTGAGGCTGTCAGCGGATGATGCTGTTGAATACAGGAAGACCGCTAAGTCAAAAGATTGTAGCGAAATGCACGGACCCAGCAGCTGACCCTGGACGTAAAGAAATACAGGGTGAGTTAGGAGGAAAGGTACATGCTTTGAGGGGTGATAATTTTTGTGATTCTGAAAAAGAAACTTCGTGTGGACTTATGCCCTATTCCGAGATAGAATACACTTAATGTCACTTTTGTACGTTTTTCTTGAATAACTCGAAAACCGCATCCTTCAGTGAAAACGTGTCGCAGTACAAAATTGAACTACATTAAACTTCCTACAAAAAAGATCCTATTCCTTTTTGCCCCACTAGAACTAATGGTTTGTGCGAAGAGAGCGCGAGAATGTTGAAAAACTCGCTCGGCACTACGTCGTTTTTGTAGGCCAATTTAAGGTAGTTTCCCGACAGGATAGACCACAAGTATCCCGTATCAACTTGCTCTACACTTCTGTAGTGTATTGTAAACAGTGACAATGTTTGACAGTACAGAAAAGACACTTGTGGCCTATTAAGTCGGGTAACTACCTTAAATTGGCCTACAAAAACTACGTAAGCTACAGCGCATGCGCGTCGAGCGAGTTTTTCAACATTCTCTCGCTCTTTTCACTTAAACCATTAGTTCTAGAGAAAAAATTGGAACATTTTTGTAGGAGATATAATATAGTTGAATTTTGTACTGCGACACGTTTTCGTTTGAGGATGCGGTTTTAGAGTTATCCAAGAGAAGCGTACAAAAGTGATATTAATTGTGTTGTATCTCGAAAACCATTCGGAATAAGGCATACGTCCATATGAAGTTTTTTTGCTCAGAATCACTAATACTATCACCCCTCAAAGCATGTACCTATTCTCTTGACTCACCCTGTATATGTCATTAGTTACTTACGAACGATGAACGTTGTAGTGTGGACCGTGTCAGAAAGAAACATAGAACGTATACTGCATGACAAAAACTATCCAGAAGGGGAGCAGGAACAAGTGAAACTTCACTTGTAACAGGGAAGGTGACGTTATTTCAGTGAACACAAAATAGTCAAATTTACAAAGAACTTCGCAGTAGGAACCCACTTACCAGTATGTTTGCACCTCCTCTGGCCTAGATGCATGTTCCGATTCCGGTGGGAAGCTTGTCTTAAAGCCCTCTTCTGAGGCCTGGCCCACGGCTGTTGTAACTGGTCTTTGCTGTCCTGGATACTGGCACTGGAACAGATGTATCCGAGCTGGTTCCACACATTTGTCAGGGGCAGATCTAGGGATCTTGCTGCCAACAACAGTACCACATCACGCAGACAGTTCGTAGGGATACGTGCCATGTGTGGACGAGAATTTCATTGTTATTTTCAGGAAAGAGGCAGCACGATAGTACCGCATAAGAGGTAGCAGGTGAGGACGCAGGCTGCACGTGACGTACCGCTGCGCTGGCAGAGTTCCCCTGATCACTGTTGTTGTTGTTGTGCTCTTCAGTCCGGAGACTGGTTTGATGCAGCTCTCCAATAATACTCTTATCATCTGCAAGCTTCTTCGTCTCCCAGTACTTACTGCAACCTACATCCTTCTGAATCTGCGTAGTGTATTCATCTCTTGGTCTCCCTCTACGATTTTTACCCTCCACGCTGCCCTCCAGTACTAAATTGGTGATTTCTTGATGCCTCAGAACATGTACTACCCAACCGGTCCCTTCTTCTAGTCAAGCTGTGCCCCAAATTCCTCTTCTCCCCAGTTCTATTCAATACCTCCTTATTAGTTATGTGGTCTACCCATCTAATCTTCAGCATTCTTCTGTAGCACCACAATTCGAAAGCTTCTATTCTCTTCTTGCCCAAACTATTTATCGTCCATGCTTCACTTCCATACATGGCTACACTCCATACAAATACTTTCAGAAACGACTTCCTGACACTTAAATCAATACTTGATGTTAACAAATTTCTCTTCTTCAGAAACGGTTTCCTTGCCATTGCTAGTCTACATTTTATATCCTCTCTACTTCGACCATCATCAGTTATTTTGCTCCCCAAATAGCGAAACTCCTTTAGTATTTTAAGTGTCTCATTTCCTAACTTAATTCCCTCAGCATCACCCGACTTAATTCGACTACATTCCATTATCCTCGTATTGCTTTTGTTGACTTTCATCTTATATCCTCCTTTCAAAACACTGTCCATTCCGTTCAACTGCTCTTCCAAGTCCTTTGTTGTCTCTGACAGAATTACAATGTCATCAGCGAACCTCAAAGTTTTTACTTCTTCTCCATGAATTTTAACACCTACTCCAAATTTTTCTTTTGTTTCCTTTACTGCTTGCTCAATATACAGATTGAATAGCATCGGGGAGAGGCTACAACCCTGTCTCACTCCCTTCCCAACTGCTGCTACCCTTTCATGTCCCTCGACTCTTATAACTGCCATCTGGTTTCTGGACAAATTGTAAATAGCCTTTCGCTCCCTGTATTTTATCCCTGCCACCTTCAGAATTTGAAAGAGAGTATTCCAATCAACATTGTCAAAAGCTTTCTCTAAGTCTACAAATGCTAGAAACTTAGGTTTGCCTTTCCTTAATCTTTCTTCTAAGATAAGTCGTAAGGTCAGTATTGCCTCACGTGTTCCAACATTTCTACGGAATCCAAACTGATCTTCCCCGAGATCGGCTTCTACCAGTTTTTCCATTCGTCTGTAAAGAATTCGCGTTAGTATTTTGCAGCTGTGACTTATTAAACTGATAGTTCGCTAATTTTCACATCTGACAACACCTGCTTTCTTTGGGATTGGAATTATTATATTCTTCTTGAAGTCTGAGGGTATTTTGCCTGTTTCATACATCTTGCTCACCAGATGGTAGAGTTTTGTCAGGACTGGCTCACCCAAGGCCGTCAGTAGTTCTAATAGAATGTTGTCTACTCCCGGGGCCTTGTTTCAACTCAGGTCTTTCAGTGCTCTGTCAAACTCTTCACGCAGTATCGTATCTCCCATTTCATCTACATCATTTCATCTTCATCTACATCCTCTTCCATTTCCATAATATTGTCCTCAAGTACATCGCCCTTGTATAGACCCTCTATACACTCCTTCCACCTTTCTGCTTTCCCTTCTTTGCTTAGAACTGAGTTTCCATCTGAGCTCTTGATATTCATACAAATGGTTCTCCTTAGTCCAAAGGTCTCTCTAATTTTCCTGTAGGCAGTATCTATCTTGCCCCTAGTGAGATAAGCCTCTACATCCTTACATTTGTCCTCTAGCCATCCCTGCTTAGCCATTTTGCACTTCCTGTCGATCTCATTTTTGAGACGTTTGTATTCCTTTTTGCCTGTTTCATTTACTGCATTTTTATTACCAGCTGTGATATGCAAGTATACCCGATGCTCCCCACACCGTGACGCCAGGAATAACGTCGCTTTGCCTCTCCAAAGTATTGAAAGAATGGGACCTGTCCCAGGTCGCCGCCATACTCGGAGACGTTATTCATCTGGATAGTGCATAACGACGATTCTTTGCTCAACCCACTGCGTCGCCATTCGTCAGTGGTCCATGCATTCCAGTCAAGACACCATCGAAACACAGCCGTTTGTGTCGTGCTGTTAACGGCAACCTACGCACGGGAAGGGAATTCCATAGTCCGGCTGTTGCTGGTCTCTTACTAATGGCGCAGCACGACAGAGAATGTTGCAGGGAGTCAGCTACTTGTTCTCGGATGGCAGGCGCAGATGTGACGGGGCTACGATGTGCCTGGTGCACAATACAGCGGTGGGTAGGCGTGGTCGTCCAAAACATTGACGAGTTTTCCTGCTCTCACGTTCGCAGGCAATCCAAGATCGGGGCACTGTCATATCGAACCCTCCACAAATCTGTGTATTGCACGACTCGACCAGCTGGCCAAGTGTAAACACAAGAGGGAGGCCGCTTTCATACTCTTCAGAATGCTGTCTCATACGAATACGCGACAACTTCACATACTTTACAGTGATTACATCTGACGTTGTTCACGCCCGTTACACGGGTGTTTGGCAATTGCCGTTACGAACTTCCAGGAGTTGTGGATTGGAGAGAGTACATACCGGGTGATGAAAAAGTCAGTATAAATTTGTAAACTTAATAAACCACGGAATAATGTAGATAGAGGTAAAAATTTACGCATATGCTTGGAATGACATGGGGGTTTTACTAGAACAAAAAAAAAGCAAAGTTGACAAAATGTCCGACAGATGGCGCTGGACAGCAAAACGTCAGTGACTGCGCATGACAATCGTGTATAAAAGGAGCTGTAATGAGAGAGAGAGAATCAGATGCTCCCGCAGTCGCAGCATGTTGACGTTACCTGAAAAGGCGCTTTTAGTGATGCTGTATTATCAGAATGGAGAATGTGCTGGTTCAGCGTTACGATCCTACCGCCATAGGAGGGGATTCGAACGGGTAAAGATCCGTTGACAAATGCAGCTGTGGCGAGAATGATTTCGGAGTTCGAAGCCACGGGTTGTTTGGACGATACACCCCGTAGTGGCCGACCGAGCACAGGGCGTAATGCTGCTGAGACAGTTCAGGAAGAAATGGAGACTGTAGCGGGTTCGTCTATGCAGTCGCACGTCTCACCGGCATTCCATACACTACTGTTTGGTTGGCACTTAGGCGTACCCTCCGATGTTATCCGTACAAAATCCATCGGCATCATTAACTTACCTGGCGATTTAGTGAAGCGGAGGACATTTGCGGTGTGGGCGTTTCAAAAGATGGCGGAAGATGACGATTGGTTGAGTAACGTGTTGTGGACCGACGAAGCTCATTTCACGCTCCGATGGTCTGTCTACGTCCACAACTGCAGAATTTGGGCTATCGAAAATTCTAGAACTGTCGTGGAAACTCCATTGCACGACGAGAAAGTCACGGTATACGTTGGATTTAAATGTATCGTTATCGGGCCTTTTTTCTTCGAGGAAATGCGTGATTCTGGTTTTGTAACTGCTACCGTGACGGGTGCGAGGTACGCCGATATATTACAGAATCGCATCATCCCCAGCCTGGCTGATGAACACCTGCTGGAACGAACGACGTTTTTGCAGGATGGCCCTCCACCCCATATTTCTAGACGCGTGAAAGATCTCTTGCGCGCGTCGTTTGGTGATGATCATGTGCTCAGCCGCCACTTACGTCATGTTCGGCCTCCCAGGTCCCCAGACCTCAGTCCGTGCGATTATTGGCTTTGGGGTTACCTGAAGTCGCAAGTGTATGGTGATAGAATGGTTCAAATGGCTCTGAGCACTATGGGACTTAACATCTGAGGTCATCAGTGCCGTAGACTTAGAACTACTTAAACCTAACTAACCTAAGGACATCACACACATCCATGCCCGAGGCAGGATTCGAACCTGCGACCGTAGCGGTCACGCGGTTCCAGACTGTAGCGCCTAGAACCGCTCGGCCACCCCGGCCGGCCATCGTGATCGATGGACATCTCTAGGGAAGCTGAAACACAACATCCGACGCCAATGCCTCACCAAAACTCCGGACGTGGTTTACACTGCTGTTCACATTATTCCTCGACTACAGGTATTGTTGAGGAATGATGGTGGACATATTGAGCATTTCGTGTAAAGAACATCATCATTGCTTTGTCTTACTTTGTCATGCTAATTATTGCTATTCTGGTCAGAGAAGCGCCATCTGTCGGACATTTTTTAAACTTTTTCTTTTTCTTTTTTTTTTTTTTTTTTAGTTCTAATAAAACCCCATGTAATTCCAAGCATCTGTCAACTTGTACCTCTATCTACATTATTCCGTGATTTATTCAATTTTCAAATTTATACTGACTTCTTGATCACCTGGTATTTTGACTAGGAGTCCATGTCCGGAAACGTACCGTTGGCGTCCTACAACGGTTTCATTTCGGATGTGTAACGTGTCCATATCTGCTTAAGGAAAGAGAAAAAGCTTGTCCTGGTATGCCGTAGTGTAACAGGGTGAAGTGTACTACGTCAGATGGTCACCTGATGTCACTTAAAATCTGCCTTGCTTTGAGACCTCTTCAATACCTGTTGGAACTCCGATACAGTAAACATAGTTTGGTGCACGTTTTCGGAATACACAGCCATGCTGCTTGTCTATGATGAAGCTCGAGATAACGGAAGAGCTGCTAGTCGGCCGTAGTACGAACGTTTTCCACAGCGTAGCACTCCACGCACAAACTTTTTGCCGAAGCTATGCGAGCGGCTCCGTGAGAAAAGTACCTTCACCGTGAGTAGGCAGAACTTTAGTGCTACACGGCAACGCCGCACGCCCGAATTCGAATGTGTACAGCATCGCTTTGAAGAGAACCCGTCAACGAGCACTTGTGCGTGCAATAGGTGTTAGTGACAGTATCGTCTGAAGCATTCTGCTTCAGTAACAATTAAATCCGTGCCACTTACTAAGGGCACACGCCATGGGTCCAACCGATTTTCCACAACGCGTTGGCTGCTGCACGTGGTTCCACCACCGCTACATTAATAAACGCCTTTTTCCATGTAGAATTCTGTTTACAGAAGAGGTCAGAGATTTCAGCGCAGGTTTGGTATTAACGTGTGGGCAGGTAATTTTGACGGTCGTGTGATTGAGCCATATTTCCTTCCACTCGGCTAACTCGTCCTGCGTACTTGATCTTCCTACAGAACATATTGGACCCTTTCTTGGAAGCTGTGCCGCTGAATGCCCGTCAGGAAATGTGGTTTCAGCGTGATGCACCACCTCACATTTCGTGTCCGGTTAGGAAAGATCTCAACAGATGATGTGGTGGAAGATGGATTGCTCGAGATGGTCCAACCGCGTGGCCGCCTTGATGGCCTGTGAACTACTTTTTGTGGAGTCATATGCAAAGTTTAATTTACGGGACACAGACAGAGAGAGAGAGAGAGAGAGAGAGAGAGAGAGAGAGAGAGAGTGTGTGTGTGTGTGTGTGTGTGTGTGTGTGTGTGTGTGTGTGTGTGTGTGTGGGGGGGGGGGGGGGGGCGGGGGGGGGGGGTTGCTGGCTCTAGTTCTGGCCGCTGCACTATAAATTAGAGACACCAGGTGGGATGGAGAGTGTGTACCAGAACGTGCTTCGTAGTTACAGTGTCTGTAACAACGTTCGTGGTCGCCATATCGAGCCGCTGTTATCATACATCAATACTGTTCTGTACGTACAATATGGTGAGTTCTTTTTTGTTTTGGAATAATGTAATCGCATAATGTTTAATTGTTAATACAAACAAAGGCGCTAAAGTGATAAAGGGATGTTTCGTTGTTTCCTTTCTAATTGTGATCTGCGTCGCGCCTAATTCAGTTCCTGAAGCGGAAGTGGATGAATTAGGTCCTAGAAGTTTGTAACGGGAATTTCGGAACACCCTGTATACCCTACCAGGCTTCGTAACAACATTAAATACGAAGAACAGTAATGCACTCTGGTGACCGTTCTCCTATCACAGAGAATTGCAACTCTTATCATTTACAAGGTCGTTCTGAAATCTGTTAAGGATTTTTAAATAAAACAAACTTTATTGACTTTCTACATCTTTGTTATTCATATCCACATATTTTCCCAAGGTATTCACCCTGCAGAATGTTTGATGGCGCCACACACCTCCATGTGTGAACCAACTCCTCGAATTTGAAACTCGATTACAGAACGTTGTTTCTCACACGCTGACAGTTACGTTACACATCGTCATACTGGAGCCATCTGGAGGCACAGGGTTTCAACTTGCGCCAGCGAAGCGGGAAAGTCGACCAAGCATGTAATACCTCAACCCATATTGAAAACAGAATAAAAAAATCGGAGGCATTACTTTTCAGCAAACCCTCGTACACACCTAAGGGAAAAATGTAGCAGACATGCTAGGTGCACGTGCAAAACAGTTGAATTACCTACGGACTACGGGAGGACACACGATTACCACACAGTACAGCATTTGGCAGTTAACGTGGATAATTCCATTATTTGCAAGTCATAAAAGATACTTCAGACGAGTAATGTCAAACATTTATAAATGGCTAATAACGCATTTATTTTCTAACGCAGTGCTTGGTAAACTTCAGTTTAGTTTAGTAATGTCATGTTCCGTAGATCATTTTCACGATTATTTTATCGATATGATGTGGAACAAGTTAGATTACAAGATATGTATACACCCATGAATAGTGCTAATATTATTACTGAAATTTTTAGTTATACACATGAAACTACATTTTTTTACCAGTTTTGAAACAGAACCGTATTCTTATTACTTTGATAAAAATCTTTCAGAAAATGCTGCAGTCGCTCGATACTGCAGTGTATCTCGTTCGCAGAAAGATACCCGCAATACTGCAATTTCATTTGCAATTTCGGTAGTCTCCCGTGCACAGTGACAAATATGTTGTCAGGCTCGCAGTTTCTGAGTTGACTGAGATGTTTCCTTTACGTCTTCATTAATCGTTTAAATTGTTGCAGTCGACGTCCAGTTTAAGTCTAGACGTATAGTTTAACAAAGTAATGTAATCATTTTCGTAAAAGTCTAACTAATATGTGATCTATTATCGTCAACAGTGCATAACAAACTGAAAGACATACGTTGCCTGCAGATAGTAGCTTCAGTGATATTCTTGTAGTGTGTTTGGAGAGTCATAGTTAAATATTTCTCATTGATTAATGACATAGTTTCTTGTCTCATCACGTCAATACGCGGTCAGTAATGAAGTTCTGTTTATTATCTACGTGTACATTAGGTAAAGGCAGTATGTAATATGAGACTCTAGTGCAGATAGTCATAATGGAAATACACATCCCATTACCTATGTAGATAATAAACTCATAACACAAAAACTGTACAGGGCCTTTTTTACTACATTATTTTTAGTGTGCGTGGTGTGTTGACATCATCAGTACAGGAAGAGTAAAAGTAGTGCAACAGCAGTGCTCACTAGGAACAGTAAAACAGCACTAAGCAAGAAAAAACGAGGGCTAGAACTGTCTACAACGTCTTGAGAAAATATGTCAGCCAAGTGCTGCAAAGAATTGAAAATCTGTTTACATTTCAGGCCACCGAAGGCGCTTCAGTAAACTGGGGTGAAACTTTCATGACAAATGATAAATTGTATCTGTTTGATTGCAGATGGACATAACATCAAAATCATTAACAGAACACAACCATATATTCATTGCTCATATATGATCTCGATTGAGTATCCCCTGTTACTACACTTCCAAAATATAATGCTTATTGCAGCATGGAAACCATTATTGCGGAACGCACGCAGCAAGGAAGGCTGTAGGAAGTGCAGCTCTAAATTAGAAAGACGCACCCGAAGCCAGGCCTTTGCATGCGATAAGCAAGCCAATGCGATAACCCTGAGACACGTAGGTCAAAGCTGGGCTCGGCGCCAACACAAACGGCCTTCACAACCAATCGTCTGCTCTGTCACGAGGAGCGACGGAGAAAGCGACCAGCTGCCGTACCGAGTGACACGGCTGGAAGTTAAAGCATTAGTTATTTGGTGTTGCCCATTCCAACGGTAAGAAGATTACTGCATCCAGGTTAAACTGCTCCACACTGAGTACAAATTACGAAGCGTAAATTATGCAAAAAAAAAGTCAACTTCGCTGCGCTACGGACGCCAAAAGAAATTAAATTACGTGTTAACTTGTCGATACACCATTGGTACGCAATGTTAACGTTTCGAATGCTTGTACTACTCAACCACGATATTATTGCACTTGGCCATTACCGAACCACGCGGTGACGCTACAGTAAACAAGTACAGTGTTGAATGAGAAAAAACACATCGCGCTACCTGTGCTTTAAGGTCAGTTGTGCGTATAATATCAACCCCGATTGCGCTCTGACTCACAATAAACCGACCGAAACGCCCTCAGTACCAGATGGATTAATTTTGTGGTCGACTAATAGGTCTTGTAGTGCGGTGTGGAGATACACAGTAATCTCTCTTGCTTACTTACGAAACTACAGTCTCAACGTGACAACAACAATAGAGTTAGAGAGTGAAAATGATTCAACTGACTTAAAGCAGACTACACACACACGAAGCAAATGCTGAGTTTTGTATTTGAAATCATTTGCACATTTGTATCTGGTGTATTTAAAGCAATTCAAAATCGAATCACTAAAAGCAACTGAAATCTTTAAAGAAGGTCTGTAAGCGACAATCAGTTACTGACAAAATCAAGTTTCCTCAGAATTAACGTAAAACTGCTGGGCGCAATTCCGAAGCGATGTGGGTAAGTGTGTAGAAATGTGTTACACGTTTATGAAATGTGTTGAGTGTCCCTCCTAGGAGACGTCAGGCGCAGTTTCTCTGATGTTTCGCTAGATACATGCAATTTCTTTTCTCCACTGTGTATCTGGAGTCAACCCAAACAAATACTGCGCATCACTTCTTTCATACGAGGTCCATTGTCGACGGAAAGCTTCGGTTTGTTTCCCGTTACGAACAAATTGATGTTTAAAGCGGAATTTTACATGCCAGTTAGATAGAGCGGCCCCAGAAGTCCAGTGCGATATTCGTTTTCTCGATATGCAGTAACAGGGACAGCAGGACACGAACAATAACCAGTATTTCAGCAGCGATGACCTCACTTTTGCCCATGTTGAGTGCCACCGCCATGCAGTAGCACTACTCAAGAGGAGGATACGCCAGGTGCCATCACCCAATTTCGGTCAGTGGCACAGCAGTCGAAATAAGCGAGTACGTGTCTCAGCTAATCCGTAGATAATCAACCGTTTCTGAAAAAATGACGGTCAAAGTTTACAAGGTAGTTCGAGGTACTTAACGTGCCTTTTACCGCTCAGTGTCCTCAGACGAAATGCTATCTCAGTAGTGTTGAGGTTTCTTCATTTTGCACCCTCTGTTCGAAACCCGATTATTATTTATTTTATTTGTATTGTTTTCATTTATCTACCCTCATCTGTAATAGGTTGCTACTCGAATGTTTCCTATCAAATGAGGGGATACAAGGGCATTATATTAATTGTAAAATTACAGCTAGCTTTCACCATAAGTGTCACACATTTATTGTATGTAATATATGTGTGTATAATATATGTATGTATGCTATGTTCAGGAGTGACAATCTTTTTAAATTCTCGTATTTATTATTGTTATTATTCACGTATGGACCCCATACAGGACCACGCAAGGTAGAATTAATCGATGTCGCTTTTGATGGTTGGCCTTCCTTCGTGTCCAAATTTGTTTAATCTTTTCAGAATGAAGTCTCTTTCTTTCATCGGGCCATGGTGTTCCAGTCCGTTTTCTAATTTCTCTCTGACCAACTTTCCAATCAACTATCCTTTGTCTGAATGAAAGAAATTCTTATATTTTATTCATACGTTGAAACTTCAGGAAGATTTGATGCCTTCCCTTGGATGATAGCGACCGTAGACACTTTCGAAAGACAGATATCCCGACCACCACGAGCATCGCGCAATGACACGTTTGCCTCAGTGACATTCCTTCGTCTGAATCTCACTCTGGAAAGAAACATCGTTAACATTGGTGGAGATTTTGCGCATTGGCAATAATTTCGCGGCAAACCGTTTATTGAGATTACTACAGGTATTAGATCGAAGACAATTTCAAATAATTTTTTTTAATTTTTGTTTTTTTAATTCATTCATCCAACATACAATTAGTGGACCAATAAAGACAGCATTATATCAGTAAACACTGGAAGACATTCGTGTAATAATCTTCTACAGGCACGAGTATACAGTGTAATCCATTGATCGTGACCGGGTCAAATATCTCACGAAGTAAACGTCAAACGAAAAAACTACAAAGAACGAAACTTGTCTAGCTTGAAGGGGCAAACCAGATGGCGCTATGGTTGGCCCGCTAGATGGCGCTGCCATAGGTCAAACATCATTAGAGTTCCAACTAGATTACAGATTCGAGAAACCTACAACATGTTTAATAGGTTCCACGTTGGCTATGAAGTATATCGTGCGAAATGATAAGCAGAAATTGTGGCTTATCAGTAGCTGCCCTGTCCGGGCACCTCTCAGGTTGGAACAGGGAATGAGGTAGGTAAATCACAGCTATGTCACACGAATCCTCCAACTTCTACCGAAAGTTGGCTTACAGTGTATAGCTGCTGATATAAATTACCAAGATACTGACGAAATAGGTCACATTACTGCGGCAGCTTCTTTAATAGCACAATGTGCGTCAAACACATTTTACTTTTAGCGTATTCGAGATCTATAATAACGAATGAAGCTGTAGAACTTTCCAAATAATGTATTCGCTGTTCAGTAGACAAAATAGTGTTCCTATTTAAAAACAAAATCTTTTTCCCTTCACTTTGTGCTTTACTAAACCTAACTTTGCGTTAAACACCGTGGCCGCGCATAGTTCTATGTACGCAATAGGTTGCGACAGAGACCTGCAATTCTGCATCTTCCGCAGACAGTACGAACGCTTTGAACTTGTTTCAAATTATTGAAAAAAAGGTAATGTAGAAAGTCTTAACAAAATCTGAACAATATTCTCTTCAGATTTTTTCTAGCAAAAATATTAATATAGCCCAGTTTGAGATGTGTTACTTGCGTTGTAGATATGAATAAATAATGGTATAATATATTTGTCCAATGAACACCCGTTTATCATCTGCATTTCTTCTTGATGTAGCAATTTTAATGGCCGGTAGTGTACAGGGTGATTCAAAAAGAATACCACAACTTTAGGAATTTAAAACTCTGCAACGACAAAAGGCAGAGCTAAGCACTATCTGTCGGCGAATTAAGGGAGCTATAAAGTTTCATTTAGTTGTACATTTGTTCGCCATTTCAGCCAATAAAGTTTTTGGTCCCTTTTTCTTCGAAGGTGCTACTGTAACTGGACTACAGTATCTGGAGATGTTAGAGAATTGGCTGTTCCCTCAGCTCGAACAAGAAGCACAATAATTCATATTTCAGCAGGATGGAGCGCCACCACATTGGCACTTATCTGTCCGTAACTACCTGAACGTCAACTACCCGAGGCGATGGAATACATGGCGCCGTAAGCGTCTTGACGTAAATGGGGTCGGCTATAAATGACGGCTGCGGTGTGAATTGCACATTACACCATCCGTACTGTCCAGTGTGCATGACTGCACAAGTTGAGTAGTCAATAGATGTGGCATTGTTAGGTAAGCCCGTCCACCACGGCAAAGTCGTACCGCATCGGATGGGAAAAATCGGTTTTTAATTGCCCTGGGGCCATAAAATGCATAAAAAGCAAAATGACATGTCCACAACAATGACAAGTGTCTCGGGAGTCACGTTCAGAATTCTTTGCGCAATGCGTACCTTCAATTCAGTTCAATCACTTCTGTAATTGGAGCACTGAACATTACATCTTGCGGATAGTCCCGCAGCAAGAAGTGACAGGATTAAGATCAGGTGATCTGGACGGCCAGGCGTAGGGAAATGACAGCTGATAAATCTAGAATATCTGAAACGCCTCTGCAGCAGCCGCTTACTGGCTGTGGAATGTGCGAAGGAACGCCATCTTGCATAAAAATGATCCTACCCACACATCCACGCTGTCGAATGGTGGAATGACGTTGGTGCGCCAAAGATTCTCACAGTTTTTACCAGTGACGGTGTAGGTAACAGGATCAGCTGGACTCAACTCCTCGAAAAAATATTGCTCTACGATAAACGATGCCGTCAACCCGCACCACACAGTCATATGTGCAGAATGAAAAGTAGTACCGGTTCTACATCTACATCTACATTTATACTCCGCAAGCCACCCAACGGTGTGTGGCGGAGGGCACTTTACGTGCCACTGTCATTACCTCCCTTTCCTGTTCCAGTCGCGTATGGTTCGCGGGAAGAACGACTGTCTGAAAGCCTCCGTGCGCGCTCTAATCTCTCTAATTTTACATTCGTGATCTCCTCGGGAGGTATAAGTAGGGGGAAGCAATATATTCGGTACCTCATCCAGAAACGCACCCTCTCGAAACCTGGCGAGCAAGCTACACCGCGATGCAGAGCGCCTCTCTTGCAGAGTCTGCCACTTGAGTTTATTAAACATCTCCGTAACGCTATCACGGTTACCAAATAACCCTGTGACGAAACGCGCCGCTCTTCTTTGGATCTTCTCTACCTCCTCCGTCAAACCGATCTGGTACGGATCCCACACTGATGAGCAATACTCAAGCATAGGTCGAACGAGTGTTTCGTAAGCCACCTCCTTTGTTGATGGACTACATTTTCTAAGGACTCTCCCAATGAATCTCAACCTGGTACCCGCCTTACCAACAATTAATTTTATATGATGATTCCACTTCAAATCGTTCCGCACGCATACTCCCAGATATTTTACAGAAGTAACTGCTACCAGTGTTTGTTCCGCTATCATATAATCATACAATAAAGGATCCTTCTTTCTATGTATTCGCAATACATTACATTTGTCTATGTTAAGGGTCAGTTGCCACTCCCTGCACCAAGTGCCTATCCGCTGCAGATCTTCCTGCATTTCGCTACAATTTTCTAATGCTGCAACTTCTCTGTATACTACAGCATCATCCGCGAAAAGCCGCATGGAACTTCCGACACTATCTACTAGGTCATTTATATATATTGTGAAAAGCAATGGTCCCATAACACTCCCCTGTGGCACGCCAGAGGTTACTTTAACGTCTGTAGACGTCTCTCCATTGATAACAACATGCTGTGTTCTGTTTGCTAAAAACTCTTCAATCCAGCCACACAGCTGGTCTGATATTCCGTAGGCTCTTACTTTGTTTATCAGGCGACAGTGCGGAACTGTATCGAACGCCTTCTGGAAGTTAAGAAAAATAGCATCTACCTGGGAGCCTGTATCTAAGATTTTCTGGGTCTCGTGAACAAATAAAGCGAGTTGGGTCTCACACGATCGCTGTTTCCGGAATCCATGTTGATTCCTACATAGTAGATTCTGGGTTTCCAAAAACGACATGATACTCGAGCAAAAAACATATTCTAAAATTCTACAACAGATCGACGTCAGAGATATAGGTCTATAGTTTTGCGCATCTGCTCGACGACCCTTCTTGAAGACTGGGACTATCTGTGCTCTTTTCCAATCATTTGGAACCCTCCGTTCCTCTAGAGACTTGCGGTACACGGCTGTTAGAAGGGGGGCAGGTTCTTTCGCGTACTCTGTGTAGAATCGAATTGGTATCCCGTCAGGTCCAGTGGACTTTCCTCTATTGAGTGATTCCAGTTGCTTTTCTATTCCTTGGACACTTATTTCGATGTCAGCCATTTTTTCGTTTGTGCGAGGATTTAGAGAAGGAACTGCAGTGCGGTCTTCCTCTGTGAAACAGCTTTGGAAAAAGGTGTTTAGTATTTCAGCTTTACTCGTGTCATCCTCTGTTTCAATGTCATCATCATCCCATAGTGTCTGGATATGCTGTTTCGAGCCACTTACTGATTTAACGTAAGACCAGAACTTCCTAGGATTTTCTGTCAAGTCGGTACATAGAATTTTACTTTCGAATTCACTGAACGCTTCACGCATAGCCCTCCTTAAGCTAACTTTGACATCGTTTAGCTTCTGTTTGTCTGAGAGGTTTTGGCTGCGTTTAAGCTTGGAGTGGAGCTCTCTTTGCTTTCGCAGTAGTTTCCTAACTTTGTTGTTGTACCACGGTGGGTTTTTCCCGTCCCTCAGTTTTACTCGGCACGTACCTGTCTAAAACGCATTTTACGATTGCCTTGAACTTTTTCCATAAACGCTCAACATTGTCAGTGTCGGAACAGAAATTTTCGTTTTGATCTGTTAGGTAGTCTGAAATCTGCCTTCTATTACTCTTGCTAAACAGATAAACCTTCCTCCCTTTTTTTATATTCCTATTAACTTCCATATTCAGGGATGCTGCAACGGCCTTATGATCACTGATTCCCTGTTCTGTACATACAGAGTCGAAAAGTTCGGGTCTGTTTGTTATCAGTAGGTCCAAGATGTTATCTCCACGAGTCGGTTCTCTGTTTAATTGCTCGAGGTAATTTTCGGATAGTGCACTCAGTATAATGTCACTCGATGCTCTGTCCCTACCACCCGTCCTAAACATCTGAGTGTCCCAGTCCATATCTGGTAAATTGAAATCTCCACCTAAGACTATAACATGCTGAGAAAATTTATGTGAAATGTATTCCAAATTTTCTCTGTTGTTCTGCCACTAATGCTGCTGAGTCGGGAGGTCGGTAAAAGGAGCCAATTATTACCTAGTTCGGTTGTTGAATGTAACCTCCACCCATAATAATTCACAGGAACTGTCCACTTCTACTTCGCTACAGGATAAACTACTACTGACAGCGACGAACACTCCACCACCGGTTGCATGCAATCTATCCTTTCTAAACACCGTCTGTACCTTTGTAAAAATTTCGGCAGAATTTATCTCTGGCTTAAGCCAGCTTTCTGTACCTATAACGATTTCAGCTTCGCTGCTTTCTATCAGCGCTTGAAGTTCTGGTACTTTACCAACGCAGCTTCGACAGTTGACAATTACAATACCGATTGCTGCTTGGTCCCCGCATGTCCTGACTTTGCCCCGCACCCGTTGAGGCTGTTGCCCTTTCTGTACTTGCCCAAGGCCATCTAACCTAAAAAACCGCCCAGCCCACGCCACACAACCCCTGCTACCCGTGTAGCCGCTTGTTGCGTGTAGTGGACTCCTGACCTATCCAGCGGAACCCGAAACCCCACCACCCTATGGCGCAAGTCGAGGAATCTGCAGCCCACACGGTCGCAGAACCGTCTCAGCCTCTGATTCAGACCCTCCACTCGGCTCTGTACCAAAGGTCCGCAGTCAGTCCTGTCGACGATGCTGCAGATGGTGAACTCTGCTTTCATCCCGCTAGCGAGACTGGCAGTCTTCACCAAATCAGATAGCCGCCGGAAGCCAGAGAGGATTTCCTCCGATCCATAGCGACACACATCATTGGTGCCGACATGGGCGACCACCTGCAGATGGGTGCACCCTGTACCCTTCATGGCATCCGGAAGGACCCTTTCCACATCTGGAATGACTCCCCCCGGTATGCACACGGAGTGCACATTGGTTTTCTTCCCCTCTCTTGCTGCCATTTCCCTAAGGGGCTCCATTACGCGCCTGACGTTGGAGCTCCCAACTACCAGTAAGCCCACCCTCTGCGACTGCCCGGATCTTGCAGACTGAGGGGCAACCTCTGGAACGTGTGCGCGTGTGCATTTTCTGCTGCCCGTATTCTGCAATTCTGCATATTGACATGTCCTCGGAGATGGAAATGGGCTTCTTCTGTCAACTGTAAGTTCCAAGACTTTTCATTGTCCACTTCCATACGAGCAAGAAATTCCAGAGCGCCTGCTTTCGGCAGTAGGAAGTAACTATTGAACTTTGGTGGTCTTGTATGGATAGCAGTGCAGGATGCTTCTTCGGATTTTATGCACCGTGCTCGCAGGCATGTCCAGCGTTCGTTCAATTCCCCTTGCACCGCAAGTTTACACGCCACCGCTCAATTCCTCCTGCGGTACTGTGGCCACGTCTTCGACAGACACCGGATCAGCTGCTTTCTTCCCTCTGCCACTCTGCACTTCGAAGGAACCTGCCTTTTCGAATTTTGTAATCATTTTCTCCAGAGCCTTATCAACACCAGACCAATGCTTGGAACTTGTGCAGGGCGACTGGAGCACGGTCAGCGTTCTCGTAGAGCTTTACCAGCAGCGCGCGATGTTTCATGGAAACGGTCAGCCGCGTGATGCGCTTTTCTTGGTATGCATATTCTGATGCTTACAGCGTCACCTGTGGGCCTAATTATCGTTAATTTGTTTGTTCTCAGACGTTTCCCCTTGCGCTAATAATATGCTGTTTAAATTTGACTTCATTCTGACCAATGGTTCTCTTTCTACAGCGTTTGGAACTGGAACTTTAGTTATGGACATCTTATACAGGGCTATTACAAATGATTGAAGCGATTTCAAAAATTCACTGTAGCTCCATTCATTGACATATGGTCACGGCACACTACAGATATGTAGAAAAACTCAAAAGTTTTGTTCGGCTGAAGCCGCACTTCAGGTTTCTGCCGCCAGAGCGCTCGAGAGCGCAGTGAGACAAAATGGGAACAGGAGCCGAGAAAGCGTATGTCGTGCTTGAAATGCACTCACATCAGTCATAACAGTGAAAGGCACTTAAGGACGAAGTTCAACAAAGATCCACCAACTGCTAACTCCATTCGGCGATGGTATGCGCAGTTTAAAGCTTCTGGATGCCTCTGTAAGGGGAAATCAACGGATGGCCTGCAGTGAGCGAAGAAACGGTTGAACGCGTGCGGGCAAGTTTCACGCGTAGCCCGCGGAAGTCGACGAATAAAGCAAGCAAGGAGCTAAACGTACCACAGCCAACGGTTTGGAAAATCTTACGGAAAAGGCTAAAGCAGAAGCCTTACCGTTTACAATTGCTACAAGCCCTGACACCCGATGACAAAGTCAAACGCTTTGAATTTTCGGCGCGGTGGAGATCATGATCAGCAATTCATGTCGTGGCCTCCACGCTCTCCCGAGTTAACCCCATGCGATTTCTTTCTGTGGGGTTATGTGAAAGATTCAGTGTTTAAACCTCCTCTACCAAGAAACGTGCCAGAACTGCGAGCTCGCATCAACGATGCTTTCCAACTCATTGATGGGGACATGCTGCGCCGAGTGTGGGAGGAACTTGATTATCAGCTTTATGTCTGCCGAATCACCAAAGGGGCATATATCGAACATTTGTGAATGCCTAAAAAAACTTTGAGTTTTTGTATGTGTGTGCAAAGTATTGTGAAAATATCTCAAATAATAAAGTTATTGTGGAGCTGTGAAATCGCTTCAATCATTTGTAATAACCCTGTATATTATGCGCTACACATCATCAGTTACATACCCCACGATTTTTCCCTGTATTTTGATAGTGTGGTGCTTCATTTGCGAGTCATCGTGCCGGTAACAAAGTCTATTACCAATGTTCGCGTGACATGTAGGATAACATTAAACTTTTATCGCGGATGATAGATACTTCTCAGCCCAATAAGACAAGCGTGTGAGGGAAAAAAAAGAACAAATTAAATGGGACCACTGAAATAAGATTTTTGTCGTTCCATGTTCTTAACGGGAGCTATTTGTGACAGTCTGAGTAACGTGCTTCTGATATGGTGCTTGTGTACTAGAGGCGGTGTCCACATTACGATAAGTACATCAGTTCTTATCTAGGCGAGCGCTATGTTTGTAGCTGCACAGCATGGGTACTTGAGAGGCAGTTATATGTTACGACAGTTAATCAAAGCAAGTACATAAAGAGTCAAGGTTTTCTGATGTAACTGCTAGATATCTAGAGAATGATACGTTAAAGAGAATTACACCGTTGGAAGGCGGGTCTAATCTTAATTTATCAGTACTAGATAATGCAGATGCGTGAGAAACATGGGGCGAAAAACAACTGTTAGCCCTAGCGTGGCGGCTGTGGTGTGTAAAGTTCTTGGCATTATACCGGACATCTACAGCAATATTTCTACGGCCTGGCCGCCCAATTCCTGTGGAGCTCAAAAACTGCAGAGCTGTAGCCTGAGATGGGCGTTCGATAGTATCGCGTATGGGTTCAGTGGAGTGAATACCCGGCGAAAGTGCTAGTTTGATGGATTAAGCACGCTACAGCCTCACTTTTAATCTGCCAGAATTACGTCCATAAAGCTCGTTTTGACTCAGAAACGCTGACTGCTATATTTACTTGCAATATGGTTGGTGACGGCTAGGTACGAATATTTCCTGACCGGATTCGAACAATATCTTAGGAACTGCAACTGCAACTAATCCACCTAAAAGGGTCGTGACACACTCAGTATTTATTGCGCAATAATATTGTCAATAAATTAGGCGGAAATGCGAGGCCAAGAACGGAATAGTATTATTGTGCAAGACTTATTGTATACCCGGGACACTTCAGTTAAAAATGCTGTCTTAAAAGGGAAACACCCCATCGCACCCCCCTCAGATTTAGTGGTAAGATGGCTCAGTGCACAGCCTGTCAAAAAATGAACACAGACCATGCATGAAAACAGGAAGATGGTGCGCTGAACTACGAAAAAAGAACAAAATAGAAACAGTGTACGGTCCAAGCTTAAGACGTGAAACATCGAGCGCATTTGCATAGCCACGGCATTGTGGTTATATGGTCACGGTGTTGGACTGCGACGGGGGAGATCTGTGTTCAAATCTCCCTCGTGCCCATTTTTTTTCCCGCAAAAGTATGAACTGCCCATCCTGACATTGATGTCTGTTCGGTGTATTCAGATATGTGTCTGTGTCGTGATGTAACGTCCGTTCGAAACAGCGAGGTGTAACGAAGGGGCCTCCAGACGTATTTGTTCTACACAGGTACGACATGTTATGACTCTTACGTCCCGTTTTGGAAGTTGTAACTCTTGACTTCCTTCCCTATAACATAGTTCACCCCTATTGACTTGTTGTTTTCTTTTCTGTCAGAGTTCTGTGCAGCATGTCGCCTGCTCTCACTATTCATCACAGTTCCTTACAATGGTAACATGTTCTTACCAAACGACTCAAAAAAAAAATGGCTCTGAGCGCTATGGGACGCAACTGCTGAGGTCATTAGTCCCCTAGAACTTAGAACTAGTTAAACCTAACTAACCTAAGGACATCACAAACGTCCATGCCCGAGGCAGGATTCGAACTTGCGACCGTAGCGGTCTTGCGGTTCCAGGCTGCAGCGCCTTTAACCGCACGGCCACTTCGGCCGGCCAAACGACTCATGTTGTATAATCATTGTATAGTGTGACAGTTGCCAGGATAACAGACATGTCAGTGAGCGGACAGACAGTTCATAAATTTGTGAAAAAAATGGGACACGAGAGAAATTTGAACACGGATCTCCCGCTGTGCAGTCAAACATCGTTACGACCGAACCACGATGCCGTGGTTCTCGTAATTCTCTCGATGTTGCACATCTTTAGCTTGCACCGTTCAGTGTTTCTATTTTGTATTTTTTCCCCACAGTTTAGCACACTTTCTTCTTGTTTTCATGCTTGACCTTTGTTCAGTTCTTGACGGGCTATCTACTGGGCCATTTTTCACTAAATCTAAGGGGATGCGATGGGGAGTTTCCTTGTTAGTAGCGAACAATCGGCGCTCGACGATGCGGAACTCGTATTGTTGCGATTGCAATTGCAACGTACTGGAAATAGAAAAGCGGGAGGAAGCAGCGAAGAGCGAAAAGTGGCTTGGAAGGCGTCCTACACACCGCCATATCACCAAACTAGAGAACTTGCAGTAGAGCTAGATGACTATCGAAGTTTTTTAAAGGATGAACGAGGAATTTTTCAACAAATTGGTGAACTTCGTTACACCTTATTTACACAAGATGCGGTTTATATACTCGCCGGATTTAGCTTTCCACAGTGCTGGAAGCGATCTATAAACCTGAAAAAGTTAGATACGTTATTGTAGAGGACCGGTAGGTGGTACTGTTAGTTATGTCTCCAATAAATAATTGAAGCTTTTGAAACGAGCATATAAAGTCTTGCCGTACTATTTCCTACACTTAAACATTTTTCCGAATTTGTCAACAGGCAGTTAGTGAATAAGAAATCAAACCAATGTCCTTCAGCAGGTGATTCCTTTTCATCTGTTTCCCGATGTATTCATATTCAAATGGCGTCGCTGTACCGGTTGTTTACACGTCCGAAAATGACGAGGTCTCTGCGGGAACTGCCGTGTATTGCGCAATATCATCCTTACTCGGTACAACATATTGATCGGGCGTCAATATTTTTAAACCTCGACGGTCTCCTTCAGTATATTCCACAAACTGTCAATATCACAATCATACAGTCAGTGCCGGCCTTTGTGGCCGAGCGGTTCGAGGCGCTACAGTCTGGAACCGCGCGACCGCTACGGTCGCAGGTTCGAACCCTGCCTCGGGCATGGATGTGTGTGATGTCCTTTGGTTAGTTAGGTTTAAATAGTTCTAAGTTCTAGGGGACTGATGACCTCAGAAGTTAAGTCCCATAGTGCTCAGAGCCATTTGAACTATACAGTCAGTTTTATTGTGCAATAAGTATTGAGCATCTGAGGGCTCCTTAAGAGTGATTGAATGTTTCCTATGAGAGAGTGGAATGAGCTGGTAAATACGGAGGTGGTAAAGCAAAAGTAAAGTTCTTCCCAATCCAAGGTTTACTAGGTATGGTCTTGTTGGTATGCTCGTGCGCTTCTCCGACCTCTCTACTGACATAACCCAGCCAGTTACGGGGAAACCTTAAAGTAAGGTGGACTCGAAACTTAACATTTGGTTCATTAAACTAATTTTTGCCGGAGTTGAAAGAAGCCGTAAGTCAGAAAAAGTCCTGGGTTCTTTTAGTTTGTAATCTGGCAGTTACCTGCCGAGACACTACCCACCCTCTGAAATTATTCTCAGAAAATTCTGGACAGGGAACCTGCTGGACGCCAGGTCATGAAGGAAAAAAAAATAAAAAAGAAAATTGCGATTGGGGGAGAACTAAGGTGTCTATTAATTTATAGGTGCCCCTGCAACTGGGAGGTTTAAGTGAGTACTAAGGCCGGAGAAAGGAAAAGACATAACAATAGTACCAAGTATAGTAAATCACTGTGATACTCAAACCAACCTTTGTGTTCAGGCAAGAATTACTGTTACTTAATTTGACTTCAATTCTAAATTTCCACAGCGGCTGTCTGTTAAAAATCCTGTTTTCCAAACAAGTTGCACAATCACGTCAGAAACTTTTCAGCAGTAAAGAAATAATGACTCAGTAGTATCACGATCAAAAAATCTTCAGATAACAGTGAGGTTTTCGCACTCTGTTTCTACGAAATCCGAATAGAACAACTCATTCACAAAAGGTGTGCCAGTACATTTTAAAATAAGTCTAATTATGTGTCAGACACAAAAAAGAACAGACTAGAGCTTCGAATTTCTATACTTACAAATTACGCTGGCAAGACAAAACATAACGAAAATCTGCTTAATAGCATGTTGGAGCATCTTTGGTATCTAACACAGTATCTGTTCTGCGTGGCACCGATTCGACAAGTCCTTGGTAAGTTTCCGGAGATATCTGGCACTTGATGTCTACACACGTATCACGTAATTCCCGTAAACTACGGGCCGGTTGTTTGTGGGCATAGGTGTGGCACCATGTGGTGTCCCATGTGTGTTTCCATGGATTCATATCATATGAAATTGGTGGCCAAAACATCAAACTAAGTTTATGGTCATGCTCCTCAAATCGCCATAGCACGACTCTGGTCGTGTGACACGGACAGCTACCTGCAGCAAGATGCCACTGCTGTCTAGGAGGACATAAGGCATAAAGGAGTGTAAGTGGCCCGTAAAAATGTACGTAGTCCATAGCTGTCGTGATGCTTTGGATACCACAAGTCTCACGGAACACGTGGAGATCACCTGTTGGGGAGCCTCATGTCCAGCAGCGTGTGCTGAATTGTGTGTCCCGAAACACTTGTATCTACAACAGCACTGTTCTCTGTCGTCTGATTTTTCTGATCGCTGCCTACCCTGATTCAATATAGGAACACAAGGGAAGTCATTGGTCTGCCTGCCGTCTCGTCACATTGCAGCTGAAGCGCCTTTGGCTGCACAAGGGTACAGCTGGTTAACCCACTGGCCTAGATGCAACAGTGCCACACGCTTTTAGGGAAACCATACCATAAAAAATTTGCTTCTTCCCACTTGCAACTTTATATGTCAGCTTCGTGGGGAAGTGCTTTTCATTTCGTTAGTGGTCCTAGTTATTGTATTATTTCACAATTAAGAACTCATTGCAATTAAAATGAGGGGTCGCTATGATTTTGCATTGGGCGCATGTTAGATCATACATAGCTGCCAATGAAATTTAGGTTATATGTTGAATTATTTTTTACTTCGGAATAGGTCCACATGTAACTCAAGAAAATGGTTTGTATGTGGCTCATTCACTTCTGCCCACATGTGCTGCAGTCGAGCTAAAGAGAATGATTCCAAACATCTATTTTATTTCCTAAATGTTTAGAGATATGGAAACGAAGTTTTGGTATGACTGCACGCAAAGAAGAGAGTATTTTGCCGTATGGTTGGCATGCGGCAGTTTCTTATCTACCTTCATATACGAGTAACTACGAACTTTTCAATGCAATAACGTAATTTTTAGGGATCATCGATAGCTGGTGAAACGAGCGTCAAAGTGGCTTCGCAGCAACATAAGTTCATTAATTGCATGTTTATTTTTAAACCAGGTATGTGGTTTTCATATGCTTTTGTCCTCAGTTTTTCGCTTAATAAATCATTGTTTCAAAATTCTTTCTCAACTGCAACTGCGCTGGCGTGTTTGTGAGGTGACTTTGTATAAATTCCGCTGTGTTTTGACAAAAGAAGCTAATGCAAGAACAAAAATGTAGGATTTTAGTCAAAAATCGCCTTTGATGACTGGAGAAGAAAAAGGACAAGAAGTCTGCGGCAATTAATTAACTCCTTTTGTTTCAATTTTCCTTTCACGAAAGTCAGTAGTTGTGCTGAGGTGGGTAACCCAGTTCCCGTCAAATCACTGAAGTTAAGCACCGTAGGGTGTGGCCAGTACTTGGATGGGTAACTCTCTGGATATGCCACGCATTTCTGACAATTTTCCCTTTGCCTGTGTGGCAGAAGGGACCGTGAAGGGATGATGGCACAAAGTCTCTGTCACCAGTCTGTGCATCAGTCTCGTGCATTAAATCCCAAACCTCTCCACAGTGCCTCATGAAGTGAAGTGAAGGCATGTAACACTGTTTGCCGGCCGCGGTGGTCTCGCGGTTAAGGCGCTCAGTCTGCGACCGCGCGACTGCTACGGTCGCAGGTTCGAATCCTGTCTCGGGCATGGATGTGTGTGATGTCCTTAGGTTAGTTAGGTTTAAGTAGTTCTAAGTTCTAGGGGACTGATGACCACAGAAGTTAAGTCCCATAGTGCTCAGAGCCATTTGAACCATGTAACACTGTTGATGGTGGTTGGTCAGTCGGGTGGGGACATTAAGCTTGATGGCCTCGTTGCTGCTCTTCAGTATTAGTAGGCTGCACAGGTTTCGTTCTCTCCCTTTTCGCATGATCTCAAAAAAAAAAAAAAAAAAAAAAAAAAAAAAAAAAAAAATTTACAGTCTCATACAGTTCACATATACTTGCAAACATAGTTCTCATACTTGGCGGAGGAAATGTGCCTGAAGCGTGAGGGCTAGGGAAAACCTTTCCACTTAGGTAGCTGAACCTGTTCTCCAGGGTCTCCCAGCCATTCATGTCGTTCGACTTTACTTGTAGCTCGAGGAAAAATCATGAGTTGTGAGTTTCATTGCAATTCATTCTAATTTCGCACAGTGTGTTCCTGAAATGTGAATATCACAATAACTATGACCATTAACGAAACGGTACGCCCTTCACCAGCTATACTGCAAGCAACGAAAAAATCAAATTTTTGTAACCAAATAGCTTCTGTAAAATCGTGTGAGAAAGATTCCTTGCAGCTGGCATGAACACCCCTCGATTGTATCAGTGCAGCTGGCGCTGACAGGCACTGCTTCGTACATTATGGCTTGCAGACAGGCACGTGTCCACACCAGTTGGCGTTACATGACTGTCACTGTGCGCAGTTGCATTACGTAACACAGTGATTTTCTCAGTGCTAGTTCAAGCCGCCTTCAACTAAGCAAGTAACCTGCTTTCTTTGTGTGTGCGCCCAGAGGGCCCCATAGACAGGCGGACGAGTTTGCTGACCTGTCTGCCTAGTGGGTCTGCCCTGACCCTTTCTTCTGTGTGTGATTGAAGGGGTTGTGATCAGGTGCGTCGGTTTGAGCGGCAGACCTCTGACTGCTCTCCCTCATCGCTACCTGCCAGCCTACAATCCTTCAACGCAGGAGGTAGGGTCTGCTGAACAGTTGCCGGTGTCTACACAGACAGACAGGTTGGAGTTAGACGATGGATCAGTTGGTGTTTGAATGGTGCCTGTACAAGTGGGCAAGCTTCTAGTCTCCAGGCTCTGTAAGGAGCTGTGAATATTCTTTGTCATATACTAGTGATTTTTACCATCCTTAAACAACTTGTAGGCGACAGTAGCTCGACAACAGCCGAACAGCTTCACTGTTTCCAAGGTGCTCGTTCCTAGGTGCCAGGCCATAACGAGCTACCCTTTCTCAAAGTCCCTTAAGTCGATGCATTAAACCCATTCTCGGACGATATCATCACTGGAATGATTCGCCATTCGTTTCTGCTCCGCTTACCTCGTCACTTGCCTGCACAACTGCCAGATAGCATTAAGTCTCGTTTGGTAGGCAGTAGCTATAATGTTTCGCTTCACCAATGTGTTCACATACGTGGTCACCTTCATAGCTGGACCCATTCAGTCCACACACATCTTCATTCGTTTCTCCCAACACTTAACACATCTGTCATGTGCAGTTCACACACTACCACTGAGCTCATTGATTTACAGATGCTTACCAAGACGCAGTGAGAGAGTTAAAGCTCAAGAGACATTAGTATACTAATGCGTCAGCTCATCACGAGAGGTAGTTCTTACTAAGGTGTTGAGTCTCATTGCAGTTTTATCAGTATACGCGGCTGGAAAAAAAGTTCAGCTTCGAAGACGTCGATTTTGATCTGACGTCGTCATATGCCACGTGTGGGATAATGAACTGATAACGGTTTCTTCATCGTCTGCCAACAGATAGCGTAGTGGCATGGCCAGCAGAGCACCATCTGCGTGTACCCTTTTAATAAAGAACGCTCACTGCCAGGAGGCTCAGCGTGGCGTGAAGCAAGCAGGCAACCATTCACTGGGATGCACTTGTGCTTCCTTCAGCCAACTGAGCAAGTCTTAAAGAGGTCAAATTTTGACCTTGCAAGTGGCAGGACAGTGCTTTCAGAGAACTGTCACACATGCTGGAATTGCTGCTTCAGTTGTGCCATGATGCTGGTATCAGTGATAAAGTGAACATTCTCACACTTGTAGATGAGGTTCTGTATGTCCACAGAGCACAGACGCCCGCCGGATTAGTTGTATTCCAAGGACAGCAATGGCGCATCGTACTGCTACCATAGCACAGATGAGAGGGCGTGTAAGCCAGACGTGTCAACATGAACTGGTGCAAACCGGTTATTAGCAGTGGGACTATGGCCACGCACATCTCCAACCTGTCTTCCACTCGTGCCACAGCATCGACGTGCACGGCTCGACTGATGCTGTCAGAGGATCACTTGGAAGATGGAATATGCCGCTAAAAGAAGATTCTACCTGCACACAAAGTGAGCGCTGCCTCATAGAGAGCATTCGTCAAAGACACGCTGGCTCCATCGCCGGCCTTATGGTCTGCGGTACGATAAGCTACAACTCTTTCACTTTTGATGGTTCCGAGGGGACGCTAACCAGTGCTCGTTATGTGCAGAATGTTCTTAGACTTATTCTTATGCCGTTCTTGCAACAGGAAGGTGATCGTTGTCCAACAGGATGAGGCTCGGCCACACACTCCCTGTGAAACTCAATGTGTTCTTCAAGAGGCGCAGCCCTTTTCCTGGCCAGCACAATCTCCGGACTTGTCTCCATTCCAGCATGTGTGGGATATGATGGGATGAGAAGTGACTCATGTGACTCGTCAGGTAACAACTCTTACAGAACCACGTCAACATGTCAAGGAGGCATCGCATAACGTATCCCAGGACAGTACTCGCTATTGTATGATCGACTGGATGCCTGCATTGCCGCCTGTGGATGCCGCACCATGTGTTAATATGGATTGGTCGGCATGTTGTAATTCAGAACCTCTTGTGCTATTGATCTGTAAATGTAATCATTTTGTGTACTCCCTATACATTGTTGCGACAGTAAATCTTGTGTGAATTGGAAACCTCTAAAAGGGTGTACTAATTTTTTTCTGTTAGTGTATTGAATACGTCACTTATATTGTGCTACATGCAGTGCTGCATTCTAATATTTCAATGCTGCTTAAAAACTGGACCGTCTTCAGTTTAGTCTGTCACTGGACGATAAATTGCTGCACAATGTGTAGTACTGAAAGAAAGAGCTGGCTGTTCAAGGCCTACAGCCAGAACTAAAACTTTCAAGGTTTGGGCCATCAGCTGCTCTGTTACATATAACGATGCAGTCTACATATTTTGCATGACATTCATTACGGTAAGCATGCTGTAAGTTACATGTAGTCTTCAACGTTATAAAAAAATGTAGTAATTTCTATATTGCAGAAAAAAATAAACGCAGTTTACATTCGTTCAAGAGAAAAATAACAAAGATAAGCTATGGAAAGGTATATTTAAACTGGGGCGGCCGGGGGGGGGGGGGGGGGGGGGGGGGCGCTAGCAGCAATGTGCATGTGAGAAAGGGTGGAAGAAAGAGAGAAAGAACAATGTGATAAAACACAACCAATGAAGATCAGGGACGTGAGCGAGTGGCACGACCGGTCTCTGTGACCGAGCGGGTCTAGGCGCTTCATTCCGGAACCCCGCTGCTGCTACGGTCGCAGGTTCGAATCTTGCCTCGGGCATGTACATGTGTGATGTCCTTAGGTTAGTTAGGTTTAAGTAGTTCTAAGTGTAGGGGACTGATGACCTCAGATGTTAAGTCCCATAGTGCTTAGAGCCATTTGAACCATTTTTGAGTGGCACGACAAAATCTTTGCAATCAAATTAGTGGAAAAAACGAAACAAAAATAACCAACTGCCCAAAGAGCAAGAGTCTTTCAGGGTGCATTCTCTTTGCAGCTATGTTTATTTGAAATTACAGGTTCTTTTTTACCTCGGTATGGGAACCGTAATGCTGTCAGCGGTGTAGTGTCGACAGACGCCATAGGCAGACATTGGCAAAATTACAACATCGGAACAGAAGCAGTTAGTGAAGCATATTGACTTTTACGAGTCTGTAACCGAAGAACTTGTCTCGCCATGTATATTCTCCAAAGCTACAACCAAATAGAACTGTCTCACGAAGTACTCCCTACCCTTGGTATCTTTTTTCAAAAATGGTTCAAATGGCTCTGAGCGCTATGGGACTCAACATCTTAGGTCAGAAGTCCCCTAGAACTTAGAATTACTTAAACCTAACTTAACCTAAGGACATCACACACACCCATGCCCGAGACAGGATTCGAACCTGCGACCGTAGCAGTCCCGCGGATCCGGACTGTAGCGCCAGAACCGCACGGCCAGGTATTTTTTTTCCCTGTGGCATATTGTCACTGGTTTTTTCATTGTACAATGGTGAGTGGCGTTGCGGGCACGTAACGTTGTAAAGAACGTAAATAATCGCAGCACTGGAGACTGAAGAATCATTATAGTGGCGATACGGTCCGCGAATGGGAAGTAGACATAAGCGAATTTGGCAAAGGCCACATTGTTGTGCCCCGCCACCTGGAAATGAGCATTTAGGAAACAGCGAAGTTGGTCATCTGTCAGGTAACTACTGTGGTTGAAAGACGATGATACCACGGACAGACAGGCTGTTGGAAGCCTCATCACAGAACGTGGATGTCTGAGACTTACTCGCTCAGTAAAGCGGGATACGCGGCGATCTGTGGGAGATATGACTACACAGAACAAAGCCGGTGCCGGCTTAAGTGTTTTGGAACACGCCGTTTAGCACACGTTGTTGAATGGGAATCCGCAGCAGACGATTCCTACGTCTTTGCGTGTTGACCCAATGACACCTACAATTACGACTGTAGTGGGCACGGGATAATTGAGACTAGATCGTGCATCAATTGAGACGTGTCGGCTGTTGGGATTCTTGTTTCAGCATGTCGGTGGCCATATCCTGATACGCGTCATCGGGCAAATAGATGCTCGAAATATGCACCACACTGCGGAGGCAAACAGGTGAGGGAAAGATATTCACTTGGGCTTCCGTAGGATCTGTGGTAGTAACAGAAGCACCATTACAGATACGAATTATATGAACCTTTCTGTGAGATCTCTTCATGCCTGATGTCTTCCTACACGGCGAAGGCATCTTCCTGCAAGATAACTGTCGGTGCCACAAGGTCAGAATCGGGCTGCAGTGGTTTGAGGAGCATAATAGTGAACTCGCGATGATCTCTAGACTACGAAATTTGCCTGATGTGGCCCCAGTGGAACACATCAGGGACGCTATTAGGCATCAGTTCTACTCACTCAAACCACCGGCCCTTTAACTTGCGGGAGCGTCTCGACCTGTGCGTAGACCTCTGGTGCTACATACACTGGGAAACCTACCAAGAACTTGTCGAATGCATCGTACACAGAATCGCTCCTGTATTGCATTCCAAAGGTGAACCGACATGCCATTAAGCAGTGTCTCACGATGATGATTTGGTTCATTGGAGGGGGGGGGGGGGGGTGATGCTACAATTTCATGGCTTGCACTACATCATCTTGGCGCCACCACGTCTGTCCACCAAATAAATTCCCACAGAGACACAACTCGGTCGGCATTTCCAGGATTAGCAGCACGTGCTTCTGTCAGTGGGCAATTACTTCTCATATTCGCACTTTTGTGTTGTGGGAAGACAGAATTGCTACAAACTGATTCAGTAACGTCGGGATTACTTTGAATTCTCTCTTCCAGTATAGTTTGTGATATAATTCAAGGCTAGTTGTACCTTGTATGTTCTGTTGATTAACAAAATAATATAAGCGAAATAAATTTCTTTTTTCGAAGGGCGTTTTTCATGTATGTCCCCACTTTTTCATTACATTGCAATTAGTTCATTTTAGTTTACTCATTAATTGTATAACGTGCTCCTACATACGTTCTGAGTTCCTTTTGCCGGAGTAGTCAGCTAAAATAACTACACAATGTGTAATGACTGTTAGAAGCAACCTATGCAAGTGTGTTTTCCAGAGGTCTAATTGGCCCAGTAACATATGGCCCTGTAGTATCGGGGACCAAGTGGTGGTGTAAGGAAGTGTAGCTGAATTAAACTGGTTAATGCCAAGGAACTAGGTTAGGAGATGAGAACTAAAAGTATGAGATGAGATGACTGTTATTATTATTATTATTATTATTATTATTATTATTATTATTTGGGCAGCAATACGGCTGACAAGAAAAGTGAAAAGCGGATAAATGCAGACTGGCTGTAGCAAGTAAAACTTCGCAGAAAAGGGAAATACGTTATCACTAAATATAATTGTAACTATTGGGATGTCTTTTGTGAAAGTATTGGAGTTTAGCGTTATGTGTCAGAGAAACATGGGCTATAAACAATATGGACAAAAAGAGAATAGAAGCTTTTGAAATCTGGTGTTTTAGAATGCTGAACATTAGATGGTAGATCATTTAACTAATGAACAGGCTGTGTGATACAACTTTATTACAGGAAGAGGTAGGGTGATGAAACACATCGTGAGGCATCAAGTAGTTAATTTGGTAATGGATGGAGTGTAGCGGGATAATAGTTGTAGAGGGAGACCAAGGATGGCCACAGTAAGCAGAGTTCAAAAGTGCATAGGTTGCAATAGTTACGCAGAGAGGTAGATAGACGAGAAACCAGTCTTTGGACGTAAGACGACAACGGCATTAGGGAAGTAGCGGATCTTCGTCGAGTACACTTAACCCGCTTAACTGTGGCGCTTGTCCAAAGCGTCCTTGTCAGAAATTATCAAGTTTGCCCTGTAAGCGACCACAGGGGTTGGCGGAGTTGCAAAAAATATGTTTCTCAAGACACAGCCGCATATGCAGCTAAAAATACAGGCACATAGATCGGAATATTTAACGACAGTGCACCTGGATCACATGTACTCGTTTTCCTCTTTGCGTTTCTTCCATCTCGCTGCAACCACCAATTATTAGTCAGTCTTGTAATTGTTTAACTGACTGTGGGTTGGGGGAGCATACACGTAATGGGGACCACAAGTATCTGGTAAAGATCCGAACTTATAGGACCATGAAGCACACAAAAGTAGGCAGCACTGTCGCTTACGACGCTTTCGTAAGTGCATGGCGAGCACGAGGCCTCAACGTAATGCAACATTTGCTTCCTTTCTTGTGCTACTGTCTCCCATCAATGGCTATCCTTACTTCTCCTTCTTTCTCATGGTGACATCCTTCTATGGTGACCAAGCTATTTCCCTAGGCTCTACTTTCTTTCACCGGCATCTTCATTCATTTCCCATACGTCACTTTCCAGCATAAGTAATTTTGGTTCCCTTCTAAGTTTGAAATCCATTTTCAAATTTTTTTCTGTTGTGTGCATCGACTGGTGAAGAACACCTTAAATAGTGCCTACTACCTGTAGTGTTGACTATCCTTTAAGTACAGCAACTGCATAGGATTATGCATGCACGAAGCCAATCCAATGGGGTTGGGTCAGTACCTGTATAACCCTTTTGGTAGAGCCGCCTGATGACTGAGCTGCTAGCTCCTCACGCGTGCCAAAAAGTACATGCTTATCTTCCATAGGGCAACTGGACTTCTTGCAGTGGCCGTCGTGTCAGATGCCCTTCGCTGAGGCTACCGGGAGAGCCAGTGATCAGTGTAGGTGGCAGCATGCCGGTCGTTACTCACACGAAACGTTTCAGATTGAGCCGACACAATGGCTATTCTGATTTGGCCGTCTCAACAGACAGGTTAGATTTCAGTATGGACAGCTACAATCTTACTGCTTTCCCCACCGTGGCTACACCAGGGGAAGGACAAATCGAACTACTGGAAGTGAAACAATTTACTCATTACCTTGTGTGTAGTAGAACATAAGGAGGTACTTTCACGACGACAAAACCATTGTATTTTGTGAAGCTCATAGAAGACAAATTTGAAGAAGTTGACAGATTGAGAAAAATGCGCGGTGTATCACTATTGATTAAGGCCTCCACTGCTACACAGTCTCAAGCTCTTCGGGTATGTGATGACTGGGTGGCATACGAATGACTGTTGCCCCACATAAAACTTTGAATATGGTGCAAGGAGTTTTCTTTCAGAGACCTTCACTCCAGATAGAAGAGGAAGTACTATCTAATCTCGAATAGGGAGTTGCACATTTTGTCTGACACATGCAGTAAATGAATAAATAAATAAATCCCAAGGGTAAGGAAACTGATAAAGGCACTTTCATCTTATGCTTTAAAGGGAATGTCATCCCAGAAAAAAAAGTTAGTTCTGGCGTACAGGTATGATGTTAAACCGTATGTTTCACCGTCCATGAGGTGTTTCCAATGTTTAAGCTTTGGCCATATGTCATCCCGCTGTATGGCAGATCCAAAATGCGGAAAATGTAGACGAATGTAAGCCTTGCGAACAACCGCCTTTGTGTGTCGACTGTAGTCAATGGTAACCTCCGCATTCACTGGTTTGCTCAGTATTTAAAAAAAGAAAAGACAAGAATATAATCACTTGACTACCTGTTATACACTGAGGCAATAAGAAAAATGAATCCCTGCATCTGTACACTTGGTGACCAATACTTAAAAGTAACTGCTGTCCTCCCCCCTCCTCCCACCCCCTCCAAACACTGTTTTTTCCAAAACAGAGGTATCACCGCCCTCCAGTCTTGTGGTCCCCACCACACTATCTTTGGGAATCACTTCAACACCCAGTTGGAGAAGCTACTGTAGCCTATGGGTCGCAGTGCTGCTAGCTCATCTGTCCCCATGCTTACAGTGGATAAGTTCTTGCAAGAATCTTGACAACCAAAACTCGCGAAAGAGTTGGAGGAGGAGGAGGAGGAGGAGGAGGAGGAGAAAGCTGCTCCAATGACTGTGGAGGTGTCAGGTCCCCCTACACCATCGGATTCTGTACCAACATTCGTTGATGTTGCCCCTCCTGTACTGGTGACAGTGGTCCTGGGACTTGATCACTCCTCATGGCCCATTCACAGCTAACCAGTGCCTAAACTCCAACTAATTCCCTTTTACTCTGCAGTTTATATCGCCCATCAAGATACTCACTTCACTGATGACAAGTCTCCAAAGCTTCGTGGTTATTGTGTATTCTATTGGTGTCTTACTGGACCAAGGAAAGCAACTGGAGTGTTCAGTACACTGATTTACATAGATGTCGTCACTGAGTGATTTCCCTCTTCACAACACTAGAAGCAATAGTGATGATAATACAAATCCCAGCGATCACCATGTGTTACATTTTAACATTTACTTGCCTCCAGCCAGAGCACTTACTTCCTTTGAGATAACCACCTTAATCCAACAGCTGCCTAACCTCTCTTTTCCTCCTACTTGGGGTTTTCAGTGTGGACCACCCCTTGTGGGGAAGTAACACTTGGTCCGGTAGGGGCCATCTGATAAATCAGCGTCTTTCCTATCTTGATCTGTGTGGCCTCGATGATAGCGCTTCTACCAATTTCAGCGCCGCTCATTGCTTCATTTTGGCTATAGATCGTATGATCTCTTCCCCCAGTTCCTGACTTCGCTACATTGGTTGCTCCACAGTGGTCTTGGTGTCAGTGATCACTTCTCGGTCATTCTGTCGCTTCCTTCTTAACGTTCAACGAACAATTATCACGATGGTTTATCAAAGAGCCAGTTGGCAGTTATGTATGTCAGCTGCCACCTCCACCCCCGCTGTCAGATGGCTTCGACGAGGTAGTGGGAAACGTCTCTAACGCTATCACCCCCACTGCTGTTTGTCTTTCTAAAGGCATGTTCTGCTGCCAGCCAGCCTCTTGGTGGACCAAAGATGTTGCAGCTGTTACTCAGTATCATTTTAGGGCCCTGCAATGTCTCGAGTGGCATCCTGCATGGTCCACCCTCCTCACTTTTAAATGAGTCTACACTAAGGCTCTATATTTAATTAAGTGCAGTAAGAAGGAATGCTGAAAGCGCTATGTCTCCTCCTTGAGAATGTACACTCCTTCCACCCAGGTGTGGGCCGAAACCCATAGCCTTTTATGGTGCCAAACATCAAAAACTGTTCTGGGTCTCGTCCTTTACAGTTATCTCGGAGTACAACGCGACCAACTTTCCAACATTGTCAGCATCCTCTCCTTACCCAGCTATCTCTCTAACACAAAATGACAAGTTGAGTACATCCCTCCTATATCTCACCCCCGCCCCTGCCAAGCTGAGTTGTGTAATGGACCTTTCACTGATGGGAAATGCTTCAGGCTCTTGCCTTGTCCTACATTTCAGTCCCAGGCCATGATTCAATTCGTAATCAGATAATCCAACATGTTAATCTTGCTCAAAGGGTACATCTGCTCAGGATATTTCTCTTTACTTGCCTCAGAGGTGTCTTCCCTTCACATTGGCGACATAATACCATTTTCCCAATTATCAAGCCAGGCAACAATCTAATGTCAGTCGACAGCTACCCATTGATTATCCCAACCAACGTGTTCTGCATTGCTTGTAAGGATGATTGCCAACAGATTATGATATGTTCTCGAATCTCTGGATCGTCTTGTCCCTCTGTTAGTATGGTTTCTGGGAGGGACGATCCGCAACTGACCATCTAGTTAGGTTGGAAACAGCAGACTAACCGGCTTTCTCTAAATTGAAACACCTTGTTGCAGTTTTCTGACCAAATTATGCACACAGCATCGCATTTTATTTACCCTCCACGATTGGGGCTTCTGAGGCTCCCTAGCGAGTTTTTTTTTTCCCCGTCAGTTTTTAACCCACAGAGTGTTCTGTGTTACAACTGGTACTTCACTCTGCTCTCCATAGGTCCAAGAGAAAGTATCTCACAAGTTTCTGTGCTGAGTGTCACCCTCTTCCTTACCACCATCAGTAGGCTAGTGGCTTCTATTGGGTCACCGGTAATTCCTGAACTATATGTCAACGACTTTTGCATTTCATAAAGCTTCCCACTCAGTAGTGTCGGCTGATGCCAGCCAGCTGTAAAGTGCCATCTGAAGTGTCTCTGCTTGGATCCTTTCCCAAGGTTTCTAATTCTCTTTCGAAGTGCAAGTCATAAATTTCTGTCATAATACCAGAGTCCATCCTGACCCAGAAGTGTTCTTCGGTATCCAGCACGTGTAGGATGTTCCACAGCCCGTTTTTAGGGCCTCTGATGAAAGTGGCAATTTGATGCCCCATATTTGACAACTAAAGCCTAGCTGCATGCAGGAACTTCATGCTCTCTGCTTCCTTCAGCCTGAGGGGCATAGACACCCTGGCACCTGCCCTTGGCTGGGATTATCAGTTGGCAGTTGGAAAGCACCTTGCGACCCTCTGCGGGAACCTCTACCGAGCCTTCTTAGAATTAACATCTCTGTTTTCCCACAATCCTCCCCTCTCGACCCCGCCATATGTGGTTGGTATCCAGGCCACAAATTAGGACCAATCTACACTCCTGGAAATGGAAAAAAGAACACATTGACACCGGTGTGTCAGACCCACCATACTTGCTCCGGACACTGCGAGAGGGCTGTACAAGCAATGATCACACGCACGGCACAGCGGACACACCAGGAACCGCGGTGTTGGCCGTCGAATGGCGCTAGCTGCGCAGCATTTGTGCACCGCCGCCGTCAGTGTCAGCCAGTTTGCCGTGGCATACGGAGCTCCATCGCAGTCTTTAACACTGGTAGCATGCCGCGACAGCGAGGACGTGAACCGTATGTGTAGTTGACGGACTTTGAGCGAGGGCGTATAGTGGGCATGCGGGAGGCCGGGTGGACGTACCGCCGAATTGCTCAACACGTGGGGCGTGAGGTCTCCACAGTACATCGATGTTGTCGCCAGTGGTCGGCGGAAGGTGCACGTGCCCGTCGACCTGGGACCGGACCGCAGCGACGCACGGATGCACGCCAAGACCGTAGGATCCTACGCAGTGCCGTAGGGGACCGCACCGCTACTTCCCAGCAAATTAGGGACACTGTTGCTCCTGGGGTATCGGCGAGGACCATTCGCAACCGTCTCCATGAAGCTGGGCTACGGTCCCGCACACCGTTAGGCCGTCTTCCGCTCACGCCCCAACATCGTGCAGCCCGCCTCCAGTGGTGTCGCGACAGGCGTGAATGGAGGGACGAATGGAGACGTGTCGTCTTCAGCGATGAGAGTCGCTTCTGCCTTGGTGCCAATGATGGTCGTATGTGTGTTTGGCACCGTGCAGGTGAGCGCCACAATCAGGACTGCATACGACCGAGGCACACAGGGCCAACACCCGGCATCATGGCGTGGGGAGCGATCTCCTACACTGGCCGTACACCACTGGTGATCGTCGAGGGGACACTGAATAGTGCACGGTGCATCCAAACCGTCATCGAACCCATCGTTCTACCATTCCTAGACTGGCAAGGGAACTTGCTGTTCCAACAGGACAATGCACATCCGCATGTATCCCGTGCCACCCAACGTGCTCTAGAAGGTGTAAGTCAACTACCCTGGCCAGCAAGATCTCCGGATCTGTCCCCCATTGAGCATGTTTGGGACTGGATGAAGCGTCGTCTCACGCGGTCTGCACGTCCAGCACGAACGCTGGTCCAACTGAGGCGCCAGGTGGAAATGGCATGGCAAGCCGTTCCACAGGACTACATCCAGCATCTCTACGATCGTCTCCATGGGAGAATAGCAGCCTGCATTGCTGCGAAAGGTGGATATACACTGTACTAGTGCCGACATTGTGCATGCTCTGTTGCCTGTGTCTATGTGCCTGTGGTTCTGTCAGTGTGATCATGTGATGTATCTGACCCCAGGAATGTGTCAATAAAGTTTCCCCTTCCTGGGACAAAGAATTCACGGTGTTCTTATTTCAATTTCCAGGAGTGTATTTCAGGGGCCTAAAGTTTCATTTGCAGCCACAACCTTTTAGCGCCTATTGCTTTCAAATCTCCAAGAGTATGAGGGTGCTGCCATTATTTACACTAGTGGCCCTGAAACCATGGATAGGAAGGGATATGCTGTTACGTCTCCCTCTTGTCAGGAGCAACATTTGTTCTCGGGAACAGGCAGTGTTCCTATGGCAGAGCTGATAGCCATTAACAGAGCCCTACATTTTATTAAAAATCTCTCTTGACCACGTTTTAATTTGCAGTGACTCGGTGAGCAGTGGTTGGTGTTGGAACAACGTCTCCTGCTATGTGGTAGGTCTGGGGGCGCTCGACCCTATCCATTTTTGTAGCTCCCTCTTTCATCCATCTTTTACTCTGTCTTAATTGCTAGTAGGAGCGGTTTACATCTTTCTCTGCTGCAACCTATTTTCCGTTTTAAGAGCAGCACTCTGTTGAATAGTGGGTACTCTTAAACGCCACTATAGTGGCTCTAGGGTGGGACAAGTTTCGTCACATCTAGAGCTCCAAGGACATCCAACTGGAAGGCATTCTTTGCTAACAGTTGTCTTCACTCTTAATCGGGTTGGCAGGCGTAGGACGCGCGTGGGGTTTCTGTCGCCATGGATTGAGCGCTGGAAGACACCTCATCTGCTCTTACGTATGTGTAAATTATTTGTTAGTTCTGGCATCAGTATTGCCTTCAGTGCCTCCATTTTACCGCTCCTGTGTACTTTCATAGTCGGAACACGTTTCTGGCGAACTTTACTAACGCCAGACGAACTGTCCCAGGGCTGAGGAACTGATGCCCCCCCCCCCCCCCAAGTAACCAACAATCTCTTTTAATAATACAATAATCACAAACTGTAACTAACACTAGGTTTGTTTATAAATAAATAAATCTGGTACCAGTCACGATTTTCTTTATTTTACTATTCGCACGACGCGTTTCGAGAAATAATTCCCATTTTCAAGTGCGTTTTTTTTTTGTGTGTGTTAAGCCATTTCTTACTGTATTACAGTAAAAGTCAACAAAATGAAGCAGACTCACACACACTGACAACATCAAAAGAAATGGCTTAACACACATAAAAAAAACGCACTTGAAAATGGGAATTATTTCTTGAAACGCGGCGTGCGAATAGTAAAATAAAGAAAATCGTGACTGGTAGCAGAAGATTTATTTATTTATAAACAAACCTATTGTATCTACAGTCGCAGGCTTTCAAAAACCATTTATAATGGATCAAATCAGATTGTAACTAACACTTCAGTCACAGTGGTTTGTTTGCAATACCTTGCGCCCTACCCTGAGGTCACAGAAGTCGTGAGATACCTCCTAAAATCGTGTCCGAACTCATTTTACCTGACATAGTGCAACGAATTTCACAATAATGGACAGCTATAGAAGCAGCACGGCTCAATGTTTCTGCAAGGGACTTTCAATGACTGGTGGTGGTCTGGGTGGTGCGATCTGACCCATGTCGTCGTGTTTTACGGCCCTCAGTGAACCATTCTGCACACACCCGCTGCACTGCCAAAACGCTTGGTCCTGCACGAGCAGCAATTTTCTGGATAGTGAACGTAACAATTTCTAGTCAGTGACGGGTTCAGTTGGACCAGAGGACCTACTCCTGAGTTTGAAAGAGGACGCATTATGGGCATGAGAGAATGTGATACATCTATCCAGAAAATTGCTGCTCGTGCAGGACCAAGCGTTTTGGCAGTGCAGCGGGTGTGTGCAGAATGGTTCACTGAGGGCCATAAAACACGACGACATGGGTCAGATCGCACCACCCAGACCACTACCACCACCACCACCACCACCTGAGGTGATAGACACCTCACTCTAATAGCATTACAGGACAGATCTGCGTCCTCCTCGGCTCTGTGCAACTGTGGGAACAGTGTAACATACCGTAAACTTATCAGGGTTGACAATCCGTCGCCGTTTATTACGACACGGCAGTTCTCGCCTACCTTTGACGAACGTGCAGAAACGTGCTAGGTGAGAATGGTGTATGCAACGACGTCACTGTGGTCAGCTATCGCATCAGATAGTGTTTTCGGACGAATCCAAGTTCTGTGTGTTTGAAAATGATTGCCGCTGTTTGGTTCACCACAGACAGGGGGAGTGGCATTTTAGTGACTGCATTCGCACAAGACATGCAGCGCCAACTCTAGGCACACAGCTGGTGCGTGTCCAGGGCACTATGACCTACGTGAATGACATCTAGGACCCAGTCATACCCTTTCTGCGCAACACTCCAGACGCCATTTTTTCAGCAAGCCAATGGACAACCGTATGTTAGTGCACGAACACGTGCCTGTGTGGTGTCACAGAATGTCAGCCTTTTGCCCTGACCCGCCTCACCAGACTTGTCGCCAATTGAAAATGTTCACAAGCACAGGCGTAAAAAAAATTTACGAAGGATTGCCCAGAAAGTAATGCACCACATTTTTTTTCTTCAATAATTCTTTATTGAACATACGACAATTACACACTCGAAAGAAAGGTGTTTTATCTACACACCCTATTTTTCCGTGTAATCTCCATCCCATTCTGTGGTCTTCCTCCAGCGTGAAACAAGGGCGTGTATGCTCTGTCGGCACCACTCCTTGTCTTGGTGGCGGAGCCAGTGGTTCACTTGTGGATCACCACCTCATCGTCCACAAAATGGCTTCTTCCACGAATAGCATCCTTTAATGGCCGAAACAAGTGGAAGTCCGAGGGGGCTAGGTCAGGGCTGTCAGGTGTGACAGGATGGTCTCCCCGACCGCTGCAAATCGTTGAGCTCCGCCGAACTGTCTTCTGATACCTTTACCCTCCGTGCCTAGCGACTAATTGTACTTCTGTCGACAGCAGATGCTCCATAGACTTTGCACATGCGTTTGTGAATATGCCCCAAAGTTTCTTTCTCTGCAGTGAGAAATTCAATGACTGCACGTTGCTTGTAACGTATATCACCTACAGACGCCATTTTGAAACTGCCCTGGAGCTATGCTATCTGTCGGAAGTGACGGAAACTTGGCGCGCTCACTTAGGAGACTTCAAATAATATATACGTATTGTTTCGCATTCGTATCATTGTTTTCGGCTGAGAAAAAAAAAATGCGGTGCATTGCTTTCTGGGCAACCCTCGTATTATTGTTGTTTCTTATACCCAGTAGAATGTTAATCATGTAAGAAGGTAATAGTTCCCTGTTATTGATAGGTGCGAAATTGTTCATGAATAACAGAAATGTGTTTAATACGCTCAAGGAAGGACTGAAGCGATGTTCGATAAGTTTTGTGGGTTTTTAATTTTTTATTCAGGAAATGGCTATTTTAGCGCATTATGATAAATCTTTTTTTATATATTTACCAAAACATCTCTGTTTCACGTAGAAAATCAACAATTTTCGAATAAAACCTTAATTGAATATTGACAATTTCAATTTCGCTATAAATGATGTTTATATATCTCGTAGGCTACGCGACACTGTCTGTTCTGCCAGATTCTAGACGTTTCACTGCTTACCGTTTGGTAGGGTAATCGAGTAAGACACTGATCACAAACACAGGCAAAGTGATCGAAGTTGGGTAGCACCCGATGGGTATTCAATGTTCCTAATGTATAAGTAACGCGGCTGTGATCTTTACTGATCAAAGCTACTAGCAAAATTGCAGTAGTCTACACTTATTTATGACAGTCCCCAGTAGCCTAGGGTAGTTTCACAACTCTAGTTGTGGTGCATACTCTGTCGCTGACTGCTTTGTTTCAATTAGGACGCGGCAAACTCGGCGGATTCCAATTATTTGTGACTGGAAGCGCAGTTACAAGCTGGGAGTCGTGCATAATACGCAAGACTGCCTTGCACAGGTGTACATAGCAAAATCTGTGGAACACAATATTCACCATCCGGGCATTGTCTAACAGCTCTCGGCTGTACGTTGAGGCTGATTTGCTCCGTTGTTGGCAGCATGGCTCTGCCCCTGCCGGCGGTGAGAGGCGGCGTGGCCCCCTGGTTGGCGCTCTGCGTGGCGTGCGTGGCTGCGCTGGGGGCGGCGTGGGTGACGCAGCGGCGCAGGCGCCAGCAACCGCCCCGAAAGTGGAAGAGCGTGGGCAAGCTGTCCGCAATCACCATCTACCCGCTGAAGTCCGGCCGCGGCATCAGCCTCAAGGAGGCCGACTGCACGGAGAGGGGGATTGCCGAGCCGGCGTCCGCTCGCGACGGTGTCTTCAGGCTCAGGGACAGGTAAGACACACTCCTATACGACCAGGACCCCTGGCACTAGCTGAGGTGCATTTTTATGATCGTAAGTATAATATTAAAACTCCACAGGAAGAATAATAATTTGTTGTTGTGGTCTTCAGTCCTGAGACTGGTTTGATGCAGTTCTCCATGCTACTCTATCCTGTGCAAGCTTCTTCATCTCCCAGTACCTACAGCAACCTACATCCTTCTGAACCTGCTCAGTGTATTCATCTCTTGGTCTCCCTCTCCGATTTTTACCCTCCACTCTGCCCTCCAATACTAAATTGGTGATCCCTCGATGCCTCAGAGTCCTACCAACCTATCCCTTCTTATAGACAAGTTGTGCCACAAATTTCTCTTCTCCCCAATTCTATTCAATACCTCCTCATTAGGTATATGTTCTACCCACCTAATCTTCAGCATTCTTCTGTAGCACCACATTTCGAAAGCTTCTATTCTCTTCTTGTCCAAACTATTTATCGTCCGTGTTTCACTTTCATACATGATTACACTCCATACAAATACTCTCAGAAAAGACTTCCTGACACTTAACCGTAACTTGATGTTAACAAATTTCTCTTCTTCAGAAAAGCTTTCCTTGTCATTGCCAGTTTACATTTTATATCCTCTCTACTTCGACCACCATTAGTTATTTTGCTTACCACTTTAAGTGTCTCATTCCCTAATCTAATTCCCTCAGCATCACCCGAGTTATTTCGACTACGTTCCATTACCCTCGTTTTGCTTTTGTTGATGTTCATCTTATATCCTCCTTTCAAGACGCTGTCCATTCCGTTCAACTGCTCTTCCATGTCCTTTGCTGTCTCCGACAGAATTACAATGTCATTGGCGAACCTTAAAGTTTTTATTTCTTCTCCATGGACTTTAATACCTACTCCGAATTTTTCTTTTGTTTCCTTTACTGCTTGCTCAATATACAGATTGAATAACATCGGGGAGAGGCTACAACCCTGTCTCACTCCCTTCCCAACCACTGCTTCCCTTTCATGTCCCTCAACTCTTATGACTGCCATCTGGTTTCTGTACAAATAATAATTTAAGAACTAGAAATAGTGGTAGTAAAAGTAAAAGATACTCTGACGACAAGAAAAATCGCAACACCAAGAAGCATTTGTGCGACATAAACGAAGTATGGTAGGCATGTATCTGAATCTGAATGATGTCTATTAAAATTTCGCGCTAGTCGCATAAGAGTGGCACTAATAGCGCCATATGAGGATGCCAATCAGGTTTATTTTAAACACATGCTGTAACGGTCGTGAGCGTTAGTTACCTTTGAGATTAGATATGATGAATTGATGTTAATGGCCGGCCGCGGTGGCCGAGAGGTTCTAGGCGCTTCAGTCTGGAACCGCGCGGCTGCTGCGGTCGCAGGTTCGAATCCTGCCTCGGGCATGGATGTGTGTGATGTCTTTGGGTTAGTTAAGTTTAAGTAGTTCTAAGTCTAGGGGACTGATGACCTCAGATGTTAGGTCCCATAGTGCTTAGAGCTATTTGAACCAATTTTTGTCGTTGATCTACATCTACATCTACATCTACATTGATACTCCGCAAGCCACCCAACGGTGTGTGGCGGAGGGCACTTTACGTGCCACTGTCATTACCTCCCTTTCCTGTTGCAGTCGCGTATGGTTCGCGGGAAGAACGACTGTCTGAAAGCCTCCGTGCGCGCTCTAATCTCTCTAATTTTGCATTCGTGATCTCCTCGGGAAGTATAAGTAGGGGGAAGCAATATATTCGATACCTCATCCAGAAACGCACTCTCTCGAAACCTGGCGAGCAAGCTACACCGCGATGCAGAGCGCCTCTCTTGCAGAGTCTGCCACTTGAGTTTATTAAACATCTCCGTAACGCTATCACGGTTACCAAATAACCCAGTGACGAAACGCGCCGCTCTTCTTTGGATCTTCTCTATCTCCTCCGTCAACCCGACCTGGTACGGATCCCACACTGATGAGCAATACTCAAGTATAGGTCGAACGAGTGTTTTGTAAGCCACCTCCTTTGTTGATGGACTACATTTTCTAAGCACTCTCCCAATGAATCTCAACCTGGTACCCGCCTTACCAACAATTAATTTTATATGATCATTCCACTTCAAATCGTTCCGTACGCATACTCCCAGATATTTTACAGAAGTAACTGCTACCAGTGTTTGTTCCGCTATCATATAATCATACAATAAAGGATCCTTCTTTCTATGTATTCGCAATACATTACATTTGTCTATGTTAAGGGTCAATTGCCACTCCCTGCACCAAGTGCCTATCCGCTGCAGATCTTCCTGTATTTCGCTACAATTTTCTAATGCAGCAACTTCTCTGTATACTACAGCATCATCCGCGAAAAGCCGCATGGAACTTCCGACGCTATCTACTAAGTCATTTATATATATTGTGAAAAGCAATGGTCCCATAACACTCCCCTGTGGCACGCCAGAGGTTACTTTAACGTCTGTAGACGTCTCTCCATTGATAACAACATGCTGTGTTCTGTTTGCTAAAAACTCTTCAATCCAGCCACACAGCTGGTCTGATATTCCGTAGGCTCTTACTTTGTTTATCAGGCGACAGTGCGGAACTGTATCGAACGCCTTCTGGAAGTTAAGAAAAATAGCATCTACCTGGGAGCCTGTATCTAAGATTTTCTGGGTCTCGTGAACAAATAAAGCGAGTTGGGTCTCACACGATCGCTGTTTCCGGAATCCATGTTGATTCCTACATAGTAGATTCTGGGTTTCCAAAAACGACATGATACTCGAGCAAAAAACATATTCTAAAATTCTACAACAGATCGACGTCAGAGATATAGGTCTATAGTTTTGCGCATCTGCTCGACGACCCTTCTTGAAGACTGGGACTATCTGTGCTCTTTTCCAATCATTTGGAACCCTCCGTTCCTCTAGAGACTTGCGGTACACGGCTGTTAGAAGGGGAGCAAGTTCTTTCGCGTACTCTGTGTAGAATCGAATTGGTATCCCGTCAGGTCCAGTGGACTTTCCTCTATTGAGTGATTCCAGTTGCTTTTCTATTCCTTGGACACTTATTTCGATGTCAGCCATTTTTTCGTTTGTGCGAGGATTTAGAGAAGGAACTGCAGTGCGGTCTTCCTCTGTGAAACAGCTTTGGAAAAAGGTGTTTAGTATTTCAGCTTTACGCGTGTCATCCTCTGTTTCAATGCCATCATCATCCCGTAGTGTCTGGATATGCTGCTTCGAGCCACTTACTGATTTAACGTAAGACCAGAACTTCCTACGATTTTCTGTCAAGTCGGTACATAGAATTTTACTTTCGAATTCAATGAACGCTTCACGCATAGCCCTCCTTACGCTAACTTTGACATCGTTTAGCTTCTGTTTGTCTGAGAGGTTTTGGCTGCGTTTAAACTTGGAGTGGAGCTCTCTTTGCTTTCGCAGTAGTTTCCTAACTTTGTTGTTGTACCACGGTGGGTTTTTCCCGTCCCTCACAGTTTTACTCGGCACGTACCTGTCTAAAACGCATTTTACGATTGCCTTGAACTTTTTCCATAAACACTCAACATTGTCAGTGTCGGAACAGAAATTTTCGTTTTGATCTGTTAGGTAGTCTGAAATCTGCCTTCTATTACTCTTGCTAAACAGATAAACCTTCCTCCCTTTTTTTATATTCCTATTAACTTCCATATTCAGGGATGCTGCAACGGCCTTATGATCACTGATTCCCTGTTCTGTACATACAGATTCGAAAAGTTCGGGTCTGTTTGTTATCAGTAGGTCCAATATGTTATCTCCACGAGTCGGTTCTCTGTTTAATTGCTCGAGGTAATTTTCGGATAGTGCACTCAGTATAATGTCACTCGATGCTCTGTCCCTACCACCCGTCCTAAACATCTGAGTGTCCCAGTCTATATCTGGTAAATTGAAATCTCCACCTAAGACTATAACATGCTGAGAAAATTTATGTGAAATGTATTCCAAATTTTCTCTCAGTTGTTCTGCCACTAATGCTGCTGAGTCGGGAGGTCGGTAAAAGGAGCCAATTATTAACCTAGTTCGGTTGTTTAGTGTAACCTCCACCCATAATAATTCACAGGAACTATCCACTTCTACTTCACCACAGGATAAACTACTACTAACAGCGATGAACACTCCACCACCGGTTGCATGCAATCTATCCTTTCTAAACACCGTCTGTACCTTTGTAAAAATTTCGGCAGAATTTATCTCTGGCTTAAGCCAGCTTTCTGTACCTATAACGATTTCAGCTTCGGTGCTTTCTATCAGCGCTTGAAGTTCCGGTACTTTACCAACGCAGCTTCGACAGTTGACAATTACAATACCGATTGCTGCTTGGTCCCCGCATGTCCTGACTTTGCCCCGCACCCGTTGAGGCTGTTGCCCTTTCTGTACTTGCCCAAGGCCATCTAACCTAAAAAACCGCCCAGCCCACGCCACACAACCCCTGCTACCCGTGTAGCCGCTTGTTGCGTGTAGTGGACTCCTGACCTATCCAGCGGAACCCGAAACCCCACCACCCTATGGCGCAAGTCGAGGAATCTGCAGCCCACACCGTCGCAGAACCGTCTCAGCCTCTGATTCAGACCCTCCACTCGGCTCTGTACCAAAGGTCCGCAGTCAGTCCTGTCGACGATGCTGCAGATGGTGAGCTCTGCTTTCATCCCGCTAGCGAGACTGGCAGTCTTCACCAAATCAGATAGCCGCCGGAAGCCAGAGAGGATTTCCTCCGATCCATAGCGACACACATCATTGGTGCCGACATGAGCGACCACCTGCAGATGGGTGCACCCTGTACCCTTCATGGCATCCGGAAGGACCCTTTCCACATCTGGAATGACTCCCCCCGGTATGCACACGGAGTGCACATTGGTTTTCTTCCCCTCTCTTGCTGCCATTTCCCTAAGGGGCCCCATTACGCGCCTGACGTTGGAGCTCCCAACTACCAGTAAGCCCACCCTCTGCGACTGCCCGGATCTTGCAGACTGAGGGGCAACCTCTGGAACAATGAATGTTCTAATGCGACAAAGACGCCATTATCAACACCTCACTGAGGTAGGAGGAATTCACGTAATAGGGCTACGAGAAGCTGGGTATTCCTTCTACGATATTGCAGAAAGAGTTAGCAGGAATGTAGCCATTGTACATGATTGCTGGCAGCGGTGATCACGACAATGTACAGTCGCCAAAAGGCAGTGTTCCGCACGGCCACGTGGCACTACAGAAAGGTAAGACCATTGTTTTCGGCGTATGGCTCTGGCACATCGTACTGCATCTGCAGCAGCAATTTGAGCAGCAGTTGACACCGAAGTGACACAATAAACTGTTACAAATTGGCTACCGGTACTTCGAAGACAGCTCTGAGCCAGACCCCCGTCATTTGAGACTTCTGTGGTGACAAGCGAAAGCTCATTGGAGTGCAGGGTGGAGGTCTATTGTGTTTTTTGTTGAAAGATGGTTCTGCCTAGGTGCCAGTGATGGCCTTGTTGGTTAGGAGGAGGCCAGTTGAGGGCTTATAGCCAACCTGTCTGCTGTGAGTGCTAGACACACTGGACCTACACCTGGAGTTGTGGTCTAGGGTTAGATTTGGTATGACAGCAGAAACACTCTCGTTGTTATTCCTCACACCCTGGCTGCCAATTTGTACGTCAGTCTGGTGATTCATTCTATTCTGCTGCACTTCACGAACAGCTTTCCAGGAGGTGTTTTCCAACAGGGTAACGCTCGCCCATATGCCGCTGTTGTAACCCAAGATGTTCTACGCAGTGTCGACATGTTGCCTTGGACTGCTGGATCGCCAGATCTGTCTCCAGTCGAGCACATGTTGGACATCATCGGACGACAACTCCAACGTCATCCGCAAACAGCATTAACCGTCCCTGTATTGACCAACCAAGTGCAACAGGCATGGAACTCTATGCCACAAACTGACCTCCAGCACCTGTCCAACACAATGCCTACACGTTTGCCTGCTTGCATTCAACATCCCGGCGGTGACACCGTTTATTAATGTACCAAAATTTCACATTTGTAGTGGCCTATCTTGCGCTTACATTAACCTGTGATCTCGCGGTTTTAATCAGTTAAATGTGTTACCTAGACAAATGTATTCCCGGAATTTCATTACTCTACATTCGTTATTTTTTGGCTTTGCATATTTTCCGCCATTGTATGTCCCTGTTCGCGGAGCTGTCGGCGTGTGTAGGTAATATGATCGGGGAACGCAGTGGTTCGTTCGATGAAGTGACACTGAAATGTAGTCCAAGTGAAGTAAAGCGTTCGTTACTGTGGCCTAGAAATTGAAAAATGTTAGTGCGTTGAAATGCAATCGCTGATAACTAAAAAATAAAGTCGTCATTACTACCCAACAGAATTTTACCTAAAATTTTGTGCTATCTCAAGCCCGTTCTGTTTATCGAGAATTGGGTTAAACGAGAAAGAGTTTCACGAATTCTAACACCAGAATTTCACATTTGCACCGGAGACGGAAATTTCGCTATTTAAGCGAGCAGGACGTACATTTTTTGAAACCAGTGTATGGTCGACGCTGTAAATGAATGGAAAAAGAAGTGGGAACAACCGTATTTTAGTGTATGTGGGAACATTATGAAAGCAATAGGTCTCACAGAGCAAGACAGATACGTGCGCGTATGGATGTGCACAAGTGAGAAGATTTTCCTGAACACTTGGGTGTGAACGTTCTGAGGTAGATATTGTGTCGTAGCATAAGACAGTGATATCTCGAGGTCAGAGGGAAAGATGATTTTTTTTCCCCTCTACTGCAAGGTTAAGTGACACAGTAGCGCTTGCGTCGAAGACTGCTCTTTGACTCTGATAGAAAGATGAGTTGAATTGCTGTCTCACTTTTATGTTGCGTTTACCTGCTAGAAGTTCAACCGCAATACTGCAATTTTTTCTGTCAGAAATATGATGATATTTAATGATGAGGCTGAACCTTCCCAAGCAGACAGGTTCTCAATAATTACTAGGGCAACAGGGTCAGTCGTTGTTTTGATACCTGTTGCGTTTGTTTTTGACAGCTGCGAAAAACGTCGGAATGGACCTAAATCAAAACTAGCAAATAACCCATTTTATCAGACAAACACTGTTAGCAAGCAAGGGAATTTTTAGCAACAGAAATTAAAACCACAGGTTACGCGTGTTAGTGTGATTCTGATTAGGTGGTAGCACTTGTCGCCGATTCTAAGCGCGGCAATACATATTTAGTATGCATTTACCACAACGAATTGAACTGCCATTGCCAGAAACTAAAGAGTACCTGTAACACTGAGTATCGCATCGAAGGATAAGAGAGGTATACAGAGTCAGGGATTCGACGGTAAAGGCTTAGTCACACTATTGATTATCCTTCATCGTTTTAGTCATCACTCTTCTGACTGATATGATGCGACCCGCCATGAATTCCTCTTTATCTCAGAGCAGCACTTGCAACCTAAGCAGCGGAGTGTGAAAATCATGTGAAGTGTGGTAAGACTCCCCTAGGCCCAGCTAGCTGAGTCTCTTGGAAGACCGTAAGCTTGCATAAGAGCTGAACTCTGTAGAAACCACACCTCCAGACCTCTGCTACGTCGAGTTAACCAAGACGCATCCATAAGACTAGCTGCTACCCCTGACTGAAAAATATTACCCAATATAAACAAAAGTTTGCCTTAGGCGCTGCCGTCATGGACTTTGCAGTTGGTCCCGGCGGAGGTTCGAGTCCTCCCTCGGGCATGGGTGTGTGTGTGTGTGTGTTATTCTTAGCATAAGATAGTTTAATTAGTGTAGCGACCGATGATCTCAGCAGTTTGGTCCCTTAGGAATTCACGCACATTTGAAATAAAACTAGAGGAAGGGGAAAAAATAAAAAAAAGTTTCTTTGGGTAATCTAAATCGAATAAGGTGAAAACTGGGATATTTTTGAGAAGTTAACCTGTGGTGAACTTAATGTCAAAAATTTGTGATACACCATAATTTTTTTAGGGACCATTATAAAGTGATACACTTCAGAATATATGCGTCAAAAATAACTGAATTCTGTAGCTGAACAGTCTTGAAATATACAGAGAGAGAGAGAGAGAGAGAGAGAGAGAGAGAGACGAGTTGGTAGCTGTCAAATATATCAAATACTATAACCATCTGGAATAGTATAAAGCACATGCCTTCAGCTTGCTACGCCGTTACACATGGGCGTGAATATGTAGTTTAAAGGTTTTCTTTCTCATCGTTGTCATATCTGGCTGTACGTTCCATCTTCAGTGACCTCGTCGTGGACTGGATTAAGAACAAATCTTCATTCATTCTTTCTTTCCTTTGAAGTGAGACTGCTTTGTGTTATTGCCTGAATGTTTGCTAACTAAAAGGATTTGTTTTCGTTTGGTACACTTGAAGACGCTGGAGCAAGCCAGATCTAAACGTGCCGTGAAATTCTCACTCACTCACTCACTCACTCACATGCTTACTCGTCACGTAAACTGATCATGCTCAGATAAGTAGCAGCGAGAATATTACAGAATATCCAGAACTCCTTTGGCCACTACCATATAATTACAAAAAAAAAAAAGTTTCTCCCTCGTATCTGGAATCGTCAATCTTTTCAAATCAGCAGTCTGCTCTTCACACTTCGTTTCTGTTTTGTGGTTGCTGATGATTCTCTTTAACGTGTAATTCCATCAAGTTTCAGGTGACATTTGAAATAATGTACGAGACATCAGCATTTTTGTCAACTCGCCACTGTGCTGAGCAAAATAAAAAGTGCGAGCTCGCTTCTGGCTTGCGTCCACTCGCCACTGCTGCTACCAGAGCAAGACCCTACTTCTTAATTTTTTTTTCTCCACTGCTCGGTGCCAAATGGAAATGAGTCGGCAGCAGATACAAATTTGCCCAAGTGAGCGTTTAATCGGTATAAAAAGAAGCATGAACGAAAAAATAATACAGAAAACTTTCCATACATCTTCCAAAGTATAAGTGCTGTTTTGTCGCAGCCGGGAAATACCAGACCACTGATAGGCCGGTGGCATCTGCTGTGCTGTAGCATGCTTAGATTCAAGGCTATATTTGAAGCAGCTGGGTGCAGATAGTGTTTTTATACGCAGTTGATTGCAAGATCAAATGAGTGGAAGGTAGAGTAGATGCTGATTTGTGGTGATTCCCCTTTCGGCCACCCAGAGGACACGGCGCTTTTCACGAAGAGGGCATGCCCTGATTTACATCGATCAATACCCTGGAAGGAGTACCCGCCAGTTCCGGAGTCTGTTCGACAGATTGTGTCGAAAGAGGGCAGCTACTGGTTTACAGTCTCGTCTGCCGTTTATTGTATGGGTAGATATATGTATTGTTGTACATCCTCCATCGGATCCTTCCCCCCCCCCCCCCTCCCCCGCCACCATATCGTTTTTCCTCTCCTTCCCCCCCCCCCTTTTTTTTCTTTTCACATCATCTGTTCAATTTCCCTCCACCTGCCCTCGGCTGTTGTCTGTCATATTTGCCAACCTTTTAGTGCAGTGTTTCAAGTGAATGTCCCTTGTTGTTCGTCTTTCCAAAATGTTGCGAACAGAAACCATGCTGCCGCTGGTTGTGAATTTTGTCTTTCGCGAACAGAAAACACTGTCGCCGTGTTTTTTTAATTGTCTGTCTATTATTTTACCTGTCTGCTTCTATGTATTTTATTAGCATCATCATCCCTTTGTTCTATGTTTTTAAGTTCCACGGTTTTTTTTTTCGCCATACCATTTAAGTCTCCGATTTTATCGCCTGTTTTTATTCTTTATTATCTTCATCTTTTTAAAACAGTCTGTAGGCTGAATAGCGGGATACTAAGCTGCTGCCAGCCCGCCCACTTCGGGGGGGGGGGGGGGGGTCGGGGGGGGAATCGAAACTCAATAAAGAGGGGGAAAAAAAAGACATATTGCATTTCACTAGGGCTGACTTATTTTCTCCATAAATAGTCATTCACATTTCTTATATTGGTATTTCTCCAGTCAACAGTATAAAATTGTAACCATATGTTTGCAAACAATGAATAAATTTGAATATGGCATGGTTGGGCGTAAATGGGTCAGTTAGTTTAATGCCGGCCTAGTGGCCGAGCGGTTGGAGCCGCGCAACCGCCACGATCGCAGGTTCGAGTCCTGCCTCGGACATGCATGTGTGTGTGATGTCCTTAGGTTAGTTAGCTTTAAGTAGTTCTAGGGGACTGATGATCTCAGATGTTAAGTCCCATAGTGCTCAGAGCCATTCTTTTGATAGTTTAATAAAGTCATTATAAACAGCGCTGTTGTCCTCCACAAAATTCCAGTCTCAATCATCATAAACATAAACGTTGTGTGTGCGCAAGCAGTCATAACAGCGTTATGAGTACGGAAGATATCTTTCTTACTATTAAATTAATATTTTAATTCTGGAAGGAGCTGGTATTTCTCTGCGGGCGTCATTTCCTGAGTTATTGTGTCATGTATGTATAAAATATGGACAAGAGAAAGATGGAACGTTGTTTGAAGGAAGACGTTTCGGTGTAAAAGCATCTCCCGTTTTTGGTACGTTGGACATTTGCACCGTATATGCAACTTACGGCGATGGTCTACGTTCTTCCGAGATGGGGGACTGGCCAAGAATTCCCAAACCCGAGTTTGATATATCGTGCGTAAATTCAACTAGAACTGCTACGACACTTCAGAATCTATGATCCTTCAATTAAGACTGTTCTCTTTCCTTCTCTACGAACATCTCCAATCCTGCAGATCTCATAAGTCTGGAAAAAGAGTACTCACGGTTTTTTGTAAATAATGTTTATTTCGAAAATTGGAAATGTTAGTTTTTAAGAGATTCGTCGGTATCCACTGGAAATGGAAGTAGAAGTGCACCGAAATGATCATAATTATCCACTGTAAAACAGCGTTTCCGCTTCATCCCGTGCATGACTGTATGATAACCAAATTTAACTTTTAATAGCGGCGATACGACTTTAAATACGAAACGTTTTTTATAAGTAAGAAATAAGACTTCGTAGATCGCGTTTCTCATGGCTGAGGTTGGTAATGCTAAACAATATTGATAGTCTGCTGATGTCGATCATAGTGGCATTACGCCGTGATGAAACACACTGAGCGCTGCCCGATTAAAACCTCTTCTTGGGAGAACGTGCCGCTGCGCTAATTTTGTACTCGGTAATGAAATGTTTCAGACCGCCATATTGAACTAATAACAGAGCCGTTGTTGCGAACAGTTAGAGGTTTTTCTCTTTGAGCTTTCTTTGACTTTTTGTACAACATGGTTGGAAAGCCAACCGAAAGAAAACTTCATTAGTTATCCTTGCTCAGCTTTGGCTTTCGTACGTCGCTGGAATAGATAACGACTTCTCTGTTTTAAATTACCATGGGGGCTTCGATTTGCCCACAGTAAAGAGTTTTAACATGCGCCCTCTAGCGGCATTTGCACGCACCATTAACGTGATAGTCTTTTTGAGGTTTCCTTCCTGAAATTTTTTATTTCATCCAATACAGAAGTTTTATTGGAAGTTCGCACGCAAGGCCTAGTTCGTCGATTTTGGTATATAAATCTTGAATAAACTGAGAAACTTAAGTCTGGTCAGCTGACAGTTTTTCTCCGCTCATCTGCAAGATACTAATGCCATGCCGCTTCTTATGTCGGACATCGTTCTTAGCCAACGGAATGTACAGTATATTACGAAAAGTCGGCTCAAGGCCACATTGTAATGTAACATACCCTGGCACATCATTAAGACGTTCTCTAAGTTAAAGCTTTTTGTTGTATTTAATGAAACTAATTTTTTACAGTTTTTCTGCAGGTCATTTCAGCAATAGTGAGAAGTCAGAGTCGTTAAGTTTGCATGCTATCAAATGTTTGTAATGTAGTTTGTTTGTGAAATATTAATTCGCCATAGTAACCATGCTAACGTGCTACACTTCTCACTTTAATAACCGTTGCAACGTGTACTGAGAGATTCATAAACTTTGTACCGTACATTATTTATTTCGTATGTGAAACACAAACTGTTCTAGAACAGCCTTCATCACTCTTTGAGGCAGCTTTCAGTAATTGCATTCGTGACTATAGTTAATGCAAACGAAACGAGGCAGCTGCGGATACGACGGAAAGACAGTGAAATCGCACAATACATTCTGCATTTTTAGGCTGGACGAAATGGATGATGATGATGATGATGATGATGATGATGATGATGATGAAAGAAGAGGGGAAGGAGGAGGAAATGGATTGATCTAACAGATTTTTATGAGGTATCCATTGAAACTCGTAGAACTCGCAGAAGGCGGCCTGAAAGTTACTCTAATTTTGTATTAGAGGAAGTTCGGGCTAAAATCTAAGGTACAGCCATACGTCTAAAAGACATTACCGGCAAAAACAAAACTAGAGATAGTGTGACACTTTAGACTAATATCATTTTGTCAACTGCATCAGATCTTGTAAGCGTTGGTCGCATTGATCGTCATATCACTCAGTCGTGTTCAGGATACAAGAAAATGTGATGACTGATAAGGGAGGCAGAATGAAGACGAAATTACTAACGAACGTCACTAAAACAGACCCAATCGAGGTAGAGGTTGCTACTTGACTGTCTACGAATCGGACCTACTAAATTTTTTTACTGGAATGCTCGTTAAATAATTCTGAGAGATCGCATTTAGCTACTGAAATCATCCCCGCTCCTCCTCCCCCAGTTGAACAAAATTACTAGCCCACAGTGACCTAAACCTAGAACTTAAGACACAGTAGCCTTTTTTATTTATTTGTTGACACAATCCTCTGGTCTCTGTTGATCCATTGTAGACTGTGGACAACGGCTGGCATATATTTCTTGATACAATTGTATTGTAGAAATTTATTTTATGGATTTCTTATATGCTACCAGTTTCGGCGTTACACTGATGCCATCTTCAGGCCCCACACGTCATAGTCGTAAAATCGCTATACACGGAAGGAGCCATATAACTGGATCCGTGAATCAAATCGCTATGCAACAGCTCTTGGTGTCCAGGCGACACAGACTGGGGCGGTTTGCAAACGGAAACTGGTAGCATATAAGAAGTTCATAAAATAAGTTTCTACGATACGTACGGCTGTTGGTAAATTATTGTATACAGAAAAACAATCTTTTGGTGGCTGGTCTACGAACTCTTATTGCTGAAGCGATGATTTCTGCTTCTTTCTTTCTTTCTTTCTTTCTTTTGTTTTTTTTTTTTTTTTGTTTTTTTTTTCGACAGAAAAGGAAAATGTGTCGGGACACGTGAATAAACTGAACGAAATATATGAAAATCAACTTCTTCGTGTCAATTACGTACAAAGTATGTTTAATCAAAAACCTAAAGAGCATGCTTGAACTTGAGAATGTGTGAACTAGTCAAGAGATAAGTGGGATGTTTTGGCTAACGCATAGCTGACGCAAGAGATAGGGCCTGGGAGTTGTTTGCTACGTCACTCTCTTTAGAGAAGTTCTCGGCCAGGAAGAACGGTGGCTGCTCGTCAGTATTACGCAATGTCTTGTTTGCAGACGCTAGGACGCACTTTCGCTCGCGTGCTTAGCGAGTGCTTAAGCTCTATCAGCGACTACACATTTTCTTCGTCCCCGCTTGCCTTGCCCCGCTTGTATATTGTTTAGACTTTACCAGTAAACCGAGATTCTTTACAGGAATCGAACTCCCACGTATAAAGCAGCATCAGACGTCTGATGACTTTACGATTGAGTTAATGTTGTAAACTACGATTGAGGTTATGTTTTAAACATGTGAGTTTAAGCATGTAAGCGAGGAAGCTTAAAAGTTTTAAGCTATGTTTAAACTTGATTGGTTGTCGCTAAGTTCTCTCATTATCAAACACTAGTTGAATACAGTCTCGGTATTTGCGGCCGTTGAGTAATAAACAAGGGTTTTGTTGCCCCTGGAAACGATTAGATAGGCAACCCTCATTTGGTTTTAGGTGTCGTGAACCGAATTGGTCTGTTAATAGATTCCCGCACTGCGTAGCGGTAGGACTGGTGTCACTGTTGCTTTCATGCTCTTGCATCATTTTAGTGTTACGTACCTTAACTACGGATTGCATCACAATTTCCAAGTGAGTCTAAGAGTTAGATAAACACTCTTATCATAACTTTGTGCTTGTTGGCGCCCGTAACTACTTAGGCGCTGTGTATTGGCGATCGTAATGACTTCCTGTTTGTGAAAAGCGATTTTTGGAGTAAAGAAACTGCGGCTCAAGTCAACTATTCGTGCGGCCTGCCTTCTCAGCCACGTTTTATAAAATATACATCAAGCAACTGACAGCCGAATCCAAAATCGTGAACAAGCCTTAAGAGTTTCTGAAGAGTCTAATTTTCCTGCTTAGTAACAAACACAAAAATTTGTGTACATTGCCAATTAATAACAAGATAGGTAGATATGCGGCCCAAGGTTTCATTCCACAATGGCATTGTTGGCTCTTGATGAGCACTGAAACAAACCATTCAGAAAGTGTCAAGTATTTGATGGTGTGCTTTTATTTCAGTATGTGTGCCACTTAGTGACCTCGTGTCTGCCTTGGGTCTCGTAAAATTTAAAAATCTGGGAAGTGAGTTTCTATTTCTGTGCATCCTCCATTCGTTGTTTTCATTGGCATGACTATAATCTGTGCATAGTGTAAGCACATGTGCTTCACCTTGGCCAATTTTAGATGACTGAGCAAAAGAGGAAACGAAATTCAACTCCCTAAGGAAATGCAGTCCTTGGGCTTTCCTAGTGATCAGAGTGTCTACCCTCACTGGGAATGGTGAGCTGTTGAAGTGTTGAGGAATCTATAGATTTGGAAGCAGGCATCCCAGACATCAAGAACAAAGTGCACACATTCATTCTTCTCAGTGAAACCCAGTGGGCAGTAAATGATGTGCTTCCTCAATATTAGAGGAAGTTCAATATTCGCCTCCTCCTCCTCCTCCTCCACCACCACCACCATCACCACCACCACCACCACCACCACCACCACCCCTTTCATTTTGCTATTACTCTTGTGAATGGTTCAATACAGCCCACCACGAATTCCTCCCTTATGCCAACCTCTTCATCCCACAACCCTCAGACATGGCCGACCAATTCGGCTCATATTTGCCAGGTCATTTGTGTACAACCTAAAGTGAAGACTCTAAAACATTTTGACTCAACAACCACCCCACTCCCCGTGCCAGTTCTTTGGGACAACTGTCCCTAAAGTTCATGATGCACAGTTGATTCAGAACTGACAGGAAAACTGTACACATGAACTAATGGTTTAGTACGCTGTGCAACTCTGGAAAATTAATGTCTACCGGGAACTGCAACAAGGGTTGTTTTTCTTGGTATGGGATGAAATACGTCGAATGTTCGTATTCACAACATTCTTGTAGTAATCTGAATTGTTTCCATACATCGAAACTTAAATTTTCAGTCTTTACTGTTCCATGTAGTTTGAAAAATTTATTTGCCTACCTTGGTATTGTTTCTCACTGATTTACTTATGTCTGTAATGTTCCTATTAATATAAATTAAAAGTGGAAAGCAACACAAATAGGAAAAGAAATGCATTTGCAACTCGAACATAGATTCTCTGCTCCCTACCCAGCACAGAATTTACCATTTGAGTCACATACGTGGTAATCAAAAAAGTTTCTTACCTCAATTTCTAGGAATGTATGCCTTTGCGGACCCTATATATGACAAAGGAAAAATGCTCAACAATGAGGCCAGTAGAGGTGATGGAACCATTCATTTGAAATAATGGTTTATCATACTAATCTCTTACTACTTGGAAAGGAGAACAGTTTTCACAATGTCGCCACCACTAGTAACCTGAACTGTATGGCAGCGAGAAGACACCCATAAAAAAAATTGATTAACGTTGCTACAGAATACCACAGAAGTCTTTTTGATTGGAGAGCCTGTTATTGTTTTAGATGACACAGTAAGCTAACACAATAAGTAACTGAATATGATGCTGATACTTTGTTCTAATATTTAGATCAAACAGCAGCATTTTGCCAGTGCCGCGTCTTAAAGAAATAATTAAGATAAGATAAAGTAGGAAATGAGGAGGTTCTTCGCAGAGTCGGTGAGGAGAGAAACGTACAGAACAAATGCCATTAAGATGGGACAGGATCACAGGTGTTGATAGAAATTTATCATAGAGGGGGCATGATCCTAAAATTTCCATTTTTGATCTGACTGACTGGGTGTTTAAGAACTAAATTTGACAGAAAGTGTACTACGCCTATTGTACTATATGTCAAACAACTCAATATTTTTAAAGGTATGTTACAGTGATACCTAAAAGGCGAATGTACTTCATTAATATATGAGGAGCTACTTTTCAAAACACATTATGTCCCAAAAAGTAAATTTTTCAGGAGAAGCGAAAATCATATACCACAAAAAATATTTGATTAATTTCTATGAATTTTACACCATATATTCAGGTAGGGCTGTTGATCAAAATGTGCTTAATACAAGGAAACTGCTTTTTATACTTTCAAGCTATGAGCACTTTAGTGATGTACAAAATGCGTTTTGTTAGGTTCTCTTGGAAATCTTCCTTTTGATGTAAGCTATTTTGGACATAATGTGTTTTGACTATTTTTCAGTGACATAGAACTGGTAAAAATACTTTTTAATGTTTGAAAATACATTTTTTAGCATTCGGTAGAACATTTTAGCACCAGAAGTAGGAACAAAAACATAAATGTGCTTCATTTACAATAACAAAGTCCACAATATTTTTCCCAAAATAGGCTCCTCTACTAAACAATTACAAATAGTACCTTGGGCAATAAGTTGGTTACACATAGTCTGAGTGAAACATTCAAGTATTCCATTTTCTCTCCAGTTGTTTCCACATCTGAGGCTTAGTAGTTTTTCCACATCATCTTTCTTTTCTTGTTTCAGCCTCGTCAGTGATGACACTTTGGAGATATTTGATACTTTGTTCAAGTTGTGTCCACGTTTACCTAATGGCATAAGTGCTTTGAAGGATCATTAAAATAGTAGGTGATGTGTGTTTTGATTTTCACATCAGTTACCCTTTCACCAACCACATATTTCTTCAAATGGAACCTTTTCAGATCACTGGTCCCATCTTCAGGCCCCAAAATTGTACTTAGTTCCTTGAAATCAAATATTTTCCAGTCTTTCCCTAAAATCCTTGTTTTTCCCAGTTCTGCATAAACATCCTGGTAGGTGCTTGGATTCAATATTTCTGAAATTTTAAGAAGTTTCTTTTCTACTTGTCCACATACTTTGTCAGGAGTTCAAAAGGAATGTCCGTGAACTGGAAAGCAGAGAAGTACATCAGTCATATGCACTACAGATTCTTTGAATAACGAGAAAGCAGTTTCATGAATAACATGCTGATTTTTGTTTTGGCCAACACATCCAACCAAGAACAATCTGAGAAAAGTGACAGATGTGTCAATGGTCAATTTCTTTAAGAAATCGGTGATGGCCAAGGAAATTTCATGTGACCCTCTACCTGCCACATTTGTTGCACAAAAGCAGTACAGAGATATGTCTTGCATATTATGCCCCACCAGTAGGTTGTACCTGCTGTAAATCAAAGGCAAATGTCAGGTTACAGTCATACGTTTGCTTCATTAATTTGTGAAAAACTCTAGCGTATAATTTATGTGACCCAAGTTCAATCATTTGTTTATTATCTGTGTTGATTTGGTGATACTTTCTATGGCAGAAGCTACAGGTATCACTTGCTGGAGTTCCAAAACATAGATAAAATTTTGTATTAAATATTTATGTATAAAAAATTTTCTTCACTTTCAGATCAGATGTGACTGAATTGTTTTACATGAGGAAAATGTTCGTTTATACTCAGGTCACTTGGCAGGTAACGGTGATGGTTCTTACTTCTGAAGTAGTGACTCTCCCTTTTCTGCACTATACTTTCCAGCTCTGTGGTCTCCTCCTCTCTTGTCAAGTACTCCTTCACCTGTCTTTAAGGTCATAAGCGATGGTATGCTCTCTTCTTTGACCAGTGCCAAAAAGCTTCCTGAAGAAATCGGCACTCAAGAACCCTACCACCTTTTGGATAAACCTGAAAAGCAGTAAAGGTAGCAATTACAATATTATTTCCGTAACACGTTTTATCAGAGTAATAAATCATATTTTTTTTTCTTACATAATAGTGAACTGATAGAGCAGTTGGTTTATTTTTTGGATAATTCCATATTCTCCTGCGCTTAGGACTGCTCACATTGAGAAGGAAGGAAAGCCTTTTATTTGTTCCTTTTCGTCTGGTTTTGCAAACAGTCCCCTTATTTTGTGTAGACTGTTAACAGGAATAGAGCAACAAAAGCGTCCTACTTTATGCTGGCAAGGAGGTTTGAAGCTCATGAGATGCGGATCCTTACCCTGATATCTGACAATAAAAAATTACAAGAGAAATAATTATACAGGTTAGTACAAAAAGATTAATTTGTATAGCTTTGCAATAACAGTAATTTTATTACCATTTCCTCTTTCTTACCTGTTTCTATACTCTAATTCCCTTTTTGATTTGCTCTTCATTTGTTTTCTCATTCCGTGATTCATTTCCTCTCTGACAGTCACACATTCACTCACTATAATACTCTCCATCTTTGCACAACAACTTTTTACGTCTGACTTCTATTAAGTCCAAGAGACTGAATGATGAACATTTGTACACAACAATGTTGTAATACTGAGAACGAATATTAACTGGTCGTTGTTGGTCAGTTAAAGGGTTTTGCTTTAGTCCATCAGTCTTACATTGTAGCCAACATTGCTTAATAAAACAAAATGAAGGCAATTGTTGGACTTAATGCTGTTTGATTCAATCATACCATAGGACAAAATGCTATTTGTTGTGCATCTGCTACTTTCCAGCACTCTTTTTGAAGGTGTTAAAATGCGTTTGGACACAATCTGATTGCAGGAGTGTGTAGAGCGGGTAATAAAATACCGAATTTCATATCAAACTCAATTTTGTCCATGTGTTTTGAAAATTTGCTCCTCATATGTAAAGCACATCTTTCTGTATTATCAGTATGAACAGAAATCCCTCCTTTATGGTTTAACAATATGGAGTTACATCCTCCAAATGATTAAATCCAGTACCTCCAAGCTAGAAAAAGAAGCTAGAAATATTTACAAAAGAAATTTTTGTTTGTATAACAGTTCAGTTTGTTTAATGCAGAAAATTTAAAACATGCAGCACAAAAAAGGTCTGCAGACTTCAGGAAAACCTGTTGGTTACTAACAAAAGCAACCAGCAGGAATGCCAATGATTAATGATTTTGAAATTGTGGAAAATGGATATAAACTTTTAAAATGTACGGTGCTACCATCTATAACATGTTGTCTGCTTACAAAACTGCACAACATAACATGCTAATTGAGTTATCGAGTTATTTTCATACTTATTTTTTGAGGTTGACTAGCATAATTCAAGTTTAGGAAAATGAATTTTCCAAGCTACATTTTTTCAACTGTTCGATAGAAGTGTAGCTCAGGTCAGCATTCCAAGAGATGTAGGAAAACTCTAACAACTTCCAGTGGACTGGTCTGTCCATCTCTTAGTCTAGTTCTGCACCAAGATGATCCTCATATAGCCAGTTTGACAAATTACTAGGTAGCCATGAAAACTGGACTACTGAATTCATAATACTGCAACTGCATCTTGAGCTCTGCTACATACCAAGCAGTTTGATAACATTCCACTTTCTGAAACCTTTAATTTTCCAGCCTTGAAATTTGTAATTTCCTCCCTCTCTTCTAGCTCAGAAACTGACATTTCCCCTTTTGGGTTGATGCATTTGGGTCCACAGATGAACACACTTAAGGTATCTTAGAATCTATTACAATTGCTCATGATTTCAAAACGTGATGTTATATCATTAATCTGTGCTGGGTCATCTGTGGCCACACACAAATGGTAAACCAATGTTATGGCTAAGCTCTGCAGCAGCACATGAGGTGGTGTCCTTACGGAAATTGGGAACAGATACTGGGTAAGTATAATGCAGCCATGTTTATTTCATGCTGTGAACAGGTGCGAGAATTCGCATGCCAGTGTATTTGGAATGGTGTCCTTCTTCAGCTCAATAAGGCTGTAGGAGGAAATGGTGGAGAATGTATTCAGAACTACTTTGTCTATACTCTGTAGATCTTCACAACTTCAGGGCTGCATCAAAACTATCACCTGACTGGTCATACCACCAAACAAACGAAAATTATGAAGTCATAACTAAAGCTACAGTACTTCCCGGCACACTTGGCAGTGCTGGATTTGTGGTGTAGAATTATCACGGATGATCGAGCTGTAAAGGATAAGAACTGTAAGAGAAGACAGGATTTATAAAAAAACAAATAACTTGAGTCGTTATGTGCAACTACTACTCTGACATGGGGAAGATGTCAAAGCCGACCACAGATTTGGCTCGTATTTTGCAGGTTGCTCGTATACAACCTAAACTTAAAGACTAAAGGTGTTTTGGCTCAGCACTGCACCATTATTGAGAAAAACCACCCCTATAGTTAGTGAGACACGATCAACTCACAATTGGAGAGATTGATAGATAACTGTCTTAAAGAAATAATTAAGACATGACACTGGCAAAGTGCTTCTGTTTGATCTAAATATTAGAATAAAGTATCAGCATCATAATCTGTTAGTTATTGTGTTAGATTACTATGTCATCTAAAAGAATAACAGGCTCTCCAGTCAACAAGGACTTTTGTGGCATTCTGTAGCTACGTTATTTCATTTTGTTTCTGACTGTCAAAGAAAAAAAAAAAAAAAACCTTCTCACTGTCATAGAGTTCGTGTTACTAGTGCTGGAGACATTGTGAAAACTGTTCTCCTTTCCAAGTAGTAAAAGGTTAGTGTAATGAACTATTATTCCAAATAAATGGCTCCATCTCTGCTGGCCTCATTGTTCATAGAACAGTAAACTGTAATCTTTCTTTCTTGAAATGAATGCTGATATAATTATTAAAAATATTACAGCTGTTTATTGAAATTACTGGGTAGTTATCTGAAAGATAGCAACAAAAGAAAGAAAGTGTATGTTATAAATATACGTATTATTAAAATTTATGGCAACCAGATTGTTTTATAAATCCAAGTGTTTGAAAAGTAAAAGTATGGACAGCAGTGTGTGAAGGAAATACGCTACTCAGGAAACACGAAATCGTGAAGATATGAAGATACCAACCCCCCCCCCCCCCTCCCCACACACACACACACACACACACACACACACACACACACACACACACACACACACACACACACACATATATATATATATATATATATATATAATGGAAGGAAACATTCCACGTGGGAAAAATTATATATAAATACAAAGATGAGGTGACTTACCGAACAAAAACGCTGGCAGGTCGATAGACACACAAACAAACACAAACATACACACAAAATTCAAGCTTTCGCAACAAATTGTTGCCTCATCAGGAAAGAGGGAAGGAGAGGGGAAGACGAAAGGAATTGGAATGACTCCTTACCCTCTCCTTTAAAACCCACTTCCTTTCGTCTTCCCCTCTCCTTCCCTCTTTCCTGATGAGGCAACAATTTGTTGCGAAAGCTTGAATTTTGTGTGTATGTTTGTGTTTGTTTGTGTGTCTATCGACCTGCCAGCGTTTTTGTTCGGTAAGTCACCTCATCTTTATATATATATATATATATATATATATATATATATATATATATATATATATATATATATGAAGAAAGATGATGAAACTTACCAAACAAAAGCGCTGGCAGGTCGATAGACACACAAAATTCTAGCTTTCGCAACCAATGGTTGCCTCGTCAGGAAAGAGGGAAGGAGAAGGAAAGACAAAAGGATATGGGTTTTAAGAGAGAGGGTAAGGAGTCATTCCAATCCCGGGAGCGGAAAGACTTACCTTAGGGGGAAAAAAGGACAGGTATACACTCGCGCACACACACACATATCCATCCACACATACACAGACAATATCATTAGTAAAAAACCACTGTTTTAAAAGTGATGAGGGATGAGTTACGTTCATCAAATGCCAAAATTACTACCTGAAATAACTTTTTCTTGGGGAGTGGGGAGGAAATATGGCATGAAGTAATGTAGGTAAGGCTCATAACTTCAAGGTGGAGTCAGGCTCTGGGAGAAATTCATATTGTGTGTTGCAGTGTAGCATATTGACATATCTTACGTGTGAGTCATGAATCAGGAAACGCAGAAATTTTTATTGGAATCCTCCTTGGGCCAGTGTAGGTTACTACTTTTGTGATACTTATTCTCTGCACACTTACCAGCATAATACATGATTTCTTTGTGTCACGATGAGGATGGAAGCAAATGTAATTGTGGCAGATACAGTACCATAGGTATATTTGCTATTAATGGATTATAGTGAAGACAAGACTACTAATTTTTCTCTGATAAAATGATATTTAAAATGAAGAGTGAGGGGATACTCAAGTACTTAGTGGAGAATTTGCCTCCAAAGGGTAATATATAAATTGTACTACAAAACTTTTAAGCTAAAGATAGATAAATCTAATGAAATTAGTGACACTCTCAGAGATGTTCATGGTTCCTTAAAGAATGGTTCTGTTGGCATAAAATATCAAAAAATGAGCATAATGTGAGTGAGTTATTTGTTAATTATTATAAGTTTCGTTATGGTGAATTTATTCAATATCAGATGTTTCTATGCTTAGGCTAAGCATCATTACGTTTTACACATGGATGTTTGGAATTATATTTAAGCATTTTAATGGTTTTTAAACCTCATTATTAAAAGAAATCATTGTATTTAGTTATCTCGAGTGTTTCCACAGGATGCTGTATTTGTACCCTCCCATACTGCCCCCTTCTAATCAGTATTTTTCAAACATTGCTTTATTTGTTAATTCTGTATATTCCTTTATTCACTGATTCTACGGGAACCTCATTTCTTATCTTATTAGTCCACTTTATTATTATTATTATTATTATTATTATTATTATTATTATTATGTTAGGAATACACCCATGATTATTATTGGGCAGAGATTGTGTATAATTTTTTCCAAAGTGCTCTTTTTGCGTATTTTCTTTCCAAATGTGATCAATTTGCCTGTCATCTACAGAGTTAAATCTCAAAGGTTAAGGCATACAAATAGTTGTGTAGGTGTTGTAATCTTATGTGGATTGATTATAATTGCTGAAAAAAGTAGAATGAATGGTGTGTTCTGAGATAGCTGAAGACTGCTAAAATATTGAAACAATGGCATGTGCCTTTTTAGGATATGATTTTACATTGTTTTTAATGTTTTTCGTGCTACAGTTGCTATTGTTTTGCCAAGCAGTAGGTTTCTATTTTCACAGAGATCTAATAGTTTTTTTTTTTCAATAGATAAATAATTTTTATTGCAGTAAAATAAATAAAATAAATCACAAATCTTACTTCAATTTTCAGGACGCTAATAGTATATGATCCCAACAATGGCATGTTCATTACTGGGCGGAAAATACCTCGTATTTTGCTTATAGAAGTCAGAGCTGATGGACCCAATTCTGTGGTGTTTTCTACTCCAGAAGGAGATACCTTGAAAGTTGAACTGCCACGGGACAAAAGTAATCTGAAAGAAGTAACGTGAGTAACAGGATTTTGTATTCTTAAATTTAATGTGTTGTTAAAGTATAGGAAATAAAATAAGACAATGAAGTTTTTGTTTCTAGATTAATTGACGATTTATTCCAGTTTATTGTTATGTATTATCTATTCTGAAATAAGAATTTTTTTTAATGAAGTTAAATGGAATAATTGAGCTATCCTTTTTCAGACCTTGTTAAATTTTACAGTGGCTCAGAAATTCTTGTAGAAAGCTTCTCTTTAGGTTCCATGAACGTTAAATTTAATCAGTTGTAGATTCAGGAGGTGTGAAGAAAGTTGCTGATTCTCTAAAAGAATGTTGTTGTTGTTTACCTAGTGACTTCAGAAACTGGCACACATACACAACATTTTTCTTTTCCCACAATTTCCTGTTTGGGCAGCTATATTTGACTGTGATTCACCCTTGTAGCATATGAAATAATAGATGAAAATTTACTTGCGTGAGAAAAATGCAGTTTTCCTATTACACAGGATGTGGAAACAAGAAAAACTGTGGACTGTTGATTGTGGAGATGAAGCTGCTGCATGGTTTTCAAATCAGCTTACCAAGAAGCCTTCAGGCCTGCGGCTTGGCTATGATCTAGATAACAAAGTTGGTCTCAGGACAGTGGATGTTGGTCCTCTTGAAATATATAGAAAAGTTTATCCAATGCTTACATCCAAGGACATGGTTTGTATTTCAAAACATTTTCATTTATAATTGACCCAAATACAAATTTTACTAAAGAACGAGTGTTATCTAAGTAACAAAATATGTATTTTATTCTCTGAAAAAAAAAAAAAAAAATTTTCTGAAAGGGGTAAAAATTTTTATAGGAGTGCATATTTATTATTTTAGCACTAACATGGAGTTTTGCCATAGATTACAGTTTTACATAAACGATTTGCTGTTCTGTATAATCACTAATGTCAAACAGGCCATTAATTCAGTGTTTGTCAGTCAGGTGTTCTTTTCTGCTGCTTTCTCAAACTTTTATATTGCTCCAGTCAGAGAGGATGCATTTACGACAGGTGTTCTGAAAATGTTAATTACATAAAATATTTTACAGACACAATAGTTAGTCTTTGGTCTCACCAGTCAGTCTCCTCAATCTTCTTCAATACATGTATTTTTCTCGAGCTAGTACCATTGTACTCGTATCCTCTCTGATCTGTCAGTCCATCTCATTGTTGTTTTCCCCTTGGTCTGTTACCTCTGATGTCTTCCATCACATTCATAATTATCTGTCCTTCTTGATGATTCATGTATCCATCTCACTTAAGTCTCCTTTCTTTAATTGCTGCCACAGTGTCCAATGAGTTATACAACTACTGCAGTTCATGGATTTTTCTTATCATTGTCATCTCCATCCTTCCCTGGTCAAAAAAATCTGTCTCAAAACAGCATTCTTAAAAGTAAGGAGTTTTCTTTCTATGTTTTTGGCCCAAGACCGAGTATTTGCTCCATATAGTCATACCTTGATCAGATTTTCAGAAGTGGTGCAAAGATTGGCCACTAGCTTTAAATATTAAAAAATGTAATAGTGTACAGAAATGTATCCTAAGACTACAGTATCAATGAATCGTAGTTTGAATCACACTGATACAATTACCTTGGTGTAAAGATTTTGGGGTTATGAACAGTGGCATCTTGTGAACAAATGTGGGAGTTGTGCTGTTCTTTTGATTACCAAATTGTAGTGGCGATGGGGGGGGAGGGGGGGGGGGGACAAGCACATAGACTTCCATGAGAAGGGCAGTGCTGAGGGGGGAGCAGTTGCTGAGGTACTGACGACGTGTGTTTTTTCACAATCAGTTGCCTTGGTAAAAAATGGCTCATGGAAGTACAACCAAACATCACTCAGCAATCACATCCCATATTGAGCAGAACAAAGTGTTAAAAATTGACTCTTTTGACGAGCGATGTTTCAGGTGATGAATCTGTTCAGTCATTTTTTCAGTTCTTAATAACCATTACAAAAGTCACATTCTGACCTACATCGGCCTTTTTGACTACTGTAAATGGACAATGTCATGTGCTCTCCTACCACCTGCTGTTTTATAAGATAACCCCATATTCAAACATTGTAATAAAGAAACCAAAAGTGTTAGAGATCTGAATTTATTTTCAATAAATACTTTGTTCCCAATACTGTGAGTCATGATTCATAAATACATATTTCTGAGCTTTATTTCTTTCTTCTTCCTTTTTTTTTTTGTGTTAACTGTCTTGAGAAATGATAAAGTGGAAGGACTGCTAACTGTTAGTTATGACATTAATGCATGAAATTCTTTCTGTCAAAATATTTGTACTTGAAAATTAGAGAATCTGAAAGTTTTTGGTTGTTTAGAAATTTTCTCCAAAACCCTCATTCTAAATGTTTTAAAAATTTCATGGTATGTTAGTTGGTCATTACACTTGGGGAATATACAATCAGAGGGGCAATACTTTTCTGTAAAAAATGTGTGAAATCTTTTAGGTAGGCCCAGCTCTACTCTCAAGGACAAAAAATTATGGACACTTAAATTTTTAAATCAATCACTGATTTTAAGTAAATGTCATGCAAAACTGGTATTTCTGAATCAAAATAACTACTTTACAACATTACAAGTGAGTGGGGAAACAATTCATAGTTTTGTTTGAAGCATTTTATAACAAAAATGAGGTACAGGATATTTATATCCATTTTTCTTTTTGTGATATTACTCACAAATTATTATTGTCTTCTGTTGTGATTTTACTTCTTCACGACTTCCCATGAAATAATTGCCTACAATGTAACGGTCAACACTGCACTGTCGAAAAGAGTTTTTTTCCACCTGCTTCCCATTGGACTTCTATAGACAAGCTGAATTTGCTCAAAGACAAGGATGATCCAACAAGAACAGAATTTGGGAAATGGGAACTGCACTCTGATCTTTTAATTATGGTCATTTGAAAGCATTAGTAGGACCATGAGGAGCCATAAAGGAGATTGTTTTTGCTGCTTATGAAAGACACTTATCTGTCCCACCCATCACTGATTATTGTACACACAAGAAATGAAGTGGCTCACAACAAAATCTTCTGACTTATAGTGTGGTCTCTGCATTTCACACACAGTTAAGTCTGCATTTAACAGAGAACCGTTCTTGCAATGTATGTGCCATTCTGGAATGCAACCCAGTAGTGACTTGATTAAATTCCTACCATAGGCTGCATAGCAGACCACTCTCTGCTCTTTGTTAAATGGAATTTCCTTAATTCACTTTAATTTAGAATTGAGTTTCATGTTTGTTACTTACGTTGGTATGGTGTGTACAAATAGCATTAACAGCTTCATGCTGGAGTTAAGTCTTGTTACAAGATGTTTACAGAGACCTGCTATCCTATGCAATTTTTTCATGACCTGTTGCTGAAAATATGCATTTTTGTGTCTTAATTCCTGTACTGCAGTCTTGAAAGTGGTTGTTAAAATGAGATGTTCCACCATCACTCACATACACATGTTTAGGAAATGAATGGCCTCTAGAAGCTATGTCATCAATTATCATGCCCACAGCATAGCATGCATGTGCACCGTCATGAATGAGATCGTCACTGACAATAGCAAAACAGTGTTCTGTTCCAAAGAAGTGAGCAACACATGTGAATATTGATACCTGTGATGTGTGCCAGTAGTAACTTTGAATTTCTTTCTGCAAAGCAACAGCCCAGTTCTCAGAAAAGTCAAAATGAAAAACTAATGTGTCAGTATTCTGGAATGTGGTTGATTTTACTCCAGCTATCGCCTGTCTCTGAATCCTCTGGATATGAAGGTGAGCTATTCCTTTCATGATCCAATACCTAACCTCTATAACAAACTTCTCTGGCTCTACTGTTTTCTCCACCAACTCTCCTCCCTCCCACAATGCATAAGTTGTGTTAGTGTCAGTATCCTAAAGGTGCAATGCTTCAATAGTTATCACTTCAGCACTAGAACACATTGCACACTCCTTCAACCAACATTTATCTTGCAGCTTTTGACATACATGCAAAAGCATGAGATCCATCTCTGTGTATTTCTTTCCTGTGACACTGCTTATGGCGAAACAAACAAAAATTTCAGATTAGTACAGTAAATATATATGCATACTTCCGTCACTGGCTGGCATTTTTTCCATTTCAGTTGTAAGGATTGGAGTTTTGTGAGACCAGTCTTAAATGTGAGTTCTCCTTTTTCTTTAGGAGATATGCATCTCATATTGATCTTTTCATATATCTTTTTACCTTTTTAACTTTTTTGCCATTTTCACTAACTGAGATACATCAGACTGGTTAGAACTTTGCCTGCTGCAATCTCTGTCATCACTTTGGTAATGTTCCAGAGCAACAGTGAGTGTATCATCTTGCAACAGATGCCCATTGTAAGAATCTGGGCATGCCCAAATACCTTTCTCATTGTAACTCTCCAGGCTTTCCCAGCGATTTAATAACACCTTGGGTTGTTGGGTGTTCTGCTTGATATCAGCATCATACTTACACTCAAACCTGAGCCTTGAGGAGGTTAGAATTATTATTTATTACTAATATTAGTAAACTCCCATCCTTATATTTACAACATTTTTCTATAGCAAAATTAGAAATTTCATGATATCTCGTAAAAATTGACAGTTTCACTTTATCTCTGAAAAAACTGATAATTTCGTGTTATTTTTCACTCTATAATTTTCCCGAAATTTTCTTGTCCCTACCCATACCAAATAGGGCTAATAGGGGATATTGAGAATATACAAAGAAAGACAGTGGGTGACCCACATAATAGCATCAAGGGAATCCTGGAAAACCTGAACTGGCAGATGCTGCATATATGAGGAAAACAATGGAAAAGAAAATCTCAAATGGTACAAGGCAGATGCTACCTGTCTATGCCAAATGCGATTAAATGAGGAACCCAGGAAAACATAGTAGCCTTCTTACATAATTTTCCACAAGGACCACAAAGATAAAAACTAAAGAGAAATTCTTCAAAGGGAAACTTCAGCATGTTATTAGGGCAACTCTAAAAAGTTTTCAAAAATCAATGGAGGAATAATTTCAAACAAATTAGAATGATTTTATTGTCTTCCAGAATATTCGTCTTTAACATCAATACATTTTGCATTTGATGAAATCAGCCTTAATGCAATGTTGCCATTCTTCCTGACGCACATCAGAAACCAGGTTTTCTTGATGTTCCACCACTTCAGCTGATGACGAAAAGGTCATTCCACACAATTTTTTTTTTCCTTTAATTTTTTGAAACAAAAAGAAATTACAAGATGTTAGGTGAGTCCTATGTTCTGGAAGGTCTATGCTGCTGACCTTAACTGAATGATTACTTTTGTTCTATGCGATAATGTGTTGTCATGATGAAAATTACTTTTCCTTTTGGGTATTTTTCACAAACTGTCTCAAAAATTTATGGTGAATAGGTGTTTGTGTTCTGATCACCAGTAACACTATGTCTGTCTTATAATACTATAGTAGCAGTATGGCCAGTTTCAGAAAAAAAAAATAACAGCCATCTTCATATCAGAACTGAAAGTTTGTTGGGCTTAGGCTCTGTTCAAAAGACCCTGTGAACTGACTGACTTTTCTTTCAAAGATTGTAGGTCAGTGCATAGGTATTTCTGAGCAGGAGTCAGTTTATGTGGAATCCATTAACAAAATTTTCTCACATGTGACTGTTGATGTAAAATGTTTTGGGTTTGACTCATACCAATATTCATTGTCACCCAAATAACTTAACAAGATGTCTGTTGCTCTTCTTCAAACACTACTCGAACAGTGGCAATATTTGCATCTGTAACAGCAGATCTTCAGTGTCGTTCATGAAATTTGTCACTAGGAAAGAACAGATATCTTCGGAATTCACTGTACTAAATATAAATTGTTACCTAAGGTGAGGCTTCTTTGCCAAATGCATTTTGTAGCTGATCTTCACATTGTTTGAGTATTAACAACCATAAAAAAATTATACCCCAGATTTTGAGTTGGATCTCATGGCAGGCTATCACTTTGCGTAAGGTCCAGCTGAAAACACATTTTATAGCATAAATTTTGAAAATATGTAAATGTACAATCCAATTTCTGTTTCTTGTTATGCCAAACTAAAAGTTCCACATCAGATATTACGTCATAACTCATGAGATGAGAGATATATTCCATGTATATACACTATGTTACATAACTGAAGACGACAGCAATGTCTGTCAAAACTGGTTGTTTGTAAATAAAGGAATACTTTGCAATCGTGATTTTAGAAAGATTTTACCAAGTGAGACAGATTGCTCCTTCTAATTTCTTGGCGTGAAAAAATCCAATCGAAGATTTATTTCAGAACTTTGTCTAGTTTTGCAGTATTTGTGAGACAGAAGGAACAGCTTGAAAAATGGTCTTTTAGCTCATGCTACATAATTGGACCAGTGAATGGCATGGCTCAGCATTTTCCTTTCAGCCATTGAATTAGAAGTACTACAGATTATGCAGGTGATATGAGATGTAAAAATGTTTATCTTGATCAGCAACAGGACAACTGAAATACAGTTTGTACCTTCATAAGTCAATCAGTTATTGGTTTTCATGGAGATTTTAAATTGAATTTCCCACACACATAATAAAAGCTATCAGGGAGGCGTAAACAACAGCAACATTTGCAGGTTGCTGCTTTTTTAATGAGTGTAAGTTTTGAACACCATAGCAATCTGCTCTCACAAGAAATACTTACAAAAATAACAAAAATCTGAAAAGTGTTGCTGTGCTGAGCTAAGTGTGATGAGAATTACACCCTGTGTACCAGAATACAGACTAATTGATATATCACCTCCCAGATGCTAAATGTCTGAAAAGTGTTTTTACTATTGTCTTCAGTGTTGTCTAAAAGACACCATAGTTAGGTCTTGTATTCTTTTTTATACTTTGTGTATATCATAGTTCTTTGTGTAGATTTATGCCATCTGTGGCACCACAGGCAGATAGTCTGAATGTTTTAGAGCAGCAGTTGGTAGATTACAGAGCTCATTTTCATCTATTTTGTTTATCTTTTGCTGTCACTCAACTCTAGTAGTAGGATGGATGGGGAATGTGCATGCTGAGGCAGATACTGGAGGAGCTGGTTGCAGTGCACAAGCAGCTGATGACACCATTAGGTGTGGTCAGCCATCTGCAGGCTGCTGTATCAGGGCATAACAGCTTTGGAGAGACTGGCGCAGTGCATTGGCATGTCAGGTGTCGTTGGTGTCACCCACAGGAACACATTCCAGCGTACTCATTCTGGTGGAAAACCACACTCATTGCTGTTTGAGTGACTGGTTGTAATGTGTTTGTGTCAATTGAGGCAGAGTGCCAGTGGGGACTGATGGTCTAGCCTTGCCCATTCACCCTGTTAGTAGACAAGTGACCAACCTTCAGCAGGGTCAAGCAGGTCCATGGCAAGGAGGGGTTTGGTTGGTTGGTTGGGTGTTGGGGAAGGAGACCAGACAGCGTGGTCATCGGTCTCATCGGATTAGGGAAGGATTGGGAAGGAAGTCGGCCGTGCCCTTTCAGAGGAACCATCCCGGCATTTACCTGGAGCGATTTAGGGAAATCACGGAAAACCTAAATCAGGATGGCCGGACGCGGGATTGAACCGTCGTCCTCCCGAATGCGAGTCCAGTGTCTAACCACTGCGCCACCCCGCTCGGTAAGGAGGGGTTTACTAGTTATCGAGATCTCCAATGTCAGGCATGTTATGGAGCCCCGTAGAGAAACAGCATTGAGGGCTGGTGAGAATTCTAGTGTGCACTTGTATTTTTGCTGGCAGCCTCATCAGAGGTGTGGAGGAAACCCTTCCTGCGGCTATCTTTGATACAGGGTTTACTTGAAGTTGTTGCTTATGACTGAGGGTGCGTGTACAGTATTTTGTGTGTGTGTGTGTGTGTGTGTGTGTGTGTGTGTGTGTGTGTGTGTGTGTGTGTGTGTGGGGGGGGGGGGGGGGGAGGGGGGGGGATGGAGGTATGGTATATTTTTAATATTTTGGAAGGTCAGAGGAGACTTGTGAATAGCCATAAAAAATGTTCAGATTTGACAGTGTTAAAAACCTGTGTAATACTGGCTTTTAAATCATTTTATTGAAAGAAAACCACCTGAATATGCTACATTTTTATGCCTTTCCCTGAGAGCTAGGGGGAGGGGTGCCCTTGCTTATGACGACACCAATGACATTTGTTGCTTGGGTTCTGAGGCCATTGTCAGTTTGCACATGCTACTGTAAGAAGTGGTGAAGACTGCTTGTCCTGCTCACAGGGTACAAGGAGAGTATACTACTTGCCATATCATACCCAGAATATATTAGGGTCTTTCAGTTTGCAGCTGAGTGGTGGGTCACAGCCAAAGGCTTCATCAATTCTGTGATGGTTTTGACTGCAGATTTCCGGACCTCCATTATGAAATGGAGACTTGTAGGATTCCTTTTGATAGGTCAGGGCTGGGCTACACACAAGCAGTGGCTATTTGGGTAGAAGAGTACTTGTGGAATGCATTTGGTGTTTATTTAAGCTGGGTCATAGTTTGAGGTCCTCCGAACACTCACCAGTCATTACCCAGACAGTGAAATCAGATTGTGTATAAAGCAAAGACACTTCTGAATGTCAAAATTTTAACAGTAAATTGCCAAAGCATCACAGCAAAGCTCTTGGATTAACTGCTCTCCAGGAAAGCTGTAATGCTGAAATTATACTCAAAGATTGCATGAAACCCAAATAGAAAGTTATTAAATATTTAATGAGGCATGAAACGTATATAAAAAGACAGGTTAGATGCCATGGGAGGGGGGAGTGTTATTGCAGTCTATAAAAATACTGTTTCTTTAAAAATGAAACAGTCTGACTACAAAATTATCTGGACACAGCTAAACAGCCTAGGTGAACTCAAGATAATCATCATACATTTCTACTGGCCACCTGATTCCACTGTAACAGATACAGAATTATTCAAAGAAAGTCTATGCTCATTATCACAACAGTACCCTGATCATGGGACATTAGTTGGAGGTAACTTTAACCTACCAAGTATAGCCTGGAGTAGTTCTGAAAACATTTTGAAAACTATCTTGAGCATATAGTTCAATAACCCACATGAAGTGGAAATAGTTTAGACACTGTAGCGACAACCAGTCAGTATGGAGACAGGACTTAGTTACCATGGTAACGTACTTACCCCCACCCCCACCCAAAGTTTCCACCCCTTCCATCCTATCACTACCTCCCCATTCTCGTTTCACACTGTCTTTGTGTGCCGCCCTCTGCCAATGCACTTGCATGATGGTAGGTAATCAGAGATGATCAAACCACATCCTTTGCCAGGGCTTTGTTTACCTATCATCATGCCTTAAATGGGGGGACATCCTACCCAAGATCCTTTCCACCTTTCCTAAAGTGGTGTTCCATTGCCCATCCAACCTCCATAACATCCTGGTCCATCTTTATGCCACCCCCAATCCCAAACCCTTGCCACAGGGATCATACCGGCAAGTGCAAGACTTGCCCAAGCCATCCACCCTTCTCTTCCTATTCCAGCCCTGTCACAGATATCTTACCTCATCAAACACCAGGCCACTTTGTATTGGTATGACTACCAATCGGCCGTCTACCAGGATGAACGGCCACCACCAAACTGTGGCCAAGAGGAAAGTTGCTCAAACAATGTTGTAAAGTATACTTCAGACCCAAATTATGTAAATATAGGTGTCCCACAGGATAGTGTCTTTGGCTCTATACTGTTCCTCATTTACATAAATGACTTTCCACAGAGCATCAAGCATGGACAACCAATATGTTCTAATCAGTGACAAATCACCAGATACACTGAAAGAAAAAGCCAAACAAACACTAAACAGTGTACGTGAATGGGCATCCAATAATAGACTAACACTAAATAAAAAAAAAACCAAATGCTGTTAACTTCTATGTCTGCAAAAAACCACACTATAACAACTTTAAGTTAAACGATGAAACTATAGAATGTGTAGACTACACAAAATTTCTTGGTATGCATGTTGAGTCAGTTAAAGTGGGAAGAACATATTAAAATACTTAGTAACAGAATCGCTACTGCATGCTATGCTCTTAGAATTCTGACGGCAGTGTGTGATACTGCATGTGTCAGATCTGTATATTTTTCTTATATCCACTCTGTTAATACCTATGGAATAATATTTTGGGGAGTAAACTGTAAAAATATTCAAATAGTTTTCAAATTACAGAAAAGAGCAATTCGTATAATAACCAAAAGTGGCAGTAGGACTCACTGCCTTGAACATTTCTGAAAGCTGGAAATCCTAACTGTCCCCTGTAAATACATTTTTCAAAAAAAAAAAAAAAAAAAAATATTGACTGCTATGTTAAAAATTCTTTGGTACGCAGCTATGAAACTAGAAACCAATACAATATGCACCTAGAGAGGAAAAATAAAGTTAAAACTCAACAGAGCTTGTTGCACAATGCCGTTAAATAATATAATAAATTACCCCAAAAAATAAGATATTGACACAATTGGAAGGTTCAAAACAAAAATAAAAATTTTTTTATTAAATAAAAGTTATTACACAGTAATGGACTGTCTGAATTAAAACACATAGTGTAATTAAAGTAGCCTGCATTGTAATACACAAGGAAAAAATTATAATATGAAATCCAGAATTGTTCAGTACTATAAGAAAATTACATAAGGATATAAAACTAATGTAAGATACCTTAAAAATGTGTGTAAATATTAATTTTATGTGTATAAATTGGAGGTATATTGTATTGTATATGATTTTGCTGATGAAATCCACACAATGTAAATTGTTACATGGATTAATAAAGAAATCAATAAAAAAAAAAAAAAAAAAAAAAAGAAATTGCGGCACAACATGTAACTGAACAAAACATGTTTGATTTCAATGGGTGTTTCACAACCAGGGCCACGTGGGTCTTCCCATTCACCACCAGTTTTCTGAATTGCACAGGTGGGACTTACATTCCCTACTCCTGTAATTATCTTGTCCTCAAGCTATGGTAACACACTGCCCCCTGCCCTCACCCAACCATGCCCTCACCCAAAAGTTTCTACCGCCTCTATCCTATCGCCTTCTCCCTACTCTCATTTCCCACCATCTTTGCATGCCAGCCTCTGCCAATGCACCTGCCCATCTTTTCCCAGCTCCTCTCCTTTTTCACTCCCATTTTCTGCATCTCCCTGCCGCACAGTGTCCCGATGCTGTTCAGGCAATATAGTCCCGTCACACTCTGCCAGACAGAATTCCTCTCTCCCCTCACCCGTACAGTGCTGTCCCTTCCTCATCTCTGCACCCTCCAGATTGCTGCTTCCCTTCCAAGTAACAGTTACATTCTGGTCCAACCTGCTGGAGTTGACACTTGTGTGTATGTGAGGTGTGCGTGCTTTTGTGAATGCCTGGTCTATGGTTTTCTTTCTTTTCTGATGAAGTTGTGGCCTAAAGCTAATGTGTAAGTGTTTTTAAATGTGCCTGTCTCCGGCTTAATGTGCCATCTGTGTGATAAGTAGCAATAGATCTTTTCTGTACATTGTTCAACGCTTTTTTTCTGTTACACATGCCTATGCACCACACAAGAGTCTGCTGTAGGTGGTTGGCTGGCTTTCTCTTATTCTACCCATTGTTCTATCTAGGAAGTTCCCTTATTGCCTGACATTTTGATTAGTTCTGCACAACTAGTGACCAATCAATTAAAATGATGCAGTTCTCCCTCTCTCGCTATATTTAAAATGTTTATTTAGAAGCTGTAAATATTAAAGAGGTATTCAGAAATTTTATATCTAGGGCAGACAAGTTACCTACACATGAAAAACTCAAGGCTGAGAGTTTTGACAGTGTGCATATTACCAAATCAATGACCTGTTTCACTCTTTTGATGTGGTTGGCAACATTGATATTTAATAGACAATATAATGTCCTTGGTTATCAGATTATTTCAGTGCAGATGCACTGAACTCTTGTGGAAGGAATCCAGTGTGATCTACATCTATACTCCGCAGACCACCATGAAGTGCATGGCAGAGGGTACGTCCATCCCATAATACCAGTTATTAGGGTCCATTCACGCATGGAGCACAGGAAGAATGATTGTTTGAATGCCCCTTTGCATGTAATAATTATTCTAGTCTAATCCTCATGATTCCTATGTGACCAATACATAGGGGGATTGTAATATATTCCTAGAGTCATCATTTAAAGCCAGTTGTTGAAACTTTGTTAACAGATGTTCTTGGGATAATTTTATCCAGTTCAGTTCCTTCAGTATATCTTGTGACACTCACACAGATGAAACAGACCTGTGACCATTCGTGCTGCTCTTTTCTGTATATGTTCAATAATCCCTGTCAGTCCTGTTTGGTATGGGTCTCTCACACTTCAGCAATATTCTAGAACCAGTTACCTAAGTGATTTGTAAGCAGTCTCCTTTGTAGACCGATTGCACTTACTCATTATTCTACCAATAAGCAAAGTTAACACCTGCTCTACCCTTGGCCTGAGCCTATGTGATCATCCCATTTCATATCCCTACAAAGTGCTACACCCAGATGTTTGTATAAGATGGTTGGTTACAACAGCGACTCATTGATATTATAGTCATAGGATACTATGTTTTTTCAGGGTTGTTTTTTTTGTGATAGTGGTGAGTGAGTTTGATGGACATGAAGGGGCACTAAATAGTAGCGTGTGACAAGATGGGAATTCGGATTAGACGGGAAGCATACTCAGATAGCCAAAGCAGTTAAGGTGACCACTCGTATAAAGTGGGAAATCTTGGTTAGAGTCCCAGTCCAGTACAAATTTTTTCACCATTGAATTCATTTCAATGCCCAGTTACAGCCGAGGTCAGAATTTCAGAACGCACTCATCTTTTATTTGTTGTTGTGTTTACAATGCTAGTTCCATTCTGGTTATTAGCATTCTAGAATATTTTGCACAAAACATGCTGGATCTTAAACCAAATACTGTACCATTTCTCATTATGCACATACAACTGTTAATCTTAAACACTTGAGCCACTAAACCTGCTACCCATTTAGTTCATAACTTCTCATTATGTTGTGTATCCCTGAATTCTTTAACTAACAAGTTTCCTTTTTTGACACTTCCACTTATTACCTTTTGTCAAGATTACCTTATTTTTAACAAGCACAGTAATCAATATAACTCAATTCACTAAGATTCTGTCTACCTCCTTCTGTGCTGCATTTCCAGATTCTACTTTCTGCTCTTACCCTCTGATTCACACTGGCTGCTTCAAAAAACTTTTCTTTTTCATACAACATTGCCAAGCAAGTCTTTGTCCCCCAAAGAACTTGGCACGTAGCTCGGTATAGTACATTCACGCAGGTGCGTTACTATTCACACAGTTTTAGCATCAATCAATCTTTTGTTGAGGCAGATAAATAATGACACAATTTTTCTGCATATTTCATCCACTTTAAACAAAGAATGCTGTTGTATACTTTCTGCAGATGAGCAACAGTGTTACCCTTGGAAAACAGATCGTGTCGCAAAACAGCGTCCATTTTTGTACTTCTAATTTTTAGTATTGCAGAATTTCAGCTTTTACAGTGAGTGCACGTGTAATAAGAACAAGTCAAAAGATAAAATAATGAGTACTCAGAGAAAAATATGTGATTAGAATTGCTAATCAATACTAATAATTACATATAGAATTACTTATGCATTTAATTTATTAGGTGATTCTTGATGTTTCAATATTTCTTTTTCACTATGTATATCTGAAGTGTATTTGGGAAACATGTAAGTTTTTGGCGAGACTTCTAATTGACATGATACCTGAGGACTGGGGTCTTTTTCAAGCATTGTTAATTGGCGGTGAATTCTTCGTAACTAATGTCTTCTGTGAATTGCTGTTGTGGACAGTTGCATTTTTCCATTTTGAACTTCATTGTGTGAACAATGTTATTGTTTCAAGTAGGTGTGTGTAGAGAGTGAAGCCATGACTAAAAGAATAACTCGTGGACAATTGATGCACACCTAATAAACAAGAAAAATGTTCTGAACTATGCATGTTTTCACATTTACTCAGTATTTTCACCATAATTTCTCTGCTTCGATTACACTGTATGTCCATATATTTTTCCTGTGTGTGATTGTGATGATCATACCAGCTTCACTTTCTATGTAAGAATGACAGATTCACAATTGTGTTAGTCAGTAAAAGTACTGTGATTAAAGAATCTTGACAGAATTACAAACACAAAATTAATCAAGACCCTCATTCTTTCACGAAAATTGTATCATGAAGTAGTCTCACAACAGTCATGATATGTGTGAACAGTGATCAGTAACCTAATAGTGGGTATACTAGTGTGCACATACATCAATATTTGCTGTGCAGAGTTAATTAAATGAACTGGTTTGCAAGTTTGTTACACATAGAACTGAATGAAAACGTGAACAACTGTCTGAATGTTATTCTATTTAAATGTTGATCATCTTCCACAATAACGTCAGAAGTCATTAACTTACTTCTAAAAATCCTTCCAGTGTGTCAGCTGATTAATATTTCTTTTCAGGGCATGTATACTGACTTTTCAAGCTACATGCTGATGACAGAATCATCATTAGAGGATCTGAGAGAAAAAGTCCCAGCAGAAGTGGCTCCCTCTTTGACAATTCGCCAGTTCCGACCAACCTTCGTTGTCAGTGGCACAGCACCGTATGAAGAAGACAATTGGGGATGGATACGAATAGGTGAAAATGTTATTCTGAAAGATGTGAAACCATGTACCAGGTAAGACTTAGGTAGTTACTGTAAGAAATAGTTTTTATCATCCATTTGTTCATAGTGTGTGTGTGCGCTCTCTCTCTCTCTCTCTCTCTCTCTCTCTCTCTCTCTCTCTCTCTCTCTCTCTCTCTCTCTCTCTCTGTGTGTGTGTGTGTGTGTGTGTGTGTGTGTGTGTGTGTGTGTGTGTGTGTGTGTGTGTGTGTGTGTGTGTGTGTGTGTGTCATTTTCCCTCTCCTTGGGGTGAGTAGTTGTATCAGGAGGCTAAGTAAGGGGAAAGAGGAGCAGAGTATGTGAGGAAAATTAGGGAATGTTTGCTAATGGCTGGGAGAGAGAGGCGGCAGGTGCTCAGCATAGGAATGTGGACCCAGTAAATTCATTCTGGCCACAGGCAGGGGAAATTGTGTGTAGCACATGATGTGGAGGAATGGATAAGGAAGGGGAGCTAGACAGAGGAAGAGGGTGACTGTGAAGAAGAAAGTGTTCCTGTGGGATGAGTGAAACAAGAGCCATGGGGCAGTAAATCCTGCAGTGAAAGAATTTTCTACTTCTATTAGTTTTTTAACTTTTGATCTTGCAATATTTAATTTATAAAATCTGTCAGTAGCATTTGCAAGTACAGACAGTAAAAGGTCATGTAAAATGTCTCTGTTGTCCCCTATGAATGTAGGACATCAGAGTTTGAATGTGGATTATAGCACCCATGTGAACAAGATAAGCCCACATTTCAAACAAAGATTTGATACTTGCGAAAGTACTAAAAAAAATTGACCTTGAAACAAACTAACATGGATTTGCCACCCAGGTGAATATTTAAACTTGAGAGGGGACAGTTTGTCATCTTATGTATATACACTTTTATCCATTTCCTGTACTGAGGTGTAAAATATGTAATTAGTATTTCTTTTATTGTGATTTGTCTAATGTGTGCTAGTGATACTCTTGCAGTGCCCAATTTAGATCACAAAAGTGAATTCATAACAACAGTGAAAAAATGCTGTGTGTTTAATACGAGTTACTGATCAAATGAATTTTCCAGAACTATGAAAGAAAATAATTGTAATTAACACAGCTTGTATAATTATGGCAGGAACTGTTGAAAGGTGAGGCTGAAAATAATCACTTGACTGAGCCACAATCCACCAAAGTAGAAATTAATACACTCCTGGAAATTGAAATAAGAACACCGTGAATTCATTGTCCCAGGAAGGGGAAACTTTATTGACACATTCCTGGGGTCAGATACATCACATGATCACACTGACAGAACCACAGGCACATAGACACAGGCAACAGAGCATGCACAATGTCGGCACTAGTACAGTGTATATCCACCTTTCGCAGCAATGCAGGCTGCTATTCTCCCATGGAGACGATCGTAGAGATGCTGGATGTAGTCCTGTGGAATGGCTTGCCATGCCATTTCCACCTGGCGCCTCAGTAGGACCAGCGTTCGTGCTGGACGTGCAGACCGCGTGAGACGACGCTTCATCCAGTCCCAAACATGCTCAATGGGGGACAGATCCGGAGATCTTGCTGGCCAGGGTAGTTGACTTACACCTTCTAGAGCACGTTGGGTGGCACGGGATACATGCGGACGTGCATTGTCCTGTTGGAACAGCAAGTTCCCTTGCCGGTCTAGGAATGGTAGAACGATGGGTTCGATGACGGTTTGGATGTACCGTGCACTATTCAGTGTCCCCTCGACGATCACCAGTGGTGTACGGCCAGTGTAGGAGATCGCTCCCCACACCATGATGCCGGGTGTTGGCCCTGTGTGCCTCGGTCGTATGCAGTCCTGATTGTGGCGCTCACCTGCACGGCGCCAAACACGCATACGGCCATCATTGGCACCAAGGCAGAAGCGACTCTCATCGCTGAAGACGACACGTCTCCATTCGTCCCTCCATTCACGCCTGTCGCGACACCACTGGAGGCGGGCTGCACGATGTTGGGGCGTGAGCGGAAGACGGCCTAACGGTGTGCGGGACCGTAGCCCAGCTTCATGGAGACGGTTGCGAATGATCCTCGCCGATACCCCAGGAGCAACAGTGTCCCTAATTTGCTGGGAAGTGGCGGTGCGGTCCCCTACGGCACTGCGTAGGATCCTACGCTCTTGGCCTGCATCCGTGCGTTGCTGCGGTCTGGTCCCAGGTCGACGGGCACGTGCACCTTCCGCCGACCACTGGCGACAACATCGATGTACTATGGAGACCTCACGCCCCACGTGTTGAGCAATTCGGCGGTACGTCCACCCGGCCTCCCGCATGCCCACTATACGCCCTCGCTCAAAGTCCGTCAACTGCACATACGGTTCACGTCCACGCTGTCGCGGCATGCTACCAGTGTTAAAGACTGCGATGGAGCTCCGTATGCCACGGCAAACTGGCTGACACTGACGGCGGCGGTGCACAAATGCTGCGCAGCTAGCGCCATTCGACGGCCAACACCGCGGTTCCTGGTGTGTCCGCTGTGCCGTGCGTGTGATCATTGCTTGTACAGGCCTCTCGCAGTGTCTGGAGCAAGTATGGTGGGTCTGACACACCGGTGTCAATGTGTTCTTTTTTCCATTTCCAGGAGTGTAGTAGTAGGTGGGTATAACTATACTCAGATCCCAAGCTGGCTCAGTTGTAACATAATCAGTCCAAAGAATAAGCAGTGTAGTGCAGAATCATTGTCAGTAGCCATGGAGAGGCATGCATAGAACGGAACTGAAAGCGGATCTGTGGCCATTTGGCATTAAAATGGCTGGCTGATGGCCTGCTTGTGGGCTGGAGATGCTATGGTTATCATGGCTTGCAGTGAGCGTGCCAGATGTAGGTGTAATGAGGCATTTGAGAGTATTGATATATCTAGTGGGATTACAAGAGAGACAAAAAAGGAAAGAATCATTTAGTGTGTTTGTTTATATTTGTGCACTGCAGTCACATGTGGCACTCTGTTTTGAGCCACAACAGACACCTGCATTCCACTGATTCTCCAACACCAGTTAACCTTTCATACAAATATAATCTTACACAATATAGATGTATCACACACTTACAGTTGCGAAATAAACCTTATGCCAATGTAATATCTATATTCACTGGGAAACTCCTCTTATCAACACAACTGAATGTGACCAATGATCTCAGTAAGCACTATGGTAAGAACAAAAACAGAAAATTCTCATCTACAGATTGGGCAAACTAAAACTGGCCCCGAAAATATTTAAAATAAGACTGATGCAGGATTGAGTCTTAATTAAAATTGCTGATGATCTGGAATCACTGCTTATTACAATACAGAATACACAGCTATTTTGCCACCAGTTTTGCTTTACAGACTTCGCTTGGGGCTTTGCAAAAACTCTTCCAAATCTTGCACACACGCACACATTTTCCATAAATGGTGTTTCACATGTTGTTGTTGTGGTCTTCAGTCCTAAGACTGGTTTGATGCAGCTCTCCATGCTACTCTATCCTGTGCAAGCTTTTTCATCTCCCAGTACCTACTGCAACCTACATCCTTCTGAATCTGCTTAGTGTATTCATCTCTTGGTCTCCCTCTACGATTTTTACCCTCCACGCTGCCCTCCAATACTAAATTGGTGATCCCTTGATGCCTCAGAACATGTCCTACCAACCGATCCCTTCTTCTGGTCAAGTTGTGCCACAAACTTCTCTTCTCCCCAAACCTATTCAATACTTCCTCATTAGTTATGTGATCTACCCATCTAATCTTCAGCATTCTTCTGTAGCACCACATTTCGAAAGCTTCTATTCTCTTCTTGTCCAAACTATTTATCGTCCATGTTTCACTTCCATACATGGCTACACTCCATACGAATACTTTCAGAAATGACTTCCTGACACTTAAATCAATACTGGATGTTAACAAATTTCTCTTCTTCAGAAACGCTTTCCTTGCCATTGCCAGCCTCTTTTTATATCCTCTCTACTTCGACCATCATCAGTTATTTTGCTCCCCAAATAGCAAAACTCCTTTACTACTTTAAGTGCCTCATTTCCTAATCTAATTCCCTCAGCATCACCCGACTTAATTAGACTACATTCCATTATCCTTGTTTTGCTTTTGTTGATGTTCATCTTATATCCTCCTTTCAAGACACTGTCCATTCCATTCAACTGCTCTTCCAAGTCCTTTGCTGTCTCTGACAGAATTACAATGTCATCGGCGAACCTCAAAGTTTTTATTTCTTCTCCATGAATTTTAATACCTACTCCGAATTTTTCTTTTGTTTCCTTTACTGCTTGCTCAATATACAGATTGAACAACATCGGGGAGAGGCTACAACCCTGTCTTACTCCCTTCCCAACCACTGCTTCCCTTTCATGTCCCTCGACTCTTATAACTGCCATCTGGTTTCTGTACAAATTGTAAATAGCCTTTCGCTCCCTGTATTTTACCCCTGCCACCTTTAGAGTTTGAAAGAGAGTATTCCAGTCAACATTGTCAAAAGCTTTCTCTAAGTCTACAAATGCTAGAAACGTAGGTTTGCCTTTCCTTAATCTTTCTTCTAAGATAAGTCGTAAGGTCAGTATTGCCTCACGTGTTCCAGTGTTTCTACGGAATCCAAACTGACCTTCCACGAGGTTGGCTTCTACTAGTTTTTCCATTCGTCTGTAAAGAATTCGTGTTAGTATTTTGCAGCTGTGACTTATTAAGCTGATAGTTCGGTAATTTTCACATCTGTCAACACCTGCTTTCTTTGGGATTGGAATTATTATATTCTTCTTGAAGTCTGAGGGTATTTCGCCTGTTTCATACATATTGCTCACCAGATGGTAGAGTTTTGTCAGGACTGGCTCTCCCACGGCCGTCAGTAGTTCCAATGGAATATTGTCTACTCCGGGGGCCTTGTTTCGACTCAGGTCTTTCAGTGCTCTGTCAAACTCATCACGCAGTATCGTATCTCCCATTTCATCTTCATCTACATCCTCTTCCATTTCCATAATATTGTCCTCAAGTACATCGCCCTTGTATAGACCCTCTATATACTCCTTCCACCTTTCTGCTTTCCCTTCTTTGCTTAGAACTGGGTTTCCATCTGAGCTCTTGATATTCATACAAGTCGTTCTCTTATCTCCAAAGGTCTCTTTAATTTTCCTGTAGGCGGTATCTATCTTACCCGTAGTGAGATAGGCCTCTACATCCTCACATTTGTCCTCTAGCCATCCCTGCTTAGCCATTTTGCACTTCCTGTCGATCTCATTTTTGATACGTTTGTATTCCTTTTTGCCTGTTACACTTACTGCATTTTTATATTTTCTCCTTTCATCAATTAAATTCAATATTTCTTCTGTTACCCAAGGATTTCTACTAGCCCTCGTCTTTTTACCTACTTGATCCTCTGCTGCCTTCACTACTTCATCCCTCAAAGCTACCCATTCTTCTTCTACTGTATTTATTTCCCCCATTCCTGTCAATTGCTCCCTTATGCTCTCCCTGAATCTCTGTACAACCTCAGGTTCTTTTAGTTTATCCAGGTCCCATCTCCTTAAATTCCCACCTTTTTGCAGTTTCTTCAGTTTTAATCTACAGGTCATAACCAATAGATTGTGGTCAGAGTCCACATCTGCCCCTGGAAATGTCTTACAATTTAAAACCTGGTTCTTAAATCTCTGTCTTACCATTATATAATCTATCTGATACCTTTTAGTATCTCCAGGGTTCTTCCAGGTATACAACCTTCTTTCATGATTCTTAAACTAAGTGTTAGTTATGATTATGTTGTGCTCTGTGCAAAATTCTACCAGGCGGCTTCCTCTTTCATTTCTGTCCCCCAATCCATATTCACCTACTATGTTTCCTTCTCTCCCTTTTCCTACACTCGAATTCCAGTCACCCATGACTATTAAATTTTCGTCTCCCTTCACAATCTGGATAATTTCTTTTATTTCATCATACATTTCATCAATTTCTTCGTCATCTGCAGAGCTAGTTGGCATATAAACTTGTACTACTATAGTAGGTGTGGGCTTCGTATCTATCTTGGCCACAATAATGCGTTCACTATGCTGTTTGTAGTAGCTTACCCGCATTCCTATTTTCCTATTCATTATTAAACCTACTCCTGCATTACCCCTATTTGATTTTGTGTTTATAACCCTGTAGTCACCTGACAAGAAGTCTTGTTCCTCCTGCCACCGAACTTCACTAATTCCCACTATATCTAACTTCAACCTATCCATTTCCCTTTTTAAATTTTCTAACCTACCTGCCCGATTAAGGGATCTGACATTCCACGCTCCGATCCGTAGAATGCCAGTTTTCTTTCTCCTGATAACGACATCCTCTTGAGTAGTCCCCGCCCGGAGATCCGAATGGGGGACTATTTTACCTCCGGAATATTTTACCCAAGAGGACGCCATCATCATGTAATCATACAGTAAAGCTGCATGCCCTCGGGAAAAATTACGGCTGTAGTTTCCCCTTGCTTTCAGCCGTTCGCAGTACCAGCACAGCAAGGCCGTTTTGGTAATTGTTACAAGGCCAGATCAGTCAATCATCCAGACTGTTGCCCTTGCAACTACTGAAAAGGCTGCTGCCCCTCTTCAAGAATCACACGTTTGTCTGGCCTCTCAACAGATACCCAACAGATACCCCTCCGTTGTGGTTGCACCTACGGTACGGCTATCTGTATCGCTGAGGCACGCAGGCCTCCCCACCAACGACAAGGTCCATGGTTCATGGGGATGGGGGGGGGGGGGGGGGGGGGAGGGAGTGTTTCACATAATACTCAACAATGAACACACACCATTTTATTGTGAGCACCATTTTGTGTTGCATTCAGCTAGTCACTCAACACATTTTTTACGTGACCGTTTTCCCAAACTGTCCCATAACTGATATAAGACCTGAAATAAAAATACAAATCAGATAGGAATAAATTAATCCCCATAGCCGAATGAAATATGAAACAGTACTAGTGATTGCCAGTACTCTACGAAGTAGATTACAATTTCCTGTATCGAACTGCTTGTACAACTAAGTAAGAAGCCGCTATGGAAGCATTTTGCACTCGGCTGTAAGTGAGGGCATGCGCCAAGGGTCATAAACCAGCCGGAAGACTGCACAGTAGAATTCATGGAAGATGCACATGCAATAAACAGTGCAGGTGGTGAGACTGGCCTGTGCTTTGAGGCAAGCCATGCCGTGCACTGGTTGCACTAAACTCACAATATAGATATCTCCAGATTTTTCCAGGAAAGTGGAGTCTGTTTTAACAAGCTGTATACACGCCATTTTTTGCAGCGTCCCTGAAAAGCACTATTTTGGACAGAGTGGCAGTCAGTCGGAATTTGTTGAAATACACAGATCACTAAGATAACACCTCGGAGTGGAGTGGAACAGGAAAGTTCAGGACACCCTTAAAGAATGTGTGACATAGCCACTACATCTGGGCCACTGCAAAAACAGAGTGTTTAATGAAATGAAAAAACAGCTACCACTAGTTAACCTAAAAAATTTAGGAATGGTAGCAAGAAACAGCAGTCCTTACAGAGGTCCACCTGCGTTGGTTGGCCTGTGAATGTAGACAAAGCTGGGGAAAGAAAATGACGAAGTTTTTTAGCACCAAATGTAACAAGTTTTGTAACGGATTAACCGTAATTCTCACTGATCAGCTCTTGGAATATTTATTGTTCAGCCAATTAGAATTAGCATATGTCAGAAAACACAGAGAACAAAGTCTTCCTTGTTGAAAGCAGACTGTAGAAAGTTACTGGCTAGGCAGGTGCCTTCTCAGGCAGACTGCACTTCAGCAGCAAGTGGCTTACATCCAGCTAAGTTGAACTTAGTCAGATGTTTTTGCTACAGATCCTTTGACTGATTCCACAGCCACTTCACCAACCACTTAGAGTATGAGTATAGCAAGATCGGGCTGCAAATTGTAGGGACAGTCGAGCACTTTTAATGATGTTCAATAATTTCCGTTTTCAGTTTGAAGGTGTGCTTACAGCTAGAATTTAAACATGCTTTCGACTTCAGTTATAGAAGCAAATGCATACCCTTCTATGTGCTTTCTATATTTATTCTCTAACTTTTGGTAATCACAGTACAACTCCTGCAAATAATAATGTTTATCCAGATATACATCCATTTGACTCGTACCCCAGATCCCATGCCGAAGTGCCAAGGCTCTGGATTATTATTGTCAATGATTGTTTAACCACTTCTTTTACATTGTTATGGAATAAATTGAGTAACTAAAATCTTTGTTTAATTTTGTAGATGATCAAACTTCTGTATCATTGTTTTGGTGAGGAGCATTTTAATTATGTCAGACAGACAGGGCCACTTGAATGTCTCCAATGAAAGATTCACATTTTAAACTGCCACCACCCATAAACCACAACTGACAACTTAATGTCTACTCCTCTCACTCAGTCAAACATAATAAAACAGAAAAGAACTTTGCCAGAGTAGGCAGGAGATGAGCATGTGCAAGCATGTGACAGATTCCAGTTGGTGCATCGTAATCGTGACATTCATTAACAAGGGTCATTTCCATATCACACTCATAAATATTTTCCAGGTCAGTTTTATTTTGCACATAGACTGTAGTTAAGATTATAACCAGGTATAATTCATTAGTCTTAAGAGATAAGGACACCATTAGTGTTGACTGAATCACACAATTCCATAAGTGAAGAAAACGTCCTTGTTATTATACTTGTTACTAAATGCAGCATTTTACTGTGGTCTTATTGGAACAATTGTTTTAGGGCATAAGCTTTCAAAAATTTGCCTGTGATGTCGCCAACACTGTTGAATGCTCCGTCTTGTCTAAATCTAAAGTTTTGACAATGGTTGCTGCATTCTTAAGACAGCGTGGAGGGAGGCCCCTGCATCCAAGGCTAAAAGTGTTCTGTTCAGTGACGGTTATTTTACGAGATGTGAGACTGTATCCAGAAAACTTTTATGTTGAAGGTGGATGTTGATTTTATATGAGAGATAGCAAATGAGGAATTGTAAATGCTTCTGTAATTAATAATGTTGATGAGCATTAGGTGATGAATATAGTGGACTATGACATAAGGGTCTAGACAGAGTAATGTATGGAGGTTTGGATTGGTCCTGGGGAGCATGTACAGATAACCAAAGTGGTTAAGGTGATCACTCGTGATAAGCAGGAAATCTGGGTTTGAGTTGCGCTCCACTGCAGATTTTCACATGTCACTGATGGGTATAGTACTGCTGTACCTAATAAAATTTATTTCTAAGAATTCACAATCAGCAAACAAATCTTGAATTTTTTGTGCAGCTGTGGGCTGTCAACAAGGTCTTTTCTTTCAGATAAGCATGTAAGTTCATCTGTAAAATATAGGTTTTAAGCTTCTGGTGCCTAAATCTGAAAATCGTAAGTGGTTCATTGTAGAAATTATTATGTCTTGCTTGGGATTTGAATATTGGTCCACACCCTTTAATGGTAAACTATTGCTTCCGAGCATTGTAATTTTTTTTAGCAGGGTGTTATAATGTTCAGTTGTTTTCTTGGTCAGAATTGTCAATAAGTTAAAAAATTGTAAAGTTGAAATATAATTGTATTGTGACATATGCTTAACAGTTGCTTTGAACATTGCAGGTGTGTTATGACAACTGTCCACCCAGACACAGTTAAGAAGTTTGATGATTTAGAGCCTTTGAGGACCTTGAGAAAGTAAGAAAAACAATATCTTAATTTTTTTAGAAGAAACTGACTATATTTAATTTGTGACATATGAAATTCAGAATGACAGCTGGTCTTAGATTTTGGCTTTGGATTTTGTAATGCAGTGTACAACATTTGAATATCTCGGCTAAGAAATTGCTTGACTAATACATGCTTCTAATGACAGTTATTAAGGTACCAATAGATTTCTTCTTAAAATACTTGGAAAGTAAATTTCTGATTTTTCTTCAAAACTGCTTGTGAAACAGATTTGCTCAGTGCAAGTTATATACGGAGAATCCAAGGCTCCTGATGCCCTACAGCATACTAAAAATTATGATGTTGGCCGAGAGTTATAAAAGAAAGTGAAATAATCTCCGTTGACATTGTGCCCTCTATTTGTTTAGTGTTAATACAGCAGTAGTCTTACAGTAACTTTAACAGAATTGTTTCCTGAGAGAGATGGTGCTGTAGTTGTTACCCATTTTTTGTTCAAAATCCCTGATGCCTTATCCTCATCTAGATTTCTTACAATTTTGCTGCAGGTTGATGTCCAATGTGGTTCCTACAGTAGAGGCATGGCTGATTCTTCTTGCCATTCACATCCATCCAAGCTAGTGAAAAATACTGAATGATGTTGAGGGTCATCATTGATGGAGCTCTAGAGCTCTTTTCCTTCTTTAATAGTGTAAAATATTAGGTCCTAGCCATCCATGTGTACTAACCTAGTTTTCCTTCGTAGTCATGCTAGTGAGTGGAGTAGCACTGCAGTAGGTACCACACTGGACTCTCATTCGGAAGGGTGGCACAGTCAAATATATCTGGCCATCCTGATTTAAGTTTTCTGCGATTTCCCTAAATTGCTTAAGGCAAATGCCTGGATGGTCCTTTGAAAGGGCATGACCACTTTCCTTCTCCATTCTTCCCTAATCCAAACTTCTGCTCTGCTTTAATGAACTCATTATTGAGAAGACATTAAACAGTAGTCGTCTCCTCCTCCTCCTCCTCCTCCTCCTCCTCCTCCTCCTCCTCCTCCTCCTCCTCCTTTTTAGTTGCCTCAGCCAGTTTCCAGCTGCAGGGGGAAAGGGAGTTTTCCCTAATCTTAAATGGTGGTGGTCTGACCCAACTAGGTAGATTTGAAGGAGAAGTATTTTCAAAGCTCTATCACTTACACCATCATACATTGCAAAAAAAGTTCGAAATACCCAGCAAGGAGGCAGCACCTTACAGAAGAGCTGAGGCAGTAGCAGGAGAGCCAATGAGAAACCCTACATTCTGCTCCTCATTCTGTTTGGCTGAAAGGCCTACATGTTAAATAATTTTGTGAAGCAGTTTGGAACTCGTAAAATGGGGGAGTTGGCCAGCAGAAATCAGAAAGAAGTAGCAGCATTTTTATTGTGTATGGTACAGGGCGATCTTTCATGATCGCCCAAGTTACTTAGTGCTAAACAGAAACCTGACAGAATCCAAACTGTGTTCCCAGGTGTGAGTGTGGAATTCTGCTTAGGATCTTTCTGTTTTTCCTCAGTGTGTTGCGGTTTAGCAAGTGTGGACTTGTTGGGTAAAGACAGAGACTTCAGATCAGAGTGTTGAGCCATTAGCTACTTGTAGGTGGTGTGTGATGACAGCGACACATTTGGCTAGGCTCCATTTATGTCAATAAATTTAATTAGTTTCCATGCTGATTTGGGACTAATGTATTGTGTGACTCTTTCCTCATTCACTTTGAACTATGTCCCAGTTTTGTTGTGTGATTATCAGCAATAATTGCTAATAGCCACTTGAAGGTGGTGTATGGAACTGTTAGTGGTGAACATTTTCCAGTACAGTGATCAGGCTTTTCCTTGGAACTAGTTAAATAGCTACTGGGCTTTTTGTTATTGGTTTTTAGTAGTGAAGTTCACCACTGTCTCCCTAGGTTAAGCGAGGCTGGCAACCCTTATTTACATTACTTGATCTAGGAGTTCTTCCATAGTAGAGGTAGCATCCTTTCAGGTTGGACACAAATCAGTGCAATCAGTGTACAAAAGAGATTGCTTACAAATCACTCATGTGACCGGTTCTAGAATATTGCTCAAGGGTGAAGCACTCGTACTAGGCAGTATTGAATGTATACAGAGAAGGACAACACAAATGGTCACATGTTTGTTTAATCTGTGGGAGAGTGCACAGAGATACTGAAGGAACTAAACTGGCAGACTCTTGAAGACAGGTGTGATCTATTCTGGGAAAGTCTATAAAAAAGTTTCAAGCACCGGCTTTAAATGATTACTGTTGGGATATATCACAGTGTCCTATGAATAAGATTTGAGGCATTCAAACACTCATTCTTCCTGTGCGCCATATGTGAATTACACAGGAAGAAACCCTAATAACTGGTACAATGGGACATATTGGTACCCGCTGCCATCCACTTCATGGTGGTTTGCAGTGTATAGATGTAGATGTAGGTGTAAGTGCAAATGTCTTAAGGCAATGCTAAATTAGTCTTTTTCTTGATTCATCAGGGACTGTGTCAACAATAATTGAAAAGAATGGCTGTTTAATTTCACTGATTTCTGTTCTAAAACACAATCATTTAACAGTTGTATCATCTGGTTTTAAATTTGTGGGCTTAAACATTTTGTTTCAGTTTTTTCATTAGAAAGATATGCCATCAGAAGAGGATCATGTCTGTAGAGTAGATGTATTATGTTTAAGAAATTACCACTTTGTTTCTTTATTTGATACTCAAGATGGCTGTGAAAACCAGTTTGATGTGGAGCTAATATTCTTGTCACATCCATTTGATCATACCCTTCAACAGAAACTGTTTTAATGGTTTTGCCACGTTTCCACATTCTGTAAGTAATGCACACCATTAAATGTGTAGAGCAAGTTTCACATACTTTTTATTTTCTTGCTTAGACCTAGCCAATCATTAATTTGCGCATCCCACCATGTATTTTCTCCATCTCCAAATAACCAGCACACAACACAGTATACTGCATAATCAAATAATTCCATTTTCTGACCCTTTTTAATATAATTTGATGATAATCACAGTAAAGCAATCTTTTGGTCTTAGTTTCACTAGGGAAATGACCTTGATGGCTTGCATCCAGTTTATTATAGAATAATGTTCTATCAATGTTAAAAGGTATGTTTTGCTGATCACCCTAAAGCTGAGAAGAACACTCTGTTTATGGAGAATTGGCATCTATTTCCGACAGTCGGTTTTCAAATGGTACAGCACCAGAATTTTCACTGATATTCATTTTAACAGCTGGTATTCTGTCCCCTATGAAGTTGCAAACTGTCAGAATCTTCTCCTCTTCCTTTTTTTTTTTTTTTTTTTTTTTTTTTTTTTTTTTTTTTTTTTTTTTCCCCAACTGTAATGACTTCCACTTTAAACTTTTAAATCATCAGACTTTTCTCCAATTTCACTTTTGTTACTACTTCTAGTATGTGTCTTTTTTGGGCCTTTATCTGTCTTCATTGTTTTTCTAACTTCTTTGTCTAGGCAGTCATTGGAATTATTTCTCTTTTTGATGGATTTTGCCCAAAGAAGAATAAATAAATAAATAAATTAGAATGTACACTACACTACTGTGTGTCACCCTACAGGAAAAGTTACATGGTTTTGGTTCAGGATTCCTCCAGTAATGGCCACATGCTTGTAGATGTGGAAGACACATGTTACTGAATGCTACTTGGTATTAAGTGTGTAAAGGATGTTCGAATGAAAGATTTTGTTTGGGAGTATCATTCTGCTGTCTAACACTAAAGTATGCCATAACCTTGCTTTTGTTGTGTGTATTGCAGCATTAAAGGCAGTGACTGCATTGGAATTACTGGGACTCGAATATGTTATTAGTGAGGAGGAACACGCCTTTGATATTATTGTATGTTTTGGGTCCAGATTGAGAGCTGAGTGGTAGTTAGAGAAATGTTATTTGAAGACACTAAAATGTACAGTGGTTCTATTAAATATTGTGCATCCATTTTTATTGACATTGTTCCATATCAATTGCAGTATTGGCACTCTGTGCATAGGCAACTGAGAAAGTAAATATTGTACTGAGAGTGCTCCCCTCCCCTCCCCAACCTACTAGAACAGTGAAACTTGACACTGTCTCGTAGCCATTTTTCCCCTTGTGTGTCAACAATATTCCCAATTTAGAGCATGAAGTACTAATGGCCTCAGTCAGTTAGGTTGCACCAGACTGTATGAAAGTGATTAGTCATAAATTAAACCTTTCATTGTTGGTATATGTTATTTTATGCATTAGTATGTTTCTGTTTTCATTTTTGTGACATAATCATGTACAGTAAAATGTTCTAAGCAACTCGCACGATATTCCATTAATTAATGTATCATTCTTATTGCCTTGTTGTTACCAAATTTGAAAATATATTGGTTTCTTTTCCAGATATCGTAAGGTGACCAAAAAGTCAGAACTGGCTATTGAAGGGGAAGCACCAGTACTTGGTCGGTATTTGGGACTGCACCAAGGTGGTTCTGTTAAAATTGGTGACGAGATCTTTGTTCCTGCTTAAAGACGGAGAAATTTCTGCTTGTCGTAGAGAAGAATTAAATACCAATACATAAAAATGAAACTGATGGGATGTTTGTAAGTTGCCATAAAAACATTTGTGTACAAGGAAATTGCCCCTATGAAGAGTGGCACTGGTACAATTTTATGGGTATTGTCATATTTTTATAAGTTTGTGTTGGAGAGAAGTGAATATTCTTTAAACTGAAGAGTACTTACTTGAAGTCCATTGTATTAAAAGCAGTCCAGAAATTGTCTGGCAGCTCTTACACATTTTTATAAAAGAGACTTTTTGAAAGTCTACAAAGATTGTAACCTTGCATTTACAAAATAAATAGACTAAAAATCATATAAATGCAGTATCATTGTAAAAATAAGAGAATCCTCTGTTATTAAGATGACATTTGCTATGAAGGAAAATGCCATAAAAAAGGGAAATGTTACAAAAGATGCTGTTGTTACCAAAAGTTGATGTTAAGAATTGGCAGGTCATGAGATGTGATGACGGCCTATCCTGGGTGAATATTAGACAATTGTGCATTAACATCTCTTGGGAATAACAACACAGCCCCTTAATAGCACTGCATAATGCAAAACTGTGATAGGATATGTTGTGCTGTAGACCTCTTCAAAACTAGGAGCATGGTAATAGTTGGCTGAATCGGATGAAGTTTGAACGGTTTTGTTGTGCTACTGTCAGCCAGTTGTGCAGTGCTGTGGATTTAAATTTACAGTAATCAAAAATTATTCCTTCCCCTGTCAATAGTTACAAATTCTTTGACAGTCTGTGAAATTAAGTGGTTTCATTTTCAGTGATATACAGATACCTCTTTTATTTATAATCCATAGGGATTTCAATACAGCTTCATCAGAAATGACAAACTGCCTATTGGCTTCTGTCTCGAGTTCGATGGCTGACACTCATCTGATGATTTTACTGACGTTTCACCAGCACGAGTGGCTGGCATTGTCAAAGCTTCACCCTCCATTGCAGGTGGTGAACTGGAACCGAGCTCACGGCAGCAGACTATAGGTACCTGGTGTGTCAACATCCGAGGGCTTCCCCGCGGTCATTTTTGGTGTGGTTATCCTCTTGCTACCTGCAATGGTCATTCGCCATCTGTTTACCTTAAGGCTTTCCTCTTTCTTGTTGAAGCTATTCGCATGTTTTTGTATTTATACAGCTTCTATAAACAAGCGGATGTGATAGTGCTTCTCTACAGCCAGAATTTCTGTGTCGACGAATTTTATTACGTGGTCGGTCTCGCTCAGTGTGTACTCTGCCATGGAAGATTTCTCCATCTGCCCCAACCTGCAATGTCACTTATGTTCTCTGATCCTGGTTTTGATTGATCATCCAGTCATTCCGGCATAAACTTTTCCGCATGTGCATGGTATGCAGTATATTCCCCACATTGCAAGTGGGCCCCTTTTCTCCTTTGCTGATCGAGGACACTCTTTGATCTTCCTTGTCAGTTTGAAAATCGTTTTTACACTGTGTTTGTGCAATATTCGGCTGATTCTGTCCATCCCTCTGGGAATGTATGGCAGAAAGGCCATACCCGACATTTCTTTTTCTGATTTCTTACTTCGCCGAGTGTTTGGCTCTGTTACACTTTCTAATATAATTTGTGGAGTACTAATTGCTCCTCAGAACATTTTCCAGGTGTTGAATTTCACGTCTGAGGTGCTGTAGCTCACATATTCATCCTGCTCGCATTATGAGCATATTAATCATGCCTGATAACAGATGAATGTCGGCCGAAGAACCAGAGATAGAAGCCAATAGGCAGTTTGTCAACCAGTGGCCATGAAAGCCTTAACAATTTTGTTCATCAGAAATGCCAGTTTGTATTGAAGTTTCAGTTGCACAGTGGAAGCTGCTATTTGTGTGAGGTCTTGTATTTTTTCTTATTCTGACAAATGTTTCAGATCTTGCGTTATAACACATCATGTATGGAGTGGAGGAAAAATGACTGTTTAAATGCCTGTGAATGCACGATAATTAGTCAAATCTTGTGTTTGTGGTCTGTGTGGGAGTGATAAAGAGGTGGTTTGTAGTATATTACTAGACTCCTTACTTAATACTGCTTCTTGATACTTTGTAAGTAGGCTTTCATGCATGTACCATCAGGCATCTACCATTTTGTTTCTCAGTATTTTTGTGATTCTCTCCCATGAATTGGACAAATCTGTGACCTTTCCTTTGTAAACTGATTGCTCTTCTAAATAGCACAAGTCTTCAAACATTTCTTAGTGAAAAAGACTTTTGCTACTCTCAAATTTTAATACCCATGTGGAATGACAAGATCATGTAGATAAAATTACACATTCAGAAATCTAATAATGATGCTTCTTTAAAAGAGCTATGTCTCATAAATACAGCATTAACAGAACATGTAATTTTAACAGAAAAAAATACACGTAAAAAGTTTAACCTTGTAATCCTAGTGCAATTTCTGAAGTAAAGATTTCCAGTCACAGAGTTTATATGATGACAGCCAGTAGATATAGTGAAATAGTGACAAGTAGCAACTTTCATAGCTTCTCACAACCATAAAGGGCCTTATAAATGCCACATGTCTCATAAGACTGAGTTAAAGCAGATAACAAGGCACATGATCCTGCACACGTGTCTTGATGTGAAAGATTTACAGTAGGAATGGAAAGGTGGTAACTAAACTGAAATATACAGAAGACAAGGGTAAATGGTGGGGTCCAGCACTTTACATTATGTAGGGTGATTCAGCTAAACTGTCACGTAGAATATAGAATAAAGACACAGTTACCAGAGCAGGATAAACAACAATAACTAATATGTCACACTAAATGCATGTTTGCTGAGCATACACAAAGTGCCTCAATTTTGTTCCTATTTGTACGTACATGGAATTTCAATATTCAACAAATAAAATAGTCCCAGAACTTCCTGAAATCAGAAACATTAAATCAGAGCTGGTTTGAGAACATTTTTCCTCACAAGCAACTTATCAGTTGATGCTCCCCTTCTCCTCCTCTTTACCTGCCTACACTTTCATCTGTATCAGTTTTCACTACCATTTGCGATACAAATGTATATTAATCCTGCACTTGGATGGTACTGACATCCCTCAGCTTGGTGACCCAAGCAGCCACTACTAATTGTTCTATGTCCTGCAAGGAAATGTTAAATGTGTGGTGCCTCTGGTGCTCCTTTTATCTTGGCGCTTCAACTGTTGGCTTGTGTTCCCTTAAACCAGCTCTGCATTAAATTGTAAGAAGTATCAGGATGCATAAACTGATCAATGACCCACATGTTGCCCAGTGCGGATGCCTATACCCACTACCCATGGTAGATGAGGCAAAGGACATGACATTTCTCCTCCTCATGGCAAAAGAGTGAACCACTGTGTCAGTGTGAATATTGCATTCTGGTCATATCATCACATACTAACGGTCACTGCCTTGTTCTAATGGCGTTGTTTCCATTTAAACAAGGTGATTGCTCGGGAGGTATTCATGTTCCTTATAGTGGAAGTCCCTGTTGTTGATATGCACCACAAAATTGTGACAGGACTTCATTCAAATGACATGGGTTGTGTCAACTAGGTGGTGTGGGGGAGATGCATGAGCTATTCTGGGCCGATACAATTTTTTTTTTTTTCCCTCCACACAATAGCACCATTTAGTATCACTTACATAACATGAAATAAATTTACACTTGGGGATACAAATAGTTCAGTTTCTGAAATTAAATTGTCACAAGAAATTTTATGAAAACCTAGTGAAAATGTTTTTGAAATCCCTGCTGCCTACCACCCACTATGAAAGCTGAACACCCACTAGCCCACTAGGGGGAGGTACGAACTAGGTTGACTACTACTGATATATGTGGTCGAGAGGTTGAAACAACAATGGATACTTTGTTTCTGTTGATTAAGTCAACAGTTTCATCACTAGAAATGAAGAAGCAAGATATCTGGCCTTAATGGAGACCTGATATACACAGGATAAAGACAGTGAATGGTAACACTAAACACCTCCATGCAAACTATGAAACACATGCAACCTAGTCTGTATCTTTTACACTGTGTGAAAGATCAGGTAACCAGAAAAATTGTCAAAGAACCAATTTGGTCAGTATGATTCTACAACACTTGTCTAATGACACCTACTAAATCGAAGATGGTGTTACTTTATGGGGGGGGGGGGGGGGGTGGGCGTCAAAAAAAAAATTGTATCGGCCCAGAATAGCTCGTGCATCTCCCCCACACCACCTAGTTGTAACAGACAAGTTGGTGCCGCCCGCCCACCCTAGACACAATCAAAGACGTGCGAGAGGTATGTGGGGATGATTACATATATAACAGTCTCTTGCAGCATTTAAGACACAAAATACAGCAAACCAAGATGAATTAATTGTCACTGATTGAATTTCACAAGTAATTGCAAAAAGTGGTAACAGTTGCAATATTAGATAAACTGTAATAACACTCTCTTATAAAACAATTTATTTCAACAGTAATGCATCAGGGTATACAGGAAATAGTAGAAATGTTGCCCCTGACCAGTAGCATTGTAAAGCGACAAATTGAAAAAAATGGCAGTTAAAACTGTGGGAAAAAAAGGGAAAAAGAATACATTTAAGCGTTCTTCAAAATTTTGCATTTTCCTTTGTAATGGAACTGACAAATGGACTTCATTTTGTTATCTTATACACTATCGTTGTGTTAAAAAGCATTTACTTAATGTAATACTAGGTTAGGTGTTGCGATCAATAATAGATATTGGAACTGTATGTTCTTTGTAGCTTATGACCGTGATCTTTGGTCTACAACAGGTTTGTGGCACTTGAGTTTTGGCCGTGGTTGAGTGTAGTTGTTTTTCTAGTTTTGGCAATAAATGTGTGTTTTTGTTACAAATAAACCATCGAATACTGCATCATGATTTCGATAGTCCAGTGCTAATTAAAAAACCCGCACCTTTTCTTGGACCCAGAGCAGCAAAAGAAGCATCACCTAGACAACGAGAAGCCACGTGGACAACGCAGACTCAGCAGCATCGACAATGGAGACATCATGGCCAGCTCTACAAAAGTACTATACAGCCATTAGCCACATTGTAACAGTGTCCTTATGGAGATAACTTTTCCAGCATAGTAGAAAGGGTTCATGACACCATGCAGCTGTATGAATCTGCCACTGTGGATAATAATGCTGTATTGATGACATATGTACATTATTTTGATGAAAACACCATATTATGAGAAGAAATGCTACTCACAATAAATATCATTGCATGTACAGCAGGATTATTTACATTTAATACTGTGAAAACATACTTTACAAAAAATAATATTCTTTTGAATTTTATTGTTGCATGAACTACTGATGGAACACAATCAATGGTACTTTACTATCGTAGATTTATTGCTTGTTTGAAGAAAGAAGTGCTTGGATTCATTGTGTGGTGCACAAACTTATAATAGGTAGACATATAAGTGCAAGTCTCCATTCATTATTAAATATAATAGTTTGAGAGATAAACAAGATCAGATACAATTAAAAAAAAAAATAGAATGTTTCAACAGCTTTGCCAGGACATTTATGAAGATTTTATTAGGTTTGGTTTTGCAGACACAAGTTTGGTGGCTGCAAAATCGTACATCTTTGGCTTGTTTTGTGTTATTAAAATGATAACCGTCATAAATTTTTTTGAAAGTAATAATGAGACCCATGTGCGTTGACAGTTAATGACAGTAAAAAAAATGCCTTTTCTTTGACACATTTAATTTTGTCAATTTATTGATTCAAGGAGCTAATATGCCTTTAGCTTTCAAAAGTACTGTATTTATTGACAGATTCCAACTACTTCATTATAATCTATTGAAAAGAGAATTTTATCATGTTTCTAAATTATCATCTATAATGCATGAGATGAAAGGACAGTAATGGTTTCAATAGGGACTTTCACTGAGTCAAATTGAATGTGGGAAGACTATTTGAAGATATTTTGAAGCTGAAGGTGTATGACTAAATAGAAAATCCTTTTGCCACAAAGACTGAGGAGACTGCTCCAAGTTACCAGGAACTGTTATAAATTAGAAATGAAGAAGAAAGTTACATTAATTAGATAGTGATGGATATGAAAACCTATGGCAAATTGCTTCCTTCCTCATATGTTTTAGAATCACACTTTAATGCTGTTAACCATATTACAGTCAAAGAATGAAACCCCCTGAATATATCTGGGAGGAGACCTTCATTTGTTCCTTACAAAAATTATGCCAGATATCCAGAACTTAGTTTACAGCATTAGCCTCAGGGATCTCATTAATAATTTAATAACCTAACAGTAATTTCATCAGACTTCATGCTTATGTTTGCAAAGTATAAATGAAAGATAGTTAACTATAGTAAGCTGTTTTAAAAATATGTATTCTGCCAAACGTAATGAAAATTTGACATGACAGATTTGGAAGATAATTATTATTGTATGCTTGAACTTCCTGTAAGTCCATTCATGAATTTTTTGCAGTTATTTGTCTATTTTATAAATCACTATTACTATGGTGGGAAACAGTGGTTGGGAAGGGAGTGAGACAGGATTGTAGCCTACCCTCGATGTTATTCAATCTGTATATTGAGCAAGCAGTACAGGAAGCAAAAGAAAAATTTTGAGTAGGGATTAAATTCCATGGAGAAGAAATTAAAACTTAAGGCTTGCCGATGACATTGTAGTTCTGTCAGAGACGACAAAGGACTTTGAAGAGCAGTTGAACGGAATGGACAGTGTCCTGAAAGGAGGACATAAGATGAACATCAACAAAAGCAAAATGAAGATAATGGAATGTAGTTGAATGAAATCAGGCAATACTGAGGGAATTAGATTAGGAAATGAGACACTTAAAGTGATACATGAGTTTTGGCATTTGGGCAGCAAAATAACTGATGATGGTCAAAGTAGAGAGGATATAAAATGTAGACTGGCAATAGCAAGGAAATCATTTCTGGAGAAGAGATATTTGTTAATATCAAGTACGGATTTAAGTGTTGGGAAGTCTTTTCTGAAAGTATTTGTGTGGAGTGTAGCCATGAATGGAAGTGAAACATGGATGATATATAGTTTAGACAGGAAGAGAATAGAAACTTTCGAAATGTGGTGCTACAGAAGTATGCTGAAGATTGGATAGGTAGATCACGTAACTAATGAGGAGGTACTGACTACAATTGGGGAGAAGAGGAATTTGTAGCACAACTTGACTAAAAGGCGAGATCAGTTGGTAGGACATGTTCTGAGGCATCAAGAGATCACCAATTTAGTACTGGAGGGCAGTGTGGAAGGTAAACATCATAGAGGGAGACCAAGAGATGAATACACTAAGCATGTTCAGAAGGATGTAGGTTGCAGCAGGTACTTAAAGATGAATAAGCCTGCACAGGGTAGGGTAGCATGGAGAGCTGCATCAAACCAGTCTCGGGACTGAAGACGACGACGATGACGACGACGACATTACTATGGAACCAGCAGGTGATTCGAAAATTTTGCTACTAACAGAAATACAAGAATGTGTTGTAGGTATAAGATGGCTGATTACCACTGACATATATGGAAATAATGCATAAGGCATGCAGTGTCTTGGATGCTGTTCCAGGACTGGATCAGATGCATTGTGCCATGCTCTGTCATTTGTGCCCTGAAACCAATGGCAAAATCTTACCCTGATCCAATCAGATCTCGTTTGATGGACAGCACGACACTACCTGGACAAAGGCAATATTAACTCCTTTATGGAATCCATATGAAACATGGTTATCCCTCTCAGTTATTTAGTGAATATGGTTCATCAATTTCAGGTTAATAAAAATAAAACTTGCCTTGCACAAACCTTCCTGGATTTGTTCCAGCACTCTAAATACATTTGTTTACATCAAGAGGAAGAACCAGCCCAATAATCAGTTCTGCATCATATTGGATTGATGAAGTATGTAGCATTTTTGTTTTGCATGTTGGTTGCTATGGGTTTATTTATCAATTATAATTTTTTTATTTGTAGTTAACTGTTGCTGTTGGAGTTCACATATTGTAATTTTGTCAGTCTAGTAGGTAGGACATGGAGTTGCGGGAGCTAGAAAGTGGAGTGCCAAGTGGAGAAATCAGGACAGTTCAGCCATATTATTTTGTCTGAGTTGAACAGAGGAGTCACAGCAGTTGAGGCAGCCAGAAATGTTTGCATCATGTGCGGGGATATTGCCACTGGACAGAGCATGGCAAGAAATTGGTTTTCTCATTTTGAGGAGGATCATTTTGACATTAGCGACTCTCCACGTTCAGAAGACCTCTGGGATTTGAAGATCATCATTTAGATGCATTAATCCATGTCAGTGTGCTAAAAAACTGGCAAATGTGAACAACTGGTGTCATTCCACTAGTGCGCAACATTTGCATGCAGTGGAGAAGGTTCAAAAATTTGGTGTGTGGTTACCAAATGCACTAAGCCAAAATCACAAAAACAAGTGGGTGGTCATAGATGCACCTCTGCTTTTTCATCAATTGGCACTTAAACAATACTGACTGTTCCTATCCTGTATCATTACTGATGACGAGAAATAGTTTCTTTATGCTAATGTAGGGGGAAAGAAAGGAATTGTTGAACCCAAACAAAGCAGCAACTCCCTATGCAAGTACGTGTGCACATCCACAAGAGATTGTTATGCATATGATTGTTTACATAAGGACGCGTGGTGTACTAAGAGTTGCTTCCCTGAGGTGTAACCATCACTGCTGACATCACAAACTCAACTTGAGAAAAATGACCAGGGAGACTACATGAAATGACGCTACTCCACGATAGTGCCTGCCCACATTCTGGTAGACTGACAAAATAGCATTATACAGGAGTTGGGTTGGGAAGTCATTCAGCACCCACCTTATTCACTTGGTCTTGCACCCTCAGATTTTCACATTCAAGGAACTTCCTATCTGGATGAAAATGTGCTCCGAACATGGCTTGATGAGTTCTTTGCCTCAAAACCACGTGATTTCTAGAGTCGCAGAATTGGAAAGTTACCCCAACATTGGCAGACTGTTGTAAATAGAGGCAGAGAATATGTTATTGATGACTAAAGTATCTGTTATGTGTATCTGTTGTGTTTATTAAACTTAAGGAAAAATGCTACAATTTTATGCACCAACCCAATAATATCAAACAGCCTGCATGTATTGGTAAGTGGCAATTTAGTAGGTGTAGGATTTAATTTGGCACAGACCTGCTTGTTAGGCTGAAATGAATTCCGATTGACATAACAGATCTGCCCTACTGAAGTCAGCTACTCCCATGCAACACTACCATCACTTTACTGCTCTGCCAAGTGATATTTGAACATGAATCACCAGGTTAGTTTTGGAACTGCCTGTAATAAAACACATGATTTCTCCAGGACTCAAACTACACTAACCCCTCCAGTCCCAGCCACACAGCCATCATTGACAATCTATAGCAACACTGAGCCAGTACACAACTAAATAGCTAGCCTATTCCCACTTACAGACAATTAACAGAGTGATGATGTATGACACCATACCATTGGTTTCAGATAAAGTCTGTAGATATTGTCACCAACAAAAATATAGTTTGAAACACCTATTAGAATCACTACCTGTGCAAATGTACATTTTCTGACTTATTTCACAGGGAATGAACAAATACAAAGCTCATGATGTAACTAAGGTGGACTGCCACCTGATATATGTCCGGCCTTAATCAAGCCATGACATGTTCCTATCTACACAGTGGTGTGTCAGTCCTAATACATATAATGTTTGAGTCTGCTGTGACATCAGGAAGACCACTGTATCAATTACATTTCTATCTAAACTGTAGCGCCCTATGTCAGTTCCTCCAGTGGAAACTACTTAGGGACACACTATGAAATAATCCTCACTGTATTCTTATTCTTATAAAATGCATTTTTTTGATGGCCTGTTTTTCTTTACCCAGTCAACCATTCCTTGAACTTTTCCGTCTGCCAGCTGTCAAGAAATATATACCCTCATAAAATGCCTTAAATTCAGTGTGTGCTTAATCATATCCATACACCGTCACTCTTAAACTTTCTATAAACATGCTCTTATGTCCATCATGATGGTGTGGTGTCCTTAGGAGTGCCACTGCCACCTTGCATACCTGACATCGATATCTTCCTTTCCCCCTGTGGTCCCAAAAATTCTAATTTCAGTGCTCAATTAAAATTGAAGTATCTCTTGGTCTACCCCTTGGATCATGATGCTGTTTTCACCAGACTTACTCTAAAAAAACTTTACTTACATCTATATATCAGTAGCCAGATGCAAAAACTGCAAACTGCATAAGTGAAACTAAGATAATTGCTACAAACTTGTCCCATCCAAACTATTAAAGACTTTATTTCTTTTTTAAAATAAGTAAAAAGATAATTAATTACTGAGTGTTAATGGTAGAAATCTGCGATTAAGTTGTATACATTAAAACCTTAAGTGAATTATTGACTTTGCAGTTTTTGCACCCAATTTAAGCAATGGGTAGGTTTTGCAAACGTATTGATCCAATTATGAAACTAACATTCGGTTGCAAAAGCTGCTATATGATTGTCTGGACAGATGTCTGCCTATTACACATAACGACCCTCTTCAACTGTCAGCAGTCTCTGTCAGTCAACAGACAAGGTCAGCCTGTACACTTTTGTGCTGTACGTGTCCCTTCACGTTTCCACTTCACAATCACACTGGAAACAGTGGTCTTAGGGATGTCTAAGAGTGTGGAACTCTTGCATACAGATGTATGAGACAGGTGACACCCAATCACCGGACCACATTCGAAGTCTCTGAGTTCTGCAGACTGCCCCATTCTGCTCTCTCATGATGTCTAATGGCTACTGAGGTTGCTGATATGGGGTACCTGGCATTAGGTGGCTGCACAATGCACCTAATATGAAAAACATATGTTTTTAGGGGTGACTGGATACTTTTAATTACATAGTGTATATTGCATAATCCAACCGGTACCTGGATGTGGTGCACCATTTGCACCCCTGGGTAGAGCGACCTCTGCTACTCATTCCCATTCAGTAGCATGAAGAGATATTTGATACATTAAAGTTTAAAGATGAATGCAAGTAAGTACAGAAATATCTACAAAAAAGAGATGTAACTGGTATTCTAATTGTGTCACATTTCTAATTACACCTGTAGCTAATGACAGTATTACAAGAAAAGGCATCCTGTCGTCATAGTGAATGGAACAGTTTGATGTGTCATGCGAATGGAATGTCATAAGAAGGTATACTGGCAATTGTTGCAACAACTAAGTGCAGAATGGGAAAGAAGCATGATATCAGTGCAATTAATGATGGGCAGATTGTGACAGTGTGACGCAGGAGAAACTCTGATATCGTACAGGTGCTGGGCTTTTCCACATGTCAAGAGTCAAGAGGCTACCATGATTCAGGGAAAATCACTGCTACCTGAGTCAAAGTCTGTCAGATACAATATATTGATGACAGGCACCACAACTGATACCAATCATTGTAATAATGAATAGATGGCCCAGAGTGCATGCAGTAAATCTTTCACCCACTCGTTACCTGATGACGATAAAAGTTTAGCAAACCTGGTATTGAAAATAATCACCCATAGACTCTCCACCCATGGAGAAAGTTCACCTTGGTTGATGAGTGGCACAATATTTTCGTTCATGACTTCAGAAGGGTACAATTAAATCAAAAACCACAGGAGGCAATATGCTCCATTTGCCAAGAGAGCAACACTGTGGCTTCAGACAGGAATTCTTGTGTGTCAAGTGTTTGCATCAGATGAAAAAGGGCCCGTTGTTTGCCAAGCATGGCTTCTCACACCCAAATGGTACACAAACCTCTTGTTTGATCGTGCATGTCTGTATATTTCTGAGTAGTAGACCTGGCATAACAAGAAAAGTGAGTTATCTGACCAGATGACACGTTCCCTCTGATCCACGATCCAATCTCAAAGATCCTGTGTGCGATCATAACTGACGTTGCCATTGGGTCAACACTGGAACATGTAGGGGCATTTGTGGCGGAACCCCATGTTCAACAATGGGCACTGAGCGGTGTGTACCGAAAAACTTGTACCTCTGCCAGAATAGGACTCTGTCGTCAGATCAGTCACAGATCGCCGCATGTCCTGTATTACAGTGCCACAAGCTCCTCACTTCCACGTTATTTGGTGAGGTGTGGACGTCCAACACATTGTCGCCTACTACTCGTGATTTCATCGTCCTCCAACTACTTTCCGTAGGCATGCACGACAGGAGTAAGCGAAAAGCCGACGATCTTCGGCATTTCTGAGATGCTAGTTACCAGACGACGAAACATAACAATCTGACTTTCGTCAAAGTCACTTATGTCAGTTGATTTCCCCATTTGTGGCACATTTCATTGCTAGAATGATTCTCCATTTGTCTCTGCTCCGTTTGTATACTTTCCTTACCTCATTACATGCAAACTATGCCAAAGGCTGTAATGAATCTCGCTATGGACAGTGTTCAAAATAATCGTAACTTCTGAAAATTGTGCCAAATTTAAAATACATTTGGTAACTCGGGTTTTAGTAGCAAAAAATCACATAATTTTTGACACTGGTGGCAAAATTTGTGCTGCATATGAATGCAAAGAGATGAGATGAGCGTAGACCCGCGCATGGGAGGGGAATGGAACTGGGACCTTGTCGGCTATACACCTGCTCTGGGAGCCTCTTCCATTTCTTCCTGTCGAATACACTGTTTCACCCATTGTCCTTTTGGACGTTAGCTCACCACTTAAGTCTGGGCCTTCTCCTTCCTCTCGTTCCATCTATTGTTCTGCAGAATGCAATCTTAGGTATTCTCCGTCATTCTTGCTAGGCAACCTCACAGGTTCAAACTTAAGTTCTGTAGCAATTCGACGATGTTATACTGTGTCTACAGCTCGTGCAGTTCTTCATTTTCTCTCATCCTCCATTCCATGTTATTTTCATCAACTGCATTTCAAAAAATTTTCCTTAGTATTTTATTTTCAAATATTCACAGTTTTACTTCTTTTTAAATATTAATGCTTCGCAGCATTATAGTGTTACCAGTACAATAGTTAATGGCTATAAGCGAATTTTGAAATAAATTCTGAGTAATCCTATCCTTAAGATACTGACACAAGCACAAAATGTTTTGTTAATTGTTGCTAGATGGGCATCTATTTCTGCGTCTGTTCTGTTGTTTTTGCTTGAAAGATTCCGTAAGTACACAAGTACCTGAAGCAGTCAACTTTCTTGAACGGCACTCCATCCGCAGTCAAAGGTGCATCACTTTGGACTTTCTTGCTTATGGCTAGATATTCTGTCTTCGTTTTGTTCACACGTAATCCCGTTTTGTCAGCTTTTCTGTGATAATTTTGCATCATTCTGATGAATTCTGTTTGGGAACATGCTACATCATATGCATAGGCATGTCTAGTTATGTTCATCCATGCAGCTGGATTCTTTCTGGATTAATTTCAGTAAACACTCTATCGATCTTCTCTAAGACGAGGTTAAATGGTGGCCTTTTGTCTCTGTCCAATGTACAACTTCAATTTTTTAGTTTCCTTACAGGTGACATTATACGACATAATGCACACACTTTAACTAATCTGACTAACTTTGAGGGTATTTCAAATTCCTTAATCATAAAAGGGGCGTTCAGTAAGTAATGGAATGCATTTTTTATCGGCCAATTTCCATTGAGAAAATGCAGAATTAGTTGTGGGGCGACGTGAATACGTCCGCACGAGCCCCTATAGTTTCATGAAGTTCCGATAGGTGGCAGCGCTTTACGTAGCCTTCAAAATGGCATGTGGAACAGAGGTGTGTTCCAAGCATAGAGCTGTCACTGAGTTTCTTTTAGTGGAAAACCAGAGCATCGCAGATATTCCCTGGTGCTTGCAGAACGTTTACGGAGGCGTGGCAGTGAACAAAGGCACAGTGTGTCGTTGGGCGAGTTGTCCGTCATCATCCCAACAAGCTCGAGCAAACCTGCCCGGTGTCTCGAGTGCTGGCTGGCCGCGCACAGCTGTGAAACCTGTAATCGTGGAACGTGCGGACACTCTCATTCGAGGTGATCGACGGTTTACTATTAAATACTTCGCTAAACAACTGGACGCCTCTGATGGTAGTACTGACGGTCTTCTGAGACTCTGAAGAGGTTATCCTGTTTGATATCCTCCCTAATGGCGCAACTATCAACTTGGAAGTGTATTGTGCTACCCCCAGGAAAATGAAGCGACTTCAGCGTGTTCGTCGCCACAAAAATGCAAACGAACTTCACCTTCTCCATGACCATTCAGGACCTCCCACAAGTCCGTACACCCAAGAGCAGCTTACAAAACTTCATTGGACTGTTCTTCCTCATCCACCCAACAGCATCTGTTTGGCGTAATGAAGGATGCACTCTACAGGAAGCAGAAAGTGGATTAAGGGGGAGTTTATTGATGCAGTAAGACTTTGGCTCCGACGTCGACCAATGGAGTGGTACCATGCGGGCATACAGCCACACTGAACGGGATTTATGTTGAAAACTAAAGTTTTGTAGCTAAAAGTGCGGCGAATAGTATGGTCTATTGGAATCCTGAGTAAAACAACGTGCTTTCAGATAAAGCGCGTTACATTATTGAACGCCCCTCGTATTTAGGATATCTACACTCTGACCATTAAAATTGCTACACCAAGAAGAAGTGTAGAAGATAAGCGGGTATTCATTGGACAAATATATTATACTAGAACTGACATGTGATTACAGTTTCACCCAATTTGGGTGAATGGATCCTGAGAAATCAGTACCCAGAACAACCACCTCTGGCCGTAATAACGGCCTTGATACGCCTGGGCATTGAGTCAAACAGAGCTTGGATGACGTGTACAGGTACAGCTGCCCATGCAGCTTCAGCACGATACCACAGTTCATCAAGAGTAGTGACTGGCGTATTGTAACGAGCCAGTTTTTTATTTATTTATTAATTTATTGTTCCGTGGGACCACATTTAGGAGAAGTCTCCATGGTCATGGAACGAGTCAATACATGAAATTATAACACGATTGTAGAAACATAAAATGAAATATAAGAAACATATTCAGGCGACAAGTCGTTAGTTTAAATAAAGAAAATCAAGAATGTAACACTGGAATTTGCTTAATTTTTTAGCTCTTCCAGGAGCTCCTCGACAGAATAGAAGGAGTGAGCCATGAGGAAACTCTTCAGTTTAGACTTAAAAGTGTTTGGGCTACTGCTAAGATTTTTGAGTTCTTGTGGTAGCTTATTGAAAATGGATGCAGCAGAATACTGCACTCCTTTCTGCACAAGAGTCAAGGAAGTGCATTCCACATGCAGATTTGATTTCTGCCTAGTATTAACTGAGTGAAAGCTGCTAACTCTTGGGAATAAGCTAATATTGCTAACAACAAACGACATTAAAGAAAATAAATACTGTAAGGGCAATGTCAAAATTCCCAGACTATTGAATAGGGGTCGACAAGAGGTTTTCGAACTTACACCATACATAGCTCGAACAGCCCGTTTTTGAGCCAAAAATACCCTTTTTGAATCAGAAGAATTACCCCAAAAAATAATACCATATGACATAAGCGTATGAAAATATGCGAAGTATACTACTTTTCGTGTTGAAATGTCACTTATTTCAGATACTGTTCTAATGGTAAATAAAGCGGCATTTAGTTTCTGAACAAGATCCTGAACATGGGCTTTCCACAACAGCTTACTATCTATCCGTACGCCTAGGAACTTGAACTGTTCCGTCTCACTTATAACATGCCCATTCTGTCTGATTAAAATGTCAGTTCTTGTTGAATTGTGGGTTAGAAACTGTAAAAACTGAGTCTTACTGTGATTTAGCATCAAATTATTTTCCACAAGCCACGAACTTATATCATGAACTACATTATTTGATAATGTTTCAATATTACACACAAGATCCTTCGCTACCAAGGTGGTGTCATCAGCAAACAGAAATATTTTTGAATCACCTGTAATACTAGAAGGCATATCATTTACATAAATAAGAAACAGCAGTGGCCCCAGCACCGACCCTTGGGGAACGCCCCATTTAACAGTGCCCCATTGGGACTGAACATCATTACCACTCTCAATATTGCGGAGGATTACCTTCTGCTTTCTGTTCTTAAAGCAGGAGGAGAACCAATTGTAAGCTACTCCCCTTACTCCATAATGTTCCAACTTCTGCAGTAATATTTTGTGGTCAACACAGTCAAAAGCCTTCGTTAAATCAAAGAAAACACCTAACGTTCGCAACCTTTTATTTAATCCGTCCAAAACCTCACAGAGAAAAGAGACTATAGCATTTTCAGTTGTTAAGCCATTTCTAAAACCAAACTGTACATTTGACAGCAAATTATGTGAATTTAAATGCTGCAGTAACCTTGTATATACAACCCTCTCGATAACTTTAGCAAACACCGATGGCATAGAAATAGGTCTATAATTGTCAACATTATCCCTGTCTCCCTTTTTATAAAGTGGCTTCACTACCGAGTTGCTCGGCCACCATTGACCAGACGTTTTTAATTGGTGAGAGATCTGGAGAATGTGCTGGCCAGGGCAGCAGTCGAACATTTTCTGTATCCAGAAAGGCCCGTACAGGACCTGCAACACGCGGTCGTGCATTATCCTGCTGAAATGTAGGTTTTCGCAGGGATTGAATGAAGGATAGAGCCACGGGTCGTAACACATCTGAAATGTAACGTCCACTGTTCAAAGTGCCGTCAATGCGAACAAGAGGTGACCGAGACGTGTAACCAATGGCACCCCATACCATCACGCCGGGTGATACGCCAGTATGGCGATGACGAACACAAGCTTCCAATGTGCGTTCACCGCGATGTCGCCAAACACGGATGCGACAGAGGGTAGCATCTGTTATGTGTATTACATTTTGTGGTTTTATTGTTTTTGTTACGAGAAATTATGTTTTAAAAACCTGACTTTCGGAACAGTATTTTATAAAAAATATTTTCTCATTGTAAGCTTTGTCATAAGTTTCCAAAAATCGAAACTTGTGATTTTGTTTAGAAAATAATCACTGAGAGGGCTGACTTTTACATTAGTTTGTCCGCAGCTCGTGGTCTCGCGGTCGCGTTCTCGCATCCCGAGCACGGGGTCCCGGGTTCAACTCCCGGCCTGGTCAGGGATTTTCACCTGCCTCGAGATGACTGGATGTTTGTGTTGTCCTCATCATTTCATCAACACTCATGAAAGTGGCGAGATTGGACTAAGCAAAGGTTGGGAATTTGTACGGGTGCTCATAACCGCGCAGTTGAGTGCCCACAACCCAAACATCATCATCATTTTACATCAGTTGCATAGGGTTTTTCAAATTGAAAGTAAGAGTGCAGATCTTTGCAGTTGAGTTGTCGTGAAAAGGATTTCTTCCGCGTTTTTTGCACGTCACTCGTAATCTTCAGTATTTTCCCACGCTGATCCTTTATAAACTGTTCCCTGTTAGTGAATTAACCAACGGAATTTTTATATTTTGATGCTTATGTCTTGTCCTGTGACGCTTAAAATCATCCTCTGCTTCTCTTATTATAATGCTGTAGTATTCCATTTTCTCCTGATGAATTTTATAGCATTTTCCCTTCAGTGTAATATTACTCCTTTCTTGAATCCATGATTCCCTCGCATACCTTCTCTCCAGCACCTTTCGTTGGCACTTTATGTTAAACCAAATTTTGGTAGGTCGCTTTCTTTGTTCTATAACTTTGGAAGCTGCTTCTTGAATACTGTTCTTCAGGTGTGTCTATCTACTCTCCTCCTCATGTTAGTTTTCCTGTTATATTTTCTTTTGCCTGATTTTATAGTTGTATCTAGTAAGTTCTACTCTATTTATATTTAGTTTCCTTTTGAACTTTATTTTAGTTTGTGATATGTTAAGCATACGGTCTGTGGCACAGTCGCTCTCCTAAGGGTTCTAACATCTTTAATACTCCTTTGAAATCTCTTTTATATAGCTACATGGTAAATCTGATTCACTACCTCTCTATCTGCTGATATTCTTGTCCCTAAATGAATCAGCTTGTGGTGAGATCCTGTACTGCTTAGTGAGAGATCATTTGTAATTGCAAAGCTTATAAGCCGAACCTCTTTATCTGAACTTTCCTTGTGAGAGTTGAAATTGGCAATGGTTAGTTTGTAAATTTCTCCCTTTCCTGCTTTGGAATTAAGACCTAACACTACTTTTACATTTTGTCTTCTTGTTGAGTTGTACGTGCGTTCCAATTGATAGTAGAATTCTTCTTTCATATCGTCATCGTTACCGTCTGTAGGAGCCCGTGTATTTAAAAGCGTAATGCATTACCACTCAATCTGAATTTTGATGTGATATTATTAACATGTTTGGTTTCCTTTACCGAGTCACTTATTGATTTGTGAATGTAGAATACCGCTGCAAATTCATGACGCTAACCGCAATTTCTGGCATTGCTGTTCCCTTTCCTATTTTCATGGGCCCTGTTCCTTATCATCTTCCTTCACAGAGAACAACCAATTGCACCCTGAATTTAATTAGTTCATTTACTGGGCATTTTCCGGGCAGTAGAGGCTTCTGACAGTCCAAGAACAAAAAGAGAAATCCTTGTAGCTTTGCCAACTTTTGTTCCAGTAAATTCTGCGCTATTTCTGAGGAATACATTGAGTATCCCAACAGGCCAGCACTTTTCGTTGGTAACATCCTGCAGAAAGTCAGATCTGGAAGATCAGGAGTCTTGACTTTGGGGTTCGCTAACCCTAGGAGAGTTGCCGTCACCACATCTTGGTGAGGCTCTCCTGCTTATGCTACTTGTAATCCGCACGGGGTGTTTTATTTCCATGGTACCTTCATATTGGAGAGCACTATCCACCACCTGGGAAATCGCGCGAAGAGGGAGTAGCAAACACCACACATCGAGAAATCACTATTGCTTCAGCAAATGCTGTATAATTTATATCAAAAATGATAATTTTAGAATCTTGCCTCTCTCTCTCTCTCTCTCTCTCTCTCTCTCTCTCTCTCTCTCTCTCTTCCCCCTCCCTCCATCCATCACCACCAGCACCTTCCTCGTGTATTACTTTCTGTTGATGTCCAAGAGGATGAGTGGACGCGTTGTGCGTTAATGGTGTCAGTTGTTTGGGAATTGAAAGACGAACAAATTATGAAAACAGACATTTCACGAAATTTTAACTGGCGTTAGAGAAGGTAGGGCACACTGTAACAGAAAATTTGTTCTCTTAGGTTTTGAAAAATATGTTTGCGAAGACATTTTTCTTTTTATGTATTTTTCTTTAAGGATCCATTAACAATCGTTTAAAGCTTGCAGACTCAGTGAGGCTTTGAAATTGGTGCATTTATGGAAAATGTTAAGTATGAATGTAAACTATTACAGCGTGCCTCATTGTAACAAACATAAAAAGCTACATTCATTTTGGCGTAACCTGTATGATTCAACTCACCCATTCCGAATACAAACTACAATTAAATGCCGATAAAAATTAATGTTTAAAACATTTGAAAATAATTTCAGTTTTGTACATTAGTCATTGACATCAAATTTAAGGTATCCCTGCTGTCTCTTTGTTTTCCCTAAGCAAACAGGTTTTGGCAAACCCATTGCTCAAATGTAAACTTTCACAGCTCTAAACGTTATGTTAATTGAAGTATACCAGGTTATTGCGCTGTAGTCGCATGGACTTCTTGTTCAAAAGCAACAACAAGAAATTGATCCGAGCGCTGCATAATGATCCGGAATGTTTTAATGAAAACCATTGTTACACTTCTTATTACGTAGAAAGGTCTTCCTGTGAGTCCCTTTGATCACGTCATTGTATGTGGCTCCCAAAACAGGAGTTGCAAGGTTCATATCATTGTAACAGTGTTAGGCTGTGCCCCATATTAAGATTTTACACTGTCCCCCATAGGCCAGCTTTGTATAATTTAGTAAGCTTCGAAAAAAGTGGAAGACATTAAAATTTTTTTTTCGCAGTGCAGTATGATACACTACTATATGACTATGGCCATAATACTTAAAATTACAGCAATTTTCCAAGGGTATAAATTACAGAGAAAATATAATGCTACGATAAAAATCAAGTTTATATGCCAACTAGCTCTGCAGATGACGAAGAAATTGAAGAAATGTATGATGAAATAAAAGAAATCATTCAGATTGTGAAGGGAGACGAAAATTTAATAGTCATGGGTGACTGGAATTCGAGTGTAGGAAAAGGGAGAGAAGGAAACATAGTAGGTGAATATGGATTGGGGGACAGAAATGAAAGAGGAAGCCGCCTGGTCGAATTTTGCACAGAGCACAACATAATCATAACTAACACTTGGTTTAAGAATCATGAAAGAAGGTTGTATACATGGAAGAACCCTGGAGATACTAAAAGGTTTCAGATAGATTATATAATGGTAAGACAGAGATTTAGGAACCAGGTTTTAAATTGTAAGACATTTCCAGGGGCAGATGTGGACTCTGACCACAATCTATTGGTTATGACCTGTAGATTAAAACTGAAGAAACTGCAAAAAGGTGGGAATTTAAGGAGATGGGACCTGGATAAACTAAAAGAACCAGAGGTTGTACAGAGATTCAGGGAGAGCATAAGGGAGCAATTGACAGGAATGGGGGAAATAAATACAGTAGAAGAAGAATGGGTAGCTCTGAGGGATGAAGTAGTGAAGGCAGCAGAGGATCAAGTGGGTAAAAAGACGAGGGCTAGTAGAAATCCTTGGGTAACAGAAAAAATATTGAATTTAATTGATGAAAGGAGAAAATATAAAAATGCAGTAAGTGAAACAGGCAAAAAGGAATACAAACGTCTCAAAAATGAGATCGACAGGAAGTGCAAAATGGCTGAGCAGGGATGGCTAGAGGACAAATGTAAGGATGTAGAGGCCTATCTCACTAGGGGTAAGATAAATACCGCCTACAGGAAAATTAAAGAGACCTTTGGAGATAAGAGAACGACTTGTATGAATATCAAGAGCTCAGATGGAAACCCAGTTCTAAGCAAAGAAGGGAAAGCAGAAAGGTGGAAGGAGTATATAGAGGGTCTATACAAGGGCGATGTACTTGAGGACAATATTATGGAAATGGAAGAGGATGTAGATGAAGATGAAATGGGAGATATGATACTGCGTGAAGAGTTTGACAGAGCACTGAAAGACCTGAGTCGAAACAAGGCCCCCGGAGTAGACAATATTCCATTGGAACTACTGACGGCCGTGGGAGAGCCAGTCCTGACAAAACTCTACCATCTGGTGAGCAAGATGTATGAAACAGGCGAAATACCCTCAGACTTCAAGAAGAATATAATAATTCCAATCCCAAAGAAAGCAGGTGTTGCAGATGTGAAAATTACCGAACTATCAGCTTAATAAGTCACAGCTGCAAAATACTAACACGAATTCTTTACAGACGAATGGAAAACCTAGTAGAAGCCAACCTCGGGGAAGATCAGTTTGGATTCCGTAGAAACACTGGAACACGTGAGGCAATACTGACCTTACGACTTATCTTAGAAGAAAGATTAAGGAAAGGCAAACCTACGTTTCTAGCATTTGTAGACTTAGAGAAAGCTTTTGACAATGTTGACTGGAATACTCTCTTTCAAATTCTAAAGGTGGCAGGGGTAAAATACAGGGAGCGAAAGGCTATTTACAATTTGTACAGAAACCAGATGGCAGTTATAAGAGTCGAGGGACATGAAAGGGAAGCAGTGGTTGGTAAGGGAGTAAGACAGGGTTGTAGCCTCTCTCCGATGTTGTTCAATCTGTATATTGAGCAAGCAGTAAAGGAAACAAAAGAAAAATTCGGAGTAGGTATTAAAATTCATGGAGAAGAAATAAAAACTTTGAGGTTTGCCGATGACATTGTAATTCTGTCAGAGACAGCAAAGGACTTGCAAGAGCAGTTGAATGGAATGGACAGTGTCTTGAAAGGAGGATATAAGATGAACATCAACAAAAGCAAAACAAGGATAATGGAATGTAGTCTAATTAAGTCGGGTGATGCTGAGGGAATTAGATTAGGAAATGAGGCACTTAAAGTAGTAAAGGAGTTTTGCTATTTGGGGAGCAAAATAACTGATGATGGTCGAAGTAGAGAGGATATAAAATGTAGGCTGGCAATGGCAAGGAAAGCGTTTCTGAAGAAGAGAAATTTGTTAACATCCAGTATTGATTTAAGTGTCAGGAAGTCATTTCTGAAAGTATTCGTATGGAGTGTAGCCATGTATGGAAGTGAAACATGGACGATAAATAGTTTGGACAAGAAGAGAATAGAAGCTTTCGAAATGTGGTGCTACAGAAGAATGCTGAAGATTAGATGGGTAGATCACATAACTAATGAGGAAGTATTGAATAGGATTGGGGAGAAGAGAAGTTTGTGGCACAACCTGACCAGAAGAAGGGATCGGTTGGTAGGACATGTTCTGAGGCATCAAGGGATCACCAATTTAGTATTGGAGGGCAGCGTGGAGGGTAAAAATCGTAGAGGGAGACCAAGAGACGAATACACTAAGCAGATTCAGAAGGATGTAGGTTGCAGTAGGTACTGGGAGATGAAAAAGCTTGCACAGGATAGAGTAGCATGGAGAGCTGCATCAAACCAGTCTCAGGACTGAAGACCACAACAACAACGATAAAAATTTACTCCACATACTGCATATCAAAATAAATTTTTTTCACTACACATCATAGACGAATTTTAATCACTTACAAAGCTCCCTGATCAAAAGTATTAACAAATGACAATCGTATAAAGGTAAAAGTCAAGGTTACCAACATGATAACTTACACACAAATTGAAATGTTGCACCGTGCCCCGTGTTACTGTTGTAGACTCATCAGAGTGTTTTGCACGAGATCGTGAGTAGGGAACTGTTAGGCTATCACAAATACTGTGCTCACTGAGCCTCAAAACAGTTTTTGTGAAAACCACAAGACAGCTTCTCTGGACATCCTTTTCGTTACAATGCAGATGGAAGAGGCGTATGGTCTCCAATGCTAATTTGGATATAAAACAGTAGATCATAGTGTGGAATCAAAACCCATCTTTCCAAAAACCAAAAGAAAAGCCAATCTCTGTGAGCCCGGAAGCTTATGGGACGGTAAAGTGATTTTGTTAGTGGATTTTAGGGAACGTGGAACGGCAATCAGTTCTGAAGCCTACTGCGAGACTTGAAGAAAGTTGAGACACATCAGTTCTCGGAAACTTTGTACCCGTCAAAGAACTGAGGCGTCGGTTCAAATGGGGCGCTGTTGAATATCGTCTCTACAGCCACATTCGGGTCCAAGTTATTTCCACTTCTTCATTCTCATTAAAAAGCTCCCAACTCTTTGATCTCAAGATGAAGAACTTTAAAACTGCTGTCACGGGATGTCTACAATCTCAGGGGGCAGGTTTTCAGCAGGGGGAATTTTTCAGTTCGTTAGGGATATGATAAATGCCAAAATCTGAAAGGGATTACGTAGAAAGGTGTGGTTTTAATCTTTTTCTAATACGTCCCCTTCATCTATTCCAGTATTTTATCTATAGTCTTATGGAAACTACTTTCCGGATAGCCCTTCGAAGTTCATCGGTCGTATCAGTACGCAGAATGACTTTTGACTGGTCCAATGCCGCCCGCCACGAATGCTTTTTTGATACCAACCTCTTCATCTCACAGGAGCACTTGCACTCTGCATCCTCAGTTATTAGTCACATGTATTCCAATCTCTGTCTTCCCTTCTATAGCTCCCTCCAGCACCACTAAAGTTAGTCTTTGATGTCTTAACACATGTCCTACCATCGTGTCCCTTGTTTTCGTGTGTTTTCCATACGTTTCATTCATCGCCTATTCTGTTGAGAACCTCCTCATTCGTTACCTTCCCAGTCCACCTAATTTTCAACATCCTTCTATAGAACCACAACTCAAACGCTTTGGTTCTCTTCTTTTCCGGTTTTACCGCAGTCCATGTTTTACTGCCGTAAGTGCTGTGCCCCAAAAGTATACTCTCAGAAAATTCTTCCTCAAATGAAGACCTATGTTTGATACGAATAAACTTCTTTTGACCAATAATGCCTACTTTACCTATCCTAGTCTGCCTTTTATTTCCTCCTTGCTTCATCCGTCGTGAGTTATTTTGTTTTCAAGGCAACAAAATTACTTCATTTCATGTAATTAATAGTCACTAGTTATGACGTTAAGTTTATCGTTAAATTCATTTCCGCTGCTCCTCATTTCTTTCGTCTTGCTTCGGTTTACTATCATTTTATATTCTGTATCCATTAGACTGTTCATTCTGTTCAATATGTTATGTACTTTGTATTCACTTTCACTGAGGGTAGAAATATCATCAGAGAATCTTATCACTGATATCATTTCACCATGTATTTTAATACCACTCCTGAACCTTTCTTTTATTTTCATTATTGCTTCTTCGGCGTATGGATTGAACAGTAGTGATGAATGACTATCTCTCTGTCTTATAGCTTTTCTTAGTCCTAGCAATTCCTTCTTGCTCTTCCATTCTTACTGTTCCGACTTGGTCCTTGCTCGCACCATTTTACATTGTCGATTGCTTTCTCAAGACCGACGATCCTATGAAGGTGTCATGATTTTTCTTAAGGGGCTCCGGAACGCCCTATACTTGCAATGTTAAAATAACGCTTATAAATTACATCTTTCCTCACAAAGTATTTGAGGTAGGAAGTTGAACTTTTTACAGATTATTTATTGGAATATGGGCTACAACTTAACACAGGTATTTTACAAAATTTTAGTTCAGTTATTAAAGATGATTTTTTTTAATTGCAATGAAAATTCGCAACATTTTTTTGCAATTTTTTATTTATATATTCAAAAATATACAGTTTTTTGGAAAAAGGCTGTGTTAAATTATGCAGAAGGTACTGTGTAACATTTACTGAAAGTTTGAAACAAATATGTTTGGAAGATCCTTAGAAAACATGTAATTAGTATGAGAAAATAAAAGTTTTGGGAATCGAGCGACAAAGATTGGATTAACTTTTTAGTGCATTCCAGGTCCATAGAATGGATTATCTTCATCCTCTGAAAACTCCTCCTCCAGCTTCCTCTTGTTCCTCCTCCTGTTTACTCTTGCTTGTATTTCTAGACTCTTTACAGCCCTGTCTGCGGCCCGAAGGCGTTCCTTGTCTAAAGCAAGCATCGCTCGTACCATGTTAGAACCTATCTTCATTCCCATATTTCTAAATACCTTGCACCTTACAATGTTGCCATCATTGAAAGTCGCAACAGCATCATACACACCAAAGTGAAGTGTTTCTATTCCAACAAATAGTCTTGGGGATTCTCGACCATATAACACTATTTACACTTTCATTGGTGTTTTGAGTTTTTCCGTGAATACACTTTTTCAACAGTTCAGGTGCTGCTAAGTCTCTGAAAATAGGTTTTATCACCTCCATTATTGCATGAGGCAGACTATGCTTATGAGTGAACACTTCACCAGTTAGCAATCCTTTGTTATATTTACACCAACTGTCTTCTTCTTTGGGACACAAGCTATGTTGGGGATTTTCATCGGTTGAAGAAGTATGAAAAAAAAGAGCCCAAACAGCCTTCTTCATTTCGTCGACACTTTGTGTATTTTGCCTAATAGCCATTCCATAATAGTTCTGTATTTTGGCAATTACACTGTCAGTTAACCTTCCCTTCCCATCCAACCCTTTACCATCACTGAGTTTTTGTTTTTTGTACGAAGCTTTCAGTCGCCGAAGTCTTGTTCCCATTCGCTTCTGTACGTGTCCAATACACTCAAATTTCTGCACTACAACATCATCACCATAGGGCTTCAGTCCTTGAACATGTTTGAAACCTTTAGAATCACAGTCACCAAGGTAATTAACATATCGCACTTTATCACACGCCTCAGAACGCTGGAATATACTGGCAACACCAGCCACTTCCATTCCTCCACTACTGCCACTATAGTTAGCTTTGCAATTATTTTCATGTGTACCTTTATATTTTTGTGGACATCACAATACTTTGATATTACTCCTACATCTAAAACTTTCCCTGTATACATACTGGTGGCAGATACTACACCATGAAGAGATGTGTGTCCCCGTTTATGCCAGGTACCATCGAACGCTGCAGTCAAATCTCTGTTACCATTATTTTCCATTACTGCCTCTTCCACAGCGTTCTTCATAGATTCTATACAGACATCTTCTACTTTAGACACTATTAATTTATTATAGGTCGTAAACTTGGTTGGGGGATTTGGAAGATTCATGATGCCACAGAAAATTGCACCTGCAGTAGCACCCTTACCAACTGAACGCAAGGAATAAACAAATCTAATGTTGTGTTCGTAGATTTTGCTACCATTTTCTTCAGTTGCAGTTACTGCAACACTGTTCCAAAAGGTGGTCATGTATGAACACTTATCACATTTCAGTTGTATTTCACTAGCAAGTCCTACGTGCTTTATTATGGAGAGTTCCAGACCAACTTCACTACAATGAATACATCTTACACAGTTTGAAAAAATTCCTTTGAGAACCGACATATCAAATATTTCATTCACATCCGATTCGCCCATAAAACATTCATAGTTTTCACTCATTGAACCAAGCTTCTTCTGTGAAGTAATTTCTTTCCCACTTTGACTGCTATGGGCAGGTGTACTTGAGAGGTTAGGTTCACTCACTTGGTTAACGTCTTTATTGTTTACAGTAATAACACATACCTTTGGCTTTCCAACATTTCTCCTTTTCTTAAAAGCCTTCAGAGGATTTCTAATAACTTTACTTTTACTCATTATTATACTTCAACAAAACAGAGACTCAAGAAACAGAATTAATTACGAATATTTTCGAGATAACGACAGAATAAATAAACATGAAACAATCAACAATCACACCAGTGATATATATTGAACCATCACAGGTTAGCCACAACACATACTTTATCTCACATCACTAAAATGTACCTGATGAACACGGACGTTAATAATAACACCATTTGACAGCAGTTTAACAGCGCCACAGTGGGTCACGCCCATGTAGAACACATTAAAAAAAATTAAAAATAGTTGTAGTCTTCAGAATTGAATAAATTATATATCTATTAAAAGGTAATAGTCTGCAGATTCAGAAAACGCAAAAAAGTAAAAATTGAACTTTTCATGATTTTGAGCCTTTCCGAAGCCCCTTAAGTCTCGTTTCCATTCCCAAGCGCAACGTCAGAACTGCCCCTTATGTGTTTGTACCGTTCCTAGAGACAAACTGATCGTCTTATAACAGATCCTCAATTTTCTATGGCTCTTGTAGAGTTACCAGATAAAATCAATAAATGCAAAATGGTCGTACGAACATGTAAGACTGATCTTGGCGACAGTTCATAATAAATGTGAAATTGAGTGGTAAAAGGAGACAATTATTATTTCCATTTACAGGTAATAAGTCTGCATGAAAACGGATGGATTTGATATTGCAATCTGAAAGTCATGTCGTTATTTATGTTGACGGTAGCACTGTAGTGAACGGGAGGTTCCTGCGTCACCGACTACACGTTTTGTATTGCTGCAAGGCGGGAATCGTAGGCGTCATTCGCTCCACATCTCCGCGTGCGACAGATGGCTTCCCTGTTTATACGAGGACAAGTCAATTATCATCCTAAAAGTAGTTATAAAATTTTATTGTAATCCATCGTTGTACAAGCTTCCTGATGCCCTCATAAAAGAATGTTCTCGGTTGAGCGGCGAGCCCAGGAATGAACCGCTTCTTTCACTGCTTCGTCCGAGGCAAATCGACGGCCCCTTAATGCCTGTTTGAGAGGGCCAAACAAGTGACAGTCAGAAGGGGAATGATCGGAGCTATATGGAGGATGATACAAAACTTCAAATTTGAGTTTCTGGAGCGTTTCAGCAGTCTGTGCAGCAGTATGCGGACGGGCATTGTCGTGCAACAACACAATACCTTTTGACAGCAATCCTCGGCGTTTGCTTCGAATTGCAGGCTTTAGCCTGGCAGTAAGCATCTCACTGTAACGTACACTGTTTATTGTTGTGCACCTTTCCCCGTAATGTTCCAGTTCTGGACCTTGTGCGTCCCGAAAAACCGTATGCATCAGTTTTCCTGCGGACGGTTGGGTCTTGAACGTTTTCTTGCACGGCGAATTTGGATGGTTCCATTTCATACTCTGCCGTTTACTCTCTAGCTAGTAATGATGGATCCATGTTTGGTCACCATTAATGATCCTTTCTAAGAGGTTGTCCCCTTCTTTACCATAGCGATCCAAATGTTTTTTGCAGATATCCAAGCGCGTTTGTTTATGCAACTGTGTGAGTTGTTTTGGGACCCATCTTGCAAAAACTTTATGAAATCCAAGTCTGTTATGGATGATTTCGTAGGCAGAACCATGACTAATTTGCAGACGAGGTGCCACTTCGTCAGTAGTTAATCGTCTGTCCAAGAGAATCATTTCACGAAAACGCTCAGTGGTTTCTTCATTTGTGACGGTAAACGGTCGTCCGGCTCCTTAATAGTGCGTCACACTTGTGCGACTATTTCGGAATTTTTCAATCCATTCGTAGACACTCCGTTGTGGCAAAACACTGTTCCCGTACTGTACCGAAAGTCCTCGATGAATTACGGCCCCTGATACGCCTTCCGACCACAAAAATGGGTCACTGAACGTTGGTCTTCTTTGGTGCATAAGCGGACCAGCCATGATTAACAGCACGGCAGCGATAACGAAACTAACCTATCAGCTTGAAAATTGCAAATATATAACAACAAATAAACAAAGCATGCGTCATCAACGTAGAACCACAGTACTACCAAAATAAACAAAAATATAACTAAATTGCGGATAATAATTGACTTACCCTCGTATAATGGTGTAAAAACAGTCACCCTCCAATAATTCCGGACTGGAGCGAAACTTTTGGGTTAAATTTGGTCCACCAGTGTATCGGACATCTGTTTAAGATGAGTTTTAACCGTCGGAAAAAACTTTCCGAACCCAATGTGTACTTATCTTGCTATACTTCTATTAATAATATACAAGCACTTTATAACGGTGATGTCCCATTGTCCAGTGTGTCAAGGTTAAAAACCCGATCCCAGGTCTTCTGAAGTCGTATACCTCGCCGATCTCATTAGATTGACACCAGTGAGAGGTTTGATACTATCACTCAGAACTATTAGATGTTTGCTCTTCAGCCATATGGTATTGAAGGTTTCCCAGAAGCCCCGAAGTATTTCCCTGATTAAAACTTTCATAAACCATACAATATGACTCATGGACAATTACTTTTTATCTTGAGCCGGCCTTGGTGACCGAGCGGTTCTAGGCGCTACAGTCTGGAACCGCGCAACCGCTACGGTCGCAGGTTTGAATCCTGCCTCAGGCATGGATGTTTGTGATGTCCTTAGGTTGGTTAGGTTTAAGTAGTTCTAAGTTCTAGGGGACTAATGACCTCAGAAGTTAAGTCACATAGTGTTCAGAGCCATTTGAACCATTTTTTTTTAAATCTTGAATTGCGTATAACATATTCTTGTACGGAAAAGAAGTTGCTCATGTAGAATGTGGAGTTCTGATGTCTTCGGAACCTGCAACTCACATGTGGCTCTGCAGACTGATTTCTTAGGACTTCTCACGAAGGCGCCTCTTACTGTATGAATGGTTTGCACACGAAGGCTGCCTGTTCTAGAGAGATCACAGAAGCTTCCTTTTTCCTTAAACTTCGCGTAACACATCTTGAGGCTTTCGACATCTGGTGGCTGTCTATGGTATGCCGTCTGGAATTTTCTCTGGACTGTTTTTTATGACGGTATCTCGTGATATCAGAGGACACATTGGGCTTTCTGCAGGATTGAGTATATGTTGTTTGCAAATGGTGTCCGATTACTCTGATGTTAAGTCACTGGGCCCTGTATCAAACAAAGTAACAGTAAATACACATGTACACAAAAGAACGTGGAAAAATGGAAATGAGCGTTTGGTGTCATTGGCCGGGAGGCTCCATACGGGGCAGGTCCGGCCGTCTTGGTGCAGGTGTTATTTATTACATTCGACGCCACATTGGGCGACCTGCGCATCGGATGGGGATGAAATGATGATGAAGATAACACAACACCCAGTTCCCGAGAGGAGAAAATCCTCGACCCAGCCGGTAATCGAACCAGGACCCGTAGGACGGCAATCCGTCACGCTGACCACTCAGCTGTCGGGGCGGATGCAAAAGAACGTGAATATGTCACATGCGATTCAAGATAAAAAGTATTTGTTCATGTGTCATGTTTTATGCCTTATGAATGCTTGTAACCAGGGAAAGATTTCTGGGACGGCTTGGCTTGTTTTGCGGGAAGAGACCAAACAACGATGTCATCGGTCTCATCGGATTAGGGAAGGACGAGGAAGGAAGTCGGCCGTCCCCTTTCAAAGGAACCATCCCGGCATTTGCCTGGAGCGATTTAGGGAAATCACGGAAAACCTAAATCAGGATGGCCGGACGCGGGATTGAACCGTCGTCCTCCTGAATGCGAGTCCAGTGTGGACTGCTGGGACGCCCAGTGTGTTATTTACTATGGCTGACGAATCTTCTGGAGTTTAGGCGCCGAATGAGAGCTTTAGCATGTAATTTGGAAGCTGCAGGTCTGCGAACACTTTGCAGCTAAGAGAGTACACAGTGCTGGGGAAGTAGGGTTAACTCGTAAAAAAAGCGGGAGTACGTCAAGATCTTTTGATTTCAATGCCTTTGAATCTGCCAGATAAGTCTAAAAGCTGATTCCCTTCTTTTACATCCCTAACTCTGCCCAGGACATATTCGCCCTTTTTTGTGCTATGGTAGTAGCCTTTTTCATTCCGATTTCCAACTTTGACTCCACCGTAACTTTGACGTCAGACAACCATAGCCAGGCAACCGGTTTAGATTTTTACTGACGCGGGCTACGATGACTGATCCAGCATAGGTTCTTTTATTGTATTTCGAACTGTGTTGCTTGACTTCGGCACCGTCAGTCTGTCTCCTCTATCATTACCTGCTTGGTATGGTTAACTTGTCGAGTCTAGCCTACTGTGTCCTTAGGGCAACACCATGTCAAAGTCAAATGCCTGCATGAGGTTGGAGGTTTTTTGCTTTATTCGTTTATTTTATAATTTTTCATTCTTTTTACTTTTATTATTTTGTTTTATATTTTTAAATTTATTTTAATTTTAATTGTGTTTTGTTTTATAGTTACACACTTTTCCCGCCCGGCTAGCCGCACGGTCTGACGTGCCGGTTCCCGAGCGGGAAGGCGTACCGGTCCCCGGCACGAATCCGCTGATTAGTGTCGAGGTCCGGTGTGCCGCCAAGCCTTGGATGGTTTTCAAGGCGGTTTTCCATCTGCCTCGGCGAATGCAGGGTCGTTCCCCTTATTCCGCCTCAGTTACACTGTGTCGGGGATTACTGTACAAACACTCTCCACGCATGCGTACACCATAATTACTCTACCATGCAAACATTTCGTTTTGTACGAGACGTTCCCAGGGGGGTGTCCACTGGGGGCCGAACCGCACAGGGTTCGGTGTGGGGCGGCGGTGGGGTGGGTGGACTGCTGTGGCCTGTTGTGGGGTTGTGAACCACTGAGGGCTATGGTGGGACGAAGCCTCTCCATCGTTTCTAGGTCCCTAGTTTAATAGACAATACACACACTTTATTCATATAAGCATGACACCGTACATGCAAACATATGAAAAATAACCATAAATATTTAATGCAGTGCACAAAATAATAGCAAATATAAATACTATACCAAACGAAATGTTAAATACTATACGAAATATATGATAATAATGTATGTAAATAATTTATACTACGTAGGTAAACTTACGATACGACGTTATTACATAGATAAACTTACTTAAAGGCTTACCATATGGCCAGGTGAGTGATTCGCGCAACAAATGATAAACTATTGAAAAGCATACATCGTGTTGTTATCTCTTATCTTAAAATTCTTGTCATTGATTATTTAAAGTACAGAATAATAAAAATTGAAAATTGAGAACCGCTGCTAGAAAAACGTGAATAAATTGCCGCGAAATGTTGTAACAACGAATCTGAATTACGTATGAGTATGATAGGCTAAAGTAAGCAGAAGAACTGCGAAACAGTATATGCACAACAAAATGGGTAACATTCATTTCACAACACTTCCTGCAAAGTAACGCCATTTTGACGACACATGCAGTATCGATAACTGTAGGAACTGCTACCGACCGTCGTTAGTATTTGATGCGGCCCTCTGTCGCATGGGTAACCGGCTTTCACGTGCATTCTATGCGCAGCTTTAGAACACTATATCGCGGCAACGGATACAGCTTTCTGAAAACAACAAGATGACCATTAATTATACATAAATGACCTTGTGGATGACATCGGAAGTTCACTGAGGCTTTTTGCAGATGATGCTGTGGTGAATCGAGAGGTTATAACAATGGAAAATTGTACTGAAATGCAGGAGGATCTGCAGCGAATTGACGCATGGTGCAGGGAATGGCAATTGAATCTCAATGTGGACAAGTGTAATGTGCTGCGAATACATAGAAAGATAGATCCCTTATCATTTAGCTACAAAACAGCAGGTCAGCAACTGGAAGCAGTTAATTCCATAAATTGTCTGGGAGTACGCATTAGGAGTGATTTAAAATGGAATGATCATATAAAGTTGATCGTCGGTAAAGCAGATACCAGACTGAGATTCATTGGAAGAATCCTAAGGAAATGCAATCCGAAAACAACGGAAGTAGGTTACAGTACGCTTGTTCGCCCACTGCTTGAATACCGCTCAGCAGTGTGGGATCCGTACCAGATAGGGTTGACAGAAGAGATAGAGAAGATCCTACGGAGAGCAGCGCGCTTTGTTACAGGATCATTTAGTAATCGTGAAAGCGTTGCGGAGATGATAGATAAATTCCAGTGGAATACTCTGCAAGAGAGACGCTCAGTAGCTCGGTACGGGCTTTTGTTAAAGTTTCGAGAACATACCTTCACCGAGGAGTCAAGCAGTATATTGCTCCCTCCTACGGGAAGTCTGAAACATAGAAGAAGCTGTGTGCGCAAAAAAAAAACCTCACAAAAAATCTTTTTTTGCGCGTAAAATCCGAATGAATTTATATTTTTGAAAGCGCGTTTTCAATTTTCACGTAAGAGGCATTTTTTTATTTGACTGATTCACTTCAAACATTTTCCACTCATTCAATTCACGTGAGAACGAATTTTACGTGCTACATTTAGCTCGGCTTCAAACCATCGTATAATGACAACGGATAAATAAAATTCGACAAAAAATCATTTTGACTTTATCCGGCTCGGACACTCAAAATCAACGGAAAAGATATGGGGCATTATTATCGAAATGATCCTCATACCGTATGAGAAATTTTTGCCATTTTAATTTTTTTAATTCGACATCTGGTGTATGGCGGACTTTGCAGTTGTTTCTAGATTGATTTAATATTCACTTCGTAAGTCTTTAGCACTGTTGACGGCGGTAACGCATCGAAGTTGATGAAACATCCTGATGTATGACACCTCAGGAACTGGCCATAGCTTGTAAGATGACGATTATAATACACTCCTGGAAATGGAAAAAAGAACACATTGACACCGGTGTGTCAGACCCACCATACTTGCTCCGGACACTGCGAGAGGGCTGTACAAGCAATGATCACACGCACGGCACAGCAGACACACCAGGAACCGCGGTGTTGGCCGTCGAATGGCGCTAGCTTCGCAGCATTTGTGCACCGCCGCCGTCAGTGTCAGCCAGTTTGCCGTGGCATACGGAGCTCCATCGCAGTCTTTAACACTGGTAGCATGCCGCGACAGCGTGGACGTGAACCGTATGTGCAGTTGACGGACTTTGAGCGAGGGCGTATAGTGGGCATGCGGGAGGCCGGGTGGACGTACCGCCGAATTGCTCAACACGTGGGGCGTGAGGTCTCCACAGTACATCGATGTTGTCGCCAGTGGTCGGCGGAAGGTGCACGTGCCCGTCGACCTGGGACTGGACCGCAGCGACGCACGGATGCACGCCAAGACCGTAGGATCCTACGCAGTGCCGCAGGGGACCGCACCGCCACTTCCCAGCAAATTAGGGACACTGTTGCTCCTGGGGTATCGGCGAGGACCATTCGCAACCGTCTCCATGAAGCTGGGCTACGGTCCCGCACACCGTTAGGCCGTCTTCCGCTCACGCCCCAACATCGTGCAGCCCGCCTCCAGTGGTGTCGCGACAGGCGTGAATGGAGGGACGAATGGAGACGTGTCGTCTTCAGCGATGAGAGTCGCTTCTGCCTTGGTGCCAATGATGGTCGTATGCGTGTTTGGCGCCGTGCAGGTGAGCGCCACAATCAGGACTGCATACGACCGAGGCACACAGGGCCAACACCCGGCATCATGGTGTGGGGAGCGATCTCCTACACTGGCCGTACACCACTGGTGATCGTCGAGGGGACACTGAATAGTGCACGGTACATCCAAACCGTCATCTAACCCATCGTTCTACCATTCCTAGACCGGCAAGGGAACTTGCTGTTCCAACAGGACAATGCACGTCCGCATGTATCCCGTGCCACCCAACGTGCTCTAGAAGGTGTAAGTCAACTACCCTGGCCAGCAAGATCTCCGGATCTGTCCCCCATTGAGCATGTTTGGGACTGGATGAAGCGTCGTCTCACGCGGTCTGCACGTCCAGCACGAACGCTGGTCCAACTGAGGCGCCAGGTGGAAATGGCATGGCAAGCCGTTCCACAGGACTACATCCAGCATCTCTACGATCGTCTCCATGGGAGAATAGCAGCCTGCATTGCTGCGAAAGGTGGATATACACTGTACTAGTGCCGACATTGTGCATGCTCTGTTGCCTGTGTCTATGTGCCCGTGGTTCTGTCAGTGTGATCATGTGATGTATCTGACCCCAGGAATGTGTCAATAAAGTTTCCCCTTCCTGGGGCAATGAATTCACGGTGTTCTTATTTCAATTTCCAGGAGTGTATATGGTATTTGTGCTCTGTGTGAAAATATTGAATATTTGTTTTTTATCATCTTGTACTATATTACTGGTGTTTTAATATTTCACACGACGACAATTTTTTTGTAATCAGACTTGTATGTAGTTCCTTTAAGTCAGTTTTTCAACGTAAATGTATGTATGAAATTTGTCTGTGACCGAACTAGAGGAAAAGCCAGTGTGATTTTCCGCTTGCTGCGGTGATATGGTAAGATTTTGGTTCCCTCAGTCCATCGAAAAATCGATCTCATCTTGATGTCGTGCATTTTTTTTTTCAAATTTTTAGATGCATTCTTTAGTACTGCCATATCGCTTTATTCGTGTAACATTCACATAGTTTTTCTGATAAAATGAACATAACTGCTATTACTTTCACTTAATGCAATATAAGCGCAGGTAAAGCGAAAATGTTCATTCAGTTATACATTTCGTACAAATCACATTTTAAGTAGTTTCTGTGTCAGAGATGGCATTGTTTACATAGAACGCCAAAACAGATCTTGTGGTGCTATACAATTTCACCCTGACAAACTCCGACAAACTAGTAACTGTTCTTTTGAGGTTCCAAATAAAGGCTATGTCGAGAGTTTTGATAAATCGATAGTTCCAAATTCTGAGATATCGTCGGTTATCAAAATCTCTGCTATACATGTTTTTACCTAAACATATTTTTTTAAATATAGTACAATGTACTATTCATCACGTCACCTTCAGAAATAGCCACCCAATTAATCTAATTCCGGAAAATAGTTTCTGCTCAACTCACTTACTTTCGCAAAATAAAAGTTGCTTTGTAATCGGTGAGAATAAATATATGCTCACAACACGTGCTTTACTCAAACTTATATATAATAGAACCGTAAACTGTTACTTCTAAGTAAACTCAAGGTAAGTTCAAATGCAAGCTAATTTTATTTTAATTGCAATGTTCTTACTAATTATTCATTGTTGTATCAATTTTTGCCGATGGCACAATCAGCTTGTTCAATTAGAACTACAGTGTTTTCACATGCAAAAAGAGAACGCTTAACATAAAAAATTGGTTACGCGGAGTAATACTGTGGTCCTCACAAAATTCTGCACTGATGTGGTCCTCACAAAATTCTGCACTAACTGACAAAAATAAATAAATAAATAAATAAATAAAAATGAAACACCCAGGAGGTGAGGAGGCAACGAAACGAAATTTCACAGACTGAGAGGATATGTGATGTTAAACCAGCGGTGTCAAAATCAAGTCAACTTTACGAAGAATTTGGCAGTAGCAGCCCGATTATCAGTATGGAGTTGATCTTCTCTAGCCTGGATGCATGTACTACTTTGGTTGGAAAGGAGAGGAAAGGGAAGGAAAGGAAAAGAGAGCTGTTGTAAATAAGATACGTAGCAGCGCCAGTTTGGGAAGAGGGGCAAGGGGGACAGGCAACCCACATAGCATGGTCAGTTTGGAAACAGAGACAGTGGGGGTAGGCAACCTCCACTAGTAGGATAGCAAGGAGAGTCTGAGGCCACTTTGGAGATCACAGATGACGCCAGATTACATGGGTATACAAGGCCAGTTTGAAGGTCGCCAAGGGGAACCCCCATCCTAGCCACACACTTTCCATGTCAATTACGTAGGTATCCACACCTGGCTTACTGCCTGAAGCCTGACCACACACTTGGTGTACTGCTGATACAAGCCCAGTTTCAAGGTCACCCCCTCTCCCAACTGCTCCAGACCTGCCCATGCACTTGAGACACTGTCAGTTCTAGAGGCCTTGACCATGAGTATCAGGCTACTCTGATAAGGGCTTCTGGTAGAAATTCTCTCACATAAGTTTTACATTCAAGATCACCCCGCACCCCATAGGAATCGAGTATGGTTCTATGTAGGTGTAGACATGTTGGCACATTCTTGTTGTCGGATCTCACGTGTTCACACATAGGCGGCACTTCCATTGATCTAAGAAATGCTTTATTTTCCAACACGTTGAGGCTTGTCGCCAGGCCACGATTTGCTGTCATTATTAGCCACCTAACACCCACACAAGCTGTGGATGTGGCAGTGGGATCTGTGTGGGGACATTGCTGCTCCTGTCTTGGCCTCTGCTGAGCGTTTTGCAGCACAGGTTACCATGGACTCTGGTTGTGTCCACATATAAAGAATGTGATGAATGTGAATGCAGTGATGGAGAAGAAAATCCACTGTTGTGTACCTCAGCTCATGTATCAAATGACTGATCACTTACCGTGTACAGAGAGGCCTGTATGGGCCAATGGAAATACACTGTCATGGACAAGTGGCGCTTCCTTTCCTACTCACTCACCTGATAAGGACTTCAGACCAATAACCTCCTTGTTTTGCAGTGTTATTCTGTAACACATCCAGATGTGTTGAATGTTTCAGTATTGTACATATTTACTTCATATGGATTGCAGCCTTTCGCCCAATGGATGAAACACTGTATCTATATAAAGTAACTCCGCATCAGCGAAGTTTGGCTTCGCAAACTCATAGTCAAAGTAGTACATGTGGAGTTTGGAGAGGTCTAGAATTCAAGCACCAATATAGATAGGCTTCATGAACTGCAGTCAAACTGTAACATTTCCACAGCGACTAGTTCTTGATTGAAGATGGTGGCCCACTTGAAATTTGTCCTGGTCATGTAATCTCTGGCACAATAAGGCCCATTCCAGCGGCAAATCAAGTGAATTTCACAGTATTCCCTAACTTCTTCCATAGTTTTCCTGAAAACTAAATTGTTCATTAATTTGTAAAGATATTTTTCAAACTCTAATGCTGCGTTAGCCCTCTGTTTGGCGTGTAAATCAATGTACTTCTTGAAGTAGGGTGACTAGTTGGAGATCCCGCAGATGATTCTAACACGTTTCATCCTTAACCTGAGACAGTCGATTTCTAAGTGGCACGACACAAACACCCAGTGATGAAAGAGAAGAATATTTTTCTGACGCTTTGAGGATTATAGCACGCTGCGACTGTTATCTGCAAGTACTGCCCACGCCTTAGACCCCGCTGACTTTGTGTGTGTGTGTGTGTGTGTGTGTGTGTGTGTGTGTGTGTGTGTGTGTGCGTGCGTGCGTGCGTGCGCGCGTGCTGAAGTCTGTCATTCTGCTGAGGAGAATGCAGCGTTGCCATCAGTTTTGGCATGTAACCTTTATCCAGGACTAAGCATTCCAGACGCAGTGGTTAATCGCTATGCATGCCATGCTAATGGGTGGCATATTCCAGGTCTTCCTGCAGAACATAACCATCACCAGAATCCTCAGCCACACATGGAATCTTTTGCTGCAGTCTGGTGACCTTCCTTTCAGACATTCACCAGGAACCTTGCAGTTAGCGGAGATGGCTGCATCTCTTGCCCATAGATGTTGTTGACATCCAAGTAATGGAAATAACTTAAATCGTCAGATGGCTTGTATTCCTCTTCGCTCATTCGTGGGTTATTCGCTTTGGCATACCATTGCATGCACTGGCAAAGTCCTTCTCCAACCTTGCATTCGAAAAAGAGCAACGTGTCAATGTTCGTAGCAGTGTGATGTCGACAAGTATTCCTTAACATTGTGCTTCACGAAAGACCTGGCACAGTGAAATAGAAGACAGGAACCAGAGAATATGTGCCGAGGCATACACACTAGAACTCCTCGAAAATGTCCGTGAGCATGTGTACAATGGTGCTCATGTATAGTTTTCCATATTCTCCTAAATCAGGGATGCCGAACTCGTGCCAAAGATTCACTGCGTGCTCATAGTCTGTATCCACTATGGCAGTGCCTGTTAGTTTACTGGAGAATGTGGTTATGTCGGGAAATGTGGTTTCGTGGAGTCTCTCTATCGAATCCAGGTTTTCATGTAGAAAGACCCCCATTATCATAAGCTGAAACCTTGCATCATCGTGACATGTGGTTCTGGTGATAAGCATATCCTTCTGACTCATTGTCTCAGCAAGTTTCTGAAGAGACGCGTACACAAAACGAAGCAAATCCAGGACGCTGAGAGATTTTCTTGGCATGATTCTCTCGGAAAAAGAATTTTACTTTTCGGTGGTATCAGGGCTGACACTGTCCTTATCGTCCTTCAGACAGAAATCACCCAAATGTTGAAAGTGGGCATCATACCTGCTCACATCGTGGAAGAAGGCGGGTACTGCCATGACAGTTGGTACTTCGAGTTGCGTGCAGCGTGAGCTGCGCTGCGTGCGGTAGCGTTCTCGCTTCCCGCGCCCGGGTTCCCGGGTTCGATTCCCGGCGGGGTCAGGGAATTTCTCTGCCTCGTGATGACTGGGTGTTGTGTGATGTCCTTAGGTTAGTTAGGTTTAAGTAGTTCTAAGTTCTAGGGGACTGATTACCATAGATGTTAAGTCCCATAGTGCTCAGAGCCATTTGAACCATTTTTTTAGCTGCGCTGCAGAACTTACCCATTAGATGACTTGGAGTTTCCACTTCCCTGTCTAACAGCAGTACACAAATATGACACTCAATTGCCTACCCATATAAGGCGTCATACTCCTCTGAGTCAGTCATGGGGACATTGTTACGATAAATCTCATCAAATTCCCATGTGAATTGTTTGAGGTCAGAGAGCAACAGTCTCACAGGATTATGCCTGACATATGATTGAAATATGGTGCGACTATTGTCATATGAACATACAACTTGATATATGGCTGCATACAGTACATGCTGTTCTTTGAAAATAGTATCAGAGGCAGCGGGCTCACCTTCTTAATGTGCCATAGGAGCTAGGAGGCACTCGAAGTCAGTGTACATGACAAACGGAAATTGCTCCTGATAGTGAGCATTCTTAAATTTTAAGAGCTTTCTATCCACAGTAAGGATTATCACACAGACTGGTTTGAGCAATCAGTTAGATGCCTTTCAAGATACTGAATTGTGGTAAAAGAATTGAGATAGCAACGCATCAACGTGCTTGGGGGTGTTGACCAGATAATTTTGAAAAGTAAAGGGGTACAACTACTTTACACTTGACTACTTTGTTCTGCACACCGTTTTCGTGGTCATGTTCTTCTTCTGGCTCACTATCAACATCCAGGCATCCAGGCTATATACATGAAATAAATAATCCGGGTTCTGCCTCTCGAATTCTGGTATGTCCTGGAGTTTCATACGGAATGAGATGCTTTGGAAATTAGTTAGGTATGTAGTCATATAATGCGGATTTTTCTTGTATTTTCTGTCACAAGCCAGAAGCAAAATATCCTCCTCATCTAGATTGGTTCAAATGGCTCTGAGCACTATGGGACTCAACTGCTGAGGTCATTAGTCCCCTAGAACTTAGAACTAGTTAAACCTAACTAACCTAAGGACAGCACAAACATCCATGCCTGAGGCAGGATTCGAACCTGCGACCGTAGCGGTCTTGCGGTTCCAGACTGCAGCGCCTTTAACCGCACGGCCACTTCGGCCGGCTCCTCATCTAGATTCTGGACATTAATGCATACCTGTTTAGCGGCAATAACTTTTGGAAGAGGAATGAAACTGGATCCCCATTAAGTGGATCAAAGACACATGACTATCCAGTGAGGTGGAGTACGTGGCTGAGTGCCTTACACAGTCCTCTTTCTTGCATTTCAAAAAGATGGCCGAGTATTAAACCCTTGGCAAATTTTCCATACGACTATGCAATTAAAGTACCCTGCAATATTGCGCCAGTTCTCCCCCAGATTTGGGCAATGATCTTCTCCTCGCCAACATCACTGCCCTCTTTGGCTGGGGGATGGGGGCGGTGGGGGCTGTCAGCTCACAGTACATTACTGCTTGCCACTTAGTAGCAGGACACCACAGGGCATTGACGGTTTTGGGGAGCATTCTTTCTTCAATGCCTTGACAGGCACCAATAAAAGTTGCACGATCTCGGTACCCTGCATTCGTGCTGTTAATACGAGCCTGTGAGATCCTCTGCAGGATGTACCTGATAATTTGTTAGGGAACAGGTTGGGATGCTGCTGCTGCTAGGTTCAGGGTGATGTTGAGGTGATGTCCAATGCCATGAAGGTCCGTGAGGACTGCGAGACAGTATAGGCAAATATCTATAACAGTTCTACTTACCCTTAAAATTATCAGCACCCGAATAAGTCCATGAGCCTCTCATAGTATCGTTATTTGCTGTGATTTATTAGAGTACGTTATGTACGTTATCCTGCAGATAAATCAAAATATTACGATTGAGTGCGCCTAGGAACGAAGATACATGACGATCATGAGATGGTCCAGGACGTCGCTGCATTGGTGAACGAGCTGTTGTCATTAGCCAGTACCACATTAATGACATGCTGCATTGTGATGTTGTTTGCAAGCATGGTGAATATATTGTCGATGGACTGGCTTGGGATGGCAGCCTCATCATCACCATGCTAGATCAAGGTAGTTGTTGAAACTTCCTGGCAGATTAAAACTGTGTGCCGGACCGAGACTCGAACTCGGGACCTTTGCCTTGGCTTGGGTAACTCAGTTGGTAGAGCACTTGCCCGCGGAAGGCAAAGGTCCCGAGTTCGAGTCTCGGTCCGGCACACAGTTTCAATCTGCCAGGAAGTTTCATATCAGCGCACACTCCGCTGCAGAGTGAAAATCTCATTCTGGAAACATCCCCCAGGCTGTGGCTAAGCCATGTCTCCGCAGTATCCTTTCTTTCAGGAGTGCTAGTTCTGCAAGGTTCGTAGAAGAGCTTCTGTAAAGTTTGGAAGGTAGGAGACGAGGTACTGGCGGAAGTAAAGCTGTGAGGACGAGGCGTTGAGTCATGCTTGGGTAGCTCAGTTGGTAGAGCACTTGCCCGCAAAAGGCAAAGGTCCCGAGTTCGAGTCTCGGTCCGGCACACAGTTTTAATCTTCCAGGAAGTTTCATATCAGCGCACACTCCGCTGCAGAGTGAAAATCTCATTCTGGAAGGTAGTTGTTGTTACAGATGCAAAGCCAAGTCTGCAGACACCCATTACGTTTGCAACAGAAAAGAAGGAGGATGAGGAGGAGGAGAAATTAATCATCAGATTGCAGCAATAATGAAGACACATAAACATCGAAAAAATCATCTTAAACACATACCTGTAAGATCATCACAGACGAACCAGGGGCACATATCAGCCACTGATGAACAATCAACATAATAATTTCCATTATACTGCTTCATCTCTGCTGACGCTATTGGCGCTGTAAATATTTCTAACCGCGTATCTCAGGTTGGAATGACTTTTCGCGCCGAAACACCCATATCTATAGCCGAAAATCACATTCCTTTGTTATTACGACAACAGGAATCGAGTATACCCATCTCTGGCCACATGATTTCTAGGTGGCATGACACCACCTTGCGGCTGTACGTCGGCAACACCATATTCTCTTCCATCAGTGTTCTTAAATATATGATTCTATATCAAGGCAGGTGTGTACACTGGTTCATCACGAGAGCAGTAGCTGAATGCAGCAAACATCCAGTGTTGAATGAGAAGAATATTTTTTGTCGCTATGAGGATTACAGCACGCTGCGACCGTTATCTGCAAGTACTGCCCACGCCTTAGGCCCTGCTGACTTGTGTGTGTGTGTGTGTGTGTGTGTGTGTGTGTGTGTGTGTGTGCGTGTGTGTATATATGTGTGTGTCTACACGCGCGCTGAAGTCTGTCATTCTGATGAAAATAAACACAGCCAATCTAGGCTTTGACTCTCAATACACTTATGTATCCCCTATAGTAATATCTCAGACAGCTTATTTTAGATTAAGTATGCCGACAACTCTAGTTCATGTAATTGGTTTCCACGACAACGATTTAACACTATGTAGATAGCCACTATGAAACGTATCTTAGTCATATGCGGTATTAGTTCTAGGAACTATGGTGTGTCGTAGACAGTGTCTAAAATGCATTTCTGCAGATTTTTAACACTAATTTCAATTTCTACAAGTTCCACTTTATAGCAAGAATGTATCTGTTTATTTGAGAAAATAATAATGCTTGGCGGTATAATGTTAAACATTAAAATCATAGGGCGAGATAACAATACAGGACGATCCTGAAATAAAGACAACGAGAGACCTCATCAGTTCAGCGGAGACAGACCTGACTTTACACACAGTAGCAATGTGAAATGGACAACATTCGAGCTGACAGCATATAGAGATGCCCGTCTCTCCAATGTGCATTAACCCTCCTTCAGAACAGTTAACTGTGCATGTGCCAAAAGCAGTCTATTTCCCACAATTGATACTGCCAGAGAAAACAATCAAAAAATGGTTAAAGGTAAGATAAATGGGTTAAAAAATTAGGAAAATGCAGAGCAGTAGAATTAGACGCTAATCTAAGTAATGTAGATAAAATCCCTTCGTCGGAGGTTCGAGTCCTCCCTCAGGCATCAGTGTATGTGTTGTCATTAGCGTTAAGTTAGTCTAAGTTAGATTAAGTAATGTGTAAGCCGAACGACGGATGATTTCAGCAGTTTGATCCCATAGGAACTTACCACCAGCACAACCCGTGTTGTGCACAGAGCCCCTTTATCCCCTATCTGCAAATTTCTCATCCTTTCATCTGTAATAACGTGATTATGTGATCCATGTGTATAACTTTTCGTTTATGGAATCATACCACTTTAGACTGCAACCGATTTTTTGATTCCAAATACATATGACTCGCAAATCGCAGGTAGTGGGAGAGAGTATCAAGGCATTCAAAATCCGAATAAATAACTTCACCGTTGCCTCACACATACACACACAACTAGTGGAAGTATGATAATTTCGTCTTGTCACCATGTCTCTCTAGAACGCACTGTCATTCCTCTATTTCAGCATATGGGATGATATTCGCTCTCTCATATCTGGTCATTATATTAAGAATCTACAGTCCTTATCTACCACATACTTCGATTAATCCATTTGTATAACGCTCTTTTGTTTCTAACTGAATGTTTGACATCATGTCTCTCCCTCCCTGCCTGTCTTCCTCCGTACAAATAAGCTCTCTCACACCTTAGCGCAGATCGCTCAGTCATTTTTAGAGCAGAAGCAGTTTGCGCTAACGGTCCTCTTCCTTGGTACAAACTTGTAGTTTTCTAAGGACGTATCCACGAGATCTCCAGACACTTTTATCAGCTACTTACATAACAAATTTAGACCATTTCCTGTGTATACATACAGATATCCTGTATGACTATTTCGTACCCGGATTATAACGTATTTTTGACATTTTTTGACATTAATCCATATTTTACCACATTTTTATATATTTTTCCATTTTTCGTTTTCTAAATTTTTCCATATTCTACATATAAATGTACACCGGTATACAGGTTCTTATTGCTTGAATTAACAGGCGTGAATTGCTACTTTCACCATTCAACTGTGATATAGCCAGCTTATCTACAAACTGCACTTCTTCCAAATGGCAACTCACATAACACCATCTGTCAAAACCAAAGGTAAACCACATGTATATACGTGGATTGCTGCGGAGGTTAAGTGTTGACTTTATTACGTTATAAATACGCTCATAGCTCAGTTATGCTATTCTGGGTGTTGGTTTCCTTCTGGGACCGCCACTATGCGGAGTAGGCTTGGGATAGCATTCGCAAGTCATCTGAAGGTAGATCCACCAGTAATATGCACAGAATATTATTCATTGATGATTCACCGTTGTTAAGTCTGTGGTAATACCTGACAGTGGATCCACTATTAAACTCAGGATATTGTTCAGGGTGGATTCACCTACGTTACGTCTGGAATAGAGTCTGTACTGTGGCGGTCTACAAACAAAAGATTTCTACAGCTAACGGCTTGCGCTACTATGCGAAACGTCCTCTGTTCCTGTAAGGCTAATAGCTGCGCTGTTGCTCCAGTACAGGTACCACACAACGCACCAGAATTTATATAGTACAGTGATTTCTAGTTATTTTATTTCGTCGTAGGAAATAACATCTGACTTCACAAAAATTCTAGGCATGGTAAGAGAACCAAAAATCACTATGAAAGGAGAAGGATAACTCGTTGGCCGCAATGCCGAAGCGTTAATTAAATAACTTGTCCATAGTCACTTCAGAGACAGCGTTTGTACTATCAAGCAAAGCAGCCTCCTATAGCGGGCGTAAATATTCTAGTCAACGTCAGCTCAAGTATATGCCGGCTATCCTTGCGTCATACAACCTTTTTTTTTTTTTTTTTTTTTTTTTTTTTACTTTCATTCCAATTGATCCGTAGTGAGGAGGTCCTCCAGGATGTGGAACATGTCAAAAAATCAACAATACATGACAAATATTTACAACTAAAACAAATAAGCTAATGTACCATTCCACAAGTCCCAAGTGGAATGATCGTCATTTTTTAATGAACACTATATGAAAGAGTCATTTTACAAATACCAATGCACTGAATTTAAAATTAAAAAGTTTTTTTTATTTATTTATAAGGTAATAAACATATAATACAACTACTATAATACTTATTTACAATGAACACATTACTGCACCGAAATGGTGCAGAAGTTAGATTGTACTTACACACACCCACACCCACCCCCCCCCCCCCCCCACACACACACACATATTTACAATGAACACATTATTGCACTGAAATTGTGCAGAAGTTATATATATATATATATATATATATATATATATATATATATATATACAAATCAGTTGGTTTTACTGAGAAATTCATCAATGGAGTAGAAGGAATTGGCCACCAATAAATCCATTAGGCTTCTCTTAAAGTGAATTTCATTTGTTGTTAAGCTTTTTATGGTTGCTGGCAAGTTTTGGAAATGTGTGTTCCTGAATAACGCACACCTTTTTGTACAAGACTAAGTGACTTTATGTCCTTGTGAAGATTATTCTTATTTTTAGCATTGATTCCATGAATTGAGCTGTTGGTTTGAAAAAGTGATATATTTTTAATGACAAATTTCATTAAGGAATAAATATATTGGGAAGTAGTAGTTAGTATCCCTAGTTCCCTAAACAGGCTTCTGTAGGATGTTCTTGAGTTCACACCACATATAACTCTTACTGCACGTTTTTGTGCCTGGAAAACTTTAGCTTAGCTTGATGAATTACCCCAAAAAATAATCACATATGACATTATGGAATGAAAGTAAGCATAGTATGCCAGCTTTTTCATTTTTATATCCCCTATGTCTGACAAAATTCGCATTGCAAACAGAGATTTGTTGAGACGCTTCAGCAGTTCTGTGGTGTGCTCCTCCCAGTTGAATTTATTATCTAGCTGTAATCCCAAGAATTTAACACTGTCCACTTCTTCTATATTCTTGTCATCGTATGTTAGACATATACTCGTGGGACACCCCTTACAAGTTCTGAACTGCATGTAGTGTGTTTTTTCAAAGCTTAGTGACAAGGAATTGGCTAGGAACCAGTGATTAATGTCCACAAATATTTTATTAGCTGATCTTTCGAAGACTACACTTGATTTGCTATTTATTACAATGTTTGTATCATCAACAAACAAAACAAACTTGGCATCTGGTAATGTTACTGATGATAGGTCATTGATCTACAAAAGAAAAAGTAAGGGCACAAAATGGAACCTTGTGGGACCACACATGTAATCAGTTCCCAGTTGGATGATGCCTGATAGCTTGATACATGTCTCTTTCCTAATAACACCCTTTGTTTCCTGCCAGAGATATAAGATTTGAACCATTTTGCAGCATTTCCTGTTACACTATAATATTCTAATTTACTTAAAAGAATATTGTGATTTACACAGTCAAATGCCTTTGACAGATCACAAAATATACCAGTTGCCTGCAATTGTTTGTCTAATGAATTAAGCACATTTTCACTGTAAGTGTAGATAGCCTTCTCAATATCAGAACCTTTTAGAAATCCAAACTGTGACTTTGACAGTGTGTTATTTGAGATAAGATGGTTATAAAGCCGACTGTTCATTACTTTTTCTAAAAATTTTGAGAATGCTGGCAACAGTTAAATTGGACGGAAATTTGATGTTATTTCTTTATCTCCCTTCTTGAACAGTGGCTTAACTTCAGCATATTTCAACCATTCAGGAAATATTCCACTGATAAACGACTGGTTACACGGATAGCTTAATATGTTACTTAGCTCAGAATCACATTCTTTAGTTAACTTGGTTGATATTTCATCATACTCACCAGATGTTTTTGATTTTAAAGATTTTATGATGGACATTATTTCTGTTGGGGTGGTGAGGGTCAAATTCATATTATGGAAGTTACTTGAAATGTCTGGTCTGAGGTATTCCATAGCAGCATCTACCGAACGTCACAACCCCATCTTTTCAGTAACAGTTATAAAATGTTTGTTAAAAAGTTCTGCAACACTATACACATCTGTCACCAATGTATCATTTACTCTTAATGCTATTTGTTCCTCTTCATGTCTGTCGACCTGTACTGTAATCCCTTTGATAACAGCACAAAGCAGGATAAGCGTCCAGGTTTTCGAAAGAGAAACCAACGTTAAAGAGCTAGTCTCATCTTACAAAATAATTCCGTAAATAATATAAACAAGGTCGTTCAGATGTTTAACTTCCTGAGCTTGTCGACTGTCCACAAAATCTCTCTATATAGGTCAGTGATCATAAGTGTATGCTATACTGAATGTATCATTATTCCTTTCGTGAAACTTAATTCCTTACATACAAGTTTATTAAAGTTCTTTCCCGTAAAATAAAACTTCTGACATAGTCTAGATAACTCGTAATAAACTAGCTTTCGAAATAAAGTGTTCTCTCTACGGCAGTCGGAAATAATTATGTCAAAGTATCAGTTATTCAATCTTCTTAAAACAGTCAATCGCTGTCTTTGGATCGTTGCTTTCAATTTTAGGTTTCTAACTGTCACAATATTTATATATCAGCGTTGATAGACCTTGTAATAATTCAAAGAGTTATCTCAAAACACTCTCACTAATTCTCTGTGATGACCGGGTGTTGTGTGATGTCCTTAGGTTAGTTAGGTTTAAGTAGTTCTAAGTTCTAGGGGACTGATGACCATAGATGTTAAGTCCCATAGTGCTCAGAGCCATTTGAACAATTTGAACTAATTCTCTTTTCAAATAAAAACACAGTAGCCTAATACTGTTTAATTGGATTGAATACCGTCAGTTCATTATCAAACGAAATCATTATCTTCGTCTTCCAAAAATAACCTCTCCTTTTAAATTTTCGTACTTATCTGTCAGAATAAACCGATCTGTTATTTCATACCAAACTGAATAATACCAATCACTGTCACATAATACTCCATAGTTATAAGGCAGATTTATCTTCTGGCCAGTGTAGCAGCCCTTTTATTCACTAAACTTAAACTAATACAGATTTTCCTAGATTTTAAAGTGTGAGTGCTGTGACCAAAGCTGAACACCTTTTCCCACTATGTGGTAAGAAAAAAAAATCCTAAGTGCCACCGTCACCCGTCACTTTGGACCATCAGCCCGGAGTAGCGGCCGAGATGAATCCACCAGCCTAGGCCTGGGGGTACATGGAGAGGGAGCCAGACGGCAAACGGACACCCAGAATAGCATAACTGAACTACGTGTTACTATACAGATAACGAGCATGTGCCAACATGTGTCAGCCTACGTAGGATATTACTCTCTTCCTTTCGGATGGATAATGTAGAAATGTAGAACCCTCAATCTCTCAAGTGTGATGGGGGGGGGGGGGGGGGGGGGAGAGGTGACCCTGAAACTGGGCTTCTGTGCCCAAGTAACCTGACACCAGAAGAATATCGGAAGGACAGCGGTTCGCCTTGGTGACTTGAAAGTGGCCACGTATACCCGTTTAACCTTACACAAAAGTGACGTCTTCAGTGTCCTTGAAACTACCCGCGAATACTAGGCCAGCTGCGTAAGATCAGAAGCGACGTCATCAGAGACCTTGAAAGTGGTCTCGTGCTATCCTGCTGTAGTATCGTCTCTTCAGTCAAGCTAGCAAACGACTGTTCTAATTGGTCCTTAATATACTGGGTACTGTCACTACGACTGTTCTAATTGGTCCTTAATATACTGGGTACTGTCACTGGGATGGAGTTGATGTACGAGCTGGTTCAAGATACGTGCTATCGGGAGCAGATCTGGCGATCTTTCCTGCCATGGGAGGACCTCTGAATTACCAAGACTTTTCAGAGAGACGTGTGCCTTGGTGGACTAGTACCGCGAATATGTCAAAGACATATTGCGCTCTTAAGAGTCACCTTTCGTGCACGATCCATTGTGCCACCAGAGGTCCCTCAAGCACTACCAGCTGTGAGCTAAAGTCAAACCCAATCGCTCCCCAAACCAGGATACCAGGATCAGCACGGCTGTGCCTCTCCAAAACATTGGAAGGATGGGACCTATCCCTATGTCGCCAACATACTCGCTGTCGAAGGTTATCCGGGATAGTGCAGAATCATAATTCATTGATGAACAAAAATCAGCAGTCATTGCTTCCAGGTAACGAAACCACTGCAAACACAGCTGTTTGTTTAGTGGAGTTAACGACTGGAGCCCACGAGCGGGAGGTCAGTTTCCTTTTCCGGCTGATGATACTCTCCAACCAATGGTATGGGGTGACCCAAAGTATTTCACGGATTCCACTACTTCTTCTCGAGCAGCACGCACAGACGTGAAGGGATTACAAAGTGCTTAGCGCACAATAAGGCGAGCCTCCCTTGTGGTGGTCACATGTGGACGACCGGACCCTTGGTGAGTATGCCTGTCCTCACTTTCCCATGCAGTCCAACATCTGGCCACTGTCACATCCGAATGCTCCATTACGTGATTCGACGAACTGGCCAAATGGACACCTACAATGTGGCTCCAGTCAGACTCTGTCAGGTGCTGATAACACTGTTTCAGACAAATACGCGCTATCTCCGCGTCCTTCACAGTGACCACTCAACATCTGATGCTGTTCATGGCCCTTGTATACCCTGCCAGGTGTGGTAACAGTACTAAACAGGAACAACACTAATGCACTCTGGTCACCGTTCTATCACAGAAATTGCAACTCTTATCATTTACATAGCCGCCGACGGTGTGTGTATCTACGAGGATACATCTCACCATGTCTTCTGGGTGTTTCGAGTTTTTCGTCAGTCACTGTAGAATTTCATAGATTTTGTTACGTTTAACAGGAAACAAAATAGTTTAACAAGCAAATATTTCGCTCCTCATACGAAAAAAGTGCTTTCTACAATCGAGACGTAATGCAGATTTCTTGCATTACTTTTTTTCTTCGTAAAATCGACCGAAGTAAACACTGGTTGCTACCGCTGCTACGATACCGCCAGTCATTGGATACTGCCATTGTCGAAGCACATCAGTCGTTTCTTCTTTCTTGTACTAAAATTGGTGAGTTGTATATCTAAAATAAGGGAATTATGTGTCAGAATAGTTTCCTGTTTTTAGTTTTACAAACACAGATGGAAACAAATCACTATTTCGCTTAAAATAAATGTGCAGCTGTTTAAGATAGCTGACGAAAAACGGAAGGTGGAAAGCCAAATCTGCAAACTGTTCAATATTGGTAACTGAATACTGTGAACGATACTTAAAATTACAGCAATATTTAAGTACAGTATTTGGAGCAACAGATAAAACGTACGGAAACGTCTAGACATGAAACTGTTAGACTGCATTGCTTGTTTGATTCAAACAAGCTGGGTCTCAGAATGCTCCCATATCAAAACATTTATTTTGGGGTGTGGGGGGACAATTTTACCGACAGTGACTACAGATGGATTGCGAACTAAGTTGTCTTCAGTATTTGAATAATACGACGTGAACGACGTCTATAGTGTCGAAAAACTGGCTTATTTTGTCGCAACAGACTTTATTGTTTAGTCAATAATCATGTTAAAGGAGGAAAATCTCTATGGAAACAATTTAGGTATTGGTAGTATACGATACAGATGAATCTGAGGAACCAACCTTATTTGTCTCGCAACAGTTCAAAACTACAGTGTTTTAAAAATGTAAGAATATAACCAGCCTAATATATGACAAACAAATAAGCGCAGATGGTGGCCATTCGTGTTCATCTACTGTTCTTAATTTCGCTGTTTTCGATAAAAGCGGAATGTAGCATTGTAAATATCTGTCCTGCACACTACGATATTAAATAAAAACTACGAAGCATGCGGTTTTGCATCAGAACTCAGAACGGGTTTAACAATCGACATATCACAGCGTTTTAGAAAACGTTAAATTTAACTGCAGAAAGCAATTGTTCCGAAAATATTTACTCATAGTATAGACAAAAGATTTCTGTATCAAAATTGTTGGAATCTGCATGGAATTTAATGACTTCGAACATGATTGAAAATTAATTTCGCTACGTGAGATTCTCCAAAGTACCTGTTATTTGATACCTAAAAAAACAGCGGTACTGAAACTGAGGCAACATTTAACAAAATGTTCTACATTATTAGCTTGTGGAATACCATCACTAGATGAATTTGTCACAGTCGATGATTATGTGTGTACAGTACCGATTACCACAGATGAAGACATTTTGGAGATCGTTCAGTATTCAAAAGATCACATCTGTGTAGATGACGACAACACCGACGATATTGCCAGTGAAATCAACTACATTTGAAATACCATGAAAAGTACCTCTTCTGCCTTAACACAGGAGCATCCATGTTCCTTTTCGACTCCACGCATACCTATTCCCATTTCGACCTATCCCTCTGCACTGCCCAGTTTGCCCATCGTCTCGAGTGGTCCGTTCTCTCTGACACATTTCCCGTGTGCTACCCGTTTGCTGACTTCGACTCCACCTGCGTGCACACCCAAATGGCATCTTACTAAGGCCGAATGGGGGCTTTACTCCTCCCTGGCGATCTTCGACGAGCAACATTTCCGCAGTTGTAATTACCAGGTGGAATATCTTACAAACGTTATCCTTATCGCCGTAGAACATTCCACGCCTCGCAGTACCTCTTTACCACGCAGTGTCCCGGCCCGTTGGTGGACTGAGGCACTAGGCGACGCAATTCACACGCGGAGACGTGCTCTCCGCGTTTTGAACCGTCATGCTACGATGGCGAACTGCATTAACTACAAACAGATGTGTGCACAGTTTCGTCGCGTTCTTCGGGATAGCGAAAAAGCTAGCTGGATTTTCTTTAGTAGTTCTCGTAGTATTAAATACTAAATATGAATTACAGTAGAGTATGTTTAGATATAGAATAGGGTAGAAAATTGCTGGTGAGAGGGCCTTTGCTCGATGATATCATTCCGAGCTCTGCCCCTCGCACTAGCATCACAACACAATGTATTATTGTAACAAGATCGCATTAATCACTAGATGTTGGATATGGACACACAATATGAGAACTAGTATTTAGTATGAGGCCAAGAGTGGTAAGGCTTGAAGAATGTTCCGAGGTTTTCTTCTCATGGCCTTGTTGGTGTAGGGATACTTAGTAAATATCACTTTTTTGTATTTTTGAGTTGGTATACTTCAAATTATAATAATTAAAGATTATTTTGTATTATTGATATTGAAAATTATGAGTATGTTTGTTTGTATTTTCTTTTTCTTTGTTAATTATTAAATGCTGCTCAGTTGTTCACTAAAACTGCCTGACACTGTACTAGGTCCGTCTCCACGGGACGGGACACGGGCAACGGCACATCAGTAACTCAAGTTCATATATGTATTAGATCAGTATGTGTAGCTTTGATGGGATTGATGTGGATTTTCCCTTGTTCTTGATCTTGAGTTACTGATGTGACGTCTAAGAGACCAACTGCAGTATTACAGCCCGCTTTTTTATACAGGCAGCGGGCCTATTTGGCAAGCAGCAAGAGAAAAAAAATTCTTTTAACAGTTCCACTCCCTCTTCCGTCGTGTGGGCCAGCCTCCGACGGCTCTCTGGGACCAAGATCCATTCCCCAGTTTCCTGTCTGACAGTAGCAGACGATGTCATCATGGACCCTGTTGCTATCTCCAACACCTTGGGCCGCCATTTTGCGGAGATTTCGAGCTCCTACCACTATAATACTGCCTTCCTCCATCAGAAACGAGCAGAGGAGGTTCGGGCGATACCCCTCTCTTCTCAGAATCGTGAGAGTTTTTACTATGGGGGAGCTAGATGATGCTCTGACTTCATCCAGATACCCCGTCCCAGGGCCAGACCTTGTTCACATTCAGATGTTGGAGCACCTTTCTCTTTCGGGCAAGCACTTTCTGCTTAATACGTACCGCCGCATCTGGGCAGAGGGCACGTTTCCCAGACGCTGGCTTGAAGCCACTGTCCTACCCATACCTAAGCCCGGTAAGGACAAACACCTTCCTTCTACCTGTAGCTATCGCCCCATTTCTCTCACCAGCTGTGTTTGCAAGGTGATGGAACGTATGATTCATGCCCGGCTGGTATGGTGGCTCGAGTCTCGCTATTTACTAACCACTACACAGCGTGGATTTCGAGCGCGCCGTTCTGCAGTTGACCATCTCGTCACTTTTTTCACCCATGTCGTGAATGGTTTTCTGAGGAAACCAAGACTGTGGTCGTGTTTTTGGATTTGGAGAAAGCCTACAACCACTGCTGGAGGACTGATATCCTCCGTACTCTCTACACGTGGGGCTTCCGTGGCTGCCTCCCCCGTTTCCTTCACGAATTTTTAAAAGACCGAATTTTCAAGCTACGTATGGGTTCTGCCTTGTCGGACACTTTTATCCAGGAAATGCCTCAGGGTTCCGTTCTGAGCGTCGCCCTCTTTATTATCGCCATTACCCTATAACGAACTGTCTCCCGCCCCACAGTGGAGTACTAGACCCGAAATCTTGGCCAAAATGCGAAAAATTGAAAATTTCCCAAAAATTCTAACAACTATATTTTTTGTTAGCTGACCAACCGGTGGGCTAAAAACCAAATTTTCAGAGGCTTGAAACGTTTCTGGAAGGTCCTAGCTTCAGTTGTAGTAGTGCTTTTTCTGGCGGGTGGCGCGTTTATCCATTACGTTATTAGCTTGAATGTAATTTTTTGTGACCACACTAAACGCTTTATTGAAACTGAATCGGTACTAAATGTTAAATAATTGTACTAGTTTATATTTAAAACATGGGTTACTCCAGTTACTTAAATTTCCTAATATGAACAATTGAAGTTTTACTAAACTGTTTTTTATTTCGTCTGTTATTTTCAATAGCAATTTTGAACGTGTGCCCAGCACTGCCCAGCCAGCTTTGAAGTGTAGTCGTGATTGGTAAAGTCTTTAGAGACGGATGTAATAATAAAAAAGTCTCCAAATTTCCCCTACGAATTTATATGATTTTTTAAATAATATACCGTTTAAGCAGGGTTTCTCCAGAAATTCAAGACATTTATGTGTTCTACGAATTGAAATGCCCTTAGAACTAAATATGTAACTTTAATGGCTCAGTTTAGCCTTCAAAACATCAATGATTTACATTTATTTAACTTTTCTAATTGCTAATTATTAATTATTTTAGGAAAGAATAGAAAAAAATAATATGAATGCCCAGGAATGCCACACTTGATAAAAATATTTGCTTATAAACTGACTGTGTTATACGTTAATATACGACTAGAAATAAGACATAAGACCACTTGTAGCTTGTTCTTGTAGTAATTCATTTACTAATTTGTTTTATTTCGTGCTGTCATGTTATCGCCAATCTAATTGAGATATTTGCCCTTATGTCGACTTTAATACATTAAACAAGAACAAATTATAACTCTGAGCAAAGTAAGCGTGTGACATATCTTTTTCTCAAGCTCTTTGTTACAACCAACAGTTGTATAGCACAAGCTGGATGCTGGCAAAGGTTCGTTGTCACAGTGTAAAAGAATAAAGATTGTGTAAAAGTGTGTGAAATGATATACCAATTGGCCATCAGAATGGAAGGAGGCAGATGGACACTAACGAAAAAAGCTATCCATACTGTCGCAGTAAGTAAAGAACTAAATTTGCATCCATATCGACAGATAAACAATAGTCGTGGCGATACATTAAAGAGTGTTCCATCTTTTTGTCACAGAGCCAGCACCCAGCATTATGTAGAAATAGTGATGTAACTTCCAGAAAACCATCTGAAGATGAACCTGAAAAGGTTCGAAAACCGGTTCATGGAATAAGATATATACTATTAAAAAAGGTGACTGGCTGCAGTTTTATGTATTTACATTCAATTAACAGTCACGGGTTCTAAAATATCCGTAGTGGATAACCTTAATCTTAAGATATTGAACAATTCATCGAAAATTTAATGCCATAAAAGACACAGCAAAAAATAACACATTTTTAATCAAAACCAACATACAAAAGCAAATACAATCTAAGACAAAAAGAAGGCGCACCACGAAGGAGTTATGAAAATTGGTCGCAAATTGATATGCACACAGGTACCGACGGAATTTGCACGTTCGTTAACTTTGGGGGCCGATGGAAGAATGTGTGACGCTGCAGCGCAGTTTCGTCGCGCATCTGGCAAAGACAGTAAAAAGATGACATGTCTGTACCAGGGCACAAAATCTTTGAGAATTTCATTCGTTGTACTCAGCTGGACAGTAACTATGCGTAGCAGCCAGACGCGAGAGCACTATACGCAGACGTTCGCATTTGAGAGATGACGAGTAGTTGGGCTCAAAAAAGCCGGTTGGAGTAATCGGCGAATTGTTCGACATCTGAACAGGAGCGATGCCACTATTCAAAGATGTCGGCACAAAAGGGCGGACCATGGCCGAAGACAGCGTCTAGAAGGAAGCGGTCGACCTAGAGAGGAGCCCGTGAGAACCGAGCAATCGTCCGAGAGGCTTTCAGAGCCCATGATTCATCATTACCATCGATCCGACGTGCAACTGGTCCTTCAGTGACCACAATGGCCACTAACAGGCGGCTCACGAAAGGAGGCTGAGCTCAAGTCGCCCCTTGGGCCGACTGCCATTGACCTCTAAACACCATCAAGCCGGTTTGCAATGTTGTCAGGCACATTCAGCCTGGAATCTCATTGGCTAGAGTAGAATTACCTTCACTGAGGAGTCCCGCTTCGAACTGAGCCCCAGTGACCAGTGAAGACTTCTCTGGAGACTCCCCGAACAGCAGCACGTTATCAGCCTGGCTGTCGCCCGCTGTACTGTCGGACACCCAGGAGTGATGGTCTGGGGCGCCATTTTATTTCATAGCAGGACCCCTCTGGATGTCATCAGCGGCACCCTTACAGCACAGCTGTATGTCGACGGTATTCTACGCCCCGTTATGTTGCCCTTTGTGGCCAGCCATTCTGGGCTTGCATTTCATTAGGATAACGCCCGCCCATACACGACGAGATTTTCTACTGCTTCCGTGATTGCGAGCCCTACCTTGGCCGGTAAGGTCACCGGAGGCCCGCCCGGTTACCCGATCGGTCTAACGCACGGCTTTCCGGAGCCGGAAGGAGCGCCTGGTCCCCGGCACGAATCCCCCCGGCGGTCATGTGTCGAGGTCCAGTGAGCCGGCCTGTCTGTGGATGATTTTTAGGAGGTTTTTTATCTGCCTCGGCAAATGCGGGCTGGTTCCCCTTATTCCGTCTCAGCTACACTATGCCGACGATTGCTGCGCAAACAAGTTCTCCACGTACGCGTACACCACCATTACTCTACCACGCAAATATAGAGGTTACACTCATCTGTTTTTATATGTTCCCTGGGGAGGGGGGGGGGGGAGGGGGGGGGCGACCGGGGGCCGAACCGCACAATAACCCTGGGTTCGGTGTGGGGCGGCGGAGGGGTGAAATGCACTGCGGTATTTGTCATTGGGTTGTGGACCACTATGGCTGCGGCGGGGACGGAGCCTCTCCGTCGTTTCTAGGTCCCCAGTTAACATACAACATACTGTTGTTGTTGTGGTCTTCAGTCCTGAGACTGGTTTGATGCAGCTCTCCATGCCATGTAATCATACAGTAAAGCTGCATGCCCTCGGGAAAAATTACGGCTGTAGTTTCCCCTTGCTTTCAGCCGTTCGCAGTACCAGCACAGCAAGGCCGTTTTGGTTATTGTTACAAGGCCAGATCAGTCAATCATCCAGACTGTTGCCCTTGCAACTACTGAAAAGGCTGCTGCCCCTCTTCAGGAACCACACGTTTGTCTTGCCTCTCAACAGATACCCCTCCGTTGTGGTTGCACCTACGGTACGGCTATCTGTATCGCTGAGGCACGCAAGCCTCCCCACCAACGGCAAGGTCCATGGTTCATGGGGGGGGGGGGACATACTAGGTCACCGGATCTCTCTCCAATTGATGAGAACTTCTGGAACATTGTGACCAGGGCTCTCCAGTCAGCTCGACATTTTGACGATGTAACACCCCGATTGAACAGTATTTGCCACGATATTCCTCAGGAGGATATCGGACAACTCTGTCAACCAGTTCCAAGCCGAATAACTGCTTGCATAAGTCCCAGGGGTGGACCAACGCTTTACTAACTTGCTAATTTTGTGATGATCTTTCCCTTGAATAAATAATATAATTCTTCTGAAATTGTAAATCATTTGTTTGACTGTACATGTACATCACATTTACCGACTTCCGTCCCATTCGGATAATTCTTTCGGGGTGCGTCGTTTTTTGTTCTTTTTGTCTTGGAATGTACGTGCAGGAAATGGTATTACTGTCCTGTAATAATATTTTAAGGGATCGAATACGCGAAAAAATAGTTTCGGTCCCCTCAGTCTCGCATTAAGTGTTTTTCACTGTATTTGGAAGATGATTCTCGGTTTCTACATTTGCCTTACAACGAAGTATTACCTCCCGAAAACCTTGGTCAGAACTAAGGTCTTGGAACTATATTTAATATCCATATATTGCATTATCTTATCCTATATTATTATATTACCATGTAGTTATTGCACAGAGGAAATTTAATCTTCAGCTTTATTAAACACTTTTAATTATCCAAGTAAAAAATTAAACTTGATAAATCTTGACCTCGACTCTTTTCGAAAACTACGGCCTTGTGACCTAAAACTTTATGGACGCAATTTGCGAGACTGTACTGCTTAACTTTCTTGTGAGTTCACTTTACCTGGAACTAAGTACACTCATGCTCATAAATTAAGGATATGCTGATACGTGTGAAACAACACTCCGGTGGGCGGTTTGCGGTTTTAAATCACCTCGTGGTATGACTATGCGGTGCATTTGACCTGCGCTCGTCGCACGGTGGCGCTGGCAGCAATCCACAAATGCAGAGGTGTTTTGGTGCATGTCAGAGTATGGTGCAGCGAGTAAGTGTGCAGACGCTTTTAGACGTTCTAACGGTGACTGTGTGTTGAAAATGGCTCAAAGAACACATATTGATGACGTTATGACGGGTCGAATACTAGGGCGACTGGAGGCTGGTCGAACACAGCAGGTCGTAGCACGGGCCCTCCGTGTGCCACAAAGTGTGATCTCAAGAGTATGGGAACGATACCAGCAGTCAGGAAACTTGTCCAGGCGCTACAATACGGAACGTCCACAGTGTAAAACACCACAAGAAGACCGATTTCTCACCATCAATGCCCGCAAGCGGCGACGGAGTACTGCAGGCAGCCTTGCTCTGGACCTTACCGCAGCCACTGGAACTGTTGTCTCGAGACACACAGTCTACAGACGACTGAACAGACGTGGTTTATTCGCAGAGAGACCTGCAAGGTGCATTTCACTGACCCCTGGTAAAGCCTGGTGTCAAGAACACAGTACATGGTGACTGGAACAGTGGTCCCAGGTTATGTTCACGGAGCAGTCCAGGTATAGTCTGAACAGTGATTCTCGCCGGGTTTTCATCTGGTGTGAACCAGGAACCAGACACCAACCCCTTAATGTCCTTGAAGGGGACCTTTATGGAGGTTGTGGTTTGATGATGTGGGGTGGGATTATGATTGGTGCACGTAAACCCCTGCATGTCTTTGACAGAGGAACTGTAACAGTTCAGGTGTATCGGGACGTCATTTGCACCAGTATGTCTGCCTTTTCAGGGGTGCAGTGAGTCCCACCTTCCTCCTGCTGGATGATAACGCACGGCCCCACCGAGCTGCCATCGTGGAGGAGTACCTTGAAACAGAAGATATCAGGCGAATGGAGTGGCCTGCCTGTTCTCCAGACATAAACCCCATCGAGCACGTCTGGGATGCTCTCGGTCGACGTATCGCTGCACGTCTTCAAACCCCTAGGACACTTCAGGAGCTCCGACAGGCACTGGTGCAAGAATGGGAGGCTATACCCCAGCAGCTCCACGACCACCTGATCCAGAGTATGCCAACCCGTTGTGCGGCCTGTGTACGCGTGCATGGTGATCATATCCGATATTGATGTCGGGGTACATGCGCAGGAAACAGTGGCGTTTTGTAGTACATGTGTTTCGGGACGGTTTTCTCACCTTATCACCAATACCGTGGACTTACAGATCTGTGTCGTGCGTGTTCCCTATGTGCCTATGCCATTAGGGCCAGTTTTGTGTAGTGCCATGTTGTGTGGCACCATATTCTGCAATTATCCTTAATTTATGAGCATGAGTGTAGTTTATCACGTTAGACTTTGTCCCGTACGAGGTCGCAGTATTCTGCTGCCTTGACTGACAATAAACTACAAAAATACACATTCCAGGCTGCATATATGACCTCCGCCACCATTCCTTGCAGAGATGCTATTCCAATAATGGGAAAACCTTTACGCATGAGAGTTCGGAACCTCAACGTTTAAGGCGAGTGGTAAAGGAAATCTGGATATTGGACGTAAAGTCCAGTCCTGTTTCCGGATCTTCAGCCGTGTTTTACTGTGTGACATGTTTCACCGTAATTGTGGCAGTTAATTTCCGCGTCGCCAAAAGTTTAAAATCGCTGGGTTTCTGTGCTGGATCGCAGGAGACGACATGCAGAAAGTTTTGAACGATATAAGGAACGAAAGCGCAAGTGGTTACCGCACTACCAATCTCAAAGCAAATTAAAAGTACGCGACCAGTTTATCTCAGGGGTTTTAATTAGTTAATCGAATATTATTTCAAAATTTTAAGTTTTAGCTATTTTTCTGCTTTCGTAGATCGAGCTACATCCCAGGCGACGCACCGCATTTACGAAACAAACGCGTTCTATTCCTCTTGTACACTTTTATTAGATGAAGAAATTCAGCGAAGCGACGTTCCTAAGAAGGACATACAGCTACAGCATCCAGACCGTTTATTACAGACATTGTTCTTTGCGAAAAGTGAGACAGCAGCGGCAGTAAAGAAGCGCCTTCCAGCAACTATTACGAGCTTGGAAAGACAAATTAAACTCAATAAAGGGGCCAAGTCCCTCTAATTAAGTGTTGGGAGCCGTGAAGGGTCCTGAACTTCCTCCTACGTTTTTTGCTACTGCATTGTGGCACCGCCAGGAAATTTACGATGCATTCAGACTTGAGAACAACTTACAACGATGGACACGGAAATTCCTTCTCGGACCTACTTTCTATAAGTACGTTAGAAAAGGAACTTTTGCAAGAGGTAAAGACTTTACCAAAGACATAGTGAACTACCGACGTCCGGGACGCAGGAATATCTTGTTTGGATACGTGAAGTCCATGAATGGCTGCAAATGGTCTTTCAAAACTTGTGTGTGTGTGTGTGTGTGTGTGTGTGTGTGTGTGAGAGAGAGAGAGAGAGAGAGAGAGATAGAGAGAGAGAGAGAGAGATAGAAAGGGGAATATGCGCTACAAAAAAATGGTTCAAATGGCTCTGAGCACTATGGGACTTAACATCTATGGTCATCAGTCCCCTAGAACTTAGAACTACTTAAACCTAACTAACCTAAGGACATCACACAACACCCAGTCATCACGAGGCAGAGAAAATCCCTGACCCCGCCGGGAACGAACCCGGGAACCCGGGCGTGGGAAGCGAGAACGCTACCGCACGACCACGAATATGCGCTACAGTCTATAAAGGAAAGGTATTACGACTTACTGAATGTTACACAAAATTTGACGGGGAGGGGGTGGTTTTGAAACTTGTAAGGTAAACACTGTGATTAAAATTTTCGAAAGAAACGTTTAATTATATTACGCTCATTGAAGTGAGATCAAAGGTTTCTAAAGTTCTTGTATAAATTGGACGAACGGGACATTACAGCCGGAAGAATATTAAAAAGCCACACATAAAAACGCTGTAGCTGCATTTCTCTTGGACCTGTAACCTGTTATGCGTCTGTATTAAAAATATTATTCTTGAGTTACAATTTATGCCAGGAAATTTTGCGTCTAAATTATAATTATGCCAAGAAATTTGCGTCTAAGATTTCTATTTCCCTTTAGGTGCGGAGTTCTGAATTTATTACACAAGTAAAACAGTGCCAGTATTTTTAGTCAGCTACGGATAGGTCACGTCAGCAAATGACATAGAACATTGAACAAGATATTTATATATTGATGAAGCTGCAATTTGTGCCCGTGAAACATCATAAAAATCTTGTGTAATTGTAATAAGGCTACAACAAGGCTAAAAACGCTCTGCACAACTGGTCCGACTGAAACATATCCAGTACAAATGTCATATACAGCGAAACCTCCGCTGAAGTTCATGTGGAAGGTTATCCGAAGTGATACATCGATTGCAAGAATTGCTAATGTGCCATATGCCCAAGACTATTGTTGTCGCCAATCATATCAAATCGAAGATCCGTATTTGATTTCCACCGTGTTGCACAGATTTAATCGGCTGTGACGAGGACTCTAACTGTCCTATTGTGAGAAATAATAATATAAGAGGAAACGTAGTAAGTTGGCAGAACGCAAAGATATGTGTATACAGATGTGAGTTTGATCATATGTAGACTCTTTCGGCGTGCGTTCTACAGAAATATGCACGTTTGTCGTGGCTACATCGGTCGTCTATGTGATGATGATCTCAACAGAATACATTTAAATCCACACACAAAGTAGCGACGAACATAATTATCCCAACGTGAGAGCAGTCTGTTGATGCCGTCGCTGCAGAATGTTCGACTTTATTAAAGGAGTCACAACCTCACCACTGATTGCACCGCTTCATCACTATCAAAGTGAAGTCCTCGAAGGTTCCTTAAGTTTTGGAAACAGATGAAAATGGGATGGGGCCGAGTCGCGACTGTATGGAGGTTGATCGATGACAGTGAACCCAAGGCACTGGATTGTTGCAGATGTCGCAGTCTCGTGTGTGGTTTGGTATTGTCATGCTGAAAGAGAGGGTGCTCCACCTGTGGACCAACTCTTCGAATTCGAAACTCGATTACGACACGCTGTTTCTCACGCAACAACATAGATAGTTACGTTACACACTGACTTGTTATACGCTGCATTCTAAGCTCTCTATCGGCAGAGTGCTGTAAATGTGTAAACATGCAGAATGAAGATACAGAATGTTAATAACCCACGCTTTTTTTGAAAAAAGTTCTTTAAGAGCTTTCAAGAGATAAAAAATCTGAGGCACTACTTTTCAGCTTGCCCTCGTACAAAATGAGGAAGCATTATGGAAAATTGTCGAGGTGGTAAGTGGGAAATGCACTAAGAAGACCAGGATCACATAGAATAGAAAAGAGCAATAAAGGGGATAAGTTGTGGGGAAAGAGAGGATAAGCTGAGAATTCAGACAGGCAAAAGATGGTTGACAAAAAAGTATGAACGACTGCTCAGTTGTCATTAAAACAGATTTTCTATGATGGATATATTGATGTGAACTCATTAAAACGATGCCAAGAACAGAGAGAGACACGAAATTTCATATACTGTTTGTTAGAAAAGGATAAAACGAAAAACAAATATATTTTAATGGCCTTATTTGAGGGAAGAATTCATTTTCTCACTCATAACAAATGTAAAAAGAAAACATAAACACTAATATAAAATGAAAGAAACACGTCGTCAAAAACTAAATTTGAATGAAGCAGTGATGGACAGAAGTAAACACAGCGATTCTAAGACTACGTACTGAGGTCGAAAAAGAAACCTCATGCTGAGCATTAAAACTCTGAGGACAGGTCAGCATCGTATTTAGTAGACACTGTGGACATGTTAAGACGGATTTGATGAGCACATTCGGCCAAATAACTGAACATTTACGAGATTGTGTTGCAAAGATGCGGCAGAGCGTGTGGTCCTTCAGACGATTTGCTCAACACACTAAGAATGTGAAATGTTAGCTGTGTATCAGTGTCGGCATCTGTGATCCAAGGGAAGTGGACTCGTCTGCCATTCCCGTTCCGAACGGCAGCGCGTACAGACTCACATTTGGTCCACGATATCACACGACCGGCCACTAGAGATCAGAAAGTGACACCGCCACAAATTAGGGGCACTGTTAAAATCATCCTTTCAGCTACCACCAACAATTGGTGATCCATGGGATATATATATATATATATATATATATATATATATATATATATATATATATATATATATATAGGGTGGTCCATTGATCGTGACCGGGCCAAATATCTCACGAAATAAGCGTCAAACGAAAAATCTACAAACAACGAAACTAGTCTAGCTTGAAGGGGGAAGCCAGATGGCGCTATGGTTGGCCCGCTAGATGGCGCTGCCATAGGTCAAACTGATATCAACTGCGTTACGTTAAATAGGAACCCCCATTTTTTATTACATATTCGTGTAGTACGTAAAGAAATATGAATGTTTTAGTTGGACCACTTTTTTCGCTTTGTGATGGCGCTGTAATAGTCACAAACATATGGCTTACAATTTTAGACGAACAGTTGGTAACAGGTAGGATTTTTAAATTAAAATACAGAACGTAGGTACGTTTGAACATTTTATTTCGGTTGTTCCAATGTGAACTTATCACTTCTGAGAACGCATGCTGTTACAGCGTGATTACCTGTAATTACCACATTAATGCAATAAATGCTGAAAATGATGTCCGTCAATCTCAATGCATTTGGCAATTGCAAATATCATCCTACTTTCTCCACAGAAAGAAATCCAGGGACGTTAGATTCGGTGAACGTGCGGGCCGTGGTATGGTGCTTCGACGACCAATCTACCCGTCATGAAATATGCTATTCAATACCGGTTCAACCGCACGCGAGCTATATGCCGGACATGCATCATGTTGGAAGTGCATCGTCATTCTGTCTTGCAATGAAACATCTTGTAGTAACATCGGTAGAACATTACGTAGGAAATCAGCATACATTGCACCATTTAGATTGCCATCGATAAAATGGGGGCCAATTATCCATCCTCCCATAATGCCGCACCATACATTAACCCACCAAGGTCGCTGATGTTCCACTTGTCGCAGCCATCATGGATTTTCCGTTGTCCAATAGTGCAAATTATGCCGGTTTACGTTAGCGCTGCTGGTGAATGACGCTTCGTCGCTAAATAGAACGCGTGCAAAAAATCTGTCATCGTCCCGTAGTGGCAGAACTGTACACGACGTTCAAAGTCGTCGCCATGCAATTCCTGGTGCATAGATATATGGTATGGGTGCAATCGATGTTGATGTACTGAAACGTCCCTTTAGAAAAATGTATTAATTACTGTGCTGATAAACCTCTTACATTATTTGATTTTCAAACAGCTGAGCAGAACTGAACGTACTCAGACATTTCGCTCTTTGCCTATTCTGATCAACACTAAACTGACACACAATATTTTTAGAGCAACGCAATCTGACTTTCAAAAATCCCTACAAAAGAATGGCCCTGACTAACAATAATCTATACCTTTCATCAATCACTTACCTCACAAAAATCTTCGTTACTCGAACTACTGCAATACAGCGAGCGCCACTACTGCCAGCGAAATGAAAGATTCAAACTACTGAAGGCACTAATTACTGATAGGCATAGTTAGCAAATGGAAGATTTTGATAGAGAACAAACAATGTATTTACCTTAATAGTGTTCAAAAGTCATAATATATAAGTTCATGACATCCAGTCTTACAAATGTATTGTGTCTGTCCAGATCATCCGCTCTCATAACTCCGCCATCTCACTCCCGACATCCACCACTGCTGTCTGCTCACCTCCAACTGCGCAACGCTACGCGCTGTTAACATCCAGCTACCCAACACTACAATAGCAAACAACAATGCAAACCAGCCACAGACTGCACACAGCACAGCCAATGATTTTCATACAGAGCGCTACGTGGCGTTACCAATATAAAAACCTAAACAGCCTACTTACATAAAGATTTGAAAAAAAATTTCATAATTACAATAACAAAGATATCAAATGCACACACTTATTGATACAATGTTGGTCAATAGTTAAAATTTTCTCACAGTCCATAAAAACTGTCCTGATCATTCATCACAGTAAAACTGCAGTGTTTTTTTTCTCTCAATGTCTGAGCAGTAAAAGAGAATGTACACAGAAGTAGTGGATTTCCATGCAGTCTTGAAGAAGTAGTGTTGTCCTTCCAACGGAAAGACAGTGCTGACTCTTGACATGCAGACAGGTAATGGGACACAACAGAGTAAACCCACAGCAGAGTCAGTTGAAGTTGAAGAATATTGGTAGGTAGGTCATCACAGAGCAGACCACTGTAGTCCTGTTAGAGATTACGGTATTGGTGGGCCACCAGAGGTGCAGACCCACTGCAGTCCTTGTAGAAATAATGGTATTGGTGAGTCATCAAAGGTGTAGACCCACTGTAGTCCTTGTAGAGATGGCTAGTAGCCATCCGTTGCGACTGTGCAGGTGCACAATCACCATCGAAGAGTCTTGTGGGCAATATAGCAAGTCCATGAACCACCACTTGTGCACTCACAAAAATTTTTTTTGAAATGTCCTTAGAACCAGCAATGCTGTTATCCAGTCCCTTGCTGAATTATCAACACACGTGCGAGCACTAACAGTCCTCTTTTTTTTCACATATTGTGCATATACTATGACCAACAGAAATGTATGCAGCGAAATGAATGCTTACAAGTTACTTAATTTGATGAACTGGTGTCAATTACAATTTTAAATTTACGACATGAGAATACAATTACAATGGTACAAAATACATCATTAAAGAACATGACAATACAGATAACATTTGTGGTGATACGGGCTTTATAAAAGAATCGAAATAACATATACATCAGTGTTACAGGAATTATGACATAAGTAAATACATAAAAGGTCAGAATAGCTTTCGAAAAATCAACTTCACACATGAGCATTAAAGCAAAACAGAATAAATAATGTCTAAACATTTTTACAAAGTAAATAACATATTATTAATGCAAATTATATTTGAGTATAACAGTATTCCTCATCATAGTGAATGTAGCTTAGTATTAGAAAAATTCTACAACATAAGTCTTATCAGATAAACACATAAAGACAGGAAGAACACAAGTACGCAAGGGTATACAAACACATAGTGGAATAATACAAAAGGAAAGGACAGGGTTTGTTTTCAGTGAGACATCTGGTACTGCAGTCCAACCCAAAACTTCCTTCCATAGATCTTTTCTCTTATTTCAACATTTGTTTCCACCAAAAAATAATCCTATCCAAGCATGATTTTTGTATTCTATTCATATTCTCTTTGAAAATAGTTATTCTCCACTGGACACTACTTTTTTGGCCAAACAATTTTCTTATAGCTTCTCAATGCATTTCTTCCAATTCATCACAACTCGTTCTCTTATATAGCCTACCCCATCTTAAGCTAACTTAAATCTACTGAGCTCAGATGCTAAACTAAGGGATGAGGCAATGAAGCAGCACAAAACAATTAACACTACAGCAATGACAAAAAAATTGCAAAGTGGCAAAGCAAAGCAGCAGTAAATCTAAATTAAGAGAGCAAATGCAACATTACAACTAATATGAGCCAATGTGCAGCAACAAGAAAAATTAATCAGTAGTAAAACTGGCTTAACAGAGTAATACAAAGTGACATTCAGTAGCACTATGCCTGGAAAACAGCAGCAACAAATGCTATAACTTATACCTAAACATGACAAAGCTCAAGCAGACAAAATATTACAGTAAAAATGGCCATGTTCAATACTTATGTCACATCTTAACACTAGAGTGATTGTTGTGACAGTGCCACGACATTCAAAAGTGCCGCTACGTTAGTACGCGAACACGGCGATAGAGGCGCTCCGCAGCTCGGCCTAGCGTGGGAGCGCCACCTGGCTATGAACGGCGCCGGCCGCATGTCACGGCACGGCAGTCGAATGACAGATACGGAGTTAGTAACATGTAACCCGCTAGTGTTTCTACTTTTGTATATCCACGCACTTTATTAGTGATTAAAGGTTATAACACTTTTTGGCGACGAGGTCGGATATTTTTTTTCCTGCGTTGTGGAATTGTGTGTTCGTGTCGGGGCAGACATGGAACAGCTTATGCAAGCGCTTATTGAACAACAAACACAGCTGACGGCTGCTATTCAGGCGTTGTCGACGTCGCTTACTCATCGTCTGTCTTCCCCTTCTCCGCCTCCGTTCCCTCCTTATGACGAGGCCGCTGAAGACTGGGAGGATGAGAAGCGTTTGCGGCAACAATTCTTGGCTTTCGGCGTTGTCGACGCTCCTATGTGTAAGTCGTTATTTCTATCTTGGATTTCCCCACGGATCTATCAGCTGCTATCTCAGTTAGCCCCTCTGCGGGAACCTGCCTCTTTGTCCTTCCAAGAAATGTGTGACTTATTGTCTAACTATGTCGTTGCCGCCCGCGTGGCGTTCTACCGGTGTCGTAAACAGCCCCATCAATCTTACCGGGCTTGGGCGGCGGAACTACACGGTCTGAGTCGGAAATGTCAGTTTGTCACGGACACTCATCAGGAGTCTTACGCTGATTCAATGGTTAGGGACGCTATTTTGCGGCTTGCTCCTGATAAAGAAGTTCGGCAACGTGCCTTACAATTGCCAAACCCGTCGTTGTCGGAAGTTCTCAGCATCGCTCAATCGTTTGAAGTGTCTCACGCTGCTGGTGCGCAAATAGACGCGTGGTGTGATGTAGGCGCTGTACAAACCACTTTCGACGCAGACAATGTGCCTGTTTCACAGGGAAACGACGATGTGGCGGCGGTGCACTCGCGTCAACAACGTCGCGTTGGGCCGCCACGCTCGCAGCGAAAACAGCAACCACAGAAGCAGGTTCGTTCCGCCCTTCCTTCTTGTCCACGTTGTTTCGTACAGCATGACAGAGCCGCGTGTCCAAAACGTTGGGCCACGTGTAATTCATGTAGGAAAAAAGGCCACATTCCTTCTGTGTGTCAGTCCCCTAAAGTTCCTGTCGACGAGGACGAGGCATCGGACATGGATGTTAACTGTGTGCTTTCTCAAACGAATAAGTTGTTTGTTACTGTTCGTGTTCTGGATAAAGACATTCGCATGCAAGTGGACACTGGCTCTGCAGTAACTCTTATCAATTCTCGCACGTATTTGGAGTTGGGCTCCCCTCCCTTGTCTCCAGTTACGCGAAATCTACGAACTTACACTCCTGGAAATGGAAAAAAGAACACATTGACACCAGTGTGTCAGACCCGCCATACTTGCTCCGGACACTGCGAGAGGGCTGTACAAGCAATGATCACACGCACGGCACAGCAGACACACCAGGAACCGCGGTGTTGGCCGTCGAATGGCGCTAGCTGCGCAGCATTTGTGCACCGCCGCCGTCAGTGTCAGCCAGTTTGCCGTGGCATACGGAGCTCCATCGCAGTCTTTAACACTGGTAGCATGCGGAGACAGCGTGGACGTGAACAGTATGTGTAGTTGACGGACTTTGAGCGAGGGCGTATAGTGGGCATGCGGGAGGTCGGGTGGACGTACCGCCGAATTGCTCAACACGTGGGGCGTGAGGTCTCCACAGTACATCGATGTTGTCGCCAGTGGTCGGCGGAAGGTTCACGTGCCCGTCGACCTGGGACCGGACCGCAGCGACGCACGGGTGCACGCCAAGACCGTAGGATCCTACGCAGTGCCGTAGGGGACCGCACCGCCACTTCCCAGCAAATTAGGGACACTGTTGCTCCTGGGGTATCGGCGAGGACCATTCGCAACCGTCTCCATGAAGCTGGGCTACGGTCCCGCACACCGTTAGGCCGTCTTCCGCTCACGCCCCAACATCGTGCAGCCCGCCTCCAGTGGTGTCGCGACAGGCGTGAATGGAGGGACGAATGGAGACGTGTCGTCTTCAGCGATGAGAGTCGCTTCTGCCTTGGTGCCAATGATGGTCGTATGCGTGTTTGGCGCCGTGCAGGTGAGCGCCACAATCAGGACTGCATACGACCGAGGCACACAGGGCCAACACCCGGCATCATGGTGTGGGGAGCCATCTCCTACACTGGCCGTACACCACTGGTGATCGTCGAGGGGACACTGAATAGTGCACGGTACATCCAAACCGTCATCGAACCCATCGTTCTACCATTCCTAGACCGGCAAGGGAACTTGCTGTTCCAACAGGACAATGCACGTCCGCTTGTATCCCGTGCCATCCAACGTGCTCTAGAAGGTGTAAGTCAACTACCCTGGCCAGCAAGATCTCCGGATCTGTCCTCCATTGAGCATGTTTGGGACTGGATGAAGCGTCGTCTCACGCGGTCTGCACGTCCAGCACGAACGCTGGTCCAACTGAGGCGCCAGGTGGAAATGGCATGGCAAGCCGTTCCACAGGACTACATCCAGCATCTCTACGATCGTCTCCATGGGAGAATAGCAACCTGCATTGCTGCGAAAGGTGGATATACACTGTACTAGTGCCTACATTGTGCATGCTCTGTTGCCGGTGTCTATGTGCCTGTGGTTCTGTCAGTGTGATCATGTGATGTATCTGACCCCAGGAATGTGTCAATAAAGTTTCCCCTTCCTGGGACAATGAATTCACGGTGTTCTTATTTCAATTTCCAGGAGTGTATAATAAGCAGAAAATTCCTATCGTTGGCCAGTTTGATGCTTCCACTGCCTACAAGTCTGTTGTTAGGCCCCTCACGTTTTATGTGGTGGATCATGCGGGCACTGAAAACCTGTTCGGTTATGATGCTTTCCAGTTGTTCGGGTTTTCCATTGATGATGATGTGCACCTCATATCTGAGGACGTTCCGTATCAACAGCTCGATGGCTTGTGTTCTGAATTCTCGTCCGTGTTCTCTGCTGGTCTGGGTCGTGCCAAGGATTTTGAAGCCCACATTACTCTTAAACCTACGGCTCGCCCTAAGTTTTTCCGGGCACGCCCTATTCCGATGGCGTTGCGTGTGCCTGTCAAAGCTGAGATAGACAGGTTAACAGCTTCGGGGATTCTCCTTCCTGTTACCTCCAGCGAATGGGCATCGCCCATCGTGGTGGTTTCTAAACCAAACGGGAGTCTGCGATTGTGTGGTGATTTTAAAGCCACTGTCAACGCTCAAAGCCTCATTGACACTTATCCTCTTCCCCGTCCTGAGGAGTTATTTACCAAGCTCGCTGGGGGCCAGTTCTTTTCCAAACTTGACTTATCGGAGGCGTACCATCAGTTGCCGTTGGATGCATCTTCCAAGGAATTTCTCGTCATCAACACTCCTTGTGGGTTGTATCAGTACCAGCGGTTACCATTTGGCGTCGCTAGCGCGCCGGCCATTTTTCAGCAGTTTTTGGAACAGCTCACGGCTTCCGTTCCTGGCTGCATCAACTACTTGGATGACATTGTTGTCACAGGGGCCTCCACTGAGGAGCACCTTCGCAATTTGCGTTCACTGTTTCGGGTTCTGCATTCAGCAGGGTTGAAGTGCAATCTGGACAAGTCTCAGTTCTTCCAACCCTCCATTGTGTATCTTGGTTTCCACATGTCCCGTGAGGGTATACGTCCTCTTCAACAGCACGTTGCGGCCATTACCGCGCTATCCCGGCTGTCTACGGTCAAAGAGCTTCAGGCGTTTCTAGGCAAGGTTGCTTATTATCACAAATTCATTCCCTCCGCGGCGGCGGTGGCTCATTCTCTGCATCAGCTGTTACGCAAAAACGTTCCTTTCTGTTGGTCCGCCGAGTGTGAGCAGGCTTTTGTCCGCCTGAAGGCTCATTTGCAGTCGGCGCCTTATCTTGCCACATTCCGTCCGGTTCAGCACTTGGTTCTGGCGACTGACGCGTCACAGTATGGCCTAGGGGCTGTTCTCGCCCATCGGTATGAGGATGGGTCGGAACGACCCATCGCCTACGCTTCCAAGACCCTCAACGTTGCCCAACGGCGTTACTCTCAAATAGAAAAGGAGGCGCTCGCTATCATTTATGCTCTAAAAAAGTTCAGCGTTTTTTTGTATGGTTCTAAGTTTCACCTCATCACCGACCACAAGCCGCTGGTCTCTCTGTTCAGCCCCTCGGCGTCGCTTCCGGATAAGGCAGCTCACCGCCTGCAACGTTGGGCCTTATACTTGTCTCGTTTTCACTGTGAGATTCACTATCGCCCCACGGCCCAGCACACCAACGCTGACGCGTTGTCGCGTTTGCCGATGGGCCCCGACCCGGTTTTCGATCGAGATGAACTACTCTGTTTCCACATTGATGAGGAAGAACGTCGTGCGGTCGAGGGTTTTCCACTTACAGGTTCGCAGGTCACGTCGGCTACTGCGCGGGACCCGGTCCTACGTCAGGTGATCGGTTTTGTTCAGCGGGGTTGGCCGGACGGGACCAAGGGCCGGGCGTCGGATCCCCTTCGCAACTACCATGCCTTGCGCCTTCGTCTGTCTGTTCGTGAGGGTGTTGTTCTTCTGGCCACGGATGGCGCATCTCCACTGGTTGTGGTGCCCGCCTCTCTTCGCAAAGATGTTCTCAAACTCTTGCATGAGGCCCATTGGGGGATTTCTCGGACTAAGTCCCTGGCCCGCAGGCACATTTATTGGCCCGGTATTGATTCGGACATCGCCCACATGGTCGCTGCGTGTGATCAGTGTGTTCAACAACTGGCTGCGCCTCGTACTCTGCCCTCTCCGTGGCCTGATCCAGCGCAGCCGTGGGAACGGGTGCACGTTGACTTTGCCGGCCCCTTCCTCGGCACTTATTGGCTACTGTTGATTGACGCCTTCTCGAAGTTTCCGTTTGTTGTTCGATGTCCGTCGCCCACCACTGCGGCGACGACGCTGGCTTTGTCCAAAATCTTTGCGCTAGAAGGTCTTCCATCCACGATTGTCACGGACAATGGCCCTCAGTTCTCTTCGCAGGCCTTCCGTGATTTTTGTACTGGACAAGGGATTCATCATGTTACAGCACCGCCCTTCCATCCGCGATCGAATGGGGAGGTCGAACGCCTTGTCTGCACTTTCAAAAGCCAAATGAAAAAATTCCTTAGTGATTTTTCCACAGATGACGCTCTGTCGCAATTTCTGAGTTCTTATCGCTTCACGCCTCTGGGTGATCGCAGCCCTGCTGAACTCTTGCATGGCCGCCAACCGCGCACTCTACTGCACCTGCTTCACCCTGTCAGGCCTTGTACTGTGTCCCCTAGTGCGGGAAAATACCCGGTGGGCGCCGACGTGTGGGCACGGGGGTATGGATCTCGCCCTAAATGGATTCCAGGGGTGGTCCAGGCTCTTCGCGGCCGCCGGCTTTTGAAATACGTACAGACGACGGCATGGTTGTTCGCCATTACGACCAGATGCGCCCACGAGTGGTGGCCACGCCGGTACCACCGCCCCTTCTTACGTCTCCACCAGCCCGAGAAGCCAGTCCTGTCGCTGCTGCCGATCTTCCGGGCGTGTTGCTGCTGCCGCCGTTGCTACCGCTTCCGAGTACGCCGGAACCGGCCCCAGTCGCGACGCCGCCTTCTCCGGGACCCATCTCGCTGGAGCACACCCCCAGGTCCACGACACCTATGGATGCTGCTCCGGAGTTTTCACCCGTCATCTCGTCCAGGAGGCACGTTCCACGCGCACGCTTCCGTCCTGGACATTTTCGACCATACTCTCGTGTTTCTCCGCGTGATCTTCTCGGGACCTCCCAAGAGGCCATGGATGTCTCCGCACTGTCCGTGTCTCCAAGGAAGTGAGTATTTTTTTTTCAAGGGAGGAAAAGTGTTGTGACAGTGCCACGACATTCAAAAGTGCCGCTACGTTAGTACGCGAACACGGCGATAGAGGCGCTCCGCAGCTCGGCCGAGCGCGGGAGCGCCACCTGGCTATGAACGGCGCCGGCCGCATGTCACGGCACGGCAGTCGAATGACAGATACGGAGTTAGTAACATGTAACCCGCTAGCATTTCTACTTTTGTATATCCACGCACTTTATTAGTGATTAAAGGTTATAACGGTGATGCATCACGAGAACTTACTCTAACAGACAAGTTACCAAATCGTAAAAAAATTATTTATGCAATTCCTGTGAAGGGAAATGTCTATTTATGTTCCCTCGTTTTCTTGGAAGTAGATCATAAAATTATTATTTACGGGATCTGTAGGCATAAAATAACCACATTAGTACATCTATTAAATTTTATTTTAACCAATGCTGCAGTGCAGCTAGAAACTAGATATTAAACAAAATGAGCAATCTCTCAACTAGAAAGACAATAGATATAAAATGTTTCTCATCCTTTCATTAGGCATTTTAGTAAATATCATAAATTAAGAGATCCACAGTGTAATCATATGTTTTCAAGTTTCAGCGTGTCGTATTTGCGATGGTTTCTACAAAGAAATGTCAATAGCGAGGATAATGGCCTCTTTTTTTTTTTTCTCCACCTAATGGCTTTTTCTCCAGGCGGCTGGCACAGCTGGGTTACCACAACGCATTATGCCAAGGTCACTTAGCTTTCTTACCGAAATATTTACGACAGCAGTTTCCACTACGGTGACAGACTCATATAAAAAATTTCACAGGTCGAGAATTTGCGTTACAAATGTGTAGAAACAAAATCCTGTAAATATAACAGTGTCCAAAAAATGTTCACCGGCATTGTGATACATTCACACATGTACATACATTTCATAACTGTTAAAGTATGATTCTTGGTTTCTAACAACCTTTTTCACAAACCAGAGTCCCTAATCACTACTCATTATTCCTTACCTTATTACACATATACATATTCGTCGACACTACTTCAATATTTCATCATAATAAATTCCTCATACAGCATCAGCTTATTGATCATAAACATACCTCAGCAGCATAATACACATCGTCATCATAATAATAACATCATAACACCTCAGTCAAATCTCAAAATCGTCGTAGCTTCTTGCAGTAATGTCAAAACCTAAAAAAAATACTCTGCTCATTTCAATAGTGTCATCTACCTCAAACGTACTTTAAAATCATGATCCCATACCAAACACATCATTCAAAGCTCTCATAGTATCACAATGGTTCCGAAAAAATATGAAGAGTTCACAAAGTATAGACAAAATAGAATTTCATAATTGTGAAGTTATCCAACTGTGTAATTGCGTAAACATGTCACTGATGTAGTAAAAAAGAATGTTTGTTTCTCTGTCAAATAATCAGATAGCTGTGTAATTCTGTGTTAGAGAAATATGGTACTGATGTGTAAAGTTGTATAAGCAAATACCATATTAGCTAGTGCTCCTTGTGTTTGCCACACACATGGTACACAAAGTAAGCATGTACCCCCCTGAGGATTAATGTAATTATACCGTCAGGTGTTACAGATTACAGCAATGGAATGAAATGTATCACAGAAAACCTTTGTATCTTTGTGATTCAAAAATCTTTAAAAATAAATGTTTTAAGTACAAAATTAATCACTCAAATACGTGTACTGTAGCGCTAAACTGTGCGTTTTGTTGTAAGATAATCTCTGTCATTACTTAAGGGTAATAATAGGCCAAGTGTCGTAATTATCGTCGACCATAAGCAAAGTTCTGTAGAAGTCAATCTACTTACCTCGTAATAAACAAAAGTGAGATGCTATGCATATAGATATCGTAGTTATTACGTACAGTACCGTGATCAAGAAAGTACTATACTGTAATGTATTATTGTGCTACGAAAAAGGCTGTCTCATTATAGCTATGCCACAAAAGTTACTACCAAAACATGTTTTCCCTTTCAGAAGAATTCAGAAAAACTGCACATGTAAAACAGATACACCGCAAAAGCAACAATGTAAATTGTGTCACACATTAGTAGCGTCGCGATATAATCGTGTAGCTGTCAAATAAACTAACCACTGAGTCATCTGATATCTCTCAGAAAGCACTTTAACTCCATAACATATTTTCAAGAAAACCAAAATGTTGCATTAACATCTCATTAGCAGTACCGGTACATGTTCTAAGTATGTGAGCCTTACAGTCGTTACGTAATCGTGCAACTAACAAGCAAGAATGTACACACACAATAAAATGTGTCGTCTGTTCACTATAACAATGCACTCGTAAATACTGTTTAAATAAGTTCTCTTGGTTCTTGACTGGATATTTAACTTCAAACATTGTTGCATGTTAGCAGTTTCTAAGTCTGACAAAGCATACTAGTAACGTGAAGTGAAAAATTTTATGGCAAAGACTAAGTTAAAAAGCAGATTATCTTTCAATAAACGGTTTTACATGTGAAATGTGGTGCAATCCTTTACTTATACTAGTACACAGAGTTTCAACTTCAACACAATTATCATGTGGTATACGTCTGATTCTGTAACGTCCATTGTAAACCAGAAAGAATTTGTGACTCAAGTGTTTCTTCTTATGTGACAATGAATGGGCTTTAATGAGAACTTTCTGACCAATATATAGTTTCTTTGCATTTGCTTTACCGTGTAGTTTTCTCCTTTTGTCTTCAGGAGAATTTATATTTTTAATAGCCAAATTAATTATGTCTTTGTGTCGAAGTTTACGTGTATTCTGAAAAGGTACAAGCTCTCTGATTCTGTTTGGTGGTTCTTCATTCTTCAGTACACGAATGGGTGGTAAAGCAGTGGAGTCATGAGGCATTTCATTCAGCACGTTTTGAAATAAGTGTAAATATCTGTCCCAATGCTGATGGTTTCTGTGACAATAAAGTCTGCAAAGCTTATTGATTTCTTTCATAATCCATTCAGACGTGTTACAATGTGGTGAGTACAATGAAATAAAAACAGGTTTGATTTTATGGTTCCGAAGCATGCGTGACCAAACAGCAGATCTGAATTGCGGTCCGTTATCTGAAATGACTTTACTAACGTGTCCAACTTCACGTAAGAAATTTTTTACAATGGCGTTGGATACAGACCGTCCAGTGGCTTTACGTAACGGAGTGAAAGAAACAAATTTTGAAGTAAGTTCAACAGCGACTAGAACATTCGATGTTCTGACAAGGGTCCCAAGAGATCAACAGCAGCAAATTCTTTTAATTTAGAAGGAATGATGGGAAACAACGGAGCACGATGTGAGATAGTAGATGGTTTAGCCTTTGACAAAGTTTACAAATAGACAAGACTTTTCGAATTCTCTTTTCCATGTTGTTAAAATAACAAGTCGTCCGAAGAATATGATAAAATTTTCGTGGACCAAAATGCGCGTAACTGAAATGAATGTACCAAATGAGCTTATTAACAAAATCGTCAGGAATGCAAAGTACCCTTAGCTTGTCATCAACAGTGCAGCGTTTGAAGAGTATGTTGTTTCTAACCAGATAATAATGCCGAATTTGTGTGTGTGTCTTTTCATGCCATTTACTTTTGATGTCTTTCCAAATCGGATCTTTATCTTGTTCATGAGCAATGTCCTTTTAAGATGTGATAATGAAGTTTTCAAAGGCGACTTTCTGAATGTAAAGAATACTGAAATTTTTCTCGAGGTTGCCTTCTGTGTTACTTTTCCCAAGCCCAGACGGTGCGCGTGACAGTGCGTCCGCAACAATGTTCTCCTTGCCGGGAATGTAGACTATTGTGAAGTGGAATTCTTGCAGAAACAATGCCCAACGTTTTAACCTGTCGTGATTTAATTTTGAAGACATAAGAAATTGTAATGCACGATGATCACTGTATACTTTTACGTGCTTACCAGAAAGAAAGAAACGGAATTTGTTGAATGCCCAAACGATAGCTAAAGCTTCTAATTCAGTAACGGAATAATTTTTTTCAGATTTTGTTAGCACTCGGCTAGCAAAAGCAATGGTTTTCTGAACAGTAGTGTCATTTTCTATGGCTTCTTGAAATAAATGGGCACAAAGACCGACTTTAGAAGATTCCGTGCTATGGCAGAAATCTTGTAACAGATCTGGATGAGCTAGTATTGGCGCGTTAAGTAGCGATTCTTTCAAAGAATTGAATTCCAACTGTGCTTGTTCGTCTCAGTTCCAAATAGTATTTTTTCCAGTGAACAAAGTTTTGGTGTAACTAGAATTTGCATATTCAGAAAACGACGGTAAAAATTTACGAGACCTAGAAAACTGCGGACTTGTTTTTTTGTGGATGGAACTGGAATGTCTCTGATTGCTTCCAACTTTTCAGGATCCGGCTGAATGCCTTCAGAAGAAATAATATGTCCCAAAAACATCACCTTTGACCTACCGAATTCAGTCTTTTCCAAGTTAACTGTAATTCCAGATTCTGCAAAAATACGTAACAAACTGTTGAGGATGCGATTATGTTGTTCCCATGCGGCTTCTGCTATTAGAATATCATCCACATATAAGGTGATGTGATGTAATCAGGTAATATGGAATTTACCCCGCGAATGAACGCTGTCGAAGAAATGTTCAAACCAAAAGGAAGTTTCCGAAATTGATAACAAACGCCAAAACAAAGAAAAACGGTGTATTTTCTACATTCTGGATGAAGTTTGATCTGATAAAAGCTGGATCTAAGATCGATAGAAGACAACACTATGAAGTATTAAAATTTTGAAGAAGTTCTTCCATCGTTTGCGCCCTGTCTGTTTCAGGAATGATGATAGTATTGATTTGTCTCGAATGTAAGACAAGCCTGATCGATCCATTTTTCTTCTCAACAAAAACTAATGGATTGTTGTATGAGCTTACTGGAGGCTCAATAATGCCCTTGTCAAGCATAGATTGTATTTCTGTTCTAACATGGTCCCTATAATGTGCTGGAATTACGTATGGTCTAACACAAAATTTAGTATGCTCACGAATACGAAATTAGTATTGAAATCCCTTGATTGTTCCTGTTTTGTGAGTAAAAACTGTGGAATGTGCTTGTAAAATCTCAAAAAGGTCCTGCCGATCAGTGTCATTACAGTTCTCAATTGTTTGAATTTTATTCTGAATTAACTCATTAGTATCAAATATGCCGTCGATATCATCCCTGTCAGTACTTGCAGAGTGATTGTTAGTGTCTAGTTCCGTCGAAAATTCCGAACTGTTGTCTAACAGAAGGCAAAGCCGATTAATTTCCTCGTCGTGGTTTGAGAGCCAATCTTCAAATTTCAAAGCTATTGACTTACCTTCCTGCTCTAAACTTATTTCAGCATCGTGAAAGTTTAAGATTGCTTTGTATTCATTCAAAAAGTCTACTCCCAATATCATTTCTGTCGACAATAATGGAACAATAAGAAAGTTCATAGAAAACCTGTGGCTTTGACAAAAGAATTCTAAGTTGGTTTGTTGGCGTACATCTACACTTTTTCCAACGATTGCACCTTGTAATTTAGTCTTACGTAAAGGATGTGTGGGGCAATCGTGCGATTTGTTGCATTTTCTAAAGGCTGCTTCACTAATTACTGAAATGGGACTGTCAGAGTCAAGTACTGCCGTAAATTTTATGTCATTTACTGTAATGTGAATTACAGGATATGCAATGTTGTTATGTTTTACGTCGTGGTCCTGGAGTAAGATGTCCCTAATGTCTTCCATTTTTACGTAATTACTAGCCACGGCAGCTACGTCATCAGCTTCATAAGTACGTTTTGTGGCTGCCAGCGGTGTGAGTCATTGCCTATTTTCTCTTTGTTGGCACGCGTCGTTATTGGGATTTGGAGTTCTCACTTCTACAAATTCACCTTGGCGAGAGGGCCCTGCCCTGTTTGAATCCCGCCAGTTCTGATGAAATTCAGGTCTGTCGTTTTGTCGGTAGTTCACATAGTTTCTTTTTTGTCGGTCATATGGTGGAGAATTTCTCCGGGAATCATAACTGTGCAGTGGAGCGTTGTGTCTGACGTTATTCTGTCTCCCTTGATAATAATTCTTTTGGTTTCCATATTGTCTGTTTCTCTGATTGTCTCTGTGATAGTCATTACTGCGGAGAGGTGATCTTTCCCTGTAATTATTACTACTCTGCCAACGGTTGTCATACGGGTGGTGTCTGTTTTGGTCACGATTTACGTTGTAAGGATAGCCTTGTCGTGTCCAGTTATTATTTCTTTCATCACGGAATTGTGACGGATGTGACCTGTAATTGTTGTGTTCCTGTGTTCGTGTCCCATGATTGTCAGTGTCAATTTTCAATTCTTGTAACAGTCCCTGAAAAGCTTGTCGAAATGTTCAGGCAATTTGATTAAGCAAATGCGGATGAGTTCTGAGGGGCTGTATGGGTTTGACAGGAACTGATTCTCATGCAACATGTGTTCAAAATATTTCACAAGACTGGAAAATTCAGATTGTTCGAAATGTTTCATCATTATGATGCTATGTTTTACTCGGTCTCGTGTAGCTTGAGACCAATATGCTGAGAGGAAGGCATGATAAAATTCTCCTTCACTGTGACAATCGTGAATGACCGATCGCTTTCTTGCAGCTGGTTCATTCTCTAAATAGCCACACATAAATTCTAATCTGTGCTCTAATGACCAGTTGGGAGGAAAACAATGAGAGAACTGATGAAGCCACGCTTGTGGATGAATGTCGTTGCCGGAGTTCTTAAATGTTTTGAATTTACGTGTAGTAATGAAAGCTTATAGTCAAAATCATCATGTCGGCGAGTCGCATGTCGGTCATTGTTACGTCGTTTCGGCGGTTCCACCTCAAAATTCGGTGTACCTTGCCAATTTCTTTCATAATTTCCGAAGTGCCCTGTGTTATTATTTTGTGGCTGTTCCGTATTTCTATGTCACTCTTCCCGTATTGGAGCGCGAGTGTCCTCTGAAATATGTAATTCTTGCATTACCTGTGTCAACTGATCTTGTACTTCCCGGATTTCTCTTTGGCGTTGCGTATTAATTTGATTCTGATTTTGTTTGAATTCCCTAACTTGTTCGTACTCTTCTGTATCATTAAAGACTACCAGTCTTGTGTCATTTAGATTATCATCTACCTTCGTAGATAAATTATTTAGCTGATCCGAAAGTTCGACTACTTTCTCTGATAATGAACTAATTTCCTCCATGTGTCTTTCTGAACCAATTTTCAGAGTATCTACTGCGTCCTTTAAGTTTTCCTGAGTTTTTTCAAGTAGCGTAACCGAATCGGTAGGTGCAACTGAGTCAATTTTAGCCCGCAAGGTCTCGTGATTTTCATGAACAATACTTTGCAGTTCTTTTATGGCTGCTTCGTGATTCTGTAATGCATTTTAAGGCCGCGAAAAAATAGGTTGAAAATGCTCACAAATTTGTGTTTTTATGTCATTACAGACTTTTTGACATTTCGATTCGATGTTATGTAACTCAGTAGTTAAATCTTCACATGTTTGTTCAAGCGTGGTGTCTAACTTTCGAAGATTTTGTTCTATTGTGTCTAACTTTTGAAGCTTTTGCTGTGTTTGTCTCTGATTTTGTTCCATTGTGTCTAACTTTTGAAGATTTTGTCCCATTTGTTGTATTAATTGTAATAACAATGCACTGGTGTCTGAAACATGTTCCTCAGTGCCTTTCGACAGTGCATTTGCACCGGCAACATTCACATTTTGACAAGCAGAAAATGTGTCTTGACTTATCTGAGAAAACGGTGAGGACCCAAAACCTGAATCTACAGTATTTGCGATATTGTGTCCTGTCATTTCGGATTCCTGAGGCGAGCTGTTGCCGACCGATCGATCGATAATGCTTCCACCGAGCGAGGTGGCCCAGTGGTTAGCACACTGGACTCGCATTCGGGAGGACGACGGTTCAGTCCCGCGTCCGGTCATCCTGATTTAGGTTTTCCGTGATTTCCCTAGATCACTTCAGGCAAATGCCGGGATGGTTCCTTCGAAAGGGCTACGCGCTGTTAACATCCAGCAGCCCAACACTACAATAGCAAACAACAATGCAAACCAGCCACAGACTGCACACAGCACAGCCAATGATTTTCATACAGAGCGCTACGTGGCGTTGCCAATATAAATACTTAAACAGCCTACTTACAGTACCATTCTCAACACCGACGTTTTTGAGATTCCCGATTCTCGCGCAATTTGTCTGCTACTAATGTGCGGATTAGCCGCGAGAGCAGCTCAAACACCTACTTGGGCATCATCATTTGTGGCAGGTCGTAGTTGACGTTTCACTTGTGGCTGAACATTTCCTCTTTCCTTAAATAACGTAACTATCCGGCGAACGGTCGGGACACTTGGATGATGGCGTCCAGGATACCGAGCAGTATACATAGCACACGTCCGTTGAGCATTTTGATCACAATAGCCATACATCAACACGATATCGACCTTTTCCGCAATTGGTAAACGGTCCATTTTAACACGGGTAATGTATCACAAAGCAAATACCGTCCGCACTGGCGGAATGTTACGTGGTACCACGTACTTATACGTTTGTGACTATTACACCGCCATCTATCACAAAGCGAAAAAAGTGGTCCAACTAAAACATTCATATTTCTTTACGTACTACACGAATATGTAATAAAAAATGGGGGTTCCTATTTAAAAAAAAAAAAACCAGTTGATATCCGTTTGACCTACGGCAGCGCCATCTAGCGGTCCAACCATAGCGCCATCTGGCTTCCCCCTTCAAGCTAGACGAGTTTCGTTCTTTGCAGTTTTTTTGTTTGACGCTTATTTCGTGAGATATTTGGCCCAGTCACTATCAATGGACCACCCCATATATATATATATATATATATATATATATATATATATATATATATATATATATATAGAGAGAGAGAGAGAGAGAGAGAGAGAGAGAGAAAGAGAGACCGAGAAGAAAGAGTTCAGTGACTTGTAGTTCAATGTTAGTGTCAATACCCCAATATAATGATCGTCTGAGGGCGGTTATCGCACTATCATTACCAGATATATTGACGAACAGTAGTGATGCCTACCAATTTATTTCAGTATCACCAATAAGCAATGAGCGTGTGATGGCGGGTATTACCGGTTTGAGATTTTGCCATTCTGTTGTTCGCACTTTTTCAGTTTGGCTTCTGTATAACACAGTCGATACATGTTAAGTTCAAGCGATTTGGATTTTTAAACTTCTTAAAATGAACCAAAAATGACCTTCTGTGGCAAAAAATCGCAAAGTTGTTAGTAACTGCTTGTTAACTGTGATTGGCTATCTCGCTGTTCTTTCACGTGTTAACATTACTAACTATTGTCCGTCTTGGTCGTATTAGCACATTGCAATTGTTGAAACTAAAGGTACTTTATAATGAATTACCTGACATTAACTTCTCTTACGGGCGCTTATTTTTCGTGCTGACATCCAAAGTTGCCAGGGATCTTTTCTTCAGGTTTTTCCCTTTATTTACGTGTTGTGAACGTTGTTTCTATGCTAATGACATTGCTGAAGTTTGCAACTGAAGTTTCTAAAGTCATAAGTAAAGAAACTATGTTCACGACTGTGCGTAACTGTAAACATCTGAATATGCGGCGGCGTAAAATAAATGTACTCTCAACAATGCGTCTTTTCAGTCATAATTTATTGGCATGGCTAACCAGGAAGGGATGCCATTCATATTTGTGCGTTACTCCATAAACATTAACGTTACGGACGCTATAGTTTTGACTTTATGCACTAGGAACGCGTCTGTCGCATCACGTCAGGCGGCCCGCGGGCTTAAGGGGTTCCGGAACGCGCTATACTTGCAATGTTAAAATAACGCTTATAAATTACATCTTTCCTCACAAAGTATTTGAGGTAGGAAGTTGAACTTTTTACAGATTATTTATTGGAATATGGGCTACAACTTAACACAGGGATTTTACAAAATTTTAGTTCAGTTATTAAAGATGATTTTTTTAAATTGTAATGAAAATTCACAACATTTTTTTGCAATTTTTTATTTATATATTCAAAAATATACAGTTTTTTGGAAAAAGGCTGTGTTAAATTATGCAGAAGGTACTGTGTAACATTTACTGAAAGTTTGAAACAAATGTGCTTGGAAGATCCTTAGGAAACATGTAATTAGTATGAGAAAATAAAAGTTTTGGGAATCGAGCGACAAAGATTGGATTAACTTTTTAGTGCATTCCAGGTCCATAGGATGGATTATCTTCATCCTATGCAAACTCCTCCTCCAGCTTCCTCTTGTTCCTCCTCCTGTTTACTCTTGCTTGTATTTCTAGACTCTTTACAGCCCTGTCTGCAGCCCGAAGCATCGCTCGTTGCTGTGTTCGTAGATTTTGCTACCATTTTCTTCAGTTGCAGTTACTGCAACACTGTTCCAAAAGGTGGTCATGTATGAACACTTATCACATTTCAGTTGTATTTCACTAGCAAGTCCTACGTGCTTTATTATGGAGAGTTCCAGACCAACTTCACTACAATGAATACATCTTACACAGTTTGAAAAAATTCCTTTGAGAACCGACATATCAAATATTTCATTCACATCCGATTCGCCCATAAAACATTCATAGTTTTCACTCATTGAACCAAGCTTCTTCTGTGAAGTATTTTCTTTCCCACTTTCACTGCTATGGGCAGGTGTACTTGAGAGGTTAGGTTCACTCACTTGGTTATCGTCTTTATTGTTTACAGTGATAACACATACCTTTGGCTTTCCAACATGTCTCCTTTTCTTAAAAGCCTTCAGAGGATTTCTAATAACTTTACTTTTACTCATTATTATACTTCAACAAAACAGAGACTCAAGAAACAGAATTAATTACGAATATTTTCGAGATAACGACAGAGTAAATAAACATGAAACAATCGACAATCATACCAGCGATATATATTGAACCACCACAGGTTAGCCACAACACATACTTTATCTCACATCACTAAAATGTACCTGATGAACACGGACGTTAATAATAACACCATTTGACAGCAGTTTAACAGCGCCACAGTGGGTCACGCCCATGTAGAACACATTTCAAAAAAAAAAAAAATTTAAAAATAGTTGTAGTCTTCGGAATTGAATAAATTATATATCTATTAAAAGGTAATAGTCTGCAGATTCAGAAAACGCAAAAAAGTAAAAATTGAACTTGTCATGATTTTGAGCCTTTCCGGAGCCCCTTAAGTAAATCTGTCAGTCAGGTCCGAAGGTCACAAAAGGCTGCCGACGCCTAATAAAGTGGAACTCCCTTTCGACCTGTAAGTAAAGGTCGGGGGTGGATGATGCAAAGTTGTTTTTCCTTGATGAGAGAAGTTTCGACCAGGAGAGCTGTAACTGCCAGAATACAGGGTGCGTCAAAAAAATGTATACACACTTTGAACTGTGATAGGCAATTTATTCCCCGTTCTATCTGTGAGAAAGTAATGTTATGTTTCTTCAACAGGTGGCAGCAGTGGCAAGGAAGTACTGCAACATGGCGGACGTACGTTTGAGCTTTGAAGCGCGGAAGCAGATAATTAAGTGGTACTGTAAATTTGAGATGTAGCTGCGGTTCAAAGACAGTGGAGAAGTGAGTATGGTACAGAACCACCTTCAAGGTTAACAATTACACGTCTAAGAGACAAATTCGAAATTCATGGAACAGTGTGTGACGTGCATAAAGGTCGATCAGGGCGACCTCGTACAGCTACAAGTGATGATTCCACAACTGCAGTCTTGGAACTGTTTCAGCGCTCGGCTCAAAAATCTTCAAGGCAAGTGGCACGTGAGAGTAATGTAAGTGCTAGTAGTGTGCTACGCATTCTGAAGAAAGGCAAGTTTCGTGTGTACATTCCAAGGCTGGTGCAACAGCTAAATGACGACGATCCAGATCGAAGGTTAGAATGTTGCGAATGGGTTCAGGAGATGGTGAGACGTGAACCAGGATTTATGGGTAGCATAATTTGGTCGAATGAAGCCCAATTCAAACTCAATGGAACTGTCAATAGGCACAATTGTGTGTACTGGACTGAAGATAATCCTCACATTACAGTTGAAAAGGCTGTGAATTTGCCTAGTGAAAATGTGTGGTCTGGTCTGTCTGCAACGGGACTCATTGGGCCTTTCCGCTTTGAAGGTACTGTTATTGGAGAAACGTACCTAACATCTCTTGGACTTTACAATAGATGGAAGCTGTACGGGTTACTATCTTTCACAATATTGAAATTGCCCTAGACAGTTGGTCCATGGGTATATGACATTATGATTACAATCATCTACAATCTCCAAACTGTATGATATGCGAAAACCATTCATGTGCGTCCTATTATTGGTGGCTTTCATTTTCTTTTACAGTATTGACAAGGGAAAGGTCCAATCCGACATATCGAAAACTATCCAGAAATTTTTCACACAGGAAGAATACACCGGAAGAAATGCACTGCTGAAAATTTAGCCGCTAAAGCGCGCTGCAAGTATTTTTAATAAAAATGTTAAAGTTGCTTGTTAAAGTTCCTCATTTCTGGCGCACGAAGAACCCCTTATAACAGCGGTTTGTATAGCTCTTTCTGTCTTGCGCGCGAGTTGGCGAATAAGCAGACGCAGCCGCAATAAGAGGACATAGTGCCGAGTAGCGCGAAGTCAAAAGTTTACTTGCGGGAATTTTAAGTACTTAAACCATACAAAACATGTTTCTAATTACTAATTTTTTTGAATAACTTGCAGCTGATATCGACAGCTAAACTGTTGCAGATGTGTTTGTTACATAAATGACTAAAAGAGGAAAGAAAATCAAGGCAGTGCGTGATATTACGTACATTACAGACGACTCCTATCAATCGAGACTTTAATTTGTTAGTATTAAATATTTTACAACAATTCCTGTAGCACATTTCTTATGATAACTTTAGAGTAATGTATATTTTGCTAACAATGAAACAGTCCGTTGTTTATTCCCTGGAGTCGTCACAAAAATTCCATGTGTCTATTGGATGACGAAAATATTTTCCTTATCCCAGGCACAACTGATACAAGAAAAATGAATGCATTCAGCCACTTCAAAGTAATTACTTGTTTTATTTAGAGAGAACTTGAATGGAACAAGAAATGGGTATGGCCGTTGTTCTGAATACTGTGCAGTGTATCAGGCATTGATCAAATTCATAAAATGTGGTGATGCAAACTGATAGTACAAACATGAATGAAGTTTAACAATACTGAAACTTCCTGGCAGATTAAAACTGTGTGCCCGACCGAGACTCGAACTCGGAACCTTTGCCTTTCACGGGCAAGTGCTCTACCATCTGAGCTACCGAAGCACGACTCACGCCTGGTGCTCACAGCTTTACTTCTGCCAGTATCTCGTCTCCTACCTTCCAAGCTGTGAGCACCAGGCGTGAGTCGTGCTTCGGTAGCTCAGATGGTAGAGCACTTGCCCGTGAAAGGCAAAGGTTCCGAGTTCGAGTCTCGGTCGGGCACACAGTTTTAATCTGCCAGGAAGTTTCATATCAGCGCACACTCCGCTGCAGAGTGAAAAATCTCATTCTGTTTAACAATACTGTTCTGCTGATAAGCCCGAAATGACAAAGAGCTAACGGAAATTATATTTTCTCATAAACGCTTCAGACCGTTAAAAAAGTTTTTATTGGGAGACTGAATCGAACTATTAGTTCTTGGTGGAATCCGAATTATATTAACAGTCTTTTCGTCAATCTCTAAAGACAGAGATGTCGTTATGTTCAGACCAAGAGTCCAAAAAAGCAATGAATTGGTTGGTTGATTTTGGGTAGGGGACCAAACTACGGTCAATGGTCCCTTCCGGTTACGGAAGGATGGGGAAGGAAGTCGGCCGTGCCCTTTCAAACGAACCATCTCTGCATTTGTCTAAAGCGATTGAAGGAAATCACGGAAAACCTAAATCAGGAGGGCCGGACGCGGTTTTGAACCGTCGCCCTGCCGAATGCGAGTCCAGTGTGCTAACCACTGCGCCACCGCACTCGGCAGCAATGAATTGTTTTCTGCAAATGGTAATAAAACGTTTCGGATGTATCACCGAAAATGATTCTCTCCCATTTTTAGATTTTGTTGCGTCGATTGCAAGATTTTTGCAAGTAAACATTCATTTTTTAAATTTTTTGTCCTAATTTGCTCTGATGTTCCTGAAGACAAAGTAAAGCTGCGGAAACAGTAATTCACTGATATTTACGACTGTCATTGTTGTATACGAATATTTCGTAGCGTTCACAGACTGCACACGCAACTCTGTCATGTTTTCGCTCGAAATGATAAAGTGCAGTTCGCACAAGACCTGAACGATTAGCTTTATATGCATCATTTTAGGGAATAACAAAAGCTTCGTCTTCACGTCAGCTATGAATTACTCTATAGAGTTACCAGCTATTAATGATATCACCTCCACACTTTTATTTCAGGTAAACTTTCTAATTTGGCGACTCCCTCTTCTACATAATATCCTGAATCTGTTTAACCAGGTCGAAAAACCCTGGAAATTAGTGATGTTCATTTCACTTGCAAATCAGAGCGCCCAGTCTCATAGATCTCCTTTAGTAACGGTGCATTGACCATCAAGAGCAATTCTAAAGCTTTCGAATAGTTTCCTTTCACGCTTCTAGTGGTTTCATTTTGGCACATATTTCGTACTTCGTGTAAATCTTTTTTCCATGTACACAGTTCATGTTCAGATTTTACAAAACGGAAATGGCTTTGCACATTGCTAGTATGAGAATTTGCTCTCACCTTCGTTTAACTGAAGAATTTACAATCTTTTCTTTCTCATTGAAAGCTATTACTATACATTTTCTCTGTGGGCTTGGGGAGTTTTCTATTTTTGTTCTGGACTTTAATTAGGACAACAATCAGCGTTAGAAACCAGAATTTATGTAATCGACCGAGTTAGTTCCTGTTTCCTCTAACATTTGCACAATTTCTAACGAAATATCGACATCATCTGAATGAATGACCAAGAAAATAACTCATAAATAAAACATATGTAGGTCTTCAGGAGAAGTAGGTGATTTTGATCGTGTAGCACGTTTTCATACTTCATCTTTGCACCGTTGGAAAAATTAATTGGATTACCCGTTAATGTGGAACTCCGGAACTTGCACAAAGACGGATGCTATTAGCAAGCATATGCGAAGGAATCACAAAGAAAATTAATTCAGTTTTATCTCCGTTGTGAACACGTGGAGATATTGCAAAGGCAACTGACAGTTATTATGGATATTAAGTGAGTTGCAAATTCCAGCAAATAGTAGCTGTGAACAAGTATTGTGTCAGAGAAACTGTCAACGGAAAATGAAATTCACTTTACAAATTACGATCGCGTCGTGCAGTGTTATTTGTCGACCGAAGTGCCGTCAGCCAACAATACATGCCCTCCATGTTACGCATACGCTTTTTGCTACGGTTGTGGTTGGGGAATACATTTCTCAAATCGCCTGGCGAGCTACGAATTTGGCAAATTTCAACATATTGACATATTGTTTCTTTCGGTGTCTTCTCTCTGTATAAAAAATTTCAGGGCAGCTTTCGACATGTCTGTGTGGACAATACCTCTTAACAGTGTCAGTTTTCCAGCAATTTGAGTTCTCGAAGGTATAATCTTCTAGGTTGTTAGGTTGCGTATGTTACTCTTCAAATTACTTCTTACGCAATCGACGTTTCTAGCCCTCTGCTGGGGTATTCTTCACTTATAAAAGAGAGTTATTCCGTGCTATTCTGAAGAAGTAGGGTTGTCGGATATAATTTTTCCAGTTACTGGACAGATAACGAAACAGATAAGGAACGAGAGAGGGAATGTTTATCAAAATATTATTTTCGTGTGTCCCAGACGTGGGCAACATCTCATTGTTTGTATTTCTCGTGCACCGTGGCTGCACATAGCGTATAAGAGTGTTTGCCATAGAAAACAGATTCGTTCTTGAAAGTCTCAACCGCTTCTCGTACTTGTCTTCTACAAAACTTCCGTTCCTTGGCTTCGACACGTATGTTTTAGCAAATCATTTATCAGGCGGACTGATACATCTAGTTGCAAAAACAAATACTTTTGGAAAGTTTCGAAACATTTTTTAGAAATGCCGTTTTCAGCCAAAGCCACTCACTGATGGTCAGATTCCGCGGAACTACCAAAGTACAGGAATGTTCAATGTTACGTTTCGTCCGCTGTTTCAAATAATCTCCGACTGTCCCTATGGAATTTATTTATTTATTTATTTATTGTTCCGTGGGACCAAATTAAGGAGAAGTCTCCATGGTCATGGAACGAGTCAATACATGAAATTATAACACGATATTAGAAACAGATAAAATGAAGTATTAAAAAACGTATTCAGGTGACAAGTCGTAAGTTTAAATAAAGAAAATCAACAATGTAACACTGGAATTTGCTTAATTTTTTAGCTCTTCCAGGAGCTCCTCGACAGAGTAGGAGTGAGCCATGAGGAAACTCATCAGTTTAGACTTAAAAGAGTTTGGGCTACTGTTAAGAGTTTGAGTTCTTGTGGTAGCTTATTGAAAATGGATGCAGCAGAATACTGCACTTCTTTCTGCACAAGAGTCAAGGGAGTGCATTCCACATGCAGATTGGATTTCTGCCTAGTATTAACTGAGTGAAAGCTGCTAACTCTTGGGAATAGGCTAATATCGCTAACAACAAACGACATTAAAGAAAATATATACTGTGAGGGCAATGTCAGTATTCCCAGACTGTTGAATAGGGGTCGACAAGAGGTTCTAGAACATAGGTGTAACAGCCCGTTTTTGACCCAAAAATACCCTTTTTAAATCAGAAGAATTACCCCAAAAAATAATACCATACGACATAAACGTATGAAAATATGCGAAGTAGACTACTTTTCGTGTTGAAGTGTCACTTATTTCAGATACTGTTCTAATGGTAAATAAAGCAGCATTTAGTTTCTGAACAAGATTCTGGACATGGGCTTTCCACAACAGCTTACTATCTATCCGAACGCCTAGGAACTTGAACTGTTCCGTCTCGCTTATAATATGCCCATTCTGTCTGATCAAAATATCGGTTCTTGTTGAATTGTGAGTTAGAAACTGTAAAAACTGAGTCTTACTGTGATTTAGCATCAAATTACTTTCCACAAGCCACGAACTTATTTCATGAACTACACTCCTGGAAATTGAAATAAGAACACCGTGAATTCATTGTCCCAGGAAGGGGAAACTTTATTGACACATTCCTGGGGTCAGATACATCACATGATCACACTGACAGAACCACAGGCACATAGACACAGGCAACAGAGCATGCACAATGTCGGCAATAGTACAGTGTATATCCACCTTTCGCAGCAATGCAGGCTGCTATTCTCCCATGGAGACGATCGTAGAGATGCTGGATGTAATCCTGTGGAACGGCTTGCCATGCCATTTCCACCTGGCGCCTCAGTTGCACCAGCGTTCGTGCTGGACGTGCAGACCGCGTGAGACGACGCTTCATCCAGTCCCAAACATGCTCAATGGGGGACAGATCCGGAGATCTTGCTGGCCAGGGTAGTTGACTTACACCTTCTAGAGCACGTAGGGTGGCACGGGATACATGCGGACGTGCATTGTCCTGTTGGAACAGCAAGTTCCCTTGCCGGTCTAGGAATGGTAGAACGATGGGTTCGATGACGGTTTGGATGTACCGTGCACTATTCAGTGTCCCCTCGACGATCACCAGTGGTGTACGGCCAGTGTAGGAGATCGCTCCCCACACCATGATGCCGGATGTTGGCCCTGTGTGCCTCGGTCGTATGCAGTCCTGATTGTGGCGCTCACCTGCACGGCGCCAAACACGCATACGACCATCATTGGCACCAAGGCAGAAGCGACTCTCATCGCTGAAGACGACACGTCTCCATTCATCCCTCCATTCACGCCTGTCGCGACACCACTGGAGGCGGGCTGCACGATGTTGGGGCGTGAGCGGAAGACGGCCTAACGGTGTGCGGGACCGTAGCCCAGCTTCATGGAGACGGTTGCGAATGGTCCTCGCCGATACCCCAGGAGCAACAGTGTCCCTAATTTGCTGGGAAGTGGCGGTGCGGTCCCCTACGGCACTGCGTAGGATCCTACGGTCTTGGCGTGCATCAGTGCGTCGCTGCGGTCCGGTCCCAGGTCGACGGGTACGTGCACCTTCCGCCGACCACTGGCGACAACATCGATGTACTGTGGAGACCTCACGCCCCACGTGTTGAGCAATTCGGCGGTACGTCCACCCGGCCTCCCGCATGCCCACTATACGCCCTCGCTCAAAGTCCGTCAACTGCACATACGGTTCATGTCCACGCTGTCGCGGCATGCTACCAGTGTTAAAGACTGCGATGGAGCTCCGTATGCCACGGCAAACTGGCTGACACTGACGGCGGCGGTGCACAAATGCTGCGCAGCTAGCGCCATTCGACGGCCAACACCGCGGTTCCTGGTGTGTCCGCTGTGCCGTGCGTGTGATCATTGCTTGTACAGCCCTCTCGCAGTGTCCGGAGCAAGTATGGTGGGTCTGACACACCGGTGTCAATGTGTTCTTTTTTCCATTTCCAGGAGTGTACATTATTTTCAACATTGCACACAAGATCCTTCACTATCAAGCTGGTGTCATCAGCAAACAGAAATATTTTTGAATCACCTGTAATACTAGAAGGCATATCATTTATATAAATAAGAAACAGCAGTGGCCCCAGCACCGACCCATGGGGAACGCCCCACTTAACAGTGCCCCATTGGGACTGAACATCACTACCACTTTCAATATTGCGGAGAATTACCTTCTGCTTTCTGTTCATAAAGTAAGAGGCGAACCAATTGTAAGCTACTCCCCTTACTCCATAGTGGTCCAACTTCTGCAGTAATATTTTGTGATCAACACAGTCAAAAGCCTTCGTTAAATCAAAGAAAACACCTAGCGTTCGCAACTTTTTATTTAATCCGTCCAAAACCTCGCAGAGAAAAGAGAATATAGCATTTTCAGTTGTTAAACCATTTCTAAAACCAAACTGAACATTTGACAGCAAATTATGTGAATTTAAATGCTCCAGTAACCTTGTATATACAACCTTCTCGGTAACTTTAGCAAACACCGATGGCATAGAAATAGGTCTAAAATTGTCAACATTATCAATGTCTCCCTTTTTATAAAGTGGCTTCACTACAGAGTACTTTAATCGGTCAGGAAACCGACCACTCCTAAAGGAAAAGTTACAGATATGGCTAAGTACTGGGCTAACATACATAGAACAATACTTCAGTATTCTGCTAGATACCCCGTCACATCCATGAGAGTTCTTGGTCTTTAGTGATTTAATTATTAACTCAATCTCCCTCTTGTCAGTATCATGGAGGAGCATTTCAGGTAACAGGCTCGAAACACTTTTTTCTAAGAGCACTATATGATTCCCTGTTGCGACTAGGTTTCTATTTAGTTCACTTGCTATATTCAGAAAGTGATTATTAAATACTGTACATGTATGCGACTTATCAGTAACACGGACATTCCCACTACGCACTGATTCTATATCCTCGACTTGTATCTGCAGACCAGCCACTTCCTTTACGACTGACCATATGGTTTTAATTTTATCCTGAGACTTAGCTATTCTATCTGCGTACCACATACTTTTTGCCTTCCTAATAACATTTTTAAGCACCTCACAATACTGTTTGTAATGGGCTGCTGCATTTACATTTTGACCGTTTCTAACGTTTTGATATAATTGTCACTTTGTTCTACAAGATATTCTTATCCCTCTAGTGAGCCACCCAGGCTGCCTGTTTCTGCTAGTACCCTGTTTTGAACGTTCTAACGGAAAGCAACTTTCAAAGAGCACGATAAAAGTCTTGAGAAAAGCATTATATTTATCGTCTACTCTATCAGCGCTATAAACATCTTGCCACACACCGTTGGGTGGCTTGCGGAGTATAAATGTAAATGTAAATGTAAATCTCTTCACTCTTGTTCCTTGATAAGGTTTACAAAGGTCTCTACAGCAACTGGATCAGCTTTCCTAAACAGCTGATGACTATATTTAACACGTGTTGCAGCACAAAAATCTTCTAGAGTTAAAATTTGTGCATCATGATCTGAGAGGCCATTCACCTTTTTGCTAACAGAATGCCCTTCTAGTAATGAGGAATGAACAAAAATCTTGTCTACGGTTGTTCTACTGTTCCCTTGCACTCTCGTTGGAAAGAATACGGTTTGCATAAGATTATATGAATTAAGGAGGTCTACCAGCATCCTCTTCCTTGCACAATCACTTATACAATTAATATTGAAGTCACCACATATAACTAACTTTTTGTGTTTCCTATAAAGTGAACCAAGAACCTCCTCTAGCTTTAGCAAAAATGTTGTGAAATCGGAGTCTGGGGATCTATAAATAACAACAGTTAGAAGTTTAGCTCCGTTAAATTTAATCACACCTGCACAACATTCAAACACCTTTTCAATGCAGTACTTTGAAACATCAATTGACTCAAATAAGATGCCGTTTTTCACATACATGGCTACTCCCCCACACCGCAAAGAGCTCCTCGAAAAGCTGCCAGCCAACCTGTATTATGGTAAAGTGTTCAGATATACCAATGATTTCAGAGTCAACATCTATAAGCAGTTCACTAACTTTATCTCTAATACCTTGTATATTTTGATGAAATATACTAATTCCCTCATTACTCGGATACCTAAGCTTTGTCAAAAGTGGTTCCTTTGTTAGAGAGACTTCCCTGAAGCAGGAATACCTATCAGTTGACTTCAATCTAAAAAAGGTGCAGCTCTAACACCCACTACTGCAGGAATTTTCCCATGAGTGATCCCACCCACCCCACCTATGCTGTCACCTACAAGCTTTGCCAACCTCCCCTTCCCATACCTGTTGAGGTGCAGGCCATGACTGGGTCAGTTAGCAGGCCAGGCGAGTAGCGATTAGGTGCCTGGGTGTTCGTGAAATCAGGAAAGTACGGGCGCATCTCACGGCTGCCATCCCAGAAGATGGGAGAGTCTACACCGTACTCAGCATGAAGATGTAGAAGAAGCGACAATACACATGTAGATATATAAGGGACATGCGGGTTAGGTGTGTTGGGTATGGATACGAATTGTACGTCTCATATAAGCGCAAATCCTACCTATAGAATTATGCATGTTGAATGATCGTGACGGCAGGTTACTGGACTGTGACCAGAGGACAACAGCTGAAAAACTCCCTGCAAAACTGAATTCGCACTTGCGAACCCCGTCAGCACCAGAAGAACTGGGAAATGCAGGATGAGGCGTAATTCGAAAACCACACGGCAGTGATGCAAATGACCATAAGAGGAAAACATGGTGCCGAAGCCATAACACCTGGACTATGGAGCAATGGAAGCAAACCGTTTTGTCGGATGAGCCTTGTTTCACACTGTTTCCAACTTCTCGCCGAGTCCACGTCCCAAAAGTGAAACTTGGCGCGATTTTGTTGATGTTTTGGGCAGTCATATTGTGGTATTCCATGGGCGCCATGGTTGCATTGCAAGGTCGCATTACTGCTGTGGCTTGTTTGATCGTTTTGGCTGACAACGACCGTGCCGTAGCACAATGTTTGTTCCCCAGTGGCAATGCTGTGTGAGGAGACGACAGGACGTCTGTGCGCACAACCCGCCAGGACCGGTTTTGTGGGCGATGAACTGTTGCGCCCCAGATCTCAATATTATTGAGCTTTTGTTGTCTGCTTTCGAGAGAATTGTGTATGATCGCTACCACATCCATGATCGATACCTGAACTTCCACTATTCCGAAGGAAGAATGGTATAAGACTACTTTGAAAACCATACTCCACCTGTATGGATCCATTCCGAGGCAACTGGAAGCTGGGTTTGCAGCAAACGGCTTTCGTATGCCCTATTACGCACGGTAATGTTTTGCTTTTTTTATGTTTCCATGTTTTTGTCCATCTCTGTCTATTTTCGTGCACTGAATGAATCGTTATTTTCTTTTCCTAAGTGACATTTAAAACCTACCCTTTGGGTAAAGAAAGGACAATGGATTCACTGGCGTATTCTGCAAAGAATTTCCATTTATGTACCACTGGCAGAAAATCAGAGAAGTCTTTTTCTTTTAATCACAGAAAACATTTTTATTCACGATCAAGCTTCTCGAATTCTGTTAAACGCCTATTTTATGTCACTTGTAACAAATGAAGAGAGCGATCTTCAGTTATCACATACATACATTTGCACCATTCGTCCGTGTGAGCTGTCTTAGATCAGATGTAAGTTTTATCCTCTCTGTTTGCTAGAAAATAATCATGTCATTAATTATTTCCAGTCGTGTTAATTATTTACAAGATTAATCACCCTCCCTATCCCATTGTCATGAAAGTAATTTTTATTGTGTTCTGATAATTTTCAGAGGTCTAATGCGAGGAGTTGGAGGCGTATTGTTCGATGATGATACGGCCGAACGCTACTCGTGCTGTCTCCTTCAAACGAAGAAAGCAGCCCCCATGAGATTAATTTGCCGATCTTTTCCATTACCCTAAGCAATTTCCTGCATAGGAACTGTACCGTACTGGTCGGTCATGCGTCATCGAACAATGACGTCAGCCAACACACTCACTGGCTTGATACAGCCCCAAATTAAATTATACTGATGATGGCGAATCTAAGGTAGCTAAATATCTAAAGGACAGATTGGTCAAGTGGTTTGCACCTATCGGAGCTCCTAAAAAGTCACATTTACGCCATCGTCATTACGAAGTGTATTCTCGTAGCGATTATTGAATTACAGGAAGTTATATATTCTTCCCAATGTTTTGCATTGTCAGTTATTGAGAAACTGTTTTTTAAATGTCTTAATAAACGAGAAAGGCACGTTTCAGGGATACAGTCCGGAGCGCCCTGAAGTTGGAAAAAAGATCATCAGCCATCAAGATCGTCATGGCAGGGGCCATTCAGTAACGGAGCAGAATCTGAAAAACATTAGGGGAGAGAGGAGAGGGAAAGTCGTCAAGCTTCGCTGAAAGTCGATGCCAGAGCGATCATCTGTCTGTCGACTGGCTCTCTACCCACGTCTCGCAACCAGCACGTGATGCTGCTTCCACGGTTCCCATGGGTCACTCGGACGGGAAAACTTCATCAGTCAGCATTTTACCGGAACGAACAACTTTATGCTGAGGCGACGATTCTACTCGATATGTAGATCACAAGAGTTGGTGCAGGAGGACTAGAAGTGAAAATTTACGGTGGAAAATTTTTTCAGGTGATCATAAAAATCCCCGGTACCCCCTAGGCTGGCGGCTGCCTGCACAATGCCGTACTCTCACTTTACACTGAGGTGACAAAAGTGAAGGCATACCCTTCCTTTGCCGGTGTAGTGCAGCAACTCGTCTTGGTATGGACTCACTAAGGAAGTCATTTTAAGCCCTCTGCAGAAATACTGACAAGGGAACCTCCCCATCGCACCCCCCTCAGATTTAGCTATAACTTGGCACAGTGGATAGGCCTTGATAAACCGAACACAGATCAATTGAGAAAACAGGAAGAAGTTGTGTGAAACTGTGAAAAAATAAGCAAAATATACAAACTGAGTGGTCCATGGGCCACATAGGCAACATCAAGGAGCACGTGAGCTCAGGAACGCCGTGGTCTCGTGGTAGCGTGAGCGGCTGCAGAAGGAGAGGTCCTTGGTTCAAGTCTTCGCACAAGTGAAAACTTTACTTTCTTTATTTTTGCATAGTTATTATCTGTCCGTTCGTTCATTGACGTCTCTGTTCACTGTAATAAGTTTAGTGTCTGTGTTTTGCGACCGCATCGCAAAACCGTGCGATTTGTAGACGAAAGGACGTGCCTCTCCAATCGGAACCGAAAACATTTGATCGCAAGGTCATAGGTCAACCGATTCCTCCACAGGAAAACACATCTGATGTATCCTATACGACACTGGTGACGGTATGTGCGTCACATGACAGGAATATGATGTCGACCCACCTAACTTGTACACCTGGCGAATGGGTAAAAAGATTCTTCTACCTTGCCCGATTTAGGTTTTCTTGTGGATGTGATAATCACTCCCAAAAAAGTGATGAAAACATAAGAGTTTGTCACATAAACTGAAAATAAAAAATTAAAGCTTTCACTCGATGGAAGATTTGAACCAAGGCCCTTTCGTTCCGCAACTGCTCACGTTACCACGAGACCATGGCGCTCCTGCAATCCCACTGTCCTTGATGTTGCCTGTCTTCCCATGGACTACTCAGTTTGTATATTTTGCTTATTTTTTCAAAGTTCCACACAACTTCTTCCTGTTTTCTCAATTGATCTGTGTTCAGTTTTTCAAGGCCTATCCACTGTGCCAACTTATAACTAAATCTGAGGGGGGTGCGATGGGGAGGTTCCCTTGTGAGCCATGCTGCCTGTACAGCCGTCCATAATTGCGAATGTAGGCCAATGCAGGATTTTGTGCCCGAACTGACCTCTCGATTATGTCCCATAAAAGTACGATGGGATCCATGTCAGGTGAACTGGATGACCAGTAATTCTCTGGAATTGTCCAGAATGTTCTACGAACCAATCGCGCACAATTGTGACATGGCGACATGGTGCATTGTTGTCCCAAAAAAATCCATCGTTGTTTGGGAACGTGAAGTCAATGAATGGCTGCAAATGGTCTCCGAGTAGCCGAACATAGCCATTTCCAGTCAATGATCGGTTCAATTGGACCAGAGGATTCATTACCTTCCACGTAAACGCACTATGGAGCTTGCACAGTGCCTTGTTGACAAGTTGGATCCTTGGCTTCATGGGGTCTGCGGCACATTCGGATGATACCATCAGCTCATACCAACTGAAATCGCGACTCATCTGACTGGACCACGTTCTTCCAGTCGTCCACCCAACCCATATGGTCACGAGCCCAGGACAGGCGCTGCAGGCGATGTCGTGGTGCTAGCAAAGGCACTCGCGTCGGGCGTCTGCTGTCGTAACACGTTAGTGCCAAATTTCGCCTCACTGTCCTAATAAACAAGTGTTCGTCGTGCGTCCCACTTTGCTTTCTGCGGTTATCTCACGCAGTGTTGCTTGTCTGTTAGCACTGACAACTCTATGCAAACGCCGTTGTTCTTTTTTTTCCAATTTATTAGTCATAACATTCCACAGTAGTACATAATTTTCAACTGACACTTAAAAGTAGTAAAACAAACTAAAATTAATTGCAGGTTCCTTGGCATTTTAGAAAAAATCCAAGTCTAAACCAGGTAGTGATGTTCGTCACTTGATCGTATTTGTTTTTCAAAGATCAAATTGTCTCTCGTTTCTTCATGGTCTGAATCGCAGCATCGAAAATTGAGTTCACATGACTGTTCTTCTGAGGAAGTTGGCGTATGTATCATAATAATTATTCACGCGTAGTAGCTTGTGATGCTGGTCGGAAATGTACGTCCAAAAATCTCCTTCGCTTCTTTCTTTCCTGGACAGCAGGTAAAATACCGCGTGTCCCTTCAACCAGTTGACGGCATTTTTCTTCCAGGTGGGGTATAGTTCTTCTTCCGGGTATAAAAGGCACGCTGGCGTTATCAAATACGGCGGTTTTCTCTGCATAATTGCTAATTTTTTTCTGATTGACAACCGTATAATATTCGCATTTCCACAGACAAATTGATGTTCATCTGTATCAATCAGGTTGCAAGTGGTACACAAAGGGGAATCAGCCAGGTGAATGGAATGTAGTCTGGAGTTCGTTGGAAATTTCCTATTCACAAAATAGTACCACAATGAACGCACTTTTGTTGGTAAATACAGGTGGTGTATGTTCCTCCAGATATCATGCCAAGAGTGACCGACGTATTTTTGTTCTATGATGTTCTTGGTCTGAAAGTTCATTAAGTTTTGGTATATTTTCTTGACTTTGATGACATCTTTCTCGGGTGTTCCCAGTCTAATGTAGCTATAGTCTACGAAGAAATGTTTTTGGTGGTTAAGTTCATTTGGGATGTGGTGAACGTCTATTGGGGCGTCCTGGCTGGCCGACGCTATTTCATTTAACAAGAATGCGGTGACACTGTCGACTGACCGCTTCCACAGTTTATATGTTTTACACACGTACAATGCTTGTGCTTTATTGTACACGTCTGTGAGATTCAATCCACCGTTCCCAGTCGGTCGGTCGTTGAGTGAAGACCGTCGGTCACTGCGCTGTCCGTGCTGAAAGGTACGCCTGAAATGTGATATTCTCGAGACAGTCTTGACACTGTGGATCTCGAAATATTGAATTCCCTAACAATTTCCGAAATGGAAAGTTCCGTGTGTCTAGCGCCAACTACAACTTCGCGTTCTAAGTCTGTTAAATCCCATCGTGCGACCATAATGACTTCGGGAACCTTTTAACGTGAGTCACCTGAGCACAGATGACAGCTTCACTGCGCTTCTGTACCTTGGGTACGCGATATTAGCGTCATCTGTATGTGTGCACATCGCTATCCGTCGACCTTTGTCACTTCAGTGTGCGCTGATTGGCTGGTAAGGTATCAACCGGTAGCGAAGCATGGGAGCGGCGCTCCGAGAGCCCAGCAGCGCACGTGCCGTCGCGGGAGGCTGGGATCAATACCGAGGACCGCACACGTGGCGACCACGCGGATGAGCGCAGCCGACGCCGAACTGCTCTCGCTCAGGCCGCAGCCGGCTGGCGCCCGCTTCCATTCGGCGCTCCGCCGCGATACACATCTGTCACGGCCGCGTTACAGAAACGAGGCGATCGCTCCAGGTGCGAACTATGAGGGCCTGCGTCGAATCCGAAGAGGAACATCACTCAGACTGAAGGGGCGCTTTTATTACGACGTCTGTTTAGGCGCTCGTGGTTCTGAGAGGCATTCTACATCGTCACTTTCTCCTTTAATTAAATTGTGTCGATAATTTTCCGTATGGATTTTCGTATGAACGGTTAGTTTCATATAGTGGTAGCAATGAAAAGCGCTGCGTAGGCAAAAACAGATTACATTAGCTCTTTTGCGAAAATTCTCTCGCAGCATATCTATACATTTAGCTTGTTAAAAAAGGGTATCCAGTATTGCCCAATTCAAAACATTGTACGGAAAGAGACCATATAGCCATCTACGTAGCTACACAGGGTTAAAATTAATAAAACCGACAAACTGCAAAATAAATGGTTCAAATGGCTCTGAGCTCTGTGGGACTTCACATCTGTGGCCATCAGTCCCCTAGAACTTAGAACTACTTAAACCTAACTAACCTAAGGACATCACACACATCCATGCCCGAGGCAGGATTCGAACCTGCGACCGTAGCAGTCGCCGACAAACTGCAGGCACGGATTCCTGACACCCTGTATTGTGGCAACAATCATAATGATAATATTATGTCCTGACCTGATTTTTAACGGTAAAATGCTTTCAAGCATTTCAATAAAAATGAATTTCTCTATTTTAATGACAGCTGTTATCTCACGGTTATTGAGCAACGATATTATTACTGATAAAGGCTAGAGCTTTGAAATTTATTCTAGCTTAAATTCAGATTGTAATCCGTCTGACTTTCTTCTTCTTCTTTCGTTTCACCCTCTTTGGGGCACGCTGGATCAATCATTTCTTCGTGCGTTGTTCTTTTCTAAGGGCCCAGTATTTCTTCATTCTTTTTGATTTTCTTTGCCTCTCTTCTTCCGCGATGAAGGATTTGGACTTTTGTGTAAATTTGTCTTGGAACCTTATGCTTTCATCTTTACTAATTAATTTAGCTATTCGATCAATAAGAGAATTTTCTGAAATCTTTAATTCTACTAGGTCTTTCTCAGTTTCTTTAAACCAGTTGGGTTTCGCTTTGCAGTTACGGAAATAGTCAAAGATTTATTTAGTTAATCTGTTGGAATTCATTTTGAGAAGATGACCTTAAAAATTTATTCTCCTTTTTCGCATAGTTTCTGAAAGTTTTTCAGTTTTCTTTTAGAGAGCCAGCCGGAGTGGCCGAGCGGTTCTAGGCGCTACAGTCTGGAACCGCGCGACCGCTACGGTCGCAGGTTCGAATCCTGCCTCGGGCATGGATGTGTGTGATGTCCTTAGGTTAGTTAGGTTTAAATAGTTCTAAGTTCTAGGAGACTGATGACCTGAGAAGTTAAGTCCTATAGTGCTCAGAGCCATTTGAACCATTTGTAGAGAGTTTCATTTTGTTGTATGTAATCTTATTGTCCTGAAATTTTTGTCCCACGATTTTTCTTAAAATTTTTCTTTCCTTTAGCTCAAGTTTCTCCATTTGGCCTTTGAAATTCATGTTTAGTGTATCTGCTGCATACAGTGCTTCTGGCTTAATCACTGTCTTGTTATGCGTAATTTTGGACCCCCATGAAAGGGATTTTTTGTTGTTTGTATTTTTGGTTAGTTGGAAGGCCAAATCCATGTTTATTTTTTCTGGATTCCATTGCTTTGCTTTCCCCAGCATTCCAACTAATCCATTCTCCGAGATATTTGAATTCTTTTACTATTTCAATCTTTTGTTCCTGAACTTTGAGGTATACATGAGTGTTTGATGTTTGTCAATATCTTAGTTTTTTCAAAGTAGATATGAAGACCTATTTTAGCTGCTTGTTTCTTTAGTTAAAGGATTTGCTCCCGTGCTTCTTCCACTGTTTTAGCAAACAGAGCCATATCATCTGAAAAAGTAATGCAATTTACTTTAAGCTTCTTCTTTTTGCAACCCAGTCTTACACCACTCTTAATATTTGTGTTCCATTCTCTGACTAGTTTTTCAAGCGCACAATTGAACGGCAACGGTGAGAGCCCATCCTCCTGTCACACTCCCGTTTTTATTTCAAAGGGTTCCGATAATTCGCCGATAACTTTAACTTTCGAAGATGTTTTTGTAAGGGTCGCTTTTATAATATTAGTTGTTTTCTTATCCAAACCCATTTCTTCCGGGATTGGTAATAGAGATTCTCTATCAATCGAATCATATGCTTTTTTGAAATCAATGAAGGAGATTACGTATGTCTTTGCCCTTGATTTTTGGTATGCCATGATGTTTTTGAGGTTTAGTATTTGTTCCGAACACGATCTACCGTTTCTAAAACCTCCCTGGTATTCCCTGATTTGCGGGTCCAATTGCGGCTCTGCCCTGTTCAAAAGGACTTTAGAAAGAATCTTGTATGTTATATCCTGCAGTGATATTCCTCTGTAATTGTTGTGGTCTGTCTTTAAACCTTTCTTGTGGATAGGGTGGATGAGTGCTGTTCTCCATTCTGTGGGGATCTCTTCTTCTTTCCAGATTTTATCGAAAACACACATAAGGGATGTAATTGCATTTTTGTCAGCCTTTTTCCATAGTCTGACTTTAATGTAGTCACATTCAGGTATTACTCAAAACTGACTGAAACTATTTCCTACACTTATCTTGTCGGATGAAGCCCGTAAATAATTAATGTTTCCAAGTTTAACGCAATGGCTGCCTGTGGGCCATTACGATGAACGAAAATCAGTTGGTCAAAAGAATCTCGCTACCATATTTTTCTTAACTATGTCAAATAGAGAGAGATGAAATGAAGGAACACACAATTACGTTTAAAACATATGTTACGAAAATTCACTTACGTACAAAGGTTATTCCGAAAGTAATGCCTCCTACTTTTTTGTCATGACTCTGAATGTCCGCGCCAGATGTCGTCGGTGTAGCGCTAATGCTTGAACCTTCCTCTTTCATTTGCAGGTGGTTCAGTTGTTCTACGGTAGTTGGCCAGCAGAGGAGTGTTCGAAAATGGAACCTGATATGTACGCGCGTATAAAACAGCGATGTGTAACTGAATTCCTCTCTGCTGAAGAAATTACTCCGATTGAAATCCATCGACACTTGCTAAAGGTGTATGGAGATGATACAATAGTAATGTGAGGCGATGGGCACGGCATTTTCAAGATAGTGAAAAGGATGTGCCTGACAAGCAACAGCCCGGTCGACCCCGCATAGTTGTCGTCCCTCGCAATGAAGAGCGTTCTGATCGGTGGGTAACGAGCAGAGAATTGTGTGCAAAGCTGAATGCCTCGGAAACAACGTTGGAAAGTCTTGATTATCGCAAAAGTCTGCGCGAGATGGGTACCGCGGATGCTTAGCGAAGAACAAAAAATTCATCGAATGGAACTTTGTCGGGACCTACTGGATCAATAATAAGCTGAAGGTGGCAATTTTCTGAATAGCATAGTCAGCGGAGATGTTTTGTCACCACTACGAGCTGGAATGCAAAAGACAGTCCATGGAACGGCGACATGCGAATTCTCCGTCAATGAAGAAACCAAGACACAGGCGTCTGCAGGTAAAGTGACGTGCACAGTCTTCTGGGATAGCCCGGGTGTTGGGCTATTGGATGTCCTGGAGCCTGAAGGAACTGTCAGTTCAGCACAATAAAGTTTTTTTAATTTTATCCTTTTGTAAAATTTTCAACAAAAAATGTTCTAGTAGTGAAACTGAATCTGTATTCTATAACATGTAAAATCACACAATGCGTGACCTGCTATACAGGGTGAGTCACCTAACGTTACCGCCGGATATATTTCGTAAACCACATCAAATACTGACGAATCGATTCCACAGACCGAACGTGAGGAGAGGGGCTAGTGTAATTGGTTAATACAAACTATAAAAAAATGAACGGAAGTATGTTTGTTAACACAAACCTACGTTTTTTTAAATGGAACCCCGTTAGTTTTGTTAGCACATTTGAACATATAAACAAATACGTAATCAGTGCCGTTTGTTGCATTGTAAAATGTTAATTACATCCCGAGATATTGTAACCTAAAGTTGACGCTTGAGTACCACTCCTCCGCTGTTCGATCGTGTGTATCGGAGAGCACCGAATTGCGTTGGGATCCAAAGGGAACGGTGATGGACCTTAGGTACAGAAGAGACTGGAACAGCACATTACGTCCACATGCTAACACCTTTTTATTGCTCTTTTTCACTGACGCACATGTGCATTAGCATGAGGGGTGAGGTACACGTACACACGTGGTTTCCGTTTTCAATTACGGAGTGGAATAGTGTGTATCCCGACATGTCAGACCAATAGATGTTCAATGTGGTGGCCATCATTTGCTGCACACAATTGCAATCTCTGGCGTAATGAATGTCGTACACGCCGCAGTACATCTGGTGTAATGTCGCCTCAGGCTGCCACAATACGTTGTTTCATATCCTCTGGGGTTGTAGGCACATCACGGTACACATTCTCCTTTAACGTACCGCACAGAAAGAAGTCCAGAGGTGTAAGATCAGGAGAACGGGCTGGCCAATTTATGCGTCCTCCACGTCCTATGAAACGCCCTTCGAACATCCTGTCAAGGGTCAGCCTAGTGTTAATTGCGGAACGTGCAGGTGCACCATCATGCTGATACCACATACGTCGACGCGTTTCCAGTGGGACATTTTCGAGCAACGTTGGCAGATCATTGTGTAGAAACGCGTTGTATGTTGCAGCTGTCGGAGGTTTCAAGCGTCAATTTAGCTTACAATATCTCCGGATGTAACTAACATTTTAAAATGCAACAAACGGCACTGATTACGTATTTGTTTATATGTTCAAATGTGCTAACAAAACTAACGTGGTTCCATTTTTAAAAACGTAGGTTTGTGTTAAAAAACATACTTCCTTGCATTTTTGTATGGTTTGTATTAAACAATTACACTAGCCCCTCTCCTCACGTTCGGTCTGTGGAATCGATTCGTCAGTATTTGATGTGGTTTACGAAATATATCCAGCGGTAATGTTAGGTGACTCACCCTGTATAATAACAGGCGCCGCGTGGGGTAGCCGCGCGGTCTCGGGCGCCTTGTCACGGTCCGCGCGGCTCCCTCCGTTGGACGTTCGAGTCCTCCCTCGGTTGTGGGTGTGTTTGTTGTCCTTAGTGTAAGTTAGTTTAAGTTGTATTAAGTAGTGTGTAAGCTTAGGGACCGATGACCTTAGCAGTTTGGTCCCATAAGATCTTACCACAAATTTCCAGTAGGTCTTTACTTGAGAGGTAAATAAACTATGGTTCAAATGGCTCTGAGCTCTATGGGACTCAACTGCTGTGGTCATAAGTCCCCTAGAACTAAGAACTACTTAAACCTAACTAACCTAAGGACAGCACACAACACCCAGCCATCACGAGGCAGAGAAAATCCCTGACCCCGCCGGGAATCGAACCCGGGAACCCGGGCGTGGGAAGCGAGAACGCTACCGCACGACCACGAGATGCGGGCAAATAAACTATGAGACGACGCTAAGCTGTAAGCGCGATTTTCCAGGATAAGGCCAGAGAAAAAGACCAACTATTACCTGCAACATGATAACGCCAGGCCCCACACAAGTTTTGCGACCACGCAACTCATTGCAAAATTCGACTAGACTGTCTTACCACATCCACTGTCCAGTCCCGATTTAGCGCCTTCAGACTTCCATCTCTCTGAGCCTCTGAAAGATGGCCTACGTGGCGAACATTTTCAAGACTCGTGTGCTGTTGTCAAAGCTGTAAGGAAGTGGTCAGCCTCAGCAGGTTCCGAATTTTACTAGCGCGGCACGCAGGCTCTGGTTCCTCGTTGGTAAAAGTGCGTAACGAATGGTGGTGACTTTGTAGAAAAATCACAGTCTGTAGCTGAAATATTGCTGTATTTAGCTGTGCTGTTGTGATTTATGTATCTCCTGTAGTTTCCGTGAATAAAAATAGGAGGCATTACTTTCGGAACGACCTTCATACATTGACCTCTACAAGAAAATACGCTATAGCTTTTCGTTTCCAGAATAAAAGTAAAAGCATTCCTCTTTAACATCAGAGACATAGTTCATTATCAAGGACTTCCTAGAATGTGGGTTCTTTGGACTATTAGAATGCATAGATTACGCATAATTACATTTATTTTTCCATGCAGAACATTAACTAAATATCAGCGTCCTTTCTCTGTATGTAGTTTCACATTTGCTTAGAAACGTAAGTAATCAATGTTTGTTGATTAACACGCAGTTTTTATTTCTCTTCCGTTCTTATACTTAGTTCGTGGCACACATTTTTGACAGAATTTTTGCTGTGCAGTTAGCCTCAGACAGAGACGAGGATAGTCATAAAATTTCAGTTATCACCTCGAACAAATAAAGCCGCGACCGTGAAACTTGGTAACGCTGTTAGACCTTCTCTACACATTCACCTATCCGTACATCTACAATCACATCTATACTTTGCGAGCCATCCTGCGGTGTGCAGCGGATGGTAATTCGGGTTCTACTGTCTCTTTCCCCTTTTCACGTTACAGTTGCGAATGGTTCGTGGGAAGAACAGTTGCTGGCAAACCTCTGTGCGCGCTGGAATCTCTCTAATTTTATCTCCATTGTCTTTTCGTGAGATATTCGTAGGAGGAAGCGATATATTGGTCGACTCTTCCAGGAAGGTACCCTTTCGGAACTTTAACAGCAGACCAACCCGTGACACAGATATCCTCCCTCCCAGCGTCTGCCACTTAGTATTTCGGTAGCGCTTTTCACGCTTACTAAATGGATCTGTAAAGAAATGCGCTGCTTTTCTTTGGATCTTCTCTTTTTCCTATATCAATCTTATCTGGTACGGATGTGATAATGACGAGCAGTATTCAAGTATTGATCGAACGAGGGCTTTGTAAGCTACCTCTTTCGTTGATAGGCAACATTTCCTGAGAATTCCTCCAATGAAACTCAGTCTGCCATCCAATTAAATACTTAGGGATTACAATTAAGAGTAACTTAAATTGGAACGATCACACAGAGACTGCTTACGTTACGCCTGTCCGCCCTCTTCTGGAGTATTGCTGTGCGGTGTGGGATCCGCGTCAGATAGGACTTATGGACATCAAAAAGTTCAAAGAAGGGCAGCTCATTTTGTACTATCGCGAAATAAGGGGAGAGAGAGAGAGAGAGAGAGAGAGAGAGAGAGAGAGAGAGAGAGAGAGAGTCACGGATACGATACGCGAATTGGAATGCCAATCATTAAAACAAAGGCGTTTTTATTTTCGGCATGATCTCGTCAGATATTTCACTCTCCAAGTTTCTCCTCAGAGCCTGAAACTATTTTGTTGACACTCGTCTACACTGGAAGAAGCAATAAACATAATGAAAGAAAAGAAATCAGTTCTTGCACGGGAATATTTAAATGTTGGTTTTTCCGCGCACTGTTCGATAATGGGACGGTAGAGAATAGCTTTAAGGTGGTTGGATGAGTTCTCTGCCACGCACTTAATTGTTAATTGTAGAATAATCATGTAGATGTAGACATGTAGATGCCTTACTCGCCATTAATTTTATTTGGCCCAACCATTTTAATTATTCCAGATATTTTATGCAAGTAACTGCTTCCAGTGATTGTTCTGCAGTCGTGTAATCATACAAGAAAGAGTATTCCTGTCCATGTATTCGTAGTACGGTAATTTGCTTATGTTGAGGGTCAATTGCCAACCCCTGCACCAAGCGTCGGCCCTTTGCTGCATTTCGCTACAATTTTCTAGCTTCGCGACTTCTCTGTATACAACAGCATCATCCGCGAAGAGCCTTATTGAACTTCCGACGTTATCTACTAGGTCATTTATATGATATGTACTGTGAAAAGTGGTGGTGTTATAAGACTCGGTTGGGACACGCCCGAAGTTATTTTTAGGTCTGAAGACTTCCCTCCGTTGAGAACGACATGTTGTGTTGTGTTTGCCAGAAACTCTTCATGTAATCGCACAGCTGCCCTGATATTCCGTGCGCTCGTATTTTGTGCATCAGGCGGAAATGCAGAACTGCATCGCATCCCTCAGGGAAGTGAAGGAACGCGGCATCTACCTGGGCGCCTGTGCCTACTGCTTTTTTAGGTCTCGTGGACGAAGGGAGCAAGCTCGGTTTCACCCGATCTTTATTTTCGGAAGTCATGTTAATTCCTACAGGGGATATTTTTCTGTCTGCAGAAACTTCATAATAAAAACATGTTTGAAAATTCTACAACACGCCTACGTCAGAAATATAGGTCTTAAGTTCTGTGCGTCTGTTCGATGACCGTCCTTGAAAATGGAATGACCTACACTTTTTTTCCAATAATCAGGATCGTTTCGCTCCTCTAGAGACCTACGGGCAAGTTCTTTCGTATACTCTGTGTAGAACCGAATTGGTATACCGTCGGATCCAGCGGCTTTCGTCCGTTGAGCGATTTCAGCTGCTTTTATATCCCTCAGTCATCTATTTCAGTATCTGTCATTTTGTAGGTCGTGCAACAATTTAAAGGAGGGACTACAGTGCGCTCTTCTTCTGTGTGTCGTTTCCATGTCATCCTCCGTTTCAAAGCCGTTATGGTCACAGAGTATATGGAAGGATTGCTTCGATCTGTTTAGTGGTTTGCCATAAGAACAAAACTTCTTAGGATTTTCTGTCATGTCGGTAGATGTAGTTTTATTTCCGAATGCGTTGAACGCTTTAGGCATGGCCCTCCTTACGCTATTTTTTCCCAGCGGTGGATATCTGGGGGGACCGTTTGGTTGTAGAAGTCTGCAGTCTGACTGTTCAGGAAGCGCCACACCTCGAAAAACACGTCCTCGTCACTGTGGAAATGCCTGCAGGGCAACGGTTTCTCCATCTGAGGAAAGACGAGGGAATCACTAGATGCAATTCCAGGGGAATACAGGTGAAGTTTGATAGCTCAAGGAAGTAGCATGTGCGACTATGTCCTGTGTAGATTGACAGAATGAGCTGGGGGATTATCGTGGGGAAAAACGCTCTCTCCCCTCCCCCTGGATAACTATGCGCAACGCTGCGTTCTGGCAGTCCGCATTTAACATCGTCAGCTGTGACGGTGTGGCCATACCGAGCGTAATGTGCTAGCACCACACCATGATACAGTCCAATTGGCAGTGATGGTTGCGCCTTCACCTTTTTCGGCGGCGGTGAATTCGTATGTTTCATTGCTTACTTTGCTCCTTTGTCTCAGTTTCTCACTGCTCCTATGTCTCGGTGTCGTAGTGATACACCACCCGTCCTTCCTGATTAGGCGGCTAAAGTAGATGTGTGGATCAACCTGACACAGCTTCCTGATTTCCACTATTGTCTCGTTCGGCGCGCTTTTTTAATATGTTAGAACAGTGGCGGAACCCAAAGGGTGACATCCTTTATTGTATTCAAAACATCTGTACGCTGATCAGTCAGAGCATTATTACCACTGACCTACTACCTATATAAACTCGTTCAGGCAATAGCAGCGTCATCTGGTGGGTGTGCGAGGAACGCTGTGGTGAGTTTCAACAACACGTGACGAAACCAGAGTGAAACCATGTCCAGACGTCTTGGATTTGGGCGACCACCCTTCATTACGGATGTCGGAGTCGTAGGCTGGGCAGACTGGTAAAACAGGAAAGGCGGAGCTAACGTCAGGCTCCAATGCTGGGGAGAGTACAAGTGTGTCTGAACACAGGGCCTCCGCAGCCGACGACCCATGCATGTGCCGTTGTTAACAGAACGACATCGGCAACTACAACTGAAATGGGCACGTAACCATCGGCATTTGAGGCTGGCGCAATGACAGAGCGTTGTATAGTCTGATGAATCCGATACCTTCTTCATCATGCCGACGGAAGGGAGCGAATCCATTGTCTTCCGGGGGAACAGCTCCTTGGCATGTGTACTGTCGGACGGAGACAAGCTGGTGGCGGCTCCATTATGCTCTGGGGAACATTCATGTTGGCATCCACGGGTCCAGTGGAGCTCTTCAAAGGCACCATGACGGCCAAGGAGTATCGTACACCGGTTGCTGACCACGTACAAGCCTCAATGACCGTTACGTTTCCCGACGGCAGTGCCATTTTTCAACAAGATTATGGGCCCTGTCACAAGGCCAGTAGTGTGTTGGAGTAGTTCGAGGAACACGGTGGCGAGCTCCAATCGATGTGCTGGCTCCCCAAATCGCCAGAGTTGAATCCGATCCAACAGATCTGGGATGTCACTGAACGTGGCGTCAGAGCTCATCGCCCACCTCCGGGAAAATTACGGTAATTAGGTGACTTATGTGTGCAGATGTGGTGCGATCTCCCTCCGCGGCCTACCAGGGTCTCATTGCTTCCACGCCACGACGCTTCGCCGCAATTATCCGCGCCAAAGGTGGATATACCGACTATTAGGTATGTGGTCATAATGTTCTGACTGATCAGTGTATATTTAAAAGGAAATTTCCTAACTGACTGACTCATAGTCGCCCAGCCCCAAACGCAAAGAAACTTGAAAAAAAAAAAGATATGTCGTGTGTCGAGGGCCTCCCGGCGGGCAGACCTGATCGTCAGGTGCAAGTCTTTCGAGGTGAGGCCACTTGGACGACTTGCGCGTCGATGAGAATGAAATGATGACGACACAAACAGCCAGCCCTGAGCGGATAAGAGTCTCTAACCCAGGCGGGAATCGAAACCGGGCCCCCCGGCACTACACGCCGGCGCGCTGTCCACTCAGCTACGGTGGCGGACGCACTTGGAGAGGTGTTGATCTCATACTATAGGCGTCGTTTGAAAAGAGATTTTTCGAAATTCCACCCCTAAGGGGACAAAGTAGAGGATGAAAGATCTTTTGAAAATGTGTCGTTATTAAGGCAATTTTGAAGTTAGATCTACAAAAACTGGTATTTGGTTCTCGGTCAGAAATAAAAAAATATTTGCTTCAGCACTTTTAGAAATTCAGCCACTAAGGGGGTAAAATATTGAGTCAAAGTTTATTATTAAAGTACTACTCCAGAATTTTTAAAGCTACTCTTATGAGAACTGGTATTTAACTTCTCGGTTGAGAATAAGAAAAATACGTTTCATTGTTTTTTAAGAACTCAACTCCTAACGGGGTGGAACAGAGGATAAAATTTTTTGTGAAAATGAATAGTTATGAAAGCATTTTTAAAGCTAAATCTAAGAAAATTTGTGTTTGGCTTTGTGGTTGTTCTGAGGTTGTCCGGCTACTGCCGGCAGTAGCCGGACGACCTCCGAAGATGTCTCCCGCAGATGGAGATGGAGCGTTGGGTGGAAATTTTATACATCGACCACGGCCTCTCAGCCCGGCAGTTTTAACTGAAGAAAATCACGAGTGATTCCTTGTTCTGGTTTCATGCGGTTTTTACAACCACCATCCGCAATCCTCGTCGGTCGCTGCCTGTCAGTACATGAGATCTGTCTGGTCTGGGTTTAGCTGCGGTGTTTCCTTCACATTTCCAGTTCACAATCAGATAACCAACAGACCACTTGGACAGTTTTAGAAGGGTTGAAAACGTCCCTAATGGGTTTGGTGACATCCAGCAATTAGCCCGCGTTCGAAGTCACTGAACTCTCCTGTCCGGCCGATTCTGCTGATATTGCTTCTCTACTCATAACGCTGTACTGTTCCCCCCTCATTTTGTGCTGGCGGGCCTGCCTCTCGTGACAGCTAGCGGTCAGTTCCGCGTTTGTGATGCAAACTGAGGAGCTACGTCATTGAGAAGTAGCGGCTCCGGTCTCGTCAAATGACAGACGGTCGGGACAGCGGTCTGCTGAAGACATACCCCTTCATATATATATATGTATATATATATATATATATATATATATATATATATATATATATGAAGGGGTATGTCTTCAGCAGACCGCTCTCCCGACCGTCTGTCATTTGACGAGACCGGAGCCGCTACTTCTCAATGACGTAGCTCCTGGCCAGTAGTATATATATATATATATATATATATATATATATATATATATATATATATATATATATATATATACATACTACTGGCCATTAGAATTGCTACACCAAGAAGAAATGCAGATATTAACGGGTATTCATTGGACAAATATATTATACTAGAACTGACATGTGATTACATTTCCACGCAATTTGGGTGCATAGATCCAGAAATCAGTACCCAGAACAACCACCTCTGGCCGTAATAACGGCCTTGATACGCCTGGGCATTGAGTCAAACAGAGCTTCGATGGCGTGTACAGGTACAGCTGCCCATACAGCTTCAACACGATACTACAGTTCACCAAAAGTAGTGACTGGCGTATCGTGACGAGCCAGTTGCTCGGACACCATTGACCAGACGTTTTCAATTGGTGAGCGATCTGGAGAATGTGCTGGCCAGGGCAGCAGTCGAACATTTTCTGTATCCAGAAAGGCCCGTACAGAACGTGCAACATGCGGTCGTGCATTAGCCTGCTGAAATGAAGGGTTCCGCAAGGATCGAATGAAGGGTAGAGCCACGGGTCGTAACACATTTGAAATGTAACGTCCACTGTTCAAAGTGCCGTCAATGCGAACAAGAGGTGACCGAGACGTGTAACCAATGGCACCGCATACCATTACGCCGGGTGATACGCCAGTATGGCGCTGACGAATACACGCTTCCAATGTGTGTTCACTGCGATGTCGCCAAACACGGATGTGACCATCATGATGCCGTAAACAGAAGCTGGATTCATCCGAAAAAATGATGTTTTGCCATTCGTGCACCCAGGTTCCTCGTTGAGTACACCATCGCAGGCGCTCCTGTCTGTGAATGTCTGTGATGCAGCGTCAAGGGTAACCGCAGCAATGGTCTCCGAGCTGATAGTCCGTGCTGCTGCAAACGTCGTCGAACTGTTCGTGCAGTTGGTTGTTGTCTTGCAAACGTTCCCCATCTTTTGATTCAGGGATCGAGGCGTGGCTGCACGATCCGTTACAGCCATGCGGATAAGATGCCTGTCATCTCGACTGCTAGTGATACGAGGCCGTTGGGATCCAGCACGCCGTTCCGTATTACCTTCCTGAACCCACCATTCCATATTCTGCTAACAGTCATTGGATATCGACCAACGCGAGCAGCAATGTCGCGGTACGATGAACCGCAATCCCGATAGGCTACAATATGACCTTTATCAAAGTCGGAAACGTGATGGTAGGCATTTCTCCTCATTACACGAGGCATCAGAACAACGTTTCACCAGGCAACGCCGGTCAACTGCTGTTTGTGTATGAGAAATCTGTTGGAAACTTTCCTCATGTCAGCAAGTTGTAGGTGTCGCCACCGGCGCCAACCTGTATGAATGCTCTGAAAAGCTAATTGTTTGCATATCACAGCATCTTCTTCGTGTCGGTTAAATTTCGCGTCTGTAGCACGTCATCTTCGTGGTGTAGCAATTTTAATGGCCAGTAGTGTATAATCAGGAGCAAATGTTCTTCGAATGGTATATTTGCGTAACAAACAATAAGAAATAACGTATGTTGTAACTGTTATTCATTATCCGTCAGTATTGATTTAGAATGTTGTACTTGATGGATGATGATCATATTGAAATTAAAAAAAGATGAAGTCAATAGGGGTGCAGTTTTGATGCTGTTCTTAATAATGCAACCAAGAGGTTATAAAAATTAAGAAAAATCTGAAATTGAAAAAAAAATCACATTTAAAAACTAGCAGGAGGAGAGCGATAATTACTGTAGTGTACCAGAAAGTGACATGTAGAAACAACTGAAGATTCCTCCGACTTTATTATTGTAGTCTACTAGGCTACTAATCTTGTCAACAGAGTTACGGAGGTTGGAACGTAAATAGTGGCAATGCTGCTGTGGAGACACTAAGCAATGGAATCTACTATTGTCGCTGATAGCACGCGTTCTTGACGTACCTACCTTACCTCCGAGCAAATGGACTCTCCCGTCCCACGTCACAATCGAGGGAAACAGTCACTTATGAGCGAGCCGTCTAACGTACTAACTTTGTGGTCTGCCTTACGGCAGGTCTTGTCATGGGGGAAGCCTCGTCAGAGAGGTCCACCGCATGAACGTCTAGGGAAGTGATTCCAGTGCTGGTTTCCCGTTGCCTTCCACTGATGATGATGAAATGATAATGAGGACAACACAACACCCAATCCCTGAGCGGAGAAATTCTCCGAACCAGCCGGGAATTGAACCCGGGCCCTTTGGCGTGACAGACCGCCGCGCTGACTACTCAGCTATCGGGGCGGGATGTCTAACGTACCGGTGTCACTATGTTTTCGAAAAAGGAACAACGGAATTGGATCAAGATTGAATGCGCCAGAGGTCGTACAGCACGACAGTGTCATCAAGGTCATCAAGAGGCGTGCGGGGAATCGGCATTGCCGTACAGAACAGTGGCGCGTTGGGTAAAAGCCTTCAACGAAGGTCGTAAAACTGTGGCAGAGATGCATCGGGCAGTCGTCCTAGAGTCTCTGAAGAACTGCATGCTGTTGCCGCGTTAGTGGACAGTGATCGACGCGATACGATTCTTGAGCTCGCCCACGAAACAGGATTATCGCATACGATTGTGCTTTGCATCCTGAAGCAGTGCTGGTTTCCCGTTGCCTTCCACTGATGATGATGAAATGATAATGAGGACAACACAACACCCAATCCCTGAGCGGAGAAATTCTCATGGGCATGCGAAAAATTGCATCACGATGAGTTCCACATGGCTTGACGGAAATGAAGAAATGGATGCGTAACGACGCTGCTCAGACGCCATATTGTAACACTGGATGAAACATGGGCCACATCGTACGAGCCAGAACTGAAACGCCAATCCAACGAATGGCGTCACTATGGGTCACCGAGAAAGTCGAAAGTGCGTCAGAGCCCCAGTATGGTGGATGTTATGGTGATTCTCGTGTACGGCTGTGATGGTGTTATCCTAACGCATTACATTCCTCCGCGGCAGATCGTCAATGCTCGTTTTTGGAGCATCTCCTTCGACCAGTTTTGCGAAAGAAACGGCGACACTTTCTGCGCAACCCACCCATCATTTTGCACGACAATGCGCGGACGCATACAATGCAATCTGTGGCTGCTCTGTTCGGTCGATGGGACTGGGAAGTACTGTACCATCCACCATACTGCTCGGACTTAAGTCCTCGTGACTCTGATTTGATTCCGAAGATTAAGGAACCACTTCGTGGCATTCGCTTCAGCACTGTTCCAGAGATTCGACCGGCAGTAGAGCGCTCCATTCGCACCATCAACAGAACAGGCTCTGCTAACAGTGTACTACCACATCGCTGGCAAAGGGTTCTACACAACGCTGGTGACTACGTTGAAGGACAGTAACAGGTGCAGACATGTAACTCTTTTGTATCGGTTGTGAATAATCTCCTGTCTTACAATAAAATTTTATATTACACAGGAGTTTTTCCACATTCACCTTTGACAAGACAGTAAGAAAAGAGTTAGCGTTGTAATTTGGTTTATCTCCTGTTGACTCTTTCCTGGTTAATGATTTTATTTCTGCATTTTTAATACATTTGGGAAACGACCTCGTTAAATAGACCAATTTCTTAATACAGCTAATGGATGACAGTATCTAAAGCAGAGGTGCCCGCATTTGTTGTACACTGACAAAACAGAAATCCATGGATCATTTTAAAACGAATCCAACAGTTTTGTGCCCCAATTTATAACTGTGAGTGGGAGTCCACCATTTCACGACAGGAATGAGATGGCAGTCAATGCAGTGGATAGAAATCAGCTGTCCCTTATCGAAAAAGACGAACTCGAATGCTACTTTTTTCCGGGATCCAAGGAATTTTTTTCGTATGTTAGTTTACACGAGGAATAAGCTGACGAAAGCTATGCTCGTCACTTGGATCCAACTGATGAAATTATACGCGCAAAAGGACTGAAATACAAAACGAAGCAAAATTATTTCATCAGAACAATGAAACGTGCTGTCCGAAATGAAATGACCAAGTGTTTTTTCACTGCCAGCAGCAATGAGGTGGCAGTGAGACTATGACTCTTGTCACGGAAAATAAATTCTTATTAATTTGAAGTTTCTGGCGGTAATTCATAGTGCTGTAGCTCCGAGCACTGCTGTAGAAATTTTACAACAAGTAAAGCGGATTACTGTGAAATGTAATTAGGGTGCAAGCGGTGGCTGTTCGCGCCTGCAACACGTGCTGCCGGATCTGCCCTCAGGGAGTCTCTGGGATCCTCGGTATTTTTGCTCACTTAATTTCCGCCCGGTAATCAATGTCCTACATTGTGAGCATGAATTCTGCTGTGGATGCCTACAGCTTTTGTACTTTTTAACTCCATTTCTCATTTACGACGTACTATTTTCCGCAAAAACAACTGCTTAAACAATGTAAAAATACGATCAATGCTACAGAATGTAATTCCATGATTGACTTCTGTCCATTGTCTGATCAATGATCATGATAGCTTTGTCCTAGTGTACTCATGAGTGTAATTCGATGAATTTGCTAATACACATTCGATACAGTTCCACACTACAGTTTAGTGAATCAAATATTAGCTCACCTAGCGTGTGACTGGACTCAGCGGTTCCTCGCAAGCAGAACTCAACACTGCGTTCTTGATTAAACATAATAGACAGTTGTACACAGAAGGCCAGAAGTACCACAATGGAATGTTATAGGACCGTTACTGTTAATAATTTATAAGGGGCTATCAAACAGTTTCCGTTTGAAAGCTGTACAGTCCAAAATCAGTGTGTCACTCAGGCATTATCACCGTGAGCATTTAGGCGATAATCCCATCGGTCCACCAGAATGAAACCCGTTTGGTAAAACACTGTGTCTTGTAGCGTGAAGAATTCCGTAACTACCGAGCGAGGTGGCGCAGTGGTTAGCTCACTGGACTCGCTTTCGGGAGGACGACGGTTCAATCCCGCGTTGGGCCATCCTGATTTAGGTTTCCGTGATTTCCCTAAATCGCTCCAGGCAAATGCCTGGATGGTTCCTTTGAAAGGGCACGGCCGACATCCTTCCCTAATCCGATGAGACCGATGACCTCGCTGTCTGGTCTCCTCCCCCAAACAACCCAATTCCGTAACTGCCTGCTACACATCGTCGTTGGTTGGTTGGTTGGTTGATTTGGGAGAGGGGACCAAACAGCGAGGCCATCGGTCCCATTGGATTAGGGAAGGACCGGGAAGGAAGTCGGCCCTGCCCTTTTAAAGGAACCATCCCAGCATTTGCCTGAAGTAATTTAGGGAAATAATGGAAAACCTAAATCCGGATGGCCGGACGCGGGTTTGGACCTCACATCCTCGTCTGAATGGAATCGTCGAATCTGCAAGGCCCTTGGAGACGAGCGGGCCTGGGCGGAGCGACGCCGGAAGATCGCGGAAGTCGCGTCGGCAAGTGGTGTGAGTTTGGCAGTTGCATTGGGGCTGGCCGAGCAGCGGAACTGGAGGTGATACATTGACTCACTGTCGTTCGTTCTGTTTACGAGTTCAACCGTCCTCAAGCTGTGGCTGCGGGCTGGTCTTATTCTGGCCATTACCTTATTAGCGGCATTTCCATTAATATTGTTAAAGGTGAGGTGTTAGTTTGGTGCAGCTTCATCTGGTGGAGTTACAGCGAGACTTCTTTCTGTCGTATTCTGGCTTGCGCTGCTGAGCGGTGAGTGTTCCCACGTCGCGTGTCGAAATACTGACTTGTGCCCTGGTTGATTTACTTATGAACTGGAGTGCCTATGTAGGCGTGTTTGCATAAATTGTTGATGAAGTGTTTCACAATACCCTTACTTGAGTGTCTTTAAATTGCATTTCAGTTTGCTACTGAACTTATGTCAGTTAAGGGACGCCCAAATTCTGTCAAGTAAAGTTTAAGTCTACTGTGACACCACTGTTTACGTGTTGGATTAAAATTAATTCAATCTTAACCACAGATAGGAATAATTCAAAGCTAATTGTAAGTGCCGTGTGTGTTTGTTTTTTGTGCTTTTCTCTTACTCACTACTGTTGAGTGTTAAACTGTTTTGGAAGCCCCTTTGACGTCATTTCACGGTGTGGTTTTAGAAAGAGTTCTGTGGGTACTGTTGTTAACGGCTCCTGTTGCAACGGGGTTTCTGGCCCACACATCTATCGCACGCCAGGGGTTTAGTGCCAACCGCCAACAGTGCGGTAACTTGTTATCAACCCTTTTCGAATCACCGTCTGGCCCACTACTATTGATGGATTTCTGTGGTAAAATCCAAATGGAGACACTGTCTTGTTAACTTGTCTGAACTGAATGTGCCTGCCTTGTAAAACACTTCATTACTGATTCTGAGTAGTTTAATCAGTGGTAGGGCACTCGTTATTCTGGACCAGACTTACTTAGCAGGTGTGCTACGTGAGATTATTACGCAAGCGCCATTGTGGGTAATATTTACCATTGGTTCTGTGAATCATTGTGGCACACAAGGTCATGTAAGACAGTGCTGTAGTGGGCAGATATTGCTATACGTCTGTGATATTGTTTCCTGTAAGCCCTTGTGCCCATTAGGTTATGTAAGGCTTAAATACAATGACCAGTTTGGTAATTTTCTGTGTTTCGTAATAACATTTTCAAGCATTAAAATTTTGGGAAAGGTTTAAATCTCATATTTGCAGATTGTTTGATGTTAGATAACTTGTTGATGATTCATGTTAAATCAGCTGATGTACATTTAAATTGAACAAGTTATATGTCAATATGTTGTTACCAGTACCTTGCATGAATTTTCTTCCGTAATAAATTAAATTTTATATTCTATCCTCAATTTGTTGCTCAGCCTTTCATTCCAGCAGCCCCTGTATCCTGCTCTCAACCATATCACATGCTACCCCATACACCACATTTTTCATTCTACGATGGATACCGGTGTTTGTCCTCCAGCAGCCAGCAAAACAATAACAGCACGTTGATCCTATTAGGATGCATTTGGTAATAACGTCGCCATAGTTCACATTCCTGCATTTACCGCTTGCACGTGAGAAAGACCTGTAGATGATAGACGTTAGGTCAGGAACATGACCCTGAATGTAAATGAATACATCCGCTGATGTACTCATCGATTTCATCACTGACGAAGGCCTCTATCTGAAGAGTAAATATTAATGCTGATAGTTCCAGTTCTACACACATCTATCCATGGAGCTTGGCGAAAAATTCATGACCTATCCGGGTCTTACGATATTTTGTGTATCTATCCGGATCTTAACACAGACATCAGTAAACACTAACACTCTATTAAAATTCACAGAAAATCTGCAACAATAAACGCTTTAATGTTATACTGTTCACAACATCTACATCTACATTGATACTTCGCAAATGACACTTAAGTGCCTGGCAGAGGGTTCATCGAACCACCTTCACAATAGTTCTCTATAATTTCAATCTCGAACAGCTCGCAGAACAGACGAACAGCTACGTACGAGCTCTGATTTCACTTATTTTATCGTGATTGTTTCTCCCTATGCAGGTCGGTGTCAAAAAAATATTTTCGCATTCGGAGGAGAAAGTTTGTTACTGAATCATCGTGAGAAGGTTTCGCCGGAACCAAAAACGCCTTTGTTTTAATGGTGTCCAATGGAAGTCCTGTATCATGTCCGTGACACTCTCTCCCCTATTTCTGGATAATGCAAAACGTGTTGCTCGTCTTTGAACTTTCTCGATGTACTCCGTTAATCCTCTCTGGTAAGGATCCCAGACCGCACAGCAGTACTCCAAAAGAGGACGGACAAGCATAACGTAGACAGTCTCATTAGTAGATCTGTCACATTTTCTAAGTGTTCTACCAAGAAAACGCAGTCTTTGGTTTTCTTTCCACACAACTTTTTCTATGTGTTCTTTCCAACTTAAGTTGTTCGCAATTGTAATTCCTAGGTATTTAGTTTGAAGTTGCAGCCTTCAGATTTGACTGATTTATTGTGTAACCGATCTTTAACGGATTCCTTTTAGCAGTCATGTGGATGACCTACAACTTTTCATCATTTAAGGGCAGTTGCCATTATCTAAATCGTTTTGCAATATGTTTTGATCTTCTGATGACTTTACTAGGCATATAATAAAAAAAAACACTGCCACCAACTCCATGGCGCACCATTTTACTTTAGTCCTATTGTTACTGCGAGTATAAGACATAATTTCTCAACCTAAAAGGCGATTGTTTCTAGAAGCTATTACCAGACTTAAATTTTAACTGCGGTAGGAATTTTATTTCATTTGACGCTGTCCGAATATACAGCCCAGTATCGTGCACCAAGAACATTGTACCACCTTCACATCTAACCTGCCACCTGAGAACCAGTAATGGACTCAGAGTAACATTTTGCGTTCTCTGGCACCTCTGGTTTGAGATTAGCGGCATCTGGAATGAGGAATTTCCATAACATCTGTAGGCTCTTGTTAACACCACAATGCAGATGGCTACTTGTGGAGTGGTGCTGTGACTGGGAAACATGGAATGCAGCTGAATGTTATTGCGTTGTGTTCAGCGATGAATAGGAGTTCTGCTCTACCTCAGATGACCGTTGTCCCTGAGTTTTACCATGATTTGGGGATATGTTCAATTCTTCTAATGTTTTGTGGAGGTACAGTGGTGCTATTCTTGGCTTTATGGTATGAGGAACCATTGGATATGCCTTCAGCTCATGGCTGGTAGTGATTGAGGGAGCTCTGATGGCACAATTGTGTATCACGAACATCCTATGTCCCCATGTGTTTCCCATTTTTCAACAGGACAGTGCTCGTCTACACGTGGCACAAGTCTTTATAAATTGTCAGTATGATACTAAGTTACTTCCATGGCCAGTATCATCCCCAGATCTGTCCCCGATAGAACATGTGCACGACCAGCTTGGATGTCAACTCTGTCCCATTGATAGTATTCAGGATATCACGGGCCAGTTACAGCAGTTGTGGACCAGCTTGACTCTGGAGAGTATGAGAAGATACAACAGCTTTATGATACCCTCTCCTACTGAATCAGTGCATGCATCCATGAAGAAGGGTGCAATGTCCTGCTGAAAGTGGGTTCATACTGCCAAGTTACTTGTAAATATTAGTCGATTTTGTAATCGCTGTAATAACATCACATACCCACTCAACACATGAAGATTCATTTCGTTCGCTCCTCTCTTCTGGATCCTTGACTCTTTTTGTCAGGCAGTGTGTATCATCTATTTATCGAGAGGTGGCCCTCCTTACAGCTTAAATATTGATTTCTATATGACAGTATATCAAAATAACTATAGGTAACAATGAAAAGGGAGCCCGTTCATTATCAAGCTGTGATGTGAGACTATATATTGCGAAATAATCTAATTTTTTATCGCATAGTTTCCTCAAAATCGAATGAGAAAGATTGCATGATGGGAAACATAAGTAAATCTGAGAAACAGTCGTTTATAATTTTTTTACCTGAAAAGTAAGTTTTACTAGCAAATTGATATCAAGCGATGTAGCTTTGCTTTATTTACATAAAACAATTTTTTAGAGATAAAGCGGATGAGTCGGTATTTGGCTCGCTATAGGATTCTGCTGCATCTCACCACAGCACACCTAAACATTTAGCTTAATGCATTCCCCCCCTCTGTGGGGGAGGGGCGGAAGTGACCTGGCACGTGACAGCAAGATTCCTCTCAGACTGAAGTGGGCTGCCGAACACCATGGACATGGTGCTGTTTTATTGTACGCCAAACGATGATGCACTGTGTTTGTTTAACTAAGTCAATAAAATGCCCATCCTAGCCCTGCTCTATTGTCATAATGTTTCACACACGTTCAGCGGTGATGGGAACGGTGGTGGCAAAGGTAGCAGTGTGGGACACTTGGGTGGAGGTAGCAGCAGAAATTGTTTAAACGGCCATATAGAGCAACTGTTTAAACACCACTTCTTCACACAGCTTCTGGTGCTTCAGAACGTCTACTTCTTTCCACTAGAAGTTGTGCGAAGACTGGAACCAAGTTGTGTGGTCCGTCAAAGGCTTTATGGGCTTCCAAAGATCTATAAGAAAGATGTCCCTATGCGTCCATTAGTGAGTGATATTAGCTCTCCAAACTATGACTGTGTCAAATACTTCGAGTCATTATTAAAGCCTCTTATGGGTAAATGTGATCATCATATACACAACTCTGCAGACTTCATTGGCAAACTAAATCACTGAAACTGAGCAGTTCTGATCTTTTAGTCAGCTTCAATGTGGTGTCGTTACTCACGCCCCTTCCCCCCTCCCCCCCTCCCTCACAATCCTTATCCGTCATTGGCAAAAGTTTTGATAAAGAGATTTCAGATTCATTCAGACATGCTTTGACCTCGAATTACTTTTTATTTAATAAAGAATTTTTTGAACAGACTGCTTGTGTCGTCGTGGGTAGCCCATTATTGCCCCCAGTGGCCAATTTGTTTTTCGAGAATTTCGAGGAAAAGGCGCTTTAATCTGCTAGCTTGGAGATGTGTTGACGACACATTGTAGTGTGGCCCCATGGTGAAGGTAAATTACAAGTATTTTTAAACCATCTGAATGCCATCCACGGACAAATCCAGTTTAAATGGAAATCAAAAAGGAGGACCGCCTTAAAATTTTAGATATTTTGGGTCAACGCAAAGATGATGAGATGATGGCACTTGGGAACATGCAGTATATCGGAAACCAATACACAGGGATTTATATTTACCTGCAAATAGCTGCCACCATACTTCACAGACGATGAGTGTTCCCAGAATCTTAGTTCACAGAACACACACCACTGCTGAAGAGAACAGTCTTCAGAACGAGCTACTACACGTAAAGAGAGTTTTTGGAGCCACTGGCTAATCTCCACAGCACCGTATAAGGCGCTACGAATGAAACCAAAGGTGAGCATAAGGAAAGCAGACGAATACACAGAAAGATTAAAACCTACGGCTTTATAGCCGCTTATGGGAAGCCTATCGTGGAAACTAGGGCGGATTTTAATGAAGAGCAAAGTAAAAGTGGTTTTTCGCGCTCCACTGAAGCCAGCAGCAATCTTGGGTTGTATTAAAGATGATTTGATGCACCAGGAGGCTGGGGTTTACAAGACCTCCTGCTAATGGGGCCTTTCGTAAATGTAACAGACGACTCGTACAGTACATGAAAAATGCATGGAACATCGCAGGTACACCCGGCTCTTACATCCCAATAAATCAGCTGTGGCAGAGCACTGTGTTGATACTGGCCACTCTATGTTATGCGGATATGTGGAAATTTTAGCGTCTACTTCATCTTTTTCGGACTCGGTGGTGAAATCAGCAACTGAAATTCGTTTGGTGGCAGATTTAATTAATAAAGACAGAGGCTTCATCTTGGATAAGTCATGGAATCCGGCGCTTTCTGTAACAAACATGCAACGACGTCGCCATAGTGCAGCTCACAGTGACCCATCGATATCCCACCATGGATCGACCGCGCTGCCGCAGATCTAACTCATGCATGTGTGTACTTGTTTGCCGCCAATCAACGTCTCTGGCGCCTGTGTTACTGCGGCGGCATCCGGATTAGCACGATCCGCAGGTTTAACCCTCTGTCGGTAGCAACCTTTTCGTAATACTACGGTATATTGATAATTTTCACTTATGGACCGTCTGACAGCAACTGAATAAAACACAATTTTAGTGCCATACGCGTTTCGCCTTTATTTTCTGCAAGGCATCATCAGTGGCAGGTTGCATAGACAGTTTCTTACATATTACGCTCCTGTTGCATTTTTGGTGTTGTTCTTCATCCTATGAGCGCCAATTTGCTGTTTTTTCCGCATTCCACAGCACTATGCACTGAACTAGTGGTGGGCAGGAAAGCGCGTATCATTCCTTTTCGTAACTTCGGTCAGTCGCAATGCGCCAAAAAAGCACACATTTCAAATTGCCATAATTCCCATCTCGTTTTGGATTATGTGAATATTCCTTTGTATTAACCTTCTTTAGGATCTATATTAAGAGATGAAGAAAGAATTGAAGATTTTTAATCCCTAAAACAAACGATTTTGAAAACAACCATTTCTTCGCCCTCCGTGTACTTAAGTCAAAATTTTGACTGAATGGTGACATAAGCATTAGAAGAAAACACACAAAACCACATAGGCACTTCAGTCTGCTCCTAGTGAGCTCAGTCCTCCTCAGATTCGCTGGATTTAGGCTCCTCAGAAAAAAGTTGGAAGAATGGCAACTTTGCACTCATCGTAGGCGTCGTTTGCGTGTTTATTGCATATCGGTTTGTCGCAACACAGACACCTAGACATGGTAAGCCCCCTCAAACCAGTTTCAGTCGTGCAAGGCACGCACCTACGCCTCTTGAAGGGTGGCTCGTCTTTATGGTCATCATTATCAAAATTCATTTTTGGGTTGAACTTCCTCAGGTGGATTTGGAGACTGGAGGGGATTCCATGTCTCTTCTGGCTCCTTCTCTGTAGCTCTGGGAGAGTAAGCTCGTGGGCCAACTTTTTGAGAAACATCCTCCTGCGCAATGGTTCAAGATCATTGCCAACATAGACGAGGAGAGAGTTGATCACAGGCAAATTCATCATCGAATAAACGATTACCATTGGCCAACGCTTTTTGTTTTTACGTACATCATACGTTGAACACATCTGGTCTGCAGTATCCACTCCACCTTCTGTGGAGTTGTAAAATGTTATGATCTCTGGCTTCTTGACCTGTCCAGATGAAGAATCAATAACATCATCGTTATGAAGAGATGAAACGAGAAGAACTTTTTTTTTCTGTCTTGGAATGTACGAGACCAGAGTTTTCCCATCGTTGAACCCGGACCTACTGTCTGTCATACTGTTTCCTTCCTTTCACATTCACAAAGGCTGGAGGCAACTCTCTTTTGTTTTTCCTTACCGTACCAACATAGGTGAGTTTATGGCTTTTGAGCAAAGTCGGTAAACCAGTTGTCTGACGAGATATTTCGTCCACTTCCCAGTAAGGGCTGAACCATTCGTTTGACGACGTCAGGTGGTTTGTTGCTCACCCTGAAAGGACCTTCAGGCTGCGTACCAGTGTACACTTCCAAGTTGTATGTGTAGGTCATTTTTGCATCCACGAGGGCGAACAGTTTGATCCCATACTTGTTGGGATTCGAAGGAATGTACTGACGAAAAGGGCATCTTCCTCTGAAACCTGGGAGCATTTCGTCCATGGTGGCGTTCTCTCCAACAGAATAGTTCTTTTGACAATTCTCGACAAATACTTGTAAGATTTCAGGAATAGAACAGAGCCTGTCAATCTTTTTCCTTTGCTCTCGAGAATTGCGATCATCAAAGCGAAGCACCTGATCAAGGTTTTAAAGCGTCTGAGGCTCATAACCAGGCCAAATTTTTCAATTCCATCGTTTTTACGACCCCAAAGCTCTTCTAAACTTTGACGATTGGCCTTATAGGCTCCTGCAAGGTACAGTAAACCAATAGACGCCCGAACTTCTGTCGTATCTGTTGACGTAATGACTCTCGCTCGAGCAAAATCCCCTTGATGCTCTCGATATACTGATTGGTGTATTTCACCATCATTTCAAGCATGGCATCAGTGAAAAAGTAATTCCAGCACTCAGCTGGAGTTTTCGCCAGTCTAGCTGCTCCTACGACTCCTGGAAGGTGAGTGATAATATTTTCTGGTCCTCTGCGCCTTCCCCTATTCGGCGACTTCTTGGTCTATTTGGTCTTCTTATCCTTCCCTAATGGTACCTCTTCTTCTTCAGTATCACAAGTCTCTTCATCCTCAGGACTGTCAGTAAACTCTTGCTCAGAAGCCGTATCATCTTTTCTTTCTTCTTATGACGCAATATCGCTTTCTTCACCTAAATCTTCTGTTAGTATTGGATCTTCATCATTATCAGCTGTCAAAAGTCTTATTATCTCCTCGACATCTTTCTCGTTACTCAGATCGAACGTTCTCTTCGCCATACTGTCCAAAAATCTGGAACAGAGGAAAAACGAAATAAATTAGTTTCGCCAAAACGAGTTCAGTCGCAATGTGCAAATTTCTCACACATCATGGAACACCATTATTATCTAGAAATACAGCAAAATAGCCTTATAAACTCATGAAATATAATGAATAAAGATGAATGCAAGAAAAAAATCAAAATATGAACCTCGGGAAGTGTGACGTCCTCGGTCGCAATGTGGTTTTTTGGCCACTTTCTCTGGCTCCGGCCCCGTGACGACGTAACGACAACAATGACGGGAGGGGGCGCCACTGTTCGCCTTTAAGCAGGAGAGTCAATCAAAAAACTGTAGCTGTGCTGTTTTCGCACAGGTGCGATCGACGTAGGGTTAATAGGACGGAGCGAGTGCTGGGGAGTCGGTCTTCCGGCTCACTCTGAAGATGGTTGAACACCTACAGTCGAAATATTAGAAGAGGAGGCAGAATTTATGCTGCTGCTCACTCAAAATCTAATGGAGCAATCATTGCGCCGTGAAAACATTAAGATGTATTAGTGAATAAATTTGTAACTGATCTACCAATAAACCACGGAATGATCCGTTATCATAGACAACACATATTTTGCCATAACGAAACTTTATTTTTCAACATGACCTCAGATGAGTGCAATACGTTTCGGTCAGCGAGAGACCAGTGTGGTTCTCCCATGAAAGAAATTTGTTTCCGATTGCATATAATATTCATTCCAGTACAGATAACATCTTAGCTGGATGAAAATTTGTTCGCATTTTACAAGACACACACAAAATATTATGTTTATATGAAATGCCCACCCAGAAGACCTCACCGAGTTAAGCCAATGTTCTGTCGTATTATCATGAGTGTTATCGTTCTTTGCTTCAGAAGAAATCGTTCTCCTGCGTAAGGAACGTATTGAGACTGCAATGCTCATGTAGACACATTTAAATTTAGCTGTCCAGTAACATTCGGCGTTGATTGCTTGTACAGTCATATAGACTTTGTGATGTAACAAAATAAAAGTGATGTTGTTATTCCGTGGAAAAGTAGGAATTTGAGATTTCGCTTCCTGTTTTATCAATCACAATTGGCGTCTTAAATCATGGATTGACCATTATCATAAAATATTGCAATATGAAATGTGAATAGTTTTTACTTGCAGTTTCGCGTGGCTTGAAGCAGTCACAGCTAGCGTGCGCTTGATTAAGAAATTGCATTATCGTCTTTCTAATTACTTCATGATCGTAGGTACGATCATACCCGGTTGTGAAGTTATTCTTATGACAAAACAATTTCCTATGGGACCAGAAAGTTCTTACGGGCGCAAAAACAACTATAACATCACACAAAAGGTAAATTCAATATTAAAGCTGTTGCAAGAAGACGATAAAACAGTTTTCTTTTTATCAATATAACACGCACATTGGACTGCTGATCTTGGTGTCTGTAATCTTAGCAAAATGCATAATTAAAATGAAAATAATACTGAGGAGATGATAGGAATGAGCACTGCTAAATGATTCAGTATTTCCAGAACAAATATTTATTATAACTAAAACATGTATCGTACCTTAAGCTTGGTATTACATTGACGGTAGGTTTTTATGTCCGTTTCATGTCCATTGAGCGCTCTTTTATATAGATAGCCATTGTCCTCTTGAGTCGCTCGTGCGTCGTCACGGTAAGTTATAACATTTCTTCTTTTTACACTTCACTCAAACTTGGACGGAACACGTTTTTTATTTATTTAGTAAAAAAAAATTAGATCAGACCGCCACAAATCTGTGTCCGTCTTACTTAAGAAAAACAGTACAAGTCTTTAGCGCTCAAGGCTTCATTTGTTCTCCAGCGAACAAAATAGTGAAGGATCGCATATCTATCCGTATTTTTCTGTTTATATTGCTGCCCAAAGACGACGAATTACATTATTTAGAAAATTCCACCGTCGCTATGCGACGCCTTATTATACATTAATCATTCTTTATAGACAAGTATTTGCTTTCTGGCTGAAAGTATTAACTATTTGCTTTTTTAATGAAGTCAAAAATAGCGAATATCACAACTTCCCTCAGTTTGGTTTGCATCTGAACTTGAGCCGCCTCTTTAAAATAAAAATATTACGTATTTGCACGATGTTCCTGGAAGCATGCAGATGACATTCACAAGAAACTCGCTCGCTAACACTCTAATAATTCAGGAAAAATCTTCGTGGCCCACTCGCCATTTCGTATACTTACAACGTAACTCGTGTATATTAGTTCACATTATTTTGCCACTGAAAAATGTCAGCGCGGCAAAATCGTTTGTGCCCACAAATTTTGAGAATCAAATATTTATTTGTTCCGATAGAAAATGTTTCGAATCTAATGACGATAAGCTCGGTCTACCATAATGACACCATATTATCAGCCATAGGATAGTACTGAACGACGTCTCAGCACCTGTTAGATAGCAACACATGCATGTTGTTCACCGGTTAATAGTGTAAGACATCCAGTGACATAGCTTGCAACACAATCTTCGCGAAAGAAATAAATCTGCCTTGAAGTTTCATCACGAATTCATTTTTAACATAAAGACATCAGCTGGTACAGTCATTATTAATTATTTTACAGTCACATTGTATAATGAATAATGAGAAATAAAATGAAATTTGTCCACAATATGAACAAATCACTTTAACGCAACTTCTACAGACATTTCAACTTCTACTTCTTTCAGTTCCAGTGTTAATTACGCAAGTCATCGCCTCTGACTAAAGCAGCAGTGCTTACACCAGCGAATAGTATCAGCGGAATTAATTTGCGCGAACAACTGTATGTTAGCAGTCATTATTTCGAACGCGACCGATACACGATGTTTGAAGCATTTTGTGCTTCAGTAAAAAATCAGATATTTAAAAAACGTAAATGGGTGAAGTATAACTTGCATTAACTGAGGACAAGAGGTGATAGTTTTCAATTACATCGTTATATACACGCTGCTCCGTGAAATAATGTTGCCCGCGAAAGGCAAAGGTCCCGAGTTCGAGTCTCGGTCCGGCACACAGTTTTAATCTGTCAGGAAGTTTCATATCAGCGCACACTCAGCTGCAGAGTGAAAATCTCATTCTGGAAACCATAATTACACTTTAGTCAAGATAACCTCTAAAAAACCAAATAAACTGCGATATGTATCGAATGATCCAAATTCAGGAACTAGTCTGGAATAGCAACGTGAATTTACAGAGGATACAGTACAGAAAAACTGCAAATCACACCTGTGTTTCATTGTGTTTAATCCTAACGAACTCGTACTGTAAAAGAAAAGAGAAAGAACAGAAAAAGACATTTGTGTGTTTGCGACATTCCGTTCAGCAACTAAAAGACTCTTGATCGAAACCTCGTTGACCGAATATAGATAATAGCAACAGGGAAGTTATTGTATTTTGAAAATATTTCGTTCCCCGAAAGTTATTGTTATTGTTCGAAAAACTTTGAGAACCGGTCTTCGATGTAGACTTGTTTCTCAGACTCCAACATATCTTTCACAAAGTGCCAAAAATCAAAATACTATCGTTTATGTTTGCAAAGACATCCACACAGTTCCTCTCGTTCAGTTAGCAAAGGGAACTTTGAGGGAAAGCGCTGATAATGCAGATCAGGCTTTCCATATGCACCTCTGACGTAGTCAAGTGAAGCCTCGTGCTACAGCTGAGACGGTTTTGCGCCCACGCTCCTCCCTTCGAGGTCTGTGTGACTCTTGACCTTCTGCGTGGACAAGCTACTGCCTGTCGGACCAAGTGGCGCCCATGTGATAGATGACCCACGCTGTTAGTCACGAGATCAACTACAGCCTTTGAGCGTCGGCCAGAGTTTGGTCTATGGTATAGTCTTCATTATTTAGAACAGTTTGTCAGATTACGGTGTCACCATCGCAAACAGTCAATAGCCATAATTACTCCCCTGGCAAAAAGGTGGCGTCAACATCGATATCGTGCGAAAAAAATGTTCTAGGTGGAAAGTTAACATTAGTAAAGGGGACATCTGTCTCTGTTAGGTCTTAACCACCCTTTATACGTGCCTGAAGGCAGCTTTGTATTTTCAAATGGGAACTTCCGCATTTTTATTGCATATTCGGATTCTACGCCAAAACATACGTACGGTTTATTCAAACCATTGTTTTCCATTCGTGGTAGTTCGCGATTTAATAGACCAACATTAAGTGTAGCTGTTTTTGCGGTTATGACCTGACTTGATTATACAGTTTCTTGACAATGTTAATGTAAACCTTCGCGTTGTAACGGTTGATATTGATGTTCAAACGTTACTTGAGTGTTGCAAATGCAGTTGTGCATTTATGGGAGACACGCTATTTGTATGGTAATGTAGTTTTCTGTTCTCTACGGGGTTGATTGTGATGAGTCCCCAAACCACACGACTGCTTGATTTCGGTGGCCGCCCTCGAACCCCGCCATGAGGGTTACCGATTTCGGTGTGTGTTTCCATCCAATCGCTGTAACTCTTGCGTAACTCTCTCGTAACAGGCGGAATGCAAACCACAACCATTGTAATCAGGTAAAATGTCCACGAAGCGATAGTAATAGGCGCCCCTCCAAAGATGCTCAACGAAATCAAGCACCTCGATTGTGAGACGAAAGAGGATTCAACGCTATCAAGCATTCCTATGGGAACAGGAAACTATTACATCCACGTCATTGTTCCTGGTTCATGGTTTCTAATCAGATATTGAAACGGCTATCCATATTATACTGTACAATCAAACCTTCCTCACTATAGTTCATTGCAAACATAAATATCAGCCGTTCCAACACAAAAGTTTGCATTTACATCGTAAATGAAGTGTAGACTCAAATGCATCGTTTCATAATTGCAAAAACAGGCACATTTGTCATTTGTCGATTACAGTGCTATCCATCACGAATGGGAAACAATGGTTTGAGTAAACCGTACATATAATATATATATATATATATTTGCGTAGAATCCGAATAGGCATTAAAAATTGCGAGGGGGGTTTCCATTTGAAAATGCAAAGTTAACCCCACCCACGCACGTGGGGTCCTTAATAAACTACTGGCCATTAAAATTGCTACACCAAGGAGAAATGCAGATGATAAACGGGTTTTCATTGGACAAATATATTATACTAGAACTGACATATGATTACATTTTCACGCAATTTGGGTACATAGTTCCTGAGAAATCAGCACCCGGAACAACCACCTCTGGCCGTAATAACGGCCTTGATACGCCTGGGCATTGAGTCAAACAGAGCTTGGATGGAGTGTACAGGTACAGCTGCCCATGCAGCTTCAACACGATACCACAGTTCATCAAGAGTAGTGACTGGCGTATTGTGATGAGCCAGTTGCTCGGCCACCACTGACCAGACGTATACCATCGCAGACGCTCCTGTCTGTGATGCAGCGTCGAGGGTAACCGCAGCCATGGTCTCCGAGCTGATTGTCCATACTGCTGCAAACGTCGTCGAACTGTTCGTGCAGATGGTTGTTGTCTTGCAAACGTCCCCATCTGTTGACTCAGGGATCGAGACGTGGCTGCACGATCCGTTACAGCCATGCGGATAAGATGCCTGTCATCTCGACTGCTAGTGATACGAGGCTGTTGGAATCCAGCACAGCGTTCCGTATTACCTTCCTGAACCCACCGATTCCATATTCTGCTAACAGCCATTGGATCTCGACCAACGCGAGCAGCAACGTCGCGATATGATAAACCGCAATCGGGATAGGCTACAATCTGACCTTTATCAAAGTCGGAAACGTGATGGGACGCATTTCTCCTCCTTACACGAGGCATCACAACAACGTTTCACCAGACAACGCCGGTCAACTGCTGTTTGTGTAGGAGAAATCTGTTGGAAACTTTCCTCATGTCAGCACGTTGTAGGTGTCGCCACCGGCGCCAACCTTGTGTGAATGCTCTGAAAAGCTAATCATTTGCATATCACAACTTCTTCTTGCTGTCGATTAAATTTCGCGTCTGTAGCGCGTCATCTTCGTGGTGTAGCAATTTTAATGACCAGTAGTGTAATATGTTACATTTTGTTATGTTTTTCCTCTTGTTTGTCAAGTTAGAATCAACTTCTGTAGCAGAAATTTCGTGATGTGAAATTGTCGTTCGGTGATACTTAACGATTTCCAGCGTTGTTAGCCCTCTTGTGTGGTCCTGGTGACGTGTTCATTAGTGTCCATGCTCCAACTAGCCGATTTCCGGCGTTGTTTCACTCACATTTGTTTCAACACATCGCTTACATCATTTGAACCTTATGTTTTGTGTTCAGCATGTGTGTGTGTTTACGGTGTGTGGTGTTGCCAACTGTCATTGTGTGTTTGTCTTTCGTCTTTTGTTTGTTTTGTGTGTGTGGTTTGATATTTTTCATTTGTGTTCGTGTGTGTCTGTGTGTGTGTGTGTGTGTGTGTGTGTGTGTGTGTGTGTGTGTATTTTCTTATGTGTAAATGTGTCGTCCTCTGTGAGAGTTCGATTTTTTTAAAATTTTTTTGTTATTAAATGGATATTTGCGCGTGTGTGTACTTTGTTGTGTGTAAATGTGTCCTTCTTTGTGGGAGCTTGATTTTTATTTCTTTACGTTGGAAATCGTAACTAAAACCGAACAATAATTCCACATCACGAAGCTTGGACTACAAAATTTGATTCTAATCTCACAAACAAGAGCAAAAACCACTTATGTAAATAAACAAACTATCTTCAATTAGTGGCATAGGGGGAACATACCTCCATAGACAATGTTAATTTCGAGTTTCAGTACATCATAAACGGGAATTTCACTTATAAATCTTCGCGAAGCTCTGCTCTATCAGTGTTACAGAAAGCTCTCAGCGAGTCGTATACTAGGAACTCATCAATCGTTGCTGAAAGCAGCGGGCTGGTACAGCGGCGGTCGCGGTGGAACAATTTAGCGGCGCGACTGTTGGCTGAGTCAGCCTTCAGAATGATTTATCGACGCTGTCCGCGGCAGCCCGACCATGTCTGGTAGAACACGCAGCAGAAGCGCGGTTCAGGGAAACGCCTCTGTCTACAAAGTAAGTGACATCTCCTTTCGTCTTCTCACTTCATGCCTTACGTCTCGCTTTGTTGAAGACGTCACGTATTTGCTTGCTCTAGATGTAGAACGAATGAGGTGCATTTCCAATCCGCTTCTCGTATCATTTAATCGAACCTACAGCACGAGAGCTTATGAGCCTCGGAATCACAGAAGTAAGGAATTTTTCGTAAGACGTGTCATCGGATTGTGTGAGAGAAATGCGTACTCACCATCCACAGTTTCAAGAATGTTCACGAAAGATGGCGGTCGAGCTCAAGCTTATTGTGCACATCTACATCACGCATTCGTCGACAGCCAATGAGCGTTCAGAGGTGTCCTCAGCGCTCTGCTTTGAATGTTGTAGCCAATGCAAGCATTAAATGTGACCGTAGCGAGTTATATAGTGAATTTTTCTTCCATTTATTGTGATTTGTCGCGGTTGATGGTGGTGGTAAGCGGCAAATTCTGCACAAGCATGCGAGAGACATAATTTGCAGCATACTCGCTTTCTTCAAGCGCAGAGCACGTGTATGCGCTTACCACAATTGTCGCTTGGAACCGGCGACAATGCAAGCAAGCACCGTCACTGTCTCACAAGGGGACCCTCCATGCTGTAAATCACTGATTTTGATGCGCTTCAAATATGTTGTAGAGGCACCTACCCTGAGTATCTGGCTATCCAGTTTTTTAGTGACGGGCCTTGGTTTTTGAGAAAATCGATTTTGAAGTTCATTTTGTGTTCTTTATACCTGCAACAACACACATAATCCGATCAAGTCAGTATAGCGCAGCGGTAAAGAATCACAGCTACCGCGCTGGAGGTACCACGTTCGAATCCTGCTTGTGTCCTTTTTTTTCTTAAAATTCGACGGAGTTTTTCAATTTTATTTCAAAGAATATCAACAAACAGTGTAAGGTGTGTGAAATTATAAAGATATATTCAGTTATTAAATTTTTCAAATATTCATTCCGTTTGTGCTTGGCATCATATTCTCCCAATTCATCTTCTTCGTTGAAATCTATCAATTCATCATCAATAATGATCTGTCTTTCGGCCAAGAGATCCTGTATTGCGATACATATCTCATCGCCAATTGCAACGAAATTGGCAGAGATCACGCTATGGCGTGTTGGTGTATTCGTTACGACATTCAAATCGCGGTGTAGATTTTCGGCGTATTTAATGGCATTTGTGATTTCGCCGGAATGAACAGTCTTGAAAGGAGGATATAGGATGAACATCAACAAAAGCAAAACGAGGATAATGGAATGTAGTCGAATTAAGTCGGGTGATGCTGAGGGAATTAGATTAGGAATGAGACACTTAAAGTAGTAACGGAGTTTTGCTATTTCGGGAGCAAAATAACTGATGATGGTCGAAGTAGAGAGGATATAAAATGTAGACTGGCAATGGCAAGGAAAGCGTTTCTGAAGAAGAGAAATTTGTTAACATCGAGTATTGATTTAAGTGTCAGGCAGTCGTTTCTGAAAGTATTTGTCTGGAGTGTAGAAATGTATGGAAGTGAAACATGGACGATAAATAGTTTGGACAAGAAGAGAATAGAAGCTTTCGAAATGTGGTGCTACAGAAGAATGCTGAAGATTAGATGGGTAGATCACATAACTAATGAGGAGGTATTGAATAGAATTGGGGAGAAGAGGAGATTGTGGCACAACTTGACTAGGAGAAGGGATCGGTTGGTAGGACATGTTCTGAGGCATCAAGGGATCACCAATTTAGTTTTGGAGGGCAGCATGGAGGGTAAAAATCGTAGAGGGAGACCAAGAGATAAATACACTAAGCAGATTCAGAAGGATGTAGGCTGCAGTAGGTACTGGGAGATGAAGAGGCTTGAACAGGATGGAGTAGCATGGAGAGCTGCATCAAACCAGTCTCAGGACTGAAGACCACAACAACAACAACAACAACGATTTCGCCTTTTGATTCTTCGTTCAGCTCCTCTACTTGTGGATCTTCTTCCGGCTGCACTACTGCAAAAACACTTGGTTCTTCCATTTCACAGAATTTCTCTAACACACGGCACTAGAGACACTTTGCGAGCAATTGACACTGTAGTTAGATGCGAACGTAAAGGAATGCAACTCGCATCCTCATTGGCCTAGGAGCTGGGGTTCCCGTTACGGCTAACGGTATTTACGGGAGAAGGGACGATAATTGGTAGAGATCGATTTCAGGTAATACAAGAATCGACCGTTGTACGAACATTTGGAAGTCCAACTGCGAACCACAAACTGAATGAATATTTGAAAAAACTAATAACTGAATATATCTTTATAATTTCGCACCCCTTACACTGTATGTTGATATTCTTTGAAATAAAATTGAAAAATTCGGTCGATTTTGAAAAAGAAAAGTACAAAAGTAGAATTCGAATACGGTACCTCCAGCGCGGTAGCCGTGAACCTTTAGCGCTGCGCTACACTGACTTGCTCGGAATATGTGTAATGTTACCTATATAAACAACACGCAATGAACTTCAAAATCGATTTTCTCAAAAATCAAGGCCCGTCGCTCAAAAACCGGATAGCCAGGTACTCAGGGTAAGTGCCTCTACAACATATTTGAAGCGTATCAACATCCGTGATTTACAGTATGGAGGGTCCCCTTGTCAGTCTGCGCGAACCGCCATTGTTCGTCGATCGGACTATAGCTTCTCCTACCCGAAACCCACCCCTCACCTTCCCTTTGGAGTCGACGTTTCCTTTAGAAAGTGTACGGTAGGTATTAGACAGCGCTATGACTCGGACGTTACGTAACAGAGGGTGAATACAGAATGTCGTCCCATTCACCGGTTGAAGCAACCAAACGTATTTGAAAATAATACGGAGTACTTTTTCATTTTTAATGTTATTTTTTTAATACTGTTAACCATCTAGCGAGTAGTACTGTTGACCATCTAGCGAGTTCCACCCTGTTTCTGTTAGATAGGTTACCTGTGCCATTAAATTACACAGTTGTCGTATTAATTCTAGTGTGCAGTAGCAAAAAAAAATAAATAAATAAATAAATAAAAAAATAAAAAAAAAATTAAAAAACTATTTAGACAAATATAAATTGCGTTTTTGGCGTTTCTACCAAAATCATTACTATTTCATATCGGCAACTAAATAAAAGGTGTTTTAACGTGTGACGCCAGCGCTGTCTTCGTCGTTATGTGAGAACCAGTACCACCTAGGGAGGCCAGGCTACGATCACCACATTAACAGTACTGTGTCAGTGGCGTTCCATCAGGTTTATCACTTAGCATTTCCGAGCGTGTTATGAACATGTGAGTCACAGTGAAACTCAGTCCTTTACTGGTTTGAAGAGCCTCTGGAGCAAAATTGAGCACGAAAAGACGTGATGGTACCTATGTCTTGGTATCTATGTTCCTTGTTGTACACCTTTTCTCGATGATAGGATGACTGAATCTCCGCGACGGACCATAAAGTAACATCTGTACCAACCTGAACACATTGTGGTAGTTGAGGTTAACAGGTACGCAGGGTGAGCCAAATGTGTACCGTTTCCCTTAAACAGCACTGAACTGTGTTTGGTAGCTTCGCGGCCTCCCCACCACTTCCGGGGAAATGCAACCTGTCGAAATTTATGTATGCTGATCGGTCAAGCACTTTACTTCGGGAATGCCTAGTAACTCTCCTCAGCTTACTGGCGTAGTTTGGTATTAGATAACTGCTTGATTCATTTGACCATCTAGCGAGTTCCACCCTGTTTCTGTTAGAGAGGTTACTCAGCAGATTGTTTTACGGTCATATCTACTGCTTGAACTTATCTGAATTTTACGTGCAAGCCATGGCTTAGAATCGAAACCTTTGTCGGTGATGAGATGTATGTAGTCACGTGTGTCTACAGATCAATGTATTTAGCCTCTCATGAGTAGTTTTTTTACTACATTAAATGTGCATTTACTCACGAAACTCTCAGTGATATTTTTCACAATATTTGCGTAATTTTAACATGTTATGCAGTGGCTTCGATCTTGGTCGTTTATCTGTAGTCATACCACGTGGCACCACAATTAGTCTAAATTGATTCTGAGCTGATTAAATGAAGATTATCACCTTCGTTGACAGAATTTAGTTATATCCCGCTCCTTATCTTATGAGTTTTATGCGAGTTAATGTGTTCCTGTCCAATGTTGAACATAGCCGAGCAGATCAAATGTTGCCAATTGTCCTTTATCTTTCATATAGCAAATAATGGTGTGTTTTATACTGTAGCATGTGAGATTACAGGCATAATGAATACCAACATACATAAAGAATTTCTTGACATTTTTCACCTATAAGCTTAAATGTCTCTTTTTTTATCGCCACAAAATCTGCTCCCACTCCAGTGAGATTTGTAACAGCTCAGTACCGAAAGGATCTTAGTCCTGATTTCTGATAGCTCCTGTGAATTATTCTTGTCATCCTTGTTCTACACCAAAGCTACATACGGGACACAAAAAATATCTGTAATAGCAATCTGATGTGAGTGACCCTATTTTATTAACTGCATTGAGGGACTGTTTGATTAAGACTGAATCGTTACTCCTGTTAACAGCGTGTTCACGTGTTGAAGACATTTCTGTCTACCCATTATAAAGATTCATTACAACCAGGTATTTTTTATTTTTATGTTTTTTCTCCCTTCTCTGCATTTAACAGTGGAATTCCCATTTCACTCTTAAGATTACCACCCTTGTTTGTAATTTCACTGAACATTCTTTGCTTTATGCTGAGACAGTTCTTCCCACACTCATTTCATTTTCTATATCTTCACATTTTTCCTGCAGCCATTTCGCTTTAGTTTCCCTGGACTTAGCGTTTATTTCATTTCTAACTGACTTGTATTTCTATGTTCCTGAAAGCAGTAAGCAAAATTCGTTCTGCGTCACTTTTGATATCAAATTGATATGCAAAGTAATTAAATAGTGACAACTGATTGATTTATGACCTTAACCAATTGTTCTGCATTTTTCATGTAACCGCTCCCCCTCCCCTTAACCTATTTCCCTGTTAATTGCTTTATGATCGACCAGGGATAATCCATCCCTCTGAGAAACCCCACTCCTCCCACTCCCCCTCTTCTCCTCCTCCACTCCTCCGAGAAATCCTCATTCCCCCCTCCCCCTCCCTGATACAAGCACGATTTTGATACCAAATTGACTAATTCATTAAACTGATCAATTAATCCCCCTCCTCGGAAATCCCCAAACCTCCTCTCCCTTCCCCACTACCTCTCGGCCGGCTAGGCCGAGCGGTTCTAGGCGCTACAGTCTGGAACCGCGCGACCGCGACGGTCGCAGGTTCGAATCCTGCCTCAGGCATGGATGTGTGTGATGTCCTTAGGTTAGTTAGGTTTAAGTAGTTCTAAGTTCTAGGGGACTGATGACCACCAGGAAATTGGTGGGCAAAGGACTCAGTCTGTGCTGGAGAGGAAGGATCTCATGATACGAAATTGAAGTCAATGTCAATTACATAGCAGAGGATATAATGTTCATTTATAAAATGTAATTTTGATGGGTTGTATCTCCTTATTTGGCGGGAGAAACACACATCCAGTAACTACATGTCCTTATTATGTAGTTACACTGCTGCAAATAGGAGGTATTTAATATGCCAGGAAGTTTCATGTAAAGGCTTGTTTAGGAACAATAAGTCCTTATGAGTGTATTAAGTAAGAATAAGTTCGTCTCTTGTGAAGAACATATGTCAAAGAAAGAATTGCAAATGCATGAGATAGTTAGCCGACCGGAGTGGCCGTGCGGTTCTAGGAGCTACAGTCTGGAACCGAGCGACCGCTACGGTCGCAGGTTCGAATCCTGCCTCGGGCATGGATGTGTGTGATGTCCTTAGGTTATTTAGGTTTAATTAGTTCTACGTTCTAGGCGACTGATGACCTCAGAAGTTAATTCGCATAGTGCTCAGAGCCATTTGAACCATGAGATAGTTAATCATGCTTGATCATAATGGTAATACACAAAGTAACGCATTTAACGGTGTAGAAAACTGTATACCACGTGTATTTCATAACAGTTATTAGATATGAAATAATTTTTTGGGGTGCTGAAAAGACAAACCTCGTTCGAATCTTAAAAAAAAAAAAAAATCTGAGCAATGACAGGAACCAATAGTAGACATTCATGCAGACCACTATTCGAAAGCCTGGACTTCATGACAATCCCTCCTATCTTCATATATGAAATACTTCTCTTTGAACAGAAAAACTCCCATCTGTTTGAAGGAAATACATTCATACATACCTATGAAACTAGACATAAATTGAAATACATGCTACCTTGTCACCGACTCGCATTATATGAAAATACTCCATATTACATGGCTCTGAAGACCAGAAATAAGATAAGGTCAATATATGGGGAATCCACATTGGAGACCATTGGCACATACTTAAAAAGCGAATGTTATTATAATCCAGAAGAATTTCTAAATGAATAAAAAGCAAATTTTATAGTTTAGAAGAATTTATAAATAGGAATAGGGAGTAAGGATACAAGTACGAATGGTATACTTTCGAAGCCATATAGATACAAAGTATACACGTTCACTGTCATTCATGTTTATATATACAATTATAGTTTGGATGGCAGTTTGTATTCCGTTCAGTACATCCATACTTCATATAGGTGTGTGAAGTCTATGGTAATGATTCGATGAGTTACAAAAGATTTAAAATATAATGTTGTATTTTCGTTATAATAACCAATGTATGTATTACGTATTTCCTGTAGTATATAAAATACTGTAACAACTTAGGTTGAAGACTGACGACTCACCAATGTTTTCAATCAAATGATTGTACAAAAACATGTTATGCGACAATCTTATCTTATCTTATCTAACTAACGACTATTGTAAAACTTTTCGGTTTGGAATAAATGGGATTTGCAAGCTAGCCACGTTCCTTATAAAGATTTTGTCTTACCTTTATCAATTGTGAAACAAAACATTAAATAATGCCAGGATCTAACAGTTGTAGTGTCAAAATTACGTGGTTAAGTTAAACGTTGCAGTTTCTGTTGGTAGCGCCGAGCTGCGATTACGCCAGCATATCCCCTCACACGACTCCACCCACCGCAATGACCAATCTTGTCACTTAGATTTTTGTTCATCAGTTTTACCAACTGCTATTGAAGAACGTTGATGCGAAGAAATAGCACACTAGTTGCGTTAAAAATTGTTTTTTAACGCAGCTGGTCTGCTGTTTCTTCTCATCGGATATCTTGTTATTACATTCATACCGCCACCCCCAATACAATAGGACTTCTTCTTGTGCCATCTATACTGCTTCACACAGTCAAAGAGGAAGACCGGAAGTGGTGAAAGCTCAAAAAGTAGTACGACTCCTTCAAACACCCTGAAAGTAAAATCATGTTCTACTACAATCTCAAAAGAACAACTTGAAATATTAATCGAAAATTGCGAAAAAAATATAAACAAACCGAAAAAAGTTTCGCTTCATCTCGGTTCCGGGATCTGTACAGAAAATTGTAATAGAGATCAATATAAACACCATTTTACCCTTTTTATTGATCATGAAAACCACACATTGCATGATGTACCACCATACAGTGAGACCTTCAGAAATGGTTGTCCAGATTGCTGCACACACCTGTACCTCTAATATCCAGTAGCACGTTCTCTTGCATTGATTCGTCATGGCATACTATCCACAAGTTCATCGAGGCACTGTTGGTCCAGATTGTCTCACTCCTCAATGGCGATTCCGCGTAGATCCCTCAGAGTGGTTGGTGGGTCACGTCGTCAATAAACAGCCCTTTTCAATCTATCCCAGGCGTGTTCGATAGGGTTCATGTCTGGAGAATATGCTGGCCACTCTAGTCGAGCGATGCCGTTATCATGAAGGAAGTCATTCATAAGATGTGCACGATGGGGACGCGAATTGTCGTCCATGAAGACGAATTCCTCGTCAATATACTGCCGATATGGTTTTACTGTCGGTCGGAGGATGGCATTCACGTATCGTACAGCCGTTACGGCGCCTTCCATCACCACCAGCGGCGTACATCGGCCCCACATAATGCCACCCCAAAACAGCAGGTAACCTCCACCTTGCTGCACCCGCTGGACAGTGTGTCTAAGGTTTTCAGCCTGACCGGGTTGGCTCCAGACACGTCTCCGAAGATTGTCTGGTTGAAGGCATATGCGTTACTCTTCGGTGAAGAGAATGAGATGCCAATCCTGAACACTCCAGTCAGCATGTTGATGGGCCCATCTGTAGCGCGCTGCACGGTGTCGTGGTTGCAAAGATGGACCTCGCCATGGACGCCGGGAGTTAAGTTACGCATCATGGAGCCTATTGCGTACAGTTTGAGCCTTAACACGACGTCCTGTGGCTGCACGAAAACCATTATTCAACAAGGTACATTGCTGTCAGGGTTCCTCCGAGCCATGATCCATAGGTAGCGGTCATTCGCTGCAGTAGTAGCCCTAGGGCGGCCTGAGCGAGGCATGTCATCGACAGCTCCTGTCTCTCTGTATCTCCTTCATGTCCGAACAACATCGCTTTTCTTCACTCCGAGACGCCTGGACATTTCCCTTGCTGAGAGCCCTTCCTGGCACAAAGTAACAATGCGGACGCGTTCGAACCGCCGTATTGACCGTCTTGCCCTAGATGAACTACAGACAACACGAGCCGTGTACCTCCTTCCTGGTGGACTGACTGAAACTGATCGGCTGTCGGACCCCCTCCGTCTAATAGGCACTGCTCATGCATTGTTGTTTACATCTTTGGACGAGGCTAGTGACATCTTGATCGTCAAAGGGACTGTGTCTGTGATACAATATACATAGTCAACGTCTGTCTCCAGGAGTCCTGGTGATGCAAAACCTTTTTTGATATGTGTATTTCTTCGGCGTGTCCGTCAATCGACCTGACTGTGTAATTCGTTAATGACGTTTCCAATGATATTAGCAACTCTGACGCTATATGTTGACCGGTTCGGTCTTTCAATTCCCTTAACAGCTCATTATTCTTCACAGTGGCTAATAAGATTATCCTGCTAAGGCTTTAAATTTACGAGAATTTTGGAAACAGTTCCACCTATACTGATTTCGTCCATATCACCGCCTCCTCTTCCTTTCCGAAGAAATACCTGGGCGTCGTCTGTTACTGAGACAACCAGCGATATTAGCACATGGAAGTAATCAGTCATGAGTGCAACTCTGTAACTCATATTTCCGAGATAATGTCACGTCAGTGTAAAAAATTATGGCACTTTCTCACTTTTGAAAACTGTAGATCACTTAAAGAGCATGAAATATCTTTCAAAATTGATTGTGGGTGATAATACTACCTCCGATACCGAAAGTCACTTCACTGAAAATCATCACTTTCGAAGATAGTTCACTTCCCTTTTTCTCAGGCTCACTCAATTAATGATTCGTTTTCTGCTCAATGACATTACCTGGGTAAGATTTAACACAACGAACATCTGGCACAAACAATCTTACAACAAATAACTTCTCGATAATGGTTTTAAATGTCCGTTAATAACATCTTCTGTTCAGTTTTTACTCGTTCGTCATAATACATTTATATCGTCAATGTAATAACAGAAACTCTGGTTGGTCACACGTAGTGAGTGCTACTTAATGCTGTGAAGATAGTCAGGCAACAACTGACACTTGGATTAAAATTATGCAACACTTTTTCTTTCTACAATACAATTTTTTCTTTAATAATAATCAACGGCCGCTGGCCGAACGACGAAGTCTCCCAGTTTAGCATGGCCGCCGGCTTAGTGCGTATGGTGACCAGCTTTCAACGACGCCTTACCTTGTTGCATGAAGTCCGTCACCGCTGCTCCAGCGTCAACAAAACCATGTAACAGAAGGAAACAACAACGCACAGTGCACTATATTACAAATATACTCATTTTTGATATTATGTCCTGATACAGATTAGTTACGTTTCCTGTGATATGGATATTACATACATTGTACATCAAGAGGTCTTACCACAAACAATGCATCGAACCGCGTCGCTGAAAGGAGATAGTGCTGGCCAAGGATGTAGTATATTCACTCATGAATATCAGCATAGCCTGAACACGATTTTGAGTAGTAATTTTCCCTATACGTCTTATTAAAATAGACGTTTCCTTCAAATACATTAACTGTAATTCGATATCTTGAAAAACTGATTGATTTTGAACGATTATCGCTATCGAAAATTAATTCAAAGTTAGTGATAGTTCATAAAGAATCTAATCCTTAATTTTTCGTCAATAAACGGAAACCTACATTCTAGCTTGGCCGTGCTTGTCTTGAAGGCGATTCTTGTGTAGAGCTGTCAAACTGCAGCCACAGATGAAAACATCGAGACGGTGTGCAAAATGGCATATTACGATTGGTAATTAAAGGTGTAAGAAATACGTGATGCTGTGATCATTTCAAACAATCAAAGTTTTTTTTTTTTTTTACATTTTGTATGAAGCATTGATCACGAAAAAGCTTTTTGCAAGACGGCTGTAGCAATTGTTAAATAGCGACCAAACCCAAAGGCGTAAACATATTTCTCAGCAATGTTAAGGCCGTTTCAAAATGTATCCAACTGATTTTGTGCAATGATTTGTTACTATGAATGAGATGAAGGCCCACCATTTCACGCGAGAAACAAAACAACAAACGAAACCTTAGATGGAAAGCGATTTCCTGCACCAAAACAAGCGAAGTCAATTTCATGTACTGTGTACGTTTCGCCCAGTAGTTTTTTGGTAAGCAGTACGAATCATTTTCATTGTGTTTCAGGACCTCGTGTGTATTAGTGAATAACAGGTAATTCTTGTGGGTCAACCGAATGGAACAACGGAAGCTTAGAGTGCAAAACCAAAAGCGCTTATTTCTTCTGGACATTGCATTTCCCTAAACGTTTTGACTCTCATGAAGAGATTGAGGCTGCTGTGGATAAGTATCCTCCAGGCTTCCCAGAATCGCCTATCATTGATGGTACTAAATCAGTGTACTGAGGTGAATTTGACTTTTTCGAAAAATGAATGTATTTGTTACCAAAAAAGTTCAATCTTTTACTGTGCCCGAGAGATTTTCACCTTGTTGCGTGTGGCTCCTCGACAGGAAATGAATGCCTCTCTTAAAGAAACGTTAACCGTCCCTCACGGTGAAAGCTTTGGAATAATTGTTCTACCTCTTGCGTAATGACTTCTCTTTTACCGTTACGAGCGTCAGCTCGCCTCTCTTAGGACGCCACAGTAGTTCTCGCCCTCGCGCCTGCTGGACGTTGACCTCTGGCACACGCTTATCTCCTCCGGCGAGGAGACCACCAGAGAGTGGTATTTGTTGGTGTGTCATTCTCAGTCCACCGCTCTTCCAGAGACTACATTTCGTCGGCTGCCAAGAGGAAACTCATAGGTACCTCTGACAGCGACGGGAAAGTCTCGCGTGGCGTTAGGGGAACTTCGTCATTCAGAGGCAACTAAATCGTTTTACGATGCGTGGTTATTTTGTACACTTCCATGAGTACTACGTTCCGAAACTTCTTAGAAATGTATTGGCTTGCAAACGATCTAAGCGAGACATATGTCACGCTTTTCAACGTTCGTGTGAATAATGCGACTGGTTCAACATCTGAGCTCAAATAATAAATGTCCACTATTTTTACGAAGATCAGTTGGTAAATAGATTAAACTCGAATAAACAAGCGAACTGTTTAATAAGTAAATCCTTTCTTAACATAACGTACCTGTGCACTGTTTTACATTAACAGAAATCCGTAAGTACAGTACCATTTGAGATGCAGGCGAAGAAATCTGTTATTACGGAAGCACCATCAACTAAATATCCACACGAAAACTGGAAGTTTATGAGCTTCGAGTAAGTGAAGTTTGCGTCCTAGAGAAACGTAGCTCCAAGGAAAATGTTCAGAAAATTTCTATTAGAAAATTCACGGAGTCAGACCAAATGGAGCACGCATGCCACAGTACAGGGTGCCCAAACAGTCACACTAATACACAGTGTATCAAATGTGTGTACGTTTCAAAGTTTTTGTAGAAACAACTACAAATACGTCAGGCAGTTTCGATTTAAACCCTCCCCGTTGCCACTTACTTGGCAGAACCCAAGCGGAAACGTCGATCATTCATACTTCATAATGATAAACAGCCCTATTCGAAGGAAAAGTATACCTGACCTGTCTTCACTTGGAGAAGCCTGAATACTTTTCTTTAAAATAAACCATCTGCTCTCGGACAAATGTGCCAACAAATACTACCAGAAATTGTAATTAGACGTAATACACTTTAAATAAACTAAAAATTTGTTTAGAATGACCTGGCAACATGTATCCCACAAAATAAATACTTTTCTTAACGAAAAGTTGTTTTACACTTCGCTTAAGAACAGGCTGACAATAATTGAACTACATTTAAAAAAACGTAAATCAGTTACAAACTACGGCGTACACACACTTTACTCAACATGTAAACGTCACTATAGATATTCGAATTTACGTTATATTTTCGTTATGTCTGCCATCATTGGCGATGATGTGGCGCAGACGAATAGCGAAATTCTGCATGACCCGCTGAAGTGTCGGAAAATCGATGCTGTCGGTGGCCTCTTGAATGGCTGTTTTCAGCTCAGCAGTGGTTTTCGGGTTATTTCTGCATACAGTCGCATGTGTTCAGATCCGGAGAGCATGGCGGCCAATCGAGGCCCACGCTAGTGGCCTCTGGGTACCCCAGAGCCAGAATGCGGCCCTAAAGTGCTCCTCCAGGACACCAGATACCCTCCTGCTTCAGTGGAGTCGAGCTCCGTCTTGCATGAACCACATCTCGTCGAAGTCATCTTCCAAAACCTTCACGTAGCGTTCGGTTGTCACTGTGCCATCACAGATTACCCCGAGACTGGACACTGCACACCACACGGTCACCCACTGAGGGACATGAGACTACTCGATCCCGAAATGAGAATTCTCAGTCCCCCAAATGCGCCAATTTTGCTTACTCACGAACCCATCCAAATGAAAGTGGACTTCGTCGCTAAACCATGAATCCTTGCGCGCACAAATTCCAATCATGCCCCGCGGTCAACCGTGCAGTTTGAACGTCCTAACGCAAACTGTTCAGAAGTTATGACGATGTTATTTCATATAGTCCAATAATTTTCACCTTGTATGTGCTCAAATTAACATCGACTGCAAGACACCTTTGCAGTTGCCGTTGGAGACATAGATGAACAGACAAAAATACATTGGATGATATGTTGTCGTTGCGCCCCTCACGCCGGAGGTTCGAGTCCTCCCTCGGGCGTGGGTGTGTGTGTTGTTCTTAGCATAAAGTTAGTTTATGTAGTGTGTAAGTCTAGGGACCGATGACCTCAGGAGTTTGGTCCCTTAGGAATTCACACACATTTGAACAGATGCCATTGCATGCTGAGGCGATTCGACAGCGCATATCGTCTGGTGTAGTTGGGGCTTCACATAGAAAGAAATCAAGAGGAGTCGAATCAAAAGACCTTGCCGGCCACTCTACTGCAGCATTTCGTCCTATCTACCGGTCACCCCCGCGTTGAAACCACATACACTGTCGCTTATCCAGTAGCACAACTTCTAGAAAAACGAATAGCATGTTCTCAAGAAAGTGTGCATATGTATTTCCATTTAACATGCCTGGGACGAAGTAAGATCCCACAATGTAATATCCTACGATGCCACATCACAGGTTCACGCTGCACTGTCGTTGCTGTGCCTGACGAACAAAGTCTGCATTTTCAGCAGCCTAGTAGTGTAAGTTGCTAAATTTACATTACAGTGGCTCGTAAATGTCTCTTCATCGCAAAGAGTACACATAGTGACAAACTGCCTGTTGGCTTCTGTCCCGGGCTCTTCGGCTGACGTTTATTTCATGATTTTTCTGACGTTTCGCCAGCACGAGTGGCTGGCATTTTCAAAGTTTCACCCTCCACTGCTGGTAATGGACTGGAGTCGTGCTCGCGGCCGCAGATGACATGTACCTGGCGCGCCAGGTAAGGTAGTGTAGCTCAAAATGACCACCATCTACAGCAATACTTCGTCGACAACTTAGAACACAGTGACATACCTATTGTTTCGAATGGAACTAGATCACAGGCTTGCTCAGTTAGCCGTATGTGAACACACACCCGCGGTATAGGCGTTGCGTGTTTGATTAACAGCCGGCACGGTAGCTCAGCGTGTTCGGTCAGAGAGCCGGTTGACCTCTGTAACAAAAAAAACTAAGTGGAAGGATCAACAAACAAACTCGAACGGATGTCATGTGACGACCAAACACAACGATAAAAAAAGAAAATCGAATCCCGCCACCCGCTACCGCTTAAATTTAGAATAAAAACCATCAGCAGTAGCGGCCGAAAGACTTCAGGAGCTCTTCCAACGGCCTAGTCAAAGAGATCGGCGGAGCGGACATAGATTTGGGGCATTCTGGTGCCCTTAGTGTGAGAAACTGTACCTAAAAGCTGAATAACCAGCAATGGTCAATGCCATGAGCATGCAGAAGGCAATGGAAACCACCACATTAAAGACACATAATATCTGGTCTGTAATTGAAAAAGTGTCATGATGATCTCACCATTGGCAAAAGATTCCGGACTAGTCTCCCATTCGCATCTCAGTGAGGGGACTGCCAAGGGGGAGGTGATCGTGAGAAAAAAGTTGAATAACCAACGAAAGGATAACGTTCCAGGAGTCTGGGCGTGGAATGTCAAAAGTTTTAATGTGGTAGGAAAGCTAGAAAATCAGAAAAGGAAAACACTAATGTTCAATCTGGATTTGAATGGCGTCAGTGAAGTGAAATGGAAAGAAGGCAAGAATTTCTGCTCAGATAAGTACAGGATAATATCAGCAGCACCAGAAAATGGTATAACGGGTGCAGGATTCGCTATGAATAGGACGGTAGGGCAGAGGGTGTGTTACTGTCAACAGTGCAGTAACAACCCCGACAGCAATCCAACATCGACAACGATACTGCAGGTATACATGCCAACGTCGCAAGCGGCAGGTGAAGAGATATAGAAAGTATTAGACGATATTAAACAGATTTTTTAGTTCGTAAAGGAAAATGAAAATCTAAGAGTCATGGGGGATTGGAAGGCGGTTGGAGGGGATGGAGCAGAAGAAAGAGTTACTGGACAGTATGGGCTTGGTACTACGAATGTGAGAGGAGAAAGACTAATTGCGTTCTGCAATAAATTTCAGCTAGTAACAGCGAATACTCTGTTCAAGAATCACAAGAAAAGGAGGTGTACTTGGATAAAGCCAGAAGACAGGGGAAGATTTCATTTAGATTACATCATGGATGGCTGAGATTCTGAAATCAAATAGTGGATTGCAATGAGTATCCAGGAGCAGGTATGGGCTCAGTTTAGTAGTGATGAAGATTAGGCTGAAGTTTAAGAGGAAAAATCAGTGCACAAACAAGTGGGATACGGGAATACTATCGAATGAAAGAGAGACGATTGAAGTCCTCTAAGGGTATAGATACTGCGATAAGGAATAACTCAATAGGCAGTTCAGTTGAGCAGGAGTGGACATCTCTAAAAAGTGCTATCACAGAAGTTAAAAAGAAAAGCGTAGGTACAGGAAAGGTAACTGCGAAGAAACTAAGGGTAATATAAGAAATACTTCAGTTGATCGATGAGGGTTGAAGTACAAAAATGTTCAGATAAATTCAGGAATAAAGAAACAGGAATGAAATGAACTGGAAGTGCAGGGAAGCTAAAGCGAAATGGCTGCAGGAAAAAAGTGAATAAATCGAAAAAATAATGACTGTCGATAGACTGGCTTAGCGTTTATAAAAGTCAAAACAACCTTCCCTGAAATTGAAAGAAGCGGTGGTAACATTAAGAGTGCAATAAGAATTCCATCGTTCAATGCAGAGGAAGGAGCAGGGAGTTGGAAAGAGTACATTGAAGACCTCTATGAGGGGAAGACTTGTCTGATGACGCGACGGAAGAAGAAACAGGAGTCGATGTGGAACAGAAACGGTATCTAGTGCTAGAATCAGAATTGAAAAGAGCTTTGGAAGACTAAGATCAAACAGGGCAGAAGGGATAGACAACATTCTATCACAATTTCTAAAGTGACTAGAGGAAGTGGCAAGAAAACGACGGTTCACGGAGGTTTGTATAATGTATGAGTCAGGCGATATACATCTGACTTTTGGAAAAAATGTTGTCCACTTAGTACCGAAGATTTCAAGAGCCGATAATTGCGAGAATTATAGCACAATCAGCCTAACAGCTCATGATCAAAGTTTCTCACATGAATAATATATAGAAGAATGGAAAAGAAACTGAGGCCTTTTTAGATGACAATCAGTTTCACTTTAGGGTAGGTACAGGCACCAGAGAGGCGTTTCTGACGTTGCGGTTGACAGTGGAAGCAAGACTAAAAAAACTAAACAAGTTCATAACGGGTGTGTGGGATGTGAGGATGAATTTGAATTCTGTGCCGTATTGTCATATGACGGTTGCATCCGTGGTTTTTTTCATGTTTGTTATTGCGATTCTTCCCATTAGTATAGCGTGATAGCTTTTGTGTGGTGGCATTGTTGTTTGATGTTTATTTTCGTCATTGAGCAGTTGAGAACTGAGCAATGTATCCAAGCGATAAAAAGCTACTACGAAACTACTGAAAATTCCACGGTAACCGTTCGTGAATTGTGTGTGGCACTCGGATGTAATGCTGCTCCAACCGAATCACCAGTACGGGAGTTGATCCGAAAGTTTCAGACCACTGGTCCTGTTTCAGACATTAAGAAAGCAGGACGATCGCGTTCTGTTCGAACACAAGAAAAAATTACCATCGTGCGTGAAAATGTGACCGTAAGTCCCAGAAAATAGGTTCGTCGACTAGCTCAACAACTGAATTTATCACCAAGTTCACTGCGTGCAATCCTTTCAAAAGATCTGAAAATGCATGCGTTCAAGATTCAGCTTACACAAGAATCGATTTGCTGAATAGGTCTTGGTCCAACAAGCGGAGAAGAGTAATTCTCTGAGGTGTGCCGCACTTCCAATTCAGTGAGTACGTCAAGAAGCAGAACTTCAGAATTTGGGGTAACGAAAATCCGCAAGTGGCTATGGGGGATGAGATGCATCCACAACGAGCGACTGTGTCATGTGGATTCTGGGCAGGATGAGTGGTCGGCCCGCACTTTTTTGAAAATGTCGAGGCAGCTGCCGTCACTGTGAATCGCGAACGTTGCCTAAACATGCTTTCTGATTGGTTTTTCCCTCTTATTGATGAAAATGACGATTTTTGGTTTCAAGAAGATGGTGCGACATGTCACATATTTCGTGAAACGATTGCCCTGCTGAATGAAAAGTTTCCTCAAAAAATTATCTTTTTGCGCGATAACCTGCCAGATCATGCGATCTTAAGCATTGTGACTTCTTTTTGTGGACTTTTGTGAAATGAAAAGTGTACGTGAACAGACAAAAAAAATACACCAATTGAAGGATGAAATTAAAGGGATTATTAACGGCACCCCACCAGATGTGAGTGCGTCATCGAGAACTTCATTGAAAGCATTGCTCGATGTCGCGCGGCCTTGGGTGGTCATATAGAGGATATAATTTTTCTTTCACAAGTGGGAGACGTTACTTCCTGTGTTTCTAAAAAAAATACATTTTCAACAAATTTTTGCATGTTCTATAGCACTTTAATATTCGTCCCTACTTCCCGCACACCCTCTAGATTTTGTCGACCTGGAAAAAAATGTTCAACAATATCAAATGGCACATGATATTCGAAACAGATTGTACAAGACACTCGAAAAGAAAGGGGGTACGCTGTAGGGAAAGACGAGTGATATACAACACGAGGGAACAATAAGAGAGGAAGACTAAGAAGGGCCGGCCAGAGTGGCCGAGCGGTTAAAGGCGCTACAGTCTGGAACCGCACGACCGCTACGGTCGTAGGTTCGAATCCTGCGTCGGGCATGGATGTGTGTGATGTCCTTAGGTTAGTTAGGTTTAAGTAGTTCTAAGTTCTAGGGGACTTATGACCACAGCAGTTGAGTCCCATAGTGCTCAGAGCCATTTGAACCATTTTTGACTAAGAAGGAAGCGCTCGGATTAAGAAAGGTGTGCGACAAGTGAGCCATGGTGGTTTTAATTCTGGCGGTATGGCACTCCGCTGACGCCGCTGTCTACGTGAGTTGCCGATATTGATCTGATGTCAGGAGTGTGTTGGTGGTTTGGCAGGTCGTGGGACATGCAGTTGGCTGGAGAGCACGTGGTTGGCAAGTTGTTGCTTCTTGGGGCCTCCGCTTGTCCGGTACGGATCTCGAGAAGCCTCAAGTGGTTAAATCGATCGGAGGCAAGCGTGGCCGGCTCGCTGAAGAATTGATAGCGGCGACTTGAGGCAAGAGCAGCCGATGTCGAGTGCAACCTGGTCGGCACGTTCCCGACCTGCTCTGCAAGCTTAAATTTTACGGCACCTCGAAGACCTCCTATACGGATTGGAGACAAAAACACCGGTCTTGAGCCGCATTGATCTTAATGATCACGAGAGTTTGTAAGTAGGTTGTTTAGGTTTTTATGTTGGTAACGCCACGTAGCCCTCTCTATGAAAATCACTGGCTCTGCTGTGTGCAGTCTGTGGCTGATTTGCATTGTTGAAACATTGTTATTGTAGTATTGGGCAGTTGGATGTGAACAGCGCGTAGCGTTGGCAGTTGGAGGTGAGCCGCCAGCAGTGGTGGATGTGGGGAGAGAGATGGCGGAGTTTTGAGAGCGGATGATCTGGACGTGTGTCCATCAGAGACAGTAGATTTGTAAAACTGGCTATTGAACACTATTAAGGTAAATACATTGTTTGTTCTCTATCAAAATCTTTCATTTGCTAACTATGACTATCAGTAGTTAGTCTCTTCAGTAGTTAAAATCTTTTATTTAGCTGGCAGTAGTGGCGCTCGCTGTATTGCAGTAGTTGGAGTAACGAAGATTTTTGTGGGGTAAGTGATTCATGAAAGGTATAGGTTATTGTTAGTTAGGGCCATTCTTTTGTAGAGATTATTGAAAGTCAGATTGCGTTGCGCTAAAAATTTGTGTGTCAGTTTAGTGTTGATCAGAATAGGTAAAGAGCGAAATGTCTGAGTACCTTCAGTTCTGCTCTGCTGTTTGAAAATCAATTAATGTAAGAGGTTTATCAGCACAGCAATTCACTAATTTTTCAAAGGGGATGTTTCAAGTTTGAAGCTCTTGAGTGATGGGCAAGGGACTCGCAGGCTAGGGCGACAACCCTGGGTTTAGAAAGCGAAGCTGTAGGCTCGGGGCAGGAAATTTCAAGTAATAATCAACTCAGTGATGATAAGTGGTTCGAGGCCTGATGTCTAGGTAGTTTTCCCTCTATCAGTTGGCTAAGTTACTCAATACGATGACGCGCCTCCTGACCGGTATTTCAGAATCGTCTGTTGGCAGTTTAAATTAAGTGCAGCAAATCTTGTGGCTGCTTGTGCCATCTGAATCTCACGCAGATACATTACGCATACCGCACCACGTGATCCTGTCCTTGCTTTACCCTTCAGCTAAAGAGGCATTGGGTTCTTTGGTTTGAGAAACCTTGAAAAGTCATAGGCAGAAGGTTGTTGGCGCGTATGCACAGTGAGCTTGAGCGGAAGTATTATTAACAGGTTCAAGCATCTTTGGAGACGTTGAGCCAATACATGGAGCGAATGCGCACGGCCGTGCTAGCTCTTGTATGTCCATTATCAAGTCGGATAGCATTTCCAACGTGTTAGAGGGCATGCGTCCCGAGGGTCGATCACGTTTGGTCTTTGCTTGCCATCCCATCAACTCCGATGAATTGCTAGAACTAGTGCGTTCTATTGAGGTCCCCACATTTGCTGATGAGCAGAGTAGGGTAGGTGTGGGTTCAGCACCGGTGCCTTCATTTTCCAGGGGGTGACAAACTCCGTCTCAAGTTTGATTGACTCGCAAACAGGCGTTGTTTTCCCCTTGTGGCGCGCACGAATCATCTTCTACGCGAGTGTTCGCCTGTGCGAGCCCTGAGGCCTAACAGCTGACGCCGTGGTGGTGGAGCTGGGGGAGGGGGGGGGGGCAGGAGTTCGTACGTGTCGGAGGAGGTCAACCCCTTGGTGTCCACGTACTCAAGCTGCGACAAGATTGTCCCTCCCTTACGTTTGTGCCCGTGTCAGACAGAAACCTCCGTGCGCATTATTGGAGTCCGGTAGTTCTACATCGTAACTTAAATATAATTGGTGTTTGGAGTTCGGCCATTTGTGTAAATTATCTCCTGTGCACCCCTGCCCTCAGAGATGGTGGTGGCCAATGGGTAAGAATTGCCTCTGGTTGGGGAGGTGCGCAGTAGCTTGTCCATTTGCAGTCTCTCCTGGCCGGTATTTTTCTGCTTGTAAAGAACCTAGCAGTTAATTTGTTGCTTGGCTGCGATTTTGTTCAAAGAACCAGACTGATCCTTGATTCTGTTTGTCGTGGCTTCATCTTTAAATTCTCGCCAGGCAAGAAGATAGCTCTCTGATCTTGTCGCCGTCCGAGCGTGACTAATTCTATACGTTGCGAGACTGGGGAATTTGACGTGGCTCATCTTCAATTGTAGCAAGCTACGCATGTTTGGGTTTGTTGTGGGAGTTTCCTGATGTTTTATCGAATAGGCTAGGAGTGACTAGTGTGATCCCGTACGGTACACGACTGATTGATGACATTCCTGTTCGACAGTCTTCTTGTCGACATTCGCTCCATAAAATGAAAATCTTGAGGCATAAGTTGGCTAGTATGTTGCAGCAGGTGACCAGGCCTTCTACTTCTCCTTACGCCGCGCCCATTTTTCTTGTTGCCAAGGCTTAAGGTCAGGACTAGAGTCTGGTCGTGGATTATAGGCTGCTAAATAAAAAGGTTATTTTAGAGTCAATCCCCTTGTCCGATCTTCACAACTGTTTTACGTGGTTCCCTGAGGCCAAGTGGTTCATTGTGCTTGACTTGAATCAAGCCTGTTTTCAAATCTCTCTTACCTAGAAATCTAAGCACATCACGGCCTTTTGCGCTGACTGGAATCGGTACGAGTTCAATAAGGTGCCGTTTGGGTTGGCCACCGGAGCCACTGTTCTCTCTGGTTTGTTCGATCACATCTTAGGGGTTTGAAGTTCATCTTTGTATTTAACTACCTGGATGACCTGGTCACTTATAGTGGTTCATTTGAGCAACACCTTTTCCATCTTCGACAGGTGTTGTCAAAGCTTAGCCAGGCTGGGCTAACCGACAAGCCCTCTAAGATGGCTCTTTCCGGGCGTGAGATTTCATTTTTGAGTCATCTGGTTTCCGAGGAAGGCGTTAGTATCGACCTACAGCGAACGAAGGACTTCAAGAGGTTCCCTCAACCTAGAACTAGGAAATAACTGTTTCCGTAGGTTCATTCCAAATTTTGCTAAGTTCGCTGCCTCTCTTCATAATCTGCGCAGGAAGGGAGAAAATTTTGAATGGGATGAAAGCCAACAATGTGCCTTTGAAGCAATTAAGACCGCCATCACGATCCCCGGTGTTGGTTGTGCCCGACTTTGGCAAGAGATTTATTGTACAGACCGACGCATCCAACATAGGTATTGCTGCGGCATTCGTCCATGAGGACCAGGGTCAAAGACGCCCTTTAGGCTTTGCGCCAAGGCTGATGGCCGGCCCCGCGATGAATTATTGTGTGCATGACTGTGAGGCACCGGCCGTTCTGTTCGTCCTAGAGAAATTCCAACTCTATCTGGAACATAGGGAGTTCGATTTAGAGACCGATGATCGGGCGTTAAGTTGGGCCCTGGCCAGATCCCACAAAGACTGGTAAAATCGCGAGGTAGACGGTCTCGATTTCGGCGTTTCATTTTAAGGTGCGCCACATTAAAGACTCCTAGCCGATGTGCTCTGCCGCACGTTTGAGCAGGAAGATACCACTGAGAGAGATTGAGCCCATGGTTCCGATGATGTTGATTGTACTGTTCTGAGTGAGATTATTTGCTGACATTAAAATTAAGCAGGATCAGGATCCGTTGTCGGTACCGATTAGTAGGCAATTGTTGTCCAGATAGGAGGTGCCGATGTTTTCACTGAAGAATGATATTCTGAGTAAACAAGTAGGTGAACCGGGGGAATTCAGGGTTTGCTCGCTTCATGAGTTAGTCCCCTCCATCTTATTTCTTGTACGGTTCGTTGGTGGGTGGACATTTAGGCCTGTACAAGACCTTGGCGAAGATACGAGCTCACCTCACCTGGCCGTCATTGTACAGGGATATTCGGCATTTGGTTGGTGTATGCGGCTCTTGTAGAAGGGGGATACCTGCCGGGGGAGTTATTACAATCAGAGCGCGAACAGAACCGTATGGAGAACATCTTTATTGATTTTGTGAGACCCCTTTCCCATACTACGAAAGGAAACCATTACATCCTTGTGGTCGTGGACGAGTTTTGCTAGTTCCTAGAGGATGGGTGACTGCCGCTATTACCGCCAGACACCTGACCAACTTCTTCTCATGGTTTGACCCTCCTAAGGCTCTGGTGAGCGATAACGCTCCGGTGTTTGTTTCTAAACAATTCAAACAGTTCTGTTTTCGCAGTGCCATTAAGCGCATCATTACCACGCCATATTATCCTCAGGCGAGTGAACCGTAATTCTAAGCCTCAACTTCGCTTTTAATTCGGCTCAACATGATGTTTGGAAGGCTGATCCTGCGACTCTTATGTTGTCGTATCCCCTTAATTCTCCACTACCTAACTTGTGGAATATTATTTACTCCCGATTCCCTTAAGGAAAATTGACAATGGGCTAGGAACAACATCGAATTGGCCCATCGTCGACAGGCAAAGCGTTAGAACCAAGGTAGACGTCCTTTTCAGGGCAAGGTAGAGGATAATATCTTCGTTAGAAACGACGCTGGGCGAGAACAAGGTGCCGTCAGATTTGGTAAGTTCAGCCTCCGTTTTATCGGTACTTGTTCCATTGTTAAGGTTTAGGGGCCGGATAATTTCCTGGTCAAGAATTTAGCCACGGGCAAGACCCTCAAAGCCCAATTTAGTCGAGTTAAGCCGGTTGGTTGACCTCCCGCCTTTTCTCGGCGGGGGAATAGTTAAAGGGAGGAGGGGGGGAGGTTCAGTCATGGCGGCTTTAACTTTGGCGGGATGGTACTCCGCTGGCGGCATTGAGTACTTGGGTTACCGATATCGATCTGATCATATTACGATCACGAGCTATGGTCTTTGGTCGAGGCGTGTGTTGTTGATTTGGCGGGTCCTGAAACATGCAATTGGCTGCAGGGCATGTGGCTGGCAAGTTGTTGCTTTTTGGCGCTTCCGCCTGTTCTGTATGGGCGTCGAGAACCCGCGAGTGGTTAAATCGGTCGGAGACAAGCCTTGCTGGCTCGCATAAGGACTGATAGCGGCGAGTTGTGGGAAGAGCAGCCGACGTCGTGTGAACCTGGTCGGCAAGTTTTCGGCCTGTTCTGAACGTTTAAATTTTACAGCATCTCGAAGACTGCGTTTACAGATTGGAAGCAGACTTCGAATCCCGCAAGTCACGGCTCCTTCGCTCCTGAGTGGAGTTAAGTGTTGGTTTTTTTTTTTTTTTTTTTTTTTTTAATTACTTGATATTGCAAGACCACGTCTGTGTTAACGTGAAATTGGACCTGTTGTATTAACGCGCCTCCGAGTGATCGTGTGTATCATCATCGCTCAGTGTAACTGATCGCGATTTGTTGTTCCAGACCATATTCTGTGAATTGTACGAGTATGCTCTGTTATAAATTGAATCGACGAAATTAAATTTGTAACATAATCTGTGTCGGTGGTATGGCACCCTTTGTAGTTGACTGTGTCTTAATCACTGGATCAGCAAGCGCTGATATTTCGTTTTCTATCTTACAAGCAGTTTTAAGGTTTCTTAAGTTTGTAAACTGTACGTGTAGTCGCTTTCGCGATAGGTCGAGATTTCCTAGATCTTCTACATGCTCGTCTGTAGCCTTACTACGCAGATTACTGTTCCCTTCTGATTTGCACTGGCAGCTTTGGCAGCGAACGACACGTTCCTGTTCCCTGGGCCAAAAGCAGAGGGGTATTTGCTTTCTGCCGCGGTCTGGGTTGGGTCCGGGTTGGCCAGCAATCTGGTACCTCTACCAACCGCTTCGTGGTGACTCAAGTAAAGTAAAGTTGATCGTTTGATACGTGCCAAGGCGAAGTGTCGCCGATTAACTGGGAACCATTTGTCTGTCCTGTTTGGTGAATTCAGTAAGTTCAAGAGGTTTAAAGCGTGTTCTGCTATCCCGAAGTTCCCCCTCTGTACCTACTCTTTAACTACTTGTTTAAACCTTGCACTCTTATTGCTAGTTGAGGAGAGCTTTAAGACCTTTTACTTATCAATATGAACTGATGAACCTTTCCTTTGATCCACAGTCATTAGCTAACTGCTGTCATTGTGACATTTGCCTACTTGTTCCATGTTGGCTGTGATAGCGGTCTGCCGTAGTTTTCAGCTTATCTTGTATTTTGGGCAACTGTACATTTATTAAACTTCATTTTCATGGTTTCCGTTGGTGACTACCAATTGGGAGTCACATTTAAATTGCATGTCCTTCCAACGTATCTTGTATTTTGGGCAATTGTATTTTTATTAGTGGTCATTGTCAATTTTTCTGCTGGCGTGTACCATGTGTGTCACATTTAAATTGCTTGTCCTCCCAACTTACCTTGTATTTGGGCAATTGTAATTTGTTAATGGTCGTTATGAATGGTGTGTACCAGTTGGGGGTCACATTTAAATTGTATGCCTTTCCAGCTTTGTCTGTATTTTGGGGGTTGTGTATTTTATTGCTTAGGGATTTTTTTAATTAAGGCTTCTACATTGTTAAGGGCTTTTTAAGAGCCACAGCCAGCGGCGTGACTTGTTACCCTTTCTGTATTTTGGATGGGCTTTCTCCACTTCTGTAACATATTACCCATACTTGCAAATTGTCAATACATTTATTTCCTGTCATTGTAATTCATTTTACTGATAAAATTGTTTGTTGAACCCGTTTGCAGAAGCGGCTAATTGGTGTGATTTATTTCTTGTACTTGGGAACTGTATACCCCTGGTTTCAAGCCTTGCTCGTAATGGCATAAACTGTTGAAGTTTGTTATTAATTAATTGAGCCTGTTGAAGTTTTTAGAAAGAGCGTGAGCGCTGTTATTCTTTTAACAGGGTTTTTTAAGTTAAATTATAATGTTGTTGTTAAGCAATTAAGTGTATTCCATGAATTAACAAAAATGGCTCTGAGCACTATGGGACTCAACTGCTGTGGTCATAAGTCCCCTAGAACTTAGAACTACTTAAACCTAACTAACCTAAGGACATCACACACATCCATGCCCGAGGCAGGATTCGAACCTGCGACCGTAGCGGTCGCGCGGTTACAGACTGTAGCGCATAGAACCGCTTGGCCATTCCGGCCGGCCAAGAATTAATTAACAAATGGCGAAATATGTGGGTCCACCTTCCATGTCTTTTTCCTTAAAGTTATCCCAATCCTACTTGTGAGGTATCAACAAGGATCTAGTTTTTCGCCTCTATTGTTCAATCTACACATCGATGAACCGAAGACGGAAATAAAAGGAAGGTTCAAGAGTGGAATTAAAATTAAGATGAAAGGATATCAATGATAAAGACTCCCTAATGACTGTCTATCATCAGTAAAAGTGAAAAAGTATTACAAGATGTGTTGAATGGAATTAACAGTCTAATGAGTACAGAATGTGACTTGAGAGAAAATCGAAGAAAGACGAAAGCAATAAGAGGTAGCAGAAATCAGAGCAGTGAGAAACTTAACATTAGAATTGGTGATCATGAAGTAGATGAAGTTAAGCAATTCTGCTACCTAGGTAGAAAAATAACCCTTCCTGAACAGAGCAAGGAGGATATAAAAAGCAGCCTACCACTGGAAAAAAGGGCATTCCTGGCCAAGAGAAGTCTACTAGTGTCAAACATAGGCCTTAATTTGAGGAAGAAATTTCTGAGAACGTATATCTGGAGCGTAGCATTGTACAGCAGTGAAACATGGTCTGTGTGAAAACAGGAACGGAAGAGCATCGAAGTATCTCTGATGTGGTGCTACAGATGAGTCATGAAATTAGGTGGATTGAAACATATGGAATGAGGAGGCTGTCCGCAAAATCGGCGAGGAAAGGAGTATACGAAAAATACTGACGAGAACGGTAGGACATCTGTCAAGATATCATGGAATATCTTCCATTATACTAGAGGGAGTTGTAGAGAGTAAAAACTGCGGGGGAAGGCGATATTGGAACATATCTAGCAAATAACTGAGGATGTACATTGTAAGGTTGGAAGCGCTGCTCTGAGATGGTAAAGTTGGCACAAAATAGGAATTCGTGGCGGCCCACATCAAACGAGTCAGAAGACTGGGAAATTAATCTGTAGGAAGTAACAGACACGAGTAAACAGAAGAATCATAACTTCTGATTCGTACGGTATCGTTGCTACAAATAGTACGATTAAACTGCAATAGGTATTGGTCGTGGTATCAGTAGTCTTAAGAATGCCACTGTAGTACCTAACTGCCCCATGGCTGTGGGGAAACTATTCTCCCGACACAGTAGTTCTCCTAGAAATGCTACTCCCACAGCAAGGTGAGAGACCTTCTGCAGTGCTTGGATGGAATGAGGAGAATCCTCTGGATGATCGGTTGTGAAACGCGCACGGACAGCGCAACAGGTCAGATACAAGGCCTCGTGTCCCGCTCCGGTGTGCTGTTTTAACTTGTCCCCAAACGAAGATCTGAGGAAGGACGTTTAAAGAGAACGGTGTGTTATAGTAACAAAGTTAGTACACACCCGGGCTGCCATCAATGAATGAGGCACAAGCCAGCCGCCGTGACTCGGCAAGACGCGCGCCAAGGAAAGCGCTACCTGCACACGCCTTCCTTCACGGGACACCCGCCCCCTTCCCCTCCTCCCCCGCACGGATGCTGGCCACAGGTCTGTGACCGTGGGAGAAAACAGCAGATGTTCCCTCCCACAAGGTCACCCGTGCCCTGCCTTTGTGCTCCGGTTGCCTCCTTCGGCCGCCTGATCGGAAAGAGGCGGCTTCAGACCGGCAGTGTTTCTCAGCTATATTTTTGTGACCCATGCCGAAGCAACGATGAGAGGAAGCCCCTTTGCTTGTCTTACCCATAGATTGCCTCCACATTCAGCGTACGCTGACGGTAAAAAAAGTCGCAACACCAAAAATTAAATAATCTAGCGTAATGAAATTTCTTAAATACATTTGTCTACGTGACTAAACATACACTACTGGCCATTAAAATTGCTACACCAAGAAGAAATGCAGATGATGAACTGGTATTCATTGGACAAATACGTTATACTAGAACCGACATGTGATCACATTTTCACGCAATTTGGGTGCATAGATCTTGAGAAATCAGTACCCGAACAACCACCTCTGGCCGTAATAACGGCCTTGATACGCCTGGGCATTGAGTCAAACAAGGCTTGGATGGCGTGTGCAGGTACAGCTGCCCATGAAGCTTCAACACGACACCACAGTTCATCAAGAGTAGTGATTGGCGTATTGTGACGAGCCAGTTGCTCGGCCACCATTGACCAGACGATTTCAATTGGTAAGAGATCTGGAGAATGTGCTGGCCAGGGCAGCAGTCGAACATTTTCTGTAACCAGAAAGGGCCGTACAGGACCTGCAACATGCGGAAGTGCATTCTCCTGCTGAAATGTAGGGTTTCGCAGGGATCGAATGAAGGGTAGAGCCACGGGTCGTTACACATCTGAAATGTAACGTCCACTGTTCAAAGTGCCGTGAATGCGAACAAGAGGTGACCGAGACGTGAAACCAATACCACCCCATACCATCACGCCGGGTGATACGCCAGTTTGGCGATGACGAATACGCGCTTCCAATGTGCGCTCACCGCGATGTCGCCAAACACGGATGCGACCATCATGATGCTGTAAACAGATCCTGGATTCATCCGAAAAAATGACGTTTTGCCATTCGTGCACCTAGGTTCGTCGTTGAATACACCATCGCAGGCGCTCCTGTCTGTGATGCAACGTCAAGGGTAATGCAGCCATGGTCTCTGAGCTGATAGTCCATGCTGCTGCAAACGTCGTGGAACTGTTCGTGCAGATGGTTGTCGTCTTGCAAACGTCCCCATCTGTTGACTCAGGGATCGAGACGTGGCTGCACGATCCGTTACAGCCATGAGGATAAGATGCCTGTCATCTCTACTGCTAGTGATACGAGGCCGTTGGGATCCAGCACGGCGTTCCGTATTGCCGTTCTGAACCCACCGATTCCATATTGTGCTAACAGTCATTGGATATCGACCAACGCGATCAGCAATGTTGCGATACGATAAACCGCAATCGCGATAGGCTACAATCCGACCTTTATCAAAGTCGGAAGCGTGATGGTACGCATTTCTCCTCCTTACAACAGGCATCACAACGACGTTTCACCAGGCAAGGCTGGACAACTGCTGTTTGTGTATGAGAAATCTGGTGGACTTTCCTCATGTCAGCACGTTGTAGGTGTCGCCACCGGCGCCAAGCTTTTGTGAATGCTCTGAAAAGCTTATCATTTGCATATCACAGCATCTTCTTCCGGTCGGTTAAATTTCGTGTCTGTATCACGTCATCTTCGTGGTGTAGCAATTTTAATGGCCAGTAGTGTATTTAAGTGATTAACACTGCAAATCTATAGGTGTATGTAAACACGAGATTACACATGTGAAATAGTGGTAAATTAATGGCCGATGTAACCGCCAGAAGGTTGAATGCGAGTATACAAATTGCATGCTTTGTGTTGTACAGGTGCCGGATGTCAGCTTGTGGGATGGAGTTCCATGCCTGTTCCACTTGGTCGGTCAGTTAGAGACGGTTATGCTGTTTGTGAATGACGCTGGAGTTATCGTCCAATAATGTCCCAGATCTGGTGATTAAGCAGGCCACTGCAGCGTATCGTCGCTCTGTAGAGTTTGCTGGGTTACGACAGCGATCCTGTTGGGGAACACCCCCTGGAATTCTGTTCATGAATGGCAGCACAACAGGTCCAATCACCAGACTGAACTACATCTTGCAGTCAGGTACGTGGAATAACCGCGAGAGTTATACGAAATCGCGTCCTAGACCATAATTCCAGGTGTAGATCCAGAGTGTCTAGCACGCAGAGAGGTTGGTTGCAGGCGCTCATCTGGCCTGCTGACCAACACACGGCCGTCACGGGCACCAAGACAAACCAACTTCCATCAGAAATCACAACAAACCCGCACCCAGCCCCTCAATGAGCTCTCGCTTGGCACCACTGAAGTCGCAAATAGCTGTGGTTTAGGATCAGTGGAATCCACGCTGCCAGGGCGTCTGGCTCGGAGCTGTCCTTGAAGTAACCGATTTGTAAAAGTTCGTTGCGTCACTGAAGTGCCAACTGCTGCTCAGATTGCTGCTCCAGATGCAGTACGGTGCGACAGCGCCATACGCCGAACACGATGGTCTTCCCTCTCGAAAAAGCCACGTGGCCGTCCGGAGCCCGGTCTTCTTGCGACCGTACATTCTCGTGATCACCGCTGCCGGCAGTCACGTGCATAGGCTACAATCTTGCCGAGTCTTTCTGCAACATCGCAAAAGGAACATCTAGCTTCTCGTAAGCCTATTACTCGACCCCATTCAAACTCAGCGCGTTGTTGATAATGATATCTCTGTCCCATTACATTCTTGACTAACATCAACTCACCACATCCCACACTCACAACCGTTTCAGCGCCATTCTTATGCGATTAGAGCGAAATCCGAATAGACATTATCTTTCAGATGTCCAACAACTCCTTCTTGCTGTTGCGATTTTCTTACGTTTGTGTATTTAGGAGACAACGCAATAATACGGCACGGAGCCATGTGTCACAACAGTTATGGCTCTGGACTCGCTTTCAAGAGTGCGCTTCTGATGCCCGTTCGTCCATTGACATTTACGAATGATTGCTTCTAAGGCTGCGGTCACGCTGGCATCGATTTCCTACATGGCGACCAGTATTTCGACCAGTTGGACGGCATGGCTATGGGAAGCCCATTAGCTCCATCCATAGCCAACCTTTTTATGGAAAAATTTGAAGACATCACCTTGGAGACGGCTCCAGCTAAGACAAGTTGCTTTTATCGTTACGTCGACGACACTTTTATCATCTGGCCCCATGGTCGTGAAAAACTGGGACAATTCTTAGAAACCTGAACAGCATTCACGGCCACATCAAGTTTACGATGGAAGTTGAGACAGATGGTGCATTTCCCTTCCTTGACGTCCTCTTTCGGCGGAAAACCAATGGGCACCTCAGCCACTGTGTACAGGAAACCGACACACACAGGTCGGTATCTGCACGATCTCAGTCACCTCCATCCGGCATAAAAACGTGGCGTTCTGAATACCCTCGCCGGCCGAAGTGGCCATGCGGTTAAAGGCGCTGCAGTCTGGAACCGCAAGACCGCTACGGTCGCAGGTTCGAATCCTGCCTCGGGCATGGATGTTTGTGATGTCCTTAGGTTAGTTAGGTTTAACTAGTTCTAAGTTCTAGGGGACTAATGACCTCAGCAGTTAAGTCCCATAGTGCTCAGAGCCATTTGAACCATTTGAATACCCTCGTCCATCGTGCTAAAGTCGTCTCAGACGCTGTAAGTCTGCCACTAGAACTGAGCCACCCCCGAAAAGTCTTCCGGGAAAACAGGTACAGCCACGGACAGGTGTCACAGGCTATATCTGGTGTGACACGCAAGAAACACATCAACAGAAAAGAGAACACCACCGAAGAAGAAAGTAGCCGGCTCCTGAAGAGATATATTTCATCGGTGTTCAGGCCCCCAGCAAAAACCCGACAGCTCATGAGGCCTGTGAAGGACGATCTAGGGCTTAGAACACCTGTGGCGTAAGCAACTCTCATGTTCCGTCCGGCGTTGCTCCAGTGCGTACTGTCTGGTCGATGGAGTGTGAAAATGGACACCGAATTCTATGCGACAAAACATCTGTCGTTATGAGGACGGAGGGATTTTGGGATAGCGTCCTAAAAGAGGCTATTGAAATAAAAACCTCTGAAAACACCATCGACAAGGACGGCGTTTTGCAGCTCAGTACAGCCTGGTGGGACCCGGCCATCGCGAGGTTAAAACGGGCACGACGGACGCGGGATGAAAACATTACCATATATGGCAAGGAAGAGAGCGCTAGTGACGTCACAGCCAGCAGTGCGGCTATATAACGACGTGGCCACGGCGACACAGCAGTCAGTCTTACCACTTGACAATGACTGAGGAGAGCTCGGACGAAAGCTCGTGGGATTTTAACCAATTGACGCGGTTGGAAGCCCGAGAAAATTTTATTAATTCATATCGCCGCGAAACCGTACTTGTCTGGTAATTCCCATAACTAAGGACAGAGTGTACAGTACTTGCCACGTTCTTTTCGAGACAAACATAGCTCTTTACAGGCATCCGGCATCTTCTTAATAGCAAATGCCGGATTGATGCACTCGTCTCCAATCAGAGAAGCGTCGTGGTATCCATACCACGGTGGGAAGTTAAAATCTAACCTCCTTCACGCATTCAATAAACTCTAACCTAACGTAACCTAACCTCCTTGACTCCGCCCAAAACTCAAACGATCCGTGACCAAGATGTCGGCCGATGTTATCGGGCGACCTCTGGCAACGACGTCTGACGACCGTTGTCGGTACCATTGTGAACCCAGCTGTGTTACTGTGGTATGATCACACTGCCCGATCGATATATTTCTCAACGTTAACAAGTGATGGCGCATAATTTGTATTCGGTAGTTTATTGTTATAACTGAAGAAGGCGTGATTGTAGTTAGCACCAGTTCCGATTCGTTTGTGGAGGAAAACAGATGCGTTATCGTCGCTGGTATTTATCAAACCCCGTCACGTTACTGGCGTCTCTCAGTTTTCTCAAATATGGTATGTTGAAATTGTAATACAAATAATGTTATGTGTATCCTCTGATTTGATCACTTATAACTAATTTGTTCAGCAAGTAGTTTTCAATCGTTAATGTATCAGAAAGGTTCTGTCACAAGAAATTTCTCCAGTGTAAGGGATTTGCATCTAAATCTTCCATTGAGGCTGAAAAGGAAACGTAACACGAATTGCAATGAAACAGCGACTAGAAGAGGTGCATGATAATTCCTAGATCGAAAGACGGGAAAACCAAACGTCGGTGCCATGAAGTCGTGCACAAAATTTTTGTGCTTAGAAGTCATTGCTCCGAAGTGTGTAAGGTGTGTCTGTTGTGTACGGCTTTGAACACAACGATAAGGTGAGGTGGGCTACAGAGTGGTGTGGCAACTGACATCGTGGGAAAGCTGGACAGGAGCGGAAATGATAGGCGAACGAAATAACAGAGTAAACTCAAGATTTACTGAACTTGTACTTCTACAGACATACGAAGACTCATTATAAATAATGCGGGAAGAAACAGAGTCCAGCTATCACAACGTCAACAAGGATGAGGCTCTCTGAACTGAGCACGAACTATGGTGTCTGCGGAGCATTACGTGGCGAAGAGGCTCCGGATCCAAGTGGAGCTGAGTGGCAGTCGCCAGCCATCGTACATCACAGCAGCAGAGGGTGCTCAAAGTGTGGTGTCACCGCCAGACACCACTCTTGCTAGGTGGTAGCCTTTAAATCGGCCGCGGTCCGGTAGTATACGTCGGACCCGTGTGTTGCCACTATCAGTGATTGCAGACCAAGCGCCGCCACACGGCAGGTCTAGAGAGACTTCCTAGCACTCGCCCCAGTTGTACAGCCAACTTTGCTAGCGATGGTTCACTGACAAATTACGCTCTCATTTGCCGAGACGATAGTCAGCATAGCTTTCAGCTACGTCATTTGCTACGACCTAGCAAGGCGCCATTATCAATTGCTATTTATCTTGTGATGCATGTACCGTCAGACCGATGTTCACCAATTATGGATTAAAGTTAAGTATTCCAGAAGCTACGTACTATTTTTGCTACTATAAAGACCCTGTCCCGTTCCAGACCTCACGCCATCCTGCGTGAGCTTAAACGCGCGCCCTTCGGCCTCCCGTCCTGGTGGATTGGCTGTCTTGCCAGTCCACAAAACAAAGTACAGAGCCAGTGGAGTGGTGGCTCAGTGGGCGAACGCCATTGGGTCCACCGGATCCCGCACGACTGCTAGTGGGTCTGACGGAAATCGTATGACAACTGTGAGGTGGTACCGATATGTGATACCAGAATGTCAGTAATGAAGACGACATTGAATTAATGTTGTTTGCCCCAGATATTAGTTGTGAACCAACTGTGCATTACAACTAAAATTAGGACAATCTAAATATACTTATTATTTCTCTCATTTTTGAAAAAGTGAATATTGTAATAGAATATCACAAAACTTTTCAGAATTAAAAAAATGATATGGAAAAATGTAAATTTCTTACAATTGATGTATGTTGTCAGGGTCCATTAAAAACGTTTCACCGATATCTGGAACAAAAACATTTACTTCGTACACCCAAGTAAGAAATTTAAGATGTGGTTACGGAAACATCACCACAGTAAAAATATTAAATTATTTGACCACAGTAAGGAAAAGTTAAATGGTCAGAACCGAATTCCTTGTCTACTGGAGCCTGTCATTCGCTTGTAATGATCTAGACGTCAATGGGGCATGGGACTCCGACCTTTCGCTTTGGAAAGTGGAAATTTGTGGGAGCAAACTGCTGAGGTCATCGGTCCCTAGGCTTACTCACTACTTTATCTTACTTAAACTAACTTACGCTAAGGACAACACACACAACCATGCCGAGAGAGGTCTCGATCCTCCGACAGCGGCCTTTCTCTTTCGTTAATACATGATAGACTATGTAAATAAACATCTACTGATTTTTTTTGCATAAACTGAGGTATTGTATTTTTTGGAGAAAACACGCAATCAGTATTTGCGCAACAAATGTTATTCCACGGGTAGATTTCAAATATTTCTGTTATTACGGCCGGTTTCGGTTCCACAGGGCTATATTAAGATATGTAGAGGTAAAGTATCTAACCACCTAATCTGAGATACACAAAGCTACTATTCAAATATTTCAAAACAAATGTGTGGATATAGTGCAACAGCAACGTTTTACACTACTGGCCATTAATATTGCTACACCAAGGAGAAATACAGATGATACACGGTTATTCATTGGACAAATATTTTTACTAGAACTGACATGTGATTACATTTTAACGCAATTTGGTTGCATAGATCCTGAGAAATCAGTACCCAGAACAACCACCTCTGGCCGTAGTAATGGCCTTTATACGACTGGACATTGAGTCAAACAAAGCTTGGATGGCGTGTACATGTACAGCTGCCCATGTAACTTCAACACGATACCACAGTTCATCAAGAGTAGTGACTGACGTATTGTGACGAGCCAGTTGCTCGGCCACCATTGACCAGAAGTTTTCAGTTGGTGAGAGATCTGGAGAATGTGCTGGCCAGGGCAGCAGTCGAACATTTTCTGTATCCAGAAAGGCCCGTACAGGACCTGCAACACGCGGTCGTGCGTTATCCTGCTGAAATATAGGGTTTCGAATGGATCGAATGAAGGGTAGAGCCACGGGTTGTAAAACATCTGAAATGTAACGTCCTCTGTTCAAAGTGCCGTGAATGCGAACAAGAGGTGACCGAGATGTGTAACCAATGGCACCCCATACCATCACGCTGTGTGCTACGCCAGTATGGCGATGACGAATACACGCTTCCAATGTGCGTTCACCGCAATGTCGCCAAATACGGATACGACCATCATGATGCTGTGAACAGAACCTGGATTCATCCGAAAAAATGAAGTTTTGCCATTCATGCACTTAGGTTCGTCGTTGAGTACACCATCGCAGACGCTCCTGTCTGTGGTGCAGCGTCAAGGGTAACCGCAACCATGGTCTCCGATCTGATAGTCATGCTGCTGCAATCGTCGTCGAACTGTTCGTGCAGATGGTTGTTGTCTTGTAAACGCCCCCATCTGCTGACTCAGGGATCGAGACGTGGCTGCACGATCCGTTACAGCCATGCGGATAAGATGCCTGTCATCTCGACTGCTAGTAATACGAGGCCGTTGGGATCTAGCACGGCGTTCCGTATTACCTTCCTGAACCCACCGATTCCATATTCTGCTAACAGTCATTGGATCTCAACCAACGCGAGCAGCAATGTGGCGATACGATAAACCGCAATCGCGATAGGCTACAATCCGACCTTTATCAAAGTCGGAAACGTGATGGTACGCATTTCTCCTCCTTACACGAGGCATCACAACGTTTCACCAGGCAACGCTGGTCAACTGCTGTTTGTGTATGAGAAATCTGTTGGAAACTTTCCTCGTGTCAGCACATTGTAGGTGTCGCCACCGGCGCCAACCTTGTGTGAATGCTCTGAAAAGCTAATCATTTGCATATGACTGCATCTTCTTCCTGTCGGTTAAATTTCGCGTCTGTAGCACGTCATCTTCGTGCTATATCAATTTTAATGGCCAGTAGTGTATATGATTGTCAGTTATTTACTTTATTCCCTACAGATCTGAAAATGGTTCGGTGAAATCGAAAGCCGTCATAACATTAAAAATACACAGCCGGAAAAAGAATTAGTACCCCTCCAAAAATGAGGTTGATTTTCATTCATTGATGATACATGCCACCTGGGCGGCAGTAGATGTACTGATAATGGTTTTAATGTCGTTCTCCACAAGATAGCGTAGTGGCATATCTATGACAGCGCCATCTGTGTCTACCATTTAACAGAGAATGCTCACAGCCAGTATACTCCGTGTGGTGCAAACGTGTAAAGCAAGCAGGCCACCATGCCAGGGAGATGCATTCGTGCTTCCTGCAGCCAACTGAGCAAGTTTGAAAGGGGTCGAATTGTGACCTTCTGAGTTTCGCGATGGTCCTTTCGGAGAACTGCCACACAAGTTATACGTGGTGTGTCAGCTGTGACATGATGTTGGTATTAGGGGTCACGTGAACATTCTCACACCCGCAGACTCGGTTCTGGACGTCCACGCAGCACATACGCCCGCCTGGATCTTCGTATTTTAAGGGCAGCAGTGGCAGATCGTACAGCTACCACAGCCATATAAGAGGACTTGTGGGTCCAGACGTGTCGACACCAAATGTTGCGAGCGGCTTATAAGGAGTGGAACAACAGGCGCTTCTAGCCCATCTTCCACTCACAGCACAGTATCGACTTGTACGGCTCGCCTGGTGCCGTCAGAGGATTACTTGGAAGATTGAATGGCGCACCATGATCTTCAGCGATGAAAGCAGAGTCTGCCTGCACGCAAGTGACAGTCGTATGCGCGTACGACGTAAACCTGGTGAGAGCTGTGACGCAGACTGCATTCGTCCAAGACTCACTGGCTCCACCCCAGGCCTTATGCTCTGGGGTGTGATTAGCTACAACTCTCGTTCACCTTTGGTGTTCCTGGAGGTAGCGTTCACATGTGCTTGGTGATACGTGTTACCAACTAGGCACAATAAGAAGGACCAGGCCCCTTTGCCTTTTTCTTTTATCACTCGTTTATTACATCAGAGAAATACACATTTTGAGACAAAATTTAACTACATGAAATATTGCTCCCAGTAAAGGTTAACATAAGCAGTGTCAAACCTTAGTTCTCTTAAGAGTTTGTGCTGGCAACAAATTTTAAGGAGGCAATGTAAGGTAGCTAGTGATTGAATCACGACACAGACACTTTAACAATTTCAGCCACAAATAAATAGCGTGAATTTGCACTCACAGTAACCAACTAATCAACAGCCTTGCCACTGAATAAGTAGTAGGCCATTTGGAACGAATTAGCAACACCCAGCAACTAGGGGAGTTAATACCAACAGTCTTTAAATGTCTTGCCCCCCATTAAATAAACGAACTTACAGTAATTAAATGAGTAACAAATCAAACTGTTCAGTGGAAGCCAAGCCAAAATGAAGATTTCGTTAACTGACTAGCACTGAAGTCACACTAAAGCTCATCTCTGTGTTCCCAGACACACATGGGGCAAACTTACACAAGACAAGATTTTGAAGGGAGCACATCAGTAAATCCGGTAGTGGAGCTAACTCGTGCCACTGAAAATTAAGGTGCTAGACTGGGGCACAAGGTCGTATACAATGAGGTTGCCTTAGTGCTATGCTGCGCTCCAAAATACACTTCTGGAAATTGAAATAAGAACACCGTGAATTCATTGTCCCAGGAAGGGGACACTTTATTGACACATTCCTGGGGTCAGATACATCACATGATCACACTGACAGAACCACAGGCACATAGACACAGGCAACAGAGCATGCACAATGTCGGCACTAGTACAGTGTATATCCACCTTTCGCAGCAATGCAAGCTGCTATTCTCCCATGGAGACGATCGTAGAGATGCTGGATGTAGTCCTGTGGAACGGCTTGCCATGCCATTTCCATCTGGCGCCTCAGTTGGACCAGCGTTCGTGCTGGACGTGCAGACCGCGTGAGACGACGCTTCATCCAGTCCCAAACATGCTCTATGGGGGACAGATCCGGAGATCTTGCTGGCCAGGGTAGTTGACTTACACCTTCTAGAGCTCGTTGGGTGGCACGGGATACATGCGGACGTGCATTGTCCTATTGGAACAGCAAGTTCCCTTGCCGGTCTAGGAATGGTAGAACGATGGGTTCGATGACGGTTTGGATGTACCGTGCACTATTCAGTGTCCCCTCGACGATCACCAGTGGTGTACGGCCAGTGTAGGAGATCGCTCCCCACACCATGATGCCGGGTGTTGGCCCTGTGTGCCTCGGTCGTATGCAGTCCTGATTATGGCGCTCACCTGCACGGCGCCAAACACGCATACGACCATCATTGGCACCAAGGCAGAAGCGACTCTCATCGCTGAAGACGACACGTCTCCATTCGTCCCTCCATTCACGCCTGTCGCGACACCACTGGAGGCGGGCTGCACGATGTTGGGGCGTGAGCGGAAGACGGCCTAACGGTGTGCGGGACCGTAGCCCAGCTTCATGGAGACGGTTGCGAATGGTCCTCGCCGATACCCCAGGAGCAACAGTGTCCTTAATTTGCTGGGAAGTGGCGGTGCGGTCCCCTACGGCACTGCGTAGGATCCTACGGTCTTAGCGTGCATCCTTGCGTCGCTGCGGCCCGGTCACAGGTCGACGGGCACGTGCACCTTCCGCCGACCACTGGCGACAACATCGATGTACTGTGGAGACCTCACGCCCCACGTGTTAAGCAATTCGGCGGTACGTCCACCCGGCCTCCCGCATGCCCACTATACGCCCTCGCTCAAAGTCCGTCAACTGCACATACGGTTCACGTCCACGCTGTCGCGGCATGCTACCAGTGTTAAAGACTGTGATGGAGCTCCGTATGCCACGGCAAACTGGCAGACACTGACGGCGGCGGTGCACAAATGCTGCGCAGCTAGCGCCATTCGACGGCCAACACCGCGGTTCCTGGTGTGTCCGCTGTGCCGTGCGTGTGATCATTGCTTGTACAGCCCTCTCGCAGTGTCCGGAGCAAGTATGGTGGGTCTGACACACCGGTGTCAATGTGTTCTTTTTTCCATTTCCAGGAGTGTATTAATTCAAATGGCCAATTCAAAACTAAGTACACATAAACCAGCATTAATTAACGAGGAGTGACACCAGGTCGCGTCGAAGGGATGACAACACTTTATTGAAAAGACGAATGCCGGAGGCGGCAGTAACATCAAACACCTTCTCCGAGTTTTAACCAGGAGTCACTTCCCGCTATACAAGTAAACATTTAACCAAGCACAAGGAAGGAAACCCAAAGAGAAAATTCATGTAAAACCCCCAAAAGATTATAAAGCACAGGGAATCCCAACTATTTAAATAAAAAAAATGGCTCTGAGCACTATGGGACTGAACTTCTGAGGTCATCAGTCCCCTAGAACTTAGAACTACTTAAACCTAACTAACCTAAGGACATCACACACATCCATGCCCGAGGCAGCCAGACTGTAACGGTCACGCGGTTCCAGACTGTAGCGCCTAGAACCGCTCGGCCACTCCGGCCGGCTAAATTTAAAAGAATTAGCTCTCCCCAAAGGCAGTGTAAACGCTAAGGCCACACTTAAGATGCCACCAAAATTCGTTACCAAAGTCTTCTACATTTGCTCCTTTTCTTTAAAAGAAACACAAGGCTGCTTAACTTCTGCTGGACGTCAGATATGGCTCGTGTACGATACGCCAGGCAGCAACCCAAGCTAGGCGGTCGCAAGGCACGGCGAGCAAAATCAGGAGAGCAGACAGGCAGGCAGCCAACACATATCCTCCATGCTGAACCGGCAAACCGCGTACGACCAACTCCACATATACGTGGTTGCTTCCACATCGTACCTCGCGGCGTCGCAGCAGGTAGCCCGAGCAAACGTCAACTGCCACTCGCTCCGCGAATGCGGAATACAACAAGGCAAGCAAAGATGAGAAACATCGAAGGATCGATAATAGATATCCAAGAGACTGGCGCGCCAGTAACGAGAACTACGGCTCACTAGGTACATGCAGGATGTTATTAGATCAGTTCTTTTGTCATTCTTGCAACAGGAAAGTGATGTGTTGTTCCAACACTGCCTGTGAATTTCAGCGTGCTCTGCAAGACGTGCAGCTGCTTTCCTAGCCAGCACGATCTCTGTACTTGTCTCCAGTCGAGCACGCATGGAACGAGAAGTGACTAGTGCAGCTCGCCAACCAACGACTCTTACAGGAGTGCCTGAGTAGGTCGAACAGGCAGGAATAACCCTGTGGTGCATGAATTTCACAGCAGTGGACAACTTTTAATGTTCAGTTCTCTGGGGGTTTCAATCCGTCACGAGGCTGCAAATGCATGCAGGACACAGCACCAGTAGGGAGTGTCCACTGCAGTGAACTGTGTGCATTTGCAGCCCCAAGACTGATTGAAAATGCCAAAGAAGCGACCATTAACAGTTGTCCACTGTAGTGGACGCTATGCGCCACAGGGATAATGTGCTCCAGGACGGTATTCACTATCAGTACAATAGACTGAATGCCAGGGTCAGCACTGGCATTGTCACCCGTGGAGGTTACGCCACGTTCTAACAGCGCGGGTCGCTACCTGGTACCCCAGTAATGCTTGTTCAATTGATATACAACTAATCATTTCATGTACTCCATCTGCACTGTTGCAACAATAAATCCCGACCGAATTGGAAACCTAGATATTTCATATATACATGTATGACTAGGTTCATTAATATCGGTAGTCAAAGGGTGTTCGTACAAATTCATGTGGGCATTAGCGCTGAAACTCCGTCTCTGTTGCTGAGTGGTCATATGAACGACCTCGTTTCGATTCCCACTAATGTCACAGTTTTTTTCTTGGTGGGACGACTGGAGTGTAGTACACGCCGCCTCTTTACGCCAATTGAGGAACTAGTTGCATGAGAAATAGTGACTCCACTGTCTGACGAGTTGCCAAAACAGCCAAGAGAGTGGTGTGCTTGCCACACCCCTCTCCATACCGCATTCACATGGCGGTGCAAGGCAGAGGATGACACGATGGTCGGTCGACATTCCTGGGCTTTCAAGGCGTTGGCGAGGAGTTCGTTATTATGTTTGTGACGATGGTGGTTTTATCGGAATCTATGTCTAAATCCTAGTCAATCAGATGTCTTTACATATTTATCATTTCTCAGTGGCAATAGATACGGGTAAAATTTTATTTATGGAAAAAAATTAGTAACTAACTTACGTAATTTGGGATTACAACTCATAATGAAAATACAGGTATTGCAAATAGAAAGGAATGACGCCTCCTTAACTGATAGTGTGGCACAACATATTGCATTGAGCATTGGAAGCTAAGACTACGAAATTAATCAGGAGATCTTGACAGCCAATTTCAGTAGACAATGTCTTTTGATTTAGTATTCGTCACGTATTTCACTTTTCGATTTCTCATCAAAGATTTTTTTTCAAAAGTTCTCTTTTCTTAGTTTCTTGGAGTTCAGCTGGACGAAGATGATGTAACACTCCTTTCAAGTTCGAGGTTTCGGCATTCCTTACAATCGGCTGTGTGTAAAGATTTTAATTTACTGTTAACGAATAATATGCACTTCTTTTTCTTGAATAGCTTTTTCAGTAAATTTTACACTTCGCGATGTTTACGTCGACTACGCTACACCCCTAATTCTAAATATCACTCTCTCAGGTTTCATTCTGAATATTTTTCAGGATTAGGAGCGGCTGATAAATGCTGACTGACTCTCACACGGAGTAACTGAACAGCAGATGAAAGGGAGCAAAATAAAGACTGACTTTGAAGACTTGCCGTACATCTAGCAGTCTCTTGGAAGTAGTTTGTGGTGTGTTCCCAATTCCCACATCCCGAATAATGTTCTCTGTTCAGAAAAATGGTAGGAAATTTTATTAACCCAGCACAGAGTGGATATACCGAGGCAATTCGTAAACAGCTGCAGTCTCTTTTGAGGGTAGGCAGATCGGGAGACAACAAAATTCCTGGAACGCCCAGGAACTGGGCTGGCAACAGTGTTGCTGCTATTTTATGTGATCGCTCTAAGCTTGTTGACACCAGTGCCTACCAATTGTAATTGTATATTACAGCACTTAGGATGGTCACTAAGTGACCGAAAATCGATTTTGCGGATAATAAAACAAAAGAATACGACCAGTGCTATTTCTCCTTCCAATTATATCCATTATCTGGTTGTGGTGCACAGAACACTCCATGGAATCGCCAATCAATTCTGGAAATGAGAAAAGGTTCAAGAGTGAGATTAAAATTCAAGGTGAAAGATAAGATTTGCTGATGACGTAGCTTTCCTCACTGAAAATGAAGAATAACTGCAGGATTTGTTGAGTGGAATGAACAGTCTAATGAGTGGACTGAGACTAAATCGAAGAAAGACGAAAATAATGAGAAGTAGCAGAAATGAAATGCCGAGAAACTTACCATAAGAAATTGATACTAAATCGAAGAAAGACTAAAATAATGAGAAGTAGCAGAAATGAAAAGCCGAGAAACTTACCATAAGAATTAGTGATCACGAAATAGATTAAGTTAAGCAATAGTGCTACCTAGGCAGCAAAATAACCCATGATGGAGGGAGCAAGGAGGATATAAAAAGCAGACCACCACTGGAACAAAAGGGCGTTCCTGACCGAGAGAAGTCTGCTAGTATCAGACGTAGGCCATTAGCTGAGGAAGAAATTTCTGGAATGTACGCTTGGAGCACGTCGTCGTAAGGTAGTGAAACATGGACTTTGGGAAAACCGGAACAGAAGAGCATCGAAGAATTTGAGATGTGGTGGTACAGATGGACGTTGAAAATCAAATGGACTGCTAAGGTAAGAAGTGAGAGGATTCTCTAAATAATCGGTGAGGAAAGGAATGTGTGGTAAACACTGACAAGGAGAAGAGGCAGGATGGTAGGACATCTGCTAAGACATCAGAGAATAACTTCCATGGTGCTAGAGGGATATGTAGAGAGTAAAAACTGTAAAGGAAGATAGATCACTTATTACGACTGTAACTAGCTACGACTGTTTATGTTATTATCTAGAAGACTTTTAAAGTTAAAAATAGTGTGTATGACATGTCAGTTACTGTAAAATATACAACAGCAGTTAGTAGATACCTTTGTATTTCACAATAATGGACTTGTGGTGTACAGAATTTCAAACCTTAACTTCAGCCAGATTACGAAATGGACTTCGATACGAGTTGTAGCACAATAAAGATTTAACCACTTTTGGCTGATGCACATAAAAACGTCTTTTATAAAAAAAAACGAGGTGTTAAACAAGGTTGTTGCCTTTCCCCACTGTTGTTTAATGCATACCTTGAAGAGATTATTGCGAAAGGCGTAGATGAGAAAAGAGGAATATGTAATGGTGGAAAGAGAATTGAATGTATAAGTTTTGCTGATGACATGGTATTGGTGGCAGAAAGTGAGCGGACAGTGAATAACATGCTGAAAGATCTGAATGAAGCTTGTGTGGAATACGGAATGCAAATAAACACAGTAAAAACAAAGAGTATGGTCATCAGCACAAGATACAGACTGTCCAATATTAACGTAGGGCAATCTACCATTAGCCAAGTAAGTGCATTTAAATATCTTGGAAGCACAATAACTGAAGACTTGAGATGTCACCAGGAGGTGGAAACTCGAATTGCCATAGCGAAGGAGGCATACAACAGAAAGAGAGCACTCTTATGTGGCAAATTAGACGAAGGTCTAAGGAAAAGGCTTGGCAAATGTTTTGTCTGGAGTGTGGCACTATTTGCGGCAGAAACATGGACGCTGAGACAAGAGGATGAAAAAAGGTTAGAAGCATTTGAGATGTGGATGTGGAGGAGAATGGAGAGAATAAGGTGGGTCGAAAGAGTGAGTAATGAAAGAGTATTGGAAAGGGTTGGTGAGAGATGTCTGCTGAAGGTTGTAAGAGAAAGGAAAAGAACTGGTTGGGACATTCATTGAAAAGGGAGTGCTTACTAGCAGATGCTTTGGGAAGAATTGGTTTGTGGGAGAATACTGAGAGGGAGATACAAGATGATAGACAACATAAAGGGAAGAGGAAATTATGTAGACCTGAAGACCGGACAGCCTGGAGAACTACCATGTGAAAACCTGCCTTTTCGCAGAACACTGATGATGATCAAAGCAAGGCGCACAACCTAAAGAAGACCTTACAATTAGAACGTATGTAGAGGGAGGAAATTTAGAACCGAAAAGAAAGGTCAGGTGACTTCAGTCAGTAATATATTATAATCATTAAGCAGACAGCCTGAAATCACCAGTCCGCTTTGTTAGAAGACTTGCAGCGATCTTTCTCTCATGTTGTGCTTTGAAAAACATGCTGCTTTAACTCTTTTGTGTGCTGAGAATTACTTGTGAATGCACACTGTCTTCACCCAAAAAATCCCACTTTCTCAGCATCATGAGACAGTACTTCGGGAAAATGACGTAATGACAGACTCTTTTACAGCTTTCTGTTGCTTCGGAAGAAAATTACGTAAATAAAAGAAGTGTATCTACGGTCACGCAGACACGCTCGCTTAAGCAAACACACACTCACACATACATTCACACCTGTTCCTTTCCCCCTCCTGTATAATTACCGCCACGAAACCCATAACTCCAAACACGACGCATCGTGTCCCGTTACGTGACGCCTCGCACAAGCGGTAACAGCTTGTTCGAGACGCCGCCCTGACAAGAGACTATGTTTATAAACAAGACGACGTGCCGAGGCGGGCAACCGGATGTGACTCACCCTACTGTGGCGCGTGTTCACGCGATGGGCCGACTTCCAGCGCGCCGCACGCTTCACTGCATGTCAGCTCCACGCGTGACTGTTCAAACCGGGGAGAGGTCAGCTCCTTATGCCGTCGACACACGGACCGTGCTGTCGAACGTTAACGCTGAGCGTGCCAAGTTCAACGTGCTGCTCAACGCTCAGGAACGATGCGACTTGTGCATACGGTACGTGGGCTCCAACGTGGTATACGCGATTGCAACGCACTCCAGCGGCAGTTGAGGAATGTTTCTAGTTCGTAAATCACACTGTTTACCCAACGGGCGCGCGTAAAATTCCCACGTTAGCTCTATTAATACGCACATTTCCTCCATCGTCGACGAAAAGGAAAGTACCATGTCCAATCAATAAGGACACAGGCTCATAAAAGTTCCATTGCAAACAGTGCGTTACAAATTTGGAATACTTCTCCGCATAAGATAAACTTTATTTCGTCATTCCCACATTTTAGTGAAACCCCAAGGTCAGTCTTACTTGATCACTGTTCCTACCCAGTAGCAGAACCTTTGCAACATGTGAATTACGAAGCGTAAAAGAAAAAGGAGCAAAATATCTTTACATAAGTAGCGCAAGCTGTCCTGTAGATTAAGCCAATCGAACAGTCACCTCTCAAAAAAAGGTGAACTTATAATTACATAACATCAAATATTGTAGTATATACTTACATTACACTAATAATAAAGTATCAGAACCTAATAAAAACGCGAATTTGCAAGTGTCAAGACGCGAACCACCGCCCTGTAAAACAACTCTACGGTGGGCACTGACGCTACTCTTTACGCTAAACCAACATCACATACTTTCCTGTCTAATCATTTTATGTTACACCGTGCTAAAAACCTTAATCGTAGGTATGTTACTAATTGAAATTTAATTATAACAAATTGTACCAAGAACAATGCGTTTTGGGTGGATCTTCAGTGTGTCACTGCCTTCAAATAGCCTACTCTCATAATACGCAAGTTACAATAATTCTTTTGCCACGAATATGATGTTTCTCATTATTTTATTGCAACGGGTCACACAGTTAACAACGGGTTTTGCAGCGATTCTCAATTTGCTGGTGCTCAGAATCGGCATATATACATATAGGCTTGAAATAAATGCCAATATGGCGCCTCACAACTCTGTAGTGGAGGAAGACGGCGTGCTTGTGAAGTAGGTGGCGTTGTGCCATCTCATTGGTCAACGCTCAGACGCACCCTCAGAATATCTGACATGGCAGATATTGCCCTGCACGTTCGAAAAGACTCGTGAGCGTACTACTCCACGCTATGACGTCAGAAACTCGGCACGCTCAACGCTCAACGTTCGGATGCACGGTCCGTGTGCCGACGGCTTTACGCGTATACTGGAGAGCGAGTCGTTTCCACGATATTACAGATAAGCTGTTAATTGGCCAACAACTGTGGCTCTCTGCAGTTCCACACAGCGGTTCAAGCTGGCGTAGCAGGACGACAAATGCCCCTAGTCTACTACAAAGTCTCATTAGAAGAAGTGTATGGCTCAAATGGCTCTGAGCACTATGCGACTTAAATTCTGAGATCATCAGTCGCCTAGAACTTAGAACTAATTAAACGTAACTAACCTAAGGACATCACACACAACCAAGCCCGAGGCAGGATTCGAACCTGCGACCGTAGCGGTCGCTCGGCTCCAGACTGTAGCGCCTAGAACCGCACGGCCACTCCGGCCGGCGAAGAAGTGTAATGTGTCGCTTATGCGTATTGTTCGTTGTGATTCGTGCGAGTCGACTGGGGTTCGGCATGAGTGTGCGCAAGTTGCCTGTCAGACTTGTCAACCCAAAACACGATTAACTCTACAAGCTGTTCCCCGCCTTATAGGGTTACAACACCACAGAACGACTTTGTCAATGATAAACACTTACGATGCACAGTGCAGATGCGGTGAAGTTTAATTACCAAAAACAAACTGAAAATATCCATAAAAGAAGAAATGCAATATTTACCTTTCTTATTTAATCAAAAATATTTTTAGTGACGACACCTGTTGTACACCGCAACGCGACTCAGCGAGTACACAGTTCAGTCGTGTAGAACCAAGAGACGATATTTATTAAGAGAAAAAAATGTCGCGTCATTAGATAGCTGTAGGACAGAAAATGATTATATTCTTTAAAATTAACCATTAATTTATTGATCTTTAGATAAATGATTCAAAGACTGAGGTATGTTGTTGTTGTTGTGGTCTTCAGTCCTGAGACTGGTTTGATGCAGCTCTCCATGCTACTCTATCCTGTGCAAGCTTTTTCATCTCCCAGTACCTACTGCAACCTACATCCTTCTGAATCTGCTTAGTGTATTCATCTCTTGGTCTCCCTCTACGATTTTTACCCTCCACGCTGCCCTCCAATACTAAATTGGTGATCCCTTGATGCCTCAGAACATGTCCTACCAACCGATCCCTTCTTCTGGTCAAGTTGTGCCACAAACTTCTCTTCTCCCCAATCCTATTCAACACTTCCTCATTAGTTATGTGATCTACCCATCTAATCTTCAGCATTCTTCTGTAGCACCACATTTCGAAAGCTTCTATTCTCTTCTTGTCCAAACTATTTATCGTCCATGTTTCACTTCCATACATGGCTACACTCCATACGAATACTTTCAGAAATGACTTCCTGACACTTAAATCAATACTGGATGTTAACAAATTTCTCTTCTTCAGAAACGCTTTCCTTGCCATTGCCAGCCTACATTTTATATCCTCTCTACTTCGACCATCATCAGTTATTTTGCTCCCCAAATAGCAAAACTCCTTTACTACTTTAAGTGCCTCATTTCCTAATCTGATTCCCTCAGCATCACCCGACTTAATTAGGCTACATTCCATTATCCTTGTTTTGCTTTTGTTGATGTTCATCTTATATCCACCTTTCAAGACACTGTCCATTCCATTCAACTGCTCTTCCAAGTCCTTTGCTGTCTCTGACAGAATTACAATGTCATCGGCGAACCTCAAAGTTTTTATTTCTTCTCCATGAATTTTAATACCTACTCCGAATTTTTCTTTTGTTTCCTTTACTGCTTGCTCAATATACAGATTGAACAACATTGGGGAGAGGCTACAACCCTGTCTTACTCCCTTCCCAACCACTGCTTCCCTTTCATGTCCCTCGACTCTTATAACTGCCATCTGGTTTCTGTACAAATTGTAAATAGCCTTTCGCTCCCTATATTTTACCCCTTCCACCTTTAGAATTTGAAGGAGAGTATTCCAGTCAACATTGTCAAAAGCTTTCTCTAAGTCTACAAATGCTAGAAACGTAGGTTTGCCTTTCCTTAATCTTTCTTCTAAGATAAGTCGTAAGGTCAGTATTGCCTCACGTGTTCCAGTGTTTCTACGGAATCCAAACTGATCTTCCCCGAGGTTGGCTTCTACTAGTTTTTCCATTCGTCTGTAAAGAATTCGTGTTAGTATTTTGCAGCTGTGACTTATTAAGCTGATAGTTCGGTAATTTTCACATCTGTCAACACCTGCTTTCTTTGGGATTGGAATTATTATATTCTTCTTGAAGTCTGAGGGTATTTCGCCTGTCTCATACATCTTCCTCACCAGATGGTAGAGTTTTGTCAGGACTGGCTCTCCCACGGCCGTCAGTAGTTCCAATGGAATATTGTCTACTCCGGGGGCTTTGTTTCGACTCAGGTCTTTCAGTGCTCTGAGGTAGACTACAGTGAATTCACTATGTCAGGGATAAAAAATACTGAGTATGAAATTAAAAACAGAATTACATTACGATAGTGGAGTGCCTGCGTTGTTAAGAAGCACGATTTAGTATTCTTTGGAGGATGCATGCCTGTCGTTCCTGCGCCACAACAAGTACTCGTGCTCACATAATGGACTTCCCGTACGCGTGAGGACATTGTTAATTGAAAGTCGCCGTCTGGTATCCGCGGATAAATACGATATTGCAGTGCCTGTGCTATTGAGAAGAACCAAACAAGATTCTTTCGGACATACGGGCATGTTCGAAGTAACAACCAATATTTTGTGTTAAGCGTAAATACAACTAGCACTGCTGCGATTACAGCCATTAGGAAATACGTGAAATGTATTTGCAGCTGCTAATACGAACAACCAATGGCGCATACTTGCATGGCTTCGTAACAACACAGGCAGTGCAATTCGCCGATACTAGGCAGCGGCTTTCAATTAAAAATGTCCTCTCCTGTACTGTAATTAGATAATGTATGTATAAGTGAAGGTTGTGACGCAGGAACGATGACGGGTCAGTTTCCCAAACATATTGGAGTCAGCGAAAGGAGCATAGCAGCATGCTCGTGGTCCAAGAGTTGCCAGCGGGCGTCCTTAGCATGTGCAGCGGTGAAGTGCAAAACTATGTCTTATGGCATAATTTATCTAGAGCAAATTGTGTGTAAACCAAAGCAGACTGTACTATGGGGACCCACCGAGTGAGGCAGTGAAGCTGTTAACACGCTGACATAATCGAGAGGATGGAGTTTGCGCTGTACGGGCATCCTGATTTAAGTCTTTCGCGGTTTCCCTAAATCATTTTACAAAACGCCTGATAGTAAGGGCCACGACCAGCCACCTGTTCTATCCTTACTTATACACACTTGTACACTGAAGCGCCAAAGAAACTGGTACACCTGCCTAATATCGTGTAGGGCCCACGCGAGCATGCAGAACTGCCGTAACGCCACGTGTCATGGACTCGACTAATGTCTGAAGTAGTGCTGGAGGGAACTGACACCATTAATCCTGCGGGGCTGTCCATAAATGGCTCTGGCTCTGAGCACTATGGGACTCAACTGCTGAGGTCATTAGTCCCCTAGAACTTAGAACTAGTTAAACCTAACTAACCTAAGGACATCACAAACATCCATGCCCGAGGCAGGATTCGAACCTGCGACCGTAGCGGTCTTGCGGTTCCAGACTGCAGCGCCTTTAACCGCACGGCCACTTCGGCCGGCTGTCCATAAATCCGTAAAAGTAGAGGGAGTGGGGATCTCTTCTGAAAAGCACATTGCAAGGCATCCCAGATGTGCTCAATAATGTTCGTGTTTAGGAGTTTGGTGGCGAGCGGAAGTGATTAAACTCAGAGGAGTGTTCCTGGAGTCACTCTGCAGCAATCGTGGACGTGTGGGGTCGTGTTGGAATTTTCCAAGTCCTTCGGAATGCACAATGGACATGAATGGATGCAGGTGATCAAACACGATGCTTAAGTACGCGTCACTTGTCAGAGTCGTATCTAGACGCATCAGGGGTCCCACATCACTCCAACTGCAGACGCCCCACATCATTACAGAGCCGCCGGGCGTTGTGGCCGAGCGGTTCTAGGCGCTTCAGTCTGGAACCGCGCGAAAGCTACGGTCGCAGGTTCGAATCCTGCCTCGGGCATGGATATGTGTGATGTCCTTAGGTTAGTTAGGTTTAAGTAGTTCTAAGTTCTAGGGGACCGATGATCTCAGAAGTTAAGTCCCATAGTGCTCAGACCATTTGAACCATTACAGAGCCTCCACCAGCTTGAACAGTCCTCTGCTGACACGCAGGTCCACGGATTTATGAGATTGTCTCCATACCCGTACGCGTCCATCCACTCGATACAATTTGAAACAAGACACGTCCGACCAGGCAACATGTTTTCAGTCATCAACAGAACAAGGTCGGTGTTGACGGGCGCAGGCGAGAAGTAAAGCTTTGGGTCATGCAGTCATCATGGGTACACGAGTGGGTCTTCGGCTCTTAAAGCCCATATCGATTATGTTTCTTTGAATGGTTCGCATGCTGACACTTGTTGATGCCCGACCATTGAAATCTGCAGCAATTTGTGGAAGGGTTGCACTTCCGTCACTTTGAACCATGCTGTTCAGTCGTCGTTGGTCCCGTTCTTGCAGAATCTTTTTCCGGCCGCAGCGATGTCGGAGGTTTGATATTTTACCGGATTCCCGTTGTTAACGGTACACTCGTGAAACGTCCGTACGGGAAAATACCCACTTCATCGCAAGCTCCGAGATTCTGTGTCCCATCGCTCGTGCATCGACTATAACATCACGTTCAAACTCGCTTAAATCTTGATCTCGTGCCATTGTAACAGCAGTAACCGACCTAACACCTGCGCCGGACACTTGCTGCTTTATATAGGCGTTGCGGACCGCAGCGCCGTATTCTGCCTGTTTACATATCTCTGTGTTTGAATACGCATGCCTATACCAGTTTCTTTGGCGCTTCAGTGTATATTCTGTGTGTATGTGTAAACTGAGCTTCTTATTTTCATTGTACTATACAATCCTATATTACTGTGAGATTATCCCTCGATGATTTAATTAATAAATAATAAATAATTTATGTAGATATTCCCTTAGGTTGCTGTACGAAACCCGGCAGTCCAATCTGAGGTCTAGTGTAGTGACAGCTTTCCTCATCCAGACCAAACCAGTTCAAGTGCAGGAACAGAAAATGTTTTTTCTGTCTCCGTTGTCGAGACGAAGAAACTTCTCTGCTACAGTAAACCGATAACTGCCTTTGTTGTCGACTACTGCAGCTATTTATTGTCAGAGCTGAAGGGAGCGAGAAGTGGTAGGTGGTAGAGAAAGACCGAATTCAAAATAACCGATCCACATGATTCACAATGTTGCCCCGCTGCGTAGCAAACTGTTCAGTGGACAATGAGGCGCTGCATTTCGTGACAAGCGAGAGCTTCGATAATGATCTGTAACACGTAGGCGGCGAGGAGAAACGGAAGGGCTGTTGCGCCTCACAATACTCCGCTGAATCATTGTAGACGAACACGGACACGCGAAGTGGCGTGGCGCACGTTACTTACATGGGAATGTTGTGTTTTGCTATCAGGTTTGTCATACGAACGTGCGGGAATTTACCGAATGTTTCTTTATCTTCCAAACTCGTAGGACGTTTAGGGGGCGCTGAGCAGAAAATGATTTGTACATGAAACAATACCCGAATATAGCCGTTGTCGCGCTACGGTAACAAACACGCACAACAGTACAAAATCTTGTACGTCGAAGTATATGTCTACATCTGTACTCTGCCAAGTCACCATAGGGTGTGCGGCGGAGGGCGTTTTGTGTACCACTGTCACTTTCCCTTTCCTGTTCCAGTCGGTAAGGTTCACGGGTGAAACGATTTCCGGTAACCTTCCGTGTGGATGGTTGGTTGGTTGGTTATTTGGGGAAGGAGACCAGACAGCGTGGTCAACGGTCTCATCGGATTAGGGAAGGATGGGGAAGGAAGTCGGCCGTGCCCTTTCGGAGGAACCATCCCGGCATTTGCCTGGAGTGATTTAGGGAAATCACGGAAAACCTAAATCAGGATGGCCGGACGCGGGATTGAACCGTCGTCCTCCCGAATGCGAGTCCAGTGTCTAACCACTGCGCCACCTCGCTCGGTCCATCCGTGTGGAGTCCACTCTAATTTTATCTTCATGTTCTTCTCGCGAGATATACATAGGAGGGAGGAATATTTCCGTTGACTCTCCTAGGCATGTGTACCCTCGGAGTTTTAACCATGTTGTTGTTGTTGTTGTTGTGGTCTTCAGTCCTGAGACCGGTTTGATGCAGCTCTCCATGCTAATCTATCCTATGCAAGCTTCTTCATCTCCCAGTACATACTGCAACCTACAACCTTCTGAATCTGCTTCGTGTATTCATCTCTAGGTCGCCCTCTATTATTTTTACCCTCCAAGCTGCCCTCCAGTGCTAAATTTGTGAACCCTTGATGCCTCAGAACATGTCCTACAACCCGGTTCCTTCTTCTTGTCAAGTTGTGCCACAAACTCCTCTTCTCGCCAATTCTGTTCAGTAGCTCCTCATTAGTTATGTGATCTACCAATCTAATCTTCAGCATTCTTCTGTAGCACCGCTGCTTCCATTTCAAGCCACTCGACTCTTATAACTGCCATCTGGTTTTTGTACAAATTGTATATAGCCTTTCGCTCCCTGTATTTTACCCCTGCCCTGTCTTGCAGCCTCTACCACTGAATTTGACTTAGTTTACTAAATGGACCTGTAACGAAAAGTGCTGCTCTTCTTTGGATCTTCTCTATTTCCTCGAACAATTCCATCTGGTGAGGATCCCAGAGTGACGAGCAATATTCAGATATTGGTCGAACGAGTGTTTTGTAAGATACTTTCTTTGTTGATGGACTACATTCCCTGAGGATTCTTCCAAAGAAACTGTCTGGCGTCTGCCTTACCTGTGAATAATTTTATCTGGTCTTTCCACTTCAAAATGCTCCGTAAGAGTACTTCTAGATATTTTATGGCATTAGCTGCTTGCAGTGATTCTCCTGCAATCGTTTAACCATACAATAAAGCGTCTTTCTGTGTACGTACTCGCAGTTTGTTACATTTGTTTATGTTTAAGGCCGATCGCCGCTCCGTACACCAATCGTTGATCCTCTGCAGGTCTTCATGGATTTCGCAACGACTTCCTTGCGTTGCGGCTTCTCTGCATAGAATAGCGTCTTGCGCGAGAAGCCTCATGGAACCTCCGACGTTACCTACTACGTTATTTACATAAACTGAATAGCCAAAGAAACTGGTACACCTGCCTAATATAGCGTAGGGTCCCCGCGAGCATGCAGAAGAGCCGCAACACGACGTGGCATGGATTCGACTAATGTCTGAAGTAGTGCTGGAGGGAATCGACACCATTAATCCTGCAGGGCTGTCCATAAATCTGTAAAAGTAAATCTCTTCTGCACAGCACCTTGAAAGACGCCCCAGACAGGCTCAATAATGTTGATCTTTGGGGAGTTTGGTGGCGAGCGGAAGTGTTTAATCTCAGAAAAGTGTTCCCGGAACTGCTCTGTAGCAATTCTGGACGTATGGGGTGTCGCATTGTCCTGCTGGAATTGTCCAAGTCCGTCGGAATGCAAAATGGACATGAATGGATACAGGTAATCAAACAGGATGCTAACGTACATGTCACCTATCAGAGTCGTATCTGGACGTATCAGGGGTCCCATATCACTCCAACTGCTCACGCCCCACAACATTACCGAGCCTCCATCAACTTGAACACTCTCCTGATGACATGCAGGGTCCATGGATTAATGAGGTTGTCTCCATACCTGTACACGTCCACTGATCATGCTAAAACGTCAATGACTTTCCGATTTGCTCTTCTTTCTCAGAAAAAAACCTACTGCTTCTGCCCTGTTTTCTGAAGTCACAAACATTTTTACGAAGCACACGTCTTCACGTCAAACAACTGGAAACACATCAGAGGCCCATCTGATAGTAAGAAACTGTGTCCAAAGCTAGTGTCTTACTTTTCTGCAAGCCGTGTTTCTTCAGGAAAGTGTGAGATTGTTATCTGCTGAAGGCACTCTTCAGAACAGTGGAAAACGCTGGCCTCTGCTGATGAAGTTCCTTAGTGTTCACCCTTTTCCCACGCATTCTCAAAAGTAAAGAGAAAAGAAGAGCCACATAATGTTAAATGTAGTTAAGATTTGAACTTAGTTAGAAATCAGCACATATGGTGACTGCAGGCCCATTCGCTATTATAAACATTATTGTCATATTCCATCTCCTTATTGTCGTCTATGTAGAGTGTTATTCTCATATTAAACGCAAATGGACATGCCAGATGGTTTGCCACTTGAACGGTAATTCACTCTCTACTCTACCTTCCTGTTTATGATGAATCCTATTCTTGCTATACCATTCTATGCTACTTTTAATATTATCTTCTCTATCTTCCTATTTAGGATGAATCCTATTCTTGCTATACCATTCTATGCTACTTTTAATATTATCCTGTATTCATTTCTTTCCATTTGTAAGGCACCCCTTATTTGCAGATAAGAGCGCATTTTAGTGTATTTCCAGTTGTGCTGTTTCACACACAGGAAGTGAATGTATCAGCGCTGCAGTACATAAGGAGCGTGCTGTAGGTTCCCACGCTGGCTAGCAGGGGCGGTTTGGTCATCTGGCGCTTTGAGAGCCAGTGCGTTGAGGTGTCGATGCAGAAATCGCTCGTGACGTTAACAAAGAGGTTGAGGTTGAGGTTCTGGCTGAAGTACATGAGAAAATAAGAAAGAAGGGTCCCAACTTTGGAAAAACAAGTCTGCATCAAGACTAGCACCCGCTAACACCGCACTGTACTCTTAAGAGGTTATCTAGCGAAGTAGAGCATCCCAGTGCTACTCTACCCATCTTTTACGCCTGACCTAGCACCATGTGACTCTTATGTATTCCCCAAGGTCAAATCTTCATTAAAAGGAACAAGATATCAGTCCGCTAAAGCATGGAAAGAAAAAGCGTCACGCGTTATCACGGAACTCACAGAGGAAGGCTTTCAGTACTGTTTCCATCAATGGAATATTCGCATGGAAAATTGTAGGGACACGGAAGGTGAGTATACTGAGAGTTAGACAGCAACTAAATATGTATGTTTTTGAAATAAAACGTTTTACAGGAATAGTCCCTTTATTTTATAGCCACACCTCGTATTCACAGTTTCTAATAGGCTAGCAATACTTGTCTTTCTGTGTTAAACCTTTGACGTAAGCTTATACCTCTTAATGAGTAGATTATCACAGCATATTATGACAGCAATTTGAAGTTGTAAATTGTGCCAATAATTATAATTATGAAATACAGAAAATAAAATTTTTGTTGCCTCTTCAAGCTGTTAGATTGGCAACCTGCAACGTGCACCATGAACCATGTTACCACTTAGAAATATAGATGGTGCACCTGCGATCTAGGGGTAGCGTCTTTGAGTAGTAATCAAAACGCCCTGGCTCCCGGATTTGAACCTCACCACTGCTAAAACTCTGAAAAAAATCATCAGCAATGACTACCAAAGACTTCCAGCATAGGAAGTCACCCTAGTTCTGTCAACGGCCTAGTCAAAGAGGGCGGAGGAGCAGACAGTGGTTCATGGCACACTCTTGCGCTTGTGGTGAGAGACTGCTCCTAAAAGATGCAAGTGTCATCAATTATCAACGGCATGAGGGTGCACAAGGCAACGGAAACTATTACAATAGAGGCACACAATGTGTATCCACTGGACTTAAGGCTTGTAATTGAGAACGTGTCATGATGATCTCACCATTGGCAAAAGCTTCTGCATTAGTCCCTCATTCGCATCTCCGGGGGGGACCACGAGAAAAAGATTGAATAACCAACGAATGGGTAACGTTCTACGAGTCGGGGCGAATAACGTCAGGAATTTGAACGTGGTAGAGAAGCTACAAATTCTGAAAAGGAAAATGCTAAGGCTTAATCTAGATGTAGGGGGGGGGGGGGGGTCAGCGAAGTGATATGAAAAGAAGACAAGGATTTCTGGTTAGACAAGGATAAGGTAGCGTCAGCAGCAACAGAAATGGTATAACGGGTCTAGAATTCGTTATGAGTAGGTAGGGCAGAGAGTGAGTTACTGTGAACAGGTCAGTAACAGGGTTGTTCTCTTCAGAATCGACAGCAAATCAACACCGACAACAATAGTTCATGTATATATGCCGACGTGGCAAGCAGAGGATGAAGAGCTATATAAAGTATATGAGGATATTGAACATGTAATTGAGTGTGTAAGGGGAGATGCAAATCTAATAGTCACGTTGGACAGGAATGCGGTAGTAGGGAAAAGTGTAGAAGAAAACATTACGGAAGGATGCGGCTTTGGTAGCAGTAATGAGAAACGAGAAAGACTAACTGAGTTCTGCTACAGATTTCAGGCTAGTAGTATCGAGGAAAAGACCGGGAGATACGGCAACTTTTCAAGTAGATTACATCTGGTTAGGGGGAGATTCCGAAATCAGATACTGGATTGTAAGGCATACGGGAACAGGTATAGGTTCAGATCACAATTTAGTAATGATGTACAGCATTCTGAAGTTTAAAGAGACTAGTCAGAAAGAATCAATGCGCAAAGAAGTGGGATACGGAAGTACTAAGGACTAAAGAGATATGTTTGAAGTTGTTTGAGGCTATATATACTGCTATAAGGAACAACTCAGTAGGCAGTTCAGTAGGAGAAGAATGCACATCTTTAAAGAGGGCAATTTGAGAAGTTGAGAAGAAAAATATAGGCACATTCAAGGTAACTACGAAGAAACCAGGAGAAATATTTCAGTTGGCCGATGAAAGAAGAAAGTAGATAAATGTTCAGGGACGGATGGACGGATCAAGGAGAATACAAAAAGCAGACTAGCACTGGAAAAAATTGCATTGGCATTCCTGGCCAAGGGAAGTCCACTGAAGTATACTAATGTCAAAGATAAGACTTAATTTAAGGAAGAAATTTATAAGAATGTACGCTTTGAGCGTAGCAATGTACGTAAGTGAAACATGGACTGTGGGAAAACCGGGACAGAAGAGAATCGAAGCATCTGAGATGTGGTGCTAGAGAATAATGTCGAAAATTAGGTGAACTGATAAAATAAGGAATGAGAAGATTCTCCGCAGAATCGGCGAGGAAAGGAACACAAGGAAAGCATATACAGGAAGAACAGACAGGTGGTACGGCATCTGTTACGTCCTCAGGGAGTAACTTCCTTGGTTCTAGAGGGAGCTGTGGAGGGTAGAGAAAGAGACAGATTGGAATAGTTCCAACAAATAATAGAGGACGTAGGTTGGAAATGCTGCTTTTAGATGAAAAGGTCGGTGCTGGAAAAAATTCGTGGCGCACAAAACCAATCAGAAAACTGATTATTCAAACAAAAAAAGGTGGAGGGAGGTATCCACAATCGATACAAATTTGTTACCGCCAACCACGCAGGGGGTCCGGATACGATTCCCGGCAGGGGCTGGTTGTTGTGTGTCTTTCATCATCATTTTCATTATCATTGACAATTTAAAAAATGGCCAGGTGCGAGAAGGACTTTGCACTGAGGGTTCCATGCAAACGTAATTACGTATATAGACAGCTCATCCATTCAGAAAATCGAGAATTTCTACCTTTTTTGCCCGTTATTGATATTGATACTGACAAGATATCAGTCCCAGCGGCCGGCCGGGGTGGCCGAGCGGTTCTAGGCGCTACAGTCTGGAACCGTGCGACCGCTACGGTCGCAGGTTCGAATCCTGCCTCGGGAATGAATATGTGTGATGTCCTTAGGTTAGTTAGGTTTAAGTAGTTCTAAGTTCTAGGGGACTGATGACCTCAGAAGTTAAGTCCCATAGTGCACAGAGCCATTTGAACCAGCCAGTCCCAGCGATTAAGTTTATGGAGAATGTTTTAAATTCAATAACATACATGTGACGTAAAGTCAGGCAGAAGGCAGACGACCATTATTATAATAACCAGTACTTCTGCATTCAGGCTGATCGTGTCGCTATGGTAAAAGTTCAAACATCGGGCAAGGAATGACTTTATTATTCATAAGACGTCTTTCGGAATCCATCCATCATCAGACACCCAGGAGCGATTGCTCCACATAGATAGGGCATTTCAAGATGTAAGTGAAACGTAAGTTAGCGCGACCGCTATAGTCGCAGGTTCGAATCCTGCCTCGGGCACGGATGTGTGTGATGTCCTTATGTTAGTTAGGTTTAAGTAGTTCTAAGTTCTAGAGGACTGATGACCCCAGAAGTTAAGTCCCATAGTGCTCAGAGCCATTTTTTGAAACAAAAGTTCGCATACTAACCTGACTGATGTTCGACTTTTACCACTACGACCAGGCAGCCTGAATCCAGAACCACTGGTTGCTTTAATTTCGTGTTTGACGTCGGATAAAAATGACGAAAGAAATATATTTTCGAGTGATATAAGTACCAATTATCAATTTTCGGATTTTTTCCTTTTCTTGTCCTGTCAAACCTTGCTTCTTGCTAAATTTCATATTCTAGGCCAGCAGGAAGTGCCCTATTGGCTTTAATGAGTGGTTTTGTGAGTTTCAAACTGTCTGATATAAATGACCGTATCTTTTGACTACCATGGACTTCGAAGCTTCAATTTTTTTATGTCACAAAGCGACCGTAGGCCTTAGCAGGTGACAAAAATTTCGACCTGATATGTCTACCCATTTCTGGGAGAAAGGGCTTTTAAGAGTCGGACAGACAAGACAGGCAGACAGACAGACAACAAAGTGATCCTATAATGGCTCCGTTTCTTCCGATTGAAGTAAGGAACCCTAAAAACTTACTGTATTCATAGCTTTGTGTCCCTCTATTTTTACCCCCCCCCCCCCTCTCCATACACACACACACACACACACACACACACACACACACACACACACACACACACACACACCTGCTTCCAGTACTAAATCGATGATCCCTTGATCTATCAGGTTGTGCCCTATCAACCTATCCCTTCTACTCATAGTGTGACACAAATTTCTTTTCTCCTCAATTTTATTCACTACTTCCTCATTACTTACGTGATCTGCCCGTCTAATATTCGGTATTCTTCGATATCAAAAGCTTCTATTCTCTCCTTATTTAAATTGTTTATCATCCATGTGCCACTTCCATATATGGCTACAATCCAGACAAATATTTTTAGAAAATACTTCCTGAGACTTTAATCTATATTCGATGTTAACAAATTTCTCTTTTTCAGAAACGATTTTCGTGCCGTTGCCAGTCTACTTTTTATATCCTCTCTACTTCGGCCATCATTAGTTATTTTGCTTACCAAATAACAAAACTCGTCCACTGCTTTAAGTATCTCGTTTTCTAATCTAATTCCCTCAGCGTCATCTGATTTAATTCGTTTACACTACATTATCCTTGTTTTGCTGTTGTTGATGTTCGTCTTATGTCCCCCTTTCAAGTCACTGTCCATTCTATTCATCTGTTTTTCCAAGTCCTTTGCTGTCTCTGACTGAATTACAATGTCTTTGGCAAACTTCAAAGTTTTTATTTGTTCTTCCTGGACTTTAATTCCTACTCAAATTTTTCTTTGGTTTCCTTTACTGCTTGCTCAGTATACAGATTGAATAACATCGGGCCGGCCGGTGTGGCCGAGCGGTTCTAGGCGCTTCAGTCTGGAACAGCGCAACCACTACGGTCTCAGGTTCGTATCCTGCCTCGGGCATGGATGTGTGGGATGTTCTTAGGTTAGTTAGGTGTAAGTAGTTCTAAGTTCTAGGGGACTGATGACCTCAGATGTTGAGTCCCTTAGTGCTCAGAGCCATTTGAACCATTTGAATAACATCGAGGATAGGCTATAACACCGTCTCTCTCCCTTCTCAAAGACTGCTGCCTTTGAAGCCTCTTCACTGTTTAACTGCCATCTGGTTTCTGTATAAGTTGTAAACAGTCTTTCGGTCCATGTATTTTACCACTGCTACATTCAGAATTTCAACGGGAGTATTGTAGGAAACATTCTCAAAATCTTTCTCTAAGTCTACAAACGCTATAAACGTGGGTTTGCCTTTGCTTAACCTATCTCCTAAGAGAAGTCATTGGGTCAGTATTGTCTCCCGTGTTTCCCCATTTCTCCTGAATCCCAACTGATCTTCGCCGCAGTGGGCTTCTACCATTTTTTCCATTCTGGTGTGAAGAATTCATATTATTATTTTTCAGCTATGACTTCTCTAACTGATAGTTCGGTAATGTCTCGCCTGTTGGCACTTTTTTTTTTTTAATTGGAATCGTTTGGAGTCGTGCAGTATAGGTCGCCTTACACCACTGGCCACTACGTCATTTCTCCTTTCGCCTCCAAATTGCAGAAGTGTACAATAAGCAGAAGAAAACTTGTGAATCTATGTGCACTGGAGTGTGATATCTTCCTCTTCTCTTCAGTGCTTTGTCTGCTCTGAGCGCTGGATGGTGTTGTTGCAGCTCTTAGCACGCGGAGGATATTTTGAGGCATGTGGTACCCTTTGTTAAGGTAAGTGAACTATGTCGTTGCTGTATTTCGGTTATATGTGTTATATAAGGAACGACCTCTACCAATCGTTTCGTGATCATTTCTATAAAAGAACCTACAATATGGCTAGGTCCTACTGCGTGTTTGTCGTGCAATACGGACCACCCGATTGTCTTTCAGTATCGGCCAGAAGCAATTACAGGTTTTCACTTACGTTTCTTCTTCTTACTTCTTTTCAGTATAAAATGGCGGAGAATGAAAAAATGTAATGAAGAGCGCATGAAAATGGCTGTGAGCAAGGTTATGTCTAACAAAATGAGCTCGACGGAGGCAGCTGAATCATTTTCAGCAATTAGAAAAGAAAAAGATCGCCACTGAATAGAACAGATGAAAACCGAAAAGAATAAAGTCTGAAAGAGAGTTGAAAATGGTGAACTTAAGTTTGAGTGCTGCAAAATAAAATAAACACGCCAAGGGTGGTCATGGATAAGCAGCTACAAAGCGGTGAGGAAATTTAGAATTTACTGGAAATACTGGGTCAGTAGAAGAGACTGAAGAGTGTGCTATGTGTCTGGGGTCGTCTGAAGAAGACTGGGCGCTGTGTGCCAAACGTAGAAGCTACGCACATGAGTGGTGTGTGGATCAGGAGAATATTTTGTACGAGGTGTGTTTTTTTAAGTAAGTTCCGTTTTGAAATTAAAAAAAGACGTGCTAAGATATCTCAATAATTTTATTTTTACGTGTAAGCCTGTACCTTAATCTACGCACTGACGCCATTACAATCTGATTTTTCCTTGTTTACGTTGTGTACTGAGTGTTTAAGATGCTTCCGATAATTGTGAGTCCCGCCGACTGTGAAGTATGGGCTGTTACAAGATTTCTTAGTGCTAAAGGCCTAAAAGCGATCGATATTCATCGTGAGATCTGTGCAGTTTACGCAGAAAACATTGTGAGTGATGTAATGGTAAGACTGTGGGTGAGAGCATTTAAAGATGGCCGCGCAAATGTGCATGATGAACAACGGATTGGGCGTCCTTCGGTCGTTAATGAAAGTTTGGTGCAAGAAGTGGACAATAAGGTGAGAGAAAACAGACGCTTTACGATTTCCTCCTTGCGGGATGACTTTCCTAATGCTTCTCGTAGAGTTTTGTATGGCATTGTGCCCGAACACTTGAATTACCGAAAATTGTGCGCACGTTGGGTACCGAAAATGTTGGCGGATGTGCACAAAACCATATCGTTTAGACAGTGCACTGGCTTTCCTTGAGCGGTACCGCAACGACGGTGATGATTTGTTAAGCCAAATTGTTACGGGAGATGAAACATGGGTGGCCTATGTGTCACTAGAATCAAAGAAACAGTCCATGGAAGTTGAGCAAGGGCATCGTTTTGCTGCAAGACAATGCCCGTCCGCATGTGGCAAATCAGGCCAAAGATCTCATCACATCTTTTCGGTGGGAGACTCTAGATCATCTTCCGTACAGCCCCGATCTTGCGCCCAGTGACGTCCATCTGTTCCTGCACTTGAAGTAACACCTGGGCGGTCAGCACCTTCAAGACGATGACGAAGTCAAAACAGTGCTGATGCAGTGGTTAACAAGTCAGGCGGCAGACTTATGTGAGGAGGGTATTCTAAAACTGGTACAACGTTATGACAAGTGCCTCGGTATTGACGGAAATTATGTAGAAAGGTCGATTAAGGTACAGGCTTTCATGTAAAAATAAAATTATTGAGATATCTTAGAACGTCTTTTTCTAATTTCAAAACGGTACTTACTAAAAAACACGCCTCGTATTTAATTTAGGATCTCTATAAAACAGTAAGCTAAACAATGGTGAACTGAGCTGAAACAGTAACAATACATTCCCATGCTTATGTGTTCTATTATTATTCAATAAGTATCAGAGTAGTTTATCATTAATAACCGATATTATCACATAAAAAACAATGGCCGACTCTGCAGGACAGTTGTTACAAGCCTTGTGATTATAACTCCTTTACTTTCGATGTAATTAAGTACTATAAATAAAAAAATAAAAATCGTTATACTGTGCTATCCATACAACATGTCTTGAGTTAAGAGAATAGTATATTAATATGCCGATTAACGACCAGAATTACACAGTGAAGTCAGAAAACTTTACGCAGCCGACATTGCACGACTCTCCACTGTATTCTTCTTGAAGTCTGAAGGTATTTCACCTGTCTCATATACACTACTGGTCATTAAAACTGCTACACCAAGAAGAAATGCAGATGATAAACGGGTATTCATTGGACAAATATATTGTACTAGAACTGACATGTGATTACATTTTCACGCAATTTGCGTGCATAGATCCTGAGAAATCAGTACCCAGAACAACCACATCTGGCTGTAATAACGGCCTTGATACGCCTGGGCATTGAGTCAAACAGAGCTTGGGCGGCGTGTACAGGTACAGCTGCCCATGCAGCTTGAACACGATACCACAGTTCATCAAGAGTAGTGAATGGCGTATTCTGACGAGCCAGTTGCTCGGCCACCATTGACCAGACGTTTTCAATTGGTGAGAGATCTGGAGAATGTGCTGGCCGGGGCAGCAGTCGAACATTTTCTGTATCCAGAAAGGCCCGTACAGGACCTGCTACACGCGGCCGTGCCTTATCCTGCTGAAATGTAGGGTTTCGCATGGATCGAATGAAGGGTAGAGGGACGGGTCGTAACACATCTGAAAAGTAATGTCCACTGTTCAAAGTGCCGTCAATGCGAACAAGAGGTGACCGACACGTGTAACCAGTGGCACCCAATAACATCACGCCGGGTGATACGCCAGTATAGCGATGACGAATACACGCTTCCAATGTGCGTTCACCGCGATGTCGCCAAACACGGATGCGACCATCATGATGCTGTAAACAGAACCTGGATTCATCCGAAAAAATGACGTTTTGCCATTCGTGCACGCAGGTTCGTCGTTGACTTCACCATCGCAGGCGCTCCTGCGTGTGATGCAGCGTCAAGGGTAACCGCAGCCACGGTCTCCGAGCTGATAGTCCATGCTGCTGCAAACGTCATCGAACTGTTGGTGCAGATGGTTGTTGTCTTGGAGACGTCCCCATCTGTTGACTCATGGATCGAGACGTGGTTGCACGATCCGTTACAGCCATGCGGATAAGATGCCTGTCGTCTCGACTGCTAGCGATACGAGTCGGGGGATCCAGAACGGCGTTCCGTATTACCCTCCTGAACCCACCGATTCCATGTTCTGCTAATAGTCAATGGATCTCGACCAACGCGAGCAGCAATGTCGCGATACGATAAACCGCAATCGCAATAGGCTACAATCCGACCTTTATCGAAGTCGTAAACGTGTTGGTACGCGTTTCTCCTCCTTACACGAGGCATCACAACAACATTTCACCAGACAACGCCGGTCAACTGCTGTTTGTGTATGAGAAATCAGTTGGAAACTTTCCTCATGTCAGCACGTTGTAGGTGTCGCCACCGGCGCCAACCTTGTGTGAATGCTCTGAAAAGCTAATCATTTGCATATGACAGCGTCTTCTTCCTGTCGGTTAAATTTCGCGTCTGTAGCACGTCATCTTAGTGGTGTAGCAATTTTAATGGCCAGTAGTGTATGTTCCACACCAGATGGAAGAGTTTTGTCATGGCTGGTTCTCCCAAGGTTATCAGCAGTTCTGACAGAATGTCGTCAAGTCCGGGGGTGTTATACTTGCACAAAAAAAAGATCGTGTTTTGGAACGCGTAGAAAATAAAGACTTAGTGGTGCGTGTCGGTCGGAGAGTGAGCACCAGGTTTTTCGACGCAATTTAACGCCGGATAGGCGTCGGATCGATGTGCACCGAGACGCCGACAGCGTGTGCCGCTGGCGGGAGCGCAGGCGCGGGAGCGCTGAGGGCGGCGGCGGCGTGACGTCACCGGTGTGGGCCCGGTGGTCGGCCGCAGCACGCGGCGGAGCGTCAGTAGGCAGCCGGCAGCCAGCGCGACGCCACGGGACAACAGCAGCGCAGCGCAGCCCAGCCACCCCGTGCGTCCCACGCCAGCGCGCAGAAACGCCCCGCCCAGCCCAGCCGAGGAGCGATCGCCGAACCCCAGCACCGGACCACCAAGTAGGTCGCCATGCCAGCGCGGCGCCGGCCTCCGCAGCTAGATAAATTCGCTAATGTTGTCACGTGGATGTGAAGCTGCACGAAAACATTTTCGAAGCATATGTTCCGGCTTGATCTTACTGAAGTAAAGACGCTGGAACATTCAATGCACTTTTACTTCAGCATATTGCACATTCTTTTCATTCCTGTTGTGCAAATGTTGATATTCCCCAGTTGTTTACATTACTGGCTTAGATGATTAACTAAACGTTCGAGTGCTAACTGTCTTCTGTGCGAGCTTTATCTAAAAGATAGTGTTCAATTTCTACATCTACATCCATACTCCGCAAGCCACCTGAAGGTGTGTGGCGGAGGGTACTTTGTGTACCTCTATCGGTTCTCCCTTCTATTCCAGTCTCGTATTGTTCGTGGACAGAAAGATTGTCGGTATGCCTCTGTGTGGGCTCTAATCTCTCTGATTTTATCCCCATGGTCTCTTCGCGAGATATACGTAGCAGGGAGCAATATACTGCTTGACTCCTCGGTGAAGCTATGTACTCGAAACTTCAACAAAAGCCCGTACCGGGCTACTGAGTGTCTCTCCTGCAGAGTCTTCCACTGGAGTTTATCTATCATCCCCGTAACGCTTTCGCGATTACTAAATGATCCTGTAACGAAGCGCGCTGCTCTCCGTTGGATCTTCTCTACCTCTTCTATCAACCCTATCTGGTACGGATCACAGACTGGTGAGCAATATTCAAGCAGTGGGCGAACAAGTGTACTGTAACCTACTTCATTTCTTTTCGGATTGCATTTCCTTAGGATTCTTCCAATGAATCTCAGTCTGGCATCTGCTATATCGACGATCAACTTTATATGATCATTCCACTTTAAATCGCTCCTAATGCCTACTCCCAGATAATTCATGGAATTAACTGCTTCCAGTTGCTGACCTGCTATATTTTTTTATTTATTTCGGAATTCAAAATGCATGCACTTATTTTTCAATAAAGCAAACACGATGCATGTTAGTCGGCCATCGAAGAGGATTTATTTGTAAACTGTTTCACTTTCATCTACGATCGGACCATATGCAGCATATGCAGGGCGTTCGGAAATTCCCGTTACAAACTTCTAGGACTAGTAGGGGGGAGAGAATTCATGATAATTTTGAATAGGAACCAATGTCCAGAAAACTACCGTTTACGTTGTACGTCGCTTTCAATTTTTAACTAATACACTTCTGCTTTAGGAACTGAATTAGTCGTGACGCAGTACTACTAGCAGGTAACAATTCGAAAGGAAACATAACGAAATATCCTTTTTTCACTTTAGCGCATTTGTTTCAAAAAATGGTTCAGATGGCTCTGAGCACTATGGGACTTAACTTCTGAGGTCATCAGTCCCATAGATCTTAGAACTAATTAAACCTAACTAACCTAAGAACATCACACACATCCATGCCTGAGACGGGATTCGAACCTGCGACCGTAGCGGTCGCGCGGTTCCAGACTGGAGTGCCTAGAACCGCTCGGCCACACCGGCCGGCCCGCATTTGTTTGTATTAACATTTAAAACATTACGTGTTTACATTATACCAAACCAAAAAAGAACAGAGCATCCTGTACGTACAGAACAGTACTTGTGCATTACAACAGAGGCTCAATGTGGTGACCACCAACGTTGTTACAGACGTTGTATCTACGAAACATGTTCCGGTACATACTCTCCATATCAACTGGTGTCTGTTCAGTTTGTAGTGTAGCGACCAGAACTCGTGCCAGCAGATCTTCCTCTGTCCCTACAGAAGTCTCGTAACTTAAACATTGCATACGACGCCACAAAAAGTTGTCCATAGGAGGTAAATCCGGCGATCTCAGCGGCTACGCGTTTCGACCACCTCGGCCTACCCATTTTTCGCCATACCGTCTGTTGAGATGTCTGCGAACTGCACGTGAGAAGCTAGATGGTGTACCAGAATGCTGAAATCACATTTCCTGGCGGGCGTTCAGTGGCAATTCATCCTGTCTATCCTATTGCATACAAGACAAGCTACTCTGAGAGTTTTCCGTGTCCCTCAGCAGCCGTGGGCACGTTACATCTCTGAATTGAAACCGTCATACAACGGTAACGGTATATTTACGGACGTGGGTTCCTATTCAAAATATTACGTACTCATTCCCCTCTGCAAGTCCAAAAAGTTTGTAACGGGAAATTGCGAACACACTGTGGAAAAAAAAAAACACTACGGAAGTAAAATTTTATAGTGGTGAGAGGAAGTAAAACGAAATACTTTGTTATATGACAAAAATATCACACGTGTTCCGTTATCCCGCAAGGAAACCATAAAGCTTTTGACCCTAGTGGTGTTCTGTGATGGTTTTCAAACTGCATGTGATGAGTCGTGATTTAGAGAGGTTGCTGACAATATCGTCCGTTTACATTAAAGCACGGCTGGCGTCATCGTGCTAATGATTGTCTGGCACTCTCAGAACAATCAGGTGTCCCACGAATAACTGCTCCAGCTCCACCAGTCCAGAAATTGGATGGGTTCGGTCAGTATCATGATCACACAGATCTCTCGGCCTCAAACATACGGATCTCATTTAGCGCAGGGAGATGAAATGTCTGTTGTACGAGACACGGACAGACACCCCAGAGGAGCTGACTGCTCGCTTGGTTCAAGCTGCAGCCACTACTCATGAAACGTCTGATGTTTTGAGCTTGTTAAACAGTTGTTAGCACATAGATGTCAGTTGTGGATTAATGGGAGCGGACGAGTCTTTCAGCAATATCTCTAAAACAATATTCATAGCACGACAGTTTGAACGACTCCTCTGAACATCAATAACTTCAAAATCTACGTGGATCCCTAGCGGTGAAACGACGAAACTGTGAGCACTTGTGTCACTTAAAAAAGTGTCTCGTTTTATCTCATCTAGACACTCTAAAATTTTGTTATTTGCTGCACCAAGTGTGTATATACTTAAAATTTTCAGTTACTCAGTCTCTTCACCAATAATAATGTAATATTTATTATGTTTACGTAGACAGAACTAGAATTGCTTTCAGATGATCTGACAAAGCAGTTGACATAGTCAGCTTAATAATGCGGATTGTTGCTGCCGCTACCAGAAGTTTTAACATTCCAGCTACGACGTGGATATTTGATAGCCCCAAATAACTGTGCAGATATATAAATATATTCAGTGATTAAGTGAACAGAGCAAATGATTTTTTTGCAGTATGGAACTTGCCAAACTCGATTATGCAGTCCTTTACTTCACAATTTCCTAAACACACAGTCGACGAAGGTCATCACCAATCCAACAGTGAAAGAAGGGTTCTCTGTGTTCAAGAGACGACTGTGAGCAGTAGATGAATATAAAAACTTCAGATGCCTGTATGGTGTAGATACTCCCTTGTTCACTCTTAGTGACTGACACGATGTGTTTCCAGAAACGACAAAACCTTGTGAATTGTGATCCATTGTATTGCCTTTTAGTCATGAAACGGACATGAGTGCAAAGCCCTGCGCTGTCTCCTAACAGTTAGTGACAATAATAAGCAAGTAATGTTTCTGTGTCTCCAAGGACGATTTGGTGCCGAGTGAATGTTTACATTTGGTAAACATACCGCATTTCAGATATTACTTTTTTTTTGCAGGTAATTTTTCTGCTAGGTTCCGCTGTTGAATGATCGACAGTGAAATAGTCACTGGCAGAGTGCTGATTCAGATGAGGGAGGATGGAGGAAGGATTTATTCTTGCTTTTTTGTGAAGGAAGCATCGCGTCAGTTACCCGAGCTGGCTTTTTTTTTTACGAAAGCTAATAAAAGTCTAAGAGTGGGTGACTAGGCCGACGAGCCTAACGTCTTACCAGGTGAAGCACCTTGTTCGGTATAAATGCGAACAAAATAAGGGAAAGTGTCTGTGCCAACCTATTCGTGCGTAGTAAATATGTAACTGATTATTTCTTCTATACCTAGATGGCCTCTGGAGGCATCTCTCGAAGAATGTGTATGTTACTGATAGGGCTAGTGAACACTATTCTTCTGAATGCTACGATTACGTAATGAACAGTTACAGATTCATGCGTATCTTCCAGTTAACTCAACGTGCACAATGGTATTTCATGTGAAGTTCACTACTGATTTTTTTGTTCGTTTTTTATGAAACTTTGTCTTTAGAAATACTGCGACAAAAATATTATGTAATAGCTAATAAGAGGGAGGTGTGGTCCTCGAACAGTTCAGTTATCTTTTTAGGAGGCTATTGCAGAATGGAAACCCTCGGATTTTGAGGTACATATATTGTAAGTAGGGACAGAATGTACTATACCCAATAAATAAATACCGGCATGCTCTGAATGTGGAAAATGTGCTGTAAGTTATACAAATGAGTAGGAATACAGTCCTGTAATGTTCTAAAATACTGTTAGTGGTATACTTCTTGACAGCCACGTCATTTACATATGTATGCGTAACTTTGTAAAGCGACTTGAAATGTAAAAAGCTCGTAAGATTGGATGTAGGGTAGGTGAATGGTCGACATCAGTTTTTCGAGCGAAGTCTAGGGTAGTGTAGCTCGTCTATAAAGAAGATGGCATGCAGAACACTTGTCCAGGTGGTATTCTTGAGTACCTCAGTGTCGCATAAAAGAAAGACATCGGAGCAACTGAGAGGCATTCTGCTGGATTAGCTACAAACACGTTCGATCAACACCCGGGTAAATAGGAATCCTCGGAAGGAAGAATTTGTTTTCGTGAAACACTATGGAGAAAGTTTATAGAACTTCCATTTGGGCACAGTGCAGAATGGTTCTTCTGCCACCAACATACATCCCGCTCAAGGACAGCGAAGACAAGAGAACTTTAGGCTCAGACGGTAGCATATAGATAGTCGTTTTTCCCTCGCTCTATTTTTGAATGGAACAGGAGAGGGAAGTACTACCAGTGGTACGAAATTCCGTCCGTCATATACCATATGGTGGCTTGTGGATTATGTATGCAGATGTAGGTGAACATTAGAAATTTTCGTACAGGCATCTGCGGATGATAGAGTCCAGTATCTGATGAGGTATCGGCCTGCGCCATTCACATTCGATTTCTCCACTCCCGCTGGAGGTTCGAGTCCTTCCTCGGGCATGGGTGTGTGTGTGTGTGTGTGTGTGTGTGTGTCTTTACAAGTCTCTCGGAGGTCGTGGCTGCGAAGCGCGAGGCGAGCTGCAGCGACTGTCCACACAATTCATTCCAGACTCTTGAGGCGGCAGCCAGTTGCCAGCTGCTGTCGGGAACAGCTGCCATTTCCGGCCGGATCAGATTTGGCCTGCACGCGCCTGCTCTTGCCCTTCTTTCTTCTATTGCCCCATAGAGGAACTGGGGGGACGAAGTGTTTTTTTTTTTTAATTGACTTTCGGGTCGTGTCCATTTAGCCATCTCAGTGATGGAAAGACGATACGACAGCGGATTGGAGACGATTTTATTGTCAGTTACGACGATACCAACGCAAGGACATCACAACATCCAGTCCCTGAGAGGAGGAAATCTCCAATCCGGCCGGGAATCGAACATCGAACCCGTGCCGCTTCGGTTAGCAATCTGCGGGGTGGCCGGGCAGCTACCGAGGCGGACTAGGACGAGGTACGAAGTGCAGATCCCTGGAACTGCAATTACGTTGTTGTGTTCTGTTTTCCTTGCGCGGATTTTACACTTTTACTGAGAAGTTTTCGTCTTTTTATACAGTCTATATTGTTCTCTGCGCTTGGGGAGATGAATTACTAAGTTTGGAAAATAACACTATTTTGAAGAAGCAAAACTTAATTTGTCGACGCAAATTCCATTGAGCTTAAACCATTTGGTCCAAGGTGGTTCCAATTTTTTTTACTGCCTCACAACCGTGTGTGTGATTTCCTAAGGTACCAAACTGCAGAGGTCATCGGTCCCTAGACGTACACACTACTTAAACTAACATAAACTAACTTAGGCTAAGAACAACACACACACACCCCATGCCCGAAGGAGAATTCGAGCCTCCGGCGGGAGGGGCCGCGCAATCCGTGACATGGCACCCTAGACCGCACGGCCACTCCGCGCGGCTCCTCTCAACGGTATTGTCATTTACGGCAGTGATAAACTCTTGAATTCACGAAAAATTCTCATTCTATGTTGTTTTTTGATGTTCAGAAACAGAAAAAGACACATATAGCAAATCTGGACCAAGAGTATATGGGGAACCATTTTGAAGCGGAGTTCCTGCACTTTTTCTATCGTAATGACCGATAACGCAGATATATCTTTCCGGTGCAAGAGCGCTTTTCTGGTGGCTAAACTAGGTATACTTCTGCATCATTTCACTGTTTCATCGGTCGAGTAATGTTTGTAAACCCCCTCTCGTTATACTTTGCTGATTCCTAATTACAACAATTTCTTTTACGGCTATCAGTCGTGCTTAAGGGATTGTTAATACAGAGAACACGGTTCGTTCTTCGATGTAAGTGGAAGTATAACTTTGAGAGGACAAGAGTTAACATCATTTATTTCGTTCGCTGAGTTGCTAAGTAACACACTTCCTAACAATGGATAGATCCAACCATGCTCTCATTAGCAGTTAAATTCAATTCCACATTCACACCGAAAAGTTTGCCTTTGCTATATTGCTTTTTCAGATTACACTATGACATTATAAACGTTCACGGTAACATTAATAATTGCCCAGGTACTAATACAGCCTCCCCCCCCCCCCCAAAAAAAAACCAGATACTGCAGGCTACTTTCGTGTCCCATTCCGCGTACCCTCGGCGGATAAACCGATTAATCACTCATTGTCCTGTCATTAGTCGGAATATTAAGACTCGTATCTTGTCAGCCGGCCCGAGTGACCGAGCGGTTCTAGGCGCTACAGTCTGGAACCGCGCGACCGCTACGGTCGCAGTTTCGAATCCTGCCTCGGTCATGGATGTGTGTGATGTCCTTAGGTTAGTTAGGTTTAAGTAGTTCTAAGTTCTAGGGGACTGATGACCTCAGATGTTAAGTCCCACAGTGCTCAGAGCCATTTTCGTATCTTGTCAGCATCTTCAAACTGCCCAAATTCATTTTTTTTCTTTTTTTTGTGTGTGGCTCGACGGCATGCGACCGTTCCACGCGAGACACGAACGGCTGCTTTCGCCTCGCATAAATGCGCGTGAACCCTAGCTCTTGGCCATTGTTGAACAAATCATCAAGGCAGTGTCTAAGAGGCGCGCCCAGTTCCGAATGTTCCAAAGAATCAACGACGCGTAAGGGGTAGTAATCACTGTCACATACTGCTATCGATAGTAGTACCCTTGCGTGTTCTGTAATAAGAGACGTTTACCGTTTTTTTACAAATAGTCTGTCGCGGCCCCATCATTTTCTCTCTGACAAAACGTTAACGCTTTTTGCAGTCCACCAAATAATTCTACAGCATTCGGTTTTGTCTGCGGAGTGTGTAGTGGAGTGTCCACGCGTCGCCAGCGCTGTTCCAGTCGGGATCAGTGTGGCTCCCAAGCGAAACAACCGACCGCTTGGGCTGTCAAACTAGTATACACCGTGTATCATAGTCGGCAGCGAAAACTGACATAGGTGAAAAGATACAGGGAAGGTAGGAATGGGAGGGGCCAATGACACATCGCTTGAATGGAAAAAATGTTATCGAACCGGCTGCGGTACGAGTACCTACGACGTGTCATGGTATGTCCTAATGCCACCGGTTCCCGTAGACACAATTTGTGTCTTCAGAGGAACCATCCTGACTTTTTCATTAAGTGATTTGAGAAAACCTAAGAGGCAGGTAGAATGAGGTAGCTGCTACCCAACTTTTCGGTCAGAGTCCTTTAAACAAAGAGGAAGATGTTCACATTTTTTGTGCTTTGATAGTATTTCTCCGCTAGTTCATATTAGTTGACAGTTCCACAATAAACCGAAACATGGCCTCTCTATCTCAGATTTCAGATTCTCGTAATGGCAAATTTGTCAGGATGTGATCAGGTATGCCGGCCGAAGTGGCCGCGCGGTTCTGGCGCTGCAGTCTGGAACCGCGAGACCGCTACGGTCGCAGGTTCGAATCCTGCCTCGGGCATGGATGTGTATGATGTCCTTAGGTTGGTTAGGTTTAAGTAGTTCTAAGTTCTAGGGGACTGATGACCTCAGCAGTTAAGTCCCATAGTGCTCAGAGCCATTTGAACCATTTTTTTTTTGATCAGGTATTGTAAACAGTGGTAAGCGGTTGGCAGTAGCAGTGATGCATGCGGTGTTCGTGTCAGGCAAATGCTCTTTAGGGCCGATTTGTACGAATCTTGAGGACAATACAAATAAATTCATTCTTGGTATCACTGTGAAAAAAAAAATGGCTCTGACCATTATGGGACTAAACTTCTGAGGTCATCAGCCCCCTAGAATTTAGGACTACTTAAACCTAACTAACCTAAGGACATCACATACATCCATGCCCGAGGCAGGATTCGAACCTGCGACCGTAGCGGTCGCGCGGTTCTAGACTGTAGCGCTAAGAACCGCTCGGCCACTCCGGCCGGCGTTTCACTGTCCTCCAACTACTTTCGATAGATGGTTGCGACTATTTCCGAAATGCTCGTTCCCTGACGCCTGGCCGTAACCTTGTGTTCCCCAATCGTCTCTGCCACGTTTTGGACTTTCCTTAGCACGTCAAGGGCCCGTAACGCCACCAGATGTCGCTCTGTCTTGAGGTGGGCAGTGGTTACATTGTTTTGCATCATCAGAGTGTGTGTGTGTGTGTGTGTGTGTGTGTGTGTGTGTGTGTGTGTGTGTGTGTTAGCGGGTCGTTGAATACAAATATAAATCCTCCGTTTGTTAAATTATGTACCAGTTGACAATGACACTTAATTTCACAAAGTAACACGTGGTGACCGTTCTCGTCAGTGGATCATTAAGATTATCGTTTAATCAGAACAGTTGTTCGTAATGTACACTACCTCCTGTACACGGCAGATATGCCCCAACCGCCCCGTCCCCCTCCCCTTCCCTCTGGTCCAGCTCCTGCAGTATGCCGTTGACACCGCCTATCCTTCAACGGTCCCAACGCCTTCTCCAGAAACACCTAGACCTTTTTGCCACATGGTGTGGCTCCTCAATTCCAAAACCCAGACAATGATCGTACGTTGTACCACTCGCTCCTTCCGGCTCCTTGATTTTTCCCTTACCATTTGCGCTCGTCCTGTCCACCTCTCCCCCACCCTCACCTACCTTGGACTCACCATTGACCATCACCTCACCTGGAACCCTCTGGTCTGTCCCATCCAAAGCCCACAACCACCTCTGTCTCCTTGAACTTCTCTCTGACTGGATATGGGGGTCGAACCCCTCTACGATCCTCCACACCTACAAATCCTTAATCTGTTCCATCCTCTGTTATGCCAGTCGCACCTGGATATCTGTCCCCCCCCCCTCCAAACTCTATAAGTCCCTCCACATTCTTGAGTGCCATGCACTCCGCTTTGCCTTCCGTATACGCCTTCTGCCCCCCACGCGGATCCTCTATGACCTGATTCCTCTCCCGCATGTGCTCAGTTTCCTCGAACATGTCCGCGTTCTCTACACCTCCCGCCAACTTGATTCCCCTCATCCACTGGTTACTCCTCTCCTCTTCAACCCCCACCCGCTGCTATACCTTCATCTCTACTCCCTTGATTTCCTTTCTTGAGGTGGGTTCCATCAACTACCCCTCCCAGGTGATGCCCTCTCTCCCTCCATTTATCCTTCCTATCAACTATGATCCTCACCTCCCCCTCCCTCCCTCTGTCCTTTTCCTGGGGTCCCTCTCCCCCCCCTTCCATCCTGTTTTTTCTCCACCTACCCGCTCCTTGACTCTATTCTCTCCCCCCGGGTCCTTTTTCTTTCCCCTCCACTATCTTTCCCACTCCTTCCTCATGTCCGCCCTGCTCCCCCCCCCCTTTTTCTGTGGCCCCTCCATCCATCGGCTCCCCCCTCCCCCTACCCCCCTCATCTGTCTGGGCCCTTCCTCCCCTCACTCCAGGCAAATGCCGGGATAGTTCCTCTGAAAGGGCACGGCCGACATCCTTCCCTAATCTGATGAGACCGATGACCACGCTGTCTGGTCTCCTTCCCCAAACAACCAACCTTCCTCCCCCCCCCCCCCCCATATGCATATACCTTCGTATTCTGTAGTGCAGTGTTTTCTGTGAGTGTTCAGTGTTGTTCGTCCACTTTTTAAAGTGCTGCAAACAGAAACCAGGCTGTCGCCATATTTTTTTTACATTGTACCTGTCTATTTTTTAAGTGTATTGAATCAGCATCACTGACCTCTCTTTTTTATGTTTTCTTCACAACTTTTTCGCCATGTAACAGTTTTCAACAGTCACCGTTTTATCACCTCTTTATTGTTCTATCTTCTCAATATGTTTTTTAACTTTATCTGTAGGCTGCACAACGGTGTATTACGCTGCTGCCAGCCCCCCCTCCCCCCCTCCTCTGGGGGGAATCGAAATACAATAAAGAAAAAAATAAAGTACGTGGAATGTGTTACTCAAGAAAATAAAGATGACCATGAGTACTGTACTGAAAGAATACTGATAAAGAATTTAACTGATGGCTGTTCTTTGGGATCTTTGTGCGCCTCACTAGTTCCCAGGCTGAGGTTTCTATCTGAAGGAATGCTGTTGGCTGCGCCATGTCAAGGCACATGTGGCTCACAGACTTATCCCATCTCCGCAAAAAATGAAGCGCGCGAACTCGATCCGTGACGTGAACCATCCCATCCATGTATTTGATTTCGCACGTTTTTAACGTAGCTTTAATTAAATGAATGCAAGCCTCCAATGTATTACAGCTCTATGTAGCAGTGTTAACCATTGTGAGCTCCCGCCTAATAACAACGACAAATTTATTTTACGAAGAGTCCGGTGTTGAAGATCACCTGAGATTCTGCGATAGTAGGTAAGCGATTTTTTTTTTGGGTTTTAATATTCGAGGATAACGAAGACTTTTGACGGGAAGTTCTTGTCCAGCACTGAGAAGAACAAGAGAGATAATGGATGTCTTTGTGTCGGAAGGAACGCTAGTCTGTTGGATTATTTCGACCTCAGTAAATAACTTCAAAAGAATGTTAGAATAGGAACTGGAACTTGGTCGTTTTCGATCACGTTTCCGTTGTCCTACCGTTGTGCTGGCTCACTTCATGAATAGTGAAAAACACTCTACTTTCGTAAATCATCCTTCGAGTTAAATGCTCTTGCACTTTTCTGTTGGCGTCCAGTCTACAAGCGCGACTGCCTGTACAGCTCTTAGCAGAGCTGGAGTTTCCGTAATAATGCAGTGTCCACGCGTTTCACTTTGCAGGCCGCGTTTCTTTTTTCGACTCGTGCTTTAACGTTCCTCCAAGAGAACTCCCTTTGATAGGAGAACTTCCTTCCATAGGAATTGTACAGAGGAGGAGTGTACCGTTTGCGATCTTGTCGAAGGAACCATATCTGCATTACCCTCAAAGTCACTTGCGGGTCACACCACTCTGCACGATATCGGATGATTGAAAATAAATGTGTTTTAACTAAATTTTTATGCTAATTTCTAAACTGTCCATTTTCCCCACCTCCTCCAGTTTTTTCATAACAAAGTAAAGTTAAATAAATAGAGGATAACTGTAATTATAGTTCCAGTTTTAAAATGCTATGAAAGAAAAGACCCGCTGGTCATAACGGAATATTATCGAAGAAGGGAGAAACGTTACGAAAAAATAGAGTAACGAAAATTATCCTACTAGATGGCGCTGTAAGCGTCATAACGGAAATGGGCTTTGTTTGTCGACAGAGTTCCATGTCCATTCATTGTCCAAATCCTTGTAAGAACTTCTAGAGCAAATGTTCGTCTTATTGGCAGGTCAAAATGAAGCAACTCCTGGGTGTAAAAATTTTCATGCCTAAAATTAAAGCAACAAACGAAAATTTTCCAAGGTTGCTTTTATTTTGCCACAAAACAGCATAAAAAGTGATAGTAAAGCAGAAACAATGTAAAGAATACAGAATGTAAACAACTCCAAGATGCTTAACGGTAGACAGGAATATCCTTCGTTGTTTCCAACTTAACAGATTTACACACACATTCTGACAACTGGTTAATGTGCTCAGCATGGGATGTGACCACCTGTGACAGCGATACGTCCCTGAGAACGACAACAATAACGTCATCAATCTTATGTTGAGACAATAACGCCCATTTTTCCTGCAGAGCTGCTCGCAAGTCTTGGAGAGTGGTTAGTGGATGCTGACGCGTTGAAACCAATATTCCTAGTGTATTCCAGACGTGCTGTATGGGATTCAAATCGGAAGAGTGAGCAGGTCACGCCATGCGTGCAAATTCTTCCGTTATCAAGGAAGCAACAATCACCCGTACTCGATAAGGTCGAGCATTATCGTCCATCATTACGAAGTCTGGACCTACAGCACCTCGCAACAACTCCTCATAAAGTCCTAATATCTCGTCACGATACCTGAGAGCAGTTATACCTTTTCGATTCAACCGTAGAATTTCATGAAGACGTGTTCGAGTGGTCAACGTAATCCCTCCTCACACCATTAGGAAGCCTCCTCGATATCGATATCTTTACACAATGTCTGGGTCCCGAAATTGTATTCCACGTCTCCTAGAGATGCGAATCCGTTGAGAATCACTCTCCAGACCAAATCGGGACTCATCTGTGAAAAGAACATTGGCTCACTGCTCGACCGTCCAGATGGCTTGTTGACTGCTCCACTCTGGACGTTCTCTTCTGTAATGAGGCATCAGAGGTACACATAGAACAGGTCTCCGACATTAAAGGTCACTCTGCCGAAGCCTTCTGTGCGCCGTTTGCCTCCACACAACACGTCCAGTGGATGGGATGTCAGGTGAGATGGCAGTCCCCATGCAGTACTAAGGCGGTGGCCTTACAGCTAAATAAAGGTACACTCTTTCTGATGTCACACGCGGCCGGCACACTTTCGGTCTCTGTAAACTGTCGCCACGTGCGAGAAACAACAGAACGATTCACGTTAAGCCATTGGCCCACATGAGTTTGCGACTGTCCATTCTTCCTGTGGCCCTCCATCGCAGAGAATCTATTAGGTGTCTTCCATATTGCACCATCTACGACTGTGTACACACAGATTTTGGGTGTGGGACTACCCGGCATACACTGTCCCTTTTGATAGGTGCCCCGACGTCATCGTTGGCATGGATGTTCGTTGAACAAAAATGCCGTCTTCCGTGCAAAACACAACCGTACGGACACCTGTTGACAGTTTGTATGATTTTATCGTGAATTAGACACAGAAAGGTGAAATAGCGGTTTGTTTCTTTCGTTTTGGACACTAGTATATTTAATTAAGTAAGGATAGCAATGCACAATGTTTCGTATACTTTTAAGCACAGTAACCATGGGCATGTCCAAAGATCGGGTATTCACAGGGCACTGCATGTTCGCATAGCACTGTTCGATCCTTCCTTCAATTTTGTGGCCTCATAGTCTATTGACGTTGGATCAATTGTTTTCCTCCCATTGCAACATTGCACTTCAAAAGATCCTGTCTTTTCGAATTTCTGGATCATTTTCCCCAGAGCCTCGGCACACTCGGTTCAACTCCCTTTTTCATAACCTTGAGAGTCCGGAGCTTCTTACGACGGCTAATGCTGAGCTTTACCAGCAGTGCACGATCCTGCAAAGAGACAGTCACGCCGAGTGTCTCAGATGCAAACTGAGGAATAGGCCATACAACCCGCGTCTTTTATTTGGTATATTCTGCCACTTATAGCGCTATCTAGTGGTAACATTTTCGTTAATTCCTTTCTATTTTCATAACATTTCCCCCTTCTTCGAAAATATCCGTTCAAGTTAGGCATTCCGAGCAGTGGTTTTTCTTTACAGCGTTTTGCAACTGGAACTTTCATGATAACCACACTATATAAAGTAATAATACTCTGACTTCAGTCACAGAACTTTTTTTTTATGACTGCTGTCCAACACGTTTTGAAGCTGCAACTCCATTTTCAAGCACCGTACAGATATAATGGGCGTTACTTCTGCTTCAGTATGTCACCTAACAGTAACAGAACGACACAGTTGTCACATTTAACGAAAGAACTAAAATTGTTAACTATGACTCCTCCACGTAATGTCTTGAAGTTATTATTTCATTTTGTCAATCGATGTAAATGGAAATAATAATAAATTCAATACTCCATTAAAATGTATTTTCTACACTCATATATTGACCATTTCCAGAAAATGTGGGACATTATAGTGAAGAGCAAGGAGCACACATCCATCACGCCATTAAAAAGATGGAGGGAAGGTACCAGGGCAGATGGCATGAGAGTATGATGGACGAATAGTGCTGGACTTCAAAGAGGGGCAGTAAAGATGAAATCAAAAACGATAAATAAATATTTTCAACATTTCGCGGCCCTGTCAGCAACTGTGTAAATATTAATTTTAATTTTAATAACCAACAGCCTCAGTTGCACCTTTTACCTCGGCCCCACTTAGTGCTGCACTCGTGGCTGCCGTATCGCGGTCGCGAAGTGGAGCCAACGCAGTTCCAGATAAGTTTTTATAGACTGACGATAATTTATGGATTTGTAGTTTTAGCTTGACGATGTCTACTATGGACAAACGGTAGTTACCTTTATTCTGAAGAAGGTTGGTTTATCCCCACTGAAAACTAGGTAAATTCTAGGTAAACGGTGCAACTGAGGCTGTTGGTTATTGAACTTAAAATTTAAAAAAAGATAAGGACTGAAAATCAGATGAAGCAGAATATTAATAATGTTGCTAACGAAACAGTTTGTAGTATTTTTAGTATATGTGTAGAAAAATAAATCAATAATTATGAAAGCATTACTTAAACCTTTGAAACATGGGATCTCATCAAGTGAGAAATACTGATGTTATACAACAGAATGAAAGTAGTTTTCAGAATCAACTTTAAAAACTGATTCTAGAAAACCTGTTTTTGAGAAATGAACTGATAGTTAAAAAAATACAGGCTTGTGCAATGTAATACAGCACAATATAATCTTCTGAGGGCGAGCCTAGGGGCGTAGTTACTGCACCGTTTCAGTTGTTCAGTCAGCTCTATTTCAGTACTTACTGGTCATCAGGAAAATATGTGTGCAGTCTCCACTGTCCACTTTCAGCAATACTTGTTTACCTAAATATCAAAGACGCAGTCAGCAAAACGAAAACAAAATACTAAGTAAATATTCTCAAATTGAAATTGAATGGTAAACCAAAATAAATTCAGCCGGTCGGAGTGGACGAGCGGTTCTAGGCGCTACAGTCTGGAACCGCGCGACCGCTAGGGTCGCAGGTTCGAATCCTGCCTCGGGCATGAATGTTTGTGATGTCCTTAGGTTAGTTAGGATTAAGTAGCTCTAAGTTCTGGGGGACTGATGACCACAGGAGTTAAGTCCCATAGTGCTCAGAGCCATTTGAACCAAAATAAATTCAGTACCGTACGGCACTTGGTTAAGCTTACCCATCATACACAGTGTAGATTACCGTGACTGTACGTTAACTGAATGTTAATACAGACAACTGCCACCAGCCCCTTACGAAATATTTGTTTACGTCTATAAACTAGTAGTCAAACTTCTTCAAGCTCGTCTTCAGACTTAGCACATACGATTTACATATTTGGAAATTTGCGGTAAGTTCCTATGGGACCAAACTGCGGAGGTCATCGGTCCCTAGGCTTACACACTACTTAATATAACTTAAACTAACTTACGCTAAGGACAGCACACACACACACACACACACACACACACACACACACACACAGACACAGACACACACATACATACATGCCCGAGAGAGGACTCGAACCTCCGACGGGGGGAGCAGCGCGAACCATGGCGGGGCACCTAAGACGCGCGGCTACCCCGCGCGGCCTTTAAGTATTTATATTTGTCTCTGTGACACGGAGACAGGAAATACACTGACGTATCGCCTCGAGTGTTAAGGTTAGCACTCCAATAGCTGCAACCAACGCGTAACCATAAACGACTCCGTAGTAAACATTTGTTTGTATTTCAGTACCTATTAAGGTTCATAACTGTATGTGTCCAACATGGTACACAGGAGTTCAAACATTTTTACGCATGTTGGTAGAGATCAGTGTAGTCACCGTTTGTAGATCGTCATATATCGGAACGGTACTCTACTTCTCGTCACATGATCGTAAGCATTGGAGGTTTTACAGCATCTGCTGTGGCGTACTTCCGTCGTCTCGAATCTACCAGACATCGATCCCTCGTAATGTAAACAACGTTCGTAATAAACTCTCATGCACTGAAATCCAGCTGAGTGAGAGTGAGAGACCGGGGGGCCAGGCCATGAGACCCCCTTCCGATCCAACGTTCAGGTAATGTCATATGGAGAAACGTGGTAACATCCTCGAGATAATGGGAGGGAGGTGGGGCGGGGACGTCAGTAAGCATTTGTGGAAGTGCATAGTTCGCAGACATGTCGAGATAGGTGTGACTTGCGTATTTACCTAATAATATACACTATTGACCATTAAAAGTGCTACACTAAGAAGAAATGCAGATGATAAACGGGTATTCATTGGACAAATATGTTATACTAGAACTGACATGTGATTACATTTTCACGCAATTTGGGTGCATAGATCCTGAGAAATCAGTACCCAGAAGAGCCACCTCCGGCCGTAATAACGGCCTTGATACGCCTGGGCTTTGAGTCAAACAGAGCTTGGATGGCGTGTACAGGTACAGCTGCCCATGTAGCTTCAACACGATACCACAGTTCATCAAGAGTAGTGACTGACGTATTGTGACGAGCCAGTTGCTCGGCCACCATTGACCAGACGTTTTCAGTTGGTGAAAGATCTGGAGAATGTGCTGGCCAGGTCAGCAGTCGAATATTTACTGTATCGAGGAATGCTCGTACAGGACCTGCAACATGCGGTCGTGCATTATCCTGCTGAAATATAGGGTTTCGCAGGGATCGAATGAAGGGTAGAGCCACGGGTCGTAACACATCTGAAATGTAACGTCCGCTGTTAAAATTGCCGTCAATGTGTACAAGAGGCGACCGAGACGTGTAACCAATGGCACCCCATACCATCACGCCGGGTGATACACCAGTATGGCGATGACGAATACACGCTTCCAATGTGCGTTCACCGCGATGTCGCCAAACACGGATGCGACCATCATGATGCTGTAAACAGAACCTGGATTTACCCGAAAAAATTACGTTTTGCCATTCGTGCACCAGGTTCGTCGTTGAGTACACCATCGCAGGCACTCCTGTCTGTAATGCAGCGTCAAGGGTAACCGTGATGGTACGCATTTCTCCTCCTTACACGAGGCATCACAACAACGTTTCACCAGGCAACGCCGGTCAACTGTTGTTTGTGTATGAGAAATCGGTTGGAAACTTTCCTCATGTCAGCACGTTGTAGGTGTCGCCACTGGCGCCAACCTTGTGTGAATGCACTGAAAAGCTAATCATTTGCATATCACAGCATCTTCTTCCTGTCGGTTAAATCTCGCGTCTGTAGCACGTCATGTTAGTGGTGTAGCAATTGTAATGGCCAGTAGTGTAAAATGCGGAGTTCTTTCGTTATAAGGATTTGTTTCTGTATATGGCTAGCCTATGCATCTTGTATTATGAAGGACCGAAAGTAAAGAACCGGTGAGGCCGGGTTGTGTCGTGCGTGGTCGTTACGAAGATACGCCGAGGCGACGCTGTGCTGCGTACGAATCGATCTGCGGCCGTTTTGTTTTTCTGCTCCGCGTGAGCAACGGGGAATCCAAAGCGGCGCGGGACGCGACACCACAGCACAGCACAGCGCTCGACGCCACCAGCCACCAGACAGCCACCAATCAATAGCGGAGGCGCCGCCCCCGCCAACCGGCGCGACACCCCCGCCGAGTCCACCATTGTGTCAGGCTGCGTGTGCTTCGGCGGGGTACACCGTATTAATGGCGGCATTTCTCAGGTGGCGAGTCTCAAACTGAAACGCCATTTCTAAAAATATGACTCATCGCACTCATTGATCCTCTGCGTTTGGATAGCCGTTGTTCCTACTACTGTTGTCGCTTTCTCGTTGTGTCGAACTATGTTCAGGGACCTACGATAACAAACAACCCGCCGATTGTCAATCTTAACGGGAAAACGGCTAAATGCGACTGATATCTGAGGATTTTTAGGCCTTTCTTCAGCGATCAGGGCCAAGATCATTGGAGACGGGGTATGTGCTGCGGTTGGTGAAGGATAGTGAAGGAAATCGGCCTCCCGGCTTTCACCTAAAGCCATGTAGGGAAACAACGGGAAACTTAAAAAAGGGATGACAGGACGGGTATTTGAAGCGTCGACCTCAAAAATGCCAGTCCAGGGCCTCACAAGTGCGCCACCTGGCTCGGTTAAGCCACTATGAGGAAAGAGGGCACTTCTAACTTTCAAGAAGAAAAATTTGTTGACCATGTAAACGGAAAAATGCTATAAAATCCTTGTTTGGCAAATATCTAAGTAGCTACGGAATAATCACGAGCCGGACGCTGTGGCCGAGAGTTTCTAGGCGTTTCAGTCCGGAACCGCGCTGCTGCTACGGTCGCAGGTCCTGCCTCGAGCATGGATGTATGTGATGTCCTCAGGTTACTTAGGTTTAAGCAGTTCTTAGTCTGGGGGACTGATGACCTCAGATGTTAAGTCCCATAGTGCTTAGAGCCATTTGAACTATTTGAAATAATCACAAATGTCACGTGACGGAGTGTATTTTTGATGGTCGTTATTCAAGTGTGGTGTCGTTATTCAAGTTCACCAAGAAAGAGAACAAGTACAGAAATGGAAATCGTGGTGGCTTTATTTTGAGACTAGATGAGTGGGTTCTTGGCTAATTTCATGAAACAAGGAAAATCGATATTATGTGACGCAATACATCAAAATAGATAAGATCCCAAGAAGAGCAGCGCGTTTAGTCACAGCATCATTTAGTAAGCACAAAAACGGCACAGGCATGCTGATCCAACTCAAGCAGCAGCATTTACTGTTAAAACTTCGAGTGTGTACATTCCCATTGGATGGTGTGTACCACGGTGGCTCACATTAGATCCTCTCATCAAATGGTGTTTACTGAAATTGGGTCATGCCAGATCTTCCAATGGGATGGCCTGACCCATCGGTCGGTCATGCTAGATTGTCTCATCAGACGGCATATACCACTGGTGATAGCTAACACTAGATCTTCTCATGGGCCAGTGCGAACCACAAGTGGCCCACGCTAGATCACTCCAACAGATAGCGTGTATCATCGGTGGTTCACACTAGATCTTTGCATAGGGTGGCATGAACCACCAGTCGATAACGCTAGATCCTCCCATGGTGCAGAGTGAACGACTGGTGGCTCATACTATATCCATCCATCATACGACGTGTACCACTGGTGGCTCACACTAGATCTTCCCATGATATGGGGTGAACTACCGGTGGCTCACACGAGATCTTCCCTTTGGACGGTCAGTGCCATCGGTAGCTCTCACTAGATTTTACCGTAGCTTGGTTTATCACTCCAAATCAATTGTTTCCAGTCATCCACTGTCCAGTGGCGTCGTTCTTTAGACCACCTGAAGCGTCACTTAGCATTGACTACTGACATGTGTGGCTAATGAGGAGCTGTTCGACCGTTGCACCCCTTCCTTTTAAGTTCCTATGCACAGTCATTGAGCTAGCTGCAATGCTAGTAGTACTTTGGAACTCACGAATGATTCCTGTCGCTTATTTGATACGATTTCTTACAAACACCCTCTGCAAAGCTCGACGGTCCTTGTCCATCACTGTATAAGGTCTACCTGATCTTTGTTTGGCTATGGTTGTACCTTCGCATTTCCACTTCACAGTCACACCACCAACAGTCGATTGGGACAGCTTTAAAAGAACTGAAATGTCCCTGATGGATATGTCACTCAGATGATATCCAGTGACATGTGTTTGAGGTCACTGAGCTTTCCTGGGCGACCTACTCTGCTGTTACAGCTTTTCTGCTGATAACAAAATACTCCCTGCTGCCTTTGATATTGGCGGGTTTGCCTCTCCTGAAAACTAGTGGTTAATTCTGCACTACATCGGTGTGTTCGGATACTTTTGATCAGATAGTGTACATAATGTCAAAGAGAAATCAAGAGAGGCGGTGCTGTCATTTGGGAGGCAATAAGAGGGCTTTCACGAACCAGACAGTACGTAAGCACGTCCACAGGATCAATTTGACCTGTCGACGTCTTCTGCGAAAATTGTACGAACCCCCCACCCAACACTTCTAGGAGCGCACTAGGCGAGGAAGTTGGGCCAGCGAAAACCTGGATCAATGGCGTCGAGTTTTCTGCTGAGAAGGCCAGGAGTCAATGCATAGCTCAGGCACACAGACCCAGGGGTACAGAAGAAATGTGGGACAGTCAACTTCTGGGCGAGAGTCATGTATGGACGCCAGAATCATCTCTTCGCTATCAATGGTAATGCGAGGGCTGTGCAGCATCGGGAAAAGACCCTCCAACCTCCTGACTAAACTTGCTGTCAACATTTCTGTGAGACGTTCTTCTTTCAAGACTGTTACCTATGAGTACGCTGCGGTCACCTTTCTCCAGGAGGTGCAATCAAACGAAAGGCTTAGCCTGTGGTACCTGCTGACATGAAAACGTTTGAACCTATTTGCAACAAGCTGAAAATTGCAATGCGCCGTCGCAGAAGCCCTTCTCACTAGATGAGCTCAGGAGGGCCACCATTGAAGCTTGATGAGCAACGTCTCCACCATTTTGTGGACAGTTAGCCAAAGAGAGTCCAAGCATGTTACACCGCAAGATGTGCAGTCTAGAATAGAGTTTTATTTCGCTTATTGTTTTGTTTTTATTCCACAGTATGTTAATTTGTTTTAGGTTAATGAAGTTATTCTTTTATTTGCTTCTTCCATCAAATCTAATCACTACCAATTCTGCTGTACAAATACTAAAACTGGGCCGATACAGAGAAGATTAGCCATGACCCCTGTACCTCGAAGCCTACATTATCTACATCATACCCTGCAAGCCACACTATGGCGAAGGGTACTCTGGTACCTGCCCCACTCGCGAAGAGCGCGTGAGAAGAATGATTGTCGGTACGCCTCTGTATTGGCTCTAATTTTCTCGAATTTTCTTGTCGTGGTCGTTTCTTGATATGTATGTGGGAGGAAGTAATATGCTGTCCGACTCTTTCCGGCAAGCGCTCTCTCGAAATGTCAATAGTAAACCTCTCCGCGATGCACAACACTTCTCTTGTACCGCGTGTCACAGGAGTTTGTTGGATATCTCTGTAACGCTCCCGTGTCGACTAAACCATCCCGTGAGGAAACGCCCCGCTCTTCGTTGAATATTCTCTCTCTCTTTTCTGTCAGTCCCACTTGGTGTGGATTTCAGAAAGAGGAGCTATACTCAAGAATCAGTCGAACAAACGCCTTGTATATTGCTTCCTTCGTGGATGACTACAATTTTCTTAAGATTCTTCGTGTGAATCTTTTCCTACTGTTTGCTTTATGTGGTCGTTCCACTGACGATCGCCCCGGATATTTACTCCCAGATATTTTAAGGTAGATACTGTTTCCAGAAATTTTTCATTAGTAGTGTAATTGTGCAGTAGTGGATTTATTTCCCTATGAATGCGGAATATGTTTCATTTATCGCTCCGGATATTTACTCCTAGATATTTTACGGGAGAAACTGTTTCCAGCAATTTGTCATTAGTAGTATAGTTTTGCAGTTGTGGATTTATTCTATAAGCGCGCAGCCGGCCGCGGTGGCCGTGCGGTTCTAGACGCTTCAGTCTGGAACCCCGCGACTGCTACGGTCGCAGGTTCGAATCCTGCCTTGGGCATGGATGTGTGTGATGTACTTAGGTTAGTTAGGTATAAGTAGTTCTAAGTTCTAGGGGACTGATGACCTCAGAAGTTAAGTCCCATAGTGCTCAGAGCCATTTGAACCATTTTATAAGCGCGCAATGTGTTTCATTTATTGCAAGGTCAGCTGCCAGAGCGTGTAACATTAATTAGTCCTTTGCACGTCATTCTACAAATCGACACTTTTTTCCGTCTCTGCTTTCCTATAGACAACTGCATCATCTGCGAACAGCCTTAAAGACCTTCCGAATCTTTCTGCTAGATCATTTATATTCATTGTAAACAGAAACAATCTTCAAAATGGTTCAAATGGCTCTGAGCACTATGGGACTCAACTGCTGAGGTCATTAGTCCCCTAGAACTTAGAACTACTTAAACCTAACTAACCTAAGGACATCACAAACATCCATGCCCGAGGCAGGATTCGAACCTGCGACCGTAGCGGTCTTGCGGTTCCAGACTGCAGCGCCTTTAACCGCACGGCCACTTCGGCCGGCAGAAACAGTCTTATCAAAATTCCTTGGGGTTCTCTGGCAATTACATTTGCATCTGTCGATTTTGTTCTGGTAAGATCGATGTGTTGTGGCAACATCGCAGTTCACATATTTACAGATGTTACACAACTGTTCATAAGTAATTGATTTTGTTACTACAGCGTCTAGCTAAGTCGTGGTCTAGAGGCTACTGTGGTTGTCAAGTGAAACGCTTCGGGCTACCAAGGTCCACTTATGTTGAACCAGCTCGGCGTGTGGCGTCACCGGAGCGGCGCGGAAGTTAGCCGCTCGGCTGCGTGTATCAGGTTACGGTGTGTGTGTGTGTGTGTGTGTGTTTGTCGCTTGCTGGCGGCTTACTCCATTCACATAGAGATGAATGAAAACCCCAGTAGAATGCAAGTTATAGCAGGCCAGGTGTGGGCCCATAATTGCCGGTGACCATGTGACCGTTTCGCAGAAGCAAGACACGGAAATCTACTTTGGTCCTGGCTACGTATCGTCTACGTCTGAGTCATTACTGACAGCGCAGAAGTTCTGGAAACATAAAGATGCGGATGAGAATGATCGTGTCCATTGCAAAAAATCTGGATGGCTGGGTGGGAATTTTAACCCCAGCCCTGTGTAATATGAGTGCAGTATCTTAGCACGGATCCACCTTCCTCTCAAAACATTTGTTGCCGATTCCGGCGACTGAAACTATCAGATAGCCTCAGTAGCAAGTAATGCGAATGATGCTAAAGTTCGTTTGTAATATATTGAGAAACTGTAGTTTGTCTCTCGATTGTTATGGATCTCTTGTACTGCGCACAGCTGTATGCTGCTCGAATGTAAACGATCCATTTGAGGTTTGAAGTATAGGGGTATGGATCGAATATCAGGCTGAGCAGGCTATTGTTTCCACAAGTTTGGGTGCCTCATTGGAGGACCTATCGGCAACAGAAATGCTGCTGCATCTTGAAGTGACAGTCATGTAGAAAAAGACGCACCGTAAACGCTAATTACACAGTGACGATTATTCTTGATCTCGTTACTCATGCCTCCTATTAAGATGCTCAAGTTAAAATCAGTTAATGACGAAAAGCACAGATGCGTGTAAAAGTCTTTGCTCCTAGTCTCCGTCCGAGAATGGAAAGCGAAGGAACCTTAATACGTACAATCACCGCTGGATTTGGGTAATTATCAGGATATATGTCTGATCTTTTTTTTAATCTGCGGTGATTTCAGGTGTTAAACTTTCTTCTCTTTCCTTTCGCGTATGGAGCGTGGGAACAATTACAGTTACATCCATCTGTACGAGATGTCATTAATGGAACTTCAGTATCTTCGTAGGGTGTTTAAGATGAACCATGATTTGGTATGTAAATACATATTACAAAGTTAGAGAGTTGTTTTGAAGGTATTCGTCTGGAGTGCAACCTTATATAGAGGTGAAATATGGACGAGAGTTTAACATACGATATTAAGCCACGCAGGACGCATGAGACCATTATATGCATACTGAACAGGTCCTCATGATCTCTTTATGGTCGCTGATAACAGTCCACTTATTGTTAAAATTATTTTATTTGCACGTTTCGAGCAAGGCTCATCACCAGAATAAAAGATAAATGGTTCAAATGGCTCTGAGCACTATGGGACTTAACTGCTCAGGTCATCAGTCCCCTAGAACTTAGAACTACTTAAACCTAACTAACCTAAGGACATGACACACAGCCATGCCCGAGGCAGGATTCGAACCTGCGACCGTAGCGGTCGCGCGGTTCCAGACTGTAGCGCCTAAAACCGCTCGGCCACTCTGGCCGGCAATAAAAGATAAAAAAAACTTAATAAAGAGTATCGTGTAACGTTGGTGCTAAACTGATGATAAACTATGCACGAAACCCACAAATAAAACAGTTTTAACGACAACTGGCCTGATGTTATTAGCGACCATAAGGCGATGAGAAAGTCTGCTCAATGTGGACGACAAGCAGTTTAAACAAGAACAAAATAGAAAAATGGCTCTGAGCACTGTGCGACTTAACTTCGGAGGTCATCAGTCGCCCAGAACTTAGAACTAATTAAACCTAACTAACTTACGGACATCACACACATCCACGCCCGAGGCAGGAGTCGAAACTGCGACCGAACAGAACTGAAGCTTATGTAATGTGGTACTACAGGAGAATGCTGAAGATTACGTCGGTAGATCGAGTAACTAATGGGATAGTACTGAAGCGTAATGTACAACTTGGCTAAATAAAACAATACGTTGCTGGGACGAATCCAACGGCATCATTTGGTAATAGAGGGAAGTGTCGCAGTGGCAAAAATTGTAGAGGGAGACCAAGGCTTGAATACAGTAAGTAGGATGAAACAGATGTACGAGGGTGGTTTGATAAGTGTGGTAAATTTCTAAATTTCCATGAAAGAATGTAACAGTTTTGTTGTGCCCTCCTTTTTGGTAAGCTTAATTATTCCAAGGCTCGTAGAAAGAATTTGAACAATGTACAGCTTACAGTTCATTATTGGCAGCCGTCTGAATTGGTCACTGTGTCGACTGCGATTGACATTGGAGAAAACCGAGTTCCGTGCTGTTATTAAACATTTTCATTTGAAGGGTTGGAGTGTCACACAAGTCAATACAGAACTGGATTAAGTTCGCGCGGACTCTGCACCATCATTAAAGACTATTTACTTTTGGATTAATGAATTTAAACATGGTCGCACAAGCACCGAAGATGAAGCGCGCTCCGTCCGTCCAACCGAGGTCACCGCAAAGGAAGCTATTGACAAAATCCCTGATATGCTAATGCAAGACCGCCGAATAAAAATTCATGAGATTGTAGGGATCTCAAGTGAGCGAATGCATAATATCCTGCACGGAGAAATGACTGTAAAAAAGCTGTGTGCGATATGGGTGCTGCGACTGCTCACAGTCGAACAAAAGCGCATCTGGCACAACATTTCAACATAATGTCTGACAATGTTTACTCTGTCTGTAAGACTTTTTTGCGCCGATTTGTGACTGTTAATGAAATCTGTATCCATACTTACACAAGAGAGTCAAAATGGCAGTCACAAAGGCTGGTGAAAATCCACCGAATAAGGCAAAGACTATTTTGTCAGTCGGTTAGGTGTTGCCAGTGTTTTTTGGGATTCAAAAGGAATAGCCGTCATGGATTACTTGGAAAAGGCAGAACCATCACTGGGCTCTATTGTGCTTCGTTGCTGGATCATTTGAAACTTGCGTTGGCTGAAAAAAGACCAAGATTGGCATGTAAAAAAATGCATTTTCACCAGGATAATACACCATTCCACACATCAGCGACAATCATGGCGAAAGTGCATGAACTGTTCTTTGAATTGGTTCCCCATCCACCCTATTCACCAGACTTAGCCTTAAGTGACTTCTTACTGTTCCATAACTTTAAACTTTCACTGAAGAAATTTTCATCAAATGAGTAAGGCATAGTTGCAGTCAACGAGTATTTGCAGAGTCTGATAGAGCCTATTTCTCCAATGGGATGAAATAACTGGAGGATCGCTGGACCAAGTGTATATCCCTCAAAGGAGACTACGTCGAGAAGTAAGGTGAGCTGTTTACAGGACAAATACATTACTGGTCATTAACATTGCTACACCAAGAAGAAATGCAGATGATAAACTGGCATTCGTTGGACAAATATATTATACTAGAACTGACATGTGATTACGGTTTCACAAAATTTGGGTGCGTAGTACCCTGAGAAATCAGTACCCAGAACAACCACCTCTGGCCGTAATAACGGCCTTGAAACGCCTGGGCATTGAGTCAAACAGAGCTTGGATGGCGTGCACAGGTACAGCTGCTCATGCAGCTTCAACACGATACCACAGTTCATCAAGAGTAGTGACTGGCGTATTGTGACGAGCCAGTTGCTCGGCCACTATTGACCAGACGTTTTCAATTGGTGAGAGATCTGGAGAATGTGCTGGCCAGGGCAGCAGTCGAACATTTTCTGTATCCAGAAAGACCCGTACAGAACCTGAAACATGCGGTCGTGCATTATCCTGCTGAAATGTAGGGTTTCGCAGGAATCGAATGAAGGGCAGAGCCACGGGTTGTAACACATCTGGAGTGTAACGTCCACTGTTCAAAGTGCCGTCAATGAGAACAAGAGGTGACCGAGACGTGTAACCAATGGCACCCCATACCATCACGCCGGGTGATACGCCAGTATGGCGATGACGAATACAAGCTTCTAATGTGCGTTCACTGCGATGTCGCCAAACACAGATGCGACCATCATGATGCTGTAAACAGAACCTGGATTCATCCGAAAAATGACGTTTTACCATTCGTGCACCCAGGTTCGTCGTTGAGTACACCATCGCAGGCGCTCCTGTCTGTGATGCAGCGTCAGCCCTGGTCTCCGAGCTGGTAGTCCATGCTGCTGCGCACGTCATAAAACTGTTCGTGCAGATGGTTGTTGTCTTGCAAACGTCCCCATCTGTTGACTCAGGGATCGAGACGTGGCTGCACGATCCGTTACAGCCATGCGGATATGATGCCTGTCATCTCGACTGCTAGTGATACGAGGCCGTTGGGATCCAGCACGGCTTTCCGTATTACCCTCCTGAACCCACCGATTCCATATACTGGTAACGGTCATTGGATCTCGACCAACGGGAGCAGCAATATCGCGATGCGATAAACTGCAATCGCGATTGGGTACAATCCGGCCTTTATGAAAGTCGGAAACGAGATGGTACGCATTTCTCCTCCTTACACGAGGCATCACAACAACGTTTCACTAGGCAAGGCCGCAACTGCTGTTTGTGTATGAGAAATCGGTTCGAAACCATCCTCATGTCAGCACGTTATAGGTGTCACCACCGGCGCCAACCTTGTGTGAATGCTCTGAAAAGCTAATCATTTGCATATCACAGCATCTTCTTCCTGTCGGTTAAATTTCACGTCTGTAGCCCGTCATTTTCGTGGTGCAGCAATTTTAATGGCCAATAGTGTATTTTTCTTGCTTTTTCACTATACCTATCAAACCACCGTTGTAGATTGCTGTAGCTATGCAGAGATGAAGAGGCTGGCACAGGACAGATAAACTGGAAAGCGGCATCAAAATAGTTCTCGGACTAAAGACCACAGCAGCAACAACTCGTCTAATCTGACAGGGACTCTTAATTTGCTGTTTCGTCCAAGGTAGATACATTTGTTCGGCAAGTATGCTGTGACGAACGGCAGCACAAAAACAACTCGGCTAACCCATCTGCTGCGTGCAGCAGCAGCCAGATGAAGTGGCGTTGCGCGTCCGTGCCATTTGTCAGCGGCAGCTGGCTGGTGAGCGAGCAGCACCAGGGGGTGCGGCGCTGCCAACGGCCGGCTGACGCTGGGGTAGAGTCCGGAGGGGAGCGCACAATGCTAATGTGTCCTGCCTGGCCCCTGCTGAGCGCACTCTGCTAGTCCACTCCTGAACCCACTTTTACACCACCTAAATTACTGCTTGTCTGTCGACGCCATCATTCCGATGGCACTCCTTACTTCAAACTGGGCACTCGTCAAAATAGAAGTAGTGGTTGATGCATAAAACTATTCAATAACGCGTCTTTTCCGTCTGCGAGTACTTCTTCAGAGATTAAATGCTAGCAGCTGCGTAGAAAGCTCAGAGGACCATGAATTTATATGTCGCTTTGAGAGCTCTGTAGATGACACTATATAATTAACAGTATTTGAAGCATTCAGCATCGTGTGATGAGAAATGTGGCCAAGAGGTTCATAATCATCATCATCTCCTTCCGAAGTTTAGGTGTAGTGGTCTCTATCATCCATGCATCCATCCTTCTCTTACGACGTGTCTCTAGTTCTCTCTTTCCAGTCGATCGATAATTCACTGCCTTTTTTTACTATCTGTTTTCTTTCATTCCATCAACATGATCCTCCCACTTCATCTGTCCTCATCTACCTCCTCATTAACTAAAAACATGTTTAAATCTGATCTTATCGTTTCATTCCTTATTTCATACATTTTATTATAGCTCCTTACATGTTTCAAGAACTACATCTCTGCTCCCTGCGAACGTGATTTTTCTTTTTTTGTTTACTGCCTGTACTTGTGATTATTCTTTTTTTGTTGTGTCCCCATATACAAGAGTATGTACGGCTATAATTTTATACCATTGCAATGGTGTTTCCTTTCTTGTAATTTTCCTTTCTTATATTTTTCCTTCGATTTGTTCCGCAGATAGCTTATATTTATTAACCTTCTTCTCATTGTCTTTGACATAGTTAAAACTAATATCAGGTGCTAGACAACTGAAGTGGGATACTTGTTCTAAAATTTTCTCGTTATTATTATTTTCGATCTGGCCGGATTCTTCCCTTTGAAAGCCACTACCTTTGCCTTATTTGCAGATATATCTAAGTTACATCGCGTTTTGGGAGAATCTATATACTGCTGTTTGTAAATTACCTTATGTTTCCTGTATAATTATCTGATCAACAGCATACAACAGAGTATGTAATGGTATTCTAGATCTTATCATAATTCCTAAATGCATTGTATCTTTCCACTTCGTAACCAGGTTGTCAATATATAAATTAAATAAAGTGAGCGACAGATTGCAACCGTGTCAAACACCTTGATTTATTATAATTTCATCTGAAATTTTCGATCCTGATCTTATAAATACTTTTGTATATACATATAGACTTTTTTATTAATAAAGTTTTTAGGAAAACGTTTTACTTCCAATATTTTTCACAAAAGGAGTTTTCTTACCATATCAAAGACGTTCTCATAATCAGTAAAAGCTCTCAAATGCTAAATGCTTTTCTAACCAAATTCCTAACGTTTGTCAATAACTTGTCTTATTATAAATACATCATCATTACACGAATGTTCCTTTCTGAAGCCTGATTGTTCTTCTGAGATTATTGCATCAGCGATAGTTGTAACTTTCGATTACAAAATTTCCCATAAATTTTACATCCTGCCTTTATTAGACTTACTGCTCTATTATTTCTCATAATGTCTCTATAAATTTTTGGTTTAGAGTGAGAATACTACACAGTTCCACTGTTTCAGCTCTGAAGATCCCCCACGCAGGCGTGGACGAAACGTAAATGAATAGTTTAACGCATCAACCACAGCTTTTCAACCTGGAAGTTTTAACGAAAGAGCTTCCGCCCTGTTCTAGTTGGTTTGTCTTCAGCTGCGGGGTATTTTTAGTACGTTAGTGTGGACAGAATCCATCCTTATTGTTGCCACTGATGCATAGTTTTTGATATGACCGTAAAAAAGTACACCTTAGTACGTCGTCAGTTCAATCAAGCATTAACTCCGTAGTGTAGCCCAAGGCATTTGTATCGACTGTTTCGTTCTTAAGTCGCCAGCGTTCTACATAATACAACGCTTAACGTTTGAGGACAGACGTTTGGTGTAATGGTTTAGTGTCTCATCTCGCTTACACAAAGCGGAATCAGTCTACCGTTTCAACGAAACGAGAAGAGACGGTTCCCTCCGTCTCAGCTGCTTCTGGGGTCCGGTCGATTTACATGTTAACGATACCGTGACGTGTTCCACCGGGGGTCTCTAGATCAACCTGGCCGACAAGCCACGGCGGTGGCTTCAGTGCCGGCGGTTCCTCCCCCACGGCACAAAAAGTTAAGTGACGCTGTCTCCACGGGCGAGGAAACTTAATTAAGATCAAATCTCAGAGAGGAGCGGCAACGCATCGTCGGGATCGTCAGCTTGTGACGAAGATGGAGAGCGGATATGTGGTGTGTGCTAGCACCTGCGTCTTATCAGAAGGACAGCCGTGATTGTGAAACACAGTCGAATATTTGTCATTTTGAAGTAACTCCGTTATTATCCTTTGGACTGTGATGCGCTGTTTATTGGTACAACAAGCCACCTCTTTTCTTAAAGCGAACACTATATCGCAAAGTACACGTTGTCCAATGTTACCCGACCACTCATTGATATTGTGCCATCATGGGACTGAATCTCGAATAGGTTAACGAAACACATGAGTCCGGGGCGCCTTTTCCTTTCCCCGATACGAGTACCAGCTCATTCATCTAGTTAAGGAAGGAAATGCTGTTCCATGTGGATTCTTCAAGAATGTGCAAAGAAGTAATTTGATTTCTCCACTCATTATTCAGAAACTTGTGTAAATCAACAAATTAAAAACAGGGTAGCATCTATTCCGCAGTAAATTTCACGAGTTCTGAGTTGAACGATATCGAATGATTCATATACAAGCATCGCTACTGGATTGTGATATCAGGTAGTTCAGTAAGCATGGCAAAATAGGTTAACTTCTGATGTTAGGAGACCGTCCCATCTTCGTCAAAACTTTCTCCCGGAGGGTCCTCTCTCTCTCTCTCTCTCTCTCTTTTTCTTTTTTTTTTGGTAACGTGAGATCACAGGAGCAGGTCTGCTATGTTGTCCATACGTCAGTCTGCTATCACCTATCAGTGTCGTCCCAGCTGTAATATAACAGACAGAAGTAGATTATCAGTGGACACTCTGGGCCAGATAACGATCTTATGACGTTCAGTGTCATGTGACTCAAATCTGGTGTCAGGTTACCCACTTGACCGATTTATATTCAAGGTCATTCTCACTCCCTCCTCCTAGGGAACGACTGGGCACTGATCAAGGTGACCCACGAAAACCTCTCGCACATCTTAGGCAATTGTGTGACACTTGCCGCGTGACATAAAATTTGCGGGATACCCCCTGAGGCAATGGGAGTTCAATAAAATGGCGGGAAACCGAGTGGACCAATAGGAAACGAGCTCCGCCTAGATGACATTGATCAATTCCCGTTGGTTGGGGAGTAGGCATGACCTTGAATATAAATCAGCCAAGTGGTTAACCAGACACCAGATGTGTAATATGACACCAGATGTGTCAAGATCATTATCTGGTCCAGAATGCCTACTGATGACCTTTTCACAGAAACATTTGAAAATTAGCTGTTTAGGATAGAGTAAAAAACTGGAACAGCAAGTGGTGGCAAAAAGTACCCTGTGACATTCTAGGAGAGCTGTTGGAGGATTGTTTTCCCAACAGCGATGGCCCATGCAAGGATGTAAAGATTGTTACAAGTGGGGGAATTGCTATTTTTGTTGCGTACCAATAGTGTCTCCTGGGCTAACCTGTAATATGCCAAAGCCATCATGAGAGGGATGAATTTCATTACAATATAAGCTACTCGGTGTAAATCATCGTTTGGTGACGCAGTCTCTGGTGGGCCACTTCAATTTGCGCGCGCAGTAGCCTGATTAGCTTCTTAACTATTACTTTTCAGTACAACCTACTCTGCAACACCCTTACAAGCTTTTCAGACTGTTTATAAGGGGCGTGGGAAGTGTCAGATGTCGAGAGAACACTGTGACAGACATGGAGATGCTGTGTACACCTGTGAGACGGTGTTATCAGTACCTGAGAGAGTTTTAAATAGCCTCAGTGTGGGTCGTCATTTGTCTAGCTGGTCGAACTGTGCAATATCCAGATTCATATGTACACTAACGTGGTGTTTGACTGCATGGGAACGTGAGGGAGGCATACTCGTCAAGGTTCCAGTCTACCACTCTAACCACCACAAGGAAGGATAGCTCTGTTGTGCATCAAGCCTGTACCTTTCACATCTGCCCCTATCATCTGAGAACAAATAATGGACTCCCTCCAACATCCTGTGTTATCCCGCACCATTAGTCGCAGACTAGCAGCAGCTGAACTTGAGAATTACCAACCCATGTGTAGGCTGATGTTAACACAGCAACACAAACGGCTGTGTTTGGAGTGGTGCCGTGACCAAAAAACATGGACTGCCAATGAATGGCTTCGCGTTGTTTTCAGTGATGAATCATGGTTTGGCATTACCTTGGGTGACCATTCTTCCATTGGTATTACTCCTGGTGTCATGTGAAGGTTCAAATGGCTCTAAGCACTTAACATCTGAGGTTATCAGTCCCCTAGACTTACAACTACTTAAACCTAACTCACCTAAGGACATCACAAACATCCATGCCCAGGGCCGGATTCGAACCTGCGACCGTAGCAGCAGCGTGGTTCCGGAATTAAGCGCCTAGAACCGCTCGGCCACATCGACCGGCTTGATGTGAAGGCATGGGGAACGACGGTAGGTCACAGACATGTATCAGCTTTCATTTGACAGTATTGTGGTGCCATTTTTCAACAGGAGGGTGCTCAGCCAAAAATGGCACACATGTCCAAAAACTGTCTGCATGTTGTTGACGTAGTATTGTGGACACCAAGATCTCCAGATCTGACCCCGATAGAACATGTACACCAGCTCAAACGTCCCAGAGTCAGTATCCGAGATTTCAAGAACCAATTACAACAGTTTTGGGCCAGTTTACCTCAGAAGAGGATACAACGACTTTATGACAACCTTCGGAAGTATGTTAGTGCGTGCGTCCATGTCAGTGGGGGTATAACGTAGCATCGATAAGTGGGCCCATATTGCCCACTTCTCTGTAAATTTAATTCGATATTGTTCAAAATGGTTCAAATGGCTCTGAGCACTATGGGACTTAACATCTATGGTCATCAGTCCCCTAGAACTTAGAACTACTTAAACCTAACTAACGTAAGGACATCAAACAACACCCAGTCATCACTAGTCAGAGAAAATCCCTGACCCCGCCGGGAATCGAACCCGGGAACCCGGGCGCGGGAAGCGAGAACGATTCGATATTGTAATCATGGAAATAACATGAACCAGTGAAGTTTTATTTCGTTTCCTCCTCCCCTTCTGGGTGCTTGACTTTCGTTCTGAGTTAGTTTAAAATAAGTCGCTGCTAATAATAGCACCACATTTAAATCTTATCAGTAACTGACTGAATATTTGTGCAGTTCTTTTGTCAGGCAGTTATTTTAATATGGTAAAAAGTTAGTGCTTTCATTCATCACTGCTTATTAAATCGCTACAGCATGTCTTCATAAAGTCTGCAAATCAGAGGAATTTGTCATTGGAAAATCTGAGAAATATGTGAATCAGGCAGTTGATTTAACAACCGCAATACCAACAAACATTTAAAGCTCTAACAGCGACACAATTTACATGCTATAAAATCGAAGGGGGCACTCAGCATTATATTTCACTCAGCATTAAGTAGGTGGACAAATGTCTGCAGATTATGGCTCTGGACGCGTGTAAATGTGTTGTTTCTGCCTTTATTTGCTAAGGGTCAATCTTTCTTCAATCTTTCCTTTCTGTCTTGTTTTACTAGATGTTCGCCGGACGCGGTGGCTGAGCGGTTCTAGGCGCTTCAGTCCGGAACCGCGCGACTGCTACGGTCGCTGGTTCGAATCCTGCCTCGGGCATGAATGTGTGTGATGTCCTTAGGTTAGTTAGGTTTAAGTAGTTCTAAGTTCTAGGGGACTAATGACCTCAGAAGTTAAGTCCCATAGTGCTCAGAGCCATTTGAACCATTTTGAACTAGATTTTCCTGGACTCACGAACAAGTCTGATTTGTTCTTGGCACTAGCATGATCAGCCAGTGAATGGAAGTGTTTAGACGTTTGGATCGTTCTCTGCACATGATCAGGTTGAATTCCTTTCCATGTGGACTAGCTTTCAGGGGAATAGGTGAAACGTAGAATTCCTTGCCGTTTTCGAGACGTTCAGTTTTCGCCCTCGATTCTTTTCTACAAAACGGCTGAAATTTTGGAAAATTAAATGTGTGAAAATATAAATCGTTTTTATAAAGTGTAATTTGGAGGGGTCATGATCTTGTGACCCTTCCCTTGGATTCTCCCCTTTGCCATTTTCGAGACGCGTAGTTCTTATGTTCGATTGTTTTCTACAAGTGGCCTGAAGTCTGGGAAAATTATATATGTAAAAATATAAATGGTTTTGATAAATTGTCCTTCAGAGGGGTCATGACCCTCGTGACCTTTCGCTTTGATTTTCGCCCTTGCCGTTTCGAGACGCTTAGTTTTTATGTTTGTTTGTTTTTTGCAAGTGGTCTGAAATCTGGGAAAATTATATGTGTAAAAATATAAATGTCCTTCGGAGGCGTCATGACCCCCGTGACTCTCATCTTTAGATTCTCGCCCGTCCTATTTTCGAGGCCCTTAGTTTCCATATTCCATTATTTTCTAAATTCAGCAAAAATTTTGGATAATGATGTATGTAAAAAGTAGAGTTTTGATAAATTGTCAGTTGGAGGGCTCATGACTTCCACGACCCTCCCATTGGAGCCGAACCAGGAGACGCAGTGCTGTCCAGCGCTGCCGCACATTCCTCGCAGAGGAATGCCAGCAGAGGGGCGGGCATCGCTGGTGGTATTGTGAGCCGTTACGCGAAAGGCAGTTTGTACTCTGCTGCACAGTACAGTAGCCGCGCGACAGCGGGGAGGTAGGCCGACGCGCCGCCACCGCCACAAAGGCGGGCCCGCACAAAAGCCCGCCGGCTCCCTGGGAACTGGTTTACACTCGACACGGGACGCGGCCGCCGTCCTCCGTGCACAGCACACGGCAGCGCGTGCCTAGACGCGCCACGGCGAAGCAGCGCCACGATGTATATACACCGCATGTATAATGATATGACAGAAGTCACGGTACAGCGATATGCACATACACAGATGGCGGTAGTATCGTGTACACCAGGTATAAAAGGGCAGTGCGTTGGCGGAGCCGTCATTTGTACTCAGGTGATTCATGTGAAGAAAGGTTTCCGACGTCATTATGGCCTTATGACGGGAGTTAAGGGGGGTAGGACGTCAAACGTGCCGACTTGGAGCAGGAGAGGCATCACAGGACATTTTAATTTCCAGTGTCTATTCTTTTACAAATAAATTCATAAAACTTTGTCAGCATCACCAAGAAGGATTCAGGATTCACACCCATTGCAGTGGAAGTTCTAAAATATAACAAAATAAATTTTTTTACGTCCGAATTTTCATCATTTTTTCACTTACTAATGGCTGCATTTGTTGCTGTAGGTACACTTTTCTTCATAAATTAGAGTGATTCTTCGATGAATTTTGCACAGCATACATACCATACTCACAGGTGTATGAAACTCCAGAATTTATTTAATTTATGAAAAAACGAATGAACTGTTATATTTTAAACTTCGTGTTTAGAAAAAACACAAATTTTATAGTTAATTACCTCAGTTTTTACCACAGTTTGTAATAGATTGGAAAATTCTAGAGTTTCATACACTTTTAAGTATGGTTTGTATGATGTGCAAAATTCATCGAAGAATCTCTCTTACTTATGAAGAAAAGTGTACCTACAGCAACAAATGCTGCCATTAGTAAGTGGAAAAAAATGAAGAAATTTCACATGTAAAAAAAAAGATATTGTTTCGTATGTTTTCGAACTTCCACTGCTAAGACTGAATTCTGAATCCTTCCTGGTCATGCTGACAAAGTTTTATGAATTTATTTGTAAAACTATAGACAGTGGAAATTAAAATGTTCAGTGGTGTCTCTCCTGCTCCAAGTCGGCCCGTTAGACGTCCTACCACCCGTAACAGACTTTGAACACGGAATAGCAATTGGAACTAGATACACATGGCATTTCATTTATGAAATCGTTAGGGAATTCAATATTCCGAGATCCACACTGTTAAGAACGTGTCGAGAATACCAAATTTCAATCATTACCACTCACGACCGACAACACTGTGGGCCACGGCTTTCACTTAACGACCGAGAGCAGCGGCATTTTCGTAGAGTTGTCAGTGCTAACAGACAAGCAACACTGCGTGAAACAACTGCATAAAATCAATGTGGGAAGTATGACGAAGTATCCATTAGTGGACACGTGACCACATCGGTTGGACCCTAAACGACTGGAAAACCGTGGCCTGATCATTGAGTCGCGATTTTGGTTGGTAAGAGCAGATGGTAAGGTTCAAGTGTGGTACGGACCCCACGAAGCCATGGACCCAAGTTGTCAACAAAGCAATTTGCAAGCTGGTGGTGACTCCATAATGGCCTGGGCTGAGTCTACTTGGAATCGATTGGGTCCTCTAGTCCAACTGAACCTATCATTGACTGGAAGTGGTTGTATTCGGCTACATGGAAACCATCTGCGGCCGTACATGGACTTAACATTCCCAAATAAAGATAACTTATCGCCAGGTCGTAGCTGTTCGCGACTGGCTTTAAGAACATCCTGGACAGTTCGAGTGAATGATTTGGTCACCCAGATCGCTTAACATGAATCTAATCAAACATTTATGGGATAACCGAGAGGCCAGTTTGTGCACAACACCCTGCATTCGCAACACTTCCGCAATCAGGACGGCTGCAGAGGCAACACGGCTCAGTTTTTCTGCAGGAGACTTCCCACCCATTTGTTGAGTGTATGCCACGTCGGGTTGCTGCACTGCACTGGATAAAAGGGGTCCGACACGATATTAGCAGATATCCCATGACTTCTGTCTCTCAGTGTACAGCATCATCCAGTACCAAATGATCACACTTCCACCTGGAAACTTCGCTACAGTGGAGCTACTAGCCGTAAGGGAGACCAGTTTTTGTGGAACGCAGGCACCTGGTACTCACAGATTCCCAAGGTATTTTGAAGGCACTGCTAAATCCAAGTTTTAACAAGAAGACTAACCTGTAATTGTGACAATGTCAAGCAGGAAGAATTCGGCCGTGCTGCAAATAAATAAGAGTACTGCAATATTGCTGTATTGATCTCGGGAAAACTCCATAAAAGCAAAATTACAGATATTCGAGTTTACACGGAGGCCTACCAACAATCGTCATTCCTGCTCAACATTCGCGACTGCTGGTCTGCAGAGTGTAGACGTAGCAGAAGCGTTGCGTTGCGCAGTTATCTGGACAGGTGGAGGAAAGAACCGTTTCGAGCTGCAGGATAGTTTTTTCGTTTAGCATCGATGGCAGAGGAATCAGTTTCCTGGTGGGTTGTGTGTCGCGTTAGGTAACTGGCAGCGGCGAGCAGACTCGTAGCACGGATGGGCAGGCAGCATCCGGTGACCCGGTGGCTGGGTGTCGCGTTGCCGGGATCAGGCGCAGGGTCGGGTTCTCCGTGGCTGAAGCTGCCCCGCTGCGTCGCACCAGGTGTCACACTGACTCACGCACCAACAGTTCACACGCGCGTGCGAAGCTACGATATTCTCAACGGGAATCTCTCTCCCTCTGACATTCGATAAGGCTTAATCCATCGTCACACTGCTAACGGCATTCAACGAGTTGTGTCTGTAGTACACACAAATAAAAACGTCTATATTCATGAACATGTTATAAGGGAAAAAGGATGGTTCCATTAAAATATCCTACCCACACTACTCTTACAGCAAATAAGCCAATTTCCAGTCTCGAAATACAATAAATGCTCGTTTTCTCTATATTCCTGAAATAGAAACAGATTAATTCTGGCAGCGGCTACGCATAGTGCAAAGTGTGTCCCGATATGGAAATCATCGTTCTTGCAGCGGCGTCGAGAAGTACAACTTAATACGTTCGCAGAACTGGTGTCTCCCTATAACACCCGTGCCCGTGATTTGGAACTTTTATTACTAATTACTGAAATGAGTAAGCGTAGAATTCAAATTTTTCCTCATCAGCAATGGATACTTCATTGGTCATTCAGTTACTGAATCCAAATAATTCCTTACACAAAATTGGCGTAATTCTTCATTCGCCTACTTCTTACAATATTTTCCACAGTTTTACGTATAACTTAGTACAGAAATCGATATATTTTCAGGCATAACTCGATTAAAATTTATATCCATCAAAAAAAAAAAAAAAAAAATCTGGAAAGAGTTAAGATAGGCAAAGAATAAATATCGCTTGGAGCGTCTATAACAGTACAGTTCCAACATTCATTCCAGTATATCTCTGCTCAGCAAGTAACTTTCCACTAGTTATTAATTACTTGGTCAAAAAGGGGAAATTACACCACGTCCAGTTAGTAAGGACATCAGCTTATAAAAGTGCCATTACAAATAGTGTTATAAAAATTTACGATAATCTTCCATATAAGATAAAAATTACATCATCATTCTCACTTTTTGGTTGAACACTTAAGCTATTCTTACTCGATCACTTTTCTATTCAGGAACAGAACCTTTAGAACATGTAAAATACAATGCTCAAAACAAGAAAGTGCAAAATGTCTCACTGCAAGCAGTGCAAGCTCAGTTGTAGATAATGGCAATCGAACAATCTCACTCTTGAGAAACAGCACTTTTATTTACATACCATCGAGTATTACAGAACATCAGAATGCACTTCTGTTAAATTAATAACAAAGTCCCAGAACTTTAAAGAAAATGCGAACTTTTCGACCATCTGTTTTCTTTGACCATCTCCCGAACGCTTTAATCATCGATGTGTTATTAACTGACATTTAATTACAACAAAGTGTACCAATAAAAAGCGTTATTGGTGGACCTTTAACGTGCCGATGCGTTGAAACGGCAAGTTGTACTGCACACGAAAGTTCTTTAGCCACCACTGTAACATTTCCCGTTTTATTACAACAGATCGTACCAATAACGACTCGTTTTGGAGGGATCCTCATAGTGCTGGTGCGTAGAAATGGCACATATCTATAAGAGGTAAGCTATAAACAAAACTTACTAAATATGGGCTTCAACTGACGTCCTACATTTCTCGTAGAAATCCTCGAACGTTAGCCTAAACCTCTCCTGGAGATAAGGTACTCCGTCCTTATGATGTAGTTCTGACGTCGGCAAATCCCGAGGTAGGTGCAAAGCGAGTCTGAGAGTCACTCTATGTAGGCAGGAGCTAGATCTGTCGCCTTTATGTAGGCGAAAGGTACTTACTCCAAAACTGGACGCAACAATGTCTTGCACATGATAAGTCAATGGTGATGCTGGGATATGGAAGTTGGTTGTATCAGCGGATACAGCCTTCCCACCTCTTTCTCTTTAGTTCTTCCCCGTGTTGGTGTTATGTTAGACGCTTGACGATATTGACTCCTAGGCATTTGGTCGTGCTTTCCCAGTTCGCAGCTTCATCTAGCATCTCCGTCTAGTGTCTCCGTGTTGCGTCAAAGCAAACCGGTAAAAAGTGAACAATTCTAGGCACACACTTGCAAAGGGTACTGATAGAAAGCAGTAAATGAAACGAGTCAAAGAGTCTTGTTTGAACGCATTCTGAACTCCGTGCTGTGCATACAGTTTTTCTGTACTTGACTTGATGAAAAAGTAGTTCATGGTTTCGGCGTCGTATTTGTATTTATTTTTTATTTTTTTTTAAACGTTGCAGAGAGCGCAGGACGCCTTCGACTGCACAATTTGTGACGTTTACTTGTACTGTGGGTCTTAGCAACGCTGGATGGTCGTTTCTAAAAATCTGTCCAATTTTTTTGTGCTGTGTTAGGTGTTTATATATTTGGCTTCGGTCGTCCAAAGAAGGTGAACACGCTTGTCATTGTGGCCCGGGACGGTAGAGGCGCTTCTGAGCCCCGTATCAGATCAGCAATCATTTTTGACGCCACGGTGACAAATTAGCACCAATTAACACAAATGTTGCACAAAGTGTTAAATGGATCTACCAGAAGTATTTACTGATAGCTGAGTTCTCTGACATCGCCGCCTGTCCGCCTCTGAGGGCAGATTGTAAGCCTTATGTCTACATCTATACATCGCAAGCCACTTTAGGATGTGCAGCGAGACGAACGACGAGTTGTTGCCTTTCTCTTTCGTACGCCGAAATTTCTGTCTTGACGTCACTGATGGTCGGCTGGGTTTGCGGCTTCTAACATGAGAGCGGCGCTGTGTTTAGCTACGACGGGCCATAGTCTACAACAGTGTCCTGCTCTATGGAGTCAAAACACTTAGCAATGCAGGATACATCCATAGCATAACTCACACCTTTCTGCTGCCATTGTTACAACGGTAGAGATATACGATTTCGGTAGAACGATGCCCGTGAACACATTTCTCCCGTTACTCACATCACTTTCCTCGATGTGCGCCGCTATCGCTACTGACGCGGTTAACAGTTGTGTCCCACACTAATTACTTGCGGGACAAGATGAGACAGCGTGTGTCTTACATGCTGCGTCCCTTCACAGCTACAAGTGGCGTGGAACGCTATCCCTGAAGATGACGTCCGACACTGTGAGGCCTCCAGGGCATGTATGTCAGACTGCATTATATCTGGAGGGCGCTATACTTTTGCACTTTCCTATATTGGGAAGACCAGAGCACTGGAGGGGATTATGTGTACTGTAGTGTTATTCACAAAAAAATGTTTTATTTTTTTAAGTCTAGCTACATCCAGGAAGATTGCGCGATCTGATCATTACACTGAAACATGCTCATCGCTAAGGATTCATACACCACTTCCAACTGTTCCCTAGCAACTTCCGCCCTCATTCTCCACAACAACAAAACAGGAATACACACTGACGTGGCAGAAGTCATGGGATACCTCCTAACATCGTGTCAGACCTCCTTTTCCTCGGCGTAGTGCGGCAGCTCGATGTGACATGGACTCAACAAGTCGTTGGAAATCCGCTACAGAATAAATGTTCGATAGGATTCATGTCGGGCTATTAGGTGGCCAGATCATTCGCTTGAATTGTCCAGAATGTTCTTCAAACCAATCGCGAGCAATTGTGGTCCAGTGACATGGCGTGCTGTCATCCATAAAAATTCCATCGTTGTTTGGGAACGAAGTCCATGAACGGCAACAATTAGTCACCAAGCAGCCAAACATAACATTTCCGGTCAATGTTTCATTTAGTTGAACCAAAGGACTCAGACCGTCCCATGTAAACACAGCCCACAGCATTATGGAGCCACCACCAGCTTGCACAGTGCCTTGTTGACCACTTGGATCCATGGCTTCGTGGGGTCTGTACCACACTCGATCCCTACCGTTAGGTCTCACCAACTGAAATCGGGACTCATCTGACCCCCACACTTCAGGTTTCCACAGAAAAAAATGATTTTTTTTCAGTTAAATCTTGACAAGTCGGTCTCGTTCACTAGACGCCACCCTCCAGCTGGCTACTCGGCTCAACAAACTAATTTGAGGCGTTGGCCTACTGAGCTCGCTAAAAACCAGCTGTCGCTTGGTAAACCGAGAACTACCAGATATCCATGCCCATCTACAGGAAAATGCTTTCTAATTCTGTTAGCTTCTGGTACAAGATGTAACTTGGTTAATTATGAAGTATCACCTGTTTCCGATTTCAGAAATACTCTACGAAAAAGCTGCCTTCGACCCAGAGGGCACACTGTTTATAAGTTCCACGAGGGCCACCGGCCGATTCCTCTATTTCCTGTGCTTTAAACGGCTACATGAAATTGCTTTAACATTCAGGCGTTTCAGTCAATCAGACTTCAGAACAGGTTGTTGGTACTCTCATTGGTTGATTCCTGTCTCCGCTAAAGTAACTTCTATAGAAGGAGCTGCTTCTGACGTGATCTTCAGAGGTTTATTTGAATCAGGCGTTGTAAAACTTTGGCCGTTATGAGAAAAGTTACTCTCCCTTGAAATCAGTTTTGTGTGCTCAGATCAGTATCCATTTAGGAAAATTAGAGAAATACAGGCCGTCGAACCCATGCTGAACAAAACCCCCTCCTCCCTACTTCTGAGAATAGGATGAACACACAGGCACAGCCAGGAAATGTTACGTCACACTGTCGCTGTTGTAGGGATGTGTGTTCCGTGTTTTATCAGGACAATCTGCGGCGACATGCTTCGAAAATACGCTGGCCTTCTTTCAACATACGATGGGTGCTAATACTTCTCAGGTTAAAATGTCCGACTGACATTATGTCGGTGGAATATGGATGGAACGTGGGTCGTAAATTGTTCAACACAACGACTGTTGTTCTGTGGAGTCGCCGAAAGTGTGATATTTATTATAATATTTCGAATTATTATGTCGTGATCGGATGATTTACTTCTTGAAACCCTACATTTCGTTCCCTTCAGCGGAGTGACTGTCAGCAGCGAACCAGGGTGTGAACCGAACCTTCGGAAATACTGCACTTTCCTCCCTCCTTCCCCCTTAAATGTCCTCGTCAGGTGGGGACGAAACTTTGAATTCCAACAAGAAAGTGTTCCGACCACGGCACAATTCTTTTTTTCGAGTCATCAGTTTTCTGACTCGTTTGACGCGACTCGCCATGAATTTCTCTCCTGGACCAACCTCTTCATCTGAGAGTAGCACCTGCAACTTACGTCCGCAATTATTTGCTAGAGGTATTCCAGTCTCTGCCTTCCCTACAGTTTTCACCCCCTACGGCTCCCTCTAGTACCAGGGGGGCTATTCCCTGATGTTTTAACATATGTCCTATCATCCTGCCTCTTCTTCTTGTCAGTATTTTCCATAATTTCCTCTCCTCTCCGATTCTACAGAGAACCTCCTCATATCTTTCCTTATTAGTCCACCCTAATTTCAACATTCTTGTGTAGCACCACATCTCAAATGTTTCAGTTCTCTTCTGTTCTGGTTTTCCCACAGTCCATGTTTCACTCCCATACAATGCTGTGCTCCAAACGTACATTCTCAGAATTTTCATTCTCAAATTAAGGCGTTTGCTTGATAATAATCGACTTCTCTTGGCCAGGAATGTCCTTTTTGCCAGTGCTAGGCTGCTTTTTATGCTGTCGTTGCTCCGTCCGTCATGGGTTATTTTGTAGTTTAAATTGCAGAATTCCTTGACTTCGTCTACTTCCTGATCCTCAATTCTGATGTTAAGCTCCTCGCTGTTCTCGTTTCTGCTACTTCTCATTACTTTCGTCTTCCTTTGAATTTCTCTCAGTCTATATTGTCTGCCAATTAGACTGTTCATTGCATTCAACCGATCCTGTAATTTTTCGTCATTTTCAGTGAGAATAGGAATACCAACACCGAATTTTATCGTTGATATCTTTTCATCCTGAACTTGAATCATCCTTTTATTCCCGGCATTTCGTTTACGATGTGTTTTTAATCCGAGCGTCTGGTTCTTGTTGGAATCCCACTCTTATTGTTACCTCTAGCTTCTTGTGCATGTTATATGTTACCCGTCTTTTCCTATACCTTACCCCTATTTTTCTCAGAATTTCGAACATCTTGTACCATTTTACATTGTACCATTTACATTTTTCCAGGTCGACAAATCGTATGAACGTGTCTTGATTTTCTTTAGTCTTGCTTCCACTTTCAACGTCAGAAGTGCCTCTGGTGCCTTTACCTTTCCTAAAGCCAAACTGATCTTCGTCTAACAGATCCTCAGTTTTCTTTTTCATTCTTCGGCATATTATTCTTGTCAACAACTTGGATGCATGAGCTGTTAAGCTGATTGTGCTATAATTCGCGCACTCGTCGGCCCACGCTATCTCCGGAATTGTGTGGATGATATTTTTCTGATAGTCTGATGATACATTGCCTGTTTCATATATTCTACATATTCGTTCTGTTGCCACTTCCCCAATTATTTTAGAAATTCCAATCGAATGTTGTCCATCAACTTTGTCTTATTTGGTTTATAAATCCGCCAAAGCTTTTTCAGATTCTCACTAATACTGGATCCCATACATCTTCCCTATCGACTCCTTTTTCTCGTTCTGTCACGTCACCAGACGCGGTATAATAGCACGAAAAATTTTAATAAGTGTGATAGCCAGCTCATCTGTGATTCCGTGCGACGACTTTCACAGGCACGAAGAGCTTCACACAAATCAAATGGCTCCAAGCACTATGGGACTTAACATCTGAGGTCATCAGTCCCCTAGACTTAGATCTACTTAAACCTAACTAACCTAAGGACATCACACACATCCATGCCCGAGGCAGGATTCGAGCCTGCGACCGTAGCGGTCGCGCGGTTCCAGACTGAAGTGCCTAGAACCGCTCGGCCACCACGGCCGGCCGTATATATATATATATATATATATATATATATATATATATATATATATATATATATATAAACACACACAGAAAGTGAGAGAGGGGAGAGGGGGAAGGAATTAATGAGATGAACATCTGAGTGTTTTACTTGCTTAAGAAGTAGACGTGCACCCTATAATAAAACTGGTTATGATGAGATGATGAGATAAAATGCACTAACCAATCTTGAATAATATGACGTGACTGATTCCGAAGTTAAAGACTCAAAACCCACAAATACACTACAAAATCGCTATACGAAAATGTGTAAACGTTGGCGTATATAAACATTTTATGTAATTACTGTGACTAATACGGAGTTCTTAAAAAGTTAGGCAGTGATAAACAATTTTTTGTACTTTGTTTTTGCAGTGTGTGTTCCAAAGATGGTTTTGCATGAACAGATCGGTATACGAAAGCGTTTTCTTTGCTGCATTTTGTTATAGGTAAATCTTTGTTCTTGTGCAGTACGAGTATGGTGTATGAGATATGTATGTGTTGAGTTAGTATGGATGATGATGATGATGGTGTTTAGTTTGTGGGGCGCTCAACTGCGTCGTCATCAGCGCCCGTACAAAGTCCCATTTTTTTTTCACAGTCCAATGTTTTTCACAGTCGAATCTAGCCACTGTCACGAATGATGAGGGTGACGATGAAATGATGGGGACAACACAAACACCCAGTCCCCGGGCAGAGAAAATCCCCAACCCGACCGGGAATCGAACCCGGGACCTCGTGATCCAGAGGTAGCAACACTAGCCACTAGACCGCGAGCTGCGGACGTCAGCACGGAGGTTGACTGTAATTGTATTGTGAGGCGAGAAAAGTAAAAATATATCTGTTCGACAACAGAAACTTTGCCAGTCTCCATATGATTTAAGAAAATGTAGTCAAGCATCCACTAGGCCAGTACATGAAGTTGCATTTATGGATCTAGCATGGACGTGGGTTACGAGCCTACAGCTTTCGACAACGACGACGACGAACAATAACAGTTGAGTCATATAATAACTGTTTATTTAAATTCTACCGTTGCTACCTCCCTCTGCAGTGCGTCGTTACCTCAGCGTGCCGAGTACTGTGAAATTGTGACCAGTCGCCCAAATTTAAACTTACTTCAGAATTAATGAATCGACTTTGGGCTATAAGAAGTTGGTGACGGTTGGAAGCCGGACATTGTACCCCCGTGTGTGTGAGTAGGCATGTGGAGGTAGCCCAATATGGAATCCGGAAGCTATGGTTTTAAAATGAACACTTCGGCACCGTACTGCTGCCGCCTACCGCTCCCCGCGACAGTGATGTGGCGCGAGGGCGGAGATCCAGATTTGTGGCTGGCTGCGAGACGCGGCGTAGGTGGTCGGCGAGGTATTGATCTGTGGAGGTAATCGCATTACGGCCCGTCAGTGCTGCGCCGGCACTGATACAGGCGGAGGCCGTTGTGCTTCCGGCGCACCTCACAGCCGGGACGCGGCAGCCAATCAGGAACCAGCGCCCTCTCGATCTCCAAATGTGTGTGAATTCCTAAGGGACCAAACTGCAGAGGTCATCGGTCCCTAGATTTACACACTACTTAAACCAACTTATGTTAAGAACAACATACACAACCATGCCCGAGGGCAGGACTCGAGCCTCCGGCGGGAGGGGCCGCGGAATCCGTGACATGGCGCCTCTAACCACGCGGCTTTTCTTCCTGTTATGCAGTAAAATATTTCGTTTTGATTACCAATAACATTGTATTGTATTGTATTGTATGTTAACCGGGGACCTAGAAACGACGGAGAGGCTCCGTCCCCGCCGCAGCCGCAGTGGTCCACAACCCCACGACGGCTACCGCAGTCCACTTCACCCCTCCGCCGCCCCACACCGAACCCGGGGTTATTGTGCGGTTCGGCCCCTGGTGGACGCCCCAGGGAACGTCTCACACCAGACGAGTGTAACCCCTATGTTTACGTGGTAGAGTAATGGTGGTGTACGCGTACGTGGAGAACTTGTTTGCGCAGCAACCGCCGACATAGTGTGACTGAAGCGGTATAAGGAGAACCAGCCCGCATTCGCCGAGGCAGATGGAAAACCGCCTAAAAACCATCCACAGACTGGCCGGTTCACCGGACCTCGACACAAATCCGCCGGGCGGATTCGTGCCGGGCACCAGGCGCTCCTTCCCGCCCGGAAAGCCGTGCGTTAGACCACACGGCCAGTCGGGCGGGCACCAATAACACTATTCGCATGTAACTTCTCACGAAGTGGTAAGGATGTCCAGCGCGTCGTGTACGTCGTCAAGCTGATGTACGACTCTCGGTTTCGCTCTGCGTCGTAGTCAGGTTGTGATAGTTAACCTCATTACTTCTCAGCAAACTAATAAACAAGCATGACACAAATGCAAATGAAATATTTTTTTGATGATTCTCTACGGCACAAATGGAAACTCACTAATGTGGAACTCAACTGGTCTTTGCTCTGTATTTTCTTTCCCCTTTCTTCAATAAAAACACTGTGTTCATATAAGGAATCCGGTAAAACATCAAATCTCCGACTTCGCTGCGGCCGGAAAAACATCCTGCAAGAGTGGGACCAAGGATGACTGAAGAGAATCGTTCAGCGTGACAGAAGGGCAACCCTTCCACAGATTGCTGCAGATTTCATTGCTGGGCCATCAACAAGTGTCAGCGTGCGAACCGTACAACGAAACATCATCGATATGGTCTTTCGAAGCCGAAGGTCCGCTCGTGTACCCTTGATGGCTGCACGACACAAAGCTTTACGCCTCGCCTGGGCCCGTCTTCACCGACACTGGACTGTTGATGACTGGAAACATGATGACTGGTCGGATGAGTCTCGTTTCAAATCGTATCGGGCGGATGGACGTGTACGGTTATGGAGACAACCTCATAAATCCATGGACCTTGCAGCAGGGAACTGTTCAAGCTGGTGGAGGCTCTGTAATGGTGTGGGGTGTGTGCAGTTGGAGTGATGTGGGACCTCTGATACGTCTAGATACGACTCTGGCAGGTAACACGTACGTAAGCATCCTATTTGATCACCTACGTCTATTCATGTCCATTGTGCATTTCGACAGACTTGGGCAATCCCAGCAGGACAATGCGACACCCCACACGTCCAGAATTGCTACAGAGTGGCTCCAGGAACACTCTTCTGAGTTTAAATACTTCCTCTGGCCATCAAACTCTCCAGACGTGAACATTATTGAGGATATCTGGGACGTCTTGCAATATGCTGTTCAGAAGAAATCTCCACCTCATCATACTCTTACGGATTTATCGACAGCCATGCAGGATTCATGGTGACTATTTCCTCCAGCACTACTTCAGACATTAGTCGAGTCGACGCCACGTCGTGTTGTTGCACTTCTACGTGCTCGCGGGGGCCCTACTCGATATTAGGCTGGTGTGTCAGTTTCCTTGGCTTTTTGAAACAGTTGCTTCTGCTAATGGACAAAGAGGTTAAGATTCTTTAACTCAATATTTTTTAAATATATGATTTTCAGTACAGGTTTTTGTTGATCGAAAACAACAACAACTGTGCAAGACACTGATAATCATACAATATGTCTGCCAAATGATAATTTGCTACTGCCAGTAAATAAAAATTTACGGTTTTTTATGATAAGCTGCAAAACAAGTGTTTTCCACAATACATAAATACATTCCACATTTGACGCACGTGTCTTGTATTGAATTTGCAGCCAGGTTTACAACACTTTGGGGCATTCAAAAAATTGGCTCTGAGCACTATGCGACTTAACTTCTGAGGTCATCAGTCGCCTAGAACGTAGAACTAATTAAACCTAACTAACCTAAGGACATCACACACATCCATGCCCGAGGCAGGATTCGAACCTGCGACCGTAGCGGTCGCTCGGTTGGGGCATTCCTTGCATCAGCAAATTTTCGTAAATGGCCAGCATTATAAAACCTAATTTCTGAAAGTAGTTGCAACACAGCTTTTCTTCGCTTCTTTATTCACTTCCCCTATATTATCTACATCTTCACTGTCAGAAGATGGCACTGCACAAGGACATCCTTTTCTCCTAGCTGCTGGCACAACATCTTAACGTTCTTAATGGTTGCCAGTCCTATTTCATCAACCTCAGCAGGACAATCTTCAGTCATATAAGAGAATTCGTCATATTTTCAATCAGGTAATTCTGCTCTGCCGTCATTAAAAAAAGCTTCTGCGTGCTGACCAGTTAATATTTCTTGCATTGCCGGAGAGTATAGAGATAACAGTTATTTCAGTATTCCTCTGTCGAAGAGCAAACTGAAATTAGAAAACATGCATTATCACCTGGGGTCCACGTACGAGGACCTTCATAGTAACGAACAAAATTTATACAAATCTGAACTAATTCTCAACATCTAGAAGGGGTAGCGAACATTAGGGAAAAAACACAGATTCTCAGACTAATATTTAGGCACAATAATTATTTACACATGTCTTTGATTTGTAGAAGTAACCATTATCTACGTACGACCAGCTGTAAATCAACACACGAACTGTGCTTTGCAAGGTGCTGCGCCTTGTTTTTAAAGCTAAGAATTAGAGGCTCCATACTCGCGGTCCATTGGTCTATAAGCAGAAAACTACGACTGTTTACGGAGAAACAAAAATAATGACGGAGGCCCATATGTGTGTACCGAGGGAACGAAGAGGTTAAAGAAACATCGCCCATATGGGGCGACTATTCAAGTACGGGTGGTGTAGTCTACGCGACGTCTGCACTCACTTCCCTCTTACTATCACAATGGCATCGCCAACCACAAAGGGAAAGCCATTATAAGTCACAGCGAAATAGCCACCGCTAGAGTATGAAGTCTTGAGCCCGCTGCGGCGAAATTCCTGTTTCGAAGTGCATTTCCGGATTCGGTTGTGATCCTTAGCGTTCAGCCGAAGTACTTTATAATGCGGAAAACCTGCAAGAATCATACAGTAAATTTCCGCGCATGTGTTGCAGCTCTTTTTACTCTATTGGTTTTTCTCGGCTAGTCTGGTGGTTTGGTGAGGGTGGGAACAGTCGTTTATCTGTGCTTGGAGCCAGTAGCTAGCTGGAGATGGTCTTCAGTAAACGGTACGGACTCTGTGAAATTTGATTGACGCCAATAAATTCTGTTTGGTCCCGTGGAAATTTGAGGATGGTCTTTCTGTGTGGCATTGTTCCTCGTTGACTTCAAACTGCCGGTCTGTTTTTTCTTTGTGGAGAATAATTGCGAAAGTTATTAGGAACCACCTCGAGGCTGTTAGCGGTGCACACACGCGGTCTCATAAAGGTATCCGGACACCTATTAGTGTACATTAATACGTTGGGGACAGTTTCAGTGAAGCGTTTGAAAGTTTGTGGAGGAATGGCAGACTATTCTTCCTCAAGAGCCGACAGCAGAGACGGTAGTGATGATGGATGCTGGGGTCTGGAGCGAAGTCGGTGCACTAACTCATCCCTTTAGTGTTCCATTGGGTTCAGGTCGGATCTCTGGGCATGCCAGTCCAGTTGAAGAATGTTATTGTCCAGAAAACACTACTTCACAGATGTTGCTTTATGACAGGGTACATTGCCACTCTGATACAAACTATAAACGTCTACGAACTGTTCCTCTACTGTACGCAGTACACAATACTGTGAAATATGTATTCATATCCTTCGGCACTTAGTGTCGTCTTAAGCGCAATAAGAGGACCATACGGCATCCACGAAAAGAACCCCCATACCTTAGTGCCAACGCATCTGTATTTCATTATTAGCACTACACAGGATGGCAAGTAACGTTCTCTAGGCATTCGCCAAATCCAAACTCTTCCATCGGAAGGTAACAGGGTACAGCGTGGCCCATCTCTCCAAATGACTCGTGTGTAGTCATCCACGATCCAGTTGTGTTGGTTTTTGCACCACCTGAAGCTTAGCTCTTGAGTATAGAAATGCGTGGCTTATGAGGCGTTACTCGGCAATTATGCCCCATTCTTTTTAACTCCCTATGCACAGTCATTGTCTTAGCTGGACTGCTGGTAGCCCTTTGGAAGTCACGAGTGATTCCTGCCGCTGATTTCATGCGAATTATCACAGTCACCCTCCACAATGATCGACGGACCCTGTCCGTCAGTAGCTGATGTCTGCCAGGTCTTGGTTTAGATGTGGCTGTTCCTTCGCGTTTCCGCTTCACAATCACGTCATCAACAGTCGACTTGGACACCTTCACAATGGTTGATATGTCCCTGGTGGATTTGTTACTCATATGATATCCAGTGACTAATTCTTGTTTGAGGTGACTGAACCCTCCAGACTGAACTATTCTGCTGTTACTGCTTCTCTACTGACGTAACACTACTACCGCCACCACTTATAGTGGTAATTGTGACATAAGCGGTCAATTTCAGATTGAATACGTACACTACTGGTCATCAAAATTGCTACACCAAGAAGAAATGCAGATGATAAACAGGTATTCATTGGACAAATGTATTATACTAGAACTGACATGTGATTACATTTTCACGCAATTTGGGTGCATAGATCCTGAAAAATCAGTACCCAGAACAACCACCTCTGGCCGTAATAACGGCCTTGATACCCCTGGCCATTGAGTCAAACAGAGCTTGGATGGAGTGTACAGGTACAGCTGCCATGCAGCTTCAACACGATACCACAGTTCATCAAGAGTAGAGACTAGCGTATTGTGACGAGCCAGTTGCTCGGCCACTATTGACCAGACGTTTTCAATTGATGAGAGATCTGGAGAATGTGCTGGTCAGGGCAGCAGTCGAACATTTTCTGTATCCAGAAAGGCCCGTACAGGACCTGCAACATGCGGTCGTGCACTATCCTGCCGAAATGTAGGGTTTCGCAGGGATCGAATGAAGGGTAGAGCCACGGGTCGTAACACATCTGAAATGTAACTCCACTGTTCAAAGTGCCGTCGGTGCGTACAAGAGGTGACCGAGGCGTGTAACCAATGGCACCCCATACCATCACGCCGGGTGATACGCCAGTATGGCGATGACGAATACACGCTTCCAATGTGCTTTCACCGCGATGTCACCAAACACGGATGCGACCATCATGATACTGTAAACAGAACCTGGATTCATCCGAAAAAAGGACGTTTTGCCATTCGTGCACCCAGGTTCGTCGTTGAGTACACCATCGCAGGCTCTCCTGTCTGTGATGCAGCATCAAGGGTAACGGCAGCCATGGCCTCCGAGCTGATAGTCCATGCTGCTGCAAACGTCGCCGAACTGTTCGTGCAGATGGTTGTCGTCTTGCGAACGTCCCCATTTGTTGACTCAGGGATCGAGACGTGGCTGCACGATCCGTTACAGCCATGCGGATAAGATGCGTGTCATCTCGACTGCTAGTGATACGAGGCCGTTGGGATCCATCACGGCTTTCCGTATTACCCTCCTGAACCCACCGATTCCATATTCCGCTAACAGTCCTTGGATCTCGACCAACGCGAGCAGCAATGTCGTGATACGATAAACCGCAATCGCGATAGGCTACAATCCGACCTTTATCAAAGTTGGAAACGTGATGGTACCCATTTCTCCTCCTTACACGAGGCATCACAACAACTTTTCACCAGACAACGCCGGTCAACTGCTGTTTGTGTATGAGAAATTGGTTGTAAACTTTCCTCATGTCAGTACGTTGTAGGTGGCGCCACCGGCGCCAACATTGTGTGAATGCTCTGAAAACATCATCTTCATGTCGGTTAAATTTCGCGCTGTAGCACGTCATCTTCGTGGTGTAGCAATTTTAATGGCCAGTAGTGTGTAATCGGATACTTTTTTGATCAAATAGTGTACACCATTCCTTCCGTCGGATTTCAGAATCTTCATAAGACAGTTTAGTTACTGGGATTTTAACTGCAGACTTTGGAATAGCTGCTGAAAGTGACCTGGCACCCCTTCTTTTGGCTGATTTTCTAGATGTGATGGAATGAATAATAAATCCAGATGCCCAGTGAGTGATTCCGATCAAATATATGGAGCAATACATGGCGTAATTTGTCTCGCGTACCGCACATTGCTAATAGTGAACGGATTCTGTCCACGGTCGCGAGTGGAACTTGGCGCCGTATCACAGTGGCTCCGAAGACGGACGAATGGAACGTTCACCTGGTGCTACACCGTATTGGAAGCAACAACGCTGGTAAAAGATGGGACCGTGGCTTCGGCTGTGGCGCACCTGCCGCTCGTGCCTGGGTGCATTCTCAGTAGGCAGGTGGCGTTGGCAGGTGGCAGGTGGCAGGTGGAGTCTGGAGCCGGCCCGCTGAGCATCCAGGGCGCCGCGCCTCGCTCCGCATCTCACACACAGGGGGCGGGCGCGCCTCCCGCACACCACCCGGGCCTGTGTCTTCGCCGCTCAGCGTTCAACTGAAGCGAAGCAAGTCGTTACTTGAATGAGATTTTCACTCTGCAGCGGAGTGTGCGCTGACATGAAACTTCCTGCAGATTAAAATTGTGTGCCGGACCGAGACTCGAACTCGGGACCTTTGCCTTTCGCGGGCAAGTACTCTACCAACTGAGCTGCCCAAGCACGACTCACGCCCCGTCCTCACAGGAGACGAGGTGCTGGCGGAAGTGAAGTTGTGAGGACGGGGCGTGAGTCGTGCTTGGGTAGCTCAGTTGGTAGAGCACTTGCCGCGAAAGGCAAAGGTCCCGAGTTCGAGTCTCGGTCCAGCAGACAGTTTTAATCTGCCAGGAAGTTTCAACTCGTTACTCGTCTGTAACCGAAACTTGCGCTACATTTGTATAAAATTCCTATTAATGGACTCCTACTACACACTCCAGTTTCGGTGTCTCAGCCCCATCTTCAAGTGCAACTATAAATTAAAAATGAAACAATATGTCTAAACACTACGAGCCATGAAAACGTTACTAGTAGTACAAGAGCAAATAAGGTCAAAAATATAAAGACTGCAATGAACATATATAACATGTCTAACTGAAGTTAAAACGCAGCATGTCTGTCGTACATGGTTCATCACATGAAGCACAGAAAAGTGACGATGCTAAAACCACCTTTCACATGTGCCTGATGTAGGGCAACCACATGTTACCACGCGCCGATGAGGGGTAAGAGTCTAAACAAACGCAAATAGAGCCGGATTAGAGACTACAGGAAAGGAGCTACATAGTAAAGCTACAACTAAGCCCTAAATAGCTTCGCGTACTCAAGGCCAACAGATGCCAGGTTTGCAGAGACCTGTCATTGATAGGCAGCACGTAAACTGACATAGCGGCAACGAACAAAAACTATCCAAGTATCCGTAACTAATCAGCTACACCTCTGAAAAACGACCCGACCGCAGCGTCTGCCTCATACCAGTTACTCGTAGAAAGAGACAATGTGTCCCGTCTACCAACGGAACGGGAACTGAGTTACGTGACTACAAGCTGCGCTATAGTAAGCACGGCTTGAGGAGTGCCCCACTCGAGCAAAAGAGAAACTGAGATGAAGTTCAAAGTGAGTAAAACAGTAATGAGCAGCTGAAGGAAACAGCCCATGTACGAGAGATGCATATCCCATAAGAAACATGGTGGACCACGCCCAAAGTAATAAAAAAAAAAAAAAGACCTGAGGTCTTGAGGTAAAATCAATAGAATCAACAAACAGAAAGCTTACACAGATCATATCTAATGTCAAACCAGCGCTATATGTTGAGGGCTATCACTGATAGAAAGCATGCAAATTGACAACTGCAACAAATGAAAACACAATTCAGACATCCGTAACTACGAAACTAAACGTCTGAAAAAGTGCCAAATAATGTCCAATATGATTTTTCTTGTGAAATATTTCTTACTTTTTCACTGTTGACAGAGTTTTCTTAAAACACGTGTATCTATTTAGTTCATTTTTACGAATAGTGTAGGCCTGCTCTATGTACAACGTAAATACCTTGTGCTTTCAGTTATTTCGTCTCGCTTGTAGGTGAACAGTGGAAGGAACAATGCCAGGACCTCGTCCAACCTTTTCAGCGTGTCAAGAAAACAGAGAAAGCAACACAATGAAGATTAAGAAGACACGAAAGCACGAAATCTAACTCTACACCAAGAGTGAACTCCGCCAGAATTTCATAACTTGCAATTTTAGCAGACGCAGTAAACAGCTACTGATCCTGCGCATGTGCATGCGCAGTGTACAACATACTCGGAAATTTAGAACTCTATACTCGGCAGTCTAAAGATCACTGACGTCACAGACACTCTCGACGTGGTTGGTTACTGATTTACTCGCAGGCATGAAGGGATCAAGCACTTTGAGTAGTCGATTTTGACCAGAAAGTCGCTCATGTAAAACGGGATTAAGAGGGGTCCTCGTGAAGTGATATTAAGGCAGATCTTGGACGTGCCCGTGACCGCGCTGTGAATTAAGTTGCCCGATTTCTTTGTGTACTATCGCGGACCGTCCGTGTCTACAAGCAATGCTGTATCGCTCGCAGGCATGTAACGTGTTGTACGAACAGTGATCGTAAAAAAGAATCCTAAATCACAGGGACTGTAGAAATGTGTGATGCCTTCTCAATAACATTCAGTTTCAAACTACAGGAATTGGTAGTGTCACTCAATGCAGGTCCATCTCAGCCAGTTTCAGAGCGAACGGGAACTGATTGCAATGGATGTTTGAAGTCGTTACCCGCAAAAGACCATTGCTCACAGCGTCATTTAAAGCAGCATATCTTAACTGGGTCGAACAAAAAGAATGGAGAGCAACTGACTTGAGAGGTGCAATGTGGTCCGAACAACTGCGATTTTGCGGTTTTTCGAACGGTGCGTCAGTTGTACGGACGTGATCAACACACGCTACGTGGGAATTGTAGTTCAGGCCAGAGGTGGGTTCTGTAATATTTTGGGAATATTCTTCGTATCGTGAACATGAACTCGGATGTTTATTAAACACTCTTGGTGACGAAGTGTTATATTTTCATCTACATCTTCGTGATGAGTGTGTTGTGGACACTCCCGTCTTCCAAGAAGATATAAGCTGTGTTCTCGGAGCTGCACGCACACGCCGCGCGGGATTAGCCGAGCGGTCTCAGGCGCTGCAGTCATGGACTGTGCGGCTGGTCCCGGCGGAGGTTCGGGCATTGGTGTGTGTGTTTGTCCTTAGGATAATTTAGGTTCAGTAGTGTGTAAGCTTAGGGAATGCTGACCTTAGCAGTTAAGTCCCATAAGATTTCACACACATTTGAACATATTTTCCGAATCAGTTTTGCCTGCTTGTCATTGAATCGTTTTCCTCGAGGTGATTCATAATGTTGGAACATGTTCCCAAATCGTATTGCAAATCGACGTTAGTGATATGGATTTGTAATTCAGCAGATTACATGTGTTTCCTTTGTTGGGTATTGGTGTGACTTGTGCAACTTTCCAGTCATTGGGTACGGGTCTCTCGTCGAGTGAGCCCTTGTGTACGACTGCTAAGTATGGAGCTATTGTATCACCATGCTCTGGAAGGAAACTAACTGGTATATTGCCTCATATTTATATGACATTTACAATTATACATTTGTTGTACATACTTAGGAAAAGTAACTGGTCCTCCTTTCACTTACTTCTCTTTACAAACGTAGCAACTACAATGCTGCACCACAGCTGTTATTAAAAATCAAAATTGCAGAAACGTATATAAAACAAGGTGAATACGTGCAGCACTGTCTTGCAGACAATAAGCGTCGTCCCAAAATCACATGGGTGTCCCGGTTTGATGCTGCCTTTCTTAAGTGTTTTAAGCTGCTTCGCTACACCGAGGATATCTACTACTAAGTTATTCATGTTGGCAGATGTTGATTCGAATTTAAGAGTATCTACTTCGTCTTGTTTGATGAATTTCGGAAAACCGTGCTTAGTAACTCTGCTTTAGTGGCAGTGTCATCAATAACATCATCATTGTTATCGCGCAGTGAAGTATTGATTGCAGTTTGCCATAGGTGTAGTTTACATATGACCAGAATCTCTCTGGATTTCCTGCCAGTCTTCGGGAGAGACTTTCATTGTGGAAGCAAATAAAAGCATCTGAAACCGAAGTCTGTGTTAAGTTTCGATCTTCAGATAACATCGCACATCTGGGGGATTTTGCGTTCTTTTCAATTTGGCATGCTGATTTCGTTGCCTGTGGAATAGTGTTCTGACCCGTTTTGTATACCATGGGCGATCAGTACTTCATCTTCCTAAGTTTCTTTTTGTATGTATCTCTCAAATGCCGTCGATACTAATTATTTTACATTTAAACCATTTCAGGTTTACGCTTACATAGTCAGATTAGACCAAGAGGAGACTGTCTCTAGGAAGGTGTCAAGCAAATTTTTTTTTTTAAATTGACGTATTTTGGGTTCTTTTTTTGTAGGTTTGGGTGTTACGGTATTTAGTCTAGCTACAATAACCTTGTGGTCACTAATCCCTGTAACTGTCATGATGTTGCCTATTATTATAGGATTATTTATTGCTAAGAAATCAAGTACGTTTTCACAACCACTTACACTTCGAGTGGGCTCCTGAACTAGTTATTGGATTTTATTCGGGTTTGTAATCAATGAGATAACAAGTACCATCTAAAAACGTGACGTTTCATTTAGCTGCATCCTCCCCTTCTGGGTGTGAATGTATTTTGTGTATTGAATCAGGGATCTAGAAACGACGGATAAGCTTCGTCCGGCCGTAGCCCTCAGTGGTTCACAACCCCACAACAGGCCACAGTAGTCCACCCACCACACCGCCGCTCCACACCGAACCCAGGGTTATTGTGCGGTTCGGCACCCAGTGGATTCCCCCCCCCCCCCCCCCCCCCCCCCCCTCACCCCGGGAACGTCTCATACGAGACGAGAGTAACTCCAAATGTTTGCGTGGTAGAGTAATGATGGTGTACGCGTACGTGGAGACAGTTTTTGCGGAGCAATCGCCGACATAGTGGCACTGAGGCTGAATAAGGGAACCAATCCGTATTCGCCGAGGCAGATGGAAACCGCTTTAAAAAACATCAACAGGCTGGCCGGCACACTGGACCTCGACACTAATTTGCTGGGCGAATTCGTGCTGGGGACCGACACACCTTCCCGCTCGGGAAGCAGCACTTCAGACCGCACGTCTAGCCGGGCGGGCCCTGTTCTGGGCGCTTTAATATACTAGGGTTGACTGAAAAGTAATGCCTCCACCTTCGTAACTCTTCAACAGTTGGCAAAATTGGTATGCGGCAGGTATTGGCTTGTTCCGTAGCCTCTTCTCTACAGTTCCAGTTGGCGGGAAGCCTTAGCATTGAACGGTTGTGTTGTTACAGTGTTAAGTATGGAACCCTGTGCAGACGGTCCGTCAATGCGATTTAAGCAACGTGTAGTCATTGAATTCTTGACAGCAGAAGGTGCACCCCAAAGGAGATTCATCAGAGAATGAAAGCAGTCTATGGTGATTATGTTGATGTGAGAACTGTGCGTCGTTGGGCGAGTAAGTTTAAAGATGTTGAGGCGGGAACATCTGGCCAACAAAGATTTGGACGTCCTGTGACAGCAACCACCGAGTTTCACAAGCAAAATGTTGACAGATTGATTCAGGATGATCGTCGTATCACTCAGAGAGAAATTAGAAGCACAATCGGCTTTGCACAGGAAGGTGTGGGTCACGTTATTTCTTTTCTTAGCTATCGGAAGATGAAAATGCCAAACCTCAGACTTCACGTGCCACCACAGCAGAACTTCAGAGACTGAATCTTACCACGGCACGGCATCCTCCATGCAGTCTAGATTTAACACCGTCTCACTTTCATCTGCTTCCGATAATGAAAGTCGATCTGCGGGGACATCATTATGCTTCTGATGAAGACATTGAGAGAACTGTGAGACTGTGGTTGCGGAAATCAGAGTGTCGACTTCTTCCGTGACGGCTTCAGAAAACTTGTTCATCGTTGGCAGAAATGTATTCCATTGCCTGGTGATTATGTGTAAAAGTGAATATTGGTAATTCAAGATCACGTTCTAAGGATTATTTCTGCGTTCGATTTATTAAAATATTCCCATCCAAACCCAATAGCGAAGGTGGAGGCATTACTTTTCAATCAACCCTCGTAATTGTCACGTAGTGTATTTGTGTTCAGCAATGTCTTTAACATAAGTAATGTACTAAATTACTAATGTCCTACCGTTTTAAAGACTAATTCTGACTAAACTTAAATGTTTAGCTTGACGTATGTCTGAAATATCAAACGTCACAGAGTGTCCATGTTGCGGCCAGGGACAGAAAGGTCTTACACGAAATACGAAGTGCAGTGTAGACGGCAGGAGGCAGCTGCTGGGATAGCACGACCTCCGAGCCGGCCAATCGGTTGACTTGGAGGAGGACGCACGGACACAGGGAGCAAACCGGACGCAACAGATTGAGGCAGCTGCCATGACGTCAGGGGTGCGTGCGGTCGCCAGGTGCAACTCGGCGGGCCGAGCTGAGCCGAGGCGTGGCTGCCGGTGCCAGCCAGCACAAAAGCGCCGCCGGCGCCAGCTGCACAGCTGCTGCGCGCTCCTCAGCGGCGGCTACCTGGCTGCAGCCTGTGGAACACGGCTGAGCGCAAAATATCCGTGTTGGTTGTGACGTGTGTGGAACTGCATCTTCCAGTTGCAGGCGTGCCTGCAGAGGAAACAGCGATCGTTGAAATTAACTTTTCTGGACAGCCACATGTCGCAACCAGCATGATTATTTTTAACTGTTTAACTTTATAATTTCATAGCGGCATCGTCAGAAACTGTGGAAATTACACTGTAAAATATGCAACAAAGTTTGACATTAGGTAATCTTACATTCACTGGAAGGATATATTTCACTACTGGATATTAAAATTGCTACACCAAAAAGAGATGCAGATGATACACGAGTATTCATTGGAGAAATATAATATACTACAAATGACATGTGATTACATCTTCACACAGTTTGGGTACATAGATCCTGAGAAATCAGTACCCAGAACAACCACCTCTGGCCGTAACAACGGCCTTGATACGCATGGGTATTGAGTCAAACAGCGCTTGGATGGCCTGTACAGGTACAGCTGCCCATGCAGCTTCAGCACGGTACCACAGTTCATCAAGAGTAGTGACTGGCGTATTGTGACGAGGCAGTTGCTCGGCCACCATTGACCAGACGTTTTCAGCTGGTGACGGATCTGGAGAATGTGCTGGCCAGGACAGCAGTCGAACATTTTCTGTGTCCAGAAAGGCCCGTACAGGACCTGCAACATGCGGTCGTGCATTATCCTGCTGAAATGTAGGGTTTCGCAGGGATCGAATGAAGGGTAGAGCCACGGGTCGTAACACATCTGAAATGTAACGTCCACTGTTCAAAGTGCCGTCAATGCGAACAAGAGGTGACCGAGACGTATAACCAATGGCACCCCATACCATCACGCCGGGTGATACGCCAGTATGGCGATGACGAATACACGCTTCCAATGTGCGTTCACCGCGATGTCGCCAAACACGGATGCGACTATCATGATACTGTAAACAGAACCTGGATTCATCCGAAAAAAAGACGTTTTGCCATTCGTGCACCCAGGTTCGTCGTTGAGTACACCATCGCAGGCGCTCCTGTCTGTGATGCAGCGTCAAGGGTAACCGCAGCCACGGTCTCCGATCTGATTGTCCATGCTGCTGCAAACGTCGTCGAACTGTTGGTGCAGATGGTTGTTGTCTTGCAAACGTCCCCATCTATTGACTCAGGGATCGAGACGCGGCTGCACGATCCGTTACAGCCATGCGGATAAGATGCCTGTCATCTCGACTGCTAGTGATACGAGGCCGTTGCGATCCATCACGGCGTTCCGTATTACCCTCCTGAACCCACCGATTCCATGTTCTGCTAACAGTCACTGGATCTCATCCAACGCGAGCAGCAATGTCGCGATACGATAAACCGCAGTCGCGATAGGCTACAATTCGACTTTTATCAAAGTCGGAAACGTGATGGTACGCATTTCTCCTCCTTACACTAGGTTCAAATGCTTCAAATGGCTCTGAGCACTATGGGACTTAACATCTGAGGTCATCAGTCCTCTAGAACTTAGAACTACTTAAACCTAACTAACCTAAGGACTTCACACAAATCCATGCCCGAGGCAGAATTCGAACCTACGACCGTAGCGGTCGCGCGGTTCCAGACTGTAGCGCCTAGAACCGCTCGGTCACACCGGCCGGCCTTACACCAGGCATCAAAACAACGTTTCTCCAGGCAACGCCGATCAACTGCTGTTTCTGTATGAGAAATCGGTTGGAAAATTTCCTCATGTCAGCACGCTGTAGGTGTCGCCACCGGCGCCAACCTTATGTGAAAGCTCTGAAAAGCTAATCATTTGCATATCACAGCATCTTCTTCCTGTCGGTTAAATTTCGCGTCTGTAGCACGTCATCTTCGTGGTGTAGCAATTTCAATGGCCAGTAGTGTATTTCATATGCAATATGGTATCTTAGTTTAAAACACACTGGTTGACTTGTTACATTGTCGGCAACAGAGATAAGTTGGCTGTACAGCAGTGCTTGTAACGTCTGTGTCAATGTGTGTTCAGAGATAATGTAGTAGTCTCATTGAGCGAGATTAGATCCTATATATACACAGACGGAGAATGACAGCTTACACGATGTGCTACCTCTGCGCCACTGATTAACAAAGAAACGTTTACTGGCGGACCAAGTCAACTGTAAAGACTGATACACTTATAAAACAGTCTTCATATGAATCCTCAAGTCCCGCTTTGGCAGGGGAGACATTTAAAATAGTCTCTCCTCCAAATTCAGTGATAAATGCTCCGTAGCGTTATAACTACATTCAATAATATTCCGGAGTCCGACTACTGTATTTAAAAACGTGCAGTAGTAACAGTTAATGTACAGTCTAACTGCTTTACGCCAACTGTCGCAGGTATTGATATAAAGGCAAACCAGAATTACGGCTCAAAGCTAAGCAGGTCAGAAGTGATACCAAAATCATAATTTTTGAAGTTTCCACAAAAACAAATGTAGCTCATGATTGTAGGCTTATATAAAACTCACCAGTCCTCTGTCTTCCGTGAACACTATCTGCAGATAACTACATCAGTTACCTCGCTATCTTATATAAGGTCCACGGCGTCATTTCACGTAGTACGTGCACTAAGATGCGAGATACATCTTATAAAATCGGATATGATTAATACTAACTCCACTACCTAACGGGAAACATACTCTTGCTGGCTTTTCGTGCTGGAAGGATAACTTTCTCAATCAATGCGCATTTCTAACATCCTATATCTAAAATATGTGTGGCGTGATTTACTTCATCGTCAGCCAGTGTTGTATTATAGCTAGCCACTCAGTTAGCAGTCTTGGCTTCCAGTGCCTACCGAAACGTGTGCTTGTATCCTTTGCCGCAGTTAGTGAATCGCACACGAACTCCTTCAGCAATAATATTAGGGCCATTCTGTAGTATCCGTTCTGTGCAGGCATACTCACACTGATCAGCCAGAACATTATGGCCTCTAACCTATTGTCGATCTAAAGCCGTCCAGGCTATAGCATCACCTGGCGAGCAGTTACTGCGAGTCACACACTCGCACGCTGCATGTAGTATCAAGGAGCGTGTTGTCCGTGTGTAGAATGAGGTAGGCGCGCGATCTGTCTGAGTTTGACAGAGGGCAGATCGTGATGGGCTGGAGGCTCGGCACGAGCATTTTGGAAACGGCACCACTTGTCGGGTGTTCGAGGAGTGCTGTGGTGGGCGTCTTCAACACGTGGTGAAGCCAAGGTGAAACCACGTCCAGAAGTCGTGGGGTTTGGCGGTCACCCCTCATTACACATGTCGAACGTCATAGGCTGGGCAGACTGGTGAAAGAGGACAGGCGGAGAACTGACACCAGGCTTTAACGCTGGGCAGGGTACAAGTGTGTCTTAATACAAGGTGTAACGAACACTCCTAACGATGGACTTCCGCAGCCTGAGACCTTTGCCTGTGTCAATGTTAATACCACGACATCGGCAACTACAGTTGAAATGGGCACGTAACCATCGTCATTGGACGTTGGTGCAGTCGTAGAGCGTTCCATGGTCTGATGAATCCCGATACCTTCTTTATCACGCCGATGGGAGGGCGCGAATGCGTCGTTTTCCAGGTGAACAGCTCCATGACAGTTGTACTGCGGGACGGAGACAAGTTGGCGGCGGCTCTGATATGCTCTGGGGAACATCCACGTGGGCATTCCTGGGTCCATTGGTGCTCGTGAAAGGTACCATGACGGCCAAGGAGGATTGTATTCTGGGTGCAGACCACGTACATCCCTTCATCACGATGGTGCTTCCCGAAGGCAGTGGCAATTTTGAACAAGATAATGCGCCATGTCACAAAGTCAGGAGCGTGACGGAGTGGCTGGAGGAACACAGCGATGAGTTCCAATTAATGTGCTGGCCTCCAGCTCGCCGTATCTGAAACCGATGGAACACATCTGGGATGTGATTGAACGTGGCGTCAGAACTCATCGCTCACCTCAAACGAATTTACTGGAATTAGGTAACTGGTGTGTGCAGATTTGATACCAACTCCCTCGAGCGACCCACGAAGGCGTCATTGCTTTTCTTCTGGCTGATATACAGCAAAGCGAGACCATATGCAATCTTACATTAAGCTTAAGAACATAGTTGATTTACAATATGGTAACTTACGTTTAAAATGCAGTACTTGGCTCATTATATTGCCGGCGTCACGTTATTTTGGGATGCCGCATATTAACCGTATAGCGCTTAGCGTATTTTGAGTGTTATTACTTCGCTGCTACAGACAGATCACCTTCAGAAGTAACGTCAAAATTTGGGTATGTGTTTTAAAGACATCTTAACAATTTTGATACTAGGATCTGAAGCTGTCTTAAAGATGTGAAGAGAAATGATATTGTGCTTTTTCGCCACAGTATCACGGCTCAGATTCCACTTTACTTACATTTCTTCGGTAGCGGGATAAGAAGTGACAGCCAACAATTTTTTTCCCTTTTTATGTTGTACTTATTCATATTGTTCAATGCATTCTAACGACACTGTATAGGAAACTGTCTCACGCAGAAATAATTAGATTAACGCAAGAGTTTGAGAACCCGCATAAAATGGAGGAAATTAATCAGACTGCCAGTACAAATTTTATCTGTATATGAACGTAGTATCAGTATGTGTACACCGACTGGTAGTTTACTCAAACACACAAATTTATCTACCACTTATCTCGTAAACACATCACCACAAAATCGCAGAAATTGTCTGTACAATCCAAGACTTTGTAATACCACGTCTCAATAGTCTTCAACGTATAAAGTGCCACGTATCCATATGACATTTACAGTTGTATGTTGGTTGTACATACTTATGAAAAGTAACTGGTCCTTCTTTCACATACTACCCTTTACATCCGTAGCAACCACAATACTTGCACCATAGCTGTTACTAAAACTCAGACGTGCAAAAACGTATGTAAAACGAGGCGAGCAGTGCAAAATTCAAGTTTCGCTATTACCGCAAACTACAGACGAGCAGCGTTGTCCCAAAATCATTAGACTAGCCCGTTTGGATGTTGAGAACACGCGCAGTAGTCTATGATCACTCCATATATATATATATATATATATATATATATATATCGGCACCAGACAGTAAGTTGGCTGTACAACAGTTGTTCCAACGTGTATGCAAAGATAATGCAGTGTTCTTACTGAGCGCGACAAAGCCCTATAAATATGGTCACTGGTTCGAATCTGTTTCACGAAAAACCAGCACATTTCAACTACTACTTTAACTATGAAATATGGAAAACTACTGCCATTTTTTGCGAAATTAATGATGTATTTTTTAAGATTTGTTTTGGCAGATATTGCAGCACAATGACATTTTGTCCAGAGCAGAAATGACATGGCTATATACGCGCCCATAAAAGCGGCTATTGAAATGTAAGTTTGAATTTCCCGTAGCAATATGAATTTCGTAACAAATGACAGTAGTTTACCATATTTCGATGTTCAAGTGGTTCAAATGGCTCTGAGCACTATGGGACTTAACTTCTAAGGTGATCAGTCCCCTAGAACTTAGAACTACTTAAACCTAACTAACCAAAGGACATAACACACATCAATTCCCGAGGCAGGATTCGAACATGCGACCGTAGCGGTCGCGCGGTTCCAGACTGTAGCGCCTAGAACCGCTCTGCCACACCTTTCGATGTTAGGGTGGTAGTTGAAATGCATTGTTTTTTCGTGAAGTAGATGCGAACCAATGAGTATATATACGAGGGTCGTTCCGTAAATCATGGCAACTATGGTATATCTTGCGATAATGCGACAACATGAGAATTCCACGATGTGGATTGAATTGGTACGGCAGTGTGTGAATGGTTTCCTCAGTTGCGGAATGAGGTCGAAGTCGCGTGGACTGAGATCTGGTGAGTAGGATGGGTGGGGGAGGATCCATCTTGTAGCACTGCCAACCTAACACTGAATGTTTCGGGCTCTGGCACCGAGCCATTCTCACATGCGCTCGCAGTCTGTTAATTTCGGTAATGTTTGCTTCCTGAGGAGCTAACTGAATGTGAAGCAGTTGTCCCAAGGTCTGGAAAGCCGACAACGGCCGGGAAGGTAGTTTGCTGGCCACATGCCCCTTGACACGGCATCCGATTGTCAGGAATATCACGTGACTTGAGCTGCAGGCGATTTTGCGGGCAGTAACGGTCGGTAACTCGTGATCTTCTGGTCCTCATGGCAGTATAGTTTTTCTTAGTGCTATTTAAATCGTTTTAAAGAATTTTTTGTCGCTCTGCCTACTAAGGATTGTTGTCAACATCGATAGGAGGGCAAGTAACAGCTAAAACATTGGTAGTGTCGCCAAACAACTCATTCTCAGTTCTACGTCCATCCGAATTCGATGACCCTGATATTTACACTATGGTCTACCAAGTCTGCCTGAGAGGGCCATCTGTCTCCCCATCCATATTGTACTATTAGGACTGCATTCATACTACAGTGAGATATTAATGGAGCAGCTCAGATACCCTGAAGGATTGACGCTTCTAAGAAGTAGAACACTTTTTCCGTGCAATAACAAATTTTCATTGTACTATTTGCTGAAGGGTTGTGTCTTCCATGGGAAAGATGAACCTCGTGGTAGGAAAGCTAAATGTCGTAACATGTAGAAGATTGATGTGAGACAACACGTACCAGGTACTGAGCCGGGAAGCTGAGTTTCATGGCCCTGCTGCTTACGCTATGATGTACCAAGTCTGCGTGAGGGGATTATCAGTTTCCGTACCCAGCCCCCTCATTCACAGCTCGATTCCCAACTACCCAGAGTCTACTAAACCACCACACTGAAGAAACTGGCAAAAATGTTCAAATTTTAATGCAAGACATCTGATAGTTAAGGGGTTCAAACTCTCATTTCTCTGTTCTTTGCCAGCCGGATTTCGGCTATGAAAATTCTTTCACACTTCGTTTCGAACTGGCTTCATTCCACATAAACGCTAGTTTTACAGTCGCTCAAAGCTGAGTCATTGTAGATTAGAAAATTTAATAACAGTTAATCCTCTAAAAGTTACACCAATCTACAACGCATTCCTAAGAATATTGAGTTGAAATTGAAACAGAAAAAAAACAAAGTAATTGTGAAGGAGACAGATGTATAAAGGGAAACCTAAATCTAATCTGTATGCCCAGACGAGGATTTAAACTGATCAACACGAGTTTAGAGTCTTAAAACTGTGTGTGTGTGTGTTTTTTTTTTGGGGGGGGGGGGGCTGGGGAGGTTGGGTTGGTGTTATTTATCACTCTACTGACTGGTTTGATGCAGCTCTCCTGTGCCAATCCCTCCATCTCAGAGTAGCACTTGCTCCCTACGTCGTCAATTACTTGTTGATTATATTTCAGATTGTCTTCCCTACAGTCCCTTCTTCTTGTCAGTGTTTTCCATATATTCCTTTCCTCACCCATTCATTGGAGGACATCTTCATTCTGTACTGTATCAGTCCACTTGATTTTCAGTATTCCTCTGTAGCACTGAATCTCAAATGCTTCGCTTCTCCTCTGTTCCGGTTTTCTTACAGTCCATGTTTCACTACCAAACAATGCTGTGCTCCAAACGTTCACTCTCAGACATTTCTTTCTCAAGTTAAGACCGATATTTCGTAGATTTCTTTTCGCTAGAAACGCCCTCTTTACCAAGGCTAGTGTGTTTCTGACGTCCTCTTTGCTTCGTCTTGCATGCGTCATGTTACTTCCAAGGTAGGACAATTCCTTCACTTCATTTACTTCTTGGTCATCAATTTTGATGCTAAGTTTATCGCTAATCTCATTTCTGCTACTGCTTATTACTTTCGTCTTTCTTCAATTTACCCTCAGTCCATATCGTGTAAACAGTTCATTCCATTCAACATGTGCTGTAATTCTTCTTCACTTTCACTGAGGATGGCAATGTCATCAGTGAATCTTATCATTGACATCCTTTTACTCTGAATTTTAATCCCACTCTCGAATATCTTCTTTATTTCCCTCATTGCTTCTTCGACGTATAGATTGAACACTAAAGTGGAAACAGCGTCTCTTAAAAGCTGCAGACGATAAAAATTAGCGAAGGAGATGTCAATACGTCCGACATGACGAAAGAGATGTACCGATTTATTTACTGTCGTTTACTTGACCAGCTGTGTAGTAACATAATGTGAAAGCCGTAGTATGGTGACATGAACGTGCTAACCTGATAAATCCACTAAGAATTACTTACCGCGGTATCATCCTTTTGTATTCAATATTTTCTAAAATTATGGGAGACTATACAGAAAGATAAGAAGTCATGATTGTCTAACTTTCGCCGTTTCATTCTGAAAGAGAGCGGTAGACATTCAAAATAAGCTGAGGCTTTGTGGGAGAAGAGTAGAGTATCGACTCTTCTCGAGAAAAGATTTGTAATTCAACAGACGAGGAAGAGTGGAGCGTGCAATCAAAACAGAACCACGCAACTGTCTTCTCCCCGACGGATGTGTGGGCGTTTCCGGTAATGCACATGATTGCTGATAATCTCTGGTCGCTACAAACGAGGCCCTGGAAGTTGTCAGTTCCCGTCTGAGCTACAAGAGGCCATCGGTGCAGAGAGTCGACACGTGCGCGATGTGGAAAGCATTTAGAAATTGTAAGTTGTTGGTAATTGCACGCTGACAAATAGCTCCGTGAGTGATTTGAAATTTGTCATTCTGCTTCAGAGGTGACTTTGTTAGCGAGTGAGTTGCATGACTAACGAGAGCTAACTTTTCAGTGAATGAAGTGGGCGTTAATGCATTGTTTATCGTGAGGTCTCAACAAACTATGATTACGATTTAAGGCGATTAAACGTCGGAGTTGTGGCACTAATTCGATCATAACGTTTGACACACTGTCCAAGAGCTACCGCCAAGCGTTAGCCGGCTAAACGTAAGTGTCACAGCAACATTGGCTGCTGTCTCCAATACGGAGTAGGCCTTATGAACTGGGTTAGCACAATCGTTTATTCTAATGACTAAGTTGTGGTATATTCTCCGATTCCAAAAGTACTGGCTTCTTAAGATTCAACAGAAACAATGTAGTATATTCGTAACAAGTTCACTTCTTTGTGTAGCACGTTCTCCTTGTAACTATCCACTATCTGATCAAGTATAATACTATCCTCTAACACTAGCACCAGCTCCAGCTACATTTCCGAACACTGCTCTGAAGGTCGCAACTTTCGGTCAAATATAGCTGCATCAAACCTATCGCTGTAAAATCCAGGACACATCCACTAAATCTGCATGTTAATGTACGAAGCTTGGAAGTGGCGATAATATTCAGCGTTTGAGTCACGGAGAACTTTCCTTAACTATTCCCCGATTTCCACTATCTACGAGTAAACATTTGGACTTTGAAGTCACGCAAATGCCTGACACAGCGCAACCCTGTTCTCCAGCAGGGTGTGATGCTGACTTGTCTTCGCCTCGCTGTCTTGTATTGCTAACAGCAACATTTATACTCTTCGAACCGCCTTGCGTTGTGTGGCGAACGGTACTTCGGTACCGGTACTATCTCCTTCCTTTCCTGTTGCATTCAACTGTTGAACCTTTGATGCCTTTTAGCTGACCAGTCCTAATGCTGCAAAGTGATTCGCTTGTTTCTCTCCCACTTGCAACGCCATTGGTTTTGCTTCTTCTGCAAAATCTTGTTATTGTATTTCTCCTGTTTCAATATTATCATTGTGATCGTCTTGCCTGTTTTTGTGATAAGAGGCCCGCTGTTTTTAACTTATTTATTATTTTTCTGAACGTTTTATCTTCTTCATTTTTTGTTCCTGACAATGTTTCTCTTCCGAGATAGGAGGAAGGGCTACATCGGTCATAAACTTTTCAAGCCTGTTTATTGTAGATCGATTTCAGCTACTGTGTACCTGTCTTAAGAGCTACATGAATAAAAGAGTTAATGAATCAGGCACTAAAATATAAATTGAAAACAGATCACGAATACATCAGATTGTAAAACGTAAATTTACATACAAATTACATCCAATTCATAATGAGTCACTGTAAATAAAATCGCTGATGATACCACAATGACATTATCTGATGGAAACAAACCTGAATGTTTATTTCGCTTTCCTTTACTGTGCATCTGATTTCTTCTGATTTAACTATCTTATGCGACCTTCATTGAAGACTGAGTTACTGTTCTTTTCTTGTTATTTTATCATGGATTCACCGTCCCTGATAACACTGTCTTGTCTGTAATGTTTGCGTATTCATTGTATTTAGGTCTTTATTTCTTGTTTTGTGAGTCGTATGTCAGTAAGGTTGACGAGATGTTTATAGACTCTGTGGTTTATTTGCCTTCTATCCCTATGTTGAACGGTGTTATTTTGTATAAAAAATGTGTTTCGATATCGTTGTGTCAGATACATCTCTCAAAGCGTAAAGACTCTAAACTCCCTCCCAGAACACATTCACCTATCCGCCATTTTGTTTTCGGATCTTGTAAACAGTGGCACAGTGAAAGTTTCCAAGTGGTGCAATTTCTTACAGTGAAGATATCGGAGAAATCAGGAAAAGTAAGAGAATAAATAGTGCGCGTGCGCGCGCGCACACACACACAAATGTTCCACTCAGAATAAAATAAAACTAACTAAAGTTTCCCCAGTCATAAATTTTGAGCCCGCCGGTGTGGCCGAGCGGTTCTAGGTACTTCAGTCTGGAACCGCGCGACTACTACGGTCGCAGGTTCGAATCCTGCCTCAGGCATGAATGTGTGTGATGTGCTTAGGTTAGTTAGGTTTAAGTAGTTCTAAGTTCTAGGGGATTGATGACCCCAGATGTTAAGTCCCATAGTGCTCAGAGCCATTTGAACCATTTTCAACCATAAATTTTGGATGTAAATAACTTTCTACATTAAGTCCCCTATGGCTATAGATGACAGGCTGCGAAAAAAAACTGCTGTAATGCAAAACAGGGAAGAACCACAGCCTATGGTAACAAGATATATACAAAAACTTTTGTCTGTTATCAGTTTTGTAAACACGTTTTTCTTAGAACTAAAAATACTGTATGTCCAGATAGTACAGAGCAATCTTCCTGTTCTTTAACAGAAAGAAGACAAGAAAGAAACGCTGATCATGCTGTAACTTCACCAAAATGTGACTGGGTAAAAATAAGAAAAACTTGAGTTTCGTCAAGGTGGAACCCATCCGAAAAATTCTTGGGCCAAAACATTATGATCACCTGCTTAATAGCATTTTGATACACGTCTGGAGCGCAATACAGCAGCGATTCTGCGTGGTATGTATTTGACAGGTCCTTAGTGAGGTTCTAGAGGTATGTAAGAGGGCTGTTGTTAAAATACAAACATATCGATATTTATCTATAGAATATCGATGTACATCGGCGACATTAATTTCATTGATATATCGATAACGAAAGTGCAATATCGAGTGCCGATATTTTTGTTGTATACTGTATTTTTCGCAGTTTTCGCCAAATATTTTAAATTGTTCTTTTGAAATTGCTGTGTGTGAAGGAGTCTTATTACTTTTTGAGCCTTCATCACATCCAGTCTCTCTCTCTCTAACTGTGTGAAGCAAGTATAGACTGCAAGCACTTGAGGGTTGCGGTATGAATGGAGTAACAAGATTTCCGATGTGAAGAAATAGCGCACCTGTTGTGTTAAAAAATAGTGTGCTATTTCTTCACATCGGCATTCTTCAAGAACAGTTCCTGTAACTGATGAACAAAAATCTAAATTACAAGATTGGTCTTTGCGTTTGACGGAGACGTGCGAGGGAATTTGCTGACGCAATCGGCGGTCGGCGCTACCAGCAGAATTTGCAACGTTTAACTTACCACGCAAATTTTGACACTATAACTACTATGTCGCTGGCGTTCGCACAAATGAAGAAACAGGGACGTCGACATGACGTGTTTCAGACAAATCCGATATGCGACGAAACCGAACGACGGACCCATCAGACATCTTTTATTCTGCCACTTACATACAGTCACTATTGTTGGCAAAGTCGTTGTCGCCAAGCATGAACGTACATAGTTTTCCTTTCAATTCTTTCTCAAGGGGATAAGTAGGCTTGTTGATGTACGGAGTACCTAATAATAAATCGATAGTTAAAAATACTGCTCTAATACAGGCAATATAATCACATTGTGCAGTCGATACCTTTTCTTGTCGATTTATCGATGTACCGATGATTCTTTCGACATACCGTGAGCCGATAGTGAAATAATTTAAAATATCAGTATATCGGATTCCAGATATTTTTAACAATATCAACAGTCCTAGTATGTAGCACCAGATGTCTTCCCACAGGTGAAGCAATTCCCGTAAATCACGGACCACTGGTTTGTGGGCGCTGAGTTAGCGTCTCATAGCATCCCAGATGTGTCTCATCGGGCTTAATCATGCACATTCGGTGGGAAAGACATCAACGTGATTTGACTATGATGCTCCTCAAACCACAGTAGTAGCACGATTCTGGACTTGTGACACAGACAGTTATCCTGCTGGAAGATGCCACCACTGTTGGGAAGACATCAAGCACGAAGGATTGCAGTCCCGGCGGAGGTTCGAGTCCTCCCTCGGTCATGGTTGTGTGTGTTTGTCCCTAGGATAATTTAAGTTAAGTAGTGTGTAAGCTTAGGGACTGATGACCGTAGCAGTTAAGTCCCATAATATTTCACACACATTTGAACATTTTGAACGAAGGATTGCAGGTGGTCCGCAAGATCTCAGCTGCCACAGTGCTTTTGATCACTAGCACAGACCACATGGAAGCCGAGGTGAATGTTCCCTATAGCATACGAGGTGAATGTTCCCTATAGCATAGTGCAGCCCCCAACAGGCAACGTCAGTGGCCTGGTGCAAGTTACCAGCAGCCGTTTACCTGGTTTAGGAAGTGTCCGGACGCGACTGTCGACCTGGTGTAGCAAAAAACGACGTTCATCCGTCCAGGTGACACGTTTCCTTTGGTCCGAGGTCTAATCTCGAATCTCGACCATGGTTTTTCTGTCCCAGTAGTTTTTCTTTCACAGGCTGTCATCTCTATCAACAGAAGACTTAATGTAGAAAGTTATTTACATCCAAAATATAATATGCGACTGGGAAAAAGTACGTTAGTTTTATTTTACTCTAAGTAGGAGGCTGGTGATTGTGTGCGTTGTGAAAAATTGCACTTGGAAACTTTCACTGTGTTACTGTTTACACGATCCGAAAACAAGATGGCGGACAGTTGAATGTGTTCTGGCAGGGAGTTTTGAATCTTGTTTTGACTTTAGGCTTGGTGTATTTGACGCAATAAGATTCAAATACACTTTTTATACAAAACAAAACCGTTAAATGTAGAGACAGAAGGCAAATGAACTACACATTATATAAACATCTCGTCAACCTTACTGACATACAACTCACAAAACATGAAGTAATTCTGCTACAAAAAGGACTTAAATACAGTGAAAACGCACCTAATGCAATCAAGATGGGAGCACATTGTCTGTTGCCAAGCCCCGTGTTGCATAACGTGCGCTTAACGATATGCTTCGAAACAAACGTGCCTGGATTAGCACAACACTCTGTCGTCAGACCTGCTACAGATCGTCGCCAATCCTGATTTACAGAGCGGGCGAGCCTCCTGTCCCACGTTCTGTAATTACGCTTTGACGTCCACCACGTTGTCGGATACTCAGGTTTCACAGTCATTCAGCCACTTTCCATAGAGACTCACGATAGTAGCACACGAACAGCCGATATGCTTCGCCATTTCCGAGATGGTCGTTCCCATGTGCTGACCCATAATAAAGTTGCATGTGTCGTCGGATTTCCCCATATGAGGCCAGTATCAACACTGGAAATATTCCCCATTCACCACTGCCCCGGTTATACGTCGTGAGCACGCAATGCCACCAGGTGTTACACTATGTGATCAAAAGCATCCGGACACCTTGCTGAAAATGACTTACAAGTTCGTGGCGCCCTCCATCGGTAATGCTGGAATTCAGCTTCCACTCTCGCAGGCATACGTTCAGTCAGGTACTGCAAGGTTTCTTTGGGAATGGCAGCCCATTCATCACGGAGTGCTGCACTGAGGAGAGTTATCGATGTCGGTCGGTGAGGCCTGGCACGAAGTCCGCGTACCGAAACTTCCCAAACGTGTTCTATACGATTCAGATCAGGACTCTGTGCAGGCCAGCCCATTGCAGGGATGTTATTGTCGTGCAAGCACTCCGCCACAAGCCGTGCATTATGAACAGGTGTTCGATCGTGTCGAAAGATGCAATCGCTATCCCCGAGTTGCTCTTCAACGGTGGGAAGCAAGAAAGTGCTTAAAACATCAATGTAGGCCTGTGCTGTGATAGTGCAACGCAAAACAACAAGGGGTGCAAGCCCCCTCCATGAAAAGCACGACCACATCATAACAACATCGCCTCCAAATGGCAGATGATATTCACCGGGCATTCACCAGAGCCACACCCTCCCATCGGATCGCCACATTGTGTTCCGTGATTCGTCACTCCACGCAACGTCTTCCGACTGTTCAATCGTGCAATGTTTATTCTCCTTAGACCAAGCGAGACGTCGTTTGGCATTTACCGGCGTGATGAGTGGCTTATGAGCAGCCGCTCGAAATCCAAGTTTTCTCACCTCTCGCCTAACTGTCATAGTACTTGCAGTGTATCCTGATGCAGTTTAGAATTCCTGTGTGATGGTCTGGCTAGATGTCTGCCTATTACACATTACGACCCTCTTCAACTGTCAACGGTCTCTACCAGCCAACAGACGAGGTCGGCCTGTACGCTCTTGTGCTGTACGCATCCCTTCACGTTTCCACTTGACTATCACATCGGGAACAGTGGACCTGTTGATGTTTAGGGGTGTGGAAATCTCGCGTACAGACGTATGACACAAGTCACACCTGATCACCTGACCACGTCCGAAGTCCGTGAGTTCCACGGAGCGCCTCGTTCTGCTCTCTCACGATGTCTAATGACTACTGAGGTCGCTGATATGGAGAACCTGGCGGTAGCTGGCAGCACAATGCACCAAATACGAAAACATATGTTTTTTGGGGGTGTCCGGATACTTTTGATCACATAGTGTATTCAATCTGCTCGCACGGTTGGCAATACTTTCTCGAATTGGTAATTTCCATTAGCGTTAATACATACTGCTCATTCAGTAACGTAATTTTATTTAAAATGGATCCAAGGTATAGCTTTTTCTTTCCACGGGCGATGTTGCTGTCACATATCTGCGATCCCACTGTCTATGAGGCGTTCAGCTCCCACAGAAAGATTTACTCCGTATAACTTTTTCTGATTTTTTCTTTCCTTTTGTTATTGTGGTAAATGTACAGCGACAACCTCCGCCCTACCGCTGGTACGCTATAAAAATGCGGACGAGCTCGGCTGTCGTCACTGAGTTCGCTTAACCTCGTCATCAATTCGCCACGCTCAATTTCACCCCCTCTCTGAAGACCATCCGCCTGAGGCTGATGTAGTTTGCCACGTGTTGTTTAGCTTCCTCTGTTAGCTACTTTGTTAAACCTACATGGGGAGGGGAGAGCCAGCTGTTAGAGAACCAATACCGTTCTGAGCGACGCTGAAGGTTATCACATGGTTATCGTTTTAACAAGGTGCGAGGGTAATCCGCCATTACAGATTATTGGGCCAGTTCATAAGGCAATATTTTAACAAAAATTGAATGTACAGTGAATGCAATTCGGACACCTAGATGGCTTTGAAACTTATTTAGCAAAAGAATTGCAGTGTTAACAATATGACATAGGGCAAATTTACATGCAGTAGTGCGCATTTGCCACGTGTTTTTAAAACATTAAAAACACCTATGTATTATAGGAGGTAAAGTATGACCTATTCACCTCCGTACAAAAGTGGTCAGCACGTTTGACCATTTTGCGGAGGACCTGGGTTCAGTTACTGGTATTTCTAGCGGATTTTCCTGTGGTAGGAGCAATGTAACAGAGTCCTTTCAGCCTCTTGGTTCAAATTTAAGATCTATTTAAATGAGAAGTATCGGATCCAAAGTCTATAAAGCTGTAAACGACCGAAGCAGCGGTGTGGTGATCCTATCGCATCGTATCCGAATGTCGACATGTGGCGGAGGACGGCTGCGCGACCGATCGGCATCGTGCGGTCCTCTGCGCCTGATGGCGGCGTTTAGTTTTAAAATATGAACTAATATAACTTTAAACGATAACCCGTTTGTATCAGAAGATGATTAAAATTCGTCTGGGTGTTGTACTGCATCATTGTATAAAATACGGTGGTGGTGGTGGTGGTAATATGGTCCTATGGGACCAAACTGTTGAGATCATTAATCGCTAGGCTTACACACAACTTAAATTAACTTACGCTAAGAACAACACACACACACGCACACCCGTGCCCGAGGAAGGACTCGATCCTCCAAGGGTGGGAGCCGCGCGAACCGTGACAAGGCGTTCGAGACCGCTCGGCTACCCCGCGTGGCTTAAAATACAGAGTGCCCCCAGGAGGAAAGGTAAATATTCAGGGATCTGACAGGAACCACCACTTGAAGCAAAAAAATTCCGATGGACGTATGCCCTGTTCCGAACTATTCCTGGTACAGAAAACATTTAATGTACAACGTTATTGATTTTCTACATTATTCAGTACATCGTCAGCTTGACGCATTTACTGATGTACGGGAAATAGTAAACATTAGAAAAAGTCCTCTACAAAAGTATGAATTGAAAAAAATACGCATTTTGATTGAATTCTGTATAAACGCGACTTCGTGGAAGGACTTAATAGATGGAAATGACGATTGTCATTTAACCAGTGACAGAATCCAGGTCGTGTTGCATTGCCGCCAAAGTGAAGACTGTAGATACGCTATAAGTGAAATGGGCACGAGTTTTCAGGATGTGATTTTCACCATAGAGGCGTTCGCGGGGCACTGATACAGTGTGGAAAGTCGCCGTTTAATGGCAGTAATTCAACAATGCGTATGCTGCTCCTGCACTGGCTGTTGAACTACATGTTCCGAAGAAAAATAGTAGCTTGAATGAATAATTCTTTCAACCGATGTGCTGAAAACTCTGGTGAACACTCTACGACTAGGAATCTGACCCGACGGCATCCTTCGACAGCAGCAGGAGCTCTACCATCGCAGAAGCCGTAAACGTACACCATATCTGCACGTTCTTCACTAGCGTAGATATGTGTCATTTTAGTCAGATGTGCACAAACACAGTTAACAGATGCTTCTCTCTGAAATTTCTCAGTCCCTCGCACTACTTTACTCACAATACCATTGATAGCTGCTCGCTCAACGGGCTAGTTTGGTGGCAGAATGATATCGCACGGAAAGAGGTTAAAAGCAACGAGACAGGCTGAGCGAGAATATAGCGTCAAAGAGGTCGAGTGTGAAGACACATACTTGCGAGCAACTAGGCAAAAAGCAAAAGCACAGTAAATGTGTTCTATCTCGGAAACCATTCGGAATAGGACAAATTTCCAGATGAAGATTCTTTCTTCAAATGAACTTTCTGTCTTCTCTCTGAATGCTGACGATTTCTCCTGAGATTATCTGTATGAAATACGTCAAAGTATATAAACTGTAAGGCCCACATTTCGGTGCATATAAACTTGGAATCTTCCAAAAAGTATCATGGATAAGTTTAGTACTGAAATTTTGAAAGCATACGTTCGTACGAGAGCAGGGGAACGTATTATTAGGGGCAGTCAAATGAAAACCGAACACCCGCCACAAAGGGCCCATGGAATGGATCGATTCAAAAGTAATAACCACACACGTTGAGACATTTACCGCACGATCAATTCCTGATGGGTCCACAACAGCACCAACTCTTGCGCTTCCTCGTCCAACTGAAACTGACTCCCACTCATGTCGTACTTCAGTCGCTAAAGATGTGAAAAATCATAGAAATGAGATTAGCGATAAACTTAACATTAAAATTTATGACCAAGAAGTGGATGAGGTGAAGAAGTTGCCCTACCTTGGAAGTAAAATGAATCATGCAAGACGAAGCAAAGAGGACCTCAGAAACACAGTAGCCCTGGTAAAGAGGGCGTTCCTAGCGAAAAGAAGTCTAATAACTATTAGTCTTTACTTCAGAAAGAAATATTTGAGAGTGAACGTTTGGAACACAGTATTGTTTGTTACTGAAACATGGACTGTAAGAAAACCGTAACAGAGAAGCGAAGCATTTGAGGTGCGGTGCTATAGAGGAATGTTGAAAATCAAGTTGACTGATACAATAAGGTACGAGGATAATCTCTACAGAATGGCTGAGGAAAGGAATATATGGAAAACACTGACAAGAAGAAGGGAAAGGATGATAGGGCATATGTGAAGACATCAGAGAATAATTTCCATGGTACTAGAGACAGCTGTATAGGTTAAAAGCTGTAGGGTAGAGTCTGAAATATTCTCAACAAATATTTGGCGACATGGGGTGTAAGTACTGCCCTGAGATGAAGGAACTGGCACAGGAGAGGAACTCGAGGTGGATCGCACCAAAGCAGTCATCCGGTCCCTTCGGAGGACGTTGCAGTTCTTCTCAACGAAATCGCTGAAGCGTAGCCTTCGTCCGATTGGCAGTGTGGAGGCACGGGTTATCGTGCAACAGCATGATTCCGTTCGACAGCATTCCTGGGCGTTTTGACTTACGGCACGTCGCAGTTTCTGCAAAGTGTCTTCATAATTGCGCATTGGTTGCTGTTCCACGCTCGAGGAACTCTACGAGTAGCCGGCCGCGGTGGTCTAGCGGTTCTAGGCGCGCAGTCCGGAACCGCGCGACTGCTACGGTCGCAGGTTCGAATCCTGCCTCGGGCATGGATGTGCGTGATGTCCTTAGGTTTAAGTAGTTCTAAGTTCTAGGGGACTGATGACCACAGATGTTAAGTCCCATAGTGCTCAGAGCCATTTTTACCATTTGAACCAACTCTACGAGTAGATGAATCCTCCTGTCGCACGACAATGCCCGTCCCCACACTGTCAATCGGACGAAGGGTGCGTTTCGCGGATTTGGTTGGGAAATACTGCAACATCCTCCATACAGTCCGCATATTTCACCATATGATTTTTTACATCTTTAGCGATCTGAATGAAGACGTGTCGGTTTCAGTCGGACGAGGAAGTGTAAGAGTGGGTGCGGTTGTTGACCCGTGAGCGGCAGACCGCGTTCTACGAAACAGAAATTGATCCTCTCGTCTACCCAGCGGAATAAATGTCTTACTTTCGAATGGAACCATTGCGTAGTCCCGTTGTGGCGGGTGTTCGGTTTTCATTTGAACTGCCCCTTGTACTCGCGAAATAACTACGACGAGCAAAACAGATAGATTACTGCTCATTCGGAGATTTATCGTCATCGCACTCATTCGCGACTGGAACAGGGAAGGGGTGCGATGTGCCCCTGCCACACTACGTAAGATGACTTGCGGAGTTTAGATGTAGATCCTATCAGTGTAACATAGCGAGGCAAGAGTAGTTCAACATCAAATCGTGTTAGAGAAGCGAGTTGCACTCAGTCAGGCGATCGCGTGACCTCGCCGTCCACTTAAGGTAACACTCAAACAATCTCGCCGAAAATGTTTCGCGTGACGAGGCGGTGACGCCTGTTCCGTTTTCACCTGACATAAACGCCACAGTTTAAATAACAAGGCGACTGCTAGACTTACAGTTTGAATCAACATTTACCTGCAAAACCACCTAGATAACTAAATCTGGCAGTTGGATTGCACGTGTCTCCTAATGGCCAGTCTCTTCTCTTCTGCTCAGTTGTATAGTTGTATATGACGGTAATACACGATGACCGAGTATTTAGGGGCAGCGTCGGTGAAGGCGAGAAGACGAGAGAGTAGCGGAGCGCAGGGTCCGAGGCTAGGCCGCCGGCGTGCACCTGCGGCGGTCTGCGGCTCCAGGTGCGAGGAGCAGCGAGCGGAGAGCAGCAGCTGCCGGCACCGGCAACCTGCCAGCCACCTGGAGGGCTCCAAGGGCAACCTGGACAAGGCCGGCCCTTCCGGTGCTAGCATCTTCCTCGAGGCGCCGCCGCGTTTCCTCCACTTCTGGCCAACCGAGTAACAGCTGCCCGAAACCCGCCTGCCTAACTCATCTTAGCATCAGCAGGCATGTCCAGTCTATTTCCGTTTTCGAGTCATTCGAGTCACTGTCCTCTGTGCGATATACCTGTATCTTTTTTCACCTTGAAGTCGATATGCCCGCATCTCGTGGTCGTGCGGTAGCGTTCTCGCTTCCCACGCCCGGGTTCCCGGGTTCGATTCCCGGCGGGGTCAGGGATTTTCTCTGCCTCGTGATGGCTGGGTGTTGTGTGCTGTCCTTAGGTTAGTTAGGTTTAAGTAGTTCTAAGTTCTAGGGGACTGATGACCATAGATGTTAAGTCCCATAGTGCTCAGAGCCATTTGAACCATTTTTGAAGTCGATATGCTGTTATCGCTTTAGACAGTCTTCTTTGCTCCATCCTCGGTATGTATTCAAAACAATATTACCTAGTTACTGATGTCTGGTTGAACACTGATTCGGCATATACAGGGTGTCGCATAAGGAACGCTACATATCCAGTGTCATATCATTCCACTTGTAAGTAACTTAGAGAAGGAAATGGAAGTTTGTCTGATGCACCAACTAAAAAAGTTTTATTCTGCTTCTTTAATCTAGTTCTACATGCACACCCCTTGTGGTACGTATTCAAACTCGGTGCAAACCCGTTAGAACATTGAAAGTTAGCCTGTGGTAGGTCCTATTAAGTGATGACTATTTTACATTCGTCATTGTCAAAAAGAGAAGATATTTACATCCAGCACCTCAAGAGGATGCACGCTGATACTGTGGCGCAAAGGTTACCGAGCTCTAATTTTGGCCTTCTTACATTCACTGATAAGCTAGCTAATTTCTGTAAATACAATTTCAAAAGAAATTATGTTTTAATCTCTCTAAAATATATGGGCTTGGAAAGGAAGTTAAGTTAGGATCACGAACCAAAAACAGAGTGTGCTAAGCTTAATAGAAAGATATATTTGCATAAGGACAGAATTAAAACTTCGATATTGACGCCGAATATTAGAATGGCGAACTGTAAAAAAGTTACGAATATGAACAGTAACTGCTGCTGGTTTGCTGAGACAACTCACTAGTATTGCTAGTCTGACTACAGCAAACGTGCTGTGGACTCTACTGTGACTGAAGTGCCGTTAATACACTACTGGCCATTAAAATTGCTACACCAAGAAGAAATGCAGACGATAAACGGGTATTCATTGGACAAATATACTATACTAGAACTGACATGTGATTACATTTTCACACAATTTGGGTTTATAGATCCTGAGAAATCAGTACCCACAACAACCACCTCTGGCCGTAATAACGGCCTTGATAAGCTTGGGCATTGAGTCAGCTTGGATGGAGTGTACAGGTACAGCTGCCCATGCAGCTTCAACACGATACCACAGTTCATCAAGATTAGTGACTGGCGTATACGGATGAGCCAGCTGCTCGGCCACCATTGACCAGACGTTTTCAATTGGTGAGAGATCTGGAGAATGTGCTGCCCAGGGCAGCAGCCGAACATTTTCTGTACAGGACCTGCAACATGCGGTCGTGCATTAACCTGCTGATATGTAGGGTTTCGCAGGGATCGAATGAAGGGTAGAGCCACGGATCATAACACACCTGAAATGTAACGTCCACTGTTCAAAGTGCCGTCAATGAGAACAAGAGGTGACCGAGACGTGTAACCAACGGCACCCCATATTATCACGGCGGGTTATACGCCAGTATGCCGGTGACGAATACACGCTTCTAATGTGCGTTCAACGCGATGTCGCCAAACACGGATGCGACCATCATGATGCTGTAAACAGAACTTGGATTTATCCGAAAAATGACGTTTTGCCATTCGTGCACCCAGGTTCGTCGTCGAGTACACCATCGCAGGCGCTCCTGTCTGTGATGCAGCGTCAAGGGTAACCGAAGCCACGGTCTCCGAGCTGATAGTCCATGCTGCTGCAAACGTCGTCGAACTGTTCGTGCAGATGGTTGTTTGTCTTGCAAACGCCCCCATCTGTTGACTCAGGGATCGAGACGTGGCTGCACGATCCGTTACAGCCATGCGGATAAGATGCCTGTCATCTCGACTGCTAGTGATACGAGGCCTTTGGGATCCAGCACGGCGTTCCGTATTACCCTCCTGAACCCACCGATTCCACATTCCGCTAACAGTCATTGGATCTCGACCAACGCGAGCAGCAATGTCGCCATACGATAAACTGCAATCGCGATAGGCTGCAATCCGACCTTTCTCACAGCCGGAAACGTGTTGGTATGCATTTCTCCTCCTTACACGAGGCGTCACAACAACGTTTCACCAGGCAACGCCGGCCAACTGCTGTTTCTGTGAGAAATCGATTGGAAACTTTCCTCATGTCAGCACGTTGTAGGTGTCGGCAGCGGCGCCAACATTGTGTGAATGCTCTGAAAAGCTAATCATTTGCATATCACAGCATCTTTTTCCTGTCGGTTAAATTTCGCGTCTGTAGCACGTCATCTTTGTGGTGTAGCAATTTTAATGGCCAGTAGTGTACTAAAGTAGAATTTGCCTAACTGAATACGTTGATTGATTACACATAGAAAAGACGTGGCTTTGCATGTAGACAGAGAGGCGCTGACTGCGGCTAGTGCAGGTAGCAACAAGGTAGCAAGTGGTTGTAATGAAGCTCGGAATTCCGTATCTGCCGGTACTGCGACACTTTAGCAAAGCCGCAGACGTGTGACGTGAAGGCGACGGGTGCATGGTCACGACATCGAAGCTGCGTAAGTCGTCAGCTGCCCAGCGTCCAATCTGCCTTACTCTGAAGTGAAAAGTTGAGTGTGTCCGGCCAAGCACAATCAGCGCGAACCTGTCGGTGGATACGGAAGATAGAAAGCTGCTTTACTGTACAACCGTGCAGAAGCGAGTCACCGATTTTCTGTCGTTCGCACTACGAGACGAACACCCAACCCGCTGCTTTCGAAAACTGCCAACCCTGACATAGCAACAAAACCGGTGCCTATCACGACCCCGAAACAGACGCGCTCTGCTTCCACTACAAAAATAGAAAAACGCCCTACGTCAATCTGGAGGCGTCCTGTCAAAGCCAAAAGGCTACTTTGAACGTGACGTCTGCCCACCTATCATAGGTCCCGCCGAGTCCGCGCGCGAGACAGCTCAAGCAAGGGGTGCAATGACAGAAAATGTAAATTTGCTGACCCACGTGCTGGGCATATCCGGCGGGCGTCCCCTAGGGCTAGAGGGAACTTCCTGCGAACTCTAGCATACCCAGCAGTGTGGGCACCGCAGCCCAGAACTCTGCCGTATGGCAGCAAAACAGGGCTTCTAGCAACACAGAGAGCGAGCTGTAAAGCTAGCAGATTCTGTACCAAGCCTCGAAATGAACTCAGCTTACAAAGACGCAAACAAGCGAGATCTACATGTAGGACGCGTATCCAGCACATGAACGTTAGAGCACGAAATACACGTTCGTCCCGATTGATTAACAAGATCAAATAGCGAGCGTGCATTTTCTGCATGCAGCGTAGCAAGCGTCTCATCGACCAGTGTCCAGAAACACGCGACATTCGACAACAAACACCTCTTTTCTCTACACAGGGTGACACAAGAGTAGTCTATTCAAAACTGAAGCCAAGCAGTCCTAGCGCGACTAATAGCGATCTGATTGGTTCGTTTACCGGAAAACCAAAGCACATTTCTCGTCAACCTCAGACTACCCCTCAGGCAAATAAGCTATTCGCAATCGATACTAGCTACAAAATAGCATCCTTTCAGTAACCCAACGATGACCAGTACATGAAATAATTGAAATATGAGAAAGAGCAAATCGAAATATGAAAGCTGCAATGTACCAAGCAACGTTCAACGTCTCGTTTACGGATCTTAATTACTTACTTTTCTGTAATGTTCTGGCGTTCTATTTGCTTTCCCCCTATGCCATAATATCTCAGGAAGCTTTCTGAACCAGCAGTACGTCTGTGATGTGATCGATTGAGCCTCACGATAAAACTTACAGTTAGTTCATCCGCGAAAACAGTTTTAGATATGTTAGAGCTACTGTATATGGTGTCATGAGAGTATGCAGACTTCATGGAGAAACTTCCCTATATTTTTATCAACGATATACTCACTGACAACAACCACTTTCCCTTTTGTCGCATCCAAAACATCGACTGAAAAATACAACTGTCCAAAGCACTAGATAATCTCCACCGCACTTCGCAGACGGAAGACAGCAGCCCAGACTCTACATTTTCCCTGCTACCTTCCATATATAAACATGTCAGACATACTGCATGTTTGTGGGTCGGTAGTCCAAATTTCCCATTCCTTGCACAACAGAACCCTCTTATTGGCATTACTTTAGTTTACAGGAGGTTTTGGATTACCTATGGTTCCATAAGTATATTATTGGTGGAGTTCCTGTTCCTTGGTGAGATTGTGTCCCCTAAATGCGCACTGAGATTGGCAGCTATTTTCGTGGCAGTGGTTACTAAAGGTGAAAGTTCTCTTCAATAAAATTTGTCGGGATGTATCAAATCAGCACACGCTCAGCTCCAGAGTGAAAATTCATTCTGGAAACATTCCCTAAGCCGTTTCTCTCCGCAGCGTTATTTCTCCAAAGAGTGCAAGTCATGCAGTGTGTGATGTGTATTACTCTGCAGTTTGGAAAATAGGAGAGGAGTGCTGACAGCAGAGTATCTGCTAAGGCAAGTCACGATTCAGGCCTAGATAGCTCAGTTGCCGGTACGATAGCTCAGCGTGTGTGGACATCGTAGTGGCTGCCCTCTGTAATAATAATAATAATAATAATAACTGAATGAAAGAATCAACGACGAACTTGAACGAATGTCATGTGATGTTCACCCCGACCAAACGCAACGACTAATAACGAACAAAATGAAAAGAAAATAAGAGGTTGATAAGAGCATTTTCCAGCGAAAGGCACAGGTTCAGGATTCGAGTCCCTGTCCGGCATTCAGTTTTAACTTGCCAGCAAGTTTCAAACACTCCTTGAGGTAATCCAAAACTAAAGTAATGCCAATAAGAGGGTTCTGTTGTGAAAGGAACGGGAAATTTGGACTACCGACCCACAAACATGCAGTATAGTTTGGCGAGTCTAATTTTACACACTTATCTACTGTCTGACATGTTTATATGTGGAAGATAGCAAGGAAAATGTAGAGTCTAGGCCGCTTTCTTCAATCTGCGAAGTGAGGTGGATATTATCTAATGCTTTGGACAGTTGAATCGGCTTTTTCAGTCGATGTTTTGGATGCGACAAAAGGGAAAGTGGCTGTTGTCTGTGAGTATATCGTGATGCTAATGTTTATTCTGCGACGTAGATACGGTTCTTATACTTTTTCCAATACAGTCACGTAGCATTTCACAGTGCCGTTACTGGTTTCGACCAGCCAGTGCTCAACTTTAGACTAAAGGCTCATCCTGCGAACGATTTCCGTTGCGTTGTCAATAGTTTCCGAAGAAAACACATTAAAAAAAAAAATTGGGATTTTTTCCAGAGTGAGATTGCATTTCCAAATATGATAATGCCTCTTCTGATACTGCTAGAAATAAGGAACGATGGAATTTATGGTTTAATGTGCAGGCGACAACGATGTCAATAGAGACGGGGCAGAAGCTTTGATTGTGTACGTATGATGTATGAGGAAGGAAAATCGGTCGCGTCCTTTTCCAAGGAAATTTCCCGGCGTGTGGCTTAAATGATTTAGAGAAGCCGTGGGTGACTGAAATGGGATCTGAACTTCGCTTCTTTGGAATACGAGGATAATGTCTTAACCACTGGGCCTCCTCCCTCGGTATGACTTGTAACGTCCATAACTGCGATGTGTAAGTATTTTTAAGACTTTACGATCGGCTTTCGAAATTAACTGTAAGCTTGCTAACCCTGACAGTTGTATTCAAAGAGAATTTCTTAAGGAAGATTAGTATGAAATCTCATCTAGCACCATTTGACTTCATATGCATTGATCCGCAGCAGCATTCAAGTTGCTTGAATTCCAAAAGTAATCTTACACGGTATAATGTGAATTTTTATGCAACTTTCTGCAATCCTTGAATGTTGCAGCATGTGTTCGTTGCTTGAAGGAGAGGCCACTGAGCTGCAAATTCAAGGTCCAGTGATCTGTTCCATGTCCAAATAATGCAAATTATGAATATTAGAGAATCACACAAGCTTGGTGATAGCGTTCCATACTAGCGTTTCCCGTTACCGTCCCCCTATACAAATTTCATATTATTCTTCCCTCAAAAGTTGATGTGTTCGTTACATGTTACCAACACTTACGCTATGAAAGAGCTCACTCGCTGTTGCGTAGCAGGGGTTACCATCAATACCTGTGATCAGTGGCTGAACAGCACAAAAGACGTAATCAGTAAGGCGCTTCTTTATACCCTCCGTTGGCAGTAACATGCAGTTAGAGGAAGTTATTTAATTAATGAAAAAAGCTTTTCCCCGAACAAAAGATGAAGAGCACCCACAAGCTAAAATTCTTTACAACCACGTAGTCATATATTAAAATACTGCACGTTTTACTTGGGACACAGAGTGTGCCATGAAGAGACATTTTGGTAGAACGCGTATTTTGTCCAAACTAACAATATCTGATCATCTTTCATCCAAGAGGCTGAACTTTCTTCTAATTACAGGAAGGCGGAAAATACAATAGTCTATTGGTAGTTATGTTAACAGTTACATCGATTTAGGATTACTGTAAGTAACGTGAGACATAGTTTCGTACATATGTTACTGCAGATACGCCATACTGTGATTGTAACTATGAAATTTTGTTTTCTAGTGGCACCTGCACAGTTTCATCACGTTATACGTTGTCTAGAATGCGAGAGTAAGTCGGAGAGTAAGAGTCAAACAGTTTTATTTGTGTTAAAATGGAGGGATGTAAAAATGACAATGGAAATTGGCTAATATGAAAGATTATCGACAGTGAGATATTAGTTTCGGCAGCGCTTCATTCCCTTACTGAAACAACAAGGCAGCATTTGTATGAAACTACCAGTAAAAGATTACGAGAAAATTTTACAGAATTACCGTGATAGACTCATCCTCCTTATGTAGCCGCAAACGTACGCTGAAATGATAGTGGAAGCTCTAAACAGTGTTGAATATTGAAAACTTGGTAGCAAAATACGCTCACGCGAAAACGCTGTATCTAAAGTGAAGGAAAAGGACGTAAGCGAGACGCGTAACTTTGCCAGAGTTTGATATGCGGGTTGCATAATTGCAGGCGCCTTATTGCTACGATCCGCGCGGAACGTGCTTAGATGAGCAATGTGGTCACCTTATGGAGACTACAGAGAGAAGAGAGAGAGAGAGAGAGAGAGAGAGAGAGAGAGTTTATGAATGAGGATATTTATGTACGTTGCATGCTACGCCGCATTTATACCGTGCTTCGACGCTATAAATGCAGAAGGCGCTCTGAAAATGCGAAGACCCCATGAAGTTACGGTCACTGTCGCCTTGGGGTGGGATTAATGCAATGCTGGGCATTCGCCTGGCTGTCAGACCGTGTGACGTCAATAGGAAAATTGAGGATTTGTCTTGCATTCATAAATTTTTTGGTCAGGAGGAACAACTCTATCTTTAGTTGAATCAGTTGCGAAATCTGCACCATCATGTACCAAAGTGAACATGACAAACGTGTCTCTGTCAATATCAGAAATCGTAACATAAAATTAGCATTCTGCGTCACAGCCAACATGCCATTGTTCGCCATTGGTTGTTGGTTGGTTGATTTGAGGAAGGGGACAAAGCAGTGAGCTCATGGGTCCCAGCGGATTAGGGAAGGATGTGTCCTTTCAATGTAACCACCCTGCCTTTCGCCTGAAGCGCTTTAGGGGAATCACAGAAAACCTAAATCAGGATGGCCGGACGCGGGTTTGAACCGTCGTCCTCTCGAATGCGAGTCCATTGTGTTAATCACTGCGCCATCTCGCTCGGTTTTCTCCGTTATTACAAACTAATGTCCTGGTCTCGTAATGTCACGGGCCGTTGACGAAATTGCTATCGACTTACGACACTGATTGGCATAATTTGAAATCTGATACCCTACAAAACGGCTTTAAGTTCTGATCTGGGGTACTATTTTAACAATGTTTGATTTATGATTGCTACGACACATTATTCAAGGGACCAATTACGTAAATTTTAAAATTATACTATTTATTAAACACAGTGTTGTTATTAGAGCGAACTACAATGAAGTGCTTTACATTGATACGAACATTCACTACTTCACCAATATATTTTCATTTAAGAAATAAAGATATAAATATCTATAAAATATATTCTCATTTGTTCCATTATTAAAGTGTGTGAAAGTGTAACGATTTCCTGAGTTTAATGTCTCATTGCCGAAAAACACATTGCTAAGTTCAGAGAAATCTCTCCTCTGCTGGAACAGAAAACTTTAAAGCGGAAATACTTTACAATATAACTAACAATCAAAGACTTCTGGGGGATACCACTAGGGAGAAAGAACTGACAGAAAATCTGCAGTAGACGACTCCTACATGTTTTTACGCTGGCCTGATGAAATCATCAGTTTCGACTGTACTGACAATGTATGATCAAGATTGGACCGTGGATCAATGGAAACTTTTTGCCTGGTCGGATGAATCAGGTTACACCAGGTAGATGGTTGTGTTCAGGTGTGCCATTATGCATTGGCTGCTCAAACCCTGCACTGCACCAAGAAAGCAAGTTGTTGTGATCAGTTAGATTCTGTCTGGGACATTCACCTGAGCTTCCATGGAACCTAAGGTAGCGATCATAGTCATCATGGCTACTATGGACTACAGCATTGCATACCAGCTTGGTGTGTTCCCCGACATTGATAGCATCTTTCCAAAGGATAAATGTCAATGTCACAAGACCGGAAGTGTGGTACAGTAGTTTTAGGAGCATGACAGTGAACTTAAGTTATGAATTGGCCACGAATTTGCTTGATCTGAACCCTATAGAACACATCTGGGCGCAAGTTTTGCACCCACAAACAACCTGCCTGTAATTTATAGGAATTTTGTGACCTATCTGGTGCCACATGCATCCAGAAACGTACCAAGAACTTTTAGAAGTAGTGTCATGCAGAATCGCTATTGCTATTAAGCAGGTGGTCACAAGTTTTGGAGCACCTGTGTAGAGGCTACAGTTCAGTTTATTTCATGTCCTTTTGAAGAAAACTAGTTACTGAAATGCACCAGGAAATGAGTAAAATATTTGTGGTCCAGACCATCATATAATCTGTTATATATTTATAAAATAGAGCTTATGTGTGTATTCAATGTATGTGTGTATGTCCAAGTTCTCCTCCCAAACCACAGGATCGATTTCAACCAAATTTTGGCACAAAAACAGCACACCTCATGAGTATCAGCACTGTGTGGTTTATAACCTTGTATTTCTAATAGGAACAACAGAAAAAGTATGATTCCAGCCCCTGGCATTCAGGCTGCCTTGCAGGACAGGGATGTTGGGTGGGAACAGTATCGACCTGCCATTATGAACCTGCACTGTGTGGCAGCCTCAATGTTAGAGGCAAGAAAAGGTTTTCTGGACCCCATACATGTAGGCTACAATGCATGACAGGCATGTTGGGTTGGAGTAGTATCAGCCTACTTTACCGACCTGCTTTGCATGGCGAGCTGTACATCAGGGGCAAATGAATGATTTTCAAGCCTCTGATGTGCAGCCTGCCCAGCGTGATAGTCGTGTTGCGGGAATAGTTTTGGCCTGCTTTATTGTTCTGTTTTTCAAGGGATGTATGTGCCGATGAGCAAGACTGGAGTTAAGTTGAGATGGATAAAGGAGGGGATGGAGAGAGCGAGAGGGAGGAGGAAATGGACAGAGAGAGAAGAGGAGGGACAGACGTAGAAATCAGATTGAGGATGCAGAGGGGATTGGGCAGGTAGAAAATCAAAAGAGGAGGCAGAGCTGGAGAGAGAACAGGGGAGAAGAATGTTATCAGAGGGAGGGAGAGAAAGATATGGCAAGAGAGAGGAGTGGGGGAATGGACAAACACAAGAAGGAGGAGATGAATAGACAGAGAAAGTGACGAGGAGGAGATAGACAGATAGAGGTGGAAGCATAAGGTGGACAGATAGGAGGAAGAGGTGGACACAGGGGAAAGGTTAGTTTCATGGCTGTTGTGTTCGATGAAAAAATCTTCTGAGTCGTCTGGCAGCGTAATATTCGTGTTCAGACTTCTTCCCTCGACGACTTTTCGATCACCCTGCTGGTATCTTCTTTAGGATTCCACTAGTGGCCTTGGATGACTGAACATCCGTGGACATCAGTGGAATCTTGAACAGCATTCCAGTGGAGGAATAGCAACATTAAGCATAGAATAAGTCTGAAGGGGAATATGATTCTGCGAAAGAACTCAGAAGATATTGCAGGAGTTGGTCGAAAATATGGAAACACCTCGAGAACTGCATGCTTGAATATAAATAAAGTTTCTAGCCAAGACTCCAAGTTGTGCTTTTCATTTGACCACGAACGGCACTTGTGCAATGTCCCCAGTACGTTACCCGAACGGTTTTCTGTGTAGTTGTGAGTGCATTATGTTGGTGCTCAGTATATTTGAACGTGGGTATATTGTTTGTTCTCGTACAGTAGGTGCTTCTATAACCAAGACAGCCGACGTTTTTTCTGTTTCAAGAGACACCGTATCGAAGCTATATACTGCATAAAGGGGAAGCGGAAACACATCATCCGCTAAGTCGCAACGCGGACGAAAGTATGTGTTGAGTGATCGTGGCAGTTGGTCATCGAAAAAGATTGTCACAAAAGACAGCTACAATAGTCACAGTGTCACACTCGCGAAGCTTGTCAGCACACAAACTACACGAAGGGAGGAAAACGTGGTGCCGAAGACATAAAACCTGGTTTATGGAGCAATGGAAGAAAGTAATTTGATCGGATGAGCCTTGTTGCACACTGTTTACAACTTCTGACCGAGTTTACGTCTCAAGAGTGAAATATGGCGGGTTTACGGAGATGATTTGGGCAGCCATGGGCACCATGGTTACTCTGCAACATCGCTTTACAGCCAATGATTATGTGACCGGTTTGGCTGATCAGGTCCACTCAAGGGTACAACGTCCCCCAATCGTGATACTGTGTTTGCAGACGACAGGACTCGTGCTCATACAGCTCGAATCGTACACGACTGGTTTTGTGAGCACGAGGATCAATTTTTGCACTTCCTCTGGCCCCCAGAGTCACCAAGTCTCAGTATTATTGAGTCTTTGTGGTCTGCTTTGGAGAAAAGGGTACGTGATCGTTAACCACCCCCATCATGATTGTCTGAAATTGTCACTACTTCGCTGGAAGAATGCAACAAGATTCCTGTCAAAACCGTACAGGACCTGTGTTTATCCATTATGAGACGACTGGAAGCTGATCTGAAAGCCAACCGGTTTCCTACACCAAATTAGGCATGGTAATGTGCTGTGTTTGTGGTATTTCCGTATTTCTGTCCAACCCCTGTCTAACCCTTGTACCAATAACACAATTAAGTTATTTCTGCAGAATACTCCCAGAAATACTATCCTCTAAATCTATCGTAGAATATAGTGCAGATGAAACGTAGCAACGCAGTTAGACCCACAAAAGCGATATAACTACATAGAACCTTTTTCTACCAAGTAAATCATGTAAAAATGTTCAGAATTTGTACAGTTTAAAGTAATAAACAAAGCTAATCTTTACGTCGTGTGCACCTGCCGCTATTGACTTGTGATTAAAATGAAATCTGGCTGCATTCCGAGCGCTGCCCTGTACGTTGCCACCCACGTGTCGAACGGCGGCGCGTTCCACACGCCAGAGCGGCTCTCGAGTTTCCAGTTATAGCAGAGATTAGGGTGGCGTCGCCTGCGGCGATATGGAGAGCGCGCCCCGCTCCTGGAATAGCTGGTGCACGTGGCCCTCGATTACCCGGCCAACGCACCGCACCCCATCCACGTACCACCTAGTGCGCGTGCGCCGGCGATTTCAAACAGCGCCGCCGCTGCCACAGTGCTGGAAAAGTTCCACCCTGATTCCATATATCGGTGCTTCACCGAACGGAAAGACTGAGCCCAGGGTGTAATTCCCCACAGTGTTTCACAACTACGTAGAGGTCAATCTCATGTTTACCATCAGCTCACCGGCGATTATTAAAGGGGTGGAAACAGAAGCCTATTCATCGGCGAGGGTGGTGATTGCAGCGGACTCTCCATTGTTGGTTCCGATATGTCGTTCAGACTTGTCAGTGTTTGTAGAAGCCGGTTCAGTTGCAGTGAGTTCGTGGATGGAATGAACAATTTTTCATGTAAACTGTAACAAAAACTGATGGAACAAACAGTTCAAATTTTGAATGACCGCTCTTTTTAGTTGATCATTGAGATGTACAAACAAACTTACGAGTTTTCTTCGGACACTGGATATAGTGAAATCGTTATCACACGAGAAACTCACACTGAATTTTGTAAACATATAGAAACTTGTAGTTAACGCAGATTCCACTTGGAATCCGTGCCATCTCTTCCAGACAAGTGCCGCAACCTCCCGAAACTTTAGCTTGACCACCACCACACAATGTCAGAGAACATGAGTGTCATATAGTTTGGGGTTTTACGGTATTTGCTTTTAATGTGTTAAGACCAAATTTAGTACACCGCTGCAACTGCACCCACCGAGCGGGAGAATATAGGTTCGTATCCGCGTCCGTCCATCCTGATTTAGATTTTCCGTGATTTCCCTAAAACTCTCCAGGCAAAGGCCCGGATGATTACTTTGACGGAGCACGGCCGAATTCTTTCCGCATCCTTACAAAACATTACGAGCTTGTGCTCCATCTCTAACGATCTCCTTGTCGACATAACGTCAAACGATTTTCTTCCTTTTAGCAACTACATTCAGAAGTACTGTTCTATTAATTAAAAATACTGTCAGTGTGTATCAGGAAATCATGGAATCGCCGGCCTCTGGTGGCCAAGTGGGCTGATGCATCACGATGCTGGAGTTCATAGGTTCGAAACCCCGGCCGTGAATATTTGTATTTGTCCTTGTGTTTGTCATGGTTTGTAATCTAGTTTGTAAGTTTCGCGAGTAAGTTTTGTTGCGAGAACCAATTGGCAGGAAATCGGGAGAGGTGGTTAAAATAAATCAGTACTAAGCCCTAAAACATCCTGGCGCATCGTATTAGAACTTTCTTGGTTCCGCCAGCTATGCGTTCAGAAACTCATTTCAGAAACTTCGTGTACTTAACAATTTTGAAGAGAATCGAATTGTTAGGAGTGTTCAAAAGTAGGGACGTTTGGTGTCACACTTAAGAATTACGCTGGACTGGCCGTAACACCCCTGAAGTCCGCACATTCCTAGGAAATCTGGAAACACTAAACATAGATAAATATCGTTGAAGGTGATAGTGTACGGAAAAGTTTAGAGGAGGACTTAATCCAGATGTGGCAGCCAAATGGCTCATGACGGACGCACTACAGGAAGAAGGGATTTACACTATCACTCAGCCTTAGTGTGGCACGGAAAAGTGTGATTTTCAGCCATAAAAGTCTTTGACTTCCTACTCGGTTATATAAAGAATTCAGTAGATAATAAAAATAAGTTCAAATACAAACTGAATCTGCTTGACAACTCCCACTCCATAGAAGAATTCCGGAATGTGTAATAACTTGGTGTGTATGTGTTGAAGAGAGAGTGAGAGGGAGGGGAGGGCGGGGGGTGGATGGAGGGAAAGATATAGGACACATAGCTGAGTATAAATCATTGTATAAAAAAAGAGTAGCTTAAGACAATAATGTAAGTGGCAAGCATGTTGCCATATTTTTCATCAAGAAAGTGTGATATAATCATAAAAATGACAAGTTGCATGTCATAGCGAGAAGTGTTTATAATCCACGGAATACGCAAACAAGTAATTAACTTAATGTGTGTCTATTATGGCTGCAAACACGACCATGCTTTACCAGTGATGCTCCCAATTAACATGTTGCATCTAACATTTGTCTCTTGCTTGTATATTGCATGAGGACGGAAGGGTCAGTGACAGAAATCGAGAATACGGGAAAAGGAAGGGGGAGGATACTGTCTATCTGTTAGGTGGGGGAGGGTTCAAGGGCTGGGGACGCTGTGAATTTCAAATAAATACAGCACAATTTCTTTTTCAAAGATTAATGGTCATCCCATGAAAGAACGTGGTTTCAGCATGACTGAGCGACAGCCACACTTTAAGTATAGGAGCTTTTTACACACAACTTAACGGAAAACGTAAGCTCATTTTCACAGAATTTTCTTGTCCCCTTTCACAACATCTGTCTACAATTTCTTTCTTTCTGTAGCGCTAGTTGAAATCAAAAGTCGACATTTGCAGACCTGGTGCGGCAGGAGATCTTAACGTTATCATTTACGGAGAAATTACAGTTGTGGCAAAGGAGGTGTTGTTGTTGTTGTTGTTGTTGTGGTCTTCAGTCCTGAGACTGGTTTGATGCAGCTCTCCATGCTACTCTATCCTGTGCAAGCTTCTTCATCTCTCAATACGTACTGCAGCCTACATCCTTCTGAATCTGCTTAGTGTATTCATCTCTTGGTCTCCCTCTACGATTTTTACCCTCCACGCTGCCCTCCAATGCTAAATTTGTGATCCCTTGATGCCTCAGAACATGTCCTACCAACCGGTCCCTTTTTTTGTCAAGTTGTGCCACAAACTCCTCTTCTCCCCAATTCTTTTCAATACCTCCTCATTAGTTATGTGATCTACCCATCTAATCTTCAGCATTCTTCTGTAGCACCACATTTCGAAAGCTTCAATTCTCTTCTTGTCCAAACTATTTATCGTCTATGTTTCACTTCCATACATGGCTACACTCCATACAAATACTTTCAGAAACGACTTCCTGACACTTAAATCGATACTCGATGTTAACAAATTTCTCTTCTTCAGAAACGCTTTCCTTGCCATTGCCAGTCTACATTTTATATCCTCTCTACTTCGGCCATCATCAGTTATTTTGCTCCCCAAATAACAAAACTCCTTTACGACTTTAAGTGTCTCATTTCCTAATCTAATTCCCTCGGCATCGCCCGACTTAATTCGACTATATTCCATTATCCTCGTTTTGCTTTTGTTGATTTTCATCTCATATCCTCCCTTCAAGACAGTGTCCATTCCGTTCAACTGCTCTTCCAAGTCCTTTGCTGTCTCTGACAGAATTACAATGTCATCGGCGAACCTTGAAGTTTTTATTTCTTCTCCATGGATTTTAATTCCTACTCCGAATTTTTCTTTTGTTTCCTTTACTGCTTGCTCAATATACAGGTTGAATAACATCGGGGACAGGCTACAACCCTGTCTTACTCCCTTCCCAACCACTGCTTCCCTTTCATGTCCCTCGACTCTTATAACTGCCATCTGGTTTCTGTACAAATTGTAAATAGCCTTTCGCTCTCTGTATTTTACCCCTGCCACCTTCAGAATTTGAAAGAGAGTATTCCAGTCAACATTGTCAAAAGCTTTCTCCAAGTCTACAAATGCTAGAAACGTAGGTTTGCCTTTTCTTAATCTAGCTTCGAAGATAAGTCGTAGGGTCAGTATTGCCTCACGTGTCCCATATTTCTACGGAATCCAAACTGATCTTCCCCGAGGTCGTCTTCTACCAGTTTTTCCATTCGTCTGTACAGAATTCGCGTTAGTATTTTGCAGCCGTGACTTATTAAACTGACAGTTCGGTAACCTTGCCGTTGGTGGGGAGGCTTGCGTGCCTCAGGGATACAGATAGCCGTACCGTAGGTGCAACCACAACGGAGGGGTATCTGTTGAGAGGCCAGACAAACGTGTGGTTCCTGAAGAGGGGCAGCAGCCTTTTCAGTAGTTGCAAGGGCAACAGTCTGGATGATTGACTGATCTGGCCTTGTAACAATAACCAAAACGGCCTTGCTGTGCTGGTACTGCGAACGGCTGAAAGCAAGGGGAAACTACAGCCGTAATTTTTCCCGAGGGCATGCAGCTATACTGTATGATTACATGGTGATGGCGTCCTCTTGGGTAAAATATTCCGGAGGTAAAATAGTCCCCCATTCGGATCTCCGGGCGGGGACTACTCAAGAGGATGTCGTTATCAGGAGAAAGAAAACTGGCGTTCTACGGATCGGAGCGTGGAATGTCAGATCCCTTAATCGGACAGGTAGGTTAGAAAATTTAAAAAGGGAAATGGATAGGTTGAAGTTAGATATAGTGGGAATTAATGACGTTCGGTGGCAGGAGGAATAAGACTTCTGGTCAGGTGACTACAGGATTATAAACACAAAATCAAATAGGGGTAATGCAGGAGTAGGTTTAATAATGAATAGGAAAATAGGAATGCGGGTAAGCTACTACAAACAGCATAGTGAACGCATTATTGTGGCCAAGATAGAAACGAAGCCCACACCTACTACAGTAGTACAAGTTTATATGCCAACTAGCTCTGCAGATGACGAAGAAATTGAAGAAACGTATGATGAAATAAAAGAAATTATTCAGATAGTGAAGGGAGACGAAAATTTAATAGTCATGGGTGACTGGAATTCGAGTGTAGGAAAAGGGAGAGAAGGAAACGTAGTAGGTGAATATGGATTGGGGGACAGAAATGAAAGAGGAAGCCGCCTGGTAGAATTTTGCACAGAGCACAACATAATCATAACTAACACTTGGTTTAAGAATCATGAAAGAAGGTTGTATACATGGAAGAACCCTGGAGATACTAAAAGGTATCAGATAGATTATATAATGGTAAGACAGAGATTTAGGAACAAGGTTTTAAATTGTAAGACATTTTCAGGGGCAGATGTGGACTCTGACCACAATCTATTGGTTATGGCCTGTAGATTAAAACTGAAGAAACTGCAAAAAGGTGGGAATTTAAGGAGATGGGACCTGGATAAACTAAAAGAACCAGAGGTTGTACAGAGATTCAGGGAGAGCATAAGGGAGCAATTGACAGGAATGGGGGAAATAAATACAGTAGAAGAAGAATGGGTAGCTTTGAGGGATGAAGTAGTGAAGGCAGCAGAGGATCAATTAGGTAAAAAGACGAGGGCTAGTAGAAATCCTTGGGTAACAGAAGAAATATTGAATTTAATTGATGAAAGGAGAAAATATAAAAATGCAGTAAGTGAAACAGGCAAAAAGGAATACAAACGTCTCAAAAATGAGATCGACAGGAAGTGCAAAATGGCTAAGCAGGGATGGCTAGAGGACAAATGTAAGGATGTAGAGGCCTATCTCACTAGGGGTAAGATAGATACCGCCTACAGGAAAATTAAAGAGACCTTTGGAGATAAGAGAACGACTTGTATGAATATCAAGAGCTCAGATGGAAACCCAGTTCTAAGCAAAGAAGGGAAAGCAGAAAGGTGGAAGGAGTATATAGAGGGTCTATACAAGGGCGATGTACTTGAGGACAATATTATGGAAATGGAAGAGGATGTAGATGAAGATGAAATGGGAGATATGATACTGCGTGAAGAGTTTGACAGAGCACTGAAAGACCTGAGTCGAAACAAGGCCCCCGGAGTAGACAACATTCCATTGGAACTACTGACGGCCGTGGGAGAGCCAGTCCTGACAAAACTCTACCATCTGGTGAGCAAGATGCATGAAACAGGCGAAATACCCTCAGACTTCAAGAAGAATATAATAATTCCAATCCCAAAGAAAGCAGGTGTTGACAGATGTGAAAATTACCGAACTATCAGCTTAATAAGTCACAGCTGCAAAATACTAACACGAATTCTTTACAGACGAATGGAAAAACTAGTAGAAGCCAACCTCGGGGAAGATCAGTTTGGATTCCGTAGAAACACTGGAACACGTGAGGCAATACTGACCTTACGACTTATATTAGAAGAAAGATTAAGGAAAGGCAAACCTACGTTTCTAGCATTTGTAGACTTAGAGAAAGCTTTTGACAATGTTGACTGGAATGCTCTCTTTCAAATTCTGAAGGTGGCAGAGGTAAAATACAGGGAGCGAAAGGCTATTTACAATTTGTACAGAAACCAGATGGCAGTTGTAAGAGTCGAGGGACATGAAAGGGAAGCAGTGGTTGGGAAGGGAGTAAGACAGGGTTGTAGCCTCTCCCCGATGTTGTTCAATCTGTATATTGAGCAAGCAGTAAAGGAAGCAAAAGAAAAATTCGGAGTAGGTATTAAAATTCATGGAGAAGAAATAAAAACTTTGAGGTTCGCTGATGACATTGTAATTCTGTCAGAGACAGCAAAGGACTTGGAAGAGCAGTTGAATGGAATGGACAGTGTCTTGAAAGGAGGATATAAGATGAACATCAACAAAAGCAACACAAGGATAATGGAATGTAGTCTAATTAAGTCGGGTGATGCTGAGGGCATTAGATTAGGAAATGAGGCACTTAAAGTAGTAAAGGAGTTTTGCTATTTGGGGAGTAAAATAACTGATGATGGTCGAAGTAGAGAGGATATAAAATGTAGGCTGGCAATGGCAAGGAAAGCGTTTCTGAAGAAGAGAAATTTGTTAACATCGAGTATTGATTTAAGTGTCAGGAAGTCATTTCTGAAAGTATTCGTATGGAGTGTAGCCATGTATGGAAGTGAAACATGGACGATAAATAGTTTGGACAAGAAGAGAATAGAAGCTTTCGAAATGTGGTGCTACAGAAGAATGCTGAAGATTAGATGGGTAGATCACATAACTAATGAGGAAGTATTGAATAGGATTGGGGAGAAGAGAAGTTTGTGGCACAACTTGACCAGAAGAAGGGATCGGTTGGTAGGACATGTTCTGAGGCGTCAAGGGATCACCAATTTAGTATTGGAGGGCAGCGTGGAGGGTAAAAATCGTAGAGGGAGACCAAGAGATGAATACACTAAGCAGATTCAGAAGGATGTAGGTTGCAGTAGGTATGGGGGGATGAAAAAGCTTGCACAGGATAGAGTAGCATGGAGAGCTGCATCAAACGAGTCTCAGGACTGAAGACCACAACAACAACAACAACATATTCTTCTTGAAGTCTGAGGGTATTTCGCCTGTCTCATGCATTTTGCTCCTCGTGTTAGGAACTGGCATTAGAAGCTTTGAGGAATCTTCTTTAATAATAACCTCACTTTGTTGAAACACTGTGATACAGAGACAGAAATGGAAAGTATAAGATACAGTCAAATGGAAACGAAGCAGCTGGAAAGAAGCAAGTAAATTGTTTATTATTTCTAAAGTAATCGCTATAACTATTAATACGTTCATCCCACAGTGAGCAAGACACTCAATGCCTTCATGGAAAAATGTTTGCGGTTGCCAACGGAACCATGATTGTACCAAGTCGTGCACGTTTTCATCCGAAGCAAACCGACGGCCACGGTTTTGTTTCTTCAGGGTTAAATAAATATGGAAATCGCATGGGCATTGGTCGGGACTGCATGAAGAATGTGTAAGGGCTTCCCAGAGAAATTTTTGCACGTTACTCGAAACAACATTGACAACATGCGGACTGGTGGTATCCTGAAAAAGAACGATGTCGTCCGTCAACATTCCTGGTTGTTTGGAACTGACGGTACGCTTGTCTTTGCGCACTGCCCACTTGTTGCCAAGGCTGTTTCGAGCACGCTACAAAAGGTTCACTGGCAAGCCCTTACACATTCTCAATACAGACCCGACCTCTGTCCATACGATGTCCATATTTTGGGAGCGCTGAACAAAGACATTCACTGCGGTCGATTTACTTCGGACGAAGAGGTGCACACCTGGGTACAATCATGGTTCCGTAGGCAACCGCAGACACTTCCCATGAGGTCATAAATGTATCAACAATTATAGTGATTGCCAGCCAGAGTGGCCGAGCGGTTCTAGGCGCTTCAGTCCGGAACCGCGCGACCGCTACGGTCGCAGGCTCGAATCCTGCCTCGGGCATGGATGTGTGTGATGTCCTTAGGTTAGTTAGGTTTAAGTAGTTCTAAGTTCTAGGAGACTGATGACCTCAGATGTTAAGTCCCATAGTGCTCAGAGGCAATTATAGTGCTTAATTTTGAAATAATAAGCAGGTTGCATACTTTTTTCGGTCTGTCTCGTTTTCATTTTACTTGCCCCATATGTCAATTTATAAGCACCAGTGCGACCTTTAGGATATTTTATGGAGATATTCAGCACCTAACCGATATTTAATTACAAAGAGCGATCAAAAAGTAATGCAACACTTTTTTCTGAAAGAGGTTGGTTTCACTAAGGATTGCGATACACCATATAATTCCCCAGTCTTTTGGCTATAAAACCCTATTTTTTAACGTAATCTTCTTCAAATTAGACGGCTTTCGCCTCCTTACTGGAAGGGCCGGTATACCCAAGTGGTACCACTCTACTGGTCGACGTCAGAGCCAACGTCTTGCTGCATCAGTAACCTCCTCATCATCCACACTCTGCCTGCTGTGAAGTGCGCGCTTCGCTGGGCTGAACAGATGGAAGTCGGAAGGTGCGAGATCCGGGCTGTAGGGTGGATGAGGAAGAACTCCTCTCGGGAGCACACACTGGTGTGAGGCCTTTCTTGGTCACGGAGAAGGGAAAGTTCGTTTGCATCTTTGTGGGGGCGAACACGCACAACTTGTTTCTTCAACTTCCTGAGGACTGCACAATACACTTCATAGTTGATCTTTGCACCGTGAAATGGTCTGGTGGGCGGGATGGGCAGCAATCTGCGGTTGTTTACTGATGACGCTGTGGTGTACGGGAAGGTGTCGAAGATGAGCGACTGTAGAATGATAGAAGATGACTTAGACGAAATTTATAGTTGGTGTCAGGAATGGCAGCTGGTTCTAAACGTAAACGTAAGTCAGTGCGGGTGAATGGGGAAAACAAACCCGTAATGTTCGGATGTCCTGTTTGACACAGTCATGTCTGTTAAATACCTGGGCGTAACGTTGCAAAGCGATATGAAATGGGACGAGCATGTGAGGTTTTTGGTAGGGAAGGTGAATGGTCGACTTCGGTTTATTGGGAGAATTTTAGGAAAGCGTGGTTCATCTGCAAAGGAGGCCGCGCTATCTTGAGTACTGCTCGGGTGTCTGGGATCCGCACCAGGTCGGATTGAAGGAAGACATCGAAGCAATTCGGGGGCGGACTGATGGACTGTTACTGGAAGGTTCGAACAACAGGGAAGTGTTGTACAGATGCTTCGGCAATTCAAATGGGAATACCTAGAGGGAAGGTGACGTTATTTTCGAGGAGCACTATTGAGAAAATTTAGAGAAACGGCGTTTGAAGGTGACGGCAGAACAGTTCTACTGCCGCCAAAGTACATTTCGCGTAAGGATCACGAAGATACGATAAATTAGGGCTCATACGGAGGCAAATAGACAGTTTTTTCCTCGCTCTATCTGAGAGTTGAACTGGAAAGTGAATTACTAGTAGGGGTGCATGGTACCCTCGGCTAAGCTCCGTACGGTGGCTTGCAGAGTGCGCATGTAGATGCAGATGTAGCCCTGGGCGGCCCGCATCACGCGCGCCGCTGCTCGTGGCGGGACAACGTGTTCCGGCCGGCGGCTGATCAGCGAGAGTGGCTGTCCAGCCCCCGTCTGAGGCGGCGCAGGAGCGAGCACCCTGCTGACGTCACAGCCGCGCGTCGTTTTCACGCGACCGTCTCACCCGGCCCCAGGGAACGGTATTTTTATCCCGCGGACAACACATTTCTAGTGCTCCTATCAACGCGAGGCAAACCATGTCCCTAAGAGATTGCGCTGTTCCCAGAAGGCATGTGTACAGTGCTCACGCTCCACCCTTACACATCTGACGTACTGCCGTGCTACCTAAAGTCTAATTTTTAACTATGTGGAGGAGTTGCTTCGAAACGAGACCTTTCACGTTGATTAAGAAGAAAACACTTGAAGCTCTCCACGTTCCAAGCTCTAATGAAAGTCTAAATACCGTGTATAATTGTTGTATGGGTGGTTTCTTTTTACCTCAATACACCGGAAAGTGCCTTCCTGTGTGTGGTGGAGGATACTTCTGTTATCACAACCATTGCCCCCTTCCCTGTTCCGTTTGGTTCAAAAATGGCTCCGAGCACTATGGGACTTAACTTCTGAGGTCATCAGTCCCCTTGAGCTTAGAACTACTTAAACCTGACTAACCTAAGGACATCACACACATCCATGCCCGAGGCAGGATTCGAAACTGCGACCATAGCGGTCAAGGGGCGCCAGACTGTAGCGCCTAGAACCGCTCGGCCACACCGGCCGGTGGTCCGTGCGGGAATGGTGGGGGGAGTGATGGCTGTCAGTAAGGTAGGAGGTCGGATATCTCTGGTTTTCCCGTCGCCGGATCATATCGCAAGACGTATGTGGGAGGATTATATGAAATCGGTCTCCGGACTAAAGACTACAACAAACAAACAAATTTTTCGAGGAAAAGTTCAAACATTCCCTTAGAAAAATCTGTAAATAACAGTGCTGGAAAACCTCTTACATTATTTGATTTTCAAAACTGAACGTACTCAGACATTTCTCTCTCAACTATTTTTTTTTTTTTTTTTTTTTTTTTTGGCGCAACGCAATCTTTCAATAATCCCTGCAAACGAATGGCCCTGACTAACAATAACTTATACCCTTCATGAATCACTTTCCTCACAAAAATCTTCGTTACTCAAACTACTGCAATACAGCGAGCACCAATACTAAATGAAAGATTCTACCTACTGAAGGCACTGACTACTGATAGGCATAGTTAGCAAAACGAAAGATTTTGATGGAGAACAAATAATGTATTTACCTTAATAGTGTTCAAAAGTCATTATATGACATCCAGTCTGACGGACACACGTCCAGATCGTTCGCTCTCAAAACTCTGCCATCTCTCTCCCCACATCCACCACTGCTGGCGGCTCACCTCCAACTGCGCAACGCTACGCGCAGTTCACATCCAAGAGCCCAACACTACAATAGCAAATATTCCAACAATGCAAACCAGCCACAGACTGCATACAGCACAGTCACTGATTTTCGTACAGAGCGCTACGTGGCGTTACCAACATAAAAACCTAAACAGCCTGCTTACAAAGCAATACGTTGACCGTCTCATCTTGGAATGTACGCTCTTGGAATTTTAACAGTAGACCTCTCCGTAAAGTACAACGCCACTGATGTATAGCATCTGCCACTGGAATTTATTGAGCATTTCCGTAACGCTTTTGCACTCACCAAGGGAGTCTATGATGAATCGCAGCTCTCTTCGTTGGATGTCTCTCTCTCTCTCTTGCTATTAATCCAATCTCTCTCTCTCTTTTGCCATTAATCCAACCCGATGAGGATCCCAGACTGACGAACACTATTGAAGAATCAGTCGTACAAGTGCAATCTAAGCCATTTCATTCATGGGTAAATGTTTGAAAGCTGTATGTTGAGAGAGCCAGATCTGGTAGTATGTGCATAATGGCCCGAATTTTCGCATGAGATCGATTGCTGTGGTTGATATCTAGCTCATCTGTTTTTCTTTTTTTTCTTAAATAGACACGAGTTCGAGTTGATGAAGTTCCCTTGTGAGTTCATGGGGAACAATCTGTCTGTCGGTCGGTCCAGCTGGAGAGGATTACTGGGACGACCAAAAGGTTGGTTGGGTCGAGTCGGTATCTTGTAGGCTGCGGGTTCATGTGGTTGCCGGTAGGAGTCTCCCTGTTCAGCTAGTTCTCTCGCTTACCTCTACCAGTACTATCGTCTGGACGTTTGTCATACGTCCTGTGCAGGACACAATGAACATTTGTGAATGGTAAATGAAAACTTATATCCTAAACGCAATTGCAAAAAGTACCCCAAAATTTACCTGCATACTTGTAAAAGATATACCCCCTGTAGAAACAGATATTTCAAAATTTAAACTTCGTAGTCTTATACATTACTTATACTTCACGCCAGGTCTCTATATTCATTCATAGGCATTCACAGGCATGTGAATTCGGATTAATCTCTCCGCCATTCTCTATAACATGCAGCTTGTCTGCTCTGTTTGTAACCGACGACCCTTTCACCCCCCTGGTGACGTATTTCTTTCACTGTGTGTCTGGGAATAATGTTCGCTTTCTGGAGGTACTTTAAATCAAGCCAAACAGATGCAAAATTGCGGAGGTATCTTCTCAGACACGTTGAAGAAAAAAGAGGCCAGAATCTCCATTGGCCAATAAAGGCTACGGGGTTTTCGAAAAGGGGGACACATTTCGATACTATCTCCTCTTCCCCCCTCCACCTCCCCCCTCCCCCAAATGTAGCTTGTCATGACTAACAGTTTAACGTTCCATAGATGTCTAAGATTTTAATAAGAATAAAATACATAAAAAGTTTAATATAAAATAATAATAAATTGTTTACAATAGTACTCAGCAAATCACTGTAGTGTAACCTGCAAGAAAATATAACTCAGAGAAATACAGCATTAGAAAAACAGTCGTCCAAAGATTTGAAAGGTATATGTGTCATGTAGTTGATTAAGAACTACAATAGCAACAAACTCTCATGGGTTTGTTATCATAATAACGTAATCTGCTTCTCTCTGTCGTTTCCGCCGCCTTCGGTAATTCTACTTCTCTTTTGGCCAGTGAACATGCGACTTTTCCTGGACAGAATGTTCTCAGGAGCCGGTCGGGCACAAGCCGCTCCACGTGAGTGCGGCCCCATGCAAGTAATTGAAAAGTATCCTGTTTTAGATATGATTTGTAATTACTACAAGTCCTTGCTATTTTGAAGACTTACGTTCCAAGCTACTCGAATCTCCTATAGTTATGCAAGAACTTTGGAAATTTATATATGTAAAAATATAAACGCTTTTACTAAAATGTTTCTGGGGGAAGGGGTTCACGAACTCCACCCGCTCTTCCTATGGAATCAAACCTGACGTGGTTCACAGTATGGGGAGCCGCTTTGCGTTCTCCACTGCCGTGGAAGGGTATATTCTGTAAGCTACCGTCGAATTGACAGCAAACACAGAAAGGGGCAGGCACGAGCCATGATGCATTTGCTGGAATACTTATTTTTAGCACCATGACACGTGTCATAGTGTTGACAACTTTTTTAGTACTCATTACCGCCGCTCCCGACGTTTTGACTGTAAAAACGGAACAATTATAGGCTCGATTTGTTGTCTGCTTGTCTGTCTGTCCGACTATAGGAGGCGGAGGAGGAAGAGGAGGAGATTAGTGTTGAACGTCCCGTCGACAACGAGGTCAGTAGAGACGGAGCACAAGCTCGGATTAGGGAAGGATGGGGAAGGAAACCGGCCGTGCCTTTTCGAAGGAACCATCCCGGCATTTGCCTGAAGTGATCTAGGGAAATCACGGAAAACCTAAATCAGGATGGCCGGACGCGGTATTGAACCGTCGTCCTCCCGAATGCGAGTTCAGTGCGTTAACCACTGCGCCACCTCGCTCGGTGTGTCCGACTATAGCTCTTATTATCTGTAACGGGTCGACGTATCAGGTTCGCATTTATGTCACATGTTAAGGTCTATGGTCTCTTGCCAGTGTAAAAATTTTAAACTTCTAAGTCAGTGCTGTCAACAGATACTTCCATTTATGTCACGTATTTAGATACTCGCAGACTGACTGATCTAAACCTATAGGACACTTCCCGTTGACCTATAAACATGAAATTTCGTACTAAGCAAGGTTTTACAGTACAAGTAAACGAAAATATCCGGAAGTTGTTAATTTGCAAATATATCCTCGAAAAAAAAATTTTCATTTTTTATCCGTCTGTCTGTCTGTCTTCTAAGAGCCCTTTTTCTCTGGAACGGTTAAGCGTATGAAGTTAAAATTTATGTCACATACTACAGTCTATTATTCCTTGACGGTGAAAAAAAATTTAGCTTCGAATTTAACGTAATCAAAAGATACGGCCATTTATGTCACATATTTTGATACTGACAAACTCACTCATCAAAACCTATTGGGTACTTCCCGTTGACCTAGAACCCTGAATTTCGGCAAGAAGCAAGGTTCTACAGTAAAGATAAATTAAAAATCTGGAAGTTGTTAATTTGTAATTATATAACATGAAAAAATATTTTTGTCTTTTTTTATCCGTTTGTCTGTCTCTCCGTCTGTTAATACCGTTTTCCTCTGGAACAGTTAGGCCTATCAAGTTCATATTTATTTCACATACTATAAAGCCTATGGTGCCTTGATTGTAAAATATTTAAGCTTGTAAATCCATGCAGTCACAAGTTTCGGTCATTTATGTCACATATTTTGATACTGGAAAACTCACTCAACGGCATACAAAGGGTACTTCCCGTTGAACAGGAATAATGAAATTCGGCAAGAAAAACCTACAGGGTACTTTCCCGTTGACCTAGAATCATGAAATTCGGCAAGAAAAAAGGTTTCACCGTAATAGTAAAGCAAAAAATCTGAAACCTGTGAAATTCTAATTATATCACATAAAAATATCTTTTGCCATTTGAACGTACTAGCATTAATCATCCATCAAAAGCATCATAGACATTGTACATTACTGCAAGAAAATATAAAATGTAAGCCGGCCGCTGAGGCCGAGCGGCTCTAGGCGCTTCAGTCCGGAACCGCGCTGCTGCTACGGTCGCAGGTTCGAATCCTGCCTCGGGCATGGATGTGTGTGATGTCATTAGGTTAGTTAGGTTTAAGTAGTTCTAAGTCTAGGGGACTGACGACCTCAGATGTGCTTAGAGCCATTTGAACCATTTTTGAATAAAATTTCAGTTGAGTGATGTTTTAGTAAGTAAATAAATAAATATTCTCTTTCAAAATATATATACAGAAATCTCCTGCTCGTTTCTTTTTATATATTCGGGTCAATCTGAGGAGCTACTGTAGAGATTTTGATAGAGTCTTTGAATTCCCAGGCCCAATATATTGCCAGTGTCGATATCGGGAACAGACAAAAATCCTTAAGATTCTCGATTCCCAGGATGGAAGGACTATATATGTACAGGATGTTTCCGTAAGGGATGTAAAAATGTAACAGGACATATAGAATGCTCCACTGAACAATCTGAGGTAGGGAACCTGAGATCGCAGAAGCCAATTTAAGGAGGTATGGTAGTAAAGTTGTCTACTATTTTGTCTAGCATTCCTGTTTGCCATCTTATTTACAACTAACATACGTACAATTTTATGCGTACTGTGCTGTTTATTTACATGTACATTCGTTATTTCCTGCAAGGAAACGAGAAGGACGTTCCTGATTACTAGGAAGTATTTCGTGGGCGCAGGATTGGAAGGGAAGGTCATATTCCATGGCCTACGAGGTCAACTGACCTGAATCCCCTTCATTATTTCCCATGGGGATATCTGAAATCACCTGCATATGAGAACCCAGTGGATGAAATTAGTTGCCTGAATTGTAAATGCCTGTGATGAGATTCGAAACACAACAGGGATATTTGTAAAAATTTGGAAATTTGTGGTAAGTTCTATGGCACCAAACTGCTGAGGTTATCGGTCCCTAGACTTACACACAACTTAATGTAACTTAAACTAACTTACACTAAGGGCAACACACACGCCCATGCCCAAGGGAGGACTCGAACCTCCGACGGGGGGAGCCGCGCGAACCGTGGCAAGGCGCCTTACACCACACGGCTACCCCGCGCGGCAGGGTATTTGTCAAGGTGCTTCAGTTTTAGGACATTTTATAAGATACAGTACAAATGGTACTTTCATTGTGTCAGTGATGGTATTTGCAGTTAACTTTAAGTAATTAAAATAAAAAAGTACACCCTACTGTGATTTTATTCCTGTTGTTGTTGTGGTCTTCAGTCCTGAGACTCGTTTGATGCAGCTCTCCATGCTTCTCTATCCTGTGCAAGCTTCTTCATCTCCCAGTACCTACTGCAACCTACATCCCTCTGAATCTGCTTGGTGTATTCATCTCTTGGTCTCCCTCTACGACTTTTAAGCTCCACGCTGCCCTCCAATACTAAATTGGTGATCCCTTGATGCCTCAGAACATGTCCTACCAACCGATCCCTTCTTCTGGTCAAGTTGTGCCACAAACTTCTCTTCTCCCCAATCCAATTCAATACTTCATCATTAGTTATGTGATCTACCCATCTAATCTTCAGCATTCTTCTGTAGCACCACATTTCAAAAGCTTCTATTCTCTTCTTGTCCAAACTATTTACCGTCCATGTTTCACTTCCATACATGGCTACACTCCATACAAATACTTTCAGAAATAACTTCCTGACACTTAAATCTGTACTCGATGTTAACAAATTTCTCTTCTTCATAAACAGTTTCCTTGCCATTGCCAGTCTACATTTTATATCCTCTCTACTTCGACCATCATCAGTTATTTTGCTCCCCAAATAGCAAAACTTCTTTACTACTTTGGTAAGTGTCTCATTTCCTAATCTAATACCCTCAGCACCACCCGACTTGATTCGACTACATTCCCTTATCCTCGTTTTGCTTTTGTTGATGTTCATCTTGTACCCTCCTTTCAAGACACTATCCATTCCGTTCAACTGCTCTTACAAGTCATTTGCTGTCTCTGACAGAATTACAGTGTCATCGGCGAACCTCAGAGTTTTTATTTCTTCTCTTATCTCCTTAATCTGTCTTCTCCGACCCCAGGTTCTTCACCTCAAATTGTTGGGTGAAGGCCGGCCGCGGTGGTCTAGCAGTTCTAGGCGCGCAGTCCGGAACCGCGCTGCTGCTACGGTCGTAGGTTCGAATCCTGCCTCGGGCATAGATGTGTGTGATGTCCTTGGGTTAGTTAGGTTTAAGTAGTTCTAAGTTCTAGGGGACTGATGACCACAGATGTTAAGTCCCATAGTGCTCAGAGCCATTTGAACCATTTTTGTTGGGTGAGGCATCCTCTACGTCCTCCTAAGTTTTTGCAACCTCTTACAAAAACGCTCTGCATACATAATTAAGTTTGTACGGAACACTCAGTGCGCGAGTCCTGTTGGCACTTGGCCAATTTTTTCTTAAAGCTCGAAGATCCCTTCACTTAAAGACAGCAGAGTAATTTGATTCAGCAGTTCTAACATTATTTAGAATATGGCTACATTCGCGTTGGCTTGTGAGTGAAGTTTTTCTTTACGTTTCCGAAGAAACTTAGACGGTTTCCCAGTGCGTGGTTTATTTCTCGCCGGCGGTGGGTGCGACGCCGCGCGATGCCTGAAGACGGGACAAAGGACGCCGCTAGCCGCCGCTGCTTGCTCCTTCTCCGTGGTTCTCTTTTTGAGCCGTGGCGCCCCCGTCTCTCTTCCGGTCGCGCGACAGCCGGGCCTGCGCGCTGTTTTTGTGCGTACGCTAGGCGCACGCCGCCACGCTCCTGCCTGCCGGCTGCTCCTTCTGTCACGGAGAGGTAACTGTGCTACCTTCCTTCCCGCCTCCTGCCAGGGTCGTCCGGTCCGGTTTCCACATCAGCTGCGCCTCTTTAACCCATTCTCTACATCTCTTTCTCTCTCAGAGAAGTAATGCAAAAACGTCACTGTGCCACTTAGCTAATAACAATCTGCTGTGAATGTACACTGAAGCGCCGGAGAAAAACTGGTATAGGCATGGTTTTCAAATACAAAGATGTGTCAACAGGTAGAATAGGCCGCTGCGGTCGGCCACGCCTATACAGCGCGTAAATTTTAAGTTGACAAACCAGAACAACTCGAAAAATAAACTTTACGCGAAAAAATGTGTAGAATCCAAAGATGATTATTTTCAAGGGGGACGTATGCTCGTGCTGAAATTAGCCCCCTGGGGGTGGGGTAGGAGGCAACTTTAAAATTTCAAATGGGAACCCCCGTTTTTTATTGCAGAATCAGATTCTACATAAAAAAATACGTACATTTTGCCTTAAACATTTGTATTGATCCTTGGTAATTTGCGCTGTAATTCAAGGAAATCGATGTTCTCGTTTTTGCGTGGAAAATGGTTACGGATAAATAAAATAAATAATAAAATTAAAATTAAATTAAAATAATTAAATTCAAATAAATAATTAAAGGTTGTGTGGCCTCATGACCACGAAACAAACAAAAATTATGCAAATCTGCGGAAAAAAATAATATTTAGGTGAACATTTGTAAAACTCTTAATTCCTCTCTCTCAAACCCCACCCTATGGGGAGAGAGGGAGAGTTTTAGTTTTAGCGAATCAAAATTTTCAAAGTAAATAAGTATTTTTTATTTATCCGTAAACATTTTCCACGAAAAAATGAGAAAATGGATTTTCTTGAATTACAGCACCAACTACCAAGAATCAAAACAAATGTTTAAGACAAAATGTACGTTGTTTTTTATGTAGAATCTGATTCTGCAATAAAAAATGGGGGTTCAGATTTGAAATTTTAAAGTTGCCTCCCGCCCCACCCCGACGGGTCTGGGGTGGCGGGCTAATTTTAGCACTAGCAGATGTCCCCCTCGAAAATAATCAACCTTGGATTCTACACGTTTTTTCGTTTGATGCTTATTTTTTCAGTGATTATGGTTTGTCAACTTAAAATTTACTCCCTGTATAAGACAACAAGTGTCTGGCATAGTTGTTAGATCGCTTACTGCTGCTACAATGCCAGGTTGTCAAAATTTAAGTGAGTCTAAACGTGGAGTTATAGTCGGCGCACCAGCGACGGAACACTGCATCTCCGAGGTAGCAATGAAGTGGGGACTGTTTCACACAAGTGTACCGTGAATATCAAGAATAAGGTAAAACATCAAATCTCCGACATCGCTGCGGCCGAAAAAAGATCCTGCAGGAACAAGACCAACAACGACTGCAGAGAATCGTTCAACATGAGAGAAGTGCAGTCCTTCCGCAAATTGCTGCGAATTTCAATGCCGGGTCATCAACAAGTGTCAGCGTGCGAACTATTCAACGAAATATCGTCGATATGGACTTTCGGAGCCGAAGGCCCACTCGTTTACCCTTGATCACTACACGACACAAAGTTTTACGCCTCGCCTGTGCCCGTCAGCACCAACATTGGACTGTTGATGACTGGAAACATGGTGCTTGGTCGGATAATTCTCTTTTCGAATTGTATCGAGCGGATGGACGTGTACGGGTATGGAGACAACCTCATGAATCCATGGACCCTACATGTCAGCAGCGATTGTTCAAGCTGGTGGAGGCTCTGTAATGGTGTGGGGTGTGTGCAGTTGGAGTGATATGGGACCGCTGATACGTCTAGATACGACACTGACAGCTGACACTCTTGTAAGCATCCTATCCGATAACTTGCATCCTTTTATGTCCATTGTGCATTCCGACGGACTTGAGCAATTTCAGCAGGACATTGCAACACCCCACAGGCTCAGAATTGCTAGAGAGTGTCTCCAGGAACACTCTTCTGAATTTAATCACCAAACTCCCCAGACATGAATAATATTGAGCATATCTGGGATGTCTTGATACGTGCTGCTCATAAGAGACCTCCACCCTCTCGTTTTCTTATGGATTTATGGACAGCCCTGCAAGATTCATGGTGTCAGTTCCCTCCAGTACTACTTTAGACATTAGTCGAGTCCATGCCACGTCGTGTTGCGGCACTTCTGCGTGCTCGCGGGGGCCCGACACGGTATTGGGCAGGTGTTCATTTCAAATGTGTGTGAAATCTTATGGGACTTAACTGCTAAGGTCATCAGTCCCTAAGCTTACACACTACTTAACCTAAATTATCCTAAGGACAAACACACACACCCATGCCCGAGGGAGAACTCGAACCTCCGCCGGGACCAGCCGCACAGTTCAGGACTGCAACGTCTGAGACCGCTCGGCTAATCCCGCGCGGCTCGGAGAATACAAGCCGTTGTAAATTGACACGACGCAGTTCGTATTAGTGATTATGTTATAGTAGTTATTGACTTTGGTTTTCGCATCAGAGGTAGTATGCGTAAAGGAATACATCTGCGAAACAAACGGTGCGACAGCACCAGATATTAGAGACGATGTTTTAAAGCTTACAGCTTATCACTGCCATACAGATGCGATTGTCGTCATATTGTGTTAATGCTACATTTCGTGGTCCGCTGCTATTTTCAGTTTAGTTTGAGACCAAGTCTTCCACGCCACGAATGTGATGTACCACAGTCACAACACAGTCTTCGAAGGGCTGCGACAGCTCTGCGTTTAAGATATGTTTTTGCTAGCGTTTCGTCTCCTGGTACGCAAGACCTCTTCAAAGTCTACCTGTATAGGCTTTAAAATTCTGTGTCGTTGACTGTTTCGGATAAACAGACAATTCGAGCACTTTTCTGAAAGCATTAAACAGCCGAGTTGTTCGTTTGTATAAGTAGTACACGTCTACCACTTGAAGCAGTTACGGTACGTTTGCACACCCTGAAGCTGCCACGAGCGAAACATTAGGTGTAGTGCGAAAGTTGCAACCAGCGAACTGACAGAAATACAGAACTTAAACATTCCAGGTTGAGCTTTCCTTAAGAAGAGTTTCTGACTTTCAGAGATGTTAGCGTGTAATGCTGTGAGTATAAAACCATTTGCATACTTAAAGGAAATGCTGATGGCTTGGGCGGAAGACGGAAAATAGATGTTCGAGTATTTGTTGAATTTTCACTTTCTTCTTCTATTTTCATGTGACAAAAATTCATAATTAGGACCTATTAAACTGAGAGGATAATTTAATGAAGAAGACGAGGCGCCCAAATTAGGTCAGTCATAAACTCTTCACAAAGGCGAAAACAATAGCAATGACTTGACTTTAAATCTGAAAATGATTAACTTATTCCTTGATACCCATTCTTGTAGCTTTTCTTTTTGACTTTCATCGCAGCGACTTGATCATATTTTCTGCTGGTTCTAAAAGGCAATTTGTCCAGAGCTCAAATCGATAACCTAACAAACAACGTTTTTTACAGCAGTGTCTCATTGCGTCAAGCTCTGCTGCATCTCGTGGCTTTTGATCTCGACAATATTCGAAGCACTCGTGTGGAGAATTATTTGTATAGCAGGAATGCCTTCCCAAGGTGAGACATACTACAGCTCCTTTTTGTATTCTACACCTAGCCGGACGGTAAACGTATCTCGACATTAAGCCATGCTGAGGTTTCCGACCGCACAACCGCAAGCTGCTTCAGGACGCGAGAACTAAGGAGAGATTATTTACACATTCCACGCGTCCTTCTCCATCAGTTTCAGGAGAATTCCGAAGATTTATAGCGTCGACAGAATCCTTCGTTAACCTCACACACACTTCAATCTCCCGATCATTCACGTCTGAGGCGCAGGACTAGGAAACAAGGCAGCGAAAATGTAGAACGAAACAAATAATTAAAAATAACGAATAACACACGACTCCTTTCGGTCTGTCTTTACATCGACACACCTGTCTCCTGCAGGCAATACCTGCTTCCTCTGAATGATATAGTTTTCCCTATAACAGTATAGTTCATCGACAAACCATCATACACGCACGTACATAACATACATGCGCAAAATTTATACGCAAAATATTAATTTTTGTCTGGGATAATTTTTGACATTGTGCCAGGAATAAATTAAGGCAGTTCAATTTTCCAGTTCGGACCAAGTTTTTCGGGAGGTTTTCCTTGGTTGTCAGGTATGTACCGGAAATGGTAAGCCCCACACATTTTTTTATCCCCCCCCCCCTCTTCCCAACCACAACCACCGAGCGACTCGTTAGCACACTAGACTCGCATTCGGGAGGACGATAAATGTCTAGCAGCTTGACCTGTCTGTCTGCTCAAAAGGTTTGGATTTACGTAAAAGATTTATTCTGCAGATAAAATCATGTTTAAGGTGCAGATTCATGTTTCACATAATGCTCTTCTTCCTCAGATTCAGTAGCTGTGTAAAGAAGGTTACTGTTTATGAACAAGGAACTTGTCAGTAATTGCAGTGCAGTCTTCTTGGGTGAGATAATTTACACACTTTTGTAAAGTAGCTATATGCGTTAGCAGAATAAAAATTTTGGGTCTGAGTCAGTTTTGTTCTTTACTGAAAATATTGTGATACTTTATCCCTAGCTTGAAATTCCAAAAGCTCCTTCAACAGATCTATTACATTATCACTTTTTAACACATCATACACTGAATTACGTATTCTTTTTTTCAAACTAGCAACTAAAGTTTCTAACTGAACTATTGTTCTTCTTTGGTGTCGCACACTAAGTTGATTTGTATATTCCTTTAATAGCACATTCTCTCTCTCTCTCTCTCTCTCTCTCTCTCTCTCTCTCTCTCTCTCTCTCTACCTCTCTCTCTTTTTTTTTCTTGAAAGGCCGTAACTGTGACAATCATGAGCAGATGTACTAGGCATCATGAAGTTCAATCAAACGATCACAATAATAGCTTTACCGCATAAAGTAGCAATTATAAGGATCTGTACTTGTCTTAAGATTTAATCAAAACTGGGAACTGACGAGCACGATTTTAACTCGTTGGGCTCATCTTAATGGACGATGCATCAGAAAATAAACGGCTACGTATAAGGTAATGTAACTTTAACTGTCTGAGACATAACTGAACCAAATGTGTTGTCATTATATTATTGGCTACAATCTGGATTCTCTTTTTTTATCAAATAATTTGATCAGGATGTTGATGGCTACAGTTAGAGCACATATTGTTACACGAGGAACATTTTCTCAAAGTTACATTACTTTATCACTTACATAACAAGGTGTGTTATTCCTAGTAATTAGGTATACAAATCTGTGTACCACTTTTTAAATATCGGTCTTAGAAATTCCGCAACATTTTTTTAAAAAAATTATGTGTGTGATATACAGCTATTTTATTTTACTGGAATTTTAAATAAATTTGACAATAAGGCACATTGAAAATTTTTTTTACCGTAGTAAGTAGCGGTATAGTATGTACAAAGTCTGTATCAGATTTCACCAATTTATCTGCAATGGTTCAGCAGAAAATGTTCCTTACACGCTGAAAAATGAAAGTTGTGGGATTGCAAAAAATAAAAAAAAGAGTTTATTAGAGTTTATGCCAGAAACAACTCCATAACCACACATTTGCTCTCTTTTCTTTCCAGCCTGATCCGTCTGATGTGACCATTTGCAGTATCCATCACTGACAGTTTAGAACTAACAATACCCACATCATCAGTCCTCTTCAATAGGTTTTCAGTGAAGCAACCTGCGTACAGTCCTAGTCTCGTAGAGGTGCCGGCTCTTCCAGAGTTACTATCATTGAACACCACGCAAGCATCGCATAAGGAAATTTTAATAACAGTACATGAGCAACATGTTGTCTTTGGGTGTATCTTCTAAATGATATTAATTAAAGTTTCCCTTCGGGTTTTGCGTTCCACCATGTACGCATTTCTTCAATAAATCGTAATTAATCGCATTGTAAATGGTCTCACAGCCTTCTAAAGTCTACAAACGTCTTCTCTGATGGCAAGAAATAATAAAATATCGTAAACGAGGATAGACCCGTGTAGGAAAGGAGGAGTGGCACTGCGCAGTGGTTGAGACAAGAAGGCTTTTACATCATAGCAGCACGAATTAAACTCCAAAAATTGGAGACAATATTTCTAACATGCTACAGATCTACACTACTGGCCATTAAAATTGCTACACCACGAAGATGACGTGCTACAGACGCGAAATTTCACCGACGGGAAGAAGATGTTGTGATATGCAAATGATTAGCTTTTCAGAGCGTTCACACAAGGTTGGCGCCGGTGGCGACACCTACAACGTGCTGACACGGGGAAAGTTTCCAACCGATTTCTCATACAAAAACGGCAGTTGATAGGCGTTGCCTGGTGAAATGTTGTTGTGATGCCTCGTGTAAGGAGGAGAAATGCGTACCATCGCGTTTCCGACTTTGATAAAGGTCGAATTGTAGCCTATCGCGATTGCGGTTTATCGTATCGCGACATTGCTGATCGCGTTGGTCGAGATCTAATGACTGTTAGCAGAACATGGAATCGGTGGGTTCAGGAGGGTAATACGGAACGCCGTGCTGGATCCCAACGACCTCGTATCACTAGCAGTCGAGATGACAGTCATCTTATTCGCATGGCTGTAACGGATCGTGCAGCCACGTCTCGATCCCTGAGTCAACAGATGGGGCCGTTTGCAAGACAACAACCATCTGCACGAACAGTTCGACGACGTTTTGCAGCAGCATGGAGTATCAGCTCGGAGACCATGGCTGCGGTTACCCTTGATGCTGCATCACAGACAGGAGTACCTGCGATGGTGTACTCAACGACGAACCTGGATGCACGAATGGCAAGACGTCATTTTTTCGGATGAATCCAGGTTCTGTTTACAGCGTCATGATGGTCGCATCCGTGTTTGGCGACATCGTGCTGAACGTACATTGGAAGCGTGTATTCGTCATCACCATACTGGCGTATCAGCCGGCGTGATGGTATGGGGTGCCATTGGTTGGACGTCTCGGTCACCTTTTGTTCGCGTTGGCGGCACTTGGAACAGTGGACGTTACATTTCAGTTGTGTTACGACCCGTGGCTCTACCCTTCATTCGATCCCTGCGAAACCCTACATTTCAGCAGGATAATGCACGACCGCATGTTGTAGGAGTGCGGGTCTTTCTGGATACAGAAAATGTTCGACTGCTGCCCTGGCCAGCACATTCTCCAGATCTCTCACCAATTGAAAACGTCTGGTGAATGGTGGCCGAGCAACTGGCTCGTCACAATACGCCAGTCGCTACTCTTGATGAACTGTGGTATCGTGTTGAAGCTGCATGGGCACCTGTGCCTGTACACGCCATCCAAGCTCTGTTTGACTCAATGGCCAGGCGTATCAAGGCCGTTATTACGGCCAGAGGTGGTTGTTCTGTGTACTGATTTCTCAGGACCTATGCACCCAAATTGCGCGGAAATGTAATCTCATGTCAGTTCTAGTATAATATTTTGGCCAATGAATACCCGTTTATGATCTGTATTTCTTCTTGGTGTAGCAATTTTAATGGCCAGTAGTGTATATGGTGGAAAAACAAAAACAAGAATCGACGTTTTTGACCAATTCTACATACATCCATACTTAATTTTATAGCGGCTGCCAGGAGGTGTGTAGCTCGTGTGTTAGCCGCTCTACGAAGTTGTAACCCGTTGGCTGGCAGCAGACGCAGCCGGCGTGGCGCGCGTGGCCCGCCGGCAGCTGCGTGCGACGCCGCGGGGTGTTGCGCGGTGCGTGCCGCCGCTTCCGGTGCGAGAGCCGGCCGGCCGGCGTCGTGTCGCTGCGTTGCGCCGCGCCGCAGCCTTCCGGCCTGTCACGCTAGCCCGGCCGTGGCCGCGGTGGCAGCCCGGAAACTCGGGGACCTCAGGCCGCTCCGCCCTCCCCCACAGCAGGAAATACCAGTGACAGCCACCGCACAGGTTCCTGCCACGCCGGCAGCTGCGTCCGATCACTGTACAATGCGTACTCACAGAGCTTTAAAATGAAGCTGCGGCAGTGAAACTTGCTGACGTTATTTAAGGCTTCTTTACACAAGGTGCTTCAGAAGTGATGGTCAATAATTCACACATGGAAAGTACAGGCCAAAAGTAGCTAAAAGGCTCCAGTAAACAAGGGTCCGCAAATAAACCGTTGCCGGGGAACCGCGTCAACTCAAGTTGGGAACCAACTGCAAACGCCACTGGTATTTACATTGGTATTTCAAAGTTTGGCTCGACTATCTCTTTGCTTACCCTTGCGGAACTACACCACTGGCCATTAAAATTGCTACACCAAAAAGAAATGCAGATGATAAACAGGCATTCGTTGGACAAATATATTATACTAGAACTGACATATGATTACGTTTTCACAAAATTTGGGTGCGTAGTACCCTGAGAAATCAGTACCCAGAACAACCACCTCTGGCCATAATAACGGCCTTGACACACCTGGGCATTGAGTCAAACAGAGCTTGGATGGCGTGTACAGGTACAGGTGCCCATGCAGCTTCAACACGTTACCACAGTTCATCAAGACTAGTGACTGGCGGATTGTGACGAGCCAGTTGCTCGGCCACTATTGACCAGACATTTACAATTGCTGAGAGATCTGGAGAATGTGCTGACCAGGGAAGTAGTCGAACATTTTCTGTATCCAGAAAGGCCCGTACAGGACCTGCAACATGCGGTCGTCTATTATCCTGCTCAAATATAGGGTTTCGCAGGGATCGAATGAAGGATAGAGCCACGGGTCGTAAAACATCTGAAATGTAACGTCCACTGTTCAAAGTGCCGCCAACGCGAACAAGAGGTGACCGAGACATCCAACCAATGGCTCCCCATACCATCATGCCGGCTGATACGCCAGTGTGGCGATGACGAATACACGCTTCCAATGTGCGTTCACCGCGATGTCGCCAAACACAGATGCGACCATCATGATGCTGTAAACAGAACCTGGATTCATCCGAAAAAATAACGTTTTGCCATTCGAGCACCCAGGTTAGTCGTTGAGTACACCATCGCAGGCGCTCCTGTCTGTGATGCAGTGTCAAGGGTAACCGCAGCCATGGTCTCCGAGATGATACTCCATGCTGCTGCAAAACGTCTTCGAACTGTTCGTGCAGATGGTTGTTGTCTTGCAAACGACCCCAACTGTTGACTCATGGATCGAGACGTGGCTGCACGATCCGTTACAGCCATGCGGATAAGATGACTGTCATCTCGACTGCTAGTGATACGAGGTCGTTGGGATCCAGCACGGCGTTCCGTATTACTCTCCTGAACCCACCGATTCCATGTTCTGCTAACAGTCATTGGATCTCGACCAATGCGATCAGCAATGTCGCGATACGATAAACCGCAATCGCGATAGGCTACAATCCGACCTTTATCAAAGTCGGAAACGTGATGGCACGCATTTCTTCTCCTTACACGAGGCATCACAACAACGTTTCACCAGGCAACACCGGTCAACTGCTGTTTGTGTATGAGAAATCGGTTGGAAACTTTCCTCATGTCAGCACGTTGTAGGTGTCGACACCGGCGCCAGCCTTGTGTGAATGCTCTGAAAAGCTAATCATTTGCATATTACAGCATCTTTTTCCTGTCGGTTAAATTTCGCGTCTGTAGCACGTCATCTTTATGGTGCAGCAATTTTAATGGGCAGTAGTGTATTGAGCCGGTTACATCAGCGTCTTGGAGAAACCGGGAGTTTCACACACTATGTACGAGAAGGTCGATCCAGATCTATATCACCAGACTTTGAGGAAAGGGTGTACGCATTGTACACGAACGTCCGCGTACATCAGTACGGAGGACTGCTACCCAAGAGCGTGTCCTGAGCCATAGTAGTGTGTGTCGGATTTTACATCGGCAAGTACTCTATCCATATCATCTCCAGCGAGTACAAGCCATCACCAAAGCAGACTTCCCTGCTGCAGAGAATTTCTGCAAATGGGTGCAACAACTGTGTACCCAGAATCCCCTGTTTGTAAGCAGTATTCCGTTCACGGATGAGGCTAGATTTACCCGTGACGATATTTTTAAGTACCATAACTGCTACATTTGGGCCAATGTCAATCTGAATGCAACACACGTATTCCGACGTCAGCAGCGTTATTCGTTGAACGTCTGGGCAGGACTGTTCGGAGACCTCATAACTGGACCACACTTCCTACCACAGAGAAGAACTGGACAACAGTACGTAGGGTTTCTGCATGACGGTGCTCCAGCACATTTTCATTCACGGGTGCGCCGGCTTCTATCTCGGACGTATCGCCAACACTGGGTAGGTAGAGGATGGCCTGTGCCATGGTTTCCAAGGTCTTCGGTTCTAAATCCCATGGATTTCTGTGCGTGCATTCATGTCGAAAACCTGGTCTACGCTACCTAGGTCAACTCTCTTGAGGAATTACGCTTTCATATTGAAGCAGCCTTCTAGCATTAACATAATTCCCTAGGACTGTCTGGGAGGATTCGCAACTCATTTCAGAGGTGAATTCAGTGTTGCATTCAGACGTATGGCCAAGATTTAGAATACCTACTTTAACGTTTCGAGATGTCATGTATTCCTAGACACTGATGAACCACAATAGAAAATGTGTTGTATCTCGTAGAACGCAATGCTACTCATTTTCCCCAATCATTACGACTTGGTGGAGACTTTAGTGGTAGGTTTTCGAATTAGCACACGTAGAAACGGTGTGTCGGTAGGAGACAGGGCTCGTTGTGAATACTCTAATAAAAATTAAACACCCACAACTCGCACACATTATTTTTTTGCATCATCAGATCTGTAAAAGTTGGAGTATTCAGTAACAATATCAGATAAATTTAATCGCTGAAAGTCGTATTACGGCGTAGTAACGTACAATCGTTGGCGTGGTGGCAAACCATTAGTGGATTAAAAGTATCATTCGGTACCACAGTCAGTCGCGAAGTGCTGTGCATTGGATGTCTGACTTTCACTATAGGTTTTTTGGTCGAGTGTATGATGAAAGCAAAACTGTGACAGATATCATATTTGACTGAGAAAGATCAAAATATAGTCACACAAGCTGTCGCGACGCAAGAAAACGTCACGTTCGCTTATTGTTAGTGGTCTTCTAAGTGACCCCATAACGAAACGTTTTCCTTGGCGGAACGCTAAAGTCGCATATCAGACTAATAATTTTCTCGGACACACCTTAAAATATATAGAGATTTTTACCCATGGATAAAGACAGTGGGTCAGAAGTGTAAAGAAATAAAAAATAAAAAATAAAAAAATGCCGAAATTGCGAAAGCATACGAAACGGCCAGACAGGAAGATCGTTTCACGTACGCTATAAAGAGCAATGTAATCCAAGTCCTAACCGTGCTGCATTTGGTGCATATTTAACCATTACCAAGCACAACATAGGTGATCTTCAGGATAGCATGAATATGATTCACGCAGCAAATAAAGACCCGTTGAATGCGCTGGAAGACTTCGACATATTAACGGGTTAGAAAAGGAACCCACTAAATTTTTAAATGCAAATAGTGTGTTCAATTTAAACCTTTTTGTCGCTTATTTAATGAGATGTTACAGAAGATTATGCCAGTAAATTGCTTGGGAACATAAGAATCATATCAGCATGTACAATGAAATCTAACAGCTTTCAGAGCTGTGCTTTCGTCATACACCCTGTCAATAGACTTACAGTGAACATTAGAGGTCCAATGCACACCACTTTGCGTTCGACTGTGGCGCTCAGTAACCTGTTGCCACAGCAACGATTGTAAGTTACTAAGTTGTAAGTTGACTTCCGGTGATTTACTTTACGTATTGTTGTTGCTGATTTTTACAGGTCTGATGATGCCATAATATGAGGGACGAGGCTGGTTGTACACTCAAATTGTGTGCGACTTGTGACTGTTTTATCAGCATATTTTCAGGAAACGGCCCAGTTCGAAAATAACCCCATAATGGTTTACTCAGCCAATGAAAGAGAAACAAGTCGCTGGGTCCCACGTGAGGAGAACGCCGACAGGTGTCCAAAAAAGCAGCATTTGTGGCTCTACGCTATGTAGAATTACGCGGTGCATTGTTGTGTAGCATAAACACACCTTTGGACACTTCATCTTAACAGCCTCCCACAGTCTCGCCAGGAGATTTTGGTCGTACGACTATCTGACTGTTTGCCACTATGAGCGTAATCTGTTAGCACCAGACCATGAAAATCACACGATATATTCAGCACGACTATCATGGTCATGGTTGGCTCTTCTCATTATTTCGTAGTAATGAATCCACCTGAGTTCGCTGATTGTTCTCCTCCTTTGTCTCAGGATGATAGTAATACCCACAGCAATCGTCCATGGCGGTTAGACTGGTAAGGAAGTCATCTGGTTTGACGGGAAACGCCAGTAACACTTCCGCTGTCGCAAAAGTGCAGCGGGATTTTTGAGCGGATGTGAGCATGCGCGCAAACCAGCGGGCGGAGACTTTTGTCATGTTGAAAATGTCGAGCACGTTTCTGAAAACAGATCCATGACTGATTTTCACTTTTCGCTCTAAAGGCTCGACTGCGAGACGCCGGACTTCAAGCACGCAGTTCTCTGATATGATCTGCCACTTTGTAATACAGAAATCGAACTACCGCATGGTACTCCACTTTATGAATGAGCAGCGACATTTTGACTCTAACGGCATGATACGTTACTACGTCGCTGGGATTTCAATGGGTAACCGATATGCAGACACGGTCCTGGAAACAAATACGAATTTTCTGTACCAAGTCCAGAATTCGAACCTTGGTACAAATTTTCATTCGTCGGTTCAGTCTGCGTATATACACCATAGATGTTTGAGACTTGAAAAGGTCTCTGGAAACATACAGCTTTACTTGATTAAAACATGAAATTTATTACTTAGCATTGAGTTTTCTGGATGATAATTAACACTTTGTGGTTACATCTCCTATGCGAACTCTTCAGCTATCTGTATGAAAACACTTGATACTTAAGTCGCCGCAACGCTGCCAGCTTCGAGAGACTTGCATCCGGCCATAAAACCCACGAACAAATAAATAATACATCTTAAATTGCATTTGTGTAACAAGTATTTGCTTAGAGTCAACGGATCCCGTATTGGTTTAATGTAAATAAGACCAAAATGGACGTACTACATATACAACCAGTATAACACCCCCCCTACGTTTTACATTACTTTGTCTAAGTATTTAAAAAAATTCAAAAACTTGTATAGCAGGTAATAACAAGGTATTAACCCCTGCGTCGTGTTATCTCATGTGTTTAACTTCGGCAGAACTATATATTGCTGTTCTTAGCCGAAACTGTTTATTGATAAATGTAATCTGCATTATAGATGGATTATAAATTTAAATTAATAACTCGTCGATATAGCTTCCGACTGGGAATACGTCGTAGTTTAAGTTCATCAATAATTGTGGTTCATATTTCAATATTTGTCACCCTGGGTATAATTTGTCATTTAGCACAAGCAGTACAAATCAAATCCCCTCCTCAACATGGCTTTGGGATTGGCATCTTTAAAGCCTGTTGTGTCTAATCCATCTTCGTTTCCTGAAGAAATCACTAATTTTTCGCCGTGTCTGTATAATACATTTGAGATACCTACAGACTATTACCGAGGAGGGCAGAGCATTAGCAAGTCACTGGACTCGTTCTGTGTATATACATCGCAAGCCACTTTACTGGCGGAGGATGCTTCTGGACGATATACTTTCCACCTATCCTGTTCCTTTCACGAGCTGTACCTGGAAAGAACGAGTATCGAAAAACCTCCGTATGAGCTCTGTTTTCTCTGACTTTGCCCTCGCAGACATTTCCCTAGAAGTATTTTGGGTGGGAGGGGGGGGGGGGGGAGGAGAGGGGGGATCTAATATGTCGTCAGACTCTTTGTCGGATTTTAGCAGTAAACCTCTACGTGATATGCAACGCCTCTCTTGTACGGCCTGCCATTATAATTTGTTGAGTATCTCCGTGAATGTCTCGTACCGACTAAACGATCCCGTGACGAATTACTCCTTGTCTCGTCTAATCGTGCAACTTCGTATGGGCGCCAGACTGACGACCAATACTTAAGAATCTGTCGAAATGGCTCTGAGCACTATGGGACTTAACATCCATGGTCATCAGTCCCCTAGAACTTAGAACTACTTAAACCTAAGGACATCACACAACACCCAGTCATCACGAGCTAGAGAAAATCCCTGACCCCGCCGAAGAATCTGTCGAACAAGTATTTTTAAGCCACATACTCAAGAATCTGTCGGACACGTACTTCTTAAACCACTTCTTTCATGTATGAATTAAATTTCCTCAAGATTCTCCCGCTGAATTGAGTCTGACGTCTGTTTTCATCCAATTTATTTCATACCGTCATCGTACTTTAGGTCACTCCAGATTGTTCCTCACAGGTACTTTCCGGTAGTTACAGTTCCCAATGATTGTCGCCAATAATTTAATTGAACAGCAGTGGATCTCCTCGACTAGTACGCTCAATACTTTAAATTTATTTACGTTCAGAAAAAACGGCCAATCCCTACACAAGCCGTCAATCCTCTGCAGATTTTCCTTCGTTTTTTCAGCAACTTTTTCCTCAACTTTCGAATAGGTACGTTAATATTCCAAGAGCGGTTTCTTCAGAGGCCAGCGACACCAGAGCTATAAGTACAGACGAACAGCTGCAGTGGCACTTCCGCTCGCTGACTTCAGAGGAGTGCAGAGGCGAAAGCAGCGTTAGGGGACCGCTACCGAGAAGTGTCGGCGCAGTCTTTAGAACGCCGCTCCGAGATAACGACTTCGCACCGAGCTGTGTCAGGCAGCCATGCGATTTTCTCCGAATTTTGAGTAGCGGCGGCTTCTTTGAGCTTGTGTTGTGCCGCGGGCACCGGCAGCAGCCTTGCGGAGCGGGTGGCGGATCTGTGAAGCTGCGGCTGAGGCCGGCCTGCGCGCAGGGGGAGCCGTCGCCTAGCAACCGTTTCCACGGAAACCCGGGGAACAGAGTCCTGGGGTGCACACGTTCCGCTGCGGCGCATCGGCTTTCGCTGAAACTCGTTAACGGCACTATAATTACGGTACAGCGAAATCGAAAACGAAAACATCAGTCTTTTGACTGGCTCGATGCCATCGTCCTCCCCCCTTACCTGTAATCTAATAGTCTTTCCGGCTCTACGTACAGCTGCATAAATGCTTCACAAGTGAAAGTGCGTAGCGGAGGATACATCGCACAAAAATTGTTCATTTTCTTTCCTACTCCATTAGCGTGTTGAGCGAAGGGAAAAGTACCGTCTGTACGCACTATCTGATAAAAAGTGTCCGGCATTCCTAGGTATTGTGGAACTGATCGCTACATGTCGAGAGAGGCGGGCCCCTCTAGTATAAAAGGAGGTGGGAAGTAGTGTGTTGTCAATAGACAATAGTAATAGCAGAACGGGTCGCTCAGGAAAGCTCGGCGACTTCCACCGTGGATGTAGCTTGAGTAACAAATGCAGTAACCCTTCTGTTGTTGTTGTTGTTGTTGTGGTCTTCAGTCCTGAGACTGGTTTGATGCAGCTCTCCATGTTACTCTATCCTGTGCAAGCTTCTTCATCTCCCAGTACCTACTGCAACCTACATCCTTCTGAATCTGCTTAGTGTATTCTTCTCTTGGTCTCCCCCTATGATTTTTACCCCCCACGCTGCCCTCCAATACTAAATTGGTGATCCCTTGATGCCTCAGAACATGTCCTACCAACCGATCCCTTCTTCTGGTCAAGTTGTGCCACAAACTTCTCTTCTCCCCAATCCTATTCAATACTTCATCATTAGTTATGTGATCTACCCATCTAATCTTCAGCATTCTTCTGTAGCACCACATTTCAAAAGCTTCTATTCTCTTCTTGTCCAAACTATTTACCGTCCATGTTTCACTTCCATACATGGCTACACTCCATACAAATACTTTCAGAAATAACTTCCTGACACTTAAATCTGTACTCGATGTTAACAAATTTCTCTTCTTCAGAAACGCTTTCCTTGCCATTGCCAGTCTACATTTTATATCCTCTCTACTTCGTCCATCATCAGTTATTTTGCTCCCCAAATAGCAAAACTCCTTTACTACTTTAAGTGTCTCATTTCCTAATCTAATACCCCCAGCATCACTCGACTTAACTCGACTACATTCCATTATCCTCGTTTTGCTTTTGTTGATGTTCATCCTATATCCTCCCTTCAAGACACCATCCATTCCGTTCAACTGCTCTTCCAAGTCCTTTGCTGTCTCTGACAGAATTACAATGTCATCGGCGAACCTCAAAGTTTTTATTTCTTCTCCATGGATTTTAATACCTACTCCAAATTTTTCATTTGTTTCCTTTACTGCTTGCTCAATATAGAGATTGAATAACATCGGGGAGAGGCTACAACCCTGTCTTACTCCTTTCCCAACCACTGCTTCCCTATCATGTCCCTCAACTCTTATAACTGCCATCTGGTTTCTGTACAAGTTGTAAATAGCCTTTCGCTCCCTGTATTTTACCCCTGCCACCTTTAGAATTTGAAAGAGAGTATTCCAGTCAACATTGTCAAAAGCTTTCTCTAAGTCTACAAATGCTAGAAACGTAGGTTTGCCTTTCCTTAATCTTTCTTCTAAGATAAGTCGTAAGGTCAGTATTGCCTCACGTGTTCCAGTATTTCTACGGAATCCAAACTGATCTTCCCCGAGGTCGGCTTCTACTAGTTTTTCCATTCGTCTGTAAAGAATTCGTGTTAGTACTTTGCAGCTGTGGCTTATTAAACTGATGGTTCGGTAATTTTCACATCTGTCAACACCTGCTTTCTTTGGGATTGGAATTATTATATTCTTCTTGAAGTCTGAGGGTATTTCGCCTGTTTCATACATCTTGCTCACCAGATGGTAGAGTTTTGTCAGAACTGGCTCTCCCAAGGCTGTCAGTAGTTCTAATGGAATGTTGTCTACTTCCGGGGCCTTGTTTCGACTCAGGTCCTTCAGTGCTCTGTCAAACTCTTCACGCAGTATCGTATCTCCCATTTCATCTTCATCTACATCCTCTTCCATTTCCATAATATTGTCCTCAAGTGCATCGCCCTTGTATAGACCCTCTATATACTCCTTCCACCTTTCTGCTTTCCCTTCTTTGCTTAGAACTGGGTTTCCATCTGAGCTCTTGATGTTCATACATGTGTTTCTCTTATCTCCAAAGGTCTCTTTAATTTTCCTGTAGGCAGTATCTATCTTACCCCTAGTGAGATAGGCCTCTACATCCTTACATTTGTCCTCTAGCCATCCCTGCTTAGCCATTTTGCACTTCCTGTCGATCTCATTTTTGAGACGTTTGTGTTCCTTTTTGCCTGCTTCATTTACTGAATTTTTATATTTTCTCCTTTCATCAATTAAATTCAATATTTCTTCTGTTACCCAAGGATTTCTACTAACCCTCTTCTTTTTACCTACTTGATCGTCTGCTGCCTTCACTACTTCATCCCTCAGAGCTACCCACTCTTCTTCTACTGTATTTCTTTCCCCCATTCCTTTCAATTGTTCCCTTATGCTCTCCCTGAAACTCTGTACAACCTCTGGTTCTTTCAGTTTATCCAGGTCCCATCTCCTTAAATTCCCACCTTTTTGCAGTTTCTTCAGTTTTAATCTACAAGTCATAACCAACAGATTGTGGTCAGAGTCCACATCTGCCCCTGGAAATGTCTTACAATTTAAAAGCTGGTTCCTAAATCTGTCTTACCATTATATAATCTATCTGATACCTTTTAATATCTCCAGGGTTCTTCCATGTATACAACCTTCTATCATGATTCTCAAACCATGTGTTAGCTATGATTAAGTTGTGCTCTGTGCAAAATTCTATCAGGCGGCTTCCTCTTTCATTTCTTAGCCCCAATACATATTCACCTACTACGTTTCCTTCTCTCCGTTTTCCTACACTCGAATTCCAGTCACCCATGACTATTAAATTTTCGTCTCCCTTCACTATCTGAATAATTTCTTTTATTTCATCATACATTTCTTCAATTTCTTCGTCATCTGCAGAGCTAGTTGGCATATAAACTTGTACTACTGTAGTAGGTGTGGGCTTCGTATCTATCTTGGCCACAATAATGCGTTCACTATGCTGTTTGTAGTAGCTTACCCGCATTCCTATTTTCCTATTCATTATTAAACCTACTCCTGCATTACCCCTATTTGACTTTGTGTTTATAACCCTGTAGTCACCTGACCAGAAGTCTTGTTCCTCCTGCCACCGAACTTCACTAATTCCCACTATATCTAACTTTAACCTATCCATTTCTCTTTTTAAATTTTCTAACCTACCTGCCCGATTAAGGGATCTGACATTCCACGCTCCGATCCGTAGAACGCCAGTTTTCTTTCTCCTGATAACGACATCCTCTTCAGTAGTCCCCGCCCGGAGATCCGAATGGGGGACTATTTTACCTCCGGAATATTTTACCCAAGAGGACGCCATCATCATGTAATCATACAGTAAAGCTGCATGCCCTCGGGAAAAATTACGGCCGTAGTTTCCCCTTGCTTTCAGCCGTTCGCAGTACCAGCACAGCAAGGCCGTTTTGGTTATTGTTACAAGGCCAGATCAGTCAATCATCCAGACTGTTGCCCTTGCAACTACTGAAAAGGCTGCTGCCCCTCGTCAGGAACCACACGTTTGTCTGGCCTCTCAACAGATACCCCTCCGTTGTGGTTGTACCTACGGTACGGCTATCTGTATCGCTGAGGCACGCAAGCCTCCCCACCAACGGCAAGGTCCGTGGTTCATGGGGGGGTTCTAAAGCTGCCCAAGTCAACTGTTGATGATGTGACTGTGAACTTGAAACGCGAAGGAACGACTACAGCTAACATTCCCTTAATGGACTGGCGTGCCCAGATTCCCCACCTGAACCCAACGGAACACCTTTGGGATGAGTTGGGGTGTCGACTTCGCTCCAGATCGCAGCGTCTAGCATCACTACTTTCTTTGGTTTCGCCTCTTGAGGAAAAATGCTCTGCCTTTCCTCGGCGAACACTCCGACACCTCAATGAATGTTTCATCACTAGAGTTCAATCCGTCGACCGGTGAAGAGTGTACGCTAATAGGTGTCCCCATACTTTTGATCAGAGAGTGTACCTCTGCACGCGCGTTGATCTCTCTACATTTACATCCGCTTGGATACTCTGCAAATCACGCTTGAGTGCCTGGCAGAGGGTTTCATCGAACCACTTTTACAATAATTCTCTGTTATTCCACTTTCGAACAGCGCGGGAAAAAACAAACACCAGTATCTTTGTACCTTTTTGTCTTGATCCCTAAGCGTGGTATACAATGGTAGCAGCATAATGCTCGCACAGTCTTCGTCGAATATAGGTTCTCTAAATTTTCCCAGCAGGCTTTCACGAAAACTAAGTCGTCTTCCTTCCATGGATTCCCATTCGAGTTCCCCGAGCATTTCTGGTACACTTTCCTATGGGCTGTACCGACATGTTTCATTATGTACATAAGCGACTCTGAATACGTTCGAGGTCTGTTCTCAATCTTACCTGACGAGGAGTCCAAACACGGAAGCAATAATCTTGAATTCGCCGCAGTACCGTAATTTGTGCAGATGCACTGCATTTTACATGATCGTCCCATTTCATATCGGTTTGTAGTATTACCCCTAAATATTTATCCTATGAGACGTGCTCAAAATATTCACCACTAATCTTGTAATCGGATATTACCGGTTTCTTTCTCTTTGTTATATGTATCCACATTTAAAGAAAGCAGCCATTTATTACGCCAAGTGGAAATTTTGTCCCAGTCATTCTGTAATTCCTTACAATCGTCCAAAGATGATACTGCCCTGAGCACAACAGCATCGTCACCAAACAATCTGATAGTGCTGCCATCCGGCAAATTATTTTCGTATATTAGGAATTTTATAGGTTCTCTTAGGCTACATTGGGTCACGCTTCCTATATCTAACTTCCTGACAGTATGTGTTACATATTCTACTCTACCTGCTCCAACAGTTTTATCTTCAGCCTCTCATTCAAGTGTCAAGTTAAATATAGCTCAATTTCAGAATTGCCTCAAACACGCGGTGGTATTTTCTTTCCGCTGTTGAGATGGTTGTACGGGAACGAATCGAAAGCCAGTAAACTGAAATAAAACAAAGATCTTTCTTCCAGGAATGCTTGTCTACAAAGATGTACGCAAAAGCAGAGGCGAGATCGGGGCGGGAGGCGTAAAGGGGCGGGGGGGGGGGGGGCGGATCAATGAATCTGCGTCCCCTACCCCATAACACCTGTTCCTTCCAAAGAAAATGTGTCTGTATGTGTAAAAAGAGAGAGAGAGAGCCTTAACAGTCTCAAAAATTTGCTCGCTATTGTAGTTGGCACTATAATAGACTCAGATAGATTCAAAAATCGCTTCCGTTTACTCCAGAGAATTTGTGGTAGCTGCGAAAACGAACGAACACATATGCTCGATCGCCGCAGCAGCCAGTGGACAAATGTCCTCTGGAATATAACGTAAAACGTGGGAACAGAATGTATCATCGAGTAGTCGCTATTTGGCCTTTTGTTTACTGAGGTTGTATCATTGCGACATGTATACAGATTACCCAATGGGGACTCGTCCGCCATATCGTCGCTGAACGCTGGAGCAGTATCTTGTATCGAGACTGAGTCGTAAACAAGTAGATCCACATTATGTAGAGGGACCGTCGTCGGGAACAACATCACGGAGCGAGCGGTAAATAAACCCAGGCGCAGAGACCAGACACAAACAGATGCGCCTTGTACCGCCTCGGGTGGGGACGTAGTTTCGGAGGTCAGCCGGCACGCGTCCAAACAAACAGAAGCTACCGCTGCGACTGGCAGGGGGGGCCGTACCTGCCGACCAGGAGGTAGGCTGTCCCGCATAGCTTTCTCGTCTCGTTTAGTCAGTCAGTCGGAAATGCTCTCGTGTATACCTATTCCACCGTGGGTACGTCTTTAGAGACAGAACGCTATTGTTTTCTCCCTGTTTCTTCTCTTTTTGGAATTCAAGCGATGTTAGAGAGAGATGGAGGGGGGTTCAGGAGGTTAACGTCCTGCAGGAGCAGACCAACAAACCGTTTCGGAATCTGAGGATGTTTTAAGATTACATATGGACACTGTTGAAATGCGGCTACTGCTGTACGACTTTGCTCGTATAAGACAATATGACTGACTAACTTACGCGTAATTTCACTGTTGGGTTTATGGAAATCGAGCACTGTCCCGGCATTCCTCGCTGCGTAAGTTTTCACATCTGAAGTAGACAACTGAGTACATAGAAAGTAACAGATAAAAAAAAGTTCTTTGCAGAACTAGACACTACCGATTGAAATTTTGATATATTGATGTTTTGTTACTCTATCCTGTTCCGTGTTGAATCTCAGGGTGAAACAGATATAGGGTCAGAAAGAAAACACAAGTACATGGTGAGAGAAATGGAATAACTCTTGAAAGAACTACTGTGCAGCTGTGTAATCACAACATCCTTATTTTTGGGACGAAATGTGAAAGGCGTGAGTCATCAACATGAAAGAAATGTCCCAAAGGAAAATAATTATTCTTTCGTTTCATCATTTGAGGCGGAAACCGGTTTTTCCAACGCCTTTCTATCCAGATTGTTTGAATACCTTCCTTTCATTACGAGACTCTCGTCACATAGCCATGAATCCATCTGCGTGCATACGATATTACAGGAGTACAGTATTATATACAAGCAACGACAGTAAAACAGGGAAATGGAATGTAGTCGAATTAAATGATAAGGAAATTAGATTAAGGAATGACGCACTTAAAGTAAAACATGAGTTTTGCTATTTAGGCAGCAAAACGGCACGCGATTGCCGAAGTAAGGAGGATATAAATTCAGACTGGCAGTAGCAAGAAAAGTATTTCTGAAAAGAGACGAATTTATTAACAAGTCATTCCTGAAGGTATTTGTCTTGGCTGTTGTCTCGTACGGAAGCGAAATGTGGACGATAAGTAGTTTACGCAAGCAGAGAAGCTTTTGAGATATATCTCATTAAAAGAAGGGATCTGATGGTAAGACGCATCCTGAGGCATGAAGGAATTGACAATTTACTAATGGAGGGAAGTGTGGGGGATGAAAAATTGTGAAGGTTGACCTACAGATGAATATAGTAAGCAGGTTGAAATGGATGTTGGTTGCAGTAGTAATGAAAAGATCAGGATAGGCTAGCCCAGAGAGTTGCTTCAAGCCAGTCTTGGGACTGACGACGACAGTAACAATGTACAATTGTGAAGTAGCAACTTGATTGCGAGTACTTTATTCCGATCTGGTGCGAGGAATTGTTTTCGTTTAACACAGTGGTCTACTACATATGGTTCTATTGGAGGTGGTACGCCTTTGACTTCCTCCTACCTTCGAACGTACCAATTATTCACAGAGAGACATACAGTTCCATAAACCACGGTGCAGCTGGGTATTTCGCACATTAACAGACGCTGCCAAAGTTGGAAGAGCTAGTAGCAGAAAGATAAAAATCCGAGGATTTAGCCCCAGGCCTCTGGATCTGTAGTCCGACACTCATCCACCATTTTGTATATTTTATTTAACAGATTGAAATATATCATACAACAGCATCAGAGTGACAGAAAACAAACGCAATTTTTATATAGTTACATTAATTGTAGCACATTTACACTTCAGTTTTCAGTAGAGAAATTGTGCGAGGATTCCTTCTACCCGTTATGCATCTTCTTTATTTTCTTTGGGACATGGTCTATAGAAATTTTTCCTTTGTAGCATCTGTGTGTTGTTTGTGTAGTCCCTCTTCCACAGTTGTTGTGCATTTTCCTTTTATGCCGCATTTGTTTTATAACATGGTAAGTTAAAGTGGGGAAATTAAGATAAATAATCTTTCGAATTTTTTGTTACATTTGTGGTTTTCCTGGTTTTTGTTATGTTCTGTAATAATGTAGTACCAGCAACCCTCCAGTTTAACTCGTTTCTTCTCGGTACCACTTAGTCCGCGTAACTGGCCAGTAATCAGCATACGCATTCTTTTTCATTTACGGGTACGGTCTCTTGTCTAGAAGCAGTGTATCATTAGCGGCCGTGTCTTGGTTACAACAGACAATTTTTCTCCGTCTATTTCTGTAATTGAATCACCGAACCAACCTGTTGTTTGTATCTTCTTTGCTGCAATTATCGTACTAAACACGTGATGAATTACGTTGTATGAGGACTACATGTGACTGCACCCGTCCCGTCTCTCACTTTTAGTATAATGAACAGTATTAACACAGATGATAGTGTACATTTACACTAGTGATTTTGTTGTTGTTGCTGTTTTCACTCACGAAGGAGCAGAACGGGCTGTTGTAGATGCGTCCCATTATAGAGCCGCGGTTCTTTTCAGCCCATTACAAGGTGATCTGGTAAATGGCGCAGAGGAGGTTCCCGGTTGGTAATAAATGGTGGTGATTACCAAATCTTGTATTTACTTGACAACCAAAGAAAATCTCGCGAAAACTTTGGTCGGAGCCCGGGGATTGGAGCTACTTTAATTTATTTCTGGGGACTATGTCCTTCATTGTCCCAGATAAAAATGAAAATGTTTTGTGTTTTTATTGTGTATGTATGCGGGATGGACAAAAATATGGAAACATTGCGAGAAATACAGGTTTGACATAAATAAAAATGCTAACTATGCACGTAGGTTCCGCTGTTGTATCTGATCACAAACGGCACCTGTGCAATTTCCTCAATACGTTGCAAGTGTCAGCCGTAGTCGTAACACTGTTCTGTGTAGTTGTGATTCAAATGGTTCAAATGGCTCGGAGCACTATGGGAGCTAACATCTGAGGTCATCAGTCCCCTAGAACTTAGAGCTACTTAAACCTAACTAACCTAAGGACATCACACGCATCCATTCCCGAGGCAGGATTCGAACCTGCGATCGTAGCGGTGGCGCGGTTCCAGACTGAAGCGACTAGAACCGCTCGGCCACAATGCCCGGCTGTAGTTGTGAGTGCAATATGTCGGAGCTAAGTGACTTCGAATGAGGGCAAATTTTTGATTCCCGTAAGGCGAGAGTTTCTGTAACAAAGGTAGCCGTAGTGTTTGGTGTTTGAAAAGGCACCTTATCGAAGATTTATACCGCATAATGGGAAGGCGGACAAACATCATCCGCTAAATCACAACGGGGATGAAAGTCTGTGTTGAGTGATCGTGACACACGGTCATTGGACATGATTGTGAGGAAAAATAAGAGGAAGACAGCTGCAAAAGTTACTTCTGAACTGAATGTCGAATTCGCAAACTCTGTCAGCACCAAAACTACAGGAAGGGAGCTCCATAAGCTGGAAACCTGCAGGGAGAAATCAGTGATGCAGATGCCCGTAACAAGAAAACGTAATGGAACCATACAACCTGGACTACGCAGCAATGGAAGAAAGGCATTTGGTCTGATGGGTTCTCGTTGCATGCTGTTTCCAATTTCTGGCCAAGAATACGTCCCAAGAGTGAAACACTGCCGTGGGTTCGGTGATAATTCGGGCAGTACTTCGTGGTATTCCATGTGCCCCTTGGTGATTCTACAATGTCGCATTATTGTCAAGGATTAAGTGACCATTTTGGCTGATCGAGTCCGTCTCATGGTACAAAGCTCGTTGCCCCAAGATGACGCTGTGTTCCAAGATGACAGGCTCCTGTTCAGACATCTCGTATCGTCCAGGACTGGTTTTGTGAGGACAAGGATGAATTTCGCATTTTCTATGGTGACCAAAGTCATCAGATCTAATGTTACTGAGCCTTTGTGGTCAAGTTTGGAGAGGAGGGTGCGTGGTTCCTATCACCTCTATCACCATTAAATGAACTTACCACTATTTCGCAGGGAGAATGGTATTAGCTCCCTTGAAAACCAGCCAGGACTAATTTATCCATTCCGAGACGACTGAAGGCTGGTCTGAATGCCAACGGTTTTCCTACAATGTATTAGGAATAGTGGCGTGTTTATGTTGTTTCCCTATTTTTATCCACCCCTTTATGTTGTGTATCAGTGTGTGTGTAACTGTGTGTCGTCAAATGTAAGATCGAATGCACCAGTGGACATGTAGGCGGCTGTTAAAAGAGTCGAAGTCGCTAGATAGCTGCAGGTGCTGGACAGTCGACAGCTCCGTGCGGCGCCGTTGAGGCCCTTAGGAAGGCACCGTCCGTCTGCTAGGGTGTTAACCTCTACGTGCGCTCCCGCAATGGCTATTTTCGCCCCGCGCTGCACGACGCGCCGAGTGTTTTCTCGCTTTACGACGTCACGTCCAGTCGGCAGCGTGAACTCAAAAGAAAGCGGCTTCCGGTGGGCGTTTGTGCGTCGCCAACAGCCACGCCCCGTCCTCGTGTCAGCACTCACAGACAGACAGCGAGAAGTATCTCTGCTTTCGGTGGCCGAATGAACGGAACAGCGAAATACGAAACAATTGTGATAGTTTGTGTTTTTAATGATCCACGTTTGTAAAACGAAGGTGGCGCAGCGTTCACCTTAAAGACGAAGTTGCTATCGTACGTGACATAGACGAGGAAAACGTTCCGAATGCAAAAAAAATGCTTTAAAGGGATACGGAAAGCAATTTTTATCCCTATTCTGCCAATGCTATTTTACCCTTTGAATAGATACACTTTTCACGAGAACTATAAACGATAAACAATGAAATTTTTATTGCATATGTATAACATATATGTCTCAATTTACAAGTAAAATGAACATAATACCTCTTACGGTTTTGAAGAAAAAAATTTATTCTTTCACCAGTAAAATTTAATTTTTTTTTGTACATTAATTATTATAAAACAGTTTCTAATTGTTTGGTGGTTCTCAATCTACTTGTAATTACTTATTACCATCTGCAGTACAAATTGACCAAATTTCATGTTTCCAACGCCATTACTTTACCAAATAATGGGACCTGAAATTAAAAATAAATGTAGTTTTGAGAAAAATCCGTTTAAAGTTTAATATTGAAATTCCAGTATAGTTATTGATGAGAATTATTTACCACTAATATTTTCCTGCACCATACTGAGAATCATCTGAATCGTACTGATCTTGGTCCCTCTTCTTTTCTATCTGGCTTCTTTTGTGCATTTTAAATTAGCAATATCTGCTTTGCGGATTCTCTCTTTATCTATTTGCACCAAGGATTTTGCAGTATGTCCACTAGATTTTATGCAGAATAATTCCAAAACATCCAGTTTTCTAATTGCACCATCATTGAAGCATAAAATAGCACCATAAATACCAAATTTGAGGGTTTTAAGCTGAACAAATACAGTTGTCGGTAACCGGTTCCTGACAGAATTCACACATTCATTTAAATTTTGGGTTTTCCCATGAAGACATATCTTCAACAAGGTATCTTTACGAAGGTTTCTAAATATGGGTTTAATTTCATTTCATTTAATTAAGTGCTGTGCATTATCTCCGCATGGCGCAAAAAGGAAGGCGTGGCATTTAAATGTCAGATTGCATATCTCACGAAAAAATTGTCCTTTTTATATAAACAAAAACTGTTTCACGCAGGAAAGACCGGGCATTTCAAATGTGCTAAAATCTAAAAATCGAATTTTTGAAGCCCATTTGCCTTCCCTCTCCCCTTGACCTCGGTAGCAATAATAACTGCCATTATAATAAATTTATCGGAACTTTCTTCTGCTGCGTCTGTATTGCGCAATTTGTAGTATGCGGCAATCCGAGTAAACTGATGCCCTACTCTGGCTATCGGTAGTTGCAGTTATTAAAGTTTTTTGGTCATTATGCCATGCTCCATGACATATCACTTATACGGAGTCCACGCTTGGTAATCCTAAAATAAATGACTAAACAATGTTCTGTTTACTATGAATTGAATTTCGACATTATGAGTCGCGAAATGAAAAATATTCTATAGCCATATCGCTCACACATTTACTATCGTAGCTAATACGGTTTGCCTCAGCTGATATTGCTTTATCCTGAGTGCTAGGTAGGTCGTCAAAATGTTCTGGCTGATCAGTGTATTTCAAACATTGTGGTCTGCAAGACTTTCACTCAATTAAATATTGAAAACTGCTTTACCAACATAGTGCCTTATTTTTTCTTCTGATCTGCTTGACTCCATTTTCTACATTAAATTTAAAAATAAATAAATAAGATATTTTCGACTATACATGCTAACTGTGAAGTAATGTTTGTAAATCCAATGTATTAATCATTTATTTGACAGTTCTAGTGCGTAAAATCACACTTTCGGGTGGGTAGCTAGCTTACCAGTAGTTTGATAATGGAACCATTACATTTACTGGTAGTCCCTGACCTAACAACCACTTCTAGTACACATTTCCCAGTGACCTTAGACTGAGAGAACAACATCCCGAATGTGAGACTCTGCACCATCGCTGCTAATAGAACAAGCCCAACTAAAGACTCGCGTCCAGAATGAAGCAAGACAGTAAGTAAGCGATGCCAGTAATATACCAGTGGCTGTACGAGAAGAGGTAAACATCGGGCGACGCATCACATTGTGTCCGGTGAGCACCCTTTCCAAAACACACTGACACACATCGGAACGAATTTGACCTTGAATGTAAGTTGTACAGTTGCCTGGGTGACGTTGATCATTTCCCGGTGGTACCGTGAGGGAGAATGAGTGAGGACACCAAGGAGACCAACTGGTTTACCTTAAACTGGATGACCTTATCAGTGTAACCTGATCTTCATGGTCATGTCGTCCTGTACATATACCACTTCTTCATTTGTGTGGTCATATTGTCGTTAATTGCTTTACAGTTCCTGAGGTTATTTTCGTTCTCTCATTACAACTACAATAAAATGCGTGTATTTCTGACCAGATGCATTTCGTAAAGCATCATAAGTGGTCTGCAATTACAGATACTTACAGTTTGATTAGTTTTTAAGGTCAAAAAACAGTTAGTTAACAAGTTGTGGGTGTTTGCTTACGGTAATTTCCGCTTGCTTTCTTGCTTACATCATGAAATGCCATCTGATAGCACGTCTTTGGCTACTTTCTTCATTCGATTCTGATAGTTTTAGCCTAATTTTTCGCTTCTCTGCAGGGCTATGCATTTTATACGCTTTACACAACACACATTTCGTACGTCTCTGTTTATTGTTATACTTCTACGTGTATATTATGCTTTGTAGTGTTACCAACATTGCCACTAGTTTGTCTTTGACTTATACTTTTTTTAGTTAGTTATATGTGTGTTATTCTATTTAATTATGTTGCTGTGTATTTATATACTGTGTAAGAGTATTGGTGGAATAGTGATGGTGTGCTTTTTGTGGTGAATACGTGGGGGAGGGAGAAGCAAATATGAGTGGACGTAAGCCCACAGCAGTGTGATGGAAAGTGAGTTGGAGAGAAAGGTGAGCAACAGGAAGTGAAATGAAAATGTGGGGAAGGGGAAGGGGGGGCGGCGGGGAGAGGATGAAGAAATGGAAAGGCTCTTTTCTTTTTCATACGATTTTTCTATTATTTTATATGGTGTCTGGGTCACAGTACTTATTTGGTCATTGAGCAACTGTTTATTTTGTATTAATGCATTGAGTGTATGGAAATTTTCTTGGAAAGGGAGCAGGTGTCTGTCTTTACTGATTCTTACAATGTTCATACCTTTTTCATTATTACTTGTTCTGTGGTATTCCTGTTTTAAATGATCTGCGAATGTTGAATGGTTTGTACTGTATTTCAGTGCTCTGTTGTGTTCTTTATATCTTGTGTCAAATATCCTGCCCATAATTCCAATCTACATTTTTTCGAAATCTCTGCACCTGAGCTGATAGGTAATAGACTGTTGACGTCTGTCTGGTTTTGATTTCAGTTTTGGGATGTGCTTTTTTATTGGGTTGTTTGTTTTGTAAGCAATGTTTATGCCCTGTTTTTTGAATGTGTTACTTATTTTATGCGTGAATTTGTTGTGGTAGACGCCAAAGACGTGCTAGTAGACTGCATTTCCTGACGTAGGTGAGAAACCAAGCAGAAATTACCGTAAGCAAACACCAACAAATTGTTATCGAACTGTTTTCCGATCTCATAAACAAAGCAAATTGTAAATATCTGTAATTTCAGACCACTGATGAGGCTTTAATTCAACAAAGCGAAACGCATCTGGTGAGAAATACACGCATTTCCTTGCACTCGTAGTTGTAATGACCGAACGAAAATACGAACAGGATTTTCTGTCTTACTATTTATCAGCTGAAGCGTACCATATCACACTCCCATACTGACAACACGGCTACAGGCTACCGAAATCCTACAACTTTTTTCGGTTTCTGTCAATGTGTATAAGGACGCGACGCGACTGGACGCACCGGAAGTGATGCGTCGCCCGATGTTTAGTAAACTTTGTTCCCGCAGTGGTGTCCTACAGACGTCATCAACCGTTAAAAACATTAACTCTGGTAGTCCACAGAGATCTCCCCCACATATGCGCTCAGGAACCAGACTAAATGTGGCAAAAATTACAAAAAATGCTCATACAGACAACTTACAACGTATCGACTGAGGTCACAAACTAGTTATCATTTATGTAAGACTGGGCTATATTTTATGAAAACTCGCGGTGAAAAGTTGTTGACCAGTACGTGTCAAAACGCACATACGCTAGACGAGAAGTGCGAGCGAGATATTAACTGCCACCGTACGGCGATTTGTTGCAGGCGGCACGATGAGTTCTGACGCCCCGCCGGCAGAGCAGAAGCAGCAGCCGCAGGAGCAGGAGGAGAAGACGAACGAGGAGGAGGAGCAGAAGAAGAGCGAGGACAAGAAGGAAATAGAGGACGAGGAGCGCGAGCAGATGCTGAACGCGGAGAACCGCGACCGCGACGGCGGCGGCGGCGACGGCCAGCAGCCGGAGGTGGGCGGCGTGCAGAAGATGCGGCGCGTGCTCGAGGAGTCCGACCACGAGCCGCAGTCCGCCGGCAAGAAGAAGATACCCATCGGCGGCATCCGCATCCCGGGCTTCCTCCGCAGCCGCTCCCGCGAGAAGACCAAGGTCAGGCCCGCACAGTGCTTGTAGTTGCCACTCCTCGGTTACGATCTAGATCGCTTTATTTCAAAGATGATCTGTGTTTTCATAAGTATCAATATATATACCGGGTGATCAAAAAGTCAGTATAAATTTGAAAACTTAATAAACCACGGAATAATGTAGCTAGAGAGGTAAAAATTGACACACATGCTTGGAATGACATGGGGTTTTATTAGAACAAAAAAAACACCCCATATTGCTAGAAGCGTGAAAGATCTCTTGCGCGCGTCGTATGGTGGTGATCGTGTGCTCAGCCGCCACTTTCGTCATGCTTGGCTCCCAGGTCCCTAGGCCTCAGTCCGTGCGATTATTGGCTTTGGAGTTACTTGAAGTCGCAAATGTATCGTGATCGACCGACATCTCTAGGGATGCTGAAAGACAACATCCGACGCCAATGCCTCACCATAATTCCGGACACGCTTTACAGTGCTGTTCACAACATTATTCCTCGACTACAGCTATTGTTGAGGAATGATGGTGGACATATTGAGCATTTCCTGTAAAGAACATCATCTTTGCTTTGTCTTACTTTGTTATGCTAATTATTGCTATTATGATCAAATGAAGCGCCATCTGTCGGACATTTTTTGAACGTTTGTATTTGCTTGGTTCTAATAAAACCCCATGTCATTCCAAGCAGGTGTGTCAATTTGTACCTCTCTATCTACATTATTCCGTGATTTATTCAATTTTCAAATTTATACTGACTTTTTGATCACCCGGTATATACACTATACAGGATGAGTCGCGTAAGACGTAAAACCCCCATTATTTCAGGGGCGATTGCACGTATCGACAAGTGGTGTTCGGCGAATCATAGCCGACTATGGAGCACATACTTTGGTACATGCACAATAATCACAACGTTTATATTGACCGAGATAATGAGGCAAGTACATGTCTTTTAAATCGGACGCTTTACTTTTTTTACCACCATTCGAACGCTCTGGAAAAGACGCATATAGTTATGTAACGCATGTTGCTATTGTGATTCAAACTTCGCTTAAAAGACGCTGGGAAATATTATACGATTGAAAGTCGAGGCGGTCGGAAGCGGCTGCAGACTGTAAACACGCCTCGCGCGACCCGCGGGACGAGTTGCCGTGCTCTAAGCAGCATGCACGGCCTACGCTACGTAGGTAAATCCTCATCCGCCCTCTTTTAAGAAAAGTTTTAATCACAATAGCAACATGCGTTACATCATTATACGCTTCTTTTCAGAGATGAAAAAGTATAGCGTCCCATTTAAAAAACACGTACTTGCCTCATTATCTCGGACAATATAAACGTTGTGATTATTGTGCATCCACCAACGTATGTGCCCCATAGTCCGCATTGATTCGCCGAAAACCGCATGCCGATACGAAAATCGCCCCCAGAATAAAGGGGGTGTTACGTCTCACGCGACTGACCCTGCATATACATAAAACTGGTACACGTGACTAATATCGTGTAGGGCTCCTGCGAGCACGCAGAAGTGCCACAACACGGCGTGGTATGGACTCGACTACTGTTTTAAGTAGTGCTGGAGCGAATTGACACCATTAATCCACCGGGACTGTCCGTAAATCCGCTTGAGTACGAGGGGGTGGAGATCTCTTGTGAACAGCATGTTACAAGCCATCCCAGACATAATAATGTTCACCTCTGGGGAGTCTGGTGGCCAGCGAAAGCGTTTAAACTCAGAACAGAGTTCCTCAAGCCACTCTGTAGCAATTCTGAACGTGTGGGTGTCGCATTGTCGTGCTGAAATTGCTCAAGTCCGTCAGAATGCAAAAAATGGCTCTGAGCACTATGGGACTTAACATCTGAGATCATCAGTCCCCTAGAACTTAGAACTACTTAAACTTAACTAACCTAAGGACATCACACACATCCATGCCCGAGGCAGGATTCGAACCTGCGACCGCAGCGGTCGCGCGGTTCCAGACTGAAGCGCCTAGAACCGCTCGGCCACTCCGGCCGGCGTCAGAATGCACAATGGACATAAAAGGATGCAAGTGATCAGATAGGATGCTGTCAGAGTCGTATCTAGACGTATCAGCGGTCCCGCATCACTCCAACTGCACATACCCCACAGCATTACAGAGCCTCCAACAGCTTGAACAGTCGCTGCTGACATGTAGGGTCGTCGGATTCATGACGTTATCTCCATACCCGTACAAGTCCATCCGCTCGATAAAATTTGAAAAGAGAATTATCCGACCCGGCAACATGTTTCCACTCATCAACAGTCAAATGTCTGTGTTGACGGGCCCAGGCGAGGCGTAAAGCTTTGTGACCCGCAGTCATCAAGGGTAAACGAGTGGGTCTTCGACTTCGAATGCCCATAACTATGATATTTCGTTAAATAGTTCACTCTACCGACACTTGTTGATGGCCCAGCATTGAAATCTGCAGTAATTTGCGGACGGGTTGCACTTCTGTCACGTTGAACGATTCTCTTCAGTCGTCGTTGGTCCCGTTCTTGCAAGATCTTTTCCCGGCGCAGCGATGTTGGAGATTTGATGTTTTACCGGATTCTTGATGTTTACGGTACACTTGTGAAATGGTCTTACGGGTATATCTCCACTTCATCGCTACTTCAGAGATGCTATGTCCCATCGCTCGTGCCCCGACTATGACACCACGTTCAAAGTCACTTAAATCTTGAAACGTGCCATTGTAGCAGCAGTAACTCATCTAAATATTGTAATTACGTGTTTGGGGGAATGCATTTATCTAGGTATCATATTTAATTGACTAACATTGCAAGATCACAGGTTACTGTAAGCGCGAAATAAACCATGGCAAATATATAATGCTGATACATTAATAACCGGTGTAACCAGCACTCTTCAAAGCAAGCATGGAAACGTGCGTGCATTGTGTTGGACAAGTGTCAGATATCGGTTTGTGGGGTGGAGTTCCATACCTGTTGCACTTGGTCGATAAATACAGCGCCGGTTAATGCTGTTTATGGATGACGATGGAGTTGTCCTCCGATGGTGTCCCATATGTACTCGGTTGGAGACAGATCTAGCGATCAAGCAGGCCAAGGCAACATGTCGTCACTCTTAGAGTATGTTGAGTTACAACAGCGGTATGTGGACGAGCGTTAACCTGTTGGAAAGCACCCCCTGGAATGCAACAGGCCGAATCACCAACTAACGTACGAAATTAGAGTCAGAGTACATGGGATACCCACGTGAGTGTTCCTGCTGTCATACGAAATCTCACCTCAGACCATAAATCCAGGTGAAGGTCCAGTGTGCTTAGGTTGCAGAGGGGTTGGTTGTAGGTCCATAACTGGCCTCCTTGTAATCAACACTGAAGCCGCAAATGTCGTTGATTTGGGGTCCGTGGAATGCACACTACAGTGCGTCTGGCTCAGAGCTGCCCTTGAAGTAACCGATTTGTAACGGTTCATTGTGTTACTGTGGTGCCAACTGCTACTCAAATTGCTGCTGCAGATGCAGTACGATGCGCCAGAGCCATACGCCGAACACGATGGTCTTTCCTCTGGGTAGTGCCACATGGCTGTCTGGAGCCCGGTCTTTTGAGACCGTACATTATCCCGACCACCGCTGCCAGCAATTATGTATAGTGGCACATTCCTGCCAAGTCTTCCTACAATATCGCTGAAGGAACATGGAGCTTCTCGTAGCCCTATTACACGATCTCGTCCAAACTCAGTGAGATGTTGAAGTGGCGTCTTTGTCGCCTTAAAGGCATTCTAGATTGACATCAGTTCACCAAGTCCAATCTGAAAGATAACAAACGCTCATGACCGTTACAGCGTGTATTTAAAGCAAACCTCATTTCATTAAAATGAACGATGCATTTCGACCCCTGGCGGCTCATCTTCATTTGCTTTGACAGGCTGCATCAACATTTCGTTTAATTCCGGGCTAGGTGTCAACTTTTTCATCTCAGAGTAGCAATTGCACCCTACGTCCTCAATTATTTGCTGGATGTATCCCAGTCTCTGTCTTCGTCTACAGTTTTTGCCCTCTAAAGCTCCCTCTAGTATCATGGAAGTTATTCCCTAATGTCTTAACAGATGTCCTATCATCCTGTCTCTTCTTCTTCTTAGTGTTTTCTATGTATTCCTTTCTTCGACGATTCTGCGGATAACCACTTCATTTTTTACCTTATCAGTCCACCTAATTTTTAACATTCTTCTGCAGCACCACATCTCAAATGCTTCAGTTCTCTTCTGTTCCGGTTTTCTCATAGTTCATGTCTGACTGCCATACAATGCTGTGATTCCAACGTACATTCTAAAAAAACTCCTTCTTCAAATTAAGAGCTATGTTTGATACTAGTAGACTTCTTCGGGCCAGGAATGCCCTCTTTGCCTGTGCTAGGTAAAATTCCTTAACTTCATCTACTTCGTGATCACCTATTATGAGGTTAAGTTTTTCGCTGTTTTCATTTCTACCGCTTCTTATTACTTTCATCTCCCTTCTATTACTCTCAGTCCATATTCTGTACTTATTAGGATCCAACCAACAGGTCCTTTCACTGAGGATAGCAATGTCATCAGCGAAACTTAACATTTATATACTTTCACCTTGATCTTTAGTCCCAATCTTGAACCTTTCCTTTACTTCCACCATTGCTTCTTCAACGTATAGACTGAACAGCAGGAGCGAAAGACTACATCCTTGTCTTACACCATTATCTGTGCGCTTCGCTTTTGATCTTCTACTCTCATTGTTCCCTCTTGGTTCTTGTACAAATGTATAAACTCGTGCTTCCCCACAGCTTGTCCCTATTTTTATCAGGATTTCAAACATCTTGCACAACGCTTTTTCAGTATCGACGAATCCTATGAACGTGTCTTGATGTTTCTTCAGTCTTGCATGCCTTATCAACCGCAACGTCAGAGCTGCCTCTCTGGTGCCATTAACTTTTCTAAAGCCAAACCGATCGTCATCTAACAGATCCTCAATTTTCTTTTCCGTTCTTCTGTATATTACTCTTGTCAGCAACTTCTATCCGTGAGCTGTTAAGCTGATTGTGTGATAATTCCTGCGCTTGTTGGCTCTTGCAATCTTGGGATTTGCGTGGATGACGTTTTTCTGAAAGTCTGATAATATATCGCCAGTGTCATACGTTCTACACACAAAAATGGAATTGCTACCGCCCAAGTATTTCAGTTTCACCAAACCAGTCCGTCCACAACCACACAAGCAGCACGAGTAGCAAAACACCGGCTGCCGCTGTTCTGAAATAGACGATTGTGATCTTTGTATCACCCGACTGCCCACGTGCGGTGCGGTGCGTGCACGCATGTCAGGCAGGGGAGGGGGAGTGGGTGCGTGGCTGGTCCCACCTCGTTGTAGGCTGCCCTTTGTGTCTGCCCAACGTCGTTTAATCTCCACTGCGACGACTGTGAGTCAGAACACTGATTGTAAAAGCGCGTGAGGGGGTTCTGTATGCGCTCGTCACACGTGATAAAGCCTTCTTGACGTCCAGACCAACTGGCTACAGGACTCGACGATAGCGCTTATTTCGTTCCGATATGCTTTGCTGCACTTCCGTACGCTAAAGGATTGGAGTATCAATCAGATATTGTTTGACTGACAAACGTTCCACCACAGAGGGTCTGGACTGTCAGAATCACTCAGAAGGTGAGTTCACTGTAAAACGTAAGAGAAAAATTTGAGAAAATGAACATTATTTTGAAGAAGCGATGCTAACGGCTTGTAAAGTCGTTGAACAATCATGGTTGCTCACAGCTACACTCCTGGAAATGGAAAAAAGAACACATTGACACCGGTGTGTCAGACCAACCATACTTGCTCCGGACACTGCGAGAGGGCTGTACAAGCAATGATCACACGCACGGCACAGCGGACACACCAGGAACCGCGGTGTTGGCCGTCGAATGGCGCTAGCTGCGCAGCATTTGTGCACCGCCGCCGTCAGTGTCAGCCAGTTTAACGTGGCATACGGAGCTCCATCGCAGTCTCTAACACTGGTAGCATGCCGCGACAGCGTGGACGTGAACCGTATATGCAGTTGACGGACTTTGAGCGAGGGCGTATAGTGGGCATGCGAGAGGCCGGGTGGACGTACCGCCGAATGGGGCGTGAGGTCTCCACAGTACATCGATGTTGTCGCCAGTGGTCGGCGGAAGGTGCACGTGCCCGTCGACCTGGGACCGGACCGCAGCGACGCACGGATGCACGCCAAGACCGTAGGATCCTACGCAGTGCCGTAGGGGACCGCACCGCCACTTCCCAGCAAATTAGGGACACTGTTGCTCCTGGGGTATCGGCGAGGACCATTCGCAACCGTCTCCACGAAGCTGGGCTACGGTCCCGCACACCGTCAGGCCGTCTTCCGCTCACGCCCCAACATCGTGCAGCCCGCCTCCAGTGGTGTCGCGACAGGCGTGAATGGAGGGACGAATGGAGACGTGTCGTCTTCAGCGATGAGAGTCGTTTCTGCCTTGGTGCCAATGATGGTCGTATGCGTGTTTGGCGCCGTGCAGGTGAGCGCCACAATCAGGACTGCATACGACCGAGGCACACAGGGCCAACACCCGGCATCATGGTGTGGGGAGCGATCTCCTACACTGGCCGTACACCACTGATGATCGTCGAGGGGACACTGAATAGTGCACAGTACATCCAAACCGTCATCGAACCCATCGTTCTACCATTCCTAGACCGGCAAGGGAACTTGCTGTTCCAACAGGACAATGCACGTCCGCATGTATCCCGTGCCACCCAACGTGCTCTAGAAGGTGTAAGTCAACTACCCTGGCCAGCAAGATCTCCGGATCTGTCCCCCATTGAGCATGTTTGGGACTGGATGAAGCGTCGTCTCACGCGGTCTGCACGTCCAGCACGAACGCTGGTCCAACTGAGGCGCCAGGTGGAAATGGCATGGCAAGCCGTTCCACAGGACTACATCCAGCATCTCTACGATCGTCTCCATGGGAGAATAGCAGCCTGCATTGCTGCGAAAGGTGGATATACACTGTACTAGTGCCGACATTGTGCATGCTCTGTTGCCTGTGTCTATGTGCCTGTGGTTCTGTCAGTGTGATCATGTGATGTATCTGACCCCAGGAATGTGTCAATAAAGTTTCCCCTTCCTGGGACAATGAATTCACGGTGTTCTTATTTCAATTTCCAGGAGTGTATATTACTGAACTTATTACACAACCAGTTTCTGTCATAAACAGACCATCCTCAGTACAATACCCGTTATGTTCTTCGCCACAGATGAACTGTACCCTATATGTGCACCTCATTTATGGTTAAATGCAGGTATTAGTTTGTGACATGATGCTAGACAGTGGTTACGAGTTGCCATACATCTGATTACGATTTTACAATACTCTCGAAGTGGCTCTGTTTATGACTCATACTGGTTGTGTATTAAATTAAGTAATACAATTGAGCGTAAACGTGATTTTTCAACAAAGAAAAAAACTGATACAGGCATATAATAATATTAAAGTAGTAACAACATGAAGACATGCTGAAAATTTTTCGGCCTGGTAATGAAAGACCGTGTTTCAGGCAAAAAGAATTATCTCTGTTTTTGACTTAGCCGTCTTCGGGGAAAACTCTTTTTTGCGAAGGTGTTTGCATTGAGCAGATGAAGCGACTGCCATTACCTCCATACAACACACAAAAGGTTACCGTCCCCAATTTTCTTTGGAAGCGGGAACAGACGAACGTCGGCGGGTGCCAAAACTACGGAATAATGTTGATCATACAAAAAAGATTGATTCATATCATTCATTTTTCCAATGGCCATAACATATTTCTGGACTGTTTCATTCTACAGGCCTTTCCGAATGTAGTTTTACATCCCAGTGGTCCAGAAGACACGCGTACAGTTCACCAGCGTTTGCTTTATCTTGTGCATGGTAATCACCAAGAACAACTCCTTTTTGCAATCTAGAAAACTTAGCCTTTCCTTCGGTGCAGAGCAAATCGCTCACACCCACTGCTATTTCGTTTCTGGCGCGACCTGATCGTTCCATATCTCTTTCCGAACCGTCTAACCATATCCCCAAAAACTCTTTGACGCATTTGCTTTTGGTCAGCAATCAGAAAATGTGGCACTCATCTTGCACAAAACTTCCTGTAACATGCACCACATTATTTGACCTTTTAATCAACGATCGTCAAATACAGTAATCACTCGATTATCCACAGTATTTGGGGACTTGAAAAACGCGGATAATAGAGTTCTGCGGATAAACCGCAATTCAGGTACACGGTAAAGTATTAAGCTTGTTCGAAAATATAATTAATTACAATACCATATTAAAATCGTTAACTAATTTTTATAGTAAATGCAACTTTAATCTCACAATACACGTGAAAATTCGGTACTTGCAACGAATACAGAACAATCCAATTTCACATTACCTTATACTGCTGTACTTTGAAACCAAATACAGTCCAGCTCATTACATAGACCATCTTCACAAGTAAAGCCACGACTGAAATCATTCGCCCATTTTTTTGACTGTTTAAAATGACGGCGCATGCTCTTCATGAACTTCCGCCAAATTTGAATGAATTTCTGTTGAGGATAAACTGCTTCAAAAATGTTCGCATGGTGTCCCACTTTATTCACTTGTGCAAAACTCCCATAACACGTCTAGCTTCCAAAAGCCCAATTATGTAGGTCAAGTTCACACTTGAGCTACATTATTGTGCAACATGTACCAATATAACTAAAATAAGAAGTCATGTGTACCAGCGTCATATGTGAGGCAGATAACTCCCCACCTTACCCTAGTACAATTTATGGTAAGCCTACCTGAAACTCCACAACTCTTCTTCAAAATTACGTATATTGGGACATTCATAGCAGCATGAGTTCAGCCCTTTCAAACCTCGTCGTAGACTTGTGCTATGTGACAGTTTCCTTCTAAGAGTTGCTTTCGTGTCGTCATCTTTAAGGAAGCAAGAGGTTTTCCGATTCTTCTCCAAGAGAACGACTGATACAATCATTGTAGATTTCGTAGTTAACGTTTGTCGCTATGATGTTCTTCAGCCTTAGCACTACTACAACAATAACACTTTTATTTCTGATATGCTCTGGAAACATTCAGACCCTCATTGTACTGTATACAGTGTGTGCTTAACCATTTACGACGACTACCAAGAAAATCCTGAGGTATTTTAAACTGATAATATCATTTTACAACATTAAATACCGCAAAACACCTAGTTACACATGACACAACACTGACTTTCAAGAGTGTTTAGACACCTCTGGATATCAAACAATGTATAAGATCACAGATGAAGTGTTCTTGAACAAGTGGAATATAAAATTATTTACATTGATCGCAAATTGAATTAAATTTACTATAATAATCAATAAATTTTGTATTGATGATTAAAAATGCATACTCCATAAACTTGACCAAGTCTTATAAATGATGTAGAATAGAATAATTACGTTGCCTAATCACGCATTGGCAGCAGCCACGAAGCTCCAGAGATATACGATACACAAAAAAACACTCTGCGTACAGTGAGTAATTAACACTCATGAGATTAAAAAATAACACGAAAGCGAAGATTTAGAGGACATAATTAAATTATGTAATTTTACTGTTTTGTTTCATTGGATGAGTTGCTAACTATCTTCTTTTCCATGTTTTTAGGGGTCACAGCCGTAAACACATAGATCTCCAAATCTGTAGTCTCAGAACTTTCATAACAGTTAAAAAATGTTCTTCACGATACTGCTGTCATAGATAGTACATGAGTGATTTAAATACCACCATAACTGAATTTGACATGGTGGCATTACAAATCGTAACTGTACAATCTATAACAAATGACTAGCGTCCGTCGTATCCGCACCAAGTAGTGAGGATTACATTGCGTCAGCAGGCCGCGATATGGACACAACTCCCGGCCGCTTTAAATAAACACACAGCAGGCGTAAAACAGTTTGCATAATTATATGAAACACTCCTTAACGTATCATTATAGTATTAGATAACTACTTCGCTTTGATTAGAATTTTGGTTTGGATATAACTGGGACTATAATTTATCGACTTGCAACTTCCGGGATGAAATCGCTAGAACGTGTTCCGCTACAATCTGAACTTTGTTCCGAGAACCGCGTAAAAAAAGAAAAAAAAGTATTTGAATCCAGTGGTACGCGAAAGCTTCACATCCGGCAGTGATTTTTTAATATGATAAATGCCAAGTGACATCGTTTCGGAGTACATGTTAAAATGCAGTCTCCTTATAACTGACTGGTTGAGTCAGTTCACAGCTCGGAGGAACGGAGGGTATGGGACCATAGCGGCATTATAATCAACGTCCGTGTTGAATATAGCTTTAATTACAGTGTATAACACCTCCACTAAGATCAGTCTTTTCCACGTTAAAAATGATAGAAAATATTTCGAAGTGTATCTAGACTGAACAAAACCATTTTTTCAGACTCGTCATTTCAGTCCTTAGAAAAGGATCCCCTTTATTTGAAGGATGTTGAACAGAAAGTCACACGTCACTCTTAGCTGCCGGTGCACGACGCGTAGGTATTAAATTTTAATTAGCACCTCGAAAAGTTCAAGCTGCGACCATGAAGCTTGGTGTTAGTCTTTCTCTATACACTGACCCTTCAAAGCGACACATTTTTGCAGTTGCAAGACTTAATAGTACCCTAGGTTGTATAAGGCTCCATTTTGGCTGTTCAGGAAATTTTCCACATGGAAAGCCGTCATTCTGTAAATGGCTGCCAAGCAACACTTTCTTCATGCGAGGAACGAAAAACATGTCACTGAGTGTCATCTCAAAAGAATACGGGGAGCGAAGCAAAATTTGACAGGATAAAGAAGCAGCATATATGGCTCTCTTGTGCAGAATGGGTTGGGTTGTTTGGGGGAGGAGACCAAACAACGAAGTCATCGGTCTCATCGGATTAGGGAAGGATGGGGAAGGAAGTCGGCCGTGCCCTTTCAAACGAACCATCCCGGCATTTGCCTGGAGCGATTTAGGGAAATCACGGAAAACCTAACTCAGCATGGCCGGACGCGGGATTGAGCCGTCGTCCTCTCGAATGCGAGTCCAGTGTGCTAACCACTACGCCACCTCGCTTTCTTTGTTTTTCGTTTTTTTTATTGATCTCATTTTGTTCTCTACTGTTAGTTGAATTCGTTCGTGGCGTACGTCCGATGACGCCCGTTCAGGCTCTTCGTTGATCCGTTCACTCATTTTTTTTTATTATAGAGGGCAGCTAACCCTCTGACCGAACACGCTGAGCTACCGTGTCGGCAACTCGGTGTGCAGAATTAGCCTTGGCGTTGTCGTGTAGCAAAATAATCTGTTAGAATGACACCATAGCATTTCCAAAAAAACTTCCGCTGATGATTGAATGTTAGCTCTTTGTGGTCTGCGCTGCCAAAACATCGTGTTGCTTCGGTACACTTACGCCTACGCAAAGAGGTCCGTTGCAGCGTTGTTCACCTTGAAATTCAAGAAGCTAATTACGGCTGCATACTCCAATTTACTTTTGGAATACGCCATTTCGTTTAGGCTGCCCTTGCAGCGTGCTACGGTAATGTGCCGTGGGGAACATAGGAAAGGTTAATCACGCAACTTTATTTTTTCTGGGTGATTACTAACACTTTATGAGTGCTCCAGTGATGTTGATTACAAGGTTTTGCGATAACACGGCAGCAAAATCTTTAGCGCCCGACTAGCCTCGTGAAATCTTACGTAGCCTGTCGATGAATGTTAAGTATTCCTAACTGATAATAGCGATAGACTGAAGCTGAGTGTAGCGGCAAGGGTTGACCCTTTGATTATGGTGGCGGTACAAGTTAATCACCCAGAGCATGGAAAAATAGGTTGATTTATTGCAAAACTGGCAGACGAGATCAGTAAATACACCGAGATGACTCAAGTCATGGGATACCTCCTTTTTCCCGACGTTGTGTAGCAACTCGATATGGCGCAAACTCAACAACTCGTTGGAAGTCCCCATCAGAAATACTGAACCGTACATAACTGCGAGAGTGTTTACGGTGCAGGAATTTGTGCATGGGCTGGCCTCTAGGGATTCACGTCGTGCGTTCTGGATGGCCAAATCATTCGCTCGAATTGTCCAGAATGTTCTTCATACCAGTTGCCAACAACTGTGGCCCAGAGATATGGCCCATTTTCGTGCACAAAAATTCCATCGTTGAATGGCTGCAAATGGTCTCCAAGTACTCGAACATAACAATTTCCAGTCAGTGATCAGTTCAGTTGGACCAGAGGCCCCAGTCCAGTCCATGTAAACACGGCCCACACCATTATGAAACCACCAGCAGCTTGCACAGTGCATTGTTGACAACCTCGATCCGTGGCTTCGTGGGGTCTGCGCCACACTCGAACGCTACCAGCAGCTCTTAGCAACTAAAATCGGGACTCATCTGACCAGGCCACGGTTTTCCAGTTGTCTAGGGTCCAACGGACATGGTCATGAGCGTTGCAGGCGATGTCGTGCTGTTAGCAAAGGCACTCGCATCGGTCGTCTGCGGCCATAGCGCATTAACGCCAAATTTCGCAGCACTTTCCTAACGGATACATTCGTCGTACGTCCCTCACTGATTTCTGCGGTTATTTTTGGCAGTGTTGCTTGTCTGTTAGCACTGACAACTTGATGCTGCTGTCGGTCGTTAAGTGAAGCCTTTCGGCCACTGTCTTCCCTTAAGTTTAGTAATCTAGGCACACTCTTGACTCCGTGGATCTCGGAATATTGAATTCCCTAACGATTTTCTAAATGGAATATCCCATGCATCAAACTCTACCTGCCATTTCGCGTTCAAAGTCTGTTAATTTCCGTCGTGCGGCCATAATCACGTCGGAAACATTTTCACATGGATCACCTGAGTAAAGATACTACCGCCATCTTAATATCTGCACGTCGCTATTCCACAGCTGTTGTCGTCTCAGTGTAAATGCTGGTGGTTGTGACAGCCGAACTCAGTGGCATGAGCTTCTCGCAGCGGTAAGAAGCCGATGGCCACACCGCCACAGATGGTCGCGTTCGGTGCAGCGGGGAGCCGTGCGGGGCTGACAGTGAGCGCGCCTCGGCTATTACAGGTTATTGAGCGCTGCTGCGAGGGGGGGACCGTCAAGAGAGCTGTGGCGGACAATGGCACCGCTCACTGTACGGCGGTCGGCGGTGCAGCGCTTGATCGGGGTGCTTTGCAGTGCGTAATCCTGCACAGACTACTATTAAAATGTCATACGGCCAGATTATCTGCTACGGGTGAAGAATTCCCGCAAGAGCATGAAGATAACTTGCGCCAAGTCGGTCTGTGTGATAACAAACAATAGGTGCAACAGCTCTGTTTGGTAGCGTAGACTCGTAAGGCAGCGCCGGCCTGGGAGGCCGAGCGGTTCTAGGCGCTACAGTCTGGAACCGCGCGACCGCTACGTCGCAGGTTCGAATCCTGCCTCGGGCATGGATGTGTGTGATGTCCTTAGGTTAGTTAGGTTTAAGTAGTTCTAAGTTCCAGGGGACTGATGACCTCAAAAGTTAAGTCCCATAGTGCTCAGAGCCATTTGAGCCATTTCGTAAGGCAGCCAAAAGTGAACGCCGCATAAATCTCGTATTTTCGTTATCCTGTCTACCAACTCTGACTTGTCTTGGAAAACAGTAATTCCTTCGTCAGTATTATAGTGAGGGATTCGCAGGCACTATTGAAGTACCTGCAAAGGCACTTACGGATTGGTCACGAGACTGTCTTCTCTCCAGATATACGCTAATAAGGAAGAAAGTAGTCCAGTCGACGTTGTGGCCATAAGAATCGAGTTTAAACATGGACAAGAGATAGTGGAAATGAGCTATGGCCTCACTGAGCATTAGGAAAAGGATTACCACCTCTTTCAATTCCCGGATAAAGGTGAACTCTACTTCCTTTAAAGTAGGAGTCTAGTGAGTTATCCACTGTCGAACATCGGTCTACAGATATACGAGGTATAGACATAAATTTTCGATAATCACCTCGAAAAAAACAACCGTCCACCATGAAACTTACAGTCTTATTCCTTTTCTGTAGGTCCCTCCTTCAATGTGACACATTCTTCTCAGTGACTGATGACTAGGGGTAGACCTTAGTTGTAGAGCTGCCTTTTCAGATTCCTCTTTAGAAATCATCACGTCGTCATTCTGAAAATGCCTTCTACTCAATGGTTTCTTCATCTGAACAAAGAAGGTGAAATCAGAGGGTACTAATCAGGAGAATACGATGGAGAAAGTGGTGGAAGGGGGGTGGGGGATGCAAAGTTTAGAACCCAAAAAAGGAGCATGTGTGACGGAGTGCAGAATGGGCTGGGCCGTTTTGGAGTTACTTGTGAAGAAACAGTCACTGTCTCAAAATATCATTTATTTAAAATGACCGGTTTCGGCTCATACAATTGGCTATCTTCAGATCGACTGTACCGTTTGCTGGAGCTGGAGAAGTGCTGAGCAGTTATCGTCTTGGCAACACACGAAACCGGTCATTTTAAAATGATATTTTGCGATCGTGACTATTTCTTCATAAGGGAGTATCACAAGTAAGATTGCTGACGTTCTCAACCATGCTGGTTAAGGGGGATAGGACGTCAAACAGGCCGACATGGAGCAGGAGAGGCACCACAGGACATTTTAATTTCCACTGTCTATACTTTTACGAATAAATTCATAAAATTTTGTCAGCATGACCAGGAAGGATTCAGGATTCACACGCATAGCAGTGGAAGTTCAAAAACATAACAAAATAAATTTTTTTACATGTGAAATTTCATCATTTTTTCGCTTACTATTGGCAACATTTGTTGCTATAGATACATTTTTCTTCACAAGTAGGAGAGATTTTTTGATGAATTTTGCACAGCATACAAACCATACGTACAGGTGTATGAAAATCTAGAATTTTCCAAATCTATTAAAAACTGTGGTAAAAATTGAGATGATTAACTACGAAATTTGATTTTTTTCTAAACATAAAGTTTAAAACGTAACAGCTCATTCATTCTTTCATAAATTAAATAGATTCTAGAGTTTCAGACACCTGTAAGTACGGCTTGTATGCTGTGCAAAATTCACCGAACAGTCTCTCTTACTTATGAAGAAAATTGTAACTATAGCAACAAGTGCAGCCAATAGTAAGTGAAAAAATGATGAAATTTCACATATAAAAAAATTATTTTGTTATGTTTTTGAACTTCCGCTGCTATGAGTGTGAATCCTGAATCCTTCCTGGTCTTGCTGACAAAGTTTTATGAATTTACTTGTAAAAGTATAGACAGTGGAAATTAAAATGTCCAGTGGTGCCTCTCCTGCTCCAAGTCGGCCCGTTTGACGTCCTACTCCCCTTAAAACCCGTTTTAGAGCGTTGGACCAAATGTGCCCACTTGGACAATTTTCCGCGACACTTGGTCTTGGAGGCTCGCGTTACCTCGTCGGGAGATTTCGATAGCATGCTGCTGTGAAGTTTCGCCGTTGCGAGTATAATCTGTTAGAACCACACCATGGCAATCCCAAAAAACACTCAGTTCAGCGTGTCCGAAGGTGGTTGGATTTTTGAATTTATCGGCGGTGGTGAATGCACATGCTTCCAATGCTCGCTTTGTTGCTTTGTCTCCGCGCCATATCGATACACCCAGCACTTATCCATTGTGATTAGGCGGCTAAAGCAATAAATAACCTGCACTGATCTGACACAGCTGAAACATCCTCTCTGCTGCTTCAGGTCGCTGGGCTTTCTAGCCCACTGTGAACAGTCGCCGAAACCAGAGTGTGGCGACATTTGTCTTCGAAATGCCGTGTAAGATATTGAAAACTGATCTATGACAGACTTTTCACTATTTCCACTATTGCTTCGACTATGGTATGTCGATGTTACATCACCAGGGCCTCCGCTTGCGATTCCCGGTTCCTGATAGAGAGGTGGCCTGTCACGTCGTTCTTTGTCATTCAGGCTATTGTTACCACACTGGAAGCTTGTCCGCCATCTAAATAAATTGATATAGGCTACATGGTCGACTCACATTAATATGACCGCTCCTATGCTCGACGTCAACGTAATTTAATCACTGAAGGACAGCAGGTGGCAGCACTAGCAGTGGAGGGTATATAAAGCGTGTCGGGGGGTGGAGGTGGGGGGACGCGGAAAACAGTGCAGTCGTTGTCGTAATGCGGAAACGGAGCGACTTATCTGGCTTCCAAAAGGGCGTGATCATTGGTTTTTGGGCCAAGCGAAGACTGTAAACTGTTCGCTTGTCACCGCAGTTAAAGTATACCGTGCATGGCAAAACGGCGCTGCACAAAACCGGCGCTGAGAAAGCTGCGGTGCACCATGGCCCACAGATAACAGGGGTAAACGACGGCTGCGCAAATTTATGCAGGCGAGTAGACGCGCAACTGTTGAGCAACTGGCCGCCCAGGTGAAACAAGGGGTCCCAGCAGTGTCCCCTCAATGACCATTCAGCGAATGTTGGTGCATATGGGCTCTGCAGCAGGTGTCTGTATCATGCACCCATACTGACGGTTATTCATCGGCGACAGATGTTGAAATCTGCACTCCAGTACTGAAACCTCCCCTTAGAAAAATTAATGAATGACTGTGCTGATAAACCTCTTACATTATTTAATTTTCAAACAGCTGAGCAGAACTGAACGTACTCAGACATTTCGCTCTTTACCTATTCTGATCAACACTAAACTGACACACAATATTTTTAGCGCAACGCAATCTGACTTTCAAAAATCCCTACAAAAGAATGGCCCTGACTAACAAATACCTATACCTTTCATGAATCACTTACCTCACAAAAATGTTCGTTACTCGAACTACTGCAATACAGCGAGCGCCAATACTGCCAGCTAAATGAAAGATTCTAACTACTGAAGGCACTAACTACTGATAGGCATAGTTAGCAAATGAAAGATTTTGATAGAGAACAATGTATTTACCTTAATAGTGTTCAAAAGTCATAATATATATAGCAGTTCATGACATCCAGTCTTACAAATTTACTCTCTCTGATGGACACACGTCCAGATCATCCGCTCTCAAAACTCCGCCATCTCACTCCCAACATCCACCACTGCTGGCGGCTCACCTCCAACTGCGCAACGCTACGCGCTGTTCACATCCAACTGCCCAACACTACAATAGCGAGTATTGCAACAATGCCAACCAGCCACAGACCGCACACAGCACAGCCAGTGATTTTCATACAGAGCGCTACGTGGCGTTACCAACATAAAAACCTAAACAGCCTACTCAAAGTACCACAACTAGACGTCCACTGCGTGGCAACAGGTGGGCTTTTCAGATGAATCACGTTTTGTGCTCCATCGACTGAGACGTCTGAATGCCAACACCTTGCCACAACTATCGGAAGGGTCCAGACCAGAGGAGGGAGTATTATGGTCTGGAAATGTTTTCGTGGCATTCCCTGGGTGATTTCGTCATTCTGTAAGTCACCAATGGATCACCACAGGTATGGATCTATTCTTGGAGACCATGTCCAATCCTACAAGCAGCTTGTTTTTCCTCGGCACGACAGCATCCACCAGCAGGACAATGAAGTTAGTCACACAACTCCCAGTGTACGTGCATGGTTCGAAGAGCACCAGAATAAGTTTGCAATACTTCGCTTACCACCAAAGTCCCCGAATTTAAATCCGATAAAGAATGGGAGGAGCTCGATCGGCTGTTCAAATGGTTCAAACGGCTCTGAGCACTATGGGACTTAACTTCTGAGGTCATCAGTCCCCTAGAACTTAGAACTACTTAAACCTAACAAACCTAAGGACATCACACACATCCATGCCCGAGGCAGGATTCGAACCTGCGACCGTAGCGGTCGCGCGATTCCAGACTGTAGCGCCTAGAACCGATCGGCCACTCCGGCCGTCTTCGGCTGTTCACGTCATAGATCCTCAACCGAGAACCTAATGCAGATGGCCACGGCACTAGACTCGGCATGGCTCCACATGCCTGTCGGTACCTTCCAAAGTTTCACTGACTCCATTCCTGCACGTTCGGAGCGGTCTGGGCTGCAAAAGATGCCTATGCAGGCTTTTGACAAGAGATCACATTAACGTGAGTGGTCAGTGTATGACGGTCTATTGTTGCTGCACACTTCCAGCAGCCTAGCAGGGAGCGTTGTCACGTTGTTCCCCTTGAAACATAGAAAGCGAATTACTTTATGGATGACGTGCACCATTTTTTTTTGGAGCCTCTACTGGTGTGGCACGGTACTGTGGTCCTGGGATTTCAGAGTCTACAAGGTCAGCAGATATGTACCTCCAAATAAATAAGAAATTTATTACGTAACTCAATACTTAGAGATTGAAGATTAAAACTTTACTCCACGCACATGCGCATGCTGTACTGGACGTACTGGATCTCCAGCCGGGTCTCAGGGCGAAGGCATAGAACTGCATGAGACGGGGGAGAAGGCGGGTGCATGACAGGTGCAGGAACAGCTCTAGTGTGGTCACCGTCCCACGCGACTCTGTCATGTCGCCAGAGAGGCTTCGCTTCACGTGAGAGATCCCGTGGCCAGCTCAGCAGGACAGGCGGGTGCCGCCGCAAGCTGCAAGTCCCGCGTGTGTGCAGGCGGCTCTGTTACATTCGCTGCACTGACTATTCTCACGTATTACTATTCGCCTGACTTTCGGCTTCCTGAGTCTTATTTGGATTCGACGTTCCTACGGTTGACGGCACCGGGCTGCAGACTAGACACTCCTAGGCTGCATGTAACGTAAGTCTCCGGCTTAATTCGACTTTGTGTGATACTAGTTGTAATAACTGCCACCATCTGCGTCTTGCAAAGACTCTTTCTTGATGCGTGGCTTTAGAAGGGTGAAAAGATGCTGCGCGTTTTGTTGTGCTTCTGCTACTTTTGAAAAGTAGCCCGCACAATATAGGGCACCATTCACACAGAATATACAGACTGGCACACTTCTTCCATTTCCATGGACTGGCATGCGTGCAAAAGGCAAGGATACATGAACACTGGACACGCGACCAGTGTGTGAGAACAAAGATTACATGTGATGTATGTAATGGGATACATTCTGTTGAGAACACAGTTCACGTGTGGAGTGAGCAAAGTGTCGCGAATGAAACCGACATCTCTCGACGGCAATCGTGGAGTAACACAATTCGCTACTGCATCGTATTGTGATGACCTCACACCACAGGAAAAATAATTATCAAAAACTGAACTGTTAACTCACCCAAAATTATAGTTGGAAAACCAAACTATTTGTTATACTTATTAATTTGTCACAAATCGAATTTTTACGAGAAACTGCTCTGAAACTAACAACAAAATTTTGTATATACCCTCCGAAACTTCAAAAACATCAAAGATAATATCTGAAAGAATTTAGAAAATGTGACAAAATTACGTGAATCACATACAACACTGTTAATAATTACATAAACACTGGGGCGAATTCACCATACATCTACCTACTTTTGAGTATAACCGTTACCTCTCAATACTACGACTCGTAGCAATACAATATCAAGGCTTTTAATACTGTGTAAACATTCTCCACGTGTTTTGACAACTGGCATATATTATTCGCGCCCACGGCAGGAAATACAGCAATAGTGGAATAGTAGCTTTTACGTCATTGGTCGGATGTCGCCGTAATTTTCGCGCGCAGCAGTATTTCGCGATAAAATACTCTTATTAGTTACCATCACATTGCTATACTCATAACAATCATGAAATCACCTAAAATAATACAGCTGCAACAATTCTGACAAGCAGGGAGAAATAGTTCTAATAAAAGGAAGAAGTTTATATTTATTGGTGTTTCATCAATGACTACCGTGCAACTCTTAGATCACTAATGGTACTTTTATTTTCGATAGTAGAAATCAAACATAAAAATTCCGAATAGAATCCATAATTTTACTACTTTTAATAGAGAAAGAAAGTTTTTAGATCAGGGGATAGCGTTCGGCGAAATATCTTAACGTTTCGTCGCATACGAAGCATTGCCCTGGGCGGCACGATGTCGACGGATTTCGATGTTGTGAGCAGGATACAGGCTGTATCGCCGGTTAATCCTCTCCGGCGATTCGCGAATAAAGTTTCTGCCCATCTGTAACAGTAACTCAGTGGCGATTAACAAACCAGAAGACGCTGGTAAGCGACCGTTGTTGACATGTCCCGTCTTGCAAAGCACATTACGTAGACAGTGTTCGTTTATACACTTTGTGCACTGTCCGTGACGCTTTCGTCCATAACTTCACAGTTCGATCACATGCACATAGCCGTAGCCACCAATACACAGTTCATAGACTTGTTCTTTTACGTGATGCACACCGTAAACAATGTCCACTCTGTTCTTGCAGTTCAGACTTCTGTAACGTCACTGAAAGTCAGATATACTGCATAGTTCATCAAAGTCTCCACATAAACGGCTTGATAGAACGCGATAGACAGCAGTTCCATTACCCGAATATCAATGCCAGCAAAGGTCATTCGCATAAAAGCACTGTTCGTGTCGGTCACAACAAAGTCTTGTTAGCATCACTTTCACAGTCCGGTTTATTTGCTCATAAAGTTCGCTGGCGATGGCATTACGTATCGCAGTGATAAAGCGAATTGACATTCTCATAGTTCGGTATCACTGTCCAAACAATTCCGGATGCTTTTTATAAAAACATATAGTATCATTTTCCCGCGCACGCTTCACAGGCGCATCGTACACCATATCTTCTACTACACATCCTCTGTTCGACTATCGATGTGTGTGTGTGTGTGGTTTGAGGTTTTCGGGCGCTAAACAGCGTGGTCATCAGCGCCCAAACGCATAGAAACAGGAACACATGCGGAGAAGGGACGAAGACGGACAGCGAACAAGGAGAACGGTTAAAAGGTACAGGCCTGACGCAGTTACAAATCCTCACATACAGAGGCAAAACAAGAGGAGAAGAAACGCACTAAAAAAGGAAAGGAAACACAAGGAAAAGAGAACAGAAATCGAAGTGAAACAAGTAGGTAATCGTGACTGGCGGACCTCTTACCTAAAGCCAGGGTGAACCAGTCACCCAGCAGCACATTAAAATCCTCTCCCTAAAATCCGAGGCAACAAATTGGACAGGACACAAAACCGTAAGACCTTAACCACAGTCGTTGCGTCGTCTTGCAAAATAGAGGGCAAATCCGGTGGCAAGGAAACCACCGCCCTCTGGTCAGAGAATAAAGGACAGTCAAGTAAAATGTGGCGGACAGTTATCTGGACGCCACAAGCACTACAGATTGGGGGGTCCCCCCGCCGGAGTAAAAAACCGTGCGTTAAGGGACTGTGCGATGTCGCTATCGCTGTCCCCTGTCTACAGATGCTATATTACTATCGTAAATTACATAAATCTTTATAAATGTTCTTCACTGCATTTTTTTCACAATTAATAATATACCAAAAAAGAAATTTACGAATTTTTTCGCAGTCACAAAGAAAGAAACATATTTATCCATTGACAAACGAAATAATCACAATTACATTATTACATTTAAAAACCACAGTAGTACGTTACATCATCATAATTAAATATGCCGGTATGAAAGAAAGAAAAAAAGGAAACTAAAGAAAATCATGGCAAAAAAATTTTATATGCGTAATTAGCAACGACTTCACATTATCCACGGCAATATAATCCTGTCCATCATCCTATAGTCAGTAGATGTACACTATGTGATCAGAAGTATTCTATGACCTATACATGATCCGCAGTTGACAGCTCGATGTCAATGTACAAGAAGGCAGAGGGTATTTTGTTGTCAGTAAAAAAGCATTTGCAGCACAATGGGTTCGTCAGGAGAGCAAAAGGGCTTACAAGGGAACCTCCCCATCGCACCCCCCTCAGATTTAGTTATAAGTTGGCACAGTGGATAGGCCTTGAAAAACTGAACACACATCAATCGAGAAAACAGGAAGTAGTTGTGTGGAACTATGAAAAAAATAAGCAAAATATACAAAAAGAGTAGTCCATGTGCAATATAGGCAATATTAAGGAGAGCGTAGGCACAGTAGCGTCGTGGTCTCGTGGTTAGCGTGAGCAGCTTCGGTTCAAGTCTTCCCTCGACTGAAAAATTTTATTTCTTTATTTTAGCAAAGTTATGATCTGTCCGTTCGTTTATTGACGTCACTGTTCACTGTAATAAGTTTAGTGTCTGTGTTTTGCGACGGCACCGCAAAACCGTGTTATTAGTAGACGAAAGGACGTGCCTCTCCAATGGGAACCGATAACATTTGATCGCAAGGTCATAGGTCAACCGATTCCTCCAGAGAAAAACACGTCTGATATATTGTATACGACACTGGTGACGGCATGTGTGTCACATGACAGGAATTTGTTGTCGACCCACCCAACTTGTACACTTGGCGAATGGGTAAAAAGATTCTTCTACCTTGCCCGATTTAGGTTTTCTTGTGGATGTGATAATCACTCCCAAAACACTGATGAAAACATAATAGTTTGTCACATAAACTAAAAATAAAAAATTAAACTTATCACTCGAGGGAAGACTTGAACCAAGGACCTCTCATTCCGCAGCTACTCACACTAACCACGGGACCACGACGCTCCTGTGTTTGTCTGATCCTTGATGTTGCTTATCTTGCACATGGACTACTCAGTTTATATATTTTGCTCATTTTTTCATAGTTCCAAACAACTTCTTCTTGTTTTCTCGATTGATGTGTGTTCAGGTTTTCAAGGCCTATCCTCTGTGCCAACTTATAACTAAATCTGAGGCGGGTGCAATGGGGAGGTTCCCTTGTTAGAACATGGAGTAGTTGTTAGATGTCACCCGGATAACAAACAGCATACAAGCTCCTGTGAGAACTTCGCTGGAATAGCACGGCTGGAAGAAAGAGTATCACATAGAGATGGCTTAGCCACAACCTGTTGTTTATTTCCCGAATAAATCATCCTCTCCTCAGCCGCCGGCCGGAGTGGCCAAGCGGTTCTAGGCGCGATAGTCTGGAACCGCGCGACCGCCTCGGTCGCAGGTTCGAATCCTGCCTCGGGCATGGATGTGTGTGATGTCCTTAGGTTAGTTAGGTTTAAGTAGTTCTAAGGTCTAGGGGACTGATGACCTCAGAAGTTAAGCCCCATAGTGCTCAGAGCCATTTGAACCATTTTTTTTCTCCTCAGCCAACTATGCGCTGGTTTGAAACTGTCTGACAGTCTAAAACTGTGTGCTGTACCGGAACAATCGACCCTGAAACTTTGTCTCCCTCATTCAGTTGAGTGGGATACAGACTGACTGTATGAACTCTCTCTCTCTCTCTCTCTCTCTCTCTCTCTCTCTCTCTTGCTCTCGCTCTCGCTCTCTCTCTCTCTCTCTCTCTCTCTCTTCCCCCCCCCCCCCCTTCACTCTTTCTGTCTTACACACACACACACACACACACACACACACAGACGCACAAGAGAATACTATGGAATGTTTTGTCTCCAGAACAGCAATTGTCCATGACATAACTTTACTGATGCAAAAAAAATGGCTCTGAGCACTATGGGACTCAACTGCTGTGGTCATAAGTCCCCTAGAACTTAGAACTACTTAAACCTAACTAACCTAAGGACATCACACACATCCATGCCCGAGGCAGGATCGAACCTGCGACCGTAGCGGTCGTGCGGCTCCAGGCTGTAGCGCCTTTAACCGCTCGGCCACTCCGGCCGGCTTTACTGATGCAGTTGTGCACTAAATCTAACAATAAATTAAGAGGTTTCTCATTATTCTCAAGGTGTTACGTTTTGTATCTACCAACTTCAAACGATAACAGAAACATGATGAGTGCATGTAGTAATTCAATACTCTTACAAGTTACAAATACATGCAAGGGCTATTTTTTAACCTCTGATCGGTCACGAAATTAAGACCACAGTGAAAATATAGTGAAGCTTCGTGCAGAAGTTTTGTGTAGTGTCTCTTGCGTGCCCTTCTATCGTGTCGTGTTGCACTTTTCATTTCTGAGTGCACAATAAGCACATAAAGATGTCCAGAACAATGGTGTCTCTTACCAGATGAGACTTTCGCCTGATTTCATGCAGCTCACATAACGTAACTGTCATGTGTTTCCTTCATGGCAATTATCGACTGTACGCTGGCAGGTGCAATAAAGACTCTCCTACAGCGTTTTCGATGGGAAGTGTTGTCTGCACCTAGCATACAGTTCGGGCTATGGGAACAGCATTTTGGCACAGACAAAGAGTTGCAGACCAGTGCAGGGAATTGATGGAAATTACAGGTGGCTGCCTTACATGACGAAGGTATTGGATACTTGGTACCGTGCTACAACAAAGTTGAAGCTGGAGTGGCGACTTTGCTGAAAAGTAGCTGGAATGTGTAGCTAAATGTTGCAGATAAAATATTTTTTTCACTGTGGTTTCGATTTTGTAATCGATTGGATCTTCAAAAACTAGCTGTTGTAGATTAGAAATTACAGTATATAACGAATATTGGCAGACCTCAGTACGCCCTGAAAATAACTTAATTCTCATTTCTCCCATTTCCTGAATGCACTGCTGAAGTCATCATGGGAAGGCTGCACATCATACCTTAACATATCCTGCAGAAAGGGGTTTATTTCACGACGAATGGCAGACCAAGTTCGTCAATCGCCTACAAATAACTGGCCTTGACCTTTTCCTTCGCATAACCCAAGATGAAGTAATACCATGTTATTAAATCCGAAGAATGGAATGGCGTAATTCTGAAAAAAAAGTAGCGACTAGTAATCCCATACATAAAAACTGTGCACAACATGCCAAAACTGGATTCTCTTGGGGCTTTTCATGTAAGCGGTGTGAATTTTCATAAGACCAATACCGGAAGTTCTGCTTATTAACATACCCACCCAGGACAAAGTTTGCTTCGTCAGACATCAGTAGTTGCTAGGGAAACAGTGGTATCAAATCTCTCAACTCTTGAACCACGTGCAGTTTATATGAATGAAACTTCAAATAATCCAGTAAGCTGTCCATTGAGTGTTACGACAGTTGTAATGTTTGTACATGCCGCCATGCTGAACATCTGGGAATGTGTTCAACTGATACACGAACTCGTTGCAGGTTCTCACGCGTACGAACACTTCTTCCTCGGCCGATTCAAAAGACTAACACTGGTCTATCATTATCTAACCTATATGAGAATACTGTGCTTCTCGGGTACAGTCAAATAACGATTATTCCGTTGCAATGCTTGCTGAGCCTCCTTGACATAACCATTTCGGACAAGGCTTCCCCGACGGCAATTCACTTCTGCACAGACCACTGCTCCACGGCATACCATAATGAGCGATGTTCGCGTGCACAACATTCAACGCGCATTTGGTCAGGCTTCACACTGCAGTTAGTAGTTACAATATGCACCACACCATGCTGGTTTTGGAAACAAAAGTTTGATATATACACTTTATTATTATTTTATTTATTAGTATTTGATTTATATCGTTCCCGTATCTCAGCCTCCATTAGCAATCCCATTCTCAAGCGCACTTGAAACCATACAGCGAAGTTGTTGAACTGGAAGCTACAGCTCCACTGTTTGGCTGTACACACGAATGAACGCTTAAAAATAAGACTGCTACTCAGAAATCAGCAGTGAAACACTTAAATATAAATAAATAAAACAGAAACCAATAGCAGATGTGGAACTTCTGTTTCCAAAACAAAACAAAAAATTGTCTTTGTTTCAGTTGTTCTTTCGTGGATTTGAATGAAGCATCACCGACGCCTTTGTTCCTCCATCAGAAGTATGACACCTCACCGAGATAGCAGCTACTTAATCAGCTCTGTATTGTCCTTCGGAGGATGCGAGTAAAGCGGATTGCAACCAACGGCAATGTGGATCGCTTTGTTGGGAGATGTCTTAAAACACTGGAGGTTCAGTGGATAATCTAGACAGGCCGCGTCCCTTCTAGCCGGAAGCTGTCAACGTTGTTTTCTGGCAGCCCGTCGGCCGACAGGGAAGGGTGGGGGAGCTGTTCCGGGCACGGGGGGTCGCTCTGAATGAGTGCTGAGGGGGCGGTACGCGTGAAGGGGTTCCCACGCTACGTGACGTCACCGCTTCCGCAGGAACACGCAGCTGGCGCGACGCAGGTAGCGTAACAACACCTCACCCCACCCCACCGGGTACGTCCGCTGTACACGCGCACTTCATTTATATATTCATTAAACTCCGAGGGCTCCCTGTTCCAGAGATCTGCTTGATGTACGAAGAGAAACAGATGGCACTGACATCAACGTTGATTCATTTTGCACAATAATCTAAGTCGGGCGTCAGCGAAACGTAAGGTAAAGCTACACTTATGGGTCTTCGTAAAGCATTTGGTGTGCTTCCTACAAAATGGGTAAACTGCGATAACGGACTCCAGGAGAATTCAACGTTTTCAACCGTTGATCGCCAGTGGAAAATCCAATTAAGTGTGAAGGTTTATAAGGACTCTGTTCCACCATTTACATCAGCCAAACGTGAGTGACTGAATTCAAACCTGCTCGTACGACTCTACAATGCGATGCAATGAAGAGCGTTGGAAAATTACACAACCACATTGAAATATCGAGAAACCGGGAAATATGATATAGGCAATAGGCGAATATAGATGTATGACGTAGCTGCCGCATTACGAAGTTTTCAGTGATAAAATCACCAGGACAAAGCTCTTATACAGAGCCATTCTTCCAGTATCAGCATATAAACTGGTGTCCAAAGTAAAAGCGACAAAGGGAAATTGTGCATGGTTGCGCTTATTTTGTCACAAAACAGTGTAAACAGCTGATAGCAAAGCAGAAACAATGTAAAGAATACAAAACGGAAACAGCTGCGACATGCATAACAGTTGATGAAAATGTTCTTCGTTTATTTCCAATTTAACAGATTTCCAAACACTTTTCGACAACACTCACTACGGGGTGCGACCACTTCTGGCAGCAATACAGGCCTGACAACGACGGAGCGTGCTGTGAAAAACGTCATCAATGTCATGTTGAGACAATAACGCCCATTCTTCCTGTGGAACTGCTCGCAAGTTTTGGAGAGCGATTAGTGAATGCTGATGTGATGCAACCCGTCTCCCTAGTGCATTTCAGACATTCCCTATGGGATTCTAATCGGGAGAGCCAGCAGGCCAAGCCATGCGTGCGATATCTTCCATTTCCAAGAAAACATCAACCACTCGTGCTCTATGAGGTCGAGTATTATCGTCCATCAGTACGAAATCTGGGCGCACAGCACCTCGCAACAACCGTACAGGACGCCCCAAGACGTCGTCACGATACCTGTCAGCAATTAAACCTTTCTGATTCAACCGTACAATTTCATAAAGAGATGTTCGAGTGATCAGCATAATTCCTGCCCCACCATTAGCGATTCTCCTCAATATCGGTCTCTTTGCACAATGTTTTGGTCTCGAAATCGTGTTCCACATTCCCTTTACATGCGAATCCGTCAAGAACCACTTTCCAGACCAAATCGGGACTCATCTGCGAAAAGAACGTTGGCTCACTGTCCATGTGGCATGTTGGCGTCTCCTCTCTAGACGTGAAACGCATCAGAGGCGCACACATACAGCAGGTCTCCGACAATTAATGCCACTCTGTCGAAGCCTTCTCTACAGCGTTTGCCTCGATAGAACACGTCCAGGCGTTGCTGCGAGGACAGGTGTAAGTTTCTGCGCAGCACTAAGGCGGTGCCGTCGCGCCCTTACAGCCACATAACGGTCCTCTCTCTCTAATGTCACACGTGGGCGGCCCTGCCCTGGTCTTCGTGATACAGTTTCAGTCTCTATAAACTGTCACCACATCCTAGAAACAACAGAACGATTAACGTTAAGCCACCGGGCCACATGAGTTTGCGACTGTCCTGCTTCCATTGTTGCTATGGCCCTGGTAGGGGTCTTCTCTGTGCCATACTGTGGGCGTGAGACTACCCAGCAAACACTAATCCTTTTTCCAGATGCTCCGACGTCATCGTTGGCGTTTCACCTAAATGCCGTCTCCCGTGCAGAACACTATCGTAGGGACAACTGTTGACATTTGTATGATTATATCGTGAATTAGACACAGCCGCGCGGTCTAGGTCGCCTTGTCACGGTCCGTCCCGCTCTGCCCCCCCCCTCCCCCCCCCCCCCTTGGGCATGGGTGTGAGTGTTGTCCTTAGCTTAAGTTAAAGTAGTGTGTAGGCCTAGGGACCGATGACCTCAGCAATTTGGTCCCATAAGACCTTACCACAACTTTCCAAATTAGATACAGAACGAGAAAATAGCGATTCGTCGCTTCATTTGGACAACAGTGTATTTTTATTTGAAACAAACACTTTTTTACATTTTCAAGAAAGCTGAAAAGTAATGTCTTCGATTTTCGTGTGTGTGGAAACTATTCAATTTTTTTTAATAAAACAAATTTTATTGACATTCTACGCCTTTATTCTTCATGTCTGCGTATTTATTTCTCAACATATTCAACCTGGCAAAGAACACGTTTCTACCAACTAGAGGCCAGTTGGTTGATACCGTTGCTGTGGAATGTTTGACTTCGTTGAAGGAACCACAACCACGTTTCTGCTTGCACTACTTCGTCACTATCCTCGACGAGTTCTTTATGTTTTGGAAACAGATGAAAATCGAATAGGGCCAAGTCTCGACTGTACGAAGGATGCTCGGTGACAGCGAACACAAGGCGTCAGACTGTTGCTGATGTCGCAGAGCTCGTGTGTGGTCTCGCATTCATGCTGAAGGAGAGGGCGCTCCATGTGTGGACGAACTCTTCGAACTCGAAACTCGATTACAGCGCGCAGATTCTCACGCACCGACATAGTTACTTTACACACCGCCATGTTACGCGCTACAATTCGGAGCCCTCCAGCAGCCGAGGGCTGCAAACATGTATACAAGAAAAATAAAGACATAGAATGTCAATAACGTTTGTTTTAGTTAAAAAGCTTGAAGAGTTATCACATTAAAAATCCTAAGGCATTACTTTTCAGCACGTCCTCGTATTAAACACTTCTCGTAAAAGAGCACACAGGTGTAGTTTTGGAGCTCTGTGGATAGTGTAAACTGGTCTGTGGCAGCCATGTGACTCTCCATGGCTGACGTAAGTCGTAGTAGTGCATTAGTGTGTGCGTGCTAATTGGTTCTACGGAATCAGCGCAGTAAGGTAGGCCATTGTAGAGCTATCGTATAGGGATGCGACAATCGTGAAAGACGTTGCCCGATTTGTGGACAGTCCAACATGTATACATGTATTGTTCTAATAAAACCCCCTGTCATTCCAAGCACGTGTGTCAATTTTTACCTCTCTATCTACATTATTCCGTGGTTTATTAAGTATTCAAATTTATACTGACTTTTTGATCACCCGGTACAAGTATTATTCAAAAACCAACGGAAATTTTTTAATTTCACATGATTTATTAACCATATTAGCGTGATTTTTTCGTTGTTGTGTTGATAAACATGCATGAAAAATATCTGTACTACCCATTACTTACTTGTAATACTTTATTGCATATTATTTTTAAAATGATGTCATTTTGCTCTCAGCTGTATTTTACAAATGCAATGTCTGCATTACGCCTTTTTCAAGCAATTACAAAACATAATACAACGTAATGAGAACAATATAAAGTGGGATTAACAGTGGGTACAATTAATTTTGTAGTTTGTTTACATTCATATACTTAAAAGATTTTGGCATACAGGTTTACCTTAGGCAGAGATAACAACGCAATATGCACATCATTTTGTCTAAAGTGTGATATGTGCATACTTGCAGATGCATCAGCCAGTCGTGATGGATACATTCATTCGAAACTGCAGTACATAAAATAGAATATTGACTAATATCGCTGTCTAGTTGTTCTTTGATGTGCTTACAGTGATCTCTGCACTTCCTGCATGTAGACGTCTGATCTCGAAGCAGGAAACTTCAGCGTATCCGCCATGTTGTAGTTAGGCAAAAATAATTCAGTCCATCTGTGTGCATAAAGAATTCTTTACTTATTTCTGTCTTTGAACTTTATATCAACATGTGATGTATTCGGGTGATGTTGGAGCAGAATCGAAAAGTATTTTCGTTTTGCGTTCTCCTGACGTTTCGTAGAAGCCATCTGGTAATTAGGCAAAAAATGAAAAACGAGCAACTTTGGCCGACACGTTCAGGCAGCTGAAGTTCATTTTACTATAATAACGGAACAAAGTGCAGAAAAGTTTTAGAAACATTAAATATTGCTTTTGGCGAGTCTTCTATAAGTAAAATAAGGCCGTGAAGGTGACGAGCGCCTTCGACACCCCAACACACCATCAGTCGATTAAATCGTGAAAAAACTGAAAGAAATTATTGTGAACTATCATCGAAACACAATCAGAGAAGCCACTGATGATGTTGACAATCAATGTCTCATGCCATGAAATCTTTTTCGGATGTTATGGGTATGAGCTATACGACTGCAAAATTTGTTCCAAAACTGTTAAATTTCGAAGAAAGTCAGCGGCTAATGCGTCGCATTGGAGTTGCTAGATGAAGTCCACCATGATGCAGAACTGTTAAACGTCCCAGAACAGCTGATGAAATATGGGTTTGGCGGATACTAAGGTGAAACTAAGGCTCAGTCGCCTCAATGGAAGCATTCTGGAAAAGCTAGACAAGTGCGTTCAAAAGTTGTTCAATTTTAGCGGCATAGTGCACTGAGAAAGCACTGCATACAAATCCAACGCTCCTTGCGTGGATCAGTCCGAAAAAACTGCTCGGATTTATGGGGAAACAATTCATGGCTTTTGCAGCACGATAATGCACCTGCTCACACTTCGTTACGTGTTCCTGAATTTTTGACAAAAACATGAGATTTGCCCTCCTCTGTGCTAAAGTGTATCTAAGCAACAACCGCTTCCTCCCCCATCATTCACCGATTGAGCAAGCGATTTGTGTCTAATACAATGACGATGATGACGAAAAGTTGAGCTTACCTTCATCGTCGTAATTTGAATTCCGTCGTATATTCACACATCAAAAAAAGTTTTGCATCACCCCGGTTCCCCGAACTCCTGAAGATAGACTTTGGCTGTGGATATTGTATCACAGACGCAGTCCCCTTGACTGTTCAGAGATGTCACTAAACCCGCCCAAAGATGTAAATAACCATGCATGAGCAGCGTCTATTAGACCGAGGGGATCCGACAGCCGATCAGTTCCAGTCATTCCACCAGGAAGGAGGTACACGGCTCGTATTGTCTGTAGTTCAAGCATGCCCAGACGGTCAATACGCGGTTCGATCGCGTCTGCATTGTTACTTTTCGTCAGGAAGGGCTCTCAACAAGGGAAGTGTCCAGGCGTCTCGGAGTGAACCAAAGCGATGATGTTCGGACATGGAGGAGATACAGAGAGACAGAAACTGTCGATGACATTCCTCGCTCAGGCCGCCCAAGGGCTACTGCTGTAGTGGATGACCGCTACCTACGGCTTATGGCTCGGAGGAACCCTGACAGCAACGCCACCATGTTGAATATTGTTTTTCGAGCAGTCACAGGACGTCGTGTTACGACTCAAACTGTTCGCAATAGGCTCCATGACGCGCAACTACACTCCCGAAGTCCATGGCGAGGTCCATCTTTGCAACCACGACACCATGCAACGCTGTACAGATGGGCCCATCAACATGCCGAATGGACCGCTCAGGATTGACATCACACTCTCTTCACCGATGAGTGTCGCATTTGCCTTCAACAAGACAATCGTCGGAGACGTGTTTGAAGGCAACCCGGTCCGACTGAACGCCTTAAACACACTGTCCAGCGAGTGCAGCAAGGTGGAGGTTCCCTGCTGTTTTGGGGTGACATTATGTGGGGCCGACGTACGCCACTGGTGGACATGGAAGGCATAGTAACGGCGGTACGATACGTGAATGCCATCCTCCGACCGATAGTGCAACCATATCGGTAGCATGTTGGCGAGGCATTCGGTTTCATGGACGACAATTCGCGCCTGCATCGTGCAAATCTTATGGATGTCTTCCTTCACGATAACGGCGTCACTAGACTAGAGTGGCCATCATGTTCTCCGGACATGAACCCTAACGAACATGCCTGGCCGGCCGGAGTGGCCGTGCGGTTCTAGGCGCTACAGTCTGGAGCCGCGCGACCGCTACGGTCGCAGGTTCGAATCCTGCCTTGGGCATGGATGTGTGTGATGTCCTTAGGTTAGTTAGGTTTAAGTAGTTGTAAGTTCTAGGCGACTGATGACCTCAGAAGATAAGTCGCATAGTGCTCAGAGCCATTTGAACATGCCTGGGATGGATTGAAAAGGGCTGTTTATGGACGAAGTGGCCCGCCAACCGCTCTGAGGGATCTACGCCGAATCGCCGTTGAAGAGTGGGACAATCTGGACCAACAGTGCCTTGATCAACTTGTGGATAGTATGCCAAGACGAATACAGGAATGCATCAATGCAAGACGGCGTGGTACTGGGGTATTAGAGGTACCAATGTGTACAGCAATCTGGACCACCACCTCTGAATGTCTCATTGTATGGTGGTACAACATGCAATGTATGATTTTCATGAACAATAAAAAGGGCGAAAATGATGTTTATGTTGATCACTACTCCAATTTTCTGTTCAGGTTCCAGACCTTTCGGAACCTAGCCGATGCAAAACCTTTTTTTTTTATGTGTGTATATATACAGGTTGGTTATAACTAAACTTTCGTTACTTGAGCCAGTGTAGACGGAAAACAATTTACCATATGGGTTCCCAATATTCCAGACATGATGTTCAAACTGTACGCTGCAGGGTTTGCGTTATTAGTAGCGTTATTTGACGTTAGACGCTGGTAGCAGTACGGTGATGTAGGGCTGAAAGACAAGCATCAATATGCGTTACAGCTTCAGACAGTCAGCTTGGACGAGGTGAGCAGGGCTTTACTCGTAAAGCTGTTCTATCAAAACAACGGCAATAGTACTACTGCTCTTCGCGAACATTAAAGGGTGTGGAGGGTGGGAATGTTACATCGCTACAAAATCATCGTAACGATTACCGCTCTACATTTTATTCAAAGGAACTCGTAATTTGTAGGTTATGGTCAATTAATTACAATTTTTCGATATCCAATGGTATGTTACGCACCAAATTAAGTACAAAATGTCCTGTTTTACACTGAAGCGCCAAAGAAACTGGTATAGGCATGCGTATTGAAATACAGAGAGATGTAGACAGGTAGAATACGGCGCTGTGGTCGGCAACGCCTATATAAGACAACAAGTGTCTGGCACAGTTGTTAGATCGGTTACTGCTGCTACAATGGCTCGTTATCAAGATTTAAGTGAATTTGAACGTGGAGTTATAGTCGGCGAAAGAGAGATGGGACACCGCATCTCCGAGGTAGTGATGAAGTGGGGATTTTCTCGTGTGGCCATTTCACGATTGTACCATGATTATCAGTAATCCGGTAAAACATCAAATCTCAGATATCACTGCGACCGGAAAGAGATCCTGTAGGAACGGGACCAACGACGACTGAGGAGAATCGTTCATCGTGATAGAAGTGCAACCCTTCCGCGAATTGCTACAGATTTCAATGCTGGACCATCAACAGTTGTCAGCATGCGAACCATTTAAAGAAACATCATCGATATGGGCTTTCGGAAACGAAGGCCCACTTGTATGCCCTTGATGACTGCACGACACAAAGCCTTACGCCTCACCTGGGTCCGTCAATACCGACATTGGACTGTTGATTACTGGGAACATGTTGCCTGGTCGAACGAGTGTCGTTTCAAATTCTACCGAACAGATGGACGTGTACGGATATGGAGACAAGCTCATGAATCCATGGACCCCGCATCTCAGCAGGGGACTGTTCAAGTTGGTGGAGGCTCTGCAGTGGTGTGGGACGTGTGCAGTTAAAGTGATGTGGGACCCCTGATACGTCTAGATACAACTCTGACAGGTGACACGTAATTAAGCATCCTGTCTGATCACCTGCATCCATTCATGTCCATTGTGTATTCCGACGGACGTGGGTAATTCCAGCAGGACAATTCGTCTCTCCACAGATCCAGAATTACTGCAGAGTGGCTCCAGGAACAGAGTTTTAAAAACTTCCGCAGGTCACCAAACCCCGAAGACATGAACGTTATTGAGCATATCTGGGATGCCTTGCTACGTGCTGTTTACAAGAGATCTCCAGCCTGTCATACTCTTACGGATTTATGGACATCCCTGCAGGATTAACGGTGGCAGTCCCTCCACCACTACTTCAGACATTAGTCGAGTCCATGCCACGCCGTGTTGTGGCACGTCTGCTTGCTCGCGGAGGCCGTACACCATATTAGGTAGGTGTGCACGTTTCTTTGGCTCTTCAGTGTATACCCTACTGCAATCGTTAATATTACGAGAGTTTAGTAATACGGAGAGTTTAGGAATACGAAGACGTCCCCTTTCCGCATCGCGGTTGAAGAACATGATTCGGAAGTTCAAATTAACTGGTAGTTTCGAAATTGCTCAGAGGAGAGACCGAATTTTAATTGCGACACAGATTGTTGAAGAAGTTACTGTTGCAGCGGCTGAGAATGCTGGACGCAATGAGCGATGTTAAAGCGGAGCACGAGGTGTGTGAAGACAGCTGAACATTCCATGGGCCACCGTTCGAAAAGTACTGCCTCCAATTGTGAAACGGTATCCCTACAGACTTCAAGACTATCGTGTATGCAGATGGACGTCACACTGAGCAACGTTAGTAACCTGTAACGTAAACATAGTATGCAATTACAAATGTTACCCTCTCATGAGTAAATTAAAATGTGTTTCTCTCAATGCTTATTTGTCTTCAGCAAATGGTTCCACAAAGTTTCATTATCCTACGATCACTCGTTTTTCATGGGTGACCTTTCAAGCGGCGAACTTTAATTGTAACGACCGTGTGTTTGGGAGACTTATTTCAAGCGGTTAGTGTTCACTGAGGTGTTCTATTGACGCGTTATGGATGGCTTGAATAAAATTTATGGGCAGCCAATTCAACGAAATTTGTTATGAGCACTTGTCAACAAATATCCGTTACAATAAAGCACCGCTCTTAAATGTAGCGGGGCTATGAATATGATACTGAGTTAAACGAAGATTTAAGTATGGTAGAAAGCACCAGAGTCAGATAATGTCCTGCTTGGATTATATTTTGTCACGCGACGAAATAACTGCCGCTATCTTTGCACGAAAACACTGCAATGAAGTATTGTAATTCATGGATATTTATTTCGGCGGAAAAACATTCTTAACCTTGTATCTCGAGTAAATTTGAGTTGTAGCTTAGCTCGTTTTCCACTTACGTGATTAGTATTAATATCGATTGCTACAGCTGCGAAGAGAACCGCACGTAAATTCTTTAATGTTTTAACAGTACTTGAACAGCAAAAGATATTGAGTCCTGTAACTTTCTTTAATCCGTCTGTGAGGAAGAAAACTGCAACCAGCTATAGCACCTACTGTTTTTGAATAAAAAAATATTCTTTCTTTACTGTCTTCAGGCAAAGGTGCATAATCGGTTGGCAGCGGCAATATCTTGTATGCGTTTTTATACTAGAATGCAAAAGAGTCAAAGGTTATTTTGTGGTTTACAAACGCTTTTGTTCTACGTTACGCGGAAGATCGTTGAGAAAGCAACAAAATCATTTATATTAAAGATAAAATGTAGAAATTTGTAGAATGTGTCATCTGATGGTGGCCCAAAGCACGAAATTAGTTACAGAGAAATATTCGTTGATTCAAGAATAGTACGGCTGGCTACAGTTTCACCCACTCGTTGACATTTCTGAGGACAACTGCGGCATTCCCAAGCCGTCATAGATAAAATAACTTCTTCAGTCTGTTTCTGTTGCTATCAGTGTCATTTTTACTCCTTAGTTAAGGACCCTTGATTTAAGATGATTTTTTTAAATTTTAATTTATTGGCTTTCTGAGCATGCCCATACAGCAATCTCAACACTGTAAATGTTGTCCTACACTTTGTTTTGACAGGTCAGAGTATACATTAGTTTAGTCGTATCCCGGTACGAAGTTACAGAGGCTTAACAAAGGACAGATACCGACATAAAACAAAGTGTACATCCACAATACACTGAAACGAGCAATGAAAACGAAATTGCAAAACAGGATACAAAGGGGTAGTATGCTATAAAAATCTTACTGGTAACAGAATAAGAGCTGATAAATCTCTGTTGGCACACATTTGGGTTATTTCCATTTCAGTCCATATTAATGACTACGTATGGAAATTAGCAACATGATGTTCTTTCAAAAGCTGTGGGGAGAGAATTGAATATTTGTGCAGGTGTATAAATACCATCTTGACAGAACGTAAGAGCAGAATACAAGAACCAGATCTAGGTATAACAACCATACGAATAGATGGAGCAGTATTCAAACACATACATATAAGGGGATATAGATACATATATTAATAAGCTAAGCGTTCCATATCCTGTTGAGTAACACGTGGGAATATAATCAGTTGATTGAGCTTCGGTCTTGCCCTGGCATTCTAATTATCAAGAGCATTGGACTGGCAGATGAATTTGTTAATCTTGCTGTTTAATACACGTCCAAGCGTGTCAATAATAGTTTTCATTTACATCTTCATTTGTACACCGAAAAGAAGATAGGAGTTAGTTCTTCCCTCGTCTTCCCCCCCTCCCTCCTCACCCCCGCCCCTTAACGCCACAACCATCACCCACGAATGGTGCGTGGGAGAATGACCTTTGATTTTAGCATTGAGTCCTTTATGCGATATCTCAAGAGTATATAAGTGAGATAGGACCCTTTGAAGAGAGTCTACCTTCGATAAATGATCTAAGGTTTCCGAGAGGTGATGAACTCCTGGGCCTAGCAAGCTCCTGTCTCCTGTCTCGTGTGGGGGAGATGTCATCGACACGCCGAACGAACTCAAGTTGAAACGTGAAAGCTCACGCCAGTACTTGTCGCATGCCTATCAGTAAGTGAGTGAGTTCGAACAGTATAGGACGATCAGGGCTTGTCACTACGTGCATTTTCCACTCCTACTCCACCATAATGGTGATTTGTATGTGGATCCAGTGGATGAGACAGGGCTGAATACTGGACCACGCAATGTAGTCCGGCCTCAGGATGGCTGTCGGCTTGTCAACATCGCCGAAACTGCCCATAAAGCTCCCACACAAAGCCAGATCGACACGCGGGTACTACGAAAGGTGTTGTAAGGGTACCCTTACTAAAAATCGATATTATCAGCTTATTTCCCTTGTTACAATATTGCTGATATGCTGCAAGGTTCTAGGCGTTACAGGTTTGGCACCAACAGCGGAGAATCCCAAGTAGAGTGCGTGCGCTTTCGAGACTATGGCTTAAGGCATGCCGTGGCTATTGGTCAAGGGTGACGGTCGGGCTGTGACCCAGAAGCGCCGAAAAAAAATTTAATTTTGAAGCATAATATATCTCAAAGCGGTAACGAGAAGTACTCGTATTTTAGTCGTTAAAATATTTGAAGATTCATAGAAAGTAATTTTTGTGAAACTAATTGTAACTTAAATATCGATTGACGCTACAAGTTTACTGTTGCGTGTTTGCAAGGTGTATGTGGTGTCATATATGCTGCAACATGAAGGAAATGGAGCCTTTGACCACTGGGGGCAGCGCTATAGGTTGTCCCAAAGTCGTAACACAACACATACGGGGTGACATTTATCTAACTACATGAAATAAAGTCGTCATAGTTTCTGAATGGTTTGCGATAGGATGTTTAAACTGCACGGTTGGCCGCGGGGCATGATGGGAATTAATAAGCGCAAACATACATGATTTAGCGACGAAGGCCACTTTCATTTGGATGGGTTCGTCAATAAGCATAATTGACGCATTTGGGGGACTGAGAATCCGCATTTCGCGATCGAGAAGTCTCTTCACCCTCAACAGGTGACTGTGTGGTGTGCAGTGTCCAGTCACGGAATAATCGGTGCGATATTCCTTGATGGCACGGTGACTACCGAACGGTACGTGAAGGTTTTGAAAGGAGATTTCATCCTCGTTATCCAAAGAGATCCTGATGTCGACAAGATGTGGTTCATGCAAGACGGAGCTCGACCCCATCGAAGCAGAAGCGTATTTGATGTCCTGGAGGAGCACTTTAAGGGCCGCATTCTGGCTCTGGGGTACCCAGAGGCCACTGGCATGGGCCTCGATTGGCCGCAATAGTCTCCGCATCTGAACACATGTGACAGTTTTTTGTGGGGCTATATTAAAGACAAGTTGTACAGAAATAAACCCAAAACCATTGCTGAACCGAAAACAGCCATTCAGGAGGTCGCCGACAGCATCGATGTTGCGACGCTCCAGCGGGTCATGCAGCATTTCGCTATTCGTGTGCGCCACATCATCGCCAATGATGGCAGGCATATCGAACATGACTTAACCTAAATCAGAATATCTGTAGTGACGTTTACATGTTGAATAAAGTATGTGAACGTGGTAGTTTGTAACTAACGTTTTTTTCATATAATTCAGTAATTACATGTATATTTACATAAATCCACCTGTGATGTAAGTTTAATCCTCTGAATCGCGTAAATGGAAACAAAATAAGTTGTGACGGGTCACAGATAACTTGTTGTTTCAGTCGTTATCAAAACAGCCACTGTAAATGGTAACCTAAAATGTTCGCAATTAAAATTAACTGGTAATGATGGTGAGTTACGAAGAGTGTGAAGATCGCAGACAAATACGTATATGTATGCCAGCCACTGGTGGCACATGGTAAGCTAACTTCTACGTAGGTGACTGAGTATAGAAATTGGATATCAGAAGAAGTCTTCAGTAGTTTCGAGTGAAGTAAACAAGTAACTGAAGTGTTCTTAGCGCGAACTAGATGAAATTAACTAATTTATATAGTCGAGCAGGATGGATGATTTGGAGTGAGAGACAGTGACAAGAGTGCATAAATTTGTTACATAAGGGAGAAAGGACAGCCGGTGGTCTAGTGGTCACTGGCACGGTAGCTCAGCGTGTTCGGTCAGAGGGTTAGCTGCCCTCTGTAATAAAAAAAACTGAGTTAATCGATCAACAACGAACTTAAACGGATGTCTTACGACGTCCGCCCCGAGCAGATGTATTTTTGTTCAGGTATCACGAGAAACTGTGGGTCCCCTTCTCCTGGCAGGATTTCTGGGGGGCACTGAAGCCACCATAGTGGTGTCCAATTAAAGACTTACACCTTAATATTATTGTTATTCTTATTCCTACTATTACCTTCACAAGTGAAATAATAAACTGTGTTCTGGGCTATCTCGTGGGAAGTTGACATTATGAGAACCGTGGCTGTCGTAAAATTATACCTAATAAAAAGTGTTAAATCTGAATGACTTTTGTCACTGCGGAACTTAGTAGATAAAGTTTTGTATAAGGAAGCCATGTCCGAAAATGTACCGTTGGATTGCAAAATACGTTTGAAGATCGGTTCACTTCCAAGCCTCCCGCTTCAAGTCACGCACACAGCGAAGCAATGACATGTGTGCACTCACTACAGGAGCTGCTCCTCGTGACGACCATGCTGTTCGTTGCACGAAATGTATCTGCGGCGCATGATTTCACACACACAGTCCAAAAACACGTGCGCGTCCGTGGAACACCGCAGTCACCCCTCCCTAGCTGGGAGCGTACCAGTTCCTGGCACTCATTCTTATAGTCGGACGAAAATGGTATTTGAGGGGTTGCGGAAAGTGTTCTCGATACGTTGTGCAGCTCTTACATTACGTTCGGTGCCGAAAAGGCGGAGGTTTTAATGTGGTCCGATCTTCAAGCTTATTTTACACTGAAGAGTCAAAGAAACTGGCACACTTGTCTAATATCGTGCAGGACCCCGCGAGCACGCAGAAGTACCGCAACCCTACGTGACATGGGCTCGACTAATGTGTGAAGTAGTAGAACTGACACCGTGAATCCTGCAGGGTTATCCATAAATGCTTAAGAGTACGTGGCGATGGAAATCTCTTCTGAACAGCACGTTGCAATACATCCCAGATATGCTCAATAACGTTCAAGTCTGGCGAGTTTGGTGGCCGGCGGATGTGTTTTAAAACTCACAAGAGTGTTCCTGGAGCCACTCTGTAGCAATTCTGGACGTGTGGAGAGTCGAATTGTCCTGCTGGAATTACCCACGTCCGCCAGAATACACAATGGACATGAGTTGTATCTAGACGTATCAGGGGTACCATGTCGCACCAACTGCACACGCCCCACACCATTACGGAGCCTCCACCAGCTTGAACAGTCCCCTGCTGACATGCAGGGTCCATGGATTCACGAGGTCGTCTCCGCATCCGTATACGTCCATCCGCTCGGTAGAATTTGAAACGAGACTCGTCCAACCAGGCAAAATGTTTCCAGTCATCAACAGTCCATTGTCGGTATTGACGGAGCCAGGAGAGGCATAAGGCTTTGTGCCGTGCAGTCAACAAGGGTACACGAGTGGGCCTTCGGCTCCGAAAGCCCATATCGATGATGTTTCGTTGAATCGTTCGGACGCTGACACTTGTTGATGGCCCAGCATTGAAATCTGCAGCAGTTTGCGAAAGGATTGCATGTCCGTCACGTTCAACGATTGTCTTCAGTCGTCGTTGGTCCCATTCTTGCAGGTCTTTTTCCGGCCGCAGCGATGTTTTACCGGATTCCTGAAATTCACGGTTCACTCGTGAAGTTGCCGTACGGAAAAATCCCCACTTCATCGCCACTTCGGAGATGCTGTGTCCCATCGCTCGTGCGCCGTCTGTAACACCATGTTCAAACTCACTGAAATCATGATAACCTGCCATTGTAGCATCAGTAACCGATCTAACAACTGCGCCACACATTTGTTGTCTTATATAAGCGTTGCCGACTACAGTGCCGTCTTCTGCATGTTTATATATCTCTGTATTTGAATACAAGTTTCTTTGGCGCTTCCCTGTATATCGACACAGGACATTTCCAGACATGGGGTTTTCATCAATACTTTATGTACAACCCTTAGAAGCCTGTAATAGTAATTGTGAAACGCACTGCATTTTCCTGTAAGTATAGGATGCAGAGGACATATGGTTTTAGACACACGGTTCGTTGGAACAGCTGCCTGTTTATCCGATGTATCGAACCCATTACCCTAGTCCGATTGCCACGAAGCTGAGTGAGCATTATTATTCTAAAATATATAAAGTAGGTTCACAGTTTACAGCAGTATGCGTTGGCGGTTCGACACCTTCTGCTGCTGGACGCCAATGACAAGCATGACGTAACTTCAATAGGAGAATGACAGACATCTCACTCTGTATGCAGAACATAAATGATATTACCTAGGCAAAGTATCAGAACATAATGGTAATAATTAGAAAAATACTTGTACAGAGTGGATAAAATAAAACTGGCCCGGAAAATACACTACTGGCCATTCAAACTGCTACTCCACGAACATGACGTGCTACAGACGAGAAATTTGACCGACAGGAAGAAGATGCTGTGATATGCAATTGATTAGCTTTTCAGAGCATTCACACAAGGTTGGCGCCGGTGGCGACACTTACAACGTGCTGATATGAGGAACCGATTTCCAACCGATTTCTCATACACAAACAGCAGTTGACCGGCGTTGCCTAGTAAAACGTTGTTGTGATGCCTCGTGTAAGGAGGAGAAATGCGTACCATCACGTTTCCGACTTTGTTAAAGATCGGATTGTAGCCTATCGCGATTGCGGTTTATCGTATCTCGACTTTGCTGCTCGCGTTGGTCGAGATCCAACGACTGTTAGCAGAATATGGAATCGGTGGGTTCAGGAGGGTAATACGGAACGCCGTGCAGGATCCCAACGGCCTCGAATCACCAGCAGTCGAGATGAGAGGCATCTTATCCGCATGGCTGTAACGGATCGTGCAGCCACGTCTCGATCCCTTAGTCAACAGATGGGGACGCTTGCAAGACAACAGCCATCTGCACGAACAGTTCGACGACGTCTGCAGCAGCATGGACTATCAGCTCGGAGACCACGGCTGCGGTTACCTTTGACGCTGCATCACAGACAGCAGCGCCTGCGATGGTGTATTCAGCGACGAACCTGGGTGCACGAATGGCAAAACGTCAATTTTTCGGATGAATCCAGGTTCTGTTTACAGCATCATGATGGTCGCATCCGTGTTTGGCGACATCGCGGTGAACGCACATTGGAAGCGTTTATTCGCCATCGCCATACTGGCGTATCACCCGGCGTGATGGTATGGGGTGCCATTGGTTACACGTCTCGGTCACCTCTTGTTCGCATTGACGCCACTTTGGACAGTGGACGTTACATTTCAGATGTGTTACGACCCGTGGCTCTATCCTTCATTCGATCCCTGCGAAACCCTACATTTCAGCAGGATAATGCACGACCGCATGTTGCAGGTCCTGTACGGGCTTTTCTGGATACAGAAAATATTCGACTGCTGCCCTGGCCAGCGTATTCTCCAGATCTTTCACCAATTGAAAACGTCTGGTCAATGGTGGCCGAGCAACTGGCTCGTCACAATACGCCAGTCACTAGTCTTGATGAACTGTGGTATCGTGTTAAAGCTGCATGGGCAACTGTACCTGTACACGCTATCCAAGCTCTGTTTGACTCAATGCCCAGGCGTGTGAAGGCCGTTAATACGGCCAGAGGTGGTTGTTCTGTGTACTGATTTCTCAGAATCTATGCACCCAAATTGCGTGAAAATGTAATCACATCACAGTTCTAGTATAATATATTTGTCCAATGAATACCCGTTTATCATCTTCATTTCTTCTTGGTGTAGCAATTTTAATGGCCCGTAGTGTATTTCTTGCATCTTAAAACAGGCAACCCAACTTACGTAGTCCACAAGTGGGGCAACTGATGTAAGTTGGGATGCCTACCTTAAGGTGTGTGAAATATTTTCGGGGCCACTCTGTATAACGATTATATAGACTCAGTTGTTTACGTGTGTAGCATGCCGCAACTATTATTTTCGTAGCGTGCTGTTTAGTGTAGTCTGTGTGCCGGCACTGCGAGCTGCTCGTGCGTAAGGAGGGCTGCTTGTGTTGCGCAGGAGGGCGAACTGGACGGAGAGGAGGCGAAGGACCTGCTGCAGCAGGAGTCGGGCCAGCAGCCGCAGGCGGACGGCGCCGGGGGTGGCGAGGGAGACACCCCGCGCAGGCCCAAGCTGCTGCCCAACCCCTTCGCCAAGAAGAAGGTCAGTGCGCACGCTGCCCTCCTTACGGAGGTGCGACAAACGCTTCCTCTTCCACATATAGCTCTATAGCCTACTGCGTGTCGTACACGTGTGTCCGTAAGTAACAATGTGTGCAATAAAAGATTCCATGACAACGTTGTGACACAGTGCTAAGGAGACAACGTTCAGTTCTGGTCATTAGAAATGCGACACGATTCCAGTTTTCATCCCAGGTTTATTCTGAGGCTGAAGAGTATGATTTTTACACTTATGGGTTACCGGCCTTATCGCATAACCCCCCAAATTGGAACACAAGGCTTTGTCTGATTGTTTTGCTCCCCTAGAAAATCTCACTTCACCACGCCTGAAGAGAAAGACGAGAATTCAGCCTAAAAACAAACCTATCATTTATCGACTACGAAGAGAGAATTTGAGCGCATCCACAAAAAAAGCCCCAGTCAATAATTGAGGAAAGAGGTTTCCCCAGACACTTGACAGAACTATGCTCAGCTCTACATAAAAACATCGAAACAAGAACAAACACTGGTAAAAAGCTGACAGCATAAATAGAGACAGACAAGGTAATTATTGCAGGTGTAGCTTGTTATCTACACTGTTCAACATCTGCGTAATTATACAGGACAGTGAGGGTAAAATACAAATGGCAGCAAATACACACATCAAAAAAAGTTTTGCATCACCCCAGTTCCCCCAACTCCTGAAGACAGACGTTGACTGTGGATATTGTATCACAGACACAGTTCCTTTGACTGTTCAGATGTCACTAAACGCGCTCAAAGATATAAAGAATCATGCATGAGCAGCGCCTATTAGACGGAGGAGGTCCGACAGCCGATCAGTTCCGGTCATTCCACCAGGATGGACGTACACGGCTCGTGTTGTCTGTCGTTCACCCATGCCTAAACGATTAATATCGCGGTTCGATTGCGTCCGCATTGTTATTTTGTGCCAGAAGGGCTCTCAGCAAGGGAAGTGTCCAGGCATCTCAGAGTGAACCAAAGCGATGTTGTTCGGACATGGAGGAGATACAGAGAGACAGGAACTGTCGATGACATGCCTCGCTCAGGCCGCCCAAGGGCTACTGCTGTAGTGGATGACCGCTACCTACGGCTTATGGCTCGGAGGAACTCTGACAGCAACGCCACCATGTTGAATATTGTTTTTCGTGCAGTCACAGGACGTCGTGTTACGACTCAAACTGTTCGCAATAGGCTCCATGACGCGCAACTTCACTCCCGAAGTCCATGGCGAGGTCCATCTTTGCAACCACGACACCATGCAACGCTGTACAGATGGGCCCATCAACATGTCGAATGGACCACTCAGGATTGGCATCACGTTCCCTGCACCGATGATTGTCGCATAAGCCTTCAACCAGATAATCGTCGGAGACGTGTTTGGAGGCCACCCGGTCAAGCCCCACGCCTTAGAAACACTGTCCAGCGAGTGCAGCAAGATGGAGGTTCCCTGCTGTTTTGGGGTGGCATTATGTGGGGCCGAAGTACGCCGCTGGTGGTCATGGAAGGCGCAATAACGTCAGTACGATACGTGAATGCCATCTTCCTACCGATAGTGCAACCATATCGGTAGCATATTGACGAAGCATTCGTCTTCATGGACAATTCGCGCCTCCATCGCGCACATCTTATGAATGTCTTCCTTCACGATAACGGCGTCACTCGACTAGAGTGGCCAGCATATTCTCCAGACATGAACTCCATCAAACATGCCTGGGATACATTGAAAACAGCTGTTTATGGACGACGTTACCAACCAACCACTCTGAGGGATCTATGCCAAATCGCCGTTGAGGAGTGGGACAGTCTGAACCAACAGTGCCTTGATGAACTTGGGGATAGTACGCCACGATGAATGCAGGCATGCATCAATGTAAGAGGACGTGCTACTGGGTATTAGAGGTACCGGTGTGTACAGCAATCTGGACCACCACCTCTGAAGGTCTCGCTGTATGGTGGTTCAACATGCAATGTGTGGTCTTCATGAGCAATAAAAAGGGCGCAAATGATGTTTATGTTGATCTCTATTCCAACTTTCAGTACAGGTTCCGTACCTCTAGGAACCTAGGTGATGCAAAACGTGTTTTGATGTGTGTAGAGTAATCAATATAAGCCTAAATTATAACCTGTATATATCAAAAGCTATAATCAAAACAACTGCTTTGTTTAGAAAAATGTCCTCTGAGGAGCAAGGTAATAATCCGTAACATAGTAACAGAAGTGTCTCCAATTTCCAGCATCTAGGACGTGACATAACTTTTGAATAAGAGAAAGACAGAAGTAAGAAAATTAATACCGGTACCTCCAACATATATGTTGTACTACAAGAACAACATTGAAGGTTAAAACAAGAAGGGAAAGACAAATCAAATTTAATAGCCATGACACTACTACACTATATGAAGCAGAAGTCGTACATCAAGATCAAAAGACCTAAGACAGCTCGAAACATCAGAAATATAGTTCCTCAGAATAGTAAAATGCTGCACAATACAATATGAAATAAGAAATGAAAAAATAGGGGACTAAATGGGAGTACAGGCATTAAGTGAAGATGTAATCGAGCTAAAGCAGGATTGGAAACAGTATGCGCTGCGTATGTCATCTCAGAGAATCTCTCCAGAAGCGATGGAATACACCCCTATTGGAAGAAGAACTGATGGAAGGCTGAGGAAGAGATGATGAGGTCGGAACAGGCCTTAATGCCTAATCCTGGGCTACCAAAAGAAGGAGAAAAATGCAACTCCAGGACGGGTAACAAACACGAAACGTTAATTTCTATGCGGATGCAATGAAATTGGAAGGATAACTTATTAAATTTGTGGATGAGTTTGGTATATACAGTGTGCGAAATTTGGTGCATAGATTTGCCACTTCTGGTAGCAATAACCCGGACAAAGCGTTAGTCGCCCTTTAAGAAGGACGCTGGTTGCTTTGGAGATGACGTAGAACTGATATTCAATGGTCGTGTGACTCTCCACCGCTAACGTATGGCAATGATGTGGTGTGTATGTGCATCAGAAGTATGGCATCAGCGCAGTAAGGTGGGTCCAGGTGGACACGTGTCAGAATGATACACAGGAGGTACCATGTTTGGACGTGCCGGTCACCACAAGTTAATCAAGTTGTCCGATTTGTCGGTGCATCAACGCGAATTGACCAACGTTTCAACAAGGCATTGTGTGCCACTAGCAACCATGTAACGTGGCGAAAGAACAACTGCCATAATAAGACACTAACCGACAGGAAGCGGGGACTAGCGTCAAGCCATGTCAGTGACAATTGGTTTAAAATCCGTTTGGAATTGTTGCTTTCAGTGATTGCAAGTCAGTCTCAACCATCTTCCGAGCGAACATTGGGAAGGGAACTGCGTGCAAAGGACATTATAAGCCGGGTATGTGGCACTAAACTGTTGCTCAGAGCGGGAAATAAAGTGGCACGTCTTCAGTGGAGCATGCACAACAGTAGCTGAGTGAAGGCGTGTAGTGTGATCCGTGGAACTGCGATTTTTCATCTGTTCACGTGATGCCAGGCATGGAGAGCACGAAGTCGCAGTGTATTCAGGCCGAAGGTGGTTCTGTTACTTTTTTTTGTGTTTTCCGTACCATGACTTGGGCCCATTCACCAAGATGTTCAGTTCACCGTTCTCAGTGGCCAAGTATTGCCCTTTAGTCTGCATCTTCTCCCATCTTCCAGGATTACAATAGCCATATTCCCTGGGCTACTGGTGGACGTTGCTGGTTTGATAATCGCACGGACACCCTATTGCTCCCCGACTCCTCCTCAAAACCACCCACCTTGATCTCATTGAAACTACAGGGTGTGACATAAAAACGGGCCAATTTTGATGCCGTGAAATAGGCCGAACATTATACGGTAAAACATTTTCAGTCACAACAACGAAACCGTAGGGTACTGCCATTTCACGTACTGTTACAATGTTTCGAAAATGATGTCTTGTAGGTGGCCACCATTGTTATGTTGACACGCAGACCATCTGCGGTGTGAATCGTCCACTGCAAGTTCAAGCACATGTGTAGGAATGTTTCTGATTTCTTCACGAATGGTTTCTTTCAGTTTCACAATATTGTGCGAATACATCTTACATGCACTGTCCGATACGTCGGCAGATCTGGGAGGTTGCAAAAGTCCGCATTCCTTGAAATGTTGTGGTTACCAAACACTCTGCGCACTGCTGCCACTGAAATTTCAAGACAATGAGACACAGCACCATCTTGCTGAAACCATTTCTCGTTTGCAGGAAACTATTCATGTTCAGGTGCGACGAATGTGTCAACCGCGGCAGCATACACTGAGATGCCACTGCGATTGCTCGTCATGTTCATCCAGAAGAAAGAATGGGCTGATTATGCCCAATGAAAAGCCAACTCACCACACTGGGACTCTCTCAGTGTGTAAGATGCGTTGATGGAGTTCGTGAGGATTATCATCTCACCAGTAACGGCAGTTTCGTTTGTTGAGATAACCATAGAGATGGAAATGTGCCTCGTCACTCATCCATAGAATATTTATGAAGCCTTCATAGTTCATAATTTTAGTGAACAGTTCAACAGGCAAGAGTCCTTCGCTTTTCATGATCACTTTCATTTAACTGTTGTATAAACTTATCTTGTACGGTTGCAACTGTAAATCATTGAGTAAAATTCTGTGCAAACTACTTCTGGGCATTCCCCCTACTGCCGCAATTTGTCTGACGCGACGATCAGGGCTCTCGGTTATAACATTTTACATCTCCTCTATTCGTTCCTCTGAGCGGCACCTTCCTGGCTTTTCTGGTGATTTCTGTTTAAGTTCACTCCCGGTTGCTTCAAAGTTTTTCGCCCATGACCTGACTGCATGTGCCGACGGTAAGAGTTCATTCCGTCTAAGGTTGAAATGACTACGGTATTCCAGTCTATCAGCAGCAACACAGTCAGTGTTTTTATGAAACCAACACAGCATGCTGAGGCCCTCCCAACTTTCCATCACAGCAAATGGCGTACCTACCTGAAACATAATAACAGAGATTCAGTGTTGCAGGTCTACCTCTGCCAGGCACTTAAATGTGATTTGCAGAGTATTCATGTAGACGTAGATGTACCATTACACTTTTAGGGACTCATTAAAACAGCCAGTTATTTTGTACACCCTATAGCTAACTGGAAGTTTCGGTAGAACCTAGCAATCAACATTTCCGCAATTTGGTAGCTGTAAGGCAGGGGTAGTCAACATTTCTTTAACTGCCACCCACATCTGCATCTCTGTTAACAGTAAAATTTTCTAACCGCCCAGTGCTTTCTCAGTAACAGTGAATCATAAAGTAGGTCAGTAACTTTATCTTACAAAGTTTCTGAAGTAGAGTTGCAGCAAGTTCAAGCTATAAGAATAATTAGTTACCAAATATTTTAGGCGAAAATTTTGTGATGTCCCAGTGGAAATGTGTTTAAAACCCCCACCGCCTACTGCCCATCAAGAAAGCTGGAACGCTAGTGGGCGTTAGGGACCAAGTTGGCTACCACTGCTCTAAGGAATCTGTTCATCAGTGAGTAGTTTCAGCTAGATATGGAATGCTTGAAGAAACCTGTGGGCTCTCTTCCTCGCCGAATGGAGGACATCATCAATGTTAGTGGCGGCGTTATACGATGTTAGTGTGATGTCTCCTGGGGCTGACTATTTTTTTTCCGCTGCCTGTTTTGTACATTGCTGGTGTTCTGTCATTCGAATAAAATTAAATTTAACCTTCACCTTAACCGGCAAAAGTAATGTTGCAGTTCGAGAGATTGTATCCGTTTATACTGGGTTGTCTCATGAGTTCGTTCATTTTGCTCGAGCGATCCATCCACAGCGCCAGAAAACCACCAGTCGTGTCCCCCCTTGCCCCCCCCCCCCCAGAGGGTAAAACAGTTGCCTCATCGCCCCTACGACGCAGAAGTCGACCACCTGACGCATCATTGGATGTCAGTGTGTGTGTGTGTGTGTGTGTGTGTGTGTGGCGTTGGATGGAACACCGTGACTGTGAGATTAAAAGCTATGCAAAACAAGAAGGAGCATTTCCGACGTTTTATGCTATTTCACTATAGTAAGGGAAAATCCGCCTCACAAAGCCAGAAGATTTGTGCTGTGTACAATGACAATGCACTGACGGCTCGAGTATGTCAAAGGCGGTTTAGTCGATTTCCAGCTGGGCTGGACGACCAGCGGTTGTGGACGTGGAACAGCTTAATGACATGATTGTCAACAATACACGAATGAAAACGTGGATGTTGGCATTGGAACTCAATGTCGCTCGTGTTACTGTAGCCAGGAACTTGAAGAAGCTGTATTACGTAAATATTCACGATGTATGGGTTCCTTAAATGAACTAAGTGATCGGTTCGTGTCCATCTGGAACTCCTTATTGAGACGCCATCAGAATGCTCCTTTTGTGGAACGGCTGGTGATTGGACATGAGAAGTGGATCGTGTACAACAACTCCCGGAAGAGTAAATCACGGTGCAAGGTACGGTAGCCACCACTATCTGTTCTTATACCAGCTTTGCATCAGAGAAAGGTTGTGCTATGCCTCTGGTGGGATTGCAAAGGCGTCCTGTATCACGAACTTCTTTCGAAAGAGACTATCACTTCCGAGACATACTCTTCACAATGGGATCGTCTCAAGGCAGCCATCGACGAGATACGACTAGATTTGGGATACGTTGTCGTCTTTGGTTCGTTGATTGATTTGGGGGAGGGGACCAAACAGCCGGTCCCATCGGATTAGGGAAGGCTGGGGAAGACAGTCGGCCATGACCTTTCAAAGGAACCATCCCGGTATTTGCCTGGAGTGATTTAGGAAAATCACGGAAAACACAAATCAGGATGGCCGGATGCGCGTTTGAACCGTCGTCCTTCCGAATGCAAGTCCATTGTGCTAACGATTGCGCCACCTCGCTCGATTGTCGCCTTTCACCACGACAGCGCCAGACCACATACCTCTATGGTGACCCTTCAAAAGCTGCGTTCAAAAACCTGAAAACACCCACATTTTGGAAGAATGGTATTTTGTCGTAGCTGTGCTGTGGGGAGGTGTGTTCTCAGGCTTTCTTTGTGCTTGCAGTGTAAAGTAAAACGAACGAACTTATGAGACAAGCCTATATATTCTGTAGTGTCCAGCTGTGTGACCGTTGATTTGTCAGGTGAGTAACATATGATGACTGTGTTGAATTTTAAATTTCAATAATTTGTACTTGGTTGGGCTGTTACGAGAGCGCAAATTAGCTTTTTTCGGGAGCTGGTGCGTAACGCCATTGAACAGGCACAGGAGTCGCCGGCCCAGGAAGCAGCCGAAGGCGAGAACGGAGAGGGTGGCGGCAGGAGCAAGCGGCCGAGCCTGCTGGGCGCCATCCAGCTGCCGCTCGTCTCCATCCGCCCCCGCAAGCACAGGCCGCAGGTACCGCGCACGGCGCACGACAGCTGTCTGCCCTTTGTGCGCTTGCACACCTCGCGAGTCGCCTGCCAGCCTTCTTTGTTACGTCGCGATAAGCTGCAAGCTTGACATGCATTCGTCGTCAACCACTTGCTGCAAGCACGCTTCACCATTAGTTTGCGCAAGCATCACGAACGAAAGAGCTGCTTGAGGCTTAACCGATTATCGGTTATCCCAGCTTGTCAACGTGCTTGATCGTGTTGTAGCGATACGTGTGGGACGATACAATCCTCTCGTGCAGCTATTACAATTCATTAAGGAAGCTAGGCACTTGGATGTTGTGCGTCGGGGGGGAGTCGAAAACACTCCAGACTCTCAGAACTGACCTCCCAGAAGGCCAGAATATTGAAGCATGGGCAGGGGGGGGGGGATGAGGTGTGTAGGCGAGCCGTGGAGGGTGCGTTGAGGGCAACGGGGTGGCGGGGGAGTGGGCTGAGGGACGTCGCTCCCAGGGTATGTTTACAAAAGGCTTGACGCCATGTACTGTCTCGGCAAATAATTAGAGTAGTGTAAAAGTAAGAGTATGTAACAAAAGCCTGTGACCGCGCTATTGGCCTAACTGCAGGTAGACTGCAGCATTTCGTCTCTGCGGCACTATAAGAGAGGGTGGTGGACCCATCACCCCGACCGCCAATCATCCCTGGGCGGGTTTCCTGGCACTCTTGTGACAGCAGGCTGAGTGACCCTGGGTACGTCCTGGAGGAGGGGAGGGGGGGGGGGGTCATCAGTCTCATCGGATTAGGGAAGGACGGGGAAGGAAGTCGGTCGTGCCCTTTCAAAGGAACCATCCCGCCATTTTCCTGGAGCGATTTAGGGAAATCACGGAAAACCTAAATCAGGATGGCCGGACGCGGGATTGAACCGTCGTCCTCCCGAATGCGAGTCCAGTGTGCTAACTACTGCGCCACCTCGCTCGGTGGAGGGACTGGGACAGGGGATAATCCATCCCCCCCCCCCCCCCCCCCATCGGGCATTGAACCTAGAACTTCCAGGCCTGGAATTTACTGCTCTAGCCAACATTTAGAGTAATACACCAGTAACTAAAATTGAGGTTAAGAAGTGAAAAAAATTGTAGCTTCAGATGACAACAAAGATATGAAGTCAGTCGTCAGCTGCACAAGAAAACCTTTGATTTGTTTCATTTTACCGATTTCGACAGTTTAAACTGTCATCATCAGAAGTGGATAAGGCTCAAATTATTGGTAAGCCAACGTCAAAATAAAACCCGGGGAGGGGGGGGGGTAGTGTCTTTTGCTACATAATGAATAAAACAGAGTTAATCGCCAAAAATATATGATATGTGCGATGAAAGGCAAACAGTTAACTGTCAAATCTCACATCGTACGTAGTATGTGCGACGAAAGTCAACATACCATACTGATAGTTTGGTTGACACAAAATACACTTCAATATAAGCAGACAGTAAAAAGTAACAGCAAACGTAGCAGAATTGGAGTAGTGTAGGAGTGGACTCCCTCTCATTGGTTCTTGAGAAGAGTGCTGAAATAGCAGAAGTGCCACATTCCCAGGCTTCTCTCTCACTTCCCAGGGAGACGTAGTAAAGTTCACTTCTAGAGGAGACTTGGTGTCATTGACTCCTGGTATAGTCCAGGAGAAGAGAAGAATGCCGTTTCGGCAATACATTTATGTATCTGTGACAATAGTGAGATTTTTATGGATAGAATTACCATGAGTGATGTGTTAAAATCAGGAGAGAATTAGACTTAGTGCCGTTTGCATTGCTCTGTTGGTCGTTATATACAGGTATTAGCAATGCGGATGTACTAAACTTTAATGTTTGTAATCACATACTGTTCTGAGACGTTCGCACATTCGCCGACCAGGTCATAAAACGAATTGATTGTGACTGACATATTTTCAGTCAACTTCCTCTCAAGATGGACGGGAAGATTGTATCGCTACGCACGTATCCTTCGGTGTGTACCAACTAGGTGCTAGCTTCTATGACCAAACGTCGGTTGTAAGAAGCGGCCCTTATTCAAGTAGTCTTTACTGGGAAGTTTTTACATCAGCCCAAGACAGCCAAAAGTGGGTGTCGAGCATTTAATCGGAAGCACAACACGATAAGGGAAAGAGAACTGCTGTATACATCCGATTTTCATAGAGTTAAAAGTCAGTTAAGGTGGACGAAGATAGCATTAATAACAAGTTTGTCATTTAATAACCGATACATGCCCCGAGGTCCAAGTATATCTGCGTCTACATACATAGCAGGAGACTGTACAGTAAATGGCGGAGGTTATGAGGGTACTTTCTAATAGTACAGAAAGTTGCTTGTACGTATACCTCCACACGTTGGGGGCATCCAAATCGTTCTGCAGTCTGTCACAAATACTGGTTCTCTGAACTTCCTCAACAGAGTTCTGCCAAAAGACCGTCTTCTGTCCTCCAATGATTCCCATCTAACGAGATGTGACCAGATCATTTGACCTATAGGTTTCGACGAGTTTCGGCGTACTAGACCACTCGAAATTAACTCTCGTTTTCGAAAAATTAGAGACTTCAGAACACGCAGAATTGTTAGAGCAATCTGAAATTTTATGTTTGCTAAACATGTGTGCAGTTTCCAGAATAGATTTTCACCCTGCAGCGGAGTGTGCGATGATATGAAACTACCTGGCAGATTAAAACTGTGTGTCGGACCGAGACTCGAACTCGGGACCTTTGCCTTGCGAATCTCGGTCCGGCACACAATTTTAATCTGCCAGGAAGTTTCATGTGTACAGTTTAGTTTGTTGCTCAATAACAGAAGTCAGATGTCAACTTGACTTGAAAGTTTGTTTCAGCTGTTTTTAAAACAGTCATGTTGCACGTGTTTCGCTCAAACAGGTAAAATGGATTACCGTCACTTCATAAAATTTCTTGCTTTGGATGCTTTATCGCCAAGGAAGGCTAAATGTTGATTTCATATGACAGGCGATCTTCTCAGAGCATTCTCCGATGCATAACAAAAGCTTGTGCATTATAATGCTCAAGGTAAAACAATAACTGGTGAATACTTTGTAAGTCTTACGCACTAACTGGATAGAAATATGTGAGAAGAGACCTGGAATGCAATGAAGTGTCTGATCGAGCCCGCCGCCACATGTAGTGCGTTTTTAAATGACTATGTGACGGTTTGTCATAGAACGCTAAGAAATGCAGGATCTTAATAATTACGAAGTTTATTCTGATGGTGCACATATACTATCAAGAGATTTGCCTATTCACCAAGATACTGCTCACAAAGTTATTAATATTTTTTAGTCTTATGCAACGAACCGTCGAATATTCGTTTCACGACATGCTCTATGTGGCGACGACTTCGATCAGACAACGTATAGCCATATTTGCTGTAACTCTAAAGTGACCGTTTGTTAAATTTTGTAAATGGGGATTATAGAGACTGCTATCAGTCATTATTCATTGTTATCCTAATTAAATTATTTTATTTCTGCAACATGGTTCGAGGCATCATCAGGCACACATGGGAATACAAAAACATCAGATTAGGATTTCGTTGGTATCGATTTTAGCAGATGGACACAACAAATTAGACGAAAAATATTACGTAGCCAACTGATATCACAGTGTAAAGTACAGTACTCTACCTTGCGAATGCCTTCCGCATTTATGGTCGTCATTCCTCTCCTGTTTTGTGCACCTCGTATTATTCATTGATATATTATTTAGAGAAAATCGATCCAGGCAAAAGCCGGGATATTTCTTTTAAAGGAAAACAACTGATTTCCCTCGACAGTCCAAGCTTGCAGTGGTTTCCCAATGACCTAGTCATCGGCGGGATCTTAAACCCAAAACTGAATTTTCTTCCGTGATATTAACTCCGCATTCTGCCTTACGACTGTCTTCAGCTTTCTTGGCTATCACGTCTTGTGTTATGAATCCTTTGATATTGGCCCTTTTTCCTTTTAAGAGTTAATGACTTCAGTGTTAGCATATCAACCTTTTATCGTGACATTTGATGTATATTCTTTAGTAGCCTTCTATGTTTTTCTCGCATCGTCGTCGTAAGACCGTTACTGTTTTCTTTTTCTTTATTCCTTCGGCATTCGGATATTTCACATTTCCACTTACTGCTTGCAACAGTATTAGTGCACTGTTTTTTTTTTCAATGAATCTGCGTTATAATTCAGTTCTGCTATCCTTTTAACTTCAATTATCGTTGTCTTCCCCGTTTGGTGGCGTTCTCCTGTTAACTTCTTAGTTTTGAAAGCGTTTCCCCGTGCCGTTCAACGCGTAAACCCCTTGCTGCGAGTTCTTTTAAACAGTTTTTTTCTGCTCTTGTTTTATAAACATTTGCTGTCTTTATGCAGTTGCTTTTTTTGTCAAGGCTGAGGCGTGGTTCGCGCAGTTGCTTGTGCTTTTGACGGTTGCTCGTGCGTAGTTAAAAACTTCTCTTGTATCTGATATCAAGTGTTCTCTGCTTACAATTTTTCTATGTAGCGTCGTGTTCTACCCCTCCCAATTTAGCCTCGTTTGCATGCAGCCGGAAGTTGACTCCGCCCATTACAACTTAGGCCGCTGGTTCGCTGCAAGCGCGCTCGGATTTATAGTTACTTTCTATGTTACAGCGTAACTTCTCTTAGCAGTCGCATTTTTCGTTTTAAACCTAGTTGGGTTCTCCCTTACCTCTCGTGGCTGCATGCTGCTACTTTCTCTTACTCTTTCTCGTGAGTTGCAAGGGGGCTTCAACATTAAAAGATGTTCACCGGCGCTTGTTGAAGAACTCCGTGCTTGTTTCCAGCGTTAAGTTTGCTTTCCTCGTGCTTTTCGGAACGATGTGCGTCTTCGTCGGTGTTTGGTAGTTGCTTTCAGTAGTTCAGTAGTGTCAGGTTTCCAATGTTCGTTATGTTTTGATGATTTAAATGGAATTAACTGTTTTTACCGACGGTTTGAGTATTATAATCAGTCTCAGTGCACAAGAAGAAATTGTAAATAATTTGTTTACTGTTGACTGATTTTTCAGTATATTGTGTCTCTCTTAATTAGAAACAAAACTGAACAGTAATCAATAACGCACATGAAAGGATACGACTCCAACGATAGGTTTAAAGCTTGGGTAAGAGTTAATAAGTGAGGTGCAATTTTCGAAATTTAACGATGCGATTTTTGAGAAGAATTTAAATAAAAGACATTTTAGAGCTTCTTGGACAGTCCAGGCCACTCATTTTGCACTTGGTATTAGTAAATATATTGAAGAGAACAGCTCTGTGAATTTACTTATTTTACTTTCATTCAATGTCCGCCTCTGGAGCTTGAGTTGTCAGCGCGGCTGATTGCCGTACGGAAGACTCGGCTTCGATTCCCAGCACTGTCAGGGATTTTTCCTCGGAGGGCGGACTAGAAAGGGGGGGCACTCACTCTGTGAGGTCAATGGAGGAGTCGCTTGACCAAGCAGAAGCTGCTTCAGGTCACGAAAACCGAAGACGGTCGGAAGCGTGATGTGCTGGCCCCACGTGCCTCCAAATAGCATCCACTGACGCCTCTGGCAGAGCATGACATGGCGGTCGGTCGCTACCGATGGGCTCGCCAGGCGTTTTACTTTCATTCAGTAACGTTCTATGCAATTTTGGAGTAGTTAATTTTCATTACACAAAAGTGTGCATTAAAAATTTGATGGGGTGCTCACAGATGTTAGGTGTTAGTTTTTTCGCTATATCATCACAGTATGTATTTTATCTCACTAGAGCTATTATAAACACCTCATTATAATCTAGAAGCAATAAGTACGTCCATAGTTGTAATACTTGAAGAAAAACTGTCTGGAAATGGATGAATAGTGCTGCTAGCAAAACATTAGGACACTTACCCAATGAAATAAAATGTCGGCAATGTAGCAAAGCTAAATACGGATGTAGGTTAAAAAACAGTCTTCAGTTCTACTAACACTGAAGAATTTTCATTTGGGAACTTGTAACCTATACAGGGTGATTTTTTTCCACCGTGTACAAACTCGGGGACCTGATCTATGAGAGGATACGGAACAATAAAGCTCTAAGGAACTTATGTCCGGAAACGCATGGTTCCTATGCTACATACCATTTATTCAATCATACATTGTTACAGAGTCTGCGTACCAATAAGCGCTGTACCATGCAGCCAAAGTTACAGTACGTGTTGAAAATGGTTTCCATGTTCCTCAACACATGCATGTACGCGCCTTAGCATGTTCTGTTTCACACCTTCACATCGACCAGGCTGCATGCGAACATTCTCAAAGGCAGCATGAATACGATGCTCTTCAAATCTGGAATGGGCTCTGCATACACGATACTTTTGACATGGCCCCATAACGAGAAATCGCACGGGTTGAGATCCGGTGAACGAGCGGGCCACGCAACTGGACACCCTCGTCCGATCCATCGACCAGGGAAGACACGATTGAGATAGACCCGGACGTTAACGGCGACGTGGGCTGGAGCACCATCATGTAGCAGCCATATAACCCTTCGAATCATCAATGGCACTTCTTCTAGCAAGGGGGGTGGGGGTGGGGCGAAGTCACTCGCAAGAAACGCCTTTAGTTCCCATCTGTTAGGCGACACGGAAGGAGGACTGCTCCCAAAAAAATCTGCGTCCTGATAACTAGTGAATTAATGACAAAACAAGCTGTGTCAAATACTTCATGAACATATGAGTAGGAACTATAACTGAAGCAAGTCATGATGAAAAATATAAGTGTGCAACTGGAACTACGATTATTCAAAACGAAGGTGTACCTTGAAGGAAAAGCAACGGTTTTGATTTCGAATTCTGACTTTAATGGCTTAGACTCTAGGTCCAAGCACTTTATGAAACCAACATATAAATATTTTGTTTCAACATGAAACAACTGCTATGTATACTGAAATACCGATAAGTGAAATTGAAGGCACAGATTTTGAGTGATTTCAAAGTGGTGTGCAGCATGTTACAGCAAATTACAGAGCAACTTCTGCATGTGGGACAGCAGTGCCAAAGCATGCAAATACAAACAGAAAAGTTGATGCATGGATCAGTCTCTTTAACCTTGAACACAAGAAGTTATTACCAAACCACTAACATTATCTAGGAGAAAAGTTCGACTCTATGTAAAACTGCGTTCTGTGAGGTCATTTGTAAAGTTCAAGGTCTAGGGAAGTATTTTCGCAAGATATTTCCATATCTTGGTGAAGCAAAAATAAAGGAGCAGGTTTCCTTTGATCTGTAGAAACTCATACTGTTTAAGTATGAACATCTGTATAATAATCTTGAAAGTCATAAGAAATTTGCCTCGCATTCGTTTGTTCAAGAGTCCAAGAACTTTCTTCAAAGAACAGTGATCTATACTGCTAATGTTTGTAGCCATTCTTCTTCAATTATTACTTCAGTGCAGTTTATGTTGTAGCTAAAAATAATTTTTACCTGTTGTTTGAAACTGAATTTTTCTTATGTTTCTTAGCCAAACGTGTTTCACCTAATTGTCATAGGCATAGGATTTTTTAAAAAAATGCCCAAATCCTTAATACAGTTATGTGAAACATGTTTGGTTAATAACTGCGACAAAAACCCAGTTACAAACGAAGAGTAAAAGTCCACAAAATAAACATCTGTAAGAATCTATTGCGAAATCTTCTGCAGTGCTGTCAGAAATAGGTATTTAAAAGTTCTTTGAATTTACATGTCGTACATTCTCAGTGGGGCTTCTTTCCTGAAAACTGTGGCACTCAACAAGACAAATACGGAGAAACGTTCCACCACGGGATAACCATCTATCTTCGATTTCTGTGTTCTACAACCAAAAACTATCTGCCTCACTCATTTCACCTACATGCAGAACAGTAGTGATAATTAGTCATCAGAACGGAATAACCTGAAAATTGTCGAGCAACCTGAAAAATGCGGAGCGGACATGTGATCACAATGTCAACAATGTGTGTCGAATGAAAAGTAAATAACACAATTTCCCCACTTGAAGTGATATATTCTTTCCAGAAACTTGTTGCGGTGAAGGAGGGAGTACGAATCCCGAGCAGAACATCATATCGTGAAAATGTGTCTTCGCCGTACTACTAATGCTAAGCAACCTAGAACGGCTTGTCTGACTACTTACTTTTATTTTGCATGGGTCACTGGCACGATATATCCTAATGAAATAGAACGCGTGTTAAGTTTATTTAACTTTAATAAATACATAATTCTTTTGCACTATACAGGGTGATTTTATTCACCGTGTACAAACTCTATGGATTGATCGACGAGAGGATAGGGAACAAAAAATGCCTAATGAACTTATGTCCGGAAATGCATGGTTTCCACGCTAGAGACTATTTATTCAATCATACTTTGTTACAAGACTGCGGTACAATACGCACTATATCATGCAGCCACAGATACTGTACGCATGGTTGCCTCCTAGAGGGTGGTACTGTTCCTCATACATAATGCTCTAACGCCCTCTGCTGCCGTAGTAATTGGTAATGTTGTGTCTGGCTCACTTCTCTTGCTGATTCATCTTGTAGTGGGGGTGATACAGCATTGTACACAATGGTTCCGTATTCGAATCGAGGGCTTGCCAACATGGTGTTTACTTACAGAAAGGCAAGTGGCAACGAGCGGCAGGCAGCAAGGTTGCACACTATGTGATCAAAAGTATCCGGTCACACCTAAAACATACGTTTTGCATATGAGGTTCATTGTACTGCTACCTACTGCCAGGTACTCCATATCAGCGAGCTTAGTAGTCATTAGACATCGTGAGAGAGCAGAATGAAGCGCTCCGCAGAACTCGTGGACTTCGAACGTGGTCACATGATTGGGTGCCACTTGTCTCATACGTCTGTATTCGAGATTTCCACACTCCTAAACATCCCTTGGTCCACTGTTCCCTATGTGATAGTAAGGTGGAAACGTGAAGGGACAAGTACAGCACAAAAGCGGACAGGTAGACCTCGTCTGTTGACTTGAAGAGGGTCGTAATGTGTGAGACATCTATCCAGACCATCACACATTAATTCCAAATGGCATCAGGATTCACTGCAAGTACTATGACAGTTAGGCGGGAGGCGGGAAAACCTGGATTTCATGGTCGAGCGGCTGCTCATAAACCACACATCACGTCGGTAAATGCCAAAAGACGCTTCCCTTGGCGATTGCATCTTTCAACACGATCGAGCACCTGTTCATAATGCACGGGCTCTGGCGGAGTGGTTACACGACAATAGCATCCCTGTAATGGACTGACCTGAACAGAGTCCTGACCTGAATCCTACAGAACACCTTTGTGATTTTTTGGAACGCCAACTTCGTGCCAGGCCTCACCAACCGACATCGATTCCTCTCCTCAGTGCAGCACTCCGTGAAGAATGGGCTGCCATTCCCCAAGAAACCTTCGAGCACCTGATTGAACGTATGCCTGCGAGAGTGGAAGCTGTGATCAAGGCTAAGGGTGGGCCAACACCATATTGAATTCCAGCATTACCGATGGAGGGCACCGCGAACTTTTAAGTCATTTTCAGCCAGATGTCCGGATACTTTTGTTCACATAGTGTATCAGAAGACCTATCCCCGCCGACAACCACCACAGCATTCAGAGGTTCAAATGGCTCTGAGCACTATGCGACTCAACTGCTGAGGTCATCAGTCGCCTAGAACTTAGAACTAATTAAACCTAACTAACCTAAGGACATCACACACATCCATGCCCGAGGCAGGATTCGAACCTGCGACCGTAGCGGTCACGCGGTTCCAGACTGAAGCGCCTTTAACCGCACGGCCACACCGGCCGGCCAGCATTCAGAGCTTGTTTGTCTGAGACACGATCGTTTCAGGAAGCAGGAAATCATGAAGGACGCACGAGAAATGTTCAGACACTAGAATGGAGGAAAATGTGATTAACACTGTGGAAGGGAACCGCCGTGTCAGTACCAGGCAGTTGGCCTGCCTGTACAGGGTAAGCCAAACGACCGTGTGGAACATTCTCCATGACAATTGTTGCTATCCTATCACTTACATCGTGAGCCGGGCTTACTAGCGTCAGACTTTCCACATCGGGAGCAGTTTTGTGCCTGGTGTCTTGATCAGGCAACCACGATTCCGGGATCTGTGTCATTCATTCTATTCACTGATGACGCCACCTTTACGCGGAGTGGTATCTTCAACTTTCATAACAGTCATCCGTGGGATAGTACACAGAACCCCTGTGGTGTGGTGACAGCGAATCTTCAGCATCGGTGCAGCCGGAATGTGTGTGATCAAGGAAAGCTTCTTTGTTGAATGGGGATTGAGCCCGAGTTCTTCATCTGGCAGCCGGAGATGCTGACCTCTCAAGGACACAGATGGAGGAAAGGAGACTGCGAGCAATTCAAAGATGCTGCTACAGTCGTATGACGATAATTCAGTGGACAGATGAACTGAGATATTAACAGGTTGACAGGTGGCTAGTCCTTTGGGCTCGTCTCTCTTTCACTTAACTGATCACAGCTATGGACCGTATGCAGATAAGGTCAGTTGTGCCTTGCTAAGGAGGCACAGAAACCAATTTAATGAACAGTATAATAGACTGACAGTGACTGGACACGGTGTTGATTGCACTATAACTTCGCATGCAGTATTTTTGAAGAGAAGGAGTTGTGCTCGTGTTTGAAGCAAGTCTTCCTCATGGAAGGCTGAGTCAGCGGAGACGAAAACACATCCACTTTGTTGCTGCCAGTTAACGAAATGCAAAGGACCGTGGTCAGGTACACAGGGGCGACAGGCGAGAAGTCGTGGAGACCGTTTCCCTCTGTGGGAGTAACAGTGGCAGATGGGCCTTAGCAGCAGGGACGCGCGTTTAACCAGGATACGGACATTCCTGTGCGATGGCCGGTGCTTGCGTTTTATGGCTCCTTCGCCGGTGCACGTCGGCATGTGGCACTCGTAACGGATTCCTGCAGAGGAGAGACCGCGCCTCATCTTTCGCAGGTACCGCTGACGTTTTCCCGTGCGCCTCCCTGAGAACACTATCGGCTTGTGTAAGAAAACACTTCGCTGCTGTTTACGAAATGAGCTGCTGCAGCTTGCTTGATTGGAGAGTTGACTTTGACGTCGGGGCATGTACCGGAAGGCGTCTATTTAATGCCGCAATAGAGAGAAGATCGGTGGAAAAGGGTCTGCCTGTCTGTTGGAGGGAGGCAGTGCCGAGCTTTAAGAAGCATGCTATTCGCGTATAACACTGCTCACGCCCCACCGTTGGTGAGTGTGCTTTTTTTAAGCAGCTCCATGTGGAGAGTATGGTTTTCCGGAGAGTAGTACGGAGGAGAGAGTGGAGTCGAGATCAGACTGTGGCAGCAAGATGGCTGCAAGGGGCCGGCCGAAGTGGCCGCGCGGTTCTGGCGCTGCAGTCTGGAACCGCGAGACCGCTACGGTCGCAGGTTCGAATCCTGCCTCGGGCATGGATGTGTGTGGTGTCCTTAGGTTAGTTAGGTTTAACTAGTTCTAAGTTCTAGGGGACTAATGACCTCAGCAGTTGAGTCCCATAGTGCTCAGAGCCATTTGAACCATTTTTGGCTGCAAGGCGGAGACAGAGGACAATCGTGATCTAACTGTGGGAGTGAGGTTGGTAATCAGACAGCCGTGTAGGCGTCACGTGGCGGCCGCAAGACCTCGCCATACTCTCGGTGTTAAGTGTGAGGGAACTCTGGACGTATTTCAGTTTGTTACTGCGAGGCAAATCTGAGAGAATTTTCTGACCAAAAACCTCGGTGCGCGTGGCACCGCAGTTTCACGCTGGTTTGGAAGCGCAGTTCCTGATCCTGCATCGAGCAGTGGGGACTGTGGTACTTCAGTCGAGTCACTGCTGTGGCGTGTAGTTCACCGCTTCGCAGGTTCCCAATGGTGCATGCTAAGCATTGTGGTACTCTGCATTGATAGCAATATTGGAAGTGAACTGCCCATCGAGTATGGTGTTCGCCTCTGCAAACAGCATCACTCGTAGTTCCACATATTTGGGCGCATTAATGCGTAGGTCGCCGTTCACAATCTCTGTCAATCGAACGAATTATATTCAGATAGCGTTATCAAAATTCTAAGTGGGAACCATGGTAGGGACTCCAGCCTTCCCCGACTTTGTCAGCTGCACCGCTTCACTTTTTATATACCTTGTAACTAGAGCTATCTGTTTTTGTTCATCGAATTTCAAATGGTTCAAGTGGCTCTGAGCACTATGCGACTTAACTTCTGAGGTCATCAGTCGCCTAGAACTTAGAACTAATTAAACCTAACTAACCTAAGGACATCACACACATCCATGCCCGAGGCAGGATTCGAACCTGCGACCGTAGCGGTCGCTCGGTTCCAGACTGTAGCGCCTAGAACCGCACAGCCATTCCGGCCGGCATCGAATTTCACCCTTGTCTTTGTCGACAGTAAATCAGTGTAATGACAGTGTACACCTTTAATATCAGTTGAAATCAGACCCTACAACCCTTTTTATGTGGGAGATAGTTAGGGTAGTTAAGAACCTATTACTCTACATCCACTTCAGTGTCACCATTAAGGCCAAAATATTGATTAGATAGAGTCATATGTCCAACGCGCGTGGTTTTATAGTAATGTAGCTGAAAGTTGGTTATGTCGCGTGTTACCTGACAGATAAAAGTAAAGAGTGGTATCCCACATCACCAAAATAATCTAGCACCATGGACGTTATGTAAAGTGATATAATTTGCAAGAAGACACGTCTGTAGTAAACCATCATGGCGAAAAGAGTCTTGCTGCAAGGATATTTGCTAAGCTGGACCACTAGGCACAAATCCAAAGGTCTGGTGCTTGCTCCCTACTCGATCCAACGACTTTGTGTCAGTTACAGCTTCTTCCACTACAGGCAATGATTTGCTAATGTAAAAAGTGCCATATTGCTCCTTCATTTGACTCCACATTAAACTGGAGGCTCCACCCAACATTAGTTGTAACTGAATGGACAAGTCAGTCAAAATACCGAGGGAAGGCAAGGAATATTACCTCCAGTAGGACCAAACCTAGCAAATAACTGTGGTCTTCACACCACCGTTCTGTCTGTTGACCGTTTTACCGTACTACCAATAATGAACAAGGCACCGGAAGACGCAGTGGGTAATAAAACTTTTAGTAGGAGAAACAAGGACGGACATATAATAAACGATTTTGGGTGTAGCAGCAATGTAAAGTAGAAAAGGTTATCAGTAAACGAGAAGAGAGGGGGGGGGGGCTGCATCTGACCAGATGTATTGAATCCTGCTATGGGCTCGAACAGTCTGGCGCTGTACATTAACTAGGGAAAAATGACAAGTTCTCCGCCGTAAACGTTTGTCAAATGTCGACTGCAGAATAGTTTTGCTAAAAGGCTTCTTAAAATTAGCTCTAAGGCATTCGACACAGTTCCATGTTGTCGTTTAATGAACAAAATACGAGGTTACTATATATCGGACCTCATTTGTGTTTGGATTCAAAATTTTCTTGAAGATAGAACCATACATGAACTCTTAACGGAGCAAAATCAACTGATGTAAAGGTAATTTCAGTAGTCTCCCAAGAGAGCATAATAGGGCCGTTGCTCTTTACAATATACCTAAATGATCTAGATGCTAACGCCGGAAGCTTCACGAGTCTGTTCGCAGACGATTCAGTTGGCAATAGGAAGGTGATAACAATGCCAGAAGATGTAGCGAAATTCAGGACCTAGTGCTTAATTTCTAAAATTTTAGTTGCCGGGATGCAGCTCTTCAACCATAACGCGTCCCCCCTTCCCCCTCTCTCCACCCCCCCCCCCCCCCCTCCAGGCTATAAAAATCACAAGTTTCGAGTTTTGAAAACTCTTGATAAAACTTACAGTATGAATTTTTTTTTTTTTTTTTACAAAATGCTGTTCTGAAATTTATGTTTTCAAAACATCATTTCTTATAATGAAAACAATAAAAGCGTGAGATTTAAGAGATTAAACATAAACAGCAGGTGCTACCGTCTGTCGCCGCAGAAATGTCACTTTGCTCCCTAGTTGTGCTCGATACATATCGGCATAGCCTTGGTGACTATGACGCCAGCCGGCCGAAGTGGCCGTGCTGTTAAAGGCGCTGCAGTCTGGAACCGCAAGACCGCTACGATCGCAGGTTCGAATCCTGCCTCGGGCATGGATGTTTGTGATGTCTTTAGGTTAGTTAGGTTTAACTAGTTCTAAGTTCTAGGGGACTAATGACCTCAGCAGTTGAGTCCCATAGTGCTCAGAGCCATTTGAACCATTTGAACTATGACGCCGTGTTTTAAACTGCTGCTGCAGCACCAATTTTCAAACAATTGTATTGTAGCTCCTCGATGAACATGTGTCCAGTATTAATGAATACAGTATCTAGCGGTGAATGACGACGATAATATTCCTAGCCCATTGCGGTTCCGTACAATTTCGACTCCCCGAAGAGTTATGAAAAACAAAACAAGATGTGACATTGACACACGTAACACGGGACGTCGCCATGCTACTTGATCGCTGAGGTTTCTCGCAGTCGTAAACAAAAGGGGTCTATTTACCCATCTTGGGAATAAAGCTCAACTTATCTTGGATATACTGTACATCCCAGAGATTTCTGGCAGTCGTAAACAGGACGGTCGACACGAAGGTTACCGATATTTACCGATCACAACCTTGGAACGAAGCTCAACTTATCTTGGCTATACTGCGCGCGCGCACGCACATACACACACACACACACACACACACACACACACACACACAGTATCTCGCCCCACGCCCCTGTCCATCGCAACATATTGGTCATCCATTGCCACTTCCACTTGTGCCGGCGCAGCAGCAAATTATAGTTACGTAGAGATCTTGGCTGTCGACTTGTTTCAATGAACAAAAGAAATTCCCGTTCCAGCACGTCCCGACTGAAATTAAGTCTTGGCAGGACCACCTATGGAAGATCGATGATAGTTCCAGGGACTGGCAATTGACCTTGAAGGTCAACAAATGCAACATTTTGCGCATTAATAGGCGAAGTGATCCCATATTGTTCGATTACATAGTTGGTGATAGGTCACTGGAAACAGGAGGCAGTAATAATCATAAAACACCTAGGAGTAACCGTCCGAAGCAATCTAAGGTGGAATGACCACATAAAATAAATTGCAGGAAAAGCATATGGAAGCTTGAGACCCATTGAAGGAATCTTAAGGAAATGAAATTCGTCCGCGAAAGAAGTGGCTTACCAAACACCTGTAAGACCAATTCCAGAGTATTGCTCGTCAATCTGACACGATTACCAGACTGGATTTATGAAACAGATAGCGAAGACACAACGAAGAGCGGCACGTTTCGTCACGTGATAGGTTAGTTGCACGAGAGCGTTACGGAGATGCTCAACGAAATCCAATGGCAGATGCTACAAGAGAGGCTTTGAATATCGCGGAGAGATTTGCCGTCGAAATTCCTAGAGAGTATGTTGGAAGAAGAGCTGAGCAATGTATTACGTCCTATCTCGCGTGATGGCCAAGACGAGGAAATCAAAGCTCACATCGAGGTTTATCGGTAGCAATTTTTCCCACACTTCATTCGCGAATATAACAGGCAATGGGTGATACTATGATACTGATACAACTACCCTCCGTCATACGTCGTAATATTCCTTGTGGGTTGTAGATGCATTCAGTAAGTTTCGTTCCAATGTATAAACTGATATAACGTGTCGTAATGAAATTGTTTTTTATTATTCCCCAATGGATATCGTCCGAAGTTAGTGAAGGTTTAGTAAGTGTCTGCCCTCTCATTTTGGAAACATAGCCAGTGAACTACTGAATTCAAATATAGTCCTGAATTCGTTGAAGACCACGCGAAAGATGTCCCGAAGCTGTAACCACAGGTGAAAACATACATAAAGTGCACAGTATGGTACACAAAGTAACCATGAGAAAGTCTCGTGTAAATTTGATTCATTATTGCTGAATTTTAACCAAAGACAAATCTCCAAACGAGTTTTTGAACAACGTTGGGAGTCCTTTAAAGAGAAAACAGATTTTTAGGCTACGATCTGTTGCTGCGGTTGAGTCGTTGGTCTAGCACATCTACTCAGAAACGGAACAGCAAAAAAGCAGTGACTGGGTGGGAGCAGGGTTCCCTGCAACAAACATGGCTGAGATGACCACAATCTGATCAAAAGTGTTTCTGTGACGATGTAGTTATTTACTAAGGGGTAAACAGTAACCTACGGATATTATCAGAGTATTCTATATCAACTGGATGAAAAAATAATCTTGTATCATGAAAACGCAACAGCGCACAAAGGTGTTTAGGCAGGAGATAGTGAGAGATCTGAACTGTTTGTTGCAACATCCACTCTCTTCATTAGACTTATCAGACTTCGGCTTCCACCTATCCTCATATCTAAAAGAATTTGTGGCTGGAAAATGAGCCCAATGAAGAGACTATGACAACCATCGGGGAATTATGCATGAGTCAGACTAATGGCATTGGCCTAACAAGTGATTACATCGAAAAATAACTGAAGTTGGGGGCTAAAATACACAACCTTCCACAAGGAGAAGAAGAACTTTTCCCCTTGCCCTTGGTGTTGCCGTTGTAGATCCGCACCGCTTCTACGTCGACAACTGCATCCACATTGTGCAGACCACTGTGAAGCGCATGGCAGAGGATGCTTCCGGTTGTACCACATATTAGGGTTGAGTAACCATGTAAGTTCCTGGATGGAATAATACGCAAAATAAAGGAAAGGCGACCACTCATCTGTAGCCACGGGCCTGTGCGTTTGGGTGTCTGCGTGGTTATGTGCGTGAATGTGTGTACTTCTACTAGAGAAAGAGCAAGAGCTCTAAAGCTAGTATAAATGCCGTTTTGTGTTACATGTTTCTATTCCCGCACATTAGTCAGCTATACGTGAGTGGTTACCTTTCCTTTATTTTACATATAAGGGTTCTTACGACTACATTCGTATATGAAATGTGGGAACATCACTGTAGGCGATGTGAGTAGTCCAGTCTTGTCTTCAACGTCTCTACTGGAGTGGTGCATAGGAGTCTGTAGGAAATTCTTAGATTCTTCACTTAAAACTGATTCTAGAAGCCTTGTAAGTAGGATTTCGTGGGATAGGCCTCAACCATCTACCAGTTTTACATTTCCATGACAGTCACTCGTGAGTCACACAAACCTATCAGTTCTTGTGTTGCCCTTTCATTTTTTGTATACGTTGAGTAACCCCTGTTAGTCCTATTTGGTACCTGTTCCACACACAATATTTCAGGATGAGCCACATGAGTGTTCTGTGATCATTTTACTTCGTAGACTCATTGCATTTTCCCAGTATCCCACGTTTAAAGGAAGTTGCAAATGTAGGCACCACTTAGGAACCTTATCAATCTCTTCCTGGATATTTGTGCATCACTTTTCAGACAGTACTTCATTATACACTTGTGTAAAATACTTAAGGACGAAAGTAACTTTCACTTAATGTGGCAGGTCACATAACATAGCTCGATGAAACTTGGAACATATATAGAAACAGCTGCTACAGTACAGAAAAGAATAGAAGGAAACTGAAAGAAATACGCAATGAGATGTAGAGAATAATAATTACGCTGATGTCACCACGATTCATGATCGCGCCTGTACGTTACAAAAGGCGGCACATGGTTCTTACACTGAAGCAGCAAAGAGACTGGTATAGGCACGCGTATTCAAATACAGAGATATGTAAACAGGCAGAAGACGGCGCTGCGGTCGGCAACGCCAAATACACTCCTGGAAATGGAAAAAAACAACACATTGACACCGGTGTGTCAGACCCACCATACTTGCTCCTGACACTGCGAGAGGGCTGTACAAGCAATGATCACACGCACGGCACAGCGGACACACCAGGAACCGCGGTGTTGGCCGTCGAATGGCGCTAGCTGCGCAGCATTTGTGCACCGCCGCCGTCAGTGTCAGCCAGTTTGCCGTGGCATACGGAGCTCCATCGCAGTCTTTAACACTGGTAGCATGCCGCTACAGCGTGGACGTGAACCGTATGTGCAGTTGACGGACTTTGAGCGAGGGCGTATAGTGGGCATGCGGGAGGCCGGGTGGACGTACCGCCGAATTGCTCAACACGTGGGGCGTGAGGTCTCCACAGTACATCGATGTTGTCGCCAGTGGTCGGCGGAAGGTGCACGTGCCCGTCGACCTGGGACCGGACCGCAGCGACGCACGGATGCACGCCAAGACCGTAGGATCCTACGCAGTGCCGTAGGGGACCGCACCGCCACTTCCCAGCAAATTAGGGACACTGTTGCTCCTGGGGTATCGGTGAGGACCATTCGCAACCGTCTCCATGAAGCTGGGCTACGGTCCCGCACACCGTTAGGCCGTCTTCCGCTCACGCCCCAACATCGTGCAGCCCGCCTCCAGTGGTGTCGCGACAGGCGTGAATGGAGGGACGAATGGAGACGTGTCGTCTTCAGCGATGAGAGTCGCGTCTGCCTTGGTGCCAATGATGGTCGTATGCGTGTTTGGCGCCGTGCAGGTGAGCGCCACAATCAGGACTGCATACGACCGAGGCACACAGGGCCAACACCCGGCATCATGGTGTGGGGAGCGATCTCCTACACTGGCCGTACACCACTGGTGATCGTCGAGGGGACACTGAATAGTGCACGGTACATCCAAACCGTCATCGAACCCATCGTTCTACCATTCCTAGACCGGCAAGGGAACTTGCTGTTCCAACAGGACAATGCACGTCCGCATGTATCCCGTGCTACCCAACGTGCTCTAGAAGGTGTAAGTCAACTACCCTGGCCAGCAAGATCTCCGGATCTGTCCCCCATTGAGCATGTTTGGGACTGGATGAAGCGTCGTCTCACGCGGTCTGCACGTCCAGCACGAACGTTGGTTCAACTGAGGCGCCAGGTGGAAATGGCATGGCAAGCCGTTCCACAGGACTACATCCAGCATCTCTACGATCGTCTCCATGGGAGAATAGCAGCCTGCATTGCTGCGAAAGGTGGATATACACTGTACTAGTGCCGACATTGTGCATGCTCTGTTGCCTGTGTCTATGTACCTGTGGTTCTGTCAGTGTGATCATGTGATGTATCTGACCCCAGGAATGTGTCAATAAAGTTTCCCCTTCCTGGGACAATGAATTCACGGTGTTCTTATTTCAATTTCCAGGAGTGTAGACAACAAGTGTCTGGCGCACTTGTTAGATCGGCTACTGCTACTACAATGGCACGTTATCAAGATTTAAGTGAATTTGATCGTCGTGTTATAGTCGGCGCACGAGCGATGGGACCCAGTATCTCCGAGGTAGTGATGAAGTGGGGAATTTCACGTACGACGATTTCACGACTGTACTGTGAATATCAGAAATCTGGTAAAACATTTAATCTCTGACATCGCTGCGGCCGGAAAAAGATCCTGCAAGAACGGGACCAACGACGACTGAAGAGAATCGTTCAGAGTGACAGAAGGGCAACCCTTCCGCAAATAGCTGCAGATTTCAATGTTGGGCCAGCAACAAGTGTCAGCGTGCGAAGCATTCAACGGAACATAATCGATATGTGCTTTCGGAGCCAAAGGCCCACTCGTGTACCCTTGATGACAGCACGACACAAAACTTTACGCCTCGCTTGGGGCCGTCAATACCAACATTGGACTGTTGATGACTGGAAACTTGTTACCTGTTCGGACGAGTCTCGTTTCAAATTGTATCGAGCAGATGGACGTGTACGGGTATGGAGACAATCTCATGAATCAATGAGCCCTGCATGTCAGCAGGGGACTGTTCAAACTAGTGGAGGATCTGTGATGGTATGGGGCATGTGCAGTTTTGAGTGATTTGGGACCCCTGATATGACTCTGACAGGTGACACTATAACCCTAACTCTAATATTGTAATTTACTATGCTTTTACCTTAACAACAGAAAAATCTTTCTCTATGTTGTCATGTATACTATACACTAACAGAACAAATACTCCTGTCACGGGAAAAGCCACGTCTAACCCTCTTACTAAAATTTATTTTAGTTTCCAAATTAAGTACAATATGGGAGGGTAGTCCTGTTAATAGGAAAAGCTAATCAATAGAGTTACCCTTTTTACAAGATTTGACCATGTGTTGTGTCTAATGGATAAGTAAATCAGACTATTCAATTCTTTTCCTAAGGTCTTATCCAGCGATTAAATAGAAATACAGTATGAATAATATTATACTGAAGCTGGAACAACTCAGTTCCAAGTTCATTTAATGGTTTAAAAAATGTACTTCTGGTCGCCAGCCTATCCAGGCAATGAAACACAGTGAAGCATTGGAAAAGGAGAAGTATCAATTTTGCCTACTTTCTTCCTACTGTTTAATTTGGTTCCTTAAATTAAATATTATTCCACGTATATAATGTTGGTGCAGACACTGGAATTTATTTTTGACTCCTACACCCTTATCCATTAGGTTTCTAAAAGATAAAAAGTCCAGTAGATAATTTGAAGGGAGCTAAAAAAAAAATTGGCAGGAGGGACCTATATAAAAGCATTTTCTATAATAAACAAACGTAAATACTAAAATACTAAAGCACACACTTTTTATACTGAACATTTCACTTCAAGAAAACCTCTTTCTTATTGGAATTTAATTTCAAAAGCTACTATTTTTTGAACTAACTCTGTATAGTCATTTACAACTTGGCTACACACTGATTGAATTTTACGTAAGGAGCCTTTTACTGTAACACTTGGCAATTGTTAAGAAAACACAAAAACAATTTAAATGGTGCCTCTTTATATTAACTTGGCACTTCATAAGTCTGCAAAATAGGATACTCAGAATCATCAAAAACGAGGAAGGAACTATATATAGGTGTGTAATTAGGATGAAATAACAGGGTGAACCAGTTTCTTTAAAGTTCAAGAATGATTATTAAAACACGGTTTAAATTGATGGTTCACGCTGTGCAAAAGTAGATTTACTATAAAAAAGTCTTATCCGGTGGCTGTAGGCTTGAGTTTGGCGAACAATTATGGCAGCTACACTACCCACAGTACGACCTGCAAGTCTCTTTCTGTATGGGCTCAATTTGTCTTCTTGGCGTCGGTCAGTTCTACATACAATAGCCCAACAACCCCCATATACGCCATAAGCCGTTTGCAATCTCCATCCGAGGCATTTTGTGCGAATTTGCAGGCAATGCTTCTCCTGCTCCACATAGGTATTGCCTCAATCACTGTCGCCTACAGACTGTTAGTTGCTTCTCGCGTTTGCTCTAGGTAGCGCGCCAATCCACCCTTGCCACCTTTTCCACTCGCCGGAGCCACTTTTGTTTTAAACAAAAGCACACTGGCTTTTACATAACACCTATTTCTTATATTGTTGATAAGCGTGATTATTTCTTAAACTGTCAAATTTACGTTAACATGAACAATTTATACACACAACTATTTTTAAATATGAAAGGTCATCAGAAAATTATTTAACGTAACATACAATTTACATAGTATTTTTCATACATTACTCACATACGATAAAAAGAACTTCAACCTCCAGTATAACACACTTTACTTTACATACACAGAAAATTTAGTAACAATTTGCGAAAAGTTTTAAAGCAGAAAAGTTATAAAAAATTTAAATTAACTATAAACAAATATTGTTATAACAAGTGCGTAAGCATCCTGTTTCATCACCTGCATCCATTCATGTCCATTGTGCATTCCGACGGACTTGGGCAATTCCAGCAGAACAGTGCTATACCGCACATGTCCACAATTCTAACAGACTGGCTTCAAGAACACTCTTCTGAGTTTAAACACTTCTGCTGGCCACCAAACTCCCTAGACGTGAACATTATTGAACATATCTGGGATGGCTTGCAACATGCTGTTCAGAAGAGATCTCCAGCCCCTCGTACTCTTGCGGATCTGTGGACAGCCCTGCAGGATTCACGGGTGTCTGACCTCCAGATCTTTGAAAACTGTACACTTACCGGTCAGCTTTATTGTGGCACTAGACTGTTACCACATGTGCGTTATCGTGGAGTGGCAGCACTGCACGCCGTCTTCCTGGTCGTTGTTCTTGGATTGCGTCTGCAAGATGTCTCAGTTATTAACAATGAACCTCAGCAGTGATGGTTAGACCTCGGGGAAGTACACCGTCGCTGTTCCACCAGTGCATAACATTATCTTCAGTGGATGCGCGCAGGTCCTTGTACGGAAACTTGCTGCTTTGTTTGCGCTCAACCATTCCTTTCTTTTCCTTATGTTAGCATAAAGACACCATTTCTCGTCACCAGTACTGACACAGGACAGGAAAGGTCGGTGTTGTTCACGAGTTAGTTGATGACGAGGAAGCAGAGATGCACATTTGGCCACCTGGTGATTTTTGTGGTTTTGGCTTTAGAGCATGCGGTAACCAAACACCTGATTTTTGATCTTTTCCCATTGCATGCAAACGCCGCACGACGGTGGAATGGTGCCTGTTTATCAAATTTGCCAGTTCTCGAGTACAATGACGTGGATCATTGTGGATTTGTGCTCTTAAACAACCTTCATGAAACCCGAAGGTCATCGTGGACGTGGAGAGTCACCAATGTGAAAATGATCCTCCTTAAAACTAGCAGACCATTTTCTTGCCATGCTCTGTCCAATGGCATTATTCCGGTACATGGCGCAATTGTTTCTGACTGCTTATTAAATTCAAACGGAAGAATATTTCTGAAATGTTTCGATTTATCTACTTGGCACTCCATTTTCTGGTATCCACTGATCCACTCATATCTCCAAATGAGAAAGTGACAGTATGTAAACTCATATACCACCAGTGAACTAGAAATAAAAAATGACAATCGGTAAATAAATGAATAGCAACCGGAATACCAACATGCAAAACGAAAACGCTACGAACGTGTGCACCAACCTGGTACCATAGCAGCGGTTCTTGTCTACAGTCAAAGCGCCGTGCGAAAGCTACTTTCGTCCATAAGTGTTACACACCGGTCTAGTACATTATATACTAGCAAAAAGACTGATTTTACTATTAATATTGCCTGGCGAGTCATTAATACACGACATGAAGAGTGAAGTTGGTAACACAGTTCGCTGGGTCACGCTTGAAGCAAGTTCTGACTGTGTAGGCAGCTGGCGCCAGGGCGTCGCGCAGTCTGCGTGCGGAGGCGTCTGGAGCCGACAGACGCAGACGGAGGCAGGTCGATAGCCGCCACGCACCGCGGCCGGCGTCGCGACGCCGATCGATGGGGCAGCGTGCCGACTGCCGGCTGGGAGGGCTGCCCCGCCCCCTGTCCTTTGTTGGGAAGCGCTGGCTCTCTCCGACTCAGGACGCTCACCTGGGAAGCTCACAGACCGGAGCTGGCGCAAAAGCGACGCCGTCTCATTGCTGTAGTTTCACGCGCGATCTGTACTGTGCTGTCCCAGATATTAATACTATCAAGTACACTACATGACAGAAAAAGGTGAAGTAAATAAAGATTTGTTTGAGCGCTTCAGCAGTTCTGTGGGATGGCCTTCCCAGGTCATGAAGCCTGGCGTAAAACCGCAGGCTACTGAAGCTATTTTCATGAACACTGATGAGCCAGAAGATTATGACCACCGACCTGCTATCGGTATAAATCCGTCCAGGCGATAGCAGTGTCACTGCAGAGGAATAACTGCTAGGCAGACACACGCACGGTGCATGTAGTATCAAATGGCTCTAAGCACTGTGGGACTTAACTTCTGAGGTCATCAATCCCCTATAACTTAGAACTACTTAAACCTAACCAACCTAAGGACATCACACACACCGATGCCCGAGGCAGGATTCGAACCTCCGACCGTAGCGGTCGCGCGGTTCCAGACTGTAGCGCCTAGAACCACTCGGCCACCCTGGCCGGCGCATGTAGTATCCATTATGCTCTGGGGAACATTCACGTTGGCTTTCATGGGCCCAGTGGAGCTCGGGCAAGGCACCATGAAGGCCAAGGAGTATCGTACACTGGTTGCTGACCACGCCTTCATGACCATTTTTTCCCGACGGCAGTGGCATTTTTCAACAAGATAATGGCGCCGTGTCACAAGGTCAGTAGTGTGTTGGAGTGGTTCGAGGAACACGGTGGCGAGCTCCAATTGATGTACTGGCTCCACAAATCGCTACATCTGAATCCGATCGAACACATGTGGCATGTGATGAGATGCGGCGCCAGAGCTCATCGCCCCTCCCTCCTCGGAATTTACGGGAGTTAGGTGACTTGTGCGTGTAGATGTAGAGCCAACTCCCTCCAGAGATCTACCAAAGTTCATTGCTTCCATGCCACGATGCGTCGCCGTTGTTATCCGTGCCACAGGTGGACATATTGGCTATTAGGTAGGTGGTCATAATGTCTGGCTGAACCGGTGTATATTACAGCGTTTGGAAACGTCCTAGACAAGTGTCACGTGAATCCTCAAGGAACGTAATCAGTAGTTGAAATTAAAACAGCAGCTGAGGCGGTGCTTTGGTTACCAGATGTGTTGCAAAGGCGTTAATGTGTAATTGTTGGTTGGGCTGTTTGGGGGAAAGAGACCAAACTGCGAGGTCATCGGTCTCACCGGATTAGGGAAGGACGGGGAAGGAAGACGGCCGTGCCCTTTCAAAGGAACCGTGCCAGCATTTACCTGGAGCGATTTAGGGAAATCACGGAAAACCTAAATCAGGATGGCCGGACGTGTAATTTTTTTAATTAATATCGTAGTCAGGAGTAGCATTATGAAACGAATATTTCCCGTAGTTTCATTTTCCAGTAGGGGCAGGGGTGGGTGGGAGAGGGGCGCAGGGTTGTATGAGATACGGTGTTAGTCGTAAGTACGTTTATGTTTTCAGAACATGAGTGAGCAAACACTACAAGAGATACAGAACACAGACACATGTCAGTGGATACAGCATATCTCCAAGTTTGTAACTCATATTTCGGGTTAACAACATTGGCTTTGTTTGCAATGTGGCAGACGTCAACACGTGCGTGGGATTTGTTGACACGATGCGTCCGGGATAGCGCGACGGCAGCCTGCTTTGCAAACCTGTTGATTGGATTGCCTATCTGCAGGCGCGAACTGATTCGACGTGACAGTACGGAGGCGAGAGCTAACGACGAAACTTGAGGACAGCACATCTTACAGGTGCAGCATATAGGGTAGTTGTAAGAGCTGTGTAAACCATTAGCAGGCTTCTCTTTACCAGGAGACATCGATACATAGCAATAACATGCAGCAAACTCCCTCTAGGTCTCTCATGACCTTTAGTGTTAGACATACGGCCCGATGGTAGTCGAAGTGTATCTTAGCTACTAGGAAACCATTGTAAAAAGTTTATATTTGTTGCGAACATCCTCAATAGTGTTACAGAAAACGATTGCACCCAGTGAATATTCTTTTTTGTGAAGTGTTTTATTTCCTTTCTCTCCAAATAGAGCTGCGCTGAACTATTTATTTCGATTTTATTTTTCTCGTGTCATTATTATCGTTAAACCGCATTAATGTTTATGATCAATACCACTCCAATAAGGGTACTTCTAAGGTAAAGTAAACTGGCTTTATACGGCAGGCATATTCCTGGGGAATCTCTCTAGAAGCGCTTCACATGCGAGATGACAGAATATCGGAAGTGTTTGTTGGGGAACTCTGTGTTCAGTGTTCTGTGTTCAGTGGGCATACGTTTGGCAAGCTACTATTGTGAACTTCTAATAAATTTTTATTTCTACAGCAGCAACTTCAGAATGCTGTTCACTGCAAAATCTTCGAGTATAAGTGTTTTTGGGCTTGTATTACTTCTTGATATACAGGATGGTTGTAATTAAACTTTCGCTATTCCAGAGAGTCTCCATGAGAAACGAGTGACTGCAGGAAGCGAAACTTTGTGGAACCAGTTGTGAGGACATGCAGAAGAGGAAAAACGAATAAACAATTGAAAGAAAACCACTTTAATTTCCGCATGAGGTGTTAACATTTGTTAATCGGGTACCATGTCTACATTCCAGGTACAGCCGTTGCTTAATGACATGACCATCTGCATCCACGACACCCTGGATCAGCGCCATAGATTGCTCTGCTTTTGCCCGAAATAACGATGAACCATGGAATGTTCAGCTGTCGTGGCAGCTCGTGCACTGCTTGAAAATCGCACATTGCGGCCAGCATTCTCAGCCATGCCAACAGTAGCTTCTTCAGCGATTTATGGCGCAATCGGCCGTCGGCCTCTCCCAGAGGCACTTCCCAAATCGCCAGTTAATTCTAACTTCCGAATCGTGTTCTTCAACCTCTCCGTTGTTCTATAACGCTTGGTATTCCGAAGAGCAGCAGCACTATTGCTGTTGTTTTGATAGAACAGCTTTACGCCTAGTGCCCTGATCACCTCATCCAGACCCATGTTGATTGCAACTGTAATGCACATTGATGCTTGTGTTTCAATCCTATGTCGCCGTACCAGCACCGGCGACTAATGTCAAGTCATGACACTAACACTACTAACATCGGCTCAAGTAGCGAAAGTTTAATTACAGCCACTCTGTATGTGACAACGTCGCCTCCAACTCATTTTTTTTTTTTTCAGAATGGTTCGTACTCTCTAAATTACTACTGCTTACGACGGAAAGTCGTTACTCCATCTGAGCATACCGAAACGATCAAAACTCCACAATCATGTTTGACACTAGACAGACGAATCGCAGCAGTGCAGTCATATTTCCACACATGAGACATTGGAAGCCAGCGATTCAACAGAATGTTTGAGAATTACGAGGAATCAGCGATTGATCGCCGCGATTCGTCACACACGTGCGATTTACGGGTAGATCGCGAGATCTGGCGACGGATCGCTGGGATTCGTCGCTCGTCTGTGGGGCCTGTAAGTCGATCTACGTGCCACAATTGCTCTCTGCTTTTATCAGATGATTGATCGTGTCTTGTCAATATGCTGGCAAATCATTTATTCTGCCAGGAGGAAACAGTACAGCACCTTTGTTCAGTCATCGACAAAGCACGAACGTCATGCCTACACAACTAAAAGTGTTGCTACGGAATAACATCGTCGCTGGACAACTATAAGGAAACGTAGAATTTCATAGGTTATTACGCCATTTGCGTACGGAAGGCAGCTGCCCTTAAATGTTAGTAAATGCAAGGTAGTACATAAAACAAAGAAAACAACCAATGGTATTAAAGTGTTATGAGTAGCTTTTGGAGCCTGTCATGTGTTTTAAATACCTAGAGCAACACGTCAAAGTAATGTGTTTAGAAATCAGTAACACGCAACGCAAAAGAAGAATCTTTGGGAGACATGATAAAACAGTAGAGTTGACTATTGCAACCTTTCTAGTGTATTATGTCAGCGTCCCTAACAATCAGAAATATACGAACTGCCACAACAGTTCTCCAGTTTATCGCAGTTTTAGTATTGTTTGAAAAACACAAACAGAGTATTTGCAAATCCAAATCATTTGTAAAATGTATGAAATTAAGTGTTCTGATGTGTTCAGGTATTCATGAAATCATTCATCATGTTCTGTAGAACTCACCATGGGACTTCTTCGTGGGTGTAGCACGAGTTCAAGACACACGCTAAGAAGGAAGGGACTCTGAACACGGGATGCACAACAAGGATGAATATTACGATTTAACGTCTCGTCAACGCAGATGCCATTAGAGACGATGCACTAGCACGGATTAAGGAAGGAAGTGATCGTGACTTGTTCAAAGACACCAATCCGGTATTTAACGTAAGAGATTTAGGGAAATAACGAAAAACCTACAGCAGGGTGGATGCATGGGGATTTGAAACGTCATCCTCCAGAATACGAGTCCAGTGTCTTACCACTGCGCCACCTCGCCCAGTACACTGTCAATGCGTTGTTACGCACTTCATGCTTACAACTGCTAAATTCAGGATAGCAAAATTAGCTGTATATTACCACTGAGAAAAATCTAGGCCAGGCTCGTCCAAACTGCGCCCCTGGGGCGCTAGCGCCCGCGATCGCCCGCGGCCAGCGCCCCGGGCGAATTCGTATGTTGTCGCAGTGGCCGAGCCGTGTCGCTCAGCTGGACGTGCAGACCGCCCGACCGCCCGTCGCGCCTCTCGACCTCATACCATTGTAAGACACAACCACGGGTTTGGATATTTTTCTAGCCGTGGAAGACGTGTTAGAGTCAATGGGTTAAAAATAGGAACGCCTGACCAGCGTAACAACGGATGGAGCCCCTGCGCTACGAGGGATACGCACTGGATTCCTGGAAAATGGCCGAAGTTGGCTGTTCCTCATTCGCGGCAGTCCATTTTCTAATATACTAGGAGGCACGTTGTGGGAAGATTGTCAACATAAAAAATGTTATGGGCACAGTTCTTCCAACGGTTAATTATCTTCGATCGTATGTACTCACAGATCTCCAATTTAAAGAATTTCTGGCTGATATCGAAGCGGAATACTCGGACATCCCTTACCACACCGAAGTAAGATGGCTAGGCAGAGGAAAGGTGCTTCATCGGTTTTTCTCCTTGACGGGTGAATTAAATACCTTTTTGAAATGAAAGGACGTCCAGAAGAATTACTTTGTGATCCTAAGTGGGTGGCGAATTTGGCTTTTTTGAGTGACCTTACTGATCACAGACGGGCCAGTCGGTCCTGATCGACCGCTATGTCATCCATCAGCCAATGACGTCACCTAGATGCGGTTTCAAGAGGCGTGTGACTAGCACACTGCCCTCCCAGGCTGTCGGGTTAGCGGACCTGGAGCCAGTTGGCATCACGAGGCTCAGTGGATCCCTTTCCTGTCCTCCCACCAAGGAAAGATTGTCAGTACTGGGAATCGAAACAGGGTCCTTCGCATGGCAGCCGTCTACAGTGACCCTCGGCTACTGGGTTGACAAAAGTCATGCTATAGCAATATGCACATATACATATGGCGGTAGTATCGTGTACACAAGGTATAAAAGGGCAGTGCTTTGGCGGAGCTGTCATTTGTACTCGGGTGATTCGTGTGAAGAGGTTTCCGACGTGATCGTGGCCACACAACAGGAATTAACAGACTTTGAAAGCGGAATAGTAGTTGGAGCTAGACGTATGGGACATTCCATTGCGGAAATAGTTAGGGAATTAAATATTCATAAATCTACAGGGTCAAGAGTACGCCAAGAATACAAATTTCAGGCATCACATCTCACCACGGACAGCGCAGTAGTCGACGGCCGTCACTTAACGATCGAGAGTAGCGGCGTTTGCGTAGAGTTGTCAGTGGTGACAGACAAGTAACACTGCGTGAAATAACTGCAGAAATCAGTGCGCAACGTACGGCGAATGTACTCGTTAGGAGACTGCGGCGAAATTTGGCGTTAATGGGCTATGGCAGAAGACGACCAACACGAGTGCCTTTGCTAACAGTACTACGTCGCCCGTAGAGCCTCTCCTGGGCTCGTAACCATATCGGTTGGACCTTAGACGAATGGAAAACGGTGGCCTGGTCAGCTGAGTCCCGATTTCAGTTGATTAGAGCTGATGGTAGGCTTCGAAAGAGGCGCTGATCCTATGAAGCCTTGGACCCAAGTTGTCAACAGGGCACTGTGAAAGCTGGTGGTGGCTCCAAAATGATGCGGACTGAGTTGGCGTGGAATGTACTGGGTTCTCTGGTCCAGCGAACCGCTCATTGATCAGAAATCATTTTCAGCTATATGGAGACCATCTGCAGCCATTCGTGGACTTTCTGTTCCCAAACAACGACGGAATTTTTATGGATGACAATGCGCCATGTCACCGGGCCACAGTTGTTTGCGATTGCTTTCAAGAACACTGCGGACAGTTCGAGCGAATGATTTGGCCACCCAGATGGCTCGACATGAATCCCATCGAACATTTATGGGACACAATCGAGAGGTCAATTTGTGCACAAAATCCTGCACCGGCAACTCTTTCGCAATTACAGGCGGCTTAGAGGCAGCATGGTTCAATATCTCTGCAGGGGACTTCCAACGAGTTGTTGAGGCCACGCCACATCGAATTGCTGGATACGCCGGGCAAAAGGAGGTCCGACACGATATTACAGGGTATCTCTTCACTTTTGTCACTTCTCCCTTTTCCATCGCCAATTGTTTCCCTCTGTTACGTTGTCTATGTGTTTCCCTTTCACTTTCACGCAGTTGTTTGAAGAGGCTGATAAATAACTGCCGAGATGATTGTCATTTATTGGGATATATTACCACATACACCGTACAGGAACGAACTGCATTCTTCTTACACTGTAATTACACCATAAGCATGTCGGCTTTTTCTGCATTGATCCCATCGTTCACTCACGGCCTACCGCTCGGACTCTCACACACTACCTGACTTGCCAGGTACAATGCACTCAAGGAACACATAAGCACACTGTAAGCAAACATAACAACATCGTACCTACCAACTACGCAGGTTGAATGGCACAAACAAGCGTCGGTGTGGGAACTTTTCGAAGTACGACACCTCGTAAACGACTCGCACTAGACTCCTGTGACGGCCATTGTGACCGAGCGGTTCTGGGCGCTTCAGTCTGTACCTGTGTGATGTCCTTAGGTTAGTTAGGTTTAAGTAGTTCTAAGTTCTAGGGGACTTATGACCCCAGATGTTAAGTCCCATAGTGCTCAGAGCCATCTGAACCATTTTTTTAGACTCGTGCAACAAACACCACTGACATTCTAATTTGCCCTACTTTGTTAATGTCAATAGGTATTGTTCCATTTAAAAAAGTGTATGTTTCAACTAAAATATACTTTATAAGTATTGTTACAACCTGTTTATTGGCTAACAATACGAGCCCCTGACTAGCAATCCGTTCTGCTGTGAAAACCGCACATCAATCACACTTAACATTTGCACAATATTTGTGGTGCAAGTTTTAGGTGATTCGCACTGTATATACCTGACACGGTCAGTCTGGAATGTAGATCGCTAGAAAAGCATTTTATTGGATGACCGATTTCGACAGAGCTATGCCGTCATCATGTTGTAAAAACTCAAAAGTATATGACTCGACGACGACAGCATAGCTCTGTCGAAACCGGTCATCCTTTAGCGATCTTGGCCGGTCAAGTTTTCTCCACTTACCATGGGAAAGATTTTTTATTGTTTGCATACAGCCTTACCATTGGCGAATAATCATTGAGAACACTTACAACTGTACACTACCTGTTGGAGCTAAATATGGTGGATGAATGACATGCAAGCAGTCGTTGAAATGTCAGGTACTGGATGGAGAGTCATTGGAAAAACCCTAAGAAAATGTAATTCATTTACGAAGGAATAACCTTTCTTTCATTCGAGCAATTCTTGACAAAAAAGATCTAAAGATGAGTTGCACGTTTCCACAGGGGTTTAGTCAGTGCCGAAGTGTAACGGAGATGCTGATCAATCTCCAGTGACAGATGCTACAAGAGGAACGTTAAGCATCGTGAAGAGCCATACTGCTAAAATTCTCAGAGAGCACGAAAATGATTTTCACATTTTTCTGTGCACTTTCAGCTTCTTCAGCCTACTGATTTAATTGTAATTTTGTTTACAGGATGTTTACGGTGCAACAAGTCCTTCGGATTATGCTTTAACTTTTCCAAACACGATTTTTATATGTCGTTCCGAGGACATAACTTACAACGCATTTAGTGTCTCCATACGCAGAAATTCACCCAAAATAATGTGTATCCTTTCACATTCGAATTAGTAATTAAAACCTACGCTTGCAGATACTTTTTATAGTTTAGTTATTATAGTTAATATAATATAATAACAGATTATAGTTACATATTTTTATTTTTTATTTTGTAGGTCTGGTTCCATAGGACCAATCTGAGAAGCAGATCTCCATGGTCATGGACCGTGTTAGAACATGAAATTACATGTTTACGAATCCCAAAAAGACATCAAGCTATAAGTTTACGTAAACGCAATAACAATATAGCACAGAAATCAGCTTAACTTTTCAATGAATTTCTCAACAGGACAGAAGAAGTTATCCACGAGGAAATTTTTCAGATTAAATATGAAAGAGCATGGATTACTGCTGAAATTTTTGAACTCTTGTGGTAGCTTATTAACTGAGTGAAAACTGTTGGAAATAAACTGACATTGTTAACAAGAAACGACGTAAAGAATTTGTATATTGAGAAGCCAATGTCAGAATACCCAGACTAATGAACAGGTATCGACAGGAGGTTGGCGAACTCACACCACTTATTTCCCGAACTGCCCTTTTGTGAGCCTAAAATACCGTTCGAGAATGGGAAGAGTTACCTCAAAATGTAACACCATACGTCATAAGCAAATGAAAATAAGCAAAGTAGAGTACTTTTCGTGTCGAACTATCACTTTCTTCGGAAACTGTTCTAACAGTAAAAACGGCAGCGTTAAGTCTTTGAACAAGATCATGAACACGGGTTTTCTACGACAGTTTACTATCGATCCGAACACCTGGAAATTTGAGCTGTTCTGTCTCATTAATCATAGGCCCATTCTGTGTAATTAAAACGTCAGATTTTGTTGAAATGTGTGTCAGAAACTGTTTTTTTCTCTACCATCCTTTACTACCAAACTAGTATCATACGCAAACAGAAATATTTTAGAATCACCTGTAAAGCTAGAAGCCATATCATTTGTATAAATAAGGAAAAGGAGTGGCCCCAGCACTGATACCTCGGGCAGCCCCTCCCCCCCCCCCCTCCCCCCGCCGCCACAATTTAAGCGTGCTCCACTCGGATCCCTCATCATAGCCATTCTCAGTACTGTGGAGGATGATCTCTTATTGTCTATTCTTACGGTGATCCTATTTCAGCGACACTCTATTGGTGAATGATGAGTAGTGTACTGCACCTCCTTTTTCCTTCTGGAATTATATTTATGAATGTTTTTGTTGTTTTCTGTGATAGCTAGTTGGCAAGAAATTTAATGAGGAAGTTAAAGTACTGTGAGGTTGTAGTTTCTACACGCAGTTATTTAAAGCTCTACAAGAGATCCTAGAGTTGAGGCCACATGTTATCGTTATTTCATGCTTCTACTGCTCGATGAAGAGTTGTCAGAGAATGGTGGTATAAGTGACAGAAAATAAGCAAAGTAAGTCTATATTTTGACACAATAAGACTTCTTTAAAAGCGGATTAAAAACAGTCTTGACCACAATAAAATATTTATTCGAGTGGTAACTGGTTTCGATCAGAAAATGGCCATTTTGAAACCATTTATACCTTGATGGTAGGTGGTGGCAGTCAACGGAGCAACTGCTGACGGTGCCACAACACCTGCTCCGTTCACTGCCGCCACCTACCTTCATAATATTGAAGACTGAAACGTCAAAAGTCATGGGATAGCGATATGCACATTTACAGATGGCAGTAGTATCTCTTGCAGAGGTTATAAAAGGACACTGCATTGGCGGAGCTGTCATATGAAATCAAGTGATTCATATGAAAAGGTTTCCGATGCGATTATGGCCATACGACGGGAATTAATAGACATTGAACGCGGAATAGTAGTTGGAGCTTGGCGCATGGGACATTCAACTTCGGAAATCGTTAGGGAATTAAACATTCTGAAATCGACAGTGTCAAGAGTGTGCCAAGAATACCGAATTTCAGACATCACGCCTCACCACAGACAATGCAGTGTCCGACGGCCTTCATTTAACGACCGAGAGCAGCGGCGTCTGCGTAGAGCTGTCAGTGTTAACAGACAAATAACACTGCGTGTAATAACCGCAGGAATTAATGTGGGACATGCGACGAACGTATACGTTAGGACAGTGCTGCGAAATTTGTCGTTAATGGGCTATGGCAGCAGACGATCGACGCGAGTGCCTTTGCTAACTTCATGACACCGTCTGAAGCGCCTCTCCTGAGCTCGTGACCATTTCGGTTGGGTCCTGGACTACTGGGCAACCGTGGCCTGGTCAGGTAAGTTCCGATTTCAGTTGGTAAGAGCTAATGGTAGGGTTGAGCGTAGCCTACTGCAGACCCTACAAGACCTGGACGCAAATTGTAACAAGGCACTGTGCAAGCCGGTGACGGCTCCATAATGGCGTGGGCTGTGTTTACATGGAATGGTCTGGGTCCTTGTTATGCTGCGCTACTTTGGGACCATTTGGAGCCGTTTATGGACTTCATGTTCCCACACGGCTGTTCGAGATTGGTTCGAAGGGAATTCTGGGCAACTCGAGCAAATGATTTGGCCACCCAGATCGACCGACATGCCGGCAGGAGTGGCCGAGCGGTTCTAGGCGCTACAGTCTGGAACCGCGCGACCGCTACGGTCGCAGGCTCGAATCCTGCCTCGGGCACGGATGTGTGTGATGCCCTTAGGTTAGTTAGGTTTAAGTAGTTCTAAGTTCTAGGGGGCTGATGACCTCAGATGTTAAGTCCCATAGTGCTCAGAGCCATTTGAACCTGTTTGGGTTCCTGTTATTTATAAATACGCGGAATAAATTTCAAATTATGTTTCATTTATTGATCCTTCCTTGCTGAACTATTGTTGGAGGGGAATCATGTATTGTGCGATACAGAATTGATTATTTTTTATATCAATATAGTAATAAGTCCATTCGCTGAGCCTGAGAGAATAACTTCCAAGAAAATTTTATTTAATATTAGAAAAAACGCAAGGAACCCTTGGTGGTGTATCAAAGGGATCGATATTGGGTGACATCAGGAATGACCACCAGCAGGCACTAATCAACCATAATCGTCTAATAAGTATGGTTATGAATGTACGTGGCTGCATTTTTATGTACTTTTTTGTGTACTGTTGCCTGCCAAGAATTGTTTTTATAAGACGAATCATTATTTTTTTCAGGAGCATGAACTTGGCGCTGCCGGGCTTGCGTCGATGGAGACTCTGGATGACAGCAGCGCTGCTGTACAAGACGACGGCATGGAGAGCGTCAAGCTCGACATGGATGTAAGTTAACTGGAGGAAATTTGTGTTTCAAGTTCAGTGACGACGAATTAATCCTGCCGCTGGAAGAAAGCAGCATTAAGCTGGTGTTTAGCCACTGCCACAAGGACATCAAGTCAACTCCTCTAGTAACACGTAAATTCCTGTGTTGGCCATGTTGTTTGACTGTACCAAGCCACCACGAGTCCCATTTCCCGTTAAACTTACTTGACTTTAGTTAAATATAAAAAAAACTTGTGCTAAAACGTTAAGACGCTATAAAGCTGGACATTAACCAGGTGACTGGACTGACTCTATTGGAATCCAGGGCTGGCTCCAAAGGGGAGAGAGAGAGGGTGAACTGTGCCATCGCACAGGTTGGCAAGTTTTTGGGGCAGCAAAATCTTAAATTATAATATGGTTCCAAAATGACGAATTAAATAACACAATGTAACTCTTTACATAAATCAAGAAGTCTGAGAATAAGATGGAAATAGAAATCACTCATAAAATCTAGTGTCTTATCGGAAATTATGTACGAAATTGTGAAACAGATGACAAAGGAAGCGCTGGATTTGGTCACCTCTGGTTCGTCTTTCAAAATAGCTTCCTAGTGGCAATGCTGCCTACTCAATTTCTACCACGCGCTTACACAGCACATAAAATGTACCTAAGTCTGTTTGAAAGCCCCTACAGAAGCGAAAAACTTAAATGAAGATAAATGTCAGTATATGATGGCTTAACTGTTCCTACACAGCAACCTTAAACACCTGTATCAGTATCACACAGAAAAACACTTTGAAACAAATAATAAAGATTAAGTATAATATGCACTGTAAACATTTCACTCCTGTTTCACTGACTGGTGTTCCGTACCTGACTAGTTTTTAAAGACGTATACATGTCAGGAAGATGTTTTGGTCTGCTGCAAAAGCTCATGGCTTTCTTCCATAAGTTTAATAAAAACAGCAGATACACAAAATAAAGACTTCAGTCAGCAATAATATATTCTCGTTGACTATTGATAACAGTCTACCAACATTTGCGTATCTTTTCGATTCCGCGATTGTGGAAATCAAGCGGTGTTGAGGCGAAGAACTCGTCTAGCCATGTTCTTACCACATTTTCATCCAGAAAGGAAGCACATTCCATGTTGTTCGATAGGGAGGGGAAAAGATGAAAATCTGAGGGCGCAAGATCAGTTGAATAAGGTAGTTGCGGATTGACTTCCCAGCCCAACTCCTGTACAGCGTTTTCTGTCGTCTAGCAGAATGCGGGCGGGTATTATGGTGGAATAGCATCACTTCACGCCGTCTTCCTTGTCGTTGTTTTTGTATTGTGTCTGCAAGACGTCTCAGATGTTGATAATAAATGTTGGCAATGATGGTTACATCTTAGGGAACCAATTCGTAGTACTCATACACTACACTGTTGCTGTTACGTCAGATGCGCAGACTTTCTTTTGTGGATGTAAACAGGTCTTTGTATCGGGAGCTGCTGCTTTGTTTAGGGTCAGCCATTCCTTTCTTTTCCTTATGTTAGCATACAAACACCATTCCTGCTCATCAGTAACGAAACAGAATAGGAATGGTCGGTGTTGTTCATGAACCAATTGATGACGAGCAATGCACATGCGTCCACCCGCTGACTTTCATGATTTTGGTTTACAGCAAGTGATACCCACACACCTGATTTTTGTACCTTCCCATTTCATGCAAATGTCGCACGTTGATGGAATGATGACTGTTCATCAAATTTGCCAGTTCTCGAGTACAGTGACATGGATCGTTGTGGAATAATGCTTTTAGGCAATATTCATCAAACCCTGAAGGTCATTCTGGTCGTGGAGAGTCACCAGTGTCAAAATTATCACAATTAAAACGAACAGACCATTTTCTTGCCGTGCTCTGTCCAATGGCATTATCCCCGCACATGGCGCAAATGTTTCTGGCTACCTCTGCTGCTGTCACCCCTCTATTACGTAACCTATAACAGAAGAATGTCTTGGAAATGTGTCGATTTCTCTACTCGGAACTCAATTTTCTCGTATCCACTGCTCCACTCATAACTCCAAATGACAAAATGACAGTATGTAAACAACAATAGCAACAGTGAACTAAAAATGAAAAGTGGCAATCTATAAATAAACCCATAGCAACCGGAATACCAACATGCAAAACAAAAATGCTACAAATTTATGCACCAACCTAATATGAGTAAGTGTGATAAGTGAAAATAAGACATCATGGCTGAATGGCTTTGTGGAAAGATCGAATATGCCTGAAAAAGCAAGGGGAGAGCGGCGCTTGAAATTTTCGCACGGGACGGCTAAATCCCTAGAACCTGCCTTGAAAGAAACACAGGCACAGAACTTAATAGCTGGAGCAGACATTTCCAGATGCATAATTCTGCTACCAATTTATGAGAGAGAATGTAGCCAAATCGTTTCCAGCAATATCAAAGTACGTAAGTACATGCATGCAGTAATTCATTTAACGAAAATGGATTGAATCAACTGTTATAAATTCAGTGCATTATTTCGCTAAGGAATTTGAACATTTCTAGTACGTTATCCAACCGGATTTTCGTTGAGTGGAAATATTCTTGACGAATTGGGCGAAATAGAAAACACTGTGAGAAATACACTGCTAAGCCAAAATATTTATGACCACATCCCACCACGAGGTTGGTTGTCGCCCGTTGGCGATGCGGGAACGTGACACGGTAAGGAAAGTATGTAAGTGGAGCATAGACAGACGGGGAATCATTCTAGCGACGACACTGGCCGCAAATGAGGAAATCTATTGACATAAGTAACTTTGACGAAGATGATATTATTATTACCCCAGTCTGTGAACGAGTATCTTGAAAACGGCGTAGCTGGTCGAATGTTCAAGTGCTACTGTAGTGAGCATCTACGGAAAGTAGTAGGGCGACTGTGAAACTACCGCTGAGCGATAAGTGGTTGGACGTCTACAACTCTTCACAGAAGATCGGTTCGGAGGCTTGCCTGTTCTGTAAAGCATGTTAGGTGGTGTCTCTACCAACAGAGCACAATGCTGGTCATGCGTTCATCGTACATTGTTGATCATGGGGCTCTGCAGCAGACGACACCTATGTTGACCTAATGATATCGTTAGTTATGATTGCACTAGCCACGGGATCGTCGAGATTGGACCATGGATCAATGGAAACGTGTTGCCTCATCAGATAAATAACGTTTTTGCTACACCAGGTCGACGGTCATCTCCACAAACGCCGTCATCCACAGGAAGAGTGGTTCAAAACGTGCACCGCACCATGGACGCAGGTTGGTGGGAGACATTTTGCTGCGCTCACATGGAACCTTTGGTAGTAAGTGACGACACACAGACAGTTGACCACATGCACTCCATGTTTGTTGTCTTCCCCGCTAGCGACATAATGTTCTAGCAGGATAATTGTCCACAGGAAGAGTGGTTCAAAACGTGCACCACACCACGGACGCAGGTTGGTGGGCGACATTCTGCTGCGCTCACATGGAACCTTTGGTAGTAACTGACGATACACACAGTTGTAGACCACATGCACTCCATGCTTGTTGTCTTCCCCGCCAGCGACATCATCTTCTAGCAGGATACTTGTCCGTTTCTCAAAGCCAGAACAGTGCTACAGCGGTTTGAGGAGCACGATAGTGTATTCACGTTGATGTCTTGGCCGTGAAATTCGCTTGATGTGAATCCAAGGGAACCCATTTGAGTCGCTATTACCGTGCACACAAATCAGTGGCCTACTGTTTAGAGAAATTACGTGACTTGTACATTGACATCCATGTGACACAAACCTACCAACAAATTGTTGCATCCATGATATGCAGAATTGGTGATGTACTGCGTTCGAATGCTGGACCAACAAGTTATTAAGCAGTTGTTTATAACGTCTGGCTTGTCGGTGTAATTTTGCACAGTGAAGGTGTGATTAAATTCTAAATGAAACACTAGCTCACTAGGTTGAAATCTAATTCTGGCAAGCGTTTTTTACATGCCCTGTTTCATTCTGTACTGATTTGCAACTGTTATTTTTATCACATTGTGGATGAGTGCTTTGGCTTGCTGTCTGATTTTGCACTGGGTGGGCTGATGCAGAACAGTAGTCTCTGGATTGTCTTCAGGCAATGCACAGTTTAAATCCAACCCAACCACCATAAATTGGGTTTCCAATAGTCTCCATGAAATACTTGAGGCTAATTGACGGATAGTTCGTTCAAAACCGATACCACCAGTTTTCTCCCGCCCGTCCTCCTTCAGTTGGGCTAATGTTCCATCTTAAATGATCTCAGTGTCAATGAGACACCAACCTCTTACGTTCTTTTTTCCCTTCTCTTTCTCTAATCTTAGAGTAATTGAATTAAATGAGTGTTAGTGGTAACAAATTTGGTATTAGGTAACTGTGAAGTAACCTAATGGTTAGCTACTACCTTAAGCCTACAGGGGTTTGAAAGCAGTGAAGAAAGGTAAATTACTTTACACCAAGGGTGAGGTGATTCTTTTTTTTTTCCCAAGGGGAACATTTAAAATTCAGTATAAGGTACCATACTGTAAAAGATAAAAATTTTGACATGTTGAATAGTGCAGTAAATTTTTAATTCATTTTAAAAATTATAACTTTTTACATAACTGATATGAAGCGAGTCATGCTATGACCAGGCTGAGGCTAGTGTTGTACTATTGTAATAATTTTCCATGCTGCACTCACCCGTACTTGTCCTCCCCAAGGGCTACGCCACTATCACACAATTATGAATGTCACTAATTCCATGCAGACTTGCAGTCATTTGCTACCAGTACGTGTATGAAGAAGATCTTTACGTTGTTCATTCTACAGGAACAGTTCACTCAATTTCACAATTTCTTGTGAACTAGCAAAGTCATATTATTGCCTTTTCTATACTTATACATGATCACAAGCAATTAGACTGTGACCAAGTACTCGTATCACAAAGCATCTTGCAGCAAAATATCATCAGTTGTGTGTAAATATACATAAATGGGACAGAAAGGGAGCATCTGAGAGTTCTCTAAGGGATATGAGAGACTTCATATCAAAACAGGTTCATAGCCCACCTATCGTTCAAAACCGATACCACCAATTCTGCATATCATGGATGCAACAATTTGTTGGTAGGTTTGTGTCACACTGGATGTCAATGTACAAGTCACGTGATTTCTCTAAACAGTAAGCCACTGATTTGTGTGCACGGTTGATTTAAGAACAGATTCAATAGAAATATCGTCCACTTTTGCAATTTCAGATGTTGGAAGGGTAATATTCTCATATGTATTGTCAATCCTCATAGTTAACAAATTCAATGATTTTTTTTTTCTTTTCAATTCAAACATGCACTGCAGAACACAGAATTGGTTTAATGTTTTGACAATGCCGTATTATATTCTCCTATGACAATGACTGCTAACAACTCTTTCTCTTATTCTTAAGGAGAAGCCTGATCCAGAGAAGTCTGGTGCAGATGAAGCGAGTAAACAAGACTGGCGACAAAGACTACGTCATCTTTCAAAGTTTCGTCTCATAATTGGTATGTATAGTGGCTGATAAATGGAACTGTTGGAACAAAAATAATGGAACTTTCTTATAATTAAGCTTAGTATTTATTTCATGCTTCCATTTATCTGCTTCCCCTCTCCTCCTTTTGCAATCTCTCAAATATTTAAGGAAAGCAATTTTCAGAGTACCAATGGAGAGACTGCAGCTACTACCAGACTATTTGAATAAGTTTTCAAATGCTGGTAATACTGTTTTCATAAAAGTTGACATATATTCATTATTGAACATACTGTAGTCATACATTATAAGAAGCATGTGGTCTCCCAATAATAATGCATTTTTTGAGTTTTATACCACAGCTAACACAAAATATGGTCTAGAGTTCATTGCTCTCTTTTGCAGTAAGTGCAGTTGCACTACATAGAAAACATATGATTATTTAATTGACTGAAGGATTGCCTTTGGTAGAGTGAAAAGAACAACAGTTACTTTTGTTGACACTGGCAACTGTGCCATCAATGCCACACAAACCTGTCCATAGCTGTAGTTGTGTGCAGAACTATTAGTTCAATTAAAGGCCAAATTTTCAAACATCTCATACTTGTGAGGGAGAGCATGCAACAGTTACTTGATGACTACATGGACACATTAATGCAAACTGTACTAGAATGTTAAGGGGACCTGCTCTTGAAGAGGTAGCACTTTTACCCCATACTTTCAGAGTGCATTACTTTTGATCTATAACACTAAGGATGTTGCTGTTTTATGCCAACACTGAATGGAATTAAATTAAGCAGTAGTTTACAGTGTATTTATTTATCTATACCCTGGATAGCTGATGCCTGTGGGAACCAAAATTAGTAACGTTGTGTAGGTCGACAATGCACCATTTTTAAACTACGGAAACTTGGCACCATGTGCTCCGATTGGCCATGCTGTTCATCAGTTGACAGGCAGTGCTGTCGTTGTCAGTTCACATCAGGGCAATGCCAAGAACCTTTGAAAGAGTTCAATAAAACACCGTTCGATGTTACCCAGCTTGTGTCGCATCAGAGAGTCGCCAGTTTGAGCACCTTTTTAAGTAAACAATGTCCTAGCTACAAATAAGGCCCTTTTCAGGACCGACACAATTTGTAAAAGACATTCTGTGTGCAGACTAGCAGCTGTTGATGGGTTTGTTCCTGGTACATCCTATCATGAAACTACAATGGATGTGTCGGGACCCCAGCGGATTCGACCCCAGAGTGGAAGGCTGGCGCACTACCACCGAGCATGCAGGCCACCTTGGATACATCGCGATCTCCAGCAGGCAAAGCATTAATGGTCATGCATTGTCCAGAGCATCCAGAAGAAGGGCAATCCCACAGCCAAATGGAGCGCATGGCGCCAGGTTTCCATAGTTTAAAAATTGTCCGTTGTCGGCCTACACAACATTAGTAATTTTGGTTCCTCCTGGCATCGGCTATCCCGGGTTAAAATTTCGTGACACAGTTTTCCTCTACCCTATATATATTGGAGAATATCACACTTCATTATTGATAGTCATTCCCGTGAATGTTGAGAGAGGCTTGACACAGTTTGAGTGATATTAAACACAGGATGTCCCGGTTAATGGTACTGAAAACGAAACATATCTTGAAAATTCACCATGTAAACAAAATGTTGTAGTAATTAAATTATTATAGACAATTAAATATAATTTATACTACTACTTAACATAATGTCAATCAGTTTTGGCATAAAACTCCAATGTCCTAAGATTTATAAATGAGAAGTAATGCACTCTGAAAGTATGGGATGAAAATGCTACCTGCGCACAAGTAGGTCTCTTTAAGGAGATACAGCTGATGATGCTGATCTATTCTCTGATGTGCCTGTGTCATTTGCAAAAAGCCAACTTGTTTTTGCCACTACATAGACCCACCAGAGAAATAGTGTTCATTGAAATGTGAAAGCCAAGATGTCCCTTTCTCTCCATATCTGTTCCAGAGGATGGGGAACTAGCATAACAACAATATACCCAAACAATTTTTACATGCTATTGTATAGAAAAACAACACATGTACAAAGCTACCATGAAACAAACACAAAAACAAGCATCCACTATAGTATACACAAAAATTCAACATCCTGTATATAAAACACCCTAATGAAGCATACAAACCAAAGCATCGCAGATGCCATCTATGTCACATATGATGTGACACTTCGAAGAATATACCAATGTATGGCATTGTTCTCTAGGCACAAATGTCTGCTTGTGTCTGTATATGTGCGGATGGATATGTGTGTGTATGCGAGTGCATACCACCCCTTTTTTCCCCCTAAGGTAAGTCTTTCTGCTCCCAGGATTGGAATGACTCCTTACCCTCTCCCTTAACACCCACATCCTTTCGTCTTTCCCTCTCCTTCTCTCTTTCCTGATGAAGCAGCCGTTGGTTACAAAAGCTAGCATTTTGTGTGTATGTTTGTGTTTGTTTGTGTGTCTATCAACCTGCCAGCGCTTTCGTTTGGTAAGTCACATCTTCTTTGTTTTTATGTAATGATCTGCACTATAAAAATGAAAGAGTAATTCTTCCCATGTAATACTCATCATAAAAGGGGCAGTAATACTAGTATAATATTTTCTGTCACCTGGAAAAGTTATAACTTCTTGAGTACCAACTTGGAAGTTGATGTAGTAGAGATAAATGAACCAGTACAGCAAATGCTGAATGAATATGAAATTATTTGGTGGTGATGTTCATCAGTATTTGAGCAGTAACTATCACACTAAAGTTAGCTGTTGAACATTTTGAAGAAGAAGATGAAGAAATTATTATACTGTGAAGCAGAACTTGGTAATTTTGCCACCGAAATGCCATCTATGAAATGTTGTCCCCCAAGTACAGAGCTTCATAAAATAGTTTCCTGGATGGTCTTTATATTCATTATGCTACCTTATAGTTGTTTCTAGATCATTAGTGCTCATGTTTTCTTAACTTAAGTCATTTAGGTTGTAGAAACTGTAATGCTAAAATCAAAATAATACAGTAATTAAATAACATGCCTCAAAAAGTATAAAAAAAATTTATCATGAATTTGTTATGTGTCTATATGAAAGCGTGCAATTTTCTCACAAGTTCTTATGAGAGATATTTTATATTCAGGTGGAGTTGCACTGTTTGTCATACTGCTGATAATAATAGTTGTGATTGCTGCATCTGGGCCAAGGCGAGCACCACCTGTTTCTCATCTTATAGATGGAATTTATGTGCAGGCAGTTACGGGTTGTGGACCTGTTCATGGGTACGTACCTCTATATACATCTTAAATATTTTTATGTACTTTAATAACATATGATTTCATTAATATAAATTCTCCTGTTTCTTTTAAAATACTGTAAGTACGTCATTTGATACTTACCAGCTATCCTTTTTAAGTCTTCATGATGGACTGATAGATTTTGTACTCCTCATCATCCCAAGTTATAGCTTATATGTACAATTGTACGTGCTCAAAAAATATCCTCATTGAAATAACCAAAATGCATGCCCTTGCACTTGAAGAAAAATGATCCAGTACAGACTTGCTCCCTATTACCTCTGGTAGAATTAAATACCCCTGTGCATTATAAAGATGAAATTAATTTTTTTTGTGTTGTGTAAGTTTCAGAGATTCATTTTCTCAATTCTTCTGTTACATATCTCCAAGTAGTTTGAATGCCTGGTTGATTATATTCCTACCACATGAATATTTTTGTAGGAAACTATATTACTAAATGACCATCCCAGAACCTGAAACACAGTACCAGTTACTGGTCACCTACCTAATGCCTTCCAGGCACAACAAATTTGTGATTTTCAATATTCCACATCATTTTGACCAAATTTAAGAATTTAAAATTTTGTTATAAACTATCCATTAAGAAGTATAATTTAATGTTAAACATTTAACACAGTAAGGTGAGTATTACAGTTAGAAACTGTGTGTTTGTCTTGAGGCAGCATAACTGATGTTGTGCAAATACTGGACTTCATTGAGAGCACTCAACAACTTCTGCCAAACTTTTATGAAACACTTTCTTGCTGACACCTCCAGCAAAATGATGAAAGGGAGTTTATCATTTAATACATTTTTGCTGTTCATGCAGTACCATTTCAGTTTCAGACATGATTTTTTATGTATGACATTATTTCTTTACTACTGACTATTTGCAACACATTTTGCAGACAGAAGCCACATATACCATTGAATGTACTTGGAAAATTATATGATTGTGTGACACACAGTTTAAGATAAATGACAGCAAAGACACTTAGATGCACAAGAAACTAGCTTCTACCTAAAATGGCATTCAGTAAAATTCCAATATCAGGCATAATGTTTTTTAATTTATTCGTTCTTTGCTACTAACTCTGTTCACAACTCACTTTGCAGATAGTATCTATCAATATAATAGTTAAAGTATCTGCAAAATTAATTCATAATATGACAAGCAGTTCAAGAGATATGACAACGTAAATATTGAGATGCATGAAAAACTTGCTTTTGCCTAAAGTGGAGTACAAGTTAACACAGACTGTATTCATTCAGAGATTCATAGTGTGAGCTCTTAGTGACTTCCAACAAACTTAAGCACAATTTCAAACCTTTTCCAAACTTTTCTCACTTTCATGGGTAATGTCAAATGTTTTAACACATAAACTCGTTTGTAATCAGATGTTTGAAGCTGTTTTACACATAAGAGAAGGATTTTTTTTAAAGAATTATGATTTTTTTATTAAATGAAGCTATGAAGATTTTTGCGTGAGCTAGCAATTTATTTCTTACACTTTTTTGTGTAAATATATACTGTTAATGGCTGAATAACTTTATATAGCATGTTACTGAATTGAACATTCCAAGAATAAAGTCAAAACATCATGTACATTTTGTCTCTGCTTACAGGCTTGTGGAAGAAGGAGCACACGTTTTTCGTGGTATTCCATATGCACGTCAGCCTGTTGGTGACCGTCGATGGCAGCCAGCTCAATTATTGCAGCACCTAGCAGACTGCTGGAATGGTACTTTGCGTGCAGTGAAGGAAGCACCCCCTTGTCTCCAACGCCTTCCCAATGGAACCTGGTTTGGTTCAGAAGACTGCCTTCATTTAGATCTTGTGACTCCTCGTGTCACATATGATGGTCAGCTGCCTGTTATAGTACTTGTAGGAGCAGATACAATGCTTGGTCCTTCTCCTAGTGCTCTGCGTACACCATCACCTGAGCTATCACGTACCCGTGAAGTGGTATTTGTTCGCCCAGGATTTCGTCTGGGCCCAATTGGTCTGTTAGCTGCCCATCCATTGTCTACTTCATCACGTCGTCATACCTCAGGGAATTATGCTCTCTCAGATCTAATAGCTGCATTGACATGGATCCAGCATAATATTCACAATTTTGGTGGTGATCCAAAGGTGAGTGCAGAAGAGTTCAAGAACTTTTTCTTTCTTTGTATTAGCTCATGATAAGATAATGTTTTAAAATACATTAACTGCTTTTGTCACATCTACACAGGACTTACCAACAATGTTCATTGTTTATATCACAATACAAAGTTTCTTCCACACTGTCTTAATTCAACACAAATTTTAGTCCACTGGCTAACATTTCCAAGGTTCCAAAATTAAATTCTCCATCCACAACCACAAATCACTGTTTATCAACATTAAAAGTAACAGCTGTCACTTCCTAGCATTATTTAGAATCTATTAAAACACAAGAAGTATTTTGCAAACTTTATCAAACCAGTTTTGTGCTCAGTGTCACTGACATTTTACACACATACTAAAACAATCTTTTAATGTACTACCCATGATGAAAAACTCGGTTCCTCATAAGACTGTTTTCGGCATACAACTAATTACATCTGGTTTTCAGAAAAAAGGCACAGAACTGTCAGCTTCAAAATTAAGAATTAGCTTTGAAAGGTTTGCAGCTTCTCCTTTATGACTTGATCAAAGACAAAGAAACAAAGCGTTACACAGTTGATCGTGATAAAGTACTAGATCAAGTCTGCTAATAGCTTCAGTTTCTTATGTTTCATGTTTGTTGAGCCATTTGAAAACTGTGCAGCAAGACTGCTTATCAAATGCTCAGTCAACTTTTTAATCAGTCAATGAGTCAATGAATATTTCCTGACAGACTGAAGTACACTGTAATAACACCAATATGGAAAAGTGGAGACAAGCAACTGATCTCTGGTTGTAGACTATTCTCACTCTTTCCTGCATTTTTAAAAGTTTTTGAGAAAGTTGCTTACAACAGAATACTGATCCATGTTTTTGAGAGTAAACTTTTAACAACAGCTCACTTTGGCATCTCTATAGTTTTTTCTACTGAGAATGCAATGTGTGACCTTGTGACCTCACAAATGCCATTCTAGTGTGTGTGTGTGTGTGTGTGTGTGTGTGTGTGTGTGTGTGTGTGTGTGTGTGTGTGTGTGTGTATGTGTGTATGTGTATATGTGAGGAAACATTAAGTATAGTGTGCTAGAATGATGTTCAGTGCTGGGATTAATACTGTTTCTGGACTATATAAATGGTATACCAGGGACATGGTAGGACTTTTCAAAAACTATAATGTTTGCTGATGACACAACTATATGGATAAAAGGTCAAAACACGTGCATACCAGGCACAGCAAGAAAAATATGGAAGAGGCTTAAACTGGTTCACAGCCAACAGCTTAACCCTCAATCTTCCAAAAATTCATGTTATGTGGTTCCAAACAAATAAAACTAGAGATAACAGAAATAGATATCAATGCGCATACAATGGATGAGTCTTGATATGTGAAGTCCCTATGTCTCCAGGTTGGATATAGACTGACATGGCACCAACATGTAGATAATTAGCCAAAACACTCAGTTTGCCTGCTCTGAGCTCAGAAATCTCTCTGTATTGATTTGCAGTCAAGATTGCTAACGTACTTCTACTCAGTTCTGCCCTACAGCATAATCTTCTGGAGTATTGCAGCTAAAGTGAAAAAGTAGTTATTTTACGAAAGTATGCAATAAGAATATTGTTTATAGTTGATAATGGAACATCTGCAGAAACCTCTTTAGGGATCTATGGCTTCTTACACTTGCATGCCAATACATATATTCTCTAATGGCATTTGTGCTTAATAACAAGAGTGAATTCAAGATGAGGTCAACAACCACAATACTAGAAGTAGAAATACTTTCTGTATTGACTATGCACCCCTCTCTAGGGTTCAGAATGGAGTAATGGGGCAAAACTCTTAACAGATTACCAATGGACATCAGACAGGACATTGAAAGTCCCCAGATATTTAAACATAAAGTAAAAGAATAGCTCATTATCATCCCTTCTAGAATTCATCTGAATGTAAATTCTGCCTAGCTCTAATATTATTATCGTATAGATCCTGATTTTACTTGTACATAGACAGCTAGTAGTGGTTTGTAAAAAGTTAAAATGGTTTGTCTGATGTATTGAATGGTAATACCAGTCAAGCACTACAGAAAGAAGAGCAGGGGCTCTTTTCAAAGTACCTATTTTTGTCTGAACATGCATAATATATAATGTTTATCAGTTTGAGTACATTAGTACTGCTCATAATTTGTTGTTAATATACTCTACAGAAGTAACAAGCACTTTTTGTGTCTGCCTGTTAATGTATAACTTGATGCATTCCACATATCTGAGGCCTCTCCTTCATGATGGGATTGACATAACATGATTTGTCAGTGAATGAGTGATAAATCACAAACTCAGATATTATCACAGTGAGGAGTATTTGAGGACAAGGTGCTTTCAAGACCCAGTTGTGTAGCCTAATCTTTGAAGTGCCAATGATGGTAATGATAAGAGACAAGACTGAAAAAATCTCTTGAGAAACCATTTCGTATCTAGGAATAGCAAATGACTTAAGGCATCTAGAATTTTTGTTCTTAAATCACTACAAATGATTCAAGAATAAACAATGCAGATGAACAGATAAACCTGTTCATTTTCCATTGGTCTATAGAAAATCTCTTTTGAAAGACCTATTTTGTCAAGCGAATAAACTTAGAATAGGCAGAGACTATGAAAGACTGATTCCATATTTATGGAAAACCAAAGCACAAAAGTAAATACCACTGACATTAAAAAACAGCCTAAAATAAGGTGAAGAGTTAGACAAGATGGCCCTCTCTACTTGTTTTGAACATGTACAGAACAAAAGCAATACAAATAAAAACTTGCATGAAATGGAGAAAAATAAATATAAGGCAATTATTTGGATTAGATTTGTTAATGATATTATGATTGTATTAGATTTTGAAAATGGAAATCCTACAGATATATGAGAATGAACACCAGAACAGAAAATACAGATGTAAATAGTGAGGTTTTATTTGGAGAATGACCACAGTAATATAACAGATATTCAAAGAATGTGTGTAATGAGCAAACAAAAAATAACAAACTTGATTGAGAAGTAAGCAAAAATTACAAAAACATTGTATCTCAATTATTCTAATGGACATCATACAGGCAAAGAATCCAGAGGAAAATGACAAATACATCCTGAATGGAGAATGAAGTTCACTGTTACTAATGTTAAAGAAATGAATGGACAAATGGCACTGGTTAAAACAGAAGTAACAAAAAACTCAAGTAATTGGACATCTAATCCATGCTAATGATTTTCTAACTAATGTAATGGAGGAAATGTTGTAGCAAAACATTGGTGTTATGGACTGTTATTAGCAGACTGACTTGAGCAACTATAATACAGTGGTAAAAATGGCAATAAAATAATGGTAGCATCAAGAATATGTCCCTTTCAGTGAATTAATAAACTAAGGTATCACCTACATTGAACAAATGAAATAATTAATTTGCAACGTCAGTGTTATTCCAGAAAATAATATTACAATATGAAAAATGTCATGTTCAAATGTTTGATACTGCAACAGTATGACTTCGTAGGGGGGTCAGTTGTTGTGACAGATCTTTGTTATCTTATCAATAGTGCACTGGGCATATAACTCTGTAATATTGGGGGTTGTGCAGAGTGAAAGCTAAAGTACTGTGAAACACAACTGTGCACCTGTTGGCTACATGATTTACAGTAGTCAGTGTTTGAACACACAACCCATTTTTTCAGCCAGTGTAGCGATGTAGTAAGTCAACATCGAGGACAACAAACAACAAATGAAGAAATAAAAGCAGGTGGAACTGCTTCACCATCACAAGGCATTGTAGATGTAGGACTCATATATTGCACTATTTTAAGATGGACTGAGTACCAGTGACATGACAAATAACTCATGGTAATTTTAACTCTTTAGATGACTAGAAACCTAAAGTAATTAAAAATGTAGCCATTGTGATAAAGAGTTGTCTTATCTTAGTGATTAAAGACAGCCATGCTTGTTGGGGAAGTCACAAGCTTAACTAATACATAATATTGAAAGACAGTTCTATTTTCTACCTGGCTGTTATATTACCACTGACACTTAATCTATGATCAGCTGATTTTTGGCTGTTTGCCGTTTCAAGTAAACACTGCTATACTCATAAATGTGCACCACATAGGTGTATGCACTTGAAAATGACAGAAAACCAAAATCAGCTGATCTTAGTATAAATTATAGTGGTTATATAACAATCAGAGTGGAAAATAGAGTTGTCTTCCAATAAATCTGTGGCAATGGCACCCAATATAAAAAAATAGCACTTTTTTCCTTTCACCATTTATTTTATTTCCTATTTATCAGTCATTTTACTTTTAAAAGAGTTCATTGCAGTCGGCCCAGAATCTAAAATATAGTGCGAAAAGGAGATGGATGGTAAATCATTCTTGAAGACTAAAGCGACAGATCAGTTTGTACTTTTAAAAATTGGAAAATAATTACTGCATTATTGTATAAGGAATCACTCTTGTAAAATGTAGGTATATTGTCACCTTGTCTTTGAAAAGATACCCATTTCAGTTAAATTTTTTATTTTGCTACAGAATGTAAAAATTATTTTAACTGAAAGAGGTCTTAATGATTTTCAATGTTCTGAGATTTGTGTAGGCAACGTATTTTGTTGTTTTTTAAATGAAGTCACCTTGCTTTCAGTAAAAATTGTAAAATAAAACACTAACATCTGAGTGCAAGATGATTTTGTTTAAAAAAAAACAACAAACACAATGCGTACATGATTGAAATTTTGACATTATGCCATTTTCAAGCATGTCAGAAAATAAAACACTAACAGCCGAAAGAAAGATGACTAAATTTTTTAAACGGATACAAGCTGTGGACTGATATTACAAGAAATTATTTGTTGTTACTTGTAAAATTTTCTCTAGCAATGTGTATTAGCCTTAGGGAACTGCATTTCCATTATTCGCATTACTTATAGCTATTTTGGGTATCAGTTCTTCCCCTCGCATGTGAGAATTTCTCCATAATAGATTAGATTAAGCAAATTGATTCTCTCACCTTATTTGGCTTTTTGTATCACTAGTACAGTTCTATTTCTTGCTTACTTATTATGTATTTTACTACATGGAAAGAAGTGTCTAGGCATAGATTTATTTCTCTTCTTTTCTTAGTAATTTCTATAAAAAAAGGAATGAGTTTTTTTTCCTGTAACAAAGACTAGTTGAAAGCTTTCATTTACTGATGGGTCACAATAAATTTTAAAATTACAAACTTTATGTTGCTACAGTGCAATTTATGCCTTTTAATACTTATTTAAATATTCAGACACTTTCAGTGAAATGGATATGGAGAATCATACAGTAATTATTGGGTATTATTAGCAACGCTCAGTTTTCAAGTTTGTACGTAATAATCTCCCATATGTGCAATATTTTTGTTGATGATATAATTCTAGGACTGTATAGTTCTTACCAATCCTCAGTATTTAGGTTTTTATGTAATAATCTCTCATATGTGAAATATTTTTGTTGATAATATGATATTAGGACTAGACAGTTTTTAATTTCAGCATGATTTGTACTTAACAGGCGGTGACTATACTTGCTCATCGTGCTGGAGCAACAATGGTGACAGCATTAGCCACATCCAAACAAGCCCAAAAACTGTTTGCACGTGCTTGGTTGTCTAGTGGCTCAGCAATCTTTCCTGGCCAGCCACTAAGTGAAGCAGAGCGTGAATCAATGACATACTTAAGACGGATTCGAGCTTGTGAAGACAACCTCACTGCTGAATGTTTGCAATCTGTGGATGCATCAGAACTTGTTGAGCTTTTGCCTCCTGAATGGGAACCTCGACAACCAGGATTGCCCAATCCAGACAATTCCACCCCCGAGATTCACCAGTGGCTTGTGCTTGATGGACACATTTTACAGAGACATGTCTACGAAGTCCTGAACGAGAACAATGTCTCTGTCAAAATGGTTATAGGTAGGATAAACCAATTTTCTTTCTCATGAAAGTGGTTGTTATTTAATGTGCATAAATTAAAATGAAAGGGAATGTAATGCATTATTGGTATCTAACTGAATCACTCGTAAAATAATGTCACAGGTATTGAAAAAAATATTTACAAAACAGTAGTAGTGCACTCAACTTCATATATATTGCCAAATGAAACATAAAGTGATGTTTTTGTTTTTTTAAGCCTATTTTATACAGTTTTTGCCATTATTAAATAAATCTAAAATTTACAGTAATCAACATGGAAAAATTTAATCACCTGATAGGCAAAGCACTTCTGATAAAAAGCACTTCTGATAAATATATAACAAATTAGTTGTCTGTGGACTAGTTAAACATTTTAAATGCTTAGATTCACCTGTGGAGAAAAATCAAAATAAGTAGTAACATCAAAATATCCAGTGACATAGATACTATAGCAAGGATAGTGAATCTAGTTCAAGACATATTTTTCCATTTACATGGGGTACACTTCATTGAGTATGTTATCTGTTTCAATTTCTCTGTTTCATCTTCCCCTTGTATTTTGGTTGACTACTTGTTACACATCAATTAATGCACCTTACTGTTCAATATATTGTGAATGTGTACAGTTAAGAGTTCAGTCAATATCGTCTAGCTATGGTTTTAGTTACAAAGAATGTACAGAGCTGAGAGGGAATGCTGTGTGGTAGTTAATAGGACCAGACCATAAACATCATAGGTTATAATGCTCCAATGATCATTTTTGGATGAAATAGTGAGAGGGCAGAAATTTTGATTCCACTGCTTGGACTTCAAAGGAGGAAAATATGGCAAAACATAAATGAGTGAATTTCTGTTCTGCAGCAGAGTGCGCAGGGTAGATTAAAACTGTGCACTGGAGCACTTGCCCACAAAAGCAAAAGTTGCAGGTTTGAGTCCCACTCTAGCACACAGTCTTAATCTGCCAGGAAGTTTCAAATCTTCACCTATTTGTGAATAATGTGCTCATGAGGTGAACGAAATTTGAGATGAAAGCTACACGAATGTGATCTCTGATATACACTTACCAGGGTGTGGTTGTAGGAAGCTTATCCAGATGTCCAGAAACCCACCTTGATATACTGTGTTTCCAATGCTGATAGAAGGGGAGGGGGAAGCGGGTGGAATAAAAAAATGCCAAAATCAGTAAATCCAGGAAGACAGTCATGAGATATGTGCATGTAAAATGTGTACAGACCTTCATAGCAGACCTTGTCAAATGCTATACAATTTGTGCCTAGCAATTAGTGAACAAGATTGCCAGTCAAGAACTTTCTTTCATTCACTCATTCAATACATGTTTTATAATCATGTCTTGTGAGTTCAAACACTTAACAATTTTTTATTTCTGTGAGCTTGACTTGCACCATTCAACAATTTGCTTCTTTCAACCTGCATTGTACTTCAGGTATCGCCACTTGTCGTTATAATGGGGATGTGTGGATGAAGACTCTGATGAATCCTGTCTTGTTTCTGTTTGGCAGTCAGGCCATGAAGCACCAACAACAAGCACAATTTACACTCACCCAGCTTTTGCTTACAGTTTCATAAGCACTCCCATATATCACTCTTGTGTACTCCTCCAACATTTGAACCAAGTGTTAATGTTCTTAGATCAAGGGTTGTCGGACCTTCTCAGCGTTAATTTGTCTTTCAGAAATTTGTCATTTAGGATTCCATCTCAGATCATCTCTTTGAATTATTGATAGATCACATTGTAGAATAAGAAATCATTCTGGTATATCGTTCCAGAAATTTCATGATTTCACTGTAGATACGATAAGCTGAGGGGTCTAGATAGGAAACCTCCATTGGTGTGTTGTAGTATTGGCTTACTGCATTATCAATAGTCACATGGCTGATGGCTTCATGGAGTTAATGCATAACATTGTGCAAGTAAGGAAAAGAAGAAGCAACTAAGGCTGGGGTATAACATTCTGTTGACAATGACATCATTAGAGATAGATCGCAAGCTCAGACCAAGGGAGGTTATGAAAGAAATTAGCTATGGTTTCTCATGGGGACTATCCTGTCATTAAACTTAAGTGATTTAGGAAAGTCACAGATAATCTAAATCTTGTTGGCAGGATGGAGATTTGAACTGCCATCCTCTCAAAAGAGTTCCACATCTACAATCAAGAATGCACAAAACACTTTACAGTTTGCTGCTTAGCAAACACACTTGGAAAAAATTTAATGTTTGAAATTCTGAGTGGACTAGGAAATCTGCATTAAACATGAAGTAGCAATAACTGCCATTTTACTATTTTCTGCCCGCTGCAAAAGGATGAAAGGTCTTTCTCTTTTTTAACAAATTTCTGCTGTTTGACTGTGTTGTTTATTTATTTCACACACTAATGATTTTGAATTTTAACCATTCTAAAGTGCATGTTGGATTGGAAATTAATAAAGTATACATGTCATACAGTGCATGTCACAACAAGAAATCATTATGTATTTGAGATTCTAACTTAAAATTTATAATATATCTTACAAGTCACCATCAAAAAACTTTTTCTGGTCTTTTAAACCAGTTATATTACAGGATATAAATGCATATCAGTGATACATTATAACGTTGATATTGTGCATAGAAAATAATCTTATTAAACAGCAAATACACTGTTGGACATGCATTCATCAGATCCACGTCAAAACAGTGGCAGAGATCATAACAAAGCAGCACCACTGTGTGAGCCACATGATCTTTGGAATACCAGAGGCATTACCAGGAAAGAGAAGGTAGATATTTCTTTGGATAACTGCTAAACATATCCTTGTAATACACACTCGTAACACCCTCTTACACAGATACAACATAAAACTCTGTGCTCAGAATGTAAATAAAGTCAATTTAGGTGTACAACAAGATCTGATCTAAAACATGATCATGTAGATGCAATATTATAAAATTGTAATTCCCTCATTCCTGGAGACATACAGAAGAAATCAGAGTTAAACAGCAACATGCAAGATGTGAAATGTGGTAGTGCCACAAAACCTAGAAACTGCAACACCTGAAAGATCCTGAGGCAGGACCTGCTTAATGAAACTCACTACACACTCCTAAAATACAAAAGTGTTCACAATAAAACATAACTGGTCAGTAGAGAGAGAATGAAGGGAAGGGGACTGGGTGGTAGCAGAGGGTGTGTTGGTAGGGGGAGGATGACAAAAGCAGAGGGTGGCAGGGTTGGGGTCTTGGAGGGCAGGAAAAGTGGAGTGGACAGTTGAGGAAGAGTGGGAAGTTACAACGTGTACATTGTGGGAGGGAGCAGATTTGGAAAAGGTATTGAAAGGAAGGGGAGGTCAGATAGACAGAAGATGGTTTGTAAGTGACCTATTTTATAGTTTTATATATCTAACCATACACTTCACACTTCAGTATTACACAAATGTCCATTAAATTCATATTAATGTATACTTGTTAGTTATAACATGTGAAATGTGAACCAAACATACATTTTCGTAGATGGCACATCATTATGCTATATTAGTATGTTATGCTCTATGAATATTATTAATTTCATATTAATATCATCTCACTACTTATAGGAGGTGAAGATGTGAACCAAACATAATGTGTTCTATATGCTTTTCCAAAGTGACATACTTACATATTCATTTTACAGATAATGACATATGGAGTCTGTCAAAGACTACTTGGAGACATTAAAAATTCTAAAATTACTATCTATTGTTGCAAAGCTCTGTAGCACATGCACTCATATTCTAGAGGAAGTACATTAACACTAGCTTTACCTATGTAACTCTGCTAAAAACTAGTATATAATCATAGGTTCTAGAATGATTGGAATTACAACTAAGTATGTACTACCATTTGCAAAATGAATGTATTCATATGCAACTTTTATAATTTAAAATGCTTATGGAACAAGTTTTGTATGCTTCAGATCTTCACTCGACAGAATTATTAACAGTCCATCAATATGAAACTGGGTGGATATTTATATAATACTGCAATGTATAGTCAAGTATATAGTATATAATAGAGGAAAACATTCCACGTGGGAAAAATATTGTCTTTCACCCATTCCTTCCCCCTGCCTATGACTATCTCCTGGTCCAACTCCACCCATTCCCCCTCCAACCCCCCCCCCCCCCCCCCCCCCAATGTTCTCTCTTAAGCTGTTGGGTTACACACATTACTTATTTGTAATTTTGTAATTCCAGGTCCATATTGCCTAATAGTGATGCCAGTGAACCTGTGACTATATGCTTGTTTTTAGCAGAGCTACGTGGGTTGAGATAGTTTAATGTACTACATCTATAAAACAAGCATATGTCTTATAGGACTTTGTAACAATAGACCTCGATTTTGGAATTTTTAATAACTCGTAGTAATCTTTGGTGGACCCCATATATTGTATTTGTAAAATGAATATTAGTTATGTCACTTTGAAAATGAATGTAGAACCCATTTTGTTTGATTTGCATCCATAAATGCTACAAGTAGTAAGACTACATTAATATGAAATTAATAATATTTGTGTAATACTGCATTCTACGGTTTAGGTACATAATGTAGCATACCGATGTGCCATTTTTGAAAATGTGTATAGAACCTATTATGTTTGGTTCAGATTTTTACATGCTGTAACTAGTAAGAATTCATTAATATGATTTTAATGGACATTCATGTATACTGAAGTTCCATGTACCATCATCTGTCAATCCCCCTTGCCCCTCCTCCTTCATCCCACACCCACTTCCAAATCTGCTCCATTCTCCATCCACCTCCAAAACCTTCCCCTTCCCTTCAACTGTCTTCTTACCCCCCCCCCCTCTCCCTAAGCAGTCCAACAGTCCAAGACTCCACCCCTGCCACCTCCTTTTGTCACCCTCACCCTCTTCCTACCAACACCCATGTCCCCTTGCCACCAAGTCAGCCCTCTCTTCATTCTCTCTCTACAGACCAGTCATGTTTCATTGTGGGCACTGTTGTATTTTAGGAGTGTACAGTGAATGTCATTAAGCAGGTTCTGTCTCAGGATCTTTCAGGTGTGACAGTTGCTTGGTTTCGTGCCATGGCTGCCTTTCACATGGATCTTGCATGTTGCTGCATAAGTGTGATTTCTTATAAATGTCTCCAAGAATGAGAGAATTACATATTTATAATAACGCATTTGCACAATCATTTTTTAGATCAAACCTTGTTGTACATCTAAAATGGTTACATTTACACTCTAAGTACATAGTATTACATTCCAGAATGAGATTTTCACTCTGCAGTGGAGTGTGCGCTGATATGAAACTTTCTGGCAGATTAAAACTGTGTCGAGCTATACAAGCATGACTCACACCCCTTTCTCACAGCTTTACTTCTGCCAGCACTTCATCTCATACCTTCCAAACTTCATGGAAGCTCTCCTGCAAACACTTGGGTGGAGTCACTTTGTTATGATCTTTGTTACTACATTTTTTCATTTCGCTAAGTGCACTATTTTACACCTCTCAGTTGATGCATGTATCTCATGAACGAACATCACAGCAATGTATTGACTGTTAAATATGTCATATCATGTTAGTGTACTCACCAAGCGATGACAGAATACGCTCTTAAAAAAAGGTTATAATTAGGCAAACTTTTGGAACCAGTGGCTCCTTCTTCAGGCAGAAGGGTTGAAGAGGAAGGGAGAGGAGTGAAGGAAAAGGACTGGAGAGGTCTAGGAAAAGGGGTAGATCTCAGAAAAGTCACTCAGAATCACGGGTCAGGGGAGACTTACTGGGTGGGATGAGAAGAAAAGATTGATCGTTGGAGACTGCACTGGATGAGATTTGAAAGCCTGAGAGCTTAAATGTGGAAGACAGGGTAATATGTAAGACAGAGATTACTGCTTAAACATTGTGCATGAGTTAATAAGAGAGAAAAGCTAAGTGCATTGCACATAACAGAGGTGAGAGGGGGGTGGTGAAAAATAGACAGATGAGACAATGAAAGTTGTAGAAAACTAAGATGGATCGAAAAAAGAGTAGTTACTGTGAAGAAATGCTGAGATGGAATGTAAATTAAGGCTAGGAGGGTGATGAGGATGAGTGGTTTATAAGACCAGAAATATATTCCTCCGATGATGACGTGTCAGATAGACACCTAAGATGTATTGTATCATGTAACTAATATTTGCAAATACGTAATGACTGTTTCTTCCTATGTTCTGCACTGTATGATTTGTACACTTCATTAATTTTGCAGTCGAAAATGCACTTGAGAATGCTTAAAAGCTGAAATCATGGATGTGTGAAATAAATGAACAATGGTCTATAGTCAAATGGCGGAAATTTCTTTCAAAATGTTCTACATGGCTATGGTTTCCCACAAAGGAAAAATCATTCAAAACATCTGTTTTTATCAGAATCCATTTAGCCTGGTCATCTTAAGTTTAACACACATGGCACAATTAGGCCATGTTTATTTGTATTTTGTATCACTGCTTTTATACCTTGCTGAGTCATACAGACACATATAATTATAACAGCTGAAAAATGAAACATCAAAAGCTACATATGAATAATTCATAAAAACTTCACAAATTACAAACATCTACAACTAAACCTAATCTCTGCAGAACACTGTGAAGTGCACGGCAGAGGGTATCTCTCATTTTACCAGTTATTATGACACCTCTGTACAAGTCATGATTAGTCTAACCTCTTTTTTCAAACCCTGTAGGAGCAATACATAGAGTGGGGTTGTATTATGTTCCTAGATTAATCATTTAAATTTAACTCCGGAAACTTTTAAAGTAAGTTTATGTGGGATAGTTTTGTGTCTTTCCTCAAGCATCAGCCAGTTCAATCCTTGTGACACTCTCTCATAGGTGACCATCCATCTGCCTTTTCTTGTGTCCATTCAGTATCCACTGTTGGTCTTATTTGGTGTGTATTCTGTACTCTAGCAGTGTTCTAAGATGGGTCACACAAGTGTCTTGTATGCAGTTTCCTTTCTAGACTGATGGCATTTCCCAAGCGCTCTACCAATGAACCACAGTCTCTTACCTGCTTTATCTATGAGAGAGTGTGTGATCTTTCCATTTCATTCTTCCAGATTGTTACACCAGGTTTGTATGAGTTGACCGATTTCATCTGTGACTCATCGATGTTGTAGTTATGGGGTACTACATTTTTTTCATTTTGTAAAATGTACTATTTTACATCTCAACGTTTAAAGCAATTTCCATATCTTTGCACTGCTTTGAAACTCTGAAATGTTATCAAGATCTGAAGGAATATTAGTGCAATTTCTTTCAGATAGTACTTAATTATAGATAACAGCATCATCTGTGAAAAGTCTGAGGTTACTATTAATATTGTCTTCAGGTCATTAGTATACAATATGAACAGCAAGTATCTGATTGCACTTTTCTGGGATACACCCAACGTTACTTCTACATCTGTTGGTGACTCTACATCCTGGGTACTTGATGTATCCTCTGTAAGAAAAACTTCTCAGTCCAGTCACAATTTTTTCTCTTGATACCTCATATGATAGTACGTTTTGGTAACAGGCAGAGGCAAGGTACTGAAGCAGTTGCTCTTCAGAAATTGAGGAATACTACATTTACCTAACTACCTTGATTCACATCTTTCAGTATGCCATGTGAGAAAATTGTGAGCCGGTTTTTGGAATCCATGCTGGCCAGCATGAAGGAAATCATCCTGTTCAAGGTACACCATTACATTTGAGCTCAGAATATGTTATAAGATTCTACAACAAATCATTATCAAAGATACTGGATGCAGTTTTGTGGATCTCTTCTCCTGCTCCTCTTGTAGATGGTTGTGACATCTGCTGTTTTCCAAATATCTGGGTATGATTTTTTGTTCAAGAGATTCTACAATAATCAGAATGTTACATGTTTACTGGTGTATTCAGTGCAAAAGGGGTGCTAAAATGGAACTTAATCATACCTGTAAACAACAACATTAAAATAACATAAACTCCTTAAGTACTGCACTTACCAATGACTGTAGTTTGTGTGCAGTATATCATACTTGTGCGTAAGTGTATTGCTCAGTAACAATGTGAGATTTATTGTGGAACTGTGTTAGGCACCATTCACTCAAAATCTGAAACACAAACACATAAAAAAGAAAAATTATGGCAAATGGTAAGTACCGTTTAGTTCAGAGCTACTTTCTTCTCAACACAGTTGTTGTAGTGTCTAGGAAGCCTTCATATTTGGATCACTAGATGAACAATCAAACCAACTGTATTAATGAGTTTTATTACAAAAAAGAAAATTACAATTCTTAATTTTTGCAATTACACAGCTGTGTTGCAAGCAAAGGGCAACATACAAAATAATCAGCATAAACAATCCCAAGTCTGTGCTACATAGAGAGTACAAGCGTAGTGACTAGAATTGGCACTGCAATCAAAGTTACCAATCTTGAGGCTGCTATTGAACCGGGGTGTCACCAGTCAGTCACAGCACATATGTCCTCTTCACATAGGGGCCACTGCTGTTGCATTGTCATCCTGGAGGAAGGTCAGCCTTCTCTTCCCTGCTGTGCCAGTGCTTGACTTTATGCCGTAACAGTTGTCAACTGTGCTCTGGCCTGTGGAAGAGTCACTGGAATTGCCAAGTAGATAATTATATTAATTTCACACTTACTTCACTTTTAGAAACTTCTTCAACAATCATTTCTGTGTAGCCTACAGGGCTTCACTTCTCTGACATTATTTGTGCCACTGCTTCAATAGTTTCTCAGTTTCTGTGGCAGTGGAATGTTTGTCATTTGTTACCAAGTAATGTTTCAATGATGCCTAAATCATTTTGACTGCATTAAAGTGGCATTAGTATAGTGGGAGTCTAAGAACTCTGTGACCATGTTTTTAGCCATCTCATCAGTAACATTTTGTTGAAACTGTGCCCCCCCTCCCCCCCCCCCCCCTCTCTCTCTCTCTCTCACTGTCTACTAGATCTATAAGTTCCTTTTTGCACAAATTGCCCTGAATATTCGCAATGCGGCATTTCAAACATTAAACAAAATTGTCTTTTCATTGCTTTCGTTGGAGCTATATCTTTACTGACTGAATGGTATGGGGATTACCCATTACACTGACAGATGACCAATTTCCTTTTTCCAATAGTTGCACCTTGAACCACTTGTGAAAACTATAATGGTTCATCTTTGCATTGCAGTTACTTTCTTTTCAATTTGTAAACCAGAAGACAGTTTTGTATGAAAGCAGATGAAATTCCAGCATTCAAGATACTTGTGCATTTCCCATATACTATTGTCTGTCCACTCTTTTCTGACAGAGTGCCCAACATTTACCAACATTCCATCAAGCGCACAATGTTTTCAAACAGCACTTTAAAAATGTCTCTTAAAAATCGACAGTGCCACACACTGCTGTCACCTCTCATCTGTTTTACAATAAGGTGACAAAAGTCATGGGATGCCTCCCTATATCATGTCAGACTCCTTTTGCCCAGTGTCGTGCAGCAGCTTGATATGGCATGGACTCAATGAGCCACTGGAAGTCCCATGCAGAATTTTTGAGCCATGCAGCCTCCATAGCCATCCATAATTGTGAAATGTTGCCAGTGCAGAATTTTGTGCAAGAACTGACTCAAGTACATCTCATAAATGTTCATGGGATTCATGTGAGGTGATCTAGGTGGCCAAATTATTCACTCAATTTGTCCAGAATGTTCTTCAAACCAATCGTGAACAATTGTGACCCAGTGATAAGGCGCATCATCATCCACAAAAATTCCATCATTGTTTGGGAACATGAAGTCTATGAATGGCTGAAAATGGTCAATGATTAATTCAATTGGACCAGAGGATGCAGTCCATTCCATATAAACACAGCCTGCATAATTATGGAACCACAACCAGCTTGCACAATGCCTTGACAACTTGGGTCCATGGCTTTGTGGGGTCTGTGCTGCACTCAAACCCTACCATCAGTTCTTACCAAATGAAATCAGGACTTATCCTATTGTCTAGTGTCCAACCAATATGGCCAGAAGCTCAGGAGAGGCTCTACAGGCAATGTTCTGCTGTTAGCAAAGGCATTCACGTCGGTCATCTGCTGCCATAGCCCATTAATGCCAAATTTTCTTGCACTGTCCTAATGGATACATTCGTCATACCTCCCACACTGATTTCTGTGGGGTTTTCACACAGTGTTGCTTGTACGAGTATGTTAGCACTGACAACTCTATGCAAATGACACTGCTTTCGGTCATTAAGTGGAGGCTGTCGGCCACTGTGTTGTTCATAGTGAGAGGTAATGCCTGAAATTTGGTAACTCTTGATGCTGCGGATCTTGGAATATTGAATTCCCTAATGACTTCCTAAATAGACTGTCCCATGTATTTAACTCCAACTACTGTTCTGTATTAGAAGACTGTTAATTCCCGTCATGCGGCCATTACCATGTCAGGCACTTTTTACATGAATCGCCTTTTCACATAACTACAAGTGACAGCTCCACCAAGGCACTGTCCTTTTGTACCTTGTGTACATGATACTGCCTATCACTGTCCCATGATTTTAGTCACATCAGTATAACTTTGCGTCCATTAATTTTTCTTGTGCTGGAAATCGATGGGTCTGATAACTGTTAATAAAGTACTCTTACTGCTACCTAATACATGAATATTTATGCCTTACAAAGAGTAATGGACATTCTCTTTATTTTTTAAGTGGTTGGTCTTTCCTCTTGTTATATCCATATGTGTATCAACAAAAAGAAACTTGTTGGATTGCAACCAAGTTTGTTACTCATTGTTCTGTCTTCCTATTTTTACAGTTGTCCTTAACATAGGAGAAACAAGTTCTTTTCTCTGTCCTCAACAATATTTTTCCTTACAAATGTTCATAACAGTGTTTTTATGAATTCTCAAAATGTCTGCAGTTCTTTTGACTGTCTTTGCTAAAAGTTATAGAGTCATCCATTGTCTCTCTCCTTCCCAAAAATTCTAACACTGAGCACACAACCAATGTGTGTGACCAAGCAAAATGTGAACAGAGGACTAAACTTTCCATGTAGCAACCACACATTTCTGCACACTTCTTCTCCAAGCTTGAGACATGCAGTAATGCTAAACAAATTTAATGCACAGGGAAACAAAGCAATCAACAAAACAGATCAGAGCCGCTAGGTTACCAACCACAAGCTTTATCATCTGCAAATGGCTGTAGTAGCCATAGCAAGGACATCTGGCAATGGTGAACAGAACTATAGGTGCAAACAAGTGGATTCTCTGAGTGGCTGTTGCAGTGGTAGAGCAGCCCCATAAACAGTGAAACATCAGTGACTTTGTTGTCCTGTTTCAGGTTTAAGTACTTTGTAACCTACAGACCTTTCAGTTTCATGAACAATGTACAATTCTATAGTGAAAACTTCAGCATATTTAAGCAATTTTAACTTAATTGCAGTACGACTGACATTGGTTTCCTTTTCTACCAGCCATTTTATAGCTTTCATAGCTCTTTTTCATGACCCAGTTTCAACTGTAACCATACATGAAGCATTGTATGCAATTGTACAGTAATGATGGAGGGCTCCAATTTCAGCAGAAGATTCATAAAAAGTTTTGAAACATTTCTTTATTCCCATATACCTGATGATCTCAGGTTTTTTACTATCAAAAATCAAATGATACACCCTCTAGAAACCACAGTTGCCTTTAAATACCAAAAAGCTTTTCTCATTTCCCTTTTAAATCTGTATTACTTATGGTAGATATGCAAAAATATTTTTCTAGTATCACTTTCTGTCTTGTCAGTCCACACGTTTTGCATCACATGGCTTATTGTGACACAGCCCTCATTGAGATAGTAAATTGTGTTTCTCACAACTGCATTCTTAAATTTCACAAAGCTGACAATGCCGCCACTGACATATACTGTTTCTTTCTGTTGTTAATTTCATACAACATACTTATGGCACTAATGAGCCTAATGTTGGATGCCTCTAAATTACAATAAGGATGATAGTTATTATCACTGATTAATTGAAAATAATATTTATGTTTTGAAAATTAAAATTATAAATTAAATGATATGATTTTCATGCTTTGGTGTTACACTGTAAGCATTTTTGCTGTCATACCATGATCCATTAATATCTCCACTGTAACATATTGCAAGTTGTGGTACAGTTTTGATTTCACAAAAACTCATGGAAATGATTATGTGCCTGTTTATTGTTCACTTATCTGAAAAATGGATGTGTACACTGTTTAAAATAATGGAATTTCTTCTGCAGGAACAACTGCCCATTCTGAGGGAAGTGATGAGTTGCATCAAAGGTACAAAGACTGGCAGATAAACAATGAGACTGTGAAGCAATTGGAACAGAGTGAAGTTGGACAAAAAGGTCTTGCGGAGGAAGCAGTGAGACGTTATGGAAACAGCTGGCCAGGAATAGCATCACTGGTGTCTGACGTTCGCACCGTGTGTCCGCTGCTGCATTTGGCAAGACAAACTGTTCCACCCATTCCCTTCTATGTTGTGAAGCAACCACGAGGTGAAATTGCTGATGTAGATGTTGATGTTGATGCAATATTGGGTCGCTACATTCCAAGAAACACCGAACAGAGGCGCTATGTGACAGCTATGCAGCAAGTCTTCTACCGCTTTGTTGCTCAAGGTGAGCTCCGCCGCCGGGAAGGTGGACAACAGGTGCTGCTAATAGAGCAAGATGCTAATCCTAGTAATGAATATCCTGATTGTGACATGTGGCTGAGTAAAGACATTGTTCCAAGATATGGACGTGTAGACTGAAAATATTTTTGACAGAACTTGTGTGCTTTTGAGAAGACTCCACACAGGCAGTTCAGTGAAAGAAACATGTATTGCATGGTCAGTTGTATGAAATAATTACATCATCAGCCTGTGATATTTGCTAGTCCCTCTATTCACTTTAGTTTGTTCCTCATTTACTTTGCAAATAAATCAAACTGCTGGCTGTCAATTGGTGGGCACTAAAATTTTCATCAACAGCTGCATATTTGAGACCAATCAGTCTCAGGGACTTTTTGATGTTTGAGCAAAAGGAAATTAATATCTTGGGTCTTATAGATGTATACAGTTTGTATGGACAAAACTATTTTATTGAAAAACTTTGACTTTTATAAAGAAACATAAATTTTCCAATATTTGAGATACAATAAAACTTTTTCTACCATGAGAACCAATATTAGAGTTGTACTGACAACAGTTTTCACTAAAAAGTATGGCCTAGCAAGCTGAGAAGAAGCTGAAATACATTCCTGAGTCATAGCACCACCATCATATGCAATAGATAAGCCAGTAATTAAATTGTTGTTTTTCACACCAAAAATTAAATTTCAGAAGACTTTACTCTCTTTATTCCGTCACATTATTTAGATGACAAACTGGTATGCTTTGACAGTGTTTAAAAAATTAACTTCAAACAAAAGAGTCTAAGAATTTGTTTTATGTGGTCAATTTTGTCTGCTGATGATGTATCAGAGTGTTGTACATAAGAATGTGTTGAATATCGTGATCAGAGAATGTTTTGAATAACAAGCAAATGTTAAATGCTTCGCTTGTACATATATATATTACATATATTTAGAAAGAAAAGTTGTCTTGTAAATGTGAATACTGTGCTGTTTCATTTTACAGTAACATATTTTGGTGTAATATGTCATGCCATCTTCTAGGAAACTACTTTGCCTTCAGCTAAATGTGTGTGTGTATATATATATATATATGTTTGTGTATAAAATAGTTCACCTGACATAACACATAGTTATGAATGCCAGTTGTTGTTGCATTTACATTTTCTTGTTGCCCCCTCAAGTTAGGTGCTCTGTGAAAAAGCATAAGAAGAAGGGTGAAGAAAACAATGGTCTGTTAAGACATACATGGACATGAATAATTTATGTCATTAAAATATGAGGATGCAGTGTATGTGTAAATATTGTCATATTAAAGGAAAGCATGAGGAAAATTTAATGTATGACAGGAACTGTTATTTTCAGCACTGTCATTTCATATTTTGTGACTCGACACTGTGTGGGTTTATATCTGAACTGCGTATTGAGGTGTGGAAAAACAGTTTTTTAATCTCACATGATGTATGAATTTATAGTGTTTCACTGTACAGTCAGTGCTTTCTCTGATGCAATTTTGTCATTGGTGTACTTATAATTGTCAATCTATTGATAGCTTTTGATGTTTCCATTTTAACGTGAAATCTTCAGTGACATCTACTTTGGCATGGCAGTAAATATAACTCATATCACACAGAAAATTTAGTTTATTTCTCTCTCCATATTAGGCAAGGTGATCCTTCACTAATTTAATATCTGAAATCATCAAGGAGCAGGTGGACCTTTTCTTGCATGGACTTTACAAAACTAAGAAAACATCAGGTTACCAATCACTTTATAAATGGTATAAAGTTCAAAATATGGAAAATCAGCTTGGTTTTAAAGGTTTCACCTGTGTGAGAAACTGAGAGAACAAAGGGATTTGAATATAACAATAATCGAGATTTCAAGACACAAACAAGAATGAAAAATGTGTAGGGGCAACCACTACTTTTGATGAGTAACAGACCATTGGTTTTAAGCACATGCTCTTTTATATAGGTTTAGTACAACTCTCTCAAGGACAACAAAATGCACACTGTGTGCATGTGTGTGTGTGTGTGTGTGTGTGTGTGTGTGTGTGTGTGTGTGCGCATGTGCATGTGTGCGATTATTAAAATGTTAATAAAAATATGGGGTTAAAACATCCCCATGAGCAGAGAAACATGGGACACAGATATAACCACAAATGTAATGCTAACAGGAAGAAAACTCTTTTAATAATATATGTGTAATGATTAGTAAGTCATGTATTAAAGACTGAAAAGTATGAGACTAAAGACCACGAGAGTGGCTTACAGTGATAATAATAAATATATTCAGACATGAAAAGGAAATGTAAACATATGAGAGTATACCTCAACAATGCAAGCTTTCACATGTGGACACATTGGTATTCTCTATGCTGTGTTGAAGTTTGTCTGTGTTCCACAAGAGACACTAGTGGTGAGTTAATGAACAATGTATGATGTTTGATGTAGTGTGCTCTCATTCATTAAAGCTTTATTCAGTTTTATTTCCAATGTCATCTCCACTCTCTTATGATGGTTTAAAATTTTCACATATGAAATGCATCAGTACCAGTCATTTAGACACTCATCTCCTCCAATATTCACACTTTATGTTTAAAACATATGCATTCATATGCGTTTTCAGATAAAGTAAATTGAAGAATACATAAAAGGCTTCAATGGCTTTACATATATCTTACCAACAAATAACTCTTCCATTCTCTCTTCACTTTTTGGATGCATAGAAGCCTCCATGCACTTACCATTTGTCACCAAAAAATGAACCCTTCTGCTGCTGTCTCACTTTTGCAGTAATCACTACAATAGTACCACATACTTTTGGTGCATATTCACTGAAGGTTGTCATTAGTTCAATACTATGAGATGTCAGCTCCCCATGATATTTCTATCACTTTCATTGTTACTTTCTAATTGTTTGACGTGATGTAGGCAGCATACGAAACACATAAATGATGCTGCAAAATTAGTGGCTACTCAACTGGCAACATGTACTTGTAGCAATTCAAAGTTATTCCATTTTTCAAACATTTACAACAAAAGTGAGTCACAAAAGAAGAAATGGAAAAAGCCTACAGCTGTGTTGTCGGTTGCTTCAGGTATACATTATTCTATATGCTATAAATTATTTCATATGCTGACACGCTGTTTGAATAATGTCCATTTATTTCCTTCAGCTATATCATGATCAACAGACAGTGGCAGCAGAACAATCAGTTGTCATCGCATCCACACTTACAAACAGAGCACAACTCTGAGCAGTTGTTTCACTCATGACACTGTAGGCAGGGAAATTTTCAGACATGTTACATCACATTTTGCACCTATGGCACATGAATGCCGTAGATTAATTATCTTGCCCTCAGCAAAGAAATGGTTCACAGTGTGGAACTCTCATGAACTTGGTTTCCTAGAAAAAAACAACATTTCTATTGAGGTGGAGACCACAGTGATTGTTTGTTTCAAAATTAATTTATTATCTGGCACAATCACATTCATTTATAGAAACAAATATGGTTGTGCTGGATAATAAATTACTTTTATACAGTTTTGTTACTTTTCCACAAGTATTATTCCCTTTTTGCCTCTCCATTTTCAAAGTTCATTTTTTTCTGTTGACTGATTAACTGATTGTTATTGGCTTTACTCAGTTTTGTATCTTGTCTTAAGTTTAATCTTATTGCAGATCTCTTCTTGTGATTCATATGCAGCACTTTCTGTATTTATATTCTTCTTCCCAATTCATCTTCATGTCTTTCCATTAATTTCATATCACTGCCTGGTTAACTGCTTGTCATTGCCACAAGTTTCCTATGGTATTCTATCTGTAACTGCAACAAGTCAAGTATTCCTGTCCTGTCATTGTGTTTCAGACAGAATTTCAGAATTTATCATCTAAACATAAAATTTCTGATATCTACAAAGGACAGTGTTTCATCTGAAAGTTATAAAGATCAGCAAAGACAAAGAAAGACAAAGTTCTACATCTTTCATCCTCATATTTTCTGAGACATATAAAAGACCTGAACTGTTTTCTCATTACTGCTATTAGCACCCTATCTTCATTTTTGTGTTAAATGTCAGATTCAGGTGCAACTGTTCCACAGTTGTTCCAAATGCAGTAAAAAGAAATTCATAGTTCTGTTATTTTAAATACTTTTTATCAGCATGTTGATTTTCTCTGTATTGTATTCTGTGGCATTTATATCGAGAATTATAAGCAGCCTTGAACTAGGAAATTTGAGCTGATGTGAGAATGTGTAATTTATTTTGCTGTAACTGTCTTCTTGCTTAGTGACAATGTCTTTCATTATGAGGATAAATCTGTGTAGAATGAAATGAATATTTATATTCCTAAACATTTACTTAATATTTGACTACCTTTACAAAAAAAGTTGGAATGAAAGCTGGATTCACAGTATTCTATTTGTGTATAAATGCAGAAGTGACTGATGACTAGGTTTTGATAGGTAACAGAAAACCATTGATCTCATGAACTGATGGTTCCACCTTAACTCAAGTACTTTTTTCCAAGTGTAACTAAGCGCACATACTATGCAGAATTTAGTGAAGATTTATTAAAACCATGTTAGGTCCATGCATGCTGTTGAAATATGAATGTGTATAGGAATTAAAATACAAATGATCAACTGCAACAAAACAAAGTACTGCTAGAGCCAAAATTATTTTAATAAATTCACAAAAGGTGCCCATGTTCGAGAATTTAAAATATGAGTAATGACCTGCATTGGGATGGGTAATACATTAGCAAGTTTATTAAAACAAAGTGTGGTTACGTATGTTGAATGCCCTTGTGATTTTAATTTATATATGATGTTCCCACATTTTAATGTATCATGTTGATATATTACTAGTTTCTCTATATTCTGAATAAATGATAAACTTTTGTAATAGGTTCCATTTCAAAGACTATAACATATAATACAAATTTTTTGGGAAATTATACAATGACTGGTTTTTAAGTACTCTACCAAAGTGCCAAGATCTATACTTATTTGTCATTATGGCACAGTAAATCTATAAAAAAGTCTTGTTTATTATAATGTATGGTAGGCAAGAATGTCAATAGAAATTACAATTTTCTTGGAACTGAGTTATGTACTGTAAAAATGTACTGTATCTAACTAAGGGGACTAATGCAATGAGCTTTTTCATTATATGTGGCAAATTGTTTGAACATGTCATTGTACCTCTGCATCTAGAACATAATATTTATGAGATCATGTACAAAAATCCATCATCATTTGAGTTGCCGTAGTAACATCATTTAAAATTAATCTTTAAATGATGACTTTTGTACTATTATGTTTTGTAAATAATTTTTCAGAAAATGAGACTAATTACTATGCTACTTTTGGATCACATATCTGTTCCTGTAATGTATAAAGTATTTTCAGTGTTTTGCAGATACCAAGAAAAACAATTCAGTATTCCAAAGAGAGACTGATTGTACCAATTTTTGAATGTAGTGATTTTTAGGAAAAAATTTTGTATTTTAAGTGGCATTAGTAACCTAGTGTCTTTGTACAATGTTATAACAACTGTACTTGCTAACCTATTAAAGTGTATGATATCCATTAATTATTTGTTCCATTTTAATTTAAAATCTGCACTTTTACCTACATCTACATCTACATTTACATCTATACTCCGCAAAACACTGTGAGGTGCATGACAGAGGGTACATCCCATTATAGCAATTATTAGGGTTTCTTGCTATTCCATTCATGTATGGAGCATGGAAAGAATGATTGTCTGAATTCCTCTGTGCATGCTGTAATTATTCTAATCCTGTCCTAATGATCACTGTGTGAGTGACATATAGGGGGTTGTAGTATATTCCATATATTGTTTGGAAATAGTTGCAAATATTTAGTAACAGCAACCTCTGCATTACAAGAATTTTAATGCTACTTTTGTATCTATAAGGCCACTTTTGGTTTGACTATACCATGGTTCATTAAAATTAAACTTACTTGATCCTAATGATTGCCAATTTTAGATTGTGAAAACAACCAGTGACAGCACATTATGTTGTCAGGATCTTTCATATCAGACAACACATTTTCAATTACTATGCGTTAGGTGTTTGATTTAAGAACAATGGCAGAACAATCACTGCCTAGCCCCTGAGAGAAAAGAGAGGAAGTGTGCTCAAGAGATATGATCCACCAGAAGAGAATATGATGGCAAATCAACTAAAAACTTGTAGTGCCTCTCTGTATACAAAATAATTGTAATTTGACTATGATGGATTCAAAAAATATTTTGTACACAACCACAGGTAGCTGATATCAGATGATCACATTTCCTTTAGACGAAGATAAAGTAGTTTATGAGCTTTGAGCTAGCAATCAGTGGTGTCCAAAACTTTTGGACTACTATATGAATTGAAATAAACCATCATGATCACACGAAAACACTGTGGTGTGAATCTGACTTTGCAGCACTGACAGCTTTCCAATTCGAAAATTTCAAGGATGATATGGAAACCATTGGGCATCGAGAGATATCACTGATATTGATTGGATAGCTTCTTCAGTTCCTTAACCCAATCACAGTGTTCCCTGACCAGCATGATCACAACAGGTAATGTTATTAGGAAAAAATACAGATCTGCTGCAGAGCATCATGGGCAATAATGTATGATAAATAACGTACTGTGAAGTTAACTGTGGTTCCGCAGCATTGTATACCTCTGTCGAGTGTACACAGACTTGCTTTACAGATGATGATCATGTAAATGCCTCAATCCCAGACTGTTCACACTCATTCCCATTCATTTGGTCAACACATTTTGCCCACTGTTTAAGTCATTTCTGTAACTTTCCTAATTTTCTGTACATAGTATTTCTATGTTCTTAACAACCATTAAGTTCTATGTTATATGGCATCACATGACATCCAAGTGACTTAGGAGTTTACATTCTCATGTTAATACAGAGACCACAGTTTTTTGACTGCTTAATGTGTGTGGGAAATGGATGTTGTGTTCAACAATAGATACCATGTAAGGAGAAAATGGTGTAACAGGAGGAAGGATGATAATAATACGAGTTGCTGCAACCCACACGATGATCACATAATGCTCCCAGTATTGAGATAAATCCAATTTTAAAATAAACAGAACACTTGAAGAATTGATGAATTGGTGGAATGTAACATCAAAGGAAAAATCGAGTAGAGAAAACACTTAAAAATAGATGAAAGTGGAACAGATGACTAGTAAAGAAGGCAAAATTTCTAACACTCCTCATTGAATGATGTAAAAACAGAAAATATGAATCTAAAACAATGGAAAGTCCAGAATGAAGTAACAACAATAAGAAAAGGATAGATTGCTACTCATCGCTTCGAGGAGGCATTGAGTCACAGACAGATGTCATATAGAATAATGTTGTGGGGTAACTCTATTGCTCAAAAAATGCTGTAAGAATGTTATATGGTGCTCACCCATGATCATCTTGTAAACATCTGTTTAAGGGGTTAGACATTTTGACTACTGCTTCCCAGTATATTTGATTCCTCATGAATTTTGTTGTAAATAATTCGCTGCAGTGCAAAAGGAACAATATGTACATAATTACAATACCAGAAGAAAAAACAATATTCGTTATGACACATTAAGGTTGACATTAAAACAAAAAAGTGCACACTGCTGCAACCACAATTTTTAATCACTTATCCAGCCATTAAAATGTCTGACAGACAGTAAAGTAAAATTTGAAAATAAACTGAAAATTCTCCTTAACAGCTTCTTCTATATTGTAAAAGAATTTCTATTATTGTAATGTGTAGAAGGGGGTGGACAAGAATTTACCTAGCTCACACTTGTATGTCTCTTTAAAAAAATTGCAAATGATCAGCATGAAGGCACATTTACAAAATAATTTGTAATGCAAATATAAATAGACTCATCCCACATCATTAGGATTTGTTGTACAAATCATAATGAAAAATGAAACCAATTTCTTCACTGATGAAGGAGCATACAGGTTCCAACATGAGGTTAATATTTCATACATTTTAATGTTTCTATTGATGTGTTTCTAAATTGACCCTCCCAAAGGTAAGCACTGGCCAGTCTCTCTGTGTTTTTTTGCATTTTTCAAATTATTTCTGGAGACTGATGATATCATAGACACATGTGTCTGGAATGATATTATAGCATGTGAGAGAATAAAACTGCAGAATTATTGAAGACTAGGAGCTTGGGGTAAGACGGGTTTCGAAAGGTGCTCATCAAACTGCGGCTCATGGGCTGTTTATGGCCCAAGACAAGTACTCATGTGGCCTGTGGTTCACAGCCGTATTTTATAACAATATGCTTCTAGCAACTAATATTAAAGAGCTTCTTAAGAGTGTAGATCTCCTGCTCAGAAACAAACAAAAATACTTTCAGAGATGGTAATATTTTAAGATGCACTCAATTTTAATGACATTGGTTAATTCATTCTTGAACTAAGTAAACTTGACTGCTTACCTCAGGGCTAGAGGGGTACTTACTGTGACCACTATGGGGTTAGAGGGTGTGAGAGTGGATATGTTTTATTTTTGTCTCCTAGTACCGACAACTCTGCAGCACGTGCAACTCATACAGATCAGCTGTTATTATATTAATTCTGACACATAAGTAACACAGATTTGTGAATGTGCATTATAGAGATGGTCTTCTTCAAATGTGGTACATATACATGTGGTACATAGGAATATGAAATTAAATTAAGACTGATGACATTCAAAACATTTAGTAAACTTTGTGATCTTGCCTCATAATACATAATGCATTTAAATACAGGGTGACAAACTCTGGGTTCTGGTCGATGAAAGGATATGGAAGAAAAAAGATCTTACGAAGTTATGTCCAGAAATGCATGGTTTCCTTGGTAGAGACCATTTATCCCATCACACATTGTTACAGAGACTGCTGTTTAATCTGTGCTGTTTCATGGAGCTATAGTTCCACTAAGTGTTGAAAATGATTTCCAGGTGCCTCAATGCATGCATGTATAAGCTGTAGCATTTTTGTCTCAGACATTCACATTGGCCAGGCTGCATCCCAACAGTGTCAAAGGCAGCATAAATACACTCCTCCAGTGTCTCCACATCTGGAATGGGCTCTGCATACATGATGCTTTTGAGATGGCCTCATAACCAGAAATTGCTTGTGTTGAGATCTGATGAATGAGCAGGCAATGCAACTGAACCCCTCATCTGATCCGTTGACCAGGGAAGATGAGTGAGATGAGTCCAAATGTTAATGGCAAAGTGGGCCAGGGCTCGATTATGTAGCAGTCATATAACCATTTAAATCATCAATGACACTTCTTCCAACAGAAGAGGCAAAGTCACCTGCAAGAAATGCTGATAGTTCCAGCCTGTTAGGTGACTTGGAAGGAGGACTGGTCCCAAGATACAGTTGCCAGTTAACCTGGCCTACACATTTCGGCTGCACCAATGCTGATGATTCACCGTCACCATAACATGAGGCTTCTGCATTTTAACCCACAGATTACTGTTATGGAAGTTGAAGATACCTCTCTGCATGAAGGTGGCCTTACCTGTGAATAGGATGGATGACACAAATCCTGGAATCATGGTTGCCTGGAGAAGAAATCAGTGAGAAAACTGCTCCCAATGTGGAAAGTCTGGCAGTATATATTTTCTAATTATCTCTGCAATGTTCTGCTTAACTGACACATCCCACATAATAATGTTTATCATGAACATGATAGTTACAACTGAAATAAAGACAATCATACATAAAATGCAGAGTAAAATTTCTTCTGTATGGGATGAAATTTACTGAATTATTTTAAAAAGGTGCAGGCATTTACTTATTCCTATTCTAGGGACTCCTGAATAAGTACGAGGGTAATCCCAAAAGTAAGGTCTCCTATTTTTTTTATAAGTACAGAACTCTGTTTGTGTGGCAGTTGATCACACTGTTATGACGAGTGCTTCATGTGCTATGTGTAAACAGGCACATGCCATGCTGAGGCACTCAATCTTGGCTTGGCAGCCATTGAGAATGGAGCTCTTGTTCGATGTTACCGGCAATTGCTAATTGTGTGCAGTTATTTGGTTTCTGAATGCAAAGGGCACTGCGCCGATTGAAATCCATCACCAATTGGCGGAAGTGTATGGTGAGTCATGCAAGGATGTCAAAAATGTTTGTAAGTGGTGTAGAGAGTTTGCAGCTGGTCGGACCAAAATTCACGATGAACAAAGGAGCAGGAGACCATCAATTTCCGAGGAGACAGTGTTGAAGGTTGAGCAAAGCATGCTTGAAGATCGGCGGATCACCCTGGATGATCTCTGCACATTGGTTCCTGAGGTTTCCTGAAGCACCGCTCACAGAATTTTAATGGAAACATTGAACTACCGGAAAGTGTGCGCAAGATGGGTGCCACAAATGCTAACTGAGGACCACATGAGGCAATGAGTTGATGCTTCCTGCGCATTTCTTCACCGCCTTGTAGCTGAACAGGACAACTTTGTGGACTCAATTGTCATGAGTGACGAATCCTGGGCATACCACTTTACACCTGAGACCAAGCAACAATCACACCAGTGGTGGCATCCTTCTTTGCCAAACCTGCGGAAATTCAAACAGACACAGTCTGCTGCTAAAGTCATGACAACCGTTTTTTGGGATCAGTAAGGGGTATTGTTGGTCGACATTATGCCCACTGGGACCACAATTAAAGCTGATAGGTACTGTGAGACTCTGAAAAAACTCAAACAGGCAATTCAGAACCAGAGAAGGGGAATGTTGAGAAAGGATGTACACATTCTCCATGACAACGCTCACCCGCACATCACTCAGCAAACCATTCCACTTTCAGTGGAACATAACCACCCACCCATCCTATAGTCCTGACTTGACGCCCAGTGACAATCACCTGTTCCCTAGGTTAATAGAACGTTTGGCCAGAAAGCAATTCAGCTCCGACAATGTGGTGAAGGAAGAAGTTCATAATTTTCTGAGCAGCGTGGCGGCAAGCTGGTATGACAGGGGCATACAAAAACTGCCACCTCATCTACAAAAATGCATCAACAGAAATAGTGATTATGTTGAAAAATAGCTAAATGTTCAAGCTGTAAACTGATGTAAACCATTGTAGAAATAAACAGGTCTACGTACTTATAAAAAAATAGGAGACGTTACTTTTGCGATTACCCTCATATCTAATGTAAAACAGTCTTTTTATAAATCAGTCTAAATGTATGTTTTGTTTCAAGCCAAACAAAATGAAATGTAGGACATAAAAATTTAAAATAAAGAGACAGGTGATTAAAAACATAAGTAGTACAAAATTTTGAGGAATGATTATAGTGAGCATTTGATATCAGAGGGAAGACATACTTGTGCTGTATAAAAAGATAAACACACAGACTTTCCTCATACACAAAGCAGCAACAGTTGTGAATGGTCTAGTTCTCTGGACAGCGTACTCTGGACTCATGTTCCCACATCTGTTCAGCTCAATCCATACAAGGTGTGATCAAAAAGAAAAATGAATTTTTAATTTCTTGGGCTTTATATATTTGATTTTCAATTTTTTTAATGTTGTTTGTAGACATGTTCCTGATCTATGTTTGCATTTTCAGGTGTTTTGAGTATTTAGTTTATTGGGAGTAGCTGAAAAGGTTATATGTGCTTTTGAGTGCTTGGCAAATATTTACTTTTGAAAAAGATGGGTCAAAGAATTTGCATTAAATTTTCCTTGGAAAATTGAATAAAGTGGAATACTGCATTCAGAATGGTGACTGTGGCTTTTGGAAAATCTATTACGAGTAAGACAAGAGTTTACAAGTGCTATAAAAATTTCAAAGAAGGTTAGTAAAATCATTGGGGGAAGTGGCAACAAAATGACTATTCACGTTGGTGTGTAGAATATGTGAGTGTGGCGATATATCATCTGACTTTCGGAAAAGCATCATCCACACAATTCCAAAGATGGCAAGAGCTGACAAGTGCAAGAATTATCGCACAATCAGCTTAACAGCTCATGCATCAAAGCTGCTTACAAGAATAATATACAAAAGAATGGAAAAGAAAATTGAGAATGCGCTAGGTGATGATCAGTTTGGCTTTAGGAAAAGTAAAGGGACGAGAGAGGCAATTCTGACGTTATGGCTAATAATGGAAGCAAGGCTAAAGAAAAATCAAGACACTTTCATAGGATTTGTCAACCTGGAAAAAGTGTTCGACAATATAAAATGGTGCAAGCTGTTCAAGATTCTGAAAAAAGTAGGGGTATGCTATAGGGAGAGACGGGTCATATACAATATGTACAACAACCAAGAGGGAATAATAAGAGTGGATGATCAAGAACGAAGTGCTCATATTAAGAAGGGTGTAAGACAAGGCTGTAGCCTTTCGCCCCTACTCTTCAATCTGTACATCGAGGACGCAATGATGCAAATAAAAGAAAGGTTCAGGAGTGGAATTAAAATACAAGGTGAAAGGATATTAATGATATGATTCACTGATGACATTGCTATCATGAGTGAAAGTGAAGAAGAATTAAATGATCTTCTGAATGGAATGAACAGTCTAATGAGTACACAGTATGGTTTGAGAGTAAATCAGAGAAAGACGAAGGTAATGAGACGTAGTAGAAATGAGAACAGCGAGAAACTTAACATCAGGATTGATGGTCACGAAGTCAATGAAGTTAAGGAATTCTGCTACCTAGGCAATAAAATAGCCAATGACGGACGGAGCAAGGAGGACATCAAAAGCAGACTCGCTATGGCAAAAAGGCATTTCTGGCCAAGAGAAGTCTACTAATATCAAATACCGGCATTGTATGGTAGTGAAACATGGACTGTGGGAAAACCAGAACAGAAGAGAATCGAAGCATTTGAGATGTGGTGCTATAGACGAATGTTGAAAATTAGGTGGAGTGATAAGGTAAGGAATGAGGAGGTTCTACGCAGAATCAGAGAGGAAAGGAATATGTGGAAAACACTGATAAGGAGAAGGTACAGGATGATAGGACATCTGCTAAGACATGAGGGAATGACTTCCATGGTACTAGAGAGAGCTGTAGAGGGCAAAAACTGTAGAGGAAGACAGAGATTGGAATACATCAAGCAAATAATTGAGGACGTTGGTTGCAAATGCTACTCTGAGATGAAGAGGTTAGCACAGGAAAGGAATTCGTGGCGGGCTGCATCAAACCAGTCAGTAGATTGATGACCAAAAAAAAAAAAAGATGCTGAAGATGATGAGTATCCTTGATGCCCTAGCATATCAGTTACTGACAACAATGTCGAAGAAGTAAGGAAAATTGTCCTGGAAAATCACCATCAGAGAGGTTACTGATATGTCAGTAAATCCTTCAGCTCAGGCCACACATTGTTTTGGCTGCTTTGGGCATGAGCAATGTAGCAGCAAAGTTTGCTCTGAAATTGTTGAATTTTGACAAAGAACAACAATATGTAGACACAACTTAGGAACTGAACTGTTGAAGTCAACAATGATCTAGAACTTCTAAGGAAGGACTTCTAAGGAAGGTTATAACAGGTGACAAAATATGCATATATAGGTACAGTGTTCAAATCAAATCCCAGTCATTCCAAAAGAAACAAAAGCCAAAATTGAAAAAAGTTCGACACATTCGATCACATGTGAAGCTTATACTACACAAAAAAAAAAAAAAAAAAAAAAAAAAAAAAAAAAAAAAAAAGTCTAGAATAAAATTTTCACTCTACAGTGGAGTGTTCATTGATATGAAACTTCCTGGCAGGTTAAAACCGTGTGTTGGACTGAGACTCAAACTTGGGACCTTTGCCTTTCGTGGGCAAGTGCTCTACCAACTGAGCTACCCAAACACAACTCATGCCCTGTCCTCACAGCTCTTTAATTCTGCCAGTACCTCGTCTCCTATCTTCCAAACTTCACAGAAGCTCTCCTGCGAACCTTGCAGAACTTGCACTCCTGGAAGAAAGGATAATGCGGAGACATGGCTTAGCCACAGCCTGGGGGATGTTTCTAGAATGAAATTTTCACTCTACCATGGAGTGTGCACTCATATGACACTTCCTGGCAGATTAAAACTGTGCGCGAGACTGAGACTCGAACTCGGGACTTTTGCCTTTCGTGGGCAAGTGCTCTACCAACTGAGGAGGAGTGCTAGTTCTGCAAGATTCACAGGAGAGCTTCTGTGAAGTTTGGAAGGTAGGAGATGAGGTACTGGCAGAATTAAAAAGCTGTGAGGACAGGGCATGAGTCGTGCTTGGGTAGCTCAGTTGGTAGAGCACTTGCCCGCGAAAGGCAAAGGTCCCGAGTTCGAGTCTCGGTCTGGCACACAGTTTTAATCTGCCAGGAAGTTTCAGTTCTAGAAGTGCTGCCGAGATTGGAAAAGTGCTGGCAGAAGTGTATTGTATCTGATGGGGATTGCTTTGAAGGGAAAAACTTGATGATGAGTAAATGAAGATTCTTTAAGGAAAACAAAAATTCCTGTTACTTTTTCATCACACCTTGTATCTGGGAACAAGCAAAAGCTGGCCACTTAAAAAGAATATTTGTAATTCAGAAAAAAAAGTGAGATGTGCAGTAAAAATGCAGTCCTGCAGACAAGCATTTGTTCACTGTAGCATAATGACAATGTACTCACTATGTGTATGTCAGAATATCATATTATGTCAGCAAGAGCAAGTGATAAACACCTACTTAATACACTAATATGTGTCCATGTGACAAGTTGAAAAGAAAATTTTTACACAAAACAGTGAAACCTCAAACTAGCAATGAGAGCTCCAGATGAAGCTGGCAAACGGTTTTCTAACAAGCTATAAATAATGAAATAACATCACTTAAAAGTATACCTCACAGTGACACATATATACTACACGAGTGAATGTTTAAAATATTAGACATTACATTGTAACATAAAATGTGTAATAATCATGATCTGCCAGTAAAATGTAAGCCTGTTATTTTGTATATACAGTTTATTTAAATCTTTATGCTATTTAATGTGACAAATGCAGTCAGAAAACAAATGTTACATCTGTCTTTGCCTGTCTGTCTGTAAAGTTGTTTGAAGCACCCAATACACTTAGCTTGAAATTATTAGCATGGGCAAAGAGTAAGTATATAAATAAATATTAAATGAAAATTTAAATAGTTGTGTGTTTCCATCTGCACTGAAATTCACAATCCCAAGCTATTGCACAAAAAGGCTGTGCTAAAATAACTGAAAGCTACTGACTGAACACTTTAATTCTGATCTGAAGTAAAGCACTTAGAAAAATTATTGCATGACATTAGAAAGCTTACTCATCAAAGAAAAGGTATTATGAGAAACATAACATGGTTTTAGAAAATGTTACTCACCATCATATGCCATATGTGATCGGTCTGTGCGCAACAGTGCATTGTATCAGTATGTTCCAAAATGCTGTGTGTGATAATGTGATTATTAAGGGGTTCATATCTTGGGTTTTTATTAATCACAGAGAAAAGTGATCAAGTGTTTTGGATAGTCCTTGGTTTAGTGACAATTTCTATACCTCTTTAAGTAAATCTTCCAGGCTAAGAGGCCGGAAGGTTTAATTTATGAAGAAGCCGGCCATGGAAGCCTACATGAGTTTGTATACCTATCAGAAGAACAGGTATACTGTAGCTATATTACAGTACAGAGTCAGAATTTAAACATTGCACACTTACTCCAGAACAGGCAAATTAATCAAATTGGTTGGTTCTTTTGCATTATGTGTGTTCTAGCGTACCATAGGCATCAGGTGGCTTATACAAGTACCCTTTCTTTTTATTAAATATAATTTTCCAGTTTTTGAAAATCTGCTACCAAGAAACATCTGAAAATCCACTATTGTGTACAGAAAGCACCAATTTACATTCACAGCAAACTATTGGAAATTTTACCATATGCTTTTAAGATGATTTTCTCAGGGAGCCTTGAAACTTTTTTTGATTATTATCTCTTACCTAGAGCTAGAGGTTCAAAGTTACCATACTTATGCATATAAAATATGCACATAATAACTGGCCTGAGGCATAAATGTAGTTTTAACTGACATAGTGAACACATGACCAGAGTTTTAGGGCCATCATAAGGGTTCTGAAATCACCAAACTACACTTTTAGTCAGCATTTTTTCACCAATAAAACTTTATGATGCACTGTCTCTCTATAACAGGCACTTCATATCTACATAAATATGCTCAAAGTGGTATTGCTGTGACAAAAAACGTGCTAAAATGGTCTTAACATGCCTGAAAAGAACTTGAAATGAATGCCAAAAATTATACAAAAAACAACTAATTCTGTAAAATATTTCTAATAACATTTTTGCTCTTTTAAGACACAAATTGTAAACTGTGTTTTTGATTAATTATGATCGATGGGCAATATATCCAGGAGGCCAACAATTTGTGTTAAGCTTACATCATGCATACATACTTGTTGTTTATATGTGTCAAAGTATATAATTGTTTTGAAGTATTAAATAAACTGTCAAAGCTTTACTGGTATATAGAATTCATTATATATTCAGCACATCCTGCTCTAGCAGGGAAAAGAAGGGAACCAATAGAAAAATGCCCATACCAGAACACAAAAAAGGCAAATGCATTCCTCTTTTGGTGTGTGATTTCATTAATACTGTATGTAATAGACCAGTAGAAAAGTGCTCCAACAGATGAACACATTCCTCATTAGAAAACTCTGACAGAAAAGTGGGAAATCAGCTGCCTCAATCCTCATTCCACTTTCCTCACCAAAAAATTGGCATGCATACATATTTGTGCTTTTGTGCCGAAAGAGAGTGCTGAGAGACAGTGAACAATGGAAAAGAGAGGAGGCAGTGTGCGTTAGAGAGAAAGAGAGAGGGGACAATGATGGTGTGAAAGGCAATGAAAGGAAAAGAGAGGTGGATGAAGACAATAGCAGTGGGAGCCATAGGGAGAGAAGATATTGATGGTGAGTGAGAGACAGCAGCAGTAAAAGAGAAAAAGAGTTGGATGGAAATAGAAGCAGTGGGAGCAAAAGAGAGAGGAGACATGGAAATGGAAAATACAGATGAGTGGAGACCATAGTCTGGACCGTCCCAGACCGATGAACTTTAACACATAGATATAGGGGAGGGCACATTTTAGACCAAAAGTTTGAAAATGTGGGTATAGAGAAAAAATACTTTGGACCCTCCAAAATTTCTGAGCTACTAAGGTGTGGTGGAGACACTGGCAGTGGGAAAGAAAGACTAAAGGAGATAGTTAATGAGAGAGAAGACAGTGGCAGTGGGGTACACCATAAATAAATGGGAGAAAAAGCAGACAATTGGAAGAGACAAATATAGACAGTGGCAGTGAGAGGCAGTTGCTGCATAAGAAGGCTTAATTACAAAGGGAAACTGGGTAAAAGGATATATAATGTTCTGTGTCAGAAAAGAACAAATATGTTTACATGCAATAATGTTTGGTGAGGAAGGTGGCATGAGGATGAAGTGCCTGGTTTCCCGCTTTTCTGTCAGGGTTTTCTATAGAGGAATTTGTTCACATGTCAGAGAAATTTTCCAGTGGTCTAGTATTAATGAAATCACGCAACATAGACAGGGGTTGCAAGTTTATTCTTAGATCCATCACATGCATCTCATACAATGTTTCATGAGATGTTACTTAATAAACTGGGAACTTACAGTATCAGAGGAAATGTTAAAATTCTCTTACAGTCCTATTTATGTAAAAGATATTGGGCTACACAGATTAAAAATCAGCAGACTAGCATTATAAGGAGTACAGCTTTAGTACAACTGTGTCACAGTGTGGTGTGCCACAAGAATCTGTTCTGAGGTCTTCATTGTTTATAATAAATACTAATGACTTCAAAAGACATAACTTAAACTTAAACTTCAATAAAATTAAGCTAATGTACTTTCAGCTAAATAGCAAATCTACTGAACTGCAATAGAATGTTCTGTCTGATGAGGGTACAGAAATATAACTAGATAACACCACTGCCTTCCTCAGTAAGAGCATCTGTCATGGGAATATCACATTGATCTTTGCTGCTGAAAATTAACAGTATGTTTTGCAATTTGTCTTGTGTGCTGCACACTGCTGGGAGTGCATGTATTCTGGATGTATCCACATGTGGGACTTTGCATTATGCTACATATGCTTGTTGGAGAGACCAAAGGAACATTTCAAGTTGGCAAGTTCAGAAAGGAATTTAATCTCCTCACCAGCTTTTCAGCAGGCACACAATCAATTAAACTGTTCATAGATACTCTGTAGCTATCTGCAGTTGTCTGCTTTAAAAGTTTACCTGTTGTCATAAACTCAATAGCCTGGATCCTACATGCATTTACAGTATGTAATTGATGCTTGTGACATAATTTAAATCCTACCATACTACAAATGGAACATAAATCACATGAAATTAAATGACCAGCATGAACCGATAGGCACTAAACCGTGAAAATATGACTCATAATTATACAGTTTAAGGGTTTTATAAATGAATGATATATCAAAATGTATATTACAGTGCACTTATATTGAATTAAATTATTTTGGCAATTGTACTTACTAAAAAAAATTGATGATAGTACTTACTAAATTGGCAATGAACTGGGTGTGGCCAGAGTTAGTTGACAAAAAACTTTTCTGAGTACCATATTACATCGAAATGTAAAAAACTACATTTGATAAATTAACATTTTGGCCATGGATTCAGTGATCTTCTGAGTCTGCATTATGACTTAATACAATACTCAGAAAACTTTTATTCCAAATTGGCAACCTAGTGAGATTTTTACTTTACACTGATATGAATCACATGCGGTTGAAAATAATTTCTAACACCCTTTTTTGTGTGTAATTCATTATTAAATTTTCATGTTAATTGCCACACACATTTATTGATAATAATACATATAGAATATATGTATTGCCATCTCCTATCATTTCTTAGAAGCACTGCATGACTGGTAAATATATGTGTTGCCATCTCCTATCATTTCTTAGAAGCGCTGCATGACTGGTAATGGATGCTGACCACTGGGACCAACTGACCAACTTAAACCCATATGGGTACCACATTTGTTTACACTATATGCAGCACAGAGCTTTATCTACATGTTTCAAAAACTTGATCTTGTCCAGTTTGTGTGCTAGAAGACAAAGTTTCAACATACTTTGAAAGTCCAGAAGTCCTACACATTTATGTAATGAAGCAACATCCATGCCTATACCTCAAAAGCCACTATGAAGTGCATAGCAAAAGGTACTTCTCATTATACGAGTTATTAGGGCATTTTCCTGTTCCATTCACATATGTAACACTGGAAAAATGTTTGCTTAAGTGTCTCTGTGCCCACTCAAATTACTGAGATATGGGTATGGAGCTGTAGTATATTCATCATTTAAATTTGGTTGTAGAAACATTGTTCTACAACCATTGTCCAGATTACAAGTACTCAACACAGCACTCATTCTTTTGAAATTCAGAGTTAGCAAAATGGTATCTTTTAAGTTTGCTGATGATATACTACTGCCATCAACTTTTTGTTCTAACAGAAGCATAGCTCTTTTAGCAATGTTGATACTTATTAGATTACCTCTTATTAGATTACACTTGTCAATCGTGGCTTTGGTACAGACAAAGTACATATAAAAATTCTATATTGTAATGTGACATAAAATGTCAAAACAGAAAGTGTCCATCACATCAGGATGAAAAGTTATGACCTGCAAGTTATATAACATAGTTGGATTTACTGTATAATTTTTAGGTGCTTTGTGTTTGAAAGGAGGATGATAAAAGTTAGTGCAGTGACCTTTTTTGTTCTGAACTTTAATGTGAACTTCTTTTTAAATATAATATGTGACATTAGTGTATTTTACATTGTGTATTTAAACCCTCCAGTCACATACATTTGCTTACTCTTCCTTCTATATTATCTCTAGTCTTCGAATTTTTCTTTTCTTTTTCAGGAATTGTTCTGGCTAAGTTAATTCAACAGAAAAGTGTTTTGTAGGCATTGAAAATACACCACGAAGAAATCACAAGGTGGATGTACAAACCATCCCGATTCATTTTGTTATATATGTGGTGAATTCACAGCAATAACCAATTTCTAACTTACTGTAGACATCATATCATTTATACTTCAAATGCAAACTGGGAGATCAGGACAAAGACTGGGCACCTCACATAACTTACACTAGGTGCAATTCTAAACTAACACAATGGCTGAAAGGAAAAAAAGAGCACTTACCATTTGGCATACTAATGATCTGGCAAGTGCCTGAAAATCATGTTGATATTTGCTATTTCTGTTTGACTAATGTAACTGGCTTTTCATTAAAGAATAAGAAGAATATTAAGTAACCTAACCTGCCCTCAGCAATTAGACCTGTTCCCTTGGTGAAGACCAGCCCGTTGCAACTTCTCCACTAATGGGGGAAGAAGTTACTACTTCTGGTCATTAATCTACAAATGCTGAGAAAGCACAATGTCAATCAAGAGAATAAGAGCACTTTCCAGAACAAAGCCCACATTTAATTATACAAGCAGACTTGAATGAAGTAGTTCATGATTTATACTTATCCAAGGAGCATGCATAAATTTTATCTTCACGTCTTAAGGAATGGAACTTACTTCATGACACAACAAGAATTACTCACTTTAGAGCAACGTAATAAAGATCTGATGACATATTACTGTATTGTGGGCAATATTTGTGCTTGTAGTGATGTAGTAGGATTAATGAAACAATTAAAGAAACCATATGATGCTGCTGAGTGGTACTTGCTTACTGATGCTTCCAAGACAAACTGAAGGCTGTACTATTGCATAATGGAATATGTTTCCATCTGTACCTGTAGGGTGCTCTGTGACTATGAAAGAGAACTACATGAATTTGTCAGAGATACTTGAAGCTATTAAGTATAAGGAAGAAAATTGGAAAACATGTGGTGATCTTAAGGTGATTGGTTTACTAACTGGTCTCCAAAGTGGTTTCACAAAGTATTGCTGTTTCCTTTGTCTTTGGGACAGCCATGAAACAGATAAACATTATACAGTTAAACAGTGACCACCACAAGAGAAATTGGCTCCAGGGAGGAAAAATGTGAAATATGTACCTTTGGTGGATTCTAAAAATGTTTTCCTTCCCCCTCTGCATATTAAGCCCAGCCTTATTAAGAATTTTGTCAAGGGAATGGACACAAATGCTAATAGTTTCATGTATCTATGTGAAGTGTTTCCTGAATTAAGTGATGACAAATTGGGGAGTTTTATTGGGCCACAAATTAGGAAGTTAATGCATGGTAAGAACTTCAAAGAAAAATTAAGTCAGTTAGAACTTGCAGCCTGGTGTTCTTTTAATGATCTTGTGGAAGGTTTCCTAGGGAATACAAGAGCAGAAAACAGTGACATATTAGCGGGAACTCTTTTAAAGAACTATAAAAATCTTGGATGCAGAATGTCACTCATTTAGATTTTTTCCTATCAGTTTGGGAGCAGTTAGTGACAAACACAGAGAAAGGTTCCATCAGGACTTTTTGCAAATGGAAAGCTGAAAGATGTATACATTATACAAAATGTACAGGTTGGTTATAACTAAACTTTCGCCATTTGATCCAGTGTAGATGGAAAACTGTTTACTGTGCAGGTAACTGGCTTTATAGGAATGATGTCCAGACTATGCACTGCAGGATTTGTGTAGTTTGCAGTGTTAGTGGCATGACTTGTCATTGGAGCTGGTACTAGTATGGTGACGTAGGGTTGAAACGCAAGCATCAGTGTGCACTACAGTTGCAGACAGTCAACATGGGTCATGACGAGGTGTGACAGGGCTTTACTCGCAAAGCTGTTTTATCAAAACAACATCAATAGTGCTGCTGATCTTTGCAAGTATCGATGCATATGCAGAGGTCCTCTTTTCACTCCAGGAATTGTGACATGATTTGGAAGTTCAAATTAACTGGCAATTGTAATTTGGGAAGTGCTTCTGGGAGGAGCCAGGGACCAATTGTACCTCTAATTGTTGAGGAAATTACTGTTGCTATGGCTGAAAATACTGGACACAATGAATAATCTTCAAGCAGTGTCACAACAGCTAAACATTCCATGGTTCATTGGTGTCCTGGATGGCTATAATGAAGGACCAATAACTAGTTATTTCCCCACACTTTGTAGAGGCTTTCCAAAACCTAGTGATCAAATACTTAGGTGGAGGGCAAATATTAATCTTGAAACACAACAGCTTAACAAAAATACTAGATTTCATGCTTGATGTGGAACAGATGGTTTTATCTCTACCCCAACCCACAGAACATGCTTAATGAAAATGATTATAATGAGGACCATGAAGTGTTGGAATAGGCCATAACTGTGTATGTGTGGGTGTGGGGTGGGGGGGGGGGGGGCAGGGGGCAGGGCAGGGGGGGCAAGGGGGGGAGGTGTTGTTATTCTTGCTCTGATTCTAGTTTCACATTGATTACTAACTTTACAATTGTCAAAAACATTATTGTCACTAGCCTATATGTGAAAACTTTGTGAATCAATGTTAACACTAATAAATCTAAATATTAACTAAAATTTCATAACATGAGGTGGGTACATTATTTTTTTCATTGGGAATACAGGCCGTTGAGACATGGAGGAAAAAACAAGTCAACCCCTTGAAACTGGTGATTTGTCTACAAAATTGATTTTCACAAACATCTACCTTTATCAAAATTTTGTGTCTATTCTTTGGGCCCTTATGAAGTCCCCATTGAACATTTACCTTTATCAAACTTTTTTGTCTATGCTTTGGGCCCTTATGATGCCGCCATTGGTCTTATTTTCTTAGGAACAGGTCGATATTGACCACATCTACATCTACATCTTCATAACTACTCTGCAATTCACACTTAAGTGCTTGGCGGAGGGTTCACCAATCTGCCTTCAGACTATTTTTGTAGTGTACCACTCTATAACTGTATGTGGGAAAAATGAACAACTAAATATTTCTGTACGAAATCTGATTTCTCTTATTTTATTGGGATAATAAGTTCCCCCAGTGACAATACAATATTTTAGCTTTCAGAGGAGATATGAAAATATGCCTTTGTTTTAATTATTGCCACCCCAACTCCCTTACCACAGCCATCACTTTCTCTCCCCTGTTTTATGTCAATAAAAAACAATCGGTCATTAACTTTCTTTGGCTTTTCTGATGTCCTCCATCAACATTATCTGGTAAGGATCCCATACCACACAGCAATATTTTTGCAGAGGATGGGCAAGCTTATTGCGGCAAGGCTATTTAGTAGACCTGTTGCATCTTCTAAGTGTTTTGTTCATAAAACACAGTCTTTGCTTTGCCTTCACCACAACATTACCCATATCATCATTTCAATGTTAGTTGTTCATGATACTGTAACTGTCAGACATTTAGTTGAATCAACAGCCTTTAGATTTGCATGGTTTACCATGTAACTGAACTTTAATGGATTTATTTTATTATACATTTGGATGATCTCACACTTTCCCTTATTTAGAATCAAATAGCACTTTTTTCACCATAAAGAAATCGTGTCTAAGTTATTTTGCAATTAGTTTCGATGTTCTGATGACAGGATCATCTGCAAAGAATCTAAGAGGGCTGCTCAGATTGTCCCTCAATCATTAATATAGAAACACTTCCTCGGGGAATGCCAGATAACACTTTTGTTTTACTCAATGACTTTTGTTCAATAACTATAGACTGTGACCTTTCTGACTGGAAATCACAAATCCAGATACACAACTGAGATGATACTCCATACACATGCAATTTGATTAAAAGTCTCTTGTGAGGAACAGAGTCAAATGCCATTTGGAAATCTAGAAACATGGTGTCAATGGGAGATCCCCTATTGAGAGCACTCGTTACTTCATATGAATAACAAGCTAGTCGCAATTCTCAAGAATGATTCCCTGCTGATTGTTAGTCACTAGACTGTTTCCTTCAAGGTAATTCATAATATCTGAATGCAGTGTGTGTTCCAAAATCCTACTGCAAATCAGTGTCAGTTGTATGAGTCTGCAATTCAAAGGATTATTCCTATTTCCATTTTTGAGTGTTGGTACACCCTGTGCAAGTTTCCAGTCTTAAAGTACTGACCTTTCATCAAGAATGCAATTGTACACAGGGTGAAGAGAAAATTCTACACTTGGCATTGGCATGTGGCTCATGCCAATTCAAGAAAAAAGTGTATCTAGCAAAACCTAGCCTGCCAATAGGTTTAATAGAAATGTGACTTTAAAAAAAACAAGGCTCTGGCTCTTCTTTAACTGTATGCAGCTTGACCAAGAACAGGTAGCATGACCTCTGCAACATGTTGGAGCTGTGCTGTTAGCTCAGTGAGATGAGTGACTGCCATGCAGAGTGATATGCAGACTCACTGATGTTCAAGTCATGTTCACGCAAAACTTTTTTTTCAGTTAAAACATCAAACTGTATCCAATTTACACCTTCATAATGCTGTACCTTGTGTATTTCTTTCTGTTACTGTTACCTTTATTTAAACATTAAGACATAGCATGAGCATATTACAAATGTAAATATCCACTTTGTTTCACCCATGACACACGTAAATCAAATAGAAAATAATAGTGGACACTGTAAAATCATCTGTATCCAACGAGGTACAAAAACCATAATAGGTAGGCTACACTAGATTGCACAATATACTACACACAGTAATTCCATTCTGTATGTTTGACATCCACAGCCAGTAGATACATGTATGAGCAGCATTCACTTTAAAGAAGATGTTCAAAGAGACCAGCTTGCATTTGCAAACACTTTGTCATGAACTGTATCATACTGTGCTGCACCTTATGCAACACACCTGCATCCACCATTGCCAAAGTGGCATGCATGCAATCTATTAGGTCATGTAGATCCATGAGTGGAACACTACAAATTTGTTTCTTTAAGTGTCTCCACAAATAAAAGTCAAGTGGATTAAGGTGCGGTAAATGTGGAGGCCAGAACATTGGACCTCCATGATGAATCCATTTCCCTGGAAATGCTTCATTTAAATAGTTTAGTAGATTCATTCCAAAACATGGCAATGCACCATAATGCTGAAATCATAGCTATTGACGAACACCAAGTGGAATGTTTTCTAATGCATCAAGTAAAGTATTGTAAAGAAATGTACAATTTAGAGGGCATTCAACTTGTCCAGCAGTAGTTAAGATCCAAAAGCACTCCTCCCACAACTGTAGCTCACAGCATGCCTGAACGCCACATTCGTTGGTGACATGTCGGTTAAGTTCTGCCCACAATGGCTGTCATTGAGGTTGAAAATACCTTCATGAATGAAGCTAGATTCATCAGCCCACATCACTTTGTTCATACAATGTTCATTATCTTCCACTTGGTGCAAAAGCCATCCACAAAACTGTCTTTGAGATACCTGGAACTGCCTTGCAGTATCATGGGTACTGTGCTGAGGCAAACAGTTTCAAGAATTGCATTCTTTGCTTTTGAAGAACTTCTAGACCTTGAAAGATCCCTATCCATCACTTGTGGATGAAGATTACCGCTTCCCAAAGGTGTTACTCCAAGTGACAAAAAATGTTCTTATCTGGGATGATGCCTTTGAGGGTACTATGGAGCATATGCACAAGCAGCAGCAGCAGCAGCTTGGTTATCAGATGCATTCAGCACCAAAAGTGTATTAAAGTATTCATTATTTGAATACACCACTGGGAAACCATCCTACATGAACTTCACAGGACCAATTATGGTCGTGCACTGCACAGTTAGTAGACACACACATGGCCAGCCGGTGTGGCCGAGGGGTTAAAGGTGCTACAGTCTGGAACCACGCGACCGCTACGGTCGCATGTTCGAATCCTGCCTCGGGCATGGATGTGTGTGATGTCCTTAGGTTAGTTAGGTTTAAGTAGTTCTAAGTTCTAGGGGTCTGATGACCTTAGAAGTTAAGTCCCATAGTGCTCCGAGCCATTTGAACCATTTGAGACACACACATGAAAGCTAATGGATCGCTCTCTCACGCGATATGGACTGTCATGTGATAGGCAGCTGTCATGTGATAAAATGACGTCCTGCTTATAAATGATAAGAAATAGGGAACAGATGTCTAGAAATAAAAAAAGGAACCTGAGGATGGTTTGAAACATAGCTTCAAGGTGGATGTGGGTTGACGTCCCAGCAATCTATTCAGTGAGCAATGAAGTCTGATACAATAGTGCAGGGTGGTACATGTTTTTCTGTATGTTCTGATGCACTGCACGATGTTACAGTGTTCCCAGTTCCTTGTTTTCATGTGCTTCAAAATGCACTTGATCTAATTTTGATAGACAGACTTTTGTCTGGAATCTGGATGAGGAACAGCATGCCAACCTCCAAGTGTGGCATTTTTTTTATTGATACATATAACTGCTACATATGGAGCCATTATATCAGCATACTCTGAAAGGAACCTAGTTGGTATACTGCCTGGACCTCAAGACTTGCCTGTATTAATTTAAGCTGTTTTACTATACTGAGGATATCTACTAAGTTATAGTATTCATGTTGCCACTGTTATTGTTTAGGTTGTGGAATATTTACTCTGGCATCTTGTAGTGCTACAGCGATGAAAATTAATATTACGACGATGTCAAACCTCATTTTCATGATTTAAAGAAGTATTCATGATATTAAAAATGTAATTATAATTTTATTATTTTCATTTTTGTGCTCAGTGTATCAAAGTCTTCCTAGTGCATGGAATAAATTAGCATTGTTTGTACTACGAAACTATATATGATTGTTAAGGGTTAAGCATGTAATAATTTGATGTAAGACATTTTGTTGAGTCTGAATTTTGTTCTCGTACTGGTCGGCAGAGAAGGAAAAGTTCCTTAATCAATGTGAAGGTATAAAGGCTGTAAAAAGGAGAGAGAGAGAAGGTGAATACAAGTTATTCAAAACAAATATCTCTAAAGTGTAACGTCTTGTGATTTCCTATAACTAAAAATTGCAAGGTCTAATCTGAGCCTGTCCTGAATAACAGAGAAGAACATTTATGTTATCATATATTTTCTTCGTTTGATCACGGTTGCGATTTGCATTTTTCTTTTTGTTATGTGACGTGTTATGAATATTTTCATTATACGCCCAAAAGTGCACACAGCTTTAATCGAACCTGCGTCTTTCGGAAACGATAACATTTAATCAGTACAATTATGCAAATACCGTCTAAATTGCAACCATGATCGCAAAAGTGTTTCCTGGACCAAATAATTCTTATAAAATGTGTATTCTCCAAAGCGAGCAGCATTGCACTATTGCTGACTCACAACAATTGAAAGAGTAAAAACAGTGCTTAAATAAAATTGCCACCTTCTAATAATTATTATTATCCCATTAAATAAATAAATAGCAATTCAGTGGCTATCCAATCAATAAACAGAGAGGGCAATTCAGTGGCGACCGTGACAGGACTAGCTTATACGTGTGTACTAATGTGTGTTTTTTCTATTTGTTTCATGCTGTAATGAGCGGAAATCTTCGACCACCCTAAGCACGATAATTTTGCTGTACCATTCCATCAAAAGGTTTTGCATTTCGTGAGTGTGTCCTCTTAGGAAGCTATAAGAGTCAATTATATTTAAATAGCTGTGAGAAGGATCAGTAAAATACAGCATCAAGTGTTTTCAGTAGAGGTTAACTGAACGAGATTGGAACTGAATTTTAATCAAACAAAAGTGAACATTTATAGTACTGATTTCAATCTGGTGCAGTGTAGTAATTATTTTATGTTTTGTGTGATGGAATAATTGATGTGTTGCGTGTGACGTTTTTCCGATTAGACTTGCACCCAAACATTTGCAAACATGGTGAAAACAGTGCGACGTGCAAGAAAAGCTACACAGCAGGAAGTAAGTATAGAACATTCAGAGGAGGAAGGAATAACTAGTGATGTAGAAATTGATAATATTTTTTCAGATCAGACAGAGGATGTAGAACAGGACACTAATATTAAAGTCAGTGATCCATCTGCTGTAGAACTCTCAGGCAGAATACAGACGGTAGTTCAAGTGCATACTGAAGCAGAACCACAAGAAACACCAGTTACAGTCAATTTACCACCGGTAGAGCCAACACAAACAGTAATGGATCCATTTTCTCTCTTAATGATGAAAATGGAACAAATGTTTAAAATACAGGAACAATCACAGATACAGCGTGAACAAGAAACTGCTAAACAGCTTGCAACTGAGATTAATAATAATTTAGATAAACGTATTAGCAGAGTAGATGAACGGATTAGGACCTTGGATGAACGCATCAGTCAATTAGATGAGCGTACACAGTTAAGCTTTTCACAGTTCTCAAAAGAGATAGATCAAAAGCTTGAAAACCAGTTAAAAGAACATGATCGCCAGCTGCGACAGCAAATAGATGCCCAGTTGTCTGCTATACAGAACAACATTTCAAATATGCAACAAACATACCATGACTTACCACATAATGTAAAGCAAGTAACCCAGGATGTGGACAAATTACAACAAACACACACTTCTTTGGTAGCAGAAATACGCAACATAAGTACACGTATAGAAAACCTTACGGTTGATAATCAAAACGTAATAGAACAAAAATGCAAAGAACAAGAAGAATGCATTGTGACCACATTCAACACATGGCTAAATGACAAAGACAAACAAATTAGTACTGTTATACAGAAGGAACTACCTGTGATGTTACAATGAGCAGGAACACAACTGATACATGAAAACAACACAAAGATTCATGAACTCCAGACTGAATTACAAAACATGCAGAAAGTGCTTAATGAAACACATCTCATAACAGTTCACCAGAGTGTGTTAGTATCACAGAAACACACCCTGATCATTATGAAATGCCTTTAACTGAAAGTAGGGGGCAGATGGGCAATAATTTCAATCCAACACATGGAGTAACATCCGTTTATCAAGACCATACACCATCATTGGTGAATCAGGATGCTTTAGTGAAGAGTTCACAGTTTCAGAAGTTTACCAATGATAAGAACGGACCCCATCCAATTGTGTTTATCAAAGGGATCTGCGGAATAATGTCAAAAAGTTGGAACAAAAGGGAGAAAATTGTCTTTACCATTACCCATATTCAAAGTGAACCAGCGTTGTTCGCGACACAGAAAGCTGAACAACGCAGCTCCTTTGATGAATTTGAACAAGCTTTTCTAAACAAGTACTGGTCGCGTGGGGTACAAGAACGATTAAGAAAAGAAGTTTATAGTCCTGAGTCATTTAATAGAAAAGGCAGTACTTTGCGGAAATATTTCGAAAAGTATCTGGACAAAGGGAAATATTTATCCACACCAATTCCTGAGTGTGGTGTTTTAAAGATATTAAAGGAGAAGTTACCGCGTGATCCAAAGGAGAAATTGTTTCACATTCCTGAAGACAACGTGGAACATTTTCTATCTGTACTGGACTCTTTAGATTTGGTTATCAGAGAGGACAGACACCATTATGGGAATAATTCGTCGAATAATGGTAATGGTAATGGCAACAGGCGAAACCACAAGAACAATAGTAATAGAAACACCTACTATGGGAATCAAAATAATTGGAATAGTCCGAATTATTCAGGATGGCAGAACCACAATATGAACACAAATGGACAGTACAGTAATACACTGAACCACAATTATCATCCACAGAACAATAGTGGACAAAACAATAACGCAAAAACTTTTCAAAGAAACAGAAACGAGATTTTAGAGCTAACGCCAATTACAATAATGGTAATTTTTCAAATAATCAGCAAAACATGCAACCACCACATAACTGGTCAACACAGAATTATGCACAACAGCAATGGCAGCAGCCTAGGCCACCGCAATATCACAACAACAATCATATACAACCCCCGTACAATACAAATATGTCAATTAACATGCAGCAGCATATGAATGTGCAGACATGGCAACCACCGAATCAAAATATCAAGATCATTGAGGTAAGTGAACCGCAACCATCAACCAGTACCAGTCAGTCAAACTAGATGCAACGACATTCTGCTCCCGTGTGACAGTCGCAGGGTGTCTAGGGGGCACTTGCGTGAATGATGTTAGTAATAACGAGCAACCAAGCATGCGGACAACCAGCTGTAGTAACAATGAGAATGTGTGTTGCATAGAATCAGCAGCGATTGGGTCGAACGACGCAAAAGATGCAGTGTGTAGGAATAATTCTGTTGATGTTGCTCAGCAACGTAGTTCAACTATGCAGATGTTAAGATATAATGACGGAGTCGATATACGAGAGGAATTATGCCAAGATTTTTGGAAGAAGTTTAATTTGTTTGAATGGGAAGTTGTACAAGCAGCTATAGTTTGTGATATTTATGGTATTCAAACTACGGTGATTTTAGATACTGGAGCATCTGTTTCTGTGCTGAATGAATCATTCCTTCTTCACTTAAAGAAGATTAGAAAGATTCCAGTTTTTCCAGTCACTGATTGTCGAGGTACAGGAGCCATTAGTCAGAAAGCCCAACTAATTCGGGAACAGACACGGATTTGTATTAATTTTGGAATGGGAGCCAAAGAGTGCACCTTCCTTATTGTAAAGAATTTAGCCATTAACTGTCTCCTCGGATTAGATATTTTGCAAGAGATGGAAACTATAATCGATCTCGCAAAGGGTGAATGCAGCATGTGTTTTGGTGACACGAGAGTCAAGTTAGACTTGGTAAAGACCAAAGAATTGAATGGCAAATATTGTCAAATTTTAAAGATAGAACCGATTCACGCACATTTATGGCGGCTTCAAGGTAGTTTCAATTGCAGTACATTCCAGGTCATGGAAGATGTGAAGGACGAGGAGAATATCCACCTCTCTGAAATAGTACAAAAAGTACAATAATCCTCTGGTCTTGACAGTCTGCAACAAAAGCAATTATTAGACACACTTACTAATTATCGTAAAGGATTTTTGAAAAAACCTGGACTAATTAGAGGTTACGTGTATGACATGCAAGTGTTTCCCCATGAAATTTACTGTCATCAAATGTACTCAATACCCAGAGCGAAAAGGGAAGCAATGACAAAAGAAATTAGACGAATGCTGGAATGGGGAATTATTGAGACCTCGTTATCACCATATAGTAACCCACTTTTACCGGTAATGAAATCCGATGGAAGTGTAAGGTTGGTTCTCGACACTCGCCAGATTAATCAAACTATTACAGAAGTTCCATGGGATAAAGTATGTATTAAGCCTCGACCTCCGCGCATCATACTGGCAGTGGTCTTAACGCCAAGATCTAGGAAATATACAGCATTTATTTATAGAGGAAGAAGCTATCAATTCAGAGTATTGCCATTCAGATTGAATGTCAGTGCCGGAGCCTTTATTAATGCGCTTGACACTGTCCTAGGCCCGGATTTGTTAGAGCAAGTTACTGTCTATGTGGATGATTTATTGATTGCTTCACCAACGTGGGACGAGCATATCAAACTAATTAACTTGGTGTTAGGCAAATTTGAACTTGCAGGTGTTACGGTTAACCTTAAGAAGTCCAAGTTAGGAAAGACGGAGATGAAGTTTCTAGGACATATAGTATCATCAGAAGGAATCTTCCCGGATAGTACGAAACTCGAGGGTATCAGAAAGTGTCTATATCTGGCCAACAAAAGACAATTAAAGGCATATATGGGTCTTGTATCCTTTTTCCAAAAGTTCATGCCTAATCAATGGCTTAACAGTGAACATCTATTGGGGCTTCTGAAAAAGAATGCGCCGTGGGTGTGGACTGACCAGTGTGCACGTGATTTCGACACGATCAAGCATTGCTTGTTAAATGCTGAAATCTTGCACCATCCAGATCTCAGTAAGGATTTTTGCATAACCTCAGATGCTTCATGTACTGGGTTAGGTGTGTGTTTATTTCAGACAGAAACAGTAGACAGACACGAGCAAATAAAAATAATCTTTCGCAAGTCGTGTATTATCAGAATGCGAACGCGCATATTCCACTACAGAGCTTCAAGCATTGGCAGTGGTATGGCGTTTCGTAAATTTCATTATTATGTTTATGGTAAACACGTTCGGGTATACTGTGATCATCAGGCTTTGAGTTTCCTGCTGACCTGTAAACTTCTCCATGCACATTTGGCAAGATGGACATTAGCGTTGCAGGAGTATGATTTCCAGATTATTTACAACAAAGGAAGTAATAATATTGTGGCAGATGCTTTGTCTAGGCTACCCCAAGGTTCACCTCAATTTAGTGAACTCACAGAGCAAGCATCAGAATTTAAAGTGATACTAATGGCGGACAATGTTAATCGTAAATATTTTTTAGACATGTGTAAAAATATGGCACAAAAACAGGATATAGATAATATTTGGCACAAGATCAAGGATCAACTGAGGATGGATCCTACTTCGAAATTGCATAAATATTACATGTTACATCAGGATGTGTTATTCTTTAGAAGACATGAGGATTCACGAAACTGGCTAGTATGTATTCCGCAGCAATGTGAACAAAAGTTAATAATATATACACATAATGTTTGGGGTCATTTTGGTTCAAGGAAGTGCCTGGCGAAACTAAGAATGTATTGTCATTTTAATAACATGTATAGAAAGATCCTATGGATGAAGCGAGCATGTGACATTTGCCAGCGCGTAAAGCCGTGTGCTTTATCATCGCAGACATTAATGCAGTCAATTGTTCCAACTGCTTCGTGCCAACTTTTATGTATTGACATCACTGGACCTCTGCCAACTGCCAGAGGAGGGGTCAAATACCTCATAGCAGTGCTAGATAACTTTACTAAGTTTGTAAAGCTATTTGGTACAAAAACAACAGCCACAAGAACAATAATAAACCGATTGGAAAATGATTACATACCTAATTTCGGAACGCCAGAAACATTACTCTCTGACAATGCCCCAAATTTTACGAGTGTTACCTGGAAGAAATTCTTAGAGAAACATAATATAAAACCAATTTTCATTTCGAAGTTCCACCCCCAAGGTAATCCCACGGAATGTGTGTTCCGCGAGTTTAATCGCTTTGTGAGAACGTACTGCTCAGCTAAACAAACTAAGTGGGTAGAATACATAGAGCCATTTGAAAGTGTTGTAAGCTACATACCACATTTATCGACAGGTTTTACTCCAGCAGAACTCACATTAAAAACAAAAGAGAACAATAGTTGGGTCAACCCACTTCCAAAACTAAATACCGAACCAGAAGACTGGGAGGACAAAGTTAGACAAGCATTGGTCACAATATACGAGAATGCACAGAAACGGCAAGAATCACACAACCGGAGACTACAGAATACTCAACAATTTAACGTGGGAGATATTGTGTTAGTAAGGAATTATCCGAAGTCATCATTATTAAAGAGAAAAATAAAGAAGTGGTTTCCGTTATATTCAGGACCATTTGTGATCTTAGGTACACCACATAAAAAATAGTTATTTCTTGGTCTATTCCAACTCAAATAGACAGAAAGGACTATACAATCACAAAGACTTGAAAAGATATGTATCTTAAGTACAGTAGATGATCTTTTACGTGTGTCGTAACGAGGTGAACTCAAACATCAAAGACTCAAGTACTGTGCGAGTAGGCTAAGTGACAATTATTAATTAATGGACTAGTGTATAAGTATTTCATGGACACACTGCGATGTGGCGTGTGGGAGAATAGGAACATACAACATTGGAAGCATCAGTAATGCTTGGAGGAAGAGACTCTCAGAATACCAATTAGCTGTAAGAAAATTTCAGCTCCAGTTCGATGGAGAAGAGGATGCCGAGCTGCAGCAAGGAGAAGAAGAATTGCTTCAAGATGATTACACCCTAAGACACTTAATCAAACACAATACAAACTTGTATATAAAAACAAAGATGAGGTGACTTACCGAACGAAAGCGCTGGCAGGTCGATAGACACACAAACAAACACAAACATACACACAAAATTCAAGCTTTCGCAACAAACTGTTGCCTCATCAGGAAAGAGGGAAGGAGAGGGGAAGACGAAAGGAAGTGGGTTTTAAGGGAGAGGGTAAGGAGTCATTCCAATCCCGGGAGCGGAAAGACTTACCTTAGGGGGAAAAAAGGACAGGTATACACTCGCACACAAGCACATATCCATCCACACATACAGACACAAGCAGACATATTTGGTCTTTAAATATGTCTGCTTGTGTCTGTATGTGTGGATGGATATGTGCGTGTGTGCGTGTGTATACCTGTCCTTTTTTCCCCCTAAAGTAAGTCTTTCCACTCCCGGGATTGGAATGACTCCTTACCCTCTCCCTTAAAACCCACTTCCTTTCGTCTTCCCCTCTCCTTCCCTCTTTCCTGATGAGGCAACAGTTTGTTGCAAAAGCTTGAATTTTGTGTGTAAGTTTGTGTTTGTTTGTGTGTCTATCGACCTGCCAGCGCTTTCGTTCGGTAAGTCACCTCATCTTTGTTTTTATATATAATTTTTCCCACGTGGAATGTTTCCTTCTATTATAACAATACAAACTTGTTGAGATTTAGTAAACTTTCAGGAACTTATGTGTGTGAAACTATGAACAGTGAACAGAACTGCATATTTCACAGAACAGTAGGATATTGTGACTTTAGAAAATAAACGTTTCATTTTGTTGATTGTTAACTATTTTGAACTCACTAGGGTGAGCAGGTTATGTTATGTTTTGTTCTTTCAGACTGTGTACAGGATACACTTACAACATGTGAAGTTTACGTGAGTTACATATAGGTTTAACAAATTTTCCACCGTAAGTTAGTGCTCGGACTTGCATGAGCTATAAACCAGGTCGAACAAGATGTTGTCCATGACTGAACAGATCATTACACAGACAAACATATACAGACTTGTGTTTATCACTGCACAATTCTTTGTAAGACCAGGAGCACCTTTTCGAGAAAATATATGACTTAGGATTTGCTTTTATATTGTAAATGACTACAATTATGTACTTCATGTAATATGTACAATCATTCAGTTATTTATCATTACGTAACTAGACTGTGTAAAGGCATTCTTATGGGTAGCACAAGGACTTTACCTTGTCAGACTTGATAACTGTAATCAAGTGACTATGTGGTGGAGTGAACATGTCACAGATGACCTATGAACAAAGACTTCCTGTGAACATTATCCTCTGCGCGTACGAACTTTATTTCACTGGCGAAAGAGTGGAATTTAACACAAAAGTGGACACTCAATGAGTGCGTTGTGTTACCATGATTTCGTTTTCAAATTTTGTGCTACGAGTGTTTAGTAATGCCAAGTATTCAGAGTGTTATTGGGACCACATGTGTGGACGTAACATTCCAGGCAAACTAAAACTCAAGATCAAGTGTTTTTATCGATCAGTCAGCAACAGTGGTGAGTCGTAACAGTGTTGGGAACTGCTACTGACTATATCATTAAATCCGTTGCAGAACTGTATAAATGTTGGAACATAATTACATGATCCTTTAATTGCAGATAGTCAGTTACCGTGAAATATGATGTAATTTAGATGTTAATTTAAGGAACTGATACTGCTGTTTGAATTTCATGTGACTGTATGCTGGGATGCTGAGCACACGTGTCGGTGAGGGCAGCATACTGCAGCAACATCATCCATCATCCCTTGCTGCACCCTGCCACGTCATCGCAGTCCATCGCAGTCCATCGCAGACTTACCTGATGGGGCAAGACATCGATGTTGCAGTACACCAAGTCGCCAGCCGTCATCACCAGCAGGACTATCACGAATTTGTACCATTATTAAATGTCATACGAAGTGAATATTCAAATGCTGAAAATTAAAAAAGAGGGTATGGAAGATGTGCTCGCTCCGCCATGGTTTTTTTCTGGGGTTTTTCCCATTGGCCTTTGCCTGAATGGGGGAGCATAACTCAAAATCCCTGAGACTTAAAAGTAAACAAAGCACATGCTTCCAAGTGAAAGAACACAGTGAACTTTAAACAGAACAGACAAGGAAAATAAGCCTGCTTGGATGTCCAGTCAAACAAGTGTGACTGTACATCCAAAGAGGGCAATGTAGTGCTACAACGATAAAAATTAATATTACGATGATGTCAAACCTCATTTTCATGATTTAAAGAAGTATTCGTGATATTAAAAATGTAATTATAATTTTATTATTTTCATTTTTGTGCTCAGTGTATCAAAGACTTTCTAGTGCACGGTATAAATTAGCATTGTTTGTACTACGAAACTATATATGATTGTTAAGGGTTAAGCGTGTAATAATTCGATGTAAGACATTTTGTTGAGTCTGAATTTTGTTCTCGTACTGGTTGGTAGAGAAGGAAAAGTTTCTTAATTGATGTGAAGGTATAAAGGCTGTAAAAAGGAGACAGAGAGAAGGTAAATACAAGTTATTCACAACAAATATCTCTAAAGTGTAACGTCTCGTGATTTCCTATAACTAAAAATTGCAAGATCTAATCTGAGCCTGTCCTGAATAACAGCGAAGAACATTTAAGTTATCATATATTTTCTTTGTTTGATCACGGTTGTGATTTGCATGTTTCTTTTTGTTACACGACGTGTTATGAATATTTTCATTATACGCACAAAAGTACACACAGCTTTAATCGAACCTGCGTCTTTCGGAAATGATAACTTTTAATCAGTACAATTACACGAATACCGTCTAAATCACAACCGTGATCGCAAAAGTGGACCAAATAATTCTTATAAAATGTGTATTCTCCAAAGCGAGCAGCATTGCACTATTGCTGACTCACAACAATTGAAAGAGTAAAAACAGTGCTTAAATAAAATTGCCACCTTTTAATAATTATTATTATCCCATTAAATAAATAAATAGCAATTCAGTGGCTATCTAATCAATAAACAGAGAGGGCTAATTCAATCTTTTGTGAAGGAATTACAGAAAATTGTGTTTAGTAACTCTACTTTAGTGGTGCTATCACTGGTAATATTATCGGTAGTTTCTTGAAATGAATATATTTGTGTCTTGCTGCTAATGTACTTTACATATGAGCAGAATCTCTTTAGAGTTTCTGCCACATTTCGAGAGAGAGTTTCATTGTATACACTAAATGTCCTAGGAATTTTACTTCTTTCTTAACAAATTCAATTTTGAAATCATTTCATATTTTGTTAAAGTTTGACATTGATCACACAGACTTAGACAATAATCCTCCCACATCTTAGTAGCTACATAAGGTCTTCAACATAAGTAGTAATCTGATCTTTAATTTCTTTCCCAACACTGGTTACAGTGTCTTGATAAATACTACCACGAATATATTTAATCTGAATGGGACCAGCTTAGATTGGTAACAGTGTTCACTGAATAAGATGTTTCATATTTTCTGTTCTCTTTTGCTAAGGGAAGCTACCAATATCCATTAGTCAAGACTAACCGTGAACTAAGCTACTGAAAAATTCTGCAAAATCTCGGGCATATATTTCAGTCAGTCAGTTTCTGTTTTAATGATCTGGTTAAGTATCCTGGCATATAGTATTACCATACCACTTTCATCCCTCTTACATATAATGACAATAGGATTGTTATACAGACTCAATGCTCTTTCTATACTATTCCAGACTAACAACCACTGCTGTTTTTCCTCACAAGGGAACCTCCCCATCGCACCCCCCTCAGATTTAGTTATAAGTTGGCACAGTGGATAGGCCTTGAAAAACTGAACACAGATCAATCGAGAAAACAGGAAGAAGTTGTGTGGAACTGTGAAAAAAATAAGCAAAATATACAAACTGAGTAGTCCATGCGAAGACAGGCGACATCAAGGATGATCTGAGCTCAGGAGCACTGTGGTCCCGCGGTTAGCGTTAGCAGCTGTGGAATGGGAGGTCCTTGATTCAAGTCTTCCTTACAGTGTAAAATTTTATTTTTTATTTTCAGACAATTATCAAAGTTCAGACACTCACACATAATCAACTTCGATCTCCAAAATTCCAGGGCATATTCGGATTTGCTTGGACATATGCAGGATTTGACGGTCTACACACGGAAAAATTTGAAAACGTTAAAAACATATGTTTTGACAGAGCACAGGGAAAAGTGTGTGACTGTGAAAATGTTGGCTTCATTTGTTGCAGTTTATGTGACAAACTCTTATATTTTCATCACTTTTTTTGGGAGTAATTCTCACATCCACAAGAAAACCTAAATAGGGCAATGTAGAAGAATCTTTTTACCCATTCGCCAAGTGTACAAGTTAGGTGGGTCGACAACATATTGCTGTCATATGACGCACATGCCCTCACCAGTGTCATATAGAATATATCAGACGTGTTTTCCTGTGGAGGAATCGGTTGAACTATGAGCTTGCGATCAAATGTTTTCGGTTCCCATTAAAGAGGCATGTCCTTTCGTCTACTAATCGCACGGTTTTGCAGTGCGGTCGCAAAACACAGACACTAAACTTATTAGAGTGAACAGAGACATCAATGAACGAATGGACAGATCATAACTTTGCGAAAATAAAGAAAAACTTTTCATCTGAGGGGAGATTTAAGGACCTCTCGTTCCACAGTTGCTAATGCTAACCATGGGACCAAGGCGCTCCTGAGCTCAGATTATCCTTGATGTTGCCTGTCTTTGCATGGACAACTCAGTTTGTATATTTTACTTATTTTTTTCATAGTTCCACACAACTTCTTCCTGTTTTCTCGATTGATCTGTGTTCAGTTTTTCAAGGCCTATCCACTGTGCCAACTTATAACTACATCTGGGGGGGTGCAATGGGGACGGTCCCTTGTCAGTAACTTTTTGTCTGGGTAATAGCAAAGTATAAAATTTCATCCCAAATGGTTTATGGTCAGTTACTTTGAAAAGACACTCTGTGTCTAAACTTTTTTATCTTTCCTGGCTTATTAGGAAATATTTTTGATCCACCACCAAGATGTCTAATAATTTTGTTTTTCTTCCTCAATGATACTTTCGAATTTCTGAAACTTTATCCTAATTTCCTGTTTTGTTTTATGATCTTCTATGCTATATTCCCCAAGACCCATCTGACTAAATTTCCACTGTATATTTTCTCTAGCATACCTCAATTTAATTTTCTCATTGCAGTAATCTTCTCAGGCCCTTTTCCTTAAAACTCTACACAGACATTATCAGTTCCTTTACACATAGTTTATTATCTACAAATGTAACAGGACCTCATGAAGAATTAGATTTTGTGGTTAAAACACCTCAAAATGAAGTACTAAAATTAATTTGATGAAAAAAGAGAAATAAATAAAACAACTGGCATAAAAAATGAATTGACCCAAATTGTACAGGCTACTCCCAAGAGTTGAAAGACCACATTCCTAGTGTTTCCAAAATTACAATTTTGTTTACTTTTACTTTACTTTACACGTGGCTAAGGCCTTATCGACCATACACCTGCTCTACGAGCCTCTTCCAATTATTTCTATCCAGGGAAATTGTTGTCCAATCAGAGTTGATGCCCATCCTAGCTGCATCTTCCTGGATATTCTCCATCCACCTAATTTGAGGTCTTCCTCTTCTTCTCTTTCCTTCTAATTTCTTAGTGGATGCTATTTTGGGTAGTCTGTTCTCCGGCATCCTTGCTACATGACCAGCCCAGTTCAGTCTTCTCTTCTTTAACATTTCCACAATGGTACTATGTTTGTACAGCTCCCGTAGTTCTTCATTTTTCCTTATCCTCCACTCCATGACATTTTCATCGAAGATTGGTCCAAATATTTTTCTTAGTATTTTTCTTTCAAATATCAACAGTTTTTCTTCATCTTTTTTCCTGAATGTAATAGCTTCACATCCATATAATGCTACTGGTACAATAGTTGACTGATAAAAACGGATTTTGAATTCAGTACTAAGTGATCTCATCCTTAAAATTTTGATACAGCTGTAAAAAGTTCTATTAGCTGCTGCTAGACGGGCGTCTATTTCTATTTCTGCTCTATTGTCTCTGCTAAAAAGACTCCCTAAGTACTTGAAGTGGTCAACTGCCTTGAAAGTGAGGCCATTTACGGTCAGTGGTGTATTCTTTTGGAGTTTTTTACTTACGACTAGATATTCTGTCTTTTCTTCATTCACATGAAGTCCAGCTTTCTCAGCTATTTTGTAATAATTTTGCATCATCCTGATTAATTCATCTTTTGAAGTGCTTATTAAGGCTACATCATCTACATAAGCAAGTCTAGTAATGTTCTGTCCCTGCAGTTGGATCCCTCGTGGATTAGTTTTGGTGAATTCTCTATCAATCTTCTCTAAGATAATATTAAATAGAATAGGTAAGATGGCATCCCCTTGTCTCAGTCCAGTGTACACCTTAAAATTTTCAGTCTCTCCTGCAGGTGTCTTAACTTTGCATATGGTTTCTTCCAAACACATTTTAACTAATTTGATTAATTTTAATGGTATTTCAAATTCTTTCATGGTGTTTAAGAGTGTCTGTCGGTGTATGCTATCATAGGCCTTCTTGAAGTCTATAAATAGAATATGGATATCTACATTAAATTCCCATGCCTTCTCATTTATTTGTCTCAATGTGAATAAGTGATCCAAAATGGATCTGTTAGTGCGGAAACCACATTGGTAGTCCCCAATCAGTTCTTCGGTTATGGGAATCAGTCTGTGTAGTATACACATCGACAAAATTTTATACGTGACATCGAGTAGGGCAATTCCTCTGTAGTTATCACAGACAATGGGATCATTCTTCTTAAAGATGGGGCATATAATTGCAGTTTTCCAATCGGCCGGTATGTTTTCTGTCTCCCAAATTGTTTCAATTAAGGAATGTAGTTCTATTTCCAATTGTGGTCCTCCATTTTTTAAAAGCTCAGCATATACCTGGTCTTCCCCACAGGCCTTGTTGTTCTTTAATTTCTTTATTGTTTGTCTTATTTCATTTACTGATGGTGTGGTGACTTGTATATCAACTGTATCTGGTTCTTCAAACGTAAAGTAATATTGTGGATCATTGCAGTTGAGCAGCTGTGTAAAGTATGTCTTCCATGTTTCTTGTACGTCATTCTTGTTTGTAAGTATTTTCCCATTATGGTCCTTTATAAACTGTTCCCTTTTAGTGAATTTTCCCAAGGACTTTTTTATATTCTGGTACATCTGCCTTGCTCTGTGATGCTTGAAATCATCCTCCACTTCTCTTACCATGTTGTTGTAGTGTTTTCTCTTCTCTTGTCTTAGAGTTCGTTGTGTTTCCTTGCGGATTTTATAGTATCTCTCCTTTAGTGTAATATTGTCCATGTCTTGTAACCATGCCTTCCTCGCATTTTGCCTCTCCAGTACTCTTTCTTGGCACTTTATATTAAACCAGATTTTGTTAGTTCGTTTTCTTTTACCTATAGTTTTGGAAGCTACATCTTGAATACTGTTTCTGAGGTGTCTCCATCTACTTTCCACGTCTTGCTGGTCACTATGTGTCAGTCTAGATTCCGATAGGTTAATTTCCATTTCTTTCCTAAAGTTTTCTTTTATTTTTTCTTCTGCCAGATTTTCTACATCATACCTTTTAATTTCAACCCTATTTGTACTTTGTTTCTTTTTTAGCTTTATTTTCATTTGAGCTATGATTAACATATGATCTGTCTCACAATCTGCTCCCCTAAAAGTTCTAACGGCTTTAATACTGTTTTGAAATCGTCTTTGGATGGCGACATGGTCAGTCTGGTTCACTACTTTTCCATCTGGTGATATCCATGTCCCTAAATGAAAGTGTTTGTGTTGGAATTTTGTGCTGCTTAATGTGAGACCATTTGCCATTGCAAAGTTTATGAGTCGCACACCATTCTCTGAACTTTCATCATGTAAGCTGTAATTCCCAATGGTTGGTTTGTAGATTTCTTCTTTTCCTACTTTGGCATTAAAGTCTCCTAACACTATTGTTACGTTATGTCTACTTATTGAATTATATGTCTGTTCCAGTTGACTATAAAATTCTTCTTTCACGTCATCTTCCTTATCCTCTGTGGGTGCATGAACATTTATAAATGTAATATCAAACCACTGAGCCTGAATTGTAATGTGTGATATTCGGTTATTAATTGATTTGAATTCCTTTATTGTGTCATTTGCTGTTTTATGAATGTAAAAAAAAAAAAAAAAAAAAAAAAAATCACAGTTTTGAAGAGAAATTACAGAAGGGGTTGTGAAAGTTCTCCTCCTGTTCAAGTGACATTTCATTTCTTTATTTTCCAGTTTTACAATTTTGTACTGAGTCTTCAGATATAATGTAGAATTCAGTGAGTAAAATGGTGTTGCAGAATGCACACAGTCAGGAGGAAGGTTTCAGTTTCCTCCCCGGTTGAAGGAGCCGGTGAACCATATTATGGGACTGCCAGTGGACTGTGGTTTGAGGCACTAAGGCTACACATAATGCCTGTTATGTATTCAACAGACTTAGAATTCGAAAATATTTTAAGGAAATTGTGAAAATAGTAGTACTGCATCTAATGAAGTCTGTGTTCAACACTCTTAGAACTAGAAAATCATTTTAATGAAATAGTGAAAATAGTAGTATTTCATCTAATGATGTACTCATACTAGATGTAAAGATGGATGGAAACGTGTGAAAATTTGGAGCACATGTAACCAGATGATATGCACTGAGAGCAGAGCCAGATGAACAATCCACAAGAGATGTGTTTGGTGTACACACAAATGATAACTGTCATCACAGAAACCAAAGAGGTTAGAATAAGGGGATATGCGCTTACACCACAGAAGTGAAGCCACCTCAGTTTGTACTCTGCTGTTTTGGGAGTATCAAAACATTGGTGTCAGGTCTGTATTCATATTGAATTGCAGTGGTATTGTGTGTTGAATTTTTTTTTTTTTTTTTAAAAAAAAGGTTAACTGTATTGCCTAAAGGTGTACAAACACAATTGGAAAACTAGCTGTTGCTTTCCACAAGTAAATATTGTAATTAAATTAATACTTATATCTTAAATACAGGCTGTTCATTTTTACATTTATATTTGATCTGCATCTTCTACTTTTCATTTGTATGATGTATAGTTTCCCGAAGGACCCTGCAATGAGAAAGTTGTTGATCAAGACAGTGCGATGCAATGACCAACAGATCATATCAGAATATGTTCTGACCATTTCTGTGAGGCAAATAGTGATAGAACATTGTTATTGTGCATTCGGATAAGAGATGGTGCTTTCCCATCATTTCCTCCATACTTGCAGAATGTGAGTTGTACTAGATGTTTCTGAAATGACTAACTGATACCTCACAACTAGGTATGGGATGGCTTTAAGGGAAAAATGTGGAAGGAGGACCAACATGTTAGTCATTTGTTGTTTCACATCATATACCGGGTGATCAAAAAGTCAGTATAAATTTGAAAACTGAATAAATCACAGAAAATGTAGATAGAGAGGTAAAAAATGACACACATGCTTGGAATGACATAGGGTTTTATTTAAAAAAAAAAGCCAAAGTTCACAAAATGTCCGATAGATGGCGCTGGACAGCAAAACGTCAGTGACTGCGCATGACAATCGTCATGCTTGGCCTCCCAGGTCCCCAGACCTCAGTCCGTAAGATTATTGGCTTTGGGGTTACCTGAAGTCGCAAGCGTATCGTGATCGAGCAACGTCTCTAGGGATGCTGAAAGACAACATCCAATGCCAATGCCTCATCATAACTCCGGACATGCTTTACAGTGCTGTTCACAACATTATTCCTTGACTACAGCTATTGTTGAGGAATGATGGTGGACATATTGAGCATTTCCTGTAAAGAACATCACCTTTGCTTTGTCTTACTTTGTTATTGGTATTCTGATCAGATGAAGCGCTATCTGTTGGACATTTTTTGAACTTTTGTATTTTTTTTTGGTTCTAATAAAACCCCATGTCATTCCAAGCTTGTGTGTCAATTTGTACCTCTCTATCTACATTATTCCGTGATTTATTCAGTTTTCAAATGTATACTGACTTTTTGATCACCCGATATTTTACTACTTAGCAACAATATTAACATCACAATTTAAAAACATATTAAAATAATCAGAATTCTAACCAAAATTTGAGCAAGCTCAAATTATTAAAAAAAAAGCAACTTTAACAATCATAACATTAAGAGCAATACATGAAAATCGGAAGTGTAGACATCCCAAAACAAGAAAAGTCACATCAACTGGGCATGACTACAAGCAGGTACAACAAACAATTTTTCCAAACCAAATTAATTAAAATAACAGCTGTTAAATGTACTAACCAATTGCAAGCTTAGATAACCATTACACAATCAGACAACATCCATTCAAATACAGGACTGATCACAAGACACGCCACTGATTGTAGCTGCTGGAAAACCACTTAGCAATGTTTAACCCTTAATAAGAAAATCCCTTAAGCAATAAAATACACAGTCTCTCAAACAGACCAACTGAGAAGGTACAAAATTTAAACATAAATGTCCAACCCTATATCCCAACCAAACATTAACAATAACCCTTAATAAGTATACAATTGTGCAAAATTCATGACAAGTTGGAAGCAAATGCAATTGAAATGTACTTCCAACTAGTACACACCAGCAGAAACATTCACAAAACTTTTAATAACTATATCATTGCCCAAAATTCAAGATAAGTTGGAAGTACATGCAATTGAAATCTACTTCCAATGGGTACACACAAGCAGAAACTTTGACACAACCTTTAATAACCATACAACTGCCCAAAATTCAAAGTAAGCTGAGAGCTATAGCAGACAGCTATCACAGCCAACAAGGAACAAGCAGCCAAATTTCACAGCAAGTGTAGTAGCTAATGACTGTGGATCAAGGTAAAGGTCAGCAGTTTATATTGATAAGTAACAAGTCTTAAACTTAAATAACTGAGAAGTAATAATAAGAGTGCCAGCTTTAAACAAATAGTTACAGAGATATGAGGAGAAAGAACCTCAGGATTGGCAAACATGCCTTAACCTCCTGAGCTCTTTAAATTCACCAAACAGATCCATCTACTGGTTCCCGGTTAAACAGTGACACTCCACCATGGCGCGCATGAAACGATCAATTTTACATAACTTGAGCTACCACAATGCAACTGATAGGGGTGGCAGACTGCCGGTCTCCCCAGACTCTGTGTGAAGATGGAAGTGTTGCTGTTCCAGCAAACAAACATGCCTCTGCTCCGGTCCAGGGAACAGGAATGTGCAACCCTAACAGCACACATGGAAAGGTAACAGTAATCTGTGCAAATAAAGCTCACACAAAAATGGCCAGGGAGCAAAGAAATTATATATATTAGTGGCAAAGCAAGTATCAATACAGGTTACATTTAACACTCCTTAAATTGTTGTTGTGGTCTTCAGTCCAGAGACTGGTTTGATGCAGCTCTCCACATGCTACTCTATCCTGTGCAAGCTCCTTCATCTCCCAGTAGCTACTGCAACCTACATCCTTCTGAATCTGCTTAGTATATTCATCTCCTGGTCTCCCTCTACAATTTTTACCCTCCATGGTGCCCTCCAATACAAAATTGGTGATCTCTTGATGCCTCAGAACATGTCCTACCAAGCGATCCCTTCTTCTAGTCAAGTTGTGCCAAAATGGATTTTAATTCCTACTCCGAATTTTTCTTTTGTCTCCTTTACTGATTGCTCAATATACAGACTGAATGACACTGGGGATAGGCTACAACCCTGTTTCACTCCCTTCCCCACCCCTCGACTCTTATAACTGCTATCTGGTTTCTGTACAAATTGTAAATAGCCTTTTGCTCCCTGTATTTGACCACTGCCACCTTCAGAATTTGAAAGAGAGTATTCCAGTCAACATTGTCAAAAGCTTTCTCTAAGTCTACAAATGCTAGAAACGTAGGTTTGCCTTTCCTTAATCTATCTTCTAAGATAAGTCGTAAGGTCAGAATTGCCTCACGTGTTCCAACATTTCTATGGAATCCAAACTGATCTTCCCTCCTAAAAACTACTAGCATTCAAAAGAGATCATATCAGTGCCTGCTGGTGCAATAACACAAACATATAAATGTACTACATTGTCTCTGGCATAGATCATGTTACAATTTATTCCCTTCATGGAACATATCACAGTGAAATACTCTTACACTTGCATGACATATGGCCTAGAACACAAATTGCAATTAGTAACATTGACATCCAGTCAAACACTCGTAGGTGTATTAATATGACAGGTCCAATTCTGTCTAACAGAGACGTGGCCTTACAATACCAAGTACTCAAAATAAGAAATCAACCCTAACTCCACTCAGGTATGAAGAAGCCATGACTTGCGGGATTCTAGCCAGAGCATTCCAACCCATACAGGCAATTGTCAAAGTGATGTAAACTTTAAGCTTGCACAGTAGGCTGGGAACTAGACGACCACATTGCATGTGATATCCATAGGTCTTTGCACCCCCTCCACTAACAAACCCTGCCATTCTACCACGCAACTGATTTAACCTTTCATGGGTTCTTGATGAGCTGTGACATCTCTAATCTTGGTTGTATCACACTCCACTGGTGCCACTAACTACTTAGGTTGCCGATATCGATTTGATTGAGTGTTGTGGGCTAACATCAATGGTCGAGGTGTGTGTGTGTTTTGTTTGGCAGAGCTGCAGAGTTTATTACGTGAGTGGCATGTGGCTGGCAAGTTGTGGCTTTTGGGGGACTGCAGCTGTCCAGTACTAGTCTCGAGAAGTCTCATAATGTTAAATCATTCGGGGGCAAGTCTGGCCGGCTTGCTTAAGATATGGTAGTAGTGGTTGTGCCGAACACAGACGGACGTTGCGTGCAACTTGGTTGGCAAGTTCTGGACTTACTCTGTAACTTAAGTTTACAGCACCTCTATGATTGCCTCTATGTGTTTTGAGGCAATAACACCATGAATGGTACAATGCAAGTCATGGCTCCTTCACACCTCAGTGGAATTAAGTATTGTTTTCTTATTCTGAGTACTTGACATTGTAAGGCTATGTCTGTGTTATACAGAATTGGATGTGTTATAGTAACATACATACGAGTGTTTGACTGGATGATATGTTACTAATTGGAATTTTTGTTCTAGGCCATATGTCATGCAAGTATAAGAGTATTCCCTGCGATAGGTTCCATGAAAGGTATATATTATACAATGATCTGCCTGAGAGGCAAGGTGGTACATGCATATGTTTGTGTTGTTGCATCAGCAGGTGCTGATATGATTACTTGTGAATATGAATGATTTTGAGTTTTACATTTAACCTTTTGGTATCTGCTTTGCCAGTAATTTAGATACATTTTCAATCCCTGGCCACTCTTGTGTGAGCTTTATTTGTGCAGATTACTATTCCATTTTCATGTGTATTGGCAGCGTAGCTTTGGTGGCAAATGACATGTTCCTGTCCTCTGGGTCCAGAGCAGAGGTGTGTTTGTTTGTTGACATGTTACCACACCCGTCACTGCATATCATCTGGGTTGATTGGCAGTTTGCCGCCCCTACCAGTTGCATCGTGGTGGCTCAAGTAAAGTAAAGTTGATCATTTCATGTGTGCCATGGCGTAGTACTGCTGTTTAAGTGTAACCAGTGGTTAGATCTGTTTTGTGAATTTGAAGAGCTCAGGAAATTAAGGTGTGTTTGCCAAACCTGAGGTTCTTCCTCATTATACCTCTATAACTGCTCTTTTAAAGCTGGTACTCTTATTACTACTTCTCAGCAAGTTAAATTTAAGACCTCTTACTTGTCAATGTAAATTGCCGAACCTTCCTTGATCTACAGTCATTAGCTATTACAACTGTGAAATTTGGCTTTTCATACCTTGTTGGCTGTAGCTCTCAGCTTTCTTTGAATTTTGGGCAATTGTATACTTATTAAAGGTTGTGTCAAAGTTTCTCCTTGTGTGTGCCAGATTGAAGAACATTTCAATTGCATGTACTTCCAACTTATCTTGAATTTTGGGCAACTGTATAGTTATTATAGATAGTGTCCAAGTTTTTGGTGGTGTCTACCATTTGAGGAACATTTCAATTGCATGTACTTCAACTTATCATGAATTTTGGGCAACTGTATATTTATTAAGGGTTATTGTTAATGTTTGGTTGCAACATATAGGTGGGCATTTTATTTAAGTTTTGTACCTTCACAATGGGCCTGTTTGAGGGACTTTGTATTTTATTATGTAAGTGATTTAATTATCACGTGTTATGCAGTTCTAAGAGGCCTATCAACAGCTACAATCAGTAATGTGTCTTGTGATCATTCCCGTATTTGGATGAATTTGTCCAATTGTTTAAGAGTTACCTAAGCTTGCAATTTGTTAGAGCATTCAACAACTGTTATTGTAATTCATTTGGTTGCTAAAAATGTTTGCTGAACCTGCTTGCAGCTACGCTCAGTTGATGTGACTTTTCTTGTTTTTGGAAAATCTGTACTTCTGATTTTCATGTCCTGTTCTTAATGGTGCAATTGTTAAGACTGTTCTTTTAAAGATTTGATCCTGTTCAAGCTTTGTAGAAAATTCTGTTTCTTTTAATAACTTTTAAATTGTAATGTTAATGTTTTTGTAAGATAATAAAGTGTATTATGTGAAACAACAAATGACAAATATGTGGGTCTATTTCTATGTTTTTCCCTTAAGGCTATCCCAAACCTAGTTGTGACATATCAATTTGTATACACAAAATGAGATTACGTTTTGTTTGGCAGGGTGTTAGAGTTGTCTACCCTTTGACATCATTTGTTGTTTCTTGTGATTATTGTGGTGCCATATTTCTCCTTTTCAAGGTATTGTACTCATATGTCATTTTGTTGTTTTTGGGAAGCCATGACTTATCATGGATTCTAGAGGGTGTACCAGAATTTTGTATCTGGAAAAGGAGTATTTGCAATATTAGTTGCAAATACGTCAACTTCCAACTGAAGTTGGTATCATGGAATTGGTGACTAGGTTGCGAGCAGCATTGGACAGGCTGGTTAGATTTTTGCCAGATATCATTGGGAGGTACATGCCTCTCTTCATAACATTTCTGCTGCATTAGATGACATACAGTGAAATCTCTCCTTTCTGGAGGATAGCCAACACACAACTAAGCAGGTCACTATGATTCAAGTGCATCTGGCGCATTTGGGGAATCTCTTGTTGGACTTAAAGTCATGTTGAGCTTAATGATCGAGAGAAACTGAAGGTTCTTGGTTTATCCATGTTAGTTAAGCAGTTGAGTGGCTGGACAAGGTTCTTGCAGGTTAGGGCATTATATGTCAGTTTAGAAAGCAAGGATGATAAGTGCTCTGAGGCTCAAAGTTAGGTAGTTTGCCCTCCGATCACTTTGCTAAGCTACCCAGTCTGATTATGTGCTTCCTGTCTCATGTTTCTGAATTATCTCTTGATAGTTTATATCAAGTGGAGTAAATATTTTGGATGCTTGAGCGGTTTGCATTTCATGCTGTTGCTTATGCATACTGCACCACATGGTTCTTTCCTTGCTTTATCCTTTAGCAAAAGGGACATTGGATAATTGGTCTTGGAAATCTTGAGATGTCAGGGATCTATAGGCTGGCTCAGGGCTCTTATTATAGGCAGAAAAATGTTGGCATGTATGTGCAATGAGCTTGAGCCAACATATTATTGGCAGGTACAGGTTCCCTAGGAGATGTTGAGCCAGTACGGGGTGCAAGTGTGCACGGCCATGCTAGCCCTTGGTATGTTTGTTACTGAGTTGGAAGCATTTCTAACATCTTAGAGGGCATGAGCCTCAAGGATCGATTATGTTTTGTGCTTGATAGCTGTCCTACCAACTTTGATGAATTGCAAGAACTAGTAGATACTATTGAGGTCCCCACTTTAAGTGATGAGGAGTGTAGGGTAGGTTTGGGTTCAGCACTGGTGCTTTCAGTTTCCAAGGGTTATAAAGCCTCACTCAAATTTGACTGAAGCATGTGCAGCCATCGTTTTCATTGTGGCATGTGAAACCATCTTGTGCATGAGTGTCTGGTTGTGAGGGCATTGAGGTATAAAAGCTGTGTGCTCATGTCAGACAGAACCTTTGGGCATGTTATTGGACACCCATAGCTCTGTCTCTTTACTTCACTATAAGTGGTATTTGAATTTTGGCCATTTGTGTAAATTATGTCTCATGCCCCAGACCTCAGAGGTGTCATGTGGCCAATGGGCGTGAGTTGCTTCTGATTCGGGAGGTGTGCAGTAGCTTGTCCATCTGCAATTTCTTCTAGCTGTTTACTCCCCTGGTTGTAAACGACCCAGCAGTTAATCTGTTGCTCAGCTGTGATTTTATTAAAAAAAAGATTGGTCCTCGATTCTGCTACTTGTGCCTTTTTCTTTAAATTCTCACCAGGCAAGGACATAGCCCTCCGTTCTTGTCACCATCCAAGTGTGACTAATTTAATAAGTCATGAGAGTGGGGAATCTCACTTGGCTCATCTCCAATCGCAGCACGATACACATTTGTTTTGTTTGTTGGGGGAGTTTCCTGGTGTTTTGTCTGATAAGCTATGAGTAACTAGTGCAATCCAGTATGATATATGTCTGATTGATGATGTTCCAGTTTGACTTTCGCCCCCTAAAATGAAAATCTTGAAGCATAAGTTAACTAATAGGTTGCAACATGGGTTGATCAAGCCTTTCTTTTCCTTATGCCTCACCCATTTTTCTTGCCCGTAAGGCACAACATCAAGACTATAGGCCAGTCGTGGGTTACAGGGTGCTGAATAAAAGTTTGCTTTAGAGTTAGTCCCCTTGCCTGATCTTCACACTTGTTCTATGTCGCTGTCTGGGACTAAGTGGTTCGCTGTGTCATTTTGAATCAAGTTTATTATCAAATTCCTCATACCAAAAAATCTGAGCACGTCAAAGCCTTTGCATTCACTGGAACCTGTATGAGTTCAACAGAGTGTCCTTTTTGTGGACCACTGGAGCCATTGTTTCTCTCATTCACTGGACCTTATCTTGGGGGATTTGAAGTTTTTTTTTTTAGGATCATCTGGTTTCCGGAGATGGGATCAGTATCAACCAAGAGTGAACAAAGGACTTGAAGAGGTACCCCCAGCTGAGGACTTGGAAACAGGTAGTTATGTTTATTGGAATAGCCAGTTATTTCCATAGGTTCAGTTCTATTTTTGCTCAGCTTGCTGCACCTCTTAATAAACTGCATGAAAAGGGGGAAGATTTTGTATGGGGTGAGAGCCAACAGCATGCTTTTGAAGCTATTAAGACTGCCATCATGAACTCTCCGGTGCTGGCTGTTCCTGATTTCAGCAAGAGATTTGTTGTTCAGACTGATGCATACGACGTGGGGATTGTTTCAGTTCTCCTCCAGGAGGAGCAGGGTCAAAGACGCCCTTTAGCTTTTGCATCAAGAAGGCTGGCTGGACTTGAGTTGAATTAAGCACTGCCTGTTCTCTTTGCCCTAGAAAAATTCCAGTTTTAGCTGGAATATAGGGAGAAAATTTAGAGGCCGATAATCAGGCATTAAGTTGGGTTCTGGTCATGGCCCAGGAAAACCTTTAGAATTGCTAGGCTGGCAGTCCAGAGTTTGGCATTTCAGTTTAAGGTGCACTACATTGAAAGCTCTGAAAACCAGGTAGCCAATGTGCTTGGTCACATGTTTGAACAGGTAGATATACCACTGAGGGAGATCGAGCCCAATGGCTCCCATGATCTTGCTTGTACTGTTTGGAACAAAGTGCCCCAATTATTTGCCGACCTTAAGATTAAAAAGGAAAAATATAAATTGTGGTGACCCATTAGGAGGCAATTGTTTCTCAGAAAGGAGGTGCCAAGGTTTTCTTTGAAGAATGGTATATTATGTAAACAAGTAGGAGAACACAGGCAACTCAGGATTTGCCTGCTTCTTGAGTTATTCCCCGCCATCTTCAGTTACTTCACAGTTCCTTGGTAGGTGGGTATTTAGGCATTACAAGACCTTGGCAAAGATATAAGCCCACCTCACCTGGCTGTCATTGTAAAGAGATATCTGGCATCGGTTAGCAAGTGCGATTCTTGTAGAAAGGAGAAACCCTACTGAGCAGGTTATTACGATCCGAGCATGAATAGTACCCTATGGACATAATCTCCATTGATGTTGTGGGCCCCCTTCCCTGTACTAAGAAAGGAAACCATTACCTAAGTGTGGTCATTGATGCATTTTCACAATTTGTTTGGCTTGTTCCTAGCCGAGGGGTTACTGTTTCCATTACAGCCAGACACCTCGCCAACACCTTCTCCTGGTTTTGGCCTTCTTAAGGCTCTGGTGAGTGATAATGCTCCTGCCTTTTTTTCTAAACAATGTAAGTAGTTCTGCTTTCATGATGCAATTAAGCACATCACTTCCATGCCACATTATACTCAGTCATTCTTTGCCGAAAGAGAGAACAATAATCTTAAGAGGATCTTGATTATATAGCATGATAAGTCCCCCCTTGTCTCAATTTTGCTTTTAATTCCACTCAATATCAAGCTTCGTAGGCTTCTTGTGCTGTCCTTACTCTCTCATGTCCTCTTAGCTCTCCACTATCCAACTTGTAGAATACTAATGATCTTCTGCTCACATCTGTCACTCTTGATACCCTTAAGGATAATTGGCAACAGGCAAAGTGCTATAAGGATAGATGTCCCTTCACGGTGAGATAGGAGATAAGATCTTCATTACAAATGATGCCGGGCAGGCCTGGGGTGGTGTCAGACTTGGTAAGTCCACACCCCACTTTATTGGTCCGTGTTTCATTGTTAAGGTTTTGGGGTCAGTTAATTTGCTGGCAAGGATTTGGCCAAGTCATGGCTCCTTCACACATGAGTGGAGTTAAGTGTTGATTTCTTATTTTGAGTATTTGATGTTACAATACCATGCCTGTGTTAAATGGAATTGGACCTTTTATATTAACACACTTGCCATTCGTTGAGCGCATGACTGTCGGTTACTGTTACTAATTGCAATTTTTGTTCTAGGCCATATGTCACAGAAGTGTAAGAGTATTCCCTGTGGTAGGTTTCATGTAGAGAATAAATTATCATCTGTGTGGCAGGAAAGGTGATACATGCCTATGTTTGTGTTGTTGCATCAGCAGGTGCTGATAGGATTACTTGTGAATACTAATAGTTTTAAGGAGTGTTAAATTTAACCTACTGGTACCCAATTTTCCATTAATTTATATATCTTTTTTATTCCCTGGCCATTCTTGTGTGAAGCTTTATTTGGGCAGATTACTGTTCCCTTTTCATGTGTGTTGCCAGGGTAGCTTTGGTGGCAATCGATATGTTCCTGTTCCTTTGGCCTGGAGCAGAGGCTTGTTTGTTTGTGGACATGTTGGCACTCCCATCATCAGATGGTGTTTGGGTTGATCGGCAGTCTGCCACCTCTATCAGTTGTGTCGTGGTTGCTCAAGTTAAGTAAAGTTACTGACTTCACGTGTTCCACCTGGAGTTTTGCTGTTTAAGCAGAACCAGTAGTTAGATCTGTTTTGCGGTTTAAAGAGCTGATGAAGTTAAGGTGTTTTTGCTGAGCCTGAGGTTCTTCCTCATTATACCTCTGTAACTGTTCTTTTAAAGCTGGCATTCTTATTATTGCTTCTCAGCACATTAATTTTAAGACCTATTACTTGTGAATATAAACTGCTGAGCCTTACCTTGATCCAAAACCATTAGCTACTACACTTGTTGTGAAATTTGGCTGCTCGTTTGTTGTTGACTGTGATAGCCTTCTGCTGTAGCTCTCAGATTACTTTGAATTTTGAGCAGTTGTATAGTTATTAAAGGTTGTGGCAAAATTTCTGCTGGTGTGTACCAGTTGAAGTAAATTTCAGTTGCATGTACTTGCAACTTACCTTGAATTTTGGGAAATTGTATACTTATTAAAGGTTGTGTGAACATTTATATTGGTGTGTACCAGTTGTAACTAATTTCAACTGCATGTACTTCCAACTTGTCGTGAACTTTGGGCAGTTGAATACTTACTGCGGCTTATTGTTAACATTTGGTTGAAATATATGGGTGGACATTTATGTTGAAATTTTATACCTTCCCAGTTGGTATGTCTGAGGGACTGCATATTTTATTGCTAAAGGAATTTTCTTATTAAGTGTTATGCAATGCTAAGTGGCTTTCCAGCAAGTGATGTGTCTTGTGGTCATTTCCTTATATGGATGAATGTTGTCCAATTGTATAATGCTTACCTAAGCTTGCAATTTGTTAGTACATTTAACAGCTATTATTATAATTCATTTGGTTGATAAAACTGTTTTCTGAACCTGCTTGCAGCCATGCCCAGTTGATGTGATTTTTCTTGTTTTTGAGATATTTGTACTTCTGATTTTAGCAGTAAGAGTGTTAAAATTGTTTTTTTTTAAAAGATTGTTTGAGTTTGTCCAAATTTTGATCAGAATTCGGATTCTTTTAATAAGATTTTTAATTGTGCTGTTAATGTTGTGGCTAACAAGGAACACTCCCCCTCCCCCCCCCCCCCTCTCCCCCTCCCCCTCTCCCCCGATATTTAGTGGTAAGGGGGCCCAGTGGACAGCCTGTCAAAAACTGAACACAAATGAAGCATGAAAACAGGAGGAAGGTGTACTGGACTGTGAAAAAAAGCAAAATAGAAACGCTGAACAGTCCAAGAACAAGAAATTCAATGTACAGCAGTTATGCAGAGAAATGTCTTCATGATTAAGTTGTTTTGGTGTTGTACTAGCACACAGATGAGCTTGGTTTAAACCTTTCTCATACCAATATAACATATATTTTTGCTATTCGCTTTATTCAAATTAGTGTCAGTGTCATGATGTAATGTCCATTTGCAACAGTAAGATGTAAAGCAGGGGCCTATAATGACACTTGATTCTGATTAGCACATGACCTCTCACTTGTTTACACAATGTACCATTCATCAAAGGAAACCTTGGCACATTCTTTCCAGGAAACAATTGCCTACTAATGGGTCTCAATATAGATTCTGTTCCTACTTAATCTTAAGGTCAGCAAATAATTGGGGCACTTCATTCAGAACAGTAGAAGCAAGATCACGGGAGCCACTGGCTCGATCTTCCTCAGTGGTATCTTCCTGCTCAAACATTTCACTAAGCGCTTCAGTTAACTGGCTTTCGGAGTCTTTCATGTGGCACAACTTAAAATGAAACGCCCAAATCTGGACCGCCCACCTTGCGATTCTACCGGTTTTCCTGGTCATGGCCAAGACCCAACTTAACACCTGATGATTCATCTCTAACTTGAACTCCCTATGCTCCAGATAAAACTGGAACTTTTCTAGCACAAAGAGAATGGTCAGTGTCTCCCACTCATAAATGCAATAATTCAACTCAGGGCCATCTAACATTCTTGATGCAAAAGCTAAAGGGTGTCTTTGACCCTGGTCCTCCTGGAGGAAACCACAGCAACTCCCGTGTTTGACGCATCAAATTTTCCCCTTTCCTGTACAGACTATTCACAGAGGCAGCAAGTTGAGAAAAACTGAGAATAAACCTACAGAAATAGCTGACTATTCCAATAAACATAGCTACCACTTTCTGAGTCCTCAGTTGGGGGAACCTCTTCAAGTCCTTCACTCCTGGTCGATACTGATAGTGTCCTCAGAAACCAGGCTTGCCAATTAACCCAGTGTCATGAAGCTTCAACAACACCTATCCAAGATGGACAAGGTTTTGTGGACTGGCAAGACGGCCAATCCACTAGGACGGGAGGCCGAAAGGCACGCGTTTAAGCTCACGCAGGCTGGCGTGAGGTCTGGAACAGTTAAAGGAGTTGAGACTAGTAAAAAAAGTATGTAGCTTCTGGAATACTTAACTTTAATCCATAATTGGTAAACATCGGTCTGATGGTACATGCATCACAAGATAAATAGCAAATGATAATGGCGCCTTGCTAGGTCGTAGCAAATGACGTAGCTGAAGGCTATGCTAACTATTGTCTTGGCAAATGAGAGCGTAATTTGTCAGTGAACCATCGCTAGCAAAGTCGGCTGTACAACTGGGGCGAGTGCTAGGAAGTCTCCTAGACCTGCCATGTGGCGGCGCTCGGTCTGCAATCACTGATAGTGGCAACACGCCGGTCCGACGTATACTAACGGACCACGGCCGATTTAAAGGCTACCACCTAGCAAGTGTGGTGTCTGGCGGTGACACCACACAAGGTGATCCTCAAATGAACCACTGTAAATGACCACATAATTGAGGTAGTTAAATACACAGATGTACTTCAAATCCCTCAAGACGTGAATCAGTAAATGAGAGAGAATAGTGGCTCCAGTGGCCAACAAAAAGGGCACCCTATTGAACTCTTGAACTCTTATAGGTTCCAGTCAGTGCAAAAAGCCATGAGGTGTTTAGACTTTTTGGTATGAGAGGATTTGATAATAGGCTTGATTCAAGTCGATCACAGTGAAACGTTTAGCCCTAGAGAATCACATAAAATGGTGAATATCAGGCAAGGTGACTGACTATAAGGCAATCTTTTTATTCAACTATAGTCCTGACCTTGAGCCTTGGGGACAAGAAACATGAGTGAGGCATAAGGAGAAGTAGAAGGCATGGTCACCCCATCCTGCAACATATTAGTTAACTTATGCCTCAAAACTTTCATTTTAGTGCATGAAAGTCGATATGGAGACTGCCAAACTGGGATATCATCAATCAAATGTATATCATACTGGGTCACACTAGTTACTCCTAGCTTATTAGACAAAATGCCAGGAAACTCTCCAACAAACAAGACAAATGCATAGCCTGCTCCGATTGGAGATGAGCCATGTCAAATTTCCCAGCTCTGCAACTTATTAAATTAATCACACTTGGAGGATGACAAGAACAAAGGGTTTTCTTATTACTGGGCGAGACTTTAAGGAAGAAGACATAACTGGCTAAATCTAGGACCAAACTTATTCTTTGAACAAGATCGCAGCCGAGAAACAGATTATAACTGCTGGGTCCTGTACAACCAGGAGAGTAAACGGCCAGAAGAAATTGCAAAAGGACAAGCTGCCATGCATCTCCCCAATCAGAGGCAGCTGATGGACATTGGCCACATGACTTCTCTGAGGGCAGGGGACATGGGAGATAATTTACACATATGGCACAACTCCAAGTACCACTTATAGGCAAGTAATAAGACAGAACTACCAGAGTCCAAAATGTGTACAGATGGTTTTTTTGGTCGTGGTGAACCTGGTTTCTTCCACTGTGAAGACTGCACTTTGATTAGCATATCCATATACCCATGATTTGTCACCTGTAATTACCCTATTCAACAAATCTGGGTCATTTCTAGTCTGATTAATCAGTTCTCGGGTCACTTCAAGTAGGTATTGTTTCTGGTTACTTGACAACACTTTTGGAATGAATTTTACAGACACTCGATGCATCTTCAGATTTTCAGTTAAAATTGATTGAACTGCATAGAAACTTAAATTAAGTTCATCAGCCATCTCCCTAATTGTAAGTCTATGATCAGAGCACACTAAGATGCGAACTTTCACAACATTTTCATTCGTTTTTTAGGTGGAAGGACGGCCGGACTGTGATTCATCTTCAAATGATTTGTGACCTTTTTAAATCTGTTAAACCAGACAAAAACATTTGATTGGCTCATACAATTATCTCCAAAAGCTGTTTTTAATAGTTTGTAAGTCTCAGAAGTTGATTTCCCGGTTTCAAAACAAAATTTCACAGAAATTCATTGCTTCGTTTTTACATCCATTTCCACATAGATTGAATGTGGCAACAAGCCTTAACAGACCTGCACTCAACCAGTTGCCACAATGAACTGAATAAAGGAAACGCAGTTTCCTGTCAGAAGGCATTCAAGGACAGACTCACTCCCAACCTTCCGTGTACCTTCCCGCCAAACCAGTAAGCAGTAGTGAATCCATTTTTAAAACTTTCCAATCACATCTCGTATAACACTAAACATTTTATGAAAACCTTGAATAATATAGTAGTCAGATCACAAAGCAATTTTAGTGAACCAGATGATTTTTATTACATATTTTAAATTATTTTATTGTATAGAAGCTCTTTTGTTCAAGCAATCATTTTGCAATGTTTCTGAATAGATTCAGTGATACGCTGTGGGCTGTAGTTGGCAACGTATTAACAATTGTATCCCTATCTACGTGTGATTATTTTGGGTTTTTAAGTTTAGTTACGGCAATTTCAATGATCTGCCTTTGACATGTGTCATACTTATGTACACACTCTTGCAGTTCATAGCTGTCCTGGTTTTCCTTTATATGCACCAAGCTGCTGTTAATAAACAGATGCATCTGTCAGTAATTTTAGCTCTTTAAAGTATTCCTGCATGATACATGTGACTTCTTCTCCAGCAATGCCCCAATGGCTTTATTCCGCCAGATAAAAATTCCATAAGAAATACCCTATAGCAGCACTGCATAAAAGAGGTGGCTGTGAAACTCAGCAGCAGTAGCTCATCAGTCACACAAGTTCTGAATTTACTAAGCTTTGACATAGTCAGATATAGGCTTTTTAATTATAACCATATAACTTCATGGTCTGAAACAAAGTAAGTTTTGAACAAGCCTTACTCATGTAGATCATTTTCAATTAGTGATTACTAGTCTGACCAGGTAGTGAAGGGAGACGAAAATTTAATAGCCATGGGTGACTGGAATTCAAGATTAGGAAAAGGGAGAGAAGGAAACATAGTGGGTGAATATGGATTGGGGGAGAGAAATGAAAGAGGAAGCTGTCTGGTAGAATTTTGCACAGAGCATAACTTAATCATAGCTAACGCTTGGTTCAAGAATCATAAAAGAAGGTTGTATACATGGAAGAAGCCTGGAGATACTGACAGGTTTCAGATAGATTATATAATGGTAAGACAGAGATTTAGGAACCAGATTTTAAATTGTAAGACATTTCCAGGGGCAGATGTGGACTCTGACCACAATCTATTGGTTATGAACTGTAGACTAAAACTGAAGAAACTGCAAAAAGGTGGGAATTTAAGGAGATGGGACCTGGATAAACTGAAAGAACCAGAGGTTGTACAGGGTTTCAGGGTGAGCATAATTGACAGGAATGGGGGAAAGATATACAGTAGAAAAGAATGGGTAGCTCTGAGGGATGAAGTAGTGAAGGCAGCAGAAGATCAAGTAGGTAAAAAGACGAGGGCTAGTAGAAATCCTAGGGTAACAGAAGAAATATTGAATTTAGTTGATGAAAGGAGAAAATACAAAAACGCAGTAAATGAAGCAGGCAATAAGGAATACAAACGTCTCAAAAATGAGATCGACAGGAAGTGAAAAACGGCTAAGCACGGATGGCTACAGGACAAATGTAAGGATGTAGAGGCATATCTCACTAGGGGTAAGATAGATACTGCCTACAGAAAAATTTAAGAGACCTTTGGAGAAAAGAGAGCCACTTGTATGAATATCAAGAGCTCAGATGGAAACCCAGTTTTAAGCAAAGAAGGGAAAGCATAAAGGTCGAAGGGGTATATAGAGGGTCTATACAAGGGCGATGTACTTGAGGACAATATTATGGAAATAGAAGAGGACGTAGATGAAGATGAAATGGGAGATACGATACTGCGTGAAGAGTTTGACAGAGCACTGAAAGACCTGAGTCGAAACAAGGCCCCGGGAGTAGACAACATTCCATTAGAACTACTGACAGCCTTGGGAGAGCCAGTCCTGACAAAACTCTACTATCTGATGAGCAAGATGTATGAAACAGGCGAAATACCCTCAGACTTTAAGAAGAATATAATAATTCCAATCCCAAAGAAAGCATGTGTTGACAGATGTGAAAATTACCGAACTATCAGTTTAATAAGTCACAGCTGCAAAATACTAACGTGAATTCTTTACAGATGAATGGAAAAACTGGTAGAAGCTGGCCTCGGCAAAGATCAGTTTGGATTCTGCAGAAATGTTGGAACATGTGAGGCAATACTGACCCTATGACTTATCTTAGAAAATAGATTAAGAAAAGGCAAACCTACATTTCTAGCATTTGTAGACTTAGAGAAAGCTTTTGACAATGTTGACTGGAATACTCTCTTTCAAATTCTAAAGGTGGCAGGGATAAAATACAGGGAGCGAAAGGCTATTTACAATTTGTACAGAAACCAGATGGCAGTTATAAGAGTCGAGGGACATGAAAGGGAAGTAGTGGTTGGGAAGGGAGTGAGACCGGGTTGTAGCCTGTCCCCGATGTTATTCAATTTGTATATTGAGCAAGCAGTAAAGGAAACAAACGAAAAATTCGGAGTAGGTATTAAAGTCCATGGAGAAGAAATAAAAACTTTGAGGTTCGCTGATGACATTGTATTTCTGTCAGAGACAGCAAAGGACTTGGAAGAGTTGTTGAACGGAATGGACAGTGTCTTGAAAGGAGGATATAAGATGAACGTCAAGAAAAGCAAAACGAGGATAATGGAATGTAGTCAAATTAAGTCGGGTGATGCTGAGGGAATTAGATTAGGAAATGAGACACTTAAAGTAGTAAAGGAGTTTAGCTATTTGGGGAGTAAAATAACTGATGGTGGTCGAAGTAGAGAGGATATAAAATGTATACTGGCAAAGCCGAGGAAAGTGTTTCTAAAGATGAGACATTTGTTAACATCAAGTATAGATTTAAGTGTCTGGAAGTCGTTTCTGAAAGTATTTGTATGGAATGTAGCCATGTATGGAAGTGAAACATGGACGATAAATAGTTTGGACAAGAAGAGAATAGAAGCTTTCGAATTGTGGTGCTACAGAAGAATGCTGAAGATTAGATGGGTAGACCACATAACTAATGAGGAGGTATTGAATAGAATTGGGGAGAAGAGGTATTTGTGGCACAACTTGACAAGAAGAAGGGACCGGTTGGTAGGACATGTTCTGAGGCATCATGGGATCACATTTGGAGGGGAGCGTGGATGGTAAAAATCGTAGAGGGAGACCAAGAGATGAATACACTAAGCAGATTCAGAAGGATGTAGGTTGCAGTAAGTACTGGGAAATGAAGAGGCTTGCACAGGATAGAGTAGCATGGAGAGCTGCATCAAACCAGTCTCAGGACCTAAGACAACAACAACAACAACAACAGTCTGCGGATTTTTAGGTCATAAAAAGTGCATTATAGGCGCTTAAAAGAGGCTCTTTCAGTACCTCATATTGGCTATATTAAACCTAAAACAGGCCCTAGAAAGTATTATCTGGAAAAACTAAACATAATATAAAATACACAGTGTCGACATATGGGCATGTTATTATTCATTAAAAACGAGAAAAATGAAAATATGCACAGTTTCACAACACAGCATACATTATACTATTTCAACTTTCAAACTCATCCCAAACCTTTTTAGTTTTTCTGTTATAAAGATGCTCAGTATAAAATACACATGGCCATATGTTGAAATGTGTAGAATATGTAAATTAACAAATGCCAGAAAAACCAATGGTTTCAAACATTCAGATCATAGTTGGCTTTAGAAATGACTCCTGGATCGGTGATCGAGCTGCACTGCTAGCTCAACACGCCTGTACAGACGGACATTAGTGGTGAATGGTATTTGTTACTTATTGTAAAACTAGTGAAGCATAAATGTGTCACGACTAAAAACTGCCCTAGTCGTTTCCATCAACATACCTTGAACACAGTGCGTGGGCACGGCAATAAAGCCGGTTCACTGCACTTCATGACTGTAAGCGGTGATACCACACGTCCCCGCTTCACTCGTGACCCCGACCTGATCCGAGGCTAAAAACACGTGGTGACGAACGTTCGTCAGCATGAGTGATATGGAACCGCGAGTAGGCTGCCCACATGTGGCAATCCCCTACAAACATTATTTAGATTGAAACAACAGCTAATTTAGTACAAATTACTCATTAAATACGCATATTAGTGCTTTTTTAAGCTTGCTATTAAAGGTATGACTTTTCTCTACATATTAGTCCAGAAAACGCGAAAAGATATTAAGGTCAGTTTGTAGTTGCGGGGCATTTGTTTGTCCGTCTGAAGCACCATGGTGTACGTCAAAGTCGTCAATGATGCGACTTACGAACAAATACTTCATTAGATCAAACATAGATTAAGCTTTCGCCATGCTGACGGTAGCGTGGACGTGATCACTAGACCACACCGCAGCAAGAGGGCAGCACGGTAGTATGAAAATGTACGGTGCAATAGAGGTAGGAAACCCCAATAACGTGTTCCTCTGGAAGCTCAATGGTAGGTCGAAGATGATGTATGATATAACGTAAAATCTTATTTATTTCCACTCTCCGTTGCTACGTGGTGTCTTATATACAGGTCAGTGGGTGCCGCGTTATATGTGACGGCCAACCCAAGACCCGTTCCAGGTGCGGCAAGGAAGAGCACTTCAGACCTGAGTGTCTTCAGTGGTGTAACCCGATTGCTGGCCGCTATCGTGGCGCCTCCGATCATATATCTACATCCACATAGATACTTCGCAAGCCACCGTACAGTGCGTGGTGGAGGGTGCTATGTAGCATTACTAGCCATTCCGTCCCCTATTCCACTCGCAAATAGTGCGAGGGGAAAACGACTGTCTATATGCCTCCGATGACGGTTTTACCAATCATCTACACATCGGCGCTCTCTTCTCCTTCCGACGACCGTCGTCAGATAACGCTGGGGTCGACGCAACATACTCGCAACCTGACGAGATTTTGGCGCCACTACCAACATCAACAACTTCAGATCCCCTCCCGGCCGATGACATGGGAATCATATCAGTTGCAGGGAGTCTTGGTGAGGACCAGACGTCAAGATTCTGTGGAACACTCACCAAGCATCGTGTCACCTCCGATGGGAAACGACGACGACAGCGACTCATCACCGAGATGTACCCCTTCGGGGCTAGGGCGTCACTTTTCAGGTCTAAATCATCAACGCCTTCGTCGACTACTATCATACAACGTACCAGGAGGAGCCTACCAACATCTGTGCTTAGGATGTTGTGTTACCATAGGTCATAGGCGCCCCCACCGATGACGAGGCGAACGAGCTGATGAAAGTGTTTCTATGCGATGAGGTCCTTGGTGCAGTCAGGGAAGGTGCTTTGAATAAGTCGCCTGGCCTCGGTGGTTAGCCAGTAGAATTTTATCGCACCTTCCTTAGATTAATAGTGCTGCGGTGGGGATATTGTTTCATGAACTGTTGACGATGGATAGTGACGTACCATCAGCGTTTGGCAAGAGACTTACTATACCCATCCACAAACTGACGCTGGGAGCGATAGCCGCATATTATTGCCCCGTAACACTGCTTGACACAGATTATAAAATTTTTGGACAACTTCTGGCGATGCTTTGCCGCAGGGTATGCCCTTGCATTCTATCCCCAGAACGGACAACTAAGGGTGGCCCAGTTAAAATACAAATGGCTACAGCGGAATGTTGTGATTGAATTGCACTAGCAATAGCGTGCAGACTGCGCGCCCCAGCGGTTGCCATTGGTCTTGACAGAATTTTCAACAAGGCGCAGCAGCGTTTTGTACTCTCCGTCATGGGCGAAATGCGTTTTCTGCCCCCCCCCCCCCCCTTTATGGTTATCACCTGGCGTCTGCATGGCAGCGTTGAATCCCTAATTTAGGTCAATGGCCATATGGCAGGACAAGTGACCATATGCCGCTCCATAAGACATGGTTGCCTAATTTCGACACTACTCTTTGCCATAACCTTGGAGCCAATCATCGAAAGCCTGACAATCCACCATTCTGATCTCATATTATAACAGCACAGTTTTTGTTGTGTGTGTGCGGACGACCTCCTACTCTTAGTCTGCACATGGACCAAAAACACACATGGTGCTCGACTTGACACCCAGTGTACAGAACTGCAGCGGGCAGTACTATGAATGTAGCTAAATCCTCGGTGATATCCATTGGGTATGGACTCTCACACAATGACTTAGCATCCCCTCTATGCGTACAGAATTTTCGATACCTGGGTATCATTTTCGCTTCCACTGTGCACCAAGCCACTGCCATCAGTATTTGGCATACCTTTCAACTTACCTGCAAGGCAGTGGGACAAAATCTCCTCCACCGACTCGATTCTTTAAATGCATCGAATACCTCAATCAAAATGTGGCATACAAGATGGTCCACATCGCACAATGCTCCCGCTTCCATCAACTTTTGGACGCAGCCTCCAAGCCATGTTCAGATACAGCCAGGATGCTTTTAAAGTCTGTTTCGAAACTATCACCCTTCCCCCACAATAGGGGCCTTAGCCTCACCAATGATCGACTGTGAGTGGTGTCTTACTATATGGCCACCATGAAGTGGAAAGGGTTCAAATGGTTCAAATGGCTCTGAGCACTATGGGACTTAACAGCTATGGTCATCAGTCCCCTAGAACTTAGAACTACTTAAACCTAACTAACCTAAGGACAGCACACAACACCCAGCCATCACGAGGCAGAGAAAATCCCTGACCCCGCCGGGAATCGAACCCGGGAACCCGGGCGTGGGAAGCGAGAACGCTACCGCACGACCACGAGATGCGGGCAGTGGAAAGCGGACGCCTCCCTTATATGCAGTTTGCTGAACTTCTTATGCCCATGACCATATCCCTTCCAGTGCTAGTAAGCCACATCATGCCCCATCTGGTGCACATTTCTAAATTCATTGTCGACTTAAGGTATGCTCACACTCACTTACCGAGCGCATGCCTTCCTCAAACAAAAGATTTCTACATCCCATTACTGTGGTGCATATCAACTTCGCGCTCAAACATACATCGACATGGTGGGACACGGTTTGGCGTCGTGTTCACCCTCCTTCCTTCCCTCCAACTGGCGGATAATATGGTTCCATGTCGCATATGGAAAATTCGCCAAAAATCAATGTCTTCACGCAGTCCGATTGTCAGACACGTTGCTTTGACAATTTGCCACCTTATGGATGCCCACCACCTGACTTGTGCTGCCACCAGTGACGCCTGGAAACTGGGTCGACAGTTCGCTGCCTGTTACCTCCAAGTTCCACAAGACTCGACTGACCCATAGACTTTTATCCTCCCTGAGTATACTTATTTCCCTGCCGCCGAAAATTACGCAGTTATACGAGTCAAGGAATGGACGATCACTTATCTTTAAACTGATCGCGATAAATCACGCCTTGACTTCTGTCAGTACTTACAAACCGCCCACAGTGACTCGAGCACCGACAGCATTACACCCCCCTTCTTCGCCAATTACTTTGTGGTATCTTTACATTATCGTCGCCCAGTTGGATGGTGCCACATGTGGCCGGCACTCCCGGCTCCCCCGCTGACATCTGAGACTTCCCACGCTACATTTCTGTATCGTAGACTACAGCAGGATACGTGCATGGACATGCGCCCATTTCTTCTATGTACGTCTATGTACTCCTAATTCTTCTGTCCTCCATTTCTTGGCTTCTGCCCTCTTTTCATGGCTCCTGCCCTGTAGTGGTGCCAGGGACACAGTGGCAGGCCTCAAATGTTGACCCCCGCCTACTCTGTCCCCATGTCCCATCTATCGAGCAGAAGGATGCTTGCAAGTCTTACCAAACTTTTTTTACACCTTGTTCCCACCCTTCAATCCCCTCCCCTCCCCAAAGAAAGCGGTAGAAGGATCTGCAGACGTCTTGTCGCTAGTAGACTCAAGTGTCGTGTCCAATGTTGATGCCGCCGGAAGGGAAGCCCTTACGTTGTATTTATGCTTGTACGAATAAACGTACATATAAAGATGTTTTGTTTAACCTGTTTCCTCTTCCAAAAAAGCGGTTAGCGCATCTGCCTAGTGAGCATAACACCCAGGATCGAATTGCATCCTTGGTGCAAATTTTCATTCGTCGCATCAGTCTGTATATATACATCACAGGTGTTTGAGGCTTGAAAAGGTCTTTAGAACCATATAGTTTTATTTGATGAAATAATTTATCTTTACGAGAGCGCAAAAGCTCGGACGTCGAACCTGGCACAGGGCTGTCAACAGCCCAGTGCTCACAGGTCTTAAGGAATTCACTTTGAGCCCATGTTTACTGGACTTTTTTTCTTGTCTTGGTCCATACTGCTACCTCTCAAAATACCGAAAGCAAAGAGCTTGCATTAGAAGAGATTTGCTTCACAGTATCAAAGATGAGCAACTGCCCATAGATTTTAAGATATTCATTTTAGATACCCATGTTTACTTTCTCGGTCCATGTGTCATATATCCCCCCCCCCCCTCCCCCCCACCCCATGAACCTTGGACCTTGCCGTTGGTGGGGAGGCTTGCGTGCCTCAGCGATACAGATAGCCGTACGGTAGGTGCAACCACAACGGAGGGGTATCTGTTGAGAGGCCAGACAAACGTGTGGTTCCTGAAGAGGGGCAGCAGCCTTTTCAGTAGTTGCAGGGGCAGCAGTCTGGATGATTGATCTGGCCATGTAACACTAACCAAAACGGCCTTGCTGTGCTGGTACTGCGAACGGCTGAAAGCAAGGGGAAACACTGGCTGTGGTGTCACCGCCAGACACCACACTTGCTAGGTGGTAGCCTTTAAATCGGCCGCGGTCCGGTAGTATACGTCGGACCCGCGTGTCGCCACTGTCAGTGATTGCAGACCGAGCGCCGCCACACGACAGGTCTAGAGAGACGTCCTAGCACTCGTCCCAGTTGTACAGCCGACTTTGCTAGCGATGCTACACTGACAAATACGCTCTCATTTGCCGAGACGATAGTTAGCTTAGCCTTCAGCTACGTCATTTGCTACGACCTAGCAAGGCGCCATTACCAATTTATATTGAGATTGTAATTATGTATAAACAAGAGCAATGTTCTCCAATTATGGATTAAAGTTAAGTATTCCAAGATCTTCGTACTTTATTTGCAATTCTCAAGACATTGTCCTGTTCCAGACCTCACGCTAGTCTGCGTGAGGTTAAACGCGTGCCTCTCGGCTACCGGTCATAGTGGATTGGCTGTCTGGCCAGTCCTCTACAGTTTGGCGACGAGGATGGGATTCGAACCCACGCGTGCAAAGCACATCTGGAACTCAAAGTAAACGCGCAACCGAAATTTTTCAGAGCGCGCAATGTTCCCCACGCATTGCGTGATGAGGTCGCAAGAACCTTACACGATTTGGAAGCACAAGGTGTGATTGAACGTGTGCAGGCTTCTCTCTGGGCATCACCCTTAGTAATTTTGCCCCAACCTTCGCGAAAATTGAGACTTTGTGTGGACTTCAAGGCAACAGTGAATCCACAACTAGTGATTGCAACTTATCCTTTACCCCGCCCGGAAGATCTTTTTGACAAACTGTGCCCGGGTGAATATTTTTCGAAGTTGGACCTAGCAGACGCGTACTTGCAAATACCAGTGGACGACGAATCCCAGCGCGTCTTGGTGGTTAACAAGTATCTTGGTTTGTATCGGTTCAAAAGACTGCCATTCGGGTGTGCATCCGCCCCTGCATTGTTTCAGCAATATCTGCAAACTGTTTGTGCCTCGGTCCCTACTGCAGCAAACTATCTGGACGATATTGTGATCTCCGGCAAGACGGAAGACGAACATTTAGCCAATCTCAGAACATTATTTCAGGTCTTGCGACAAAATGGTCTTCGCTTGCGGTAGGACAAATGTGTGTTTTTTGCTCGTAACTGACCCTATCTGGGACATGTCATCAATGCCCAAGGCATACATCCCAGTCCCGAGCACCTCCGTGCCATACAAGACTTGCCTTCGCCGCAGAATTTGAAGCAGCTACAGAGTGTTCTGGGAAAAATCAATTACTATAACAGATATGTGCGCCACGCCTCTTCCATTTCAGCTCCGCTTCATCGCTTACGCCTGGACGACGGAATGCGAACGCGTCTTTCGCCAGTTGAAATCGGCGTTGCTTTCCAATACTTGCCTTACGCCATTCGATCCCCAGAAACCCCTTTTGTTGATGGTCGATGCCTCAGATTTCGGGATCGGTGCTGTGCTTGCGCACAAAGATGGATCGCATGATCGCTCTATTGCCTCTGCGTCCAAATTGCTCTCGTCTGCGCAAAGAAATTATTCACAGATAGAGAAAGAAGCTTTGGCTCTTGTATTTGGTGTTACTAAGTTTCATGACTTCTTGTATGGTCGTCACTTTACCATCATCACAGACCACAAACCTTTGACGTCGCTTTTTCATCCGAACAAGCCTGTACCTGCACGTACAGCGCAGAAATTCATTCGCTGGTCTATTTTCCTCTCGCAGTACCGCTACGATATCTTGTATCGGTCCACTGCTAAGCACGGAAACGCCGATGCGTTGTCCCGTTTACCTGTTGCTGAGGATAGAGCGTTCGATTCTTCCGAACTTGCTTGCATGTTCATTGATGTGGAAATCGATGACGTGGTCGAATCGTTTCCGATTGATTTTCGTCGTGTAGCTACAGCCACAGCTGCTGACCCTGTCCTTGCTACCGTTTTGCGTTTTGTTGCTACGCAATGGCCCTTGTCAAAGTCACGGATCGAGGATCCGTTGGTTCGCCGATTTTTTGCTCACAAGGAGAGTCTTTTTGTTCGACGTGGTGTTTTGCTGTTGCGTTCTGATAATGATCAGTCCAGGGTCGTGGTCCCACGTTCGTTATAGTCCTCTGTCTTACGACTTCTCCACCAAGGACATTGGGGTATCGTGAGAACGAAACAACTTGCTCGTCAGCACTGTACTTGGTTCGGACTCGATGTTGCGATTACGAATATGTGCTCTTCTTGCATGGCGTGTGCCGAACAACAATCCGCACCACCGCGGAAATTCTTTGCATGGCCGACAGCCACTTCCCCTTGGCAACGCTTGCACATCGATTTTGCTGGTCCATTGTGGAATGCTCGATGGTTGGTTGTGGTCGATTCCTTCAGTAATTTTCCTTCTGTTGTCAGGATGTCTTCCACGACGTCATCTGCCACCATCCAAGCGTTATCTGCTATCTTTTGCATAGAAGGTCTTCCACAGACTATTGTTTCCGACAATGGCCCACAATTCATGTCCGCAGAATCTCAGTCATTCTGCAAGGCCAATGGTATTCAACATCTGACATCCGCGCCGTTTTCGCCTCAGTCAAACGGTGCCGCTGAACGATTGGTCCGCACTTTCAAGTCACAGATGTCGAAGTTGAAAGAGTCGCATTCTCGGGAGGACGCGTTATTGCTCTTTTTGTCCTCGTATCGCTCTCAGCCCCGAGATGGTCGCTCGCCGGCTGAGTTGCTCCACGGTCGTCCTCATCGAACCTTGATGTCTTTGCTGCATCCGCCGCATCAGGTTCCTGTGCAGCGGCAGACGCCTGCTTTTGCTCCAGGCGACGTTGTATACTATCGCAACTATCGAGGTTCACGGCGTTGGCTCGCAGGGCGCATTCTTCGCTGCCTCGGCCGCGCTATGTATTTGGTTTTGGGGGCCTCTGGTGAGGTGCGTCGGCATCTCAATCAGCTGCGCCTCTGTCGTCGCACGGGTTCTGCCGCTCCCCGTCTGCTTTCAGCGACGGTGCCGTCCGGTCAGCGCCCTGGGGACCCATCTACTGGCTCGCCTCATCCCCAGGTGTTACCGACGCTGCCTTCCATTTTGCCCCATGGCGACGCGCCGCCGCCGCCGCCTGTTCTCCCGCCGGCGACGCCCGCAGTGGACGCTTCGCTGCAGCAGCCAAGCGCCTCCCTGGGTCACGCGCCGCCGATCGCTTCCCGTGACCAGCTGTCCTCCGACATGGAACTCTTGCCCGCTCCGGACCAGATGTCGTCTTCGCCCGTCGGGTGCCCCGTTCTGATGGAGGTCGACCCTTCGGCCCCTCCTGTCTCTCTGCGGGCGTATACACCGCATGTTGGCGTGCACTTTGGACTAGGTTTTCAGGCGTTTCCTAGCTCCCCTCGGACCGAATGGCAGGGTGCGGGTGGCACAGCCTCGCCTGTTGATAGGCTCCCCACCTTGTCGCATACGTCAACATGGGGTCCTCCCCATGGTGGGCGGAAGCCTTACAACACAACCGTACGCCGATTTGCGGGGGAGGAATGTGGTGTCACCGCCAGACACCACACTTGCTAGGTGGTAGCCTTTAAATCGGCCGCGGTCCGGTAGTATACGTCGCCACTGTCAGTGATTGCAGACCGAGCGCCGCCACACGGCAGGTCTAGAGAGACGTCCTAGCACTCGCCCCAGTTGTACAGCCGACTTTGCTAGCGATGCTACACTGACAAATACGCTCTCATTTGCCGAGACGATAGTTAGCTTAGCCTTCAGCTACGTCATTTGCTACGACCTAGCAAGGCGCCATTACCAGTTTATATTGAGATTGTAATTATGTATAAACAAGAGCGATGTTCTCCAATTATGGATTAAAGTTAAGTATTCCAAGATCTTCGCACTTTATTTGCAATTCTCAAGACATTGTCCTGTTCCAGACCTCACGCTAGTCTGCGTGAGCTTAAACGCGTGCCTTTCGGCTACCGGTCATAGTGGATTGGCTGTCTGGCCAGTCCACTACACTGGCCATAATTTTTTCCGAGGGCATGCAGCTTTACTGTATGATTAAATGATGATGACGTCCTCTTGGGTAAAATATTCCGGAGGTAAAATAGTCCCCCGTTCGGATCTCCGGGCGGGGACTACTCAGGAGGACGTCGTTATCAGGAGAAAGAAAACTGGCGTTCTACGGATCGGAGCGTGGAATGTCAGATCCCTTAATCGGGCAGGTAGGTAAGAAATTTTAAAAAGGAAAATGGATAGGTTAAAGTCAAATATAGTGGGAATTAGTGAAGTTCGATGGCAGGAGGAACAAGACTTTTGGTCAGGCGAATACAGGGTTGTAAATACAAAATCAAATAGGGGTAATGCAGGAGTAGGTTTAATAATGAATAAAAAAATAGGAGTGCGGGTAAGCTACTACAAACAGCATAGTGAACGCATTATTGTGGCCAAGATAGAAACGAAGCCCACGCCTACCACAGTAGTACAAGTTTATATGCCAACTAGCTCTGCAAATGACGAAGAAATTGAAGAAGTGTATGATGAAATAAAAGAAATTATTCAGATTGTGAAGGGAGACGAAAATTTAATAGTCATGGGTGACTGGAATTCGAGAGTAGGAAAAGGGAGAGAAGGAAACATAATGGGTGAATATGGATTGGGGGGAAGAAATGAAACAGGAAGCCGCCTGGTAGAATTTTGCACAGAGCACAAATTAATCATAGCTTACACTTGGTTCAAGAATCATAAAAGAAGGTTGTGTACATGGAAGAAGCATGGAGATACTGACGGGTTTCGGATAGATTATATAATGGTAAGACGGAGATTTAGGAACCAGGTTTTAAATTGTAAGACATTTTCAGGGGCAGATGTGGACTCTGACCACAATCTATTGGTTATGAACTGTAGATTAAACTGAAGAAACTGCAAAAAGGTGGGAATTTAAGGAGATGGGACCTGGATAAACTGAAAGAACCAGAGGTTGTACAGAGTTTCAAGGAGAGAAAAAGGGAAAAATTGACAGGAATGGGGGAAGGAATACAGAGAAGAAGAATGGGTAGCTTTGAGGGATGAAGTAGTGAAGGCAGCAGAGGATCAAGTAGGTAAAAAGACGAGGACTGCTAGAAATCCTTGGGTAACAGAAGAAATATTGAACTTAATTGATGAAAGGAGAAAATATAAAAATGCTGTAAATGAAGCAGGCGATAAGGAATACAAACGTTTCAAAAATGAGATCGACAGGAAGTGCAAAATGGCTAAGCAGGGATGGCTAGAGGACAAATGTAAGGATGTAGAGGCTTGTCTCACCAGGGGTAAGATAGATACTGCCTACAGGAAAATTAAAGAGACCTTTGGAGAAAAGAGAACCACTTGTGTGAATACCGAGAGCTCAGATGGAAACCCAGTTTTAAGCAAAGAAGGGAAAGCAGAACGGTGGAAGGAGCATATAGAGGGTTTATACAAGGGCGATGTACTTGAGGACAATATTATGGAAATGGAAGAGGATTTAGATGAAGATGAAATGGGAGATATGATACTGCGTGAAGAGTTTGACAAAGCACTGAAAGACCTGAGTCGAAACAAGGCCCCGGAAGTAGACAACATTCCATTAGAACTACTGACAGCCTTGGGAGAGCCAGTTCTGACAAAACTCTACCATCTGGTGAGCAAGATGTATGAAGCAGGCGAAATACCCTCAGACTTCAAGAAGAATATAATAATTCCAATCCCAAAGAAAGCAGATGTTGACAGATGTGAAAATTACCTAACTATCAGTTTAATAAATCACGGCTGCAAAATATTAACTCGAATTCTTTACAGACGAATGGAAAAACTAGTAGAAGCCGACCTCAGGGAAGATCAGTTTGGATTCCGTAGAAATACTGGAACACGTGAGGCAATACTGACCTTACGACTTATCTTAGAAGAAAGATTAAGGAAAGGCAAACCTACGTTTCTAGCATTTGTAGACTTAGAGAAAGCTTTTGACAACGTTGACTTGAATACTCTCTTTCAATTTCTGCAGGTGGCAGGGATAAAATACAGGGAGCGAAAGGCTATTTACAATTTGTACAGAAAGCAGATGGCAGTTACAAGAGTTGAGGGGTATGAAAGGGAAGCAGTGGTTGGGAAGGGAGTGAGACAGGGTTGTAGCCTGTCCCCGATGTTATTCAATCTGTATATTGAGCAAGCAGTGAAGGAAACAAAAGAAAAATTCGGAGTAGGTTTTAAAATCCATGGAGAAGAAATAAAAACTTTGAGGTTTGCCGATGACATTGTACTTCTGTCAGAGACAGCAAAGGACTTGGAAGAGCAGTTGAACGGAATGGATAGTGTCTTGAAAAGAGGATATAAGATGAAAAGCAAAACGAGGATAATGGAATATAGTCGAATTTAGTCGGGTGAGGCTGAGGGAATTAGATTAGGAAATGAGACACTTAAAGTAGTAAAGGAGTTTTGCTATTTGGGGAGCATAATAACTGATGATGGTCGAAGTAGAGAGGATATAAAATGTAGACTGGCAATGGCAAGGAAAACGTTTCTGAAGAAGAGAAATTTGTTAACATCGAGTATAGATTTAAGTGCCAGGAAGTCGTTTCTGAAAGTATTTGTATGGAGTGTAGCCATTTATGGAAGTGAAACATGGACGATAAATAGTTTGGACCAGAAGAGAATAGAAATTTTCGAAATGTGGTGCTACAGAAGAATGCTGAAGATTAGATGGGTAGATCACATAACTAATGAGGAAGTATTGAATTGGATTGGGGAGAAGAGAAATTTGTGACACAACTGGACTAGAAGAAGGGATCGGTTGGTAGGACATGTTCTGAGGCATCAAGGGATCACCAGTTTAGTGTTGGAGGGCAGCGTGGAGGGTAAAAACCGTAAAGGGAGACCAAGTGATTGAACACACTAAGCAGATTCAGAAGGATGTAGGTAGCAGTAGTTACTGGAAGATGAAGAAGCTTGCCCAGGAGAGAGTAGCATGGAGAGCTGCATCAAACCAGTCTCAGGACTGAAGACCACAACAACAACAACAAGTGTCATATACAGGGTGTTACAAAAAGGTACGGCCAAACTTTCAGGAAACATTCCTCACACACAAAGAAAGAAAATATGTTATGTGGACATTTGTCCGGAAACGCTTACTTTCCATGTTAGAGCTCATTTTCTTACTTCTCTTCAAATCACATTAATCATGGAATGGAAACACACAGCAATAGAACGTACCAGCGTGACTTCAAACACTTTGTTACAGAAAATGTTCAAAATGTCCTCCGTTAGCGAGGATACATGCATCCACCCTCCGTCGCATGGAATGCCCGATGTGCTGATGCAGTCCTGGAGAATGGCGTATTGTATCACAGCCGTCCACAATACGAGCACGAAGAGTCTCTACATTTGGTAACGGGGTTGCGTAGACAAGAGCTTTCAAATGCCCCCATAAATGAAAGTCAAGAGGGTTGAGGTCAGAGAGCGTGGAGGCCATGGAATTGGTCCGCCTCTACCAATCCATCGGGAACCGAATCTGTTGTTGAGAAGCGTACGAACACTTCGACTGAAATGTGCAGGAGCTCCATCGTGCGTGAACCACATGTTGTGTCGTAAAGGCATATGTTCTGCACGAAGAATTGCCTCGTCCATTGCAGGTGTCCTCATCGTTCTAGGTCTTCCCCAGTCGCGAGTCATAGGCCGGAATGTTCCATGCTCCCTAAGACGCCGATCAGTTGCTGCGAACGTCTTCCTGTCGGGACACCTTCGTTCTGGAAATCTGTCTCGATACAAACGTACCGCGCCACGGCTATTGCCCCGTGCTAATCCATACATCAAATGGGCATCTGCCAACTCCGCATTTGTAAACATTGCACTGACTGCAAAACCACGTTCGTGATGAACACTAACCTGTTAATGCTACGTACTGATGTGCTTGATGCTAGTACTGTAGAGCAATGAGTCGCATGTCAACACAAGCACCGAAGTCAACATTACCTTCCTTCAATTGGGCCAACTGGCGGTGAATCGAGGAAGTACAGTACATACTGACGAAACTAAAATGAGCTCTAACATGGAAATTAAGCGTTTCCGGACACATGTTCACATTACATCTTTTCTTTATTTGTGTGTGAGGAATGTTTCCTGAAAGTTTGGCCGTACCTTTTTGTAACACCCTATATATATATATATATATATATATATATGTTCCAATTTGGGTCTGCTTAAAAAGAAAGCAGAGATGGTTATATTGTATCAACATGTGGTAGTTAGGACATTGCGCATCTTGTTATTCTTCAGGCCGTAAGAAAAACCTACAACTGTACAATACCTGTTACTGCTTCCATAAATAACATTCCTCCATAGGGCTTGGGAGAAAGATGTGATGTATCGAATAGACTTAAGCCGGCATATATTAAAAGACTTACATCTTTAAATGCAGTTAACATGGAAATATATTCTACCATACAGAAAATAAATAGTAAATAGTAGCTACTGTATACAGGATCACATAAAATTATCAAGATCCATGTCCACGTCCAGGTGGCTACCTTTTGGTTTTTCCATATAAAAACCAAATTAAAGGACTTTGTAGTCACCAAGAGTTGAAAAAGTATCTTCATGGGTAATAATGATGAATATATTCCTTGAAATGAGAAAACAAAAGTGTAAATCCTTGACTAGAGAATCACGTGAAAACATACACTAAGCAGGCTAATACATGAGTATGTATAGGAAAAAAGAAAACAATTTTTTTGTAGTGATTATGTTAAACTACCAAGTACCTGTACAGAAATGCTAAACGGTATACCACTATCTGAATAGTTTTGCTGCAATGTACCAATATCTTTTAACGGGGTAGACCAGGATAGAAATTTCTTTAAGCCTAATTAGTTTATTGGCTTACAATTGTACTTCGAGAGTCTATTTTTAAGATCCATTCACGTAAAGTATGCCATAAATGTTAAAATATGTAAAAAACGCGATTAACTGTATGGGGGTCTGGTGCATCCGAGCTCCCGAATGCAACCTATCTAATACTAAAATAGTTACCGACGGTATATGGGGCCTATTAGTTTCGGATACTATCACAGAAAGCATTAGTATCAACTAAAATACTATTCTCAACAAGATTTAGCTTCGTAACATGATTTGTTTATGGTAAACAGTCTGAAAGCATGTGCTTGTCTCGCGTCTGCTCAACTTGTCATTTTATTTGTTTTCATACAAAGTAAAATGTGAGTGCTTGAAAATGACAAACGTATTTAATACGGATAGATAAGGTTCGAAAAATAACTCCAATAGTGCATAAAATGCATCGATTAATAAGCGGAAGCCAGTTCATCGATATAATTTGATCAGAATGAGAGTGTTTCGACATAGGCGAAAAATAGACCAAGGACCTTTGCCTTCTGCGGGCAAGTACCGACTTTTTTTATTGATCTCAAATTGTTCTGACCGAATCCGACTCACGCCCCGTCCTCACAGCCTTAATTCCCCCAGTACCTCGTCTCCTACCTTCCAAACTTCACAGAAGCTCTTCTGCGATTCCGCAGAACTAGCACTCGTGGGAGGAGGGATATTGAGGAGACAAGGTTTTGCCACAGTCTAAGGGATGTATCCAGAAAGAAATATTTCACTTTGCAGCGGAGTGTGCGCTGATATGAACCTTCCTGGCAGACTGAAAGTTTTTGCCGGACCGAGGCTCGAACTGGGGACCTTTGCCTATCGCGGACAAGTGCAGTACCGATTAAGCTAGCCAACCACGACTCACGCCTTGTCCTCACAGCCTTAATTCCGCCAGTACCTCGTCTCCTACCTCCGCGATATCCTTTCTTCCGGGAGTGCTAGTTCTGCAAGTTTCGCAGGAGAGCTTCTGTGAAGTCTGGAAGATAGGAGACGTGGTACTGGCGGAATTAAGGCTGAGAAGATGGGGTGTGAGTTGTGCTTGAGTAGCTCCGCTGGTTTGGCCAGAGGTTTGGCTGCTCTCTGCCATAAAAATCTGAGTTAACGGATCAACCATGAATGGGACGTCCGCCACGGACGAAAGCAACGAACACTAAGAAACCAAATGAGAGCAGAAAAAAATTAAAAAAAATAATGGTAATAGTCGCTTGAGCACTTGCCCGCAAAGGTAAAGGTCCCGAGTTCGAGTCTCGGTCCGGCATACAGTTTTAATCTGCCAGGAAGTTCCATATCAGCGCACACTACGCTGCAGAGTGAAAAACTTCCTTCTGGAAACATTTTTCAAGTTGACGGAAGTCATAACTCATGAAATATATACGCAGTTACGTTATATCTTTTGTAACTTACAGCCCGAAGGATTTTTGCGACGTATATTAATTTCGATTTTTTATGAACGTTTATATAACTACTTTCTTGTCGAAATAACTGACTCTTATTTCAGAGTGCCACCAGTTTGTTAAGTCCCAATTTTTTAAATATCCTTACGTAATACGTTAGACAATACCATCAGTTTCAAAGCAGTTTTTGAGATTTTGTTCTGTGTTGAAAATTATGGCTTTCAGGTCTCCCACCATTCGCCCTCGCATTCTGCAAAACCCTTTCGTCGATGTCGTTTAGTGTGCTCTGGGTGCAAGGTTTTCACTTTAAAAATTCACAACACAATCTTAAGAATGTAAAATTCAGTTTTGGAATGTGTTTGTTATTCTATTGAAAAAATCACGAATATCGGCTCCAAAATCGAGCGTCATCCTGGTCCACCACCTTAATTACAGCGAGTCCTACATGACATACTGAACTATTCAGCCAAAAATATATAGACCAATGTGTACCTATGCAGCAGTTTGAATCCGACAGAGAAAACGATATATTCCAAGAACATGTACCGTGGTGCAGTACGCATATATGTGATACTAATGGGCACTTAAGATAAAGAAGCTCTGTGGCAAAATACTAAAATTTCGTCTATAAAGAGACCTTTTTTTACAAAGAGTAAAGAAGTAGTTTTATCTTCATGGTAATTACTACATTTCTTGCAGCAAAAGTTAGTATTTGCGTAGGTAAATATCAGTTTTTAAATTATATTGTGTATAATGAAAGATTGACCATGACACTGAAATAATTGAAGTTAATAGAGCTCTCAAGCTGAATACTGAGAACAAAATGTAAATGTTTTTGATGAAAATAATGGTTTAGACATAGCCGCGCTACACTTTAATAATTTATATTTGTGAAATAAAGATACATGAATTTGATCGAGGCAAATTTCGAGTCTGTTCACTTTAAATAGGTAAGTAGAATTTAAGTGATGGAAGAATGTTACAATGTGAAAGCTGTGCCTATATTAAGACATGATACTCCTCTGCCTGATCACACTTTTAAAATTTTCAGTTTTCTTTGCTTGTATTAGGCACGTACGTGTGGGCATTTTTCTGCTATGTGTGGCGAAAAGTATTTTCGCGGAATAGACAAAAATTTATTGTCCAAACCTTGAACAGTTCTTAGTCGCTACTGTAACAGATATGTCAAACGGAATCGGCCTAATACTTACCCACCAGTAGTTCACCGACAGAAAGGTACTATCACGCAACGCAAAAATTTCTGTGAATGACAAACCAATAGCCGTAATGTATACGTCATGAAAAGATTTTGAGTCACATCAATAACGAGATCCGCGAGGCGATGAACTCGAAACATGCCAAAGTAATATATATGACAGACCCTTAAAGTGAAAACCTTTGTTGAATCTATTCCGAAGTATGTGCCTGCACCTAAGAGCGATTAAACATTTGTGAGTGGAATAGGGGCACTTGCAGACAGGATAACGTATGAGTGAAATCCAGTGTACGGATTTGTTGCGTAGCGCAAGCGGACAATTTCGCCGACGCAGACCTTTCACTAAAGTGGAAACTTCACTCACCTGGTTTAAATCCCGTGAGCAACTTGTTGCTTGTGGTTCGATGTGTAGAAGGATGTCTTTCAGCGGATCGAAGAGGCATTCTACACACACAGACACGTGAACGCAGTAGCCACTAAACTCATCTGCGAGTGTAGCCGACGACAACCCCGTGACACAAGGCAAACTTTGTTCGCGTCCAGTCACGCACCTGCGGTGCCGTTAAAGAAAATATTCACACACCATGACGAAGATAAATATGAAAATTTGTTTAACAAGGATGCTTGCTGTGCGTGTTATGGACATCAGTGATGTGTGAAGCTAAACGCACGTTGTGGTGCAGAACAATTAAAGAACCAATAAAATCCTCTACGACATAAAACAAAAATTTTTACGAGAAAAAACCTATAAAACGTAGACCCATGATAATAACATACGGATCTCTTAACTCTACATGCGTTTATCGTATGACTTTTGCGTAATTTATATGGAAAAATTCGTATTTTGCGTTACATACATTCATAATTCTTTAGTTACAGCTTTATGATGAATAAAATTCTGGATAATTAAGCCATACGTCATCAGTCATGCGCCATACCTTGAAATGGAAGGTATCTTTACCATGGAACATACGATAACTGCAAATGAACTGACTTTCTTTACTGTCTACGTCTACTTCTACATCTACATAGCTACTCTTCAAATCACATCTAGGTGCCTGGCAGAGGGTTCGTCGAACCACCTTCACAATTCTCTATTGTTCCAATCTCGTGTAGCGTGCGGAAATAACGAACACCTATACCTTTCCGTATGAGCTCTGATTTCCCTTATTTTATCATGGTGTTCGTTTCTCCCTATGTGGGTCGGCGTCAACAAAATATTTTCGCAGTTGGGGGACAAAGTTAGTTATTGGAATTTCGTGAGAAAATTCCTCCGCAACGAAAAACGCCTTTGTTTTAATCATGTCCATCCCAAATCCTGTATCATTTCAGTGACACTCTCTCCCCTATTTCGCGATAATACAAAACGCGCTGCTCTTCTTTCAACGTTTCTGCTGTACTCCGTCAATCCTATATGGCAAGGATCCCACACCTCGCAGCAGTATTCTAAAAGAGAATGGACAAACAAGGGAACCTCTCCATCGCACCCCCCTCAGATTTAGTTATAAGTTGGCACAGTGGATAGGCCTTGAAAAACTGAACACAGATCAATCGAGAAAACAGGAAGAAGTTGTGTGGAACTATGAAAAAAATAAGCAAAATATACAAACAGAGTAGTCCATGCGCAAGATACGCACCTTCAAGGAGAGTATGAGCTCAGGAGCGACGTGGTCCCGTGGTTAGCGTGAGCAGCTGCGGAACGTGAGGTCCTTGGTTCAAGTCTTTCCTCGAGTGAAAAGTTTACTTTCTTTATTTTCGCAAAGTTATGATCTGTCCGTTCGTTCATTGACGTCTCTGTTCACTGTAATAAGTTTAGTGTCTGTGTTTTCCGACCGCACCGCAAAACCGTGCGATTAGTAGACGAAAGGACGTGCCTCTCCAATGGGAACCGAAAACATTTGATCCCAAGGTAATAGGTCAACCGATTCCTCCACAGGAAAACACGTCTAATATATTCTATACGACACTGGTGACGGCATGTGCGTCACATGACAGGAATATGTTGTCGATCAACCTAACTTGTACACTTAGTGAATAGGTAAAAATAATCTTCTACCTTGCCCGATTTAGGTTTTCTTGTGGATGCCAGTTACCTCGCATCGGACGGACGGACAGATAATAATTGTCTGAAAATTAAACTTTTCACTCGAGGGAAGACTTCAACGAAGGACCTCTCGTTCTGCAGCTGCTCACGCTAACCACGGGACCACGGCGCTCCTGACTACACACTATCCTTGACGTTGCCTATCTTGCCCATGGACTACTCAGTTTGTATATTTTGCTTATTTTTTCATAGTACCACACGACTTCTTCCTATTTTATCGATTGATCTGTGTTCAGTTTTTCAAGGCCTATCCACTGTGCCAACTTATAACTAAATCTGTGGGGGGTGCGATGGGGAGGTTCCCTTGTTAGTAGATCTGTTACATCTGTGTCCTACCAATAAAACGGTCTTTGGTTAGCCTTCCCCGTAACATTTTCTACGTGTTCCTTCCAATTTAATTTGTTCGTAAATGTAATTCCTAGGTACGTAGCTGAATTTACGGCCTTTAGATTTGATCGAAGTTTAGCGGATTCATTTTAGCTCTCATGTGAATGACCTCAGACTTTCAATATTTAGGGTCAATCGTCAATTTTGGCACCATATACATATCTTTTCTAAATCGTTTTGCAGTTTGTTTTGATCTTCTGATGACTTTACTAGTCGATAAATGACAGCGTCATCTGCAAACAACCTAAGATTGCTGCTCGTCTCCCAAATCGTTTATATAGATAAGGAACACCAAAGGGCCTATAACACTACCTTGGGGAACACCAAAAATCACTTCTGTTTGCTCTATCACTTTCCATCAATTACTACGAACTGTGACTTCTCTGATAGGAAATCAAGAATTCAGCTGTGTTTAGTAACTCTGCTTTGGCAGCACTGTCTTCGATAGTATCTCCATTGCTATCGCGCAGAGAAGGCATTGATTGTGTCTTGATGCTAGCATACTTCACTATGATCAGGTTTCGAGACAAACTATTATAAGCATCTCGCATTGAAGTCCGCCCTAAATTTCGAGCTTCTGTAAAATATCGCCAATCTTGAGAATTTGCGTCTGTTTAAATTTGGCACGTTTTTCCGTTGTTTCCGCAACAGCGTCCTGACCCGTTTTGTGTACCAAGGAGGATCAGCTCCGTCGTTTGTTATTTGGGATAAATCTCTCAACTGCTGCTGATACTATTTCTTTGAATTCAAGCCGCATCTGGTCTACACTTACATTGTCAATTTGAAATGAGTGGAGATTGTCTCTCAGGGAAGCATCAAGTGAATTTTTATCTGCTTTTTTGAATAGGTATACTTTTCGTTTATTTTTGGAGGATTTGGGGATTAAAATATTCAATCTCGCTACGACAACGCTGTGTTCACTAATCCCTGAATCGGTTTTGATGCTCGTTATTAACTCAGGATTATTTGTTGCTAAGAGGTCAAGCGTGTTTTCACAACCGTTTACTATTGGCATGGGCTCATGAACTAACTGCTCGAAATAATTTTCAGAGAATGCGTTTAACACAATTTCGGATGATGTTATATGCGTACCTCCGGAATTAAACATGTATTTTCTCCAACATATCAAGGGTAAATTAAAGTCACCACCAACTATTATTGTATGAGTCGGTTACATGTTTGAAATCAAACTCAAGTTTTCTATCAACCCCCAGCAACTGTATTATCTGAATTGAGAGGTCAGTAAAAGAATCCAGTTATTGTTTTATTCCGGTTGCCAGCAATGATCTATGTCCATACTAACTCAGAGGAATTATCTACTTCAATTTCGCGACAAGATATACCATTTCTAACAGCAACAAACACGACACCGCCAACTGTGTTTAGCCTATCCTTTCGGATCACGGTTAGGTTCTACGCAAAAATTTCGGTTGAACTGATCTTCTGCTTAAGCCAGCTTTCAGTGCCTATAACGAATTGAGCATCAGTGCTTTCTAGTAGCCGTTGGAGCTCTGGTACTTTCCCAACACAGCTACGACAATTTACACCTGTTATACCGACGGCTCCTATATCTACCTTCTTCCTATGTTCGGCGTGCACATTTTGTGACCGAAGCCCTTTTCGTGTTTTCTCGAGACCCTCTAAACCTAAAAAAACCGCCCAGTCCACGCCACACAGCCCCTGCGACCCGATAGTTTTTCAAATTTGAATAAACCTTGCTTTTCCCTAATTACTTTTGTAAATTCAGAAAATGACTGCAACATACAAAGTGAATTCTATCATTTCACAAAGGAATTCTATTACAGCACTGGCTGGACTTGAATGTCTGAAAAGTTTTCGAAAGTACAACACTTCCCCTACATAGGGGAAAGTTGGGTAAAGTGCCATCCTAAGGAAAATGATGTTTTTCTCTGACTTAATTTCATAGATAAGTATGTAAAATATATCTATACAAACTGTATACATTCTGTAACTATAAAACAGTTGTATAATTATTCAAAGCTTTCTTTTATAGTAGAAAAGTGAGCTTATGCGAAAGTCTGCAAAATAGCCTCTTCGCTCAGCACATAGAGCAAACTGGCCAGAAAGATAGAAAACGAAAAGTACAACTCAGATGAAGATTTTGGGACACTGTGAATAGGAAGAGATTGTGAAATGAAGGAAATACACATTTATGGAATGAAATATATTTAAAACTCAGAAAAATTTTGATGAATTAATAATTGACCAAATTCTGCAAAATGTTAATAAATTATCGGTTTTCAAGTTTCACATTAACACTTCCGTATGTTCAAAGTCAAACTAGTTTCAAAAGTCAAGTACTAATACAATATTCACACATCAACATGTCATCATTCTCATCACAAATAACACGTTCTTTGTGAGCTCACTGCACGGATTTAGATTATCTCAATCCTCATTTTTCTTAGAGAAGGTTTCACTGAAACACAATCTTCAGTGTCTTTGTCCGGTTCACTATATTCTCCAAAAAGCTACTTGTCACATTTTACTGGACCATTTTCGTGTTGGGTCTGTACTTTCTTGTTATTCATTTAAGCATGTCTGGATCTTTTAGTGTTTTCTTCCATTGCTACTGGCTTCCTTCTTCTCTTGTCAGTCTGCTTATCTTTCTTCAACTTAGCTTGTAACAGCTCAGTTTTGCATGGGCTCGATGTTATTGCTGTTGCCTTGTCCTTTATTTGGCTTTTATTTCTCACAACTCCATTTTCATCGACATATCTCCTGTTTTTAAAGCATCAATGCCTATTGAAAAGCTTAGGAATATCATGAATGCTGTAGTTATTTTCTTTAATAATTTGATGGCATCTTAACATACAGCTGTAATGAAAGAATATACCACTTCACCACGGCAAATATATTGCAAAAAATGTGTGCAGGCAAAATGGCCAATTGAGTACTTTGCTCTGACAGCCGAGTGCCCGCTTTGATAGATTGGACTTTAACATCAGTTTTCTGCAGAATCCTTGAACATATTCTCAGTTCAAATATAAGAAATTTCCTTGATACGGAAAAGCTTCTGTCCATGAATCAGCACAGTTTTAGAAAGAATCGTTCGTGCAAAACTCAGTTTGCCCTTATCTCACGTGAGGTCCTAATCATGGATGAAGGGCAACAGGCGGATTCCATATTCATAGATTTACGTAAGGCTCTTGACACGGCGTCACACTGCCAACTGTTGATGAAGGTACAAGCATGGGGAATAGGTTCGCACGTATACGGGTGCCTTGAAGAGTTTTTAAGTAACAGAACGTAATGTGTTGTCCTCAATGGTGAGCGTTCATCAGAGACAAGGGTACCGTTAGGAGTGCCCCAGGCAAGTACGAAAGGACCTTTATTATCTACTGCATACATAAGAGGCAATGTCCCGACCGACTGACTGGCTGACTGACTGACTGACTACTTACTGACTCATCACGACCAGCCCAAATCACTCAGAATAGAAGCTTGAAATTTGGAGAGGGCGCTCATCTCATACCGAAGCCATCGTCTAAAGACTGACTTTCCGAAATATCACCAGTGAGGGGGTGAAACGGTTTTGAAAGGTTTTTAAGAATATGTCACTATAAGGCAATTTTGAAGCTAGGCCTACGAAAATTAGTATTTGTTTCTCAGTCAAAAATAAAGAAATACGTGTTTTAGCATTTTTGGAGCATTAACCCATTAGGGGATGAAATAAAGGGTGAAAATTTTTCTTGCAAATAAAATATTATTGAAGAACTACTGCTATATTTTAAAACTACATCTATGAAAAGTGGTATTTGACTTCTCTGTTTCGAATGAAAAAAATACGTGTTTCAGTGTTTTGGAAATTCAAGCCGTAATTGGGTGAAAGTGACACTGAAAAGTTTTATGAAATTATTTCATTACGAAAGCATTTTCAAAGCTAAATTTTTGAAAATCTGAATTTCGCTTCTCCATTAGAAATAAAAAAATTCAGTGAAAATCAAACCCTAAGGGGGTGAAATAGGGGATGAGAATTTTTAAGACAAAATTTCGTTATATTAAAAAACTTTTAAAGGTAAATCTATGAAAACTGGTACTTCACTTTGCAATTTCTAAGAATGATTGCCTATCGAAGTCGTGGTATCCAAACGATACATATCGAACGTGATCGTAAATCAATCATGCGACTCTCCTGTCGGGAGTAACGAGTATGTTTACGGCGGTCGCTACAGCATCGACAAAAGAAGAGCGTTACAAAAATACTTGTAGTTGCAAAGGAGACGACTTACCTTAATCGTCGTCGGTGTTGTCATCATGTGAAAATCCATTACGGTGGTCTGGATGGATAATTTGGAAGAGTCGAACCATGTATTCATCCTCATACTCGTTCGTTTTCCGCATCGTCCGCAATGCAATTGCAAACGGTACTTCAGCATCGAAATTGTTCTTTCGAAGTTTTACACACTTCGCACTACCACAGTATACATATCTGTCCGAAGGAACAGACACCATATCCATAAAGTATATAGTTCTGGCAATACCGGCCATTACCTCCTTCTTCTGTGCGGATGCACACATATTCGCCGAACTCTTACGGGGCTTGGTAAGAATGTCTCCCACGAGCAGTGAGTGTGTTGGGGTGGGACGCTACGAATGTAGTGTGTGGATATACAAGGTGAGAATGTGGTTCTCGCGGGAGGCGTACGCAAGATAGTCCCTACATTCGCACTATCCTCTGTGCCCTCGGTAGCTCAGATGGATAGAGCGTCTGCCATGTAAGTAGGAGATCCCGATTTCGAGTCCCGGTCGATGCACACATTTTCACCTATCCCCGTTGATATATATCAACGCCCGTCAGCAGCTGAAGGTATTAATATAATTTTAATTACAGTCTGCACAGTCCCTTCTTTTCTCGTCCGGTGGTACTCCATATTTGCGACAAAGAGTCGAACAATTTTCTATGCTGGATAAACATGGAATTAGATTTCAAGAACACCAGACATCCCCCTCACTAAGGACATAAATCGTCTGGGATTCCCTAGCACCTCACAAATAGTTCGCAGAGGTGTGTAATTTAGAGAAATTAAGGGGACGACGGAAAACAGATAAAAATGACGATAGCAAATAATTGATCACAACGCGTGCCACCAGAATCGCATGATCGATTTACAATCGCACATTCGATATGTATCGTTTGGACACCTCAACTTCGATAGGCAATTATTCTCGGAAATTACCCTTCACTTTTTTGTTAAATATAAAAAAAATATGTGTTAGGGGATGAAACTTCTATGGAAATATCACAAGAACACGAAACGCATGATTAACAGAAACCTGTGACTCCACATACAAGAATCGCTTTTACATTCGGAAAAGTCATGCCTCTATGGCCTTAATTAGAGTAAAAAGTTTGGAAGGTGTTACATTTGTGAACAACATAACAATTCGATTACAGAAAAAAAATCTTTGCCAGACCATACAGTCTACGCGAGCGAAGCAGCTGGATTGAAGACAGTTTTCTGCATGTATAAATGATCTGGTGGACAGAGTAACCAACATTCTGCGGCTGTTTTCTGATGATGCTGTGGTGTACGGGAAGACGTCGTCCTTGAGTGACTGTAGAAGATGACTTAAAAGTTTCTAGTTGGTGTCATGAGTGGCAGCTAGCTCTAAATGTAGATAAATGTAAGTTAATTCAGATGAGTAGGGGGAAAAGTATCCGTCATATTCGAATACAGTATTAGTAGTGCCATGCTTGACACAGTCACGTCCATTAAAATGATAACTAGGCGCAACGTTGCAAAGCACTGTGAAGTGTAACGCGTCTGTAAAGAACGCAGTATGGAAGGCGAATAGTCGACTTTGTTTTATTGGGAGAATTTTATGAACGTTTAGGAGACCGCATGTAGGACACTAGTACGGCCCGTTGTTGAGTACTCTTCGAGTGTTTAGGATCCGCACTAGATCAGATTAAAGGAAGACATCGAAGCAATTCAGAGGCGTGCTGCTAGAATTGTTACTGGTCGCTGCGAACAACACGGAAGTATTACGGAGATGCTTCGGGAACTCAAATGGGAATCCATGGAGGGAAGGCGACGTTGTTTTCGACGAGCACTGCTGGGAAAATTTCGAGCACAGGCATTTGAGGCTAACTGCAGAATGATTACTGTCGCCAATGTACATTTCGCGTAAGGACAATGAAAAAATTAATAGAGAGATTAGTGCTCGTACGGAGGCATACAAACAATCGTTTCTCTCTCGCTCTTTTTGCGAGTGGAACAGGAAGGGAAATGTCTGGTAGCAGTACAATGTACCCTCCGTCGCACACCTTACGGTGGCTTGTGAAGTATGTATGTAGATGAGATGCAGATTACTCTAAATGTTAACACGATATTACATAACTTAGGAAATTAAAAAATACAAGGTTTCGAAGGCTGAAACATAGCGTTTCACTACCGATGTAGCAATTAACCGTCACGGTACATATTTTTTAATACATGCAAATGAGCCTGTTACTTACCTTACGTCATACGTATAGAAAACACAAAATATTTCAGTGGAGACGAGCGCATGCAACATTCGCCACGAAACTCACTGACAACACGAAAGAACACTCTTTGAACAGTTGTGAGCATGCAGGTAAACCTCTTTGGTTGTAAGTGTTCGCCACCACTCTCTCCAAAAGATTGAAAGCAAATGGCAATTTTACCCGATCTGGACACTTCATCCATCCGCACCCTACCTAATTCATTGTTTTTCTCACAAACACCTAAATACACTGCTGACCATTTAAATTGATACAGAAAGAAGAAATGCAGATGATAAACGGGTATTCATTGGACAAATATATTATGCTAGAACTGACATGTGATTACATTTTCACGCAATTTGGGTGCATAGATCCTGAGAAATCAGTACCCAGAACAACCACCTCTGGCCGTAATAACGGCCTTGATAGCCTGGGCATTGAGTCAAACAGAGCTTGGATGGCGTCCATGCAGCTTCAACACGATACCACAGTTCATCAAGAGTAGTGACTGACGTATTGTGACGAGCCACTTGCTCGGCCACCATTGACCAGACGTTTTCAATTGGTGAGAGATCTGGAGAGTGTGCTGGCCAGGGCAGCAGTCGAGCATTTTCTGTATCCAGAAAGGCCCGTACAGGACCTGCAACATGCGGTCGTGCATTACCCTGCTGAAATGTAGGGTTTCGCAGGGATCGAATGAAGGGTAGAGCCACGGGTCGTAACACATCTGAAATGTAATGTTCACTGTTCAAAGTGCCGTCAATGCGAACAGGAGGTGACCGAGAAGTGTAACCAATGGCACCCCATACCATCACGCCTGGTGATACGCCAGTATGGCAATGACGAATACACGCTTCCAATGTGCATTCAGCGCGATGTCGCCAAACACGGATGCTACCATCATGATGCTGTAAACAGAACCAGATTCATCCGAAAAAATGACGTTTTGCCATTCGTGCACCCGGGTTCGTCATTGAGTACACCATCGCAGGCGCTCCTGTCTGTGATGCAGCGTCAAGGGTAACCGCAGCCATGGTCTCCGAGCTGATAGTCCATGCTGCTGCAAATGTCGTCGAACTGTTCGTGCAGATGGTTGTTGCCTGGCAAACGTCCCCATCTGTTGACTCAGGGATCGAGACGTGGCTTCACGATCCGTTACAGCCATGTGGATAAGATGGCTGTCATCTCGACTGCTAGTGATACGAGGCCGTTGGGATCCAGCACGGCGTTCCGTGTTATCCTCCTGAAGCCACAGATTCCATATTCTGCTAACAGTCATTGGATCTCGACCAACGCGAGCAACAATGTTGCTATACGATAAACCGCAATCGCGAGAGGCTACAATCCGACCTTTATCAAAGTCGGAAACGCGATGGTACACATTTCTCCTCCTTACACTAGGCATCACAACAACGTTTCACCAGGCAACGCCAGTCAACTGCTGTTTGTGTATGAGAAATCGGTTGGAAACTTTCCTCATGTCAGCACGTTGTAGGTGTCACCACCGGCGCCAACCTTGTGTGAATGCTCTGAAAAGCTAATCATTTGCATATCACAGCATCTTCTTCCTGTAGGTTAAATTTCGCGTTTTTAGCACGTCAGCTTCGTGGTGTAGCAATTTTAACGGCCAGTAATGTATTTCTTTTGGTAATAAAACTGTGTCTCAGTTTACACTAAATGTAAAGCCATCCTATGAGAAACGTAGGAGCACAGTTCATGGGTTCTAAAACAACGGGAATTGCTATTTCTTCCTGTTGATTGTGGTTTTGTCTACAGAGAGATGGAGAACGAGTCTGTTCTAGGAATATACTTAAGAACAGTGCAATGAGTCAGGGACACGCCTATGCTGTCATATTGAATCACTATTAAGGAAATGAAACAGAAGAAGATGAAAGAATGCAGTGTGTCGATAAATATTTTTTCTCCTACTAGTACAGGTTGGAATAGCTCAGCAGACCAGAAGAAGCGCCATTGCTGGAATGACGTGAGATCTATGTCTGGAACACAGAGAGTAAAGATGACGCATCTGGAAAATACTCTGCTTCTAGGAAGAGGCCCCCGGACGGATGATATATGACGCTCGTAATGGCTCACGCAAGGGGAGGTGGCAGAGGCTCTCTGTTTCTTGGCACTTGCAGCCGCTTTTAGTGATCAGTACGACTGCAGTTTCTTCCGTGGACGAGAATTTCCGCCACTGAGTATTGAAATATAGTCCCGGTTCGGATTATGTATATTTTCTATTTTAACAGACTGTACATTGATAAAGTTAAAAATGAGAAAAATGGAATACTAAACAGAAGAAGTGAGCAAACACTGAAATGACCGCGAAGCTTTTCACGCAGAAGAGGAATTCTACTCTCTGCTTCGAATAGATGCATGTTTAGAAGATAACGCATTAGTTGCGGAGGTCAGGGCTTAGTAACACTAAGTATCGCTTGGACCCTGTGCTGCAATAAGGTTTGCAGGTCATCAGGATACGTCTCATTATACTTGAAGGCTGGTATCCGTGGAAACATAATGAACTTACGCACTATAAAAAGAAATGGCGGTATTACAAACATTCGCATAAAAATTCTGTTGCTCTTACTCTGAGAGCAACGAATGTGTGTTTTGAAAGTGTACTGAATCCTCGGAAACCATGAAGCAGGCCAGACACCTACTGACTTCTCGCAAACATTTCATTAGCCACAAATGGATTTCATGGTTTTGGTGACAATTTCTAGATAAGATGGTTCTCGTAAGCCAGTATATGCCAATATTTTGAAGAGAGCACAGAGTGTAGCGTAATTATTACTTGGTTGAAGAAGTATGATGACGGTTGTGTATGTGGAAGGGTTTGAGAAACTGGATGGTTTCAGATTGATTATATTATCATGAGACAGAGATTTCGAAACGAATTTTTGAGCTGTGGATCATTTCCAGAAGCAGATGTTGGCTCACACCATGGTGTGTGTTACAAACTGCATATTAATATTAGAGAAATTTCACATAGCTAGGAAATTAAAGAGATGGTATCTGGGTAAGTTAAAAGAACCACACCTTATTGAGAATTTCATAAGGAACATTAGGCAACGATTGATTGAAATGCGGGAAAGGAATACAACAGAAGATGAATGGGTAGCTTAGAGAGATGAAATAGGAAAAGGCAGCAGAGAGTCAAGTATGTGAAAGGACAAGGCTCTGCAGAAGTACTTGGATAACAGGCGGTATATTTAATGTAATTGATGAAAGGAAAAAGCATAAAATACAGCAAATGAAGGAGGGAAAAAGGAATGTAGACGTCTAAAAAAGAGACCGGCAGAAGATGCAAAATGGTGAATCAGAAATGGCTGTAGCAGAAATAGAAGATTGTAGAAGCATGAATGACCATGACAAATATTGATACCGCCGATATGAAACGTCAAGAGACCTTTGGAGAGAAGAGAAGCACTTGCACACATATTAGTAGCACAAATGGCAAGCCAGAACTACGTAAAAATTGGAAGGCTGCAATGTGGAAGGAATATATAGAAGGGCAGGCACGGACCCATAATGGAGGGAATCATGGGGTTATGTCCCCCCGTCTTACCCCCTCCCCCCCCCCCCAAGTAAAGGCAGTGTACTAACCACTAACGTAAACAAATTATTATGTTTATATTAAAACGTTCTACATATTTTATTGTTATTCTTATTAAAACCCTAGGAATCTGTGGCACGTTAAATGTGGATGTGATGGCACATTATGTTTTTGGAGAGTCTCTAGATAATGAACAACTGTGACCCACCCACAACTGAACTCCGGATTTGCTTCTGTAGAAGGCTATACAAAGAAGAAAAAAGAAACTTAAAGAAATATGACAGGAGGGGAAGACGAAGTGGATGAAAATGAAATGGGAGATACCATGAGAAGAATGTATTCAAGATCTAACTGGGATCAAGGCAGTTACAGTAGATGACATACCTTCAGAACTGTTCCATCTGGCATGCAAGATACACTGCCGAGTCACATTAATGTGACCACCCTTCAAAAGCCTGAATAAACACCTTTTGCAGAATAATCACCTTTTTGCAGCGTGGACCGCTGCGTTACATGCTGGAAGAGAGTCAAAGAGGTTCTGGACGGTATCGACAGGTATTTGGAGCCATGCCGACAGCCGTGCTAAGTTCTTCAGTTGAGGATCCATGGCGCGTACAGCTCGATCGAGGTAGTCACTAAGATCCTCGGCTGGGTTTAATTCTGGGGGAGTTCAGTGGCTAGGGGAATACGTTAAACTCATCCTGGTGCTCTTTGAACCATGCACGTAGATTGCGAGCTGTGTCACACAATGCACTGTCCTGCCGGTTGACGCCACCGTGCTGAGGTTCAAAATGGTTCAAATGGCTCTGAGCTCTATGGGACTTAACTTCTGAGGTCATCAGTTCCCTAGAACTTAGAACTACGTAAACCTAACTAACCTAAGGACATCACACACATCCATGCCCGAGGCAGGATTCGAACCTGCGACCGCAGTGGTCGCGCGTTTCCAGACTGAAGCGCCTAGAACGACGGCTCGTGCTGAGGAAAAACAAACTGTATGTTAGGATGTTCATGGTTACCAAGGATAGATACATGCTTGTGTTGATACAGTGTGCCTTCTAGAATGACGAGATCACCCAGAAAACATTCCCGATACCATAACGCTCCTCATCAGGCCTAGACCCTTCCAACTATCCAACGGCCATCTGTCCAATGAAGCATAAAACGTGATTCATCTGAAAAAAAAAAACATCTGTCGCTACTCAGTGGACGTCCATTTGCAGTATTGGCGTGCAAATTCCGCTTTCATCGCCAATGAAAAGCAGTCAGCATGGGTGCACGAACCAAGCGCCTGCTATGGAGGTTCATATGCATCAACGTCCTCTGAATGGTCGTTGAGAAGTCACTGTTGTTAGCCCCTTCGTTCATCCGGGTGGTCATTTTCTGCGCATCTGTTCGCTCGTACACATATTCGCCGTTTTTTGTTGCACCATTTTGTCACGCACGGTATACTTTAACTACGGAAGCACACGAACAGTTTACAGACTTAGAAATTTCGGAAATGCTTCCACCCTCGGACCGAAAGTCAGTGATCATGTTCTTTTGGACGTCAGATAACTCGCTCCCTTTAAGCATTGCGACAAAAACTGCAGTGCTTTCCTCAGTCCCCCGACGCGCTTAATACACCCTCCACTGCTAGCGCTTCCACCTGCCGTCTGTGAGTGGTTACTACACGGTGACGTCGAACATAGTCGATGGTCACATGAATGTGATCGGACCGTGTAATGAGACAGGCAAAATACCTTCCGACTTCAAGAAGCATGTAACGGTATCAATCACAAATAAAGCAGATGTTGACGGAGGTGAATATTATAGAGCGAATAGCTTCAGTAATTGTAGCGGAATACCGACATAAGTTACTTACAGAAAAATGGGAAAAAAATTGTAGAAGCTGACCTCGAGGAAGATCAGCTTGCATTCCGGAGAAACGTAGGAACATGCCATGTAATACTGGCCATATGATGTATTCCAGCAGATATACGAGTACTAAAGAAAGGCAAACCTACCTTCATAGCATTCTAGATTTAGAGAAAGCGCTTTACACTGTTCACTGGAATACATTATCTGAAATTCCGAAGGCAGCATGGATAAAATGCAAGGAAAGAAAAGTTGCCTGTGACATGGAAAACAGATTGCACTCATAAAAATTGAAGGATATGAAAGGGAGGCAGTAACTGAGAAGGCAACGACACAGGATTGTAGCATATCCCCGATGTTGCTCAAACATTACATCGATCAAGCCGTAAAAGAAACCAAGGAGAAGTTCAAAGAGGAAAAAAACATAAACTTAAAGACTTGCCGATTCTGTCAGAGACGCCAGAGAACCTCGGAGATCTGTTGAACGGACTGAATAGAGAGGTTATAAGACGAATATAAAACAGTAACCAGTCATGCCAGAGGAAATTAGACTGGTATCGGGAATGTAGTTTGTGGGATTTGCTCGTAGGGCAACAAAATAACTGGCGATGGCTGAAGTAGGGAAGCTATGAAATGCAGACCGACAGCAGCAAAACAGAAAACGTTTCTGAAAAAGAGAAATTTCTTGAAATCAAATATAACTTTAAAGTATTTTACTTAAGTACAGCCTGTGCGGGAGAACATGTAATGTTATAGAAAAATGCTGAATATTAGATGGACAGACAGGATTACTAACGAGAAATTGCACGCAAGAATTACCTATAAAAGAAATTTATGACTAAAAAGAAGGGACATATCCTGAGGCTTTAACGACTTTTCAATTTGTTGATGGAAGGAAGTGTTGAGGGTGAAACTGTAGACGCAGACCAAGGCCTGGCTAGTGTAATTAGATTTAAACGGATGGAGTCTGCAGTACTGATACAAAGATGAAGAATTCAGCACAGGATACCTTAGTCAGTTAAAGTTTAATTAATAAGCTCAAATGGCATAATTTTAGGAAGATCATTAGCAATAATCTTTCCGTTACCTGCAGTAGTTTGACTACGAACACATATCAAATTTCCATCCGTATACAGTTTAACGTAATTCTCAACAGTACCTCGATTTAAACATTCATTTGGTTTAATATATGTATTATGTCTTTATGCATGACTATTTTTTCCTGAACTTAGAAAATGTATTGACCAACGGCAATTACTATTGTTTCTCCATCAGAATACAATTTGTTATATTTTAATGTAGCAATTGGCGTTAAAATGTTGCATAATAACCAACCAGTGCTACGCTGTTATAGCAGTCTCTTAGCGACACGTTCAGTCTTTTCTAAGGCACTACTGACGCACCACTCTATTGAAATAATATACTCAATTTTTAGTAATAAAGTGAAGACTGTTTTGAAACCGAAAATTAGACTTTCAGAAAAAAACGTCTGACGCAGACCCCCCTCAATGCCACATCCAGTGATGCCAGTGGCAGAGGATGACACGGTGGTCGGCTGGACACGATTGATCCGTCAGGGCCTGAACCGGAGCTTAACTTTTACTTTTTATTTTTAGAGGATCTGTTAGAAACAAGAACAGTAAACAGCGAATCTTCGTTAAATCCAGTTGGCATGTTGATCCAGCCACATGCTGCCAAATGAAATAGGTATCAGGTTTAAATTGAATTTTTCTCTACCATCCCGCTTTCGAAAGTAGACTGGCGTGACAGTTCGGCTTATCAACATGAACTTCCGCGTAAGACAACACTCGGCTTCACGTTCGAAACACGTGAATCATAAGTTGTAAATATTGTCAGAAGTCGTTACATACTCGAAAAATTAGCGCATGGAAGCAGATGCAGGAATCCTCCTCCGTCGCTCTTGGGAAGGTCCTAGTGGGGGTGCTTTGCCGACGCCTTCTTTGGATCTGTTATGAAGTCTCCAGTGTGTAGTTTGGTCGTTTGGTTGACTGTGATAAGTGAGAATATAGTGCCGAGTAGGGTTTGTTTTATTATAAATGAGCGGAAGGGAGATTGTGAAATCCGGTGCGGCATATAGCCTATTCCTCTCGAATAACGCAAAGGAGACTGCCTAACATGACGTTCCCATCCGAGGGCAGATCATTATCAACACATGCCGTCACTTCATGAAACGCTGCGGAGACGTTTGGAATTTAATCCAGGACACTGGCGCAACGACTGATGATCAGGAACTTTAGGTCAGTATTCCCCTGTTCTTGCTGGCCAAATACTGGCAGTGAAAATGTTCTACCTCAAATATTCAAATAGGCTTACCTTCGAGTCGAGCGCCGCAGCGCAGGCGTCCGTTAGCAGCCTTGACTGCAGAGGCAGGCTCTAAATGTTGTAGTTTCTCCGAAATGCGTATGTATTCTTCTCTTTCAGAACTTCGATACCAGCAGCAGAAATGACCATAACCTCATTTGAAAAAATGAATCTGATACCGATATCTCCCTTATTAATATTTAGCGAGGAATTTCGACAAGACATTAGAACGAAATCAGAACTACGATATCTTAACGATCCAGGAAACGTCTGAGGTGAACACATTAGCAGAATCGTTGTATATTCCTATCCGGAAACTCACATCAAATGTAAAAGATCGTGATGCCAATTAGTTACGATCAGCAAACCAAATACCTATTGATTTTAAATTGAGGAAATGTTAGTGTAGCACATCTATGACGGCAGCCGCGCGGGAGTAGCCGAGCGGTCGCCGGCACGGTAGCTCAGCGTGTTCGGTCAGAGAGCCGGTTGGCCTCTGTAATAAAAAAACTGAGTGGAAGGATCAACAAACGAACTTGGACGGATGTCATTGTGACGTCCGCAACGACCAAACACAACGATCAACAACGAAAAAAATGAAAAAAAAGCGGTCTAAGGCGCTGCAGTCATGACCCGTGCCGCTGGTGCCGGCGGACGTTCGAGTCCTCCCTCAGGCATGGGTGTGTGTGTGTTTTTGTCCTTAGGATAATTTAGGTTAAGTAGTGTGTAAGCTTAGATACTAATGACCTTAGCAGTTAAGTCCCACAAGATTTCACACACATTTTTTTCGACAGCAGCCTCAACAAAAAATTTGGTGTATTTCAGGATGGTGGGTATAATTAAAGTTCAGCTATTCATAGATATCTTGTAGGGTCTATAATTATCGTATGGCAGTGTAACGTGGTATATATTATAATGCGTTAATGGGGTATCCATTTAAGCAGAAAAAATTAGTTCCAATTACGGCCCCAGATGTAAATCTGGCGCTGTGAATGCAAGAAAGACATATAGAAATGTTTCCACATGCAATGGATTAGGAACGGGATGGGTGCAGAAAAGGTCAAACAACTGAGAAACGCACAATGTTGATTCTATTATGAACAGTCACTTTCACAGTTTCTTCAGAGAGATGTTGATGAGATGCTGTACAGCGCCAGATGTAGACCTGATTACCAAAATTGGAACTAAATTTTTTCCAGTGTAAATCGGTTGTGCATATCTACTAAGTTTTGCTGTCACTATAATTATACCCCACAATGGACCTTTGTGAGTAGTTGTACTTCAGTTATAAGCTCCTGGCATAAGGGGATGCCGCTCTGGTGTCATAGTTAACTGTGACGGCTTACATGTCAGGTGTAATGTTCAGTGTGTAATGTTCAGTAACAGTTAGCAATACATTAAGGAAATGTAAACTGAATAATTCAGACAGATAGCTGTAAAGCAGATTTAGGTGCAAGAAACCGCTATTCTGCTCTTCCCGTACAACTGTTTTGACTGTGTTAGGCTAAACGGAAGTGCACCACCAGGTATCGCTGCAATGACAGTAGAAGGGGTAGGTAAAACGGAGAAGCAGTTAGATGATGTTCAGGGCGGCACTACAGCTCATGTATGTTGTTTCTGCATTCCGACCCAATATTTTTAGCACAATCAGGCTGAATAAGACCCTCTGCGATGGTGTGTGCTGTTTTGATAAGCCAAGCGGACAAACGCAAAGTGTGACTCTTTGTAGGATCACCAGATAGAACATGCAACATCGTTTCTTACATACTGAAGACAACGTGAATACCACCCGCTACTTCAGCAAGGTTTCAGGGTCGCAGGTGTTGCCCCTTCTTCAGGTATCATCGTATGCAGTGTGTTAGCGCATCAATGCCTGTCCACATGTAATGGCCAATCAGCAACCCTTCTACGAATAAGATGGATACCATTGCTGCCCATCTTAACATTTCAACTCCGTCCATTGTAATCTCAGCCTTAGTATAAACAAGCACATGCTCAACGATTCATTGTCGACCACACTGCACATCCGTCAGGTGTTGCAAGGTCACTAGAAATATGTCCATCTTATGGACTGGATATTTTGTTGTGTTTCAAGTGCATGACACTGCTTCTTGGATTTACGATCACGTAAGTGTTACAAGAATAAGAGTGGACCCCTACTGTATGTCTGTATGACAACCCTGTTGTTTCGCTCTGTACTCTCCCTGACTTCTTAATGTGACACGTTGCATCCTTTTAGTTAAGTAGGACGAATATCAGTTGCAGCAGGATTTCACATACCACAATGTTTGAGCTTCTCCAGGAGTGTACTGTGAACTCTTTATCCAACGCTTTTGACAAGTAACAGAACATTCCAGTTTTCAATACTTTATCATTTAACTTTTGTGCGATCTGATTCATAAAGTGAAAAATTTAATGTTCTGTGGAAAGTCCCTTTTGAAATCCAAACTGAGACTGACCAAGTATTTTATTTTCAGAGATGTATAGAGCTGTGCACGAATCATAGTCGATTTCTGCCACTGATAAAACTTCTCTGCTCATTGTTTCCAAGTGACGAGTTGCTCGGCTATAAGGTTTCAAATAAATAACACAACTTACATTGAATTCCTGAAACAATTCTGGTTAGTCAATATGTCACATGGCTTGAAACTGTACGAATTTTATTGATATGCAGATCGAATAAACAAGCCGGCATTTCATGAACATAAACCACTAACACTCACACTGGTAATTGCATGCAAGTAGTTTACCCCAGACCCAAGCTACGAGACACAGTTCTAAGGGAAGGAGAATTTTGCAATGGAGCGTTCACCCCGTTTTCGGCTGAAACCCACACAGCGGGACATGTAGCAGGCAAAATGCGATACCAGGGTCACTGTGCCGACCACTGGCGGCAAAAACCGCCCTTGTCCCTGCTATTAACGGCGACCATTAAGAAAGCCTTTCTACAGGAACACGCTGGAGACGGTAGATAAACGTCCGGAGGAACTCAACTCAAAACATTGTGGACTCACTGAAGCCACCTGTGTTAAAACTCACATGAAAGAGAAAGCTGTTTATCTAAGCAGTACGTTGCAGAAACTAAACTCTGGCCTACGAAAGAAATGATGCCTGTGATAGGCTACAAAAACTTCAGTGGGTGAAGTTATAATAAGTATAATTGCTCTAATTGGCCAGAAAGAAAACGCGTGGGCACCAGCTTTGATATAGGCAAATGTAGGGAGAAGAATTCGCTCTTTCTCTTGCAGCAAACCATCAAGTGTTTGAGCAAGGCGACTCGCGCCTTGCTGAGATGATTGCGAGAGTCATTATGTGAAGACTTGTTCACAGATTCAACTTAAGTAGTAAGGAGTTAAACTGCAAAGTCTCCTAGTACAGAGAACCGCACCAAGCACTGACAGTTAACGCTAGCCAGCGATGTGAGAGCAATGATGTATGCGCTATTCCAGCCAAATAGCATTTACCATGCCAGTCAACGTAGCCAGGGAACAACTAGGAGTCTCGGCTTTAGTGAAGACATAGGAAGTGTATCAGACTGGGGTTTAACAGTCGAGAGAGATTTAGAATAGATTCTCAGATTCACAGCTCGCGCCGTTAGCCGCCACTGTCGCTGCCAACGAAAGGTAAACACGTGCCTTCATGCTATGCCAGCGAGTTGTATGCGATTGACACTCAGAACTGTGGTCGTCTCCGTCTATTCTAATTTTTTTCGTACATTCAACCATAACCTGTAGTTAAACATATTCACGATCGTCGGGCTTAATTGAAGCAGAAACGGGAGATATCTGATTTAATGAAAAGAATTGATCAGCCACTGTGGAGAGATTTATACTCTAAGTTATGGAATTGTTTTAATTCTTTCTGATAGCTCTTTACCGACCCCCATCCATTTTTTGGCATTTTAATGGTGCATTTCAGCGTAATTGATGTCTCTGGCGTGGCCGAGCGGTTCTAGGCGCTTCAGTCTGGAACGGCGCGACCGCTACGGTCGCAGGTTCGAATCCTGCCTCGGGCATGGATGTGTGTGATGTCCTTAGGTTAGTTAGGTTTAAGTAGTTCTAAGTTCTAGGGGACTGATGACCTCAGCAGTTAAGTCCCATAGTGCTCAGAGCCATTTGAACCATTTGATGTCTCTGGCCCCAATTGTGTTTAATTTTTTGTATATTATCAGCCCCCAGACATGGTCATCCACCATATTACTATTAAAGAACCTTAGAATAGTTATGAACTTCGCTTCACAGTTGTGAACACCCTATATCAATATTTTACCATCCTGTACATATTATAATTATGAAGTCAGGCTGAGTAAAAATAAACATTAACGTTGAAAATCTAAGATTTTCATTTTTTTGCTAACATGTAGTTATACCTGAACCCGTACGCTTATTTCTGTCAGCGATAATGTTTCCTCTACAGGGAGTGTAGTGGAACCGACATTGTCCATTACTGTTGCACTCTGCCGGCCGGAGTGGCCGAGCGGTTCTAGGCGCAGGTCGCAGGTTCGAATCCTGCCTCGGGCATGGATGTGTGTGATGTCCTTAGGTTAGTTAGGTTTAAGTAGTTCTAAGTTTTAGGGGACTGATGACCTCAGAAGTTAAGTCCCATAGTGCTCAGAGCCACTACTGCACTTTTCTGAATTCTGTATGTGTGAGATGGTATCTTTCTACCTTGCAGGCTGCAGGTTCAACACCAAATTCCTAAAACACTCACACATCATCCTCATGCAGCTGTGGTAGGATGATAGATCAGAACCAGTGTCACACATGTTAGATGGTGTCTTGTAAGAGGGTGCAAAATCGTGTGCACAGTTCACTTAGCTGCATGAGCGCTCTTTCCTGCTATGTGTCTGTCTGCTGTTCGTGATAGTAAATGGGGTCTCTCACCCAGGACTGAAGTTCGATTCGTCGTGCTATATGTGGCTGCGGAGACGCCGTGCATATGATAGTTGAATAATTATTTCTTCCCTCTGCCTCCTTGGCCTCAGTTTCACGTCTTCGCAGTCAGCATCTTTCTCACTTTGGCTGCCTTGGATGTGAATGCCATGGTGCAAGTATATATTCAGCCAAGTATGGGCGATCAAAGCAAACTATGTGCATAAGACAGTTGAAGAATTAATGCTTCCCTCTGTCTTCATGGTCGCAGGTTTGCGTCTTCGCAGTCGGCAGGTTTCCGATTTCTGCTGCCTTGGTTGTGAATGCTGTGCCATCCGTATTTACACTGACAAAAAAAAAAAGAACCGCTACACAAGAAAGGGTTGTGCGACATGAGTGAAAGTTAGTAGGCGTATTTGTACATCTGAAATATGACGCGTATTCCAGTTTCGCGACAGTCGCATAAGAGTGGCGCTAGTAGCGTCACTATAAGGTTGTAAATCAGGTTTGATGTGAATACATGCCGTAAAGGGGGTGACTGTTGGGTACCTATGAGATTTGACTTGATGAACTGATATTAGTCAAGAAAGCCTTTAAGGCAGCAAAGAGGTCGTGTAAAAGGGCTACAAGAAACCAGATGTTCCTTCTGCGATATTGCAGAAAGACTTAGCAGGATTGCGGCCATTGTACATGATTACTGGCAGCAGTTGCGAAAATGCACAGTCACAAGAAGACCGAGCTCCAGGCGGCCACGTGGCACTACCGAGAGGAAAGACCATCGTGTTCAGCATATGATTCTCGAGCGTCATACTGCATCTAAATGGTTCAAATGGCTCTGAGCACTATGGGACTTAACATCTATGGTCATCAGTCCCCTAGAACTTAGAACTACTTAAACCTAATTAACCTAAGGACATCACACAACACCCAGTCATCACGAGGCAGAGAAAATCCCTGACCCCGCCGGCAATCGAACCCGGGAACCCGGGCATGGGAAGCGAGAACGCTACCGCACGACCACGAGCTGCGGACCATACTGCATCTGCAGCAGCAATGTGAGCAGTAGCTTGCACCACAGTGACACAACGAACTGTTACAAATCGGTGACTTCAAGGACAGCTCCGACCCAGACGCCCTGCAGTGTGCATTCCACTGGCCCCAAACCATCGGCATTTGCGACTTCAGTGGTGTGGAGCGAGAGCTCACTGGATGGTAGGGTAGAGATTTGTTGTGTTTTCCGATGAAAGCTGGTTCTGCCTCTGTGCCAGTGATGGTTGTGTGTTGGTTAGAAAGAGGCCAGTTGAGGGCCTGCAATCAACGTGTCTGTGTGCTAAACACACTGGATCTACACCTGAAGTTATGGTCTGTGGTGCGATTTCGTATGACAGCAGGAACACTGGCTCTGGCTCTGAGCACTATGCGACTTAACTTCTGAGGTCATCAGTCGCCTAGAACTTAGAACGAATTAAACCTAACTAACCTAAGGAAATCACACACATCCAAGCCCGAGGCAGGATTCGAACCTGCGACCGGAGCGGTCGGTCGGTTCCAGACTGTAGCGCCTAGAACCGCACGGCCACTCTGGCCGGCACAACAGGGACACTCTCGTGTTAATCCCACACACTCTGACTGCAAATCGGGTGTTCATTGGACAAATATATTATTCTAGAACTGACATGTAATTACATTTTCACACAATTTGGGTGCATAGATCCTTAGAAATCAGTACCCAGAACAACCACCTCTGGCCGTAATAACGGCCTTGATACGCCTGGGCATTGAGAGCTTGGATGGCGTGTACAGGTACAGCTGCCCATGCAGCTTCAACACGATACCACAGTGCATCAAGAGTAGTGACTGACGTGTTGTGACGAGCCAGTTGCTCGGCCACGATTGAATAGACGTTTTCAATTGGTGAGAGATCTGGAGAATGTGCTGGCCAGGGCTGCAGTCGAACATTTTCTGTATCCAGAAAGGCCCGTACAGGTCCTGCAACATGCGGTCGTGCATTATCCTGCTGAAATGTAGGGTTTCGCAGGGATCGAATGAAGGGTAGAGCCACGGGTCGTAACACATCTGAAATGTAACGTCCACTGTTCAAAGTGCCGTCAATGCGAACAAGATGTGACCGAGACGTGTAACCAATGGCACCCCATACCATCACGCCGGGTGATACGTCAGTATGGCGATGACGAATACACGCTTCCAATGTGCGTTCACCGTGATGTCGTCAAACACGGATGCGACCATCATGATGCTGTAAACAGAACCTGGATTCATCCGAAAAAATGACGTTTTGCCATTCGTGCACCCAGGTTCGACGTTGAGTACACCATCGCAGCCCTCCTGTCTGTGAATGTCTGTGTAGCAGCGTCAAGGGTAACCGCAGCCATGGTCTCCAAGCTGATACTCCATGCTGCTGCAAACGTCGTCGAACTGTTCGTGCAGATGGTTGTTGCCTTGCAAACGTCCCTATCTGTTGACTCAGGGATCGAGGCGTCGCTGCACGATCCGTTAGAGCCATGTGGATAAGATGGCTGTCATCTCGACTGCTAGTGATTCGAGGCCGTTGGGATCCAGCACGGCGTTCCGTATTACCCTCCTGAACCCACCGATTCCATATTCTGCTAACAGTCATTGGATCTCGACCAATGCGAGCAGCACTGTCGCGATACGATAAACCGCAATCGCGACAGGCTACAATCCGACCTTTATCAAAATTGGAAACGTGATGGTACACATTTCTTCTCCTTACAGGAGGCATCACAACAACGTTTCACCAGGCAACGCTGGTCAACTGCTGATTGTGTATGAGACATCTGTTGGAAACTTTCCTCATGTCAGCACGTTATAGGAGTCGCCACCGGCGCCAACCTTGTGTGAATGCTCTGAAAAGCTAATCATTTGCATATCACAACATCTTCTTCCTGCAGGTTGAATATCGCGTCTGTAGCACGTCAGCTTCGTGGTGTAGCAATTTCAATGGCCAGTAGCGTAATAAGGTACTAATATATCGATTTATACTGGATATCGTGGTCTTGTTTTGCGCGATAAGACAATATACGAGTAAAGCATAAGTGAATGAAAGCAGAACAAATTTTATGATTATCCTGCCAATTTTTTTTTTTTGAATCATCAGTCATTAGAATGGTTTGATGCGGCCCGCCACGAACTTTTCTCTTGCGCTAACCCCTTCATCTCAGAGTAGCACTTCCATTCTACAGCTTCAATTATTTGTTGGATGCACTGCAATCTCTGTCTTCCTCCTAGTGTTTTTAACTCTCTACAACTCCTTCTAGTAGCACAGAGGTTATTCCCTGATGTGTTGACACGTCCTATCATCAAAAAATGGTTCAAATGGCTCTAAGTACTATGGGACTTAAACATGTGAGGTCATCAGTTCCATAGACTTAGAACTAAGGACATTACTCACATCCATGCCCGAGGCAGGATTCTAACCTGCGACCGTAGCAGCAGCGTGGTTCCTAACTGAAGCGCGTGGAACAGCTCGGCCTCAGCAGGCGGCGTCCTATCATTCTATCCTTTCTTCTCCTCAGCATTTTCCATATTTTCCTATCTTCGCCGAAGCTCCTCATCCCTTATCTTCTCATGCCACCTAATATTCAAAATTCTTCTGTAGCACAACATCTTAAACGCTTCGATTCTCTTCCGTTCCATACCAACCTAAGGGTCTGAAACGCTGTAATAAAATTGTCACTGATTTTTGCAGTAGTTTTGCAATAATTATATTTTCTTCAGTAATCTGAAACATCTTTGGTAAGAACTTCATGTGGGCGAAGAATCCTATTTTATTTTGCGTTCTAGCAATACTCGATGAAATTCATGTTGCAGGTAGGCAAAAGGGAATTACAAAAACTTTTGTGTGTAATGTGTGGAGAGCTGGAGTTCGACATCCCGGTAGATCCACAGATCATGTACAGCCTAGGAATCCACGTATTATCTCTGGACTGTTTAAAGTCTCTGACGTAGGTATCAGAGAAGCAACAGCGTGCTGGAGTTCGACATCCCGGTAGATCCATAGAGTAAATATCTCTGGAGTGAGCATTCACATGCGCAGAACAGATTTCGTGTTGTCAACATACATTGCCGGCCTGGTCACGTGATCTCGGGACGTCGTGTGTTTGTCCGTATAGCGCCCTGTATATTTAGAATGTCACTACATCCCTAATACAGACGGATTCTTTTCGTACGTATCGTGGATTATTTATACATGTTGCGCAGACATTTTAACAGTATCCATTTGATACCGGGAATAAACCAGCTACGTAACTTTTAAGGGCAAGTAATATTGCATTCTGCTTCTTTGCGATAGGAGTCACAGCTCAGATGCACTCTATTTTTGGTAGTTTTCGGTATGATACGGCACTTTATAGTATTACAGAGCCTGACGTACATTTTTGCAGTGATAGTCTTGCAAAACGACTTGACAGTACGCTAGTACTTCTGCAAGTGTCCGAAAAACACCGAATTTGCCACACATTAGCGATTATATCCCTGCTAATTCGTCCTTTTTTCTGCTATTTCTGCGTATTTATTTTCTCGATTTTGCGATCTAAAGCACAATTTTTCTTATTGGTTACACATTGAAGTATTTATTTAACGCATTTCACGTACTTGCTCCCAGTTTATTAAATAAATAGTAGACTGAGTAATCTATATACATAATCGACAAGTCACTCATAAATGCATGGGGGATAGTATTTGCTGAAACAACTAACCATTCCCTTTCCTGTTCCACTAGCAAATTTACGAGAGGACGCGATTGTTTGTAAGCTTTTGTACGAGCCGTAATATCTATTATATAGTCATAAAATTGTAGAAAAATAGGTCTACAGAATCAAGCCTTAATTATAATGCGTCTCGAAATTTATAAACATATAAAGTGTCTCTTACTAATGTGATAACTATAATTAGAGCTACATGGTATGTACCCATGAAAAGTTACTATCCCTCCTTTCACATATTTTTCTTTGCATCCGTAACAACAACAGTAATTCACCATCGCTATTACACTATCAACAAACGGTGAAACACAACAAAAACTCATAAACTTAAACGCTGCGGAAAGCACACAGGCACAGCGAAGTCCCGAAAACACGTGACAGTCCTGGTTTAATGTTGACAACATGCGCAGAACGCAATGCTCATTCCAGAGATATTTACTCTATGGGTAGATCCACAGATCATGTACAGCCTAGTAATCCACGTATTATCTCTGGACTGTTTAAAGTCTCTGACGTAAGTATCAGAGAAGCAACAGCGTGCAGTTGGCCACTGTGAGTGTGTGCCGTTCTCTCGCGTGTGATGGACGTGGGACATTATGGCGTCGGGAATAGCGACAGAGAGGGCGCGCTGCCAAAACTGAACTGTCACCGACGGAAGTAAGACGATACGGGTGTCTGCAGAAGATACGGACCTTGATAGAACACTGCCGATGCAACACACGTCCGCAATTCTCAGACGTCGGAGGAACTCGATCTATGTACCATAACAAGCAAGTCTGAGGACATTGTAACGCTAGCGTATCACACATTGGTGATGATAAAAAGAAGATGAGAGAAATGTAGACTGCAGAATAGAAATACAATGTTATAGGTTCCACTGTAAGAACTCCCATATACTTGGACCAACGCAATACTTTTGAAACTTCTTGGCCGATTACGTCTACAACCGTGCGCCGCAAGCAGGAATCCGGAACCCCGTCTTTTAGCGAGCAATGCTTTTGGGTACGGAGTTACCGGGCCAGGGCTGCCGTCTTTAAATCAGGGCTTAGATTTCGCCATATCACACTCCTACCTTTACAGAAGCTCTCCTATGTACCTTGATGTACTAACACTCGTAAAAGATAGGGTTCCAGGAGTGCCAGAACAACAAGCTATGCCAGATTCCACGAAATATAATCAGTGGCATACAATTGACATAACTTCACATTTTTTCTGAGTTGAAGCTCCACCGAAAGTCTGTTTTAAAACATCTGAATTGAAGTTCGTTTATTTAAACGATTTTATCGTATGCTCGTTCCCTACATCAGAATGTTTCGAGAAATATACAAGGAAATTGCCGTAAGTGAATGAGCTTCATTTCACAATATAATAAACGAACTATTTTTGCACTTCCATCAAAAATTGTAGAGTATGTGTATTTTTCGATAATTGATAATGATTTTAATCAATTATACGGAACGGGAAATGTGAATATGAGCGCATTTTAGTAGTTACTTAGACAATACCAGAATTACTGAAGCATTTTTTTTCAAGGCGAAATTAATAACTCCTTATTACCAATCTTTTTCTACATCCTAACAGCTGCAATCATTACTCTTCTATTTAACGTCAGTCAATTTCAGAGCGACAAGACTTCATCTTCAGGTACATCTAAGATGTTAGGGGTATAACCCAGATATTTCGATTGATGACTGAGGACTATGTACTGAAGAACATTACATCAGTATTTACTTTATTTGCAGACTAATAATTGAAGCTACTATGGGTAGTATGCTTTTAGGCAGATTAGTACCATCTAGTACGTTTGGTACAAGCAAGCCATTAATGTTTATTTTTCCTTGGGCAGCAAGTCAGGTATTCAAGTGCAGAACCGTGGATGCAAATCAGGTAATGTGTACAGACAGACACTCGTGGTGCAGTTACGACCGTGCAGGAAACATCAGGTAGTGAATTATGCGATATGTTCCTGGGGAGACTGTTAGATACAGACAGAAAAGAGCTAGCACACTGAAGTGAGTACAAGTTAGGATACAAAAGGTGACAATTATTGTACCTTTACTCCTAACACCCCGTATATGCAGACGTCGATAAACGCTATATCTTCAAGTATGTCGTGTATACATGACGCATCTCATTCTTCCATCCACAGGATGCACACTGGCTTCTGTTCACATGATGTTTTCAAATGTACTGTCGATGGTTTCCCACGTTATTTGCATGAAGATGAAGCCTTGTGGGTTCGTAATCGAGTGAGGCTAAAGTGGAAAGCAATAAATACGTTTGTTTCGACGTAGAAATAAAGGGCAATTAATAGTTTTAAGAAACGTGGAAGGGGGAGGGAAATTTTTGAAAAATGTTCTTTCTATCTAGTTACATTAGAAAATTTTGGGATTGAAGGGCGGTAGAGGATAGGACAGGGGATGATGTAGGGAAAGAACTAAACAGAATTATAAGAAAAGTATGTAGTTGTCAGACCCATGACGAGTATTCAGTTTTTGAAACAGAAGAACCATACTTCAGTATCTTCATAAAAATACAGATGAAAGCTTTATGTGCATCTGTAGAATTGTACCTCAGGAACATTTGTTCGCATATCGTGGAGAAGGTTTTGTGAGGAGATCAAAGTCTTTCTTCGAATAGAAGACCAAAATTAATAAGAAATCAAACTTAATTATCAAATTAATTTTACAAATGGTTCAAATGACTCTGAGCACTATGGGACTTAACATCTGTGGTCATCAGTCCCCTAGAACTTAGAACTACTTAAACCTAACTAACCTAAGGACATCACACACATCCATGCCCGAGGCAGGATTCGAACCTGTGACCATAGCGGTCACGCGGTTCCAGACTGAAGCGCCTAGAACCGCACGGCCACACCGGCCGGCAAATTAATTTTACAAACCCATTGTCCCGTGCGAAGTTAATTTGAGAGGGTATGTGACAAGAACAAGGAGCTTATGGGAGGATATATGCAAAACTGCTTAAAAATGTTGAAATTGTTTCGCCACCAGTTTAATTCGTGTTACTAAGGCTGTAAAATCCGTCTTGTTTCAGTCAATGCGTAATGCTACATCCACTTTTGTACGCTACTCTGTCCTTGTTTGCGATATTTCATTTCCTACCATCAAAGAAGACACCTGTAGAGATAGAACGCTATGAGTCACTTACGACGAGATTAATTACGATAAAAAAAGAATGCCCACATGGGAAAACTCTAACGAGAGGTTTACTATTCTCATTTACATAGAAGAGACGCCCAAAGACATTTTGAGCATCCACTATTGTTAAAATTTCCTTATATGATGCTTCTCTGGCATGCAAGGATGGTAAGAAAAAGGTTCAAATGGCACTGAGCACTATGGGACTTAACATGTGAGGTCATCAGTCCCCTAGAACTTAGACCTACTTAAGCCTAAGTAACCTAACGACAGCAGACACATCCATGCCCGAGGCAGGATTCGAACCTGCGGCCGTAGCAGTCGCGTGGTTCCAGACTGAAGCGCCTAGAACCGCTCGGCCACATCCGCCGGCAAGGATGGTCCGACTGGAACCTGAAAACCTGCTGAAGAAGACTGATGATGTGCGTATTCCTAGTTCTGAGATTTCAGGGAAAGAAACTGCCAAAAGGACACGCCCGAATGATTAGACTAGAAGACATGAGATACATGAAGACCAAAAAGACCAAATGAATTAGGGTTATGGCCAAAATTAAGGTACTTGTTTCTGCGATAAATGCTAATAAAATAATTTTCCTGCATTTCATGCAACGTTTATTCTTCAGGGTGTAAGGAACATTCTTCGCTAAATCATTGCAGATCAAAAGTTGAAATTTGCTACAGAATTTGTTAAGTACCGGTACTATAATACAACTCTTGTGGTACAGAATTTTTCAGAGTGTATTACTGTCGAATTTATTTAAATTTTTGTGAGATAAAAATTGCTATGTGTTATCCACATAAATTTAAGAAATTGTTGTGAGTGTTCTAATAGTGATATTTAAAAAATGGTACACAGATTTTTATATCTAATATTAAGAATAACCTACTACGGTTTGAAAGTGACAACTACAGTAACATTTGAAAAAAATATTATTCGTGTGATAGTATGCCTTCTGAAAATACACGCTAATGCTCTAATCAGATTATTAGCCAAATAATTGAAAAAAAAATCAGAAATATAGTAAGTAACTTAATGACAACATGTTCAAAAGTTGGTTCAATTCTGTCCTAAACAGTAAAAGTTACAAAGTAGCTTATATGAACCGGTGTATTTTCTCGTACGTCCCCCCCCCCCCCCCCCCCCTCTCTCTCTCTCTCTCTCTCTCTCTCTCTCTCTCTCTCTCTCTCTCTCTCTCTCTCTCTCTAACCCTTTCAGACCCGATACGCACAATTGTGTGGGAGCGTTGCAGCATCATATTATTCCGCCATGCAGTTGAGTCCAAAGCCACACGAGCGTGCAGGAATCGCTGTTTTATATCGATATCTCGTTACAGACGCTAGGCTATTGTGTCTTAATCTTCGGTAATTTTCAAGATGGCCGGTCGGAAGCATGTCTGTGGAGGTAAATGTTTATTGTGCTTCATTTATTGCGTTTTGACATTTGGAAAAATATGTTTGAGATTCCGAAAGGTGTACAGAAGTAAATAAAAATATGTCCGCCACAATTATTTCAATACTTTCATAGCTACAATGACTGTAACATCCCCACACACAATTGTGCGTGTTGGGACTATTTTACCGGAATGTGGTCGTTTTCGGTCGAGGTTTGTGGTTACGATTCGGAACAGATAACAGAATATATAAGTCATTTTACTATTGTATTTACGCATTATTTTCACAGTTCGTTTGTTTGTTTCGTTTTAGGGTTTACTGACGAGGAAATTCTAGCCATGTTAGATGACTCGGAAGTGGAAGTCATCAGTAGTGATGACGAATTGTTAGATACAACTTGTACTCTTCCAACAATCAAACCTAGACTTGGAAAGCTCTGAATCTTCTGACGAGGAGGAAAATTGTAACAATGCTTCTGCAACAATGCTACCAGTTGCTCCAGAGGTTCAGGACAATTTTCCAGTCAACACAGTAGAAAGAATTCTAAAACAAAAGAGTGGAAACACATCGTCGTTTGTCCACTTGGAGAAAAAGACCATTCACCTCCAAAATTTTTGCGCACTCAGAGAGTGAGGTAGGGCAGGAAATTGAAACTCCAATGAGCTATTTCAGCGAGTGCTACCCAGAAGATTTTATTCAGTTAGCATCTGACTGCAGTAACAGTTGCTACTTTTCGAAGAAAGGGAAGTTGCTTCATACAAATCCTCAAGAGATAAAAAAGCTGTATGGCATGCATGTACTTATGGGATGCATTAGATATCCTCGTACACGTATGTACTGGCAGAAGTCATTGCGTATGCTAACTATTGCAGATTGTATGCCTAGAGACAGGTTCTTCACTCTCAGAACAGCACCGCATGTTGTGGACACTAACAACATTCCACGTGAATCAGAAACTAATAGATTGTGGAAAGTCACCCTGCAATTAATGTTGTACGCTGTGCTTGTTTGAGACTTCCATGCGCCTCTGAAAATGATTATTCCATTGATGAGCAAATGGTACCATTTACTGGACGCTGCACATTGTCTCAGTATGTTCCAAACAAACCGCGCCCTTTGGGAATTAAAAACTTTGTTTTGGCAACAACGAAAGGCTTAGTACTTGATTTTGAATTTTATCAAGGTAAATCAACTCCTCTGCCAGATTTTGGCCTTGGTCTTGGGTCATCTGTAATACTTCGCCCTGCTCAATCATTATCTCAAGGTGCACGACTATATTTTGACAGATATTTTACAGCTTTACCGTTATTGCAACATTTACTTGAGCTGAGGCTGGAAGGAACAGGAACCATAATGAAAAACAGAGTGAAACCAGTTCACCTGACAGAAGAAAAAAGACTGAAGAGAGGAGATAAGGAAGAATTCTGCAGGGACGATGAGCTCTGCGATCAAATGATGGAGACCTACAGGATTTTCTTGAAGACAAAAAAGTGGACTTTAAAAGTTTTGATTCATTTTCTTGATTTGGCTTGCATCAGTTCCTGGTTACAATACAAAGTTGAATGCGAAGCCAATAAAGTACAAAAGTAAAACACTTTAGATCTTCTTGGATTCCCACAAGTGATTGGGGAAGCGTTAATTTCGTCTTCTTCAGGGCAGGAATATGGAAGTGAATCCGATAAAGAGCCACCAAATAAAATGTACAAACCAGCAAACACACCATGTGATGAGAAGCGGCTAAACGGATATCATCCCTGGCCAACTGTTGATGATTTGCCTCCAGCTCATTGCTGCAGGCAAAAAAATTGCAAGAAGAGAACGAGAACAAGATGTTTGAAGTGTAATATTTATCTGTGTTTGTCAAAAGACAGTAACTGCTTTCGTGAATATCACTGCAAGAAATGACATAAATATGTAAGATAGTCCCAACCCACACAATCGTGTAGGTTCAAAATTTGTATCAAAATTAAAAAATAAAATTTTCTAAGCAATTGGTCTCCGATTCTATATTTTTTTAAGTTGCAATAATGCATTTATTTCAAAATTTTCATTTCAAGTTTGGGTGGGGGTCTGCAAGGGCTATCGTCCCGTCGAAGAGCTGATTGTATGAAGATAATTTTCCAGAACTGATGGGACGAGCGTTCCTTTCGTAGAATACATTGACTCCCATGTGTTTTGTACTGGTATGTATGAGCCATTCACGGTCATATCAATTGACGACGAGGATAAAGTTTTCACGTTTCGTCACAATATTGGCGACGACTGCCACTTTCGTCCCAGTTCTTGGCGACAGTTTCAAAGTTTTTTGTCCCGTATCACTTGGAGACGAGGATAAGCATTTCCATCGGCTCCAGTGCCACTTTTCAAACATGTTCGTCATCAATTCCGATGTTTCACCCCAAGTTGTATCTTTAATGCACAATATACAACAGACACGGAGATGCATACGAGAACGGATTTTGGAACAGCTGGCTGGCACGGATGTCCCCAGCCGCTACCGGACAACACCACTGAAAGTGGGGGTCGAATCCCTAAAACGTGGCCGGAACCCCCAGAAAGACGTTCAGTTCAGACAATACGCATCACATGGGGGTTTTTGAGGACACTGGTTACGAATTCGAAGTCAAAAATTGTCTAAACAAAATGTCGGATCCATTATAGGACCGAGGTGCATGAAAACCCGTCATAATTTATTAATAATAGCATAAAAATATTTGTATTTAACGTCACTTCGACAACGAAGTCATTAGGGACGGAGCACAAGTTCGGATTAGGAAAGGAAGGGGAAGGAAATTGGCAGTAGCCTACCCTTTCAAAGGAACCCACAGAGGATTTAGAGATCAGTAATTTCAACAACTAACACAGTGACAACGTGATTTCTTTATTAAACAAAAATAACGGATTATTCGTCGAAAATGTATTGGAATATAACACTTCTTCGATACCACAAAAATTGTCATAGGATAATATAATGGAACAAACTGTAAAGCTGGAGACTGAATATAACTAATAAACTTAATAGTATAATGAACGATAGAAGTAATTGTCATGATAATAATAATAATAATAAGAGTATCTGTTGAAGACAATCGGCTTTAACATTCAAAAAGTAATCTGACTGATGTTGAAGATGATGTTCTGCTGGATACAGAACGGTGTGATGGGTTTTATACCCATTGATCCGAATCAGTATCGCTCTCGAAGTCCTCAGAGTCAGAATCCACATCAGAATCTTCTATGGTTCGTCGTGGTGTGATTGGAATTGCAGTTGACAGTAATGTTTCTATCGACTCCTTCGACAAACGTTTCATATGTTTTTGTCAGTTTCCTAATACTGGAAATATATGGATCGGAAGTTGCCAGGAACCTGTTGGAAACGTCTTCTATAGTTTTTACTCGTAAACACGCCCTGGAAAGTCTTCGTGATATCTTTTAATATTTTTGTTCCTCGCTTCTTGTGCTTCTTCGGATTACTGACCAATTGGTAGCAATGCACTGTAGTGGGCATATAATACCGTGGATACAGCTCAACGATCTTTCTCGCAGTTGCCAGCGTATAATTGTAGAAATTATCAGTATTGATTTCATGTCCACTCAAAATGACTTGTAAGATGACGTGAAACCGTTTATCAAATCATGTCCAATGATGTTATGAGAGCAGATGTATTCTAATTTTCAAAAAAGCGTAGAGGTCTATTTCCATCGTTGGTGTTTCCGTAGCCAGGTTTCGGACGATCGACAATAAGTCCCAATTTTGAGCTGGATCCCTTTTGAATGATCTTCTCCCGCGTTTGTACCATTTCTTTTCTTCGGCACAGCGTGCTCGCAATTTTTTAATCTCAAGCTTGTATAACAAATGCAAACAGCATTCGAAAAACCTGATCCAAGCATGTAATGGTAGAGTCTAAACCTCAGATTCTGCTCGTTGACTTCCTTTTGTAAAACATCATCGATGTTATGAAATCTTTACTAGTACTTCCACATAAATAGCATCGTTGCGAAGAGTTTGTGGATGTGAGTGCGTTGCATATTTGACATTGATCACTGTGAACGCCATATTGTACGAAGCCGTGATTTCTTTTCCGTGCATTACATTTTCAAATGGATGAAGTGACATTATATGCTTTTCAATATGTTGTACCTCTCTGACCGCAGTTTCTGTCCTTTCGTGCAAAGTTTCGGTGGTCTACAAAATCGAAGAGACGAAGGTCTAGGTTTCTTCCAAATCGCGGCTGCTGCCTCCGATTGGGAATCCATAGAAATACGTTGTAAGAGTACCACCGATGTATAAAAAAAAAAAAAATAAAAAAAATACGTTTGATCTGATACGCGCTCATCTTCAAATGTTTGTTTATATTCACTTTGTTCAGAACTTCCGTCACAACCCCGTCTGCAAATGAATTGCATGTGGCTAACATTCGCTTGATCCACACTACGAATGATATTCTCTTGGAATAATAAAATACGGTCGGTTGCATGATCCAATAAAGCTTGTAGGTAGACTTCAGCCATGTATTCTGTGGTGGGCATAGCATATTAGGTGAATAACTACGTTTTTTTTTGCCAATTTCTTGTAGGAAGGATACAGCTTACAGTTATTCTCCTTACTTGTTATTCTCAGTCCCTGATGCCGACACTTTGTGAATTGGTATTCAATGTGATACGCCCGCTAAACCCGCTGGGCAGAACAGGTAATAGGATTGTGGAAAGGGCCAAAGGTTGGGATCAGTTTCTCCTTCTAATTGTCATTTATTGTAATTTAATAACCTTTACAACCAAAGCGTTAATAGCCGAATCTTTAGCGAATGCAACTCTTTCACGGCTGAAGGCCAACACGAAAACTTAAAAATACAATTAAGATAGCAATAAAATAATTTAAAAACCAAAAAAGCAATACATGCAAAGTGCAACACAAATGGCTGAGGACCACAATTAAATTTCAGAATTTTAGAATATATTACCATAGACCTTTAAAGGCAGAAGGCCAGAATGTTTAACAACAAGAAATCTTAAAATCAACAAGATAAAAATCTAATTAAAATAGCAATAAATAATTTAAAAAAAGCAACATATGCAAGTGCAATACCAATGGCTGAGGGCTACAATTAAACTTCAAAATTTTAAAATATCTTACCATAATCTTTTAAACGCAGAAGGCCACAATGTTTAAGCTTGAAAGATAAACCAAAAAATTACTTTTGCAAAATTTTAAGAAAACAAAAGCAAATAATCATAAGCCTAAAATTTAAAGTAGCTGAGAACAGATAGTTAAACACCGGTGGCACTCAGAAAGCCTCCAGGGAGGTCGGTCTGCCCTCGTTCACTTAGGCGAGAGAGGTGGTTTTTCATATTTGAGTTATGTAGATTTCGGAAATGCCAAAGCATTCAATCACAACAATCTTTGTATTCTGCTGCAGTCAAATGTTTTATAGTGTTGACCAAGTATGTCTGTGCATATCCGGTGCTTTTAGTGGCCAGATTTGATTTTTGTTTAAAATGATATTTTTAACGGTCTAAATATTGTATTTAATTGTGTTGCTTTCTGTCTGTTACAGTAGTAACTTATTTGTTATCCTGCTCATTTGATATTACTATTCCAAGGCACCATTTGGCTGGTTATATCAATGCCAGTGAAGCAGAAGTATAATTCATTTATCGTTTTGAAAGAAGAGTGATAATTAATATGGCTACTTTTTTATCGTTTTTTACTGTCTAATAGTCTCACTGGTATTTGAGGTAATGGTTGTTGATCAGTTCAGACGGCTGAAGGCTGTGCTTGTTGTTACATTCATGGATTTTCTTTTTTTTACTATTGAGTTGAATAATGTTCTTTTATGATGAATTGTGGAAATGTGTTTGCAAAAACTCGGGGATCAACTCGAAGCGGGACTCTTCGCTGAAGAAAATACTACTCTCTCCAAAGAGATTCCAGGCCGAAGATGTGTCTGCAGAAACCCGAGACAGAGGTGGGGTATCAGCCTGACTGTCACCCGCCATACAGCTCGACTGCCAGGAGTGATGGTCTGGAGTACATTTTTTTTTTTTTTTCCATAGCGGACCCATTTGGTTGACAGCCGTGGCACCCTTAGCACAGTGGTACATCGACGACATTCTACTCGTCATTGTGTTGCCCTTCATGGCAAGCCACCCTATACTTACAATTGAACAAGATAATGCGCTCCCGCGCGCGTCGAGAATTTCTACTGGTTGTCTTCGTGCTTCCCCTTTAATGACCTTGCCTTATACATCTTTATTCCTGGTCTGTCTCATCACCGCGATCATCAGGAAAGTTGTGCATACCAAACCCTACCTTTACCAGCAAGTTCGCCGGATCTCACCCCAACTGAGAACGTTGCAAGGAGTTGAAATCTGGACCGACGCTGAAGATCAGGGCTGGGCAACTGGCGCAGCGTTGGCTGCCCGGGCTGGGAAGATAGGCAGTGGTCCACTGTTCGCAATCCGGTAGCGGCAGAGTTAGAGGGACAGTTCTGATTGACACAGTCTGGGCGCCACATGCATGCATGTCTGAAGGAACATTGCATCATAAATTGGAATAACACAGGCCCTGCAGTATCGTACAGCTAAACCTATACCAGATATGGATCGTCGAGCATTGTGGAGGCTGGTTGCGCAAAATCACGTGAAATCAGCGGAAGGAATCACTCTTGAATTCGAAAGTGCTACCAGAAGATCAGTTGACACAATGACTATGCCTAGGGAGATCAAAAGAAGGGGAAACAGAAGTCGAGCATCTCTTCATAAATGTCCGCAGCTTGTGGTCGTGCGGTAGCGTTCTCGCTTCCCGCGCCCGGGTTCCCAGGTTCAATTCCCGGCGGGGTCAGAGATTTTCTCTGCCTGACTGGGTGTTGTGTGATGTCCTTAGGTTAGTTAGGTTTAAGTAGTTCTAAGTTCTAGGGGACTGATGACCATAGATGTTAATCCCATAGTGCTCAGAGCCATTTGAACCATTTTTGAATCTCTTCATAAACCATACGGTTCTATAGTCTGTGCTCAGAGACTTTGAGGCGGTGTAAACGGTAATCCCACTGGGTAGAAGATGACTGGAAAGGAGAGATCTGGAGTGATAAATCACGCTATACCCTGTGGCAACGCGATGGAAGGGTTTGGGTTTGGTGAAAGCCTGGAGAATGTCAGTAATGCCAAGAGTAAAGTACGGAGGAGGTGTTGTTACCATATGGGGATGTTTTCGTGGTTATTGCACTTAAGGAAACACTAAGTGCAGAAGGGTATAAACATATTTTACAGCATTGTGTACTGCGTACAGTTAGAAGAATAATTCGAATACGATGATTGCAGAGATCAGCATGGCAATGCGAATATAATAACATAAAGTAAATCTGTGAGGCACTGGTTTGTGGACAATTACATTCCAGAAATTGACCGTCCTGCCCAGAGTACAGACCTGAAACCGATGTAACACTTGTGGGACGAGTTGAGACGTCGACTTAGCTCCGGCTCCTCCTTCCAACATCACTATGTCGCCGTTGTGGCTCTTTAAGAAAAGTAGGCAGCCATTCCTCCAAAGACAATCAGACACTTGATTGAAAGTGTCCCTAGAGCATGGTTCAAATGGCTTTGAGCACTATGGGACTTAACATCTGAGGTCATCAGTCCCCTAGAACTTATAACTACTTAAACCTAACTAACCTAAGGACATCACACACATTCATGTCCGAAGCAGGATTCGAACATGCGACCGTAGCATTCGCGCGGTTTCGGACTGAGCGACTAGAACCGCTCGGCCACCGCGGCCGGCTAACATGTAGGGGAAGCGTAGACACAGCCCATATTAATGTCCACTTATAGGTGTCTGGATACTTTTGATCAGGCGGTATGTATTTATCACAGCGTATCGCATTCTCCACTTGAGCTACTTATCTGAATGGTATTTTCAGATAATGAATTGACTCATTCATAGTTCGTGCTGTGCGTTTTGTTCTCCGCTACAGCTGCATATGTCTTTTTTTTATAATAGTCGATGCGATTTCTTCCCATTATGTGACTGATCATAGTAGTTGTAATTCGGACTATTTTTTTCCAACGTAGTATAACCAGTCTCGCATTTCCGTCAGTGTTAGGGAAATATTTGTGTAATTCTTTCTTTCACGATAATTTTTGACTAGCATTATTCGAAATGTTTAGTTAAAAATTTTAATTGAAAGGAAATAAGTTGCAAGTTGCACTTTGTTTTTGTGTCTGTATGCAAGTCACCATCACTTTAGCTCATTACTGTTCCTATTACTATTCCAGTTTCTGTTCCGATTCCTGTTCCGTAATAGCTGTTATTACTTTTGTTGCGATTGCAAATATTGTGTACAGTGGAGAGTGAAGTACTGAAAATATATAAAGTTAATTTAGAAAGTGTACTCATCAGTTTACAAAAGTGTTAATTGCGCCAAGTCGTCCAAAGATCTAGTTCCAGAGACTTGAATTTATTTAAAGAGAGAGAAGGATAGATTCTTTACTGATTAGAACTGAAGATTTTGGTACTTGACGTAAAATGCAACAATCATGTGAAAAGTAAGAGGTGATATTAACTGTTTTTTTTTACATCTACATCTACGTGATTACTTTGCTATTCACAATAAAGTGCCTGGCAGAGGGTTCAATGAACCACCTTCAAGCTGTCTCTCTACCGTTCCACTCTCGAACGGCACGCGGGAAAAACGAGCACTTAAATTTTTCTGTGCGAGCCCTGAATTCTCTTATTTTATCGTGATGATCATTTCCCCCTATGTAGGTGGGTGCCAACAGGATGTTTTCGCAATTGGAGGAGAAAACTGGTGATTGAAATTTCATGAGGAGATCCCGTCGCAACGAAAAACGCCTTTGTTTTAATGATTGCCACTCTAATTCACGTATCATGTCTGTGACACTGTGATTGAAATTTCATGAGGAGATCCCGTCGCAACGAAAAACGCCTTTGTTTTAATGATTGCCACTCTAATTCACGTATCATGTCTGTGACACTATCTCTCCTATTTCGCGATAATACAAAATGGGCTGCCCTTCTTTGTACTTTTTCGATGTCATCCGTCAGTTCCACCTGATGCGGATCCCACACCACACAGCAATACTCCAGAATAGGGCGGACAAGCGTCTCTTTAGTAGACCTGCTGCACCTTCTAAGTGTTCTGCCAATGAATCGCAGTCTTTGGTTTGCTCTACCCACAATATTCTCTATGTGAACGTTCCAGTTTAGGTTATTTGTAATTGTAATCCCTAAGTATTTAGCTGAATTTACAGCCTTCAGATTTGTGTGACTTACTGCGTAATCCAAATTTAGCTGATTTCTTTTAGTACTCATGTGAATAACTTCACACTTTTCCTTATTCAGGGTCAATTGCTACTTATCGCACAATACAGATATCTTAACTAAATCACTTTGCAAGTCGTTTTGATCATCTGATGACTTTACATGCCGGTAAATGAGAGCATCATCTGCAAACAATCTAAGACGGATACTCAGATTGTCTCCTATGTCGTTAATATAGATCAGAAACAATAGAGTGAATATTTGCAAAAGTTAACTGTGTGACATCGACATTCAAGTACTAGTATAAAATTTCAACAATTCAGACTGTTAGAATCTCTGGTAGAAAGTAAACTCTGAGCTAGCTGGAACATTCTGAGAACTTGTTAATGAATATTTATTGTCCTATCTAAAGAAAAAAATAGGGAAGTCAACATACTTTGCAAACCTACAATTAAAAATCAGAATCAACAGTGCAGGCCACATACTTAAGTCGACGCAGCCTGTTCTGTAGCATGTGTTAATAAACAGTTCATTAGTATCGCACGCAGAGACGATAAACTATTTAAATTGAATTTACACGAGCTCTGTCTTCATGAAGCGAGGTGTTAGTTCTTAACTCGTGTGTATATAAGTGACCAGAGTATAGTGACTGAACTGAAACTTCGGCGCCATGTTAGTCAATACGAGATACCGTACTCCGGCAACACTACGACTATGCCATAGCCGAAGAGAGTCACATATTAAAATATCTGTAGTCAAGATAAGACCACGATAACACAGCACCAGGTTCAGTGGTAAATTCTCATAATCAAAATAGTCTGTGTTATTTATGTATCAGAACATCGCCATTTATATAAAGTCTCAGTCGCCATGTTGTTTATTTGTGTCATATGTTCAAGAAGTCGCTGGTGAAGATGTCGGCTAGTATCGCAGTTTCGTCTCTATCCAAGTATCCCATAAATTCTTCTATGAACAAGGCTGCAAGTCAGCGTTTAACAGACGTAAGTCCCTTACTGAGAAATATGCGAGATTTTTCTGCTAGAAGGGTGCTGTGCACCATGCGTCGAAGAGCATCCTAGCGAGAATCGTGGTTGCCATAAAATCTTTTGTTCTGCTTGATGCTCATATCTGGCAGCTTAGCGGCTTTGTAGCGAGTAAACAGGAGAAGAATGGCAACGTTGCTGGCTATCACCGCGAAATGAATGCCGTGTGGACGCAAGCCTCCCGCTACTGTTCACGGAAAACGTGCAATGCGACAATGAGAGGAGACACCACAGGCGGTCTCTCGCTCGCTCATATCCACGCACTGAAGCTGACTCACTTCCTTCTAACCGTTTTAAACACGCTTATAGTTCAAGATTACAAATAAATGATGCAGTAAACCATTTGGGTTGAATCGAAAATTACAAAGAGTTATTACAAATCATCTGACGATTTACCTTATCCTCGCAGTCTTAAAGCGGAAATTGTAACTTAGATACGAAAATAAAAGAATGGTGACAGTCCCGCAGTGGGTTTCATAAAATCCCTTACCAATCCTGCAGAAATGCGAGATAGTGTCAACATTACAGTTAATAGGCTATGTCTTTTCAGTTTCCTAGCAGCACTGTTATTGGTTTGCTTACCTCGTCTTCTGAAGTTGTCACGTATGTTTCGTCTCGATTGGCTTCTTCTCTATGCAAGCGCAGGCTTCGACGTGCAAATAACAAAACTGAAGTGATAGTGCCGGAGAAAATCCATTGCTACAATATGAAGGTATCATAACATTGGAGTCTGCTTGATTTATATTCATTGATGTTGGGCGGTAATCAAAAAACGCAAGTAAGTGCCTCGTTATGTTCATTCATTAACTTAATAAGGGAAAATAAAGGGGGGGGGGGTATTAGTGCCCAGCAACGTAAGTTTGTAATTGACCTTTCAACAAGTGCTTCTTTAACAGATTGAAATAGTAATTCCGCGGAAGTTAATTACGTTCACAGCATCGCAACAGGACACAAGCCAACGATTCACAGTATTAAGCGATGTTCAAAACTTCACAGGACCTTTCAGCAAGGCACTGTTCAATATGGCAAATGATTGTCGTTAAATCGTTACACTATACCGTCCAAAGCGCGTGTTGCATTGTTCGTACACGATATAAAACTTCTAGTGCGTTGTTTCACACAAACGTTTTCCGAGGCACTGTTGACTGCGACAAATAGTTGCCGGGATCGTATTCCATTCGACCGCCCCGACGTGTGTTGCCTCTTTCGTACCCGATAGAAGATTCGTAGAGAGTTACAGTACCAGTTTAGCGCATGCTTATTCAGGGCGCGATTCTGATTGCTCTGTCGTCTTCCACCAACAACGACTGAGTTAAAGTGGTCTTCTCATTTACGTTTTTACTTTAATTGATGACATTATGAAATTGTTATTAACCTTCTATCAGTGATACTAATGTTGACGACGTGACTGGAGGAGCAAGCAGTGTTCAAATAATAAATACAAACTGTTGTGAATTGGCAGGAGCCAATTCACGGAGTTTGGAGGAAGCCGAAAGGCACGCGTTTAAGCTCACACAAACTGGCGTGAGGTCTGGAACAGGACAATGTAATTAATATAGCCAATAAGGTACGTTGCTGCTGGAATACTTAAATTTAATCCATAGTTGGTGTACATCGCTCTTGACGGTACATGTTTTACAATCTCAATATTAACTGGTAATGGCCCCTTCCTAAATCGTAGCAAATGACGTAGCTGAAGGCTATGCTAACTATTGTCTCTGCAAATGAGAGCGTATTTGTCAGTGAACCATTCCTAGCAACGTCGGCTGTACAACTGGGCGAGTGCTAGGAAGTCTCTTTAGACCTGCCGTGTGGTGGCGCTCGGTCTGCAATCACTGACAGTGGCGACACGCGGGTCCGACGTATACTACCGGACCGCGGCCGATTTAAAGGCTACCACCTAGCAAGTGTGGTGTCTGGCGGTGACACCACACAAATATCGCACCAGGCTCAGTTCTTGTCTAATTGATAAGAAATAGGAGTACAATGAAAATGTAATGGGGTGGAAAATGTGGCAGTAACGCCATAATATTTTATAGGTTTTACACCATCATTAGAGTTTTTCGATGTGGGCCCAATGGATAACACAAAGTAGACCTATTCGTTTGTTCTATTTACGTCAACCCCTTCGAAGCAGGTCTTGTATAATGTTATCGATAGCCGGCCGTAGTGGCTGTGCGGTTCTAGGCGCTACAGTCTGGAACCGAGCGACCACTATGGTCGCAGGTTCGAATCCTGCCTCGGGCATGGATGTGTGTGATGTCCTTAGGTTTAATTAGTTCTACGTTCTAGGCGACTGATGACCTCTGAAGTTAAGTCGCATAGTGCTCAGAGCCATTTGAACCATTTTTTGTTATCGATAGCTGCGGTATCGTGTATTATCGATTATGATAGATCGGCCTCACATGTGTCGGTTTATCCTGTCAGTCTAAAACGTTTCGAGAGTGGGTTAACAAAAAACAGAGAAGAGTTAAGATGGTGTTGTAGGTGTTCTACGTGATCAACCTCCACTAGAGTACAACGCACAAGGCGCTCATACAACCCGGAGAAACTGTCAGAAAAGTCCTACTTTGGAATGATGTTCAGGTCGCTCATCAAATTCGCGTATTCTTCATATTCGTCGCTCTCAGCGAGTCATCAGAGACCCATTGTGCGATTTATTGTTTTGTGGTAGGTTTCTATTGATAACACCACGTCTCGTCATCCTTGACGTCCAGTTCGTCGCTCCATTGCAATCTGAGACTCAACAAAGTTGGCACACTATGGCCGCAAGTCCATTATTAAACACCGTATGCTCACAGTTGACTGGTCGAATGGATATTTGTTGTTTACAGCTGATAGTTTAAGTTGCCACCGTGGTTATTGCACTGGCGCCGCTGATACGCCAAGAATAAAATCAATCTCGATACTTTTCGGACGGACGGTGTAGATAGTTCTGGTTGGCCATGTAAGATCACGCGACCCTGCATTTTGGAAAATGTGACTTGTATCACCTCCGACATGGGATGAAGTAATGTTGCAGTGCGTAGACTTTGAAATCATACAAAAAATAGTTTAATTCCGGACTCTGATATATCTCAGTGTCTGCGAGAGTTTTCGGATCCCCACACCCGGACACCCTGTTGATTCCTTTCCCCAGTGTTGTGAAGTATATCGCTTTATCTCGTATTAATTAACGGCTCATCGTCCACGGTAAAAACTTCTCAGAAAACGCTTGCCTCTTTACAGAATTATCGGCTTGGTCTATAGGTGCTGTTTTTAAGTGATAAACTACAATTTTTCTTTTCGTATGATCTTCCTCAATATTGATGTTGAAATCTCTGACACTTATCCTTCGGGAGTGTCCTTTACCTTGATAACACTGTCTCTTGGATCCCCCTTTCGGACTAATATCCCACGAGAAACAAGACGTAGAAGTTGACGTCTAAATTGCCATTTACTCACAGCAACATTCTTGAAATTTCCTAGCAAATTAAAATAATGTCCTGGACAGGGTTTCGAAATTTCTCAAACTGCAGCGTCGCGTCATCTTATATGGCCACCCAGGACTGTATACACCGACAATCATTAAAATAAAGGCGTTTTTCGTTGCGACGGGATCTTCTCATGAAATTTCAATCACCAGTTTTCTCCTCCGATTGCGAAAACATTCTGTTGGCACCCACCTACATAGGGAGAATAGGGAGAAATGATCATCACGATAAAATAAGAGAAATCAGGGCTCGCACCGAAAAATTTAAGTGCTCGTTTTCCCCGCGTGCCGTTCGATAGTGTAACGGTAGAGAGACAGCATGAAGGTGGTTCATTGAACCCTCCGCCAGGCGCTTTATTGTGAATAGCATAGTAATCACGTAGATGTAGATATTGTTTTTGCAGTATGTTTCTCTTACTTTCCAAACAGGGCAGAAGTTTTTCTGCATACGTCACTTGACTCCTGAAAGCAAAATAACTCATTAGTAAGATTACTAATATCAGTGCAAACTATTTCCAACGACATTAAAAACACTGTAAAACGATGTTTTCGACTGTTGCTCGTTTTCAAGGCCATGACACTGGCGCAGTATTTAAGAGAAATGAGGTTCCATGACCATTCTGTGTTGTGAGCACAAGCAGATTCTTCTGTGACTCAGAGAATTGTATTATCAACGGAGGACCTGTTTATATTACTATTAGTCTGATCTACACGCAGGTCTGAAAACGAATGTGGCGCACTGGTTGTGAATGAAAACCGTTGAAACGTGGTACAATCAGTGAACACTCTGTAAATCTAAAGTAGAAATTGACAAAAATCTTAATTCTTGATAGCGAACAGGCGTTGTACAGTATGAGTATAAGAATATTACAAGGTGTCAACATAAGAGGAATTTATCTGTTTTTGTTCAAAGCCTGGATAGGAACCATATAATCGCATCATCAGATATGGCACAATTTTAGGAGGTGGTTACTGTGCTATTGTCCAAAGCCACACCAAAAATGTTCAAATGTGTGTGATTTCCTAACGGACCAAACTGCTTAGGTCATCTGTCCCTAGACTTACACACTACTTAAAGTAACTTATGCTAAGAACAACACACACATCCATGCCCGAGGGACGACTCGAACGTCCGGCGGGAGGGGAAAGCCACACCAAAGTCGGCAACGCACCTCAAATTCAAAGACATTAGCGATGTCGTACAGCAATCTGCAACGCCGAATGGGAGAGGCTGAAGAAGACATGCCCTCTCTCTCAGGAAACCAACGCGCTCACATGGATGTCAATATAGAAATGAGCATCTAAGTGCTCTGCCCCAGTTCGTTACTCAGCTGAAGTACTTAACATCATTGGATAGGACTAAAGAGTTATTCAAGTCTCAGACGGAAATGTACATATATCAACGTTGAACACTGTAGTTCAAGGGAAGAGTTTGTTAATATATGCATCAAGCCACGCTTAAAATCAGCGACATTTGTGGCAAAGGAATGTGTCAAGTTAAGTAAATCTTTTTATCGTTCTTGTAATAAAGTGAACTAATAGTTCATATATTGTACTTCAGATGGGCCATCTCTCGGAGCAATCAAAGAACCCACAATTGTAGTCTTGTCTGGTCATAACAGTTACCTTTCAAAATGTTTCAGACCTGTTATTGGCAGACTGAAGTGGAACACGAAATGAGGAAGAAAGTAAGATAAGGGTTTCACGTCCCGTCGACGACGAGATCGTCAGGGGTCAGAGCACAAACTCAAATTGTGGAAGAATGGAGATGGAAATATTTTAAAGGCACCACCCAGACATTCAGCTTAAGAGATTTAGGGAAATTACGGAGAATCGAACTGTGGATGGCCGGAACAGTATATGCACTATTGTACTCTCAAATACGATTCCAGTAGCCTAACCCTTCGGTTATGAAATGAGACCGTAGATCGTAATGCAGGCAGTATCTCGAGTCAGAAGGAAAGTAGCCAGTAGTTGCTGAAACAACAAGCATAACTCCTACACAGATGACACAAAAGATTGTGACTACCTTATTATAACGTTGTCCACTTCTGGAACACAATACAACAGCGATTTTGCTTGCCATGGTTTCGGCAAGTCCTTGGTAAGATTCCGGATGTATGTGACCAGATATCAATCCACAGGTCACACAATTTTGGTAAATTACAGCCTAATGGTTTGAAGGCGATAGTGTCCTCGTGAGATCAGATCAGGTAAATTTGCTGGCGAAGACATCACCGTTAGTTGACTATTGTGCCTCTCAAACCACTGTAATACAATGAGACCCATAGTTATCCTGCTGGAAGAAGTGGAGAGAAGGAGAGTGTTTAACGTCTCATCGTCAACGAGGTCATTAGAGACGGAGCACAAGCTCGGATTAGGGAAGGAAATCGGCCGTGCCCTTTCAAAGAAACCATCCCGGTATTTGCCTGAAGTGATCTAGAGAAATCATGGAAAACCTAAATCAGGATGGCCGGACGCGGAATTGAACCGTCGTCTTCCCGTTTGTGAGTCCAGTGTGCTAACCACTGCGCCATCTCGCTCGGTCTGCTGGAAGAAGTCATCGCCATCGCGAAAGTTATCAACCATGACAGAATGTAGATGGTCCGTAATAATATTCACGGAGTCCACAGCTACCACGGTGTCTTCGATTACTTAAATCCCACGCAAGCTCGGTTGAATTACCCTATCAACATAATTTTATTCTGTTGTTAGTAAATAGTGCAGATGGTTACTGTGTTATAAGACCAGGTTGTTAGTTGTTTGCGATGAGGTGGTCTGCAAATGTCGTTGAGCCGTGGCCAATGTTATTTTGTTCATGTATCGTTGAGATCTATTGTGGTTGAGCTAAGCTATCTTTGCTTTTCGCGTGTCTTATCTTCCGGGTTGGCGGGCGAACCGTGCTGGTTGTTAGCCTTCGGCGGGTAGCCCTCGTGATCTCGTGACATTCGCTGGGAGACGAGTGTCAATGGCTGCCGAACAAGCGTGATGACCGTTACATGTTGTGGTGTGAAATTAGTCGGGCGTTTGGCGACATGTGCAGCTTGGAGATACAAGTTCTGTGACTTCGCTGGGAACAAAATTTGAAGCGAATCGGTGAAGCTGTGCAACCCGCTGCTTCGTATTGTGTACGTGATATGAGTAAGTGGTCGTAATTGTGTTTTGTTGACAGACGCACTCAGAGGCATTTAAGTTTTATTATTATGGTGAGACATTCGTAGTCGAACTTTAAGATGGTGTGGAACAGTTGAGTTGGCCTAGTTAATTGGTGGCCGTTATTTGAAAGCTTTCTCAGAAGTTTTACTAGCGCTCTGTGTTTCTTGTAATGAAATGATTTTGTGTTTGCGGTTTCAAAGCCTGCACCCTATTAATACAGTTGTCCATGTGTAAAATGCTTGTCAAAGTTGTGAATTTTTCAGTAGTGTAACGTGTTCCTTTACACGCTTACCCATATATCGAGTCAAGGTTCTGCCGAGTGTTTCTATGTTTAAGAGTTATTGGAATGTCTTTGTGATTCGCGCTAAAACCTTTGATTGTGCCAGCGCCTTGGCGGGGAAGGAAATGTCATCCGAAGTCTAGGGCTGGCAGTGTTTAAGAACCTGGCCACTACCGGGAGTTGTTCACATACCGCCTTCCAAAGTTTAGTATTTATCTTCCTTCCGCTAAGGCGGGTTAAGCCGGTAGATATATAACTACATATTGTATGTAACCCGTTCTTATACGAAACTGTTTCCTTAAATGTCAGCGAATGGCAACTGGATACACTTTAAATTGCATAGCATCTGCTGAGTTCCATGCGCAGCTCTTTCTAGTAGTCTTTCATTAACACGCCCGAGCACTTGAGCATTCATTTTAAAGATCAGTGTTTCTGCTGTAGTTTTTTTATGTAAGTGGTTCTATCATGTTATGTAATTGGATCTTATATTGGCACTAGTGTTGAAGTGTCATTAAGTCACCCTTTATTGTTACTGTTTCCATTATATGTATTTTGAGGGAAATCCTATTTGGGAGTTTGAATTTCTGAAGTTTGTCAGTAATACTGTTTTCTTAATAAGGGAAAATAAAGGGGGGGGGGGATATTAGTGCCCAGCAACGTAAGTTTGTAATTGACCTTTCAACAAGTGTTTCTTTAACAGACTGAAATAGTAAATTTATAAGGGTATTTTAGTGAAGAATATTTTAAGTGTGGCCATCTTAATGTAGTAACTGGTTTGATGAAGTGGCTATGTGAAGTAATTGATAATTACTATGCTTAAGTTTTCTATAAATGCCTGGGACATTAAGTTTCTTATAACTTTCTCTTAATGGACTGTTTATTTGAGTACTGAGTACGTTGGGTTTCTAACTGTATTTGCAAAGCTTTATCTAGTGGCTCGTCCACAATTTGTAATTGTCAAATTGTTTAAAAGGCTTAATGTCAATAAACTGTCTTAATTATAAATTGTGACTACCATCCCGCTTCCTCTTTTATGATATCTATGATATGGTGGGTAAGTGTGGTACGAATAAGGGAATCCACGTACCAGTCGCATAAAAACTAAAATTCAGATCTTAAAACACAAGTTACCACGTGCATCCTTATAAACAATGAAAGAGAATTATCACAACGAAAAAGTTGTCATACAGTGCAAAAATTTCATCATTGACCAAAGAGCACTCTGCAACAAAACATTACTGAACACACACACACACACAAACACACACACACACACACACACACACACACACACACACATACATTCGAAATGAGAAAAATAACCGAACAAATCCAAACTCCGTCGGCCCCAATCAAAACAAAACAGTAAAACACACGAATGTCAACAGCGTACCTGAAACGTATATGTGCAATGAAAGGTGCTTGTAAGTCATAGCAACGAACTGTAACATCCAGAATTTGCAATGAGCACGAGAATACGTAAATATACACCGTTATAAATTCACAACAGCAAACCACCCCAAACAGTTTTCCAAAAGAAAAGCTCATGGAATTTTCCAGTGTCCACAGGTCACTTTAAACATAAAATAGTGGCAATAATAATACATTTATCAGGCAAGTAATTCAAGTACAGCTCAGGGCAGGACAACAGTGGCAATGGTAAGCATCAAAAGGGGCACATGCCACCTTTTCTCATCGGAATAGATAGTGTAGAGGTTATGTACTCAGCAAAATATCAGTTTAGACTTTACCCTAACAGCCCTCTGTTGCAGACGAAATATTTTATTCATATAGACTTGTGGATGACTTCTCTTGGCGACCATACGGTGTCTGTACGTATGTGACGTACACAACAAAAATGTGCGGCGTCCTCAGCTACATAAAATTTGTTTGTATGTATTTAAAAATAATAAGAGAAAAAACCCACTGAAACTGCCACAACTACTGTGAAACATGTTTGGGAATTAAACAAAACAAAAATTGTGTATGTCATTGGTCGGGCCCTTTTTGATTCTTTGTTATTTTCCGCAAGCACGGGAAGAGAACTTGAAATTCCGTTACGGTAATGGTTATAACGTTTTGGCTCATCGCTGTTTGTAATCGATGACCCTTTCAAGCACAGTAGGAAGACTCGAGGAATTTGAGCGCAAGTAAAATTTCTAAATTAATTCATTATTTTTCCTAATTAGAGCAGGAACATTGCTCTGACTTTGATGCCCTTTATATTGTACCTTACATGTGAGTGATGGCAGATAAATCAGATGAATGATATCTTCGTACTCGTATGGAAAGAAATCCCGGTCTTATGCCCAGTTGCAATGTCTTCAAATGTACAGCACGTGGCAAAATAAAGAGAGCAAAAAGAGAGCTGTGCGCCAAGCTGCCAGTGAGCTAAATTCTCTAGCGGCAGAGCCACGTCCACAACTCCACAGGGATTTTGGTCTTTACAAACATGCGATTTTCAGCCTTGGCGTTGTCTTATTTGATAATAATGTTTGCGATGAACTTAAGTAACGTATGATGTAGATCCAGTGAATGAGGCAAACTCCCACATTCGTATAAGACAATGTGCTCTCTGTGAAGTTGCATAAGTTATTTTGTTTTCTCGCGATTCGTGAGTTTTGAGATCTACGAGGTGTCCGATTATGTAAGTGCCTAAAAATAAGAACGAGCAAAGTCGACGTACTAGGTAACGACTGCGAAGAATGTAGTACTTGAAAAATTGTATCTGTGGTCCGTCACTTTACTGACATCAGTGCATTTGGATGTACTGCATTTTCTATCTGCTTTATGCTCTCCTTGTCTCACTTTACGGTGGTATTTCAGAAAAAAGAAACAAATATCGCCATGCTCTCCACTGAAATTGCAACTTTTCTTCTGACAAGGTTACAAGTTTTTATTTTTTCAGATAATAATTTTTAATTCGACGAAAATTTCTTGAAGTCATTATTTCAGATTAGTAAATAGAAAACTCAAAGCAGTCAATAATGGTGGTGGGGGACTAGTTTGGTGAGCAGTTTGTATGCTTCTGCTCCACAATGTTCCACGGTAAACGAGTTCATTGTCTTCATACAAGGACGACTTTTCATGCACTGATCTTCGTCGTTTCTAGTGTAACTTTCTTTAAAGATAGTGTAATAACGTTCGATAATAAGAACTGTTCAGTGATTCACTATTTTAGAAAAATAATCATGACAACTCCTGAGATATCTCCCCCTTTTGCCCCCCTCCCTTTCACATTAAAAAATCGTAGTTGCTTTTTCCACTGAGAAACCGTTTTCACTTTATTCTATGCACTTTCATCTTCGTAGCGCAGCAGTAGCGTTACCGACTACCAGGCAAGGGGGCCCGGTTTCGGTTCCCGGCAGGGGACTGGGTGTTGTGTGTCCATAATCATTTTCATCATTGACACGCAGATCGCCGAAGTGGCGTCAACTAAAAAGACTTACAATACGGCGGCCGAACCCCGAAGGGGATATCCAGGCCAATAAATGTCATACGATCATTTCATTTTCACCTTCGTCAACCCACTGTTACATAGCAGTTTTGTCTCCAAATTCATAATACGTCTAGCTGTACATCGGCATGAGAAGTCCTTTGGAATAGGCTTCGGTTTGTCTAAATTCGATTCTGAAATATCATACATCGAGAGTTTTCGGTGTGGAGCTAACCTACTAGACAATCTTCATTCACAGAATTCATTCATATGAGATGGCTACCGCCTCAACAATGTCATGAATTTTAATGTGAAAATTTTCGATAAAAATTCCATAAATATCACCCACTGTTTCTTCAGGAGAATCTCTTTACACGTCTAGCTGCAGCATTCTTTTAACCTCGTTAAAAATTATTCTAGTAATAAACGTCTTTGAATTGTGATACAAACAAGGGGCGGCCATGATGTTCGGATCAAGGATATACTTCAGATTTTGTACACTTTCGGTAGTCCATTGGGACAACATAATTTGCATGTAGTAAGGCGTACTACTTAGGCGATTTCAAGAAAATCGCAAGAGAAGTTGTACGGGTCAGTAGTGCGACACTGAGCAAATGACAGTTGTGTAGTTAACGTTCAAGCTCAATAATCAGTGGATTACTGGGCCGAACACTGCCCATGTTTTTTTTTCCCAATACTAGTTATATTATTTCCTACATATTACACTTGAAAGGTAACGTGATGAAAATATTTGCTGGAGCTTTGCTAAATTTTATTATCACGACAAATATTATATTTACAACTATCGATAAGTAAACAAGCAAATGCATAAAGTTTTCCTGAAAACGTATGCCTGTCGTGATCTCCAAACTCCATTATATCTGTCAGAGATAGCAAGAACTGCTTTCCACCTGTATGCTTTCACAAGCATACACCTGTTTCAGGGATGAGAGATAGGCTTGGAAAGACCAAGTCAAACATCTATAAATAAAGGTGTAAATAACTTTATTCGATAATAGAATGAGTAACAGTAGGCTATAATATGAGGGTAAGTATGACTATCATCAGATGTGCTTTGTACATTACAAGTTGCAGGACGATATTTTCCGTACACACATGGAAAATATAAACTGAAACGGCATCTACTATATCAAATGAATCCACTTTCCATATATACACAAGGAATCTTCAGAGTCTCTTAGGAAAAAAAAGAGCTCATTGACATTATGAAAAATTTCTATCGCTTCTAACAGTTTGGATGCAATCCATACGTAACCTAACATTTTCATAAATATTGATGCCAAAAGTTGGCGATATACGATTGAATGTATTTTAATAGCATTTTCAGAAGCAATTTCTTGTTCGTTGTCAATCTAATATGAAGAACTTAGAAGTGCTTGTAAAAGTTTTTAACTTACCTTGTAAATAAAAGCCGCATAACATTTGTTGTAATAATAAAAATTAGTAAACTGTCAAATAACATTGGAAATGTGATAAAAGTTTGTGCAAATACACATGTATCTTCATCGTCACCATATTACCTTTCAAGTGTAATGTGTATGAAATAATATGACTAGTGTTGAGGGGGGGGGGGTAGAAAGAAATCCCATTAGCAAGTTTAGATCCTAAGATCCACTAATTACGGAGCTCAAACACTAACCACGTGACCGCCACCCTCTTGTGCTCAGGGTTGCAACACACCGATCCATCACTGATGCGTAAAACTTCCCTTGCGATTTTCTCGAAATTTCCTAAGCAGTATGCCTTACTACTTGCACATCATGTTGTCCTAATGGACTACTAAACATGTGCAATGTTTGAAGTAACTATGATTCGAACGTCGTGACCTCCCCTTATAAGCGAGAAGGCACAATGCTAATCCCGCGTATTCGGAGAAAAAAAAAAGAGGACGGTGTCGAATTCCTGCACATCTGTCGTGGTTTAGGCGTTCCATTCTTCCACTGAATTACTGTTGACATTGTCAACTGCTTCCTGTAATGTTACGAGTATTTAGGAGAGCTAACTGGCCGCCCACTACTGGTACGAGGTGAGATGGGTTTATTGTACAGCTGAATCCTAGCGGGACCAGGTGCCAGGACACTCTGCGGCAATTCCGGCTTCGGGCTAGGTGTCTGGTATGAGTGCGTCCAGATGCAAAGACTAGCTGCATCGCCGGAAAGGGGGAAAATCCCGAAGCTAGGAATTTGGACGGCTGTTACTCGCAGGGCCTTTGTGTAGGAGATGACCCAAGAAATGGCGGAATGTCAGAGAATCTTAAAGATAGCTAATTGACAGTTATTTGAGATTCGACGATAAATTATAGTATTAGTGCAAATCTGAGCATATCTGCGAACTAAAAAATAGGAGGTACATCCAATGACACCACTATATTTCAATATATTTTAAACTACAGATGCTAATATTTCACAGTGAACAAACATTTTCATAATGAACCTCTGAATTAACAACTTTTAATTGCTTCATGCGATTTCAACAAACGATACCACAAATGACAGAATTGCATGATACACTCCTGGAAATGGAAAAAAGAACACATTGACACCGGTGTGTCAGACCCACCATACTTGCTCCGGACACTGCGAGAGGGCTGTACAAGCAATGATCACACGCACGGCACAGCGGACACACCAGGAACCGCGGTGTTGGCCGTCGAATGGCGCTAGCTGCGCAGCATTTGTGCACCGCCGCCGTCAGTGTCAGCCAGTTTGCCGTGGCATACGGAGCTCCATCGCAGTCTTTAACACTGGTAGCATGCCGCGACAGCGTGGACGTGAACCGTATGTGCAGTTGACGGACTTTGAGCGAGGGCGTATAGTGGGCATGCGGGAGGCCGGGTGGACGTACCGCCGAATTGCTCAACACGTGGGGCGTGAGGTCTCCACAGTACATCGATGTTGTCGCCAGTGGTCGGCGGAAGGTGCACGTGCCCGTCGACCTGGGACCGGACCGCAGCGACGCACGGATGCACGCCAAGACCGTAGGATCCTACGCAGTGCCGTAGGGGACCGCACCGCCACTTCCCAGCAAATTAGGGACACTGTTGCTCCTGGGGTATCGGCGAGGACCATTCGCAACCGTCTCCATGAAGCTGGGCTACGGTCCCGCACACCGTTAGGCCGTCTTCCGCTCACGCCCCAACATCGTGCAGCCCGCCTCCAGTGGTGTCGCGACAGGCGTGAATGGAGGGACAAATGGAGACGTGTTGTCTTCAGCGATGAGAGTCGCTTCTGCCTTGGTGCCAATGATGGTCGTATGCGTGTTTGGCGCCGTGCAGGTGAGCGCCACAATCAGGACTGCATACGACCGAGGCACACAGGGCCAACACCCGACATCATGGTGTGGGGAGCGATCTCCTACACTGGCCGTACACCACTGGTGATCGTCGAGGGGACACTGAATAGTGCACGGTACATCCAAACCGTCATCGAACCCATCGTTCTACCATTCCTAGACCGGCAAGGGAACTTACTGTTCCAACAGGACAATGCACGTCCGCATGTATCCCGTGCCACCCAACGTGCTCTAGAAGGTGTAAGTCAACTACCCTGGCCAGCAAGATCTCCGGATCTGTCCCCCATTGAGCATGTTTGGGACTGGATGAAGCGTCGTCTCACGCGGTCTGCACGTCCAGCACGAACGCTGGTCCAACTGAGGCGCCAGGTGGAAATGGCATGGCAAGCCGTTCCACAGGACTACATCCAGCATCTCTACGATCGTCTCCATGGGAGAATAGCAGCCTGCATTGCTGCGAAAGGTGGAAATACACTGTACTAGTGCCGACATTGTGCATGCTCTGTTGCCTGTGTCTATGTGCCTGTGGTTCTGTCAGTGTGATCATGTGATGTATCTGACCCCAGGAATGTGTCAATAAAGTTTCCCCTTCCTGGGACAATGAATTCACGGTGTTCTTATTTCAATTTCCAGGAGTGTAGCTATTGCTCCTGAAAGCCATTCATTTTGATCTATTTTATATATTTACTTGTGACGTCTTTTACAACATTTTTGTTGCGCAAATGTTTGCCAGAACATCGTATTCTCCACAGTTACACAGCTAATGAGTACAGCAAGAATTACTCACAGTTTGTCATACGTGCATATTTATTTAATGAACAGTTCACTACTTTGCCGGTAACTTCATTGAATCTGCTATTAAAATAACTGTGCTAATTTAAAAGTCGTCAATCACATATGTTAGTGGACAACGCAATTGAAAAGATAATCAAAAGACGCTTCTGTCAAGAAAGCATAAATAGTTGTTTAAATATTTAACAACAACTCGTTGACATTTGACATGAGTCCAGCTGCGCAAGAATACTAGCTTATTTATTTACGAACAATCCTTTATTTATAATTATTGTGCATGATCTGTGACTGAATTCTTACATCATATCTTTAGCTAATTAGTCTTTTAATATATTAATTTAGTGTGCAAAAGTGGTCACGATGAATCAAGGATCAAGTATTTTTGGTGGTGATGACCTTCAGCTAGTAATTACAATGAAATGAATACCCTTAGCTGCATACAGGCGTTGATATAAGCCAACGGGGACAGTTGAAAATGTGTATCCCAACCGGGACTCGAACCCGGGATTTCCTGCTTACATGGCAGACGCTGTATCCATCTGAGCCACCGAGGACACAGAGAAGAGTGTGATTGCAGGGACTTATCTCTGGCACGCCTCCCGTGAGACCCACATTCGCAACTTATTCTCACGCACCATATTCATAGAGCCCCTGCCCGTCACACTCATTACTCGCGGCTTTACCGCCGATTCCCGTAAGAGTTCAGGCACTGTTTGTGCATCCGCACAGAAGAAGATGGTCAATGGCCGCTGAGCCTTAACTATATATATGTTCTTTCGGACATGTCCGAAAGAACAGATACCAGCAGATACCATCATCATGTATAAAAAGTAGACAATGGTGGACCACTACGGGAGTCAAGTGGAGCCTGGGACTTTTCGAGTGAAGAGCTGAAGGGAGCAATTCTAGACACTCTTACGTGAGTTCTGGAAGGAGGCAGACCTGCATGTGGTAACAAGTGGTATTCAGTTGTGGAGCTGATTGATTCTGGGTGATGAATGACCTTTACCGTACTGTAACTTCTGTAGAGACTTATATTTCGAGAGATTTGAATGTTCTCCAGAGTGGGACTCTAACTTTTGCCGCTTGATTTTCGGAATTGAGAATAGACAGAGTATGAGTTATTTTTCTTTCTATGATGTGTGCTAATTTGTGAATCATTATGTTGAACTCTGAACTATTTTGAGCTGTTCAATCTTTCGTGTGTTGCGATGACGAAATGGACTTAATTTTCATGAGTCTTTGATAACTATTTAGTTTGGGGATTTTGCTAACACTCTCGTAACGCTCTCAACTTAACTTTACTGCGTATGATAAGGATATTGTTGTGTCTAGACAAGACAGCCTAGACAAAATGAGAGGAAGCCGAAAGGCACGCGCTTAAACTCACGCAGGCTGGCGTGAGGTCTGAAACAGGATACGTAATGAATGCTATAAAGAAAAAGTACGTAGCTTCTGGAATACTTAACTTTAATCCACATTTGTAGAACATCGCTCTTGATGATACATTAATAGAATCTCAATATCAATTGAATACGGCACCTTACTAGGTCGTAGCAAATGTAGCTGAAGGCTATGCTAACTATCGTCTAGGCAAATGAGAGCGTATCGGTCAGTGTAGCTTTTGCTATGAACGTCGGCTGTACAACTGGGGCGAGTGCCAGGACGTCTCTGTAGATCTGCCGTGTGGTGGCGCTCGGTCTGCAATTACTGACAGTGGCGACACGCGGGTCCGGCGTATACTAATGGACCGCGGCCGATTTAAAGGCTACCACCTAGCAAGTGTGGTGTCTGGCGGTGACACCACAGATATTATTGTCTATATTTTAAATGAATATTGTACGACCACTACCCGTTTATTTGAGATGTAGTTTTTTGAATAAACATTATTCAATGTAATTGCCTGTTGTCTACATCAGATACAGGCGTTAGAATAGAACCCTTGTTATTAAATTATTCATTTAACTTCCTTTGTTCATTCACAATTCTAGCCAATGCACAGACTATTTGACTGCAGAATCACAGCAGCGAAATATCTGTGGGGCATGAAAGCAGACATGCGCGACTTGACCCCGTGACTACATCGAGCTCAGCCCAAGTGCCTAAAATACGAGCAACCACAGCTAAGGACATAACTGATTTGCTCGTAAGGGACTGCTGTTACGAAGAGCAACTACGCTAACGGTAACCGTTCGATACTGTCGCATTCCCCAAATGTGTCAGTGTTCCATATCCAATGACCTCTGGACAGAAAGTCAAATTCTGACTATGCTTCTTCCATTTTTATTTCGTAATTGCAGTTGATCACAGGAGAAAATTATTCTAGTGACACGGGTCGAGGTAAATACTCATATGGAGCCTTTAGCGCGTTCAGGGGGATATTTTACCGTCTCCTACAGTAATCGCAAGTAGAGAATCACTGGGAGTTCTGGACAGGAATTCGCTGATGTCAGCAACATTTTTCCTAGAATTCATCATTGCACCTGGATAATTCTACCAAGACCACGAAATCATCACGTCAACCCCCTATGACCCCAGCCTCTCATGACATGCACATCCCACCTGCTGTATCTCCCCCCACCGCCACACCACCGTGCATTGTGGGAGTGCTCTAATTAATTTCGTCACGTTGTTGTTCCAGGACATCAATGGCGTGCAAGCTCAACCCTCCACTCTTAGACAAATTTTAATTTTTATAATTTGACTGTATCAGTGCGGTCATTTGTTGTCTATATTTTGTCTAGTATGAAGCACTGCCAACAGCAGCTATCAGCTGGGAAGAAGAATACCATCAGCCAGCATTTATCCTGTGTGTGTGTGGGGGGGGGGGGGGGTGAGTGTGTTTCACTATACTTAGGTTTCATTATTAATAAAGACTATGATTGTGGATGAGGATACTCAGGTGTTCCGTGATGAGCTGTTGCCTGAATCACCACAGCAGTTGCAACAGCACTCACTCTCATCAGGATACCTCCCCATTTTTCGGACCTGGTGTCTTTCGACAAAGCCGTAGCATAGCCACAGCAGCTACCGGAACCTGTTTCTCAGTTCAGTACTTGCAGAATACTGCTACTCACCAATACTTACGATTTGACTGCAAGTGTATCTAAATATGCAATATGCAAAATATCTAGCACCCTATCATGACTTTGATGTGGTATTTGAGACATCGAACATTCAGCACCTTGGTATTAGAGTGCAATATATGTGGTGTGAATTGGACTGTCTGTGTAGTAGGTTGGTGATATACTTCTATTAAAATTAGCATGTGAAACGATCAGGTGTCAGCTGTCCATATGTGTTGAGAGTGAGTGCTTGAGATTACTTGGTGCACTGTATGCAAAGATGCCTCATCACTGTGCAGCAACTCCTTGTAATCTTCAATTGTAAGAGCCTGTGAGGCCATATGATGCACACACTTTGCCCTTCTATAAGATATACTTACATTTTGGATCTGAAGTAAGAACTACACAGTCTGTGAGCCTTTCACCCAGTCTTTCTTTACGCCAATACTTTCTTGATCCGAGGTGTCACGCTGTGAGGATTATAGGATGCATATCTAGATGTATTGAATTCCTCAGGTTTGTACCTATTTGCAGCCTTTTACCCAGCAGATGAAACTGTCTGTGTCCATACAAAGTAACTTGGGATTAGTGAAGTTTTCTTTTGCAAACTTGTTGTGGAATCGGCTCATGTGGAGTTTTGGAAGGCACTGAACGCACATACCGACATAGACAGGCTCCACTGAAACCTCAGTCACCTCTACAGCGACTAGTGTCTCATTGTAGATAGAGGCCCACTTAACATTTGGTCTGGAAATATAATCTCTTGCACCATATCGCCCATCTCAACAGTCAATAAAATGAATTCCTCGATAGTTTCCAACATTCTTCATGATTTTGCAGAAAACTAATTATTCAGTAATTTATAAAAATCGTTTTAGAATTCAAACGTTATGAGAGACCTCTTGTCGATATTAAAATCAATTTACTCCTTCAACCAGTAATGCAGGTTGAGGAGATTCTAATAAGCCACATCGTCGTACTGGGACATTGCTGGAGGTTTCTATAGTGTAGAGTGTATCTCTGGTTATTACCAATCATAGTCATCTGCTTGGGAACGGAATCATTTCGCAGGATTAGGCAGTCTGGACACGGTGGCAAGTCACTGTGAGTGTCACACAAATAGATGGGCTATTCCGGTTCCGATTCTGCATCCAGAACATATCCCACACCAGCATCAGCACCCACATCTTGGATATCTTCTTTCAGTCTGATGTTTTGATCTTTGGGCAGCCATCAGAATCCTCCAAAAGACAGAGAGTGTTGTGTGACATGCATGTAGTGATAGTTTATATCCAAATAAAAGATATAACCGAGCGAGGTGGCGCAGTGGTTAGACACTGGACTCGCATTCGAGAGGACGACGGTTCAATCCCGCGTCCGGCCATCCTGATTTAGGTTTTCCGTGATTTCCCTAAATCGCTCCAGGCAAATGCCGGGATGGTTCCTTTCAAAGGGCACGGCCGACTTCCTTCCCCGTCCTTCCCTAATCCGATGAGACCGATGACCTCGCTGTCTGGTCTCCTTCCCCAAAAACAACTAACCAACAACAAAAGATATAAATCAATTCATCAGATGGTCTATACTACTCCTCGCTCTTTTGTGGGTTATTCATCTTGAGGTACCTGTGCATACACTGACAAAGTCCCCCATGAATCCATGAATCCATGAATCCCATGTTAAAAACAAGCAGCATATCAACATTAGTCTACAGAATGATGTTGATACGTGTCTTTTTTAACATTCCGTCCTACAAAGGCTCTCACATGGTGTAACAGAAGGCAGGATCCATTGTGTATGTGCCCAGACATACACTTGAACTTTCTCAATAAAGTCTGCGAGCAAGTGCACATCTGTCTCCATGTGCAACTTAGCATATTCCTCTAGATCAGAGATGTTGAACTCCTCCCAAACATTCACTATGTGCCTATACTCTGCATCAATCATGACAGTGTGAGTTTGCTGGTGAATGCAGTTATGCTGAGCAACATGGTTCTGCAGAGACTCTCCATCGCAAGCTGAAATTTTGCATCATTGCGTTATGCAGCTCTGATGATATGCAAGCTTCTGACGTAGTGCGTGCATGAATAGAAGTGAATATAAGAAGTGAAGAGCTAGTCTTGGCATTATTCACTTGGCGATTGAACTGTTGCTTTCTGCATTGTCAGACATCGCACTGACCTTATCATTCCTCAAGCCCAGATTACCCAAGAGGCTCTCACATGGTGTAACAGAAGGCAGGATCCATTGTGTATGAGCCCAGACATACACTTGAACTTTCTCAATAAAGTCTGCGAGCAAGTGCACATCTGTGTGTTGCGGCACTGAAGTTCCTTATTTGATGACAATGGCCTGTATGTGGAGTTTTTACCTTTCCATCCAAAGGCAGCCCATAAATATGACATTTAACTGCCCACTTGCGTAATGCATCATTCTCATGAGATACGTATGTTTTTGGATAGGTCTGCCTTTAGCAAAACACAATTTTGTTTTTTAACCCAAACATGTTTCACTGCAGTTGCGGCATCTTCAGTAGGCTTTCATTTTATGGTTGTTAAAGATAAAGAATGTTCTTTACTGTTTGTATAATTTAACTATTAGTTTTTAAATCGTAATTACAGATATTTGAAAAAACATGTAAAATTATGAATTCATTCCTTTTTACCACATAGTGTGGTTTTTCTGATGTGTTGTGTTTATACAGTGACTGTTTTGTTCCACAGTTTGTCATCTGCAACCACTTACACCTTAAAGTAGATAAATTGTTTAATCCGAAATTAATATTTGAAAATTGTTATTTCTATGCCTGAAATTAATTAATTAATTGTGCACAGAATGTACAAGGAAAGGAATTAGTGGAAAACACTGACAAGAAGGAGGGACAGGGTGGTAGGACATCTGTTAAGGCATCAGGGAATGACTTCCGTGGTGCTAGAGGGAGCCACAGAGGGTAAAATCTGTAGAGGAAAACAGAGATTGGAATACATCCAACAAATAATTGAGGACGTAGGTTGCAAGTGCTACTGTGATACGAAAAGGTTAGCTGAGGAGAGGAATTCGTGGTGAGCCATATCAAACCATCAGAAGACTGATGACTCAAAAAAACAAATGTATCTATAAGATGTGCATGTTTTGAGTAATATCTGTCGCAAGCCAGAAGCGACCATGTGAAGCAATATTCAATTTCTTGGTATAGATTTTGGAGGTCAATAGATGATTTTTAGTAGGACTATCTTGTAGAAGGAAGATGATACTCGACCCCCCTCCCCCCCCACCGAGTGGATCAATAACGTGTGAGTACACACCAAGATGGAGTACACGGCTGAGCGCATTACCAGAATCGAAGCACTTGAGATGTGGTGTTACAGACGTACGCTGAAAATTAAGTGGACTAATAAGATAATGCCACATCTTTTGTTCCTCCGGTTCCCAGTTTCCAATATTTACAGCCTGCGCTTCGAACAAGATACACATCAGTCACAGAACATGACCTACAAGTTTGTATTGCAAAGAAACATAATACAGCCAACAACCGTTCCCACTTCTTAAGAAGCCCGCTCAAATCTGTAAAACAGTATTCTCTATATCCGTAGCTCGAACCGTAGAAGAACTAAAGTATCCTCCTCTTCCTAAAATCTTTAACATTTCGTCTAACACTTCTTTCTACTGAACCATCTAACTTAGTTTTCAGCTATTCCTAACTTATCCAATAATGCGAGGGAACATTTAATAACTAAAGCGACGAATTGATGTAGAAATGCAACAGTCAGCAGGAGGAGTATTGTACTTTCATGGCTTCAGGTTGGCATCATTGGGACGAGCTGGGAATGGATGAAGGATAAAAATTACTTCGTTATAACCCCAATATTGCTTTTAACGATGCCGTGTCCCCCCTTGAAGTTTCCACGTTAGTTAAAGAACTCTCACTGATCCGCGTTTTGATTTCTAAAGGTGAAAAACCGTTTGAAATCTTTTCTCAAATGATTTGTCAGTATGCTCAAAGTTCTGTGATCCGCGAAAAGTTTTATAGATAGAACTGTTCAAAACGGTCGAACCTCAATCACTGCCGTTTTTTGGGAAGCCCAAGGTGTTGTATTTTGTGATTATTTGGAAGATCAGCGTACAATAAACAGTTCCTACTACTCAGACATGCTGATGAACAAAGTAGAGCCGGCAATGAGACAAAAACGTAGCTGATCTCCAAGTATAGTGGTGTTATTGCTACACGACAAAGCTCGCATTCACACCGCCCGGCTGATCCAAGGAATTATTGAAAAAATGGACTGGGACATACTATCTCATCCTCCCTTCAGTCCCGATTTAGCTCCCTCGAATTTTCCCGTGTTTGTTCCAATGAAGGAGGCATCACGCGAAAAAAAGTTGACAACAACTAGGAAGTCAAAGAATTTGTGTTGAAGTGGCTCAGAGAACAAGATAAAGACATCTTTACACAAAGTATAAAAAAAGTTCCTTGTTGGAGTGTATAAATAATCATGGGGATTTTGTTGAGAAGTAGTAAAAGTCTCTTTTTGTAAAAATGCAGGGTTTTCTTAATCAATTTGTCTTCTTAATTATTGAATTTCTCTCGTATCTCGAACGTGTCCTCCTCCCCCATTATCCAGTGTGGCTGTGTTCCAATCTTACCACAGGTGATAAGCTCCTAAATCCAGTTCACGTTATATACTAGCAACTGAACAAGGGTTGACCTTTCCTCTTCCTATCACCAGGCATCGGAAAAGTGTACGACTGTATATAAAATTTTAGCCTCCTGCTCAAACTAAACTAATAAGCACTTCCGAAAAAATTGCAACTCAATCTCAATAATTTCTCCTCATGGTGTAACCTATGGTACCCCTCCAATAACTGTAAGCCCAGTTCCCCAATCATACTACAATCAACGGAAAAGACTTTATTCATCCAACAATCAGTTAGGGTAATTAGAGGTTTGTTAGTGGTGGGCGTGACAAGGCATCCTGCAAAACATTACTAAGTACCATCTACGGAAACCTAAGACAGACAGATCGGAATTCCACTCATGATGGAAATATATTGGATGGAAGGGCAACAAATAAATCTCATCTCTTTAAGGAAATATAAATTGCAGCTGGTAACAGTGACCACGAGACAGGTGTAGCAATAATGATTATCAAAGTACAAAAGCGAGATAAACTAACAGAAAGATAGAAAATGGTTCAAATGGCTCTTAGCACTATGGGACTTAACATCTGAGGTCATCAGTCCCCTAGAACTTAGAAAAACGTAAACCTAACTAACCTAAGGACATCACACACATCCATGCCCGAGGTAGGATTCGAACATGCGACCGTAGTGGTCGCGCGGTTCCAGACTGAAGCGCCTCGAACCGCACGGCCACACCGGCCGGCAACAGAAAGATAGATATGTTCATTAAACTAGATACAGTAGCAGAAGGGTCATAGCCTAACGAGAATCATGACGCTTTTAACTCATGACGAGAGCTTTAGAGGAACTTTTAAATCAGTTTTTTTACACTTAATTTCTTATTACCATTTACTGTCGCAATAATAGCTGCAGTTCATTTATTCTTTCCCCACCAAGCAGCGCCACATATCCCTTTCTTCGCCGATTCTATGGAGAACCTCCTCATTTCTTATCTTATTTCTCCACTTACTTTTCAACATTCTTCTGTATCACCTCAAACGCTTTGGTTCTCTTCTCTTCCGTTTTTCTCACAGCCTCACTACCGTTCAGTGTTATGCTTCAAACGTAAATTCTCAGAAATGTCTTACCCAAAATAATGCTTAATTAATTAGTACCTAGTAGACTTCTCTAGGCTAGGAAAGCCTTATTTGCCTGTGCTAGTCTGCTTTTTATGCCCTCCTTGTTTCGCCTATCATGAGTTATTTTGTTTTCAAGGTATCAGACTACCTTAACACTTTTTATGTTAAGCTTCTCACTACTCTCATTTCTACAATTCCTTATTACTTTCGTCTTTTTTCGTTTTGTCTCATTCAGTATTATATCTACTCATTAGACCTTTCATTTCTTTTAGCAGGTCCTGTAATTCTTGTTTATCTTCGCGAAGGATAGCAATGACATCTGGGAATCTTATCCTTTCACGTTGAATTTTAATTCCACTCTTGGATCTTTCTTTTAACCCCGTCACTATTTCTTCAGTGTGTAGACTGAACAGTACTGGCCCTACGTTCTTATTCATAACGAATCCTACTTCTGTTATACTATTTTCTGCTGCTATTGCTACTACCCTGTATTCGTTTTAGCAGAAGTCCGTGTCATATTTGCTTTTCACATCATTGTCCCACTCTGCATTTCTCTTTTCAGATTTTCTAATTTCCTTACCATGTGCAAATTTATGACATTACACACTCAGATTTGTTGAATGTTAACCTCTCGTTGGTTATGCAATCTTTTTCTGATGGTCACCTCTCCTTGGCAGCACCCTCCCAGGGCACTAGTCCGGAATCTTTTACCAATGGAGACACCATTATGACAACTTAAAACTGTGTGCCGGACCGAGACTCGAACTCGGAATCTTTGCCTTCGCAGGAGAGCTTCTGTAAAGTTTGGAAGGTAGGAGACGAGGTACTGGCAGAAGTAAAGCTGTGAGGACGGGGCTTGAGTCGTGCTTGGGTAGCTCAGTTGGTAGAGCACTTGCCCGCGAAAGGCAAAGGTCCCGAGTTCGAGTCTCGGTCCGGCACACAGTTTTAATCTGCCAGGAAGTTTCATATCAGCGCACACTCCGCTGCAGAGTGAAAATCTCATTCTGGGAACCATTATGACACTTTGTCAAAAAGTACCGGCTACATCTGCTGTGGCTACGCCTTAGTTGTCCTTAATGGAGTGGTTTCCATTGCCTTCTGCATCCTCATGCCGTTGATCAGTGCTAATTCTTTCGCTTTTTATGGGAAATTCCCCCTCCCCCCCCCCCCCCCCCCTCAAGGCAGGAGTGGCCTAAATCTCTGCCCACTCCTTCGACCTAAGGCTACCCCTAGACGACAGGTTCAGAGTTTGGTCTGATTAGCATCAGATACACGTTTCCTCTAACCTCCTTCCTATTCTTAGCACCACATTTAATACCCTGGTAGTCATTATCCTCATGTTATAACTCCATCTGGGAACTGCCAGTACCGCTGTCGTTGTCACCATAGTCATCGTCAACGTCCGCATTAAATGATTAACAGCATCAATAGCAACAGGAATAAACCGTCTGTCACCGACAGTATCGCCATCTGTACTAGCAAAAGCACAAGAAATATTACACTGTGAAACCATTTTGAAAGACTAATCTGTTGCACTAGCTATTGGAACTTGAATTAGTATATCCCTTTATTTGGTCTGTTTTATTATTACACTGTAAAACCCTTTTGAAAGACTAATCTGTTGCACTAGCTATTGGAACTTGAATTAGTATATCCCTTTATTTGGTCTGTTTTATTACTGGATAGCTTCGGCCGCTTAACCGTTATCAGGTGTATGGTACAGCCCGTCAAATATACATTTAGAGTTACAGTCAAAATGTACGTTAATTATACGTTGTTAAAAAGCAGTTGGGTGGCCATTTGCAAGTATAAAGATTTACTTGCTACGTAAAATGACATTTCGTGGTCAGCTGGTCAGAGGTAAGATGCAGGAGGGTGCACCCGTTGTCCAGGGATAAAACACCACGGTAGCTCATCATGTTCGGTCTGAGGATTAGCTGCCCTCTGTAATAAAAATAAATAAATAAATAAAATAAAATAAAAACTCATGTCATGGGGCGTCCGCCCCAACAAATGCACGACGAAAACGAACAAAATGGGATGAACAAATAGAAAGGGGTAGCGTCTTTGCTTAGTAATCAAAACGTCCAAACCCGTCACCGCTTAAATTTTGATTAATAATCAGCATTGGGGGCCGAGGACTTCCGGCATAAGACGTCACTCTCGCTCTGCCAACGGACTTGTCAAAGAGGGCGAAGGAGTGACACAGGTTGAGGACACTCTCCTGCCCTTGGTGTGGGAAACTACCCTTAAAGGCGGAACAGTCAGCAGTGATCAACGGCATGAGGATGCGAAAGACAATGGAAACCGCTGCATTAAAGACACGTAACATGTACCCTTAGGACATGTGGCCTGTAATTGAAAAAGTGTCAAGATGGCCTCTCCGTTGGCAAAAGATTCAAGATCAGTCCCCCATTCGGATCTCCAGGAGGGGACTGCCTAGGGAAAGCTGACCATGAGGAAAAGACTGAATAACCAACGGAAGGATAACGTTCTAAGAGTCGAGGCGTGAATTGTCAGAAGCTTGAATACGGTGGGGAAATTAGAAAACCTGAAAAGGGAAATGCAAAGGCTCTATCTAGACATGGTAGGAGTCAGTGAAGTGAAATGGAAAGAAGACAAGGATTTCTGGTCAGATGAGTATAGCAGCAGAAAATGGTATAACGGAAGTAGGATTCGTTATGAATAGGAAGGTAGGGCAGTGAGGGAGTTACTGTGAACAGTTCAGTGATACAGTTGTTTTTATCACAATCGGGAAAAAGCATCAAAACAGTCGAAAGACTGATGAAAAAAAACGCAATATATTCTATGTGTAACCTTTGGTTGTCTATGTAAGCAACATAGTACTCATACATAATTTCATTTTCTAATACAAATTACGAAAAATGGTTCGACAGTTCAAAAGATTTATTTCAGTTACAACTAAAATATTGAACCTCATCACCAGCGCCTGGAGATCACAAAATCAACGACTATGGTACAAATCTATGTATCGAGCTGGTCATCATAACCATCACTCCCCTTCTTTGAGGAAATATATTATGTTTACTTACATTACAATAGAATCACTTAAGTATCTCCAACATCAGCGTATGCTAAACAAATACATATCACACACAAAAAACAATATGATAATGCATACCGGTTCTGTACACTAGATATTAGTGACCAAACAAGCAAATAAGCATATCATTATCCAGAAAGAGTAAGAGATACAATCTGCTGCATGTAACTGACTGTGAGGCGTATTAATTGCAGCAAAACCCTCTCGGGCGGCCACATTACAACGTACATCGATGAGTCAAAACATTTTTACCAACTTTTTAATAGCGTGTTGTTCTATTTTTCAAAAAACTTGGGGGGATGTAGTATCAGGGTTCCCACAAGGATCAGTGTTGGGGCCTTTACTTTCCCCATTACCAAAGTGATTCTTCTTGGCATGGATTCTACAAGTCCTTGAGAGGAATCCAGAAGTATGTGGCACCAGATGTCTACACAGAGGTCAAGTAGTTCCGGCAAATTACGGGATGGTGGTTTACGGGCACGCAATTGACGCCCGATATGTGTTCCGTTGAGTACAGACTAGGTACTCTCACTGACCAAGACATCATTGTGAGCTCACTATAATGCCCCTCAAACCACTGTAGCACGATTCTGACCTTACGACACGGGCAGTTATCCTGCTGGAAGATATCATCGCCATAGGGCGGGCAGCGGGAAGGGGCGGGGGATGCTTCAAGCACGAAGCGATTCAGGTCGTCCGCAATAATATTCACGTATTCACTACTGTCATTATGCCTTCGATTACCACCACCGATCCCATGCAAGCCCAACTAAATGTCCCTATAGCACGATTCTGCACTCACTGACCTGCGTCTGTGGCCCGCAGCTTGTTTCGTGCAACCATTCGCCTCGATGAAGGCGACTAAGGACCAAATCATCGACCTGGTATAACAAAAAGCGATTCATTCGACAAGCGACACGTTTCTATCGATCCACGGTGAAAACTCAGTCGTGATATGCCCACTGCAGTCATAAATGACGATGTCGTTGGGTCAACAAAGGAATTCGTAGCGGTCGTGCGATGTGGAGCTCCGTGTTCAACAATGGCCTTTGAACGGTTGCTCCCAAAACACTGGTACCTGCAGCAGCAGTGTATTCTGACTTCAGATCTGCAAAGATCGCTGCCTGTCCTAAATTACACATTGGGGGGTCCTCCGACCTCTACGTTTTGTGATGAGACGTGGTCGTCCAATATCAAACGGCCTAATCGTTATTTCTCCGTACTTCAACTACTTTCCATAGGTGCTCACGACAGTAGTACGCCAACAGGCGACTAGCTTCGCCGTTTCAGAGATTCTGGCTTCCAGCCGCAGGGTCATAACAATGTGTCCTTTGTCAAAAACGCTTATATCAGTGGAGTTCCGCATTTGCGGCCCGTATCTTCGCTGTAATGACTGCCCATTTGTCTCTCTTCCGCTTGCGTTCTTTCCTTAACGCGTCACGTGCCCGCAACACTGCCAGGAGGCATTCAGCCTCGCAGTGGGCGGTGGTCCTAATGTTTTAGCTCGTCAGTGTACACCCTGCAGACTAATGGAAAAGTTTCAAGTCAATGAACCAAAAATATATTAATGCTTGTATCCTGGGATACAATAGTTACAGGCTGAGGCAAGAATAAACACGAGGAAAACGCGAAGACAAACGTGTAAGCAAGCGTAATAACGCTTAAGCTGCCCAAATGTTGTACAATTACAAGTACTCTCTATCTAGAGCGCCTACTGAAATTCAAAAGCAAGATAAGGCCTTTGAGGGGAAATAGACTAGTCTCAGGACAAACAGAGTCTGTAATTTATCGTTGCACAACGCGCTGTATATATGAATACGGGGCAGAAGCTCAAGACAGAAAAGAAGTCAAATAGTTGTTAAATCCACGTTTGATAACTGGAATAATGGGCTTTAGCCTGCTTTACTGCTGCTAAATGACAATGTTTAAGAAAATTAGTTATTCCGGCAAAGAAACGACATAAAACTACTGGCATAGACGTAGACGGAATAACCACAATGGGTCAGCGTTTCCGACAGCATTGTATTGATGAATATCAGTCCGGTTTCCGGCACGAACTAAAACAAGCTATGGACAAACAACGTGCAATTTTATGTACTTTCTGGACTTCAGCTAAGCTTATTTCAGCAAAGATTTGAACATTGTAGACTCTGACTCTCTATTTGCTAAACTCTCAAGTCAAAATTTTTCTGCAATTGTTGCACAGTACTTCCACTCATACGTTACATCTTGCCAACAGTGTATAATGTTTAGAAGAAAAGCGTCACGATGGAGGGATATACCAGGAGTCCCACAAAGATCAGTGTTGGGGCCATTACTTTTCTCATTACATATTACTGAAGTGTCAACTATTCTCTCCCTCTGCAGATATCACTTATACACTGACGACGTTCAGTTATGTAGAAGTGCAAGTCTAACAAACCTGTGCAAAGCCATCCAGAGCGTAAATGCCGATTTACTTCCCGTATCAGAGTGCGCGCACAGCACAGGTTTGAAACTTATCCCCATCTAAAGCGCAAGCAATCTTAGTCACTCACAAAAGACTTATTAACCATCAGTTCAGAGAATCTCTCCTACAATTAATCCTAAGCGGCACAGAAATAACCTTTTCTTCTTCTGCAAAGAACTTGGGGATTATTCTGGACTATCACTTAGACTGGACTGAACGCTCAGCTGCAGTCTGTAAGATGGTGTCAGCGTCACTTCACCCACTTCAGAAATATCAAGAAGTATTTCCTTTAGAGATTAGAAATATGCTGTTAAAGACATTGATTGCATTTATAGTGTTGAGAAATCAGAAGGAACGCTCTGTTTTACTTCGTTAAATCTTTCTAAAGCCAAGATAGCAGAGATATTTCTTTATTTACAACAACCAGTTCGACAGACTTGCTGTCACTTTCCGGCCTTCAAGAGGTTTTCTTACGAAACGTGTTCATTTTGACTTGAAACCTCACACCAGGTTGCCATGATAGTGGATAAAATGTAGCATATAATACGAAGATGTATTGCTGAACTTTTTTTTATTTTTATTTATTCATTTATTGTTTGAGTTATCAGTCTTATGACTAGTCTGACGGACCTGGCACGAACTCCTCTCCTCGCTAACCTCTTCATCTCAGAGTAACACCTGCACCATACAGCCACAATTATTTTCTGGATGTATCCTAATCTCCGTCTTCCTCTACAGTTTTTATCCTCTACAACTCCCTCTAGTAGTTCGCTGGTGCCGTAACACACGACCTGCTCCCCTCTTCTAGTCAGTGTTTTCCGTATGTTTCTTTCTTCGCCCGCTCTGTGGAAAACCTCCTTATACCTTATCATATCAGTCCACCTAATTTTCAATATTCTGCTGTAGCACCAAATCTCAGACGCTTCGAATACAGTGCTGCAAACGTATATTCAGAGAATTTTTCTCCTGAAATTAAGGCCTATGTTTGATACCAGTAGATTTCACTTGACCGGGAATACCTTCTTTGCCTGCACTAGTCTGCCTTTATTGTTCTCTTTGCTTACAAGGTACCAGAATTCTTTAAGTTCATCTAGTCAGTGGTCATTAATTTTTTATATTAAGCTTCTCGCTATACTCATTACTGAAACTTGTCATTAATTTTGTCTTTTTCCAGTTGACTTTCGTTTCACATTCTGTACTCATTAGACTGTTCCATTCAACAGATTCTATAACTCTGTTTCAGTTTCGCTGAGGATAGCAATGTCTTCAGTGAATTAAGAATCCTGCCATCCTGAATTTTGTTCGCAACTTAGAATCTTTCTCTTATTTCCGGCAGAGCTTCTCAGATGTAGGATAGAAACACTAGATCCCCGTCTTAAATTCTTTTTAATCCGAGCACATCGTTCTTGGTCATTAAATCTTATAGTTCCCTCTTGGTTCTTGAACATATTGTATATTACCTATCTTTCCCTGTATCTGAATCCCATATTTCTCAGAATTTCGAATATCTAGCACCATTTTACGTTGTCTGATGCTTTTTGTAGGTCGACAAATCCTATGAGCGAGTCTTGGTTTTTCTTCTTTCTTGCTTCCATTAACAAATACAACGTCGTAACTTCTTCTCTGATGCCTTTACCTTTCGTCATCGAGATGTAACAGATTCACAGTCACCTTTTTCATTCTTCTATATATTATTCTTGTCAGCTACTCGGATGCATAAGCTGCTAAACTAATTGTGGGGTAGTTCTCGGACTTATATGTCTTAATACCTTCGGAATTGTGTGGATGATATTTTTCCGAAAGTCTGAGGATAGGTCGCCAGACAGATTCTACACACGAACCTGAATAGTCGTTCGGTGAGGCGTTCATTGCTCTCTCCTCACCTACCCGCTCTCGCCTCTGAGTTCGAAAGTGGAATTCCCACTGCATTCATAATGTTACCACCCTTGCTTTAAATTTCAAAGAAGATTGTTTTGGCTTCTCTAAGGGATGAGTCACTCTTCCAGACAATCATTTCGTTTTCGATTTTTTCAGTTCTCTCCTGCAACCATTTCACTTTGGCTGCCTTGCTTATTTCATTCCTAATGTCGTATTCCGGTCTTTCCCTGAACATTTTTGTACTTCCTTCATTCGTCGATCAGTGGAAGTATTTCTTCTGTTACCCAAGGTTTCTACGGAGTTACCTTCCATGTGCCTATGTTTGTTGGTTGGGTGGTTGATTCGGGAGTGGAGACCAAACAGCGAAGTCATCGGTCCCATCGGATAAGAGAAAGATGGGGAAGGAAACCGGCCCTTCAAAGGCACCATTCCGGCATTTGCCTGAAGCGATTTAGGGAAATCACGGGAAACGTAAATCAGAATAGCCGGACGCTGACCTATGTTTGTCTGTCCAACATCTGCGATTGTCCTTTTTAGAAAAGTCCACTCCTTTTCTACACTTCAGTATCCCATTTCCTTCTATACTGATACTGCCTGCTCCACAGTCTGGTGCGACAGGAATAATAGACCCTCCAAGGCTTTTCTTAAGAGACCGAAAATCTGAAACTTCCTGGCAGATTAAAACTGTGTGCCGGGCCGAGACTCGAACTCGAGGACTTTGCCTTTCGCGGGCAATTGCTCTACCATCTGAACTACCCAAGCACACTCACGGCCAGTCCTCACAGCTTTACTTCTGCCAGTACCTCGTCTCCTACCTTCCAAACTTCACAGAAGCTCTCCTGTGAAACTTGCAGAACTAGCACTCCTGAAAGAAAGGATACTGCGGAGACATGGCTTATTCACAGCCTGGGGGATGTTTCCAGAATGAGATTTTCACTCTGCAGCGGAGTGTGCGCTGATGTGAAACTTCCTGGCAGATTAAAACTGTGTGCTGGACCGAGACTCGAACTCGGGACCTTTGCTGCAGAGTTTAAATCTCATTCTGGAGACCGAATACCTGATAATCGTATGGGGACAGATCAGGATTACAGGGTAGGTGCTCGAGTGTCTCTCACATGAGTTGGCGAAACTTATGCGTTCATTTGCGATATAGGGACATGCGTTATCGTGAAGCAGCAGCATCCCTTGGCGCACCATTCCACAACGATGGTTTTCGACAAGCATGTTGCCCCATACACATTCTTCATTCTCCAGTGGATGTCTATCACTGTTTGTCATTCGGCAGCCAAGAAAACAACATCAGGGCGTTATCCTTTGGCTACATGCCGATGCTTATTACTCGCACTACAGTCATGCTAAGTTGCATATACGTTGCAACAAATACCTCAAACGAAAACTTTTTGATCGACGCTTATATAAGTGGAGTAGTCGTCATTACGAATAGGAACAGGGCAGAGAGAGTTACCGCGATAATATTGTTCTCAGAGGATATAACAGCAGACCAACGCCGACAACGACAGGTCAGATAAACATGCCGCTATAAACAGTGGATGATGAGTCAGAGGAAGTATATGAGGATACTGACAGAGAAATTAATTGTGTAACGGGAGATGAAAATCTAATAATCAAGGGGTACTGGAATGCGGTTGTAGTGGAAGGAGCGTTTACTGGAGAATGTTGGTTACGCAGTAGGAATGAGAGGATAGAAAGACTATTTCAGTTCAGCAATAAATTTCAGATGGGAATAGTGAATAATTTGTTCAAGAATCACAAGAGGAGGTATACTTGGAAAAGGTCTGGAGATACAGGAAGATTGCAGCTGGACTGGATCATGCTCAGACAGAGATTCCGAAATCAGATGTTGGGTTTTAAGGCGCATCCAGGCGCAGATACAGACTCAGATCACAAATTAATAATGATGAAGAGTAGAATGAGATGTAAGAGAATTCTTCGCAAGAATCAGTATAGAATTTTCCTTTCGAAGGCCTTATAGTCCAGAACTGGTACGCCTATAAGCCAATATCGCCGAGAGCATTGACGTAATCATCCCTCTGACGTACCAAGTTGAAGATACCCATTTGGTAGAACACCGCGTCCTGCTGTTGGTGTTACCGCATGTTATTCTGACTAGAAATCTTTATCTTCTTTCCATTTCACTTCACTGGCCTCCAGTTTATCTACAGTGAGCCTTTTCATTCCCCTTTTCAGATTTTCTAGGTTCCCTACAATGTTCAAACTGCTGACATTCCATGCTTCGACTCGTAGAGTGGTTATGGTTTCTTTGGTTTTTCCATCTTTTTCTCAAGGTCACCTCCCCCTTTACGGCCGGGAGAGCGGCGTGCTGACCACATGGCCCACCATATCCACATCCAGTGACGCCTATGGGCTGAGGATGACACGGCAGTCGGTCAGTACCGTTGGGCCTTCCTGGCTTGTTCTGGAGGAGTTCAGTTCAGTTCACCTCCCCATTTACAGGCTCCCCCCGCCCCCCTCCCCCCCTCCCCCCCCATCCTCCTACCACTCCCGGAGATCCGAATGAGGGACTAGTCCAGAATCATTCACGAATGCAGAGATCATCTTCACATTTTCTTTTTTCAAAAATTACGGGCCACGTCTGCTGTGGATACTCCTTACGTGTCTTCAGTGGAGTGGTTTCTACTGCCTTTTGCAACATCATGGCGTTGATCATTGCTGATTTTTCCGCCTTGTAGGAGCAATTTCCCACTCCAAGGGCAAGAGAGTGGCTTAGACATCTGTCCGTCATTCCGCCCTTTTTGACAAGGCCGTTGCAGAACCAGGGTGACTTCTCAGGCTGAAAGACTTCGTCGGCCATAGCTCATGATTTTTATTCAAGGTTACAACAGTGGCTCGGTTCGAACTCGGAGAGCCAAGTCGTTTTGATTACTAGTCAAAGAGACTACCCGTAGTCCATGGATGAGCTTCCTCTGATATTACACAGATATTAATTTCTGTCGACATAGCAGCCATACAAACGAAAATACAAACACAAATTTACGATTTTACGTAACATTTGTAATATTAATCAAAGAAATAGACAAAGGAAATACGTAAATAAAAGAGCCTGGCAAATTCCGTCTGACAGATTGTAGGATGACAATAGCTGAAAACCAGGAACAGACAGTGCCAACATCAACCGTCGGGAACAGGTTACTGGAAGCTGGGTTGAGATCTCGAGTTGTCATTCTTCATTTACCGCTTACACCAGACAACGGAGACGAACGGAGTGTAGTACCAGAATCAACTGGGAAACTGAGTGGCATTCTGTGGTGTTCATAGTGTTCATCGATAAGTATCGCTTCTGTTTATGTCGGTCGACGGGGCGGCATTGTGTCCTTAAACGATCTAATCTCGCCGGAAGCGACGAATCTCGAGACTCATAACTCTACAATTCCGAAATGACTGAGTCTGTAGCTACTTGACGTGGAAAGAACACTGATCTATTAATTGTTGAAGGAAGTCTGGATGCTCGTTCGTATGTTGCAAGAACGATAAATGCTGTTGTCATGACCTTCATGACTAGGCTAAGAAACATCATGTTCCAGCAGGATGATGCAAGACTCCACACTGCATTTCAAACTACAAACAGCTTAAGGAGAGTACGGAACGTTGACTAGTCTGCTCGCACCTCTGATTTGTTTCTTATAGACTTATAGAGCATGTCATAGAGTTGCGGTATTTTCGCACCTGCCTCCAGCCAACAACCTTTACAAACTGGCACAACGTGTGTTTGTGACAGGAATTTCTTCAAGATGGCGTTTAAAGGCTGTTTGCTTCCATGTTACAACGAATACAACATATTCGTGCTCATGGTCATTTGTATTGATGATAATGGACATCACTTGGACGCCGAGCTTAACCCACAGGACAGGACAGGTAGTTTGAAAGGGGCCAAAATAAGGGGCTGTCAGTTACAGTCGAACATACAACTTTGTTATTTGATCAAACATTAAAAGAGCCCAAAGCTTTTTAAAAACACAGCTTTAATTTTGGTACTTAATTATCAGATGAAAGCCACTTTAATTTAAAAACGGTTGAAGGCCAACAACTAAAAATGCAAGCATAATCAGAAATTTAAAAGGCAAGCTTTATTTTACAACAGTTCTTTATTTAGGCTGAAGGCCTTAAGAGCAAAATAACTCAAACTCAAAATCGGCTGAAGGCCCAGCACTTAAAATTCAACAACATTAAAACCTTTAAAATGCCAAAGGTCTTAAGTGAAAAAAAACCGTAACTTAAAATAAAAAAAACATCGGCTGGAAGCTATACAAATACGAACAACAAGAACAAATAAAGAAAGGCAGTACACCCAAGGGCGCTCAGATGTTCGAGGGTCGGCCTGGAATTCAAACACTAACCTTCGCTTTGGTGAGACAAGCAGTCGGGCCAACCATTCACGATCCGACGACAACCCAACCGATCGACAGTCAGCGGACCCACCGACTAGATAAATTCCACTTCACCCGACCAGGGCACAACAACGAGTTCAACGGAACAACGTAAAAGATATTGGCGCCCATAACCAATCATACATGGAGCTGTCAAACTACACACCGTGCTGGACAGCAATAACACGATGAGTAGACTTAACTGCCTGAAATTTACGTCAACGGCCAGGGCACGTAACCGGAACGTTAACGGCCACAAGGTAGAAGATTCCGCTGGTGCACTTCAATTCAAATAACCAAATACAGTGAACTCCAACGGAGGGTGGCTAGAATTTTCCAACTTGAAAACCACGATGTTGCTCGCGGGAATATCCCAACAGCCGACAACGAACTCCAAACGACACAATGTGAACAGTATCGACTTGCTGGTAGGTTAAATCAAAACTCAACTTTCGTGTCCTGGGCCGGTGAGCCACGGACCTCGTAGCAACGGGAACAGCGCCACATACTCCGACACCGCGTAGAGACCGCCAGTGGGCCCGGCCAAATTACGTCCCGCGGAGAGTTCCTCGCTGCTCCACGCCAACTGACCGACTGCTCAGGCCCGGAAACGGTGAAAGGACCAAATACGTCTGCGATGAGACGACCAACCGAACGACCAACCAACGGTCGTCCCACTCTAATCTGCCTCCGTCGGACAGTTCATGTGTGTCGCCAGCGGCCGGCGAACACTGGCTGTCGGCGCCTCACCGGCGCTCCGTCCCCGACTTCACTGCTGCTGCATCCCGACTGCACTGCTGGTCCCTCTCGAACTGCTTGCCAGACACACGACGACCCGGAGATACTACCGGTCGCTCCAGAGATGGTACGACAGAGCATCTATCAATACGCGCTGCTGCTGCCGCTCACGGGCAAGTAAGGCAAGAAGTTAGTGACGCCAGTATATGGAATAAGAAAACGAGGCGACAGTACCGTAATAGAAGATGACAAACAATAAATGGGATAAAAGCGAGTCGTGCACAGCTGTCACCTCCCTAAGGGTGAAAGTTTAATTCGGTTACGTGAGTAATATCTGCAAAAAATTTGATAAATGTCAGATTGGCACTTCTTGGTGTAACTCTCTCCATACTTGAGCTTCCACTAACTTCAGTACGACTGCCTTTTATCTTCTGGCAGTAAAAACTGTCCCCTCACTGACATCATAGAAAAATTATTCCATTTCCGAACGTTTCGTTGGGATTAAGAACGTAAATTCTCTCGTCAACCAACATATTTATTTATTTATTTATTAACTGCGTATTTAACCTGACTAGGTTAAAGTCTTAAGACCCTCTCTTTCATCCGACCAGGAGCAACATATGCGAAAGCAGAATAACCCATCACGGACGAAGCAAAGAGTACATAAAAAGGAAACTAGCACAGGCAAAGAATGCATTTCTAACCAAGAGAAATCTACCGATATCAAAGGTAGGCCTTAATTTGAGGAAGAAATTTCTCATAATGTGATTTTGGAGCAACACATTGCGTGGTAGTGAATCATGGACTTAAGGGAAACCGGAATACAAGAGGAACGAAGTATGTGAGGTGAGTTGCTACAGTAGAGTGTTGAAAATTAGTTTGACTAAAGTGATAAGGTATTAGGAGCGTTTCCAAAGAGTGGGCGAAGAAAGAAGCATGCTAAAAACACTGACAAGAAGAGGGGAAAAGGATGATAGGTCAAATGTTAAGCCGTTTGGGAACATTATCCATAGAACTAGAGGGAGCTATAGAGGGTAAAATCTGTAGAGGAATACAGAGATTGGGATATCCAGCAAATAATTGTGGCTGTAGGGTGCAGGCGCTACTCTGAGATGAAGAGGGTAGCGGAGGAGAGGAATTCGTGGAGGGCTGTATAAACTCGTCAGAAGACTGATGTCAAGGACTAACAATAAAAAAGGTGTATAAAGGTGTAGCAAGGAGCGTGTAATTCCAAGTGATTAGAGTTGTTTTGCAAGCGATTTATGAGCATAGAAGTGTTGCGTGAGACATAAATGAAGGAAGAAAGTGGATTTTTACTGTATCGCGATACAGTGCGATTAATTACTGCGAAATAATTTTCGGGAGGACATAAGAAATGATTATATATGGAACGTTGCAATCAGATATGCCTGAAACTCGTCGACTGTGAGTAAATTGAAAATATTAGTCCCGCTGGATATTCTTCCATATTGTGCTCAGCATTTATTTTTATTGTCCAGACAGGCTCTTTGCCGCCTAGGATCGTCAGTAATTACTTTGGCTTGTGTCTACGTAAAATCAAGAAAGGCTGCACTAAATTCTGACTACTGGTTTTTAGCAGCGCAATTTTACGATTTAGCAACATTTAACTCTAAAGGAGACACCTCTAGTAATTGTCGAAACTTAGCCCAATGTACCTACCATTTACGTGCTACCGGTTGGCTCTTTAATCCTATGTTCAAACTAGTATACGGTTGCTGAGTAACAGCCATGTTAAAAGTTGTACTATTGCATATTTTTCATTTTTTTTTTTTTGCGCTTGCGACCTACGTCCTCAATGATTCGCTAGATGTATTCCATTCTCTGTTTTCCCATACAGTTTTTACTCTCTATAGCTCCTTCTAGTACCATGGGAACTAATTCTCAGTGTTTTAGCAGATGTGGTATCATTCTGACACTACTTCTTTCAGTGTTTTCCAAATTTTCCTTTCGTTTCCGATTCTGCAGAGATTCTCCTCATTCCTTACCTTGTCAGTCTACCTAATTTTGTTCTTCTGTAGCACCATATCTCAAATGCTTCAATTCTCTTCTGTTTCGGTTTTACCTCCGTCGATGTTTCAGTACCGTACAATGCTGTGCTCCAACAACATTCTGAGAAATTTCTTCCTCAAATTAAGGCCTACGTCTGACGCTATTAGACTTCTCTTGGCCGGGAATAGACTCTTTGGCAGCGCTAGTCCGCTTTTTGTGTCCACCTTTCTCCCTCTATCATTGGGTAGTTTGCTCCCTAGGTCGTAGAATTCCTAGACATAACCTACAGGTCGCGCCACGCCCCATACGGACTTACCCTTGGAGTGCAAGCCGCACAGCTTGCAAGCCACGAAAAAAATGGGTCAAATGGCTCTGAGCACTATGGGACTCAACATCTTAGGTCATAAGTCCCCTAGAACTTAGAACTACTTAAACCTAACTAACCTAAGGACATCACACACACCCATGCCCGAGGCAGGATTCGAACCTGCGACCGTAGCAGCCTCGCGGTTCCGGACTGCAGCGCCAGAACCACACGACCACCGCGGCCGGCTGCAAGCAACGAGAAGGTGACTCGGCGTCGGGCGGCCGACGTTGGCGCTGGCGAGGAGAGGTGGCGGAGAGGTGTGCACAAGCGTTGGTTCTGAGTTCGGCACGGGTGCTAGATGTGAGCCCCAATGCTGCGGTTTCTGTGGTTCGTTGCCGGTTTGTCTTCTGAACGCGCTAGACGTGTTTCCGAGGCTTCAAAAGAAGTGTTTTGCTTGGTGACTTAAAAAAGTGCGTTGCCTCCAGATTTGAATGTAACCGCGTACGTTACCGCGTGCTCCACTTCTAACCGCTTTCCCGTGGCTCACAGTTGGGTCACATTTGCCTTAAAGTTAAACACGTTACTGTGAGAGGCCTTTGTTAAATTTTTATTCCTTCCCTTTTTACTTATTTTTTACGTATTACTATTGAATTCTTGTTCCGATTACCAGCTGAAACCTAAGTCTCGCAGAATTCTGTAGTAAATTTGGTGAAACATTAATTATTACCGCCTACCCGTAAAAGCTTTCTGACACAGCCCAGAGGAAGTTGTATAGCCAAGCTTTCAGTAGCATTTACGCACGGGAGTTGACACTGTCCTGCCTGCCGACGCGTTGATTCGTTTCGGTTACGCACCAAGTGCGCTGTATTTTAATCTGAATAACAGTTGGCGTTTGAACTTATTCTGTCCTACAGGAATAAAGGGGGCGGGGGCAGCCTCCTGTGAGCCAGCCAGTGATTTCAACTTATCTAATTGTTAATTACACTACTGGCCATTAAAATTGCTACACTACGAAGATGACGTGCTACAGACCCAAAATTTAATCGACAGGAAGAAGATGCTGTGATATCCAAATGGTTAGCTTTTCAGAGCATTCCCTCAAGGTTGGCGCCGGTGGCGACTCCTACAACGTGCTGACATGAGGAAAGTTTCCAACCGATTTCTCATACACAAACAGCAGTTGACCGGCGTTGCCTGGTGAAACGTTGTTGTGATGCCTCGTGTAAGAAGGAGAAATGCGTACCATCACGTTTCCGACTTTCATAAAGGTCGGATTGTAGCCTCTCGCGATTGCGGTTTATCGTATCGCGACGTTGCTGCTAGCGTTGGTCGAGGTCCAATGACTGTTAGCAGAATATGGACTCAGTGGGTTCAAGAGGGTAATACGGAACGCCGTGCTGGATCCCAACGGCCTAGTGTCACTAGCAGTCGAGATGACAGGCATCGTATCCGCATGGCTGTAACAGATCGTGCAGCCACGTCTCGATCCCTGAGTCAACAGTTGGCGACGTTTGCAAGACAACAATCATCTGCACGAACAGTTCGACAACGTTTGCAGCAGTATGGACTATCAGCTCGGAGACCATGGCTGCGGTTACCCTTTACGCTTCATCACAGACTCAATGACGAACCTGGGTGCACGAATGGCAAAACGTCATTTTTTCGGATGAATCCAGGTTCTGTTTACAGCACCATGACGGTCGCATCCGTGTTTGGCGACATCGCGGTGAACGCACATTGGAAGCGTGTATTCGTCATCGCCATACTGGCGTATCACCCGGTTATGGTATGGGGTGCCATTGATTACGCGTCTCGGTCACCTCTTGCTCGCATTGACGGCACTTTGGACAGTGGACGTTACATTTCAGATGTGTTACGACCCGTGGCTCTATCCTTCATTCGATCCCTGCGAAACCCTACATTTCAGCAGGATAATGCACGACCGCATGTTGCAGGTCTGTACGGGCCTTTCCGGATACAGAAAATGTTCGAATGCTGCCCTGGCCAGCACATTCTCCAGATCTCTCACCAACTGAAAACGTCTGGTCAATGGTGGCCGAGAAACTGGGTCGTCACAATACGCCAGTCACTACTCTTGATGAACTGTGGTATCGTGCTGAAGCTGCATGGGCAGCTGTACGTGTACACGCCATTCAAGCTCCGTTTGACTCAATGCCCAGGCGTACCAAGGCCGTTATTACGGCCAGAGGTGATTGTTCTGGGTACGGATTTCTCAGGATCTATGCACCCAAATTACTTGAAAATGTAATCACATGTCAGTTCTAGTATAATATATTTGTCCAATGAATACCCGTTTATCATCTGCATTTCTTCTTGGTGTAGCAATTTTAATGGCCAGTAGTGTATATTATGTTGCTGCATAGTCACATGTGTCTACTTTGTGTGTTTTACAAGGCGAGAGCGAGAATCTTGAGCCGTTCGATTTGATAACTTACCTCTGAGTCCGATTAGTGGCGGTGGGTACTGTCGATGAAATTATCTTATATTTTGTTTCAAACAGTAATTGTAATATTTACCCTCGTGTTATTAATTTTATGTGTTAACAAGTGTTTTTGGACTGTCTATCCAACTTATTGAAGCTCAGCTCTTGACATTACGCGATGTTGTTAATATTGTTAACCAGTTTAATGTTTTAATAAGTAAATCAAAAGTTTCCTTTTAAGAAGAACTGGCTTCAGTTGCTCAATTAAATTACTTTCACTTTTAAATATTCCAAAATCTTTAACTGTTGAATTCAACTTAATCGGAGTTTCATTAAATATTATTACATGTTAATGAATGTTGGTTTGAATCTTGCCAATGATGTTCAATCCCACCTTTTCCTAGTCCTTCTACTTACAAGCGAACAGAAGCGGAATCAAGCGTCTCACCATGTTTGATGTTAAGTTTCTCGCTATTCTCGTTTTTATTATCTCTCATCACTTTCGTCTTTCTTCGATTTACTCTCAGTCCATATTCTGTTCTCATTAGACTGTTAAATCCATTCAACAGATCCTGTAACTCTTCTTCACTTTCACTGACGATATCAATGTCATCGGCGAATATTATAGTTGACATCCATTCACTATGAATTTTAATCTCACTCTTGAACATTTCCTTTATTTCTGTTATTGCTTCTTCGATGTGTAAATTGAAAAGGGAGGAAAGACTACGTCCCTGTGTTACACCTTTTTAAATCCCAGCCCTTCGTCTCACACCTACTGTTCCCTCTTGGTCCTTGTACGTATTACATGTTACTTGTCTTTCCCTATAGCTTACCCTTATTTTTCTAAGAATTTAGAAGATTTTGCACCATTTGACTTTGTCGGAAGCTTTGTCCAGCTCGAAAATACCTACGAACGGTTCTTTGCTCCCAATATCAACTACGAGCTCAGGGCTGCCTCTCTCATACCTTTACCTTTCGTAGATATATCCACAATTTTCTTTTCCATTCCTCTGTATATTATTCTTGTCAGCAACTTGGGCGCATGAGCTGTTAAGCTGATTGTGGAATAATCCTCGCTCTTGTCGGCCGTTGCTATCGTCGGAATAGTCGGGATGATAATTTTCCGAATGTCTGATTGTATATCGCCAGTCTCATACCTCGTGCATTCTACACATCAATGTGAAAAGGCATTTCGTAGCCACCTCCACCAGTGACTTAAGTAATCTGCTGGAATATTATGTATCCCTTCCGTCTAAAGCTCTTTTAAATTCTGACTGTAATACTGAATCTCTGGTCTCTACCTTGTCGACTCCTGTTTCTTCTTCTGTCACCGGACAAGTTCTCCCCTCATAGCGGCCTTCAGTCTACACTTTCCATCTATTGGCTTTTCCCTGTACATCAAACAGTGGCTTATCTATCCATTGTACTGTAGATTCTGTCTGCTGAAATGTACACAGTAACTCACTCCCAGACCTATCTTCCTATTTGTAATGAACCCTCTTGACGTAACACCATTTTTCTGCTGCTTTTGATATTACCCTATACTCGTCTGACCGTAAATCCTTGTCTTCCTTTCCAGTTCACTTCGTTGACCCCTTATATCTAGATTGAGCCTTTGCGTTTCCCTTTCCCTACTACGTTCAAGCTTCTGACATTTAAGGCCCCAACAAGTAGAACGTTATGAGGATGGTGTCTGTTCTTCAGAACATGTCCGAAAGAACAGAACCATCTTCATATAGTTAAGGCTAACCGGCCATTGACCTTTTCCTTCTGTGCTGGATGCACACGCATCGCCCGAACTCTTACGGGACTCGGTAAGATTGTCTGCCGCGAGCAATGAGTGTAATGGGCAGCGACACTACGGATGTAGTGTGGGGACATTAAGTTGAGAATGTGGGTTTTAGGGGGGCGTGAAAGGGATAAATCCCTGCAATCGCACTATACTCTGTGCCCTCGGTGGCTCAGATGGACGCCGGCACGGTAACTCAGCGTTTTAGGTCGAACGGTTAGCTGCCCTCTGTAATAAAAAAACTGAGTTAATGCATCAACGACGAACTGAAACGGGTGTCTTGCGACGTCCGCCACGTGAAGATGTAACTAACGAAAACGAACAAAATGAGATAAAGAAAGAAAGATGGATACAGCATCTGCCACGTAAGCAGGAGATCCGGGGTTCGACTCCCGATCGGGGCACACATTTTCAACTGTCCCCGTTGACGTATATCAACGCCTGTCGACAGCTTAGGGTCTTGATTTAATTTTCATTTCAAGTAGAACGTTGTCTTTTCGTTGGTTATTCAATTTTTTTCTCATGGTCACCTCCACCGTGGCAGTTCTATCGCTGAGGTCCGAATGGACCGACTATTCCAGAATCTTTTGCCAACGAAGAGTTCATCATCATGACATTTTTTACAATCACACGCCACATGTCCTGTGGATAGACATTATGTTTTCTTTAATGTAGCGGTTTCCATTGCCTTCTGCATCCTCATGCCGTTGATCATTGCTGATTCTTCCGCTTTCAGGGACAGTTTCCCCTCCCAGGGCAAGAGAGTGCCCTGAACCTCTGCTCGCTCATCCGCCCTCTTTGACAAGGCCGTTGGCAGAATGAAAGACGGTCACTTTTTCGGACACCATTGCTGATTATTATTCAAGATTTAAGCGGTGGTGGGGCTCTGACCCGGGACTGAGGACGCTTTGATTAATAATCAAAGACGGTACCCTTAGACCATGGATCAACGTTACGCGCAGGTGTTTAAACGACGTAACTGCTTGAAGCAGTACACTACTAATGCTGTATACGAACTTTGCGGGTTTGCTTGTCCTTACAGCGTTTCAGGGAGAGCATAAGGGAACAATTGACAGGAATGGGGGATAGAAATACAGTAGAAGAAGAATGGGTAGCTCTGAGGGATGAAGTAGTGAAGGCAGCAGAGGATAAAGTAGGTAAAAAGACGAGGGCTCGTAGAAATAATTGGTAACAGAAGAAATATTGAATTTAATTGATGAAAGGAGAAACTATAAAAATGCAGTAAGTGAAGCAGGCAAAAAGGAATACAAACGTCTCAAAAATGAGATCGACAGGAAGTGCAAAATGGCTAAGCAGGGATGGCTAGAGGACAAATGTAAGGATGTAGAGGCTTATCTCACTAGGGGTAAGATAGATACCGCCTACAGGAAAATTAAAGAGACCTTTGGAGATAAGAGAACCACTTGCAAGAACATCAAGAGCTCAGATGGAAACCCAGTTCTAAGCAAAGAATGGAAAGCAGAAAGGTGGAAGGAGTATATAGAGGGTCTATACAAGGGCGATGTACTTGAGGACAATTTTATGGAAATGGAAGAAGAGGTAGATGAAGACGAAATGGGAGATACGATACCGCGTGAAGAGTTTGACAGAGCACTGAAAGACCTGAGTCGAAACAAGGCCCCCGGAGTAGACAACATTCCATTGGAACTACTGACGGCCTTGGGAGAGCCAGTCCTGACAAAACTCTACCATCTGGTGAGCAAGATGTATGAAACAGGCGAAATACCCTCAGACTTCAAGAAGAATATAATAATTCCAATCCCAAAGAAAGCAGGTGTTGACAGGTGTGAAAATTACCGAACATTCAGTTTAATAAGCCACAGCTGCAAAATACTAACACGAATTCTTTACAGACGAATGGAAAAACTAGTAGAAGCCGACCTCGGGGAAGATCAGTTTGGATTCCGTAGATATACTGGAACACGTGAGACAATACTGACCTTACGACCTATCTTAGAAGAAAGATTAAGGAAAGGCAAACCTACGTTTCTAGCAGTTGTAGACTTAGAGAAAGCTTTTGACAATGTTGACTGGAATACTCTCTTTCAAATACTAAAGGTGGCAGGGGTAAAATACAGGGAGCGAAAGGCTATTTACAATTTGTACAGAAAGCAGATGGCAGTTATAAGAGTCGAGGGACATGAAAGGGAAGCAGTTGTTGGGAAGGGAGTAAGACAGGGTTGTAGCCTCTCCCCGATGTTATTCAATCTGTATATTGAGCAAGCAGTAAAGAAAACAAAAGAAAAATTCGGAGTAGGTATTAAAATCCATGGAGAAGAAATAAAAACTTTGAGGTTCGCCGATGACATTGTAATTCTGTCAGAGACAGCAAAGAACTTGGAAGAGCAGTTGAATGGAATGGACAGTGTCTTGAAAGGAGGATATAAGATGAACGTCAACAAAAGCAAAACGAGGATAATGGAATGTAGTCGAATTAAGTCGGGTGATGCTGAGGAAATTAGATTAGGAAATGAGAATGCTGAGGAAATTAGATTAGGAAATGAGACACTTAAAGTAGTAAAGGAGTTTTGCTATTTGGGGAGCAAAATAACTGATGATGGTCGAAGTAGAGAGGATATAAAATGTAGACTGGCAATGGCAAGGAAAGCGTTTCTGAAGAAGAGAAATTTGTTTACATCGAGTATAGATTTAAGTGTCAGGAAGTCATTTCTGAAAGTATTTGTATGGAGTGTAGCCATGTATGGAAGTGAAACATGGACGATAAATAGTTTGGACAAGAAGAGAATAGAAGCTTTCGAAATGTGGTGCTACAGAAGAATGCTGAAGATTAGATGGGTAGATCACATAACTAATGAGGAAGTATTGAATAGGATTGGAGAGAAGAGAAGTTTGTGGCACAACTTGACCAGAAGAAGGGATCGGTTGGTAGGACATGTTCTGAGGCATCAAGGGATCACCAATTTAGTATTGGAGGGCAGCGTAGAGGGTAAAAATCGTAGAGGGAGACCAAGAGATGAAGACACTAAGCAGATTCAGAAGGATGTAGGTTGCAGTAGGTACTGGGAGATGAAGAAGCTTGCACAGGATAGAGTAGCATGGAGAGCTGCATCAAACCAGTCTCAGGACTGAAGACCACAACAACAACAGAACTCATCCACGTTAACTTACATTTTTCTATATTTAGAGCTAGCTGCCATTCATCACAAGAACTAGAAACTTGTGTTGTTTCGTCCCACGCTTATTCAATTTAGACGCTTTCGCGCACACCACAGCATAAACAAACAATTGGAGATTGCTGCCTACCCTGTTCGCCAGGTCGCAAGTAGTCTATGCACGGTCTCCTTTATAAATGAGCTGCACTTTCCTCGAATTCTCCCAGTGAACAGAAGTCGACCATTCGCCTTTCTTATCACCGACGTTACGTGCTCGTATATATGAAGTAATAGCAGTCCTGCCGTTCGGCGTGACCTTTCTCCAGTTATTTCCTACACAGCCGTGAAATATCACTGTCCTCATCCACATATATACTCCTCAAGCATGGTGCATAGCAGAGGGTACCTTGTTGTACAACTGCTAGTCACTCCCTTTCCTCTTTCGCTGCAAATGGAGTGCGGGGAAAACGACTGACGATACCTCTCCGCACGAGCCCTAGTTTCCCCTTTCTTGCCTTCATCGTCCTTACGCGAATTGTACGTTGACGGCAGTAGAATTGTTCTGCAGTCAAAAACTTGCCACCCCTCTAAATTGCCTGAATATCGTGTACTGGAAAAGAACGTCGTCTTTCCTCCAGGGATTCCCATCTCAGTTCACGAAGCATCTTCGTAATATTCGCGTACGGATCGAACCTACCCGAAACAAATTTAGCGGCAGACCGAATCGCTTGGACGTCTTCCATTAAGGGAGGCGGAAGGTAAGTGGACTTCAAAAATTCGATTTTTAGATTTTACCATGTTTGAAATGAATGGTCTTTCCTGCGTGAAACAGTTTTTGTTTTATATAAATACAATTTTTTCGTGAGGTATGATGGTTTTTCTGACGTTCTGTGCAATCTGGCATTTAAATTCCACGCCTTCCTTTTAGGGCCACGCAGAGATAATACACCGCATTTAATAAAAAAGAATTAAACTAAACCAATATTTAGAGACCTTTGTAAGTGTACCTTTTTGAAGAAATGTCTTTATGGGAAAACCCAAAATTTAAATGAATGTGTGAATTCTGTAATTTGGAACCGGTTACCGAAAACTGTATTTGTTCAGCTTACAACCCTCAAATTTGGTGTTTATGATGTTATTTTACGCTTCAATGTTGGTGTAATTAGAAAATGATGTTTTGTAATTATTGGGCATAAAATCTAGTGGAAATACTGCAAAATCCTTGGTGCAAATAGATAAAGAGAGAATCCGCAAAGCAGATATTGCTAATTTAAAATGCACAAAAGATGCCAGACAGAAAAGAAGAGAGACCAAGAGAAGAAAAGAAGATCAGTATGATTCAGATGATGCTCAGTATGGTGCAGTAAAATATTAGTGGTAAATAACTCTCATCAATAACTATACTAGAATTGCAATATTAAACTTTAAACGGATTTTTCTCAAAACTACATTTTTTTACTTTCAGGTACCATTATTTGATAAACTAATGGGGTTAGAAACATGAAATTTGGTCAATTTGTACTGCAGATGGTAATAAATTATTACAAGTAAATTGAGAACCACCAAACAAACTGTTTTATAATACTTAATGTACAAAAGAAAGTTAAATTTTACCAGTGAAAGGATAAATTTTTTTTATTCAAAACCATAAGAGGTATTATGTTCATTTTGCTTGTAAATTGAGGCATATGTGTTACATATATGCAGTAAAAATTTCATTGTTTTATCACTTATAGTTCTTTTGAAAAGTGTACCTATTCAAAGGGTAAAATAACATTGGCAGAATAGGGATAAAATTGCCTTCCGCCTCCCCTTCCGACCTGATGGGCATCCCAGCAGTACTCAAGAATGAGTTGCGCTGACGTTCTAAGGCGGTCTCCTTTATAGATGAGCTATACTTCCCTTGAATTCCCCCAATCAAACGAAGCAGTCAATTCGCCTTCCTTAGTAACGACCTTACGTGTTCGTTCCATTTATTATTGCTTTGCAACGATACGAGTAGACACTTAATTGACGTTACTTTGTCTAGCAGCATACAGCTAATACTGTGTTTGAACAACACGGAATTGTTTTTCCTACTAATGCGCATTAGCTGTCATTTTTCTACATTTAGAGTAAGCTGCCTTTTTAGAGTAAGCTGCCTTCCTCACGCCAAATAGAAAATTTCTCTTCGTCCTGTATCATCCTACAGGTACTCAGTGATAACAGTTTCCCGTTCACTACAGCGTCATCAGCAAGCAGCCGAAGAATGCTGCTTACCATCTCCACCGGATCGTGTGCGACGACAAAAGTCGTGAGGTAACGATATGCACATACACAGTTGGCTGCAGTATCGTGTACAGAAGGTGTAAAAGGGCAGTGCAATGGCGAAACTGTCATTTGTACTTAGGTGACCTTTGTGAAAAGCTTTCCATTGTGATTATGGCGGTACGAAGGGAATTAACATAATTTGAACGCGGAATGGTAGTCGGAGCTAGACCCATCGGACATGAAGTTTAGGAAATAATTAGGGAATTCAGTATTCCGAGATCCACAGTGTCACGGGTGTACCGTAAATACCAAATTTCAGGCATTACCTCTCCCCAAGGACAACGCAGTGGCCGACGGCCTTCACTTAATGACCGAGAGTAGAGGCGATTGCGTAGAGTTGTCTCTGCTAACAGGCAAGGAACGTTGCATGAAATAACTGCAGAAATCAATGTGGTACGGACAAAGAACGTATCCGGTAGGACATTGCGGCGAAATCTGACGTTAATCGGCTATGGCAGCAGACGACTAACGCGAGTTCCTTTGTTGACAGCACGAGACTTTCTACAGAGCCTCTCCTGGGCTCGTGACCATATCGGTTGGACCCTAGACGACTGGAAAACGGTGGCCTGGTCACATGAGATCCGATTTCAGTTGGCGAGAGCTGGTGATAGGGTTCGACTGTGGCGCAGACCTCCGAAGCCATGGACCCTGGGCCCAGGCTGACACCAAGGCACAGTGCAGACTGATGGTGGCTCGGCAATCGTGTGGGCTTAGTGTACACTCTTTGACATAAAACTCGACCGGCGGCCGGCCGCTTCAGAGGCTAAGTCCGCGCCGATCGCGACATGGGACAATAAAACTGGCCAACTCGCTAATTCTCTAAGTCCGGTTATCTGCACAATCTGGCAACACTGCAGACTGCTGCACTTCCTGGAGGAAAACTTGTCCCATGATAGAGAAACACTAGGCTGATTACGCCTGTGGTCTAGCGGTAGCGTGCGTTGTTTCTGTTCGTAATGTCAGTGGATCGAGAGCAGCTGGCATAAAATATTTTATAGCCTCTTCTGTCTGAATGCTGAAGACGTGAATGTAATGGTAGCGCAGATTCAATCTATTTCGCTTTCTGACACACCGATATCAAAATTTTATCCAGTAACGATTTTGCGGTAGAATTCCTGCAGACTGTCCTCCTCTGGACGCCGTATGCGGCAAAGCTCCGGGATCCATTTGCTGGCTACCGGCAGCGGCCGTGGCGACAGCAGCGGCGCTGCACTCCCCCGTTCTTTATCGAAAGCGCCTGCTCCCGCTCATCGCTTTTGATGATTTAAAACGCTTTATTATTAAATGTTGCTCCACAGAAAATTTCTACGATTTCCATTCACGCTCAAAAGCAACGGAGACAGACGCCCTGATTAGTAGGCGGGTATTATATTACATTAATCGGCAAGAGCTGAGTATGGCCCGAAATTAATTTTATAGACTGGGACGAAATTAAACCACCTCGCTACATTCTATGAATTTATAAATGCTTCATACCTCGTTTCTTTTCCTTTCAAACTCAATTATTTGTGCAACTTTTGGTCAATGTTCGGATGTTTTCGTCAAGCCGGGGTGAGCGTCTGTGGTGTAAAGCGTATTACAGTTCTTGTTTCATTCCTTATGGTAACTCTATGCGATAAACTGTGTGAATACCTTGCAATTCATGCTCTGTAGCAGTGCAGGAACACTGCACATTTGGAGTTCCATGTATGGGTTCATGAAGTATTTAATGTTGATCGGAAGTGATAGTTAAGGTCATCAGATTTAGACCAGAAAAATTTGTCGTTTTGGAGGTTTCAGAGAACGGAAAGGAATTGCTAACGCCGGTGTTAGAAAACGTCTACAGTTAAATGCTATTGCAAAAATTTAGAAGAGGGGAACTATATTAATCAACATGTGCACTTCATAAACAACCTTCTGACATGTTAGACCTATATGACGAACAAAACTCAAATTTATATCGTTGACAGTCGCTTTGAATCTTTTCAGGATCTATTTTACAGTGAAGCACCTTGGTATTTGCAAAGCAGACATCCATGATATTAACTTAATTTACTAAGTGGAATCGGACGAAGATTGATGTTTAAAGGCATTCTTCAGATTTCCTAGAAAGAATTTTTACTAGCCGTTTGCAACTCCATTAATTAAAATGGAAAATAAAAGGTTGTAGTCAGCGGCTTCCACCGAGATTGGAACTGCTATGTCATACAGTACGACCACCGCAACGCACAAGGGAACCTCTTTTTTTTTAATTTTGCTTTTTTTTCTTTTACTTTTTTTTGACGATTACCCCTTTTTTTCTCTCTTATTTTAAAGCCCCTTAGGAAAATGGCAATAATAAAAGAAACTAAGTGCCACCGCAACTTTTCATCCTATAACAAAAAAAAAAAAAAATCTAGTCCACTTCAGGCGTTGGCTCCTGACTAAACCTACCCCAAGAGCTGCCTATATACCAGGGGAAATATGGGAATTCAAGGTTAGGGCTATCATTACAAACAAAACAAAATCTTCCTTTTTCTGAATTTTATTTTTATTTTGATTTTTATTTTGTTTATTTTTGTTGTGTAATTGATCAGACGCCTTCTGCGCCCCGCTGGTAATATGTTGAGTCACGTCTTCTCGAAATTGGTGTGTTCCGTTCAGTAGTTCAGAAATGTTCATTGGTTCAAACTGGAAACCTTCTTCACTCTTGTCTTAACACATTCCAGCTGCGAGGCGGGTCGTGGAAAGCACTCCCAAGGAAGTTCGAGAAAAATTGTCTGTATTTTGGGGGGCGGTCGTTGAGGTATGTCCAAAAATCGAGTACAGAGTCTACAGTTTGTCCAACTAGGTAGTGAATGGCATGTCCGCGAATCCAATTCACAGCATTGGTCTTTGTCAGAGGAAAATAGTCACGTCCCGGAACTTATAATGAAAGGGGAGTATTCCGATTCAGAATGTCCCGCGTTAGAAAAGCCACAATATGACGAATAACCTCTGAGCTAACGACACACTGGCGACCACAGACGGACTATAGTCACTGCGATGTTGCCTGAGCCTCAAAACGCAACCTTAAAACACACAAACAGGTGTTACTTATGTGAAGAACGCCGTTCTTGGAGTCCAGAAATTAATTATACTTTCTAAGTGTCTCATCTTTCAGTGGATTCTATCGTACGAGTCTTCGATGTGGAAAACGAATGTCAAGTGAATTTAGCGAGGTAACGCCGGCCTTCACCCGGAAGTAAATGCACTATCAGAGTGTTGACAAATACTTGCTACGACGCTGCCATTTCTCGGTTCTCTTACGAGGCAGCTCTTCAGCGAAATGCTTGCCGTGATTCTCCGATACGGTCCTTCAGAGTGGAGACGCGCGCGCACGTTTGGTTTTTATGCGGCGTTCTCACCTGATGGTTTCTGACGTCGCCTTGTGGGCTATGTCTACATTTGAGACATTCAATTACCACTAATCCAGAATGATACAAGTTTCAGCTTCCGGCGTGGAAGAAGGCTGTTGACGCCGACATTATATCATTTCAACGTAGGGAAAGCAAAACGGGTCATTCAATGTTTCTCATTCAACATAAAGCATGTGAGATAATTTTCCGTAACTTTCAAAATCATCTAAAAATACAAACGAAGTAAAAATACAGCTGAAGCTTATTCGAATTGAATATCATGTAATATACCAAACGCTTTACACCTCGATGTCGAATTTGTCCACGTGCAATCTTTTGCAGCATACAAAAAGAATGTCATGATTACCACGAGAATGAAGAAATATGTTGGTACGGATGGAAGGAAGGAGAGACGCAGTCAACAAATATTCGATTCCTCATGACATTCATTTCATTTGAGACGTAAGAAGAGTTAAAGCGGGATATTACTTTCGTTAACACGAAAGAGATGCCGCACATATTGATAACGAGGAAGTCTGCGTCTTCATACGTTTCCTCCTTGAAATCTGTATGCTCGCTTATATACTAAGTAGCCTGATCATTGTTTCAGTAATGTTACCCTCTTATTTGACCCCGTAACGATGAACAGATTCCAAATGCATGTCTCTGGATGAAAGTAGCTGTTCGAACCCTTCCTGGGTTGCTTTTTGTGTTTTATTGCTCGTAATTCCTGAAGCAGACCACTGTGCCTTCTCCCCTTGTGGGTTAGGTCTCAAAACTAAACCGCTTTTTATCCAATGGCATAATTTATTCAGACAGCATCAGCACAAGACTGTCAAACAAAGCCTTCCATTTACAGTTGCAACACTCTAACCAGCACTGACCGAAGTGTAATCCACGGTCATGGTCCGAAATTAGCAGCTGTCTGCTACTGTGGCAAAGTCCGTACTACACTTTCGATTCCGCAGCAGCATTTTATCTGGTAACACTGTGTAGTTGCAGAGTTGTGCCAGCATGTCTGTCCTCACACTGTCAACTTTATGTATCTCACTTCTCCTGCAGCGTTGATCACGAGGAGCAGAAGTAAATGAATGTATTCTGCATGGCGTAACATTCAGTATTCCCTTCTTTCATAGCCACTCTTCATGTGCATCGATACCAAATAGGAATGTGAAAACTCTTGCGAGTGAGAGAATGACAATAACAATCGTAACAAGAACAATCAAATAATGAATGATGTTTATTCCAACGCAGAACGAGAATGGCTTTAAATATAAAAATCTATATCTATATCCATATCTATTGATCTTTGAGTTGGCACAATGCAAATATATTCTTAGCATTTAGTTACTGAATTTAGTTCGGGATGTTTGCAGAGAAAAGGAAAAGTCGGTACTTCTCGCTAGTGTAATATAATGTGAACCAGCAACTACCCTTTCCTTAGAACACGACTCAAGCAGGTCCCCAAGTAGGTACCAAGGCACTGCTGCGTTCTGTTCCCTGACATTGCTCTGATGACGGTTAATGCAGATAGTTCCGCTTATGAAATACAAAACGTATTGCAGGTTAGTTCCTAGGATAGTAACATTAAATTTGCGTTGTAGACGGCACATGAACGTGACGACTATCCATATTACTCATCAATATAAAAAGACAATATTATGGGAATTTAGCAGGATTACTCAACATGAATTCTGAAATTGGTTGACTGACCGCACAGGTGCTAAACGTCGTCAAGAGTATACGATGTCCTAATCGCATTAGGAATATGAAGATCGTCTTCGACAGCTCGCAACTTTCACATTGCTATCTCCACCCTACTCCAGACAGCCCTCGGTAGAGTTGCACTAAGTTGCCGATGCAATGTAAGGCCTTCAAACCGACAACAGACCACATATTGCAAAATACAAGCGAGTTCTCTTGCAGCGTAAGCTTATTGTAACTAATCTAAAAATTATTGGACGGGAACATTGTCCTATTCAAAAAAAGCTGTCCAGCAGGTCCTCTAATCGCTCCTTGGTACAGTCGTTTGACTATTGAAAATGGTTCCAACAAGTCACCACTAGAAAACACTGCTCTGTACCGCAATAACTCAAGATGTAAAGTAATACCACGGTACTACAAATATCAGGGAAGACCTTATCACAGATAAGACTGTCCTTAAGGCTTGTAGGCTCACATTTATTACAATAAATGACATACCTGAAATGTTACCACTCTCATTATTACGTCAGATTGGTAATGCACGTAGTAAGTTCGTCGTATTCATGATTTCCTCTTCAAAGTAACATACCGTACTTATTATTTAACACAAAATGACATTAAAAATTTAAGTTATTCACGAGCAGCTAGTTGAGAATATGTATGAACTTCAAATGACACGACGAACCGTCTTGTTCCGCATATGGATTCAAACCCAGCTCATGCAGACTAAGCAAAGATTTCGTTACTGACGGAAACTAACAGTCATTCCTGATTAAGCATACAGAGAGTGATATACCTCGATTTTAGACAGTATCAGTTAGCAAATATCAACTTTAAATTGCATAACGCAAACATGTTTAACAGACGCGAGTTCCTACCCATCATCTATTGTCCCTGTTAACGAACTACGAGGGATGTTAAATATTGCTTCTTCACAAGAAACTTACTTGAAATGCCGTGAGGTAAAGCTTTGTGTTGGACACGGATTCCAACCCAGAACCTAATCGGATTGCTATCGAAGCACAGTCAAATGTGACATATCGGATTTTCGCGGCAGTAGCTAGACGTTTTAACTGAAATGACGGGACGAAACATTAATTTTTTCCTTCCCAGGACTCCTACCCGCCACCTATCGCTGTTATATTCTAGAGAAAACGAACGTTAAATATGGGTTTGTTGCGCCAGCAGTGATATGTGAGCATGTTTGAACTAGAAATAATATGACGAAGAGTTCAGCGCTCACTGGGAATAGAGCCCCACATATATCGTTGTTGACTAGACACAAAGAGACGTCAGCTACCGAATATTTCTCCACCAGCTGCTCAGAATAACATCTTGAACTTACAGTCATCTCGCAAATAGTTCTGTGTCTCACTGGGAGTTAAAAACGTCAGATATCGTTAGTGTTGACAACGAATGAAAATACATTAAAAATCAAAATTCTTATCCACCAGCAGATAGGTGTTCTCATGCTAGAGCCTAATAATACATAATTAAATCTTTAGTACCGGGCCAGGATTCGATCCCATTCACGCGTAATATGTGGAGATGTTGAGGAATCTGCAGTTTTGAACAAACAACAAATTGTAGCCGAGCTGTATTGTCACGAAGGGATCAAATTCCTCGTTAAGGGCGGTCTGAGTTGCATTCCCAGTTCAGAACCAATCTTATCGACATACAGAAGCTCAGATAAAAGATGGAATAAGTGTCCTGTGACCATACATAGCGTATGTTTCGTCACTTGAAATAAATAACTAGTATAAGAAAGGTTACTGGTGATAGAGTTTCTACATGTCGCCACTCCAGACTTTATTGTGGTTTAACCTACCGTCTACTTGGTAGAGAAGGAAAATCATCTTTAATGTGAATTTTCAGACCACACTGCCATTACACCTTCTTCACTTGGTGTAGCCAGGAGAGAATGGACTCTGTCTCTCCCTATCTAAAATCATTGACAGAAGTGGGAATCCAACCCAGACCATAGGTATAGCAACCTACCATCCGTCCAACAGACCACCAAATCCTCTTCTCTCATTTTTCTATCGTAACGCCGTTGCGCCACACTGGATGAAAATTCTGACGCACAGGCGTCCTGTAGTAATTTGCACCATGTTCAGTAAATTCATTTACTTGGTTGACCGAATCACCATGAACTAGCTGCCTCGGCTACCCAGTGCATACATTCCACTCTATATTTTGTAATCACCGAAATAAAATCACGTAACTGCCACCTACACAGAACTGCCAACAGTGTAGGATGCAGAAGTTTAAATAGGAAGTGTTCCTTTCCACTTGAGCTATTCTATTGCGCTATCTGTTTGTAGAAAACGTCGTTCAGTAAAAAAAAAGAAAAGCTGTAACTGTTTGTCTCTCAGAAGTCAAGACCTGGCCATATGCATAATCTCACAGTACTGTGGAATCAAAAAGTTCTGGAGGAATAGATGTCGAGCTCTGGAGCTGTTGTAGCTACGTGTCAGCTAGTAGCGTAAACAAGATGTCGCGAGTTCGAATGCATTCAGTGCTACATTTTTTTAAACGCAATTCTGCTGTCTGCTGAAGTTGTCAATCTAATGGAACTTTGAACATACTTCCCTTCACTTCTCAACCCAAAGTAGTCGCATGTGGAAAAAGGGCTACTACTGTGACATTTTGTTCTGTTCAGGTTTAATAGATAGCAGGCAGCAGATGCATCTCGAAGATGTGTAGGGAGAGCACATCATGCCATAATATGTCAGAAAAGTCTTTTCTACATTAGCTGTCGTGTGGTAGTGAGATTTTATTCTTCTTCAAACTTTGTTCGACAGCTTTACACTGGACTCGCATTCGGGAGGACGACGGTTCAATCCCGTCTCCAGCCATCCTGATTTAGGTTTTCCGTGATTTCCCTAAGTCGTTTCAGGCAAATGCCGGGATGGTTCCTTTGAAAGGGCACGGCCGATTTCCTTCCCAATCCTTCCCTAACCCGAGCTTGCGCTCCGTCTCGAATGACCTCGTTGTCGACGGGGCGTTAAACACTAACCACCACCACAGCTTTAACTCAGAACAAGTTTTCTACATGCATGTAATCAATAAACTGCACGTGCATTGTCATACTGTCATAGATAACATCAGAGAATTCGCATATATCGTTGATGATTAATTTCTCTCTCATGTTTACTATTGTTTTAACAACACTAAAGGAAACCTTACGAAAATTGTGCACTGTATTATAAGAAATGAAATAAAACTAACCACGATAACCTTACGACGAAAGTATGTTTTAATAAAACCGAGTATCTGTACACAAATGTGCCTCTATCGACACGAATTAGTAAAATACTACTCACTTAGATTTTGATTGGGTCTGTGTTTCATTGGTATGCTGTGTCGTACTCAAGAGGTATGCAGATGTGGCATTTCATAAATATAGTTACGTATTCCTAGAAACCCAAAATTCGCTTGTCAGCAGCGGAAAGAGGCGTTACCTGTTGTGCAGCATTGTAAGTTTTTCAACATTGCACTATGAGCCGAAAGTATTTTCTTGCGATTTCCTTATTGATGTTTGATCCGACTCCTTGTAGCTCTTTCACAGAAGGGATAAAAACGTTGCAGTCAGTGAGACTGGAACTGCAAACCATAACAGACGTATTTCCAGAGGTCAGCACGTTACCACAGAGCTGGCGATGAGGTATGGGTCTGAGTGTCCTCTTACGACGGCAATAGTGCCTAGAACTCGTACACAGCTATTTAAAGGTCGAGATTAGTTGCGATTTCCACCTGCAACGACTTTCCTGGGCTGAAAACCGTAAATTTACAATCTTTTGTTACCCTTCAAGCGATAATAACTCAGATTATTCAATGGAAATGACAGGTAAAATCAAGTGAACTTTGAGGCTTAATTCCGTGCACACCAGGAAGTAACTCGTCGATCACAGAGTTGCCAAACATACGTTGCCTTGTTGCCAAATCTCAGTTACAGTACCAGCAGGAAGAAGACGAACCGATGTGATCCTACAGCGGGCTGGGAAGTGACCATAGCTGGTGTCTCCAAGTCGCCGCTGCTACGGCCTGGAATACGTAATGCGTCTGACTCGCTTACTGTAACTAGGTTTATGGACTGGAGCGTAGTTACTAATAACACTCAGAACTGACTGCAAACTAAGCATCATAAATCAGTAACTCTCATTGTTGTTTTTATATTTCTTTAGTAAGTGTACTCAAAACTAAGAAACTCATTCACAGGCGTTTTCGTGCATCGCCGATAGTCGAGCACAACAAACAAATAAAAATAAAAAAGAATATATATATATATATATATATATATATATATATATATATATATATATATGTGTGTGTGTGTGTGTGTGTGTGTGTGTGTGAGAGAGAGAGAGAGAGAGAGAGAGAGAGAGAGAGAGATAAAGAATGAGAGTGTAAAAAAATTGTTGTAAAGAAATTGAATCATGGTATTTAAAGAAATCTTTCATTGTAATTACACGTTCCACATCATTACGAAATGTCGTATTCATGATCTATGGAACAAGAAGTAATCTAATGTAATGTAATCGAATCTAAATACATCATATTGATGACTAGCCATAAAGAGTCATGAATTACCGAAATTTTTGCCAATACCAGTAACCAAATCTAAACTTGAAAATAAAAGACGACAAGTTTTGTAATAAACCGTGACTCCTATCAAGACCCTTTCGTCCCTGTTATCTAACCACGAAAGATGTCTGATATACCTCCATTCTGAAGTAACAAAGTGTGCATGCATTTAAAGATGAAGTGCATGATGTGAAGTTCTGTGACGGAGATACAAACCCAACACGTAATCGGATTGTTAACTAAGAAAAATCAAATGTTACGTATCGGTTTTTCTTACGAGCCGCTAGGTGTCTGAATCTAAAATAAGGATACAAACTTTTGTGCCTAAGTGACAATCTAACTGCACACCTACCGTGCATCCACGAATGTAGCTTAAGTATCAGTTTCTTACTCACGAACAGTAAGATGTGTGCGTGTTTGACCAGAAATAATGACACCTGTTGCGATCGTTGGCAACACATGAACAGACATTAAAAATGCGCGTTAATTTTCACTAGCAGGTGGGTGTGCACTTGATAGAGCTGGAAATGAAATTATGAATATTTTTGTACTGGATCAGGATTCGGACCCACATATTCACCTTTGGAGGAGACCTAGAGAAGACTGTAGTCTTGGGAAAAGGAACGAAATGATTGAACTATACTGTTCCGAGAGATTTAGATCCTCGAAAGAGGAGATACGAATGCGAATCACAGTCCAGCACCAAATTTTTCAACGTCTCTAGTTCAATCAAGTACAAGTAAACTAAGAGCCCTGTCCCTTTAAATGGCTATCGGTTCATCAAATAAAATAAAATTTGTTAATGTAAGTAATCTTACTGGCGACTGTATTTCTGTTTACAATGACTTCCGCTATGTCATTTCCCAATGTAAACTGGCTCTGCCCAGTTGGTAATGAAGGAACGTGATGCTTAATGCTGATTCTGGATTATAACGTCTTTCTCTTGAGGTTACCAGAGGTAAAATAAATCTGTTTGTGCCTCTTAAAAGCAAATGCTTGAACCCACGCATTGCACCTGTGATAGTTCGTTCCACCAGACCATTGTGGCCACATTTCCCAGCCCCTGGAGTGTGCTGTAACGGATGATGTGCTTAGCTTACAAAATTAATCACGGTGGAAAAAATGCAAGTCTATTAAATGGTTAAGTAGAAGCAAGTTTCTGACGCAGAGATTATGCTATTGTCATGTCAGCAGGATGTAAAGACTCTTCTAGGCATCATAGGCTGGATGTGAAGCCATTTTGATTTTTCACAAATTCAGCAAATTTCTTAGTTCGAGAAAATCCACTGTGAAGTGTGAAGTTGCCGGATAATTCGATTATTACTGTTATTATTACTATCATTTTATTCATACCGCTGCTGGAACACAAGTGCTTGAAGATCATTTAATGCCTTTTGGTCACATATCTGGGATCTTAATCCGTATGCTCGAGACTTCGTTAACAATCTACAGTGGGACAATGTATCTAACGCTTTCAAGAAATCTAGGAATACGGAATGTGCCTATTACCCTTCAGCCATCGTTCGCACACAGGATGTTGTGTGACAAAGAAGCTTGTATTTCGCAAGAGCGATGCTTTCTAAATCCGCACTGATTTGCGGACAGAAGCTTTTCTGTCTCAAGGTTTCTGTCTTTACGGGGTGTCCCAGGAGGAATATTCGATATTTAGAGATCTACATCTACATCGTACTCCGCAAGCCACCTAATGATGTGTGTCGGAGGGTACTTTTGGTACCACTATCTGATCCCTCCAACCCAGTTCCACTCGCGAATTGTGCGTGGGAAGAATGATTGTCGGTGATCCTCTGCATTGGTTCTAATTTCTCGAATTTTCTCTTCGTGGTCAATAGGCGAGATGTATGTGGGGGGAAGTAATATGTTGTCTGACTCCTTCTGAAAAGTGCTGTCCTGAAATTTCAGTAGTAAATCTATCCGTGATGCACAACGCCTCTCTTGTAACGTCTGCCAGTGGAGTTTGTTTAACATCTCCGTAACGCTCTCTCGCCAGCTAAACGATCCCGTGTCGAAACGCGCCGCTCTTCGTTGGATCTTGTCTATCTCTTCTATCAGTCCTATCTGATAGGGATCCCAGATAGATGAACAGTACTCAAGAATCGGGCGAACAACCGCCTTATAAGCCACTTCTTTCGTGGATAAGTTACATTTCCTTAAGATTCTTCCGATGAATCTGAGTCTGGAGTCTGCTTTTCCCACTATCTGTTTTATATGGTCATTCCACTTAAAATCGCTCTTAACAGTTACGCCTAGACATTTTACGGCAGACGTTGTCTCCAGATGTTGGTCATCAATAGTACAGCTGTACGGTAGTCGATTTCTATTCCTGTCTATGCGCAATATTTTACAATTATTTACATTCAGGGTCAACTGCCAGAACCTCTACCATTCATCAATTTTCTGCAGGTAGTTCTGCATATTCTAACCATCTTCTGGGGTTGTTACTTTGGTATAAACAACTGAATCATCTGCGAATAGCCTTAAAGAGCATCCGACACTTTCTACTAGATCATTTATACGTATTGTGAACAGCAACGGTCCTATGACAGGAATGGTCATTCGAAGCAAAATTGTCTGGTAAATATGACCTCCAAAATGCATTCCTTAAAAGCTCTGAAAATTTGTTCATCTTCGCGGCTGTCAAACACATCTCTTCTATGGAAAACTCTTTTCTTTAAACGAAAAAAAAAATCTTCAATAAACATTGCGTTCAAAGTGTATACCTTAAGATCTATAAGCACTACCATTCACTACTGTTAAACACGTCTCCGCTATTGAACAGGTCATCGTAGCTCTGAAGGTATGCATTTTAGAGTCCATATCTACTAGCCAGAATTCTGGTTTTGGTCCACACTACCTCCTCCCAAAATACTGGAAGCAAAGAGCCTTCAGTAGAAGAGATGTGTTTCAGAGTAACGAAGTCAAACAACTGCTCATAGCTCTGAAGGCACGCATTTTAAATCCCATGTTTACTGGACTGTTTAGCTTCGAATCATCGTTCATATCTTAGCCCTGAATATTGTCCATTCCCCCTGGGACACACTGTATAGGCGCCATTAGACTCCCTGTCTTCATGCTACCCTCTCATTCCCAACGAGCGGGTTGCGTATAATGCCATCCACACGTATCCTAGCAAACGCGAGCATGGCGTACAGTGAACAGCGCCCATGAGGAAGCGGTGTACGGACAAACCGTTACAGGTTTCGTACGATTTGCACTATTACCAGTTTCACTCTACGACGGCAGAATCTTCAGTGATCGATAGATGGCAACTCGTTAAATGTTCAGACCTACACTCAGAAACATCGTTGAATGTTATGCCCGGTTTAATAGAGTCAGCACTGAAAAATTAACAGACAGTAACTTTTTTTTTTTTTTACAAAGGGGTGAATATTATTAAGTGTACACTTCATTATTTAATTATGCGACCTATTCTTCTTGAATAAGACTAGTTTCTCTTTCGACATCTCACCAGCCATATATATTAGTTACTGGAGTCGTTGCGATGACAGTGTGTGTATCTGTTTATTGATTCTGTTTCTTCGTGGACCAAAAAAATCACTTACTTACGTCATATCAGCAACGTGCCAATTTTGTGGCACTGATTTCCGTATCCGGCTAAAATATCAAGCCGTTATTCTTATGACGTATGTTACGTTGTGATGAAATACATAATTATGTGACAACAGTAAAATTTTTTATGCGTAACTTTTAAGGGAGGGGAACCGCAGTTTATTAGTGAAAACTTTCCATGCCAATGTAAGAAACTAACCAGGCTATTGTGTATCTTTTATTCTGACGTCTTGCAACATCAGATTCGTGACCGATCAAACTAAAGGGAACGTGAATTAAATATATATCGAAAAACTCGAGTGTAATTAATTTACCTGCTGGAAACGAAATCAAAAACTTTGATCTGAGTGTCCTTCACCCTTGTTTGCCGCGATTGATTCTAGACGGGCTTATTGACTGGACAGACTCACTCGTTGTGACGCACACTTAACTTGGCTTATCGCGTAAACTTTTGCTGCCATCTCCTGTATTTACCGTTTAAAAATTTTTATTGATCAAAGTTTGTCTTTTATGTACTTATTATGTATCGCGGGAAATCTGCTCTATAATAATTATACTAATTCCCTCCTGATCCACGTTAAGTACCTAAGTAAAAGAAACCTGTAGAAAATGTATAAACTATGGACACATTGCTGGCTGTACCATTCAGAAGTGACAAACTACAAGATGAAGTGACCTGTGTGTTTTGTGTTTACGGTTATACGAATCGACCAGTGAGGTTATGTGACAGCTACACACAATTCGCTTCTGATACCGTGATTCATGTGCTCACGAAGCGTAATTCGTGTACCGCTTTCACTTCTACACTTCCCTCATGGTCTCTTCGCGAGAGAGACGTAGGAGGAAGCTACATATTTGTCAAGTATTCCAGGAACGTACCCTTTCTGAATTTTAACACTAAATCATGCAGTGAAGAACAGCCGCTCTCTTAAAACGCCTACCACTAGAACTGGATGATAATCTCGTAATGCTTTCGTGCTTACTAAGCGAACCAGTTACGAAACTCACTGCTCTTCTATGGATTTCTTTATTTCCTCTATTAGTTCTGCTTGGCAAGGCTATCAGAGTGAGGAGAAACATACACGCTATGTCTATCTCGTTAGTGGAATACACTTTCTGAAGATTCTTACAATGTATCTCTAACTGTCCTACTGAAACCGACATGATCACAGAACTTAATATCTATGTTCTTAAGGTGGCTGCTTAGCAGTTCCATAAGGTAAACACCGAAATTAAATTCTGCGATCAAAACATTTATGAATATTACACTGAGGCGTCTTGCGGTAGCGTTTTCGCTTCCCGCGCACGGGATCCCGGGTTTGATTCCCGGCGGGGTCAGGGATTTTTCCTGTCTCGAGATGACTGGGTGATGTTGTGTCGTCTGCATCATCATCATTCATCCCCATTACGGTCGGAGGAAGGCAATGACAAACCACCGCCACTAGGACCTTGCCTAGTACAGCAGTGCGGGTCTCCCGCATCGTCCCCTACGCTCCTCTGAGTATGGAACCTCATCATCATCATCACACTGAGAGGACAAAAGTCATGGCATACCTTTTAATACCGTGTCGGACCTCCTATTTCCCGGTGCAGTGCAGCAACTCGACGTAGCATGGACTCAACAAGTCGTTGGAATTTCCCTGCAGAAATACTGAAGCCGGCCGCGGTGGCCGTGCGGTTCTAGGCACTTTAGTCCGGAACCGCGTGACTGCTACGGTCGCAGGTTCGAATCCTACCTCGGGCATGGATGTGTGTGATGACCTTAGGTTAGTTAGGTTTAAGTAGTTCTAAGTTCTAGGGGACTGATGACCACAGATGTTGAGTCTCATAGTGCTCAGAGCCATTTGAACCAACCAATATGGTCACTAGCCCAAGAGAGGCGCTGCAGCGATGTCGTGCTCTTAACTAAGGCACTCACGTTGGTTGTCTGCTACCATAGCCCACGAACGCCAAATTTGGCCACACTGTCGTAAAGGATAGTTCGAAGTTCATCCCACATTATCTGCGGTTATTTCAGGCATTGTTGCTTTTCTGTTAACACTGACAACTCTTTGCAAACGCCGCTGTTCTCGGTCGTTAATTGAAGGGCGTTCGGCCATTGCGTTCATAGTGAGAAGTAATGCCTGAATTTTGGTATTCTCGGCACACTCGTGATACTGTGGATCTCAGAATACTGTAATGTCTAATAATTTCCGAAATGGAATGTGCTATGCGTCCAGCCCCAACTACCATTCCGCATTCAAAGTCTGTTAATTACAATCGTGCGGCCGCAAACACATCGGAAACCTGTTCACATGGATGACCTGAGTGCGAATGACAGCTGCAGCAGTTCACTGCTCTTTTACACCTTGTGTACGTGATACTGCCGCCATCTGTATATATGCATATGGCTATCACATGACTGTAGATCGTTCGGTAGACAGTGCCTAGTTCCATGAATCTCAGTCTGGCATCTGTCCTTCCGACGTTTAGATTTATGCAGTCGTTTCACTTTAAATGGTTCCGCACGCACGTCGCAGGTAACACAGGCAAAGCAGATTAAAACTGTATACTGGACTGGGATTCGAATCCGATACTTTACCTTCCGTGGGCGATGCTCTTACCCTTGATCTTCTGAGGCACATGAATAGATAGCCAAGACGGTAAAGTGTAACCCGCGAGTGGTAAGACTCTAGGTTCGTGTCCCGGTCCAGCACACAGTTTTACTTTTAAGATACCAGGAAATTTCGAGATAGACATATTGTTCTCTCGGGTATACAGATTGTTACAGCCGTGTCACATACCCGGTCTCAGGAAATGGAGTTGTCTGCAAAAGGACAAGTATCAATAAGGACAACGGTATATCTGCGTACCAAGAGCTTTGAGCACGGCAATCACTGTAGCGTCTTCCCTCGGCGTGGAAGTTCAGAGACATTCTCCGACTGTGGAAGGACCCACAACAACTCTGATCGTCTTTTGAGACCACTCTTGGTTCTAACAAGGGAACCTCCCCATCGCACCCCCCTCAGATTTAGTTATAAGTTGGCACAGTGGATAGGCCTTGATAAACTGAACACAGATCAATTGAGAAAACAGGAAGAAGTTGTGTGGAACTGTGAAAAAATAAGCAAAATATACAAACTGAGTAGTCCATGGGTCAGATAGGCAATTTCATGCACAATGTGAGCTCAGGAGCGCCGTGGTCACGTGGTAGCGTGAGGAGCTGCTGAACGAGAGGTCCTTGTTTCATGTCTTCCCTGGAGTGAAAATTTTGCTTTATTTATTTTTGCGTGGTTATTATCTGTCCGTTCGTTCTTTGACGTCTCTGTTCACTGTAATAAGTTTAGTGTCTGTGTTTTGCGACCGCATCGCAAAACCGTGCGATTAGTAGACGAAAGGACGTGCCTCTCCAATGGGAACCGAAAACATTTGATCTCAAGGTCATAGGTCAACCTATTCCTCCACAGGAAAACACATCTGATATATTCTATACGACACTGGTGACGGCATGTGCATCACATGACAGGAATATGTTGTCGACCCACCTAACTTGTACACTTGGCGATTCTTCTACCTTGCCCGATTTAGGTTTTCTTGTGGATGTGATAATCACTCTCAAGAAAGTGATGAAAACATAAGAGTTTGTCACATAAACTGAAAATAAAAAATAAAAGTTTTCACTCAATGGAAAATTTGAACCAAGGACCTTTCATTCCGCTGCTGCCCACGTTACCACGAGACCATGGCGTTCCTGCGATACTACTGTCCTTAATGTTCTATATCTTACCATGAACTACTCAGTCTGTATATTTTGCTTATTTTTTCACAGTACCACACAACTTCTTCCTGTTTTCTCAATTGATCTGTGTTCAGTTTTTCAAGGCCTATCCACTGTGCCAACTTATAACTAAATCTGAGGGGGGTGCGATGGGGAGGTTCCCTTGTGAATACAGCAGCACGATAGACGTACCCGGGTGTGGATGTTCCCGAGGAGAACGAACGTTGGCGTGTTGCACACGTCACCGTCATATAAGCCCATCACCTCGTGTAATGCAACAAGGTGCCATAGAGTACATAACAAAACCTCTCCCGGTTGGCACAGGCGGCAATTTGGACAGCTGGTGTTACATATGTGACGCGTTAAGACCGCTGATTGAGGCTTATTTTCGAGGTCACCGTGACGTTATCTTTCAACAAGATGACTCACGACCTTATTTTGATGGTGCTGTCCTGACCTACCTCGATACAGAAGGTGTTCAAGTGCTGTCGTAGCACACTGAAAACATTCGGTAATGGTTGACGAGAAATTGGTACGTCACCATTCGGCATCCACTACGATTGATGTAATCTGGTATGGTGTTGAAGCAGTATGGCATGACATCATCGTATCTATCATCCAAGCTCAATTCGACTTGATGCACAGACGACCTAGAGCCATTCTTGTTGTCAAAGGTGGCACCTCTGTGTACTAAATTTCGCACTTTGTATACCACAGATAGACTATAAATTTAGTTATGTATTCTTCTTTCTGTACTCTACAGGCATGTTAAATAAAATTTCGTTATTTGGCACCGTTCCTGGTGTTGCAATTTCAATGGCCAACAACGTATTACATCATTATTTCGCTGGTCGGTGATAATGTAACGTATCTGGTGATACGGGGTTTTCCGACGACCATCTAGTTAAAAATGCGAATTCATGCGGACATTAAAAATACTAATGGACGTAATTTAGTGCACTACTGGTTAGTATTTGTGCTACACGTGCACATAAAAACGATGTGTGCCATTACACATATATTGCCGTTACATATGTAGCGTGAAGCTCGACGGTTGTGATAAGTCCTTGAAAATGACCGATGGTCGAAAGTAGGTAATACCACAGACAATTATTAGATTACAGCCTTCTTGAACCATGTTTTTTTGTTCTTGCTACGGATTTGTTGGTGGTGTTGTTAACCCTTTTATGTACCGTATTATAACTAATGAGATTTTTTGAATCCTTTTGCAGGGTTTGAGTTTTTGTTGAGACATTGATCAGTACAATTAATGTCTTTATTATATAGCTTGAATAGGGCTGATTTACCTCGCTTCCTTTTTCTTTGAACATAATTTCTGGTAAACTGCTGATGATAGAGATGTCATTTGTTTACGTAACGGAGTAAATTTGAGCAGGGTTCCGTTTCTAGAACAAATACTTCGAAATGGTCAAGTTCATATGGTAAATTCTGCAGAATTATTATGTTACAAAACCATAAATTGATATTTTCCTGCCTTTTTCTTTAAAAAGAAAACGTTGTTGGAACATTGGTTGTGTTTCTGTCATCACCCGTAATCATCCACTGCCAGTAGGGTCTGGTCTCAGTATTGCCGCAAGAGTAATAAAATCAGCGTGAATGATGCTGCCAGTTCTTTCACGTCTGTAGGCGGAGTAGGATTAAAGTGCTCTTTCAAGTGAGCCCACAGAAGGATATTCAGGGGAATTCAGTCAGACAAATGCGGGGGTCACGAAACAGAATCTCCATGGCCGATTCATTTCCCGCCAAAGTCTCTGTCTAAATCCTTCCGAGCTTTTCTTCCAAAGTAAGACTGTGCACCATCGTGTACCGAACCACAACCTCTGTCGAGCATGAAATGCAATATCTTCATGTCTTCTAGTGATTTGGGCAAATCGTTTAAATTGTTTGTGAGAAATGCATGATACTTTTACTCAGCCTCAGGGGGAAGAGGCGGGTGGTATAACTGAAGAAAAGGGAAGTAGTGCTGACAATGGACCTGAAAGCACGGAAGGATCTTTTGTGGAGTAAATGTTTAAAACCAAAGTACACTTTTGAAAGTGGAATTAATAACTACTATTGTATTCTTCTCTGCTGGTATTAAATAATTACGTGTTTAATGTGTAAGACCTGCTGTAATTGTTAAGTAAGGATTAAGAAACCTGATACCATATCACTCAGTTTAAAATCATAAAACCGCTAAAAATTAAACTGAATTCCATCATGGAACTCGTGAATATTCGAATGCAAAAATCTATTCACTGCAATAACTGGGGCAGCACACTCTCAATACAGCTAAAGAAGATACTTGACGTACATGCGATTTCATTCTCGCCGTATGACCTTTCTTTGACGTCTATTTTCCACTGAAAATATAGACAGGACGAAATTTTTTTGGAGATATTTCTGTACTGGCAATAAGTAAGGGATCGCGCCGTGGCGTCAGTGTGTGCGAATGTTGGTCCACTCTTTACATTAGTTGTCAGTCCTCAGAATCGTCAGCCTCGTTTTCTCTTATATTCCGTCAGTATTAGCAAGTTCTTTTGTGTAACGGAGTCCGCCCTAACAAATACTGCTGATCACGTATTTCACGCTTTACCCAGCGTCGGCGGAAAGCGTCAATTTACTTCTCGTCGCAAACGAAACGTTTTTTCAAGACTAATTTTTGTGACCATTCGACAGAAATATGCCAGATTGGTATAGTGCGGTATTCGGTTGAACCACATGCATAAATATAGCTGCTGCATGATCGCAGCAGACGGGTTAGTGCGTAGTATCACTCGAGACATCAGGGGCAGCTGAACAATGGGAACATTCAGCACTACTGAAGACTGTTGAGGTCGTAGAGAAGCAAGAAATTGTCAAAGGTAAAAGCAGATTAACAGATGGAGCCTTGTGCGAGGGGCGTTCAATAGGTAATCCAACGCTTTTTTTTGTTTCTGAAAGAAGGTTGGAGGTGGAGGAGGACATTAGTGTTTAACGTCCCGTTGACAACGAGGGCTTAGAGACGGAGCACAAGCTCGGATTAGGGAATGATGGGAAAGGAAATCGGCCGTGCCTTTTAAAAGGAAGGAACCCGGCATTTGCCTGACGCGATTTACTGAAATCACGGGAAACCTAAATCAGGATGGCCAGACGCTGGTATGAACCGTCGTCCTCCCGAATGCGAGTCCAGAGTGCTAACCACTGCGCCACCTCACTCGGTAAAGCAGGTTGGTTTTATACAGTATTGAATTACATCGTATTACATCCCACTCTCAAAACCTTATTTTTCAAGACAATCTCCGTTCAATGTGACGGCCTTACACCACCTTTCTGGGAGGGCCTCTATGCCTTCATGGTCCAACTCTAGTGGTCAACGACGGAGCCAGTGCCTTGCTGCTTAAATAACCTCTCTATCACCCACGCTCTGCTTCCCACGGAGATCATCCTTCATTGGGCCAAACAGATGGAAGACATCCTTCAACAGGCCAAACAGATGTCAGTCGGAAGGTGCGAGATTCGGGCTGTAGGGTGGATGAGGAAGAATAGCCCACTGAAGTTTTATGAGCTCGTGAAGGGTGTACAGGCATGTTTGAGGCATCGCATTGTCGTGCGGAAGGAGGAGTTCGTTTGCAATTTTGTGGCAACGAACACGCTGAAGTCGTTTCTTCGATTTCCTGATAGTAGCACGATATACTTCAGATCTGATCATTGCACTGCGAAGGAGAATGTCGAAAAGAATGACCTCTTCAGAGTCCCAAAACACCGCCGCCATGACTTTACCGGCTCGGGGTGCGGCTTTGAACTTTTTCTTCGAAGGAGAGGCGGTTTGGCGCCACTTCATGTGTTGACGTTTTGTTTCCGGTTCGAAGTTATGAGCTCATGTTTCATCGCCTGTGACGATGTCCGACAAAAATTGTCACGATCAGCCTTGTAACGTGCAAGAAATTCCGCACACATGGTCCTTTGTTGATCTTACGATCTATATCTATCTATCTATCTATACGGATTCTCTGCAAATCACATTTAAGTGCCGGCAGAGGTTTCATCGAACCACCTTCACAGTTTTCTATTATTCGAATCTCGTATAGAGCGCGGAAAGAACGAAGACATATATCTTTCCGTACGAGCTCTGATTTCCCCATTTTATCGTGGTGATCGTTTCTCCCTATATAGGTCAGTGTCAACAAAATATTTTCGCATTCGGAGGAGAAGGTTGGTGATTGGAATTTCGCGAGAAGATTCCGTCGCAACGAAAAACGCCTTTCTTTTAATGATGTCCAGTCCAAATCCTGTATCATTTCTGTGACACTGTCTCCAATATTTCGCGATAATACAAAACGTGCTGCCTTTCTTTGAACTTTTTAGATGTACTCCGTCAGTCCTATCTGGTAAGGATCCCACACTGCGCAGCAGTATTCTAAAAGACGACGGACAAGCGTAGTGTAGGCTGTCTCCTTAGTAGACCTGTTACATTATCTAAGTGTCCTGCCAATAAAACGCAGTCTTTGGTTAGCCTTACCCACAACATTTTCTGTATGTTCCTTCCAATTTAAGTTGTTCATAATTGTAATATGTAGGTATTTAGTTGAATTTACGGCTTTTAGCTTAGACTGATTTATCGTGTAACCGAAGTTTAATGAATTCCTTTTAGCACTCGTGTGGATGACCACACACTTTTCGTTATTTAAGGTCAACTGCCAATTTTCGCACCACTTAGATATCTTTTCTAAATCATTTTGCAGTTTGTCTTGATCTTCTGATGACTTAAGTAGTCGATAAACGACAGCGTCATCTGCAAACAACGTAAGACGGCTTCTCAGATTGTCTCCCAAATCGTTTATATAGATTAGGAACACCAAAGGGCCTGTAATACTACCTTGGGGAACGCCAGAAATCACTTCTGTTTTACTCGATGACTTTTCGTCAATTACTACGAAACGTGGCCTATCTGACAGAAAATCACAAATCCAGTCACATAACTGAGACGATATTACATAAGCACGCAATTTCACTACAAGCTTCTTGTGTGGTACAGTGTCAAAAGCCTTCCGGAAATCCAGAAATACGGAATCGATCTGAAATCCCTTGTCAATAGCACTCAACACATCATGGGAATAAAGAGCTAATTGTGTTTCACAGGAACGACGTTTTCTAAACTCATGTTGACTGTGTGTCAACAGACCGTTTTCTTCGGGGTAATTCATAATGTTCGAACACAATATATATTCCAAAATCATGCTGCATATCGACGTTAACGATATGGCCCTGGAATTTAATGGATTACTCAAATGGTTCAAATGGCTCTGAGCACTATGGGACTTAACTACTGCGGTCATCAGTCCCCTAGAACTTAGAACTACTTAAACCTAACTAACCTAAGAACATCACACACATCATGCCCGAGGCAGGATTCGAACCTGCGACCGTAGCAGTCGCGCGGTTTCGGACTGCGCGCCTAGAACCGCTAGACCACCGCGGCCGGCGTGGATTACTCCTACTACCTTTCTTGAATATTGCCGTGACCTGTGCAACTTTCCAGTCTTTGGGTACGGATCTTTCGTAGAGCGAACGGTTGTATATGATTTTTAAGTATGGATCTAATGCATCAGCATACTCCGAAAGGAACCTAATTGGTATATAATCTGGACCAGAAGACTTGCTTATATTAAGTGATTTAAGTTTCTTCAGTACTCCGAGGATATTTACTTCTACCCTACTCATGTTGGCAGCTGTTCTCAATTCGAATGTTCAGTTTGGCTAGCGGGCTCACCTTTGAGTACTCCAACTGGTGGGCGAGTGCGTCACCAATACAGAGACGTCCATCTGAGCGGCGAGGTGTTTGATTGTAATCCATCGATCACCTCGAATGAGAGTGTCATCAAGGTGCAACACTGGAGCAGTCACATCTGTGTGCGGCCGCTCGGCACTTGGGAGATGGGACAGGATCACGTGACCTTATTGCGATTATGACAGACGACTTGCCCAATGACTGGCCGCGTTTTTGATCACTGCCAGGTCACCGTAGACATTCTGCAAGGGCCTAAGAATATCTGCGATGACCTGGTTTTCCACCAAAAGAAACGCAGTGAAAGCTCTCTGATTGGAACGCACCTCCGTTACAGACTCGTTTTTGAAGGCTACGTATAGCACCACCATCTATCGGAAGTACATGAAACTATTGGGGCTGAAGCTGGGACATCCCACAATGTTCCACGACAAATTCCGTAGTTTTTCAACCGAAACTGACCGAGAAAAAAAACGTGTTGTATTACTTAATGGACGCCCCTAGAGTAAAAAATTGCGATGGTGTGAAATGAAAACGGTTGCTCATCAACTCATCTCATGTATGGCCCCCCCGTACTGCATGATTTTCACACCGCTTCGACATCAGGTCATGTGGGAATTGAGAAGAATCTTGACAGAATCCGAATCTGCCCCCCCCCCCCCCCCTTCCATCCTGTTTTCTCCCTGCTTGCCCTCTCTCTGCCTCTCTTCTCTCCCCCGAGTCCTTTTGCATTCCCCTCCTCTGCCTTTCCCCACTCCCTTTCGCGTCTGCCCTGCGCCCACTTATGAGTCCTCTCCCTCCGTCGGTTCCCCCCTCCCCGCCGTTTCGTTTTTCCTCTCCTCCCCCCTTTTTTTCTCCCTCATCTGTCCAGACCCTCCCCCCCACCCTCATCTGCCTTGCCTGTGGTGTGTCATCTTCGTGCCAACTTTTTAATGCAGTGTTTCAAGTGAGTGTTAAGTGTTGTCCCTGTTTTCCGTAGTGTTGCGAACGGAAATCATACTGTCGCGGGATGTGATTTTTATATCTCTTGCGAACAGAAACCAGAGTGTCGCAGTGTTTTTTTAATTGTCTGTATCTTATTTAATCTGTCTGCTTACTGTCTATTTTATTAGCATCGCCAACCCTTTGTTTTATGTTTTAAGTTCCACAATTTTCCGCCATTTTACAATTTAAGTCACCGTTTTTATCGCCTACTTTTGTTTGTTATCTTCTTCTTATGTCTTGAAAATTCTGTATGCTGAAGAGCGGCGTACTAAGCTGCTGCCAGCCCGCCCCCTTCGGGGGGGAATCGAAACTCAATAAAGAAAAAATCCGAATCAGATGTCATGGTTAGGTCTGTCTGTTAGGTTTTATGGAAGTCGCTCTAGGAAATGTCAACGTCGGTACCAATTCCTTATACTGTTTCTCCATGTCACACTTCTTGAATTGGCCTATTGAGATGGTTCCCCAATTCAGCAAGTGTGAATAAATGGAGACTACTGAGCACAGACTGCCTCACCAGCTACATTGTCACGAAGACTGTGCCGACAGCCGAAGATTCCAAATCGACATGTATTGTAGAAAAAAATTTTGAAGCGAAGAACGTCACGAATAATGATCTGAGATAGTGCGAAGGTGGTGTGATTGTGGTGTTCGGGACAGTTTCACGATGCAACTTCCTTCATGAGATAAGGACTGCCTGCCGTCAGCAGACGAGTGGCCTCACTACACCTTTTCAAAAGACATTGTCGGCTGTTCTCTGGATCACACCGTGGTGCGGCGATATTGGCACATGTAAATCAAGTCATCAACTTTACTCTGTAACAGATAAATGCACTAATACATACATTACGTTTAAAACGTTTCTAGGAGATATGGTCCCATTGTTGAATTAAAAATAATTTCCATACCCCCGTTTTGTCCAAGCTTTTCCAGAGGTTTCCTTCGTTTGTGAGGTAAATGCCGGAATTGGAAATCCCCTCCCAAATATTCCCAACTGGATCTCTGACTGCTTCATCACCAACTTGCCTGGTATTTGGCAGCAAAGTCTGACTGCGCACGAGGTCGTTAACGAGTTAATGAACGAGACAATTACTCGAACAGCCTACTCTTCCTAAAGAATGAGAAGTGTGAAAAAAACAAAAGTACGGTCTCTGCGTACAGTGATGTCGAACAGAGATATTCGGGAAACAGACTATTAGTTGTGGCGTCCACAGCAAAACCAGACACTAAAAGTGTCGCGCAGTTTTCCAGATCAGCGATAGAAAGACTAAAACAGTAACGATATTCACGGTTACAATCTGACGAAAGTGACAGCTGGTCGGCACAACTGAAGAGGTAAGACAGCTGGTGGATCCACACATGCGGATCTTAGTTTCCTGAGACAGAAACCGTGAACACTACATTTCCAAACACCAAATTGTAGGCTACAGGCAATGCGACTTATTACGGATTTTTGCACCAGTGTAGGTTACCGGAAAGTTATTACAGTGCTACCTTGTCTCGTAGGAAACCAACTCCGCTTGCCGCACACTACCTACGAAGACGATGTTATTGATACCATATCGAGGAAACAAAAGCGCAGGTACATCGTCCACGCCCTTCGCATGAAACTCTATCGTAGTCCTTTTGTGCAGATCAGCGATAGGGGCCTATGGCACAAGGAACTTGAAGACCTATCTAACGACCGCGGTGCCTCAAAGGAAGTAAGTACGTTTCAATGTCACAGTGACCATGAGGACGTGGCAACACGACCAGAACGCTTGTACTCACCTGTGCCACCATACGAAAGGCCGTTGACTATATGCAGATCCAGGAATTTACAGCCCACTCCGGAATAGCGGGTCGCTGTTCGCCACGGGCGCTTTTACTGTGAAGTGGTTCTGCTTACTGAAAACTCTGTTATCATAAGCGGCAATAGATACCGCATTTACATGACGAGCTTAACCGCAGTGTCGTAATGTGTAAGACACGAGGCTGACACACACCCGGATCGAATACGCGTCACGGATTAACGGTCATTGGTACGGATCATTTGCTAGTACAGGTGTGTTTGTTTAGGCGGTTCCCCACGCTCGTTTATGCAAATGCCAAACTGGTCCCCAAACTGTGCCTCAGAAAATACGATACACAATACACAATAACAAAGTTTACACGATTCACTTTCCTATCTCAGGTCGACTGACCACCGTGGCAACGCGAAAGGCATCTGTCAAAAAAAAAAAAAAAAAAAAAAACAAATGAAAGTATTTTCCAAATCATCGAAAGAAATGTATCTATCCTACTTGACACTTATTAAGAGATATACGCTAACAGAAATTTGATGGACAGTAGTTTCTCTCAGTTAAAAGATCGATCCAGTTTCTGCCATGTATTTGACACGCCACATTCTGTTTTTGGCAATCTGCATCTCGGGCCATCGCAGCGGCGATGTCGTCAGGGTTTCTGTATTGAAGCAAGCCAAGCGCTGTATCATGTGTGAGATACAGAGACGAGCAAGTGTGCTGGGACTTACCCCAGTTCACTGCTACTAGCTGCACGACACCTTAACGCGTCTGCGCGTAGCGCGCAAGTCTTGCACCACAATTAAGTAAGAAATTAACAAATCAAAATTTATGTTTAAAGCTTTGTTAAAATATAGTTTGGTGTTATAATATTCCAAATACCAAGTCTTTACGTTCTAGACTTAATAGTATACGCGAAAATGCCGTTTTAAGAGAAATATAAGTGGCGGTAAATAATGAAGGTAGAAAGCCAGATTTTGGTCAGAATATGCAGTTAGAGCTCATAAATAAGTGGTGCAGGTTTCCAAAACCATATAACAAAAATTAACGCCGGAATCCACGTTTTTAGGAAAAATCAGAGGCGCTAAATAGTGGACTTAGAAACATGAAAATTTGCTTTCTGCTTGAGTTCACCCCAAAAATAATGAATGAAAGACCACGTTAAGCTACGTCTTATAGTTTCTGAGTAATTAAGTAACAAACCAATTTTGTAACTAAAATGTACCCAATTGTTGTAGATTAAGTACCTGTGATTTTATTGAAAGAGAATTTTGGTTAAAGTGAATGGTAAAACATACCAAATGATGGGAAGCTATACCAAATTTGAGAGTTGTAGTATTAATAACAGCCGATATAAGTGCTAGTAAAGATATGGTTCAGAGGTAACGGTCTACCATCAGTTTCACCATAAAATTTCTAGAAGGGTAAGTTTTCATTCTAGCGATCTGAAACTTTTTCTATGCTTTCAGACAACTTAACCGAATACGAAATAAAAATTAAGAGGTCTCTGAAGTAATTTGTAACTATATTATTAAAGTTTATGTGCCCGAGAAAGCGGTCGTTTGGAGGCTGCTGCAGTATGCAGATAGCTATAGACAACAGATGTTCCCTCGGCCGTCCGCTCCGGCACCTATATAAATGCAGCGCGATAGGCAGTAGTAAGGTTCACTTCGCACAGAGATAACGGCAACATCCACGTCTGTTAAATGTCGGATCGCGCTCTGCCTCAGATGACGTCAGACCCGAACTGTGAAAAAGCCCTTATTTTTCGGTAAAAACGGATAGTGAACTCACGAGGACTGTAAACCGTCCTGGATGGCTTAGAATTCGCCACAGTAACTGATAGTGTACCGTCCGTGTGAATTACAATTCCGCGTGGCAAGTAATGACTTTATTTCAACTTTCATGGCGAGCATTAATTTAGAACATTTATTGCAAACTTTCATTGGATAATTTCAGTCAGGGCGAAAGACAATCTGGTAGGAACATACCGTAGACGTCGCCTCCGAACTGCTAAATGTGCTGTTAGAATTGGAAGACTTGCTTTCAGTTGCCAATTGTGAATTCCCAAGTGTTGTATGTTAGAAACTTTACGCAATACAATTTTGATTGGAACTTTGTACTTTTATTCAGAATCATACTCCTGACCCCACAAAGAAATGAAAGAATAGAAATTTTTCTTTCAGTGGGCTGGACCAGAATGTGGCTGCGCAAACTGGAAACGAAGGTCAGTATGTTTCCCTTCGCTTTTTGGATGACCACATAATTATTTGCCAGGCTCGCGTGAGAAAAACGGCGAACAAACAAATGATTAACTTTTACCCGCCGGCTCACAGTATGTTGGGCTGACTGAAGGTTAAGTTTGTCATGAACAAATGGAGATGATGATCCGAATGCTCACATTACAGTTTTCTTACCCGTATGAGACGTACTGATAATCTCTCCGCACCAAGCCTCTGTTTACTACCATGAGGGCATAGAGGAGCAGCTGTGGACATAAGCATTTTTGGAAAGCCGTCGGACGCTATGTTTCTCTCCATATCACTGCTGCGTCTGAGGGTGATGCGGCAAACATGTCCGGTGGGAGACGCAGTCGAACTTTGAGTCAGAAGGAGATAAGGGGGTGGGAGGGAGAGAGAGACACAGAGAGCGTCCGGTACAGCGGGACAAGAGGCAGATACCAAGAGTCTGGAAGTTGGAGGAAGGACTTCCAGCTTGGACAGAACTGGAATTTCACTAACAAGTGGGCGATTAAGTGAGCTGGAACGTAGTGGTGTGCAGTATTAAAGAATTTTAAGTGACTTAGCGAACTTGAGACGGCTGGAGCTCTACGGAGGGGACATTCTGCAGCGTGCTCGGAGACAGCAATCTATTCAGCAGGAACTGTTCCTCCATAGTCTAGCACAGCGTTACTGCTTTCTGGAAGGGCGCGGAATCAGAAGGAAGGAGACAGAAGAGTAAGGGGGCACAGGAAGTGAGAAGAGATGGGAGGCAGTTTCAGATACTACACAAAATGAAACGATCGTATGGCATTATTGGTGTTGGCGGGTAGACCCCTCTGCGGTTGTTGGTCGTCTACTGCATGTCTTTCTATTTGACACCACTTCACCGACTTGCGTGTTTTTGTGATAAAGACGAGATGAAACGATTAGGACAACACAAACACCCAGTCCGCGAACGAATAAAATATCCGACTCGGCCGAGAATCGAACGCAGGAACCAGCAACGTTAACAAATAGACCACGAGCTGCGGACAGATGCTACACCAACCGTGAAAGAACTATAATACTCCAAGTCGTCATTTCTTCAGCGAATCAATGATATGAGGATATATAACTGTCTTCCAGTGTGTATCAATACTTGCTGCAGTGTACGAATTTTGAATATTATTTTGCAGTCAATCAGAATGAAACAGTTTGAGTAAAGAATTTTGTGACAACTGTCACGAGTGGTTGCCCCTCTGTGCGGGGGAAATGGGGAGTGGGGTGAGAATGCAGAAGTGTGTACCTCAGTAATTACTGTAACATAATGATAAAATGGAGAAAACAGTTCATTCATTTTCGTGTGCTAAAAGAATGAAGAGATTAAGCTGTTTATATAGTTTTCTTAAATATTTGTGCTAAAATGTTGTTGATATCTGACACTTTATGCTCAAGAAAAGCTGTGTCTTGTCAAGTCAGCGAGTTTGCAACGCCCAGCTGATTGGTAAATCGCGGCGTGCGACAAAGATACGATGCAGCTGGCCACTACGAACTTTCGCCGGCGACTGGAAAGAAGAAACACTTATTGTTAGAGAGAGAAGTAGCGTGATATTTTTGTTTGCAGAGAACGGTTCTTGGCTTGTCCTTGGAGAGTTTCAGTAGTAGTATTCGAGTAGTATCCGAGTATTGTTCGAGTAGTGAGCCTCGAGAGAGATTATCTCAAGAGGTGATGAGATCGGCTCACACATGCGATACATGAACTAGTCTGCAGTGGGGATAGAACTCAAATTCGTTCAGAGAAGTTCTAAGTCGTTGAGGAAGGTATTTTGAGATAGACTGTAGACTCAACAGGTATAGGGAAAGCTCCGATTCATTGAAGTATGGGATTTGTTTGTCCTAATTATGATTAATTGTGGTTGAGCTGCTTAATAGCCACAAAATGATAGGCGAACTGTATTTCAATATTTTTCTGAGATTTTCCGTTGGATGATGTATGTGAAGAGACGTGTTCACACGAAGTCGTTTAGTTGTTTAGTGGTTGAGGATTAAAACACATACTAAGGGACAGTAGCGATGCACTGTATTATTGTGATTTTATAGGAGTACGCAAGCAATAAGGAGTAGTGACTTTGCGGTATTTGGGTTAGGATTTATTATATGACTTCGGCGTGAGCGTGATGATATATATAGTAAATTCGGGAAATATCGTTGGATGCACTGAATGTGTAGATCGTTCCACATAATAGCTATTTATTGAGGAATAATCGGAAGTTTATTGAGAATATGATAGCTTTTCCCTTTGGCCCTAAAGGACAAATTAAGAACCATTTGAAAGAGAACACGCTAATTCTCTCTGAAAGAGAACATCGAGTGCTGTGTTTCGAATTTTAAATATTAGTGGCTTGCGGGAGTCAACGCCTGAAGTGGTTGACCTATACCTGATTATCTGAGTTCATATAGTTGAAAAGTCACGGTGACACTCAGGTATTTTGCTTTATTTTTTAAAGTACATTTTCGCTTGGTGGGGATGTGGATAGTGAACCAGCACTCGTAAATTAAACCCTGACTTATACCTGTAGTTGATTTAAATTGTCTGTGTCGACGAGCTGATTGTACGAAGATAATCTACATCTACATCTACATGGTTACTCTGCAATTCACACTTAAGTAGCTGTCAGGGGGTTCATCGAACAATTTTCATACTACTTCTCTACCACTCCACTCTCGAATGGCGCGTGGGAGCTCTGATTTCTCTTATTTTATTATGATGATCATTTCTCCCTACGCAGGTGGGTGTGAACAAAATATTTACTCATTTGGAAGAGAAAGTTGGTGATAGAAATTCCGTAAATAGCTCTCGCCGCAAAGAAAACTGCCATTGTTTCAGTGACTGCTACCCCAACTCGCGTATCATATCAATGACACTCTCACCCCTATTGCGCGATAACACGAAACGAGCTGCTCTTCTTTGCACTTTTTCGATGTCCTCCGTCAATCCTGCCTGGTAAGGGTCCCATACCGAGTAGCAATATTCCAGCAGAGGACGGACAAGTGTAATGTAGGCTGTCTCTTTAATGGGTTTGTCGCATCTTCTAAGTGTTCTGCAAACAAAGTGCACTCTTTGTTTCGTCTTCCCCACAATATTATCTATCTTCTAGACGTATCACTGGTCCAACGGAGCCTCGACGTGGTCCACTCCCCTAGTAGTGTTTCGATGTGATGAGAAGAAGACGAGCGAAACACGAAGCGAATGTCACCCCCCAAACGATGGCCGGAAGTACACGTGCCTCCCACCCATGCCAGATACGCTACTCGAAGGCTAGTGGAATGCGGTCCATCAAAAAACAAAAAAATGAAGCATGTTCTAAGAATATGCCAAGCCAACATTGAAGGCTATAGCAGAGCCAAAGGTGATATCCTCCCCAAAATTATGAAATAAAATGAGATAGACGTACTGGTACTTCAAGAAACACATACTGATGAGAGTTCAACTTACCAACTTAAAGTGAAAGGATTTACCACAGTTGCCTCCAAAGGCTATGAAAAGCATGGAATCGCAACTCTTATTAAAAATGATCTGCTGAATAATACTACAGAGCCTCCACTGATGTTGCCATAGGGATGAAAGTAAATGACTTAACGATAGTCAACGTGTACAAACATCCATCCAGAAACTGGGAATCTCCTGTTCTTCCTGATGTAAGCCACCCAGCAGTGTACATTTGGGATTTCAGTTCTCACCATTTCAGATGGGGATACCACTCCTGTGATGACCAAGATCTCCAGCTAGCAGATTGGGCTGATGTCAACAATATCCATCTCATATACGATGCTAAGGAGAAGACCACATTTACGTCGAATGCATGGAAAATTTCAGCTTCGCCAGACTGTTTAGTGACGACCAGTAATGACGGGATACCAATGCAAACAAAGCGAACTGTTTTGACACGCCTGAAATTCCAACATTCACCAGTCATAGCCATAGACAGTCCACCAATCCCCCGCTGACACCTTCGTAAGGCATAATGGGACAAATTCCAATCTCGTGTGGAACAAACTGTGACCAGAATTCCTCCGATTCTGATAAACTATGAACGGTTTACTAAACTGCTGCTGTGAGCAGCCCATGAAATTATCCCACTTGGAGCTAGAAGAGAATACACACCAGGCTTTACCAAACAATGTGAACCTCTTCTTCAGGAATACAACAACACTGGAAATCTCCAGACTGCAAACTCACTTGAAGAACAAAGAAGGAAACGTTGGCATGAGCTAGTTGAGCAGCTTGGCTTCACCTTTGCAGCCGTAAAAGTTGGAGCCTTCTCAGAAAATTATAGGGTGCAGTACATCCTAGCTACGAACAGAGCGCTGTTAATCCTAATAAAATAAACTTAGTTATTCTTGAAAACTCCAAGATCCACGTCCCTACACAACAGAAGAACGACCTTAGAAAACTCAAGCACTGAAGAACTGAGCAGACATTGTGAGCACTATCTCTAAAGAAGAGTTGATAACTGCAATAAATGACATCAAATGAAGGAAAGTGGCCGGACTTGACGGAATCCTACCAGAGTTTCTAAAGAACCTAGGTCCAAGAGTACGCATATGGCTCTGCAAATTTTTCTCCGCCATACTTGAGACTGGAAACATCCCAAACAGATGGAAGGAGACGAAGATAATAGCTACCTTGAAGCCTGGAGACGACGAGAGAGATCCCAAAAGCTACAGATCTATCTCTCTGCTGTGTGTGATGTACAAACTTCACGAGAAAATTCTCCTAAAGAGAGTGACCCACCTAATAGATGCAGCAGTACCCGTGGAGCAAGCTGGTTTCAGGTCGAAGAAGAGGTGCTGCGATCAAGTCCTGGCACTAACCATGCATATGGAACGTGGTTTTCAGAACAAGACAAAGACCGGTGTGGTATTTATAGGTCCCTCAGCTGCATACGAGAAAGTATGGCTTAAAGGATTACTGTATAAGCTTGCTACAGTAGTCAGATGTAAGAAGTCATTAAAGCTCTTTTACAATATTCTATACACAAGGAAGTACAGAGTACATCTTCACGGAAAAACAAGCAAAGCCCGAATCCTCAATAATGGACTGCCACAAGGTGCTTTGCTAGCTGTTTACTGTTTAATTTGTACATTTCTGATGTGCCGGAACTCAAATCACGGAAGTTCGCATATGCCGATGATCTGGCTTTTACTTTGCATGGCGAGTCATTCGAACAATTGGAATCAGGCCTAAATTCTGACTTGGTGCAGCTTCATAACTACTACGGTACCTGGCATATGAACCTTAATGCATCAAAAACGGTAAGTTCAGTAATGCACCCCCTCAGTGTAAATTGCTCCGTTTCCGCATTGCAGTGACTGCACTGTTATCCGCGTTCCCCACGGCACTCTTAATATATATACTCTCCACTGCTAGTGCTGCCGGGTTCCGTCTGTGAGTGGCTATTGCATGCTGACGTCGAACATAGAAAACCGTCACATTAATGTGACTGTATCACGAGTTGAAAAGAAATATAAGATCAAGTGAAAAAAAGTGTTTTAACCATAGACTTCGCTTTCCTTTACTTAGCCATGAAATCTAATAGTTACTTTATGCAATAAGTTTAAACAGAAATAACTGTTTTGGAATGAAAAACTGAAATCTCACCCTTTACCTTAAAGACTTTCGTCCGTTTATTCTCTACTTGAATTCCGCAATCGCTCGCTGGCTCTCCGATCTTAACATTGTATCTTCTATTTTTAATTCTAATTTTTGTTTTTACAGAGTTCCATAGCTAGAGTTCCACTTTCACTACCTTTCACCTTTGATAAAGCTTTCTAGTAAGGTCCATTTTTCCTCTTTTGTGATCTCACAGTATCACAGCTTCCACTGAAATAGACCAGTATTCCGCATTGAAGCCTTCAAAGTTTTCTATATTACTTTTGTTTAGAGGCGCTAGTCACACACATAGATTTACATATAGCTGAAACAAAAATAAAAGTGATCCATGTCCGTCCCAGAATATTCTCACATAATGCGAAAAAAAATCATATCTAAAGAAGCAGGGTTGAGAGACCTTCACGGCTTTTGAGGAAGGAATGTACCTCTATGTAAGTTAACAGAAACAACAGACACTTGTAATTCGTTTCGTTGGTACCACAACAAATTTCATGAATATATGTGTGCACATTAACAGAAAATACACACTGTTACACGATCAGATTACGGCAGATAATTTTATTGCCTTTAAAATCAGTACCTTTCGGCTTCTGTGTAATTATTTTATTGTGCTTAACTTTGGATATTTGACACCTTACGCCGCCATCGTCGAGATATTTAAGATATTGTAACTGAACAGAGAATACAGACAGTTCTACTGGTATGATAGGCGCGAGCTTGCAGTTGCTTTTAAACCGGAAAGAACGGTTTCTAAAAGTGTTATTGTCAAGAAAGGATAAAGCAAGATGCCGTGGAGCCTCGACCATAACCGGTACGAAATTATCACTACTTTCTGCATAACTTAGTCAGGACTGATGTCTACGGTCGCAGGTTCGAATCCTGCCTCGGGCATGGATGTGTGTGATGTCCTTAGGTTAGTTACGTTTAAGTAATTCTAAGATCTATGGGACTGAGTACCTCAGAAGTTAAGTCCCATAGTGCTCAGAGCCATTTGAACCATTTAGGACTGATGTTTCGTACTGCAGTAGTAACTACGGATTCGACGATTGGCCAACGACTTTAAAAAAAACTTTGTAGCTGTAGTTCGCAGGAACTGCGTGCTGCACGCACACTGCACATTGCTTCTACGTGACGTAAGCAAATGAAGTGACACGCTACGGAAGTTTTAGAATGTATGAGAATAAAAAACCCGTATCATTTGCTTCGTTCTAATAAGTGGGTGTGTTAACATTGATCCATTTTATTGGCGTTTGCTGTAAGACGTTTCTGTAAATATAACTGTGTAGATCGCACCAATAAATCTTGTGCTTCACTCTGGAGAGACATGAGGAGTCGAAAAGAAGTTGCAACATTTCTTCTAAAACGATGATATTGGTTTGTGGGGCCCTCAACAATTTGGTCGTCAGCGCCCGTATAAGTTCCCAATCTTTCCAGTTCCAATTTCGCCACTTCCAGAATAATGACGAGATGAAAACACAAACATCCAGTCCCCTGGCGGAGAAAATCCCCGACCCGGCCGGGAATCGAACCCGGGACGGCGTGATCCAGAGGAAGCAATGCTAGCCACTCGACTACGAGCTGCGGACTCTTCTTCCAAAATGGGCATGTTTATCCACTGATACTCCTTTACTATTTAAGTCACAACTATCGGTTGGGTTCATAAATGAACACCAAGAAAAAGAAGATAAAACGCCAGATGAAGATGAGAGAAGCTATGTGCTTTCAGAAAGAGTTTCGAATTTATTAGGTTCACAGTCGTGAGCACATACTTCAGCAGCCGCTGAGACAGTACTTGTAAGGGACGGCCAACCGAATCAATTCATGTTTGGTAGGTAGCTTACTTACAACCTAAAATGGAAGACTCTAAGATGTTTTTTCCCGGAACCCCTCAGTTTAGCGAAAACCATCCCTAAGGTTCATCACGGGGAATCGACTCGAAATTGACAGACTCGATAGGTAACTGAAAACTGAGCATTCTTCAACATCATATAAGGGGCCTGTAAACGCTTATGCTCCTAGAAATTGAAGAAAGAATCTATTGCGAAGGTCGCTTATGTGCCCATAATGTAAAGTCTCTGCAGCGGAAGTGCCGCTGGCGTAACGACGAAGGCATCTGGCTGGGGAACAGAGAGCCTGTGTTTGATTCTGCAGCTTTTCTTCAGTTTGTATTTTTTCCACATAGAAACTGGTAGGATTCGAAAGTTAATAAGGTAGTCACTAACGAATAATAAGAAGGAAGGCAAATAAATTTCTCAAACTACTTGGATTAGCAAAGAATTAAAATTTGAAGCCTCCTTGTGTGAAAACAGTGCTGCGGATTTCTCACGCGGGACTACCGACAGCCAACCGCGCGACGGTTGTTTACAGCAAAGCACTCTGCAGACCTTTATTTCACGGCTTCAAAATTGCGGTGTGCCCCTAGAAACACAACGGGAATTGTCCAACTGTGCGGATGCAGCAACAATTCGTAGCACAATTCATGATCAATTTGCAGCACCGATTTTTCAGGCGACGTAGTTGTATGGGGTGTACGCTTTAAAATTAATTTCTGAAAAAGAAATATTTTTAAATGTACCGTAAATCATACTTGTTTCTGCCAAAAACGTGAAAACTGCGTTCATTAGATGTTCTTGGTGCCGTGAGTTTATTTGCTTGAAATGTTTATATGACAAATGCCATCCATATAGTTGTTTGAAGGGAAGTGAGGACAGGTAAGAGAGTGATTGGCTCTTAGGGCAGAATGGGCGGAATTGTCTTTCGAGGTCTGGCCACGGTGTCGCCTTCGCACTGAGGGGAAGTGGAGTTTAGGAACAAAATATAAACGCTATCCAGAGGCATAATTTTTTTCCAGTCGATATACAGCGTGAGTCACCTAACGTTACCGCTGGATATATTTCGTAAACCACATCAAATACTGACGAACCGATTCCACAGACCGAACGTGAGAAGAGGGGCTAGAGTAATTGTTTAATACAAACCATACAAAAATGCACGGATGTATGTTTTTTAACACAAACCTACGTTTTTTTTAAATGGAACCACGTTAGTTTTGTTAGCACATCTGAACATATGAACAAATACGTCATCAGTGCCGTTTGTTGCATTGTGAATGTTAATTACAGCCGGAGATATTGTAACCTAAATTTGACGCTTGAAACCTCCGACGTTCAGTTGCGTGTTGTAACAAACACGGGCCACGGTCGGCGAGCAGCATCTGCAGGGACATGTTTACGATGACGACCGTGTTTACGAGTGTGGCTGTAGTGCACTGTTGTAGTTTGGTCTAGCTGTCGCAGTGTCCGCATGTAGCGCTTGCTGCTATTGTTATTCTGCATTCGTCTCCGCACGCAGACCAACTGTAGTACACCGTGTTACCAGACGTCTGTGATAGTGTAGTGTTGTAGGAACTGTGACCTTGGTGTATTCGAACTCTGAAAAGGCGGAGATGATACTCATCTATGGCGAGTGTCGACGAAATGCAGCTGAAGCCTGCAGGGTGTATGCAGAACGGTACCCGGACAGAGAGCATCCAACGTGCCGCACATTGCAAAACATCTACCGCCAACTGTATGCAACAGGTATGGTCGTAGCACGCAAACGGGTCCGTAACATGCCCATCACAGGAGAAGCGGGTGCAGTTGGTGTGTTAGCCGCTGTTGCCATGAACCCACACATGAGTACACGGGACATTGCGAGAGCCGGTGGACTGAGTCAAAGTAGTGTCATGCGCATACTGCATCGTCACCGCTTTCACCCGTTTCATGTGTCGCTACATCAGCAATCACATGATGATGACTTTAATCATCGAGTGCAATTCTGTCAATGGGCATTAACAGAGAATGCGTTGCAGTTCTACCTGTTTACCGATGAAGCGGGTTTCACAAACCACGGGGCAGTGAATCTACGGAACATGCATTACTGGTCCGTGGACAATCCTCGCTGGCTCAGACAGGTAGAGCGACAGCGACCGTGGACTGTAAATGTATGGTGCGGAATCATTGGTGACCACCTCGTTGGTCCTCACTTCATTGCAGGGGCCCAAACAGCTGCAACATACATCGCGTTTCTACAGAATGATCTGCCAATGTTGCTCGAAAATGTCCCACTGGAAACGCGTCGACGTATGTGGTATCAGCATGATGGTGCACCTGCACATTCCGCAATTAACACTAGGCTGACCCTTGACAGGATGTTCGACGGGCGTTTCATAGGAAGTGGAGGACGCATAAATTGGGCAGCCCGTTCTCCTGATCTTACACCTCTGGACTTCTTTCTGTGGGTTACGTTACAGGAGAATGTGTGCCGTGATGTGCCTACAACCCCAGAGGATGTGAAACAACGTATTGTGGCAGCCTGCGGCGACATTACACCAGATGTACTGCGGCGTGTACGACATTCATTACACCAGAGATTGCAATTGTGTGCAGCAAATGATGGCCACCACATTGAACATCTATTTGCCTGACATGTCGGGACACACTCTATTCCACTCCGTAATTGAAAACGGAAACCACGTGTGTACGTGTACCTCACCCCTCATGGTAATGTACATGTGCGTCAGTGAAAAAGACCAATAAGAAGGTGTTAGCATGTGGACGTAATGTGCTGTTCCAGTCTCTTCTGTACCTAAGGTCCATCACTGTTCCCTTTGGATCCCTACGTAATTCGGTGCTCTTCGATACACACGATCGAATAGCGAAGGAGTGGTACTCAAGCGTCAATTTTAGGTTACAATATCTCCGGATGTAATTAACATTTTACAATGCAATAAACGGCACTGATTGCGTATTTGTTTATATGTTCAGATGTGCTAACAAAACTAACGGGGTTCCATTTAAAAAAACGTAGGTTTGTGTTAAAAAACATACTTCCGTACATTTTTTTATGGTTTGTATTAACCAGTTACACTAGCCCCTCTCCTCACGTTCGGTCTGTGGAATCGATTCGTCAGTATTTGACGTGGTTTACGAAATATATCCAGCGGTAATGTTAGGTGACTCACCCTGTATATGAGGTCATTAAGAAAGAAAATAAAAGCGAGGTCCGCCCTCCGATTGCAAGAAAATAATCGTTCACTCAACAAGTAGTTGCATCTAGAGTCTTCGCGTTGCCAGATCATTCCAGTGTATCTTCTCGTGTCTTTTGTTGGGTCACAGTTGTTCGTTCTAAAGTCATCTACGTTACAACATGTTCGTCGTCACTCGCCACGGTTGATGCAGCCGCTCTACAGGTAGTATAATGCTCTCGAGGGGCAGTTCGAAAAATATTGACTATATTTGGGGTCCCTAAATACCGCGCAATGCCGTTCCAGCACGTAGTTTCAAAAACCAAGTACATCTTTTGCGCCGTCACTGAATAAATAATGGACGGCATGGCCTCGGATCAAAGAGATAGCATTGGTCTCGGTCTTCAGATAGTACGTTTCGTCTGGAAGAAGGAAAAGTTTGTACGATGACGTGTGTCAGTGTTATCCACAGCAGAAAAGTCTACATATGTTTGACGAAGTATCAGACCGCCATTGCCTCTCCACAGCTAAGTCGCTGTTCGCCCATGTAAGTAACATTACACTGCACCAGTTTGGGATCCCGCCATGCGGATTTTATGTAGACTTTGCTGTGTGATCCGTTTCCTGTTGCATGTCACTTACTAAGTGGACTGGACATCAGAGTCCAGCATGGCTGCGTGGACTGTCCGTCAGACGACACGTCACCGCATGCTGTGGTACATCTTTTACAGCACATTCGGTTGTTGTCTCCGTTGCAGGACGCAGTATATCTCCTTCGCCGTTGCCAAGGATGACGCCAGGAAACCGTCGCGTGTGTAACTGAGTTCCAAATAGGAACTCCCAAGGTAGGAGAATGGTGCCGGAATGTTTTGTAACGGCATTGGGGACTCGAGGAAGGCCGGCGCTAGTGCTTCCAGCAGCAGCTTTCGCCTTTCTTCGATTAACTCTCAATCCATATTCTGTACTCATTAGGCGGTTCATTCCATCCAAAGCTCCTGTACCTCTTCTTGACTTTCATAGAGGATAAAAATGTGATAAGTGAATCTTACCATTGTTATCGTTTGATCTTGAATTTTAATTCCAGTCTTGAATCTTTCCTTTATTTCCATCATTGCTTCTACGATGGACAGATTGGCACTATGGGAGGAAGACTACGTCCCTGTCTTATACTCTTTTCTAATCTGAGAGCTTATTCTTGTTCTGCCCGTCATGTTGTTCCTTCTTGGTTCTTATACAAATTGTATATCAGACTTCTTTCCCGATATAGCTTACCCATATTATTCTCATAATTTAAAATATCTTGCAAGAATGGAAAAGAAAATTGAGGAACTGTTAGACGACGATTAATTTGGCTTCAGGAAAAGTAAAGGCACCAGAGAGGCCGTGCAGACGCTGCGGTTGATAATGGAAGCAAGACTGAAGAAAAATCGAAGCACGTTCATGGGATATGTCAACCTGTAAACAGCGTTCCACAATGTCAGATCACCATTTCTCTTCAGTCTTGTTTCCATTATCAACCGCATCTTCTGCACTGCCTCTCTGATGCCTTTACTTTTCCTGAAGCCAAAATGATCGTCCTCTAACACCTCCTCAATTTTCTTTTCCATTCTTCTGTATATTATTCTTGTCATGCTTGGATGTGATCCTGCTAAGCTCATTGTACGATAGTTCTCGAACTTATCGGCTCTTCCAATCTTGGAAATTGTGTGGATGGTACACACCAAGGTGAACAGTCGTTTTGTTGCCACTCCCCCCCCCCCCCCCCCCCCACCAATAATTTAGAAATTCTGATGAAATGTAATCAATCCCCTATGCCTTATTTGTTACCGAGTCTTCAAAAGCTCTTTTAAATTCTGACTCTAATACGGGATCCCCTATCTCTTCCGTGTCCACTCCTGTTTCTTCTTCTGTCATGTCATCAGGCAAGTGCTCCCGCACACAGAGGGCGTTTAAAAATGGAATTCCCATTGCACTCTTAATGTTGCCGTCGTTGATTTTAATTAACCCGAGGGCTGCTTTGACTTTCTACTTGCTGGGTCAGTGCTTGCGACTGTCATTGCTTCCTAGATTTTCTCACATTTATGATGCAGCCATTTCGCCTCAGGTTCCCTGCACTTCCTATTTAGTACTTCGTAATTAGACTTATTTACTGCAGGATGGCCTTCAGAGAATGGATGATTGGTACAGGGACTGGGAGTTGACACGGAGTGTATGTAAATGTGACGCAGGGTATAGAAATACGTCGAGAAATGCAGTACCCGCAAGTAACTATTCAGGGCGATCTAGAGTGGGATGACAACTTAGAACAAAAATGTAGGAGAAAGCAGATACAAGGCCCAGATTCAATGGAATTATAAGGAAAAGTAATTAACCCACGAAATAAGCGGCCTATAGTATACTTGTTCGATCGCTTTTTGAGTGTTGCTCGTCAGACTCGCACACTTTCTCCCCACAAGAGTCTCACAAAATGACTACATTGAGAAAATCCGAGAAATTACCGCTGATGTGAAGGTTTTCTGATGACAATTATTTCCATTCGTGAATGAAACGGGGATGGGGTTAAATGATGGACGTACACTCTCGAGATTATGCAGACCGCGTTGGGTTGTTCGGTGTGTGCGGGTCCAAGGCAGCCAAGGTGCTGACTGAGACAGAGCAGTCTCGTGCACTAGCTCCCCTCATACGGCAGGGGCTAGAGGTGCGCTATGGCCGGCAGACAGTGGCTGCGCCTGGTGGCCCTTATTTCACGGTAGATGGTGTGCTCCCGTCTCTGGGGCTGCCGTTGTGTTTTTGAAGCGAACACATGTTTGCTTTAACATTTTAATGTTAAATGATGTGTCCTTAACCCCCCCCCCCCTCCCAACAGTGCATTTTTATTTATCAAGAGTGTACTTTATTCAAGAAAAGTTGTCACGCAAATACATTTAAATGGTGTGATGTATTTCACTGCACCAAACCTTTCCGTAATGTTTATGAAAATAGACCATGCGATAGACAATGTCAAACAAGCTACGTCACGTGGTTTTTTTTTTCTAAATTCTTCGTTTAGCACAGCGCTGGCGAAGCCTCTTGTGATCTTAAGGCGTATCCTTCTTATTTTTCTTATTCTCTTTGCATTTAACTGAGATTCGAAACGATCCATTATAGAGAAAGGACAATTTAATCCTGAAAATATGTGATAAAATATGTTGCTCGTCAACAAACTAGCGAACATTTTTATCATTGTAATGAACATTTACACCCAGCGAAATCTCTAGAACTGTGGAAGATGGAATTGTAATGTCGCTCACAAACAATGACAGAGCCTTCTTCACTTGTCATTTGCTTACAATTCCGTCTTTCTATCTTATGAACTTATAGTGATAACATGTAAGTTCGATTCATCGTTACGTGGCTGGCTTAATAAATACTTATTTCACTATAATTGGCCGAAATAGCTATTTAAGAACTAACACCCTGTCATACAACCCCAATATACATATAATTTGTGATGTGTTTGGAATGTTTTTCAGTGGCAAGATAGGAAAGGTTGGAGGAGGATTGTTCAGGGATGAAAAACCGAACACGTTTTGTGTTCTATCATTAATTGCTTCTCTATCAGAAGCTAGAACCCCCCCCCCCCTCCAAATATTTATCAGATCATTTCCTTCACATTATCACATTTTATCGTGAGGATTGTGGAGGTTTGATCGGTTACCGTCTTCACACACCCTACCAGCCTACTCAGCAATCTGATGCCGCCCGCCGGCCTGAGTGGCCGAGCGGTTCTAGGCGCTACAGCCTGGAACCGCGCGACCGCTGCGGACGCAGGTTCGAATCCTGCCTCGGGCATGGATGTGTGTGGTGTCCTTATGTTACTTAGGTTTAAGTAGTTCTAAGTTCTAGGGGACTGATGACCTCAGAAATTAAGTCCCATAGTGCTCAGAGCCATTTGAACCATTTTTTTTAATGCCACCCCAATTATATAAGAAAAATAATGGGATGACGGGATGGAACGGGTAAAATTCAGTCACAGCAACAGAAATTCCAGTGAGTTGCACCGTACTGTCCACTTAAAAGAGATTGTTGTCCTTCATCAATGTGGCTGGCCTCCATGTCGCGAAAGTTAAGTAAAATCATTTTAGTTTAGGAGCTGCTATGAAACGTCACCCATTTGAGAAATTTCAATTAAAAATCTCATTGCAAAATAGGCAATGCCACAACCTTTAGCGTGTTTTGTAGCATGTTATTGCTACACAAGTCCGTGAGGGGTCCAAAAATAGCTCCTGAGTATTTGGAATGAGTAGACCATGCAATATGCAAGCTGTCTTACTTGGATATTTTCAATTTCCCCTTGTTTTAGACTTCGCTATGTCTACTCTAATGTCATGAGGGTCGATTCATGCCACAGTTCATGAAGTTAGCCATCTTTGGCAGTCATGTTTTATTGTCACATCATAGTGTTGGCCATCTTGGATGTCATCTTGGGTCATTAATCGTACTAATTAAGATACAGTTAGCTTGGGAAAAATCTGAAAACATCTTGGGTCATACATTAGATCCTAAATAAGCACCATAACTGGGACAAATTATAGTGATAAGAATAATAAATTGGATAATAAAATTGATTCTAAATAAAGACCCCATCTGGGTAATAAATTATAGTCATAAGGAAAAGGGTAGTCCCAACTGGGTAATAATTTAGCTCCTAAACAAATACTGGATAGCGGCCCAAGTGGCCTAGGTGGGGGGCATCCCAACCAGCAGCATAACAGCCCTCCTTTAATAACTTACCCAAACGGCCGAGAGGGAGAGGTGAGTTGGGGAGGGGAGGGAGTGGTCTTTAATCGTCCTGAATCCTCGTGATACAGACATAGATGGGGTGAAAACTGTGCTCCGTCCCATTACTACCAGATCGAACGAAGCTTTTATGACAGATACAGGTTCGTTATTCATGCTGCTAGAAATTTTGCCAGAGTCCGTGGAATGTAGTGGCTGGTGAGGTCGACATGCCAGTAGTCGGTAGACATCTCGGCAACCCATGACCAAACATATTCAGTGAGCGAGAGATCTAGAGAACGTCCTGACCGTGGCAAAGCCCGAAGACCCTCTGCATCAAGGTAGGTCTCGACAGCATGGGCAATACGCAGTCTTGCGTTATGTTACTGGAAAATAGTGACACAGCGATCTCGAAGGTAAGGCAAAGCCACCGGCCTAAACAGGCCAGAAATGTAGAGCGTGATAGTCAAATTACGAGCTATATGAACCAGAAGTGATCGTTTTCTGAACACAGAGGTATCCATATCATAGGTGTTGGACCTATATGGCAATGACGAATATAATGCCAGAAATTCCATACACTGATATGTCCGTCGTGATGCTGTGCGCCGAAGACTGTGTTGTCTGAAAAAAGTGTGTGTAGCCAAACTTGTGTTCAGTACTCTCGTTGGGTGCACAACTGTGTGCGAGCCTTTCTCTACTGAGGTGATTAGGGAAGCAGCAACAGTAGACGCTGTGCTGACTGTCCGTGATGTTCCAGACTTAATTTCACGTTTGTGGTTTGTGTGAGCACATTACGTTTTTGCTCTGCATTAATATCGAGCTGTAGACTGTTTACTAAGTGGTCGTTTGCGTTGTATAGTGGTAATGTGCACTATTTGTTACGTACTGGTAGTCGGTACCGTATTTTAAATAAAGCCTCCTTCCTCGTCATATTTTGTTGAACTGCAGCTCATGAATGGATGATAAGTGGCAAATAGCGCTGTTTATGTCCGATGGCACTCCGCTAAACGGGAGTTTAGCGGATGGATTACATGTTCTTTGTTGTGTATTATTAACGAGCTGCAGACTTTTCGTTTTAATGGTCGATTGTTTTGTATAATAATACTATATAAACTTTGTAATATAGTTTTATATTTATAAAGCCTTGCCTTCGTTACATTTTATTATACAGGATGTCCCAGACGTCTTTCCTTGACAACAAACATGCATAAGGCAGAAAATATGACACATAGACACATATCTTTTGTCTCAAGTTTTTGTGTACAGACACGCTCACACACCCACCCACACACACACACACACACACACACACAACACGATATTAACAAATTTCGATGTGTGCTTCTTTCATTGCCCGAAGGATATCCAGGTGACATTTCAATTCCACCCTTATGTTGGTCAACATTTCGTGAGGGATGGATCTTATGGCCTCAATAATTCTGCGCCATAATGCTACGATGTTGTTCACTTGTGTTTGGTAAACATGGTGTTTGACATAACCTCAGAGGAAAAACTCCAGTGGTGTTATATCCTGCGACCGTGGAGGCCAGATGATGGTAATACCACGCCCAATCCCCAGGAAGTATATCTATATTGGCACGAACATCAACTCTCATTGAGGTGGTGCACCATCTTTTCAGAAAATTAAGTCCGGAATGTTCTGAATCTGTGGCGCACCAAATAACTGCAGGAAATCAAGAAAGATATTGGAGGCGACGACTGCAGTTTCACTGAAGAGGAAAGGTCCTATGATTGTATAGTGTATAAGACCACACCACACGTTCAGGTTAGGACTGTCTCTGATCGTCTCAGATGCAGCGTGGGGTTCTCTGACCCCCAAATCCTACGACTGTGACGATTGGCAGCAGATGGTGTCTTCTTCCACAGTCACTGGGCCCTGTAACAACTAAAGTAACAGTGCCTTTGCGTGTACATAAAAACTTGAATATGTCACATGCAATTCAAGATAAAAAGTATTTGTGTATGCGTCTTATTTTATGCCTTATGAATGTTTGTAATCAGGGAAATACTTCTGGAATATCCTGTATAATATGTAAGCACAATCATTTCATACCTATTTGCACTAAATTCCTCAGGAATGGTTTTGAATACTTCATTAAAAAGAATATTTGTATTGCAGTAATGTGAACTGACGTTTATCAGCGACATCTAGGGTGCCAGATTCCAGGCACGTCACTCATCGCTGCACGACAGTATGGGCTGTTTCCTCAGTGTGTTAACATGTATGGCGCAATTGTGTCCACGGTACTTGAAATCTGTAACTTTGTGACGTAGCTTGTGTAGTTATTCATTATGGTGGCAACATTTTATATGTAGTGACTCGATATGTGGTGTATAATGCATCTACCCAGGTTTGGAATGTTGTTATATTTGCTTAAAATGATTTCTTATTCTGTATTTGTGTAAGACATCATCCGATTCCGAACCATCATCCTGCAAAACATCCACCCCTTCCAGCGCCCCCACACCCTCCAGCAGACTTCCCTCGCTGCCCCTCTGTTTTCCATTTAAATACCTACGCCAACTACTCCCACAACCATGCCCACTTTTCTTTCACCTGCCTAGACACCCTCGTTTAAGCCCCTCACACCTCGCCCCACTTCCCTCCCCCTTCTCACCTGCTGGCACGTCACCAGTATCGTCTCCTCTACCTCAAAATTCACTCCCTCCCTGCCAATAAATACCCTATCCTAGCACCAAGTTGACTCCTTCATCCTTAATGAAACCTTCCTCCAACCTCACCATGTTGTCCGCTCCTCTCCTATCTCCTTCACTGTACCGACAATCCCCTTCCTGTTTCCCGAGGTGGGGTCGCTATTGGCCACCTCAAGCATCTCCCTGTCCGGCCACAGCCCCTCCTCAATGACCCAATTGAACACCTTCTCCTCAGCATCTTTTTTCCCTCCCTCACCATTACCTGTGCCCTATCTATATCTGTCCTGCAGCCCCTATCCCCTATGACTTCATTTCCCATGTTGACCTTACCTTCTCCACCTATGTGATTGCTACCGACCTCAAAATCCACAGCTGTGACCCTGCCACCCATCCTGCTAGTAATTCCACCCCCGATGTTATCCTCACTTCCCCCAACGTCTTTGGTCGTATTGCTGTGGACACCCTTGATCCCATTGGTAGTGACCACCTCCCCATCCTTCTCACCATCTCCTCTGCCCATAGGCCCCCTGCAGCCCCACACCCAGCTGCCCCTCCAAAGTCTGTCCACAACTACCACCATGCTGACTGGGATGCCTACTGGGAATCCTTTGCCTCACAGGTCGAAGGCCACCTGCTCACCTATCACTGTTCCACCATCACCACCCATGCCTCTTCCTTCCTTCAGAAGACCATCACTGATGCTGTGGTGACCCATGTCCCTACCAAACTCATCAACCCTCACTGCCCTAGACTTTCTCTGCAGGCCATCCTTCTTCTTTGTGAATCCCACAGGCTCTACTGCTCCTTACTCCACATCTGTGACCGGGATACACTCATCTGCCACCAGCAATTACAGCGACATATCTGGAATCTCCTTACAGCAAACAAAAGCCAGGACTGGCACCAGACATTAACATGCCCCAACTCCACCGTCCCTGCCAACTCCTCCAAGTACTGGTCAGCCTTCCACCACCTTACTGGTAGCCATCCCACCCCACATTACCCTATGCTCCACGACGATCTCCCCTTCCCTGACAACCTCAGTAAGGCTTCCCATCTCTCCGAGGTCTTCTCCATTCCTGACGATCCCTATTTTAATTACTCCCTCTTCCCCACCATCCTTGACTGCACTGATACCTCGGTCCCACTGCTCACCCCTAGCTTCCAGTACTTGGATCAGTTAGCCCCCTCAGACATCAACACTCCCATCACCACACACAACATCACACTCATCCTCTGCTCCAAACGCAACTCTGCCCCTACTCATGATGGTGTCACCTACAACCACATCAAGGAGTCCCCTCCCCCCTGTCCTTCCTGGCTGTCCTTGCTACCCTGTACAATGTCCTCCTTTCCACTGGCTGCCACCCTGACCTGTGGAAGACTTCCTGTCTCCTGCTGTTCCCTAAACCCAACAAACCCCCCTATGATACCTCTTCCTATCGTCCCATCTGCCTCACCTCCATGTTCAGAAAAGTCTTCGAGACCTTCCTCTCCTGCCATATTCACTGACACCTTAACCAGCACCACCTCCTTCCTCTTACCCAATGTGGCTTCCGGCCTTCCTTCTCAGCCAATGACCAGCTCCTTAACCTTAACTACCTTCTTTCCCTCCAACTTAACACCCATCACTCCACTATCTTTGTTTCCCTTGCCCTCCGGAACGCCTAAGAATATGTCTGGCATCCCAGGCCCTGTTCAAACTCCAGACCTATGCTGTCCCTATCAATTTCGTCTGTCTCGTTGCTTCCTTCCTCTACTGTCGTCTCTCCAGTGTCACTGTTCACATTTCCAACACCCATATCTTCTATCCCTCCACCAGAGTGCCCCAAGGCTCCATCCTTTCCCCTCTCCTCTATCTCCTGTTCACTGCTGATATGCCCCCACCTGTTCATTTCCTCCAATTTGCTGATGACACCGCCTTCCTAGCCCTTTATCCTACCCTTCAACGGTCCCCACATACCCTCCAAACCCACCTTGACCAGTTCAACACTTGGTGCAACCAGTGGTTCCTTCGTATCAAGTCCTCCAAGACCCAGGCGATCATCATAGGCTGCACCACCTGCTCCTTCTCTCTCCATGATTTCTACCTAACCATTTATGGCCGTGCTATCCACCTCACTCCTACCCTCAAATACCTTGGCCTCACCCTAGACTGCCACCTCGCCTGGACTCCCATCTCCTTACCATCCACCACAAAGCTGACAACATTCCACCTCCTGAAACTCCTATCTGGCTGGATATGGGTACTGTACCCTTCCACCATCCTTCACACCTACAAATTCTTGATCTGACCAATCCTTTGTTATGCCAGTTTTGTTTGGATTTCTGCCCCTCCTAGGTCCTTTAATGCTCTCTAAATCCTCGAGCTCCATATACTCCACCTCTCCTTCCATATCCACCTTCTGTCCCCCAAGTGCATCCTCTATGACCTCATCTGCTTGCCCCACCTTCTCCTTTTCCTTGAACACATCCGCACCCTGTATATTGCCCACCAACTGGATCCCCCCACCCCCACCCTCTGGCACCCGCCTTCCTCTCCACCCCGAGTCTGTTGCCGCGTCTTTACCATTGTGTCCTGCTCTCCCTCCATCTCCATACCCTCCACGTCCTTTTCCACCACAACTTACAGCACCTACCCCTCCCGGATGATGAATTTTGCCTTGACGTCTACCCCTCCTACCAACTCTAACCCCACCTTCCTGCTGCCTCCTTCTCAGGGCTCCCTCTCCTCCTACTCCTCTTGAGCAGCTTTCCCCCTCCTGCATTCCCTCCATGTTCCTCTTCAGTGTCTCTGCACTCTTTCCAACCTAGTCTTTCCTCTTCACCTTCCACACTGTGCGTCTCCTGCCTCATGGGCGCCCCCTGCCCCTCCTTTTTCCATTTCCTCCCACCTCCCCATCCCCCCTCCCCTCTTTTTCCCTCCTCTCCAACCTCCAATTTCTCGGCAGGTCCATATCAGTGTTTTTTTTTTTAATTCTTTGTGAGTGTTTCGTCGCTTCCAGTGGTTTTGTTGTTTAAGTGTTATCTCTGAGTGAATTTTATACTGTGGCCATCTTTTACCTTGTGTTTGACTTCACTGACTTTAAATACATAACGAATTGCCAGCTGTGTTCTTTTAACTTTATGTCGACTTTTTAATTGTTCCCCAATGTCCCCAATTAGTGTATATTTTAACTCCCATCATCTCCATTTACTGTATTCTTACGTCGCCCTTTTTACCCCCGTTTTTATGTAAGAGTTCCCCTTGTATTTTTGTTCAAGCCATTTGGGTGAAGAGCGGTGGACTGTGCTGCTGCTAGCCCTCCCCTGCCGATATGGGCCAGGGGAATGAAATTACAGTAAAGGAAAAAAAATGTATTTGTGGAATTTGGAAATACTTGTACGGCAAGCTACCTCTGTATGCTCATTCACAGGTCCAAAGACGGTGATCGTTGACTGAAACTAAGAAGCTGATTGACAAATATTTGTGGTCCGTGACTGGATATATAACATAAATATTTACTGGATGACTGGGATGCCTTACTGCGGCTATCTCGCAACTTGTGCATCTTCATCTTTTGTTAAACGTGCTAGGTAAGGGTTCTAGACTGATGAACAATAATCAAGAATGGGCTGAACGAGTTTTCTGGAAAACACTTCCTTCGTGGGAGGAATTACGTATCCTTGATATTCTCCCAATGAACTTCAGTCTGGCATCTGTATTTATTACTGTTTGTCTTATATGGTCATTTCGCTTTAGGCCACTCCGGATGGTTACTCCTAAGTGTTTTACGGTAGTTATTGTGTCAGCGATTTGTCTCCAATAGTGTAATCGATCAGTATGAGCTGCTCGTATAGCGTAACCCGCAGCGCACTCGCTGGCGACACAGGGAGGCGAGCCTGACCCAGATCCGGTCTGCGTGGCGGGATAACGGCAGCGAGCTGGTACACCAATCAGCCTGAGTGTGGGTTTTAGGCGATTTTCCACGGTCATTTAGACACTGCTGCGTTTGTTCCCGTATTCTTCCTCAGAGAAGACGATACACAAACGGTTAAAGATCTGACCAAACGCCGGGCAAAATTTACACGCTTCACAGACTGATGGTGCACACGGCTTCCCTCTCTACATCTGCAACATACTCTACATGCCACCTAACGGTGCGTGATGGAGGCTACTTCTAGTACCATTTACTGACTTCCCCCCTCCCCCCACCCCCTACCCTGTTCCATTCGCGAATGTGCGTGGGAACAATAATGGTCTTGAGGCCTCTGTATTATCTCATTTCATCAGTTGAATGTGGGAGGAAGTAATACGTTGTCGCACTCTTCCCAGAAAGTGCTCTCTTGAAATTTCAATGGTGAATCTCTCCGTGCTGCACAACCCCTCTCTTGTAGCGTCTACCAATAGTGTTTGCTGAGTATCTCTGTAACGCTCTCGCGGCAGCTATACGAAACGGTCACAAAAGGTGCTGGTCTTTGACAGCGGGAGTTTATCAGAGACAAGGGTATCGCCAGGAGTGCCCCAGGGAAGTGTGATAGGACCGCTGTTGTTCTCTATATACAAGGTGGGCAGCAACCTGCGGTTGTTTGCTGATGATGCCGTGGTGTCGATGCTGAGTGACTGTAGGAAGATACAAGACGATTTAGACAAAATTTCCATTTGGTGTGATGAATGGCAGCTAGCCCTAAATGTGGAAAAATGTAAGTTAATATAGATTAGTAGGAAAATCAAACCAGTAATGTTCGGATATAGTATTGCTGGTGTCCTGCTTGATACAGTCAAGTAGTCTAAACGTCTGGGCGTAACGCTGCAAAGCGATATGCTGTGGTACGAGCATGTGAGAAGTACGAACGGCGTTTGAAAAGTCCGTGCAAAGTCCGAGACATGGCATCACTGGTACGTATCGAGGTCGCACTTCAAGTTTCAGCCATATTGGTCTATTTCTTTGTGTTTGGCATAAGTGTGAATCAAGAAAGTCAAGTGATTGTCAAAAAATGGACGAAAAAGAATTTCGTGTGCTGATTAAACATTACTTTATGAAAGGCGAAATGCCTCAGAAGACTAAAGAGAAGCTTGATAAACATTACGGCAACTCTGAACCATCGATTAGATTAGTTTATAATCGGTTTCAAAATTTTGGGAGTGGCCATATGGGCACAAGTGATGCTTAACGTTCTGGACGCCCTGTGGAGGTTACGACTACAGAAATCATTGATAAAATCCATGATATGATGATGGCTGACAGAAGAGTTAAGGTGCGTGAGATTGCTAGTGCTGTGGGCATCTCGAACGAACGGGTACATAATATTTTGCATAAACATTTGGAACTGAGAAAGCTATCCGCAAGATGGGTTCCGCGATTGCTCATGCTTGACCAAACACGGAATCGTGTGATGTGATGCAAGGATGGTTTGCAGCTGTTCAGGAAGAATCCGCAGGACTTTAAGCGTCGTTTCGTCACTGTGGATGAAACATGGATACATTACTATACTCCTGAGACCAAACAACAATCTAAACAATGGGTTACCAAGGGAGAATCTGCACCAAAAAAGGCGAAGACCATTCCTTCGGCCAGAAAGGTTATGGCGACTGTCTTTTGGGAATCGCAAGGAATAATCCTCATCGACTATCTCGAAAAGGGTAAAACTATTACAGGTGAATATTATTCATCGTTATGGGACCATTTGGAAACCGAGCTGCAAGAAAAACGCCGGCAATTGGACCGCAAAAAAGTCCTTTTCCATCACGACAATGCACCAGCACACACCTCAGCAGTTGTGGTCGCAAAATTAAAGGAAATAGGATTACAACTCGTTTCACACGCCCACCCCCCCTATTTTCCAGACGTGGCTCTCTCGGACTACTATTTGTTCCCCAATTTGAAGAAATGGTTGGCGGGACCAAGATTTTATTCAAATGAGGAGGTGATTGCAGCGACTAATAGCTTTTTTACTGACTTGAACAATTCCTATTATTCGGAAGGGATCAAGAAATTATAACAGCGTTGTAAGAAGTGTATAAGTCTAAAAGGAGACTATGTCGAAAAATAAAAAAGGTTTACCTCAAACACGCAAGTAGTTTTTATTTTTGCATGGACTTTTCAAATACCCCTCGTATAGTAGGGAAGGTGAATGATTGACTTCGGTTTACTGGGAGAATTTTAGGCAAGAGTGGTTCACCTGCGAAGGAGACAGGGTATACAACGCTGGTGCGGTCTATTCTAGAGTACTGCTGGAGTGTTTGGGATCCGTACCAGGTTGGATTGAAGGAAGACATTGAAATAATTCAGAAGCAGCCTGCTAGATTTGTTACCGGTAGGTTCGAACAACACGAAAGTGTTACAGAAATACTTCGGGAACCCCTGGAGGGAAGGCGACGTTCTTTTCGAGAAGCACTACTGAGAAAATTTAGAGAACCGGCATTTGAAGCTCACTGCCGAACGATTCTACTACCGTCACTATACATTGCACGTAAGGACGACGAAGATAAGATACAAGAAATTACGGCTGATGCGAAGGCATGCGGACAGTCGTTTTTCCCTCGCTCTGTTCGTGAGAGGAACAGGAAAAGAAATGGCAAGTAGTGGTACTGGGTACCATCCGCCATGGGCCGTACGGTGGCTTGCGGGGTAGCTATGAAAATGCGGATGTGGATCTTCTCTATCCCTTATATCAGCCCTACGTGCTAAGGGTCCCAGATTGATGAACAACACTCAAGAATCGGTCGAACAAGCGCCATGTAAGTCACATTCTTTGTGGATGAGATACGTTTGTTTAAGATTATTCCTGTGAATCTCGGCCTCGCATCTTCTTTCCTTCTACCTGTTTTATGCAGTCATTGCACAACTATCTCCCAGCTATTTTACGGTAGGTTCTGTTCCTAGCAATTTGTCATCAATAGTGCACTATTGATTACTCATCTGCAGGTCATTCTGCAAATGTGTGCTGTCTCCTGAAGTTGCTATTTTCTTGTAGAGAACCGAGTCATCTGCGAACTGTCCTACAAAGCTTCCGAATTTTTCGATTAGATTATTTTGTATACTGTAAATAGTAACAGTCCTATCATACTTGATTCGGGTACTTCGGGAATTAGCTTCACATCTGTCGATTTTGTTCCATCAAGACCGATGTGTTGAGTTTTGTCTGCAAGGAGGTCTTGATGCAGTCACAGATCTGGTCCGATACTCGATAAGCTTTTATTTTTTTCACTAAACGGTGGGACGGTGTCAAATGCCTTCCTAAAGTCAAGAAACATGGCATCTACATGATCACCGTTATCTACACCGCTTTGAATCTCATAGAGGAATATAGCGAGCTGAGTTTCGCAAGGTATCTGTGTACGGTATCAGTGATGATTTTTGTAGAGGAGATTTTCATTCTCCAAAAACGTCATAATTCCTGAACAACAAACATGTTCCACAATTCTACGACACATTGTCGTCAACGACATAGGCCAATAATTATGTGCATCTGTCATACGACTCTACTTGAAAACGGAAATGACCTGCACTTTTTTCCAATCGATAGGTATCATTTGTTGCGCCAACGAGCTACAATAAACTGCTGCTAGAAGGGGAGAAAGTTCTCAGGTTACCTTAGCGACTGTGGCGTCAGAAAGGGCATCCGGCTGCATCGCTAAATAATAAAATATTATTTTCCAATTCGTGAAAAAGCGGACGCTGCACTAAACGGTATGAAAGTTAGGGAAAAGAAAGAGTGTAATGGAGTAGTGGACTCTTCCCTCCTTTAGTCACAATACGTCACATTTACTTACGTTGACTGCCGACTGTCAGTCCCTGCACCCGTCATAGGCCCACAGCAGGTCTTCTTCTATTTCTCTACACTCTTCTGACGGTTGCCACCTTCACAACAACATCCGCGCTTAGCCTCACGAAGTGTCCAACGTTATCCACGACATCTCTATTACAAGTTCTAATATGATCTTCTGATACGCAACCAAAAACCAGATGTGATTTCAGAATAAGAAACGAGCTACGTGACCTTTCCTTATACACTGAATGCGGATGGCATTATCCCTATCTACTTCGCGCGCCTGTGCTTAAATGCTAATATTTTGCATATCCAAACATTCAGTACACTACATGGCAATATGACGTTTCTTGCATTCCGCTGGTGTGGCAATTTTGAAGGCCAGCAGTGTATTTTAGTCAACCGATTACAAATGAAAGTTTGTTTTTTCAGTCGCATTTCGGTCAGCTTCCACTTTTAAAAGATGTAAAACCGTCGCCTTGTAACGTCTGTACCCTGCTGATAACAATACTAGCAGCCAAAGCAAGGACAAGTGTAACAGGTGTTCTTTCGAATCATTAGGTGCATATTAGATGAGATTCATGTGTAAGGCATCAGTTCCGGGACACGTCAGTCGGCTAGTGCTGTCGCTATTGCGAACGCTAGTGCCGCTTTTCCGTGTTCCGGGGGAAGAGTACTGTTCTCCAGCCTAGAGCCATTGTGATACGTTCTATAGATACTCAAGGCCAGAGTACGTGTGGTGTTTACGGGTGAGTGGAGTTCCTGGTTCCGGAACGGGAGGGCGTCTCTGGTGCTCGGGAGAAGTTAAGAGCCGGAGCGTGTGCTCCGATAGGGGGAGTGCTGTAACGGATGAGGGCTCAGGTGGGCGGTTGATCGCTGGAAGCGCTGAGTGCAGTACAGACGGGCGTTTGAAAGAGCTTGTCGCTGTTCCGTATAGTGGCAGGTTGTGATAGCGAATCACATCAAGGTTGTCGCGTGCAGTGGTTCCTCTTTCTGTGAAAAGAGTGAGTCCTCGTTAATGAGACTGTGTGTATGCTTCCTGTTGCTCATCGACTGCCTAGCCACATTATACGGACGTCAGTTTGAAAATGGCGAGCCTCATCGAACCATCTTGTGTTTGCGGTTTTCTTGACAGTGTAATCTAGGGTTACCGATCCCTGTGATAGTGACCCGCCACAGAAAATAGTGCCTATGTCATTTAGTCATTGCCTGAAGTCTAAATTGCGTTCGGTCAGAGCCAGTAGGCACTACGGTGGAGCTGTTATTTCGTCTTCTAAAGATGGTGACGTTACGACGTCCGTTTGTTAGTGCTGGCGGCCGTTAGCAGATTTAATTGTGCAGCACCTCTCTACCGTACACTGAATAACTAAAGCAGTTGTATTTCCTTTTAAGTAATGGGTCACTTTTTAAAGACAAACTGTTTTCGGTAATGTGTGTTTATGTTGTTTACATTAAAGTGTCAGTTGTACTAGAGGAAATTAGTGTTTAATGTCCCGTTGACAACGAGGTCATTAGAGACGGAGCACAAGCTCGGATTAGGGAAGGATGGGGAAGGAAATCGACGGCGCTCTCCCAAATGAATCGTCCCGGCATTTTCCTGAAGCGATTTAGGGAAATCACGGAAAACCTAAAACAGGATGGTCGGACGCGGGTTTGAACCTCGTCCTCCCGATTGTGAGCCCAGTCTGCTAACCACTGCTCCACCTCGCTCAGTAGCTGTATTGGAGGCGATCTCAGAATCTAATATATAATCTCTGTACACCAAGAATTTATTATTGTAATGTTAATAGTTTACCACTGTATGTATCTGGTAATAATGACCTTAACACTGGTATAAGATACAGTAAAAATATTTTTGTAATAATTTTTTGATGTATACGTTTGGAAATCCAGGTATATAATACCTTTACTTTCATGGATTTTTATATGTGTAAAGAATATAAAAAATATAAAACTCTGCACAATCTATTTCGACAAAACCGTAGAATCGTATGTTGTAAAAACTGCTGCCATCTTGTGGCACCTCAAAACAATGTATTCCGATGAATGCCTCATAAGTTCCCTATCAGATGTCAACAAGGACACAACATGAAAGAATTTTATACATATTTTACATGTTTTATTAGTGGCTATTGCGCACCGTTCGCACAGCTATTCTCTTATTGTATGACCAGAGATGGTACTATGGATTATCGTCTCTACGATGTATGTTTACTTTCAATTTCTATGCATTTTATGTTGGTTTCACGTTAGAATTTTCCATAGTAGTTCCTTTATGTAGTCGACGAGATGAATTGTCCATGAAAAAAATATTTTTTGTAAACAAATGAACTCAAGATGGTGATTTAAGTTTTCAGAAACTAGAAAGCACTGTGTATTTTTATGCGACCTGGGCGAATGAACTTGTGTAAGAACAACAGTGTTTAATGTGTATTTAGTTTGTGCCTTATGCTTTTCAGAGAGTCACGAGAATAAGATCGATTAACATTTCTTAGTTTTAGAAAGTTTGTATTTTGCTCTTGTTACGCTTCCTGTTCCGTGGTGCTCAATGCACAGTGAAAGCATAATGGAAGCGTAAAGTAGAGATTACTCAGTCCCGGTTGTGCATGCCCGTCTTTGGACAGGTGTATGTCTGATACTTTTTTCCATTTTTTGAAATTGTTTAAATGGACTCACTTTCTTCAAAGATTTTTGCTTATTGAATATTAACTGATTTGGCGATGGTGCCGTTTGTTTTTGCGATTTTAAAACGGTTTGTTATTTGTTGAAAGGTTTTCCCAAAAAAATATTTTTCTTGTGTTTTAAATAAAAAGGTTTTTTTAGAAGAAAAATTTAAAGGTTTTTGAAATGCTCCTAAAATTACATCAATTAGCCCTATCAAATATATTTGATTGTGGGTGTGGTGTCACCGCCAGACACCACACTTGCTAGGTGGTAGCTGTAAATCGGCCGCGGTCCATTAGTACATGTCGGACCCGCGTGTCGCCACTGTCAGTGATCGCAGATCGAGCGCCACCACACGTCAGGTCTCGAGAGACTTACTAGCACTCGCCCCAGTTGTACAGCCGACGTTGCTATGAAAGGTTCACTGAGAATTACGCTCTCATTTGCAAAGACAATAGTTAGCATAGCCTTCAGCTAAGTCAATTGCTACGACCTAGCAAGGCGCCATTTATCCTTTGCTATGTATCTAATGAAGCATGTACAGTAACAAGACCAATGTTCACCAATTGTGGATTAAAGTTAAGTATTCCAGCAGCTACGTACTTTTCTTTATAGCATTCATTACGTATCCTGTTTCAGACCTCACGCCAGCCTGCGTGGGTTTAAGCGCGTGCCTTTCGGTTATCCGTCACTGTGGACAGGCTGTCTTGTCAGTCCACAACAGTGGGCTAGTTTGAAATGACTAAATCAGAATAGGGAATTTCAGAACAGACTGTGTACCTTACCCGCGTGTACAGGATAGAACTTGTATGAAATAAGGATTGTTAACTGTTTTGCTTGTATGAGCTCAGTAGCTACTACTCCCGGTCCTCCATGTTCTGTTATCGCATTTAACTTTTTGCCTTAATCCGGGTAAACGTACGATAGTGTGAGCCGCCCTTGCTGTTCTCAAAGAACGAACTACGTGATCTTTTCTTATACACACTATTAGACGGGTTTACTTGTTCTTACTTTGTGCGGCCGATGTTTCTTAATGGCCTTTGGGAAAGAAACTGATGGAAGTGCTGGCAGGAAACAGCATCTTACTATGAGCGTTAGTAGCATGTGACCAGCAGAAATGCCTCCTGTCTGCTCTGAAGGCAGATTCGTCCAAAGGCCGCCAAGTTAAAATAATTCCATGGAGCGGTCTGGGTAGCTTGCGAAATGGAAGTGGATTGGTACAGCGCACTGATTAGGGGTACAGACGATGTGACTATTTTAACTCTGTCTCGCGGGTCAAAAACGAGGCTAGCGATCCTCATTTAACATGGTGGTATCAGTGCTGCAACGTACAGAAATAATCCGGGTCCATCAACAATAGTTGCAAAGGAAGTCTTCGGTGAAATACGCTATCTGATCAAATCTATCGGGACACCCACTGGAGGACATTAGTATGCGGTATGTTCACCCTTCCCTTTATGACGGCTTGAAAGCTCTGGATACTCAATGATTCAGTTGTCTGAATGTCTGTGGGGGAATGACAGCCCATTCCTCCCAAAAGTCGAAACCTGAGAAAGCAGTGATGTGGACGCTGTAGCCTGAAGTGAAGTCGACGTTCTAACTCATTCTACGGGTGTTCCATTGGGTTCACGTCGCGACTCTGGGCAGGACAGTCCATTCCGACAGGATGCGTTGTCATGCTGATACAATCACCGTCTCCGAACTGTTTCTCTACCGCGTCCAGCACACATGCAAAATGTGTTCATACGCTTCTGGAGGCTGCACTAAGTGCCATGAGAGACCCACATTCTATCCACGAAGAGCACGACCGTCTCGTAGCAGCATCTCATCCATACTTCACTGTTGGCCATACACCTGATGGTAAGAAATGTTCTCCAGGCATTCGCCAAACGAAACCCTACCATCTGATTGTCACAGGGCGTTCCAAACCACTCGTTTTCGTTCACCGACCACTAGCGTCGCTCTTTGCACGATGCTTAGGCCGGCCGCTGTGCCAGAGCCGTTCTAGGCGCTTCAGTTCGGAGCCGCGCTGCTGCTACGGTCGCAGGTTCGAATCCTGCCTCGGGCGTGGATGTGTGTGATGTCCTTAGGTTAGTTAGGTTTAAGTAGTTCTAAGTTCTAGGGGACTTATGACCTCAGATGATAAGTCCCATAGTGCTTAGTGTCATTTGAACCATTTTTTTAATACCATGCTTAGCACTGACTACAGAAATTTGTGGTTTATAACGAACTGCCCGATCACTGTACCCATCTATTTTAACTCCCTCTGCACAGTCATTATGAGAGGTGGACTTTTGGCAGTACTTTGGAACTCAAGAGTGATAACTTAACTCCTCCCGAACAGGCCCGACCGGCCGCCGTGTCATCCTTAGACCTCAGGCGTCACTGGATGCGGATATGGAGGGGCATGTGGTCAAAACAGCGCTCTCCCGGCCGTATGTCACTTTCCGAGACCGGAGCCGCTACTTCTCAATCAAGTAGCTCCTCAGTTTGCCTCACAAGGGCTGAGTGCACCCCGCTCGGCAGACCGGATGGTCACCCATCCAAGTGCTAGCCCAGCCCGACAGAGTTTAACTTCGGTAATCTGACGGAAATCGGTGTTACCACTGCGGCAAGGCCGTTGGCCACTCGAGAGTGATACCTTCCGCTAATTTCATGCTATTATTTACAACCACCCTCCGTAATAATCAAATATACAATTACAAAATTTTGAAAACTTTCTATAAAACTTCTTAAACTTTCAACTTTCTCAATCGAATTTAACATTAAAAATTTTTACAACGTTTCGGTAGCTTAACTATCATATTCAAATCACATTTAGTATTACAAATGCAACAAGCAGTGTAAAATACCGTTTCGTCGTCGATAACATTCTTACTGTAAGCTGCAGGTAAAATCTGTTACATTCAGCAACGCTATCTGTGAAATCAGTTGAAACATAGAGCCTGTACAACGTCACCCTTTTTCTTGGATTCAGTGAAACGTCTGCGAAATTATTTTAATTACAGTCAGTAATTGCAAACACAGATTTGTCGCATGTAGTAATACAAGTGGAATTAGCAGTGTGTGACCCCGTTGCATCACCTAGAACATTCTTATTTTAAAATCATTCGTTAAAGTCTGTTATGTACAACCACGCTATCTGTGACAGCAATTGAAACAAAGAGGCTGCACAGCGTCGTAAAAATATTATAAACTGAATATCTGTGTAATTATTTTTACTACAGTCAGAAACTGGAAACAGAGATTTGTCGTGTAATCTGTGCTTGAAGTAAAAGGTACATATATTTTATGTTTTAGTTTTGACTTCAAGTGCGGATTACATGGACTATAAGGAAAAATGAAAAAAATAGAGAATGTATTAGAAGACGACCAGTTAGGCTTTAAGAAAGGTAAAGGCACCAGAGAGGCAATTCTGGCGTTGCAGTTGATAACAGAAGCAAGACTGAAGAAATACCAGAACACGTTCATAGGATCTGTCGACCTGGAAGGAGTATTCGACAGTGACAAAAGGTGCAATATGTTCGAAATTTTGAGGAAAATAGGGGTAAGCTTCAGGGAGAGACAAGTAATATAAAACAGGTACAAGAAGCTCTCAGACCGAGAACGAAGCGCTCGGATTAAAAGATATATAAGGCAGGGGTATAGTATTTCGCCCTTACTTTTTAACCTGTACATTGGAGAAGCAACAATGGAAATAAAAGAAAGATTCAAGAACGGAATTAAAATTCGAGGTGAGAGAATATCATTGATAAGATTCGTTGATGAAATTGCTGTCTTGAGTGAAAGTGAAGAAGAATTACAGGATCTGCTGAATGGACTAAGCAATGTAACGAGTTAAGAACAGGGGCTGAGAGTAAATCGAAGATTGACGCAAGTAATGGGGAATATCAGAAACGAGAACAGCAAGAAACTTAACATCATAAGTGATGATGACGAAGTAGATGAAGTTAAGGAATTCTGCAACCTAGGCAGTGGAATAACCCATGATGTACGGAGCAAGGAGGACATAAAAAGGGGACTAACACTGGCAAAAAGGCATTCCTAGCCAAGAGAAGTCTAGTAGTATCAAACATAGGCTTTAATTTGAAGAAGAAATTTTTGACAATGTACGTTTGGAGCACAATATAGTATGGCAGTGAAAACCAGGACAGAAGAGAATCGAAGGATGTGTCACAGAAGACTGCCGAAAATTAGATGGACTTATGAAAGCAATGAGGAGGTTCTCTGCAGAATCGGTGAGGAAAGGAATATATGGTTACCCCGCGTGGTCTTGGCGCCTTGCCACGGTTCGCGCGGCTCGCCCCGTCGGAGGTTTGAGTCCTCCATCGGGCATGGGTGTGTGTGTGTGTGTGTGTTGTCCTTAGCGTAAGTTAGTTTAAGTTAGATTTAGTAATGTGGAAGCCTAGGGACCGATGAACTCAGCAGTTTGGTCCCTTAGGAGCTTACCACCACCAATATGGAAAACACTGACAAGAAGAACGGACAGGATGGTAGCAAGTCTATTGTGACATCAGGGAATAACTTCCACGATACTAAAGCGGGCTGTAGAGAGTAAATACTGTAGGGCAGGGCTTCCCAACGTGTGGTCCGCGGACCCCTTAGGGGTCCGCGGCTCTTTCTAGGGGGTCCGCGGCCACCTTTCACCAAATCGTGTAAAATAATGAGTAAAATTATTGAATAAAAATGTGAAAATCAGATTCATCACTATTTTTTTGGAAGAAGGCAGCTCCAACGTGTGAAGTGTCAGTTACCAAGTAATTTCAGTCAGGCTATAGTATGTTGAAAAATGGTTCAAATGGCTCTGAGCACTATAGGACCTAACATCTGAGGTCATCAGTCCCCTAGAACTTAGAACTACTTAAACCTAACTAACCGAAGGACATCACACACATCCATGCCCGAGGCAGGATTCGAACCTGCGACCGTAGCAGTCGCGCGGTTCCGGACTACAGCGCCTAGAACCGCATGGCCACCACGGCCGGCTATAGTGTGTTGAACAAATGGAGTAAATCCACTAGTAAGTGTCTGGATACAGTGGGAATTCAAATTGGATCGTTAATTTCAAGTTGTTTTCATATATCTCTAAACCAAAGACTATTGATACTTCGGGGGGTGGGGGGGGGGGGAGGGGGGCGTCACTGGGAACATGGCACTTGCATTAAGAAGCTTTCAGTTCCCATGGGTTTGGCTCTGAAATTTAAAGTTACTCTGCTTTTGAGTGACTAGGGGTCCGCCATGGATTTTCGAGTGAAGAAGAGGTCCGCCAGCTGAAACGGTTGGGAGGCCCTGCTGTAGGGGAAGACAGAGATTGGAATACATCCAGCAAATAAGTGAGGACGTAGGTTGCAGGAGCTACTCTGATACATGAGGAGGTTGCTGTATGCATGTAACCAGTCAGAAGTCCGAGGATTCAAAAACAAAAACAAAACAAAAAAAAAATAGAGGCAGAATAGCTAAAGGTAGGAGACGAGGTACTGGCAGAACTGAAGCTGTGAGGACGGATCGTGAGTTGTGCTTAGGTAGCTCAGATGGTAGAGCACTTGCCCGCGAAAGGCAAAGGTCCCGAGTTCGAGCCTCTGTCCGGCACACAGTTTTAACGTGCCAGGAAGTTTCAGCATAGCTTAATATTTCTGCAGGGGCTTCCAACGACTTGTTAAGTCCATACCGCGTCGAGATGCTCAGTTACGCCTGGGAAAAGGACATCTGACGATATTTGGAGGTGTCCACGAGTTTTGGCACCTGAATGTAAGTCGCAAACAATTTTGACAGTCTCTTCAGGAGAGATACATTTTCCGACACGTCCTCGCTGACGATGTTTTCCGCAGTGCAGTGCAGCGGAGTGCGAGGCGGCGGATGCGGCGCCGCCGAGTGAGGCCGAGGGTGTGGAGGCGGAGGCGGCAGGTGGGTCCGGCCGCGGGCCGGGCTGACGGCCGCCAATCACGTGAGTCAGCTGCGCGGCCGGGCGCCGCGCGTGGCGCGACCTCTGCTATCGATCGCGCCGGCGGTGGGGACGTGGCCGCCCGCGCCGCCCGCCACAGTAGCGCCGACGTCAGCGCCGGGGCGGCATGGGCGCGCGCCGCTGACTGCCGCCGCCGCCGCCGCCGCCGCCTCTGCTGCTCCCCGCGGGCGACGCACACACCGCCTGAGCATCGCGTCCGCCCGCCTCTGTGGACCAGGTAGTCCCGCCGCAACCTGCAACCCGTTTACACTTCAGAACTCGCGTTAACGGCACCGCACGTTGCAGGTGGCCTCTAGACAGTTGAGGACAAGCGACGGCCGTGGATTGGAAAGGCGATGCATTTATTTGGCACATTATTACTCTCATTGAAATTAAACAAACTTCTAAATTCATCTGAAGCGTGAAATCTTCCATAAGTCGTACCGCACAGCTTTTGTAAAAGTCATTTTAATGTAAAACACTACAAGCTGCTAATTTTTTAATTACTGTTCGGTACCTTGTTCCGAAAATACAGGCATCGCCTGGCAGGTCTCGAAATGGTTAGTCACATTGTTTTATTTTCCGTGGATCGTTGTTCGAGTAATCGTAATGATACAGGTTGGCGCACGAGAAACCGCCTCCTGGGACTAGACTGCTCGCTCAGAAATTTTACACACAGTTGAGCCCTCATGAACGTACGTGTGCTGTCCTGTCCTCCGGACCTAACCACTTCTAACTTTTATCTGTGGGGCAGTCTAAAGCGAAATGTGTTCAAAAATAACCCAATAACGGTAGAAGACTTCAAGGATAATATTCTTAATGAAATTTTGAGAACTGATGCCGCGGAGTTGCGCAAAGTGTATATTAACATGATAGGGCGCATGGAAAAGTGCACTGAAGCACGAAAGTGATTTTCAGCTCCTAATCTAATGTAATGTAAAAGACATCAGTTCAGTAAATACGGACCTTTAGGTTAGCCTATTTGTTATTTCTTCATTATATAATTATCACATATTTATCTATTTATTTTGTATCTGCTCCTGGTGTATAACCATTCAACCATAACTGGCGAGCAGTCCTTAGCGAAAGTTAGTTTAAGTTGGTTTAAGTAGTGCTTAAGCTTAGCGACCGGTGACCTCAGCAGTTTGGTTGCATAAGAACTTACCAAAAATTTCCAAATTTGTCGAGCAGTCCGTACTAGGAGCCGGCTTTCCGTGCGTCACACTGTGTGTTAGTAATTCTTACTCACCACCTCTTACGTGCCTCATGAATAGAAATTCTTCTGCGTGTAGGAGTTGCCAACGAAACCTTTTTCAGTTTCTTTTCAAGTTTAACTTTGCTGTCTTCCACATTCGTTAAGTGATCTGTCTGTCAGACTTTTCTATCGTTGGCTAAGTGATCAGGAATTTTGGTCGCATGTTTTGTACCCTTTATTTGTGCTAAAGACAAGCTTGATGGGCAGTAACGAATATCATTTGTTTCTTACAGTACTGTAATTATGTACATCGTTGTTCCTTTCCAGCTGTAGTGGTTTTCTTACAACAAACTGAATGAGGGACTAAATATACTTTGAAGCAGTGTTAAAATGCTTAACTCTTTGAACACATGTCTAAAAGATCGTTACACGTAATATGATAATCGGTTATATCATCAAACACTTACTTTTTTAAAAAACATACTGATGTACACCACATTTCTACGTTTTCATATTTAATATGGGACACACCATATTTTTAACAAAGTATGCGCTTAGGGATACAACTGATTATTATATTATATTATATTGTACATATTCCTTTACAAAAATTGTATGCTTTTATTATGTATTAGGTCCAAATTTGCCAGACGGTGAGTTTAATGTCCAAACTGGTTTCAGAATTCTATTTTCTTTTAACTGCTTAAATTGATTTTACACCAAAACGTAATTTGAAGTGGTTGTTCCAGTAGCACAAAATTCTCATTGCCTACTTTGACAGCTTATAGTATTGGTCAGCTGTTATCATTTTGAGCGGATTATTCAAAACCGTAAACGCACTACCTCATACCGGAAACAACTACGGAAAATTGTGTATCTGACTCTCCCACATGTGCTGGCTTATCGAGCGATTGTAATTTGTTGTAACTGCAGTAACTGCTACATTCGCCACTAACGAAGTAATGACTGCCCATCGTGGAGGGCCTGTTTACACGTGCAGCACTCAGGCATCATGTTCTACAATTCAGGATCTTCTTTCGTCGGCGGTCCGCATTCTGTTTCATTGCAACAACTATTCTGTCCCATGTTTCTGTTTCTTACCGTGTCAGGGCTTAAATGTTTTTCTGACTGCGAGTATTTCATATTGGTTCTCATAGAGCGTAGATTGTTAGGATAGATACCTCTGTTCTTTTATCACATACTGTTCATTTCCTGTCTTGTCGATGCACACCTGAAGATTTGATCTACCATCACGAAACCGCTCGTGAAGCAATTTATTCCAGAAACATGGACTAATTTAGCTGCGGTTTCTCTCAACAGAAAACTGTTTGTAACTATTCTGTTATTATATGTTATAGCCTTCGGTCACACAAATGTTTTCATTACCGGTTTCGTCTTCTTAGCAAATCAACTGTAACTTGAATACGTTACGTAGTACCCGGTAACGATTCCATTTGTGTCTTTCAAGGACGTAAAATACAATAGGATAATTTCGAAACAAAACAGTCATTGTGTTGGCCATAGGCAATATGCCTGTTCCGAGTAAATTTCAGTTGTTGCCATTGAACACTGCCACCAAGTCAGTAGCGTGTTACAAATTCAGTAATAATTGGAGTCACAAGAAATTGCTATCGCCCTCTCACTCAGTAGCCGTGGGACAGTGAAATACAGAGTTTTACATCTATAGCAGAAATCTGACTTTGCCGATAGGAGTTTTTGTTTTAAATATCCATCCGTTTCCCATTACAAATCCTCTATGTGATGAGAACTTAGTAATCCGAATGTCAAAAATTAAAATGTGGGAAAAGGCGCCAATGAGACGCCTGTGAGAAAATGCAGAAAATACGCGTATGCTCGAACTTGTAAGAATTTTAATTGTACTTGTGCCGTTATACTTTACTTAGATTATGTTTTCTGTACGGAATTCTGTTCTCGAATAATAACGCTTGACTCTGAGTTTGCTTTAACGTACACTGGCATCATAATGACAGTGTCACATCAGCTGGCTGGTTTGGAAAGTAGTCATAAGTCAGCGACACTGTTCTGCTGTGGATAAGACGTCCACACTAAAGCAGAGAGGAAATGTTGAGGGCGGCTGACAAATTACCAGCTGGACCTCTCTTGATTAGTTGTATACAATGGGAATCACAGACCGGGCTGATCACTGAAAATAGCAACACGTCACCAATTTGCCAAATACTAATTTACGAATATTTACTATACGTAGGACGAACATACAGTATTAGCAGATACTGGAATTTTGAGGGAAATAAAGGGGTTGTTGTGTGTCTATCAAACGGGATAGACTACGGTACAGAAGTTTCGCTGGGAAACCCTTACCCATCCTCCACACAGCCCAATGCGATTTGCGTATTTTTGGAGCCCTAAAGAAAGACTTTCAGGACCGTTTGTTTTCTTCGCATGGAGAAGAGCGTGACTGCGTAGAATCGTGGTCTCGTAGGCAACTGCAAATATTTTTCTATGAAGACGGTAGCTGTCTTGAAATAATAACTAGCTGACACGTTTTCCATCTGTCTCGTTTGCATTTCACTGCACCTTATATAATAAGCCGAGATAGATTATAAATATCAACCTGACTGTTGTGTAAACTAGCAGTTAGTAGGTAAAGAACAGTTATAAATATTGCTAGAACGAATGACATACAGTGTGTTAAGTGAGATCGTGATCGGGTTAATCGTTAAGACAATGTATTTGATAACAAACTGAAACACATACATACGTCATATAAAAACAAAATGAAAATACGTTTACAATGAATAATAAGTCCAGTCACCAGCAGCGTCGATAATTTCTTGGCATCTTCGAGGCATGCTTGAAACCAAGTTTTCTGCCTATTCACGTGGAAGAGACCTCCAAATGCGTCGAATTTGCTTTGGCAACTGTTTCAAAGTAAATATCTTTTTGATGTAAGACCGTATATTTTCAATAGGATTAGCGCTAGGCGACTGTGAGGGCCGTCCAGTATCTGCACACCATTCTTCTTTTTCCAGCCGCTTGTCCTCCTGCAGTACCCAATCTGCATGTTTGGCGATGAACCAATGTCTGCCGATCGGCACCAAACGTCTTTGATAAACGCGACACGTAAACTCCACTCATGTCTCTTCCTGTGGATCTCAGTCAGTCAAGAATTGCAAGAAAGCTAATGCTTTATGGACACTGCATGAAGGACAAAAGTTCCCTCTGTTGGGGTTGTCGAAGAAGTAAGGTGATATCTTTTACCATCTGTGTGTAATGCCAGCCATGCTCTTACTTAACAGACGGTACGAAGTACTGTTAGATTCAGCGACAGAAAAAAAAGGCTCAAATGGCTCTGAGCACTATGGGACTTAACTTCTGAGGTCATCAGTCCCCTAGAACTTAGAACTACTTAAACCTAACTAACCTAAGGACATCACACACATCCATGCGCGAGGCAAGTATCGAACGTGCGACCGTAGCATTTTCGTTGGTCTGTGGGTGAAAATGAAAAGACACTGATCTGTACAGAAACTGCAAATATAACTACTTCTTTCAGTAATTCAGCCATCTTTACTTTTCTTTCGTAATAGGCTGCGTGGAATCTTCGAATAATATATCAACAATTGAGCAAATATAGTAGAGGAATAAAGTTACAACACACACATAAAAGACTGAGTAACAGATCTTCCCAACATGAAAGGAACTTGTATGTTTTTCCACGGAAGCCGCTTGTCACTGTAGCAGTTTGGGTAGTGACACTCCATTTAGCTCACAACTGTCCAGTGTTCCGATAAAACAATCTTGAAAAATCGAAGGACGCAAAGCACATAGCAAGGCTTTCTGCTGTTTGGTCATCAAGGAAAGCGGCTCCGACCGTAATTAATGCGTGTGCAGCGTGCGTCAGAATAGCAGAGTAATTGCCCCTGTGCAGGGCACCGTATGCGATGAGAACACGCAATTGCTGCAAGGCTGTAGACGACGAAACACGCTTGGCCGCCCTACAGATGAGGTCACATTCCGTGATGCAACGATATCAGGGCCGTTGAAGAGCTGCGTTTAGAAATGAGAGCTGAAAAACGTCTGGAAGCTTAGATCATAGTAGACGCACTGCATCTAGAAAGTAATTAGAAGCAGTGAAGGCAACAGGAACATTACTTCTAACACTGAAGCTACAGCAGAGGTAACATTATAACAAAGACCCTTGCCCTCTGCTTCTCTCTCCTCCAGCCCAATAGCTCAGGAGAACTGTGGTACAAAAAACCTACAGACGCCTTTACTCGAGAAACAATTAAAATGTCTAACGTACAGAGGGTAGAATGTCGACAAGGCAGTAAAGCGATAGGTTATATGCTTGCCTGAGGGCAACACTGGGGACAAATTCCTGAGTGTTATCTGTTAGCAGTATGAAGACAATACTGGAAAAGTGATCAGAAATGGAAAGAACTTCCTGTTATCTTTTCTACTGGTATACGAAGACGCTTAGAATCGCTGTGCTGAAGGAAACTAATAATTCCCTCTGTTTCATTACAAAAGATGTATATCCACGACTCGTCTCTGCATTTATCTCCGGAACATTTTGTGCTCTTGATTTAAACTTACAGTTACGTTAATGTCTGGACTTGTGTTCCCTTTTTTAAAGAACTAATTATCGTCTCTAAAACCCTCCACTTCGGGACGACATTGGTCCTTATTACTTGTGAATAGTTATCATCAGTAGTCATGTGAGTCAATTTATCTGTCGTATTTTGTTTGTTACGTTTTTCTAATGATTACGAAAATTTTCGCTTTAGGGGTTTCAGCAAATTGTTGATATTAACAGGCGTATGAGCATTCATACTACCACAAAACTAGTCATAGTACTCGAATCACAAATCATTGCTATTGGAAGATGTGCGAATATTTATTGTCCATCTATCGAAAGTAATGCCCGCCTGAAACCGGTAACGGATAATTTTTGTAATGATTAGCGATCCTGATTAAATAATATCATTCCACGACACGGCATGTTTATTGATTTCAGCCTCATTAATCCATTCATTTCATTTCAGTACCCTGAATTAATTTTATGTGTATCCTTTCTGTACAGGCATTAATACTTCTTATGAAGAAAAATCCATTACATCTAATGACAGTTCATATTTTCTAGGGAGGAAAACAAGTTTCTCTCAAAGTGATGTGTCGGTAATGGAGAAGGCCAATAAACCAGTCAGACATTACAAAAATATGGCAATTAGTAAGCTTGTTTACAATGGGTACACTTAATAACTGAGATGTACATAACTTTCTATAACTGTAGTTTCTTCTATGGTGCTGAGTTATATCCAATAAGAGTAATGTTTCTGATAGAAACAAACAGTATTGAATGCTGATACGTTGTCATAGTCTCCGTATAATTGTTCCTGATAGAAACAAACAATATTGAACGCTGATACGTTGTCATATCCTATGAATTTTAGTAATATTTAGTAGCGCCGTGCTACGTCGGTGTATTGTCCTATTGCAGTCTTCTGCATTAGTGTTCATGATTTTGTAGGTGCACTGACTCTGGGTGAAACTCTTAACTGCAGCTGCTTAAAAAGCAGTCAGATCATGTCAATTAAGTGTCCTGTGGTCGCGTACATGCGTGGCGTCATCCAAGAGATAACAGTGAGCGATGGAAGAGCGAATTCGCGCTAGCGGGATGTTTAAGTTATGTACGCCATCTCCCTTGTAACTATGAGCGGCGCAGGGTTCCGGGTGCGGTCGACGCATATGCCATTGATGCCGCATAATGAATCAATACAGATTGAGAAAAAGATACTATTACTCATAGACGACGTCTTGCAAACAAAAAATGCAGGTGCACAAGTAGATTCCGTCTTCCACGATTTCCACAAGGCTGTCGACACTGTCACATCGCTGACTTCTGATCAAGATACGATCACACTGTGTTTCTTCGCAAATTCATAATTGGCTGAGAGCGTTAGAATGGTTCAAATGGCTCTGAGCACTATGGGACTTAACAAAAATGGTTCAAATGGCTCTGAGCACTATGGGACTTAACATCTGAGGTTCAAAAATGGCTGTGAGCACTAAGGGACTTCACTTCTGAGATCATCAGTCCCCTAGAACTTAGAACTACTTAAACCTAACCAAGCTAAGAACATCACACACATCCATGCCCGAGGCAGGATTCGAACCTGCGACAGTAGCTGTCGCGCGGTTCCAGACTGAAGCGCCTAGAACCGCTCGGCCACAGAGGCCGGCGAGAGCTTTAGAACCCAGTACGCTGCATAGGACGACGAATGTGGCACAGGAACGAAAGTAACATCGCGGGTGTCTCGACGAAGCGTAATAAGACCCCTAATGTTTTCAATACTATTTACCAAATCTGATCAGCAAGACTTTTTCGTTCGACGATGCGCTTGTGTCAGGGAAGTATCATCGTTGGATGATTGTAAGGAATCACACTTGATGTAAAGCTAGGTAGCTCCCTTTAAGTGCAGCGATCACGTAAAATCAGTGTTAGGGAAGACTAAGAGCATACTTTGACTTGCTGAAAGCGTTCCGGGAAAGCGGTGTAAAGTCTCTAAACACTACAATACTCTTCCATTGTTCGGAGTCCTCACCAAGTAGGCATGGCAACAGTATCGAACGAATTCAGACACGTGCAGTTAGGATCATAGGCAGTCGATATAATTCACACGAAAGTGCAACAGAAATGAGTGGGGAACTTGAATAAAAATACTCGGCAGAAAGACGACGTAGTTCTCGCGAATCACTGGTGGTTCGACCAGAGGATCTGTATGCGAAGATGTTTAAGCCTGCATTATGTTGCCACTAACGTATACCTCACACAATCATCGCGAGAAAAACGTAACATGTATTAGGGAGTGTAAGCAAATACACGGTTATTTTTTCCGTCACTCAGTAGGCGATGAAATAATAAAGAAAATCGATAATATTGGTGCTATGTACCCTTTGCCATGCACTGTACGAGGTTTAAGGAATATTTGTATCGCTATAGACGTAACTGCATCTAAGTAAAAAAAATGCTAATGCTAGAAGCTGAAGAAATGAAATGAAATTTGTGTTACAGCCAGGACTTGAACTTAGATCTCCTACTCAATAGACGGTTATGTTAGCCATTACACCATCACACCAATATAAGTAACACAGAGCCACGGGCAACGCTAGGTCAGCGCCCGCCCTAACACAAGCTTCCATCCACACCTTGAGTTTGTGTTAGACAAGGCATTGGACTAGGGTAGTCCACACAGCTTTAGTACTTGTGCTTACCACGGTAGTGTAATGCTTAACACATCTGTCCTGTAATCAGGAGACAAGGGTTCAAATCGTGGCCGTGGTACAAATTTTAATTTATTTATTCAGCTTCTGCCGCTATTGTTGTTGAAATTGAGACTCTTTCCTGAAGAAAAATTTAATTATATGTGATCTTAAAGTAAAATTAGGATGTAACGTCCCGTCGACGACAAGGTTTCATAATGTCTATGGATGCACTTAAAAATCCACGGAAGAGTCATAAAGACGCGGCGAGAGCTCTTTCTGAGCAGGAGTCGGGAGGAAATCGGGTGTGCGCATCCCGGCATTTGTCTTGAGCAGGGGTGGCCAAGAAACTGGCTCGCAAGCCGTGCCCTGGCACGAATGCCGCAGTGCTCAGCCTGGCTGCACATTTTCTCCATCGCCACAGCACGATGTCTCAGTGTCAGGAGGAGGAAACCGCAAACTCGCATATTTAAATAGCAAAACAGTCACACTGAATACTTGTTTTTATATTTCACGTTCCTTGGCAACGCAGATCACAAACAAAAACAAATTTTTAGTATTAATTATTTTTGGTGCGCTGAAGGCATAATGTAAGTTTTATCTGGTACACACTGTCAGTATACAGGCAGACGCAGACAATTTTGCAGATTTTCTCACTCAGGTTGCCACATAATCATGACTTATTTGGTTTCATAATCGATAAAAACAGGTCTTTCATACACATATTACGTGTTTTAACGCACAAGAGTTTGTCTTTAAAACGTAAATTACATTTCAAGTCGGGGACACTTTCAGCTGAAACGGTAAAAGGTCTCGAATTCGGCTCGAATACAGTTGAAAGATTACGAGTGTCTACAAAACGTTGCCTCAACAGCTCAACCGATTCCGGCCTCCTTGATGCGTAGAATGACCGGTACTCAAGCTACAGTATGAAACACAAAAACGTTAATAACTCGAACATTATTAACTTTGGACCCCTTCTTATATTAATAAAAACGTTTTTTAGACGATCTTTCGATGTATAGTACCGACATCTATTTTTTCAAAAACTGGGAAGCGTCAACCAAAATCACGAAATATGTATCTCTTTATTTTCAATATAGAACGTTCTTCTAAAACCTGATCAAGATCGGTGACGCCCTAGTCAGACCCTTCTCTTGTAAAGCACACAATAGGTTGAAAAAGCCACACAATAAGCAGAGCACAGTAACAGTAAAGAGCGGACCAAGTATCTTTAACCAGTTAACTGGGAAGAAGTCGGACTGTCTACTTTCATCCTGGGTACAAGTACAATACTCTCTAATTTTTTTTTTAATCGTGAGTCTTCTAACTGGTTTGATGGAGCTAGCGACAAATTTCTCTCCTGTGCCAACCTCTTCATCTCACAGTAGCACTTGCAACCTACGTCCTCTATTATTTGCTGGATCTGTTTCACTCTCTGTCTTCCTCTACAGTTTTTACCCTCTATATCTCCCTCTAGTACTATGTACTATGTACTGATAACAAATGTCCTACCATCCTATCCCTCCTTCTTGTCAGTGTTTTCCATATATTCCTTTCCTCCTCGATTCTGCGCAGAACCTTCTGATTTCTTACCATATCAGTCCACTTAATTTTCAGCATTCGTTTGTAGCACAACATCTCAAATATTTCGATTCTCTTCTGTTCCCGGTTTGGTTCAAATGGCTCTGAGCACTATGGGACTCAACTTCTGAGGTCATTAGTCCCCTAGAACTTAGAACTAGTTAAACCTAACTAACCTAAGGACATCACACACATCCATGCCCGAGGCAGGATGCCAACTTGCCACCGTAGCGGTCTCGCGGTTCCAGACTGCAGCGCCTAGAACCGCACGGCCACTTCGGCCGGCTGTTCCCGGTTTCCCACAGTCTTATATGCAAGTGCTGATGTACCTCCGTTAGAACTGGCCCGCAAATCAAGCTCCGCACATGATTTCTGCAGAAACTAAAACACCAATATCTGTTCTGCATATCGTTTGTTATCTACTTTGATACATTAAAATCATCAGTAAAATCAATCTGACGAAAAGTTTAGAAGAAAACATCATATCACTTTTGCATATATTAAGTGCAACCACCACAGACACAATTACAACTATGTATCCATCTGAAGATTGGTGTCTTGTTTCTACTAATGGTTCTGTAATAGAAAGAGGTGGAACTGCAGGCGGACAGGTATGTGGGCTGATATTTTCCTTCTACCATAAAATTACAAACCATGATGCTGAATGTGTTTGTTAGTAAAAAGCCTATTCGATTTACAGTCACGATTTCTTTCGTTTATTTCTTGCACGACGCGTCTCGGAAAATGATTCTCATTTGCAGGAGCGTTTGTTGTGTCTTACAGGATTTATGTGTGATATTTTCGATGTGTGAGCTGCTGAATTATACTGTTGCCTTTAGGTTTTCTTCTATGAGTATTTTTCTTTTACTTTTCCCATAGTGTATTATTGATGTTCGACTATTCTCTGTCACAGCAAATGTAGCTTTCAAGGTGCCGAACTTCAGTTATACCTAAGTCCTGTGCACAGCCATCCAGCATTTAAATGTTGACTCACTTGCCTTATTACATAACTGACACCATGTCTCAGGAAACCGTGATCTTAATTGTCATAAAGGGTTACTGATTACTGACAAACTGCGCCTTGTATCATCAGATCTGAAGATTATCTGCTGAATCGAAACCGGTCATCATTAATAAAAGAAATAGTGATCCACACGGTGTCTTTCAAACATTACCTTATCAGAGAGGGCGTACAACAAAGGTTTGAAACTTAACCCATCTAAAAGGCGAGCAATGTTCGTCACTCACAAAGATAAAGGTGGCGCAGTGGTTAGCACACTGGACTCGCATTCGGGAGGACGACGGTTCAAACCCGCGGCCGCCCATCCTGATTTAGGTCTTCCATGATTTCTCTAAATCTCTTCAAGCAAATGCCGGGATGATTCCTTTGAAAGGGCACGGCCTATTTCCTTCCATATCCTTCCCTAATCCGATGGGGCCGATGATCTCGCTTTTTGGTCCCATGCCCCCAAACCAACCAAACATTCCGAAGGACGACGGGTCAGATCAGCCTCCGGCCATTCAGATTTAGCCGCGAATTCTCTAAATCATTCCAGGCAAATTTCTCGATGGTTCCTTTGAATAATGCACGGCCGATTTCCTTCCCTATCTTGAGAAGTCGAGCTTTTGCCTCCGTCTCTAATGCCTCGCTGGCGTTGGTATATTAAAATCTAACATTCCTTCCTTCGGTCTTAGTCACTCAGAAAAGACTTATTCCTCTCCCCCCCCCCCCCCCCCCCCCCCCCTACGTTCAAGGAATCCTAAAACACACAGAAGTAATGTTTTCTAAGAATTTGGGAAAAATTCTGGACCATCACTCGAACTGAACAGACAGCTGCAGTCAATTGTGTCAGCGTCATTTCATTCACTACAGAAATACAAAAAAGTATTTCTTAACGAGCTTCAAGAGAAGTCGTAAAGTCACTAATACTCCCCACACTTGATTATGGCGATGCTATTAAATGAAGGTCTTTCGTATCAGAACTCATGCCGACTGTAACTGGAGATGGATGCTTATGAGAAACACATTTGTGAAATTCACTATTTAGACCATATTACTCCTGCCTGCGAACAGTCACATTGGCTACGTGCCAACAGGCCTGGTGTTCGCCATATAGTCTTCTTAACCATTCAGCTTCCTGTTATTTATCTTCAACTCCTGCACTACTGATTAAACAACACAGCAGAAATACTCGTTCCGAACGAAGTAAAGTCTTACCAGTGCAATTACATAATAAGGCCATCTTATCAAAATCATTTTTCACGAATCCGATTTTTGAACCATCTTTCTCAAAATACCAGAGAAATTAAACTTGGAAACTTCAGAAGACATTTTTTGTAACAACAGCTATCTCTTCCATATACTTGTCTGCAACTCACTTTTGTTAACCACACCTCCCCATCACTTTTACCTCACCCTTGTTTAGAGTCATCTTTTGAAAGTCTGTTCTTTGTTATCCCGTCTTAACACTGTCATTCCAGTCTTTCGTTCTTCTCGTCTTTAGTTGTCTCTTCTGTTTATGGTAATACTAAACACCGCTTCACAGGTGCAAGCAATACTGTTGTTATTTTATACCCATTACTATTACTATTATTGTTATTAATGCCGAATATTATTAATATTTACTATTGCTACTGTTATTTGTGTTTGTAATTATAATTGTCCTCATAAAACTTTGCCCGATGAACTTAACTGAATCAGAAGTACAAGTACATATTCAGAATGTTTCGTAATATTCTTTGTTATGAATTGATTCTGGTCCGATGTAACAGAGGATCTTAAGGCCCTAGTCTGGTCAGGCTAAATAAACAATAAATAAAAGTTATTCCGGAATAACCACAGAACCAAACAATGGCAACAACACCACTAATTACTGGCATGATTTCTTTGCTGAGCACCTGGATCGAATAGGCGTGGAACCTTGTCCCGAATGTATGATCTGTAAGCACAGGAAAGCCATTCATACAATCGTCACTCCCAATGTTACACTCCTAAAGTATATATGCAAAGTGTTTTTGAATTCCCATTGTACGATATACTTGAGGTCCATTACGACAACGTTTGTTGAAGATCTGATGTGCGTCAATGAGTGAAGTGAAGCACGTACAGTACTTGAAGATCAAAATGTGCATACATGGCTTTCAGAAACGATGCAGCATCGATGTATGTTCGAGGTTTCTGCATAGTCATCTTACCTTACTGATTTACATATCTTCTTTAGCTCCTGGGAACATTCTTGGAGATCTTAGGAATTTCATTGAACAAACGGCAAGCCCTTTATTGCAAAATCTTGTGACCGTGCACCTCCTCATTTCGCTAGTGCATTCTGCGGCGACCTGCATCAAGAGTTCACACAGGGATAAGAGTAACAGTGGAGCACCAGCTACGTGACGAGCGCATTAGCAGTATCTGGCTCTACTGGATTATTTACTGTGGGGCCGCACGTAGTGCCACATTTACAACATCCTGGTTGAGTCGGAGGAAGACCTGCTACTGGGGTTTGCGGTAAGGGCGAATATTGGACTAGCAAGATCTGATGAGCTGGTCTCCGAAAATCGATAATCAGGTACGAGGGCTTGCTGAAAACTAGTGCCTCAGAATTTTTTGTGAAAACTCTTAAATATTTTTAAATAACACAAACGTTATTAACGTTATACACCTTTATTCTTCATGTCTACGTATTTGCAGCCCTATGTCGCCAGAGGGCTTCGAAATGTAGCTTGTAACATGGCGATGTGTAACGTAACTATGTCTGTGCGTCATAAGCAGCGTGCTCTAGTATGTTTCGGATTTGAAGAGTTCGTCCACACATGGAGCGTGCTGTCCTTTAGCATTACAGTGCCAGACTGCATACGAACACTGCGACATCTGCAACAATTCCACCCCTTGAGTTCATTGTCATCGATCATCCTCCATACAGTCCCGATCTGGCCCCATACGATTTTCATATGTTTCGAAAACTTAAAGGATACTGTCTAGGACTTCACTTTGATAGTGAGGAAGCGATGCAAGGAGAAGTGAGGTTGTGAGTCCGCCAACAAAGCCAAACGTTCCACAGTGATGGTATCAACAAACTGATCTCTCGTTGGGAGAAATGTGCTCTTTTTTTAGGGTTACTATCTTGAGAAATAAACACGTAGACATGAAGAATAACGATGCAGACTGTTAACGTTTTTTATTGAAAAAGCTTTGAGAGTGAAAAATTTGGAGGTATTACTTTTCAGTAAGCCATCGTACAATGTTTGTGTAAGTCGACGCAGGCAACGACACTCATGTTTCCTTCATGGAATCAGAAGATGCAGGAGAAGTTCAACGAGAGGACCGGAGAGATGGTGCGGTTGTACACTTGAGCTACCGTTCAGAACGATAAAATTAGGCTCCCACCACATCCTGTTTTTGTATTATGGAAATGACATGTACTGTGCATATGAATTAGATATCAGTCTGTCTCCAACTTATGTCGTATTGCAGTCGAATAATTAATAAGAATCACTCAGCTATGCCTTGTGACGGTTGACAAAAACCTAAACAATAGCAACAGAATAAGTGTGTGTCGATGATCAGCCCATTTATACAAAAGTTACACTGTAAAAGATAAGCTACTGCAGTACGAAATAAATACGACAACTGAAAATAATGAACGCAAATCTAACGCTTCTGAATGAAATGTTAATGAGACGAAATGATATCTTCACTTGGCCATAAGATGTTCATTTACTGTTTGCTCATTTGCCTAATCATCAGTAAAGATTTCTTGGAATCTATATTTACCTATGGCTGGATTTCATATCCTCAAATGTGCCTTGGAAGAAAAATAAACGTAGATTTTATAGATCTACATTGAAATTCAGACCACAATTCAAATTCTTTTAACAGCGTGGCACCTCAGTATCGGGAGTTTGTCTTACGTACCGGTACTCGTATTAATGGCAATTGGGCCAAAATCTTTGCGTCTGTGAAGTCTGCTGAATATGTCAAGTTTATCGTGTCTACGCTAATCGAAATCTTCCTCGTACCATGGTCCTTTTGCAATATATTGTTATATAATATTATTTGTGTCAGTAAAATTATTGCAAAGAGTTCACTCTGTTAGCCGGGTGCAAGAAGGTCGAAGGTCTTCCAACAGCTATATATCTTTTTCATAAGTTCATATAGTTTTCATTTATTATCGTAGCTCGTTCGCGCACGTTTTTGGAAAGTAATAACGCCGCTGTGGCCATTAATGTTAATGCCCTCGATAAACTATCAGGCTATCAATAAAGTATCAAAAAAGGGAAAATGGAGTAGACAGCATGAAAAAAATCATGATGCACTAGTTTTAGCTAGTTTTTTTTCCCTTAATTTTCACTTCTTCGTAAAAATTATGTACATGTATCACCTCGATCCTTTATTAGAATCATATGTTTAAAAACACTTGACAGCTAACTTTATAGGTGATTCAGAACTTTCGTCGACTCTAAGGATTCCCAATCTACTGTGTGATGGGCACAATGACGTGTTATGTTGCTTAGTTCCCTGTTTATTTATCCTATTCAATAATAAAGCAGCGTAAAACTGTTTGGATCGTATTTCTCAAAGTAAGATTTGTAGCTGCCGTGCGCCAGGGAAAAATATAACTGTCTCTTATGGGGCTACAGGTGCAACTGTACCACGGTGTCAGTACGGAGATTACGATACACCACTTGTTCAAATGTGTGATTTATTTAAATTAAAAAATATAACGTGTTTTCGGAGGATATAATCCTATTATCAAGTTATACAAACAAGGAAAAAGCAAATCATTACCTCGCACTACTGCACGTACTGACACACGTGTAATGGAAAGCCGGCCGTTGTGGCCGAGCGGTTCTAGGCGCTTCAGTCTGGAACCGCGCGATCACTACGGTCGGAGATTTGAACCCTGCCTCGGGCATGGATGTGTGTGATGTGCTTAGATTAGTTAAGTTTAAGTAGCTCTAAGTTCTAGGGGACTGATGACCTCAGATGTTAAGTCCCATAGTGCTCAGAGCCATTTGAACCATTTTTTTGTAATGGAAATCTGTTTACATTGGCCATGTTGTATGATGCCAAATAAACAAGCTGAGGGAAGTGGCGCTGTGGTTAGCGCATTGGACTCACATTCGGGAGGACGACGGTTCAAACCCCCGTCATGCCATCCTGATGTCGATTTTTCGTGATTTCCCTGCATTGCTTCAGGAAAATACTGGGATGGTTCCCCAATACGATGGGTCCGATGACCTCGCTGTTTCGTCCCCTTCCCAAACCAACCAACCACACTCTCGCAGAGCTCTATTGGCTAACGAAAGTTAATTGTAACCTCTTGTTTCATATACATCGGTATTATATCACAGGGAATTTTATATTCTGACAAACATCAATATATAATAATATTGTAACATAGGTGTAAGAAGGCTTTTAGGTTTTGATTTGATATAGACATACTGATGAGCGAAGGTCTTTAAGTGGATAGGTGTATCGATGGTGGCACTGATGTATGGCAGCATGGAGGGGCACAAAAAGGGAGATGGCACTGTAGACTTACGTTGTACGTTGTTTTGAAGACAGAAAGGGCGGGCACTGCCGCCATCTTAAATAGCCAAAAACACTAGTAGACTACTTTTCACGATTGCTTCTGGTTCATTATTTCTGTCATGTGCACGCAAAAACTGTCTTAAATACTAAAAATTATAATGTGATTGACATGAACAACATAGTGTCAGGAAGGCAATTTCGAAAGTTTTTCTGTTCTTAAAAGCGTATTTGCTCTAGTAATACGAGACATCTGGCCTCGTCAGTGTAACTGGTCTTTCGTTGATATATTTCGAATAAGAAGAAACGAATGAAGTGATGTGAAAGGCATGCTTTTGTAACCCACTTACTTTTGCTTTTACTGTATTTGTATCGATAGCTAATGAAACTGGAACTCCAAAACCAATGCTTGTTTGCTTACTGGAACTGATTCTGGTTCGTTACATTTTCAGCTTTCATCTCGTATGCAAATTTGTTTTTAATGTTCACGTTTGCAAAAAAAACCTACCTACGTGTTGTTTGCTAGCTCGATAAACATGTGCAATGAGGGAAGACGCAAGGCAAGCAGTCGTACCTTGTGCATGTCAACAAAGTGAACTCTTATTGAAATGTTATAGAAACAAGACGGAATAGAGATCTACTTCCATGCAGAGTAGAGTTCTTGCTTTATTATATTGTCAGTGCATAAATTTCACTGTAGTTTACACATCTTCTGACTTCGAAATCATACTTATGCGTCATTCAGTTCTTGACTAACAATAGCAATTTACAGAGTAAAGAAAAGATACAATTTTTAAACATCTTCCAGTGATGTGGAATGCTATTAAGGTGATCAAGTGAATGGTCTAAAACGCTTAGGACATGTATGTAAGTTGTTCTTTTAGAAAATCTGTATAAAGTACTCCTCGCCAGTAACTCTGTCAGTTTTCCAGAAATAACCAAACATATCACAAATGGAACGTACGTCTACTTTTATCATCTGGTTCATTTTACTTCTGAATTGCATTTTGAGGTTTTCAAAGTATAGAAGTCTTCACTATGTGTTTGGGTACACCAATAGTTTCATGTTCCAGGTATCACCCTGCACTATAAATCTTAATGGTGTGGAACGAGTCATATTATATAACGTCACTTTTTTTGGAAATATGTCTCCATGCTGATCATTTATCAGTTTTTTGGTTTTTAATTAAGACAGACAGATATTAGTCAGTGATTCCTAGTCATCACCAGTTACACATTACAGTAATAGATAGTCTTCTGTGGCATAGGAGGAATTGTCAAAGAGAAACCTTTTCAGTTCTTTTAAAATTATACTTTGCTGTCTGTCAGACATTTTATATCACTGGGTAAGTGAACAAAATTTTTGGTTGCAGCATTTGTGAATACCTGTTTATGCTAAAGACAACCTTAATACGACATAATGAACGTCATTTTTATCTTCTGGTATTGTAATTATGTATACCATTGTGCCTCTTGAAGGGCACTAGATTATTTACAATTCACGAGGGAATAACTATACTATGAAGCGGATAGATTGCTGTTCACACTAGGAGCAGCATCAGGCATTAGGACGAAAAGAGTATTCACATGAGTTGCCTACCAAAACCTTCTTCAGAAAGGAAACAAAGCACACACACACACACACACACACACACACACACACACACCTTCATACAATTATACACACAAAACTTACACACACACTTGACTGCTGTCTCCGGCTGTTTTAGCCAGATCCTTTTTTAAAGGGGGAGGAAGTGTGAACAATGCATAATCAGGCATGAGATGCTGCCCCAACAGTCAGCGCGGTTGCGTAGCCGTGATTTGTGCGACCACGAGACCTTTGATACGATGTGGCTCGGATGTCGGAGTGTTTGCGATTTGGATGGCAATGAAAAACAGGAAAGAAGAGGAAGAACGGACACTGTACAAAGTACGGCAAATCTGAAGTCAAATGATAAAAATAAAACCACTCCGATAAAAGTAAACAGTGAAACCATAATTCATGTATACAAAAGAAAATATTGCTTGAACAGCACCGCTTACGAATGAAATGTGATTCCTTTAAACTACGATTGGGTTGATTAGTACATCCGTAAATAACGTAAGCTGGCATTTTTGATGAAACGACTGCGACTCCATTCAATCAAAGCAGTCAATGCGGTCGAAACTGGGCGCGGGCACGTCAGAGGAAAGTATGACCGCAGTGAATGATGGAAGTATGAGTGCAGTGCACCTAATGTTTTGGGCCACTTAAGATGGTGGACATCAGCTACGTGTTTGTGGCGTAATGACAACTCCTTTCTTTTGCTTACCTCCATGTGTATGCGTAACAATACGTTGCAATATTTGGTAGATAATTAGCTACTGACTTTCTTTAGCCGGTAAACAGAGTTCCGTGAGGTTGTTCAGCGCCACCAATACGTCTACATGTGTACATGGAGGGTCTTATACGTTCGGCAATGTATATTTACTGCTTGCTTATTTTTGATTGTTCCTAATGCCATAGTAATTTTAATTTTAAGGTACTTAATATTGTATGGACATTACACGTATATTAGTATGTGCAACAGTGCAAAGTAATGATCTGTTTTTTCAGTCTTTACAGAGCATGATAATGCGATCGTACCTTCCCGAAACAAGTGGTGTTTTTAAATTAATAAATCACACATTTGGACGACTGCTGCATGACCTCCATACAGATACACAAAGCTGATAACAAGAATTAGTATTTGTTTTCTGCAGCTATTTCATTCCATGTAACATTTCTTCTTAGTTTGATTTACTCTCAGTATGAATGCGAAGGTCATTGTTAGAGAATTTTCCGAGCTATTTTCTTCATTGCAATGAGTCGTTTCCAACAAAAATTTGTCAACAAAGGATATAACTTACATCCTCTTCTTTTTTCGTGTAAATCGGTGGAAACGTGCAAGGCATGGCACGTCCTGATATTAACTGCACAGAGCGTCTGAAAATTGCGTGACACTGGTTGCTTCGTTTCCTGGATGCGACTGCTCGGCTGGGTGAAGTCTTGCCGGACGTCTTACCGTGCCGAGTACGAAGCCTCTGAAGGGGATCCACACCGGAGACGGGCACCTAGGAAGGGCACGGGCCATGTGACCGGCAGCGGACGGAGCGTAAGCAACAGCTCCAGGCCAGTGGGCCGGAATAATCTCCTTAAGTGCTGTGCCCGACCAGCGCTGGCGAATTGCTCAGCAAGCAACGCAGACAACACTCTGGCGCCACATTCCTCCTGCACTCGTCGCGCATTTCACGGGCGCTTTCATTAAAAAACTGCACTCTCAAAAGGAGAAAAGGCTACGCTGATAAGTCAACAGTCTTTACTAAGACTGAAAAGAAGAAGCAAGTATGGCATAGGAAAACTACACAGATTCGGAGGCAGGCCTCCTGATATCGTTCGAAGAACGGAAAATCCACATCAACAAAGCAGGAGAGTTGCGCAAGGAAAGGAATATGCAATTATCTCACAGTTGTCTCCCTTCAAGTACCTTGCAGAAATCATATTGCAATTGGAGTTGGGTAGTCTCGAATGGCATATAACTTGAGAAAGCATACAGACTAAAGTAAAATCGGTTCAACGAAAAATAATGCCACGTTCAAATCTACGATAATGGAAACACTTGTTTTGCCAAAAGCTTCACACGTTCCAGAAAAAAAAAATAGTTGCAGGAACTGAGCAGAAACACGACAAATTCTTAAGGAAATGTATGGTCCCGTATAAGAAAATAGAAAAGAACAGCGAATCTAGGCACCTTAATAGGAGAGTTGCTTGACACTCTGTGTAAGAAACACTTTATTCGATGGACGTATTTATAGAAGGGGCAACGGCCTTGCCGCAGTGGATACAACGGTTCCCGTCAGATCACCGAAGTTAAGCGCTGTCGGGCGTGGGCGGCACTTGGATGGGTGACCATCCATGTCGCCATGCGCTGTTGCCATTTTTCAGAGTGCACTCAGCCTCTTGATGCCAACTGAGTAGCTATTTGACCGAACAGTGTCGGCTCCGGTCAAAGAAAACCATAGTCACGACCGGGAGAGCGGTGTGCTGACCACACGCCCCTCCTAATCGCATCCTCAGCTGAGGGTGACACGGCGGTCGGATGGTCTCGATGGGCCGCTTGTGGCCTGAAGACGAAGTGCTATTATTTATAGGAACTACAACAAAAAATTTGCCAAATCTCTATTTAAGATTTTGAATACAAAGCAGATCAAAATTTAGTGGATAGGAGACGCTAAGGTTTCTGAGTAAATGAACGTCGCAGAATATAAAATCATAAGATGTCATGTAGCCTTTGGAACACTAGCACCGAAGCATGGGTTCACACATAACGTTGAAAAGAAAACATACGAAATGATCAGAAGACCGGGAAAAACAATATAGAGAAATCGTGGTGAGATTGTTTGGAGAATAAGAAAATAAAACTATGAGCCAATCTAAAAAAGAAATCTAAGGACGAAGTAGTAGATGAAGAAAAGGCAGTAGGGTTTCTCATATGTTTCAAGTGGTTCAAACGGCTCGAATCACTATGGGACTTAACATCTGAGGTCATCAGTCCCCTAGACTTAGAACTACTTAAACCTAACTAACCTAAGGACACCATACACATCGAAACCCGATGCGGGATTCGAACCTGCGACCGTAGCAGCAGCGCGGTTCCAGACTGAAGCGCCTAGAACCGCTCGGCCACAGCTGCCGGCTGTATATGTTTCCTTTACGGTAATCTGGGAGGGTGCTTGGAGGCGGGTGGCCTTGAAAAATTCACATTAGTGGCTGGCAGATCGTATGCTTGCCGTGGTGAAACATCCACGTCACATCGATCCGGATGTTGAGGCATCCGTCAATTCAGTGGTTACTAAATCTTCCGTGGTAACATACATGTTTATAACTTTCTTCGTTCGTCAAACGTAGTGCGGCAAGAGAACCTAACCTGTTCTATCTTGGAATACAACGTCATATATTCCGCAAATACGATTTCTGAATACATGAAATTAACACGATGTGTTGGTAGGTGATAGAGTAAGTTATCCCTCAAGGTACGCAAGTTCAATGTTACCAAAAAATTCTATGCTTGGTTAACATTAATCACATTCCAGAGTCTTTGGGAGAGAAACATTTCTTTGGCAGTGCTTGTGTTTTCGACGCAGTTGTTTAATTAATCATTTTCAGAGTATTTTTTTACCACACAGCTTCCTTTAATGAATGATAGATTGCTCTAGGATTAATTACTGTCTTCCCAGTAAGTTAAGACCAAGGCTACATGCAGCAATTATGGGTTGTAGTACAGATAGATTTCTTGGACAGGGTGTCGACGAGGTATGGTCATTATTCAGGAATATGACAGGAACGGCCATTCGAAGCAATAAAGTGTAGTAAACATGGGCCCTAAAATGTATACCTTAAGGGCTATGAACGCTATTGTTCTACATCTACATCTACATCTATACTCCGCGAGCCACCTTACGGTGTGTGGCGGAGGGTACTTATTGTACCACTATCTGATCCCCCCTTCCCTGTTCCATTCACGAATTGTGCGTGGGAAGAACGACTGCTTGTAAGTCTCCGTATTTGCTCCAATTTCTCGGATCTTTTCGTTGTGATCATTACGCGAGATATATGTGGGCGGTAGTAATATGTTGCCCATCTCTTCCCGGAATGTGCTCTCTCGTAATTTCGATAATAAACCTCTCCGTATTGCGTAACGCCTTTCTTGAAGTGTCCGCCACTGGAGCTTGTTCAGCATCTCCGTAACGCTCTCGCGCTGACTAAATGTCCCCATGACGAATCGCGCTGCTTTTCGCTGGATCATGTCTATCTCTTCTATTAATCCAACCTGGTAAGGGTCCCATACTGATGAGCAATACTCAAGAATCGGACGAACAAGCGTTTTGTAAGCTACTTCTTTCGTCGATGAGTCACATTTTCTTAGAATTCTTCCTATGAATCTCAACCTGGCGCCTGCTTTTCCCACTATTTGTTTTATGTGATCATTCCACTTCAGATCGCTCCGGATAGTAACTCCTAAGTATTTTACGGTCGTTACCGCTTCCAATGATTTACCACCTATGGCATAATCGTACTGGAATGGATTTCTGCCCCTATGTATGCGCATTATATTACATTTATCTACGTTTAGGGAAAGCTGCCAGCTGTCGCACCATGCATTAATCCTCTGCAGGTCCTCCTGGAGTACGTACGAGTCTTCTGATGTTGCTACTTTCATGTAGACAACCGTGTCATCTGCAAATAGCCTCACGGAGCTACCGATGTTGTCAACTAAGTCATTTATGTATATTGTAAACAATAAAGGTCCTATCACGCTTCCCTGCGGTACTCCCGAAATTACCTCTACATCTGCAGATTTTGAACCGTTAAGAATGACATGTTGTGTTCTTTCTTCTAGGAAATCCTGAATCCAATCACAAACCTGGTCCGATATTCCGTAAGCTCGTATTTTTTTCACTAAACGTAAGTGCGGAACCGTATCAAATGCCTTCCTGAAGTCCAGGAATACGGCATCAATCTGCTCGCCAGTGTCTACGGCACTGTGAATTTCTTGGGCAAATAGGGCGAGCTGAGTTTCACATGATCTCTGTTTGCGGAATCCATGTTGGTTATGATGAAGGAGATTTGTATTATCTAAGAACGTCATAATACGAGAACACAAAACATGTTCCATTATTCTACAACAGATTGACGTAAGCGAAATAGGCCTATAATTATTCGCATCTGATTTATGACCCTTCTTGAAAATGGGAACGACCTGCGCTTTCTTCCAGTCGCTAGGTACTTTACGTTCTTCCAGCGATCTACGATAAATTGCTGATAGAAAGGGGGCAAGTTCTTTAGCATAATCACTGTAGAATCTTAAGGGTATCTCGTCTGGTCCGGATGCTTTTTCGCTACTAAGTGATAGCAGTTGTTTTTCAATTCCGATATCGTTTATTTCAATATTTTCCATTTTGGCGTCCGTGCGACGGCTGAAGTCAGGGACCGTGTTACGATTTTCCGCAGTGAAACAGTTTCGGAACACTGAATTCAGTATTTCTGCCTTTCTTCGGTCGTCCTCTGTTTCGGTGCCATCGTGGTCAACGAGTGACTGAATAGGGGATTTAGATCCGCTTACCGATTTTACATATGACCAAAACTTTTTAGGGTTCTTGTTTAGATTGTTTGCCAATGTTTTATGTTCGAATTCGTTGAATGCTTCTCTCATTGCTCTCTTTACGCTCTTTTTCGCTTCGTTCAGCTTTTCCTTATCAGCTATGATTCGACTACTCTTAAACCTATGATGAAGCTTTCTTTGTTTCCGTAGTACCTTTCGTACATGATTGTTATACCACGGTGGATCTTTCCCCTCGCTTTGGACCTTAGTCGGTACGAACTTATCTAAGGCGTACTGGACGATGTTTCTGAATTTTTTCCATTTTTGTTCCACATCCTCTTCCTCAGAAATGAACGTTTGATGGTGGTCACTCAGATATTCTGCGATTTGTGCCCTATCACTCTTGTTAAGCAAATATATTTTCCTTCCTTTCTTGGCATTTCTTATTACACTTGTAGTCATTGATGCAACCACTGACTTATGATCACTGATACCCTCTTCTACATTCACGGAGTCGAAAAGTTCCGGTCTATTTGTTGCTATGAGGTCTAAAACGTTAGCTTCACGAGTTGGTTCTCTAACTATCTGCTCGAAGTAATTCTCGGACAAGGCAGTCAGGATAATGTCACAAGAGTCTCTGTCCCTGGCTCCAGTTCTGATTGTGTGACTATCCCATTCTATACCTGGTAGATTGAAGTCTCCCCCTATTACAATAGCATGATCACGAAACTTCTTCACGACGTTCTGCAGGTTCTCTCTGAGGCGCTCAACTACTACGGTTGCTGATGCAGGTGGTCTATAGAAGCATCCGACTATCATATCTGACCCACCTTTGATACTTAACTTAACCCAGATTATTTCACATTCGCATTCGCTAATAACTTCACTGGATATTATTGAATTCTTTACTGCTATAAATACTCCTCCACCATTGGCGTTTATCCTATCCTTGCGGTATATATTCCATTCTATGTCTAGGATTTCGTTACTGTTCACTTCCGGTTTTAACCAACTTTCCGTTCCTAATACTATATGCGCACTATTTCCTTCAATAAGAGATACTAATTCAGGAACCTTGCCCTGGATACTCCTGCAGTTTACCAATATTACGTTAACTTTTCCTGTTTTTGGTCTCTGAGGACGGACGTTCTTTATCAACGATGATAATGTCCTCTCTGGTAAGCCGTCAGGTATTTTATCGTTTCGCCCAAGGGGGGTCCCTCTAACCTAAAAAACCCCCGTGTGCACGCCACACGTACTCTGCTACCCTAGTAGCTGCTTCCGGTGTGTAGTGCACGCCTGACCTGTCTAGGGGGGCCCTACAGTTCTCCACCCAATAACGGAGGTCGATGAATTTGCAACCATTATAGTCGCAGAGTCGTCTGAGCCTCTGGTTTAGACCCTCCACACGGCTCCAAACCAGAGGACCGCGATCGACTCTGGGCACTATGCTGCAGATTTTAAGCTCAGCTTGCACTCCGCGTGCGATGCTGGTTGTCTTCACCAAATCAGCCAGCCGCCGGAAGGAACCAAGGATGGCCTCAGAACCCAAGCGGCAGGCGTCATTCGTTCCGACATGTGCTACTATCTGCAGCCGGTCACACCCAGTGCGTTCAATAGCTGCCGGAAGGGCCTCCTCCACATTACGGACGAGACCCCCCGGCCAGCACACCGAGTGCACACTGGCATTCTTCCCCGACCTACCCGCTATTTTCCTGAGGGGCTCCATAACCCGCCTAATGTTGGAGCTCCCTATAACTAATAGGCCCGCCCTCTGTGACTGTCGGGACCTTGCCGGAGAATCGGCCACTGGCCCAACAGGCGAGGCATCCTGTGGTGGCTCGGAAACGATGTCATCACCACTAGGAAGCACCCCGTACCTGTTGGAAAGGTGTAAGGCAGCTGCCACGCGGCCAGATCCCACCTTCGCCTTTCGACCAGTCACGCGCGAGCCCACCACTGTCCGCCATTCACCCTGGAGTGATGGCTGACCGGTAAGATGCTCACTGCCGGAAGACGCAGCGAAATCAGGGGTTCCATGTGATTCCAAGGCCACCGAAGTAGGCATAGATCTCACCACAGTTGCCCCAACGCCACTACGAGCCGACGCCTGCGCCTCGAGCTCGATGAGCCTAACAGACAAAGCCTCCACCTGCCCCCGAAGAGTGGCCAATTCTCCTTGCGTCCGCTCACAACAACCACAGTCCCCACACATGACTATGTTTACCCTACTCTATACGGTGACAAATTCCCAAGATAATCTTCTGATGAGCTACTCTGATAATCAAGAAACACTCACTGAAATACGAGACGCGAAAACTACGCTAGGTTTTCCCAGAAAAACTATTTAAAAGCTAAGCGCAGCAAATAAGTACAAAAACGCTTTATACAAACAGTACTCGCTGCTGCTGGTGCTCTCGCTCTGGCTGTCAGTTGGAGACATGTGTTTCACGGTAGCCAAGATGAACAACTGCTAATAGCTCTTGTTTTGGTCTGTATTATAACCTCTCTAAATATGGAAAGCAAAGAGCTTGCAGTAGACGGGATTTGTTTCAGAGTATCGAAGATGAAGAAGTGCTCATGGCTTTTCAGGTAAACGTTTTAGAGACCATGTTCACTAGCCACTTTTGCTTCGAATAATGGTTTCTGTTATACCCGAAAAAGCGCGCACAGAGGCTTCCAATTTTTATACTGATCCGCCTCGATGGGCAAATAATCCACTACCTTCAGTATGGATACCCATTTACGTTCGACCTCCAGCGGGAATATAAAATTAGTGAGCATGGAGGACGGGGACAAGAGTGTGGATAGGTAACGCTAGATGGGAGAGCGAGTCAGCTGGGGAGCGTACCAAGATAGTCCACGCAGTTGCGAAAAACACTGTCCGGGTGACGCAGTGGTAACGCAACTGCTGAGTAAGCAGGAGATCCCGAGTCCTGGACCTCCAGACATTTTCCCTCGTCGCCGCTGATTCCGCAAAATGTACCCATGCAGCTGATACTGCTATTTCCTTTCCATCCCTTTTTTTCTCCTTCCCTCCCTCGCCCCCCCCCCCTCCTTCCACTTCCAATTTACATTATGAGCTCACGAAATACCGCCGTGTCGTGCAGGGTACCAGATGGTAGGCGTAACTTGTACAGTGGCGCTGATCACGGGATCAAAGACTGCTTGTTACTAAGGCACTCCCGTGGACACAGAAAGGGTGTACCCGAGTAAATTGCAGAAGGTCTGGACTGAATGTAAAGTTATGCCTCTCAACCAGAGATAGGCCGTGGGTACTGGTGTCTGCTCACAGATACAAGTCATGGAGGGGGGGGGGGGGCGGGAGGCGGCAGCGGTCTTTATCCCGCCTCCTGGATACAGCGACAGGGTTTTACAGTGCGCCACCCTATCCTTTCGGCTCTCTGCAAGCTGTAGACAAGAGTTGCAAGGACATCAGTAGATGAGATGTTGGCAGCTTACAGCAACCAAGTTCGGCAGACCAGGTAGGCAGCAATCTCGAAGGTAGAAGTCGTCTGGCGAACGGTAGGCAGTTCGTCACAGAGTCTGTATCACAGGTGGTCCACTGTAACTGAATGAGATATGGGTTTGGAAGCCCGAGTAATTATTACTGTTCGTCCAAGACAATGACGTTACATCTGGCCGAGGGTGACAGCATTTGTTTTTTGTCTCATCAGCATTCTTCACCGTAATTCGGTGTCGCAGCGGTAGCTTAAAATGCTGCAGCTTGTTGCTTTTCAGCCATGTCCGAACATCTACTCGTTCTTGTTGCATCTTACCTTGCTGTCAGAATGTTCAAGCTCAAATGGCTCTTAGCACTATAGGACTTAACATCTGAGGTCATCAGTCCCCTAGACTTAGAACTACTTAAACCTAACTAACCTAAGGACATCACACACACATCCATGCCCAAGGCACGATTCGAACCTGCGACCGTAGCGGTCGCGCGGTTCCAGACTGAAGTGCCTAGAACCGCTCGGCCACAGCGGCCGGCGAAACAACATAAAACCACACAGCAACTTGACAGTACTGAGATCAACACAATCCTTAAAACATTAGAAAATTTTCAAAACAGGAATACAATTACTCTTTGCACCCAAATTAAATCTCTTGCAATCACTGTCTACAACAACAGTTCACACTGCCTTTGCACAGGAGCCACGATACTTAAACACTGCAGAATGTGGAGAAATCCAAACACACACTCTGTCTTATAATCCTAAAAAACAATTTCATAGAAGAAGAAAAACAGTGTGATAAATCTCTTAATTTTATAAAGATTGCCACTATAGGCGAATTACACTTAATAACAAAAGGCAGAAAGAAGCGCTAGAAAATCAAACCTGTGGTTCTTTCGGAGTGCACAAGCACCCACTTAGATATACACTCCCTGCCAGTATCACAAGTGCGTCAAAAACAGGCAAACCACTGTTCAATAAGTTGTGCACCACACCCTACTGCCCACGTGACAGGAAGAGGCAGAGCATACGCAAAGAGCGACTGCCGACAGCCAGATTGCACACCGGAGAGCCAACCAACCGCCAAAACCAGCCATCTTCACACAGCGACGTGCGGTTAAGTACCCGAAAAGTGACCAAAGATGAAAACCGCTGCTACGCCATGCAGAGTCGTTCGCAGAGGTCTTACATCATTACAGAGGAGCCACTGGCGCCACGTATGACGGTTGTTGCCTAGTTGCTGAGGCAAACGTCAGATAATGTATTCAGTATTACTTCGAAAGACGTTTTGTCCTTATCTCCGACGGCATATGCGTTTCTCCCAGTCGATATTGGTCAGATTAAAGTCACAGTCTGCTACTACCGTTTCCTCGGGTATTTTCATGCTATCGAGTTTAGGCTATCTTTGAATAAATCTAGGATCGATGTAACTGCATCAAGATGTCGACATCCGGCGATTCTGGTTACTATTTTCCATTTTCGTTCGTAGTCTGCTACATTTTGGACACTTCGAGCAGTAATGTTTCTGTTTTTCACTATAAACGCTCCGTCTCACGTGGAGCCTAATCTGAGTTCCTGATGTACGGTCTGTTTTGTCGAAAATTTGTCTTCTCTCCGTGTTTCAATCAGCTCTCATTCCCTGATACAGGGTGGTTGAAATTAAACTGATGGTGTTCCTGGTGTTCCGAGTGCTGCAGTGCGGGCTGTATACATCGCAAGATACTGAAACATCGTAGGTATGTTCTTTATTTGGTGCGCTCGCAGAAAATGCTGAAAAATATAATAATTCCACTTTCTGCATCCGGGTGAAAATATGGCGCTGAAAGCGATCAGAATGTTCATTGTTTGATGTTAGTATGCTGTTTGTTCAGATGGCTCTGAGCATTATGGGACTTAACATCTGTGATCATCAGTCCCCTAGACTTCGAGCTACTTAAACCGAACGACATCACACGCATCCATTCCCGAGGCAGGATTCGAATCTGCGACCGTAGCAGCACCGCGGCTCTGAACTGAAGCGCCTAGAAACGCTCGGCCACAGCGGCTGGCTGCTGTTTGTCGCTTGGCGACGCTTGTTGATTTCTTTTGTGTAATAACTGTTCGTGTAAAGGGCTAAGAAGGTCGAAGTTTTCTGTACGAAGTGCAATGGCTACTGAGAAGAAAGACCGTACACTGCTCGGAAAGATGGTTCATCATAACGGCAGCTTTAGCAGCGCTGCATTACGGGAAATTGCCAACAGGAACAGATGCAAAGAAGCTCCATTTCAAAAATTGGGCTAAGAATATGTTCAAGAAATTTGAAGACACCGGTGAGTTAGGTGATGCAGCAGGGACAGGAAGGCGACCCGTTTCCATGGCAGTTGTTGATGAAGTTGCTGTAGCCATAGCCGTCTGTGCAGCAGATGCTCCAAATTCTGCAGCCAGTGCTCGAGCTCGTCACGGGAGTTGTCTCTGATCAACAGTTCAATAGAATTTGTGGCGCATTTTACACTACTATCCACACAAGACTTAGAATGTGCACCAAATGAAGTCTCAAATAGGCTACAAGGCCGTGACTTTGCCGTTCGTTTTTGCCACTCATGGAAATGGTAAGCACGCGACCAGGGAATTTTCTTTGGACGGACGAGGCACATTTTACTCTGTGCGGTGCGTGAACGCACAGAACTGTCGCATATGGGGTTCTAGTCCGCTGCATCTTGTGCAGGAACATCCACTGCACTAAGCTTACGTGCTTGTGCGGTGAGGTTTCAAAAACTCCTTCATTCTCAGTCCGTATTTCTTCGAGGAGATGACACCTCGAGGCTCTGTTTGGTGTACAGTGCCGTCTGCACATTATAAGGGCCTCCTGGCGCAGTATGTGATTCCAGCTAAGCAAGAACTCAACTGTGTCCACACCACTATTTTCACGCAAGATGAGGCGAGACCATATGTCGTATTGTGGAAGATCTGCTTCGAGAAATTTTCGGCAAAGACTTCATCATGTATAGGAAGTTTCAAGATGTGCGACCTTCCAGATCCCCCAACCTAAATCCACGTGACTTCTGGTTATGGGGATAAGTGAAAGATCATATCTATCAGGAATGTACCCGGGTTCCTCCTGATGTGAAGGATAGTATACTATAACAAATCGCTCTGATTATATCGGATATACTGCAAGCAACTGTCGACCATGCTGTATTACGAATGCAGCACGTTGCTGGGTTGAGCGACCATGTTGAACACATGTTGTAGCTTGTGACTGTATTCTAATAATGTTATCGTGTAATTGCGTAGACTTCTGCAGCCAAAGTCAGTCGACATAAAAGTTCTCTGGGTATGGTACCGCATCATATGGCATAAAACGAAACGTTGATTTTCTCCCGCAGTAGTTTTATACAATATGACGCGGTACCATACCCAGAAAACTCTTATGCCGGATGCTCTGCTCTCACACCACATTGTGATTGTTTACAGAACCAAATTTTCACCTGGTGGCAGAAGTTTTTGTGCATACTCCGCGAGCACATCGATTAATGAACATATCAATGTTTCAGCAGCCTGCGATGTATACAGCCCGTACTGCAGCACTTGGAACATCGTTACGATGTGCGGCCGACAGGTTGTAGAAGAGACATGAGCTCTGGGCGTTTACTGAGAGTACGCCGGCAGTTAACAACCAATATTTCAAGATGCCCATCCTCCGCACTTGCTAATCACAACACAGTCGAAGAAATTCTTATGTCTTTTTAACGACTTTGTCTTTACATCTCATGATGACATTATTAAAGCATTTGAGCATTAAAATCAGAGGAATTTTTTAAATAGCGAAAATAACAAGGATCTTTAATTCTATGCAATAATGACGGTTTCGAAATTGTTTGATTGATCTGATGAACGGTCAATAAAGAATGCAGATGAGAGGCATAAACGAAGTGATGTGACTGGTGTGCTGTAGATGAATAGGAGGCTCCATCTCCCCAGTAACTGAAGCCACCATTTGTCTGTGGTCTCTGTAAAAAGACATAAGAATTTCTTCGACTGTGTTGTTATTAGCAAGTGTGGAGGATGGGCATCTTGAAATGTTGGTTGTTAACTGCCGGCGTACTCTCAGTAAACGCTCAGAGCTCATGTTTCTTCTACAACCTGTCGGCCGCACATTGTAACGATGTTCCAAGTGCCGCAGTGCGGGCTGTATACATCGCAGGCTGCTGAAACATTATGTTCATTAATCGATGTGCTCGCGGAGTATGCACAAAAACCAAAAGTTTCACTTTCTGCCACCAGGAAGCAATCAGGATGTGGTGTGAATGCAGAAGATGAAGAGGAACGATCAAACACATGATAACATTCGATATGAGAGTTTTCTGGGTATGGTACCGCGTCATATTGTGTAAAACTACTGCTGGGGAAAATCAACGTTTCGTTTTATGCAATATGACGCGGTACCATACCCACGAAACTATTATGTCGACTGATTATGGCTGCGGAAGTCTACACAATTACATGATAACATTATTGGAATACAGTCACAAGTTACAACATGTGTTCAGCATGGTCTCCCAAGTCAGCAAAGTGTTGCATTCGTAACGCAACATGGTCGACAGTTGCTTGCAGCATGTCCGATGTTATCAGAGCGATATCTTATCGTGAGCTATTCTTCAGATAGGGAGGAACCTGGGTACATCTCTGAAAGACATGATCTTTCACTTATCCCCACAACCAGAAATGACATGGATTTTGGTTGGGGGATCTGGAAGGTCGCACATCTGGTTGTGATTTCCTTACCATGTTGCTGTGCCAATGTTTGGCTTTTGCACAGACCATATGCGAGTGGTGCCTGAAGAAGTGGCTATGCCCAGGAACTATTCTGTTCACGCTATTGAATGTTATGAAGGAAACTGAGGTGTCTTATTGAATGTATAAAAAATATACTAGTAATTTTATTATTCTGTTCGCAGTTGACAGATTTTGGTCTTCACTGGTCATCTTCACATGCAATAAGTAACATAATGTACCATCTTGTCTGTGCTCGAGTCTTGTTTTGTCTCAGTAGCGTGAGTGACTGACACAACACTTGAGAGGATGGCACAGCATGTTGCTTACTGAAGCTGAAGACGACAAGCACTAGTCTAATCCGGTCATCTACGAACAAACAAAGTGATACCTAATAACATTGTTAACAGGTTATACAAGTCACGGACTCCTCCTTTGTAAAAAATAAAAAAAAAAATGTCGCTGCAGTTCGGTTTTATGCATGAATTCACGTTCATGGGACATAAATAAATAGTTGTATAAACTGATACCCTACAATCATCCTCCCCATTGGATCCTGCCCACTCGTATAATATAGGGTGCCTAGGAAGCTGCTTTCTCGGATAGCCAGACAACATTCAAGGAAATCATATTAATGGAGTTTGTTACAGTAAACTGAATTGACACTACTCAACTTTGCCTTTTTACAAAGAGGTGCCGCAAGCAATTGGTGACATGCAAATAATCAATGTCCTTCGATATACTGTTTACAGTTTCCATGCAAACAATTAATATAGATGAAAAGTCACGGCTAAAGAGTTAGGATGACGGCTCGTCTCCTACTGCGGTTCTGCGGTTCTTCTAGTACTCGTCTTCAAGTGTGGCTCTTCTAGCGTGGCCGAGGCTGGCTGGCGTCTCACAGCCTTCTCTGTTGTATCGTTCCAGGCCGACGTGCTGACGCTTGATGTTACGCCGGAACACTGCTCATAAATGATTTACTTTTTTTAGCCAGAGCAATGTTTTTCGCTTTTTTCAGAAGCTGCGATCTAAGAAAACAAAAGTCTAAATACTCTAGTTACATGTTAAAAATTCTTCCAAACTGCCATTATTTTCAGGAAGATTAACGAAAGTACAGGCGTCTTATTCCCTGTTTGTAATAGATATAAGAACACAAAACGGACTTTAATCTCGATTTGGCCGCGACTAATTCGATTTTAATCTGAATAATTACTTGTGAGTTTGGCTTTTACTGTTAATCGTTACTTTCTCGACTTTTTTTTTTTTTAGCATTATCGCTAAAGCAATATCGGTATCTCCTTATAGAGGTGCCGCATCGAAATGTTGATGTAAGGAATGCGAAAGAATGGTCTTTGTGGTTCAGGGTAGGTGCTCGAGACGTACTGATCACACAGTATAAATATAGAGTGTAGATATATAATGTGCACAAAATTTGAGGGTGTTTGGAGGATATAAAAAGAAACATTTTTTTATGTAACAAAAATGTTAAGGTACGCCGTATCGTCACTAGAGGTCAGAGAAAGTTCTGACGTTAGTGATGTTCGGAGACGGTGTTCAAACTGCGGTGTGCTGAATAGTGTTTTAGAGATGTTGCTGAAAATGTCGTCCGTTTATATTAATTTACAGGTGGCGTCTGCCTGCTAATTATTGTCTAATACACTCGAAACAACCAGGTGTTTCAAGGATAATGGCAGCAATTTCAACCAAATGGGCAACCAGCTCTTCCGGAGTGTCTATCAGTGTTTCGCACCCCAACGAGGTGACCACGCTACTGCCCCCCTCCCCCCCCCCCCCCCCTCTCGCACCCGTCCTTAATCCAACAATTGCGGAAAATTTTTTTCTAGGTGTTCCCTGACGTCAAGCGAAGTGTGGTGGAGCTCCGTATGCTGGAACCGTAATAGTTGCTTTATTGCTAATGAGTCATTCTCCAACATATCCGGTAAACTTTACGGAGAACGATCCGGTAATTTCCTCCACCGAGCGTGTTAAGCAGAAGATACGGTTCAATCACTTGGCGGATGAACAATTCTAGGCCACACATTTATGGCAAATTTCTGTTCATGGTGAAACACACGAGTTGCCTTTGGGTTTTCCAATTCCCAGACTTGGCTGTTGTGGTTACTGAATATCCCTTCCCTTTGAAGACAGCCTCGTCAATAATCCAAGGACATGTTTGCAAGTCATTGATGTTTATAGTTTGATGTAGATACCACTGGCAGAATTCCACGGGCCGGGGCAAGTCATCATAGGTCTTGTACATTCTGATACCTGAATGAATGCATGTCCGTCTCGTGTAGCACGATCCACACACTGGAGGTGCTGAGTTTGTTCTCAACTTCCTATAATACAAGTTCTTCAAACCGAGGTCTACTAGTTTCCCGTCGTTCTGGACTACGGGATCCTCTTTCACGAAGACAGCCATCAAGTCTTCGAAACGGGATATGATTTGGAAACCTCCTTCGTTAAAATAGTTTGATGCACAGCCGCCTTGCTGCTCGACCGTTGCATCATCCTCCCCATAAATGAGATACATGTCAGTTAACTCGATTAGAGTGTAATCAGCCGTCAAGAACCTTATACTAGTAGGAACTCTCATGTAAACACAACATAACATAAACAGTAACAATTCACTTTTTCACAGTTTTTTTACCATCTTTAAATTCTCATACCATGACGGTAGACGGTAGCGGAGAATAGGGCGGGTGTTATACCTCCACGGAAGAATTATAGTACCCTCTCCATTCACCGTCACCGCCGCATCAAGGTGTGAAGATGGTCAAAAACTGGCCGAAACCGGTTACCACAAAACTAATGTTTTTTTGCCATCGAGATTGTTTATGTACAATGTTCAGTACTTTTTGGCAGACCGCTATTCTCCACGACAAATGCTTCCAAAATTATTAATAACTATTCAGTTATTTTTCCAGGGACATGGGCATGGCTAGTAGTAATGAAAACTTACTCTTTCTGGCAGTAAAATGTACCCGCAATTGTGTTGCAAATCATACACTTTTTCTACGGTACCCTGTACTTTACGAGGGGTGTTCAGAAAGTAAGTTCCGAGCGATCGCGAAATGGAAACCATAGTGCAAATCCGATGAAGGACTGCACAAATGTGTTGGTATTTGTTGCTGGTATGTCCATCGATCGCGCCGCGTAGCAGTTTGCAGTTCTGAGCGCTTAATTAAGCACGTAAAACTAGCTAGAAAATAGTGTCTTCCGCCGAGTATGGGTGCCTGCCGACAGATTTCACCTAATTTCATGCAGGCCATACAGCGTAACTGTCATGCACTTCCTTCTTCTTGACAATTGTCTGCCGCACACTGCAGGGGTAATGAAGACGCTCCTGCAGTGTTTTCGATGGGAAACGTTTGATAATCCACCATACAGCGCAAACCTAATTCCCTCGGATTTTCATCTATGCTCGAATGCACCGCTGGCTATGAAGGCAACATTTTGGCACAGACAATGAGATGCAGACCAAAGTAAGGAATTGGCAGAAAGCGCAGACGGCTGCCTTCTAAGACGAGGGTATTCACTGTGGTTTCCATTTTGTGACCGATCGGAACTAACTTTCTGGACAAACCTCGTCGATTGTAAACAATCTTCATTTGATATCTTGATTGTCCGAACGTTTTTTGTGTTAGAAATGCGTTATTTCAGCTGCCATTCCACTGAAAATGATTGGCCTCAAGTTCGCAAAGGAAAACTTAAAAATGGGGTACGGTGTCCAGTCGGTACTGAATAGCCCGGTAGCTGGTACTGAATACTTACGACTTTCAGGTGGTCACATCTTACAAAGAGGTGTGGTGGGCCTAGTATATTTTTATTTTGAAGCATGCTCGCCTTCCAGCGAGATGTGGAATTCCGACCCATAATCACAAAATAAGACAACGAAACCACGAAGCGTCTACTTAGCTTCTTTCACGATTCCCTTTTCCAGATAGTCTACTAAGCTCTGCATGCCCGTGAGTAGCTGCCTATTTCGACAGGAACGAGAATTTTCCGTTAGGTTCTTCCGCCTCGCAGGACGGTGTATTAAAAATAGAAAGAGCAGTAGAAGGGCGGCACGTGAAGCGACATCGCCCACAGCTCCGGTGTGCCCATGCAGGGCAAATCGACAGGCGGAACCAGCCAGGGACACCGCTCCCCGACTTATCTCCTTTTTCCTGTCTCACCCTGCGCCGTCACGACTGTCGTCGGGAGACACGAGATTCGTGTCCCTTCACGACTCACATCTTTACAGCCGCCATGTAACTATTATATTCTCTTTCGTTCACATTGCCACCACAAATCATTTAATCAAAAGCCAGAAAAAATGTAATGTTTATTGCATCCTATGGTATACCATTTTAATATACTCACAGAAATATAAAGTGCTTCATCATGAAGCACGACTCCGATATTTATCGAACTATGTGGAGATGTTCGTGTATTTCGGGTATTAGCTCATTAAATTTTCATTCCATTAAGAACTGATGTTCCATCATTAACATGAGGTGTGACCCCTACGGTCACAAACATACTCTTATATTCGTTTTGGCGTGGAAGCAACAGTCTCTATATGCCATCCTGAGAAACTTGTTGCCGTGACCATAACTTATACTACGTCAGTTCATGAAGATGTTCAGCTGGAGTCTCGTACGAAACTATAGGTCTTCCGATCACATTCCAGATGTACTCAATGGGTGACAAATCAGGGGGTCAGACACGCCCCCAAACGATTCGTACATTCATCAGGTATTTGTGGTGCGCTCTCTGGCATTATCCTGCTGGAATATGTCATTTGGTAGACTGAGAGTATGGCAACTTAACCAATTTTACCATATACTAGCGATCGTGCAATATCCTTTCAACAATATTACCTGATAAAATCCTGTTGTCATGTCTAATAGCTCCTCACATCATGATTGTATCTGGAATGGCTACTTTCTTCAGTTCGTCCACGAACACTTTGTTGAGGATCAGAACACCACTAACAAAATCGAGACTAAACGGCACTCATTGTCTCAGTTAACTGACTCTACACTATATCTGTTGGCCGTGGACTGGTGTCAGAAGTGTACGAGGCATGTGAACTCTATAAATGGCAAACCAGTTTCGAGGAACCTGTGCCTGACGATTCGTCGTGAAACTTTGCCTGTAACTTCTGCCCGAATTTCAGCTGTTCTCATCCCCATATTCATCAGATATAATTGAACATTCCTACAGTTTTCTCGTGTTGTATTCTACCTGGCACACTGTAGTCTTGTGTTCACCTCGTTACCATTCTGTCGGTGTGATACTCCCAAGTCCCACCATGCCACTGTTTCTTCATTTCTCAAAGTCCGAAAGATGGCGATAAGCTTCACGTGCACGGTCCTAGGCAAGTTGTGTACCTATCACTTTTTAGAAAGTTCCAGTAACCTTAGACACAACCAACAGCTATCATGTGCTCAAACCATCTTTCATCTGCAGAAATACTTTTGTGTGAACTGAAAAAAAGCTCGTCTATGAATTATTTTAATCACCTTAATCCACAAGCATGGAAATACCAGTCTCGTAGCGGTCAGTCTATCTGTTCATAGTGTAACACTTCCCGTTTCAGTCAACATATACGGGAAACTTCAAGTGTATTCTACAACAATACAACACTTCTTGCACCAATACATGGTTCAAATGGCTCTGAGCACTATGGGACTTAACATCTGAGGCCATCAGTCCCCTAGAACTTAGAATTACTTAAACCTAACTAACCTAAGGACATCACACATACCCATCCCAGAGGCAGGATTCGAACCTGCGACCGTAGCATTCGCGCGGTTCCGGGCTGAAGCGCCTAGAACCACTCGGCCACCGCGGCCGGCTAATGCACCACATGGGCTGGATGAAAGATGTGATTTGTGACTACCTTGAAAAATATGTCTGCGCTTGCTGCGGATTCGGACTATCGTGTGGCCATCCAGGGAGGATATTCGTTATCCGATATGGCAGTTTCTTGGGCGACATGAGAAGGTGGCCACAAGTTTAGACAATTTTGAAGAATACAGCAATGAAAAGTGAGTAGTAGAGCATAAGGTAGACGTATGTTACAGTAAAGGCAGGGGCAAATGGAGTAATCCAGTTGTCACCTAATTGAGGCCTGCAACCTTCGGGCCGAATGCAGCCCGTATCAACGGTGTGACCCACAGTTCTCAGTTTCACAGTAATGTGTATCTAGAAGCTAACAGCCGAATCCAAGAACGTTAGATAACGTTAAACGCTTCTTAGCCTTACACCGTGGTCTAGGGTTGGACCGGTGGAGAACGGACAGGCACCGGGCTCAATGTCAAACAGAAAGCGCCGCAGGAAACTTTTTTGTGGTTTCATTGCTGAGTGGGGGCAAATAATTATGCACATCCGCCTCGAATTCCGAGCGGGAAGATTGTTAGTTTATCACCTCACCGCAGCGTCGCGCGCGCCTGTACAGTTTTTTCTCAGTGTGCCTTCGTATGTGTCGCATCGTTGTTTGGTATGTGGCGTTAGTTTTTGTGTGTGTGTATGTTAGCAACGGTGTTGTCTGCTCATAACGTCCGCCATGGGTTCCAAGTGCGTTCCAAGAAAAAGTACGGTCAGCTTCAGTTCCGTTAAGTCCACGTGTTCCGTGCAGCGCGGATCTTTGGAGATTGATGATTGGTACAATTCATGTAACATCTTATTAGGTTCATACTTCCTGTTTTGATTCTGATTACTATGTCTTTTTCGAAAGGTTTTTGAGTCCACTACAAGTTGATAGGTTGTTTTTACATCATGATTCTCAAGCTCCCTTAAGTATCGAGATGGTTCCGTAAGTATTGTACGTATAAATGTCTGAGTATTTCCGCTGGAAGTTGACGACAGTTTACTTAAGGAGATGTCGCTCCCATATGGTGATATGAGGGGTATACGACGCGAACGCTGGCCCACTCAACATCGGTTGGGATGTCAAAGCGGAATCCGTTCAGTGGAGATGGTATACGGAACATTCCTTCTCATCTACAGGTCTGTGGTTACCACATTCTTATTACTTATAGTGGGAAAGTGGGAAGATGCTTTCTCTTCAATGAATTTGGCCACCTTAAATCTAATTGTCCGCGGCGGATATTTGTATTGAAGTCTTCATCGTCGAAAATTTATGTTAGCTGGCCTCTTTTCCATTACTCGCGAGGTTGGTGCCTCGTCCCCGGTTGCTGTGGCGCAACAGAGGTCTGCCAGCTTACGGCTCCCAACTTTCCACCTTTACCCTCGCAGTGGTTCTGAAATTGTTGTTGCCAAGCCGGCAGAGCAACGTAAGAGACGTCGTATGTAGGATGGTGGGGAGTCTGATACGTCTACTCCTCACCCACTCTTCCCTGAAATAGCTTTGTCAGCTGATGTGTCCCGTAGTGCTGAGTGCTCCATTCCTGATGGAGTCGATAGTGCGAAAAAAGCTACTGATGTCTCTAGTGTTTTCCCTAGCATTCTTCCCACCGTTGAGGTAACTCCTCCAGAACCAACCAAAAGTGAGGAAGTCGTTGAGCCTTCTGATGTTCCAACGATTCCGCTGTAACAAATCGAGGCGTCCCTTAAATTATCTGTTCCCGCGATGTCACCAATTCAGGAGATGTCGGATCGATCAGCTGCCGTTACTCTAGTGGAGGCGAGTGGTGGCCATGAAATGCTGCCTGCTGACCCAGATGTAACGCTGCACCCTCGCTAGTGTGTAGATCTAAATTGCAAGGATCCTATCCTACGGAGTGGGCCTCTACGGCTCCGTATTTGTCATCTACTTTGGCTAATGTTCAAGAGCAGCCGACGTCCACTACAGCCGATGCTATATTGCATCGTAGTCCTCGTAAACAACGCGGCCGTCCTTATCGGGCGGTGCCTTGTAAAAAGAAGAAACATAAGGATTCCAGAGTCTCAAAGGCCAAATAAACAAAATAAATAAATAAATAAAAGGATTCCAGAGACGGGGATGAGAGCTCCCCACTCTCTGACTCGTCTCTGGACTGAAATGGATCTTGACACTCACTGGCGTAATTCAGTTGGTCAGCACCTTTAATTTCGTTTCTTTTTGTTAAAGTAAGATGGGTTATACGTTTCTATCTTTGTTAATAGGGTGGAATCGGATCTGCGAGTTGCTTCGTTGCGCCAATTTATCTGTTTCTCCTGTGCTACAAGAAATACAATTTACTCGCTTTCGAAACGTCTTTGTAAATGACCATCAGCTATTTATTTTTATGCTCACTGCTACCGGTTTCGATCAGTAGCCGAGGCTAAGTGTAACCAACTTGTCATTGCAACTGATAACGCTTTTCTTCGGCTTCATAATGGTGTACTGATCGAAACTGGTAGCATTGATGATGAAAATAAACAGCTCATGATCATCTACAATGAAGTTTCACAATTACTTGACAACTGTAAAGCCCCACATCATCACTAATCCTTACTCGTTTTTCTCTCCCTGGTTTTTACCCTGTGTTTAATGTAGTTCCCAAATGCTCCAGGGAAACTGCCTTCTTTTTTGAGGACGATACTCCCATTGAAGGGATTGAAGTTCTTGATAATGCTAGAAAAATAGGATGTAATTTTCTTCATCTGACCTTGATTCTCCTTTATGCACCGTTCGGCACCAGACGCACTGTGGGCCGATCCCGATTTTACAAGGAAGAGGTGGTTTACTTGTTACGAAAAAGTCCGCAGAATATTTTGATATATGGTGATATTAACTGTGTGTTATTGCGGGAAATTGCAAGATTTAATTCGTCCCTTGAAACTGCAAGATGTTTTGGTTTGTAAATATCGGACTCTTGTCAAAGACACCTACTTTATTGCTGCTTCTAGCAGTAGGCTTGACAGTTTTTTGTCTGATCGGATGTGTGATAGGATTTTGCCTGTGAATGTGTTCCCTATCAGCTTCACGACCACCTTTCGGTGACTGTTGCTTTCAGTCACACGCGACAGTTGGTGAAATGGTTCCGATCGTCCTGGAGGCTGACAGGGGCACTGGGAGGATTCTTCTCTGGATGAGATGAATCGACAAGTGTGAGACCGCAGTCTCCGTTCAACTGCGCGTTACACATCTATTTTGGAATGGTGGGTTCAACTGCAAAGCCGATGATCACACAAACGTTGATACGTTTCTACGCTGATAGAGCGCGAGAATTTCGGAGGATACAAGAATTTTACTACTTTCTCTTACGTGAACTTTATGAAAGTGCACATCAGGATTGCAGACGTCAGGCATGCAAAGGCGCAGTTACGAGGGTTGACTGAAAAGTAATGCTTCCACCTTCGTAACTCTTCGACAGTTGGCAGCATAGGTATGCGGCAGGTACTGGCTTGTTTCGTAGCCTCTTCTCTACAGTTCCAGTTGGCGGGAATCCTTGGCATTGAACGGTTGTGTTGTTACAGTGTTAAGTATGGAACCCTGTGCAGACGGTCGGTCAATTCGATTTAAGCGAGTAGTCATTGAATTCTTGACAGCAGAAGGCGTGAAAGCAGTTTATGGTGATTGTGTTGATGTGAGTACTGTGCGTTGTTACGCGAGTAAGTTTAAAGATGTTGAGGCGGGAACATCTGACCTGCGTGACAAACAGAGTTGGACGCGCTGTGACAGCAACCACCGAGTTTCACAAGCAAAATACTGACAGGTTGAATCAGGACGATCGTCGTATCACTCAGAGAGAAACTGCAAGCAAAATCGGCATTTCACAAGAACGTGTGGGTCACATTACTGCTTTGCCTGGCTATCGGAAGATCTGTGCACGATGGGTACCCCGGATGCTAAGTCCTGAAATGAAAGCGCACAGACTTGAAATTTTCCAGGAACTCCTTTCGCGTTACGAGAATGAATGTGACGCTTTTCCCTTTGAATTGTGACAGGAGACGAAACGTGGGTACACCATTATGACCCGGAGACGAAAAGGCAGTCTATGCAGTATGGACAAAACGACTCGCCCCAGTAAAAGAACTTCAAGCCGCAGCCCTCAGCTTTTAAAATCATGACCATAGTGTTCTGGGACACAGATGGTGTTATCCATGTTGATTTCGTTGATCGTGGAATAACAATAAAATCAGAGCGTTACATCACAACGCTGTGAACTCTGAAACTACGGCTAACAACGGTCCGAAAGGAAAAGGGAAATGTTTTCCTGCAGCATGCAAATGCTAAACCACACACTGTAGGTGCCATCACAGCCGAACGTCAGAGACTGAATCTCACCACCGTACGGCATCCTCCATACAGTCCAAATTTAGCACCGTCTGACTTCCATCTGTTCCCGATAGTGAAAGACGGCTTCAGAACACTTGTTCATCGTTGGCAGAAATGTATCGAATTGGCTGGCTGGTGATTATGTGGAAAAGTGAATATTGGTAATTAAAGATCACATTCTAAGGATTATTTCTGCGTTTGATTTATTAAAATATTCCCATCCAAACCCAATTAACGAAGGTGGAGGCATTACTTTTCATTCAACCCTCGTATTACGTTTGAAGCAGCGTCAAATGGAAAGGTTCTTCTCTACATCATCTGATTCGACATCACACTCGTCGTCGACGTGCGTGTATCACACCTCTCAAGACAGAGGACTGCAATGTTATGGCGGCACAAAAAACACATGCCCAACATCAATTCTATGTTGCGCTGTCTAGGTACCCATTCCAGACATCCGATTTACTTGTCCACGCTCTGGATCGTAGACGCACCTGCTCATAATACTGCATGTGTAGAAGTCTATGACGTTAGTGTCAGATCTCATTCTCGCAAGTCGCCTGGGTTGAACTGTCTGCCTAAGGAGTTTTATGTGAGCTTTTGGCCTTTGTTGGGTATTACTTTTACATTGCTTTTGAACGAAGTGTTGAGATGAAGGTTTGTGCCGACTTGTTTGAAGTTGGCAAAATTGTGTTAGTTCCTAAAAGTTCTGGTCGGGCAGCATATGATAAATTTCGTACGATTACCTTATTAAAATTTGATTATAAGCTTGTGGCGATTGCGGTGAATATCTGGCTGCTTGCATTCCTGGGGGAAGGTCTTTGCTTACCATCACAGTACTATACCTGGTCGTTCTATTCTGACCCCGGTAGCAGAATGTCGTGATATCATATTGGTGGCCACTGTTACTTCTGTTGCTGATGCTCTGGCATTTTTGACGAGGCGTTCGACCGGATCAGCCATGGTTTCCTGGAAGCCGTTGGGTTCACAATTCACGCGCACAGGGTCATGTGTAATGTACACTCCTGGAAATGGAAAAAAGAACACATTGACACCGGTGTGTCAGACCCACCATACTTGCTCCGGACACTGCGAGAGGGCTGTACAAGCAATGATCACACGCACGGCACAGCGGACACACCAGGAACCGCGGTGTTGGCCGTCGAATGGCGCTAGCTGCGCAGCATTTGTGCACCGCCGCCGTCAGTGTCAGCCAGTTTGCCGTGGCATACGGAGCTCCATCGCAGTCTTTAACACTGGTAGCACGCCGCGACAGCGTGGACGTGAACCGTATGTGCTGTTGACGGACTTTGAGCGAGGGCGTATAGTGGGCATGCGGGAGGCCGGGTGGACGTACCGCCGAATTGCTCAACACATGGGGCGTGAGGTCTCCACAGTACATCGATGTTGTCGCCAGTGGTCGGCGGAAGGTGCACGTGCCCGTCGACCTGGGACCGGACCGCAGCGACGCACGGATGCACGCCAAGACCGTAGGATCCTACGCAGTGCCGTAGGGGACCGCACCACCATTTCCCAGCAAATTAGGGACACTGTTGCCCCTGGGGTATCGGCGAGGACCATTCGCAACCGTCTCCATGAAGCTGGGCTACGGTCCCGCACACCGTTAGGCCGTCTTCCGCTCACGCCCCAACATCGTGCAGCCCGCCTCCAGTGGTGTCGCGACAGGCGTGAATGGAGGGACGAATGGAGACGTGTCGTCTTCAGCGATGAGAGTCGCTTCTGCCTTGGTGCCAATGATGGTCGTATGCGTGTTGGCGCCGTGCAGGTGAGCGCCACAATCAGGACTGCATACGACCGAGGCACACAGGGCCAACACCCGGCATCATGGTGTGGGGAGCGATCTCCTACACTGGCCGTACACCACTGGTGATCGTCGAGGGGACACTGAATAGTGCACGGTACATCCAAACCGTCATCGAACCCATCGTTCTACCATTCCTAGACCGGCAAGGGAACTTGCTGTTCCAACAGGACAATGCACGTCCGCATGTATCCCGTGCCACCCAACGTGCTCTAGAAGGTGTAAGTCAACTACCCTGGCCAGCAAGATCTCCGGATCTGTCCCCCATTGAGCATGTTTGGGACTGGATGAAGCGTCGTCTCACGCGGTCTGCACGTCCAGCACGAACGCTGGTCCAACTGAGGCGCCAGGTGGAAATGGCATGGCAAGCCGTTCCACAGGACTACATCCAGCATCTCTACGATCGTCTCCATGGGAGAATAGCAGCCTGCATTGCTGCGAAAGGTGGATATACACTGTACTAGTGCTGACATTGTGCATGCTCTGTTGCCTGTGTCTATGTGCCTGTGGTTCTGTCAGTGTGATGTATCTGACCCCAGGAATGTGTCAATAAAGTTTCCCCTTCCTGGGACAATGAATTCACGGTGTTCTTATTTCAATTTCCAGGAGTGTATTTACAAGCCTCTGTCGCCGTCAGTGACCAACTGACACTCCCTATTACCATCAGTTGCGGTTTTCCTCAGGAAGTCCGCATTCAGTGTCATTGTTTGCTCTATCACTCAAGCCCCTTCTTCGAAGAATCGTCGTTCAGTTACAACGATGGACACTATTGGGCGAAATGATCTCGATGCGCACATACGCGGATGAAGTAATAGTGTTACTCCGTTACCTCGCTGAGATTCCATTGCTCAAGGCTACGGTAGATGTCTTTTGCCTTGTATCTGGTGCCCGCATCAACGAAGGCAAATGTCAATTGATGAAATTACGGGTTTTGTTAATGCTATCATTCCGTGGTCGATTGACATAAATCTTCGGGAGTCATAATTGACCATTCTCCACTCCAAACCAAATGGCCACACTTATTTGAAAGTCGGTTACGGAGAAGATACAAGGAGCTGTTCTGGAACACGAAAGGCGTTCTCTTAACCTGCTTCAGGAATTTCGGATTCTGGATCGCTACAACCTGGAGAAAACATATTAATTCACTCAGATCTTTCCCTTCTCGTGATGGTGGCTAGGAGGCTACAACAGCTGTCTAATCGTTTTTATGGAAGCATCGCATATTTCGCTACGATACGACGTGGTTGCGTACGAATGTTCTCTCGGGGGTTTGGAACTTTCCAATACTCAAACGAAAGCGTCTGTGTCGTTTGTTCGGCGCACCGTGCTGACTATCTCTCACGCAATCCACACATTCACGGCTCGGTTATTTTGTTGTCTGCGGCCGGGCAGTCTTGATCCGCCTGTCGATATTGGTCGAGTGGATTTCGCGTTGAAGCATGTCTGTGAATTTGATATTGCTGTCAGTTATTTGGATGGTGATATTTTACAGACGCAGCATCTCACTACACTTTTTTTGTAAATGCACAGGAGAAGGAGTGAATGTACGGCGCCGGTTGAATGCGCATCACCACAAACTTCTTGGAAGAGGCGCGTTTTCATCTTAGCCTTGCTGTTCCACCAATGGCGGTGGCGTCCTCGTGGTATCACGTGGTACACAACCTGTTATCCACCAATGAGCGCTCATCCGTATTGGACTTAGTAAAACGGATTTGTCTCGACATAGACACGCTGCAACACAGACATACCTGCCATGGTCACGAAACGACCTGAAACTGGCTCAAAAACCAATTAGCATTTCCAACTCTATCCGTCGAGACTGCTTTTTCGGCTGATATCCTACTGCGCCGAAACACCATATACTTTTCGAGATCGAAGTGAAATACCACTGCTTGGCTGTTAGGCAACTACGTTCATTACATTATAGATGGACTAGGCAGTAGGGACTCGCTCGCCTTCCGCCAATGTATGGCCACTGCATATTGAATGTGTTTGCGCCTGCCACGGTATCGCCACTTATTCAGCGATATTTTGAACCTTATATTTCGTCATCAAGGTATCGGTTGATTAAACGACTCTTGTGTTGTTCTCGTCATGATCCATTTTCAGGAGTATTATTATGCAGTTTATTTCATTTTTGTGTCAATGCTTGTCTTGTTTTTCTTTTTTAATTAATAAAACTAAAATTTAAAAAAAAATGAATTTTTTTTCTTTTTTAAGTGGTGGAAGCCATGTAGGATTAACTCCTACTCTGTTTCATATTTTTTATGTAGCAAGTTGTAAGGATTAAAAAAAATAAAAATTTAGAAAAAGGCCAGTAGCATGTGAGGGACCAGCACACTGACAGGGAGGGGAGGGGAGGGGGGGGGCAGAGGCATCGTCACCAGACCTCTGCATTCTACCGTTGTCCACCTTGTCTTCACCCTCATTGCAGCTGACTATCTCCGTCCTTTCCTCCCTGTAAAATCATTTTCTGTCTCATAAAAATATTTAAGAAAAGCGGTAGAGAGTGTGGCTGGAGACCGGAAGGTTGTGGTAACGAATCCTGACTAGGCCACTTTCTTCACTCTGGCATAAAAAAGGGCGTGGATGGTAGGGTCTTTGATTTGTTTGTATTCAAAACATCGTCGGTCTCGGGTTCGAACCTCACCACTGCTTATATTTTGAATAAAAATCGGCAGCAATTGCGATCAAGTACTTCCGGCATCATAAGAAGTCACTCTCATTTTACCAACGGCCTTGTCAAAGAGGGCGCAGGAGCAGACAGAGGTTCAGGCCACTGTCATAACCTTGGGGTGGTAAACTGCCCTAATGGCGGAAGAATAAGCAATGGTCAACAGCATGAGGCTGCAGAAGGCAATGGAAACAACTGCATTAAAACACGTAACTGTATCCACGGATGGACCGTAATATTTGAAAAAGTGTCACGCTGATATTTCCATTGGCAAAATATTGTGGACTGTTCCCCCATTCGGATCCCCGGTAGGCGATTGCCATGGGAGGGATGATTATGAGAAAAGAATCGAATAACCAAAGAAAGGATAACATTCTAAGGTCGGCGCATGGAATGTAAGGAATCTGAACGTGGTAGGGAAGCTAGAAAATCTGAAAAGGAAAATATTAAGGCACAATCTAGATATAGTGGGGGTCACTGAATTAAAATGGAAAGAAGATTAGGACTTCTGGTCAGTTGACTATAGGATAATATCAACAGCAGCAGAAAATGGTATTACAGGAGTGGGATTGGTTATGAACAGGAATGTAGGGCAGAGAATGAGTTACTGTGAACAGTTCATTGACAGGTTTGTCATCATCAGAATCGACAGAAAACCAATACCGACAACGACAAATCACGTATGCATGCCGATGTCGAAAGCCAAAGATGAAGAGATAGAGGAAGCATATGAGGATACAGAATGCGTAATTCAGTATGTGAAAGAATTTGGGGGATTGGAATGCGGTTTTAGGGAAAGGAGTTGACAAAAGTTGCGGGAGAATGTGGGCTTGGCAGTAAGAATGAGAGAGAACAGAGACCGATTGTCTTTGCGAGCATCTCTGCAGGAAGAATGGGCGTTATTGCATCAACATGAGACTGATGACATCATTCATTGCATGTGCCGTCGTTAACAGGCGTGTGTGGTTGCCAGAGGTGGTCACTTCCACGCTGAGCACATTAGTCAGTTGGCGGAATGTGTGTGCAAACCCGTTAAGTTGGATAAACGAAGAACATATTTGTCTACCGTTATGCATGTTGAAGTTGTTTACACTTTCTGTTTTCTTTACATTGTTTCTACTTGTGTGTGCAAATCCGTCAAGTTGGAAAAAACGAAGAACAGTTTTGTCTACCGTTATGCATGTTGCAGTTGTTTACACTTTCTGTTTTCTTTACATTGTTTCTACTTTACTATCAACTGTTTGTACTGTTTTGTGGCAAAATAAATGCAACCTTGCAAAATTTCCGTTTGTTGTTTTAATTTTGGACACCAGTGTACATAAAAGAGTCGACTTGGGAGACAGTCACATGATCTCTCTCCTACGCCTTCTGATTGAATGTTAAAAGAATACTGGGTTGTGCTGCGTCTTAGGGCGGGTTGTGTACTCCCCTTGGGCTTTATAGCATGTAGATTCAGCAACCATATAGCGGCGCGTGTAACTGGCAGGAGCTATTGGGCACTGAATGTGAACATGTGAAACGATCGTAACGAGAAAAAAAAAAAATTATTTCTTGCGGCTCACGCTGCGATTTACGGGTGGGGCTGCACAGATTACAGGGTTACTGAAAACGGTCGTTGTCGGTTTCAATTCATAATCGATCATGTCGTTGATGTCCGAAAGGCAGATAGCCGTGCGCAGCGACCGTGATGGCTGCCTATCCCATTCCGTATCTCAAATCCCGTGAAGATGCTTAGTACAGAAGATATATCTCGCATTATAATAAAAATCCCAACAGTTTCTAACTGTCTTTTCTTTTTGCTGTCAGTAAATGTTTGTCACGTCAGCGAGGAATAGGTCTTCCACTCGTTCAAATGTTGATGAATTATGGTATTAATACCATCTTCGCTAATCTCCAGTTCACCTGTGACACTTACGTCACATAAATTTTTTTCTCTTTTCGTATCCTTTAAACGCTCTCATATTTTATATACGTAAGTTTTTTACACCCTGAAAACTCCTTCTAATGCTCAGTTTTCCTTCTTTGTTTAGTACTGGCTTTCCATCTGAGTTCTTGCGATTCACACATATGTTTCTACTTTCTCCAAACGTCTCTGTAATTATTCTGTAGGCGGCGCCTATCTCCACCCTAGTTACGCATGCTTTTACATCCATGCAGCCGGCCGGAGTGGCCGATCGGTTCTAGGCGCTTCAGTCCAGAACCACGTGACCGCTACGGTCGCAGGTTCGAATCCTGCCTCGGGCATGGATGTGTGTGATGTCCTTAGGTTCGGTAGTTTTAAGTAGTTCTAAGTTCTAGGGGACTGATGACCTCCGCTCTTAAGTCCCATAGCGCTCAGAGCCATTTGAACCATTTGAACATCCTTGCATTTCTGCTTTCCCATTTTGCACTTCCAGTCAATTTCATTTTTTACACGTCTGTATTCCGCTTTGCTTTTCATTTGCTGCAACTTTATATTTTCTCCTTCCATCACTTACGTTTAATATGTCGTGCCTTATCGAAGGTTACCTACTGAGCTTTGTCTTGTTGCCTGGTTGATCCTCTGCTGCCTTTGCAATTTCATCTCTCAAGGCTACCCGTCCGTCTTCTATCCTGTTTCTGACCCTCGTTTCAGTCAATCGTTGCGTGCACAGTTTTCAAAATTATGTACATCAGGCAGCAGGCCTATACCCTGTTGCTGTACCACAGCTTCCTATAATGTGATAAATTTGAGACTGTCTTATATTTATCACATTAGAGGACGATGCAGTACGGTAGTAGGGTATAGTTCTACTTGGGGTTGTGTATCTTTCAGACAACTGTGCCTGCGTGCCAAAAGACTAAGGTGTAGAAGGCTTAGTTACTACTGCAAATAAACAACAACTACAGCTAAATGAAAAATTAGCTCTATAACAAAATAATTCGCAGATGAATCCCTCAATACTTTGCGTCATGGAAGTAACAAAAAGAGTTTTTGGAAGATACAATAGCTGATTGTAGAACTTTGGAGTTGGGGGAGTATGTAACATGGTGCGGCACATGGTATATTTTAATCGAATAGCACAAAGCAACCTGTCCATAACAACAGTGACACTTGTCCTCACTCCATGAGACGCTGCAGAGAGGGTTGCTAGTGAACCTATGATCGCAACTTTGATGGGCGGTATCTGTGATCTAATACATCTTCCTTATCTTACCGGCCAAGTAATGGCGATTTAAATTTTTTCCACAATCACGATTCGGACTTAGTATCTCTGGGTCGAACACCAATTTGATATCGTATGTTGGCTGTTTCGGGTAGTTAGTTACTTAGTTATATGTTCTATCGATCATTTGAGTGATTCTTTTATCGAATTGATGTGGAAGGGGCCAGTTTACAGGATACTTAAACATGAATGTTTTTAACGTTAATGATTGCATTTTATTTTTAGTCTTACTCATGCTACTACACTTTTCCTGGTTGGACTACAAAAATGGTTCAAATAGCTCTGAGCACTATGCGACTTAACTTCTGAGGTCATCAGTCACCTAGAACTTAGAACTAATTAAACCTAACTAACGTAAGGACATCACACACATCCATGCCCGAGGCAGGATTCGAACCTGCGACCGGGGCGATAGCTTGGTTCCAGACTGTAGCGCCTAGAACCGCACGGCCACACCGGCCGGCCGGTGGAACTATACTTTTTTTTCTGACTACCAGCAATAAAGATCATTTTTCCCTGTAGAGTTATGGGTGTGGACATAAGTGTTCTTCTTAAATTGTGATGATTTATTTATTACGAATTTCAAAAATGGTTCAAATGGCTCTGAGCACTATGGGACTTAACATCTGTGGTCATCAGTCCCCTATAACTTAGAACTACTTAAACCTAACTAACCTAAGGACATCACACACATTCATGCCCGAGGCAGGATTCGAACCTGCGACCGTAGCAGTCGTGTGGTTCCGGACTGAGCGCATAGAACCGCTAGACCACCGCGGCCGGCTACGAATTTCACTGGTGAATACATGTATTGTGATGGCGTAGTTAAAATGCCTAGCTGCTGGAAGAGGCACGTCCATATGTGAACACCAGGTATTATTCCTATTACTCGCTTTTGTGCAGTCAATATTATCTTTCGAAGGGATGAGTTACCTCAGAAAATTATCCCGTAAAACATTATGAAGTGTAAATATGCAAAATATGTCAGGAGGCTGTAACACTTGTTTCCAAGATTAGCAGTTATAAGAAGAGCGAAAGTAGCTGAATCTAATTATTTGAGAAGCTCAGTAATATACTTCTAGTTCAATTTTTCGTCAATACGTTTACCCAAAAATTTGGAACACTATTTACTGGCTCATGCTCATGTGCTAGGTCAGTTTCTGTTATGACTAATTGTTGCACAGAACTGATTGTAGTGTTTTTTTCTAAAACTTTAGGGACAGTCCATTTTCAGAGAACCACTTAATAATTCTTCGGAAAATATCGTTTACCAACCCTTCTGTTCCTTTCTCTCTAATGGGACTTATTATAACACTAGTGTCGTCTGCAAAAAGTACCGATTTTGTTTGTTAAATGTTAAAGGGAAGGTCAGTCACATATGCAAGGAATAGGACTGGACCCAAAATTGATTCCTGTACGACTTCCCTTGTGATTTTCTCCAATCACTCAAATTTTCTACGTCACCGATATTTTTTGACTTATTCAGCACAACTTTTAGCATTCTGTTTGTTAAATGTGCTTCATACCAACTGTGTGTTAAGACATGAGTTCTATAAAACTTTAGTTTTTCTAAGAGAGTAACTGGATCTACACAAACAAACGTCTTGGAAAGATCATAAAAAACACCGAAAGATCATAAAAATACCAACTGGCGATATATTATCATTTAAGTTCAAATGGTTCAAATGGCTCTGAGCACTATAGGACTTAACATCTGAGGTCATCTGTCCCCTACACTTAGAACTACTTAAACCTAACTAACCTAAGGACATCACGCACATCCATGCCCAAGGCAGGATTCGAACCTGCGACCGTAGCAGCTGCGTGGTTCCGGACTGAAGCGCCTAGAACCGTTCGACCACATTGGCCGGCATCATTTAAGTCTGTACTGTTTGATGAGTGAAGGTATAAATAGTAGTCGCTGTAGAGCAACCATTTTGCAATCCAAATTGTGATATGCTAAGTAAATTGTTTCGATTTAAGTGTACGACTACTCTTGAATACATTACTTTTTCGAATATTCTGAAAACAGATACCAGTAAGGGAATTGGACATAATTCTTCAAGTCCGTTTAACAACTGCATATTGTAAACTGTCTCGAAAAGTTCCCTGTGCCACTGATGCATTAAAAGTCATCAAGGACATTACTTATTAAGTTGGAACAAATTTTCAGAATTCTGTATTCAAACGGGCGTTTACTTTCCCACCGAATAGAAACTCTCTACCTCTAGCAAATATCTCCCGTTCTGATAACGTAAACACAGGGTGATTAAAGCAGTGTTAGCCTCAGACACGCCCATATTTCACAGCTATTCAATAACTCGCCTCTTGTTAACAGTATTTCGCCGTATTTAGCGCGTTGAAGCGCAAATTAACTGGGCGACCTCGGCGAGATTAAAGCGGAGACAGGAATTAACGTCCCCGGCCTGCGCTGCCTGGGAGTACAGCTGCCCAATGTGGCGGAAAGTGGCCAGATAAGGGAGGCTGCGACGCCCGCCCCGCCGCCTCTTCGCGTGGCCACGCTGCGCCCGTGCGCCGTGCACAGCCGGCCGCTGTGCGTAGCTGCGTCATCGCGCCGATTAGCACTACTGTAATGGCCAATCGCCTAAACGCTTCCCTGATAGCGGCTTCGATTTATAGTCCTTTGATCGCCGTTCTCTTCAGCCCTCTTTCGGATCGGGAGACCGCAGGCACTGGAACTTCAACGTTCCACCAAAAGATACCGCGTTTCCCTGAAAAAGAACGCTACACTTCAGGCAGGCATAACTTTGTAGCTCGTAGACATGGTAGTTTCTGTATCGTTGTGTGTGGCATAGCACTAATGTAATACGAGGCTCATTTGATACGTTTGGTAAATTTCCATGAAAAAAATGAAACATATCAGTTGCACCTCGATGGTTGGTACGCTTGATTTTTGCAAGCTTCGTACAAAGAATGTCAACAATGTACAGCGTACAGTTCGTTGGTTACAGCCGTCTTAATTGGTCAGTGTGCCGACTGTGATTGAAAATGGATTTCGTGCTGTTACTGAACATTTTAATTTGAAGGGTTGGACTGCGGCACAAATCAAAACAGAATTGAATAAAGTTCACACGGACTATGCTCCATCTTTGAAGACCGTTAACTTTTGTAGTAATGAATGTATACCTGGTCGAGAAGCACCGAAGACGAAGTGTGCTCCGGCCTACCAATTGAGGTCACCACCAAGGAAACCACAGAAAAAATCCATGACATGGTAATGCAAGACCTTCCAATAAAAATTTGTGAGATTGCTAAGACTGTAGGCGGCTAAACTGAGCGAGTGCCTAAAATCCAGCACCTACAATTGGCTATGACGAAGCTGTGAGCGAGGTGGATGCTGTGATTGCATACAGTCGACCAAAAGTACATCCGCCATATTTAAACACGATATCTGGCTATGTTTAACCGCAATCGGTAAGTCTTTTTGCGCCGATTTGTAACTATCGATGACAGCTGGGTCCACGATTACACAGCAGAGTCAAAATGGCGGTCAAAACAATGGACAAAGGCTGGAGAAAGTACATCGAAGAAGGCAAAGAACATTTTGTCAGCTGGTGAGGTAATGGTCACTGTTTCTTGGGATTCACAAGGAATAATCCTCTTAGATTACTTTGAAAAACGCAGAACTACAACTGGAACCTACTATGCTTCATTATTAGATCGTCTGAAACTTGCATTGACTGAAAAAAATACACGAAAGGAAGTGCTCTTTCATCAAAATGATGCACCATCCCACACGTCAGTGACGACAATGACGAAAGGGCATGAAATAGGCTTTGAATTGTTTCTTCAGTCACAGTATTAACCAGACTTGACCCCAAGCAACTTCTTCCCGTTCCGTAACTTGATACTTTGGCTTGCTGGGAAGGAATTTTCATGAAATGAGAAAGTGATCGTTACACTCAACAAGTATTTGGCAGAAACTATTTTTTTCGATGGAATGAAAAAACTAGAGAATTGCTGGACCAAGCGTATATCTCTCAGAGGATGTCTAAAAGTGAGGTGGGTTGTTTACAAAACAAACATTTTTTTCTTGCTTTTTTATCTAACCACCCTCGTACTGTGACTGGAACTGTCGATCGGGATATAATCATGCCCTACATTGAGGATGAAAACTCTGTTTGTCTTTGTGGTTTGCAAAAATATCCAAAGCAGTTTCGTTCGCCCCGTATTGTTCAATTTTTACCATGGAAACGATACTGGTTAAAGAAGAACTCAAATTTGGTCCTCATGCGAGATACAGAAAATGTTGATAGCATATGATTCAAAAACCATATTGAAGCCTACTGAAAACTGGAAGTGTAACAGCAAAACGAATATTCAAATCGCGCAGTCCATATTCTGAACACCTCAGACGAGAAGTACAGTCGGCAAAACAAACCTCTTCACATGTCTTGATTAGCTCAGGTTCCTTCAGCTGAGTAGAGTTCATATGAATGGAAACGCAAAATAACTGGTAACGGCGGCAAAGCAATATGTAACACACTGTTAGCAGTGTATTTGTTGTGTAACATTCCCGCATATTGTTTTATAGATACACACATTTATCTGTTTGAAATATCGAGACGTTTCTGCCTCGAATATACAAATAAGAGCAGAGTTGTACAATTACGTGGTAGTCACGTGGCAGCGTTTGACGATCTGGATTTCCACGGAAGTATTTAAGGTTCGCGCCCCACCGATACTGTATCTTTTTTACATTTTATTGTCCGTTGATGTGTCGCAATTGTAGCACGAACATAGCTGTGCTATGCCGGACACGATAACACACTGCTCCACGTACGGGTATATGACAAACAATCATTTATTGCCTTGATGTCACAGCATGCGCACGCCACCACAGACAACGTCTTGACACTTGGCTGGTTTCAGTTCGCTATCCCAGTGAAGTGATCCAGTTTCAGCAGGACCACCCACAAGCTAACACGAGTCGAATCGTTCAGCAATGATTTTCGCATCAGGCTGAAGTGGACCTGGCCGACTGGTTTCTTCGAGCGCCGGGCTTAAATCCCGCTTAAAATTTGTGACCCAAAATGAAGCGTCACACGAACTTACACTGACCGACGCCGGTCCCTGGACCTAGTGTTGGATACATGAGAGAGTCTCGTGGACGATGAGACACGTTTCCAGAGGGTGAACGCCTGCATGCCTCGTCAGATGAGGCAGGTAGTTGATGTCAACATGGGTGGACCTCGTACTAGCCTCTTCGCTGATGTGAAACTTTCCTCCTCTCTCATTGCTCCACTGTATATTACAACATCTGATACAACTGTATGTTTGTTAACTGGAAATCTATGTGAAATCTACGCACTTTAAAGTTTATTTATTGAAGTAGTGCTACTTAACACAAAATACTATAAATAGGAAAAAGCTCAAACAAGTCAATTTGGATAGAAATAAAAATCATTTTCTAATATGAGACAGTCAGAGAAAACAACATCGACTACCGCCACGCACCATATGGTGGATTGCGGAGTATGTATGTAGATACAGAATGTAAGGGCAGATAAACCCCAAAGTAATGTTCTCTTCCTTACTCTCTCTCTCTACCATTTACTGCCGTTATTGTGTAAAAGAAATGCACACAAGGCCGGCCGGGGTGGCCGTGCGGTACTAGGCGCTATAGTCTGGAACCGCGTGACCATCACGGTCGCAGATTCGAATCCTGCCTCGGGCATGGATATGTGTTAGTTAGGTTTAAGTAGTTCTAAGTTCTAGGGGACTGATGACCTTCGAAGTTAAGTCCCATAATGCTCAGAGCCATTTGAACCATTTTTTGAAATGCACTCAGGGCATACAAAAGTTCTTTTTCAATGTAACATTCTTCGGTAACCGAAGGATGGTATTCCAAGCACTGTACCCATTTCTCTACGTTAGTCTTCAGGTAAACGACCACTGCAGAATATGCAAGCAGAGTCACCTTCTTCTTGAGACTGCGCATCTGAGCATTGTCTTCAACTAAATGTGTATCAGACGACGAATGACTGGAAGACTGTTTCCTGCGTTGTTTTCTCTTTTTCTTTTTTAAGAACAAATCTTTCGCCTCTTTATCCTTTGATTCCGCTACAGCTTTCGACTCTTAGAATTGTTTCAAACTTTCTCTGTATGGGGACAATATTATCTACTTAACAGATTCAGAGTGTGTGGTTTTACTAGATCACGTGACCTCTAGTGTAGCTCTCTGGTTTTTGGAGCTGGCCGGATACCAAAATGACTCCGTTGTTTACACCCTGTATGTCAAACTACTCGTGTATTACAAAATCATTGTCTCTATGTATATGCCCTTCACCTGGGAAGAGGCCCGTGTTTCCAAGGCCGTACATAGCATTTTCTACTGCTCTCAAATAAGCCGCTCAAAATACCCTCGTAATCAAAACTGAGGTTGTTACTTGACCTGGGTTATATATGCAATCCAGTTTCTATTTCTTAGGTATAATGCGTTTTAAACGGTCACTTGAATTTCACTCAAGGGTCTGTATTTTATGCGTGGAATCCGATAAACAGATGATGCGGACAGTGTTTTACTTCCTTTGTGCACCACAAAATGTCATATGGTGCCAATCACGTATTAGTACAACAGAATCATCAACAGATGGCTTCACAGAATTGTCTAACTACTTAGGAAAAACATGATTCTGTATCCGTGTACTAAGGTGACAAGATGAAGTTACCCTAATAAAGAGATACCGTGTCCTAATATGCGATATTGTCGCGTATTAGGATACCCATGCATGCATATTAAGACTAAGCCATCTTACACTAAAAACCTAGCCACATAGTTGTGCTTCTCGGTTTGAACAACAGATCATTATAGCGAATGAAGGAGTTCTTTGTGAAGATTATAACCACATGAATATTTTTGCAACAACTACTCAATTTCAGATTTTAAAGCACAACAAACAAATGATCTCAAAAAACTTGAAATTCAACACCTTTAAAAACAAAGATTCTCGACAATATCCAGGTCCGTAATGGTCTTATTGCCACTGCTCTACGCCTCAGACGCTGTGAGAGCTACGTTCTGATATCTCCCAACATAGCAGAGTACTTGTTTTAGTTAGAATCTAGCTTTCTCACATTAGCGAAGTCTCCCATAGTTGGCACCTGTCCTCTATATTCAGCGTCATTTTCATTAACGGTAGTGTCTTTTGGGTAGATTAAAAACAATATCAAAACAGAAAAGAAACAGACATTTACCCAAATTAACTTCTAATTGCAGTTAGACAAAGAGTAGTGCATTTAGTCGTATGGAGTCTGTTGTATCATAGCCGCAGACGACAGATATGCAGTTCTACTTTCTTAGAAAATTACGGAGAAACGAATCACAGTTTTCCCTTGGAAAACCGTATTCTAAGCTTTTCTACACATCTGGAAGGTCGTGCAGTTTCGTGCGTGCTTATCTCTTTCGCATAACTGTACACGTCCATCTGGATTTCAATAAATATTGTCTGATAGAAATTAAACGTTTTATTCAGACACATTGCATTGAATAGTTAAAATTATTTTTCGCAGCATATTTGTAATGTTACAGCGAGACCAAAATTTATGAGCTCATCGTTAAACATTTATTCTCTCTTACGCAGTTTCATCTTAACGATTTTATTTTCTGATGCATCTGCTTTCCCATTCTGTCGGCTACTGGTGTGAACAGTTTTGGGCAGACAGACAAAATTTTCTCTTTCGAAACATGCTATTGTAGTCGGTTCTTCGAAACGTGTTAAAGCAAACATGGTTAATACAAGGCTCATTTAGCCAAATAGGTTGTTTTTTGAATATGTGATCACGTACTGATGGCTTGACATTTAACGCATTCACTGATTGTGTGACGGTACCACTTTCAGGCAATATAAATCAAATAAATTCTTTATTTTCGACGATACAGCTACAGAAAAACAGCAACAAATAATAAATAATAAACAAAATAATGTACAATAAAAATAATAAATCAAATAACGTAAAATGAAAAGTAATAAATAAAAGAACGTAAAAAAGTAATAAATAAAATTAATGTATTGGTCGACACAAACCCACTGATGCACTATGTGATCAAAAGTATCCGGATACCTGGCTGAAAATGACTTAATAAAGTTCGTGGCGCCATCCATCGGTAATGCTGGAATTCAATATGGTGTTGGCCCACCCTTAGCCTTGATCATAGCTTCCACTCGCGCAGGCATACGTTCAATCAGTTGCTGGAAGATTTCGTGCGGAATGGCAGCCCATTCTTCACGGTGTGCTGAACTGAGGAGAGGTATCGATGTCGGTCGGTGACGCTTGGCATGAAGTCGGCATTTCCCAAAGGTGTTCTATAGGATTCAGGTCAGGACTCTGTGCAGGCCAGTCTATTACAGGGATGTTATTGTCGTGTAACCACTCCGCCACAGGCCGTGCGTTATGAACAGGTGCTCGATCGTCTTGGAAGATGCAGTGGCCATCCCCGAATTGTTCTTCAACAGTGGGAAGCAAGAAGGTGCTAAAACCATCAAAGAAGGTCTGTGTTGTGATAGTGCCACGTAAAACAACAAGGGGTTCAAGCCCCCTCCATGAAAAACACTACCACACCATAACACCACCGCTTCCGAATTTTACTGTTGACACTACACACGCTGGCTAATGACGTTCACCGGCCATTTGCCATACCCACACCCTGCCATCAGATCACCACATTATGTCCCGTGATTTGTCACTCCACACAAAGTTTTTCTGCCGCGCGACCGCTATGGTCGCAGGTTCGAATTCTGCCTCGGGTATGGTTGTGTGTGATGTCCTTAGGTTAGTTAGGTTTAAGTACTTCTAAGTTCTAGAGGATTTATGACCTCAGAATTTAAGTCCCTTAGTGCTCAGAGCCATTTTGAACAAAGTTTTTGCACTGTTCAATCGTCCAATGTTTACGCACTTTACACCAAACGGGGCATCATATGGCATTTACGGCATGATGTGTGGCTCATGAGCCGTCTTCAACTGTCGGCGGTCTCTGTCAGTCAACAGACGAGGTCGGCCTGTACGCTTTTGTGCTGCACATGTCCCTTCACATTTCCAATTCACTATCACATCGGAAACAGTGGATCTAGGGATGTTTAGGAATGTGAAAATCTCGTGTACAGGCGTACACACAATGACCTTATCACGCTCAAAGTCCGTGAGTTTCGCAGAGCGCCCCATTCTGCTCTCTCACGATGTCTAATGACTACTGAGGTCGCTGATATAGAGTACCTGGCAGTAGGTGGCAGGACAATGCACCTAATTTGAAAAACGTATGTTTTTGGGGGTGTCCGGATACTTTTGATCACACAGTGTGTGTTCTACACATCTCGCACACATTCTCTAGTTCCTCGGTAATGCCAGTATCACTTTCAATGTTTTCCGTCTCCAAACGAGACACTAAAGTTAAAAATAAAGCATACATGAGGATCACATTGGGGTATACAAGCCTTTCAAAAAACTTTCGTGTAGCTTGTACGAAAATACTCATGTAACACGGGTGGATTTGACTGTAGGGAATAAGCACTACCACTGTTTGTCCTATGCATGACTTGTATAATGAAATTAGAAAAGTGCACGAAACGGGTACTGAAATTAAATGCCGAAATATAAAATATATGTATATATAAAATGTAAACGAAACTGAAACAAAATTATCAGCGTTTGGACCTGAACCTAGGATGTGGCAGATGAAATTTGTTGTGTGAGGGACCAGAAAAATGGTCTATTTCTGATTTCTCACCAGAGTGGGGGATAGGAAAATGGAGGGGATCGTATGAGGGGAGGAGGAGAGGTTGAGAGGTTGAGATATTGGCGTCTGGAAGTAGGTTAAAGTACCATCAGACAAAGCTGCAGTCAGCGTAGACGTTGGTGACAGCATGACTCCGCTGAAAAAGAAAGAAAAGTGACCGTGATTATTTTGTGTTACACAAGGAGGATCATCGTGCCTGAATATTTAGGAAAGGGCAAAAGAGCGATCAACTTTAATAATGTAATTTTAAAGGTCTTTGGTCTGTTGCATAGTGAAGTGTTGCAAAGTGACAAATATTACTGCAAGAAAATACTCTTGCACCAGTGCATTCGAACGAAAAGCTTCAATATGCCATATCGTTACGACGACTGAAGCAGGACTCCTCACAAAAGTGAACCTTTTGAATGCCGGAAGACAGTACCTGATACACTTCGCTGAACCAAATGAGGTGAGATTGCAGCGATTTAGTTTATAGTACTAAATGGCTCTGAGCACTATGGAACTTAACATCTGAGGTCATCAGTCCCCTAGAACTTAGAACTATTTAAACCTAACTAACCTAAGGACATCAGACACATCCATGGCCGAGGCAGGATTCGAACCTGCGATCGTAGCGGTCGCGCGGTTTCGGAATGAAGCCTAGAACCGCTCGGCCACCGAGCATATAGCACTAGTTTAAGATTAGTGCCACCGGAAGACTATGTAACACACAAGAGGTAATAACAATGATTAAATTATGACCTAACAAAAACAGAAATCAAGCTGGTACCATAACGCTGAGCGACTGCCTACACATTCACCCTTCACTGCGATACATTTTTCTCAACGATGAATAGCTCAACAGTGACCTTTGTTATTGAAATCTGTACGTTCCACATCGAAAATTCTGGAAACGCCTACCAGGCAATGCTTTCTTCATCCGAGGAGAGAGGAAGACGTTACAAAGTTCCCTTTCAGAAGAATCCGATGGTGAGGGGAAGTTTGATAGCCCAAAGACGCAATATGTGTTACTGTGTCCTGCGCAGAATGATCTCTGCCTTTATTGTGGAGAACACACAGCCCCTTTGGCAGCTTTCCGCTACATTTCGTCGTCAGACTCTCGGTGCGCTCGTCACAAGATTTCAGTAGCGTGCCCCTGAGGCGCTATGCCCCTTATTACCGTAATATGATAACACAAAACTATGGCAGTCCCAAAAAACTGCATGACGTTACCCGATCATGGTTGCATATTCGGCCGTGCTGAATCCACATTTTTCCACTGTTCGCTTTGCTCCTCAGTCTCGGGGGTGACAGTGATACACCCAGCACTCGTCATTGATTAGGCATTTAAAGAAGTCAGGATTGGCCTGACACAGCTGCAACATTTCCGTTGCTGTCTCGGTTTGGTAGGCTGTGAAGGTTGTACATTTCCGCTGCTGTCTCGTTTTGGTACGCTGTGAGGGCTTTGGAAAGTCGCAAAACCCAGCGGGAGGCGAGTTTGTGGTGTTCAAAATGTCGTGCAGGATGTTAGAAACTGTTCCATAACTAATCTTCACTTTCTCCACTATCATCCGGAGTGTCATACGCTGGTCTTGAAATACCATGGCCTCCGCTTCTCTTGTGGTTTCCGGTTCTTCACGGAGAGATGGTCCACCACCGTTCTTCGTCATTGAGAGTCGTTTGGTGACAGTGTAAGCGTTTGCACCAATTAACCACTGTAGCATACAGTATGGTGGTGTTTTGATGCCGTGCACTTGCACTGACTCGGCATGGAGTGTTGCAGCCTTGTTTCCCTACAAATTCAGGAAAGGAATTACCGCACCATACTCCATCCTATCAGTGGATAGCGCCATTTTTCTTTGCTCCGGGCTGCAAGTATGTGCAGAGGGTGTCCAAAAATATGAAAACGCCAAAAACAGAACACATTACCACGCTTAATAAGTTGTAGGAAAAGCGTTGGCATTCAAAAAACATTCCACTTGTTTCGGAATGGATGAATAAAGGTCCTGTGTGATTTTTAAGGGAATTTTATACCATCCTTCGTGCAAAGTAGTGGCAAGTTGTGGTCCCCGTGATAAAGGTGGATAGAGATCACGCACCATTCTCTCCAAAGTAGACCACAAAGATTCAATAATATTTAGAGCTGATGATTGTGGTGGTCAGAGGAGATCCGACAATTCAGCTTCGTGCTTACAAAACCAGTCCTGGACAATGCGACCTCTGTGAACGGCAGTTCTGTCATCTTGCAACACAACAGCACCATTGGGGAACAAACGAGTACCGTGGGACGGACCTGATCAGCCAAAACGGCCACATAATCCTTGGCAATAATGCTACCTTGCACTGTGACATTGGGGCCTACGGGACATCACTGTGGAGCTGTCCAGATAATCAACGAATCCTCGCTGTGTTTCACGTCTAGGACGTAAACTCAACCTGAACTTGAAAAGAATGTGAAACAAGACTCATCCGATCAAATTCCTTTTTTTAATTTCTCCTTAGCTCAGGTTTTATGGCTTCGGTAGCATATTTTCCTATTAAAAATTTGCATTACTGATGATTGCTTTTGGAAATCCAGGTCGCCCTGCAATTTCCTGCTTTCTTGTTGAAAAGGAGTGCTGCACAACTGTTGTATCTGATGCGTTTCGGGTAGAGACCGATTGTTATGAATGTCTTGGTGATCACGTACAGCCGCGCGGGATTAGCCGAGCGGTCTTAGGCGCTGCAGTAATGGACTGTGCGGCTGATCCCGGCGGAGGTACGAGTCCTCCCTCGGGCATGGGTGTGTGTGTTTGTGCTTAGGATAATTTAGGTTAAGTAGTGTGTAAGCTTAGGGACTGACGACCTTAGCAGTTAAGTCCCATAAGATTTAATACACTTTTGAACATGTTTGATCACGTACATAAAGAAAGCGTCATGGTGCTGGTAAGATTCGCGAGTGTGATATTCAGTTCTGCAGTGGCTTTTGAAAGTGTCATCCTCTTATTTTTCGTCACAATTCTCCTTAGTGACCGTCTGCCACAATCACTCAGCACACACACTTTCGGCCGCGTTGTGATTTAGCGGAAAGCGTTTTTCCGCTTTCTCTGTATGCGGTATCAGTCTTCGATACTGTGTCTCTTGAAACGTAAACACCTCGTCTCCCTCAGTTACGGAAGTACCACCATAAGAGCACCAAAAATTTGTTCACTTTCGAATTCACTCATCTCCGACGTAACGTACTCACAACTGGACAGAACACTGTCCTGACCACTAAGGACACTTGCAACGTATTGGACACTGTACAGATGTCGCTCGCTTTCAAATTCAACAGCGCAACCTGCAGGCTTAATTAGCACCTGCGTTTATGTTCAGTCATGTATTTTTCGCCTCAACGGCCTCGCCGCAATGGAAATACAGGTTCCCGTCAGACCACTGAAGTTAAGCAGTGTCCAGCTTGGTTCAAATGGCTCTGAGTACTATGGTACTTAACATCTGAGGTCATCAGTCCCCCAGAACTACTTAAACCGAACCAACCTAAGGACATGACACACATTCATGCCCGTGGCCGGATTCGAACCTGTGACCGCAGCGGCAGCGCGGTTCCGGATTGAAGCGCCTAGAACCGCTCGGCCACAGCGGCCGGCTGTCCAGTTTGGCTAGCACTTGGATGGGTGACCGTCCGGGACTGCCGAGCGCTGTTGCTAAGCAGGCTGCACTCAGTCCTTGTGAGGACAGCTGAGGAGCTACTTGACTGAGAAGTAGCGGCTCCGGTCCGAAAGCTGACAACCACCTGGAGAGCGGTGTGCTGACCACATGCCTATCGTCTGAAGATGACACAGCGGTCGGTCGGTACCGTTGGGCATTGCGAGGCCTGTTCGGACGAAGTCATTAATGCGTTTCTCGTGGAATTTCTGTATTTTTACCCAATCATTGTACCTGTAAACAAACGCAAAATCCAATGCGTAGCTTTATTTTTTCGAGGTGATAATCAGTATTTCATGACTATCGTCGTATGTCCAATTTGTAAGGTAACGGGGGATAATATGGCCATACAGCAGCTTTGCTGGCAATGGAAATATCTGCTATGGAAAAATGGATGGGATGTGACAAGCACCAACACAAGTCAATACATTTGACTCATCTATCACTGATAAAGACAAGGCTGCATTCAGCAGTTTCAGATGGTTTAAATTACTTGGTTACATAATTGCGTATAATTACTGTACATGGCTTTGTACTTAAGTAAATAATGTAGGGTGTGCTTGTATGTGAGTTCTTGGATTTGCTGAATACTCAATCATTGAAATAGAAGTCACGAGAAAACGAGCTCTTCCAAGTAGCTCGTAATTTAAATTTAAAGCACAGCAGCACAAATATACACCGCTCGCCCGCTGCGGCCGGCTATGTGGTGATAAATGTATGTAAAATTATATAATGTATTCAGATTTAAGTATTTAAATCTTATAAAATTGTAAACGAATTGTGGCCACGTTTAGGAATTATTTTGATTAATTTAGTGTCACGTGACCCGACTCAGGACTGGGGATCTGAGCGTGAAAGTGGGGCTTTTGGTCGTTGTTCATTGTGGTGGTAAGTTCGGAGCGGCAAAGTGCCGCGAGTACAACAGTGTATGCGAATAAATTGTGAAGGAACAACGTGAAAGTGTGTAGGCGCGAGACAATAAACCATGTGTACTAGTGGCACCGATTATCATTTATTCAGATCGAATTTATTTGTGAACTTTAATATGCAGGGCCACAAAGTAAGAAGTGTTTTTTTTTTAAATAAATAAGTTTCAATCTGAACTTTTATAGTGTGCCTCATTTCGCGCAAGGTTGTGTTATAGACAGTTGTGTATTCAATTCACTGCTGTTCAAAGGCTAGCCAATATATGACTCAGTATTAGGGGCGCAAATGCAACCGTTCACTACCAATCCCCTTTGCAGATAGGTAGTGAATGAGCCTGAGTACAGCTGCAAATTCGAACGCAGCAGATGAATTTTGCTTTAAATGTAAGGTTTAGTTCGGTAATGAAATTAAAATTAAACACGTCATTACTTAATAAGCTGTAAAAAAGTAGTAAACTATCAGTCTTAATTATAACCCAAACAACAGTGTATGGAAAGACAGTTTGTGATGGCAGTATTGTTGCTGAACATACTCTTTATTCGGGGAAATAAAAACTGATATAGCTTATATAAGCAGCTAATCAAAGAAAACTTAGCGATAAAATAACAATAGAAAAAGAAACATCGACCATAGACACTTTATGTCTCAATTTGGCCTTATGTGTTATTTTTCCAGTTCTTAACTTCCGAAAACAGCCTAAAAGGAAGAAATTATCGTCGTCTGAGGAGCTGTGGAATAACAGAGTATTAACAGAGCTGGAATTTAATTCACAGCTTTTTTTCTTGTTATCGCACTTATCAGTGTTGATAGTTTGACTTGGCATATGACTGGCCTTGTTGGCATTTCTTTGACGTACTGAAGTAAAGAGATATGGGCAGGGTGTATGAACCTGACGGTGGGTTCCTGCTGGTTCTACAGGTAGGAAGAGGGATCGAGCACGAGTGACGAAGCGCTGAATGGGTGCCGTGTCGAAGGGAACCCCGCAGCTGCAACTCGTGAGGACGGGGACAGCGGAAGCACGCTCGCACACGTCTGTTTCGGGAGCGCTCGTCATTCATTATTTAGTCAGAGCTACTAAACATCCTAGCACTTTCTAGGTTTGGTTGTTTCTGGTACAACGTTGTTGACTGTAGCGTACTAGGGGCACAAGACACTGAGATTCATAACTACTCTTTCTGACATGAGAGCGATATGTTACTTTCAGGTACAGTCAGAGAAATTATAAAAATAACGTTCAAGATCTTCGATGAATATTGAGCCGTGCTGCGGCTCTCGTTGGTGTTGTTTGTAGGTTTCCGCCGTCTGTTGGAGGCCAGACCGTATCCCTTAGTTGGCGTGGTTGTGGTTGTTTGTCTTCTTCTCGTCTTGATTGGTGTCATTCGTTTCCCAAGCGTTGCCTGTCCGCTAGCGGCAGTAGCGGTGGTTATCGATATGTAGTAACTGTGCCATATCTTTGGGGCGACGTCGTTGTTTTTCCGCGTCGTGTGAGTGTGGCAGTTCGGGTGGGGACTCAGGAGGAGCCAGGTTTGTGCAGTGCATCAACACGCCGGGACCGCTGGTGGTTCGCATGGACTGCCGGCTGGAAGGGCTGTGGTCACGAGGGTGCACGACATCGTCGTAAACCAGATCCTGGAGGCTTTAACTTGACTGTATTTCAATTCAAGTAGAGAAACCTCCACCATTGTGATATCCCGCGATTCTCCAGTGACTTGGGTTCGTGTTGCTGCTTGTAGTGTCGCAGAGGTGAAGAGCAGCGAGTGGAGTGCCTGTGGAAAGCGGATCAGATTATCTTTCCTCGACTCCTTATTACTATTTACTGCGTTAAGCTTGTTAGAACTTGTTAAGTTCAACCAGCGGTATTTTTCCTGCCTGGTGGCCGCTAACGCCCCAGCCACCTGCCCTGGGCGTTAGTGTATGTAACGGCAGTGTACATTTCCTCGCCTTGCCGCTGCTGTCCGGTAAGGCGGGTAGTTTTCACAACTCTCTTGATTGTAGGCCGTTTGTGATTCTTCTAATCTGGTGGTAGTCGTTCCTTCCTCGGTCCGGGCGCTCTAAGCACAGTATTCTGGGGGCATAGTGCAGTCCGCCGGTTCCAGCTTTGGCGTGTTGTTCCATTCTTGCATTTGGTTTGTAGGACGTCAGGTTGGTTCAGCAAGATTATCATTAGTCATTCGTTAGACTGCCACTAGTTTGAGTTACCATCTTGTGAAGTGAATGCAACTCTTGGCTGCCTATCTCATCGCTCCCGAAGGTGTTTGTTGCCGGACATTCTCAGAGGTCGACTCCTGGAACACCACCTGTGACTGGTCCTTGTGTTTTATTATTTATTACCATACATTGTAATGCCTATATTAAAGGTTATGTATGTCTAGTTAATAGTTCCAGTCGCCTTCTGCAATAAATCTAGCAGTGTAAGGGTTGTGTTACAAGGTTACCATCACCTTATTTCACCCATTTGGTGGTCAGTTGCTTGTTTCCTTTAATTAACCTTTGATGTATTTTGCTGTTTTGCAGCAGGTTTCTAAATTTTTTGTATAATTGCCGTCCCTGGCGTGTAAGGCCTTCAGCCGTGATTGTGGTCATTTGCTTTGAAAAAAATTATTAGATATTTAGCAGTAAGCCTTAAAACCTTATTTACTGCTATTCCTGGCGTCTGATACCTTCTGCTCTGTTTGTGGGCACTTACCTTTTAATATTGTAATTGCAGCAGGTTTTTAAACATTCTTAATTTATTGCCATTCTTGGCGTGTAAGGACTTCGGCCGTGATCACAGTGGCTTGTTTTTCTTCTTTTTTTTGTTGATAGTATCTGTATCCGTATTTTATGGTGATTTGCTAAATTGCAACGCACAGAAAACGCTATTATTTACACAGTTGTTTATGCCTTCATTAATAACGTGTGATATTTTTTATTTATTGGTGAGTATGTTATTACCGTTTTAAAAATAAATGTGTGTAACTGTAAAAGGCAACCAATAGTAACTGGTTACGACCCCTTCCACGATCGTAACCGAATCCTGCCCTCTCTTGGCTACCAGGTTTGAAATATCTCACTAGAATTTATTTCCATTATGTAAGTTGAAAGCGGATGGGCAAGAAAGTAAAAGAAAGGTAAATAATGATACCAGTTGCACAGGGAATTTATGCGGAATCAGAGAGAGCGAGTGAAGATGTGTACCGGACCGGGACTCGAACGTGGGATCTCGTGGTTCGTAGTTAGTTGCTTTGACCACAGCGCCTCACAGACACGGTACTTACGAGGGTTGTCCAGAAAGTAAGTTCCGATAGGTCGCGAAATGGAAACCACACTGAAAATCAGAAACGTTTTATTTGCAACAGTTATGTACACCTTCCACCTGCTTCTCTACATAATCGCCGCTCCAACTTCGAGTGTTGTCGTAGTGTTAATCAACTTTCCAATATCCTCGTCATAGAAAGCGCCGCCTGTGATTTTGGCCAGTTATCTTCACTGGTCTGTAGCTCGTTGTCTGTGGAAAAATTTTGTCTTCGTGGCCAGCGGTTCTTGTGAGCAGAGATGAGACTCAGGGGGAGCCAATTACGGACTGTATTGTGGGTGATCAAACACTTCTCATCGGAAACGCTGCAGTAGCGTCTTCATTGCCCCTGCAGTGTGCGGCCGAGAATTGGCATGAAGAAGGGACTGCTCGACAGTTGTGTTATGTGGGCTGCAAGGCACAGGAGAAATCACGAACCACGCCCTCATACTTGGCTGGAGACGTTATTCCCTACGCATCTTTACGGTCACTCAAAACTGAAAAGAGCGACGCGACACGATCGACGGGCATAGTACACACACTGTCCAACACTTCTGTGCAAAGCTTTACCGGATTTTCCAAGCGGTTTCCATTTCGCGACTGATCGGAGCATACTTTCTGGACAACCCTCGTATAACAAACGCGCAGACATTCTCTGCACGCTCCTCGGATGACCCGCAGTCCCAACTAACGCCACATAACCTCAGTCGCCGTTCACGTCCTCCAGACTTCCTAACTTTAGATTCCCGGTGGAGGTCGAACGTAACTGTGCATCCGCACTGAAGGCGGTGGGTTCATTGCCCATAGAGGCGAAACAGTTATATGAATGCTAGATGCCTGCCTTGCGGACATATGCAGATTACGGTAAGCATTATGTCGTGGTGGCGTAGTGGTTAATATAACTGCCTAGTAGGCAGGAGATCCCGGGTTCGAGTGCCGGTCCAGCACACATTTTAACTAATCCCCGTTGATTCCGCATGAAGTCCGCACGCATATGATACTATTAGTTCCTTTCCTTTCCTTCCCTTTTTCCCATCTCTACCTTCAATTTCCTTAATATGTATCACAGCTGCGGGTTCCACGTGGAACAGACACCATGCATTCATATGATTATTTCTTTTAATAGAAACCAATCCTTTTTTGGAAACAATTGATTTGTGCTGTTTGAACCTTTCCTGTCGTAATAACTGCTTCACTGGTTCACGGATGTAGTGTCGGATGATGATGTGACAGCAGCACAATATTTCAACGAGATAGCTGCTCGTCATCTTCACGTTCTTACTGACGTGTTGCTGCAGTGGCTCGCCAATATACAGGGTGGTCCATTGATCGTGACCGGGCCAAATACCTCACGAAATAAGCTTCAAACGAAAAAAAATCGTGTAGCTTGCAGTGGAAAAACAGATGGCGCTATGGTTCGTCCGCTAGATGGTGCTACCATAGGTCAAACGGATATCAACTGCGTTTTTCTAAATAGGAGCCCCCATTTTTTATTACATATTCGAGTAGTTCATAAAGAAATATGAATGTTTAGTTGGACCACTTTTTTCGCTTTGTGATAGATAGCGCTGTAATAGTCACAAACATGTGGCTCAGAATTTTAGACGAACAGTTGGTAACAGGTATGTTTTTTAAATTAAAATACAGAACGTAGGTACGTTTGAACATTTAATTTCGGTTGTTCCAATGTGATACATGTACCTTTGTGAACTTATCATTTCTGAGAACGCATGCTGCTACAGCGTGATTACCTGTAAATACCACATTAATGTAATAAATGCTCAAAATGATGTCCGTCAACCTCAATGCATTTAACAATACGTGTAACGATATTCCACTCATCAGCGTGTAGTTCGCCTTCCGTAATGTTCGCACATGCATTCACAATGCGCTGACGCATATTGTCAGGCGTTGTCGGTGGATCACGATAGCAAATATCCTTCAATTTTCCCCACAAAAAGAAATCCTGGGACGTCAGACCCGGTGAACGTGCGGGCCATGGTATGGTGCTTCGACGACCAAACCACCTGTCATGAAATATGCTATTCGATACCGCTTCAACCGCACGCGAGCTGTGTGCTGGGCATCCATCGTGTTGGAAGTACATCGCCATTCTGTCATGCAGTGAAACATCTTGTGGTAACATCGGTAGAACATTACGTTGGAAATCAGCATACATTGCACCATTTAGATTGCCATCGATAAAATAGGGGCCAGTTATCCTTCCTCCAATAATGCCGCACCATACATTAACCCGCCAAGGTCGCTGATGTTCCACTTGTCGCAGTCATTGTGGATTTTCCGTTGCTCAATAGTGCATAGTATGCCGGTTTACGTTACCGCTATTGGTGAACGACGCTTCGTCGCTAAACAGAACGCGTGCAGAAAATCTGTCATCGTCCAGAAATTTCTCTTATGCCCAGTGGTAGAACTGTACACGACGTTCAAAGTCGACGCCATGCAATTCCTGGTGCATAGAAGTATGGTACGCGTGCAATCGTTGTTGATGTATCATTCTCAACACCGACGCTTTTAAGATTCCCGATTGTCGCGCAATTTGTCTGCTACTGATGTGCGGATTAGCCGCGACAGCAGCTAAAAGACCTACTTGGGCATAATCGCTTGTTGCAGGTCGTGGTTGACGTTTCACGTGTGGCTGAACACTTCCTGTTTCCTTAAATAACGTAACTATCCGGCGAACGGTCCGTACACTTGGACGATGTCGTCCAGGATACCGAGCAGCATACACAGCACACGCCCGTTGGGCATTTTGATCAGAATAGCCATACATCAACACGATATCGACCTTTTCCGCAATTGGTAAACGGTCCAGTTTAACACGGGTAATGTATCACGAAGCAAATACTGTCCGCACTGGCGGAATGTTACGTGATACCACGCACTTATACGTTTGTGACTATTACAGCACCATCTATCACAAAGCGGAAAAAGTGGTCCAACTAAATCATTCATATTTCTTTCGTACTACACGAATACGTAATATCCGTTTGACCTATGTCAGCGTCATCTAGCGGGTCAACCATAGCGCCATCTGGTTTCCCCCTTGAAGCTAGACCCAGTTTCGTTCTTTGTAGTTTTTTGGTTTGATGCTTATTTCGTGAGTTATTGGCCCTGTCACTATCAATGGACCACCCTGTATAAGCTGACTCGCTAGAAAAGCAAGCCATGGGAACCAGCATTGGTGGTACCAAGGCATCATCGGCCGCAGACGAACGAATCCGAGTCAGCACAGACAGGGACTCGGGGTGTGCACGCTTAAACTGAGCGCCAGCGCTCTGCCCGCGCGCGCAGTGGGCCGCCATTTGCGGCCGCGCTTTTCCCGCGTCGCGCATGCGGAGACCGTGGCCCGTTTCTCCAACAGGGGGCGCTGAATGTCGCCGTGCTCTATGTTGTTGTTGTTTTGGGGGAAGAGACCAAACAGCGAGGTCATCGGTCTCATCGGATTAGGGAAGGGCGGGAAAGGAAGTCGGCCGTGCCCTTTCAAAGGCACCATCCGGCATTTGCCTGGAGCGATTTTGGGAAATCACGGAAAACCTAAATCAGGATGGCCGGACGCGGGATTGAACCGTCGTCCTCCCGAATGTGAGTCCAGTGTGCTAACCACTGCGCCACCTCGCTCGGTGCCGTGCTCTATGATTCGTCTACGATAACTTCACAAAAAAAATGGTTCAAATGGCTCTGAGCACTGTGGGACTTAACATCTTAGGTCATCAGTCCCCTAGAACTTAGAACTACTTAAACCTAACTAACCTAAGGACATCACACACATCCATGCCCGAGGCAGGATTCAAAGCTGCGACCGTAGCAGTTGAGCGGTTCCGGACTGCAGCGCCTAGAACCGCGCGGCCACCGTGGCCGGCGATAACTTCATAATCCCTTTGCTTCCTGCGCTTTTCTAGCGAGTCAGTGGTCATATTGGCGAGCCATTGCAGCAACACGTGAGTAAGAACCTGAAGATGACGAGTAGGTGTCTCTCTGAAATATTGTGCAGCTTCCACAACATGATCCGACGCGACCCCCGTGAATCAATGAAGCAACAATAGATTTACTTATCAAGGGCAGTGTGCTATAATTGGCAGTTTCCTAATTATATGTGTGCTTGGAAAAAAAAGTTTCGCGAGCAGCAAAAGACGTCGAGTAAAATGACCTACCTTGACACGCTACTTTTCTGCTGTCATTCGTTTATTAAAGTAATACCACAAGCAGCCCTAATGCATTCAAGAAGTGCTTTTAGAAGTATAATGATTTTGGAACATTAATACGTTAATTCAAGTTATTAATAATATAATTACCCTTTTCCCTTCCGAACCATGCTAAGGTAGCAAGGTAGGCTCGCTTGCCTTCCTCCACAATACAGAGAACCGTACCACAGGCGCAACACACCGTGGGGGGTGGGGGGGGGGGGGTGGGGGGGGGGGAGGAGCGGTATCTGGCATTGGTTGAGAATGGAGTGCGACAGGGTTGTAGTCTGTCCATAACTCTAGTGAATTTGTGCATTAAACAAGCAATAAAGGACCCCATGAAAAAAATTTGACTCCATGATGCTTTGGGCAACCATATAGTGGTATTCCAGATCGCATTACTGCCAAGGATTATGTGACCACTTTGGCTGATCATATCAATCACGTTTTACAATATTTATGGTGATGATGTGTTCGAAGATGATAGGCCCCTGTTCACACACCTCGCATCGACTAGGACTGATTTTGCGAGCACGAGGATGAATTGCCGCATCTCCGATGACCACCATAGTCAGCAGGTATCATTATTATTGAGCCTTTGTGGCCTACTATTTTTCAGAAAGAATATTATAAAGATTCCAGTGAAAACCATGCAATGCCTGCATTTATCCATTCCGAAACGACATGGATCTCTTTTGAATGCCAATGGATTTCCTGCTCCGTATTAGGCATGGTATTGTATCGTGTTTCTGTTATTACTATGTTTTCCGTTCATCCCATGTACATGTCGGTCATTCTTTGAGGAAGACTCTGTACTCAAAGCCTTTTTTATCACCTCAGGTCACTAATGCATTTTGACAGCAGACGAAGGAAGATCACGCAGGTAAATGCTCCTTAAGATAGCCATTGTTAGCTACGCTTGTGCAACCTTTTCCGTTCTTGTGCTAGACAGTTTTTAGTTTCGAGATAACCTTCAGAATTTGTAGTGACAACGTGCTCATTTCACATTCTTCCTCTATAGAGAATTTTGTTTCTCTGGCTTGAAATGTTGTAGTCTCTTGTAAGCATTGGACAAAATGTTAGTCACCCCGCTGGAGACATGACGCACATACCGCGTAAAGCCGCCACTAGCGCTGATATCGGCCTCAATTCGGCGAGGAAGAGAGTCAGGAAGTTGATTCCTACGTTTCCTCTGCTGTTCCACCCAGTGACAGGCGTTTATCATGGGATGAAGTGCAGATGAGATAGCGGACCAACCGAAGTGCGGCAGAGTCTGAGTGTTCGTGAAGTCAGGAACGGATGCATGACAGCCTGTGAATAAGACTGTTGTAGTTTTGATACACGGAGCTGTCAACAGAATACTCATTATGAAGATGTCGAAGTAAAGGCCACACTTGGTCACCGTGATTGTAGGAGTAAACAACCTGGTTCTTGTTCATAGCAACCTGTATGAGTAGGCCCACGACGTGATACGGAAAACACCCCTGAACATCACAGAATCACCTCTGACCTATGAGGGGCAGTCAAATGAAAACCGAACACCGGCCTCAACGGGACAGTAGTACGGTTCCATTCAAAAGTAATTACCACACGCGTTAAGACATTTATCCCACTGGAAGACTAGATGATCAGCTCCTGTTTCGTACAACGCGGTCAACCGCTGAAGGATACACTACCGCACCCTCTCTTGTACTTTTTCGTCCAGCCGACACCCACGTCCATAAACGTCTTTCTTCAGGTCGCCAAATATATTAAAATTACACGTTGAAAGATCCGGGCTGTACTGTGGGTGTTGCAGTGTTTCCCAACCAAATAGCTGAGGCGTAGCCTTCGTGGAATTGGCAGTATGGGGGCGGTCCTTATCGTGCAGACAACATTCCTGGCCGTTTTTATTTTATGGCACGTCGCAGTTTCTGCAAAGTGTCTTCATAGCGCTGCGCACTGACTGTGGTTCCATGCTCGAGGAACTTGACGAGCAGTGGTTGTACGACAACGCCCGCCCCCACAGTGCCAATCGGACGAAGGCTACGCTTCGGCGATTTGGTTGAGAAACACTGCAGCATCCTCCGTACATTAAAATTCAACAAAACAGCCTCCATCGCAACTGATGTTTATTTTGGTTGGCAGCCTCTTTCAGTCTATAATTTAGACCACCTTCAGTCCATAAGCAACATGATGGCGGTTGGTGGCGGTGGACAGAGCAAGATCTGTAGAACACTTTGTAAAATATTATCCTCCGTACAGTCGGGATCTTTCACAGTGAGGTTTTCACATCTTTGGCGACCTGAAGAAAGGCTTGCATGGACGTCGGGTTCAGTCGGATCAGCAATGGCAACAGTCGGTGCGGTCGTGGATCCGTCAGCCGCCGACCGCTCTCTACGAACCATGAATTGATCGTCCCGTCTCCCAGTGGAGTAAGTGTCTTAACGCGTGTAGTCATTACATTTGAATGGAACCATTCCATGGTCCCGCTGTGACTGGTGTTCGATTTTCATTTGGCTGCTCCTTATAGATCGCAGCCCCACACTTAGCTGGTTAAACGCCTCACTAGGCCGTCGTTACACTCAACTCCTCGCATAATTTGAAAACAGACAAATTTGGAACTTTCAGACCCCACCGCATGCCTGTACTCAGCTACTGTACAGTTTCTGCATTGTTCTGTTGCACCAACGGCATTTTGTGAAGTACCCTACTGCAAATGTCAATTGCCCGTCGGTTAGGATCATTTTATGAACACTGTTCTTACGTCATGTTATATGGCTGCGGGTGGTTTACTGTTCCTTGTAGAAATGATGGATAGTCCACGCTGACGTACCAAATGGTTCAAATGGCTCGGAGCACTGTGGGACTTAACATCTGAGGTCATCAGTCACCTAGATCTTAGAACTACTTAAACCTAACTAACCTAAGGACATCACACACATCCATACCCGAGGCAGGATTCGAACCTGCGACTGTAGCGGTCGCGCGGTTCCAGACTGAAGCTCCTAGAACCGCTCGGGCACAGCGGTCGGCGCTGATGTACCAGCAGACCTGGCTACTTCAATCACACAGTGGTCATGGGTACATTCAAACACGGTATGTCACTCCTGTCATTTTGCAAAGTCTCCATGTCAATCCGTGCTACTGTGCCGATCCGACACAATCGACTAGCAAATATGCACCACTTCACTGCTTTGACTTCGTCACCAATGAGAAGTCACCTGGCAGCCTCCTACCATTTCCAAACCATCTACAATGCTCCAAACTGACCTGTGTGTTCTTTTAAGGTGATGACTAATCGTATGGGGGTTGAGCTTAGAATGGTACTTGAATTTGGATTCATTATTTGTTTTGTAACCAACAATTCGTTTGTATACAACATCTTTGTAATATCCATACAGCAGCTGTTCCTTTGTGAAACTTCATAAAGCTTTTTATCTTTCATTTGTTGATTTCATACCTGTTTTTCATTTCACGAATATTCCTGTCCTCTAGCAACGCTCCGTCTGTGTAACTGTCATATTCGTAACTGTTGTCACAGTGATTTAAGCCATTAACTTCTCATTTTCTTGTAATGAAAGATACAGTTTGCATTTTCCTTTTTCGACTTACACCCGAATTTAGTTTAGATGATACGAAGGCCGTTCTCAGAACCTGAGACACAGGGGCGTCTCATTAGTTTCGTATAACGGGGAGGGAGTGGAACAAAACAAAGCGTCACTAAATATCATTGAAATCTATGTTCATCAATATCCAAACATATTAATCCTACCAGTTTGTGATACTTGCCTGTTACTACATCTCACTTAGAGAACTAAATACTGAAACATGACTCCGCTAATAATACCAAATTTTGCAAGAGATGTGTGTATTACAACATCATTTTATTCAGTGGGACATGTGATGAAACTACAAACATGTACATAAAAATATTAGATTCGTACTTGAGCTTTAAGAGAATAATACCATTGATTTTCTTGACACAAGTATGAGGCATATCCCAAAATTAAGGTCCGGTGACCAATATTTAACAGATGGTAGGCCTGAATGAAGTTTCACGAATGACGCGCTGTATGCCGACTATTTAGGAAATTACTGCAGTGTTGGTTTGGTTCAGTAGTCGTTTGCCAGTCGGTGAGAGCAGATCGGAATGATCGAAACAATCGTAGATCCAGCCACTTGTGGAGTGCGCGGTGTGATTAGACTTTTGCTGGCGAAAGGATCTTCAGCTGCTGAAATCCATCGTTAGTTATACCTAGTATATGTACCTGAAATAATGAATGTCAAACAACTTCGGAAATGGACTCCAGAAATACAAAATGGCCGCACAAACGTTCACAATGAACAGCGGAGTGACATGTCCTGTATTGGGACCGACGACATCGTTGATCAGTTGAACGAAAAGCTAAGTGATCGGCGATTGACGATTAGTGGTCTAGCTGATGAATTCGGAAACGATGCTCGAACCTCTGTATACAGGATTGTCACTGAACAGCTTGATATCACAGAGTGTGTGCTAGATGGGTTTCAAAAATGCTCACTGATCAGCACAAAGAGCATAGAATAGATAGTGTCCGAACGCCATAGACGAGATGGAGATGATTTGTTTTCCTATTCTGTTATGGGCGACAGGCAGTTGATACCGTACATCAACGCACAATCCAAACAACAGTCATCGCAGTGGCGCCATTCAAGTTCAAGCAAACCAAAAAGTTTAGACATTTTCCGTCCTCGAACCGAAAAGTGATTGCTACTGTTTTTTGGGACGAAAAGGCGTTCTTTTGAATGATTTCACGGATCGTGGGTCAACAATTACAGTTGACGCATACTATGAAACACCAACCAAACTGAGAGGTACAATGGAAAATCGACGCCACGGGAATCTGTCGTCTGGCATAATCCTCCTTCATGCACGCCCCGACACCTCTGCCAAAAACCAAGGAGAAGATTGAAGATTTTCGTTGGGAACTTTTTGATCAGACTCCTTACAGTCCCGACCTTGCACGAAGCGACTATTTCCTCTTCTTGCATTTGAAAAAGTGGCTGGGTCGAAACTGATTTCTAAACGATGAACAACTCAAGGCTGGCGTTACCAACTGGTTCAGTTCCCAGGCGGCAGTCTTCTATGCAGAGGCGTTAAAAAAGCTGGTGTAGCGTCACAGCAAGTGTATAGATGTGATGTAGTAAAATATTACTGTCAATAAAAACATTTTCTCATGAGCTTATCTTTTTATGACTAAACGGACCTTAGTTTTTGAATACGACTCACACGTCTAAATAGAACCAGCAGCTGTCTTTAAAAGTTCACAGGCAGCCTAATAGGACAGACAACGCTATTCCAGAATAGTAATATTCCTCCGTAGCACAGTGAATGAAAAAACAGAACTTAAAAGCTCAAAATTTTTCACTAGTGTTAACATTAGTTTAATACAAGACTTGTAAATCGCGCCAGTGGTAAATAAATGATTACGTAGCTATTATTACCCAAAACGTCAATGCTGACAGTGTCGATAATCGATATCCTGATTCAAACTGCGTGTCAGCCACACTGCAGTAACATTGTGAATATTTATGTGCTGTTACAAAACAAGTTCTCCAGTGAAATTTAGGGAATTTTGCTGCAAGTTGCCTTATCGTCAGTTCTTATAGGTTGTGATGCAGTCGTGCCAGCAGGAAATGCGTGACAAATGAGCTTGGAATACTTGCATCGTATGTAAAACGTCTGACGTACAGACAGAGCTTTACATAATTAGTGGAACGTAGTATCGGATGCCAAAAATACTTTCCACACAAGCTGTATTCTACAACTCCATAGTCAATGAGATGTAGTTCAACATCGTAACGACAACAATACATAACACCTTTTGAAGTCACGTTCTCACCATCTCAACCTTCCGGACACCAGTCCATTATCTCATAAGAACGACTTCCTCATAATTACATGGTTTGTAAATTATCAGGTTCGTTAGACTATATCAATAACTTTGTTTCATGTTCATTTGAAACTCCAGCGCTACTGGAAGCTGAATTGATTTGCCTCTCTGTATGGCGGACAGGATGCGAGATAGCTTCACAATCATAATTTTCCTTCTAGGAGAGGTGGAGGAAAGGGAAGGGTTGGATGAAGCCAGCTGCCCTCCCGTGCCCTTCGCTGGGTACACACACTCAAGACAGAGTCCTTATTGTGGCTCATATCACACCCTCTGCTGTTCATGGTCATATCGTCTGCTGGTAAAAACTATTTTATATATTGTATGTGTCAATGTGTACACCCAAATGGAAATAGGTTTGCCATTTCCGTTTTATTTACCTTAAATAAGCAAGATGAACAGTGCAATCAAATCCGTACTTAATGGGGTTCACACAAGTGCATCTTGCAGGCATCTCTTTAAGCAGCTGGGAATATTAAGTACATTTTTATACACGGGTGAACATACTGTTAGGCTGTGCTCGTGGGAATGAGAGATGAGCTGCATGTTAAAAAAGAGCATGAATATGTTCGCTTGCCTAAATATTTGGAAAAATTTTTAAAGGTGCTGAGAAAGGGAGAATGAGGCAATTAGTACCCCACATTTAAGTCAGAGTCTTTTAAACAGGAGTGTATTCGCCTTTTTGTGCCCCGATAGGAGCATTTTTTCGCTGTAGGTGACATGATCGGAGGATGGAAAAAAGGTAGAATACCATCAGGTATAAATACTGGGCGAAATAAATTTATTAATACGATATTATTTGTTGATGACGAAGTTATCATACAAGACAGCGAAGATAAATTACAAATTTCATTACGTGAGCTGAATGAAATAAGCGCAAGCTACAATCTGACTATATCTATAAATAAATCTAAAACCATGGCATTTTAAGGGTTCACCAAGTACGAACAAAAATGGTCACAACAACAAATCGATAGACCAGCTGCCCATTTTAAATATTTAGCGTGTGACATACGAGGCCATGATAAAAGTAATGAGATTGCCTTTTTATCTAGGAAAGTTTTTATTTTTTATTTTTTTTTCCAAACAACAATATCGTCCCCAATTAAAGCAGTTATTTTCGGCAGTTATACACCCACGGGTCGTTATTCCCAGTCTTGGAAGCAGCGCAGAAAGGCTTCAACTGCTAGGGCCGTCAATATGTCGGTCAAATTCTTTTGAATGTTCTCCAGAGACCCATAATGATATCCTTTTAAGACTTTTTCAATTTATGGAAAAGAAGAAAGTCAGAAGGACTTAGAACAGGGGGTGTGAAACAGGTAAAAAATTCCGTGATGGAAGTGGTCGTGTGACATGGGGCGTTGTCATGACGCAGCATACACCTGTCTGCAAAGTCCGGTCTCACCTGACTCACCGCTTACTTGAGCCTTTCAAGACATCTTTATGCACTATATCCCTACTGTCAAAAAAGCGAATCGGCAGTATTTTGATCGTTGATTTGCTCATTTGCATTTTTGTCGAGGAGATCTGTAAGTGTACTAACCCTCACTTTGCCGTTTTGCCTCAGGATCGTGCTAAAAAAATTCCAGAATTCATCGCCTATGAGCACGACTGAACCATTCATGGCTATTGGCAATCCTTTCAAGAAGATCAACTCACACGTTCCTTCCATTGTCCCTCTGCTCCGTTGTGAGACTTTTCGGCACTACTTTGGCACAAACCTTTCCACATGTGCAACTCTTCCGTGAAAATCTGATTTACGGTGAAAGTGTTCGAGTTCGACAGGTCACCCATCATCCATATTGTTAACCGTCGGTCTGATCTCACAAGATCAGACACGCATTCGACGTTTTCGCCGGCTTCTGAAGGTCTCCCTGAGAGAGATTCGCCTTTAACGTGGTCTCGGCCTTCGCAAACTGATTTGTGCCAGCTAAAAGCTTATACTCTTGATAAGGAATGTTCTCCAAGAGCCTGTTTCAGCTTTTCGAAGATCACACTCATGGACTCCAAAAGCTTAACACAAAACGTGATTGCATAACGTTGCTCTAAATTTTGCTGTACCATTTTGGTAACACACAACAAAAAACACAACTTCACTGATGGCGCTCTCAAAAATCACATGACGGCTGTACGGAGCTGAAACTCTGACTGAGCATCTGGAAGGGATGAACACACCGGTATAAATAAGTAGAACAACACAGCGTTGCCAGATCGCTCACAGTGTTGTCATTTTCTCACACAGCTCGCACAATATTGCCAGAAACTGGGTGTGCTGTGAACACAGCCTCCTGCTCATCAGGAACTCCATGGGTGCACAGATTAGACTGGTGCGAAATGTATCACCCAAGATCATATAAAATAATACATTACCGCCATGAAACTAACGGGCTACTTGAAAAAACAACTGCCGCACACATCGGAAAACTTTACTTGATATGTTCCCGAACTCGTCAGGGAAACGCGCCAGTTTCTTATGGCCGCGATACCAGGGTTTCTGAGAGACATGAGTTTCTCCCGGCGCATACAATTTTCAAACAACTTACGGGAATTCAGCCAGGTATGGCCTTGAAAATGGGAGGATGTGCTCCCGCCGAAATATCGGCGGTCGCTGTTAATATTACCTGACTGAATTCCCGCAAGTTGTTTTGAGAACAGAATTTCCGAGTTGGACAATTTATTTTAACGGTTGCTGAATGAAAAAGTTTCATCTGGTAAAATAATATTTATTCAGACAATGTGCAGCATTACTCAGGATACATAAACGCCGAGGTTATAAGACAGCGAACGAATTTATATCGTTAAAGTAGAACAATGCTAAGGAAATGATTGGTTGTTAGGGTCACCATCAGCATGATGCTGGACAAACGATTAAGATGGTACCCAGACATATAAAGGACACGAAATACGTTTTCGATCATGACTGCAAAATTATGTAATTATCCTTAAAAAGGAGTATAAATCCGAACAGAGCACACAACAGATCAATGAATAAACGAAGAATCAAAAAGAATCATCACCAGACGGGTCAGCTCGAATGAATTTAGCTCGATGACGAAACGAAACGTGAGTGGATATGGAAAAGATCCCTTTTCAAGCAAGAATTACGTTGCAGAAAAATATGCTTCCTAGCGCGTGAGAGGCGTAGATCAAGTTATGACGACTAGATATAGAAACCGTGAAGAAACTGCTCTCCTTACCATATCGCAGATTCCGAAGTCGCGAGTGCACATTTCAAATGCGGTTCTTACTGTGACTACCGTCAAGGTCGCTGGGAGTAAGTGCGCTGAGGCGAACTGCAGCCGCTGCAAACTGTTGTTGGACTGAGCCGATGACACGTGATTGCGAATCGTGGATCTCATGTACTCCTGACTGGTGGCCGTGGATGCGAGTATGTTCCAAAGTGAGACTTCAAAGACTTGGCAGAAGACGAAAGTCAAGAACGCACTCGAGTGCGGAGTTCAGAGTAGAACCACCAAGGAGAAGTTAGAATCAGAAAACGAATGCCTCTCTCAATTTTGATAGCCTGCTTTCAGCCCTCAGAAAGGCAAGCGGCACAGTCTTTTTAAGGCAATCCCAGAGTGAGCCTAAGTGCTCTTCCAGCCAGGAATTTGGATGTCCATTCACCAGCTCCCATTTAAGGGTGTGTCCGCCAATGTGATACCTGTATATGGAAACGGGAAATGAGTGTCCCTCCGTCCCTACGTCCAGACTTGTCTGAAGGGAAATTCTGGAAATTTTGCCATGGTGAGGGCTAGCCTGGAAATTTCCAGGCACACGAGTGGCTATATACACTCCTGGAAATGGAAAAAAGAACACATTGACACCGGTGTGTCAGACCCACCATACTTGCTCCGGACACTGCGAGAGGGCTGTACAAGCAATGATTACACGCACGGCACAGCGGACACACCAGGAACCGCGGTGTTGGCCGTCGAATGGCGCTAGCTGCGCAGCATTTGTGCACCGCCGCCGTCAGTGTCAGCCAGTTTGCCGTGGCATACGGAGCTCCATCGCAGTCTTTAACACTGGTAGCATGCCGCGACAGCGTGGACGTGAACAGTATGTGCAGTTGACGGACTTTGAGCGAGGGCGTATAGTGGGCATGCGGGAGGCCGGGTGGACGTACCGCCGAATTGCTCAACACGTGGGGCGTGAGGTCTCCACAGTACATCGATGTTGTCGCCAGTGGTCGGCGGAAGGTGCACGTGCCCGTCGACCTGGGACCGGACCGCAGCGACGCACGGATGCACGCCAAGACCGTAGGATCCTACGCAGTGCCGTAGGGGACCGCACCGCCACTTCCCAGCAAATTAGGGACACTGTTGCTCCTGGGGTATCGGCGAGGACCATTCGCAACCGTCTCCATGAAGCTGGGCTACGGTCTCGCACACCGTTAGGCCGTCTTCCGCTCACGCCCCAACATCGTGCAGCCCGCCTCCAGTGGTGTCGCGACAGGCGTGAATGGAGGGACGAATGGAGACGTGTCGTCTTCAGCGATGAGAGTCGCTTCTGCCTTGGTGCCAATGATGGTCGTATGCGTGTTTGGCGCCGTGCAGGTGAGCGCCACAATCAGGACTGCATACGACCGAGGCACACAGGGCCAACACCCGGCATCATGGTGTGGGGAGCGATCTCCTACACTGGCCGTACACCACTGGTGATCGTCGAGGGGACACTGAATAGTGCACGGTACATCCAAACCGTCATCGAACCCATCGTTCTACCATTCCTAGACCGGCAAGGGAACTTGCTGTTCCAACAGGACAATGCACGTCCGCATGTATCCCGTGCCACCCAACGTGCTCTAGAAGGTGTAAGTCAACTACCCTGGCCAGCAAGATCTCCGGATCTGTCCCCCATTGAGCATGTTTGGGACTGGATGAAGCGTCGTCTCACGCGGACTGCACGTCCAGCACGAACGCTGGTCCAACTGAGGCGCCAGGTGGAAATGGCATGGCAAGCCGTTCCACAGGACTACATCCAGCATCTCTACGATCGTCTCCATGGGAGAATAGCAGCCTGCATTGCTGCGAAAGGTGGATATACACTGTACTACTGCCGACATTGTGCATGCTCTGTTGCCTGTGTCTATGTGCCTGTGGTTCTGTCAGTGTGATCATGTGATGTATCTGACCCCAGGAATGTGTCAATAAAGTTTCCCCTTCCTGGGACAATGAATTCACGGTGTTCTTATTTCAATTTCCAGGAGTGTATTTTGCCTGACGAAACGTGTCTGCAGAACTCACACAGCAGGATTACGACTAGTGGACGTCTGGCGACTCCACTTACTAACTTCTCCCACCAACGGTTTCTCGTTCTGCTATTGAGTGCACCAGTCTTCCTTTCCGCCACTACATATATATCACAGAATTTCAGCCATTTTCTGTGCCCAGTCTCCTTGCGACCCGCGGCCCGATTTCGATACGGTAAAATGATAATTATCGCTTGTTTGGGGGTTTCCTAACAAACTGCCCATGAACTAATGAAGTTTTTTGGAAACGGAAGACGGCACTTATAGATAAATCCCCAGACAATATAATCTACATCTGCATGGATGCTCTGCAAATCACACATAAGTGCCTGGCAGAGGCTTCTTCGAACCACCTTCACAATAACGCTCTATTATTCCACTCGCGAACAGCGCGCGGGAAAGAACAAACAGTTATATCTTTCCGTACGAACGCTGATTTCCCTTATCGTGGTGATCGTTTCTCCAACAAAATATGTTCACATTCGGAGGAGAAGGTTGGGAACTGAAATTTCGTGAGAAGATTCCGCCGCAACGAAAAACACCTTTGTTTTAATGATGTCCACCCCAAATCCTGTATCTTGTCCTTGACACTCTTTCTCCTACTTTGGGATAGTATAAAACATGATGCTCTTCTATGAACTTTGTCGATGTACTCCGTTAATCCTATCCTCTGAGTATCCCAGACCGCGCAGCAGTAATCCAAAAAGGACGGACAAGCGTAGTGTAGTCAATCTCTTTAGTAGATTTGTTACATTTTCTAAGTATTCTGCCAATGAAACGCAATCCTTGGTTTGCCTTCCCCACAACATTTTCTGTGTGTTCTTTCCTATTTAAGTTCGTAATTCCTAGGTATTTATTTGAATTTATGGCCATTAGATTTGACTGATTTACCAAGTAACCGGAGTTTAACGGATTCCTTTTAGCACTTACGTGGATGCCCTCACATTTTTCATTATTTAGGGTCAATTGCCTTTTCGCACCATACTAATATCTTCTATAAATCGTTTTGCAGTTTGTTTTGATCTTCTGACGACTTTACTAGACAATAAACGACAGCATTATCTGAAAACAACGTAAGATGGTTGCTTATATTGTCCCCTAAATCGTTTATATAGATAAGTAACAGAAGGGGACCTCTTACACTACTTTGGCAAACGTCAGAAATCACTCGACGACTTTCCGTCAGTTACTACTAACTATGACCTCTCTGACAGGAAATCAAGAATCCAGTCACATAACAGACACAATATTCCACAGGCATACAATTTCGCTACAAGCCTCTTTTGTGGTACAGTGTCAACAGCCTTCTGGAAATATCGAAACACGGAATCAATTTGAAATCCCCTGTCAACAGCGCTCAACACTTCGTGTGAGTAAAGAACTCATTGTGTTTTAGAAGAACGACGTTTTCTAAATCTGTATTGACTGTGTGTCAATAGACCGTTCTCTTCGAGGTTATTCATAATGTTCGAACACAACACTTGTTCCCAAATGCTGCTGTATATCGACGTTAATGATATGGGCCTGTAATTCAGTCGATTACTCCAACTACGTTTCTTGAATGTTGGTGTGACCTGTGCAACTACCCAATCTTTGGGTACGGATATTTCGTTTAGCGAGCGGTTCTGTTCGATTGTTAAGTACGGAGCTATTACATCAGCATACGCTGAACGAAACCTAATTGGTATATAGTCTGGACTGGAAGACTCGCTTTTATTAAGTGATTTAAGTTGATTCACTATTTCGAGGATATCTAAGTTCCTCATGGCGGCAGCTCTTTGTGATTTTAATTATGGAATATTTACTTCGTCTTCTTTGGTGAAGGAATTTCGGAAGGCTGTGTTTAGTAGCCGGCCGGGATGACCGAGCGGTTCTAGGCGCTCCAGTCTGGAATCGCGCGACCGCTACGGTCGCAGGTTCGAATCCTGCCACGGGGATGGATGTGTGTGATGTCCTTAGGTTAGTTAGGTTTAAGTAGTTCTAAGTTCTAGGGGACAGATGACCTCAGAAGTTAAGTCCCATAGTGCTCAGAGCCATTTGAACCATTTTTTGTGTCTACTAACTCTGCTTTAGTAATACTGTTGTCAATAGTATTTCGATTGCTATCGCTCAGAGGAGGTATTGATTGTGTCTTGCCACTAGCATACTTTACATACGAGCAAAATCTCTTTGGATTTTCTGTCAGGTTTCGAGACAAAGTTTCGTTGTGGAAACTATTATAAGCATCTCGCATTCAAGTTCGCGGAAATTTCGAACTTCTGTGAAAGATCGCCAATGTTGGAGATTTTGCGTTCGTTTAAATTTGGCACCTTTTTCTCGTTGTTTCTGCAACAGTGTTCTGACCCGATTTATGTACCAAGGATGATCACCTTCTTCGTTAGTTATTTTATTTGGTATAAATCTCTCAATTGCCGTCGACACTATTTCTTCGAATAATGTTAAAATTTGAGCAATTTGCTGCGATTATTTATTATTTGGGGTAATTTCGCACGTTTGTATCTCGGAAACAGATAAAGATATCAGAAAAATATTCAAGGTTGTTCGAGAGGAATAGGTCATCTTTTCTTAATTCAAATTCATTCTCCATGTTTCCTTTGCGAAGTGAGAATAATGATTCAGATTTAGTTGTGATGGGTGTGCGTAGACTGTAGTGAGGTGTAGCGTCGCGTCTGTGTAGTTTATGAAAAGGAGGGAGAGGATGAAACGTAGTGTCGACATCAAGCCTACTTCACCCAAATAGCACCAAGGGGAACGTCAAGTTTTACGCTCCCATCGGGTGGACGCACCAACATCAACAGCGTCAAGCCCGGCGTCTGCGGGGTCTTTCGGATTTAACGCACGCCACTGGCGTTTAGTCCAGTAGCCAGAAAGTTTACGCCACCTCCTCTCCTCTCCTAGCTGTCCAAATAGCGGTAATGAGATTTGCTTCTACAGCTAATGGAATCAGCTACTGTCCTCGCAAACTACTAGTAAGTTGACATTCGGCGTAGTACCTGATAGAAGCGACCGTAAATGGTAAATGACTTTACTGTCGCTCCCATTAGTCAAAGCGCTGTCTGTCAACTTAGTTTACGCGGACAGTACATCCTCCTCAAACGATTCCGTAGCAGTGAATAACTGACCTTAACTACAATTAGCAGAACGAAACAAACGGGTAGCCGTAAGCAACGCGAGTATTGGAGGTTGATACGTAGGCTAAGAGAAGATGGCTCAGCATTGATCCTTTTCTTGTAAATTGATAGGAACGAAACGAAAAAGAATTTTAGATAACACTTGTAACATACATCACATATAACACACGTTTCTACTGAAACGTGTTAATAGTAAAAAATAAAATGAACAGAACAACTTAAAATATTTTTTGAATCACGTTCTGTGTCGTACGATGAGGGAAGAGCTAATATGGAACACACTGTGAAACACAAAATTTTGTACTGAATGCCTTTCTTTCAGTGTCGCCTTTTTCGCTATGCGAGACGCTGTGTAGTCTCATTGTTCGATTATTAGGCGTCAGGTTAGTTCTTGCATTCTTTCATTATTCCCCTCATAATCTTTAGTCTCAAACAAATTGGGAAGATTTAGACGAATGCGAATTGACTGGTGGACAACTGTTCCCATGTAGAAGCTACACTCATTTAAATAATTGTAAGCTTGTTCCGCATATTTTCACTACCACAGCTGATGATATTTTACGATACAGGCTATGTAAATCACCAAATCAGCTGCTATTAATAAAATTTAATGTTACGTAACGTTTGTGTTTCCCGAACATCATCAGTTGGGCAGTATCTGGAGGAAGGAATAAAGGAAAACCGTGTTTAATGTCCCGTCGACGACGAGATGTCTAGAGACGCACCTCAGACTCAGACTGGAAGGATACGAAAGAAATTGGCAGAGTCCATGCAAAGAAATGATAACGGTATTCGCTTCAAGCGATATAGGGAAATCACGGAAATCCTAATTCGAGATGTCCGGTGGATGGGGAGTGGGGGGTGCGGGTGGGGGTGGGGGGGATTTGAATCCCGGTCTTCCCGAATACGATTCAGTTATCTCCTCACTGTGCACTATCTGGCTCGGCACCGTCTTTGGAATCTCATGGAGCGGTTTATCACATACACTGTCTGATGAAAAGCGTATGGAGAACTATTAGTGGACATTAATAAGGGGTGTGTTCACCCTTCGCCTTTATGACAGCTCGAACTGTGCTGAGGACAGTTTCGTTGAGGTGTCTCAATGGATGTGGAGGAATGGCAGCCCATTCTTCCTCAAGAGCCGGAAGCAGAGAAGGCAGCGATGTTGGACGATGGAGTCTGGAGTGAAATCGGCGTTCGAACTCATCCAAGAGGTGTTCACATCGGACCTATGGCAGGCCAGTCCGTTAAGGCAACGTTATTGTCCAAAAAGCGTTGCCTAATAGGTGCTGCTTTACGACAGGGTGCATTGTCATACTGATACAGTCACCGCCTCTGAACTGTTGCTCTCCTGTGCGCAGAACACAGCGCTGTAAAGTGTGTTCATATTCTTCCGCATTTAGCGTTCATGTGCAGTAAGGGGACCACACGCTAACAACGAAAAACACCACCCACACCGTAACAGCACCTCCTCCGCATTTCACTGTTGGTGCTACACACTGGCAGGTAACGTCCTCCAGATCTTCATCAGACCCAAACCCTCCCATCGGATTGTCGCAGGATATGCATGATTCGGCACTGAAAATCACCCGTTTCCAGTCACCCACTACGCAGTGGCGTCGCTCTTTACCTAAAGCGTCACTTAGTATTAAATACAGAAATATGTGACTTATGAGGAGCTGTTCCATCTCTGTACCCCATTCCTTTTACCCCCGCACGCTCAAACACTGTGCTAGCTGGGCCGCTGGTAGCTCTTTGGAAATCCCGAATAATTTCTTCCACTGATTTTATGTGATTGTTTACAACCACCCTCCGCAGTGCCTTTCGGTGTCTGTCCGTCAGCTTGGGAGGTCTGGTCTCGGTTTGCCTTCGCGTTTTCACGAGACGCTCACATCACCAACAGTTGACTTTGACAGCTGTAGAAGGGTTGGAATGTCGCTGATTGATTTGTTACGCAGCTGGCTCCTGATGGCTTTGTTACTCAGGTGGCTCCTGATGGATTTGCTACTCGGTTGACATCCAATGACGAGTTCACGTTCGAAGTCACCAAGCTCCCCTGACCGACCTGTCCTGCTGTTGCTGCTTTTCTGCTGGCAACACAGTACTTGTACTCCCTGCTTCCTTTTGTATTGGCTAATCCGCTTCTTTTCACATGTATTGATCAATCTCATATTGTGTAGGAGCGCTTAGATACTCTTGACCAGACGGTGTACTAGTACAGTACAGTACAGCACAGCACATGTAGCTGATGATGCAACCTCATCAAGGAAGAACAATACTGTAACGTCATAACGAATACTAAAGAGCAGATGAATCGAGTACTCGGCGTGCTTGTACAACCGACCTAACTGCTCGTTCATTTCAAACAATGGATCAACTCGCACCCGATAACTGTAATCATTGATTCGTTTTGTGACTCTTAGATGATCTGACCTTTAGTTCAAACAGAAGCAAGTGGAGAACTATTTTAATATTATGTGGTGTAACGGCGAAACTGAGGTTTCTTCAAATCTCTGTAGCACGTCTGTATTCGCATACACCTTGAAATCGTGATCTCGAAAGAAACTAGTGTTCTGATGATGCAGAGCACAATTTGGAAATCTCGTGGACACCTCATGAGTGTACGATTACTGATCTTAAAGAGTAACTCTTTCCAGTGCGATACAAGTGAGCTTTAATTTCGTAACTCTATCTTGTACATAGTGATTACGCAAGGCGCTTTGCCGGTTTGTTTACGTTGAAAATGTCGTTGTCATTCTGATGTTCCGGACTAAATGCTTTTCAGAATTGCAACTCGGGGAATATTATACATCGGAAATTAATATCATATCTTCTTCGTAGGCGTACTCCATCTAGTCCATTAAAATCTTCACCTGAATCCAAACCATACGGTGCACATGACGTTACACATTGAGAGAGAGAAAACAACTGAGGTAGGGAATACGTTTGTGCTATGGAAGACGGAGGAGTTTTATTTTAGGGACTTTGTTCTCTTCCAGTTTTTGAAATAATTGCAGTAATAATAAAATGACTAACGACTGACAACCGCATGCCATTAACAAAATAGCGTGAACGACTGATCCTCAAGGATAGCTACGTATAATAGGTACACAGCTGAGCAGTAAGCACACTCCTTAAAAAGAAAGAAGATATTAACAATTCAGACATAGCACCTCCATCTCAGTGGTCAAAATAGCAGAAGAAATGGTATTCGACAACTGGTCACTGTTTCGCATAGAGAGAATATCGTTTTCGCGTGACACCTTCCTCCCGCTATAACCTCAGATACTATCGTCTTGGTATTGTAATCGAGTCGACATTCATTTACAAATGGAGAGAGTTATCTAGGCAATCGCAGTGCCCATATGAAACCGGTCGATCGCACCGCTCACACACGAGGCCGAGCAGCCGTCGCAGCCCCCCGTCTTTCCTGGGGGGGAAGCCAATTAAAAACTTGCATGTATAAGCGAAACAGCGCGGAAGGGAGCCTCTGGCGTCTGGGCGCCTCCTATCGATTCTGGCCAGGCCATACTCCAGCCACTGACTGCGCTTTCTGACTGTTTTCTGTACCCACGTGCACGTCTACTTCTTTATGCTTTGCCAGTTTTTTCATGGTTCATTAATTTCTCGTGAGCACAGGACGGCTGTTGAAGAACTCTGTTCTTTACCGCAAATGTCCCAGCAGCCTGGGAGGGTGGCAGCGGGATTCCCACATGTAAATACACTGCCTCAGGAAAAACGTAAAGCGTCTAAAAGCGGGAGGGGGGGGGGGGGGAGGAAACTAAATGAAACGTCATGGGTAGAGAGAGTTTGTGATGCTATTTCAGTGATTACAAAATTGAGTCAGATTTTCAAAGAATTTGGTAGTTTATCATAGTATGACGTTGTAATAGCTCTGCCCTGGATGCATGCTCTGACTCGGTTGCTAAGGGCGACATAAAGACGTATCATCTTCTGGGGCAGGCTGGCCCACAACTGTTGTATCTGGCCCTTCATATGCTGCATACTGGCATTCTGACGGAGATGACGTCCGAGCTGGTCCCACACAGGTTCTATCAGGGACGGATCTAGGGATCGTACTGGTCACTGGAATACGTCAGCATCACGCAGATAGTCCATAGACAAGTGCAGTATGTGGACGAGCACTGTCCTCTTGAAAAACGGCAGCATGGTATTGTCGCATGCAATGTAACACATGAGGATGCAGGGAGTTCGTGACGTACCGTTGCACAGCCAGAGGTCCATTTATCATTACCAGCAGTGACCTGAAATCAATCCTGTTGGCTTCCAACGTCATGGCGCCAGAAGTGGAGTAAGACCGCTGCGCCTCTCCAAAACATTCGAAGAATGGGACCCTCATTCTACACTCATGCTCATAAATTAAGGAAAATTGCAGAACGTGGTACCACATAACGTGGCACTACACAAAACTGGCGCTAATAGCATAAGCACATATGGAACACACACGACACAGATCTGTAAGTCCACGGTATGGGTAATAAGGTGAGAAAACCGTCCCGAAACACATGTGCTATAAAACGCCGCTGCTTCCTGCGCATCTACCCCGACATCAATATGGGATATGATCGCCATGCACATGTACACAGGCGGCACAACGGGTTGACATACTCTGGATCAGGTAGTCGAGCAGCTGCTAGGGTAAGGCCTCCCATTCTTGCACCAGTGCCTGTCGGAGCTCCTGAAGTGTCGTAGGGGTTTGAAGACGTGCAGCGATACGTCGACCGAGAGCATCCCAGACGTGCTCGATGGGGTTTGGGTCTGGAGAACAGGCAGGCAACTCCATTCGCCTGATATCTTCTGTTTCAAGGTACTCCTCCACGAGGGCAGCTCGGTGCGGCCGTGCGTTATCATCCATCGGGAGGAAAGTGGGACCCATTGCACCCCTGAAAAGGCGGACATACTGGTGCAAAATGACATCCCGATACACCTGACCTGTTACAGTTCCTCTGTCAAACACATGCAGGGGTGCACGTGCACCAATCATAATCCCATCCCACACCATGAAACCACGACCACCATACAGGTCCCTTTCAAGGACATTAAGGGGTTGGTATCTGGTTCCTCGTTCACGCCAGATGAAAACCCGGCGAGAATCACTGTTCAGACTGTACCTGGACTCGTCAATGAACATAACCTGGGACCACTGTTCCATTGACGATGTGCTGTGTTCTTGACACCAGGCTTTACGGGCTCCTCTGTGACCGGTGTCGGTGGAATGTACCTTGCAGGTCTCCGGGCGAATAACCCATGTCTGTTCAGTCGTCTGTAGACTGTGCTTCTGGAGACAACTGTTCCAGTGGCTGTGGTAAGGTCCCGAGCAAGGCTACCTGCAGTACTCCGTGGCCGTCTGCGGGCGCTGGTAGCGAGATATCGGTCTTCTGGTGGTGTTTTACACTGTGGACGTCCCGTGCTGTAGCGCCTGGACACGTTTCCTGTCTGCTGGAATCGTTGCCATTATCTTGAGATCACACTTTGCGGCACACGAAAGGCCCGTGCTACGACCTACTGTGTTTGACCAGTCTCCAGTCGCCCGAGTATTCTACCCCTCATAACGTCATCAATACGTGTTCTTAGAGCCATTTTCAAGACACAGTCACTATTAGCACGTCTGAAAACGTCTGCACTGTACTCTGACATGCACCAACACACCTCGGCGTATGTGGACTGCTGCCATCCCCACCGTGCGACGACCGCAGGTCAAATGCCCCGCATAGTCATACGCCGAGGTGATTTAAACCCGCAAACCGCCCACCAGGGCATTGTTTCACCACGTATCAGCATTATCCTTAATTTATGAGCGTGAGTGTAGATCGTCGCCAGACTCGTTGGCAATGGTCTCACGGTAGTACAGAACTTCGATTATTCACTGAACACAATGCGGCATTATCCATCAGCAGCCTCTGAACATGGCAACCAATCTAAACGCGGCTACTTGTGTTGTGCTAAGTGCAGCCTAAGCCTGCGACGATAATTCCGTAGTCTGGCGCAGGTCGATACAGAGCGTTGCAGCAAGTCCCTTATTTGTTTTCTGGTGGCTGAGGAGGATATGAAGGGGTTACAATGGCGATCCTCCCTTGTGGTGGTCAGGCATGGTCGACTGGAATCTTGATTCGAGTATCCAGCCCTCATGTTTCCATGCAACCAACATGGGGCCACTCTCACTTACAAACGCCCCACAAATCTGGATATTGCCGTATTCGACCAACCGGCCAGACATCCACAATGAGGCCCCATTTAAACAGTGCCAGGTGATCAGAGAGTTACACTGTTATGCGGCAACTTCTGACGCTGTTTACGCACCTCACGTACCCGGTAAAAACGTTAAACACGAACAACTTTAATGCACTCTAGTGGCCGGTCTACCTGTCGCAGGTAATTGCAACTCTAATTATTTACATATCCGCCGATGGCGTGTACGAAGTTACATGACATCCAACAATATCTTTCGATTAGTTCACTTTTCTGTCAGGCAGTGTAGTTGGGAGGGTCTTTCCAGTTCGGGATTCGCCTGATAACGAAGAGAAATCTCAGTAAAAACGTGATCTCAACCGAGAATGGGACATATTTTTAATTTATTTCTGAATCACTGTTCCGGAGTGTGTGTGTGTGTGTGTGTGTGTGTGTGTGTGTGTGTGTGTGTCGGTTTACGCTTACATGCAATACTATTCGGGTACATAGTATACGAGCATTATTAGATGCTTCCTCTTGCTCCGCTTCCGAAAGATGCGTACAAACTCTTGTCTGTGCCCGTCTATTTACACCTAACCGTTTCCAGTTTCACGAATGTGGCTGTTAGACTGTCTGGTTGCGAGTTGTGGTGAAATATCTTTTCCCTCCTCTTGGAAGGGAAGGCCTTGGAGCTTCGTTATGACACCTAGGCTTCTATAAGTGCCGTTTGAGCTTATTGAATGTATTCTCTAGACTTCCTAACTAGAATGTGAAGCAACGGATGCATTACGTGTCTCAGTTACATCCTTCAGCAGAGGAATATATTGAATAACTGGTGCAGTTGTTACATGAAGTCACAGAAGAAAGTTTGCTCTCTTCCAATACGTGAAGTTTCCAGAACCCCGTAAAGTTCCCGTGTTTTCGAGGAGAGAAGTGCATAACAAATTTCATTTCGCCTTATTGCTAGAGAAATTGCTCCGGAGAGATCTCTGACACGTGTCTGCGACGCTAGAATGACTTCTTAGAAACGACAGAGGAAAACATCTTGAATATTTTACCCATAACGCGGAAAATTTGTTCGTGGAACTTTTTTGCGGCTCGAAAGTTTTTAACGTTTTCTATGATCACTTTTATTCCCAATTTATCAGTGTTTTTTCCCTTTGTTTCGTATCGCATTCAACATACGCTTACTTTCAACTACCTTCGTCCAATGGTATGACTGTTGTTTGGACATTGTATTGTGATTGTTTATCGAAATACGTTCATAGTTACGAATATTAACAGAAAGTTCGTGTAAACCGCCAGCTTCTGTCATCAAAAAAATTCTGCATTTTTTTAGATTAAAACTGAGCAACAAATGATCGTCAGCGAAATTGTTTTTGTTTCACTAAAAGAGAAATGATAATAAATTGATAAATAGCCCAGTTTAAAAGGAGGTGAAATAGCTTTAGTAATTCAACATCTGATATTAATGAGGCTACATATTTTCACAAAAATGCTTCCTTATTGTACCTTCCATCGTCTTGTACACATGTACATTGCGAACATTATTCCAATATTTGGCTTTCTTCACAAGTAATGACTACACTTTTTCTTCCGTTCGGTAACTTCATGTCATTTGATGGATCCCTCAGCGAACATGATTTCAATATTACGTTTGTAATGCGAATCAACCCTCATTCGTTAAAAATGAACGACACGGGACTATTCAAAACTCGTATCTTGGCTATTAAGTCTTGCTATCGATAAATGATAATGTAGGAATTACTATAGCCATCCAGTCGTGAGATATTACTCGCATATGGCAGGAAGACAATTAAAAAAGAGCCGTGATTTCAAACATCAAAACGTCAGTCAGCCGCTGGCGTGCCCAAAGGGCTACCTGCTGCCAATCGATTACTGTCTCGCTGCCTACCGAAGACAACACTGTATGTCAATGTGGAGCGACACGTGCTTAGCACAACGCTATTCCTGCTATTAATATCAACTTTGGTACCGTAGCACCTACTTCTCCTTTAAGTAGACCCTGCGTTATCCTGAATGCACTCCGAACCCACTCTTTCGAATATGAGAAGCGCTTTGACAATTCTGAGAATTAGACCACGTCTCCCTGCGCAGTTGACTGCAATGTTGACTGGAAAAGCAACGACACTGCTGACATTAAAACTGCGACACCAGGAAGGATATCAGATAATTAAACTGTGCATATCAGAGATGGGTCGTTCCTCACCAAGATGAACGGAAGGAGCGAGGAACTAATTCTAAGGAACGGTCTTTCATAGTTTACTTCGGTTGCGGCTTTCTAGTTATAGTTCCCGGGAACGGGAAACGGTCGGTCTCGTTCCCGCAACAGCACGTCGGCCGGTCTCGTTCCAGCCTCGGTCTCGTTCCCGTCTGTCTCGGTCTCGCTCGGCCGGACTCGTACTTCTCCGCGTGGCCACTCGTCGCAGTCCCACTGCCGACTGCTCCTAGTTAGTTCAGTATCGAGTTGTTGTTCGTTTCGTTCGCTTCGAAAGAGCATTCTAGATCTGTTTCAAACCTTTTTTGAACTCTGGACTTCTGGTTCTTTTCGTATTCTATTCAGCGTCCACGACCGGTAATTAAAATGTATTTTACAATTACGTAAATTACATAAAAATTACGTGGTATGTAATACGTCTTTTCAGGTAACAAAACGGCGTATCAGCTTTCTTCACTGTTTCGACAAACAGCAGAAGAAATATTTGTAAAAAGCAAGATTTTTTTGTTATTACACATGCAAAGGACGTCGAGACGGCACACACGAGTGGCCATTTTCCGTCGTTTTTTGATCCAAGGTAAAAGAGCATGTTCATTGTTATGGGAGGCAGACCGACATACAATCGAATGCAGCCAGCTCTTCGTAATCGTGTGCATGGTGTCGCATTTTGCTGAGAGAACATGATAACTCCTACCACATTATTTCAGTTTCCCGAGTACGAAACTGCTGCCGGCCAGAGTGGCCGAGCGGTTGTAGGCGCTTCAGTCCGGAACCGCTCGACCGCTACGGTCGCAGGTTCGAATCCTGCCTCGGGCATGGATGTGTGTGATGTCCTTAGGTTAGTTAGGTTTAAGTAGTTCTAAGTTCTAGTGGACTGATGACCTCAGATGTTAAGTCCCATAGTGCTCAGAGCCATTTTGAACCATTTTGATCTAAACTGCTCATAGTCGCTTACCAATCGTCATCTCTTGTTTCGAAATTGTTTGCATTAACTTATTTGTTATTTCTTCACTGCCTAATTATTACATGTTTATCTGTTCTGCTCGTAGCGGTCAACAAATCGTGCGTAATTGATGAGCAGTCTGTACTCAGGGCCGGTTTCTCGTGCGCCATCTTATATTATTTCACTACAATCAGCCACATAACGCTACAGTTGGCCAACGAGATGTTTTGCAGAACCACGGAAATTATAAGTGCGTAATAATTCTGTTATGAATAAAAACTCTGTACTCTAGGGGTGAGGCAAATGCCCCCTTTCTGCGCCTTCCATCTTCAGTCACCTATGCTAGTAATTTTCAGTTTTTCATAAGAACCATATAACAAGCACAGTGAACGGTGAACGAGTAAAAATGAACGGTTCCCAAAAAAGAGTAATCACCAGTGAACTAGTTCCCAAGGATGAACGAGTCTGTGCGGCTGATCCCGGCGGAGGTTCGAGTCCTCCCTCGGGCATCGGTGTGTGTGGTTGTCCTTAGGATAATTTAGGTTAAGTAGTGTGTAAGCTTAGGGCCTGATGACCTTAGCAGTTAAGTACCGTATGATTTCACACACATTTGAACATTTGATGAACGAGTTTGCTCATCTCTTGTGCATATGCGGTAAAGAAGGAAGAATATATTGTAAAATTTGTTGGTAATATGAGGCTATACTGTTGTGCAAAACTTAAAGACGAAAGCAACTTTCACATGACGTGTCACTGCCAACCAACATAGTACAATGGAACTTGGAACATACATAGAAACAACTGCTTTAGTATAGCACACAGCGTAAATGAAAGAAATAAGCAATGAGACGAACAGAAATGACACTCTTATTCATAAATAATAATTACACGACTCATGGTTCTCTCCTAGACATTACAAAGGCGGGACGTAGATCTACACAGGATAAGTGATAACGGCGGACTGCAGTTCGTCTCCCCAACGCATTCCACACGTTCTCGATGGGCTGAAGTTGGGGAACGGCCAGGCCAGTCCATTCGCCAAATGTCCCCTCGTTCCAAGAACTGCTCCACTTGCGCTCTTCGATGCGGTCTCACACGTCAGTTATAAAACGGCCAAAGTGGAATGCACCCTACAAAAGATGCACATGCGGAAGAAGTATAGTGTCACCGTAACATTGACTGGTGGGTGTACCGTTTTCAAAGGTACGCCCAAGCAACGTTATGCCTCTCCACACTATAATACCAAGACCATCAAAATGATTACGTGTTCCCAACTCTCACCATATCGGGGGCGTCCAGAATCACTACTCAGTCTGAATATCCTCTCATTCGAGAAAAGCTGCGACCCCACATACCGTTCATTCACTCCCTATACTCTTGGATCCATCACACACGGTGCTATCGATGTGCGGCTGTCAGTGGAACACAGTTTACTGGTCGTTGGGCAAAGAGACCACCACCGTGCAGTCGCCGTGCCGCAGAGTAGCGTAAGATTGCGCGCCTCGCAATCCTGTTAAACGTGGTTGTTTGACATTGGTCCCTTCTTGCCTGTTGCACAATGTAGCTGCCGTGTGCTGCCGTAGTTGACCGTGTTGAACCACCTCCTCTCCTTCGAAGACCAGTGGCTGTGGTCTGGAACGCTCACCATGCTGCGAGCAATTCCAGATTCCTGAGCTACACTCCTTACATTTCATCCTGCTTCCCTGTGCGAAGACATCCAAATGTCTTCGGGCCATGGTCGCTGATTGACACACACTGCCTTTGTCTGTTTCTTCAACTGATTCGTGGGGCCTGTCCATTTGGCGCTGTACTCACGCTGACCTAGCGCCGTGGGACGTCCAACTTTCTCTCCCCGAATAGGAGACCTCAGGAAACACGCTCTCACACATTCATTCTAAGACAGAAGAAACGACGTACCACGAAGGAATTATCCGATTGGGACGGAAATCGGTATGCGATGTACTGATACAGACAAACAAATAATTACAATTTCTGAAAAATTGGATCATTTATCCAAGAGAAGGAGCTTTGCAAACTGGGCAAGTCATTAACGCGTTGGTCCGACTCTAGCCCTTATGCAAGCGAGTATACGGCTTGGCTTTGATTGATAGAGTTGTTGCATTTCCTCCTGAAGGACATCGTGCCGAACTCTTGTGCAATTGGCGCGTTAGACCATCAAAATCCCGAGCTACCTGGAGAGCCGCGCCCATATTGCTCGAAACATTCCCTGTTGGGGAGAGATCCGGCGACCTTGCTCGCCTAGGCAGGGTTTGGCAAGCACGAAGACAAGCAGTAGAGATTCTGACAGAGTGTGGGTGGGCATTATCTTGCTGAAATGTAAACCCAAGTTGGCCTGCCGTGAAAGGCAACAAAATAAAATAAATGGCACCCCAGACCATCAGTCCTGGCTGTCAGGGCGTATGGCACGTAACAATCAGATTCGTATCTTACCACTGTCCGGGGCGTTTCCAGACACGTCTTCACTGATCATCGTGGCTCATTTCCAAACGGCTCTCACCACCGAAGATAATTCGATTTCTCTCAATAATATTCCAGGCCCGACAGTCAGGAGTGTTGGCCATGGGTGCCGTTTCTTTTCGTAGCAGGACCTTTTGGTTGTCATCACGACATCATTACAGCACAGCAGTACATCGACAATATTCCATGTCCCGTTTTGTTGCGCTGAATGGGAAGCCATCCTGGGGTTACATTTCAGAAAGATAATGCCCGCCCGGACACAGCGAGAGTTGTTTGCCTTCACGCTTGCCAAACCATACCTTGTCGAGGAAGGTCACTGATATCTCCCCAGATGAGAAAGTTTGGAGCATCATGGGCAAGGCCCTCCAACCAGTTCGGAATTTTGACGATCTAACCCGCCAGTTGGACAGAATATGACACAATAACCCTCAGGACGAGATCCTAAACGTTACCAATCAATGCCAAGCCGAACAGCTGCGGCTCCCCTCGTCGGAGGTTCGAGTCCTCCCTCGGGAATGGGTGTGTGTGTTGTCCATAGCGTAAGTTAGTTTAAGTTAGATCAAGTAGTGTGTAGGCTTAGGGACCGATGACCTCTGCAGTTTGGTCCCATAAGACCTTATCACAAATTTCCAAAAAACTGCTTGCATCAGTGCCAGAGATGGACCAGCGCGTTACTGACTTCGCTTTCTATTGAATAAATTATCCATTTTTCTGAAATTGTAAGCATTTATTCCTCGGTACATGTGCATCAAATATACCTATTTCCGTCCCATTTGGATAGTTCCTTCGTGGTGAATCGATTTTTGTCTTAGAGTGTATTATGTTACAATATCTGTCTCGTCCTTAAGTTTCGCAGGCAGTGTGGTACATCTCTGGTAGAAACGATGGCTGTACCCTTCTGGGCATTGAAAGGAACTGAGTTTGGATGATGGATGAGGTTACCTCTTTCCCTGCTGCTGCAGCTCTGTGCGAGAATTTATCAGTCGCAGAGGCTGTCGAGTGGCGACAACATATGACCAGGGCATGATGAACGGAAACACCGCTGAGAGCTGGTAAAACTTCATACATTACTTGTTTTCCACTGTGCCAATCCATTCGTTTGGATTTACTATCCTTGCAACTATTTGTATTCGTAGTCATAAAATCGTGTCACAGATTCCTGTTGTGCCATTCGAAACATCAATGAAAATGCCGTGACTCTGCGTACAGCTTACATTATGTATACAGCAGATCGAATGTCCGTGGAAGCGCCTCTTGTTCGTTCGTCGACGGGTCACGCTTGCTGTGACTGCTAACTGGGAACCGAATGAGTATAGCTTTCACGTTTTTAACCCTCCCAGTTCATATTGGTGCTCATGTCTTACGGTATTTCGATGTACTGGAACCATTTTTGTCGCAGACCATTTAATGTTATTCACTAATACCTGCACATCGGGTGTTAAAAATGTCGAACATTTCGGGAGGTGGTATTACTCATCGAAACAATAAAAGCAAATCCAATGAACTTAGGTCTGGAAATGCAGACTATCTCAGATCTCTACACTTGTCAGCGTAACGGCTATTCATGAAACTCTTTTATATCAGTGGCTAAACGTGACGTGCACCAGTGGCAATAGATCAAAAAAATGGTTCAAATGGCTCTAAGCACTATGGGACTCAACATCTTAGGTCATAAGTCCCCTAGAACTTACAACTACTTAAACCTAACTAACCTAAGGACATCACACACACCCATGCCCGAGGCAGGATTCGAACCTGCGACCGTAGCAGTCCCGCGGTTCCGGACTGCAGCGCCAGAACCGCACGGCCACCGCGGCACGCAGGCAATAGATTCATCTGCCCTTCCGAGTATGGTATCTTGCGTTATTTGAACCATATGGTTTGTTAATGAACTACCACTCATACCAGAGGATGACATCTTCCGCTGCTTCCAATCGTCGCACACGGGTTTCGCGATTTTCGTCCTCAATTATAACGTCTGGGGATTTGGGAAACCTTCCACTGTTTATCTGTTGCTAGAGGACCTATTTCACAAGACGCTGGAAAAATCGGCCACGTAGTTGAAACAGGTGGTACTCTACCACGAGGATATTTTTTAGCCGCACAGGTTACCTCCATTTCATGAACCGTGGCATAAACTCATACCAATGCTATCATTTGTCGAGCAACAGCTTGCTATTTGTACAAGATGGTGAGAAAGTGAAAAGAAAATGTACTGAACCATTCGTACGTACGAACAGCATAGTAACAGTAAATCATCGGTCTAAGTGGGGAAGACACCACGATACGTAGTGACAGTGAAAGCGATTTGCTGTACAATAACAAAATGTAAAAGGAATGAATTTACAGGACAACACGAGCCGAACCACATAACTGACTTCATTCTAGCTGAGACATATATGTACTTAGTATACAACACTGCGATACATGATGACATCAAAGCACACTGCTGACCCTGTTGATGGAGCACCAACAGAACGATATGCTCATATCCACAATGCAACAGTCCCTCCTACGAACAAGAGTTCAGAACTCAGAAAATATGCATTTCAGGACACATGTTTATGGGATCTGCTCTTGGATTCCTATAACTGCATTTTGGTTTCTGTACAAACTATAGATTGCCTTATGCTCTGTATATGTTATCCCTGCTACCTTCAGATTTTTAAGTGTATTCCAATCAACATTTTCAATCTCTGTATTTAAATCTACAAATGCAATTAACCTAGGTTCACCTTCGTTCAGCCTACCTTCTAAGAAAAGTCGTAGGGACAGTGCTGCCTCACGTGTTCCCAACATCTCTTATACTGTCATCACTTTTTCACAACAGTATAAAATATTAAATATTTTACTTTGTCTTTTCTGGTATATTATATGTAATGTTGTGTATTCGCTATGTAACTGTAGGTTTTTACTTATGTTTAGTTTACCTTCTCTTTTATTTTACTTAGACAGTTTCAGATTGTTGGTAAATTCTATAGAGTCGTAACAACATGATTTGCATTTCAAAAAAGAGTAAGAACAACAACACACAATTTTACGCCATGCTTTTCCTAAGGGACCAAACTGCTGAGGTCATCGGTGCCTAGACTTACACACTACTTAAACTAACTAATGCCAAGAACAATACACACACGCATGCCCGAGGGAGAACTCGAATCTCCGGCGGGAGGGGTCGCGCAATCCGCGACTTGGCCACGCTTTTATAACTTGGGTGTGTACCATACAGAATTTGTTCCTCTAATTGCAGTCAATGATCACAAGAAGTTGTCATCAGAGTCCCTTGAGATATGAGTGTGCAACTGAATAAAAGCTGTGGACAGTTCCGGTAAGTGTGGTGCTATTCCTATTCACTAACTTGAAATTTTTGTGTTAATAATTTACCAGAGACGAAATGTCGTGCTGCTGGTTCGAAGGAGTCATCGTGAATGTTTTTAAGGAACTGAAGATTTCTAAATATATTCGTTAATTACTTTACGTGTAGATTCCAATAAAGCAGTGTCAGTATTTCAATTGTAACTGGGCACCGCTTTTATTCTACTGCACAGTCAGACCTGAAGATGGTCATTAAGGACCGAAATCGACAGTCTGAGAACAACTTTTAGTGATCATCGACTGGAATTAAAGAAGCAAATTCTGTACTTCCGAGGTCACTGTTTTTAAAAGGTTTTCTACTCTACTGCGTGATGATACAGCAGCCAGTATGTATAATGAGGAGAGGAAAACAGACTTGGTTGCGATGTTAAAGTTACTGTTTGATTATTCATCAGTGATGCGCATTTCGTTTAATTCATGGCAGCTTTAGATTGGCTGATAAATGTTGATAAGCAAGTTGTGGCTATCGATGATAAAACATACGTAAAAATAAATTGCCCTCGTCACGAGGAAGAAAAATAATGGTGGCAAATACAGCTGCCATAACGTATTAAAAGCATAACATCCGATAGCCTTGCTGGACATTAAATGTCGACAGAATACAGTGCAGGATCAAGCCTGTACATTCTGTCAAATGGTAAACCTGCTAGATGGGCCGTACTACATTCTGCGTCTACATACACAGTACTACTTCCAGCATATTTGTCATTTGACCAGAGTAGTAAAACAATCGTAGGCTATCCTAGAGCCGCGCGGGATTAGCCTGCGGTCTGAGGCGCTGCAGTCATGGACAGTGCGGCTGGTCCCGGCGGAGGTTCGAGTCTTCCCTTGGGCATGGGTGTGTGTGTTTGTCTTTAGGATGATTTAGGTTAAGTAGTGTGTAAGCTTAGGGACTGATGACCTTAGCTGTTAAGTCCCATAAGATATTACACACATATGAACATTTTTGAGCTATCCTAGACAATCGTAGACTGTTGTCAGTACGTGGGGACTACGGTGGTTTTCCAAGTAGCTTTGATCAGTTATGACGTAACCGCGTTACCTATACGTTAGGTGTGTTGCATGCCTACTGGGCGTTACCATGATTTCGATCGCTTAGTTTACGTATGCGATCAATGTTTTACTAAATTCCCCTAGAAACCGGAAGCAGTGAACCGTCTAGAAACTGAGTGTGGATATATGAAGGGCCGTTTAACCTATGGAACTTTTTTGTTCTACATTCTTATCCTCTTGTCTTATTTAAAAATAAACAAGGTTTATAGGAAAATTTAATTTGTTTAATTCAAATTTTATTCGAAAATTCTTGTAACGTGAAATGGAGGAATTTTGTATTAAAAAAGTATAGATTTATCATATAGCGCTAGAAAATGTATTTTCATCATAAGTATGTAAAATATTAAAAAATACAACAAGAAAAGATAAACATCGCTTCAGTACTTCGTCGAGCTTATACAACACATGTTTCTGATTTTCCTACACAATTGTCACTCCTATCAGTAGCCTTCCATTTGATTATGACGAATAACGGTCTATAGAATACAACATGGTATAATATTTGTAAACGTAAACTTTATATGCATCAAAAGTAATTGCTTTGAGTACATAAAAGCGCAGAAATTACGGGATCAACTTATTTTTATTACTTAAATATGCAATTTATATTATGTAAGGATATGAAACACACAGTGGACTAACACTGAATAATGTGTGGTTCTACGTACGTGCAAAACAAAGAACCAAAACAATCAAAAGACGAAGAGAAGTCATCGCCTCCCAGTTTTTCCTTATACATTCATTTATATTCACGGATGTCCACCTTAGTGCATGGACGTGGGACTTCAGATAATGATATATACGAGAAAAAGTACCCCACAGCTGTAACTTGAGAATGTCTCGAGAATAGACTCCTGATGAAAGCTAGCCCACGTGTGGTAGTAACAAGGATTCCAGAGATGCGTCAAGGAAATCAAAAACATTTTTGGCAGTGGTGAGGCCTGAGGATGGCAGTAATGTGCCGCCGAAACTACTCGTGTGACAGAATAATGTCATTCTGTGGTGGTAATTTTTCTCATATACATTCATTTACGTTTCTTTCGCTACCAATGCTACCAATACTAACGGTAATCCTACCATATACACTCCTGGAAATGGAAGAAAGAACACATTGACACCGGTGTGTCAGACCCACCATACTTGCTCCGGACACTGCGAGAGGGCTGTACAAGCAATGATCACACGCACGGCACAGCGGACACACCAGGAACCGCGGTGTTGGCCGTCGAATGGCGCTAGCTGCGCAGCATTTGTGCACCGCCGCCGTCAGTGTCAGCCAGTTTGCCGTGGCATACGGAGCTCCATCGCAGTCTTTAACACTGGTAGCATGCCGCGACAGCGTGGACGTGAACCGTATGTGCAGAAGACGGACTTTGAGCGAGGGCGTATAGTGGGCATGCGGGATGCTCAACACGTGGGGCGTGAGGTCTCCACAGTACATCGATGTTGTCGCCAGTGGTCGGCGGAAGGTGCACGTGCCCGTCGACCTGGGACCGGACCGCAGCGACGCACGGATGCACGCCAAGACCGTAGGATCCTACGCAGTGCCGTAGGGGACCGCACCGCCACTTCCCAGCAAATTAGGGACATTGTTGCTCCTGGGGTATCGGCGAGGACCATTCGCAACCGTCTCCATGAAGCTGGGCTACGGTCCCGCACACCGTTAGGCCGTCTTCCGCTCACGCCCCAACATCGTGCAGCCCGCCTCCAGTGGTGTCGCGACAGCCGTGAATGGAGGGACGAATGGAGACGTGTCGTCTTCAGCGATGAGAGTCGCTTCTGCCTTGGTGCCAATGATGGTCGTATGCGTGTTTGGCGCCGTGCAGGTGAGCGCCACAATCAGGACTGCATACGACCGAGGCACACAGGGCCAACACCCGACATCATGGTGTGGGGAGCGATCTCCTACACTGGCCGTACACCACTGGTGATCGTCGAGGGGACACTGAATAGTGCACGGTACATCCAAACCGTCATCGAACCCATCGTTCTACCATTCCTAGACCGGCAAGGGAACTTGCTGTTCCAACAGGACAATGCACGTCCGAATGTATCCCGTGCCACCCAACGTGCTCTAGAAGGTGTAAGTCAACTACCCTGGCCAGCAAAATCTCCGGATCTGTCCCCCATTGAGCATGTTTGGGACTGGATGAAGCGTCGTCTCACGCGGTCTGTACGTCCAGCACGAACGCTGGTCCAACTGAGGCGCCAGATGGAAATGGCATGGCAAGCCGTTCCACAGGACTACATCCAGCATCTCTACGATCGTCTCCATGGGAGAATAGCAGCCTGCATTGCTACGAAAGGTGGATATACACTGTACTAGTGCCGACATTGTGCATGCTCTGTTGCCTGTGTCTATGTGCCTGTGGTTCTGTCAGTGTGATCATGTGATGTGTCTGATCCCAGGAATGTGTCAATAAAGTTTCCCCTTCCTGGGACAATGAATTCACGGTGTTCTTATTTCAATTTCCAGGAGTGTAGTACGTCATTTGAGCACTGTACCAACACTACTTAACCGTAATTTTGGTAGAGTGCAATTCTACGTCTGACTGATTGTACAGGCCTAATCCCACCTTGTATTCGCTGAACTACATTACGCATCAAGACAAGTGAACAAATGAGTCGCTTAGATGCAAAACTGTCCATGTACACTTTAAAAAAATATTGAGTTGGCAACTCTGGATTGTAGAGCATGACATTTTACACATGCTTGAAGTGCTATTTATGCTCAAAGCTCTCCATGTCCTATGGAAAACAGCTCACGAAAAGTGTGGTTAGATTCAAAACTGTCTATGTCCATCAGTAAGTTGGGTGCAAAACTTGCCTTGTCCCTTTTGACAAATCGAATTGAAGGCTGGGGTCATGTGACTGTAATGCAAGATGGCTAACATAAGAATGTAAACATTGCACTTGTGTGGTCTCTTACAGATGTTTATTCTGAAAGTTATATACATTTTTCATCTAAATAAATTATGGAACATAATCAAGGCATGACAGGAAGACAATCTGACCGTTTTAGGAAGCAGGTACGCCGTGAACACCAGTGGAAACGAAATATGGCAAAATTTAAGATGATTGCAGTTTGTCAGTTGTTACACCATGTACCTTCAGAAATATTAAAAGAAATTAAAACTGAATACACAGTTTTGTGTTCATCCCATACCCTCTCCTCATGTACAACTAGTCAGGTTCAAAACTGTCCATTTCAGTTGCATGCAAAAGTGGCCATCTGCAAAGTCAGATGCAAAACTGTCCAAGTCCATTTTTATTTTGCTTATATCTTACATGCATTAAGTTCATGATTTTTTTTTCAATAGCCCAAATGGTTTTGTACTAATCCATACTTATGTATATAACATAGAGTGTAGGGCAGTGTGTATTTACCCAGTGAAAACAGTTTTTCCACTTTTTCTCAAAACCGGTTACGGAGGACATGGACAGTTTTGCATCTAGGCGACTCAAATGTAGTTCGCGTCGCCGCCGTGCACCGCGTGAACACAACTCTAGTTGGTAATAATCCAACCGGGTTGACATGAAATTACCTCAACCCGGGTTAACACGGTTTGGTAACTCGAGGTGACCCTTCTCTAATAGTAAGCAAGACTGCTTTCTTCTCTTCGCTGTTTTTCTTTGCGACTGTGTCGCAGTTTGTAAGCGTATCACACAGTTACGGGGGAAACAAAAATATGGTGACTAAAAGAAAGAAGACAACGCGCCGGAGGGAAAAGTTGCGAGATGGCCGCGTAGCGGGTGAGGCGCGCGCCCAGCTGCGACGGCGGCAGAATCGATGGCCGGAGTGGAGCAGAGAGCCAGCCGTGTTGTTTGCGCCGGCAGTCGCCGGCTGCCGGCTGGAGAGGCCACGGCCGCAGCCGCAGCCGCAGCCGCCGCCACAGGCCGCTGGCCACGGCCGGCCGGCCAGCGCCGCGGACGGACCCAGCCAGACACTGGCAGCCGCGCCGCGCCGCGCAGCGCCCACTCCCCGAATCGATAGCTGTCGCCGGCGCCGGCGCCACTCCTCGCACAGCGACATTAAACAGGCGCAACGGCGCCGCGCGGCCGCCTCTGTTTACTCTCGGCCCCCTGCTCTCCGACTCTTTTCTTTACGTTTCTGCCCGGGCTAAAAGCGCCACGCGAACACTGCCACTGGCTAAACGTTTAGTTCTGTCCACAACACTATTCTACGTATTTTATATTGTGCTTCCAGTTTACTACTCGTTTTTCAGAGGAAATGTGCTGACAGGTGGAGTAATACGGATTCATCAGTTTAGTAAGACACGGATGCAAAATACTGACACGAATTATTTACAGAAGAATGCGAAAACCGTTTGATGCCGACCCTGCGGAAAATCAGTTTGAGTTCCACAGGAATCAATAATGACACAAGGCAATTCTGACCTCACGACTTATCTTACAAGGGAACCTCCCCATCGCACCCCCCTCAGATTTAGTTATAAGCTGGCGCAGTGGATAGGCCTTGATAAACTGAACACAGATCAATTGAGAAAACAGGAAGAAGTTGTGTGGAACTGTGAAAAAACAAGCAAAATATACAAACTGAGTAGTCCATGGGCCACATAAGCAACATAATGGACCATGTGAGCTTAGGAGCGCCGTGGTCTCGTGGTAGCGTGAGCAGCTGCAGAACGAGAAGTCCTTGGTTCAAGTCTTCCCTCGACTGAAAATTTTACTTTATTTTTGCATAGTTATTATCTGTCCGTTCGTTCATTGACATCTCTGTTCACTGTAATAAGTTTAGTGTCTGTGTTTTGCGACCGCATCGCAAAACCGTGCGATTAGTAGACGAAAGGACGTGCCTCTCCAATGGGAACCGAAAACATTTGATCGCAAGGTCATAGGTCAACCGATTCCTCCACAGGAACACACATCTGATATATTCTATACGACACTGGTGACTGCATGTGCGTCACATGACAGGAATATGTTGTCGACCCACCTAACTTGTACACTTGGCGAATGGGTAAAAAGATTCTTCTACCTTGCCCGATTTAGGTTTTCTTGTGGATGTGGTAATCACTCCCAAAAAAGTGATGAAAACATAAGAGTTTGTCACATAAACTGAAAATGAAAAAATTAAACTTTTCACTGGATGGAAGATTTGAACCAAAGACCTTCCGTTCCGCAGCTGCTCACGTTACCACGAGACCACGGCGCTAGTGCGTTCCCTTCGTCCTTAATGTTGCCTATCTTCCCTTGAATTACTCAGTTTGTATATTTTGCTTATTTTTTCACAGTTCCACACAACTTCTTCCTGTTTTCGCAATTGATCTGTGTTCAGTTTTTCAAGGCCTGTCCACTGTGCCAACTTATAACTAAATCTGAGGGGGGTGCGATGGGGAGGTTCCCTTGTTAGAAGATAGGCTGGTCTACGTTTATAGCCGGCCGCTGTGGCCGAGCGGTACTAGGCGCTTCAGTGCGGACTGCTACGGTCGCAGGTTCGAATCCTGCCTCGGCCATGGATGTGTGTGATGTCCTTAAGTTAGCTAGGTTTAAGTAGTTCTAAGTTCTAGGGGACTCATGACCTCAGATGCTAAGACCCATAATACTCAGAGCCATTTGAACGTTTATAGTGTTTTTAGATCTACAGAACGCTTTTGACGATGTTGGATGTAGTGGGGGTCAAATACAGAGGGTGAAAGGCAATCTTTAATGTGCGACCAAAAAGTTTCCACTCGAACGTCGTACGACTCCATAATCAATATGGATATTAGGATTGGATTGATTTGCAAGGAAGAGACCAGACAGCGAAGTCATCGGTCTCATCGGATTGGGGAAGGATGGGGAAGGAAGTCGGCCGTGCCCTGTCAAAGGAACCATCCCGGCATTTGCCTGAAGCGATTTAGGGAAATCACGGAAAACCTAAATCAGGATGAGCGGACGCGAGTCTAGTGTGCTAAGCACTGCGCCACCTCGACAGGTGGACAATTAGGGAAAATCGTCGTGAGCATTGAGGCAATCATCCCAACGACGCACCATGTTGAACAGTGCGTGCAGAAGTCCGTAAATGCCTGCTGCACAGTCTCGCCCGACAAGAATCGTCGACCCTTCAAGGCCTTTGTTAAGGGGCCTAAGGCGTGATGATCGCATGTGGAGGGAGTGGGGGGGGGGGGGGGGGGGAAGAGATCAGGACTATGGGGCGGGTGCTCTAGCGTCTCCCACTTGAGTTGGCCTAACTTCTGCGATGCGATATTTGTGATATGGGGACGTGCATTATCATGAATAGGACCACCGCTTGTCGCAGTTTGCATTCCTCAACGGTGGTTTTCGACAGAGATGCTGCCCCTTGCACATCCCTCCTTCTCCGATACATGCCTACCGCTGGTCGTCCTTCGGCAATGAAGAAAAGCATAACAGCACGTTGATTCTGTTTCGATGCATTTGGTAGTAACGTCGCCACAGTTCATATTACCGCATTTACCGCACACCCATCGGAAAGACACGAATGCCGCACTAATCTCTTGCCTAAATGTTGGTGCTTATATAGCCGTATCGGAGGCGCGCTACATTGCAGCCGGCCGCTGTGGCCGAGCGGTTCTAGGCGCTTCAGTCCGGAAGCGCACTGCTGCTACGGTCGCAGGTTCGAATCCTGACTCGGCCATGGATGTATGTGATGTCGTTAGGTTAGTTAGGTTTAACTAGGTCTAAGTCTGGGGGTCTGATGACCTCCGATGTTAAGTCCCATAGTGCTTAGAGCCATTTGAACTATTCGCTAGATTGCACTTACACTGCAGCCACGCCCTCAAACGGAAATATTTTGATTGTCCCTTATGCAATTTGCGCAGAAACAAAAATTCATTTATAAAAATACATGCAGCCAATAACTGAGGACGCGGGTCATCGCAAGTGCTGCTCTGAGAGGGAAAGGTTGACAAAGGAGAGGAGTCGGTGGCGGGCGGCGCCAAACCAGTGAGAAGACTGGTAACTCAAAAAAATGGAATTACAAGGAAGGGAAGCGGTAATTGAGAAGGGGCTGCGGCAGGGTGGTAGCCTATCTACGATGTCATTCAATCTGTGGACTGAGCAAGCTATGAAACAAACCAGGAATAAATTTAGAAAGGAAATAAAATTTTACGAAGAAAACAGAAAACCTACACGCTAATTGTGCCAGAGACGGCAGATGGCCATAAAGGACAGTTGAACGGAATGGATAGTGTCTTGAAAAGATATTATAAGACTAGCATCAACAAAAGTAAAACGAACGAATGGAACGAAATCGAAATAAATCAGGTGACGCTCAGCGAATTAGACTAGGAAAAGAGAGAGTAAACTTAGTAGATGAGTTTTGGCATTTTGGCTTCAAAAAAACTAAGAGAGGCCGAAGTACAGAAGGTATAAATGCAGGCTGGTAATAGCAAGATGATGATGACGATTGGTTTCTGGGGCGCACAACTGCGCGATCATCAGCGCCCGCACAAAGTCACAAATTTTACACAATCCAAATTAGCCACTGTCACGAATGATGATGATCATGAAATGATGAGGACAACACAGACACCTATTCCCCAAGCAGGGAAAAATCCCCAACCCGACCGAGAATCGAACCCTCGACCCCGTGATCCAGAGGCAGCAACGCTAACCACTTTTTCTTTTTCACTTTGTTCGTTATGGTTCGTTATATTTCGTCGTAGCGGAAGTCACATAACATCCGCTGAAGTTCGTTGTTGATCTTTTCACTCAGTTTTTTTTTTATTACAGAGGCCAGACAGCTCTCTGAGCGAACACGCTGAGCTACCGTGCCGGCTAAATGTGTGTTGGACCGGGATTTGAACCTAGAACCTTCTGCTTACTAGGCAGCTTCGTTACTTTTTTTTTCGCTATTGTTCGTTGCGTTTGGTCTGGGAGGACGTCACAAGACATCCGTTCAAGTTGATCGTTGGTTTCTTCACTCAGTTTTTTTTATTACAGAGGGCGAGCATTCCTCTGACAGAACACGCTAAGCTACCGTGCCGGCGACCACTAGACTACGAGCTGCGGACTGGCAATAGCACGAAAAGCGCATCATGCCCACTGTTTATCAGTGTTTCACACATACAGCACCTTTATTACATCATAGTTACCTAAGACATTTTTAATATGACAGTACTATTAAAATGATTTGAGTCTCAATGTGACAATGGACTAATGAAGTTAATACTGGAAGTACTTGTACTACTGCTACTGCTGCCACCAGTGATAACAATAATAATAATTGCAACAATACTGATAATAATAACAACAATGATAGTGGCAGATAGAAAAAGAATTTATAGGTTTGCAAAATAGATGTTTTCTGGTATAGCGAGTTCTGAGTAAATTTAAGGACACCGTACTAGGTAAGAACAGTAGGAACCAAGGAAGATCTGGTTGCTAACAAGAATGCGCAGGGGCACAGAGGTACAATGGTAATCATTATTGCTGCTTCAACATATATGTGACTGACACTCTTCTAAAGCTGGAGCTGGCGGCCGTGCAAAATAACGTGGCCTGTAAATACGGAAACGGCAGGGCATCCGTTGGGAGAGTGGTGGTGGCGAGGAGGTATGGGAAGGCGCCGCAGGGGAAACGATGAGCGCTGGAGGCAAAATGCCGTTCTAAACTGAAGGCCAAAGGTCACATTTTTTGTAAATATTAATTGGTGCCCCTCGACGCCCACACTTGCATGGTGACCACTGAAAAAGATCTTTCATCTGTGCTTTAGTTAGTATCTAAAAAGAATTCCGCGGTAAATGCAGCGATTTATTTTCGCCTGGCTTGTTAAACATTTGTAACTTTCAGAGAAGAGTCACGAGTGGTGAATTTTGAGTAAAGCCTATACATTTCTCTTGTTACCATGTTAAAATTTGCTTATTTTGTCAGAATACAGCGGAGTTTACACAGTGTCACCTCACAAACATAGTGTGCAGAGACAGTTACGAGAAAATTTTGAAGTAGTGGTTTATTAAATTTATTGAGAAACTGTGTAAAAGTGAGATCAGTAGGTCATGAAAAAGCACATTCTTTGTAAAAAAATAAATGTTTAATTGTTTCACTTATGTTGTTCCAAAATCCATAGGATTTCTCGTTTGTTCAGCTATCGATGACCCTTAAAATTACACTTTTTCATCGAATAAGTCTGCAGTTAGTGCAATAACACGATAAATAATGAAATTTTGCATAATAACCACATAGCAAAATACTGTACTTTTTACGCGCTATCATTTGCCAAAATCTCATTTCGATATCTTAAACCGATAATGAAATATGAGGATTGTTGTTAACACTTCGCTCTGGCCTTATCGCCGGAGCGCACAATAGCAAATCAGTGTCGTACATCACGTCAATTTTCTCGAGATCAGTTCAAATGGCACTGAGCACTATGGGGCTTAACATCTGAGGTCATCAGTCCCCTACAACTTAGAACAACTTAAACCTAACTAACCTAGGGACATCACACACATCCATGCCCGAGGCAGGATTCGAACCTGCGACCGTAGCGGTCACGCGGTTCCAGACTGTAGCGCCTAGAACCGCTCTCGAGATTAGTGACAGGTGGAGACGTCCACCTAGGACTTAAGAACAATCCAATATGTTAGCTAAATTTCATACACAGTAACATTTTATGTAATATGCACCAAACGCAAAATCATAGCGACCCCTATTTTTCATTGCAAACATTTCCGAATTTCACACAGTCTCTTATTTCCATGCAAATACCACAATAACTATGACTATTAACGAAAGGATGGACACGAATAATGGACACGTCATTATGAAGCTCACGTGTAAAGCTATAATTAACGCATAAATGAAATTTTTTTACGGAGTAGTTTCTGTAAAATCTGTTTGAGAAAGACTGCAGGGTGTGCGCTTCGATTCTGCTGTCGCCGACCGGCCGAAAGTGGGGCAAACAACGTCTGCCACCCCTCCCGAAAAAACGAATGAATCCACCCAGCGATTTCGACGGAAATTGCTCACTGCACATCGGCCACCGTATGTTGCGAGGACTCTGTTATTCAGTTCTCTAATTAATGCGGGGCGTTATTCCTGAGTCGGGTACCTGCTACTGAGAAGGACTTCGGCAAAGTGGCTGAACGATGGAGTGGGACAGAAAGGATTTTGCTCTGTCAATTTGTTTGGACAAGAACGTTATTGTTGGGGAGAGATGAGAGGGACAGTGTGCATTGATAAGACAATAGAGTACACTGAAGTGTATGGAAACCTCTGCACTTGTCTGCATGCAGCCAGCATAGCTGTGCTTGTCGTGGTGGAATATGATCAAAGACTCGAACGTCACAGACATATCAAATGTAGGCGTTCATAACCAGCTCCAGGCGCCTTGAACATTTCTGAGAAAGATCTTGCATGATAATACCGTTGTAATCAATAACTGGAAGCGTATGTGTTTATTCAAGTTTCATTTTCAGGCCAAGAGCGAAGAGCTTTTTATATTTTTGTAGGGCATGGAGAGATGCTGATGCCTCCTTGCACATTCCAGTTACGTGTTCAGTCTTGTTTAGATTTCCATCTATTATCACTCATAGACTTTTCACTGAGGGAGAGAAGATATTTCTTATATTTAAAGTCAAAGAGAGTAGGGATCCCTGGAATGACCAAACAGTACCATTTGGGTTTTGGAAGATTTGAGCTTTAACCCCATATCCTGCACCCATTTTGATAGTGTATACAGGTCGGTATTGAGATTTTCGATAGCTGTCTTCAGGATTGTTGTTTTGCACTTAGATACAACTGGAGGTCATTAGCGTACATGTGGCAATTGCAATAGGACAAAATTGATGACAAATCACTGATATTGAGTGAAAAGACTGTGGGACCTAATAGTGAACCCCGATAGACGCCTGATACTACCTTGCTTCATTGTGACTTTATTGTGCTGGACATGATACATTGTTGGCGAGACTATTGCACTCCATTTTGCAAGACATTTAGGCTGCTAAGTTTGGCAAGTAAATTTCGAAGTCAGCAGTGTCAAAGACTTTGCTGAAGTCTACGAAGCACATAATAGTCACTTCTTGTGCACCCATGCACCATGGCAAACGTTAGGTCATCTGTTTCCGTCATTAAGGCAGACGTTGTGCTACGATGTTAACGAAAACCTGTCTGGTAGTCATCTAGTAGGTTTTTTGTTGTTAGATAGTTTGTTAGCTGCTCATGGATTATAATTTAAAACTAAGCCCTTTGACTGTGAGGGAAGAATGCAAATAGGCCGGTAATCAGAGGGTTTTATGGCAATGTCCTTTTAAGGTAGCAGCTTAACTAGATCCTCCTTCCAGGCCTCAGGAAAAACACTTGTGGTTAAGGAATGGTTGAATATATCTGTTTTAGTGAGTAGTAGAGGGTCAATAATAAGCTACATCATTTGGACTGTGGTGCCATCGTGTCCAATAGGCGCTGATCTGGTACTCTTGATGCCTTTTTTGACGACATTGCAAGTAATATGCTTCAGATAATTTTTTTGTGGCTACAGTCGTTTATCCCCAAGAAGTAAGCAGTGAGTCTCTGTTTCGTTTGCGATCTGATTGTGGTTATAGGCAACGTGAAGTACCGGTTCAGCTCTTCGGCTTTGACAGTAGGATCAGCTATAGCTTTTACTTTGCCTATACCAAGACCAGCTTGTCTGTTTCTGTTGTCGACTGATATAGTGGCATGCCTGAGTTTAGTATTTTGCACAATTTGACTCACTCTGTGCCGCTTCTGCTTATAAGCAACATGATTTTCGGGCATAGTACGCAGTTTTTATGCCTGATGTGCAGCGTTTCTGAGATTGATGAGCTTTTGTAGTTCTTCAATTAGCCCAGACGAATGTTCCCTTATTTCTTTTCCGATCTTTAGGGGAGCGTGTCATATAGTTGAGTAAGTTTGTTAGAAAATCCATGAAGTTTCTCGTCGATGTCTGAGAAGGAAATAGAAGACGTCCCCCAGACTAAAGACACGGATGCAAAATAGTGACAAAAATTATGTGTAGAAGAATGCAAAAGCTGTCTGGAATCATCCCCGGGGAAAATCACGCGGTGCAGTACTGACCCGACGACTCAGAATATAGGCTGAAGAAGGGCAAACTTACGTGTGTAGCATTTGTAGATTTACAGAAAGCTATCGACAGTGTTGACTGGACTACAGTCTTTGAAATTTTGACAACAGTGCGATCAAATACAGTGTGCGAAAAGAAATATACAATTTGTGCAGAAACCGAAATGCAGTTATAAGAATCGAAGGACAAAGAAGGGAAGCAGTAACTCAAATGGTTCAAATGGCTCTGAGCACTATGGGGCTATGATCTGAGGTCATCAGTCCCCTAGCACTTAGAACTACTTAAACCTAACTAACCCAAGAACATCACACACATCCATGCCCAAGGCAGGATTCGAACCTGCGACCGTAGCGGTCGCGCGGGTCCAGACCGAAGCGCCTAGAACCGCTCGCCCACCCTGGCCAGCAACAACAACAGAAACACTCTTTTTCGATTGTTATTCGACTTATGTTTAGGAAATTGCTAACGCATTTTCTTGTCAGGAACTACTCCAAGTTATTACGGTTTAAAGTGAATTTTTTTGCTAAAAGAGGTGCGGGTTGTGCAAAATAGGAAGAGCAAAATAGCAGGTTCCGTTCCGTTACACGATGTTTACGCGGTAATGCAGGGTGCTGTTTCAAATGTCTTCTGCTTCATAATTAACACGCTCGACACCTCTTTTTAAAAATAACTTGAATTATGTACCACAATAAATCTTTCAACTAATATTTTCAAGGGTTCCCTGGTGTCAAAAAAGATACAGTATTACATTAAAAATCATAGTTCTATGGCTGTCTCTGTGTATAATAACATTTTAGCACTGATTATACCGAAATATATTCCACCCTTTCCACAACTGCTTATCAGCAACAATAGTTTTTTGCTTTACATGGGCCCACAGCCGCAGCGAATTTCTTGCGGAAAGCCAGTTCCTTGTGTAGGCTGTTTTTATTTTTGGAATAAACACGTTATCTCAAGTTTACTCGCGTTTTCACGAAGGTGCGTAAGATCAATACAATAGCAACCCGAACGTGTGAACCAACAGTGTGTGGATGAAGTAGGAGACATTATTCAGTTGCTAGAACACAATCCTTCAACAAGCAAACGCACAATTTCTACGCGTATCGATATTCCACATACTGTAATTATAGTAATACAGCGGACGTTACATATGTAATGGATGTATTCTAATCATTGAGAGCTGATTCAATACCTTTGAGAAAGAGATGAAGATATGCGATTGGAATTTTGTCTTTGGCCAATCGCAAATCCCTGAATAATCCAATTAACACTGTTTATTCAATGAGCCAATTTCAGTTGAGCGCTATCAGTAACATTTGCAATTTATATCGGTGATCCCACGAAAAACCATAAGCCATTGTGGGGTCACATTTTCGGAACGATTCTCTGTAAATTTGTGGTTTCATGCGAAAGACAGTAAGTTGAGCTGGCCGGTGCGGCAAACTCTACAAACAAGAGTGAAGACAAGAGACGAACTGCTCGTACAAATTATCAATCGTGCTGCCCTCTTATAAGAACACCAAGACGATCGCAAAAGACTTCCACGTTGTTTGTTAAAGAGAATTCGAAATTTATGAATTTATGAAAATCAACTTTGAATTTAATTATTTGTATTTGCTTAACATCACCTGTGGCCGGCTTGTGCGGCCGAGCGGTTCTAGGCGCTTCAGTCTGGAACCACACGACCGCTACGATCGCAGGTTCGAATCCTGCCTCGGGCATGAATGTATGTGATGTCCTTAGGTTAGTTAGGTTTAAGTAGTTCTAAGTTCTAGGGGACTGATGACCTCAGATATTAGGTCCCATAGTGCTCAGAGCCATTTGAATTTGAACCATCTCCTGTGAGAGTTTGGTTCAAAAAATGGCTCTGAGCACTATGGGACTCAACTACTGAGGTCATAAGTCCCCTAGAACTTAGAACTACTTAAACCTAACTAACCTAAGGACATCACACACATCCATGCCCGAGGCAGGATTCGAACCTGCGACCGTAGCGGTCACGCGGTTCCAAACTGAAGCGCTTAGAACCGCACGGCCACACCGGCCGGCTAGAATTAGTTTGGGTTGCTCTCTGACAGCCGGAGCTCTAGCCAATAAAAATTGGACATCTGTTATACGAAATGTTTTACTGAATTAGTCTACACTACCACCTACTGAGATATTTACTACCCTTTTGTGTAGTGACAGAAATAGGTAAGTCGCAATCCTCCATAGGCCGAACATAGGTGCCGTGAAAAGACTCAGTAAAAAAAAAAAAAAAAAAAAAAAAAATAAATAAATAAATAAATCCAGAATAAGATCCCAAAAACCAAGTTTGTGTACCAATTTCTAATAAAAGTAGGACCCACTGCCTCTAGCTACATAGCTACAGCGTTAATCCTGATGCCAGATCAAAAAATGGTTCAAATGGCTCTGAGCACTATGGGACTTAACTGCTCAGGTCATCAGTCCCCTAGAACTTAGAACTACTTAAACCTAACTAACCTAATGACATCACACACATCCATGCCCGAGGCAGGATTCGAACCTGCGACCGTAGCGGTCGCGCGGCTCCAGACTGTAGCGCCTAGAACCGCTCGGCCACTCCGGCCGGCGATGCCAGATCGTCGAGGATTTTTTCTTTAGGAAGATGTAGCTGAGTGAATGTTAATGCTGCTATGTAGTATTTAAAATGGCACAAACTGATGTCTTCATGATTTTTACTCAGCAGTTAACCTAGATTTGTACACTGAACTAGTGCTTTTAAAATTTCGACTGAACCGGAATGATTTTCTTCAGAAGAATGATTTCTCATTTACTTACCTTGTTCTTTTGGTTTATTATGTCACGAGATAATCTGTCTCGGAACGGTAGGGTTTCGTGTTTTAGACTAGCGGACACGGCTCGCAGCAGGGAGCGGTAATGCTTTCGACTTGTTAGCCGGAGTATGAGCGTGAGGGGCCTTGTAGGGCTGTGGGCCCTGCGGAAGGCCTAATCTGCAGTTCGTTAGGGCCCGCTGCCTCGGCCTCACTGTATACTTGTGCTCTTCTAATTCACAGTGTGGCTCTCTTGCTTCCGTGCAGCGTATGCAGCTACACATCTGCTTGCGGAACATCACTGAATGTTATCGGAATTCAGGTCCGCCTATTATGCAAACAATATTTGTTTACAACTGCCCGAACATGTTTCAGTACGTGCCATCATCGATGGGTGCTTTTGTTCATCTCTGTAAAATGCAAACATGTTTTTAATTCTAGTTATTCTAAAACAGTTAATGATTTTCCTTCGTGGTGGATCACAGAAAATTTTCAAAAGAAATTTTCAAAAGGAATTTCTGTCTATTTGACTGTAAATTGCTAATAACTCAATCATGATATCGGCTTTATCGCCGTTCTCAAGTGCTGGGCGAAATGTCACACAGTCAGATCTTTCTAAATGGCATGTTGTTGTTGTTGTGGTCTTCAGTCCTGAGACTGGTTTGATACAGCTCTCCATGCTGCTCTATCCTGTGCAAGCTTCTTCATCTCCCAGTACTTACTGCAACCTACATCCTTCTGAATCTGCTTGGTGTATTCATCTCTTGGTCTCCCTCTACGATTTTTACCCTCCACGCTGCCCTCCAATGCTAAATTTGTGATCCCTTGATGCCTCAGAACATGTCCTACCAACCGGTCCCTTCTTGTCAAGTCGTGCCACAAACTTCTCTTCTCCCCAATTCTATTCAATACCTCCTCATTAGTTATGTGATCTACCCATCTAATCTTTAGCATTCTTCTGTAGCATCGTCCAAATGACACATACCTGGTGTCATAAACCAGACATCATATATATATATATATATATATATATATATATATATATATTACTTCGACTATGACGTTTCGTTTAGGGTCTGACACTTAGTGACATTTAGCTAGCACCTATAAAATCCAAATCATCATCATATGAAATAAGTGAATGCTTATATAGTCAAGTGGCGGAAATTTCTTTCACAAAGACATAAGACAGTCTATATCTGTTGTGGGTTTGTTGAGACCCTCTTTACATTACTGTATACACGATGATGATGATACAAAGGTGCTGAAAATGTTTGGGCATTTATAAAAAAAGGGTTGTCTGCATAGTAGGCGGATCTGAATTCCTATTTAGTCTGCAAACACGTCTACTGCTAGAGCTTCAAAACAAAAAAAAATTGTTGTATCACTGCATAAAATGTACAGCTTGGGACAAACAGAAAATGCGTTGTCAACAATGAATCTGCCTGATAAACTTACCTTACAAATTCAAAAACCCAAACACAAAACAGTAATGATAATAGTTCCGATGACGAGAATGATACATGCGGCAGTTGTTAGAAAACGGTAATAGATTACTTTCATATTGTTGGTTGAAGTTCTACGTGTTTCCCGAAGAGCTTGTCTGCTTTTTTCCCGTTCTCTTTGAGAATGAGGTTTCTATAGCGAGAAGCTGTCATCTGGAAGTGAAGGAACCGAATGGGGCTGGTAACTTATGAGCGGACCGTTTCTTCTAACGGAGAAATGTACTCATTACATACAATTCCGTAGCATCACATAGGCTTTGCGTCTGCCTGCATAATGTAGCCAACTCTTTCCTCCTGCCTTCTTCATTACTCGGTAATGCTAAATCAGTGAGACCCTCAAATTCTCTTCCATCTTCTTTTTATGCTTTTTTTCTTTTTCCTTTTGTTACCCTAACTTTCCTTGTACATCCGTAAGAAAGTTAAAATGCTCTGATTCCCGTTTTCTGAATCGTACTAGTGAAAGTTATTTGTTCATCCCATTCTTCGTAAGACTTTTAATTTCGTATGCACAAGTCCTAAAGTCTTCAGATATCTTTTGAATGGTAACATTGTTCCGCCAAGACTGTACAAACACTGTTAACGGTTATTACTTATATTCCATTTTTCGTCAGTTCTAATTACTGAGCCAGTTTCAAAAGTCTAGAAGGTGTACAACCATAATTCTTATTAACGTTTAAGAACCCTCAAACCGACGTGGATGATGCTGAGGCAAGCAATTCAGTACAAGACACATCGGGTCGGAAATGTTGGGAAATACCCCAAAAGCGGATGACAGTGTTGAACACGTGACGTCACGTACAAAAGTATTTTCGAGCGTGTGACTGAAGGGATGACTGAGCGATGCAATACTTGCATTCAAGCAAACGGTGCAAATTTCGAACATGTTTCGAAAATGTGATCTGTCCTCGCTTTATCCAAGCAAAAGCTGTTCTTATTTTGCGTTTATTTCCTTTTATCCCTTCCTTTTTTTATTCACAGACATAATTTGATAAAGAAAACATACGTCATTTACTGTAACGATGCAATTTGGAAGCTTATACTCACTCACTTCTGACTCAATACGGTAGGCTTTTTGTCGTGCTCTACTTCGCAGTGAACCAATGGAGACCGCGAGACTGATAAATAAATTAAATAAATCTATACCTCAACGTAAACACATAATTGTTTGGCGCAATGAAAAAACTACTGTCTGCGACACCCACGACACGAACCCTGACATCCACACGCTAAAGTCCGCACGTCGGCCGATAGGCTCCACCGCTGCGCGTCTGGCGAGGTACGTCATCTGTTGACGTCACACATTCAACATTCTCATCCACTTTTGGAGTATTTTCCAATATTTGTCGATCCAGGTGTCGTATATCAAATTACTTGTCTCATCGTCATCCACGTCGCTTCGGAGGTTCTTAAACTTTAATCAGAATCAACCCGTACAAGCGTAAATGCATGCTACTTCATGGCACTCCCACGTTTGTGACATACGGAGCTTATATGGAAAAGAAATGTGGTTGACGAGGTTTAGTCACGGCTTTGGACATCCAATAAGGCTGTAGAATGATATAAATAAAGTCTAATATCAGTAGGTGTACTATCTTGGTTGAACAAAGTTGTCGTTAGTAAAATAGCTTTCTTAAGTCTTTCCTCTGCCAATGTTCCTGTTCCACACTTTAGTTTAGTGTAAAGGGTGAGACCTTACCGAGTATCGGTCTAGATCTGTGACCGGATTCAGGACATCTCCGCAAATATACTGTAATTCAACACGTCCTTTTAGCGAGACGAAAAGAAAGAGACTACTTCAACACACGTAAAGGTAATTTCTGTAGGAAGGTTGCAACTACAGTGAAATGCAAGAAGACCTGTAAAGGATCAGTTGTTGGTGTAGGGACTAAGGAGTTCACCCCCACGTAAAAAAAAGGAACGTATTGCGTATAATGACCCATTACTGTTATTTTATGCTACAGGAGGTAAATCCATGGGAACAGTATAAACTGTAAAATGCCTAGTGTAGGTTTCCGGAGGCACCTTAGAAAGAATGATCAGAAAACTAGTTGCCGTAAAAGCATATGCCAGGTTTAGATTCAGTGCAAAAGTCTCAGGGGAAGGTTGTCGTCGAGAAGCAAGAAAATCGGTGTAATCTAGAATTTTTTCACACAAGGATTGTTTCTATTGAAATGAGTTTTTCACGACTTTGTTATAAATATATTCGTCTACGAAAAAGAAATGTTTTATCTTACAAAAAATTAGAAATGTCGGCTGTAGCCCTTGTCAAAGTACGCCCCTCTCGGCTCATCCTCGTTAGCACGAGGCGCTGTGCGGACTAGTGGCTATTTATGAAACCCACAAAAATAGAAAATTCTTAAATTAGAATGATTTTGGGGTGCCATTATGATGGGGTTTTGAAAGTACATCGAAAAAATAAAATGGCAGCTATTTGGAAAACATGTCAACATCTTGACATGCTTTTTTTCTAAGTACAAATGTTTAAAAACTATTTAAAATTCGAATAACAAAGCTCTCGTTAAGAACCCCCTAAAATTAATTACCTTTCATAAAAATTAAAACCCAAATGAGTCGCTTAATCCGTCTCGAGCAACAAAAAGAAAACGTTATTGCAAAACTTAAGGGTAATATGTGATCCCAGGACCATAAAAGTGAGCCTCCCCCTTCTTCAAATGCTCTTGTTCTGAATTTGGTGCAGAATTTTTTGAAAATCCAGGCTCTTTTAACAAACTGAGATATTCCTTGTTCCGCGGTGGCCACGCTTTTCCTGTCAGATAACTCCGTTAAGATATCGTTCTTCGTTCCTATGACGATTCCTAACACGTTGGTCTTCAGAATAGATATAACGTGCATTTAACGTATCTGTTGGTATATACGGTGCTATTTCAACAGTTTTTTCCCTTCAATCGTTTGGGTACGAGTATCCAATTTTCTCGTTCTCATTTTGCATATTGGCACCGGTACATCTTCTAAGGAAATCTTCATATACTTGTCTTCATATACTCTCGAAGTTTTTGTTGAACTAATTCATCGAGTGCCTATAGCCCCTAAAATACTTCCACGATCGAAAAATCCTTTTGCAGGCACAATCTATACACTTCAGAGATAAAAAATTATGTAAAAAAATCCATTTTTTTCATCGGTCTCGACCAGAACCTCTCCTCGAGAAAATGTGATTCATCCACGAAAGCAGTGGCTTACGGTATACTCCTCCAAGTGATTCTTGAGAACCACGATGGATGAATAGTAGTAGTAGACATTACGGACTACATTTCTTGGGAATTCAGTAGTCACGATTAATGTATGCGGTCGTTCCACTTCAGATGGCTTCGTATGCGTACATACTCCTGGATACTTCGTGAAAGTGCATGTTTCCAGTAGTGTTCTGTAATCGCGTAATCACACAGCAAAGGTTCTTTGTGTATCTGTTTGCGTAAAACGTTACATTTGTTTACGTTGAGCGTGAATTTTCATTACTGCACCAGCAGTGATGCGCTGTAGGTCTTCCTACATTTCGCTACAATTCTGTGTCTAGCGTTGCGACTTCTCTATACAACGGCGTCATCTGCGAGAAGTCTCACGGAACTAGGTCATTTATATACTCGCCGGAAGAAAAAAAAATAGTACACCCTTTTAGAGGTTTCCAATTCAGTCAAGATTTGTTATTGCAATACTGCATCTAGAGTTCATGCAATGATTACTTTTACAGATCAATAAAACAAGCGGTTCTGAAGTACCAGGTATCGGCCCGTGTTGCAACACCCATTTAGCCCATTGTGTAGCGTCCATGGGTGGCAATGCAGACGCTCACTCTGGCAACCAGTCGATCGTACAGATTGCGTATACTGTCCAGGCGTACGTTATTCCGCTCCTGCTCGACTTTTTGACGCAGTTCTGTAAGAGGTGTTGGTTGACGAGTCGCACGAGTCACTTCTCGTCCCATAATATCCTAAGCGTACTCGATTGGACACAACTGCAGAGATGGCGCTGTCCAGGGAAGTTGCTGCACGTCTTGCAGAGCACGTTGAGTTTGATGGGCAGTGTGTGGGCGAGCATAACCCTGTAGAAAGAACACATCACCTTCCTGTCGCAAGATCATGTCTCATAACATTCTGCGCTGGTTAGCGACCCTTCCAGAAACACCAAAGCTGAAAGGGAGTTGTAGATTATCGCACTCCACACTATTGGGCCTGTGGTAGAGCCAGTGTGTCTTGGACGAATGCACTCTACGAGACAGCGATCTCCAGGTCAAGTCGTGCGCGCAGACTACCATCACTTACGTGCAGTGAAATTCTATGATCGCTGAAGACAACAGCACGCCGTGCCATTTTCTAAGTGAAGTGATTCCTTGACGGTACCAGTCGAGCCGTGCACTTCGATGCTGTGGCGTGAGTGGAAGACGGGCTAGAGGTGTGCGACATGCAGTCCCAATGGTAATAGCTGGACGGCAACTGTCAGTCTGGACATGCCTGGACTCACAAGCCGTCTTACCTGTGCTGCTGTAGCTGTACCGTCTACCACCGCTGCCCTTACGGTACGACGATCCTGGCGTGTGTCTGTACTGTGTGGACCTCCACAGCCTTGGCTACGGTTGTGAAAATGCACACGTGACCACCGATACCATTGTTGTTGCACAACTGACGCAACACGTCCAATTTGTGAGGCAGTTCTCTGAAAGGACCATTCCGCCACTCGGAAGGCCCCTATTTGACTTCTTTCAAATTCACTCAGCTGGCTGTAGGAAGCACGAGCGAGTCTCCGTGAAATAGTCGGCTGCTTGCTTCACAAGTTCGCACCGCACTGAGCACTCTGGCTGTGAGCATTCCCTATTAAAGGGGAGACACAGATGACGCTCTGGTAGTTGTGCCACTACGCTATCTGATGGCGGATGAAGTTGAAACCATTATAATCAGTACGTCTACTATCCCCCAGGTGGCATATGCCGTCATCGGATCTAAATCGAAGTCGTCTTCCCGCGCATACGATTTTTTTTTCGCGAAAGTGTATATTATGAACAGTAATGGTGTACATTCGGAACGGTTATGGTCTTATAAGATCCCTTCGGGCACACCCGAACTACCCTTACGTGTGAACTTTCCGTTGAGAATGATGTGCTGTGTTCTGTTAGCTAGAACCTAGTCGGTCCAGTCACACAGTTCATCTGACATTCCGTACGCTCATATTTTCTTCATTGGACGGTAGTGCGGAACTGCATCGAAAGCCTTCCTAAGGTCAAGGTACACGGCATCTATCTGGGCGCCTGTATCTTACGTCAAGAAAGGAAGAATGAATTGATTGTTGGTGTTAATAACGATCATCCTCCTTTACCTCCTCTGCATTACTGCAGACGACGTGTCACTGAGCGCATTTGTTCTGTGCATGCAGTACACGTGAGGCGCCTAGTTGTTTCCACTGTACTGTGTGGAATACGAAGGTTCTGTTATAGTTCACTAACCTGCTGTCTTCAAGTTGATGTCCCCAGCACGCAGGTCGTAGGTTCTGTATCTTGAGGCTGAAACTGACTTTTAGCGAGGTTCTCTTCTGAAATAATGTATCACTTCTTTGGGATGCCACTCGCGTATTTTAATATAGCCACACGAGAAGACTACATCATCTTAATACAACACTTTCTGATACAGCAAAGTACATGATCAAACACAATGTTTACGAAAATGTATCTTCCACTATTTTTGGCACGTGTCTGTGCCTCATGACTACCGGAGTGAATCTTTTAATACTGAATACTGGCAAACACATCCTGCCACAGACAACATGACTGTACATCGCGACTGCCTAATCCAGAGTGACGAACAGGAACTTAAATAGAAAATTGGAAACACATCCTACGCCAGACAACATGTCTGTTCTTCTCGACTGCCTAATCCAGAGTGACGAACTGCCCGAAACACTTCGCGCGCCATAGCGGAAAAGGCGTGACCCGAACGCTTCCGAAGTGCTTCGTCTGCAATTTCGTCAGTCTTTTGTTTTTGATTTAAATTGTTTTTAATAATTCTAAAATGACTGATTGATACTCGGTTGTTGACAGAAATTTATATTAAAAAGTGAAGTCATTCCAATGAGTAGTTAAATTACTAATAATAACTATACTTCAGCGTTTTGGCGCCCTTGCTCCGAACACAGCAGCCAATCACAGAGCAGTAGCATTATGCAGGCGGTCTTTCTCACGGGAATGGTGCCGAATCTGACACCTGTCACGGGTACCACGCACCACATGTGGTCATCTATATACTTCTTGCATCTCCACTGCTCTGGGAACAGCTTCTTGGAGCCTAATGTGATGGCTGACTAAGCCAGAAATTTTACAATCTACTGCTTTGTGGGCCTCGTGGACGAATAGAGCGAGCTAGGTTTCGAACGATCGTCGATTCCGGAACCCATATTGATTCCTACGGAGATTTTCGGTCTCCAGAAATGTGATTTTTCTTTTTTTTCCCATCAGTCTTCTGGCTTGTTTGATGCGGCCCACCACGAATTCCTCTCGTATGCCAGCCTTTTCATTTCAGAGTAGCAATTGCAACCTACGTCTTCAATTATTTTCTGAATGTATTCTAATCCCTGTGCTCCTCTACAGTTTTTACTCTCGACAGCTCAGTTTAGTACCATGGAAGTCATTCTCTGGAGTCTTAACCGATGTTCTATCACCTCGTTCCTTCTTATTGTGAGTGTTTTCCGTATATTCCTTTCCCACCGAATCTGCGGACGATTTCGTCATTCTTTACCATATGAGTCCGTCTCATTTTTAGCATTCGTCCTTTGCACCGCACCCCAATTGCTTCGATTCTGGTTTCCTCACAATTCATGTTTCACTGCCATACAATGCTATGCTCCAAATGTACATTCTCAGAACTATCTTCCCCAGAGTAAGGCCTATGTTTGATACTAATACACTTCTCTTGACCAGAATGATAGTGCGCGAGCATAAAAGATGTTGTAAATTCTAGAGCGGTTCTAGGCACTTCAGACTGGAACCGCGAGACCGCTACGGTCGCGGATTCGAATCCTGCCTCGGGCATGGATGTGTGCGATGTCCTTAGGTTAGGTTTAAGTAGTTCTAAGCTCTAGGGGACTGATGACCTCAGAAGTTAAGTCCCATAGTGCTCAGAGCCATTTGAACCATCTTCTATTAAATCTTAACTTTGCAACAAGAGTCAGACAACATATTACTCCAGGATGAGGAAATGAGAGATGTTTAAGCTTATATGGATGCCTATCGACAGTCGCTCTTCACATACCCGCATGCCTATGGAAGAGGGAAGAGTGGAACTGGTACAGGTAACAGAGGTACCCTCTGCCACATGCCGTGAGATGGTTTAGCGGAGTATTCATGCAGAGCAGTGACTGCAATACGTCGTTGTGCACAGAACATTGAGCTGATCACCGATGAAGTTCTGTGTGGGCTCCTACCCTCTGTGACAATCCGTGACAGTTGACGGGGAAATTTATCACCAACACGTTATTTCCCAGGGCAGTTGACTCTGGCTGCTGCAGTTTTTTCCGAATCGAGGAACTCGCGATAAGTCATTCCCTACTGTGACGCGGCGGAATCCCCGCTGCGACCGCCGCAGCGAATAAACCCGCGCTTATTCCTTGTGACGCGTGGCCTGGCGTCTCATGGGGCGACACACACACTAGCGCGGCTTGTCCGCCACTCGGAACAGAGCTTCTGCCGCCCTGCCGCCTGGTCGCTGCAGACCGCGCCTTCTACCGCACTGCTGTGCTGCCGCAGGATCCACGAGAAACTCGCCTGAAATACACTCATGCTTATAAATTAAGGATAATTGCAGAATGTGGTGCCACACAACGTGGCACAACACAAAACTGGAGCTAATAGCATAGACACATAGGGAACACACGTGATACAGATCTGTAAGTCCACGCCGGCCGGAGTGGCCGGGCGCTTCTAGGCGCTACAGTCTGGAACCGCGCGACCGCTACGGTCGTAGGTTCGAATCCTGCCTCGGCCATGAATGTGTGTGATGTCCTTAGGTTAGTTAGGTTTAAGTAGTTCTAAGTTCTAGGGGACTGATGACCTCAGAAGTTAAGTCCCACAGTGCTCACAAGGGAACCTCTCCATCGCACCCCCCTCAGATTTGGTTATAAGTTGGCACAGTGGATAGGCCTTGAAAAACTGAACACAGATCAATCGAGAAAACAGGAAGAAGTTATGTGCAACAGTAAAAAAAAAAATTGGTAAAATATACAAACTGAGTAGTCCATGCGCAAGATAGGCAACGTCAAGGAGAATGTGAGCTCAGGAGCGCCGTGGTCCAGTGGCACGGTACCTCAGCGTGTTCGGTCAGAGGGTTAAGTGTCCTCTGTAATAAAAAAGAACTGAGTTAATCGATTATCAACGAACTTAAACGGATGTCTTACGACGTCCGCCCCGAGCAAACGCAACGAATAAAACCGAACAAAATGAGATTAGAAAAAAGTGGTTAGCGTGAGTAGCTGCAGAACGAGAGGTCTTTGGTTCAAGTCTTCCCTCGACTGAAAATTTTACTTTATTTTCGCATATGATCTGCCCGTTCGTTCATTGACGTCTCTGTTCACTGCAATAAGTTTAGTGTCTGTGTTTTGCCACCGCACCGCAAAACCGTGCGATTAGTAAACGAAAGGACGTGCCTCTCCAATGGGAACCGAAAACATTTGATCGCAACGTCATAGGTCAACCGATTCCTCCACAGGAAAACACGTCTGATATATTCTATACGACACTGGTGACGGCATGTGCGTCACATGACAGGAATATGTTGTCGACCCACCTCACTTGAATGGGTAAAAAGATTCTTCTACCTTCCCCGATTTAGGTTTTCTTGTGGATGTGATAATCACTCCCAAAAAAGTGATGAAAAAATTACGAGTTTGTCCCATAAACTGAAGATAAAAAATTAAACTTTTCACTGGAGGGAAGACTTTAACCTACGACATCTCGTTCCGTAGCTGCTCTCGCTAATCACGGGACCACAGCGCTCCTTGACTCCCAGTGTCCTTGATGTTGCCTATCTTCGCATGGACTACTCAGTTTGTATACTTTATTAATTTTTTTCATAGTTCCACATAACTTCTTCCTGTTTTCTCGATTGATCTGTGTTCAGTTTTTCAACGCCTATCCACTGTGCAAACCTATAACTAAATCTGAGGGGGGTGCGATGGGGAGGTTCCCTTGTCAGAGCCATTTGAACCATTTTTTTTTGTAAGTCCACGGTATTGGTGATAAGTTGAGAAAACCGTCCCGAAACACATGTGCTACAAAACGCCACTGTTTCCTGCGCATGTACCCCGACATCAATATGGCATATGATCACCATGCACACCTACACGGCCGCACAACGGGTTGGCACACTCTGGATCAAGTGGTCGAGCAGCCGCTGGGGTATAGCTACCCATTCTTGCACCAGTGCCTATCTGAGCTCCTGAAGTCTCGTACGGGTTTGAAGACGTGCAGCGATACGTCGACCGAGAGCATCCCAGATGTGTTCGTTGGGGTTTAGGTCTGGAGAACAGGCGGGCCAATCTATTCACCTGATATCTTCTGTTTCAAGGTACTCCTCCACGATGGCAGGTCTTTGGGGTCGTGCATTATCATCCATCAGGAGGAAGGTGGGGCCCACTGCAACCCTGAAAAGGCGGGCATACTGGTGCAAAATGGCGTCCCGATACACCTGACCTACTACAGTTCATCTGTCAAAGCCATGTAGGGGTGTATGTGCACCAATCATAATCCCACCCCACACCATCAAACCACGACCTCCATACAGGTCCCTTTCAAGGACATTAAGGGGTTGGTATCTGGTTCCTGGTTCACGCTAGATGAAAACCCGGCGAGAATCACTGTTCAGATTATACCTGGACTCGTCCGTGAACATAACCTGGGACCACTGTTCCAATGACAACGTACTGTGTTCTTGACACCAGGCTTTGTGGGCTCTCTTGTGACCAGGGGGCGGTGGAATGCACCTTGCAGGTCTCCGGGCGAATAAACCGTGTCTGTTCAGTAGTCTGTAGACTGTGTGTCTGGAGACAACTGTTCCAGTGGCTGCGGTAAGGTCCCGAGCAAGTCTAACTGCAGTACTCCGTGGCCGTCTGCGTGCATTGATGGTGAGATATCGGTCTTCTTGTGGTGTTGTACACTGTGGACGTCCCGTACTGTAGCGCCTGGATACGTTTCCTGTCTGCTGGAATCGTTGGCATAATCTTGAGATCATACTTTGTGGCACACGGAGGGGCCGTGCTACGACCTGCTGTTTGACCAGCCTCCAGTCGCCCTAATATTCCCCCCCTCATAACGTCATCAATATGTGTTCTTTGAGCCATTTTTAACACACGGTCACCATTAGCACGTCTGAAAACGTCTACACACTTACACGCTGCACCATACTCTGACGCTTACACGCTGCACCAACACACCTCTGCATATGTGGACTGCTGCCAGCGCCACCGTGCGACGACCGCAGGTCAAATGCACCGCATGATTTAAACCCGCAGACCGTCCACCAAAGCGTTGTTTCACCATGTATCAGCATTATCCTTAATTAATGAGCATGGGTGTAGTTAGTCGCTCCCGGCCGGAGACGGCTGATGACACTCGCAAGATCTGCAGTGTCACGTGCTGAGACGTACGCACCTCGGCTGCCGCGTAGCTGCGTTCTTCGAACTTGGCGTTCATTATTATTATGCAGTATTTCCAAATGCGCAAGCATATTGAAAGTTTGAGACGTTGCGTAATAATGTTTGAGACGTTGCGTAATAATACTGGGCATCCGAAAAATTTTGAAATATGTTGCCTTTTTTCGAAATGTTGAGCTGCCCGTGGATAGTATTGACAATATCCTTGCCGTACGTAAGGAAATCAAACACCTGCAGTCGTCCTCATGGTGCCTTTTATTGTATGGCTGCCAGTGTTGGTGCTTCAGTGCACCATCGTCAGGCCTTAGCTGATGCAGAGGGGGTTAAATAGTTGATGGTTGGAGAGACAACATCAAGGTTACAGGTAAAAAATGGAAATGAGCGTTTGGCGTCATTGGCCGGGAGGCCCCTTACGGGGCAGGCGCGGCCGCCTTGGTGCGGGTCTTATTACATTCGACGCCACGTTGGGCGATGTGCGCGCCGGATGGGGATCAAATGATGATGAAGACAAGAAAATCCCCGACCCAGCCTTTTTTTTAAAAAAAATCTCATTTTGTTAGTTTTCATACGTTGCATCTGCTAGAGGCTGGTATCGCAAGACACCCGTTTCAGTTCGTCGTTGATCCATTAACTCAGTTTTTTTATTACAGAGGGCAGCTAACCCTCTGAGCGAACACGCTGAGCTACCGCGCCGACGTTATCGGGGAGGACGAGGTAACAGGTAGTCTGCGAAAACCAGTTACAGGTGTTGGCCAATGATGCGTCGTGTATACGGATGGTGTTAACCCCCTGTGCATCAGCTAAGGCCTGAAGATAGCGCGCTGAAGCACAGAAACTGGTAGCCATACAATAAATGACATCATAAGGACAGCTGTACACGCTTCATTTTTTTACGTAAGTGAACAGCCATGGTCTTCCGAGCTCCAGTCACAAGGATGAACATACAAGAAACATCCTGGACACTTTTTCGCTTGCTACAGTCTCCAGATATCTTTGTGTTCGCTATCTGATGTTGCGTTGAAAAAGGGATCGAAACAGGACGAAAGAGCGTTTCTATAGTATCAGAGTGCATTGCCGACATTATGGGATGGTAGAGTAGATGAGTACAAAACGGAAATGCTCAGAATGAATCGTATGATTTACAAATACAGCGAACGGTACTCTATAGCCATGGAGGAAGATATAAATAAAATAGTTGATGCAAAGTTGTGAATAAAAGTTTATGTAGCTCTTTACATGAGTGCACGCATTATTTACCCGAATATAATCCTTTGGTGCACGTATTGTTGCATGACACTTTCCCATAATTGTATTTAAAATTCTTTGACCTGAAACTCCACTTGTAAATTTCAAGTCTTCGAAAGAATAGCCAGTAGCAAGGTATCGTAGCTAATAAATAAGCGTTGAATTGATAGAATTACGTCGCTTATTGCAGTATTTTGTTTTCCGATCAGACATGGGCGTCTGTACAAACATACCTAGGTCGGAGGGGTGGGGAGGGGAGGGGGGAGGCAAGGATCTAAAATTTACCTTTGTGGTATAAATGAGTTTGTCAGTTTCAATACATGTCATGCCACAAGACCAAAATTTTATAGATGACACAAAAGTTTATTATATCCCAGATAATTGATGGTTATCCACTCGATATATGTTGTATGGAGATAAATACATAAAACCAACAAACATAAGATATACGGCAATTGCTAAAGTCGTAGTACCGTCTCACTGCAGTCTGGCAGTGGATAAACGGGAGGTTTAGCGGACCACGGGAAATCGGGAGAAAGGGAAGGGGGCGGGGGCGGAGAGGCAGTTGTCTTTATATAGGGATGCCTACGAATGGGAACAAACGTTTATAGTAATATTTCAGTGTTAGACCACCAAAACGTAGAAAGTTATGATAATTTCTTTTTTTATTTCGCTCAATCTCAGTTCTTTCAACAAGTTTTCGTTGGTGATCTCTAAGGCTTCTTAAACCAATTTCCAATTTTTCATCCAACTTTTTGTGCTAGCAACAAAACAGAGCAATTATCATAGCAGCAGCGTCTTTATCGTCCAGCGTTCCGTACTGACCTGTCTAGGGAAACATGAATAACATTGCACAGCATTATAACGCAACATTACTGACAGTTTAGGGGCCGCTTTACAGTTTCGATATTTCTCAGTTAAATATTTTATTTCTGGAGCGTTAGCTACATTGCATATTTCTTAGAGAGGAAGATAAAATCTTAACTATGTGCAGGGACCAATCTGTTTTAAGTTTTTATAGCAAAATGCTGTAAACGTATGTCGTCAAATAATTTTTCAAGCAGTGCCGTTACTGATTCGGAAGGCTGTGCATATGTGTTCAAAACCACTCTTTGCTTGATGATCTGTACTGGGGCTGTCACGGAAATTATATTCCTGGGGGGCTTGAGATAAATCTCGACTGCAAACATCTGAGAGTACGTGTTATTGTTTTTATAGAGTTTATTGTTTTCAATAAGTGTTAAAAAATAAACATCACTGCTTTGCTCAAACAATGTTGCGAGGCAAAAGAACTGTTCCCGTTGCTAAACAGCTACGAGCACAGGACTAGAATTTCCGGTAGCCAGGATGGTCCCTTCCGATTTCCTTTCATATCCTGTTCTGCTAGCTGACTACCCGGCGTCGCCTGCGTATGTATTTATTCCAGTCTTTTATTAGTTCATCTCTTCCTTTCCCTTCTCTCCATCTTCTCATTCACTGCCACTCTCCCCCCAACCCTTCACACTCTCTGTCCATCTCCTCCCACCCCTCTCTCTGTCCATCTACTGCTCCCCACTCTAATTCCACCTCCTCATCCCCTCTCTCTGTCTCCTCCCACTTTCGTTGCCAATCTCCTCCCCTTCTCCCTGTTCATCTCCTCCACTTTCCTTTCTGTTCTTAGCTCCTCCTCTCCCCTCTCTCTCTTCATCTCCTCTCCTTCCCTTCTTTTTCCTATTTCCTCCTCCCCCTCTGTCCGTTCTCTTCCTCCTCTCCCATCTTCCTGCCTGTCCCTTCCTCCTGCTGTCTCCGTCCATCTTCTTTTTCCTTTCTCTGTCCATGTCTTCCTCTCCCCTCTTGATCCCTTCCCCCCCTCCTTATCTCTGTACGTCTCCTCTTCCTCCTGTTCCTATATATGCATATCTCCTCTTTCCCCTTGACGTCTGTCGATCTCCTCCTCCCCCCTCACCTCTCCACTTTATTTGACATATTTCACACAAATTTGGCGCCTATATCACCTACATGTCTAGCCAATTTCGCCCTGCAGTTTCATTTTTACACAGCTCAATATTTATGACGTATCCCCTGAATTATGTGTGCTGTACATTCATGTTATTTTGCTAGTACATCCAGTGTTCTATGTGGCTACTGTTTGCGAAGTGTGTTTCGTAGTGAAGAAATAACAAATTAAAAAGTCATGCATGATGCGTCAGTTTTCCATGGACTTCTGTATTTGACGTCGTATCCCCTGAACAATGTTCCGTACGATGATATATTATTGTTGGTGCATTCAGCGGCAGATGTGAATATTTCACTGAGATGTGTTAAGAGTAGAGTTAGTAGCAATTAAGTAATAAATTTAAACGTTTTGCATGATACAGTAGTTTCTCACGCATCTCGGTGTTTATTACATCATATCTCCACAACTAAGAATCTACAATGATGTAAGTTGTCTGGTACATTCAATGGTATATATGGATACTGACTGCAAAAACTGCAAAATGTATCATGGATATATTTATTAGTAAAGTGGTAATATGTTAAAGCGTTATGTTTCATGGGGCAGAATAGGAAAAAAATTAGTAAGCGATAAACTTCTTCCTTATCGTCATTTTGTGAAGATCGTCAACGGCAAAGAGTTTCGTAAAGGTTTGGATTATGTGTTAAGTTTGTTGCAAGTCTCTAAGCTCTGTCGTTCTCAAATACTGGTTGACTAAAATATGGGTATTCGCTCATCGTGTGCTACACTGCTTTTCTACTCCCAGACCCTTTCATGGGTCGTTGGTTCTTACCCTCACATACAGTAAGTGATTTGTATAACAAGTTTGGTCGAAATCGGTCCAGTGGTTTCGATTCCGAGCTTAATTTTTGTGTATAATGACATCACCGGAGACGGTAAGTTAAATCTTAATATTTTATCCATTTTATAAACTACTGCCAGAATCCAACGCCTTGAAAAGTGTCGCCATAATAACAAACAAATCACTAACTGTATGAAATCTCTCTAAAAATCGAAATACAAAAATCATAAGAAATGATAATACAAGAGTCAAACACCAACCCAGAGAGGGCTCTGTAGTTCTTTCGTTTAAAGTGGAAAGGAAACTCTCAGAGTTTATACCCTGAACCTGTAAGTAGTTATGCAGACCAGTCTACCCCTGCAATAAAAAAGTTCCGCAAAGATAACCAGAAAAAATAAATAGCTTCTGTCTTCTCGTGGATTATAAGACATACAAAGTTTATAAATTCTGTTTCCAGGTCTGATGTTACAAAATATTACGCTACATTGTCAAGTTATGAGTTTGCCAATGTATGTAAGGGACATACTGCTTCTCATTGACAAAGTTCTTTGTTAATTCATTTCACCTAGTAAGATTAGGGCCCTCAGGACCTTTCTTATATCTGATATCGTTAGAGACTCAACATTATAAGTGGATATTACATGAAGAGTAAAGGTGAAAGTGAGCAATGACATCTAGCAAAAATGTGTGGCAGCAGTACAGAAGAATCAGATTTGCAGAAGCAGTTGACTGGTTAGAGGAAGAGAGAGAGGTACTAGGATGTGGTTAGCAGATGAGCTGGAAGGAAGAAAGAAAGAAACAGATAAGGGCGAGAAAAGCACTGACTATTGTAGATGCTGCGCCCTGAGACTTTTACACTCGTCTCTTAATTACTGTAATATGACGTTTGCAGAGGGGTAAGCGGCCCACCTGACATGAAGAGTATTTGAAAGTGTCAGGTGGTTAAAGAGAGTACATTTGCACAGACCAGTAGAGGCGGAGAAAGCCATTTCACTGCAGGCGGGTTGTAAAGCTTTCAGCGGAACAAAAGCTTTCAGCTGCCAGGCTAGGAAAGCGCTCGGCTTTTTGTCCAATAAAAGGCTCTCTCTGCTCTCTGATTGTGCTACCTGCTTGCATCCGCTCTCCATTGTCCCTTCCATGTAATAACTTCTCGACACCATATTAGCAGCTGGATGTTCAGGGTAATCATCGCATACTCCTGTCTGTTTCTTATAGATCTGTGGATACGTAAAAACTAATGTAAACTCTCTGCAGAAACAGACGCATCAATAAGTGAAATGAGGCTTTCGCGGCCGGTAATTATGTTATTGTTGATTTTTGTATCATGCTCCATGGTCCAAGTCATAATAGTTTCCAAAACTTTTCGTCTTACAATCAGGGGTAAATCATCGGAGGCTTTAAAGGCCACTCACATGGACAAATGCCTTCACAAGCGTTCCAGTTACCATCCCACGCAGACAGTTACCAAAACATTGGTGGACTTGGCTATAAGAATGTGTACCAAGAGGACAACCTCGATCATTTAAGAACTAACTTCCGAAGAAAAGGTCCTCTGACATAGAGATAAATATGGCATTACACCCTAAAAGGTCTAGAGCTTCTAATGAAAAAAGGACCAAACAAAGGGAAAGTTTCGCTTCCATTTGTCTAAACTTTTACAGCTCGTATCAGCCCCAGGAAACACGGTATTGATACAGTGTTTAACCAACAAGAAAGGTGCATGAATATTTGAACAGCGTAAACGACCTAAGCCTGCCACTTGCCAAAGCCGGAGTACATAAAACGCCTTGCACTTACGGTCTACATCTACATTTACATCTAAATCTACATCTACGTATATACTTCGTAAGTCACCGTACAATGTATGGCAGAGGGTACCAAGCACCACTTCTTAACTTCGTGGTCCTTACACGAAATGTGGCAGTAGAATCTTCCCGCAGTCGGCTTCAGATGCAGGTTCTTTAAATTTTCTCAATCACGTTCCTCGAATAAAAGACCATCAGCAAACAATCTCAGATTGCTGCTCAGCCTGTTCGTCAGGTCGTTTATATAGAGAATTAGAGTTGTCCCATCACAACTGGCCTGGAGAACACTTAACGAGACCATTGTCTCTGACGAACACTCAACTGTGCATAGGATTTGCAAAAAGATGCATTAAGACCCACCTTAAGGGCTGGCCGGAGTGGTCGTGCGGTTCTAGGCGCTACAGTCTGGAACCGAGCGACCGCTACGGTCGCAGGTTCGAATCCTGGCTTGGGCATGGATGTGTGTGATGTCCTTAGGTTAGTTAGGTTTAATTAGTTCTAAGTTCTAGGTGACTGATGACCTCAGAAGTTAAGTCGCATAGTGCTCAGAGCCATTTTGAACTACCTTAAGGAAAACAAGAACTATTGACGTCTGGGTAAGACGGATAGATCAGCAGTGCCAGCTCATCCACAGGGACCACAAATTCTATGCATTGTGGTTTTAGCAAGATATAATCATTACTACGCTATGACGTACAGAGAGGGCATAGAAACTTAAAAACACACAAATAAATTTAACAGAAAAGAATAAGTGTTGAAACTAGAGAAATTGTGAACGTTTGTGCTAAATAAAACAAATAGCGCCTACACTTTTCACCACAGGCTGCATAGCCTGTTCTCAGGCAGCGGTATGATGACGTCACGAACCGAAGATTGAGTGGATACGTATAAACAGTTGAGCTTTCTGATCTTGTTTGTGATTCTCAAGCGCTGGAAGACGAAACGTTAAGCAGAAAATTATGCTAGGGACTACGGTCCAATGTCTATAAAACACATGTCAGCAATAACTAAACAATTACGTGAAGGTACAGACTTGTTAGTTACACTTTTTATAAAATTTTATGAGGCCACTGCTCGTTACCTTTCAGGGCTAAGTCTAGAATTTACGACGGTCTCATGTGGTCATTCGCTTCGCAGTTCTTTTAGGCTAGAAACAAAATCTTTGTCTCTGTGGAGCATTTGGATAACAATTCTTAGAACTTCAAGACGGAAAGTTCTGTTGATAATTTAGTATTGTGATACTGCTTACGTCTGAGGAAGTATTCAAGCACCGTCTGTGCTATAATCGAACAAGGGGACAGCGCCTACTCATGACCGATTTCGTCCAGGTTTATGGTACATGCAGAACTTGGCCATAAATGAAATTGGCAGAAGCGGAAGCTCCAAATGGCTAAACTTGGTGACAAAACAGTATTTTTAACGTGGGTCACCACAGATAAAGCTAAATAATACTCGACATACTGTATTTATTAACATTTTCATAGAATGCATGGAAAGGAAAAGCAAAGGTAAAATTCGGATTGAAAATAAATTTCTTAGAAAAGACTGTGCTCACAGCGTCCACGAGGGTCCATAAAATAACTTCTCTAAGATATTCTAATTGGAGCATACAGGACTTCGTATTTCGTTAGTTTAATTTGGTCCTTCGAGCAATCTTCGGCAGTTGCAGGCGAACGAAAAGCTCCAGGCGAAGGTGCCGAGAAAATTACTGCTTCCTGTTTAACGGTGAATTTCACTCAACATGTGCAAATCATCAATTGTGAAATAATAAAAGTGTCTTATTTTATATACGAAGTTCTCTTTACACCTTACAGTTCCTTCCTCGAAACGTATTTGCAAACCAAAATTTTCCTTTGCCTTTCCTTTACGTGTTTTTTACGAAAATATTAATAAATACAATATATTTAGCATTATTTCGATTTATTTGTAACGTAAATAACGTAATAACTGAAAATACGATATTTTCAGCATAAGGACTCTAGCGCGTGATCTGGTCTGCATTTTTTCTTCTGCACCAAGCTCTGCCCGGAACTACGATACCACAAATGGCTCATGCCTCTCCCGACCTGCGTCAAAAGTGGTGTTTTTTTCTAAAGCTTGGTCACCTGGACCGCCCACATCTGTCACTTACATTTGTGGCCGTGTCGTGCATACGTCGTACATTTGGACGAAATCCGTGATGACGAGTGGGCGCGGCCTCCTCGTGAGTCACCAAAGTCACAAATGTACAGTCTCATTTCAAGACGCAGCGTGTATGACGCCAGAATGCTGCTGCTAGATGCGGCGAATGGCTCGAGTGTAGCGCCTCACGAATTGATCAACTGTGGAACGTAGGATGACAATGTGTGCAAGATGCTTGGGTCGTATCATGTCGGATACTACACAGAACTGGAGTTTTCAAGGTCAACAGTGCCTAGAGTGGACTTTTAATATCGCAGAGTCCATGTTTCCAAATACGAAAACCGCCACACAGGACGAGCACAAGTGTTTGACGAACTGACCTGACGTCGCCTCCGCAGAGCCGTATTGGAGTTGAATGTGGTTTGAATGTGGGGCATCAGCGGCCCATTTATCCACAGCGTAGGTTTCCTCAGCCAACGACTGACATCACATTCTGCGCGTTAGTGTATTGCAAATTCGAGGAAGTTGAAGCGAATTCGCCGATGTACGGGGTGCGGCGCATGCATCCAGACAAATGAAACATTTTTTAAAAGCAAATTTATTAAAACAAAATAAAAATGAAAATCCTTTTACATATAAGTAGTGGTATCTTTCAAGAATAATATTACTCGATGTAACCCTCTTCATCCGCAATGACCGCCTCCAATTTGTCCTGATCCGATCGCACGCAATCTTTAAACCAGCGCTGTCCATATTCGTGAATGCTATTCAGGGGCCAGAACTCTTTTGACCAGTACATGTCAACATTATCAAAGAGCCAGTTTTGGACTAAATGTCTCGTATGAGCCAGTGCACCGTCTTGTTGAAAGGCATATTGTCTCCCCGAGAACACAGTTACCATTCACAGTTTCACAACATTCGTCAAAACTTGCAGATAAACTTCTTTTGTGACAATTTGTCCCTTTTTAAAGAAATGTGGCCGCATGATACCACCCTCACTGGATACAACACCTAGGATGTGAACCCCAGACTTCTCCGAAGCATTATACTTGGCCACAATATCGTGAACAGTTGATCTCGGGTACCCAAAGAATCGATCTATTTCAATGGTCGAAAGCCCAACGCGAAGACTTTCGACAATCGCGGCTCTTCGTTTGTGCTCCGCACTTGTCCGTAACATTTTGGCCGCTTTCAAGTTCTGACTGTTTACTAGATGCCTATGGGTTTCGTGAACGCTTATCGCGACCTCCGGCAGAACTACGATCTGGCGGGAAATCCAAACTGAAATTTATCCGGATTTAAAAGCCGCCCCTTGTATGCTTGCATACAGTGACAACCCACCTGACGAAATTTGATATACAGTTGAACGTCGTTTATCCGGCGTCCATAAGTCCGCTTTGCCGGTTCATCCGTATCTATTTTTTCCCCATTACAGTGCCTGTATCATACGAGCAGACCAAGCTGACACTGGGCGGGATGGCTCTTAGGAGCGAGCGAGAAGAGGAGCGCTTCGAGTGTCATCTTGGACAGCACAAATAGTAATAGCGGGAACAGTTAACGACGACAGTAATTAAATTTAAAATACTGACTGTCACATGAGTTAAAGATACCTCGCAGCAAATTTCTTCTTTTGGCCACGTGAAGTAAATACAAACGACGGACATTATTTCATTAAAAAGCTCTGTAATGCCGTGGCAGATCACAGCAGCATACCGTGACTATGTAACAGCGGGTCATAGCCCCAGTAAGAAATCGTGTTTCCAAGAGCTCAAAAAAAGATAAAGGCACCTGAAATCGTGGGTTATATCCAACTCACGTGGCTTAGTAATTATTTATTTTTATACTTTATTTATTCTGAGCAATATACAATACATGAAATTTTTATTTCCTTTCTTCATTTGACATTGTAACAAAAATTAAACTGAAAACCTCATTGTTCATGGCGATTACTACTTCTAACACCTGTATGCGCTGTGCTTAGTGAAAAAGCTTTCCACACAAAAATACGAGTCACAATTTTTACATTTACATGCAGGTTCATACACTGAAGAGCCAGAGAAACTGATACACTTGCTTAACATCTTCTAGGATCCCCGCGAGCACGCAGCAGTGCGACAAAACGACGTGTCAAAGGACTCGACTAATGTCTGAAGTAGTGCTGGAGGGAATTGACACCATGAATCCTGCAGGAACGTTCACGAATCCGTAAGAGTTCGAGGACGTGGAGACCCCTTCCAAAAAGGACGTTGCAAGGCATCCCAGATATGCTCAATAATGTTCATGTCTGGGGAGTTTAGAGTCAAGCGGAAGTGTTTGAACTCAGGAGAGTGTTCCTGTAGCCACTCTGTAGCAATTCTGGACATGTGGGGTGTCGCGTTGCCCTGCTGGAATTGCCCAAGTCCATCGGAACGCACAATAGACTTGAATGGATGCCGGTGATCAAACAGCATGCTTACGCACGTGTCACCTGTCAGAGTTGTATCTAGACGCATCAGGGATTCCATATCATTCCAACTGCACACGCCGTACACCAAATAGAGCCTCCACCAGCTCGAACATTCCCCTGCTAAGATGCAGGGTCCATAGATTCTCGAGGTTGTCTCCATACCCGTACGCGTCCATCTGATCGATACTATTTGAAACGAGACTCGTCTGACCAGGCAACAAGTTTCCAGTCATCAAAAACCCAATGTCGGTGTTGGTTGGCTCAGGAGAGGCGTAAAGCTTTATATCGTCCCGTCATCAACTTTACACTAGTGGGCCTTTGGCTCCGAAAGCCCATATCGATGATGTTTCGTTGAATGATTCGCACGCTGACACTTGTTGATGATCCAGCATTGAAATCTACAGTAATTTGCGGAAGGGTTGGATTTCTGTCACGTTGAACGTTTCTGTTCAGTCGTCATTGGTCCACTTCTAGCAGGGTCTTTTTTCGGCCGCAGCGATGTCGGAGATTTGATGTTTCACCGGATTCCTGGTATTCTCGGTACAAACGAGAAATGGTCGTACGGGAAAATCTCCACTCCACCGCTACCTCGGAGGTGCTGTGTCCCATCGTTCGTGCGCCAACTACAACACCACGTTCAAACTCACTTAAATCTTAATAACGTGCCATTGTAGCAGGAGTTACCGATCTAACAACTGCGCCAGACACTTGTTGTCTTATATAGACTTTGCCGACCTCAGCGCCGTATTCTGCCTGTTTACGTATCTCTGTGTTTAAATACACATGCCTATACCAGTTTCTTTGGCGCTTCAATGTATATGCTGTACACAAACGTCTCTGTCTACTGCCGTGTTCACTTTCAGTTTCACGTGTACCATCGACTGGTAAACATTCATCTGAGTTTGAGTTAACACTACATAATGACGCAGTATCTTCATTAATCATGTCCATGACTTCATCTGAAAGTTTTTGTGAACGCCTTTGTTCATCTTCGCAATTTCTGCGACACATTTCCTTTCATCTGAGTATCACTAGATTACAGCGCAAAAAACATCAAATAAAGTCTGTGGTGACGACGAAGGGAAGGAATAATGTGACTACACAGATAATATAAAGGAATGGAAGTCTGCCAGGAGAGCACCTAAAATTGTTAGCTACGTCGTAATCGACACCCCTGGTATATTTACTCTGGCACCACGTGATTCAACTGTAAGTCACACAAAAAACTATAATATAAGGTACAAAACTAAAATATTTTCAACCTATTTATAGATAAATAGTTTACTTAGTGCAAAATAAAGTACGAAATGAAAAAAAGAACATGTGGCCAGGGAGTCGGTACCACAATTATGCCATAGCAGACAAAGTGCAAATTCAACCAACCGCTCGCTGCCGCTCGCTGTACATGGATCCTGGCACAGTGTCAGTTGAGAAAGTAACATTAAGTTGTACCACACTGTCATTGCCCTCATTTGTTGTGAGCGTAAAAAATATCATTAGAGGCAAAGGAAGTGGTTCTGACCGTGCGCAAGAAGTTAGATGCTCTACATAGCGTGGATAAAGGAGAAAAGTTGCAAAAACGTGATACTCTATGTCATGTTGGAACGTCAACGGTGTCGCTAGTATAACTAGAAGGTAACTGAAATATTTTGTTTCAAAGTGATGATTCCTGATTAACTATAGCCGTTTGTTCATCCGCAGACAAAGACGATAGTGATGATGGATTATCGGACGAAACTAGTGTTGATTATGAATCCAGCGTGAAATACACAGGCAACGAAAAGCTTAACAAAACAATTGTTTATTTGGTACACTAGACGGAAACAACTTCAGACGAACTAATGCTTGTGAAACACGTGTGATGGTACTGCACATAAACGACCACAAGTCTGGCTCAGACGAACTTGCCGATTAATTCAGTGTACAAAACTCGCTCCTTCGTCATTACCTCGTCAGACATATGCGAAAATCAAGTATAATTTCTACGTTCATGTGAAAACAAAGGTAACGTGCCTGTTTCTGACACCTAAGCATGCCATTCTAGTTTCTTTCTGAAATGCCGGATATCCGGGTTTTCGATAGTCCACGGTGTCACCTACTCTAGATAAACGTACTCTTGTTGACTCAATTAAAAACTTGCAGTGTGAGAAAAAAGTCCTGTAAGTGCACAGGGAGTGCATTTGAACTGCGTGCCTGGTGCTTACAACTGTTTCATTCTACTTTTTTTAATAGAAATATACGTTCACGAACAATTTAATCAGAGACGGATATTGTATTCGAGGAAGCGCATAGGTCTCTACAGCGACTGGAGTAGTTAGGCGTCTCACGTAACTGAAATGACGTCAGACTTAGTACAGGTCGTCGACGTAATACTCTCAGAATTGACAAGAAGCGCAATATTAGCGCATTTCATCATGGTTGGATCGTAGATGGCCGATCCGTTACTCGAGGACTTTTCGAATGCCACCATGTCACGAGTGCGCCAAGAGCAGTTGGATTCGGTGTAGAGAACGACCAATACCTACCTGCCGGGAAGAACCCCGTGGGTCGCTGTAGACTATTGCGGATTGTAACAGGGGTTAAACTTCCCGCTGCGCACAGTGCAGCGAATCAGCCGCGAATTCAGTGCTGGACAACACCAACTCACTAGAGTAAGGAGCCATTACATTCACAGCCACCTCCACTCTATGGGGAAGATATCACCACCTTGTGAATGATGGAGTTCTTGCTAAGAAAACTGGAGAGGAATTCCTCATTATGCGAGACAGCTTTGTAACTTTCTTTTCACCCAGACATGTTTCAGCACTTTTTGAGCTATCTTCAGTGGGTTTATTTGTTTAGCTTCCTTCTCACATGGAACTATTGGATCTTTTATGCTAGTAGCTTTAGGTATACTACACAGTTTATAACTTGCCATTGTTTTTGATTTTGTGGTTCTGTGGTGTAAAAACATCACAACATCCAAAACTATGACAAGCTGTAGACTGCGTAGCACACTTAAAGCTACTTGCATAAATATTCAGTAATTCCACGTGAGAAGCAAAATAAGGAAATAAACTCACTGAAGATAGCAAAAACGTGCTGAAACATGTCTGGGTGAAAACAAAACTACAAAGGTGTCTTGAATAAGGCGGAATTCCTCTCGAATATCACCACCCCACGTCTGCCACTGCTCACTGCAAGTTACAAGACACAGAGTTTATGATGGATATAGGCTGGAACACACCATCACGTACTTATTTGAAGTATAGAGCAAGTTAACCTGCAATAATTAGTTGCATTACATCTTTGCAGACTACGAGTAATGAGGAAAACTGCATGTGCGACATGTGTCTCTGGCAACAGATTACCTATGAGGCAGCTGGCTGAGGTGGTGTTGTGCGAAGCACGTTTGCATGGAATGTGAGTGGGGTTTTTATACGTATTAACAGAGCACGTGTATCCACTGTCTCGCCTGCAACATCCAAAGGGCGACCAGTAGTGTCAGCTACACGATACACCACACGACTGCTTCCAGACTGTGCCACAATAGTTTCAGGCTGCATGTGTGTCCACCTTGGTCACTTGATCTTAATACTATCGAACATATTCGGATCTCCATCGAGATAAATGTGTGCGCGCACTGGTTCGGCGATTTTATTGGGATACACAGGAATGTCCTCCATAAAGTCCACATATTTCACGGTGTGCTTTTCATATCTTTGGCGACCTGAAGATAGATGTGCATGGACGTCGGTTTCGGTCGGATGAGGAAGTGCAATAGTGGGTGCAGTTGCGGATTCGCCAGCGACCGACCGCATTCTACAAAACAGGAATTTATCGTCTCGTCCTCCAATGAGATAAACTCCTTAATACGTGTGGCGATTACTTTTGAAAGAAACCATTCCATGATCCAGTTGTGATGGGTCTTCGGTTTTCATTTGACTCCCCTCATTCGTTGAGGCAGCATAACTCAAAGCATGCAAATTTCCCAGAGATTATTAGAGAAGGAGATGACTTAGCGAGTTTCAACATACTTTAATATAATTTCAAATATTACGAATTTTTTCTCGCTGACAACTTCACAAAATGATGAAAGAAAAGAAAGTTTATCGCTTGCTACATTTTCAGGTGTTCGTGCAGTAAAACTGCTGCATCATGCATGAAGTTTTAATTTATACTTCTTTACTACTAATTCTACTAGTAACACATTTTGCAGACAGTATCTACATACACCAGTGACGTAGCTACAAAATTATGTCAGTGTACGACACATGGTTCTAGAGGTCCGACGTTAGACATGGTAATTCAGTTCTTTAAAGAATTCGCTATGGGGTTTATATTGATATACTGTAAGAAAACACTTATCTAACGCCCAAACTCACGCTAGCGATGATGCAACCACTGGCGGAAGAATAGACACCCCTCCTCAGCCATTCGTGAGGATACGTGGCACGCCCACTCTCTTACGCTATATATGCGAGAGTGTGCCTCTGTAGCGCAGTAGACAGCTCATAACTTTTTATAAATGTGAGTTTTCATTTACAACTAGTGCGCAAAGTCAAAACACACAGCACGATATTTGACTGCTACGCATCTGCCTAGTACCCCCGTGGCACACTGGTGAATGGTGATTGTTAGCCAGTAAACGCGCAGAATTGTCTCTTCCGATGGGCCATCACTCTTTAATGGCCGTCCTGATGGGGACCGGACGTTGTGACGCCCTATCAGGCGTGAATTGGCGCAGCGCAGTTGGCCGATACACGTGAAAAATGGCGCCAGCGACCCTGTCGCCTCATGGCGCGGGGCGGGGGGGGAGGGGTTGCAATATCGCCGTCCATCACACGCTGCTGACAGAGGCCTACCGTGTGTCGGTGTGATCCAATAAAGAAGCTGACACTGACCATGTGTAATGAAAATTAATGCGTTTTCTGTGAAGCACTAAGTACAAGGTGCCTGGCGAAAATCCACTTACATGACAGGAAAATGAACACACTGAGAGGACTACCACCACAAGAAAGAAGTTTTTGTTCGAAAATTATACGATATACGTGGAGTACACCGTATGTGATCGTGGTAACAGGGCTGTACAGTCATGTACAGGTGGTCCTGGACAGCACTTTCGGTATACTGTGTAGCTTCCCCTAACCACACTCGGGTGTCTTCTGGTGTTCACACTCGGCCTGCTGAGTATCGTATCTGTTCGCTGCTGAGTAACGACGAGACACCAAGTACCGTTTAGTTACTCACATGATTTCTTTCCCGCGCAAGGTTCGTGACGGAGTCGGTAGGTTTGGCAAAGGGTCGTTATAATTAAAGTGCAGCTACTCAAAGAGATATAGTGTGGGCTTTGATCAAAATAAGGAAGCGAAACTTTGTAGATTTTCTAATCCGTTAATGCGGAACCGATTTAAGCTGGAGAAGAGAACAGAGGAAAGTCCACTGGACCTGACGGGATACCAATTCGATTCTACATAGAGTACGCGAAAGAACTTGCACCCCTTCTAACAACCATGTACCGCAAGCCTCTAGAGGAAGGGATGGTTCCAAATGATTGGAAAATAGCACAGGCAGTTCCCGTTTTCAAGAAGGACCGTCGAGCAGATGCGCAAAATTATAGGCCTATATCTCTGACATCGATCTGTTGTAGAATTTTAGAACATATTTTTTGCCCGCGTATCATGTCGTTTCTGGAAACCCAGAATCTACTCTGTAAGAATCAACATGGATTCCGGAAACAGCGATCGTGTGAGACCCAACTCGCTTTATTTGCTCATGAGACCCAGAAAATATTAGATACAGGCTCCTAGGTAGATGCCACTTCCCTTGACTTCCGGAAGGCGTTCGATACAGTTCCACACTGTCGCCTGATAAACAAAGTAAGACCCTACGGAATATCAGACCACCTGTGTGGCTGAATTGAAGAGTTTTTAGCAAACAGAACACAGCATGTTGTTCTCAATGGAGAGACGTCTACAGACGTTAAAGTAACTTCTAGGCGTGCCACAGGGGAGTGTTATGGGACCATTGCTTTTCACAATATATATAAATGACTTAGTAGATAATGTCGGAAGTTCCATGCGGTTTTTCGCGGATGATGCTGTAGTATACAAAGAAGTTGCAGCATTAGAAAATTGCAGCGAAATGCAGGACGATTTGCAGCGGATAGGCACTTGGTGCAGGGAGTGGCAACTGATCCTTAACATAGACAAATGTAATGTATTGCGAATACATAGAAAGAAGGATCCTTTATTGTATGATTATGCGATAGCGGAACAAACACTGGTAGCAGTTACTTCTGTAAAATATCTGGGAGTATGCGTACGGAACGATTTGAAGTGGAATGATCATATAAAATTAATTGTTAGTAAGGCGGGTGCTAAGTTGAGATTCATTGGGAGAGTCCTTAGAAAATGTAGTCCATCAACAAAGGAGGTGGATTACAAAACACTCGTTCGACCTATACTTGAGTATTGCTCATCAGTGTGGGATCCGTACCAGGTCGGGTTGACAGAGGAGATAGAGAAGATCCAAAGTAGAGCAGCGCGTTTCGTCACAGGGTTATTTGGTAAGCGTGATAGCGTTACGGAGATGTTTAGCAAACTCAAGTGGCAGACGCTGCAAGAGAGGCGTTCTGCATCGCGGTGTAGCTTGCTGTCCAGGTTTCGAGAGGGTGCGTTTCTGGATGAGGTATCGAATATATTGCTTCCCCCTACTTATACCTCCCGAGGAGATGACGAATGTAAAATTAGAGAGATTAGAGCGCGCACGGAGGCTTTCAGACAGTCGTTCTTCCCGCGAACCATACGCGACTGGAACAAGAAAGGGTGGTAATGACAGTGGCACGTAAAGTGCCTTCCGCCACACACCGTTGAATGACTTGCGGAGTATAAATGTAGATATAGATGTAGATGTAAAATTGATTCCAATTTAGGCCACCAGGTGCAAAGTGGCGCTGTGAATGCAAGAAAGACGTATAGAAGTGTCCTCAAATGTAATGAGTTAGGAACGGTACGTGAGCAGAAAAAGTCAAACAAGTGAGAAAGGCATAATCTTGACTTTATTATTAACAGCCACTTCATAGTTTGTTCAGTATGACCACTGGAGGCACGACGAGGCGTCGGGAAAACAACGTGATCAACAACTGCTCGCAGCAGTACGGGTGGAATCTGTGCAACGTTTTCCTGCATATTGACCTCCAAAATCAGCTAGCGACCGAACGTATCCCTGGTAAAAGCGTTCTTTTAGATATCGGCAGAACGGAAAGACACATGGATTCAAATCAGGTGATCTTGCAGGCCATGCATCTGGAGAATCTCTGGAAGTAACACGTTCGTGGTGGGTTGCACTAAGCATATCTTCCACTGGGCGACCGACATGAGATGCTGCCCCATCTACCACACAGTTGCGCTCTTCCAAAGCAGGAATCACATCCTGTATAAGGAGGTCTCCATAACGTGCAGACTTCGCGGTACAACTGACAGGCCCTCTGGGTGTATTCTCTTCAAAGAATAACGGGATGAAGATAAAGGTGCTTATGAATCAACATCACACAGTCACATAAGGCGAGTGCAACATCTCCTCGCGCACAGCACGCGGTTTAACTGCACTCTTAATTCGTTAGTTTTGTGATGTCATTGCACCCTGTAGAGTAAATTGTGCCTTGTCACTGCATAGAGTACTTCCCGGCCACAAGTCGTCAACTTCGATCCGTGCCAGAAACCGAAGAGCAACTTCAGAACGTAGCTGATCGGAATGTTCTGTGAAATCGTTTTAAACAATACAACTCGGTACTCTTGTTCTCTGTATGCATAATTTATCTGACGGATACCGCAAACAGCAATGGCGAGCCTGTGGCGTAGCGTACGGGAAAGTGACCTCGTGAGTGTCTGTGGCCTTCCACACAACGACTTCCACAGAATTTCTGTTTGATGTGATGAATGATAGCTTTCTGAATAGTGGGAAAACGTTAGTTGATGAAAATGAAAGGAATATTACAATATTCAGATACAATATTTGTGGTGTGATGCGTAACAGAGGCACGCCGATTAAATGTCTAGGCGTAAGGTAGAGAAGTAACATCCATTGTAATGAACACGTAAGGTATGTTGCGGGGAAATCGAATAGTCGACTTGGGTTTATGGGGAGAGTTCCGGGAAAGCGTAGTTTATTTGTAAAGTAGGACCGCCTAAAGAACAATGTGCGACCCGTTCTTGAGTACTACTAAAGCTTTTGGGTTCCCCATAGTGTAGGAATAAAGGAATACGACGAGGTATGCTGCTAGATTTGTCACCGGTAGGTTCGTCCAAAAGTACTGCGTGAAATCAAATCTTAATTCCGTAAGGGAAGAAATTTATTTCACGAAGCACTACTGAGGAAGTTAAGAGAACCAGAAGTTGCTACAGACTTCAGAACGATCCATCTACCTCGAACATACATCTCGCGTATAGACCTCTACAACAGGATAAGAGTAATCAGGGATCATTCTGAAGCATAAAAAAAAATGGTTCAAATGGCTTTGAGCACTGTGGGACTTAACATCTATGGTCATCAGTCCCTAGAACTTAGAACTACTTAAACCTAACTAACCTAAGGACATCAGACAACACCCAGTCATCACGAGGCAGAGAAAATCCCTGACCCCGTCGGGAATAGAACCCGGGAACCCGGGCGCGGGAAGCGAGAACGCTACCGCACGACCACGAGCTGCGGACTTCTGAAGCATATAGACAGTATATAGATAGTCATTTTTTCGTCGCTCCATTTGCAATTGGAACAGGAAAGGGAATGACTACATCATGCAGCACCTTATGGTGGCTTGCAGAATTTGTATATACACTGCGCACAGAATTAAAGAATAACTTTTTCGAAACTCCTTAATTGTCTCCCATTGTCATGCATAAGTTTGATCTTTGACACAAAGGTGTCTAAATCCACTCTGTAATGGTGAAAATGCGTGTCGCCCGGTGACGTTACCCTCGCACTCCACGACACTCCAAACATAATGTGTCTACACATACGAAAAAGAGGCCAGAGGTAAGAGTAAAGTGGGTTAATGATGTCCCATTGGCACCAAATTGCACCACGATTCTGCCCAATACCACAGTGGACGTGTCACATAACAGGTGTTTGTCACAGTTCCGTCTTACATTTCACACTTTCATTTGACACCTCTGCAGTTGAGATTAGAACTACGACACTCAGGGCTGAAATCACGCAGTTTTCTTATTAGTGGCCGAGAAAAATATTTCAGGGACACCGCCGCTCAGAATCGACAAGAAAAGGGCTCAGAGGGTGGCTTAAACGGCATCAGCGGAACCACTTCTTTCCTTGGGACTTTGATTACCATACGTTTCGCAGTGGAAAATGACAGTCTGAGACGCGTTAAGCAACAGGAATACCTTCTTGTCAGTCTTTGATACTGCTGACATCTCCCTGACGTTTCATCCCTTCTCTAATGACATCGTGGGCTGGCAACCCCGTCGAATGTCATATTTTCCCTGTGGAGTGCGGTGCAACCGAAATTTTTCCTCTGGTGTACAAGGTGAAATCACTAGAGACCGTTCATAACCATTAGACGAAATTTGAACGTGATCCGAAGCAGCAAAAGGGATCATATGCTTCTTCAATGCTCCTGTTTCACACCCTTCTGTGGCGTAGTTGCGGAAGGTTGCAACATTGACACATGCGTGAATAAAACGGAAAAGTAACACCGCCGCCCCGCCCCCAAAGTATGTAATAACTTCGGTGCACCCCCCCTCGATTACCGAGAATCTTAAAAATGTGCCTTTAGTGAGAAAGCTTTAGTAGTAGTGTTAGGCGCCTGCAGATAGGCAACCACTTGATACACCTACGGTGTCAGTTGAGGTCTGGGCTTTTATTCCCATGTGTTGACACGTAGCTGTTCGAAGCGGCGTCGAGTCAGAGGGCGACGTCGCAGGGCGCCACTCTTCTCCACCATTGCACTTTTGAGTCGAATTTCAATTGTATGCGTCGCATTGGGAGACAATTACGTGGTTTCGAAGAAGTGATCCTGTAATATTCTGTTGCACAGCATAGATGTAGATGTAGGCGGTCAGGCCGAGGACTCATCTTTTTTGTCAGGCCCACACGCTAGCAACTGAAAATTATTCCGTGCTAACAACTACTCCTTGGCATTTACTCTTAATTTTCATTCATTCCTCCGCAAGTGAAATGAGAAATTTTGAAACTCACGTGAGAAAAAATTTAAACACTTTAACTAAAACAAATGCTAGTGGACGGGAAGGATTATGACCCCCATGAGTCCCTCGGCCCCCTCCTCCACCCTGGGTCCCCACTTACTGAGTGACGAAGTGTGTTTGAAACCGGAAACACACCGCGGCACAGAAAGAGCGCGTCTCGGCGAAGAAGTGAGCTACATGGGCGGTGGTGGCAGCGAGGAACAAGTGGCTGGCGGAACGCGGCAACAAACGCCGTGGAGTGGGGGATCTCATTACGTGACGTCACTTGTATCCATGGCTACGCGCCGGCAGCGGCTGTGCGCTCAAAGAGTAATTGACGCGACCCGGTCGAGCACGCGGCGCTGGCAGGCCCTGTGCCGCCTCATTTAATTCGGGGTCAAGCGATTCTTTGTAGCGGGCGGAGGGCGCAGCGCGAGCCCCCGGCGGCGACTCCGCCTCCATCCGCCTCCGCTTTCGCCCGGCTCTTCTCAAACCCTTTACGTCACCTATGCGCGACGCCTCGAAAGCGACGCGATACTCTCAACTCTCTGTGGCGCTGGCAGCATCTAGTGGGAGCGACACGGTGAAACGGAAATATATGGCACTCGTATCTAACAAAGGCCGCCGAGGTAATTCGGTTTAGGTAGCATTGAGTCGATTTTCCTATTGGAAATCCGACTCTCCATTAAGCCTTGCAGGGAAACGTAATAAATCCGATTACCCAAAATCGGATACTATTTGACATAGTAAATAAGCGAGTGTGTAATTATGCACATGCCCCAAGGAAGAAGAGAAGAGCTTTTATAAGCTCAAGTCTGATGAGAACCTGTTAAAAGTTTTCTGTTTCGGCATGGGCGTCCGCAGAAATTTATCCAAGTGGGGCTATGGTTCTCAAATTCCCATTTTTCATATAACTGATGCGGTGGGTTTTAAGTCGTGTCGTAATGGAAGAATTAAATTTGATAACAAAATGTACTGTATCTCAAAAGACTGATAGTTATCTGTTCAACATATTTCTGAGGGTAGATTACTTAAAAGGTTGTGAGGTAACCATATTTCATTAGATTATGCAATATTAAAAAACTTTTGTTATCAGTTTGATTATGGATGCAGTCTCTTAAGCGGTAATGGTTCAAATGGCTCTGGCACTATAGAACTTAACATCTGAGGTCATGAGACCCCTAGAACTTAGAACTACTTAAACCTAACTGACCTAAGGACATCACACACGTCGACGCCCGAGGCAGGATTCGAACCTGCGACCGTAGCGGTCGTGCGGTTCCGGAGTGAAGCGCCTAGAGCCGCTCGGCCACAGCAGCCGGCTAAGCGGTAATTATCTGAAATGACGTTCGGTCAGAACGACTGAGAAAATCCCGTTAATAAAAAAATGCCACTGTTTCTACTTGTCATATAAGCAAGACAGGAAATAAGTTTGAAAAGTAGGTTACTGAAGGGATTTTATTTTTTATGTTGACCGGTATGATTGAAGCCAACCTAATACGTTTTTAAAGCTGTAATTTTTGGTTATTTGTTTGTTAAAGTGTAATACGACACATCATTCGACTACTAGGTGGTTATAATTAAAGTAGAGTTACTCACAGAGGTCCAATTTGTGTTGTAATTATCGTACGGCAGCGAAACGTGGCGAATATTCTAATGCATTAATGAGAAACTGATCCGAGTACGTGAAAAAATTAGTTACAATTTAGGCCAGAAGTACAAATATAGCGCTGTGAATGCAAGAGAGGCAGGTAGAAACACTTCCATGTGTAATGAATTAGGAACGGGACGTGGGCAGAAAAAATTTAAAAAAGTGAGAAAGGCATAATGTTGATTTTTATTATTAACCGCCGCTTAAGCAGTTTGTTCAGCATGAGCACCGGAGAAGTCGACGAGATGCTGCATCCGTAAAGAGACGCGAGCAGCAGTTGCTCGCGGCAGTTCTGCTGGAATCTGAGCAACGCGCTCCTGTAAATTGGCTCTCAGATCAGGTAGAGACCGAACGTCTCCATGGTAAACGCGTTCTTTTAGGTATCTCCAGAGCCGAAAGTTTCGTGGATTCAGATGAGTTGATCTTGCAGGCCATGCATCTGGAAAACTTCTGGAGACAACACGTTCGTGCAGTGTTGCGTTACGCAGTTATTTCACAGGGCGAGCGACATGAAGTGTTGCCACATACCGCATGAAAACAGGGTGCTCTTCACAATCACACTCATCCAAATCGGGAATCACAAGGTGTACAAGGAGGTCTCGATAATGTACAGTCGTACACCCGACAGGCCATATGGGCATATTCTCTTCAAAGAAAGCAGACATAGAATGAAGATGCTGGTGAATCCACACCACACAGCCAAATACGGTGAGTGTCCTGGCTCTTCGCGTAGAACACGCGTTTTAACAGAACCCCGAATTCGGCAGTTCTGTGTGTTCGAAATACCCTTTAGTATAATACGTGCCTAAGTACTCCACAGAATATTCCCCGGCCACATGTCATCAACTTCGATCCGTGCCAGACCGAAGAGCAAATTCAGAATGTTGCTGCAGATCATGAGGCTTCCGTATTGTTCACTATGGGATGGACAATTATCGTGACGCTGCACTCCTCGGGGTACGTGCTGCATGGTTAGTTACAGCAACAGCAACACCGTTAATAACTTCCAACCAGGACAGGACGCCTTCCTCGTGTTTTCGAATTTCATTACTCGTTTAATGACATCTAGACTCCACCCACATCTTACAGTCGGCGATCCTCTCTAAATGCAGCACTGTAATTGCTGCCGTCCACATAAAACTGTTTCGCTAACAGTGCACGATCTCTCTTCTCGGTAGCCATGTTGTTCACCCACGTAATGGCTTGTCAGTTCACAGCAAGGGCGTCCAAGCATCATACAAACAATATACAACGCCAGATTTTCACCTGGTGGCCACAACTGATACTAATTTGTTTTCCAGCTTCAGTCCGTTCTGCACAAATGCATTAGCATATCTACCAAGTTCCGCTGCCATATGATAATTACAGCCGACACTGGATTCCGTGAGCAGCTGCAGTTTAATTATAACCACCCGGTAGATGGATGAGGCGAAAAGGACTGAAGAAGACGGTGCTCGTCTCCTCCGCTTGACGCCTTATTGCGTTGGTACGCCAACTGGAATTGCAGAATTTGCAATTCTGTGTCTGTATGTTGTTCTGCACTTCCCCCATAGAGATCGTAGAAGCAGCAAAGAAAAGTTTTGGAAATCTTTTCCTCTTTTCTGTAAACATTCGCATCAACCTTGACTGTTGGACATCGTCTTATTGGGGCGAGGGTTACGGAATAATTGACATCATAGAATTTTCGTCGCAACAGAGCTAAATTTAATCTTCAGTAAAATAACAGACAATGATTTCCAGATATGCGGGTCCGCAGCTCGTGGTCTTGCGGTAGCGTTCTCGCTTCCCGCGCCCGGGTTCGATTCCCGGCGGGGTCGGGGATTTTCTCTGCCTCGTGATGACTGGGTGTTGTGTGATGTCCTTAGGTTAGTTAGGTTTAAGTAGTTCTAAGTTCTAGGGGACTGATGACCATAGATGTTAAGTCCCATAGTGCTCAGAGCCATTTGAACCAACCAGATATGCGAAATTAATTAAACTATATTTCAGGAGAGGTCTAGTACTTTCTGTACGTGATTCCAATTCTACTTGGGAAACAACTTTTTGTGTCGTAAGTAACTCTCTGTGAGCTGAGAGAAACCGCTTGCCATTGGCCACATGAGAATCTGAATTAATGGTGAAGACGTCTGTTCTGCAGTTTCGTCGTTTTGTCGATTGTGGAAAGGGATGGTTTTACCATGTTCGTGCGAAAGGGTGGTAAAATAGACTCCTGTCCAGAACGCGAGTTCAGTGAGGGAGAAAAAACAAATCCCTGAAAACCAAAAAACGTGATTTAAGGATTAACCTGAAGAGATGCGCGTGTTCGTCTGTCCCCCGTGACCCTGTCTTCAACCTACGGCCGGCGCTGGTTGTCTCGCGGTTCTAGGCGCTCAGTCCGGAGCCGCGCGACTGCTACGGTCCCAGGTTCGAATCCTGCCTCGGGCATGGATGTGTGTGATGTCCTTAGGTTGGTTAGGTTTAAGTAGTTCAAAGTTCTAGGGGACTGATGACCACAGATGTCAAGTCCCATAGTGCTTAGAGCCATTTGAACCATTTTTTTTTTCAACCTACGAAAAAAAGTCCTTTCGCTTGGTCCGCGGCTCTAAATGCACACTGTGTCATTTCTACAATATCATTTCGTGCAAGCAGCATCATAAAAAAGACGTGAACTACCGAGCAAAGGCCTGTGGCTAATATGATTCACACAGTGCGCCAAAAGGACTGCCCTCTTTTGTGAATGAATAAGAACAACCCCTTCATTTAACTGTCTGTCGGAGCCAATATTACGTTATAAGAGCTGATAGTCTTAGGTGACCATGATTTTGGCCTTTAGAAAAGGTAAAGGCCCAGTGATCTTGCGGCTAATAAGGAAGAAAGACTAAAAAATATCGAGGCACGTTCATACAACTTGTCGACCTGGAAGAAGCGTTCAACAGTGCAAATTTGTGCAAGATTTTTGAAGTTCTAAGAAAAATAGGAGCAAGTTATAGGGAAAGACGGGTAATATACAATATTTCCAGGAACCAAAGAGGGCTACAAGAATGGCAGACCAATAACGAAGTGCTCGTATTAGAAAGGGTGTAATACATAGATGTAGGCTTTCGCCCTTAATGTTCTATCTTTACATCGAAGAAGCAATGACGAAGGTAAAATAAAGATTCGAAAGTGTAATTAAAATGAAAGGAGAAAGGATATCAGAGATAACATTTCAGTGAAAGTGAAGAAGAATTACAGGATCTGGTGAGTAGAATAAACTGTCTAATGAGCACATAATATCGACAGAGTGTAAATCGAAGACAGACGGAAGGAATGAGAAGTAACAGAAACGAGAATAGCGAGAAGCTTTACGTCAGGATTGGTGATTTCGAAGTAGAGGGAGTTAAGGAATTCTGTTAGTTAGGCCGCAAAATAGCCCATGGTGGACAAAGAAAGGACACGAGAGCAGGCTAGCATTGACAAAGAGGGCATTTCTACTAGTGTCAAACATAGGTCATAATTTAAGAACAAATTTTCTGAGACTGTACGTTTGAAACACAGCAATGTATGGTAGTAAAACATGGACTGTTGGAAAACCGGAAAAGAAGAGAATCGAAGCATTTGAGATGCTGTGCTACAGAAGAATTTTGAAAATTAGGTGGACTGGTAGGGTAATGAATGAGGAGGTTCTCCAGAGGACAGGTGAGGAAAGAAATATATGGAAAACACTGACAAGAAGAAGGAACGGGATTGTAGGATATCTGTTAAGACATCACGGAATAATATCATGATACTAGTGGGAGCTGTAGAGGGCAAAAACTGTAGAGAAATCAGAGATTAGAACACATCCAGAAAATAACTAAGGACGTAGGGTGCAGATGGTACTCTGAGATGTAATGTTTGGCGCAGGAGAAAAAAATGTTCAAATGTGTGTGAAATCTTATGGGACTTAACTGCTAAGGTCATCAGACCCTAAGCTTACACACTACTTAACCTAAATTATCCTAAGGACAAACACACACATCCATGCCCGAGGGAGGACTCGAACCTCCGCCGGGACCAGCCGCACAGTCCATGACTGCAGCTCGGCTAATCCCACGCGGCGGCGCAGGAGAGTCGTCAGAAGACAGACGACTAGAAAAAAAGGAACTGATAACTCAAAGAATATTTTATCGTCAGATGTTATCGAATAAATGAGCTTAATGACAAGATCCATTACAGTTCTTAAAAGCAAACACATTTCCTTCCATATTTTTTTCCAAAATAGATACACCATAAGAGAAGAATTAGAATGGAGTAATTACTCCAGAGATGGTTCCATGGGAATCTGTTCTAATGATCATCATGGAGAACATGCCTCTCATTGGAGACGCAAAAACCTCTTTGTCCCTACAGTCTGGAACCGCGCGACCGCTACGGTCACAGGTTCGAATGCTGCCTCGGGCATGGATGTGTGTGATGTCCTTGGGTTGGTTAGGTTTAAGTAGTTCTAAGTTCTAGGGGACTGATGACGTCAGAAGTTAAGTCCCATAGTGCTCAGAGCCATATTGAACCTCTTTGTCCACAGCTAAATCAAATATGTGCAACAGCTAGTGTCGTGTTCGATCGCGTTACCAATACCCGATTCATCATTATTCTGATTACTTTACTTCCTGCGAGGTATCTAAAGAATGTTTCTTAAATCAAATTTTTGTTTTGTTTCACAATTTTCCTGTACCGTAACTTTCTCACGAAGGTGTTTCTCTCACAGCAGGTTCGCAATGGTCAACTTACTTTCAGGAGAAGATGAAACCTTTCAGTCAGACGTTTTCAGCGGTGCGTTTGGTGCTTCCCTCGCACCGACACTTGAGAGAGCTAAGGCTAGGGATACGGATTGAGAGAGCGTAGGGTGCGGATGCAAACCCGCTTGTGTTTACTATTGCACAGTTCGGGAATTGATCGTCACCCGTGGACTTCGAACGGCGCACTCAGGTCAAGGTGAACGCAAAACGGATGGGACGGCTGCTCTACGGTATTGTCATGCCAGTAGACAGGTTTTTTGCAGACAGATCTTCATACTTCTTCACGCCATATTTCATAATTGAGCTTTGAATAGTCTCCTCTCGATTCGTTTCATGACCCCACACAAAGCAATACGGAACAGTAAACAGCTCGTCTTTTCTTAGTTACTTTTCACGTAATGTATTACACGCAATGGATATTAAAAGAATCAAAATTCTCTATTTCAAGTCGCACTTGTCAGAGATGAAGCATTTTTCCGAAGCAATGAAGGGAACCACAGGGAAAAAAGCGTTCTACACGCGTTCGGAAGACGCAGAAATCCATTCCACACCCACATACAAATCCATAACGAGAGAAGGGATTATACGACATCTGTTAAGATATCAGGGAATAACTTCCATGATACTAGAGGGAGCTATTGGGGAAAAACAGTAGGGGATGACAGAGACTGGGATACACCCAGAAAATAATTAAGGACGTAGGTTGAAAGTGCTACTCTGAGACAAGAAGGTTGGCACAGGACCGGAATACGTGGCGGTCCGCATCAAAGCAGCCGGAAGACTGATGACTAAAAATAAAAAAAAGTAAATAAATAAAAAAAAGTTGCGAGTGATGTGGCGTTTTGGTAAGACCCTGGACTCCTACTCGAGAAATGACGGTTCAAACACCCCTTTGGCTCCATACGGCACAGCAGACAAAATTTGTGACTGGACTCAAGATAATATTCTATAATTGATGGCTCAATCTTATTCTCCAACCTTCTGCTTCTCTCAAAGACACTCAGATTTTTCGCAATATTTTTCGTTTAAATATGTGATTACTACGTTGTTAAAGGAAATGACCATTGGGATGTAATTACTCGTCGACAATAAGATGATTGAAGATGGAGCAGGACAAGGACGGGGACGAAATTGACATATTCTTTTCAAAGGAACCGCGCCGCCATTCTCTTCAAGTTATTGAGGGAAACCAAGGAAAATCCACAATCTGGACAATCAGACGGGGGGATTTACATTTAGCTCCTCCAGAATACCAGTGCAGTGCCCTTGTACCTAACGATCGGCGGAGGTCCTCTCCTAGAGCTGACAAAAGTGTTTCAGTGCACGCATTAAAGAAGGGTGTTCGTATCACGTCTTTTCTTGCGCGTAACAGAGCGCTGATTGTATTTTATGATTCCATGACGTTTCGTCTGCACAATAACGTGCACTCCGCCATGTATCAGCCACGAGGAACCTCTAACGGGCCGCCAGAATAATAGCGCTCCGTGTGACGAAGCCAAAATCTCTGGGGTACTTCGTTCTAAAAGAAAACACGTCTGATGTGTTGCGGAATTATAGTTGTAACTGTACTTGTGTGCCATCGGATGTGCAGCGTGATGGCATTCATTGTGTCACAGTGGCTCTTTAGATAAGTTAGAATTGTAATTTAGCTACATATCTACGAAAAATATAATTCTATGTATGAGTGGACGGTCTATATCCTCTTCTAAACCACTGGATCGACTTCATTCTGACTTGGTACATACGAGGGACGTTTGAAAAGAGAGTGCAAAAATAAAAACTACTTACGTGTTTGGGATAAACGTTTTTATTTTTCGACGTAGTCTCTTTTTAGACTTATGCACTTCGTCCAACGCTGTTCTAATTCGTTGATCCCTTCCGAATAATAGGGATTGTCCAAGTCTGCAAAATTGGGGAACAAATAGTAGTCCGAGGGAGCCAAGTCTGGAGAATATGGGGGACGTGAAACGATTTGGAATCCTGTTTCCAATAATTTTGCGAACACAACTGCTGTGGTGTGTGCTGGTGCATTGCGGTCCAATCGCCGGCGTTTTTCTTGCAGCTCGGTTTTCAAACGGTCCAATAACGATGAATAATATGCATCTGTAATAATTTTATCCTTTTCCAGATAGTCGATGAGGACTATCCCTTGCGAATCCCAAAAGACAGTCGCCACAACCTTTCCGGCCGAAGAAATGATCTTGGCCTTTTTTGGTGCAGATTCTCCTTGGTAACTCCGTTTAGATTATTGTTTGGTCTCAGGAGTATAGTAATGTATCCATGTTTTATCCACAGTGACGAAACGACGCTTAAAGTCCTGCAGATTCTTCCTGAACAGCTGCAAACCATCCTTGCAACACTTCACACGATCCCGTTTTTGGTCAAGCGTGAGCAATCACGGAACTCATCTTGCGGATAGCTTTCTCATGTGCAAATGTTTATGCAAAACATTATGTGCCGATTCATTCGAGATGCCCACAGCACTAGCAATCTCACGCACCTTAACTCTTCTGTCATCCATCACCATATCATGTATTTTCTAATCGAAGGTTCAGAATCACCATAATGTTCATCAAGCTTCTCTTTAGTCTCTTGAGGCGTTTTGGCTTTCACAAATTAATGTTTAATGACCATTATATTTTTCGTAGATATGTAGCTAAATTACAATTCTGACTTATCTAAAGAGCCACTGTGACACAATGAATGCCATCACGCTGCACATCCGAGAGCACACAAGTACAGTTACAACTATAATTCCGCAACACATCAGACGTGTTTTCTTTTAGAACGAAGTACCCCAGAGACTTCCTTGATTCACACAGATGCCAAACACTATTCCTTTGTGTTTGGCATTTGTGTGAATCAAGGAAGTCGAGTGACTGTCAAGACGAGAATATGGCTGAAACTTGGTGTGCTTTCTTTCCAAAGATGCAACTAACTAAACATGACCTCGATATGCACCGGTGGTGCCATCTCTCGGACTTTGTACGGACTTTTCAAACGCCCTCGTATATTAATTACTATATGTAAAGAAGCACGATAGGGTAAAAAACCAGTTACTTCCAAAGGGACGGGGGTCAAAAGAGGGTAACATAGAAGCGTAACACAGAAACGTTTCGAGTAATTACAAGCAAGATTTGTATATACATGGATCATTATTTGTATAATTATTTACATAAAAATACTGTGGACATAGCATGCCACGACCACCCCTAGGAGTGGGGATGGGAATGAAAAGGTGTGATATAAAAGCATAACTCAAAAACACCTCGAGGAATTTCAACCGAATTTTGTACTTACCTCTCATAAAAAACAATGTGGTGTGATTCAAAGACTTGGTGCAAGTCTTTCAACTGTACGCCACTTCGGCGAATTGGCAGGTTCCTGAGGCCAACAGGCCGTGATGAATCGGAATACTAACTGGGTACGATATTGCTAAACTTCGGTTAGCCGGTGAGAACCTGTGTTTCTTTTTTTCCCGTTTCTTTTGTTTTTTCTTCGATATTGTTGTTCTGCAATTCTGTGATGCTGTCGCATGACATACCTTTAATATACTGAGCTACCGTGCCGACAAATTAAAATTGCAGTGTATCCAATGCGGGAACGTTGGGAGTGGAGGTGGCAATGAGAAGGAGTGACTTGCAAAAACGTTATTTTCACTATTTGGGAGACTTGTTTATGTTGATTATTGTGTCAAATAGATCACAAGAATGACCATTGCAGCGTGTTTCGTGGCTAAAGATCTTACCACACGACTGAATACCACAAATGAATTTAACTTGTTCTCTGGAGTCGAATGGTGTAAAACAGCGGACAATCACAGAGTTGTGAAAGGATAAGGGGGCGAAAAATCAGGTTGTTAGTAAACGTCAGGTGAGCTTCAGGCTTTGTTGCAAACGGGTGTGTGATACTGTAGAATCTACTAAAATATATTTTATTGGGCAAGATGTACACAGATTACATTTACTGTGTTCGACTACTATGGCCGCGGCCGAATTTTCGTTATCAGAAGGGTGAGGGACACAGAAAGAGGTAAGTTTCCTGTGCCGATGCGTAACACGTATAACGAAATCGTAGCGCATATATCGGCCGTGTCCTTGTTATGATGTGGTAACAAGGCAGTTCCGGCGCCAGCTAACAGGTCTTCAAGCTACTGTCACTTCTCCTGGCGTGCATATAGTTGCTGGAGCAAGGAAGAAAGAAATGTTAAATATGTTAAATTACGAACACAATAAGAAAAATCTGTCCAGAGGCACAAAGTTGATTAATGTCTAGAAATGACAGAGTGGAGACAGATTTGAGTGTCTGCCTTCAGCGCGAGTTTGTAGGACAGTGTACGTTGTCTTACACTGGGGGGGGGGGGGGGGGGGGAGGCGGTCCTGCTGGCAGCATACGCTTCCGCAGTGCGTCAGTCTTGACGCCGCATCTCCCCGGCCCGTCTTCTGCCAGTGCCGACCACAAGACCTGCCTGCGCGATATCGCAGACGCCACAGCCTCGCCTGCGTGCACCAGCCCACACTGCTTCGCCACCTTGTGTCTGCAACAATGGCCATTGTTCTCTCGCGGCTACGCAATCTACAGCAGTAGCCAACTTCGACTGTTTGCATTTGCAGGGCATATACCCTACTCCCGTTCCACCTACATAGATATCGCGATGGTAAGAACTGGACTCGGTTTCAGGCGGACTTCGGTTCAGATCTTCGTCCGTAATTTACATGAATCAGTTTACACAAACTGCAAGATGGTTCCTTTGAAAGGCCACGAGCCGAGTTCCTTACCCTTCGTTCTCCAATCCTAGTGTGTACCCCGACCCTGTTGATATAGTCTTCGACACAACATTAAATCATCGGCTTCCTTGCTTCTTACCTCTGTTCACTCATTAAATAATAAACAAATTACAATACAGTGCAACACAGTTTTTTTTACTTTTTTCTTGTTACACAAATTACTATACCTTAGAAAATGGCATTGATATACGAAATTTATATTTCTATATCGAAACCAAAAGTAATATTAGGACATTATGCGAATGTGTTACAAGTGTGATATGGTTATAAAAAGGACCTATTCACAATACGTTTGTACTGATATGACCTTCTTATCCCATTGGCACTACATCCCAGGATGTAACGTGGCCTCCTCGATAATTTTCCGCCATTCCTCTCTGTGCCGGCGGGGGTGGCCGAGCGGTTCTAGGCGCTACAGTCTGGAACCGCGAGGCCGTTACGGTCGTAGGTTCGAATCCTGCCTCGGGCATGGATGTGTGTTATCTCCTTAGGTTGGTTGGGTTTAAGTAGTTCTAAGTTCTAGAGGACTGATGACCTGAGAAGTTAAGTCCCATAGTGCTCTGAGCCATTTGAACCATTCCTCTCTGGACGTCGTTGTAGACCTCCCGTTATGATAACCAACTCCGGCGGCGTCTTCTCCAACCTCGTCACTCCATCTCAATCTCGGTCGTCCTCTTGCTCTGATCTGTCTCATCGAGTCGTATTGCAGTTCCAGCCCATCTCAATCTATACAACTTTATGAACTTGGCCTCCTCATTCTCCTTATAGTAGCCATAAAGCTCGTCATTCCTTCACCTTCTCCAACTCTCATTTTCGTATGGAATGTTTCACTTACCTTGGCGCAAAGATCGAAGCAAATAGCAACACTTCGACTGCAATTTTGGCCCGTATAATTGCTTCTAATCGACGTTATTTTGGAATGCTGCGACATTTAAAATCCAGGCTTCTATTCCGAGAGACTAAGCGCCAACTCTAGAAAACGCTGACACGCCCAGTACTTACGTATGGTTCAGAAACATGGACGATTACGAAGTAGGGTGAAAGTAGACTGAGATCACACGAAAGAAGTATACTGAGGAGAATGTGGACGGTGTATGAAAATGGGAGTTACAATTATGCGATACTCCGGAATTTTTCCATTATTCAAGAAACGCACTGCTGTTTCTGAAAGTCAAACACGTAGTTTTTATTGTGACGCCGTTTCCGTGTGAAGGAGGCACTTTCGTCAAAGAGTGAGATATTTGGTGCATACGTGAGCTGAGTAAACAGTACAGCACATTAGACCCTCTTCTGAATGGCACTATGCGTCTGCAGGGCACGGCCTCTCGGCTGCAACAGTATAGACACAAAACGTAACCAAAATCTGGCCTAATGCCACGTTACATAACTTCTATTGTATTTATATTCTTTGCATTCTCTGTTGCGTTTCTCGTGTATTTTTTAACCGTTTCTAATTTTTAAGTGTCTATAACGTTTGTGTTCAAACAGTGGAAAACCCAGGATGGAATCTAACAATAGAATGGAAAAAATAAAAATGAAAAGGGTAGTCGCTACTCACCATATAGAGGAGACGCTGAGCCGCAGAAAGGCACAACAAAAAGTCTGTCGGAAAATTAACTTTCGGGCAACGAGGCCTCTCTCAAAAATAGACAACACACACACACTCACGCAAACGCAACTCACACACACATGACCACAATCTCTGGCAGTTGGAGCCAGACTGAGTCTGTGGCCATGTGTGTGTGAGTTGCGTTTGCGTGAGTGTGTGTTTGTGTGTGTGTATGTTGTCTCTTTTTGACAAAGGCCTTGTTGGCCGAAAGCTAACTTTCCGACAGTCTTTTTGTTGTGCCTTTCTGCGACCCAGCATCTCCGCTACATCGCGAGTAGCAACTGGTGTTTTCATAACATTGTTGTATTCAGATATTCGTTATAAGAATAAATTAATGACTCAAATACAAAGAGCTCAGAGAAGTTAGTGAAGACAGCGACAGCTGCTAGTCTTTTACTGGGCATTTTGTGGGACGTTCTGCCTCTGGTCCTCCGTCGTATACGTTCCTAACAAATGGCGCGGCTTACCAAGCTCGCTGGCAGCTGGAAGCGAGAAGTTACGAACGCCCAGGGATGGTCTTTCCGTGTGGTTTGAACCGTCGCCAGCCTCTGAGAAATGATGCTCCACATGAGGTTTGTCAAAAGAGGGCAACAAAAGACAAAAATATATGCTGCAGCGTTTGTGAATGTTATTCTCGTTCTGTTCCTAAATCCGCGAGAAAGTTCGATGGTTCGCTGAATTAAAAAAAGGTCACTAACGTGGAATATTAATATTCAGCCAATGTATTCTGGTGGCTGCAGCTGAGACACTGTTATTATTTCACTGAGAAAGAAAGAAGTCCACTTTGAAAGTACTGACAGAACGAAAGCAATTAGTAGGACTAACATGTGGTTCTCGCCCACAGTCATCTTGTAGGTACCTCTTCAAGGAGTTAGGCATTCTAACTGCAACTTCACAATATACGTACGTCATAAATAATCAGTTTCAGTTTAGGAACAATAGTCATGTACATGCCTAAAGCACCATAAAGAATGAACTTCATTACTTATTATTAAAGCTGGCAGCGGCTCAGAAAGGAGTTCAATATTCAGCAACCATAATTTATAGTCATATGCCCAACAACAGAAAAATATTTACAGGTAGTAAAGCAAGCTTTAGATCTAAACTAAACTCATTTTTATAATGGAAAACTACTTCTATCCTATATATGAATTTTTGCATAAATTAATCACATATGTGTATTTTGTAAACTGATTCGTTATACAGGGTGTTACAAAAAGGTACGACCAAACTTTCAGGAAACATTCCTCACACACAAAGAAAGAAAATATGTTATGTGGACATGTGTCCGGAAACGCTTACTTTCCATGTTAGAGCTCATTCTATTACTTCTCTTCAAATCACAATAATCATGGAATGGAAACACACAGCAACAGAACGTACCAGCGTGACGTCAAACACTTTGTTACAGGAAATGTTCAAAATGTCCTCCGTTAGCGAGGATACATGCATCCACCCTCCGTCGCATGGAATCCCTGATGCGCTGATGCAGCCCTGGAGAATGGTGTATTGTATCACAACAGTCCACAATACGAGCACGAAAAGTCTCTACATTTGGTACCGGGGTTGCGTAGACAAGAGCTTTCAAATGCCCCCATAAATGAAAGTCAAGAGGGTTGAGGTCAGGAGAGCGTGGCGGCCATGGAATTGGTCCGCCTCTACCAATCCATCGATCACCGAATCTGTTGTTGAGAAGCGTATGAACACTTCGACTGAAATGTGCAGGAGCTCCACCGTGCATGAACCACATGTTGTGTCGTACTTGTAAAGGCACATGTTATAGCAGCACAGATAGAGTATCCCGCATGAAATCATGATAACGTGCTCCATTGAGCGTAGGTGGAAGAACATGGGGCCCAATCGAGACATCACCAACAATGCCTGCCCAAACGTTCACAGGAAATCTGTGTTGATGACGTGATTGCACAACTGGGTGCGGATTCTCGTCAGCCCACACATGTTGACTGTGAAAATTTGCAATTTGATCACGTTGGAATGAAGCCTCATCCGTAAAGAGAACATTTGCACTAAAATGAGGATTGACACATTGTTGGATGAACCATTCGCAGAAGTGTACACTATCAACTGCACGAAGAATTGCCTCGTCCATTGCAGGTGTCCTCGTCGTTCTAGATCTTCCCCAGTCGCGAGTCATAGGCTGGAATGTTCCGTGCTCCCTAAGACGCCGATCAATTGCTTCGAACGTCTTCCTGTCGGGACACCTTCGTTCTGGAAATCTGTCTCGATACAAACGTACCGCGCCACGGCTATTGCCCGTGCTAATCCATACATCAATTGGGCATCTGCCAACTCCGCATTTGTAAACATTGCACTGACTGCAAAACCACGTTCGTGATGAACACTAACCTGTTGATGCTACGTACTGATGTGCTTGATGCTAGTACTGTAGAGCAATGAGTCGCATGTCAAAACAAGCACCGAAGTCAACATTACCTTCCTTCAATTGGGCCAACTGGCGGTGAATCGAGGAAGTACAGTACATACTGACGAAACTAAAATGAGCTCTAACATGGAAATTAAGCGTTTCCGGACACATGTCCACATAACATCTTTTCTTTATTTGTGTGTGAGGAATGTTTCCTGAAAGTTTGGCCGTACCTCTTTGTAACACCCTGTATATCATTTGGAAATAAAATCTTTCAAATCATTTATAGTGCACGTAACTAACTTACCAACTAACTGATTATTTGGCGCAAAAAAGTGGTACACCTTGTGCGAATATATCCCAGACAGCTCAACACACTTCGCGGATCTACTCTGTGTAACGTTGGCCAATAAAGGAAGATATACTGGCGTGGGAACTTGCAGCTAGTTGGGTCTATAAAGTATGACTCCCATTACCCTCCCTATAATCGCAAACATATTCTGTAGACACCTTCACGGATGTGTCTGTTATGATACACACTAAAGCGCCAAAGAAACTGGTATAGTCATGCGTGTTCAAACACCGACATGTGTAAGCAGGAGAATACAGCGCTGCGGTCGGCAACGTCTATATAAGACAACAAGTGTCTGGTGCAGTTGTTAGCTCGGATGCCGCTACTACAAAATGGTTCAAATGGCTCTGAGCACTATGGGACTTAACATCTGAGGTCATCAGTCCCCTAGACTTAGAACTACTTAAACCTAACTAACCTAAGGACATCACACACATCCATGCCCGAGGCAGGGTTCGAACCTGCTACCGTAGCAGCAGCGCAGTTTCGGACTGAAGCGTCTAGAACAGGTCGTCCACAACGGCCGGCCTCTGATACTACACTGGCAGTTTATCAAGGTCTAAGCGAGTTTGAACGTGGTGTTATAGTCGGCGCATGAGCGATGGGAAACAGCATCTCCGAAGTAGCGATGAAGTGGGGATTTTCCCGAACGACCATTTCACGAGTGTACAGTGAATATCAGGAATCCGGTAAAACATCAAATCTCCGACATCGCTGCGGCCGGAAAAAGACTCTGCAAGAACGGGACCAACGACGACTGAAGAGAATCGTTCAACGTGACAGAATTGCAACCCTTCTGCAAATTACTGCAGATATCAGTGCTGGGCCATCAACAAGTGTCAGCGTGCGAACCATTCAACGAACACAGAGATTGGGCTGTTGATGACTGGAAATATGTTTCCTGGTGGGATGAGTCTCGTTTTAAACTGAATCGATCTGATGAATGTGTACGGATACGGAGACAACCTCATGAGTCCATGGAACGTGCATATTAGCAGGGGACTGTTCAGGTTGGTGGACTCTGTAATGGTGTTGGGCGTGTGCAGTTGGAGTGATACGTCTAGATACGGCTCTGACAGGTGACACGTAGGTAAGCAACCTGTCTGACCACCTACATCCATTCATGTACATTGTGCATTCCGACGGACTTGGGCAATTCAAGCAGGACAATGTGACATCCCATACGTCCAGAATTGCTACAGAGTGACTCCAGGAACACTGTTTTGACTTTAAATACTTCTGCTGTCCAACACACTCCCCAGACATGAACGTTATTGAGCATATGTGGGATGCCTTGCAACGTGCTGCTCAGAAGAGATCTCCACCGACTCGTACTCTTACGGACTTATGGACAGCCCTGCAGGATTCATAGTGTCAGTTCCCTCCAGCTCTACTTCAGACATTAGTTGTGTTGCGGCACTTCTGCGTGCTCGTGGGGACCCTACACGATGTTATGCAGGTGTACCACTTTCTTTGGCTCTTCAGAGTATGTACAGCCGAAAATTTAATGATAGCAAATAGCCTTGGAACCATAGCCGGATTTGGCCATGCGCCATTCACAGAACATACTGTTAACAAGGTGATACTCTTCGTTGCACAGTGTTGACGCCCTATTCCCTGTTTTAAGTCTTTGGTGCTGGCAGTCAGAGATTTTGAGTTTTTCGTGGATGTTCATTTCACCCAGGTTGCTTGAGGTATTTACTGAGTACTTATCTCACTATTTTTCCTGTTCTGTGTTGCGGTAGGCTCCTGAATGAGTTGGTGTCGCTCAGTGTGTATTTGCTTTCTTTCTCTATCATTCTTCCTTCTTTTAAGATCAGGGAGGTTGCTCGTTTTCTCTCCTACACCACGACAACTGCACAAATAAGGAACATTGACTAATGTACTGCACACAAACTTCCCAACTGCTTTGTACTGACAAATTACAATCGTGACGTATCAATGGTTGATACATGCATCTCACAAAGATTCCGTGCTCGGGGTCATAGGTGCCTGCATTATTTTAATAATTATCTCCATTCCGCACGCCGCAAATTAAAAACGGTATTGAATTCAAAAAAATACAAATGAACACAATCAGTCCAGCGGCACGTAATTTACTTGCAATAGAATTAACATAACATTGCGCAATGATATGATTAAAAAACATAATCAAATATTATTTTTCGGGAGAAAAAAAAAACACCACAAAGAGATTTCAATTAAGTTTAATAAGTATTATTATCAAACAAACAGCGTAAAAGGCCGCAGAACTTTCATGCACGCTGTTAGCGACTGCGTTCGTAACGACTGATATCTGCAGAGCACTCTAAAAACAACTTTGTAGTCCGCCAATAGGAGAGGCCCTGCAACTACTGATACAGAGTACACCACCTGTGTGTCTACACGAATTTGTACACTGCATAGCCAAAACATTACGACCACCTACAAACAGTTACTTTGTTCGTCTTTGTAACGAAACTGATTCTGCGTATCAGGGATCCGACAATTTATTGGTAGGTTTGTGTTGGTGTGTGGCATTAGATGTCTACGCACTTGTCATATAATTCGCGTAAATAACGGGCCGCTGAGTCGCGTACGCGGTCATGGAGCTCAATGACAACTCAGATTGGTTCCATAGGATTTACATCAGGCGAATTTGGTGGCTGAGACATCACTGTAATGCTCCTCAAACAACTGTAGCACAATGAGAAAATCAAGATTTTTCGATAACAGACCCGTCATAACATTGGTCTAGCGTGGTTTTTCAGTGAGTAACGTCTGGCCGCACTGTTACTAAACATAGCGTACAGCGTACGCGCAGGATGGCCGCTCTGCGATTTTCGGCAGAGGGAGTTTGAATATGGCGCCATCTATCTGTAAATCACTGCGCATGCGTGATTTTCGCACTTGCGCATTCTTCGTGCGCGTGTTCTATACACAGGGGCGTCCACGTGCGAATATCGTCGGTCGTACCTAACCACAAGCAAGGTTCAATCATCTACAGATGTCGGACAGTTGCTCCAAGCAAACATTGTGGACTTTGCGCGTTATTCGAGTATTTAAAACATATCCGCTAGGGAAGCTTGAAGAGTCACAACCGTAGTACGGTTCTGGCTCCGAGACACGAATAATTATGCTGCTGAATAATGACAACGCCGTCGGGGTAGAGATGCAGGTGGTTCACAGCCGTCAGCGTGTCTTCGATTACTACCACAGGTCCCATGCAAGCACAGGAGAATGTCTCCCATAGCATAATACTGGTCTCACCACCCTGCGTCCGTGGCGCGCTGCACGGTACGAGGCGCCGTTCACTTCTATGACGGCGTTTGTAGAGACAACCATCGACCTAGTGTAGCAAAAATGTGATTCACCCGAAGGGCCGACACGTTTCCAATGATCGGCGGTCGAGTCCTGATGGTCCCGTCCCCACTGCAATCGTAATTGACAATATCGCTGGGTCAACATGTGAACATGTACGGGTGGTCTGCCGTGAAGCTCCATGTTCGACAATGTACAATGAACGGTGCGCTCCGAAACACAGAGATCCCACAGATCACCATCTATCCTACTTTACAGAGCAGACAAGCCTCCGGACTCCACATGCTGTGAAGAATCGTGGAGGTCCAACCAATTAGCGCCTAGTGGCAGTTTCACATCTTCTTCCTTGTCGTAACACTATAGCAGCATCCACATCCAGAAAAGCGGAAATAATGGGAAAGAGGCGAAGACAAAATAATTTGTTTTTTATCTCCATTCCCGGAAAATCTTCCTACTCTGATCCAATACAAACAATCTTGTCCAAACTGGTCGGTGAATGGAGGATATATCAACAGATTTACACTGACGAGCCAAAGAAACTGGTACACCTCCCTCATACCGTTAGGACCCCCGCGAGAACGCAGAAGTGCTGCAACGCGACGTGGCATGGATTCGACTAATGTCTGAAGTAGTGCTGGAGGGAATTGACACCATGAATACTGCTGGGCTCCCCATAAATCCGTAAGAGTACGGGGGGGGGGGGGGGGGGGGTGGAGATCTCTTCTGAACAGCACGTTGCAAGGTATCCCTAGGTATGCTCAATAACGTTCATGCCTGGGGAATGTGGTGGCCAGCAGAAGTGTTTAAACTCAAAAGAGTTTAACCACTCTGTAGCAATGCTGGACGTCTGGGCTGTCGCATTGTCGTGCTGAAATTCCCTAAGTCCTTCGGAATGTACAACAGACATTGTGATGACCTCAACCCACAGGAAAAATAATTATCAAAATCTGAACTGTGAAGTCATCCAAAATTCTAGTTGGAAAACCACACTCTTTGTTATACTACTCAATTGGTCACGATATCACTTTGTTTATGAAATGAAAACTCTAATATTCACGAGAAACTGCTCTGAAATTAACCTGAACCGACAAAATTTTGTATATATTCTCTGAAACTTCAAAGACATCTAAGACAATATCTGAAAGGAATTAGAAAAAGTGACAAAATTTCGTGAATCACACACAATACTGTTAGTAATTGCATGAACACTTGGGGGGTTCACCATACATCTACCCACTTTTGAGTATAGCCAGTGTCTCTTAATACTACGACTCGTAGCGATACAATATCAAAAACTTTTATTACTGGGTAAACAGTCCCTACGTAATTTGACAGCTGACATTTATAATTCACGCTCACGTCAGGAAATGCACCAATACGGGAATAGCAGCTTTTACGTTATTGGTCAGAACACAAGCAATTATGGCGGTCGCCGTAATTTTCGCGCGACGCCATATTTCGCGACAAAATACTCTTATTAGGCACTCTCATATATATAGTCTCATAACAATACATAAAACTACATAAAATAACTACAATAATTTTGACATGCAAGGAGAATTAGTTCTAATGAGAGGAAGAAGTTTATATTTACTGGTTCAAATGGTTCAAATGGTTCAAATGGCTCTGAGCACTATGGGACTTAACATCTGTGGTCATCAGTCCCATAGAACTTAGAACTACTTAAACCTAACTAACCTAAGGACGTCACACACATCCAAGCCCGAGGCAGGATTCGAACCTGCGACCGTAGCGGTCACGCGGTTCCAGACAGAAGCGCCTAGAGCCGCACGGCCACACCGGCCGGCTATATTTACTGGTGTTTCAACAATGACTACCAGGCAACTTTTAATTCACTGATTATAATTTTTTTTCGTTAGCAGAAAGCAAACAAACTAAACAAAGAATGTATTTGAATAGAGTCTGTAATTCTTATACTTTTAATAGAGAAAGGAAGTTTCTAGGTCAGGAGATAGCGTTCGGCGAAATCTCTTAACTTTTTGTTGCATACGAATCGTTGCGTTGGGCAGCACGATCTCGACGGGTTACGATGATGAGAGCAGGATACAGGCAGTTCCGCTGGTTAATCTTCTCCGGCGAAACGCAAATAAAGTTCCGGCACAGCTACATCATTAACCCCCGGTGATTAACAAACCACAAGACGCCAGTGTACGACCGTTGTTGACATGTCCTCTCTTTCAAAGTACATTGCGTAGACATCGCTCGTTTTTACACTTTATGCACTGACCGTGACGCTATCGTCCATAATTACACAGTTCGTCACATTCATATAGTCTTAGCCACAAATACACAGTTCATAGAATTGTTCTTGTGTGTGAAACACACCGTAAACAATGTCCACTCTGTTCTCGCATTTCAAACTTCGACAACATCACTGAAAGTCATTTATTTTGCACAGTTAATTAAAGTCTTCACTTTCACGGCTTGATAGAATGTGATAGACAACAGTTCCACCAGCCAAAACCAATACCAGCACAGTTCATTCGCATAAATGCACAGTTCTTGTCGGCCACAACAAAGTATTGTTAGCGGCACTTTCACAGTCCGGTTTATTTCCTCTTAAAGTTCGCTGGCGATGGCATTACATACCGCAGCGGTAAAGAGAATTAACAATCTGATATTTCAGTATCACTGTCCATACAATTACGTATGCTTTTCATAAAAAACAGTACTCTTTTTCCGCGCACGCTTCACAGACACACCATCCACCATCCCCTCTACTACACAACAACCTTTCGACTATCGATATCACTATCGCTGTCCCCTGTCTATAGATGTTATATCGTTATTGTAAATTACATAAATCTTTATAAATGTTATTGACTGCATTTTTCACAATTAATAATATTCCAAAAGAGAACTTTACAAACTTTACCACAGATACAAAGCAAGAAACATATTTATCCATTGGCAAACGAAATAATCACAAATACATCTTTACATTTAAAAACCACAGTAGAATGTTACATAATCACAATTAGAAATGCCCATATGAACAAAAGAAAAAGAATAGAAATCTAAAGAAAATCACGAAAAAATGTATATGCGTAATTAGCAATGCCTTCACAACATGAATGGGCGTAGGCGATCAGACAGGATGCTTACGTACGTGTCACCTGTCACAGTCGTACCTAGACGTATCAGGAGCGCAGTTTCACTCCAGCTGCACACGCCCCACACCATTACAGAGCCTCCGCCAGCTTGAACAGTCCCCTGCTGATATGCTGGGGCCATGGATTCATGAGGTTGTCTCCATACCCGTACATGTCCACTCGCGCGAAACAACTTAAAAAGAGACTCAACCGACCAGGAAATGTGTTTCCAGTCATCAACAGTCCAGTGTCGGTGTTGATAGGCCTAGATGAGGCGTAAAGCTTTGTGTCTTGCAGTCATCAAGGGTACACTAGTGGTCCTTCGGCTCCGAAAGCCCGTATCGATGACGTTTCGTTGAATGGTTCGCACGTTGACACTTGTTGACGATACAGCTTTGAAATCTGCAGCAATATACACAAAGGTTGTACGCCTGTCACGTTGAACGTTTCTCTTCAGTCACCATCTGTCCCGTTCTTGCAGTACCTTTTTCTGGCCGCAGCGATGTCGGAGAGCTGATGTTTTACCGGATTTCTGATATTCACCGTACACTCATGAAATGTTCATACGGGAAAAACTCCACTTCGTAGCTACCTCGGAGATGCTGTGTCCCATCGCTCGTGCACAGCATGTTCAAACTCACTTAAATCCTGATAACCCGCCATTGTAGCAGCAATAACCCATCTAACAACTGCCCCGGAGACTTGTTATAGTAGGTGTTGCCGACCGCAGCGCCGTATTCTGTCTGTTTACAAATCCCTGTATTTGAATACACATGCCTATATCAGTTTCTTTGGCGTTTCAGTGTATGATAATGTGACAATTTAGCCGTATTTTTCGCCATTAAAAATTGAAATTTCCACAAAATGTTTACCATCACTCCGTAACAATCCTTCGTATCTTTTGTATTGTAAACCCTGATCGCCAGTTTTGTAAAGGGCCTCGTCGCTACTGCTGTGGAAGCTGAGTTTGTGAGTTCGTGAAACGGCTCTGGTACAGTACATCGCTAAGACAATTTCTCCCTGACACTATTGCACAGCTCTGTCTCAGGGTCAGGTAACAGGATAGGAGAACGAAGGTTCTGTGACACTCCAACAAATTAGTAACAAAGTCGCACAAATGAGTTAAAAAGGTTTTCTTACCTTTGTGACTTGTTGAATGATTAAGTTTGCAACACTGCATGCAATACAACACAAAAGGCCCTCAATGGCTAAGTGCAAATAATCGTAGGTAAACTTCACAGAACGTAGCAAATGCAACTACAACAACTGTTTGTTCAGTTTTAAGAGTTCACTAAACGAAGCTCCCTGTCTAAGTCAGCCCTAGCCGACGATCTGTAACCAAGTGGACGAGAGCCGCTCTTCTGTCCTGCGAGTAGACTTCTGTTATTTGTCGTCTGGTCATTGGCGGATTGTACCCGGGCGGCGATTGGCCGAGTCGAAGTGTATACCTTCATCTTCAGCGCCTCCCGTGGAGCTGGTGGAGCTCGCGCAAATGGCCAGTCTCTATGACAGTGGCACCAGCTCGCATCTTTACGCCTGTGGTGCTTTTGGCCTGGCTGTGTCTTGTTCGGACGACACAGCATTTTGAGAAACGTGGACTATGTTACTGCTCTGAAAGAACCAAATCAAATTTCCAGTAATTGTCGTGTAATATACTCCTATTCAAGGAAGGATTTAAGTGGCTGTACCTGCGCCATTTTCGCTACTTATTTCTCTGCACACCTGCTAGTAAGCATGCTAGTAACCATAAATAGCTGTTCTTAATTTCAGAATTATATCATATCAACTCTGTGTCTCAGTAACATTTCGAAGAAAATGACTCAGCCTCAGTTATATTCTTCCAGGACGCCTTCAGTCAGCATGTCAAAGCCAAGCACCTAATTTTGCACTTTTGAAGCACGACGAACAGCTTACCTGGAGCGCGAAGTAGCCAAAACTGAACATTGCGGAGCATCTGTTGCACCTGTTACAGTCTTCTTATGAAATCAGCGCTGTTGTGTTACATTCTGCGCTGCATGAAAAATGCCAAAAAATTTTCTGGAAACAATGAATTACAGGTGAATAATGGGGTATATAAGGTGACCCACCAATCCTGTAACCGGTGAGGGTAGCAACCACCCATCCACCCCCCCAAAAAAGAAAAAATAGCGAACTCGCCTTCTACCCCTCCAAACAGGCAGTAGCAAGTGTACCTAGAGCCTTTTGTCGTGAAATCTCAAACTGTTTCATCATTATCAGAGAATTTAACATTAGGTTGCCGTCTGCTTCTCCTTAGGTTAGATCCTGAGTATGCTCTTGTGGCCCAGTCTCGTGTTAATCACGTCTTTTCGGCCGTTTCCGTTGTTTTACTAAGCACCTGTTCAAGACACGTTGTACGATGTGGTTGATTAACAAGTAATGGGGAAAAGGGAGTGTTAGGCAAAGTTAAAAGCGGTTTAATTACAGCAGCCCACGCTTCACACGACCCCTCTGGCGCACGCCCTCACACAGCGGCGAGTGCCGAGTCCTCCCCCACTGGCGATGGCGGCTGCCGAGAACTGCCGCCGTCTCTGCAGTACAGTTGCTTCTGACGCTGCAAAGCAAACACCGCCTGTGAATATGGCAGCCGGTAGGTCCCGTAACGTGTATGAGTTGAACGCTGCTACCTTTCACACCTTACGAAAATTTATGTCTGTGGTGGCGCATTTGTCTTGACTGACTTTGCCAGTTCCTTGAATTCTCCTTCTAAGCGTTCTACACCTACTTCAGAGTAATGACTCGGCAATTCAAATTCAGGTGTTTGGAAGAGCGTTCATAGAACCACTTTCAGACTATTTCTCGACCGGTTCACTCTAGAACGCAAATAGGGAAAAAGGATACCAAAATATTTCCGTGCGAGCTCTGGTTTCTCTTGCTTCATTACTACAGCCAGTCCTCCTTACATAGATGGGAGACAGCAAAATATTTCAGCATTCGGAGGAGAATCTGTTGTATCTTCTAAATCCTATGCCAATAAAATACAATTTATAAACTAAATATTCTTCCCTTCCTATCTGAACACATTGTAAATACGAGAGCTTTTCGGAAAGTAGGGAACGATCGATTGCAAAACGCAAATTACAGTAAAACTCCGATGAAGCTTAGCAGAGATGTGATGGACATTTTCCGTAATACGCTCGTACATAGAGTCATGACGCTCTTCTCTGTTCTGTGTACACAGAAAGATATCAAGAAAGTAGTGTCTCCCGCCAAGTATGGATGCCTGCCGAGACATTTCACCCGATTTCATGCAATCCTATATAACGTAACTGTCATGCAGTTCCTTCTTCATGACAGTTTTCGGCCGCAAACTGCAGGGGCAATGGGGACGCTCCTGCAGCATTTTCGATGGGAAGTGTGTGATAACCCACCATACAGCTCAGACTTGACATCCCCTGATTTTCATCTCTGCTCAGATGAATCGTTGGCTATGAGGACAACATTTTCGCACAGATAACGATCTGCAGTCTGCCGTAGAAAAATGGCGCAAAGCACGGGAGGCTGTGTTCTATGACGAAGGTATTAGAAAGCTGGTAAAGCACTACGACAGATGTCTAAGTCGGAGCGGCGACTCTATGAAGAAGTAACTCAAGAGTATAGCTAACTGTTGAAAATAAAACAATTTTGTTTTTCATTGTGGTGTCCACTTCGCGACCGACCTTTCTTTACTTTTCCAAAATCCCTCGTATGTTTTCAGAAACAGATCCTGAATAAGTGCCACTTTTCACACAAAGTTGATACACGAGAATTGGTTTATAAGGCTATCTGACGGTGTATGAAAAAATAAAGGAGCGCATTCAAGAGTAGTCACTTCCTGATTTGCGCAGCGATAAGAATAGCCGGCATAAATGAATATTTAATTCATTTTTTTTATAACACACGCTTCTAGCAAGCTCATAATCTGATTGCAAGAACGTATAGGTAACACACGTTATAGGCGAGTTATGTGCGATGAGCGTACGTGGCTCAGTCTGTTAGCTTAACACTTTCTACCTTCATAGTAGTGACGCCGAACACAATACGATATGCGACCTGCTCTCTCTGAATTTCCGCGCCATAGCTTACTTCAGATCTGTAACGCTAGCAAAGAATGGCAAGGGCTTTCTGATAATTACAGGTCTTACACTTTGTGTAGAGACTACAACAGTTCTCGACTTTGAGTATAGTATTCCTGCTGAAGGCAGAGAGAGTGTACTGGTTCATGCCGGAGTTAAATGCAAATTACAGTACGCGCACAATAGTGCGAAAGTATTAGAATTCTTAAACTTGAATTTACTCTGGGAACGGAATACGAATAAATCTCAGAAGTCTCAGTTCAGTTGATAATTATTTCGTCTAAAACGTAATCATTGATAAAAAAAAAATGCATTCAGTCGTTCATACGTGAAACATGTAGCGCACTGGCCCACCACAAAAGCAATAACTGAAATATATATGGAAAATGCTGAAACATATAAAAAAACATGAGTGTGATGAGTTCACCAAGCCTATATTATTCGTGTGGACTAATGAAAACTCGATTCTGTGACATATGCCTCGAAATTATTCACCTCACTGAACAACGAACGCTAAATTTGGACGTTAAGTTAATGCACATTAAGGATCTGAAAATCCTGCAAACAGTATTAAGTCAAGCAGAGAGATACGAGCCGGAAACTCGTAATACATCTGTAACTCGTTACTTGATAACAACAGAAAGCAGCTTCGGAAGCAGTTAATACGTTACTCGTCCATGGCTGAGCCGCAGCACCCGTAACCGCCGACATGAAACCCAGACGAGACTAGCGTGTGTTAAACAGCTTCAAACGGCCTGCACGGTGGAACAGGTGCCCACAATCGCTTCCCATCGGTCATCGCTACAACTTGGCAAAGAATCTCACTTCAGATACCTCTCCGCAGCTGATCAAAGACTTAATCATTCAGAACTCGATTGCTTGCTGCAGAACATCTATACAGTGTTCTTGAGATCCAGAATGCACAGAAGCAAGAACTGAACGTTGCTATTGTGACAAGAAATTACATTTTATATGTGATGGTTCCACTGTAAGTTGTTTCTAACTGTAATCTTTACGTCTTCAGTTGAATTGACATCCTTTAGATCTGTGTCATTTCTGTGAGTCAAAAATTCAATAGACTTTTTAAGTACTATTGTGAAGGATCTCACACTTTCTATTGTTTAGGACCAATTGCCACATTCCGCTCCTTGCAGAAAACTTGTCTAAATCATCTTATGCACTACTGGCCATTAAAATTGCTACACCAAGAATAAATTCAGATAATAATTGGGTATTCATTGGACAAATATATTACACTAGAACTGACATGTGATTACATTTTCACGCAATTTGGGTGCATAGATCCTGAGAAATCAGTACCCAGAACAACCACCTCTGGCCGTAATAACGGCCTTTACACGCCTGGGCATTGAGTCAAACAGAGCTTGCATGGCGTGTACAGGTACAGCTGCCCATGCAGCTTCAACACGATACCACAGTTCATCAGGAGTAGTGATTGGCGTATTGTGACGAGCCAGTTGCTCGGCCACCATTGACCAGACGTTTTCAATTGGTGAGAGATCTGGAGAATGTGCGGGCCAGGGCAGCAGTCGAACATTTTCTGTATCCAGAAAGGCCCGTACAGGACCTGCAACCTGCGATCGTGCATTATCCTGCAGAAATGTAGGGTCTCGCAGGGATCGAATGAAGGGTAGAGCCACGGGTCGTAACACATTTGAAATGTAACGTCCACTGTTCAAAGTGCCGTCAATGCGAACAAGAGGTGACTGAGACGTGTAACCATTGGCACCCCATACCATCAAGCCGGGTGATATGCCAGTATGGCGATCACGAATACACGCTTCCAATGTGCGTTCACCGCGATGTCGCCAAACACGGATGCGACCTTCATGATGCTGTAAACAGAACCTGGATTCATCCGAAAAAATGACGTTTTGCCATTTGTGCACCCAGGTTCGTCGTTGAGTTCACCATCGCAGGCGCTCCTGTCTGTGATGCAGCGTCAAGGGTAACCGCAGCCATGGTCTTCGAGCTGCTAGTCCATACTGCTGCAAACGTCGTCGAAGTGTTCGTGCAGATCGTTGCTGTCTTGCAAACGTCCCCACCTGTTGAACCAGTGATCGAGACGTGGCTGCACGATGCGTTACAGCCATGCGAATAAGATGCCTGTCATCTCGACTGCTAGTGATACGAGGCCGTTGGGATCCAGCACGGCGTTCCGTATTACCCTCCTGAACCCGCCGATTCCATATTCTGCTAACAGTCATTGGATTTCGACCAACGCGAGCAGCAATGTCGCGATACGATAAATCGCAATCGCAAGAGGCTACAATCCGTCCTTTATCAAATTCGGAAACGTGATGGTACGCATTTCTCCTCCTTATACGAGGCATCACAACAACGTTTCACCAGGCAACGCCGGTCAACTGCTGTTCGTGTATGAGAAATCGGTTGGGAACTTTCCTCATGTCAGCACGTTGTAGGTGTCGCCATCGGCGCCAACCTTGTGTGAATGCTGTGAAAAGCTAATCCTATGCATATCACAGCATCTTCTTCCTGTCGGTTAAATTTCGCGTCTGTAGCACGTCATCTTCGTGGTGTAGCAATTTTAATGGCCAGTAGTGTAATTCATTTCGATCTTCAGATGCGTTTCCTGCGAGGGGCGTTCAATAAGCACTGCAACATAGGTTTCCCTCGGTTAATTTCGTTTGATAAAAATGAGGTATTTGTTGTTGGACGTCGTGGAATATTCCCGCCTCAGCTCCATAAATTTCTGATAGTTTCAGGTGATATAGATAGGCTTCAAAATGGCGTCCGTAACTGAGACGCGTTCCAGTCAGAGAGCTTTCATTGAGTTTCTTGTGATCGAAAACCCACACGGTCCGTTTTCTTGCTTGCCGGCCTGCCTCACACAGCCACGACTTCTGCAATGTCGGAACGTGCGGACACTCTCATTCGAGATGAGCGATGTCTCACAGTCAACGACCTCGCTGCACTGCTGGACATATCTGTTGGTAGTGCTGACACCAGTTGGGGAACTCAAGGTGTGCGCCCACTGGGTACCTTGCTGCCTAGTGGAAGACCATAGACAACAACGAAGGACCATCTGTGGGAAATTGATTGCGCGAACATATTCACAGACGATGCAACATGAATTCATCACTTCAAAGCGAAAACAAAACGGCAATCCACGGAGTGACGCCACCAACCTCTCCGCCAAAGAAAAAGTTCAAAGATGTGTCCTAAATCGAGACGACGGTCTTCTGGGACTACGAAATAGTGATTCTGTTTGATATCCTCTCTCTTGGCGCAACGATCAGCTCTGAAGTGTACTGTGCTACCCACAGGAAACTGAAGACACGACTTCAGAGTGTCCGTGGCCACAAAAGTGCAAACTAAATTCTCATTTTCCGTGACAATGCAAGGCCTCACACAAGTCTACGCTCACGAGAGGGGCTCACAAATCTTCATTGGACTGTTTTTCCTCATCTACCCTACAGTCGCGATCTCACACCTTCCGACTTCCGTCTGTTTGGCCCAATGAAGGATGGACTCCACGGGAGGCAGTGCAAGGATGATGCGGGGTGGGAGGTTTACTGGTGCAGCAAGGCACGAAAGTATCTTACCAAAATTGTTTGCTTTTTAATTAGTGAATGTATCAAAGGTGAAATTGTTCCAAATTAATTATTCAACAAACCTGCATCTCACTGCGTCTGCGAACTTGTTTCGTGCACTCCTCCATTTTGCCAGTAATGAAACATGTATTTGACTCAGCAATCTAGTTCAAGAGACTAATGCCATTTGTGCAGTGCCATTAAGACGGTACTGAAAATTTACCTTGTGGCCCTGATGTTTAATTAATGAAATTACATCTTGCCTTGAATAATGCCAGTTGTGCAATGGCATAAAATTAGTTATTTGAAATAACTATGCTCTGATAACTTTAGTTATACCAAAATCGATTTCAAACCATGAACTGCAGATATATATTGCATAGAGGCCTCATTTTCTTTACGTTCTTTCATTGGTGGGTAACTTTACTTTATTATTTTCATATTCAATACAAGCAATGGATGTGGATTATGAGTCAGGCTGTTAGATTTAAACACAATGTTGATCTGAATATATATATATATATTGTTAAAAGTTTAAGTCATACACAAAACTACCATTTCCAACATTTTTGTAGTACGAATCACCCTTGCAAAAATCGCTTACTGCGTCAAACCTTGGCCATACAAATACTAACTCTGAACATTATCTAACAAAACCCATTTTGAAATCATTATATATCTTCTCTCATTTGCGTGCTAAAGTTTGCTCAGTGTAAACTGCGCAGCGGTAGTCCTACCTTAAAGCTGTCACCTCACATCTACTTCCTCCGGGCACCTCGCTGCGACTCCCGAGTTTTTTAAAACGTGCGCCCGGCTCTCTTAACCATCAAAGATCCTCGTATTCAAAGATATTATACTCATTCCACCTTTCGGTTGGCAACTACCGACTTTATTTTCTGGATCTACACTGATCAGCCCTTAGCACATACCTTTCTGACATTGGCTCAGATGTCGATCAGTAAAGTGATACTATGGGGCCATAGAGTCCCCCCCCCGTCAGTAACGTGAACGTGGCGTAATGCAGTCGTATTTAACGGAAATGGTGCTGTAAAATAGGGCTTTATAGCTAAAAGAGTGGGGAATAATATAGTATACTGGAAAAACTAGCTCGCTCTCAGGAAAGAAATCTGTTGCATAACTTACTGAACTCGTAGGAGGCAAACGACAGCATCATCTGCAAACAGTCTAAGAGGACTGCACAGATTGCCTCCTAAACCGAATTGCAGAGGGCCTATAACACTTCCTTCGGGAACCGCAGGCGTCACCTCTGTTTACTTAGACTACATCCCGTCCATTAATATCAACTGCGACTCTTTTGGCAGTAAGTCTGGAAATCTACAAACAATAACAAGTATCAGAAGCCATGGCTGTGTAACAGTCGTACCAACATTACACACCAGATAAAAGATTATTATAGGTAAGCGTTGTAACAAATGGCTGGTGTTTTTTCGTGTGCAGCGTATTTTTAGGCTATGTTGCACCATCAGTCTTCTCGGAGGCTCTCTTCAGATACAACGTGTCGTTTTTCTGGATCCCTTATGTTAATGGCGATTACTAGCGTACATTTCTGCAACAGCTTCTCCCGCTCCCTCCTCTCCCCCTCCCCACTCTTTTACGGTTAAGTTAAAAAAGTGCATTTGCAAAAAAATGTGTATGCTTAAACAGAAAATAATTCTTATATTGCGAAATAGAAGTTCTGAAATTGTGTTGACAAGACCGAGAACAACGACTTAACGGGCACACGGTTCCTGATGTTTATTAATGTCTGACGGTTGCCCATGTTTTGATTTTTTTACTATAATTTCCTCTTAATGGGCAGCATTCTTGTTTTTTGCTACAGATTTTAAAATTATTTTATACAATCTGTACGCATGGGTACTTGTCCGAACGACGGCCCTTTAATGGGCCGCATCTCAAACAGCCCGCCCTCCTCCATGGAACAGAGAATGAAAAGTACCCACAGAAAGAAAGACTACATGTTTGCCCACCGTATGCTAGTAGCCCAGGTGATTTGTAGCTTATCCGCAAGTTGCCATTCCAGAAACTGGAGGAATTAGCAATGTATTGCTTAATATTTTAGAGGAAAGGCAAAGTAAGAAATGAAGAAGTACGATACAGGATGGGTGAAGAAATACGGGGGTGACTCAGGAATTGGCAATATATTGTTAATTTTTTAGAGGAAAGGCAAAGTAAGAAATGAAGAAGTACGACAAAGAATGGGTGAAGAAATACGGGGGTGACTCAAATGAAACCTTAATGATTCATTATTTTCAGAATGAGATGATACAGAAAAGTTACTGATATATCATTGCTGGACGTAGTCCCCTTGGAATGTAATCAACGCATTCCACTGTTTGCAAAAGTGCATTAAAACTTGGGGAAAAAAATTCTTTTGGTTGTAAATGCAACCACCCGTGCATAGTGGATTTAACCTCTTCAACTCTTCTGAAATACTTGCCCTGCAGCGCTTTTTCTTTCAGCCCTCCGAACGCGTCAAAATGTCACCCAGGCGAGGCCTGGTTTGTAAGATGGGTATTGGGCACATTCAAATTTCGTACCCTGTATTGTTGGTACGGCTGAAAGGGGCAGTAAGGGGACGATCATTTTCCTATTGCAAAAAAAATATCTGTTGTCAGAAGTCCTTGGCGGTTACTTCTGCTTGTAGGACGAAGGTGGTTCGGTAGCAGATGAATGATTTACTGGTCGTTGATAATTCTCATTAAATGTAATCCTCCAAAATTACCCATTACGAAAGAGAGAGTAAGCATGATTTTTCATGGCGACTGTTGAATGTGGAAAATTTTTGATCTTGGCGAAGAATTATGGTAACATTCCTTGCTCGTTCTTATTGTTGATACTGCGCCTAGGCTTAATCTCCTACAACAATTATGTCCAGAAATGCATTAGGATCGAATTGGAAATGACGTAAAAGTTCCTCGCATGCATCGGTACGACGACTTCTACGACTTTCAGTAGTCGACTGACTTAGCTACAATCTTGCGGAAGCTTTATTCAATTGCAGCACATCATGGACAACACTGTGTGCTGAACCAACACTAATATGCAAGATAGTGGCTATTTCGTCCATACTCCCGTTTTTATTCATCTGCTCTTCCATTGTGACAGTGTTTTTGTTCGTCACTATGTGGCGTCACTAGCGGGCCGCGCTACTCTAGCAACAGAAGGCTTTCAGCACCAATTGTACAGCGGCTGCAGGGACACCTACGAATCACTATACTGCTTTCATCTTGTGATGCATTTCTACAGATTTAACAGCTTCGTTACTGAAAAAGCGTACCACAGATAGCTGCGTCGACGGGTGCAAGTCGACAAAAGGGCATCATCTTTGCTTCCTTTTTTTGTCACGCAACATCAGGCTGGCAATTGTTGGTCATTTCTCGACACAAAAGGCTATCTCCTTATTTCTTTTGCCACTACCACTAAACAAAAAATACGATCAAAAATTTAAAAAAAGACATAAATACAAATAACACATTTAACTATCAAATAGTTGTTATAGGCTAGAAGCCAGTCTCCCTATTCAGTCAAAGCTTCATGGTGTAACCATGAAAAGCGTTCGGATTACCCAAGTATGCTCCCAATTTACTCTCCTCGTCAAAATGTCGGATGGTGCAGTTAGGTCCTACTGAGTCGCATCTTGGACAGGACTGCTTGCCTCATTTGTGCAGATTGATTGTATGAACACACTCTGTGTCCTGTTCGGATGCGATTTATAGTCTTCTGCTGATGCCATGACAGTTCAAAGCCCTTGGGTCTCTGTAGAGGGCCCATAACGCGTCGTACGTCAGTTTGGGTATTCGTAGCTCAGGCTTCACGCCATTTACTGTTTGGTGAATGAAGTTTCCGCCAGAGAGCTGTTGGGTCAGTAGCAGGCATGGATTTCTGGAAAAAAGTCGGATATGTTCATGAATAGGATGTTGTAAATTATTCATTATTTTGGAATCTTCTTTCAACACGGCTTCTTGACTTCTTAACAGAGGAGGGGCTATCTGGTTGAGTGTTAGAAAGAAGATTAGTGGTGTAGTTCTTATGGGCCCGGAAATGAATCTCGTTATTGTACTAAGCTGAGTAAGGACTGTTCAGCCTCGCCGGAGTACAATATTCACTTGCAAAAACACTACTCTGAGCGCCGAAGGTAAAAGCGTAGCTGCTAATGCTCCCCAGTCAATACTGCAGATTGTCTGGTGTGTTTATTTTCAAAAAAGTTTTGCGAGATGTTGCCTGAAACATGGAGTCGTATGAAAGAGTCATTCCAAGATGATTTGGGTGACTGGTAGGGAAGCACTGTGTCTTTCATACGGACCTCCAGTTTATAATCTGCTGCTCTGTTGTTTATGTGGAAACTGATACTTCGGTTTTAGAAAGATTATACATGAGACTCCACTTGGTGAAATGATTACCCAGTTTGTTGAGATCGTCAGCTATAGTATTAGAACGCCCTGTGCTGTACCGCAGACTAGATCGTTATCACATTCATACTTCTTTGGGCTGGTTTCAACTTATAAAGCTTCCATTAGAATCAATCCGTCTATGGGATACCGTTACTGGAAGGAGAGATGGGTTAGTGGGACCAATGCAATATTCATGAATGATTGAACTTGAGACTGGAAGGAGCAGCAGATAGGCAAATTACTAGCACCGAACAAAGACTGCAATACTGGTAGCAGATTATAAAAGATTTCGGCTGTAATAATTACATAGAGATGAAAGGATCAACAGAAGGCAGGAAAGCATAAAATAAAAGGATTGAATCAGGAGATAGAAACTTGAAGGCCTGTTCTAGTAGGAGCATGGCAGTGAGCGCGAGAGTGGAGTACTATTTTCGCCCCCCCCCCCCCCAAAAGCCAGCAATATGTTGGCATTAGCGCGTCACCGCAAAATCTGACATCGCTGCGTCATCTCGCTCGCGTTACGTATTTACACGGTCGCCCCACTCTTATCATTCACGGTGCGACGTGACGCGCCCACCTTCGTGTGTAGGTGGTCGCTTACACAGCCGCTTGAATGAACTCCAAAGCCGGCCCGTGCCTTAATGAGAGAGGCCAAACAAAGGCCAGCGCGGACGGACGCCTGTGTGCCCGCTGTGTACACGTCTGCAGTGCGCGTGCGCACGCCATGGCAGGAGCACGCTACACCGACCCACAAACTCCAAGAGACTAGCACCTTGCAAAACGCAATTTCGTCAAATGGGATTAGCTGCAGTACTCTGTTCGGCTTTTGTGAGCACTATAATGTGTCACGTTGCACAGTAGTACAGAATGTGTTTTAGAAATAATTCAAAAGCCTAGGTCGCTTAAATACTGTTTACTGGATAACAGGTTTCAAAACACTAAAGGTGCCATCATCGGAAAAGATGGCACCATTAGTGTATTGTAACCGGTTATCCAGTAAACAGTATTTAAGCGACCTAGGCTTTTGAATTATTTCTACAACAGAGGGATCGCCCCTCTACACACTATGTGTTCACTGCAAAAGAATGTGTTTTGTTGTTGTTATGTCGTGAAATTCAGCCAAATATGTGCAACTGCAGATGATAGTGGTAAGAGACATAAACACCCTTAAAGAAATTGTATTTAAGAAGTCTCCCAGAATGTGAAAGTGAACTTGTATTTATTTATTATTACATACTGTGTCAAACTAAAATGTATCGAAAATGTTGTGACGTACAGTTGTATTATTTATCTGAATGTTCCTAATCGCTGTGTTTCCAAAAATAAATAAATAAAAGAGGAAAAGGGGACTCTGTACATCATTTTGCACATTTCGTTATATCGTTGAAAGATGTGTATAACAACTGAAAACAACTGATACGTCCTTGTACACAAAATAGAGAGAAAATAGTCCTTCCTTCCTTAAAAAAATAAAAAATAAAAAAAACTAGCCTAACGACATCACACACATCTATGCCCGAGGCAGGATTCAAACCTGCGACCCTAGCAGCAGCACAGTTCCGGACTGAAGCGCCTAGAACCGCTCGGTCACAGCAGCCGGCCCTTCCTTCCTTCGCCTCCCAACATTCACAATAGCACCTAAGGTAACATAGACTGTACGTAGATCGTACCCAATGAGATAAAATTTCATACAGTATACGTACGACCTCCATATTTGAAGGAAATTGAATTCCCATTCGCCATTTTATCGGCAGTCAAGCTCGTCATTTGTTGGGTCACACCCCCTTGAAATTGCCTTTGACTAGAAATAGCTCATGCCAGATTTATTTTCTCCCAAAAAATAGTAAACACGGGTGATTTCTATGTATACTGGGAGCAACAAGGAAAGTTTTAGTCAAAATATCGACAATTTTTTCTATGTAGATGAAATTTCAAGACGACTCTAAACATGTTCGTCCATGGACGATAACTCATTGTTGCTCGCCAACTGAATGCAGATCAATGCGTTCTGAGCAGGTATCACTTGAAGATTATTTCGTAAACTTCAAAATGCGTTGTGGTTAACTAACAGAAATAGTGACTGGCGCAGAAATTCTGAATTTTTTTGTAATTTTAAGGATAATCACATCTTCAAACACCAGCGCACTATGGACGAGAAAATTGTGTTACAAGTAATTAACACAAATAATTCAGTGATAAAAACGACTTACACGTCAATAAAATAATTTGTTGACATTTCATTTTCAGAATGTTTTACTGGCATTTCATTCTTCCTATGTTTCCACTGGCATTTCTTTTTCTCAGTGATTTCATTGATACCTATTTTTGCAGTGGTTTCACCGATCTTTGAATAAAATAAGCTCAAAATATTCAGATTTGCACGAACTATTTGTATTGTAGGTAAAACAAAGCTTGAGGAGTCGCTTTAGGCCTATAAATTTCGCATAATGCCTTTTTTCGTCAGATTTATTTGTCAGTAATTGTAGTGAAGTGTTCTTGGGTGGGACAATCTCACAAAATTTCCTAAGTAGCTACTACACTGATAAGCCAGAACATTATAACCACTGCCCAACACACCGTTAGGTGCCGCGTAGGGGCGTGGCAGGCACTTGACACGGTAGCAAAAGTATATAAGCGGCGCAGACAAGGACGGGGAATCACCCTAGAGGAGCTATTGGCTGCGAAATGGGAAAATCCACTAAGATAAGCGACTTTGACAAAGGGCAGAGCTTTATTACGAAGAACCTGTGGACGAGTATCTCGAAAACGGTGAAGCTGGTCGAATGTTCACTCGCTACCGTCGTGACCATCTACTGAAAGAGGTAGGACAATGAAACTACAACTAGGCGCTAAACGGTTGGACGTCCACAACTCTTCACAGAACGTGAGATTCGAAAGCCTGTCTGCCCTGTGAATTAGGACGGATGGTCATTTGAGGCATCTCTGCCGAAAGAGCACAATGCCGGTGCATGTACATGTGTTTCGGAGCACTTCGTTCATAGTACATTGTTGAACAAGGAGCTCCGCAGCAGATCACCCCTATGTGTCCACATGTTGACCCAACGAAGTCGTCAGCGACGACTGCATTGGGGACGGGATTCGACTGTTGATCAATGGATACGTCTTCTAATGAATCACATTTTTGCTATACTAGTTTGATGGTCGAGACGAAAGCGAGAAGAGCGGCGACTCGAAACTTGTAGCGCATTGCGGACGCAGGCTGGTGGCAGCAGTCTTATACTCTGGGATCCTCTTGCGCTTGCATGGGAACTATGAGAATAATCGAAGACATGCTGACAGCTCTAAATCACCTGCATCCCTTCGTATTTGGTGTCTTCCCCCACAGCGATGTCGTCTTTCAACAGTATAATTGTCCGTGCCACGGATCCAGAACCGTGCTACAGTGGTTTGAGGAGCATGATAGTGAATTCACTTTGACGTCTCCGCAATTAAGTTCGCCCGATGTAAATCCTTTGGAACCCATCTGGGTAGCTACGGGGCTCCATCACGGCGTATGCAAATCATCGGCCCGTTACTTGCACGATTTACATGACCTGTGCGTAGACATATAATTCCATATACCTCCACAAAACTACCAACAAACTGTCCAATTCCTAATACACAGAACCAGTGATGTATTTCGTTCCAAAGACGTTCAGACAAGCTATTAAGCAGGTGGTCATAATGTTTTCGCTCATCGTTGTATAAGCCTTGGCAAAATGTAGACTCAGAGCAAATTCTTTTATTTGCTGAAAATATTGTGATACTTTACCATTAGCTTGAAGTTCCAAAACTCCTTCAATAGAACGGCTCCTTTTTCACTGTGTAACATACTGGGTATCAGAAGCTGAATTACACAGTCTTTTTTCCAAACCAGCAAATCATGTCTCTAACTGCGCTATTGTTGTTTCGTGTCCCACATTGAGCTGCGTCATATACTTCTATAGTAGCACATTCTCTGCTTGCACTCTTTCATATTGCTCTTCCAGCATTTTTTGGACGCCCGGGTTCCCGGGTTCGATTCCCGGCGGGGTCAGGGATTTTCTCTGCCTCGTGATGACTGGGTGTTGTGTGATGTCCTTAGGTTAGTTAGGTTTAAGTACTTCTAAGTTCTAGGGGACTGATGACCATAGATGTTAAGTCCCATAGTGCTCAGAGCCATTTGAACAATTTTTTTGGACGTGGAAGACCATGTCATTATCGTAAACAGGTGTACTGCACACCAAAAGAATGATATTCCACCATAAGTTTTTAATAATAGTTTCACTGCATATAAACAGAAATTATTAGGATACGTCGGTGTCTACAGACTTAATTAAACCCGGGAATTAACAAGCCTGATGTTAACTCGTTGGGCTCTTGTTAATGTTCTGGCGGCCGAGTTAACGTTGATTGCCGCAAGGAGCGCTGTAGCATGTGTGCTTTGTGTGTAGCTTTAAATCGTTGAGCATACCTGTCCACACTGGTTTACCTTTGACTTATTTGCCGCGAGGTCTCGCTGCACAGAGTTCAGTACTTCCAGACTATAGTAAATGACGTGGTTATGTGCTACGCTTTATACTAAAAAAAGTTTCAAGCGTGGTAATGTAACAAATCATTTTACCACGTTTTTGTTAGGTCGCTTTCTTATGTGCGTTTCTATTGCGTAAAAAATTTGCATTTGATTTTAAATTAACTTCTCGATGAGCTAGTGACTTGAAATTTTAAGCGTAGCTCAGAGCTGACAATGCAGTATTAACTGGCTTTCTTGTCTGACGTGTGACGGAGTGTACTTTGTGTACCATTGTCATTCCCGTCTTTTCCTGTTCCAGTCTTGAATGCTTTGCAGGAAGAGCGATGGCTGGTAAGCTCCCGGGTGAACTCAGATCTCTCATCTTTTTACCGCCACGATATTTTCGAGAGATATACGTAGGAGAAAGCAATACGTTGCTTGAGTCAGGTGAAGAGAAACTGAAATAAATTTGAAATTTATCACGTGTCTCTGCTGTGATCTCCTCAAAATGATTGATATCGACTGAAAAATTTCACACATTCGTGACAGAAAAGCAGAAATTATTTAAATAACAATGTATTGTTAATACACCACGTTTTAAAATCGGACTAAGAAGTAGACAATAATATCTCCTAGCGCCATACAGATTCCTAACCCCATACAGGCAGTGCTGAAAATTTGTGACTGTGAATTTGTAGTAGCTATGAAAACACTTGTAAAATTTAAAATGAAAAACGTAGAGCGCATGCAATAAATAATAGAAGGGGGTGTACTATTCATGGATCAGTTAGTAAGTGGTGGAATAGTAGGAAGGTGAAATATTGCTGCAGCAATTACGTATTGCATGTGTAATATAATCTCTCAATTATTTTCACACCTATAAAAAATTCACAATCTGAAATTTTCGGGACTATCTTTATGGGGTTATGAATCTGTAAAGGGCTACGAGAAATTGTTGTGTGACTTTTGTCTGATTTAAAAATATGTCTTATTAATAATTTATTTTATTTAAACAATGATTTGATTTTCATTGTTTAATTATTAATTGTTTTTTAATTATTCTTTAAAAAGAGGAAGTTATTACGTGGCCAGCTAGATAAAGGTCTGAGGAAAAGACTTGTCAAGTGTGTAAAACTCCATGGGTCAGAAACATAGACAAGGCTAGAAGCACTTAAGCTGTGGATGTGGAGGAGAACGGAGAGGATAAGCTGTATGGAAAGAGTGAGCAACGAAAGAGTGTTGTAAAGTGTTGGTGAGAAGAAAAGACTGCTGCAGGTTATAAGAGAAAGGAAGAAGAACTAGATGGGACATATGATGAGACGGGAGTGCCTGTTAACAGGCGCTCTGGAGGGTCTAATTCGTGGGGGGTGATTTAGAGGAAGGAGGCTATACAAGATGACAGGCGCCTTCAAGGGAAGCAGAAATTATGTGGACCTGAAGAGCATGGCAGAATACAGGAGAGCAAGGAGAAGAAACTTCATTTCTTTCAAGTTGATTGTAGATGCCCGCTGAGCACATTGCGAGATACAATAGAGCGTCGTTCCATCAGCCTAAGGTCCGTAAACAAAGACTCGCAACCTTGAAGCACCACAGACTTACCCCAATCCGCGTATCATATCTGTGACAACAATCCCTCCCCTTTTTCACGGTATTACAAAACGAGCAGTCCTTCTTGGAACTATTTGACGTCCTCCGTCAATAATATCTAGCTATAATCCCAGACCGCGCAGAAGTACTCCAGAAGAGGATAGGGCTCATAAATATCTATATTTACTATTTTCTTATAGCGTACATTTACGATAGCGGGAAGAGTTATTGTTTAAGTCGCTCTGTACGCCCGGTAATTAGTCTGATCCTGCCTTCGCGATCTCCATGGGAGCGACAATTTTTAAGTAGGCTTTCTCGTAATAATTTGCATATACCTTCAAGAGTCTTGCACTTCAGGTTTTCTGCTATACCCGTGACGCTCTCTAATGTGTCAAACGAACCAGTGACCATACATTCAATATCTCCTGATAGCATTTTTGGTACAGATCCCACACACTTGATCAATATTTTAGGATTGGTCCCACGTTTCTTCCCTGTACACACATTGCAATGTCCCAGTATCAGTGTACAACCTGCTGTACCTGCGACTGAGCGTAAGTCATAATTCCATTGATATCACAAATCGTTACATTCAGGTTTTTGTGTGAGTTGGCTGATACTATTTGAGAGTCATTTACATCGTAGTCATACGACACTACGTTTTCTTTTCTTTTTCGCTTTGTGAAGGGCATGATATTACATTTTTGAAATTTAAAAGGGAGTTGACAAACTTTGCTTCATTTTGTAATTTTGTCTACAACTTGCGAGCTCTTGTTTGTTTGGCGCAGAGAAACTCACAGCCTGCCCTGTAAATTTTGTCTCGTCACCTGGGCAACCAACTACTGAGCAGTATTTGAACGAAGAATGGTCACCATACAGCGTGCTCAGTGACAATCAGAATCGAAAGAGAACAACGAAATATTGGTCATACGTAACAATATCACGTTATTCATAGGCTCCTTCTTTTTTTTCACTGTATCGACCAGGTTAGTATTACCAATAACTTCCCATTACGTTGTGAGACGAGACGCAGAAATTGTAAATTTTCGCTTCGGCTCCAGACCAGTCCCATACATCACTCATATAATCTGTATCTATATGTTATAATACGCATATTTGGCCAGCAACACGAAGAGAATGTGGAAAGGCAGTCTTACACCACAGCTTTTTCGGTGAATTGTGTATTATTTTTATATCGATTTCTAAACACTAATATACAATTATGGAAAGGTAATTACCTTCGGTTTTATCGTTTACCGCTTATGTTAAAAGATGCAAGATCAAAGAACAAACGATTGCGTATGTTGGCTATGTAGTCCCGCAATATAATGAATTTATCTGGTAACATGGATACACTGAAAATTATTACTGAATCTTGAAATTATGACTGCAAGAAAAGGGTAAGTTCCCAGAAGAGCGTTCCATTTTAAGTGGGCATACGAAATTTAGCTTCACTTTTCCTCATTTTTCGACACAACTTCCGACACTATAACCTGCAATAGGAAAAAAAGGAAGGTGTTTGTCAGATTTAAGGAACATAATTTTATGTCCTGCTGAGATGCGTGTATATGATGGCTAATTCTTTTTCAAGGTCCAATCGGTCGCGAAATGAAAACGACAGTGAAAATCTATTATTTGCAACATTTAACTACACCTTCCAGCTACTTCTCTACATAGTCTCCGCTCCGACTTAGGCTTTTGTTGTATCGTGGTACCAACTTTTTCAATAAACTCGTCATAGAAGGCTGCCGCCTGTGCTTTCCGCTAATTCTCTACGCCGGATTCCAGCTCATTGTCTGTGCCAAAATGCTGTTCTCATAGCCAGTGGTTCATTTGAGCGAAGAAATGAAAAACAGAGGGATCCCGGGCTGTACGGTGGGTGATCGAACACTCTCCATCAAAATCCAGGAGCGGCTTCGTTGCAGCTGCAGTGCATGCCTGAGCATTGTCATGGAGGACAGTGCCTGATCAAAACATTCCTCTTAGCCTTTTCTGAATTGCCGATCATAGATGATTTTCTATAATCGCCTGATGCAGTCGCTGAACAGTATCATCGACCAAAACTCACTTACTTCCCTGGCCGCCTGTATCATGAAGGTCTGACGACCTGCTTCATAGTTCCTGCAGAATTTCGACACTTTGCTGTCACGATGAGAAAAGACAGCATTATAATTTCATGTGACTGAATGGCCTGACGAAGATCTTTCCATTGGACGCCACTTCTTAACTTGGGATTCGAACCATGAATTGTTTCTGGCGACGCCTCATATCGTTGGGAGGTGATGGCTAGATTAAAATGAGGACTGAAAAATATGTTTGCCTCGAGATTCGATCCCGCGACCTCTCGCCTTCCAGGCACAAGCTTTACCGCTCTACCAACATTTGTTTGTGTTTTTTATAGCTTAACTATCTACTTATATAAGTAAATTTAATCTTAAAATAAAATGAAAAAATAAAAAATAAGAACTATCCGTGCTTGGCACCACCACTTTTTAGCCTAGCATAAGAAAATGAACTCTCTCTCTTTAGGCGCTGCCCCTAATTACCCCAAAAATGCTCCCAAGGTGACAGGATCTACGATTCCACAGTTTTTTTACATGCTTACAATTAGTAAATGTGTGCAAATACAAATCCTATAAAACATATATTACAAAAGAAATGTTATTCAAAACGATAAACAAAAATAAAGTTTGTATATTAATTGTGCAACTTCAACTAAAAGAATCTTTCTTCAAGAAATGGTGCAACTGGATTTTTCTTGTACTTGGCCGTTGACGTGTTCTATCTTCAACAATGTCGTGTAAAAATATTTACAAAAACTCATTCCGCTTTGCTAATGCCTCAGTGAATGCAGGTTTTTTTGAATAAGCCAATCTCTTTACTTCCTCACTGCTTTCGATTCCGGACTTTCCGTCTTCAATGTGATGCTGCGCGGAACGTCAGACTGAGCCTGGCTTTCCACAACTAAGGAGGGCGGGGGGTTACCGAAAGCACTGCGTAAATAATTTACGAAGAGCGTACAGTACCTCAGTGTGCGTTTGAGGGCGTTGTGAGCGTTTTGCAAATACCACCGGTAATGAAATTCAAATTTATCCCCTTCCCCGAAGACATAGTCAATGATCGCTCCCTTGAATCGTGTAATCGCACAATATTTTCTGGGTGGAAAGCAATAGTCATCCGGACAGAGGAGCGTACGAGGTTCAATCACGTCAGGTGTGACGCCGTGGTAACAAGCTAAGATCTTCTGAGTCAGTCGCCAAACGCCGGACGACGGCACACACGTGAAGCGACGTTCGTCGGTATCCAGCAGGAGACAGTCGGAGCAAAGGGGGGAGTCCGTAAATCCGATAGCGTGGAGAGAGTGTCTCGTGGCATTTTTTTTTTTTTTTAATACTACATTGCGCGCAGCGTGGTGGGCAGAAAGTGACGGTGTGCCCAGTTGACAGTTGAGTACTTGGTTCTAATACATTACGCGGAACCGGCCGCAGAATGGTGGTGTAAAAATCTTTTGCCTTCGCCTGGTGCGTTGTGGGGATATCCGAGATCACATTGCTGCGTGCGAGAAAGAATGTCGATACATGGGAGAGTTGTGTCACGACATGTGGGACGTGAGAGACCGGCATCAGGACCTCCAGTAGATGACTTGTGAGCGAGGCGTGTTGACTTGTCTATCGTTTCCACATATTGCTGATATAGAGGGCAGCTAACCGTGCCCGGACGTTAACCAATCCTTTCACACAGGGACAGGGTGAGAACGTCGTAACGTACTTTAAATACGCGTCCTGTGTTTAGGAAATAACAGAAGGCCGCCTGATGTCTGTGACCTATCACCGCCGATATGGGGACGACCTGTGCCACGTGATTCAGTTTTGACGCCACGTAGAGTTTCAAGTATTCCAGCTTCTGGCGCACCATCTAGAGTACCATCTTTAGTAACCGCCGACAACTTGCCGCGGTCGGTCCACGGACATCCTTTGTAAACGATTGCTAAACCATCAGGCCCCAACTGTTTATAGGTTGTTCTATAGGCTTTGAAGAGAGAGTTTGTATCAGAATATGTGACACACATGGTCCTAATTTTGACTGCATTGGCTTACAAGCTTAAATTATTTACACCGCCAAGGTACCATAGAACTTAGTATTTGACATTTCAAGATAATTCCTCTACCCGTTCCTATGAAGAAAGGGGTCTTAACAGACGGACGGACAAACAGAGACAAACGGACAACAAATGGTAAAAAAGTTATATAATTACAAATTCACAATTTAGTATTTTTTTTCTTTTTTCTCGTACAGTGAAACGTCGCTTCTTGTCCGATTTTTTTATTTTAATTCAACAGAAAGTAACCTATAGGTTTTGAAGGCTGAGTTTGGAAGTATAAAAATATGTGATATAGATGATCTTCTGATTTTATTGACATAGACGCTAAGACTTTCTGCAGCGCCAAGGGACCGTAGACATTAGTATGTGAGGTACATTTCAACTTGATATCTCTATCCGTTCCTTAGAAAAAGGGGTCTTAACAGACGGACAACGAAGTCACTTGGTGAGTGGACAAACCACAGCCGCATAAATCCATTTGAATGACTAAATAACCGCCACAGCTGCCATAACAAGATTTATTAATCTCAGACTGGTCCACAACAATTTTTTTTTTTAAATTTATTGGCTTTCGGGAAGTGCCCATACATCCATCTCAATAGTGGAATGTCAGTTATGGGGATACGGACGTAAGGACAGCACACAGTCAGTCCCCGAGTGGAGAAAATCTCCGACCCGGCCAGGAGTCGAACCCGGCCGCCTTAGCAATTCGCTGCACTGACCGCGCAACTACCGAGACGAACTTCACTAGTACATTCGTGACTGTAAAGTCACCTCTTCAGGTGATGTACAGTTAACCTTTATGGATAGGGAAGCCGAGCCTTAATAAAACATAATGTCTACATCTCCATCTACATCTACATTTATAATCCGCAAGCCACCCAACGGTGTGTGGCGGAGGGCACTTTACGTGCCACTGTCATTACCTCCCTTTCCTGTTCCAGTCGCGTATGGTTCGCGGGAAGAACGACTGTCTGAAAGCCTCCGTGCGCGCTCTAATCTCTCTAATTTTACATTCGTGATCTCCTCGGGAGGTATAAGTAGGGGGAAGCAATATATTCGATACCTCATCCAGAAACGCACCCTCTCGAAACCTGGACAGCAAGCTACACCGCGATGCAGAGCGCCTCTCTTGCAGAGTCTGCCACTTGAGTTTGTTAAACATCTCCGTAACGCTATCACGGTTACCAAATAACCCTGTGACGAAACGCGCCGCTCTTCTTTGGATCTTCTCTATCTCCTCCGTCAACCCGATCTGGTACGGATCCCACACTGATGAGCAATACTCAAGCATAGGTCGAACGAGTGTTTTGTAAGCCACCTCCTTTGTTGATGGACTACATTTTCTAAGGACTCTCCCAATGAATCTCAACCTGGTACCCGCCTTACCAACAATTAATTTTATATGATCATTCCACTTCAAATCGTCCGCACGCATACTCCCAGATATTTTACAGAAGTAACTGCTACCAGTGTTTGTTCCGCTATCATATAATCATACAATAAAGGATCCTTCTTTGTATGTATTCGCAATACATTACATTTGTCTATGTTAAGGGTCAGTTGCCACTCCCTGCACCAAGGGCCTATCCGCTGCAGATCTTCCTGCATTTCACTACAATTTTCTAATGCTGCAACTTCTCTGTATACTACAGCATCATCCGCGAAAAGCCGCATGCAACTTCCGACACTATCTACTAGGTCAATCCACATCCTGGTCACAGCGTAAAAATGCAACCATCAAAAAACTTGCCGATGGTCTACATGCGAGATGTAACAACACAAGCAACGGTGAGAGAAAGTGCACGCAGCGGCCCACAGCATAGCATGCCAGTACATAGAGATATTGTAGTTATTTATTTGTTCAAATGGACAAGAAAGCGATGCTTGAGGCTTCGTTTTTATCGACTGAGGCTTTTCTGTTTTTCCGCCAGTCTCCCGACTGGTTTCATGCGGTCCGCCAAGAATTCTTCTCCTACGCCAGCCTCGTCACCTCAGAGTAGGCCTTGCGATCTACGTCTTCAATTATTTGCTGGATGCATTCCAGTCTCTGTCTTCCTCTACAGCATCCTTTAGTATCATGACGTTATTCCCTGATATCTTAACACATGTCCTACCATCCTGCCTCTTCTTCTTATCAGTGCCTGACATACGGAACTCTACAAAATAAGACAGCGAACGATGGTGGTTCCCGACGATGTGACTCAACATCTTTGCAGCTTCAGCGCTGTGTCTCACAAGGGAAGCTTCCCATCGCACCCCCATTAGACTTACTGGTGAGGTGGCCCATTGGATAGCGCATCAAAAACTGAAAACGAAATAAAGCAATAAAACAGGAAGAAGGTCTACTGAAATGTGAAAAAAATACACTACTGGCCATTAAAATTGCTACACCACGCAGATGATGTGCTACAGACGCGAAATGATTAGCTTTTCAGAGCATTCACACATGGTTGGCGCTGGTGGCGACACCTACAATGTGCTGACATGAGGAAAGTTTCCAACCGATTTCTCATACACAAACAGCAGTTGACCGGCGTTGCCTGGTGAAACGTTGTTGTGATGCCTCGTATAAGGAGGAGAAATGCGTACCATCACGTTTCCTACTTTGATAAAGGTCGGATTGTAGCCTATCGTGATTGCGGTTTATCGTATCGCGACATTGCTGCCCGCGCTGGTCGAGATCCAACGACTGTTAGCAGAATATGGTATCGGTGGGTTTAGGAGGGTAATATGGAACGCTGTGCTGGATCCCAACGGCCTCGTATCACTAACAGTCGAGATGACAGGCATCTTATCCGCATGGCTGTAACGGATCGTGCAGATCTGTTTAGCAAGAGTAATAGAAGGCAGATTTCAGACTACCTAACAGATCAAAACGAAAATTTCTGTTCCGACACTGACAATGTTGAGTGTTTATGGAAAAAGTTCAAGGCAATCGTAAAATGCGTTTTGGACAGGTACGTGCCGAGTAAAACTGTGAGGGACGGGAAAAACCCACCGTGGTACAACAACAAAGTTAGGAAACTACTGCGAAAGCAAAGAGAGCTCCACTCCAAGTTTAAACGCAGCCAAAACCTCTCAGACAAACAGAAGCTAAACGATGTCAAAGTTAGCGTAAGGAGGGCTATGCGTGAAGCGTTCATTGAATTCGAAAGTAAAATTCTATGTACCGACTTGACAGAAAATCCTAGGAAGTTCTGGTCTTACGTTAAATCAGTAAGTGGCTCGAAACAGCATATCCAGACACTACGGGATGATGATGGCATTGAAACAGAGGATGACACGCGTAAAGCTGAAATACTAAACACCTTTTTCCAAAGCTGTTTCACAGAGGAAGACCGCACTGCAGTTCCTTCTCTAAATCCTCGCACAATCGAAAAAATGGCTGACATCGAAATAAGTGTCCAAGGAATAGAAAAGCAACTGGAATCACTCAATAGAGGAAAGTCCACTGGACCTGACGGGATACCAATTCGATTCTACACAGAGTACGCGAAAGAACTTGCCCCCCTTCTAACAGCCGTGTACCGCAAGTCTCTAGAGGAACGGAGGGTTCCAAATGATTGGAAAAGAGCACAGATAGTCCCAGTCTTCAAGAAGGGTCGTCGGGCAGATGCGCAAAACTATAGACCTATATCTCTTACGTCGATCTCTTGTAGAATTTTAGAACATGTTTTTTGCTCGCGTATCATGTCATTTCTGGAAACCCAGAATCTACTATGTGGCAATCAACATGGATTCCGGAAACAGCGATCGTGTGAGACCCAACTCGCTTTATTTGTTCATGAGACCCAGAAAATATTAGATACAGGCTCCCAGGTAGATGCTATTTTTCTTGACTTCCGGAAGGCGTTCGATACAGTTCCGCACTGTCGCCTGATAAACAAAGTAAGAGCCTACGGAATATCAGACCAGCTGTGTGGCTGGATTGAAGAGTTTTTAGCAAACAGAACACAGCATGTTGTTATCAATGGAGAGACGTCTACAGACGTTAAAGTAACCTCTGGCGTGCCACAGGGGAGTGTTATGGGACCATTGCTTTTCACAATATATATAAATGACTTAGTAGATAGTGTCGGAAGTTCCATGCGGCTTTTCGCGGATGATGCTGTAGTATACAGAGAAGTTGCTGCATTAGAAAATTGTAGCGAAATACAGGAAGATCTGCAGCGGATAGGCACTTGGTGCAGGGAGTGGCAACTGACCCTTAACATAGACAAATGTAATGTATTGCGAATACATAGAAAGAAGGATCCTTTATTGTATGATTATATGATAGCGGAACAAACACTGGTAGCAGTTACTTCTGTAAAATATCTGGGAGTATGCGTACGGAACGATTTGAAGTGGAATGATCATATAAAACTAATTGTTGGTAAGGCGGGTACCAGGTTGAGATTCATTGGGAGAGTGCTTAGAAAATGTAGTCCATCAACAAAGGAGGTGGCTTACAAAACACTCGTTCGACCTATACTTGAGTATTGCTCATCAGTGTGGGATCCGTACCAGGTCGGGTTGACGGAGGAGATAGAGAAGATCCAAAGAAGAGCGGCGCGATTCGTCACTGGGTTATTTGGTAACCGTGATAGCGTTACGGAGATGTTTAATAAACTCAAGTGGCAGACTCTGCAAGAGAGGCGCTCTGCATCGCGGTGTAGCTTGCTCGCCAGGTTTCGAGAGGGTGCGTTTCTGGATGAGGTATCGAATATATTGCTTCCCCCTACTTATACCTCCCGAGGAGATCACGAATGTAAAATTAGAGAGATTAGAGCGCGCACGGAGGCTTTCAGACAGTCGTTCTTCCCGCGAACCATACGCGACTGGAACAGGAAAGGGAGGTAATGACAGTGGCACGTAAAGTGCCCTCCGCCACACACCGTTGGGTGGCTTGCGGAGTATCAATGTAGAATGTAGATGTAGATGTAGATGTAGACGCCTGAGTCAACAGATGGGGGCGTTTGCGACACAACAACCATCTGCTCGAACAGCTCGACGACGTTTGCAGCAGCATGGACTATCAGCTCGGAGACCATGGCTGCGGTTACCCTTGACGCTGTATCACAGACAGGAGCGCCTGTGATGGTGTACTCAACGGCGAACTTGGATGCACGAATGGAAAAACGTCATGTCTTCGGATGACTGCAGGTTCTGTTTACATCATCATGATGGCCGCATCCGTGTTTGGCGATATCGCGGTGAACGCAAATTGGAAGCGTGTATTCGTCATCGCTATACTGGCGTATCACCCGGTATGGGGTGCCATTGGTTACACATCTCGGTTACCTATTGTTCGCATTGACGGCGCTTTGAACAGTGGACGTTACATTTCAGATGTGTTACGATCCGTGGCTCTACTCTTCATACGATTCCTGCGAAACCATAAATTTTATAAGGATTATGCATGACCGCATGTTGCAGGTCCTGTACGGGCTTTTCTGGGTACTGAAAATGTTCGACTGCTGCCCTGGCCAGCACATTCTCCAGGTCTCTCACCAACTGAAAACGTCTGGTCAATGGTGGCCGAACAACTGGCTCGTCACAATACGCCAGTCACTACTCTTGATGAACTGTGCTATCGTGTTCAAGCTGCATGGGCAGCTGTACCTGTACACGCCATTCAAGCTCTGTTTGACTCAATGCCCAGGCGTATCAAGGCCGTTATTACGGCCAGAGGTGGTTGTTCTGGGTACGGATTTCTCAGGATCTATGCACCCAAATTGCGTGAAAATGTAATCACATGTCAGTTCTAGTATAATATATTTGTCCAATGAATACCCGTTTATCATTTGCATTTCTTGTTGGTGTAGCAATTTTAATGGCCATTAGTGTAGAAACAGTGAATGGTCGAAGGTCAATATGCGCAACAGCGAGACATCGAGTGCAGTGGACGAGCTATGGCGTCATGGTGTAGTGGTCACGTTTTTGGACTGCTACATGGATGACCCGGGTTCGCAACTCTTTCTTGCCGTGTATTTTATTTTGTTTTTTTAGAAAATAATGAACTGTTCGTCTGGTCATTGAAATGTTTGTTCTCTTTCTGTAGTCTTAGCAGCTGCCATACGAAGGTTGCCCAGAAAGTAATTCACCGCATTTTTTTCTCAGCCGAAAACAATGCTACGAATGCGAAACGTTACGTGTGTATTGTTTGAAGTCTCCTGAGTGAGCACGCCAAGTTTGCGTCACTTCCGACAGATAGCGTAGCTGCAGGACAGTTTCAGAATGGCGTCTATAGGTGATGTACGTTACAAGCAACGTGCCGTCATGGAATTTCCAACTGCAGAGAAGGAAACTATGGGGAATATTGACAAACGCTTGTGCAAAGTCTATGGAGCATCTGCTGTCCACAGAAGTACAGTTAGTCGAGGGGGGCACGGAGGGTGAGGCCATCAGAAGGCGGTTCGGCGGAGCTCCACGATATGCAGCGGTCGGGCAGACCCTCTATGGCTGCCACGCCTGACATGTTGCAGCGAGCCGCTGTTGTTTGTGCCATTATAGGATGCCATTCGCGGAAGACATTTTAAGGACGATGAGGAAGCGATTCACACAGTGAAGCACTGGCTCCGCCACCAGAACAAAGATTGATACCGACAGGGCATACATGCCCTTCTTTCACGTTGGAAGAAGGCCATAGAATTGGATGGAGATTATGTGGAAAAATAGGCTGTGTAGACAAAATACCATTTTTTCGTGTGTGTAATTCTCCTTATATTCAATATAGAATTGTTGAAGAGAAAAGTGCAGTGCATTCCTTTCTGGGCAACCCTCGTGCTATACATTTGTTATGGAATATGAGTCATGTGGTAAGAATGCATTAACGCCGCAAGTAAATATGATGAAAAGTGAGAGCATGAGAGATAGCACATAGATGTCTCACAGAAATGAAAACAACAAATAAACTGATGTAAATTATATTATAACAATGGAATTCAAGAGTCAAGGCGGCCGCAGTGGCCGAGCGGTTCTAGTCGCTTCAGTCTGGAACCGCGAGACCGCTACGGTCGCAGGTTCGAATCCTGCCTCGGGCATCGATGTGTGTGATGTCCGTAGGTTAGTTAGGTTTAAGTAGTTCTAAGTTCTAGGGGACTGATGACCTCAGATGTTAAGTCCCATAGTGCTCAGAGCCATTTGGACCATTTTTGGGCAAGCAGGCATATCTCACTCACTCACCAGGCGTAAAAGTTGGGTGCGTCGATAAGAGATTCCTGTCATATCTCACAATAATGCCGTGTAAGACACATCGCTCGTGTTTTCCGGTGGGGGATTCGGTTGACTTGTCGCCTTGTCATCAAACGTTTGCGGTTCCCATTCGAAACCCACTTCATTTCTGCTGTTAATAGAGTAGTTGTGTAGAATCATCTTTCATTATGGGATCCTTCTCTACATCTCTCGTTATACCACGCCACAGACACAAGTTTGAAAAAAAATAAAATAAAAGGTTGGGACGAGAGAGCTTTGAAGAAGATTGGCCCTCTATGCAGTCTAGTGCTGTTGCCACTTAACCACGCGCAGTGCGTTTTCCGTATTGCTGTGTGTTGTACTGTCCACATGCTTAGCTGAAGCCGGCACGGTAGCTCAGCGTGTTCGGTCAGAGGGTTAGCTACCCTCTGTAACAAAAAACTGAGTGAATAGGTCAACGAAGAACCTAAACGGATGACATAGGACATCCACCCCGAACAAATTCAACGAACAATATACCGTACAACGAAATGAGACCACTCAAAAAGAAAGCAGAAGCTGAATGGTAACGTGCTTGTCTCCCATGCAGCAGGCCGAGGTTCGATTCCCGGTCGGGTTGGAGATCTTTTTTCGCTTGTGGACTGGTTCTTGTGTTGTCCTCATCATCATTTCATCCTCATCACCGGCACGCGAGTCGCCCAATGTGGCGTCGACTGAAATAAGACTTGCAGTTCGCTGCCGAACTAACCCGGACGGGCCTCCCGGGCAGCAGAGCCATACGCTCATTTCATTTTTTATGTTGGACTTGTTGTGCTTGGGCAGTTCTCTGTTTCTACACTACTGGCCATCAAAATTGCTACACCATGGAGGTGACGTGCTACTGACGCGAAATTTAACCGACAGGAAGAAGATGCTGTGATATGCAAAAGACTAGCTAGCTTTTCAGAGCATTCACACAGGGTTGGCGCCGGTGGCGACACCTACAACGTGCAGACATTAGGAAAGTTCCCAACCGATTTCTCATACACAAACACCAGTTGACCGGCGTTGCCTGGTGAAATGTTGTTGTGATGCCTCGTATAAGGAGGAGAAATGCGTACCATCACGTTTCCTACTTTGATAAAGGTCGGATTGTAGCCTATCGCGATTGCGGTTTATCGTATCGCGACAGTGCAGCTCGCGTTGGTCGAGATCCAATGACTGTTAGCAGAATATGAAAACGGTGGGTTCAGGAGGGTAATACGGAACGCCGTGCTGGATCCCAATGGCCTCGTATCACTATCAGTCGAGATGACAGGCATCTTATCCGCATGGCTGTAACGGATCGTACAGCCACGTCTCGATCCCTGAGTCAACAGATGGGGACGTTTGCAAGACAACAACCACCTGCACGAACAGTTCGACGACTTTTGCGGCAGCATGGACTATCAGCTCGGAGACCGTGGCCGCGGTTACCCTTGACGCTGCATCACAGACAGGAGCGCCTACGATGGTGTAGTCAACGACGAACCTGGGTGTACGAATGGCAAAACGTCATTTTTTCGGATGAATCCAGGTTCTGTTTACAACATCATGATGGTCGCATCCGTGTTTGGCGACATCGCGATGAACGCACATTGGAAGCGTGTATTCGTCACCGCCATACTGGCGTATCACCCGGCGTGATGGTATGGGCTGCCATTGGTTACACGTCTCGGTCATCTCTTGTTCGCATTGACGGCACGTTGAACAGTGGACGTTACATTTCAGATGTGTTACGACCAGTGGCTCTACCATTCATTCGATCGCTTCGAAACCCTACATTTCAGCAGGATAATGCACGACCGCATGTTGCGGGTCCTGTACGGGCCTTTCTGGGTACAGAAAGTGTTCGACTGCTGCCCTGGCCAGCACATTGTCCAGATCTCTGACCAACTGAAAACGTCTGGTCAATGGTGGCCGAACAACTGGCTCGTCGCAAGACGCCAGTCACTACTCTTGATGAACTGTGCTATCGTGTTGAAGGTGCATGGGCAGCTGTACCTGTACACGCCATCCAAGTTCTGTTTGACTCAATGCCCAGGCGTATCAAGGCCGTTATTACGGCCAGAGGTGGTTGTTCTGGGTACTGACTTCTCAGGATCTATGCACCAAAATTGCGTGAAAATGTAATCACATGACAGTTCTAGTATAATATATTTGTCCAATGAATACCCGTTTGTCATCTTGCATTTCTTCCTGGTGTAGCAATTTTAATGGCCAGTAGTGTATTTTGCTTTTTTTCACGGTTGAGTACACCTTCTTCCTGTTTTCGTGCTTTATCTGTGTTCAGGTGTTAATGGACTGCCAACTCAGCCCTCTTACGATTAAATCCGAGGCAGGTGCGATGGTGAGTTTCCCTTGTGAGAGGCGTCCGGCAGCCACGTGTTGAACGTCGGCGGTGTTGTTGCAGGGAGCTGGAGCCGGTGCGGGTGCGGCCGCCAGCGCGACGTCGCAAGATGACTGCGGGCCGACGCCACGGCATCGCCGCCTCGTCTGCGTCTGCGAGCGTCGCGACGTCCCACCCGGCAAGCGGACTGCCTCTGCGCCCCTTGTGTAGCGAGCTGCACGGCGACTCGAACGTTTAGGAACGATGCCCGCTACCGTGTGTCCATTCTGCCTTGCCTTCTTCGCCACCGGCGTCGGCTAAGTGAGCTGAACACTTTTTTTTTACTTTTTTTTTCGTTGGTACTTGACGTGTGACACATCAGGAGCGAGGTAAATACTTTCTCTGCGCAATTTTCATACAAAACCGCTAAAGTACCATCCAAAAAAGGGTAAATTTACGCACTTTACATATTTTGTACTATAAAATATATAAATATAAATATATATATATATATGTATACATCTATAAATTTGTGAAATATTAGTATCGGTGTTTAATATATCGTTGTGGTAAATGTTTCAAATTTTGTGTGATATATTCTTCGTGAGAAAACGTACAAGATATACTTCTCTATTTTTCCGCATAAACGTCAGATCGGTGACCTAAGCTCCGTTAGGTGCAGTTCACAAAAGGACTAGCGGAGCTACTTTTTGGAGTTCAGAGGGTCACTTGTGTCTATTTTTAAAGAGGGGAAAAAATAAAGTATTTATTTGACGTCGTAGTGCCTAGAGAATTTGTGTCCAGAATATTTTGTTAAGAGGTTTACTGCCAAAGTAGACGTCGTCTCGCGACTATATTTTTCGGAGACCGACCCGACAGGACACGCGTTTCCGACGTAGTGAGAAGGGGGAACTCGGTAGTCCCCCCCAGGAGATGGCTTCACCGCAGGGCCGCAAATCACTGCTGTCGCTCGGCAACTGGACGAACTTCATGGGCAGGGACGGCCACAACAACAACAACAACAACAACAACAGCAACCACCACCAGCACCACGGCGTCAACAACAACAACAACGGGGGCGGCGGGGTGCGCAACGAGCGCAGCGGCAGCTCGTCGAGCCGCGACTTCTGGAGCCGCGTGTCGCAGCAGATGTCCTACATCGACGGCAGCACGCGCAGCAACTCCATCCTGAGCACGGGCAGCGGCTACCAGCCGCAGGCGCTGCCGCCGCCGCCGCCGCTCCCGCACGCCCACCCCGCCGGCGCGCCGCACCACCAGCAACAGGTGAGCCACATGCTCCTCCTCCCTACTCACTTGGTTTTCACTCCTTTCTGTACTAATATGCAGACAGTGTTTGGTACTAGTGTTATAGCCATCCTTTTAGATATTATTACAGAGGTAATACACTGAAGCGCCGAACAAACTGGTATAGGCATGCGTCGTATGTAAACAGGCAGAATACGGCTCTGCGGTCAGCAACGTCTATATAAGACAACAAGTGTCTGGCGCAGTTGTTAGATCGGTTACTGCTGCTACAATGGCAGGTTATCAAGATTTAAGTGAGTTAGACCGTGGCGTTATAGTCGGCGCACGAGCGATGGGACCCAGCATCTACGAGGCAGCGATGAGGTGAGGATTTTCCCTTACGAACATTTCACGAGTGTACCGTGAATATCAGGATTCCGGTAAAACATCAAATCTCCGACATCGCTGCGGCCGGAAAACGTTCATGCAAGAACGGGAACAACCACGACTGAAAAGAATCTTTCAACGTGACAGAAGTGCAACCCTTCCGAAAACTGCTGCACATTTCAATGCTGGGCCAAAAAGTGTCAGCGTGCGAACCATTCAACGAAACGCATTCGATATGGGCTTTGGAGCCGAAGGCCCTGTCGTGTACACTTGATGACTCTACGACACAAAGCCTTATGCCTCGCCTAGGCCCATCAACACCGACATTGGACTGTTGATGACTGGAAACCTGTTGTCTCGTCGGACGAGTCTCGTTTTAAAATGTCTCGAGCGGGTGGAACTGTTCGGGTATGGAGACAACCTCATAAATCCATGAACCCTGAATGTCAGCAGGGCACTGTTCAAGCTGGTGGAGGCTCTGTAATGGTGTGAGGCGGGATAGTTGCAGTGATTTGGGGCCGCTGATACGTCTAGATACGACTCTGACAGGTGCCAATTACATAACCATCCTGTCTCATCACCTGCATCCATTCAAGCCCATTGTGCATTCCGACGGACTTGGGCAATTCCAGCAGGACAGTGCGACACCCTACACGTTTAGAATTCCTACAGAGTGGCTCCGGGAACACTCTTCTGAGTATAGACACTTTCGCCGGTCACCAGACTCCCCAGACGTGGACATTATTGAGCATATCCGGGATGCCTTGTAACGTGCTGTTCAGAAGAGTTCTCCACCCTCTCGTACTCTTACGGATTTATGGACAGCACTGCAGGATTCACAGTATCAGTTGCTTTTGTATCCCGCCTGGATACGCGGCGCGTGGGTCAGCTCCTGTAAACTGAAGGATAGGCCGAATGTAGGAAGTGAGTAGGAACGGGAAAAGGTGAAATGCTTGGTACTGTAGTTGAAAGTGGTTTTACTATGTACTTAACTTTGGCTGATATGTGTACGTAGGTGCGAAACTGTACATCAAGTTACAAAGTTACAAGTATGGCTCGTCCACTATGAAATAGAAACAATGTTGCTTGGTCGTCTGCTCGGCATCAAATGGGCAGAATCTGGAGCGGGGCTCGTAGAGCTGCTCAGCGCCGGCTAGAGGGCGCTGTCGACCTGTCGGTGTCGTAGTGCCAACCTAAGAGCTTATACCTACGCCGTGGCATCGTAGCCATCGATACCACAGTTCCCTCCAGCACCACTTCAGACATTAGTCGAGTCGATGCCACGTCGTGTTTCGGCACTTCTGCGTACTCGCGGGGGCACTACACGATGTTATCAATTTCTTTGGCTCATATATATATATAGGCCGGTGTGAAGTGATGTCTAAGTTCAGGCAGGGACCCAGCTTCACGGTGTATAACGAGAAACCTATGTCCTGTGCCACGGGCGAAGACCTTAACAGCATCTTCGGCAGAGAAAGAGACCTTCGGAATGGCGGAGATCCTCCCTGGGGATAATTATTGGAGGACACCATTGCCTTGTGGAGAAGAGGGATCTTCAAAGGCTAAGGAAGTAAACCCTGGAAGAAAATCCTCACCTGTGTTAGGCCTAGCAAGTCAGCAGCTGAGCAAATACATACTGCTTTCAAACCTAAACCAAGCATCAGATGGAAGTATGAATTAGTATCTTGGAAGCATGATCACGAAAGTCAACACCATTAACCAGGAAATACTCAGCAGGACACAGAAAGTATCCAGTTTTTACAGTCAAATTGAAAATCTTCTCTGCCACAAAATGCAAAATGACCTATTTCGTACCAATCCTATCGTGTGGTTTATCAACATGTACCCTGCTAAAAACGACCTCAGCAGAATTCCGACGATAGAAATGAGATTCATTAGAACTATGAACCAAACAACTAGAATGGACAAAATCAGGAATGAGGTGAGTAGAGAAGTAGCTGGTATTGATGTACCTGATACCAGTGATATAAAGAAACGCAGGCTTCAGTGGTATGGGCACATAGTGACAATGAACGGCGAAAGACCTGCCAAAAGGTATTTCAAACTGAACCTCTTAGGAAGAAGACCACGGGGAAAACCAAGAAAACGCTGGATACAGACTACAAGATCAGATGTGCAGGAGAAAGGACACAATTGGGAAGTTGTCCTGGAACAGAGGATGTATGAAGACAGAAGGAGGTGGCGAGCTCTTGTACGCCACACCCGGGAAACTGGAGTTGGAAAACGATGGTGACCGATTTTTGTACATATTGCCCACTTCAACGTTTCAACGCAGATATCTCTGGCACAACAAAAGATACTGAAACACGACTGTTGCGGGTATGAATGTAAGGCAGGGTCTCAATAAATACTATGAGACATTCTAAAACGTAATCAAATACTGTTTTCGACCCAAACTTACGCATTTTTAAAATGGATACCCTTTATTATTTCTTGCGCAATCGATAATGTAAAGCATCACAAAAAGAAATTGCAAAACGAAGTTGACGCTTGAAATATACGAAACGCGCAGCTATTGCACAACTCGAGATGGAGGCTGCAGCGATGGGAGGATCTACTCCCAATCGCTGTGGGACAATCTGGACCAACAGTGCATTGATGAACTTGTGGATAGTATGCTACGACGAATACAGGCATGTATCAATGCAAGAGGACGTACTACTAGGTATTAGAAGTACCGGTGCGTACAGTAATCTGGACCACCACCTCTCAAGTTCTTGCTGTATGGTGGTACAACCTGCAATGTGTGGTTTTCATGAGCAATAAAAAGGGCGGGAATGATGTTTACGTTGATCTCTATTCCAATTTTCTGTACAGGTTCCGGAACTCTCGCAACCGAGGTGATGAAAAACATTTTTTGGTGTGTGTATAAGGGTCGATGTGAGAACTTTCCGAAATACGATATCCCCTTAACGTATCTCGCTAGAGTCCTGCAAAAAACACCACTGACATTCTAATTTAGTTTGTTAGTGTCAATATGCATTGTTTCAACTGAAAAAGTGTATGTTTGCATAAAAGTGTGGCTAACAATACAAACCCCTGGCTATGAATCCATTCTGTGAAAACTGCACGTCAATACTACTTTCCATTTTTGCAATATATTCGTTGCAAGTTTTAGGTATTTCACCCGAGAGAGAGAGAGAGAGAGAGAGAGAGAGTCCGCTAACATTTGAAAATGCACTTAGTCACGGAATAACGTAGGTAGAGAGGTAAAACTTTTCACGGAATCTTTGGCTGTAATGCAAACATGCAGATTTATCTTGGGGTTCATAGAGTATCTCGATACGGCTGCCAAATCATTACCAACCCCCCACCCCCGCCATGTTTCACTGTTTGGACGTGAACTCGGCCATAAGGTGGAAACAGTGTGAAACAAGACTCATCCCGACCAAATGATAATCCCCTTCATGAACATCTGCAAGGGTCACTCAACACACACTTCCCTCCGCGGTTGATGTTTTTCCGCTTTCCTTATATAAGGTATATGTCTTCGATACGGTGCCCCTTGCAACCACTACTGGTACCTTGGTTACGGAAGCACGCACCATACGGGCACCAACAGTTTGGCCACGTTCGAGTTCATTCAAGTCCGACATGAGGCACTCAAAACTGAACAGAGCGCCATTCTGAGCACGACCGACAGTTGCAACGTATTGGGGACATTGCACAGGTTACTTTCGTGGTCAAGTACAACAGTGCAACCTGCAGGCTTGACTAGCCTCTGCATTTACGTTCAAGCATGCATTTCTCGTGGTATTTCCGTACTTTTGTCCAACCCCTGTACCTCCTACGAAACGCAGCGACCAGCTTCTTTCTTCTGCTGTGATTGATTTCTTTGTCACTTTTGTCCCGTGCTGTTCAGGTATTCATTATGTGCTTCGTCTCCTCAAAAGAAAATTGGAGACTAGCTACTTGTACATTCAGAGTGTGTATCGGTTCGATAGCTACCTCTTTGTTTCTTGCCAGGATAGCCAAGTCATTGGCGAAAGCAGGGCAGTTTTACACTGTTCTTTGAACCTCCAATGTGAACTTTGTTCAGCAGTACTTTCCCGTTGTAATTCCTTAGCCTGTTTTCGGATGAGCTTCTCCAAGAAGCAATTTGGGTCGGTCCATCACCCTTCAGGGCTTCAGTTTCAATTGAAAATGCTTTGGAGAGCTCACTGAGGATTTTCTGTGTCTGCTTGATAATTTCTGCCATTTGAGGTCCACTCGAAGACGTCAGCCAGTACTTCCCGCTCTACAGAACCCCAGGTTTTATTAAAGCCGACCAAGACGGGTACTATATATTTCGACATGTAGATTTCCAATACTCTTAAGACTCCAGTTGCTGCACCAGCCTGGTCTGCAGTACTTTGTCGAGTATCTTGTAAGTTTGAGATACGACAGAAATGTCACGCTAATTTTTGACGTCAGTAATATTTCCTTTTTTGTATACAGGATGAAACAGTGTTTTTTTTTCATTCACCAGATACTATTCCAGTTTCCTGTATCTTACCCATATCGTGACTTGAAGCATTCATGGTGATTTTTCCTCCATTTTTCAACACTTCCGCTGTGATCGAGCCTTCCCCGGTGGCTTTATTGTCCTTTGGTTCCACGACTATCCTCAAATGGTTCAAATGGCTCTGAGCACTACGGGACTTAACTTCCAAGGTCATCAGTCCCCTAGAACTCAGAACTACTTAAACGTAACTAACCTAAGGACATCACACACATCCATGCCCGAGGCAGGATTCGAACCTGCGACCGTAGCAGTCGCGCGGTTTCAGATTTTAGCGCCTAGAACCGCTCGGCCACCCCGGCCGGCGACTATCCTCCTTAGTGGATCAGAATTAGGATTAGCTGAATAGTTGTTTGCATTTTTCTCGGGCTCCTTCACAGTTAAGCATTTTTTCGAAATTCTTAGTTAGGATCTCACAGTTTCCCTTATTGTTCACTGCCAGTTTCTCATCATACCTCTACAAACCTTTTGGATAACACCGATTTACATGTTGCTTGAAGGTCCTGTAGAAGTTTCTGCTGTTGTTTCCGTGAATTCTGACTCAATGCTCTCGATTTCTTTTCGCTTCGCGGAACGTCTTTACAGTCTGCTTCCACACTTCTTTGTACTCTGAGAATTTATCTTCTGTTTTGTCTGGATATCGTGCTTTGTAGGCTATTAACTCATTATTCCTTGGTTTGATAAAAAAAGCTACAAAAACACATGAATATTAAATATGTATTATCTTTCGTCATTTTAAAAAAAGAAGTATTAATATCCCCCTTCCTCCCTACTAAACTTTAGTTATGTATCAAGCTTTGTTGGGATATTGGCTGACATCTCAGAGGTATTGTTCTCAGAAAAGTTGGGAACGACTGTCCTAGGCACTAGACAGTAGGTACAAGAAACTTACAGCACGACCTGAAACTTAACATTGAGTTATAACTGCCGCACGTATCAGAATATCTTACACATATAAAGATAAATAACAAAGATCTTTTGGATTTGTTACTTGTCACTTACCCATCGACCCAACGAGCACACGAAGGTGCAAGAAACCATTAATCATAAAAAGCTACAGAACGACAGCACATGTCCAAGCTAATATTTAGGTTCAAATGGCTCTGAGCACTATGGGACTTAACATCTGAGGTCATCAGTCACCTAGTACTTAGAACTACTTAAACCTAACTAACCTAAGGACATCACACACATCCACGCCCGAGGCAGGATTCTAACCTGCGACTGTAGAAGTAGCGCGGTTCCGGACTGAAGCGCCTAGAACCGCTCGGGCACTTCAGTCTGGAACCGCGCGACCGCTAAGGTCGCAGGTTCGAATCCTGCCTCGGACATGGATATGAGTGATGTCCTTAGGTTAGTTAGGTTTAAGTAGTTTTAAGTTCTAGGGGACTGATGACCTCAGATGTTAAGTCCCACAGTGCTCAGAGCCATTTGAACCATTTAAGATATTCATATTGTACTATCGGACTTTCGATTACGCAATTCTTTCTTCAGGTGTCCAATCAAAATAGCTGTGTGGGCATCTGAAGATGAAATTCTATGGATCCAAAGGTTTTTACGTATTAAGTTCGTGGTTGATTCGGTACACCGGTTTAATTTTTCCCGAAGTTTCAAATATAAAGCATATTTTCCAAATCCGGCATTTCTCCAAAGACAGGAGTCCTCGAATTTTATTACACATAGTAACATCTGTGACTACAGTGTGCGACATATTTTCAATTAACTGAATGAACTGTACCATTAATGCCGGTTCCACATCGCCTCTTGAAGTCTGTAAGATCCATGTTCCATTGCAACAACACCGCTCTGCTGTTTCTGCTTTGTATGTACTTCCACGCATATATTGTTCCTGTGGGGTCCTGCCCACCCGTCGCTTATAGGGTGCCTAAAGGATGCTGCGTCCTCGGAATGCTATACAACAATTCAAGCAAATAACATTAATAGTTTTTACTACAAATAAGAAGATTTACAATACCTGGAATTTACAACGGTGTCGCAAGCGATGGGTGACATGCAATATAAATCCGAGTCCTTTGCTATATACAGTGTTCATGTAAGTTTGACACGCAGTTTTTGGATCACTAATAACTGCTACCGTAGCGTTCTCTGCTAGGCCTGTACGCACACTGTCCTAACACTCTGCGAATACTGAGCGGCTGAGGCTGGCAGGAGCGGAGCTTATATTCTCCTGTTGTAGAGGCCGCTGCTGTCGTGGTGCGGACCATTGGCCGATGTCGTTTCATCGCCTTACCTTCTCTTCTCTTGCGTTCGTCATCTTCGTTCCGGCGCTTGTGGTTACGCCACAAAAGTTCCATTTCTCGAATTTTCGCTTTTCTGACAAATGAGAGCAACAGGTTAGTACCTCGTCGCATACCGCGACGCGGTCTGGGTGACCTCAGCTCCCCCCCCCCCCCCCTACCCGATCCCCCTACTCTCCTTCCCATCCGTAATAACTCAAGTGGCACAGTTCTCACGTACTGAGTCACTGCATCACAGACAGCATCCCTGAAAACGGTGCTGAAATTCACACTTTAAGAACTATGAGCTCTTCTCCATCTTGGATATTGCGAAACAAATCTCTTCTACCGCAAGCTCTTTGCTTTCCACATTTTGACACGTGTTATTATGGACAAAAACAAGGAATAAATTCCACGTAAACATCGGCTCTTAAGTGCATATTTTAAGACCTATGATCACTTGTTCATCTTCGTTATTGTGAAATACATCTCTTTGTTGAACGAGTACTGATAGCTCTTAACGTCTGCATTCTAGAGCCCATGTTTACCAGAAAACTTTTTTCTTGCTTTGGTCCCTACTATCTGCTCCCAAAACATGGAAATCAAAGAGCTAGCAGCAAAAGAGATTTGTTGCGCAGTACCGAAGATGAAAAAGTGCACGTAACTCTTAAGGTATGTACTTTAGAGCTCATATCAACTAGACCTTTTAGCTTCGAATGATCGTTCCTTTGATAGCCCTAAATACTGATCATTCCTCATTGAACATCCTGTGTAATTCTCCTCTCGCGAGTCTTTCGTCTTCGTAACAGCACCTTATGTTCTGTCGAAGGAGGCTGCTCGGTTGGCATACAGGCGTCGTGCTCAGTGTGTGCATTGTTATTTACTTACTTTTACGTGGGTCATCTCATATCTCAGTTCAGACAACTCACTGTACTACTTGGGTCATCCCATATCTCATTCCAGACAACTCGCTGTTCTACTGATTTTGTTCGGAAGTCCTGAAATTGCCTTAGGCAATGCGTCTGCGGGACAGCTCTTCAAAAGGGGTTCCACTTCCACGAGCACAATCCTGACAGCTAGCACGATTCTTTTAGAGAAGCTTTATTATCATATATAGGCCATTTCAGTCTTGCCATTTCTGTGTAACTCGTCAGTTGGTAACTTGGTATTTCTCTAATTAGTTTACGTTCTATTTCTCAACATATTAAAATGGTGCTTGAAGAAGACTGAATAAATATTGGCCATACATTGCTTTCTTTTGCTGATGCTTTCTAGTAGACCTCGCTGCAGTCCTATTTCTTCCAACATCTCCACGAAGATTTGAATCACTTCGCTTTCATGAAACATTATTTAAAATTACAAGACTGCTATTTGCCACGCGTACAGAATGATTCTACTGCCGCTAAAATTCGTCTCGCGTAGGTACCGAGAAGACAGGGTAAGAGAAATCAGGGCTCATAAGGTAGTTTTTTTCTCCTTACTCCACTTGTGAATGCAACGTGAAAGAAAATGACCAGAACTGTTGCAAGGTATCCTCCGTTCTGTTCTGTATGGTGGCTTATGGATTATGTTTGTAAACGCAGATGTACTGGGATGAAGCGTTATTTATGTATTATCCATAAAAACCTTGATCAATGCCTGTGGCCTTCCTGATGATTTGACCTTCCCTTCGTCGTTTTCATTTGAGAGTATGTTAAATGAATATTCTGACTTGACAACGCCTCTGAAATAGATACCGGAGGTGGGACGTAAATCGTGCAAAGATGACGGACAGTTATCGACGAAGTTTGATTTTAAAATTCATCGAAAAATATATTACCGACATTTGTTGCGGATGGACAGACTGAACAGCGTCTGGGCGAGGTTAACACCTTAGACACTAATTTTCCAGTCGGGGATGAAACGAAATCTGTTTGATTAGAGGTTCATGTGTTACAAAGGGTGTATCTTAAAGAATAACAAAAGAAATGAGCTGTCATTTTGATCACTATCATCAATAATCGGTTAACTCATTGCTGGGTGTCGTGACATCATTTCTTCATTCATTTCTTAAATAACTGAATCTTCGACTAGACGTCTCCATCCACAGCGATCTTCAGCTCTTTTTAATGTAATGTGAAGAAGTAGGCTAATTATCTTCTTCACTTGATCCAACCATCCACTTCCTGCTCTTCTTCGTGGTCTTCTGTCTTAGATTTACGGGAAGTAAACTTCTTGTGATGCTAAATTCTTCGATAATGGAAGCATTGGTACTTCTTTCTGTCCATGGTTCATTAACAGCTTCCGCCGACAACACATCGCTAAGGCATTTGTTCACCTCTTGTCACTAGGTTTCACGGTCTGGGTCTCGGTCTCACAGCTGTACACCACAGGGAACACCCATGATTCCACCAAGAGCATCTTCGTTGTTTTGGATATTGCCCAGTTCTGTAAGATTTTCGCGAATTAAATCATTACGGTTCGGCCAACTACGATTCTTGGTTTTATTTATTCATCATACTTTCCTGTGTCATTGATGATCAGAGATCCTCGAAACACAAACCTTTCATTACCTCCAGATCCTTTAAGGAATCTGTAAGTCGAATTTAATCTAAACCTTGCATATTAAAAACCGTTAGTTTGGTTTTTCCCATGATAATCTCTACACCGTAACGTAAGCTAATAGTTTTCACTCTGGAAGCCACATCACTAACATCTTCCTCCCTTCATGTAATGAGAGTACTTTCATTTGCAAAGAGTGGACTGTTGACCAAGAGATGAATACACTAAGCAGATTCAGAAGGATGTAGGTTGCAGTAGGTACTGGGAGATGAAGAAACTTGCACAGGATAGAGTAGCATGGAGAGCTGCATCAAACCAGTCTCAGGACTGAAGACTACAACAACAGTTGAAATTCTATCGTCCCAGATATCCAGTGCTCCCCTCGTGATGTACTCTGTATAGACATTACAGAGCTCAGGTGAGAGTGTACAACCTTGTCTGATTCCATTTGTCACATCGATAAACTCCAAGTATTCACCACCCAACTTTATGGTTGTAGGATTATTGATACAGAGATCATTTAGTAATGATATTATGTGTTTTGGAATCCAAAACTCATTGAGCACATGCCACAGCTTGTCTTACACGACGTGATCAAAGGTCTTGGTGTAGGAAACAAATGAAGGAAGGGACACTTAACTCACGAAAGTTTTCAATTGCGTACCTCAAAATCAAGATTGCCTTTCGAGTACCATTGCCTAGGACAAAACCTGCTTGTTCTGCAGAAATGTGAGGTGGCAGGAATTTATTTATGCGTTGATTCATTATGTACATGAAAACTTTACGAGCATGCGATTTTAAAGCTGTAGTCCTATAATTTGAGCACTGATTCTATCTTGTGAAGAGGAGTTGGAACACATGTAGTCCAGTCATTATGCCATTCACCAGTTTTCTATATCGTATTACATATTAAATGGACAGCACGCATGCCTTCCTCTCCTATCACAGTCAGTATTCCTCTGAAAATACCGTCTACACCAGGGGCTTTGTTGTCTCTCAAAAGCTTGAATGTCGAGTTGCGTTTCTGATTACATACAAATGACCTTTCCACATCTACATCTACATCTACATCTACATCTACATGACTACTCTGCAATTCACATTTAAGTGCTTGGCAGAGGGTTCATCGAACCACAATGATACTCTCTACCATTCCACTCCCGAACAGCGCGCGGGAAAAACGAACACCTAAACCTTTCTGTTCGAGCTCTGATTTATTTTATTTTGATGATCATTCCTACCTATGTAGGTTGGGCTTAACAAAATATTTTCGCATTCGGAAGAGAAAGTTGGTGACTGAAATTTCGTAAGTAGATCTCGCCGCGACGAAAAACGTCTTTGCTTTAATGACTTCCATCCCAATTCGCGTATCATATCTGCCACACTCTCTCCCCTACTACGTGATAATACAAAACGAGCTGCCCTTTTTTGCATCCTTTCGATGTCCTCCGTCAATCCCACCTGGTAAGGATCCCACACCGCGCAGCAATATTCTAACAGAGGACGAACGAGTGTAGTGTAAGCTGTCTCTTTAGTGGACTTGTTGCATCTTCTAAGTGTCCTGCTAATGAAACACAACCTTTGGCTCGCCTTCCCCACAATATTATCTATGTGGTCTTTCCAACTGAAGTTCGTAATTTTAACACCCAGGTACTTAGTTGAATTGGCAGCCTTGAGAATTGTACTATTTATCGAGTAATCGTATTCCAACGGATTTCTTTTGGAACTCATGTGGATCACTTCACACTTTTCGCTATTTAGCGTCAACTGCCACTTGCCACACCATACAGCAATCTTTTCTAAATCGCTTTGCAACTGATACTGGTCTTCGGATGACCTTACTAGACGGTAAATTACAGCATCATCTGCGAACAACCTAAGAGAACTGCTCAGATTGTCACCCAGGTCATTTATATAGCTCTTGAGCCTTTCTTTTATTTCCGGTATTGCTTCTTTTGAAGCGATCCACGAATCGATCCAATTTGTAACTTCTTCATGAGATCGGAAGTGTTGATCAGCCAGGCCATGCGCCATTGATCTAAACAGGTGATAGTCAGAGGGAGCAATGTCTGGAGAATACGGCGGGTGGGGTAGGACTTCCCACTTTAACGCTTCCAGGTATGTTTTGGCCTCTTTTGCAGCGTGGGGTCGAGCGTTGTCGTGCTGCAAAATCACTTTATCGTGCATATCGCTGTATTGCGGCCATTTGCCTTTTAATGCTCTGCTCAACGCATTAATTGCGTTCGATAACGAGCATCTGTGATTGTTTCACTTGGTTTTAACACCCCATAGTACACACGCCGAGCTAGTCCCACGAAATGCAGAGCATGGTCTTGGAGTCGTGAATATTCTGTTTGGCCGTCGACGTGGATGCATGGCCGGGATATGCCCACGATTTTTTGCGTTTAGGGTTATCGTAATGAACTCATTTTTCGTTCCCGGTCACAATGCAAAGCGGAAATCCCTTCCGTTTTTGCCTCTGAAGCAACTGTTCACAAACACATAAACGCCGTTCAACGTCTCTTGGTTTCAGCTCACACGGGACCCAAGTTCCTTCTTTCGGAATCACGCCCATAGCCTTGAGATGTTTTGAAATGTCTTGCTGTGTCATTCACACTAATCGTGCCAATTATTCTTGAGTTTGACGCGAGTCTTCACTTAGCAATGTCTCCAATTCTGCGTCTTCGAAAACATTCTCTCTTCCACCAATATGCCAGTCTACGACGTTAAAATCACCGTTCTTGAATCGTTGAAACCACTCACGACACGTTCTTTCACTAATAGCGTCCTTACCATACATTCGATGAGACTCAGCCGCTGTTTTCTTCATATTGAAACAAAACAGTAAGTAACACCTCCTGCAAATGATGGTAATTAACCCTCGTAAACTGACATTTTAAATTAAGAACAACTTTATGGTGCAGACACAAATCGACTAAAGTTTGAATGAGGTTGTGTTGACTTAGGTCCAAGCTAACTGCCTGACGTCTGCGATCTGTTTCTTTCGATCGCTACTTACCGTTGTCGCCACCGGCAAACGGCGGAGGCAAAGTTGTGCACCTTATACTTTGTATGCTTCTTCATCTTGAATAATTTGTGTGCTATCTTTCTTTAATGTGCACCGCTCTTCGATCAGTAGGAGGGTAGTGTTCGAAATCCATAGATGCTTCGTTTGAGGGATGGAACTGATTATTTTATTAATTTTGTCCCACGTTTTGGAGGCTACTTCTTTCTCCGTCAACTGTTGGAGTTTGGGTAGAATTCGTTCTCCAAATTCTTTGAGGCTATTTTCGTCTGCCTGTTTTGTTCTTGTGTCGATCAATTTCCGTTTAAGCCGCATTTTCATGGATAGCATAGTATGGCGACTGCCACAGTCTGGACCAGAGTAGGTATAGCCATACAGCACCGAAGTATGCCAGCGTTGTTTTACCAAATTGAAATCGGTCTCATTTATAAGAATATACCAGCAGAAATCCATGTATAACGACATGGTGGATGATGCTGTAAAAAGGTATGCACAAAGAATGCCAGTAACCGTTCTCAACCTTCATTTCTCACTCGTGAGCTGTGAAGTTCAATCACAGATATTATATCTATTGTCTATAGTCCCACCTATCTTCATACTAAAACCACCCTCGATGACTATTGTTTCGTTTTTAAGTCTTTCTGATGGTATTTTCGAGCAACTCACAAAATTCGTCAATTTCCATGTTGATGAAGCAGGAGCATAAAACTGACTGATGTTGAGTTTGCAAGCAAAAGCTTTCATTTTAATGAAGATTATTCTACCAGAATATGGCTCACAATCCAAGACAGCAATAATGAGGCCATTAGGAATCGCTTTAGTGACCCCATTTATACTCACATCTGCATCCAGAAAAATACACATCAGATCCTTTCCAGAGTGCCTCGTTTGAGTCCAAGTATGCCTAGATCATGAAGATGCATTTCTCTCTCCACGATAGCAAGCTTTCATGTCTGCAAGATACTTCGCACATTCCAGGTTGCTATTCTTTTAACAATTTGCAGCGATGGTTTAGAGTGATCTGTGGCTTCTGAGGCTTCTGTCAACCATCCTCCTCCCCCCGCTCCCCCCCCCCTCCCCCCCACCCCCTGTGGACATTCTGAAATGTAAATTAAGATTGGATAAAGCCATGTCTTGGAAAGATGACAGTGTTGGTTTCACGTTGTCTTCCACTGTTTAAATTAAGCTACCTTAACATGTCTTCAGAAGCCGTTTGCTGCCGTTCCTCTGGAGTACAGATACGACAGATTTGCCTCTTGCGGCACCGACGTCCTGCGTCGCTTGTGCCGGTGAGGCAAGAGGCAAGAGTCCCTATGACAGGATGCTACCATCTTGAGGCAGAGATTTTTTTTTTTTAGTAGACGAGGCTCCGGGCTTGCGACTGGTAATAGTGGAGTTCTGGTAAAGATGTTCAAATTTTCCAGATTTTCTAAAAAAAATTAGCCACGAATCATCGAGTGCAAAATTAAAATGAGAATGACATGAAATATGCCAGGCTCGATCCAAAATCAACTCGCAGTACTGCAGCAAATGTGCAAATGTAGGCTACGTAGGTGCCTTCGAACGCTGTAGGCTTAGACAACATTTAACGCGCTCCGACGCCTCAGGTACAGGCAAGATAAACGCGCACGGGCACCTCAGGTGCAGGCAACGTACACACGTCTGGAAGCCTTAGGTACAGGCAACGTACACACGTCTGGAAGCCTTAGGTCCAGGCAACGTAACCACACTCGGACATCTCAGGTGCAGGTAACATAAACTTGTTTTGACGCCTTAGGTACAGGCAATGAAACGCGCCCGAACACCTCAGGTGCAGGCAACGTAAATGCACTCGGATACCTCAGAATCCATCTGACAGGACTAGATCAAGTATGTATGAGGGTTCCGTTGCTAAAGAAAAGAATTGTTCAGCAGGGCCGAACTGAGACCCATCAGCACTCCATGGCATATCCAATATGTTGGCATAAAAACCTCTAATTTCAATTTTCTACACGAGATTGACGTTCACACGAAAATAATTCCAGAAGCATAACACATTGCTTATGTTTTGGCCTCACTTCTCCCTAATAACTCACATTTTGAGTACTGAAGGCATCGAAGCTACAGTTGATGTTGTTGCTGTATTTTTACGACAGTGCACTCAATAGGGCCAAAAAGCAGACAAATGTAAGCTGTCGAAAACAAAATAATTCATCCAAATAGTAAAAATAATAATAAACGAGCCCTTTGGCCCCGTCGTGCACATTTAAACCTAGTAACAACTAACACCAATAACACCGCATCTGGGGCATTTAGTTTCAACTGGGGTCGTTAACTAAAATTACCCCCTGCGCCCCCCCCCCCCCCCCCCACGCCACTGACAGCCCATTTTCAGATAGACACCATAATAAGAATTTTAGCACTGTCGGCAGCCGCCTCAGCCTGTTCAAGACAAGGTAAGGTTTGTGGCAACATCCCGCGCAGGAGTGCGGTATTTACAAGACAAGTTTACTGAAAGGAGCACACAAATTACTATTAGCACTTCGTCTAGAACACCAAATATAACATATTGGGACCTGATTTCTAAACATCAAACACAATACTAATCTTCGTCGACACGTCGACACGTAAATGATAGGACAGCCGATCACGAACGAGCACTGTCAAATTTTATATGTTCACTCGCTGTAACTCGGCTGATGGAAGCTCAACATTAACTTCTGTCGTTTGTTGATAATGATTGTTGCAACGATCTCAGAGCAAGTGCGCCTCAGTGAACTACCTCCGGCCGGCCGGTGTGGCTGTGCGGTTCTAGGTGCTTCAGTCTGGAACCGCGTGACCACTACGGTCGCAAGTTCGAATCCTGCCTCGGACATGGATGTGTGTGATGTCCTTAGGTTAGTTAGGTTTAAGTAGTTCTAAGTTCTAGGGGACTGATGACCACAGATGTTAAGTCCCATAGTGCCCAGAGCCATTTGAACCATTTTTGAACTACCTCCGTCACCGTATCGGAACCTGGAGCCACCACATAATGTTCCAGACCAGCAACAGAAAGCCGCAAAGAAACCGAAGAGTTGGTATGTGGCTACAGATCACATAGTCATCTCCAACCTGAAAAACCCGTCACCTTCTCAGGTTGCCAACCATTAATGAGCGTATTCAATGCTGATGCAGTTGCTGCTGCCAAGAGACTCTGGGGCCAATGTGCTACCAAAAACTCGTTCCCTGTCCCGCGCTTGCGCACCGTGTTGACGCTGTCGCGTGCTGATCTCACGCCCTTTCGCGACGATCCAAGTGAACTCCCGACATCACAGGTCGAGGTACAGGTGATGGATTAAAGGATATCGATACAAAAGTATCAAATAAGCTAATAAAATTCCCTCAAATGGCAAAGAATATCAGGAATTAATCAACGACATCAACAGGATTAAAGACGCCAATTATTATTAATATCTGACAGCGAGACTCAGTCTCAGGGATAGACGCAACAAGAATTTTGAAGTCACACAATACACTATAACGTGCACACCAACTGTAATATCCAAACAGAGGATTCACCTCCACCCAGAACAATGCAAACCGGGTACACTCCTCCAGTACATGTGTACAGTTCTAACCGCGCGACCGCTACGGTCGCAGGTTCGAATCCTACCTCTGGCGTGGATGTGTGTGATGCCCTTAGGTTAGTTAGGTTTAAGTAGTTCTAAGTTATAGGGGGCGGATGACCTCATAAGTTAAGTCCCATAGAGACATTTGAACCATTTTTGAACACTAGTACTCTCGCTGCATTAAGGAATTCTTGACAGTGTTTAATCCAAAGATGGGTGTATATATCACTTAGCATGTTTCCAGTGGCTGAAATTATGTAAAGCGTACCGAATAGTCTGTTTCACTAACCGTAGTGTAATTTCCCTTATTTCAAACCATTTTTGCCCTCAACAATGCCGTCACTTGTCGTCGCGGAAATTTACAATGTGCTGCTTTAGGCATTCTGCACGAATCGATGGCTGCTGCAGCAGCCAGATCGTCGTCGTCTACCCAACGGAACACCATCACAATCCATAGACGCTGTATGATAATATGCTGAATATTTTGGGCTGTTTTACTTCCTAGTTAGATGCACAGCGTATCTCATGGACACCCTCTGGGAGTCAGCAGATGAGGAATTTCTCATTTGCACCAGGACTTTCGAGATGGTAGGCACACCATGGACAATAGTTTCGTTTGGTAAGCAGGTGTCAACGATACGACAAAAGAGCAGCTACTGCTGCTCCTCCTGCTAGATTCATCAAAATATAGTCACATAACTGCGGCGTTCATTTTTTTAGGCCATCAGTTTTCGAACTAGTTTAGTGAAGTCCTGCCACGAATTCGTCTACAGTGCGAACCTCTTCATCTCAGAGTAGTACTTTCACTCAACGTTCTCACTTATTTCTTGGATGTAATCCCGGTTCTATCTTCTCCCACACTTTTTACCCTCAACAGATTCTCAAGTCCAATCGAAGTTATTCCTTGATGACTTGACACATGTCCTACCATCCATGTCCTTCTTCTTGTCAATTTTTTCCACATATTCCTCTCCTCGCCGATTCTGAGAAGAAGCTCCTCGTATCTTATCAGACCAACTAATTTTGAACACATCTCAAATGCTTCATTTTTATTTTTATTTTTTTATGTTTTCCCACAGTCCATGATTCACTTCCACACAATGCTGCGCTCTAAAGCTATAGTCTCAGAAATTTCTTCGTCAAATGAAGGTCGATGTTGCAAACTACTAGTCTATCTTCTTTTTTCAATGTAACACAACTCATTCACTTCGTTTACTTCGTGGTCCCAAATTTTGATGTTAAGCTGCTACTCTGCATAAGTCTATTTCCCGGCGGGGTCAGGGATTTTCTCTGCCTCGTGATGACTGGGTGTTGTGTGCTGTCCTTAGGTTAGTTAGGTTTAAGTAGTTCTAAGTTCTAGGGAACTGCTGACCATAGCTGTTAAGTCCCATAGTGCTCAGAGCCATTTGAACCATTTAGCCATAAGACTATTTTTCTTTCGTTTTATGTTGGTCTACAGCGTCTCTGATTATATCATTTTATTCAACAGGTCGTGTAATTCTTCCTTACTTCCATTGAGGATAGCAATTCCACTCATGAGTCTGTACCACACAAAGAGCCACAAGGTTTTATCTTTCTAGAATTTCGAATGGTTTCGAGATACGCAGTTATTTAAGAAGGTCATTTTGATTGATTTGATGAGCCAGACGCAATACCGGTGATAGCTAAGCATGAACCTAGATGGATGTACATAAGTGACAGAGTCTACAAAAATCCATGATGCGACATAGTGGCAAAACACGTGATATATATGGCACGCTTGTGTGTCCCTCTGAGCAGAAGCATTGGGTACAGTGCCCCTGACTGACTCGTGTGCGTCTGGTTTGCGGTATTCAAACTACACTACACTACACTACACTAAGGTGACAGAAGTCGTGAGATAGCGATATACACATATACAGATGGCGGTAGTATCGTATGCACAAGGTATAAAAGGGCAGTGCATTGGAGGAGCCGTCTTTTGGATTCAGGTGATTCACGTGAGTCACGTGAAAATATTGCCGAGGTGATCATGGCCGCTCGACGGGAATTAACTTTGTACGCATTTTTGTAGTTGGAGCTAGACGTATGAGACATTCCTTTCGGGAATCGTTACGGAATTCAGTATTCCGAGATCCACAGTGTGAAGAGCGTGCCGAAAATACCAAATTTCAGGCATTGCCTCTCAGCACGGACAACGCAGTGGCCGATGGCCTTCACTTAACGACCGAGACCAGCCATGTTTGCGTACAGCTATCAGTGATAACAGACATTGGGTGAAATTAACACAGTAATCAATGTGGGAAGTGTAACGAACATATTTGTTAGGACAATGCGGCAAAATTTGGCGTTAATGGTCTATGGCACCAGACGATCGACTCCAAGGTTTTCGCCTACAGCACGACATAGCCTGCAGCGCCTCCGCTGGGCTCAAGACTTTATCGAGTGATCCTAGACGACTGGAAAACTGTGGTCTGGTCAGATGAGTCTCGACTTTATTTGGCAAGAGCTGATTGTAGGATTCGAGTATGTCGTAGAGAGCACGGAGCCATAGATCCAACAAGGCACTGTGCAAGCTGGTGGTGGCCCTATAGTGCTGTGGGCGGGGTTTCCATTGAAAGACTGGATCCTCTGGTACTGCTAAGCCGATCGCTGACTGGAAATGGTTATGTTCGGCTACTTGCAGACCAAACAACGATGAAAATGTTATGGATCACAACGCTAAATGTCATTGGGCCACAACTGTTCGTGATTGGTTTGAAGAATATTCTGGACAATTTGAGTGAATGATTTGGCCACCCAGATCGTCCGACGTGAATTCCATCGATCATTTATGGGATGTAATAGAGGGGTCAGTTCGTGCTCAAAATCCTACATGGACAACTCTTTCGCAGTTGTGGACGGCTATAGAGGCAAGATGGCTCATTATTTCTGTGGGGGACTTCCGAAGACTTGGTAAGTCCATGCCACGTCAAGGTGCTGCACTATGCGGGGCAAAAGGAAATCCTACACGGTATTAAGAGGTATGCCAACGCTTTTGTCACCTCAGCTTATAGGGAAGCTAATTAGCGAAGTGAACCCGTTTGGACGAACAGATTTGGATAGCATCACGTTTCGTCAGATTATATCGACCACAACTTATGTTTCGGCTGCAGAGAAGAGCCCAGGAGAGAGGTTGTATTCAACGGCACTATGAGTACGGCCAACCTCGTGCTACAGCCCAACTCCGGAACCGTTATCTTGGGTTTAATTCCCGACTGACCGGACCTTGCGGCAGCCTCTGGTGATACATCTCCCATCAGACAGGTTATCGGCGGCTCCAGGAATTGCTCTGAATGCGTTGGGGGGTGGGGGGGGGGAGGTCACTAACAAAGGCAGTACGTAGCTTGGCTAATTTGGCGTCTTTCCCAACTTGGGTGTGCCTAGGGACCGTGGGGCAGTGTCCTTTAAATGATTTTTTACTGGGCGAATAGTGTAGAAAGGCTTCGATACAGCTGTGTCAATATTATGGTCTGGGGTGGATAATGTTAAGATCATTTGCGTCATTATGTGTCTTTCCTAGTGACACTGTGACGAATGAGGGCTTTTGGACGGAATTCTGCAGTAATATGTGTTCCCATATGGGTCCGATGTGAATGATCTGATGTTGACAGTGCTCTACGATACAGGCCTAAGAGCGTGGATCACGGCTGGCTATGTCAAGACTTCAGTGCCATTGTCTGCGCTGATAGTGACTGCTTACCTCAACAACAGCATTACGCCAATAACTGAGCATCCTTCATAGAATTGATTATCTCATATGAAGGACGGTTTGCTCTTGCAGTTCGTCCTAATAATTCGGTGGTAACTTGTCCTCGCTGCTCGAAGTACTTCTACGTTTACTACATTTGTCAGTATTCGAACCAATGCAGAGCCGTACAGTTCCCCTTGTTTCAGTGCAGAAGACTCCACCAGGTGACGGATGGTTCTTGTAGGTGGCTCTGATGAAACGTGAGTCATAAATCAACCACATACATGGTCTTGGGGAATAATTACAAATAATGTGATAATTGGTGCCTTAATATGTACCCATTTCAGTTTGTTGTTTTTGCTCTGTGTCTAACAGTCTTCTCGCAAACTCGTCACGTAGTTTTCTACCTGATGTTTTCTGTACAGACGTAATTGCGTCAGTATAGATCACCCATTTTGTGCCCACGTTTCCAAACATCAATACTTGATATGCTACCCAGGGAGAAATAAACATTATTGAATTACTTATGTCTTACGCTTACTTGGAGCTACTAACCAACCTATAAATATACTACTCGTAAGTAGTATAATTATTAGTGTGCATGTGAAGCAAATGCTGATAAATGTTGTACAGTACACTGTCCTCAGTCGTCAATGAAAGTATCTGCACTTACACCACTAACATCCCGTATAATATAAAAGATCTTCTGACTACGAAATGAAAGAAGATTCTCGATCAGACTATTTTATTACAGTAGTCCGGCTTTTAAAACACACGAACTCAAATTTGATCACAAGATCTAACTGAAGTTCAGAAACGCTTAGAACATACACTCCTGGAAATAGAAAAAGGAACACATTGACACCGGTGTGTCAGACCCACCATACTTGCTCCGGACACTGCGAGAGGGCTGTACAAGCAATGATCACACGCACGGCACAGCGGACACACCAGGAACCGCGGTGTTGGCCGTCGAATGGCGCTAGCTGCGCAGCATTTGTGCACCGCCGCCGTCAGTGTCAGCCAGTTTGCCGTGGCATACGGAGCTCCATCGCAGTCTTTAACACTGGTAGCATGCCGCGACAGCGTGGACGTGAACCGTATGTGCAGTTGACGGACTTTGAGCGAGGGCGTATAGTGGGCATGCGGGAGGCCGGGTGGACGTACCGCCGAATTGCTCAACACGTGGGGCGTGAGGTCTCCACAGTACATCGATGTTGTCGCCAGTGGTCGGCGGAAGGTGTGCGTGCCCGTCGACCTGGGACCGGACCGCAGCGACGCACGGATGCACGCCAAGACCATAGGATCCTACGCAGTGCCGTAGGGGACCGCACCGCCACTTCCCAGCAAATTAGGGGCACTGTTGCTCCTGGGGTATCGGCGAGGACCATTCGCAACCGTCTCCATGAAGCTGGGCTACGGTCCCGCACACCATTAGGCCGTCTTCCGCTCACGCCCCAACATCGTGCAGCCCGCCTCCAGTGGTGTCGCGACAGGCGTGAATGGAGGGACGAATGGAGACGTGTCGTCTTCAGCGATGAGAGTCGCTTCTGCCTTGGTGCCAATGATGGTCGTATGCGTGTTTGGCGCCGTGCAGGTGAGCGCCACAATCAGGACTGCATACGACCGAGGCACACAGGGTCAACACCCGGCATCATGGTGTGGGGAGCGATCTCCTACACTGGCCGTACACCACTGGTGATCGTCGAGGGGACACTGAATTGTGCACGGTACATCCAAACCGTCATCGAACCCATCGTTCTACCATTCCTAGACCGGCAAGGGAACTTGCTGTTCCAACAGGACAATGCACGTCCGCATGTATCCCGTGCCACCCAACGTGCTCTAGAAGGTGTAAGTCAACTACCCTGGCCAGCAAGATCTCCGGATCTGTCCCCCATTGAGCATGTTTGGGACTGGATGAAGCGTCGTCTCACGCGGTCTGCATGTCCAGCACGAACGCTGGTCCAACTGAGGCGCCAGGTGGAAATGGCATGGCAAGCCGTTCCACAGGACTACATCCAGCATCTCTACGATCGTCTCCATGGGAGAATAGCAGCCTGCATTGCTGCGAAAGGTGGATATACACTGTACTAGTGCCGACATTGTGCATGCTCTGTTGCCTGTGTCTATGTGCCTGTGGTTCTGTCAGTGTGATCATGTGATGTATCTGACCCCAGGAATGTGTCAATAAAGTTTCCCCTTCCTGGGACAATGAATTCACGGTGTTCTTATTTCAATTTCCAGGAGTGTAGAATGAATAAACGCTTGACACGACAGATACGAAACTGAGCTGTGAAAGTACAAACACACGGTGCCTGCTCAGTTATTGCATGATTACGCCAAAAGAATAATTGACTAAAAAATACATATGACGCCAAAGGATGGGGTGTGGAGAGGCCCTCAAACTTTTCATGAAATTAGAAAGTCTGCAACAGTTACTTGCTTCTATCATTAAGTCTACAAATAAACCATGAGTATCGTCAACCATTTACCTAATCTCAGCAAACTCTGCTAGTCATTAGGTGAAAGGCTACGTTTGCCATGATCTGTTTCTGATTGCTGTTGTAGATCAGGGGGAAAGGGGGCGGGGAAGAAGTCCTTTCTGCTCGTGTCAGAAGTGAATCAGTTAACAGATGGCACTTAAGGGGACCATCTAGCCCTTCAAATAACATGCAACAGTCTTTTCCCAGGTGGAAAGGTGTCGAAATAACAAAACACTATCTGATCTATAAGACGGCACATAAGCAGATTCGGATTCACGTTGGAAAAACTGGGGCTTTCGGTACAGGCGTGGCTCCTGAGGATATCTCAGCAAGATATTCATTCGAACGATACTTCTGTCACTATACAACGCGTCACAGCTTTCGCAGAAAGGACAACCACAGTGCGAAGAGGACTAAGGGCAGAGTGGTCATACCACTTGTTGCCTCCCTCTCAACACTGTTTTCCAAGCATCTGCTGTAATAATACATGCACCAACTATGGTACTCTGTAGCGGTACCAAAGCCTGTGCAGCCACTGGAAACACCCCAGACAGTGAGACGCCCTACAGTCTCGTAAAACAGCCCTGCAGCCTGTTCCTCCTTTGCGGACACTCCAATACAAAAGATGGGCTCTGATGCTAAGCGCCTCCCGGGGTACTCAGAGCCTCGTATCAGTGAATATGAGGAACTGCAAGCATTTCAGCACTGATAAGCGATCGATTCCTATGATAATAGACTGATATGCTCTACGAACTCGGAAAAGTTGCTCAGACGGAACCGACCGATGATCTGCTCTCACTGACCACTTTCCGAAATGGATACATCAAACAAATCGGCCAGTCTCATAAAATAAACCAAAATCGAATTGGAATGGATGTGTCTCCGACCTATTGAATTAGATCATCCGTTACTCAACGATGTCGTGACGTTGAAAAAACAACTGTGCTAATCACCCAAAACATTGTGTCTTCTGCTCACCGGGAGACGAACACTGCTTGCTGGCGTTACCGACAAGTGACTTGGTAAGGAAAATATATAAACAGAGCAGAAACGACTGGGAATTAATTTAGTGACGTCGAGATTCTGGAACAGAGTATTCGCCATTAATGGCGGAAATTTGTTGCAGAAGTCAATTAGTCTTTCTCCTTTGTGATTCCTACTACCAAGCCCATACTCTCCTGTAACACTTTCTTCTGCTCCTTCCCCTGCAACCACATTACAATCTCCCATGACTCTTACTTTTCCATTTCCTTTTACGTACTGAATTACTTATTCAATATCCTCACACAGTTTCTCTATCTCTGTTCACAGTAACTCACTCTCTGCACTACCTTCGTATACAAAACGAATCCCACTTCCGTTATACCATTTTCTTCTGTTGTTGATATTACCCGATAATCACCCGAACAGAAATCCTTTTCTTTTCTCCATTTCACCTCATGATGTCACTTATATCTAGATTGAGCCTTAGCATTTCCCTTTTCAGATTTCCTAGCTTCCCTGTCTTGTTCAAAATTCTGACATCCCACGCGTCGGTTCGTAAAACGTTATCCTTTCGCTGCTTATTCAATATTTTTCTCATGGTCACCTTCCACTTTTCAGTTCTCTCCCGGAGATCCGGGTGGGAGACTAGTCCGGAATCTTTTCCGATGGAGATATCATCATGACACTTTTTCAGTTATAGACTACATGTCCTGTGGATACACATAATGTGTCTTTAATGCAGTATGAAACTTCCTGGCAGATTTAAACTTTGTGCCCGACCGAGACTCGAACTCGGGACCTTTGACTTTCGCGGGCAAGTGCTCTACCATCTGAGCTACCGAAGCACGACTCACGCCCGGTCCTCACAGCTTTACTTCTGCCAGTATCTCGTCTCCTATCTTCCAAGCTTTACAGAAGCTCTCCTGCGAACCTTGCAGAACTAGCACTCCTGAAAGAAAGGATATTGCGGAGACATGGCTTAGCCACAGCCTGGAGGATGTTTCCAGAAAGAGATTTTCACTCTGCAGGGGAGTGTGCGCTGATATGAAACTTCCTGGCAGATTAAAACTTTGTGCCCGACTCAGACTCTAACTCGGGACCTTTGCCTTTCGCGGGCAAGTGCTCTACCAACTGAGCTACCGAAGTACGACTCACGCCCACTCCTCACAGCTCTACTTAATGCAGTAGTTTCCATTGCCTTCTGCATCCTCATGTCGCTGATTATTGTTGATTCTTCAGGCTTTTAGGGGTAGTTTCCCACACAGAGGACAAAAGAGTGCCCTGAACCACTGTACGCTCCTCTGCTATCTTTAACAAGGCCGTTGGCAGAACCGGTGTGACTTCTTATGCCGGAAGTTTTCTACCCAAAGGCTGATGATTTTCATTCTAAATTTAAGCAGTGGTGTAGTTAGAGCCCGGGACCGCGAAGGTTTTGTTACTAGTAATAGACGCTACCCCTGGACCTCCACCAAACGTCTCGCGATGTGACGGTGCCGAGTAAATCAGATAAATTAGAGCTAATATAGAGTTTTTTCGACAGTGTTTCTTCACAAGCACTATTCGAGAATGGAACAGAGAAGGAAGAAACCGAGTAGCCACAGAAGTAACCTCCGTCACATGCCGTAAGGTGACGTGCAGGGTACAGATGGAGCTGTAGCTGTACTGTTTGTGACGCCTCAGTGTGGACGCATTTTGCAGACTTTTCCAGCAGAAATGAAAACTTCATGACGAGCCGTCACACTACAGATGTCAGGCTTGCTTCTCCATTGGTCACCTCACGGTCAATCTGAAACTAAAAATATTTGTAAGGACAGAATTCGTGTGATGTTTGCAGAGGCTTCAAGCTTTAATTTTCCAGTTCCAAATGGAAGAAACCGATGTAAAAAGTAGTAATAAGGACAAAATGCATAGGAATGTTTGTAGAGATACATTACAAGATATAAAGATTTCATTTTTCACTTCTAAATGGAAGAAACCAAAGTAAGGACCGTTCCACACCATCTTCCCCCTTATCCTTGTATACAACATTCTCAGCGCACTACTTGCTTAAATTTTGAATTTTAATCTTCACCGGGGGAAAGAAGCACCAGGCAGGTCCAATTGCATTCTTCCTGGCATACACGAACTCTAACCTGTCATACGATCATCATGAGAACACGTAGCAATTTCTCCAGTGGCGACAACAGTCAGAATCTGTTAAAAATTGGATCGGCTTTTTCTTCTTCTTCAGAGAGGCGCCTTGATACAGAGAAGTCCTCCTTCACATCGGTTGGCTTCTAGACAGAATAGGAAATCTATGAGGAATACAGCTTTCAATGTCCCGCCTGGCTGAGCTTGGCCGTCGCTTTTCTCAGTAATCGGCAGGACATCTGTTCTCTGACATCGAAGGCTTACTGAGGACTAATCACTCCGAGGCCATAAAAGTCCAGGATGCAGCCGTCTCGACCCATTCTCCTTGTTCGACATCGGCGGTTGCACTTAGATGGCGCGTTCAGAAAACGCCAACAATTATTACATTCGGCTCCAGGCACTTGTCGCCTTGGGTCTTGTTACAGTTTTGCGGTTTATTACCTTGGACGGAGATATTTAATGACGCCCGCTGTAGAACACAACCATTATAACACGACACAAGCAACTGTTTTCGGCTGGACCGTTGTACCAACCTACCGTATTTTACAAGTACCTACGACATCGCCATGTGGTTAGAAGACATCTCAACACTCTCAATCCCCCCCCGCACTCATACCCTTATCTCCCTTTGTCACCTCGACGCAACTCTCGTTGCTGCATTTAGATCTCTTATCTCTTTGGTTTATCGCGAAAACTTTTCCCGAACAGTATCTGCACTGTACGTGTTAAATTCAGCTTCTAGAGCAGGGGTTCACAAACATTTCCTCTGACGAAACAATCTGAGCATCCTGGTTCTTTGATGAAACAACTTTTTCTGATTTTGAAACTTAATAACATTAATAAAACTTTGAAGTAGAAAAACTTTCGTTTTATTCAGTGATTACTTCAGTTTTAAATTATAACTAATGAAACGTCCCCTTTGAAAAATTATAGATGACTGTGCTTAAACTGACACACAATATTTTTTGGCGCAACGCAATCTGACTTTCAGTAATCCCTACAAAAGAATGGCCCTGACTAACATTAACCTATACGTTTCACAAATCACTTACCTCACAAAAATCTTCGTTACTCGAACTACTGCAAAACAGCGAGCGCCACTACTGCCAGCTAAACAAAAGATTCAAACTATGGAAGGCACTAACTACTGATAGGCATAGTTAGCAAATGAAAGATTTTAATAGAAAACAAAAAATGTATTTACCTTAATAGTCATAATATATATAGCAGTTCATGACATCCATTCTTACAAATCTACTGTTTCTGATGGACACACCTCCGATTATCCATTCTAAAAAATCCGCCATCTCACTTCCCCACATCCACCACTGCTGGCGACTCACCTCCAACTGCACAACGCTACGCGCTGTTAACATCCAGCTGCCCAACATTACAATGGCAGACAACAATGCAAACTAGCCACAGACTGCATACAGTACAGCCAGTGATTTTCATACAGAGCTCTACGTGGCGTTACCAATAAGAAAACCTAAACAGCCTACTTATATAGCCCCCATGCTTCCCACAAAAAATTTTATAAATTGTTTTGGGCACTGGCCAATACAGATTCGAAAAATTTTTTCATAATTATAATTACAATAACAAAGAAATCAAATGCACACACTTATTGGTACAATGTTGGTCAACAGCTAAAATTTTCTCACAGTCCATAAAGACAGTCTTGATCGTTCATCACAGTAAAATAGCAGTGTTTTTCTCAATGTCTGAGCAGTAAAAGAAAATGCACACGGAAGTAGTGGATTTCCATGCAGTCTTGAAGAAGTAGTGTTGTCCTTCCAACGGAAAGACAGTGCTGACTCTTGACATGCAGACACGTAATGGGCCACAACAAAGCAAACCCACCGCAGAGTCAGTGGAAGTTTTGAAGAATATTGGTAGATAGGTCATCAAGACTAGACCCACTGTAGTCCTGGTAGAGATTATGGTATTCGTGGGCCATCAAAGATGCAGATCCACTTTAGTCCTTGTAGAGATAATGGTATTGGTGGGCCATCAAAGATGCGGACCCACTGTAGTCCTTGTAGAGACGGCCAGCAGCCATCTGCTGCAACTGTGCAATTGCACAATCACCATCAAAGAGTCTTGCGGACAATATAGCAAGTCCATAAACCACCACTTGTGCACTCACAAAGTTTTTGGAATTGTCTTTAGAACCAGCAATGCTGTTATCCAGTCCCTTGCTGAATTATTAACACATGTGCAAACACTAACTGTCCCTTCTTCTCACATATTGTCCACATACTATGACCAACATAAACATGTGCAGTGAAATGTAACTTACAAGTTACTTAATTTGATGAACTGGTGTCAATTACAATTTTATAACATAAGAATACAATAACAAAGGTACAAAATACATCATTAAAGAATATAACAATGCAGATAACATTTGTGGTAATGCAAGCTTTGCAGAAGAATCGAAATAACATATACATCAGTGTTACAGGAATTATGACGTAAGTAAATACATAAAAGATCAGAATAACTTTTGCAACATCAACTTCACACATGAGCATTAAAACAAAACAGAATAAATAATGTCTAAACATCTTTACAAAGTAAATAACACAGTATTTGAAAAATACTACAACATAAATCTTATTAGCTAAACACTTAAAGACAGGAAAAAGACAAATACACAAGGGTACATAAACGCATAGCGAAATAATACAAAAGGAAAGACAGGGGTCGTTTTCAGTGTGACATTTGATACTGCAGTCCAACCCAAAACTTCGTTCTGTAGATCTTTCCCCTCATTTCAACATTTGTTTCCACCAAAAAAAATCCTATCCAAGCATGCTTCTTGTATTCTGTTCACATCCTCTTTCAAAATTCTTTTTTGGCCAAACCATTTTAGCTTCCCGATGCATTTCTTCCAATTCATCACAACTCGTTCTCACATATAGCCTACCCCATCTTAAGCTAACTTAAATCTACTGAGCTCAGATGCTAAACTAAGGGACGAGGCAATGCAGCAGCACAAAACAATTAACACAAACAGCAATGACAAAAAAAATGGAAATTGGCAAAGCAAGCTACAGTAAATCTAAATTACCAAGCAAATACGACATTACAACTAATATGAGCCAATGTGCAGCAACAACAAAAATAAATCAGTAGTAAAACTAGCTTAACAGAGTAATACAAAGTGAAATTTAGTAGCACTATGCCTGGCAAACAGCAGCAGCAAATGTAATAACTTATATCTAAACATGACAAAGCTCAAGCAGAAAAAATATTACAGTAAAAATGGTCATGTTTAATACCTATGTCACATCTTAACACTAGAGTGATGCATCACCTTGACTTACTCTAGCAGATAAGTTACCAACCTGTTAAAAATTTATTTTTGCAATTCCTGTGAAGGGAAATGTCTATTTGTGCTCTCTTTTCTACGAAAGTACATCATAAAATTATTCTTTACTGGGTCTGTAGACAGAAAATAGAGATATTAGTACATCTATTAAATTTTATTTTAACCAATGCTGCTGCAGCTAGAAACTTGATATTAAACAAAATGAGCAAACTCTCAACTAGAAAGACAATAGATGTAAAATGTTTCTCATCATTTCATTAGGCATTTTAGTAAATATCATAACTTAAAAGCGCCACAGTATAATCATATGTTTTCAAGTTTGAGCATGTCGTATTTGCGATGCTTTCTACAAAGGAATGTCAATAGCGAGGATAATGGCCTCCTTTTTTTTCTCCACCTGTGCCTCTGAAAGGCATACACTAATGGCTTTTTTCCAGGCAATTGTCGCGCAGCTGGGTGCCCACGACGCATTACGTGAAGGTGGTCACTTAACTTTCTTACCGAAATATTTACGACAGCAGTAACAGTCTCATATAAAAATTTCACAGGTCGAGAATTTGCGTTACAAATGTGTAGAAACAAAATCCTATCAATATAACAGAGTCCAAAAAATTTTCGGCGGCATTGTGATACATTCACACATGTACACACACTTCATAACACTTTAAAGTACGATTCTCATCTTATTGATCATAAACGCACCTCAGCAGCAATACACATCGTCATCGCAATAATAACATCATAACAGATCAATCACATCTCAGAATCGTCGCAGCTTCTTTCAATAATTTCAAGACCTTCAATAAAGTCATCTACCTCAAACGTACTTAAAAAATCATGATCCCTTACCAAATACGTCATTCTAAGCTCTCATATTATCACAATGGTTCTGAAAAAATATAAACAGTTCACAAAGTACAGACAAAATACAATTTCATAATTGTGAAGTTATCTAACTGTGTAATTGCATAAACATGTGTCACTGACGTAGTAAAAAACTGTTTGTCTCTCCCAGTTAAATGAACAGATAACTGTGCAATTTATGTGTTAGAGAAATATGGTATCGATGTTTAAAGTTGTATAAGCAAATACCATATTAGCTAGGGCTCCTTGTGCTTGCCACACACATGGTACACAAAGTAAGCGTGTACCCCCCTGAGGATAAATGTAATTATATCCTCAGGTGTTACAGATTACAGCAATGGAATGACATGTATCGCAGAAAACTTTCTTTGTAATTCAAAAATCCTGAAAAATAAATGGTTTAAGTACAAAATTAATCACTCAAATGCTTGTCCTGTAGCGCTAAATGTGCGTCTTGCTGTAAGATAATTCTGTGGAACTGTCGTAGATATCGTGCTCTGTAAGCAAAGTTCTGCTGAAGTCAATGTACTTACCGCATCATAAACGAAAGTGAAATGCTTTGCGTATAGATATCATAGTTATTACGTACCTTACCGTGATCAAGAAAGTACTATAATGTAACGTATTGTTGTGCTACGAAAAAGGCTGTCTCATTGTAGCCATACCACAAAGGTTACTACTAAAACATGTTTTACTTTCCAGAATAATACAGAAAAACTGTGCAGATTTAAAACAGATACAGCGCAAAAGCAATAATATAAATTGTGTCACTCATTAGTAGCGTCGTGATATAATCGTGTAGCTGTCAAAGTACTTTAAATCCAGAATCTATTTTCAAATAAACCAAAATGTTGCATTAAAATCTCATTAGCAGTACCGGTACATGTTCTAAGTATGTGAGCCTTATGGTCGTTACGTAATCGTGCCACTAACAAGCAATAATGTACACACACAATAACACTGTGTCGTCTGTTCACTATTACAGTGCATTCGTAATTACTGTCTAAATATGTTCCCTAGGTTATAGTCTAGATAGTTTATTTTAAAACATAGTTACATGTTAACAGTTTCTAAGTGTGACAAAGAGTACCAGCAACGTGAAGTGAAAAATTTTATAGTAAAGACTAAATTTAAAAAGAAAAACAGATTATCTCTCAATAAACGGTTTTACATGTGAAATGTGGTGCAATCATTTACTCTTCCTAGTACGCAGAGTTTCAACTTCAACGCAATTATCATGTGGTATACGTCGGATTCTGTAAGGTCCATTGTAAATCAGAAAGAATTTGTGACTCAAGTGTTTCTTCTTATGTGACAATGAATGAGCTTTAATGAGAACTTTCTGATCAATATATAATTTCTTTGCATTTGCTTTACCATGTAGTTTTTTCCTTTTGTCTGCTGCAGATTTTATATTTTTAATAGCCAAATCAATTATGACTTTATGTCGAAGTTTACGTGTATTCGGGAAAGGTACAAGCTCTCTGATTCTGTTCGGTGGTTCTTCATTCTTCAGTACAAGAGTAGGTGGTAAAGCAGTGGAGTCATGAGGCATTTCATTCAACACATTTTGAAATAAGTGTAAATATTTGTCCCAATGCTGATGCTTTCTGTGACAATAAAGTCTGCAAAGCTTATTGATTTCTTTCATAATCCGTTCAGACGGGTTACAATGTGGTGAGTACAATGAAATAAAAACAGGTTTGATTTTATGGTTCCGAAGCATGCGTGACCAAACAGCAGATCTGAATTGCGATCCGTTATCTGAAATGACTTTAGCAACGTGGCCAGCTTCACGTAAGAAATTTTTAACAAAGGCGTTGGATACAGACCGTCCAGTGGCTTTACGTAACGGAGTGAAAGAAACAAATTTTGAAGTAAGTTCAACAGCGACTAGAACGTACGAAAATCCATTCGATGTTCTGACCAGGGGTCCCAAGAGATCAACTGCAGCAAATTCTTTTAATTTAGAAGGAATGATAAGAAACAACGGAACACAATGTGAGATAGTAGATGGTTTCGCCTTTTGACAAAGTTTACAAATAGACAAGACTCTTCGAATTCTCTTTTCCATATTGTTAAAGTAACAAGTCGTTCGAAGAATATGATAACATTTTCGTGGACCAAAATGTGCGTAGCTGAAATGAATGTACCAAATGAGCTTATTAACAAAATCGTCTGGAATGCAAAGTACCCATAGCTTGTCATCAACAGTGCAGCGTTTGAAGAGTATGTTGTTTCTAACCAGGTAATAATGCCGAATCTGAGTGTGTGTCTTTTTATGCCATTTGCTCTTGATGTCTTTCCAAATCGGATCTTTATCTTGCTCATGAGCAATGTTCTTTAAAGATGTGGTGATGAAGTTTTCAAAGGCGACTTTCTGAATGTAAGGAATACTGAAATTTTTCTCGAGGTTGCCTTCTGTGTTACTTTTCTCAAGCCCAGCCGGTGTGCGTGACAGTGCGTCCGCAACAATGTTCTCCTTGCCGGGAATGTAGACTATTGTGAAGTGGAATTCTTGCAGAAACAATGCCCAACGTTTTAACATGTCATGATTTAATTTTGAAGACATAAGAAATTGTAATGCACGATGATCACTGTATACTTTTACGTGCTTACCAGAAAGAAAGAAACGGAATTTGTTAAATGCCCAAACGATAGCTAAAGCTTCTAATTCAGTAACAGAATAATTTTTTTCAGATTTTGTTAGCACTCGGCTAGCAAAAGCAATGGTTTTCTGAACAGTAGTGTCATTTTCTATGACTTCTTGAAATAAATGGGCACCAAGACCGACTTTAGAAGAATCTGTGCAAAGGCAGAAATCTTGTGACAGATCTGGATGAGCTAGTATTGGCGCGTTAAGCAGCGATTCTTTCAAAGAATTGAATTCCAACTGTGCTTGTTCGTCCCAGTTCCAAATAGTATTTTTTCCAGTGAGAGAACAAAGTTTTGGTGTAACTAGAATTTTCATATACAGAAAACGACGGTAAAAATTTACGAGACCTAGAAAACTGCGGACTTGTTTTTTTTGTGGATGGAGCTGGATGGCTCTGATTGCTTCTAACTTTTCAGGATCCGACTGAATGCCTTCAGAAGAAATAATATGTCCCAAAAACTTCACCTTTGTCCAAGTTAACTGTAATTCCAGATTCTGCAAAGATATGTAACACGCTGTTGAGGATGCGATTGTGTTGTTCCCATGAGGCTTCTGCTATCAGAATATAGTCCACATATAAGGTGATGTGACGTTTTAAGAACTCAGGTAATATGGAATTTAGCCCGCGAATGAATGCTGCCGAAGAAATGTTCAAACCAAAAGAAGTTTCCGAAACTGATAACAAACGCCGAAACAAAGGATAGCTGTGTATCTTCTACATTCTGGATGAAGATCGATCTGATAAAAGCTGGATCTGAGATCAATAGAAGACAACACTTTTACACCATTAAAATTTTGAAGAAGTTCTTCCATCGTTTGCGGCCTGTCTGTTTCAGGAATAATGATAGTATTGATTTGTCTCGAATCTAAGACAAGTCTGATCGATTCATTTTTCTTCTCAACAACATGTAATGGATTGTTGTATGAGCTTACTACAGGCTCAATAATGCCCTCGTCAAGCATAGATTGTATTTCTGTTCTAACACGGTCCCTATAATGTGCTGGAATTACGTATGGTCTAACACAAAATTTAGTATGCTCACGAACACGAAATTGATATTGAAATCCTTTGATAGTTCCTGTTTTGTGAGCAAAAACTGTGGAATGTACTTGTAAAATCTCAAAAAGGTCTTGCCTATCAGTGTCATTACAATTCTCAATTGTTTGAATTTTATTCTGAATTAACTCATTAGTATCAAATATGTCGTCGATATCATCCCTGTCAGTTCTTGCAGAGTGATTGTTAGTGTCTAGTTCCGTAGAAAATTCCGAACTGTTGTCTAACAGAAGGTAAAGCCGATTAATTTCCTCGTCATGGTTTGAGAGCCAGTCTTCAAATTTCATAGATATTGACTTACCTTCTTTCTCTAAACTTATTACAGCATCGTGAAAGTTTAAGATTGCTTTGTATTCATTCAAAAAGTCTACTCCCAATATAATTTCCGTCGACAATAATGGAACAATAAGAAAGTTCATAGAGAAGCTATGGCTTTGACAAAAGAATTCTACGTTGGTTTGTTGGCTTACATCTACACTTTTTCCAACGATCGCACCTTGTAATTTAATCTTACGTAACGGAAGTGTGGGGCAATCGTCCGATTTGTTGCATTTGCTAAAGGCTGTTTCACTAATTACTAAAATGGGACTGCCAGAGTCAAGTACTGCCGTAAATTTTACGTCATTTACCGTAATGTGAATCACAGGATATGCAATGTTGTTATGTTTTCCGTCGTGTTCCTGGAGTAAGATGACCCTAATGTCTTCCATTTTTACGTAATTACTAGCTACGGCAGCTGCGTCGTCAGTTTCAGAAGTACGTTTTGTGGCTGCCAGCGGTATAAGTCATTGCCTATTGTCTCTTTGTTGGCGCGCATCATTATTGGGATTTTGAGACCTAACTTCTACAAATTCACCTTGTCGAGAGGGCCGCGCCCTGTTTGAATCCCGCCAGTTCTGATGCAATTCAGGTCTGTCGTTATGATCATATCGTCTGTCGTCATGTCGGTAGATTCCATAGTTTCTTTCTTGTCGGTCACATGGTGGAGAATTTCTCCCTGAATCATAACAGCGCGCTGGACCGTTGCGTCTAAAGTCATTCTGTCTCCCTTGATAATAATTATTTTGGTTCCCATATTGTCTGTTTCTCTGATTGTCTCTGTGATAGTCACTACCGCGGAGAGGTGATCTTTCCCTGTAATTATTACTACTCTGCCAACGGTTGTCATACGGGTGATGTCTGTTTTGGTCACGATTTGTGTTGTGAGAATAGCCTTGTCGTGTCCAGTTATTATTTCTTTCATCGCGGAACTGCGACGGATGTGACCTGTAATTGTTGTGTTCCTGTTTTCGCGTTCCGCGATTGTCAGTGTCAATTTCTAATTCTTGTAAGAGTCCCTGAAAAGCTACAATGTCGTCTTTGCAACGTCCTGCCAAAATAATATGTCGTAAATGTTCAGGTAATTTGATTAAGCAAATGCGGATGAGTTCTGAGGGGCTGTATGGGTTTGACAGGTACTGATTCTTGTGCAACATGTCTTCAAAATATTTCACAAGACTGGAAAATTCAGATTGTTCAAAATATTTCATCATTATGATGCTATGTTTTACTCGGTCTTGTGTAGCTTGAGACCAATATGCTGAGAGGAAGGCATGGTAAAATTCTCCTTCACTGTGGCAATCGTGAATGGCCGATCGCATTCTTACAGCTGGTTCATTCTCTAAATAGCCACACATAAATTCTAATCTGTGCTCTAATGACCAGTTGAGGGGGAAACAATGAGAGAATTGATGAAGCCACGCTTGTGGATGAATGATGTTGCCAGAATTCTTAAATGTTTTGAATTTGGGTGTAGTAATGAACAGTTTATAGTCAAAATTATCGTGTGGGCGAGTCGCATGTCGGTCATTGTTGCGTCGTTTCGGCGTTCCATTTCAAAATTCGGTGAACCTTTCCAATTTCTTTCATAATTTCCGAAATGCGCTGTGTTATTATTTTGCGGCTTTTCCGTATTTCTAAGTCCCTCTTCCCGTGTTGGAGCGCGAGTGTCCTCTGAAATGCGTAATTATTGTATTACCTGTGACAGCTGATCTTGTACTTGCCGGATTTCTCTTTGGTGTTGTGTATTAATTTGATTCTGATTTTGTTTGAATTTCCTAATTTGTTCGTACTCTTCTGTGTCATTAAAGACTACCAGTCTTGCGTCATTCAGATTATCATCTACCTTCGTAGATAAATTATTTAGCTGATCCGAAAGTTCGACTACTTTCTCTGATAGTGAACTAATTTCCTCCATGCGTCTTTCTGAACCAATTTTCAGAGTACCTACTGTGTCCTTTAAGTTTTCCTGAGTTTTTGCAAGTTGCGTAACGGAATCGGTAGATGGAACTGAGTCAATTTTAGCTTGCAAGGTCTCATGATTTCCATGAACAATAGTTTGCAGTTCTTTTATGGCTGCTTCGTGATTCTGTAATGCATTTTCATGCCGCGAAAAAATAGGTTGAAAATGCTCACAAATTTGTGTTTTTACGTCATTACAGACTTTTTGACATTTCGATTCAATGTTATGTAACTCAGTAGTTAAATCTTCACGTGTTTGTTCAAGTGTGGTGTCTAACTTTTGAAGCTTTTGCTGTGTTTGTCTCCGATTTTGTTCCATTGTGTCTAACTGTTGCTGTGTTTGTCTCTGGTGTTGCTCCATTGTGTCTAACTGTTGCTGTGTTTGTCTCTGGTGTTGTTCCATTGTGTCGAACTTTTGAAGATTTTGTTGCATTGTGTCTAGCTTTTGAAGATTTTGTTCCATTATGTCTAACTTTTGAAGATTTTGTTCCATTGTGTCTAACTGTTGCTGCGTTTGCCTCTGATTTTGTTTCATTTGCTGCATTAATTGCAATAATAATGTATTAGTGTCTGGAATCTCTTACTCTATGCTTTTCGGCAGTGCATTTGCACCGGCAACATTTACATTTTGACGAGCAGAAAATGTGTCTTGGCTTATTTGAGAAAACGGTGAGGACCCAAAACCTGAGTCTACAGCATTTGCAATACTGTGTTCTGTCATTTCGGATTCCTGAGGCGAGCTGTTGCCGACCGATCGATCGATAATGCTTCCCTGTTCACTACTTGTTTCACTGTCTACACCATTAATTGCCGCCCGCTCCATTTCCCTATGCACAATTACCAAATCACTACTTTGAATGTCTGTTAATTCACTACACAGTGGTGCTGATAAGCTACGCTCATCGTCACTATTATTTCTCAGTTTACTTTGGAGCCTAGTGTTACGTTTTTCACACGCCATTATTGTCACAATATTTCACACGATAACACAGAAAAGCACAATTTGAAGAGCAAAAATAAGAGAACACATTAACATAGCACTGAAAAAATATCTAGTTAATTGCAAGCGCAGCTGCGAAATACTTGGTGCAAATGTACATTCATGCCACAACTGTTCTACTGTACAACAATGAAAGACTGCAACTACAAAGGAGATTCTCTCTACAATTACGCGCTAGCAATAAACTAAAGCTACACTAATTACACAAACTACAAGAAAAAATCAGAAGATTCCATGAGGTATCCTCGGCTAAGGGTCGACATATGAAACGTCCCCTTTGAAAAATTATACATGACTGTGCTTAAACTGACACACAATATTTTTTGGCGCAACGCAATCTGACTTTCAGTAATCCCTACAAAAGAATGGCCCTGACTAACATTAACCTATACGTTTCACAAATCACTTACCTCACAAAAATCTTCGTTACTGGAACTACTGCAAAACAGCGAGCGCCACTTCTGCCAGCTAAATAAAAGATTCAAACTACGGAAGGCACTAACTACTGATAGGTATAGTTAGCAAATGAAAGATTTTAGTAGAAAACAAAAAATGTATTTACCTTAACAGTCATAACATATATAGCAGTTCATGACATCCATTCTTACAAATCTACTGTTTCTGATGGACACACCTCCAGATTATCCATTCTCAAAAATCCGCCATCTCACTTCCCCACATCCACCACTGCTGGCGGCTCACCTCCAACTGCACAACGCTACGCGCTGTTAACATCCAGCTGCCCAACACTACAATGGCAGACAACAATGCAAACTAGCCACAGACTGCACACAGCACAGCCAGTGATTTTCATACAGAGCGCTACTTGGCGTTACCAATAAGAAAACCTAAACAGCCTTCTTACACTAACAACACAGATATCATAATAGAACTTTTTAAAAATTGTTTTACTAACTGCAACTATTGCCCTTTAAGTAACAGTATTGTGTTTCTGGTTGCCCGCAGTGATTTCTGGGCTGCAAGCGTATTTATGTGAAGGCTGTTCTTTGCATTTTGAATTATTTCGGTACTAATACATGCATATTTTAGGAATAACCATTTTCTTTGTGTATTGTAACCCTGTCTATCTCATAGGCTTTTATAAAATTTTTATTAAATTACTTTACAAGCGTTTGTATAAAGTTTGATAGTTCCCGTACCCAGAAACAGATAGCAACATTTATCTCCAACTTTTTGCATTTGAGCGTTAGCCCGTTTTCTAGCGCATGTCTTCAATTTTCCCACGGACAGCGCACCGGAGTTATTGCACACCAAACATAAAGCTGTCAAATAAATACCATCTTTTTCCTCATTGTTCGAAGAATTACCAACAACTCGTCACGAATAGGATGGAGATAATACTCGTGATTAACGTAAATTTTACACCATTTGATCAAAAGCATCTGGACACCTATTAGTGGACTTTAATATGTGGTGTATTCACTCCTCTCCCTTATGGCATCTTGAACTCTGCTGGGACACTTTCAGCGTATCTCAATGTTTGTGGAGGAATAGCACCAAAACCAGAGAAAGTAGGGATGTTAGACGCTGGGGTCTTGAGAGAAGTCGACGTTCTGACTCATCCCAAAGGTATTCCATTAGGTTCAGGTCGGTACTCTGGACAGGCCATTCCATTTCAGGAATTTTATCGTTCACAAGCCATTGCCTCACAGTTCCCACAGCTTCCGCATTATGATATGGTGCATTGTCACGCTGATAGAATCACAATCTCCAAACTGTTGCTCTGGTGTATACAGTACACAGTGCTGCAAAACTCGTTCACGTCGTTCCAGATGCGTTTTCGTGTGCGTAATAAGGTAATCACACTCTAACCACGAAAAACACTACCATACCATAAAGCCAACTCCTCCGTTCTTCACTGTTCGTACTACACACGATAACAGACATCGTTCTCTGGGCATTCGCCCTCATTGGATTGCCACAGGGTACAGAGTGATTCGTCACTCCAAATCACTCGTTTCCACTCATTCACTGTACAGTCACTCATTACATCCCTTCAGGACTACAGAAATACGCGGTAACTGCCCGAGCATTGTACCCCAATCTTTTTAACTTCCTGCGCACAGGCTTTGAGCTATGTGGACTGTTGGCAGCTCTTTCGAACGCAAGAGTGATTCCTTCACGTGATTTTTACACAGTCGAGTCATATTCATATGACCATCTGTCAAAAGCTAGAATAACCACCTTTTGCACTGTGGACCGCTGAGAGGTTCTGGAAGGTTCTGGAAGGTACTGAAAGTGATATGGAGCCACGCCGACTGCAGTGCCACGTCCAGCTGCTCTAGTTTTCTCGGTTAATGATCCACGGCGCTAACAGACGCATCGAGATCGTCCTACAGATTCTGGATAGGGTTAAATTCGGGGAGTTAAGTGGCCAGAGGAGAGCGATAAACTCATCCTGGTGTTCTTCGAGCTACACATGAATATGCGGGGTCTGAGACACGCTGCAATGGCGTGCTGGTAGGTGCCATCGTGCGGAGGAAAAACAAACTGAATGTAGGGGTGTACATGGTCCATGAGGATAGATGCGTACTTGTGTAGATCCAGTGGTGTCTTCCAGAATGACGATACTATCCAGGTAATGACACGAAAACATTCCCCAGACCATACAGATCCCTTGATCGATTGATGCAGGGTCACTGGTTTCAGATTTTTCGCGCCGGTGGAGCATAAAACGTGATTCATCTGCAACGACCACTTGTCACCACTCAGCGGACGTTCAGTTGCGGCAGTGGCGGAAATTCCATCCTTCGTCGGCTATGAACAGCAGTTAGCATGGGTGCATGAACTAGGCTTCTGCCACAAAGAACCATATAGAGCAACGTTTGCTGGACAGTGGTTGAGGAGATACTGTTGGCAGCCCCCTGGTTCATCCGGGTGACCAGTTGTTCAACAGTTGCACATCTGTTCACGCACGCACGTGTTCACAGCCATTATTCACCTCTGTCATCTATGGCCTATGGTTGCCTAGGCTCCGGGTTTGGATGGCGCCATTTTTCCATGCACGGTATATTTTAACCAAAGCGGCACGCAGTTTATAAACTTAATCGTATTGAAAATGTTGCACCCTTGGCCCGAAAGCCAATGATCATGTTCTTTCGGACGTCAGACGAATCGCTCCGTTTCCACAGTGTTTTCATCGTCCCCCAGGCGCGCTAGAGCTGCCACCTGCCATCTGGGAGTAGTTATTCTACGTAGATGTCGAACGTAGACGGTGATCACATTAATGGGAGTAGACTGTGTATAGCCATCCTCTACTATGGCCGGCCATCCCGTCCTGTAATACACGAGGTCTGCCTGGTACTGAATCGGCTGTGCTTGTTCCTTAGCGGCACCACTTCACTGTCACGTCACCAACAGTTAACATGGTCAGGTGTGAAAGGGTTGAATTGTCCCTGATAGATTTGTTACTCAGTGCCTAATCCACGTTCTAAGTCATTGAGTTTATCTGACCGATTCAGTCTGTGATGTCGTCAGTCATACGACCACACCGCCGCCTGAGAGATCGATCTACCGGATGCGATTCTCTCGATAAACGGAACAGAAGGACAGCTGTGTCAGCCAAAGAGTACACAGCCACTCGCAGTACCGATGCTCGCCGCGAGGCGCCGCTAGGCCACTTCATGTGCAGCAGGAGAGTAGTGCCGTTGTGCCAGTCTACAGTTCGTAGCCGCGCTCAGTGGTCACCCTGCGCCGATGTCATCGTCTGCAGCTCAGTCGTTGCTGCCATCAAGTCTTTGTAGCTCTGTTCCAAGTTAGTCTTCAAATTCACCGGATTCGACATTCAAGATTACGAGAGATTAATTCGTGACTGCAAGATTTGTGAGTTGTAAATTATGTCATTCTACAGACGCTTAGTCTATAATTATCAACCAACTGATCATGGACTACAGCAAAGTTAAGTAATAAACACTTTCTTGTTTTGTACTCCTGCTAATTGTGTTTTCCTGTTGTAGCTACCAAGCAGTCTTGACTTGGACAGGATTTGTGATTGGTGTAAAGAATGGCAGCTAACTCTAAATATAGATAAATGTAAATTAATGCAGATGAATAGGAAAAAGAATCCCGTAATGTTTGAATACTCTATTAGTAGTGTAGCGCTTGACACAGTCATGTCGATTAAATATTTGGGCGTAACATTGCAGAGCGATATGAAGTGGGACAAGCATGTAATGGCAGTTGTGGGGAAGGCGGATAGTCGTCTTCGGTTCAGTGGTAGAATTTTGGGAGGATGTGGTTCATCTGTAAAGGAGACCGCTTATAAAACACTAATACGACCTATTCTTGAGTACTGCTCGAGCGTTTGGGATCCCTGTCAGGTCGGATTGAGGGAGGACATAGAAGCAATTCAGAGGCGGGCTGCTAGATTTGTTACTGGTAGGTTTGATCATCACGCGAGTGTTAGGAACTTGGGTGGGAGTCTCTAGAGGAAAGGAAGCGTTCTTTTCGTGAATCGCTACTGCGTAAATTTAGAGAACCAGCATTTGAGGCTGACTGCAGTACAATTTTACTGCCGCCAACTTACATTTCGCGGAAAGACCACAAAGATAAGATAAGAGAGATTAGAGCTCGTACAGAAGCATATAGGCTGTCATTTTTCCCTCGTCCTGTTTGGGAGTGGAACTGGGAGAGAAGATGCTAGTTGTGGTACGAGGTACCCACCGCCACGCCCCGTATGGTGGATTGCGGAGTATGTATGTGGATGTAGATGTAGAACCCACGTTTCCACCTCCTTGGCTACCTCATGTTGATGGACTCGATTACGGTGGAAGAACTAGAGCCATCACAGTCTGCCGTTGATGCTTCTCTACTGACAACACAACACTCACCGTCTCCATTTACACCGACGCGTCCGCGTCTCGCGACATACGGTTGCCACTTCCGCATTATACAGGGTGTTACAAAAAGGTACGGCCAAACTTTCAGGGAAACATTCCTCACACACAAATAAAGAAAAGATGTTATGTGGACATATGTCCGGAAACGCTTAATTTCCATGTTAGAGCTGATTTTAGTTTCGTCAGTATGTACTGTACTTCCTCGATTCACCGCCAGTTGGCCCAATTGAAGGAACGTAATGTTGACTTCAGTGCTTGTGTTGACATGCGACTCATTTCTCTACAGTACTAGCATCAAGCACATCAGTACGTAGCATCAACAGGTTAGTGTTCATCACGAACGTGGTTTTGCAGTCAGTGCAATGTTTACTAATGCGGAGTTGGCAGACGCCCATTTGATGTATGGATTAGCACGGGGCAATAGCCGTGGCGCGGTACGTTTGTATCGAGACAGATTTGCAGAACGAAGGTGTCCCGACAGGAAGACGTTCGAAGCAATTGATCGGCTTCTTATGGAGCACGGAACATACCAGCCTATTACTCGCGACTGGGGATTACCTAGAACGACGAGGACACCTGCAATGGACGAGACAATTCTTCGTGCAGTTGACGATAACCCTAATGTCACCGTCAGAGAAGTTGCTGCTGTACAAGGTAACGTTGACCACGTCACTGTATGGAGAGTGCTGCGGGAGAACAAGTTGTTTCCGTACCATGTACAGCGTGTGTAGGCACTATCAGCAGCTGATTGGCCTCCACGGGCACACTTCTGCGAGTGGTTCATTCAACATTTCAGTGCAAATGTTATCTTTACGGATGAGGCTTCATTACAACATGATCAAATTGTAAATTTTCACAATCAACATGTGTGGGCTGACGAGAATCCGCACGCAGTTGTGCAATCACGTCATCAACACAGATTTTCTGTGAACGTTTGGGTAGGCATTGTTGGTGATGTCTCGATTGGGCCCCATGTTCTTCCACCTACACTCAATGGAGCACGTTATTATGATTTCGTACGGGATACTCTACCTGTGCTGCTAGAACATGTGCCTTTACAAGTACGACACAACATGTGGTTCATGCACGATGGAGCTCCTGCACATTTCAGTCGAAGTGTTCGTATGCTTCTCAACAACAGAGTCGGTGACCGATGGATTGGTAGAGGCGGACCAATTCCATGGCCTCCACGCTCTACTGACCTCAGTCCTCTTGACTTTCATTTATGGGGGCATTTGAAAGCTCTTGTCTACGCAACCCCTGTACCAAATGTAGAGACCCTTCGTGTGATACAATACGCCATTCTTCAGGGCTGCATCAGCACATCAGGGATTCCATGCGACGGAGGGTGGATGCATGTATCCTCGCTAACGGAGGACATTTTGAGCATTTCCTGTAACAAAGTGTTTGAAGTCACGCCGGTACGTTCTGTTGCTGTGTGTTTCCATTCCATGATTAATGTGATTTGAAGAGAAGTAATAAAATGAGCTCTAACATGGAAAGTAAGCGTTTCCGGACACATGTCCACACAACATATTTTCTTTCTTTGAGTGTGAGGAATGTTTCCTGAAAGCTTGGCCGTACCTTTCTGTAACACCCTGTATAGAGGTTCCCCGGTACTTTCGATCAGATAGTATACATCGACAGTGCTCCACACAACTTAGACGACGGGCTAGGTGTCCGTGTAGTTACCAGCACCCCCGGTGTGGTGTGTCCACAGTCGTACGGTGGGGGCAGCACGACGAGTGGAGGCTGCTCGCCGCCCGAGTCGCGCGCCGGGGGCTCCATCTACGAGAACTACTACCAGTACGCGGACATCGAGGACGAGGAGGAGGAGGAGGAGGAGGAGGAGGACGCGGTGGGCGGGCGCAGCGAGGAGGCGCTCGAGCTGCAGCCGCTGAGCCGCGCCGCCACCTGCGCCTCGGTGCTGGCCGCCGGCTCCGCCTCCGCCTCGGCGTCGGCGTCGGCCGACTCGGCCAGCGTGCGCGGCGCGGGGACGGGCTGCGACGGCGCGCGCCACCATCAGCACCACCAGCAGCACCAGCGGCCGCGGCCCGGCCGCCTGCGCAGGGTGCCCACCGTACTCAGCGCCACAGACCGCCGCCGCTCCACGGTGAGTGCCCCCCGTCCCGCTGCAGAACACACCGCCACCTCCAGCCTGCGCCTGTCCACAGAAACTGCACGTATATATATAGATGTATGTGTATGTAAACATATGTGTAGTCTGAGTCAATGTTTCAGCATGATTCTGAAACTCCTGAAACAGTTTCAACCAGTCTTACTTGGCATATGTATTAGTTCCAGGAGATAATTACTGTGAGGAGTGAAACACACCTCTATACCCAGGCGGAAGAAAATAGCATCACCAAACCTACACTACTGGCCATTAAAATTGCTACACCAAGAAGAAATGCAGATGATAAGCGGGTATTCATTGGACAAATATATTATACTAGAACCACCTCTGGCCGTAATAACGGCCTTGATACGCATGGGCATTGAGTCAAACAGAGCTTGGATGGCGTGTACAGGTACAGCTGGCCATGCAGCTTCAACACGATACCACAGTTCATCAAGAGTAGTGACTGGCGTATAGTGACGTTTCCAAATGGTGATTGATCTGGAGTCTGTGCTGGCCAGGGCAGCAGTCGAACATTTTCTGTATCCAGAAGCGCCCGTACAGACCTGCAACATGCGGTCGTGCATTATCCTGCTGAAATGTAGGGTTTCGCAGGGATCGAATAAAGGATAGAGCCACGGGTCGTAAGACATCTGAAATGTAACGTCCACTGTTCAAAGTGCCGTCAATACGAACAAGAGGTGGCCGAGACGTGCAACCAGTGGCACCCCATACCATCACGCCTGGTGATACGTCTGTGTGGCAATGACGAATACACGCTTCCAATGTGCGTTCACCGCAATGTCGCCAAACACGGATCCGACCATCATGACGCTGTAAACAGAACCTGGATTCATCCGAAAAAATGTCGTTTTGCCATTCGTGCACCCAGGTTCGTCGTTGAGTACACCATCGCAGGCGCTCCTGTCTGTGATGCAGCGTCAAGGGTAACCGCAGCCATGGTCTCCGAGTTGATAGTCCAAGCTGCTGCAAAAGTCGTCGAACTGTTCGTGCAGATGATTGTTGTCTTGCAAACGTCCCCATCTGTTGACTCAGGGATCGAGACGTGGCTGCACGATCCGTTACAGCCAGACGGATAAGATGCCTGTCATCTCGACTGCTTGTGATACGAGGCTGTTGGGATCCAGCACGGCGTTTCGTATCACCCTCCTGAACCCACCGGTTCCATATTCTGCTAACAGTCATTGGATATCGACCAACGCGAGCAGCAATGTCGCGATACGATAAACCGCAATCGCGATAGGCTACAATCCGACCTTTATCTAAGTCGGAAACGTGATGGTACGCATTTCTCCTCCTTACACAACGTTTCACCAGGCTGCACCGGTCAACTGCTGTTTGTGTATGAGAAATCGGTTGCAAACTTTCCTCATGTCAGCACGTTGTAGGTGTCGCCACCGGCGCCAACCTTGTGTGAATGCTCTGAAGAGCTAATCATTTGCATATCGCAGCATCTTCTTCCTGTCGGTTAAATTTCGCATCTGTAGCACGTCATCTTCCCGGTGTAGAAATTTTAATGGCCAGTAGTGTAATTAATGTAAAGTAATGAAACTTCGAGAATATATTTCTCTAGATAACGTATTTAAATGATTAACATTGCAGGATCAAAGTTTAATGTAAGCGCGAGGTAAGCGCTGCAAATTTGAAAAGCTGTTATATTAACAACCGATGCAACGTCAAACTGGTGACCACAAGGATACAAAATCGCATGCATTGTGATAAACAGGTGCCGAATCTCAGTTTGTGAGATGGACATCCATGCCTGTTGCTCTTTATCGGTCGATACGGGGACGGTTAATGTTATTTTTGGGTGACGGTGAAATTGTCGTCCGATGATGTCCCATATGCGCTGGATTGGAGACAGGTGTGGTGATCGACTAGGCCAAGGCAACACGTCGACACTCTGTAGAGCGTATTGGGTTACAACAGCGGTATGTGGGCGAGCGTTATTCTGTTGGAAAACACCCCTGCAATGGTGTTCTTGAATTGCAGCACAGTATGTCAGATAACCGGACTGACGTATAAATTTGCAGTCACGGTGCGGCGGATAACCACGAAAATGCTCCAGCTGTCATACAAAATCGCACCCTAGACCTAACTCCAGGTATACGTCCAGTGTGTCTAGCACACAGACAGGTTGGCTGTAGGCCCTCAACTGAGCTCCTGAGCCCTCAACTGAGCTCCTGCTAACAGACACAGAGTCAGAACAAGCTATCATCAGAAAACAAAACAGTCTTGCACCCAGCCCTCAAATGAGCTCTAATTAGGCACCATTGAAGGCACAAATGGCTGTCGTTTGGGGTCAGTGGGGAATGCAGGCTACAGGGCGTCTCGTTCGAAACAGTCTTTGAAGTAAACGATTTCTAACATTTCGTTTTGTCACAGTGATGCCAACTGTTGCTCTAGTGGCTGCTGCAGATGCAGTACGACGCGCCAGAGCCGAACACCGACCACGACGCTCTGCGCTCTCGGTAGTACCACGTGGCCGTCCAGAGCCCGGTCGTCAAGCGACCACCGCTGCCAGCAATCATGTACAGACGCTACACTCCTGCCAAGTCTTTCTGCAATATCGTAGAAGGAACACCCAGCTCCTTGTAGACCTATTACACGACCTCGTTCAAACTAAGGGATGTTCTGATACTGGCGTCTTTGTAACTTTAAAGGCATTCTGCCACTCTCAAAGGTAAGTATCGCTCACGATCGTTACAGCGTGCATTTAAAGCAAACTTGATTTGCATCCTCATAGTGGCGTGACTAGCGCCTCTTATGGAACTGGCGCGAAATTTCAATAGACATCGTATTTCAGATGTAGGTACACGCCTACTAACTTTCGTTTGTGTCACACAACTCCTGCTTGATGTTTTTTTCCCCTTCATTGTATGTGAGGTTGGGGTATCAAAGGGTTGATATGTAAACTTAATGGAACGGATATTAGGAAATATTTTAATAGGTACTGGAGCCTGCTAGTGGATTTGCCCACAGAAAAATAAAATATCCTTCAAAGCACTTTTTTACTTCTCAATAACTAAATCTCCCTGTTCACAAGTTTCCTCATTTAATGTCAATTGAAGAATTAAAAATTAAAGCATAAAGATTATATAAAAATTTTTCCACTGACCACAGATTAAGAACCTCAAAACAGTTAAAACCAGTAAATCATTCTACACTCGACACGCAGTAAATAAGAAAGTGAGAAGATAAAACACAACTTTTCTCTAGAACATAATTCATCTGAGCACAATATTCAGTGGAACAGACCCATCCTGTGAAATGTCAAACCGCTCAATATTTAGCCCAAAACACCACTACAGTACAGACTATAGATCATTTCAACACAATAGTTCAAATGACCAGGTAACAGTAAATTGGAACACAAATAACAAGTCTGCCGACGTAGCTGGTTGCCATCGGAGGACCTGGGCTCGACTCCCGATGCTACCAATAATTTTTCCTTGGTGGGAGAACTGGTGTGGGGTGCACTCAGCCTCTTGATGCTAATTGAGGATCTATTTGAAAGAGGGGTAGGAACACAGTCCTCTGGAAAGTTGGTTAAATGCCGGGAGAACAGTACTCTGGTCCCATTCCACTCCATACCATATCCGCCCCATGCAGCAACGCATGGATGACACGGCAGGTGGTCGACATCTCATGGTACTTCAAGGCCTCTACGAGAACACAAACAACGTCCTGTTCCTGTGAACAATGAATTATTACCCGCCTGTTATTTCCCAAATTGGCCCGTAAGTGATATTAAATTCGAAATGAAAACAAGAAACAACTCAGAATAAATTAATCCCCAGAGAAAAATGTATACTCATGCTCATAAATTAAGGATAATGCGGATACATGGTGAAACAACGCTTTCAGGGTATGACCATGCGGTGCATTTGACCTGCGGTCGTTGCACGGTGGCGCTTGCATCAGCCCACATACGCAGAGGTGTGTTGGTGCATGTCAGAGTACGGTGCAGCGAGTAAGTGGGCAGACGTCTTCAGATGTGCTAATGGTGATTGTGTGATGAAAATGGCTCAAAGAACAAATACTGATGACGTTGTGAGGGGTAGAAACTAGGGCGACTAGAGGCAGGTCAAACACAGCAGGTCGTAGCACGGGTCCTCCGTGTGACACAAAGTGTGATCTCAAGATTATGGCAACGATTCCTGCAGACAAGAAACGTGTCCAGGCGCTACAGTACGGGACGTCCACAGTGTACAACACCACAAGAAGACCGATATCTCACCATCAGTGCCCGCAGACTGCCACGGAGTACTGCAGCTAGCCTTGCTCAGGACCTTACCGCAGTCACTGGAACAGTTGCCTCCAGACACACAGTCTACAGACGACTGAACAGACGTGGTTTATTCGCACAAAGATCTGCAAGGTGCATTACACTGACCCCTGGTCAGAGGAGAGCCCGAAAAGCCTGGTGTCAAGGACACAGTACATGGTCATTGGAACAGTGGTCCAGGTTATGTTCATGGACGAGTCCAGGTATAGTCTGAACAGTGATTCTCGACGGGTTTTCATCTAGCATGAACCAGGAACCCGATACCAACCCCTTACCGTCCTTGAAAGGGACCTGTATGAAGGTCGTGGTTTGATAGTGTGAGGTGGGATTATGATTGGTGCATGTACACCCCTGCATGTCTTTGACAGAGGAATTGTAACAGGTCAGGTGTATTGGGACGTCATTTTGCACCAGTATGTCCGCCTTTTCAGGAGCGCAGTGGGTCCCACCTTCCTCCTGAAGGATGATAACGCACGGCCCCACCGAGCTGCGATCGTGGAGGAGTATCTTGAAACAGAAGATATCAGGCGAATGGAGTTGCCTGCCTGTTGCCCAGACCTAAACCCCATCGAGCACGTCTGGGATGCTCTCGGTCGACGTATCGCTGCACGTCTTCAAATCCCTACGACACTTCAGGAGCTCCGACAGGCACTGGTGCAAGAATGGGAGGTTATACCCCATCAGGTGTTCGACCAACTGATCCAGAGTATGCCAACCCGTTGTGGGGCCTGTGTATGTGTGCATGGTGATCATATCCCATATTGATGTCGTGGTACATGCGCAGGAAAGAGTGGCGTTTTGTAGCAAATGTGTTTGTTACGGCTTTCTCTACTTATCACCAATTCCGTGGACTTGCAAATCTGTGTCGTGTGTTTTCCCTACGTGCCTATGCTATTAGCGCCAGTTCAGTGTAGTGCCACGTTGTGTAGCACCACGTTCTGCAATTATCCTTAATTTATGAGCATGATTGTAATATGAATCAGTGTCAGTGACTGCCAGTACTTTGTAAACAATCATTTCTTCTATTGAACTGCTTATACACCTAAATAGGAAGCCTCGATGAAATCATCTTGCACTTGGCTACAGCCGAGGGGTTGCGCTGTGGATCATAAAAGTCAGCTAGGAAACAGCAGAATTCGCGGAAGACCCGTAGGCCCACTCGAACACATCAAGGAATCTTCCCAGGAGATCAGATTGGACAAAGCTTTGAAGGAAGCCGATTCTGCTCGGACGCCCAAAGTCACAATGCGGATTGTATCTCTAGGCAGTGCGGAAAAAACGGAGACTGACTTTGCCGAGCTGTGAGTGGTCTGAGGATACATGCTGTTTTCTAATAACATCCTAACGCCTAGATCGCAAAAATATTTCGTTATTTAAGACTGCCGGTATCGACAGAGTTTGCTCTCACCTTCAGGTCTTAAAAAATCTTTTCGTTATGAAACGTGTTTATTTTAAGTCGGACCTCACTCCAATAATTTTAAGACCTAAGATGACAGTAAATTCTGTCGAAACTGGTTGTTTTAAATAAAGAAATATTCACGTGATCCTGGCTGCAGATTGTTTTTAGCAAGTAAAACAGATCACTCCTTCTGTCTCCTCAAAATGAGAAAATCCAAACATGCTGTTATGTCAGAGTTCCGCAGGTAATCAGAATTCGTCGAAACATCTTAGAGTGGAATAGCAACAGAAAAGTTTGGGGCACCTTTGAAGACTGTGTGGCACCGCCACCACCTTCAGGTCCCACAGGAAAACCTTTAACGAACTGTAAAAACAGCTACCATTGGCTAACCTAAATAACATAGAAGTCGAAGTAAGAAACATGATTGTGCTTACGCAGGTCTGACCTTATCGGCCATCACCCAAACGTACACAGAGGGAGAGAGTAGGACGGAGTTTTATGAAAGCGGCTGCTTTGGCTACCTGTGCAAGACTCACGGGCAGGCCCACACTTCCATCAGTTGTTGTTCCTGCGTCACAACATGCACCCTCACAAGGGAAGACATTTTTAATTGAAAGTCGCTGCCCGGTATCGACGGATAAATACTATATTGCAATGCCTGTGGTGTGAAGAAGAACGATGCAGTACAGCGATTTCATGACTCGTTAAACACCTGAAACAAGGGCAAGGGAGGGGACCGGCGTCTTTTAAAACAACTTCTTACTAAACGGCATTTCCAATACTTGTCATTCAGCCAATCAAATTATGTGATGCCAGAAGACCGCAGAGAACTGAGCCCTCCTTGTCGGGAACAGACTTCAGAAAGCTGCTCTCCAGCCAAGCACCACCTCAGGCAGACTTCACTCTGGCAGCAAGAGGCTCCCATCTAGCGAAGTTGAACTTAGATGCAAGTTATAGGTAAATAGTTAATGAGCGATTTTACAGCCATTTCAGCCGCCTCCAGCAGAATATGAGTGTGGTCAGACCCAGTCGCAACAGCGAAGTGAACTGCAGAGAAAGTCGAATCATTTTTAACAATGTTCTTTAATTTCAAACTTCACTCTGAGAATTGTTTGTAGTCAGAGGTTCAATATGAGATGCAAACACAGATCCGTTGGCAGTACTTTCTATCTTCACTGCACTAACCTTTGGCAATCACGGTATGATTTACGCGAATATATCTGTATTATCCAGATACGCTTTCATTTGATTCACATCCCAAATCCCATATCCAGGTTGGCCTAAGCATTAGCTTATTCCTGTCAATGACTGGTAAACCATTCTTTTCCATTTACGAGGGTAGTCCCAAAAGTAAAGTCTCCTATTTTTTTTATAAGTACGTAGATCTGTTTATTTCTATAATGGTTTACATCAGTTTACAGCTTGAACATTTAGCTATTTTTCGACATAATCATCACTTCTGTCGATGCACTTTTGTAGACGCTGTGGCAGTTTTTGTATGCCCATGTCATACCAGCTCGCCGCCATGCTGTTCAGAAAGTTATGAACCTCTTCTTTCATCTCGTCGTCGGAGCTGAATCGCTTTTCGGCCAAATGTTCTTTTAACCTAGGGAACAGGTGGGTGGGTAATTATGTTCCACTGAAACTGTTGCAGGAGAGCAACGGTTTGCTGAGCGATGTGTAGGCGAGCGTTGTCATGGAGAATGTGTACGCCCTTGCTCAACATTCCTCTTCTCTGGTTGCCCGTTTGAGTTTTTTCTGAGTCTCACAGTACCTGTCAGCGTTAATTGTGGTCCCAGCGATTCAGCTCCGACGACGAGGTGAAAGAAGAGGTTCATAACTTTCTGAACAGCATGGCGGCGAGCTGGTATGACATGGGCATACAAAAACTGCAACAGCGTCTACAAAAATGCATCGACAGAAATGGTGATTATGTCAAACAATAGCTAAATGTTCAAGCTGTAAACTGGTGTAAACCATTGTAGAAATAAACAGGACTATGTACTTATAAAAAATAGGAGACCTTACTTTTGGGATTACCCTCATACATGTAATAACCTGAGTTAAATGAGATCTATGTTTAATATAATGGATAACGAATTCCTCGATCACTGTTTTTGGTGGCAGTGATTTTATTAAGTCAGATATGCAGGGCCATTGTAATACATCCAATTACAGATTCAGAATTGAACAGTTATAATGCTAAAGGGGCAAAGTAACTAAATGTTCTTTCTAGGTTATTCAGAACAACTTTATTCAAAAAATATGGTCATAATGGGCATTAACTCCACATAATCACTATTACTGGGAAAGCAAGTTATCATTTGAAATGATGCAAAAATAACAAATATACAACGACTTTTGTAAATAAATTTGTACTGAAATGCTAAACGGGCTAAGTCCGCCAAACAAGTTTTATAATACTCCTACCTTTGGCAATCGTTTTACTGTTCACTCTTCGCACAGTTCACTGTATATCTGTTCGTGCACCGAAGGTAGGCATTCCATCATACTTCTGAGGTATCCATTCTTCTCTGAACACAGTCTTTTTTGATCAGTAACCTCCCTGAATATGATAGTTTTGTAATATTCTCTTCGATACCCCTTTTCAACGCTCTAATCATTTCCCATCCCTCTATTTCACCATATGTCTTTTTTATCTGAATTACCCAGGGCGTAGTGATTTTCATTCATGAAGCAGAATTTATATTAACTTTAGATACATTTCCAGGGGTAGATGTGGATTCTGACCACAATCTATTGGTTATGAACTGCAGATTGAAACTGAAGAAACTGCAAAAAGGTGGGAATTTAAGGAGATGGGACCTGGATAAACTGAAAGAACCAGACGTTGTAGAGAGTTTCAGGGAGAGTATAAGGGAACAATTGACAGGAATGGGGGAAGGAAATACAGTAGAAGAAGTATGGGTAGCTCTGAGGGATGAAGTAGTGAAGGCAGCAGACGATCAAGTAGGTAAAAAGACGAGGGCTAATAGAAATCCTTGGGTAACAGAAGAAATATTGAATTTAATTGATGAAAGGAGAAAATATAAAAATGCAGTAAATGAAGCAGGCAAAAAGGAATACAAACGTCTCAAAAATGAGATCGACAGGAAGTGCAAAATGGCTAAGCAGGGATGGCTAGAGGACAAATGTAAGGATGTAGAGGCTTGTCTCACTAGGGGTAAGATAGATACTGCCTACAGGAAAATTAAAGAGACCTTTGGAGAAAAGAGAACCACTTGTATGAATATCAAGAGCTCAGATGGCAACCCAGTTCTAAGCAAAGAAGGGAAGGCAGAAAGGTGGAAGGAGTATATAGAGGGTCTATACAAGGGCGATGTGCTTGAGGACAATATTATGAAAATGGAAGAGGATGTAGATGAAGACGAAATGGGAGCTATGATACTGCGTGAAGAGTTTGACAGTGCACTGAAAGACCTGAGTCGAAACAAGGCCCCGGGAGTAGACAACATTCCATTGGAACTATTGACGGCCTTGGGAGAACCAGTCCTGACAAAGCTCTACCATCTGGTGAGCAAGATGTATGAAACAGGCGAAATACCCTCAGACTTCAAGAAGAATATAATAATTCCAATCCCAAAGAAAGCAGGTGTTGACAGATGTGAAAATTACCGAACTATCAGCTTAATAAGTCACAGCTGCAAAATACTAACACGAATTCTTTACAGACGAATGGAAAAACGTAGAAGCGGACCTCGGGGAAGATGAGTTTGGATTCCGTAGAAATGTTGGAACACGTGAGGCAATACTAACCTTACGACTTATCTTAGAAGAAAGATTAAGAAAAGGCAAACCTACGTTTCTAGCATTTGTAGACTTAGAGAAAGCTTTTGACAATGTTAACTGGAATACTCTCTTTCAAATTCTGAAGGTGACAGGGGTAAAATACAGGGAGCGAAAGGCTATTTACAATTTGTACAGAAACCAGATGGCAGTTATAAGAGTCGAGGGGCATGAAAGGGAAGCAGTGGTTGGGAAAGGAGTGAGACAGGGTTGTAGCCTCTCCCCGATGTTATTCAATCTGTATATTGAGCAAGCAGTAAAGGAAACAAAAGAAAAATTCGGAGTAGGTATTAAAATTCATGGAGAAGAAGTAAAAACTTTGAGGTTCGCCGATGACATTGTAATTCTGTCAGAGTCAGCAAAGGACTTGGAAGAGCAGTTGAACGGAATGGACAGTGTCTTGAAAGGAAGATATAAGATGAACATCAACAAAAGCAAAACGAGGATAATGGAATGTAGTCAAATTAAATCGGGTGATCCTGAGGGAATTAGATTAGGAAATGAGACACTTAAAGTAGTAAAGGAGTTTTGCTATTTAGGGAGTAAAATAACTGATGATGGTCGAAGTAGAGAGGATATAAAATGTAGACTGGCAATGGCAAGGAAATCGTTTCTGAAGAAGAGAAATTTGTTAACATCGAGTATAGATTTAAGTGTCAAGAAGTCGTTTCTGAAAGTATTTGTATGGAGTGTAGCCATGTATGGAAGTGAAACATGGACGATAACTAGTTTGGACAAGAAGAGAATAGAAGATTTCGAAATGTGGTGCTACAGAAGAATGCTTAAGATAAGGTGGGTAGATCACGTAACTAATGAGGAGGTATTGAATAGGATTGGGGAGAAGAGCAGTTTGTGGCACAACTTGACTAGAAGAAGGGAGCGGTTGGTAGGACATGTTTTGAGGCATCAAGGGATCACAAATTTAGCATTGGAGGGCAGCGTGGAGGGTAAAAATCGTAGAGGGAGACCAAGAGATGAATACACTAAGCAGATTCAGAAGGATGTAGGTTGCAGTAAGTACTGGAAGACGATGAAGCTTGCACAGGATAGAGTAGCATGGAGAGCTGCATCAAACCAGTCTCAGGACTGAAGACCACAACAACAACAACAGTAAGGCCCATACAGCTGCTTGCTGGAAGTGCATAACATAACTGCTTTTCATCTGAAAGACTTGAAATGGTTACTAATTGCAAGCTGTTGCTGTGGCGTTCATTACGCTCAAGCTTTCTTTTAGAGTTACCAGTTTTCTGTTACTTCCCTTTGCTGAATTAGTCATATTGTTTTCACTATGCATTATAGTGCGAATGAAGAGAAGAAACTGACAAAATGGCAGGAGAGGGCGAAAGTGTATCAAGTCTATGTCCAGTCTAGCCAGCTCGTGTAACACATTTTGCTCTTACCTCATTTGCAGGGGCAAGTCACTGGAGTTACCTCTCATACCATCTACTGGCTTTTGTAGCATCTACATGAGCCATCATTGTAGGCAGCTCCTTCAGTATTAAAAAGTCCTCTTTAAACTACACCTAATGAAGTAGAAAACACAATTTGTGTAAAACTGGTACTTAACCGCGTTACATGATAACCCGTTTATTCTTAAGGAACCCCATGATACAAACCTCACTGCGATAATTTATTTACCGCCGGCTTCGGTCTAAGACCATCGTCTTATATGAGAAATTGGCCAATCTAAACCACAGGCCACTCATGTAGAAACGTAAAGTCACATTAACTATAAACTTCCTGAACAATATCAAGTAGGCAACGATTATCGTTTTGACGATAACTGCTAATGCGGGAAAGAATTGACTGTCTTCCTATTGTTCGTGACCTTGATGGTCAGTATGAGTTCATGTTCTATATTAGTGGTATACGGTTTGTGTTGGCCAATTTTTCGTACCAGCCGATGGTCTTACAAGGAACCTCTTGAGAGCGAGATCGCAGAAAGCTAATGATGCTTACGGCATTCGACGCCCCACATATTTTCTACCATGCAGCCACAATATTGGCTGCTAATGGCAACACGGGACGGGACTGGAGGTGTCTAATGGTAAGCACAGCATGAGGCTACGGAGAGTAGTTGAACTGCTTAGTCGACAAGTAAATCACTATAGTACTACAGTGATAATGGTATTAAAAGAAAACAGAGCAATGGCAACGATAAACAAAGCAAACATTGAATTATATCTACAACAACAGTTGCCGAATTTGACATATCGTCAGAAAGGAACGCAAGGAATTTCGCAGAGTCGGTAAGAAGTGGCGGAAGGAATATTAGCGTTTCCGAAACGTGAGTCAGTGGAATGTGTGGTATCGTACACGCTTGATTGTGCGGACAATTTACATGAGAAGTACAGTGATCAGAAGTGAAATTAACAATGATTAATTAGCTAAGACGAAATGGCTACAGGAAAAATGTGAAGACATCGAAAAAGAGATGATTGTCGGAAGGTCAGACTCAGCATACGGGAAAGATAAAACAGCCTTCGGTGACATTAAAAGCAAGGGTGATAACATTAAGAGTGCAATGGGAATTCCACTGTGAAAGGCAGAGGAGAGAGCGGATAGGTGGAAAGAATACATTGAAAGCCTCTATGAGGGGGGAAGATTTGTGTGATGTGATAGAAGGAGAAACGGGAGTCGATTTAGAAGAGATGGGGGATCCAGTATTAGAATCAGAATTTAAAAGAGCTTTGGAGGACTTAAGATCAAATAAGGCAGAAGGGATACATAACATTCCATCAGAATTTCTAAAATCATTTGTGGAAGTGGCAACAAAACGACTATTCACGTTGGTGTGCAGAATGTATGAGTCTGTCGACATACCATCTGACTTTCGGAAAGGCATCATCCACACAATTCCGAAGACGGCAAGAGCTGACAAGTGCGAGAATTATCGCACAATCAGCTTAACAGCCCATGCATCCAAGTTGTTAATAAGAATAATATACAGAAGAATGGAAAAGAAAATTGAGGATACGCTAGATGACGATCAGTTTAACTTTAGGAAAGGTAAAGGCACGAGAGAGGCAACTCTGACGTTGCGGTTAATAATGGAAGCAAAACTAAAGAAAAATCAAGACACGTTCGTAGGATTTGTCGACCTGGAAAAAGCGTTCGACAAAGTAAAATGGTGCAAGATGTTCGAAATTCTGAGAAAAGTAACGGTAAGCTATTGGGAGAGACACGTCATATACAATATGTACAACAGCCAAGAGGGAATAATAAGAGCGGATGACCAAGAACCAAGTGCTCGTATTAAAAAGGGTGTAAGACAAGGATGTAGACTTTTGCGCCTATTGTTCAATCTATACATTGCGGAAGCAATGATGGAAATAAAAGAAAGGTTCAGGAGTGGAATTAAAATTCAAGGTGAAAGGATATCAATGACACGATTCGCTCATGACATTGCTATCTTGAGTGAAAGTGAAAAAGAATTACGTGATCTGCTGAACGGGACGAACAGTCTAATGAGTAAACAGTATGGACTGGTAGTAAATCGAAGAAAGACGAAGGTAATGAGAAGTAGTAGAAATGAGAACAGCGAGAAACTTAACATCAGGATTGATGGTCACGAAGTAGATGAAGTCAAGGAATTCTGCTACCTAGGCAGTTAAATAACCAATGACGGATGGAGTAAGGAGGACATCAAAAGCAGACTAGCAATGGAAAAAAGGATATTCCTGGCCAAGAGAAGTACATTAACATCAAACATAGACCCTAATTTGAGGAAGAAATTTCTGAGAATGTACGTCTGGAGTACAGCATTGTATAGTAGTGAAACAAAGACTGCGGGAAAACCGGAACAGAAGAGAATCAAAGCATTTGAGATGTGGTGCTAGAGACGAATGTTGAAAATTAGGTAGACTGATAAGGTAAGGGATGAGGACGTTCTATGCAGAATCGGAGAGGAAAGGAACATGTGTAAAAAACTGACAAGGAGATGGAACAGGATGAAATTACATCTGTTAAGACATGAATGACTTCCATGGTACTAGAGGGAGCTGTAGAGGGCAAAAACTGTAGAAGAACACAGAGATTGAAATACATCCAGCAAATAATTGAGGATGTAGGTTGCAAGTGCTGCTCTGAGATGAAGAGGAGAGGAATTCGTGGCGGGCCACATCAAACCAGTCAGAAGACTGATGGTCAAAAAATAAATAAATAAAAACAAGTGAAAGTGATATTGAAACAGGTGTCGGGCCGTGTAGTTCGTCATACCTGTTGGACAGGGAGCCACAAATCCCGTCTCCAGTGAAACGTAGTGGAGGACGATCGTTGTCCAAGGAGCGGATACTAAACGTACTTAGGTACATGGAAGATCATCCGCAGCATAGCAAAAAAAAAAAAATGAAGAGATTTCGAACAAGTTCACAGCAATATGGCCGTGTAATGAATAAGAAAAACTGCAGATATTCAAAGGAGGACAAGACGCATTGATAACAAAAACTGGTGTTTCCGCATTTCATGGATGCTCGGTACAATTTGCAGAATGTGCATGGTAGTGACCTACTGCGTTACGCACATCAAATTGCGCGAGGCGTAGGTTACTGTGATTTCAAGTGATGCAGTAGATGGTTGCATAGGTTCAAACAGTGCTACACAATTGGAAGACGTAAGATAACGAAATTTCAAACAAAGCGTCAACTTGACGATGCGCAGCAAACTGCAGAACCGGCCCGAAGATTTGTAGATGAGACAAACAAACTTATTCGGTCGTACAGAAAGGAATTTGTTTTCAACCTCGATCAATCGGCATTTGAAGAGGAAATGAATATGAAAGGAACCCTGGAAATTAGAGGCACCAAGCGAATTGTATTGAAGATCAGCTAACATCGATGCCTTAACTCATTCGTATACAATTTTTCCCACTGTTAACCTCGGCTGGCCGATGTGGCCGAGCGGTCCTAGGCGCCTCAGTCTGGAACCGCACGACCGCTACGGTCGCAGGTTCCAATCCTGCCTCGGGCATGGATGTGTGTGATGTCCTTAGGTTAATTAGGTTTAAGTAGTTATAAGTGCTAGGGGACTGATGATCTCAGCTGTTAAGTCCCATAGTGCTCAGAGCCATTTGAATCATTTGTTAACCTCAGTGGTAAATTGGCTGGAAAGTTATTTATTGTGCTGCGGGAAATTGGAAGTTCTCTTCCCTCTGCCGTTCTTTCTTGTGCAGGGCAGTAGGGAATATTTACATCACACCTATCAAGAGTGGGAAAATGGGCGTAAAAGGACTAAAATTGCGGTATTGGCACTGCATTCGGTCAACAGATGGTCAAAATAGCTTGCTTTTGCTTGATTCCTGGTCTGCGTATGAAAGTCATACTCCGTTATAGCAAACCATCCCTCCTGAAAATAATAATAATAATGAGCATATGGCATTGGTGGCCGGGAGACCCCTCGCGGGGCGGTTAGGCCGACGCTCCACAGGTTCTTTAACGCCACTACGGCGACTTGCGAGTGAATGAGGATGAAACTATGATGAAAGACACACATGACCCAGTGATCTCGAGCCAGAGAAAATCCCTGACCCAGCCGGGAATCGAACCCAGGACCCCAAGCGCGGGAAGCGAGAACGCTACCGCAAGACCACGAGCCGCGGACTCTCCGGAAAATTATGTGACGTTACAATTCATACCACCTGGAACCACCGGACGAATTCAGCCTTTGGTTGTTTGTTTTGTTCATGCCTATAAAACATTTTATAGCATTATCTGCTGCCACACCGCAGACAGTTTCACAATAAGCTCCACGACAGACTGTTTCGAATTCGATTGCATGCCATCAAATTCCATTTGTTCTCATTACCCCGTTACATCAATATGATTTTTCTGTATGAATTCTTTTATAGGTGATACCTAGCTGAATGACCTGCATGGTTTGTAGCTCCCAAGGAGACCGCCTTCGATTTGGTGGTGCCAATCTTTGTGATCAGTGTGGCGCGCCATTTTTCATTCAGTGTTCATGGTGCAAGTTAAAGGTTTGTTTTGAACAGTTCTTGAATGTCTACGATGTCCATTTTGTCTTGAGTAACACACGCGTCTCACAGAAGGTTGATCGCTGCGCTTCCCGTACACTCATTTTCTGTCGCCCTCTTGATGCACACGGTTAGGAGCTACTGTTTTTCCTGTCGTAACTGTTAGCACAACACTTTCAAATGAGCCTTACTAAAGATTGAACTTGCGACCTCGCACACAAGGGGATCCTTGCTAGACCGAAACCGGTTGTAAATAAATTGGTCTAATACAGATTTGTTCCATGAGTTTCCTGAAACACATATCCGCCGCTAATAATAGTCTGAAGAAAATAATTTTAAATCAAAACCACCAATAAATATAAAACCGACAGCTGACGATATGTAGGGCACAGGGTACACCTTTTCTCACTAGCTACCAACGACAAGCTAGATCGAGGGCCGTTCAGGACAGCAGAATTAATCAGTATGATTACAGCATCGGAAATCAGTAACCTTCGCATTATTCTAAGTCGTACAAAGCTCAGGCAGTTCCATATTTTTGCAGGGCATGCGTCACAGATCTGCTGGCACCCTCTTTCAACTGACTCAGCTTTATTAAACTTTGTGGCTCGAGCCTCCTGTTGTTGCAGCCCCACTGCAGATGATGATGCAGTAGTTTCATGTTCATACTTGTGAACAGCTTGATGTCATCCGCGTAGAGCACCAGATAAATCCTCGCTATCTTCGGGATGTCTACAGTAAAGAAGAAGTACAGTAGAGGGTCAAGCAGGGACACGGGGGTACTTCCACCCTGATGTTACGAGGTGTCGAATTGCCGCCGTACACTTGCACGTTGAGTGTGCGCAAACTCAGGCACAACTGGAGCAGGTGAACGTGCGGCAGAGGTACCCACAGTACAAAATGCTTGTGCGGGAGACCGTAGTGACACACACTGTCGAAGGCGTCAGAGTCGTCGAGGAGAACCGCCGCAAGGTACTCGCGGCTCTTCAGCATCCCCATCGCTTGTTCTACCAGTCGCAGAAGTTGGTGTTGCATCGAGTGGCCCATTCCGAAACGTAACTACTCGGCTGGAAGTAAATCTCCTTCCATGGTGTGGCGCCGCAGCCGCTTGGAGCGTGTTGTCTCCTGAAAATTTTGGAGAAAGACGGCAACAAGCTTATAGGCTAGTAATTTTGTACTAGCCTGTTGTCCTTCCCCGCCTTAGGAACAGCTATCACCTCTGCATGTTTGTTTGTACGTGAGGCATAACTACAAGACGTCAGGATGGAGTTGAAGATCGGCGTCAGGAGGTGCACAGCATCCCGCGGCTGTCGCTTCAGCAGCACGTTGTCGACCTGGTCGCAGCCCCCTTCTTTCCTGAATTGCAGGTGTGCAAGTTGTTGCTGGACTCGTCAGCATTGTTGTCCAGAAACACCCGATATCCGATCCACCACCACGTGGACATGGTCATCAATGGCGATGTCCTCCATCGTCGGGAACGTAGCCGCAAAGGTATTGACTGACACGTTGGCTTTGGTGTCCTGTCCTGTGAAGACGTCACGCCCCATTTGCAGCACCAGGATGCTCTGGCCTCGCCTCAGAAACCGTGTGATGTTCTTCCACGCGCTGCAGTCGTCGACCCTGAGCGTGACAATCTTGCGAACCCAGTGCCGGTTGCTATGGCTTGCGACTGCGGCCGAGATGTTGCGTGAAAGTCGGTTCAGCAGATGTTTTGTGGCGGGATTTCTTGTGGTGTGTCACTCACGAAAAAGCCTATTCTTCTCCCTGGTATCCTGCAGTATTTCTGGGGAAAACTGGTAGGAGTAGCCCTCTGCTGCCGCGGTCGGTGCAGCGTGGCAGTGTCAGCTGCGTGCAATGTATGGTGCATGAATCCAGCGAATGCTACTTCCGCATCCTCAACGTCCGGATCGGACGTAGCTGCGACAGATTCTGCCAGATGCACCCAGAAATCCTACCAGTAGATGTCATGCGGCGGCCTGCAACTTTCTAACAGTGCCATCCTGTCAGTGTCCAAGTCCAAGATCAAGTGCAGGTGACAGTGCACAGCAGGTGGTCGCAACTGCTTTGTGGCCGACACTGTTGATGATGACGACGTCAAGGACATCAGGGGGCCGCATCTTGAGTAGACCGTGTGGTAGTGTGGACCCACCACAATCGCGTTGCAGTTGTTGGCTACTCAGGGCAGCCATCTGCTGATGTTTGACTCGGGAGTTCGCATTCCAAGTACTTGGCGATGAAGTCGCAGCCGATGAGGAGGGTGCCACACATCAACAGCAGCAGTTCGACGTCAGCCGATGTGCAGCAATGAAAGCAACTTGTACCGCTGAAGTGCTGAAGGCGACGCGCTTGTTTCCATGGCTCCCATCTCCGGAAGCTGCACAGGGTGGTGGCGCAACAATACTTTCACGTGCACCGACGTCTACCCGCCCGCCGTTTCTACATCTACATATATACTCCGCTAGCCACCAATCGGTGTATGGCGGAGGGCACAATTCGCACCAAAGTCATATATTTCCCCCCCCCCCCCCCCCCCTCTATTCCATTCGCGGATCGCGCGAGGGAAAAACGACTGTCTGAACGCCTTATTACGAGCTCTTACTTCCCTCCTTTGAATGATGATCATTACGCGATTTGAAAGTTGCCGGTAATAATATATGCTCTACATCCTCGGCGAAGATTGGATTTCGGAATTTACTGAGCAGCCCCTTCTGTTTCGCGCGTCGTCTATCTGCAAGTGTGTCCCACTTCACACTTTCTATGAGATTTGTAACGCTCTCGCGATGGATAAATGTACCAGTCACGAATCTTGCCGCTCTTCTTTGGACCTTCTCAATCTCTTGAATCAGACCCAACTGGTAAGGGTCCCATACAGACGAACAATACTCTAAGACTGGACGAACTAACGTATTGTAAGCTATTTCCTTTGTTGAAGGACTGCATCGTTTCAGGATTCTACCAATAAACCGCAATCTAGAGTTCGCCTTACCCGTTACTTGTGTAATCTGAACATTCCATTTGAGATCATTTCGAATAGTCACACCAAGATACTTGACTGATGTTACCGCTTCCAAAGACTGATCATTTATTTTGTACTCATACACTAATGGGGATTTTCGCCTTGTTATACGTAATAGGTTACACTTACTAATATTGAGAGATAACTGCCAGTCATTACACCACGCATTTATTTTCTGCAAATCCTCATTGATTTATTTACAGCTTTCGTGTGATACTACTTTCCTGTACACTACAGCATCATCGGCAAACAGTCTATGGCCACTGTCAATACCATCAACCAGACCGTTTATGTAAATCGTAAAAAGCAGAGGACCTATTACGCTGCCCTGGGGCGCGCCTGAAATTACTCTTGTTTCTGTTGAAGTTACCCCGTTCAGGACGACATACTGCTCCCTATCTGTTAGAAAACTTTCTATCCAACCGCATATGTCATTGGATAGACCACAAGCGCGCACTTTTTGTAGCAAGCGACAGTGCGGAACTGAGTCGAACGCCTTTCGAAAGTCGAGAAATATAGCATCAACCTGGGAGCTGGTATCTAGAGCCTGTTGTATATCATGCAGAAAGAGGGCCAGCTGTGTCTCGCATGACCGCTGTTTCCTAAAACCGTGCCGGTTTCTGCAGATGAGCTTTTCAGAGTCTAGAAAGGTCATTATGTCTGAATACAAAATATGTTCCATGATTCTACAACAAACCGATGTCAGTGAAATTGGCCGGTAATTATGTACATCCGATTTTCTACGCTTTTTATAGTTTGCTATGACCTGGGCCTTCTTCCAGTCCCGTGGAACTTTCCGCCGTTCCATTGATCTCTGATAGATGACGGATAAGAATGGTGCTATACTTGTAGCATAGTCGACATAAAATCTTACGGGGATACCTTCTGGGCCAGATACCTTTCTGGCGTCTAAGAATCTTAACTGTTTTACAATCCCGGGTACACTAAACAGTATGTCAGTCATCCTTTCGTTTGTTCGACAATTACCGAAAGTTCGCCGCCAGCACGTTTATCCCTGGTTTCAGGTGAGTTTCGGAGGTGAGGCAGACGTCCACATACTCGTCGCCCAGAAACTGCTGAACTCACCTTCCCGGGCGGATGCAGTTTGCGGCCAGATGCAAGCAGTGAGCCCCATTATTGGAATATTAGCCGTTGGTGAGAACTGAAGATGCTGTTGTCTTGATGGCATGGACAGCCGACTGCACTATGGACACGATCATTGGGGGAAGCTGTGTGATGATCAGCTTAAACTACTGCGACATCGCGAGTTCAGATCCATCACTCGCTGCAGGTGCCTCGTCTTGGGGTGAAGTGGAAGTCGTCGGCTAGTGTAGAACGGTGTGCTGTGGGGCGGCAGGTCCAATGGGCGCTCCCTCCAACGTCCGCGCCAACGACTAACTCTGGCTAGCTCTGAGCGTTCTGTTGGCAGTCCGCTCCCATGCATACCTGCAACGACGGGCATACTTCGTCCGCTTTCTGGACTTTGGGAGAGGCGGGGGAGCGGTGGGAAGGCTCGCAGTTGCCCTTGCAGCAGCACGAACCTTCTTCCTGGATGCAGCGGCATGGAAGGCGCCGGTTGTTGTCTCGTTTGGGGGCGCTCAGTTCAAGTCAATGCAGCCACAGTAGTTCACCACGTGTTTCTCCTCGCAATTGCAGCTGTTTGGCGTGTCAGTCTTCGGTATCATAAGCTGCGAAATGATCGCTGATTAAAACAGAGATCCAAGAAGTGTAGAATTAATTTCTTTTATTTCCGTCAATGATCACAAAACGTTTGATCAACGTCTCAAGACCAAACTTTTGTATCATCATTGACAGAAATAAAAGAAATTGATTCTAGTCTTCGGTATGTTGCAGTCCATGCTGTGATGGTTGCCCCCACACGTCACACAGCATGGGGGAGGGGGGGGGGGATATCTTGCAGATCTGAGCGATGTGGTCTAGACTCTGGAAGATGAAGCATTACGGTTGCCCGCTTCTTCTGCAGAATTTCTAGAGTCAACTAACTTCCGCGTTGACCTTTCAAATCTTCCTGTTCAACATGTTGTCATCGAGGATGGCCAAGAAGAGCAGCCTTTCTGAGTTGACCCAGGTTGTATTGAACAGCGCATCTCTCGCAGCAGCTCCCTCAGGTACCCAGGGTCCATAATGGAGAGCAGCTTGCGAAACACGACCTTAAGGGTCTTCACCGATTTTGAGAAGTAGGTAAAGCAGTGCAGGCTCTCGATATTAACGAAGCCCGACACACCACAGCCATCTTCTGCATTTCGCATGATGACTCTGCACAGCTCGCGCCCAAACACGAGAATCGTGGAGTTGCCCTTCAATGCACCTTGCACCTGGCATTGTGCTCGTAGCTTAGCTTTACGAAGGTATTGTTATCTGGAGGCTACTAGACCCTGGTACCTTTCTTCGATGCCTTCTGTTGAGTACACACTGTAGGTGCGCTAGTGGCAGCACTAGAGGCCAATGGTTTCGATGTGGTGGCGTTACTCGCTCCAGTTGGGCGCTTCCGCGATTGGTGCTTCACTTCCGTAGACTCTTCTGCAGGATTAGCCAGTGGGATGCGCCCCATCAGGAGGGCGAGATGTGCACCGCCGTATGTGCAGCGTTTGTTGCAGTCGATGTGCACTCCGAAACAGAGCCGTCACATGCGGCAACTGGCAGAGCAAGCTCGACACCCGGTCGTCGACTGGCAGTCTCTGGCGCGTCCGAAGTCGAAACTTCATCTGCTGGTGGTGTTTTGTGAGGGGGATACTTCTGGAAATTGGTCGCAGTCCCCCCTCATCAAGCACACGAACTACAGCATGCGAAGACGTGCCTACGTCCACCAATGGCGCGTATAGTCCTCTGTGTGCATCACTCGATGCTTCTGGTCGAGGGGGAGCACATTTTGTTAAGTGTTGCACATCGTAGGTGCTACCGTCCCCACTTCGTCGTGTTGTTGTCGCGCGCATGGTTGCAGGAGCGTCAACTGAGATGGCGGTCGTGCTTAGCTCCTGCCTCGACGTCATCACTCATCCCAATCGGTTACGCCTGTGACGTCACTGGAACCCATCATACGTTGACTGTGTTCGACGCACTTACTTCTGCCTTACAGTCGCTGGCTTCCACGCCACGCTGAGCTATAGACCGCCGTCTCTTTTAAAAGTGTTGTCAGACATTCTCATTTCACATGCTTCTTTAATTACATTGTCTAAGTAACCGCTGGTTACCATCCGCAGCATCGTCGATAGAACCGACTGTGGTCCTTTGGTGCAGAGCCGCTGGGAGGGACTGAATCAGAGGCTCGGGCGGTTCTGTGACCGTGTAGGCTGCAGATTCCTTGACTTGCGCCATCGGGTGGTGGATTTCCGGGTTCTGCTTAAGCAGGTCAGGAGTCCACTGCACACAGCAGGCGGCTACACGGGTAGCGGGGGCTGTGTGGAAGGGACTGGGAGGTTTTTTAGATTAGAGGGTCTCAGGGAACCACAGAAGGGGTGTCCGTCTAAAAGTGGGCAGGTAAAACACAGTAAGGTATACGCAGAAACGATTGATACTGTAGTTGTAAATTGTCATAGCTGTATTGGGAAAGAATCAGAGCTCCAAGCCCTAATAGAAAGCACTGAAACTCAAATAGTTGCAGGTACAGAGAACTGGCTAAAGCCGGAAATAAGTTCAGCCAAAATGTTTTCAAACGATCTAGCAGTGTTCAGAAAGGATAGATTAAAAACAGTTGGTGGTGGAGTATTTATTGCTGTCAGAGGTAGTTTGCCTTATAGCGAAATTGAAGTAGATAGATCGTGTGAAATAGTATGGGTAGAGGTTATACCTGACAATCGGACTATATTATTAATTGGATTGTTTTGCCGATCCCCTACTCAGAAGATATAGTTGCTGAACAGTTCAAAGAAAACTTGAGTCTCATTTCAAATAAGTACCCCTCCTCATACAATTATAGTCGGTGGTGACTTCAATCTATCCTCGATATGCTGGAAAAATTATACGTTTAAAGCCGGCGGCGGGCATAAAACGTCGTCCGAAATTGTACTGAATGCTTTCTCAGAAAATTATTTTGAACAATTAGTTCATGAGACCACTCGAAGCGTAAATGGTTGCGAAAGCATACTTGACCTTTTAGCAACAAATAATCCTGGACAAATAATGAGTGTTGTGACGAATACAGGGATTAGCGACCACAAGGCAGTTGCTGCTAGGCTGAATACCGTAACACCTACAACCATCAAAAAGCTGATAAAAATGCTCTTAACGCCTTTTTAAGAGACAGTCTTCACTCCTTCCGATCTGATCATGTAATTGTAGAAAAGTTGTGGAATGTTTTCAAAGAGATAGTATCGACAGCAATTGACATATATACCACATAAGTTAATAACTGATGGTACCGATCCTCCATGGTACACAAAACGGGTCAGATCGTTATAGCAGAAGCAACGAAAAGAGCATGCCAAATTTAAAAGAAGGCAAAATCCCCAAGATTGGCAAAGTTTTACAGAAGTTCGAAATATAGCGCGTACTTCAATGCGAGATGCTGTTAATAATTTCCACAACGAAATTCTGTCTCGAAATCTGGCAGAAAACCCAAAGAGATTCTGGTCATACATAAAGCACACCAGAAAGACGCAATCAATACCTTCACTGCACGATCACAACGATGAAGTCATTGATGACAGTGCCACTAAAGAAGAATTATTAAACACGGTTTTCCGAAATTCTTTCACCAAAGAAGACGAAGTAAATATTCTTCAACTCCAGTCAAGAACAACTGCCAAGATGAGAAACATAGAAGTGGATATCCTCGGTGTAACAAAGCAGCTTGAATCACTTAATAAAGGCAAGGCCTCCGGTCCAGATTGTATACCAGTCAGGCTCCTCTCAGAGTATGCTTATAAAATAGCTCCATATTTAGCAATTATATACAACCACTCGCTCACAGGAAGATCCGTACCTAAAGACTGGAAAATTGCTCAAGTCACACCAAAATCCAAAAAGGGAAGTAGGAGTAATCCGCTGAAATACAGGTCTATATCACTAACATCGATCTGCAGTAGGGTTTTGGAACATATACTGTATTCGAACATTATGAAGTTCCTCGAAGAAAACGATTTATTGACATATAGTCAGCACGGATTCAGAAAATATCGTTCTTGTGAAACACAACTTGCTCTTTATACTCATGAAGTAATAAGTACTATCGACAGGGGATATCAAATTGATTCCATATTTTTAGATTTCCAGAAGGCTTTCGACACCGTTCCTCACAAGCGTCTTCTAACCAAACTGCGTGCCTACGGAGTATCGCCTCAGTTGTGCGACTGGATTCGTGATTTCCTTTTAGAAAGGTTACAGTTCGTAGTAATAGATGGAAAGTCATCGAGTAAAACAGAAGTAATATCCGGCGTTCCCCAATGAAGTGTTATAGGCCCTCTATTGTTCCTGATCTATATTAACGGCATAGGAGACAATCTGAGTAGCCGTCTTAGATTGTTTGCAGATGATGCTGTCATTTAACGTCTTGTAAAGTCATCAGATGATCAAAACGACTTGCAAAATGATTTAGATAAGATATCTATATGCTGCGAAAAGTGGCAATTAACCCTGAATAAAGAAAATTGTGAAGTTATTCACATGAGTACTAAAAGAAATCGGCTAAATTTCGATTACGCGATAAGTCACACAAATCTGAAGGCTGTAAATTCAGCTAAATACTTAGGAATTACAATGACAAATAACCTAAATTGGACGATCACATAGATAATATTGTGGGTAGAGCAAACGAGAGACTGCGATTCATTGGCAGAACACTTAAAAGGTGCAACAGGTCTACTAAAGAGACTACTTACACTACGCTTGACCGCCCTACTCTGGAGTATTGCTGTGCGGTGTGGGATCCGCATCAGATGGTACTGACGGATGACATCGAAAAAGTACAAAGAAGGGCAGCTCGTTTTGTATTATCGCGAAATAGGGGAGATAGTGTCACAGACATGATACGTGAATTGGAGTGGCAATCATCAAAACAAAGGCGTTTTTCGCTGCGACGGGATCTTCTCATGAAATTTCAATCACCAGTTTTCTCCTCCGATTGCGAAAACATTCTGTTGGCGCCCACCTACATAGGGAGAAATGATCATCACAATAAAATAAGAGAAATCAGGGCTCGCACAGAAAAATTTAAGTGCTCGTTTTTCCCGCGTGCCGTTCCAGAGTGTAACGATAGAGAGACAGCTCGAAGGTGGTTCATTAAACCCTTTGCCAAGCACTTTATTGTGAGAAGCAGAGTAATCACGTAGATGTAGATGTCGGTGCGGGCCACGACAGAAGTGTGTAAAACTTATCTACAGCAGGGTAGGCTAAAGCAGGTTTTTCAGGGTAGCACTGTTCTGCTTGTCAGGCGTAGGCCTGCCCGCTCTCTTAGGCTATTCTGGACTCTTCATGTGTCGGCCAAGCATCCCCAAAAAATCTGCTTTAGTTGAGCATGCTCCAGAAGATGGTCAACAAATCAAATCTGACCACATCTCCACAGTCGCTCGTACTAACGGCTTTTGGGACAGCGTGATTAAAGAAGCCTTTGAAATAAAAATTTTGACAGCTCTCTCAGTAGTGACAAATAATGATACTAGGTTTCAGCTCAGCGGTTTGGCTGTATACGAGAACAAGCACTTTAATGATGTCAAGACCCCTAAACTGGTAACAAGGACGTGAAATAAGGGTGGATATGTGACGTTATTTCAATGATTACAAAATCGAGCCAAAATTACAAAGAACTTGGCAATATGGCGTTGCACCCCCTGTAGCCCGAATGCCTGCACTGATTTGGTTGGGAAGTGTGTCATAAGGTCGCTGTCTCGTCTTCTGAGGCAAGCCGGCCCACAGTTGTTGTAGATGGTCTCTGATGTCTTGAATACTAGCTGTGACACGGAGTTGAAGGGAAGGAAGGTTATAGTTTAACGTCCCATCACAGCGCGTTCATCAGAGATGAAGCACAAGCTTAGGTTAAGAAAGAATTAAGAAGGAAATCGGCCGTGCCTTTTTCAAAGAAACCATCCAGGCATTTGGCTCGAGTGATTTAGGGAAGTCACGGAAAACCTAAATCTAGATAGCCAGATTGAGGTTTGAACCGTCATCATACCGAATGCGTGTCCAGTGTGCTATTCACTGTGTTGTATCCTGTCCACTCGCCAAATATGGGATGCCCGGTAAACCTGCTTTCTCGCATCGCTAGACAACAATTCAAGCAAATCGTATTAATGAAGTTTATTACAAAATGAAATGATTACACTACTTAACTTTGTGAAATACAGATGTGTTGCAAACAAAGGGCGACAGACAAAATAAGAAATCTCTTCAGAATACACAATGCTACATAGTAGAAGCGAAATGACTTGTCTTGGTGCTATTCTTGAACTAGCTGCTGTAGAACTCTCAGAACTCGGTAGCCTTCAGTTGAGCCGCGGCCAGTCGGATGCAGCGCTTATGTTCTCGTCACGTAGACACTGCCGTCGCGGTGTCGCCCTAGAGAGAGGTCGGTCCGCGTGCAACTGGATGACGTCTTCTTCACAGCCCTCTCTGCTCTAACGTTCCTGCGCTTGCCTTTGCACCGGAACACACTGCGCCACGTTTAACTCGATTGGGACGGAGTTGACGTCCGAGACGGTTCCACAGATGTTTTGTCGGAGATAGATCTGGGGATCTAGATGGCCACGCGATAACCTCAACATCAAGCAGAATGTTCGGAGCGACGCGTGTCGTATATAGAGGAGCATTGTCCTGCGAAAAAAAAGCACCACCAAGCTGTCGCAAGAGGGGTAACACATGAGGACGCAGGATGTCCACCGGATACCACTGTTTCCTCAGAGTTCCACCAATCAGTACCAGCCACGACCTGGAGTTATATCCGACGGCTCCCCAAGCCTGACGCCGCTGTATCTCTCCAAAACACAGACAGGATGAGACCTCTCCCAAGGCCACTATCACATTCGCTGACGACGACGGTCCGGTGTAGTGCAGAACCGAGATTCATCGCTATACCGCTACAAATGCAGTCAGTTGTGCTGGGGTTTCAAGAGCAACCTGTCTATTGGAGGGTAATTCGCTAGTGCAACTGTTGCTAATCTCTGACCATCTACATCGACATTTCGCAAGCCACCTGACGGTGTGTGGCGGAGGGTGTGGGATGTTCCATGGAGTCCATTACTTGTTTTTGGATGGCAGGTGTAAATATTAAGAGTTTATAATACGGTTGGATCACAACATACTAGTCCCTCTTGTCCTGGACCGACGTGGTCGACTGGAAACTTGACGTTGAGTATTACTATCGTCACGTTCTCATGCAGTACAACATGGGATCCCTGTCACATCTGAATGTCCCACAATTTTGAATATTCCACTATTCGGCCAACCGGCAGAGGGAGAATCACAATGAGGCTTCTTTCAAACTATGTTCGGCGCTCATAATGCTGTCTCACAAGACTACACGGCATCTACAGTCTGTGATCAATAGTATCCGGAAACTCGGCTGAAAACGGCTTACAGGCTCGTGGCGCCCTCCATCGGTAATGCTGGAATTCGATATGGTGTTGGCCCATCCTTAGCCTTGAAGACAGCTTCCACTCTCGCAGGCATACGTTCGATCAGATGCTGGAAGGTTTCTTGGAGAATGGCAGCCCATTCTTCACGGAATGCTGCACTGATGAGAGGTATCAATGTCAGTCGGTGAGGCCTCGCACGAAGTCGGGGTTCCAAAGCTCCTCAAAGGTGTTCTGTAGAATTCAGGTCAGGACTCTGAGCAGGCCAGTCCATTACAGGGGTGATACTGTCGTGTAATTACACCGCCACAGGCCGTGCATTATGAACAGGTGCTCGATCGTGTTGAAAGATGCAACCGCCATCACCGAACTGCTCTTCTAAAGTGGAAAGCAAGAAGCTGCTTAAAACATCAATGTAGGCCTGTGCTGTGATAGTGCTACGTAAAACAGCAAGGGGTGCAAGTCCTCTACATGAAACACACGAACACACCATAACACCACCGCCTCTGAATTTTACTGTTGGCACTACACACGCTGGCCGATGATGTTCACCGGGCATTCGCCATACGCACAGGCTGCCATCGGATCGCCACATTGTGTACCGTGATTCTTCACTCCACACAACGTTTTTCCACTACTCAATCATCCAACGTTTACGCTCCTTACACCTAGCGAGGCGTCGTTTCGCATTTACCGGCGTGGCGTCGCTCGACCATGAAATGCAAGTTCTCTCACCTCCCACCTGACTACCATAGTACTTGCAGTGGATCCTGATGCAGTTTGGAATTCCTGTGTGATGATCCGGATAAACGTTTGCCTATTGCACATTACGACCCTCTTCAACTGTCGGCGGTCTCTATCAGTCATCAGACGAGGTCGGAATGCACGCTTTTGTGCTGTACGCGTCCATTCACGTTTCCACTTCACTATCACTTCGGAAACAGTGGACCTAGGAATGTTTCGTAGTGCGGAAATCTCGCGTAGAGATGTATAACACAAGTGACACCCAATCACCTGTCCACGTTAAAGTGCATGAGTTCCGCGGAGCGCCCCATTCTGCTCTCTCACGATGTCTAATGACTACCGAGGTCGCTGATATGGACTACCTGGGAGTAAGTGGTAGCACAATGCACCTAATATGAAAAGCGCGTGTTTTTTGGGGGTGTCAGGATACTTTTGATCACATAGCGTACGTGTACTTCATGCAGAGCAGTCAAGTTCTGACGTTGTTCATGTCCCTTATATACCCTACCCTGCCTGGTAACACCACTAACCACAAACAACGTTAATGCACTCCGGTGCCCGTTGTAGATGTCGTAGGGAATTGCAACTCCAATCATTTACTACTCACCGATGTTGTGTAGGTGTACAAAGTTACATCGACCTTCTGGGTGCTTCACTTTTTTCTCGGGCAGTGCATATAAAACACACTAATGATGCCAGAACACGTGAACTGCGAAAAAAGACTGACAATGAAATCAGCTTAGTCGTATCGAGCGGGTCGGGAGGTAACGATGGGGACAAGTACTCCTTACTGTTTTGCGCCTCACCGTCGCTGCCATCATATACGTTATTTCTTAAGTCAACATCCTCTTTTTTTCACACGTACTAGTCCTACTGGAATAAATTAGCTATATTTACAAAGGTGCTTTAACCGGCTTCTGACACTATGTAACTATTTTTCACTAACGCTTACTATTTATGGAAAATTTCAACATAAAAGAGACTACGAATAAGACGAAATAGCAAAGAAAGAATTCCAACCAATGTCATTAAACCCGGAAATGTGAAGGAATTTATCACCACATCAATATTGTGCCCAAACAGTGAAGATTGCACCAAAGTAAACGAAAAAAATTTTGAAGAACATTGTGGAGGGAAATGAGGAGATTTACTAGGGTTGTGACTCTGTACAGTTCAACGAGGGGATTGACAATCAACTGTAACCTGTAGAATTCTTAAGTTAGGATTACCGCCACATAAACTTCTACTAAAGAACAATAGTATTTTCTTGATAAGAAACCTGAACGCTAAACAAGGCTAAATCAGTGGAAGTCAGATGATTATAACAAAACTCAATGAAGTTACAATTAATGCTCAGCTACTTGACACCGGTAAAAATGCTGTAATACCGCGGATAAACATCGTTTACATCGTTTGATACAAACCTGCTTTTTCAGCTGGCAAGAAGTTGCCTATTATAACTGATAACACTATAATCAAGTCGCAGGGACGAATACTTCGAAAAGCAGGATTGAATTTACCAAATGGCATATGTACTCACTGACAATTGGATGTAGCCTTTTTTAAGAGTAATTAAATCAAATAAAATTTGTATCGCTTAAAGAAAGTGAAAAAGAAAAAGTACACGCAGATTACAGGCTACGTTGAACATTGTTTACACGAGCTTTGGTAATGCTCTGTAAACAATTTTATTCAATATTACGTACATGGAAATGTGTACAGAAGGATGTACAGAAAGATGTATCATAAATTCATGATTATTATGTCACGTTGTTCGGATCAGTTTAAAGATATTTTCTCTTGATTTCCACAACCACCCCTACCCCAACGACTTCGCTTATTGCAACTACTGTAATTGTTTAAAACTATAAAAGTGCGAAAGTTTCGCACAGGTCCCTTACCCCGTCATTCTAGACAACTTACTGCACACAGAACATAAGTGTTTCTTCGAAGGGTTTCCGTAGCTTAAAACATCATTTATCTGTATATGTCTTTTGTTGATAAATAAATCCTTCCATGAGAGAAATAACTAAGGTTGGTACACATACATTGTTACACATAAGCCTTACTGTCAGGCAAGAATCACTCTGGGCATAAGAACCACCTTCCTATCAAAGGGGTGGAGGTGGAGGAGAAAAAGAAGCGTGAATTTCCAGATTTCGTTGATCCAGTATTTGAGAATCAGAGCACTTAGCGACGTGCAACAGACTTTATACATAATTTCAAATCTTTACGAAATTTTTTTCTCGATTACAGCTCCTACAAAATGATGTAAAGAAAAATGTTTACCGCTTACTATTTTTCCGCTGTTCATGAAGTGCTGCATGAGGCCTAACGTTGTAACTCGTTACTTCTTTACTACAACCTGTATTCGCGACTGATTTTACAGACAGTATACACATTCATTCCCTAAATGTATGAGCAAAATCATATCATTGTACGACACATAGTTCAGGAGATATTACGTCACAAACAGTGAGATGTGTGAAAAACAGCCGCACCTTGCCCGTCGTTTAAGTTTATTACTTCGTTGTTCATAACTCCATTCGCAACATATGTTACAAACTTTTGTGGCGGTGTTCGTAGCGACAAGCAATTCGCCGTAGAAACGGCTTACGAAGTCACCGCCACACTTTTAATAGCGGGCCGACCGGTCCGCTGGAACAGTGAACAGAAAGATGAAAGCCCAAACACTCAGATTAAATAAAAGTCGGTACTTATCTTTATTCACGAAAATACAGAAACAAGGTCGTGAACTCCGTGTCTACGGAAATCTGTCTAGTTCGAGTCGGGGCGGCTAGGTCAGCGTCGGCTGACGACAAACAACAACTCTGCTGCGATGAACACCCAACTGACTAGCAAGTACACAATTCGGTGGCGAGTACACAACTGAGCGGCGAATGCAGAACTGTCCTAGCGCTCGCGACTCCAGCGCTTAAGAAGCCAGAAGCCAGCGGTGGCGCGCGCAGACTTGCGGCGATTTGCTGTCTCGCTGGCGCTGCTTATGCGGACGGCGTCCGGACTTTGATGCTGCCAACCTTTTGGCAGCGGGCTCGGGTGGCATTACTGGCTAGGATATAACACAAACAGTACCCACATATGCCTCTGAGTGTACCTACAAAATTATATCATTGCGTGAGACGTAGTTCAGAAGTCTGTATTTGCAATTCGAATATTAGCAGACACAGGCGACGTAAAAATGAAAAAGCTTGCATACTTTGCCTACTTTCATTCCATAATGTCATATGGTATAATATTTTTGGGTAACTCTTCAAGTGAAACAAAAGTTTTCAGTCTAAAAGCGTGTAATACGTATTGTTTGTGGAGTATATTCACGGACGTCCTGTAGAAACCTCTTCAAAGAACTGGGTATACTAACTACTGTCTCTCAATATATTTACTCCTTAACGAAATTTGTCCTAAATTCCAACAAACAGCTCAGTTCATACATACAATACCAGGAACAAAAATGATCAGCACAAGGACTTAAAAGCACTTACTTTAGTTCAAAAAGGGGTCCACTATTCAGGAACACTCATCTTCAATAATTTGCCAGCAAACATAAAAAATTTAGTTACAAATAAAGATCAGTTTAAAAGGAGCCTGAAAGACTTACTAGTGGCCAACTCCTTCTACTCCATTGACGAATTTTTTAATAGAAACAAATAATGTATATATTCATACTATTAGTATTGTTATTTCAGCAAAAAAAAATAAAATAAAATAAAATAAAATTTGACATGTTCCACATCCATGAGGATCTCCTCAGCACTGATCTATGGAACGAAAAACTAATCTAATCTAATCTAATCTAATCAAAGTAATGACGTCATAAACATTAAGAGTGGTACGGGCCTGGACACACAGCAATAAGTAAATACCTGAGCAGCGCCGGATTTCACCAGTGGTGCCGAAATACTAGTATATCTTCGTGCTTCTCTTTACGTGCACCAAAGGTGAGTTATAACAATCTTATGCTTCTCCTTCTGTTAGTACTCCAGCGCAGAATCTTAACAGCAACACTTCATTTTTTTTTTTCGTCGATATAGCTGTGATTCCGTATGGATAAGTCTTTATTGTTGCACACCCTGGCGTAAGCCGACCGCTACACGGGTTCAATTAACGCAGAGAGTAGGAAAAGGAAACGTGGCAGGGCGGCCTTATCGCTACACGGACGCCACGCTTTTGTGGGCAGCACGCGCCGCTGGGAGAGACGCCGCCGCAGCAGCCGGCAGCTCGGCTCAGCTAACGAGCTGCCGTGGCGCCACAGACGTCATTTCCGGCGCCGCCTCTGACGTCATGCGCCCGCCCTCCCATTTCTGCCGGGGCGCGGGCGACGCTGATCGTACCCGCCGGAAGCTGTCGGGCGTCTCCGGACCGCCGCTGCGCAGGCACTACGCTAATTCAATTAACTTCCGCTCTTCCGACAAGCGAACGTGCGTGTGACAACAAGTGACAACTTACCGGTGACGTCTGCCGTGTAAGCGTGTAAGGCGCCGACAGAAACGCTAGACGTTTAACTGTCGTCCCACTTCCTGGCATGAGATACGAGAAGAACCTGAAAAGCTAGCATACTGACGGGTTTGATACGAGGATCGTTCAATAATTAATGCGACACATTTTTTCTAGCTCACTTTCGCTCCAAAAAACGCGGTATTTGTTGTGGGACATCGTGGAATATTCCCGCTGCAGCCCCTACAGTTTCACGAATTTCCGAAAGGTCGTGGCGCTTTACATAGTCTTCATCATGGCTTGTATAACGGACGTGCGTCCCAAGAAGAGAGATGTCACTCAGTTTCTTTCGGGGGAGAGTCAGAGCATCGCAAGTATTCATAGACGCTTGCAGGATGTCTACGGAGACCTGGCAGTGAACAAGTGCACAGTGAGTCGTTTGGCAAAGCGTCATCATCATCGCAACAAGGACGCGCAAACCTGTCCGATCTGCCGCCTGCTGGCCGACCGCACAGTGCTGTGACTCCTGCAATGTTGGAACGTGCAGACACTCTCATTCGAGATGATCGACGGATCACAATCAAAACTATCGACCACCAGTAACGTACTCAAAGGTGTGTCCCCGCTGGGCTCCTCGCCTCCTTACAAAAGACACAAAGAGCAACGAAGAATCATCTGTACGGAACTGCTTGCTCGCTATGAGGCTGGTCGTGACAATTTGTTGTTGAACATCGTCACAGGCGATTAAACATGGGTTCATCACTTCAAACCGGAAACAAAATGGCAGTCCACGGAGTGGCACCACACCACCTCTCCACCGAAGGAAAAGTTCAAAGCTGCGCTCTCAGCACGATGACGGTCTTCTGAGACCCTGAAGGGATTATTCTGTTTGATGTCCTTCTTCGTGGTGCAACAGACAACTCTGAAGTGTATTGCGCTACGATTAGGAACCTGAAGGAACTATATCAACGTGTTTGTCGCCAAAAAATGCAAACGAACTTCTCCTTCTTCGAGACAACGCAAGGTCTCGCAAAAGCCTGAGCACTCTAGAGGAGCTCACAAAACTTCATTCGACTACCCCAATATCGCAATTTTGACAGTACAGTATGTGGTCAAAAGTATCCGGACACCCCCGAAAACATACGTTTTTCATATTAGGTGAATTTTGCTCCCACCTACTCCCAGGTACTCCATATTAGCGACCTCAGTAGTCATTAGACATCGTGAGAGAGCAGAATGGGGCGCTCCGTGGAACTCACGCACTTCGAACGTGGTCAGGTGATTGTGTGTCACTTGTGTCATACATCTGTATGCGAGATTTCCACACTCCGAAACATTCCTGTGTCCACTGTTTCCATTGTGGTAGTGAAGTGGAAACGTGAAGGGACACGTACAGTACCAAAGCAAGCAGGCCGACCTCGTCTGTTGACTGAGAGAGACCGTCGACAGTTGAAGAGGGTCGAAATGTGCAATAGGCAGACGTCTATCCAGACCATAAACAGGAATTCCAAACTGCATCAGGATCCACTGCAAGTATTATGACAGGTAGGCGGGAGGTGAGAAAAGTTGGATTTTATGGTCGAGCGGCTGCTCATAAGCCACACATCATACCAGTAAATGCCAAACTACGTATCGCTTGGTGTAAGGAGCGTAAACATTGGACGATTGAACAGTGGAAAACCGTTGTATGGAGTGACGAATCACGGTACACAATGAGGGGATCCGATGGCAGGGTGTGGGTATGGAGAATGCCCGGTGAACCTCATCTGCAGCCGTGTGTAGTGCAAACAGTAAAATTCGGAGGCGGTGGTGTTATGGTGTAGTCGTGTTTTTCATGGAGGGAGCTTGCACGCGTTGTTGTTTTCCCTAGCACTATCACAGCACAGGCCTACATTGATGTTTTAAGCACCTTCTTGCTTCCCACTGTTGAAGAGCAATTCGGGGATGGCGATTTCATCTTTCAACACGATCGAGCACCTGTTCATAATGTACGGCCTTTGGCGAAGTGGTTACACGACAGTCACATCCCTGTCATGGACTGGTCTGCACCGAGTTCTGACCTGAATCCTATAGAACTCCTTTGGGGTGCTTTGGAACGCCGACTTCGCGCCAGGCCTCACCAACCGACATCGATACCTCTCCGCAGTGCAGCAGTCCGTGAAGAATGGACCTCCATTCCCCAAGAAACCTTCCAGCACTTGATTAAACGTATGCCTGTTAGAGTGGAAACTGTCATCAAGGCTCAGGGTGGGCCAACAGCATAATGAATTCCACCATTACCGATGGAGGGCGCCACGAATTTGTAAGCCATTTTCAGCCAAGTGTCCTGACACTTTTGATCACATAGTGTATGTCTGTTATCAAGTTGAAATAATTGCGCTTAAGCGCATATCAGAACTAAAAATCATCTGACATGACATGGCACAGATGCTGGTGGAATCTCATTGTGTTCCTAATAACCACTTTTTTTGTGTATTGCACTATCTGTAAGTTGTTTGAAGTCTGTTTGATTTTTACTCGCATACGTAATATTAGGTAGGGTAAATGATTCAGTGTTTGTTTTTGTTTCATATAAAATAGAAGCTGGTTCCACCGCATGGTCATCTGCAGACTCACGTATATCTGTGTCAGTTTACGAATTTGTTTGTGAACTGCACAATTTAAATGTGTTGTAAATACATTGCTCGTATTCTCCTTTATTTTTGTCCGCATCCATTTTTCTGTACTTTCTCGCATTTAAAGGAAAAACCTGAAATTTTTATTGTAGTGGGAGAATGATTCTAGTGCATTGATTACTCCTAAAATCTAATGTTTGTTTTACATGTTCATAATGTGTGAGCACATTTGGGTAACTACTGTTGCATTTTTAACATTTGCAAGGAACAATGCTCTAGTTTCTCAGACTATAAAGCATAATCAGTGGTAAGAAGCAGCACCATTTAAAGCAAAATTACATACTCATTTCATGAGAAGATATAATATAGTTGAATACCAATTCTGTCAAAAGGTGTTAACATGGAGTTCTCAATTAAATATGACAAAATACGAAAAATAAGTCAGAACTAAAATATAGTGCGAGAAATATACTTAACAACGCATTTCAATCGAGCAGCTCACACACGGATTCATCAGTAAGAGCAAATATATGTGAGTCTACTGAGCACCATGCAACGAAACCAGTTGTTTTTTTATGAAAATAAAGTAAATATGGAATCATTTACCCCACCAAATATAATGGATGTGAGCAAAAAGCAGCCAGTATAAGATAAACATTTACAGTGCAATTAAAAGATTGCAATACACACAGGAAGCCGTAATTAGGAATGCAATGTGACGAAACCAACTTTTGTTTACTACAAAATTAAAACAAATGTCAAGGTCTTTAAGTCACTCAACAAGAAAACAATATGGGAAAGAACTGATTAAAGAGCATATTTATGGACTGTCTAGTACTGATAAACTTGCAGCACTGTAAGTGACCTGGCAGCGAGTCAGGGTTGTGTTACGGAAATCACTATATTATTTGCAACCCCTCCACCCCCCCACCCCTCCTTGTTGCACTGGCCAAGATCAAGCTTTAATATGGCATGCGCAAATCGTGTGCAGTGAGACTACTTGGCCAGTAGTCTATACCACCTGTATATCTAAGAATTTATTGCGTCGAGATCTGATAATTATTACAGTATTCACATTATTATTTTTAGCGATTTATTGCCATTTTAAGATGTGGCATTTAATCCACAAACAACTCAAGTCATATGCATCCTGAGCTCCATGAAAAGTTATATATATATATATATATATATATATATATATATATATATATATATATATATATATATATATGATCAAAAAGTCAGTATAAATTTGAAAACTGAATAAATCACGGAATAATGTAGATAAAGAGGTACAAATTGACACACATGTTTGGAATGACACGGGGTTTTATTAGAACAAAAAAAATACAAACGTTCAAACAATGTCCGACAGATGGCGCTTCATCTGATCAGAATAGCAATAATTAGCATAACAAAGTAAGGCAAAGCAAAGATGATGTTCTTTACACGAAATGCTCAATATGTCCACCATCATTCCTCAACAATAGCTGTAGTCGAGGAATAATGTTGTGAACAGCACTGTAAAGCATGCCCAGAGTTATGGTGAGGCATTGGCATCGGATGTTGTCTTTCAGCATCCCTAGAGATGTCGGTCGATCACGATACACTTGCGACTTCAGGTAACCCCAAAGCCAATAATCGCACGGACTGAGGTCTGGGGACCTGGGAGGCCAAGCATGACGAAAGTGGCGGCTGAGTACACGATCATCACCAAACGACGCGCGATAGAGATCTTTCACGCGTCTAGCAACACTTTTTTTTTTTGGTTCTGATAAAACCCCATGTCATTCCAAGCATATGTGTCAATTTTTACCTCTCTATCTACATTATTCCGTGGTTTATTAAGTTTTCAAATTTTTTACTGACTTTTTAATTACCCGATATATATATGGTAGAAGAGACTCTTTTTGTTACTGCCACAACACGACTCGAAAATTTCGAGGCTCGGCTCATACTTATATCTTAGTTGCCGTTATACATCAAAATTGATACTGGCTACCACCCGTTATAGACGAGGTCGCTGACGAACGACTGTATGGCGGCAGTTGGAGTCCTGGTGGTGAAAGAAATTTTCTTCAGCCGACTTGCAAGGCTTTCCAGTTGACGCCACAATGGATGGCTTGCGTGTCGATGATGACGAAAACACGACACTCCATCCATGAGCGGAGAAAATCTCCGACCCGGCCGGGAATTGCACCCAGCCCCACTGCATGGCACTCAGACGTACTGACCACTCAGCTAAGGGGGCAGACTGCAGCACAACCAGGAAACCACATACTCATTACAGTCACTTACACTCAGCAACTCTCAAATACCACGTGGAAAGGAACCATGGGGGGTGGGGGAAGAAAACCCGTTCCGATTACGTGCTTTACCAACGCTCCAGAGTCTACCAGCCAACAACGCCGCACGGCTCTTTCTTTCTTTTTTTGCTGGTTGCAGGGAAACTATTATTTAGTTCTTGTTATACCGTACCCTGTAATTATTTTAATGAGGTATGGAAAGGCCTGTTGGTGGTACCTTTCAGTAAATAAATAAATGCATAAATATTGTGCTTAGAATGCATTCTGAGGCATGGGATTTCTTTTTTGTACGAATGTGCATGATGTTAATATGTAGGTGTGATTAACCTGGGAAACAAGTGACTACGGTACCTCACACAGTTGGTAGTGTAGTAACCCGAATAGAACTGACCTATAATGTTCCTCCCTAAATGTGTGCGTATTCTGCGACACATGCGCAAAGGTAGTCCCGCTTTCTCTGTTCATCAGTACATGACTGTTGCTGTTGTAATTTGGTGTTTGTGTTACGCATGTATGGTAAGAATAGTTGTACAACTTGTGCATGAGTTTCAGAAACGACTGAATGCTGCATGACGTTTCAGCTAGAATACTACAAATGGAAACTGGGACTCTCGAGGAACTCGTTCTGCACGGCGTTCGTAGGCGGAGAGCGCGTTCTCACGCAGGTTGGTATAGTCAGGTAAAATAACTTGTGTAGCGTGTCATAACTGTCTCCTGTTTGCTTATTTATGTGTTGGACTGAGACAGAGATCTTCAACCATTTTCATATGCTTGCATCACAGTTAGCCTTACTCTTTAAATGTCACCCGAAAGCAACGCCTGCTGGAAAGTTTTGCTCTTATGTAAGAAAATGGTCATCTACGGAACGGTAATGAGTTTTAGGGTAGATGCAAGTAACAGGTTGATGCTTAATTAAGTAACATCCTTATTCCTTATAACACAATGTATTCTAAGTACATCGTTGGCTGTTAATCATCTGTCATTCTTTGTACAAAGTGTGGACAAAAAAATCTGATGTTTTTAATTAACAATAACTCACGTATTGTAAGTGGAGTCTCTGTAAAGGTGTAGGGCGTGTGCAGTTGGAGTGAAATGGGACCCCTGATACATCTACATACGACTGACAGGTGACCTGCACGTATACATCCTGTCTGATCACCTGCATCCATTCACGTCCAACGGACTTGGGCAGTTCCAGCAGGACAATGCTACACCCCACACGTCCAGAACTGCCACAGAGTGCATCCAGGAACACTCTTCTGAGTTGAAACCCTTCCGCTGGCCACCAAACTCCCCAGGCATGAACATTATTGAGCATATCTGGGATGCCTTGCAACGCGCTGTTCTGAAGAGTTCTCCATCCCCTCGTACTCTTACGGATTTATGGACAGCTCTGCAGGTGTCCATGCCCTCCAACGCTACTTCAGAGATTAGTCGAGGACTTGCCACGTCGTGTTGCGGCACTTCTGCGTGCTCGCAGGGACCCTACACGATATTAGGCAGGTGTACCAGCTTCTTTGACTCTTCAGTGTAGTAAACTGTTTACATACTGTTTTTCCATCCGTCTCGTTTTCATTTGACTGCCCCTTAGAGTCCCGATATCTGAGCCGCTGGCAACGGCTCCCGAAATAGGACGCAGTCGCCTCATTCGCAACTGAATGTGCTTCCAGTAAGATGGAGCAAGTACTCACATCATAATAAATTTTATGATAGACTAATTTCTCACAATGGTAACATTGCTTTGCCCCTCGTCCTTCCCGATCTCAGTATACTTTCTGTTTTCTGTGGGCAGTGAGCTGATACCGTAAATCGTGGTATGCGTACACAAATCACGTAGACTGCATTGTACATCGTACTTGAAATGTGTACTGCAAAAGTGGACTCCCCTTTTGTGACTTCATTTCCAAGTCCTAAGACTTCGTCAAACAGATTTATTTCTATGTGTCTGAAATTACGTATGTACCGCAACATGATGCGTTAATAAACACGTTAAAATGCTGTGTAAACTGCGAAGTATTACTAATTAAAACCATCAGATCTTTTTGCCATACCCCACATTTGGCGAATCGTAAAACAGGGAGCACAACTTGTGAATTAAGAAATATCGAGTATGAAATGGTACAAAGGAATTCCGCTGTCATAATTTTCGTAGGTCCGACACAAATTTAAGCGGGTGGTCTGCATTCCATGTTCCACTCGCGGTAGGCTGTTACGTGTTCTTAAGAGGAAAGTCACAGATGCGCCGAAGGTGTGACGCTGTGGAGTCGTCCACACAGCCACGAACCGTCCGTGTCAGCTAAATACAGGGAAACAAATTGGTACTTGCTCAGTCCTGCAGGTAACGCGCGCAGACGAGACAGAAGAACTTCATTTCACTAGCGTAGTAATCAGTGAAAAATGCTACTATCGGAGCACAAAAAATGCGATTTTTTTCTGTCTATTTAAAAGACTCTGACTGAAAAGCGGGGTACCAGCTGCCTCGTTCTGCTTTGCTCAGCACCTTTAAAAAATTTTCCAAAAATTTTGGCATGCGAACATATTTGTGCTTGTTTTAACATGCAACTCACCTCAAAAACCCACAAACACCCCTAACTGTAACACCCACTAGTTCATCAATGTAAGTTGCTCATATCCATCCACTTTCAGTTGTCCTTTCTCAGTCACTCATTCAGCCGAATTCATTGTCATTATCTCCATGTGTGTCTGCCTGTGTGTCTGTCATTGTCTCCTTTGTGACAGCTACAGTCCCCTTCGTTTTGTTCTGCTACTACAGTGTCTCTCACACTCACTGCCTTCCTCCTGCTCTCTCTTCCTGCTGATATATCATTCCTTCCTTCCTGCCGCTACTGTATCTTCTCATTGTCACTATTTCTTTCTTCATTGTTGTCATTGTCGTGTACCCTGTGTCTCACACGTTTCCATTTTCTCTTTATTCCTTCTCTCCCTCCCCCCTCCTCCCCCCCCCACCCTCACGCCTGGCACTGTCTCCTTCACTTTTTTCATAGCACTGTTCTGTCACTGTCAACTATGTTCCACTGCCACTGTGTCCCTCTCTTTGTCTCACACTGCCATTGTCTCCCTCCTTTCTATAACACAACCTCGGTCTGTTATCTTCCAGTATTTATTACTTTGCCACTATCACTGTTTTATTTCCCACCATAACAAACCGCGAATATGTTTGCATGCCAAAGTTTTTGGCAAATTTTTAAAGAATTTGAGGAAGGTACAATGAGGTAGCTGATACCGCACTTTCCAGTAGAAGTCTTTTACATAAGATTCCGGTAGGAGCATTTTTCCATTGGTTCCCTTCTTTTCACTGCTGCACCAGGACATTTAACTCATATGGAAAAAAATGTATTGGTCAGTAAAATTTAGGTAGTTTACTTATATGAAACCGAAATAACGCAAAACTATTTTCATACCTCAGACCAGATTTTACACTTGCGTTGCACTGATTTGGGGGAGCGGACCAAACAGCGAGGTCATCGGTCCCATCGGGATAGGGAAGGATATTGAAAGTGGTCGGCCGTGTCCTTTCAAAGGAACCATCCCAGCATTTGCCTGGAGCGATTTAGAGAAATAACGGAAAACCTAAATCACAATGGCCGGCGCGGGTTTGAACTGTCGTTCTGCCGAATTGGAGTCCAGTATGCTAACCACTGCGCCACCTCGCTCGGTCCAGATTTTACATGAGAACAAGTTTTGCATGTGTTTCAATACTACAAGATGGTGGTTCTCGTATGACAACGGAGATACTTTACAGCATATTTCTCCGTCCTTCGTCAATTTATAGACTACATTTTTGCCTCACGCTGTATTTTACTTTCAAACTCTGACTATTGAAATCCGATAAAAATAGCAAGAAAATTATGGAGATTGTTCGAGATCAGGATCTCGGGAATATATCGTAAAAATTTCATCCATTTTCTGTACGTAGCCGTCTTTTGGTCCTCTGGTGATGGCGAAAATATAGTAAAAAACCCTTTTTTGGGATTTTACGAGGAACCAACCACGAAATAATGGTGCCGCCAATATAACACGAGTTATGAGCACCGAAACATCACATTTTTATGCGCGGTGTTTTGGAAAATACTGGATACTCATGCCGTCGCATGCAAACCGATTGCATTGTTCAGCAGAGTATTTTCAAGTGTTAGACTGTCTTCTATTCTACCGATAAGCTCTCCAAAAGAACGAATAGACATACGAAAATAATTATAAAATGTTTTTAAGCAACTGGGAATACAGAGTGACGTTAGGATGCACCCGAAAACTTCCCTCGAGCGTGAATTTCTCTTCTTATATATCAGATAGATTTGAATGGCTTTTAAATGCAGCGAGATCGTCTCTATACGTGCGGTCAAACAGCACGATGTGCTAGAGCACAGAGTACAGGGCACAGAACGCCGCAGTCGCTCGACTGCACACAGGCATGCGCACCCACCCGACTGTGAAAACCATCAATGTGAGTCTGTCAACTGCTCGGGGAACGCAGAGCATGGACCATCTGCGTAAGTGTGTAACGGGCCTTCGAGCAGCAAAGGCAGCAGGGACGACTTAACCATTTGTCCTGTCTCTCAGTAAAACGTTAAGTAGATTCGGATAGAAAGGGCAGCTGTAACTCGAGCCATGCTCTATTTTCAACAATTCAATTACGCTTTCGATTTCTCGGAACAGTTAGGTATGAGTGTTCATTCATTTTCCGGAAAGTATTTTCTGCTGATTTCCTAACAAAGCACAATTAGCTAAATGCGGTCACCACGCCACGATTAGCTTGTTTATAAATTCCATATGGGAAAATTCACAAAATAATGAAAGATAGGAAGACGTATCCTTTTAAAAAGGCATTAGGTTTGTTGCAGCTACACAGGTGTGTCTAAAAGCACTGTGACCGCTGTCCACCGAGAGACTGAGTAGCGCTTCGTGGCGTTACAGGCATGTGACGCTGTAAGGGAAGTATATATATGGAGAAGATACGAAAGTAGTATCGTTCTAGAGATCATATAGGCCATCCATTGACATAAGCGACTTTGAGAAAGGGCAGGTTAGTATTGACCCACTCTTGGGAACGAGTATCGCGGAAACAGCGAAGCTGATCACGTGTTTTCGTGCTACCGTCGTGAGCATCTATGGAGAGCGGTTGAAGGACGGTGGAACCAGTGGTAGACAAGGTGTTGGACCCCTCGTCACAGAATATGATGGTTGAATGCTTGCCACCGATCGTGGTGGCGCTGTGGTCAGAACACTGGATTTGCATTTGAACCGTCGGGTTCAAATCCCCGTCCGACCATCCAGATTTAGGTTTCCCGTGATTTACTTAATCACTCAAGGCAAATGCCGGGATGAATCTTTTGAAAGGGAAAGACCGATTTCCTTCCTCATCCTTCCGTACTCCGAACTTTTGCTCCGTCTCTAATGACCTAGCTGTCGACGGGACGTTAAACTCTAATCTCTTTCTCCTGTTCCTCTCGGAAGCTTCCCCGCTCTGTAAAGCAGGATACGCGGCGACCAGTGACAGGTGTGACGACAGAGTACCATACTGGTGCAGACAAGTGTTCTCGGAGCACGCTAGTCAGTTCACATTCTTGAAATACAACTTCTCAGCAGACAACTCCTACGTATTCCCATGTTCAGTCAACATCGCCGTCAGTTACGACTGCAATGGGCACAGTGTTATCGAGATTGGACCGTGAATCAATGGAAACGTGTCACCTGGTAGGATATAACATCTTGATGTCTTGAAACCCCTCCTTGTTTCCAAGCGTCAGGCAACTATCAACTGCCACTTAGACCACTGCAATGCCACCCTCACGCATCTAAGTAAAGCAAAGGCAGTTGTTCAGAATATAATTGGTAACTGCGTTAATACATACTGGAAGAAACTTGGTGCAAGTACACAGACATGTGTCGACGGTAGAAACATTAGGTGGAGTGTGTTCGGGCGTCAAACGAGGCACTGAGCCCAACCTAAAAAGCCTGTCCCATTCAGAAGATCGTTGAAATTGTCGCCACAGATTGTAATCGACAATAGAAACGATGGGTGGAAACACTATTCCAGTCCCTACTCATCCGCTCAACTGCCGCCAACTTGCCACGAGCTAAATGCCATGCCTATTAAGGATGAGTTTCAGAGAGCTGTCGCGTGGCTTAAATGCAGGAAATGCCCTAGCAAAGCAACGTCCCAACATAACTTTTCAAACTGATACAACTCCTCCCAGCGCTGCACAACCTTTTATTTAAATGTTGGACTGTGGTTACTGTGCTTCAGGATATACATGATGCCAACACCGTCACTCTACACAAAGGTAGAGGCGATCACAGTGATTGCAACTGCTACCTTGGAATTTCACTCCTGAGTATCGTTGGGAAAGCACTTGCCCATGTTCTGGAGGGCAGGCTGGAGAAATTTGCCCAGTCCCTGAGTCTCAATGTAAGTTTCGAACCCAGCAATCTACTACTGATATGATCTTCACACTCCAACACATGCAGGAAAAATGCTGTGAACAGAAGGAGCCATTGTTCATTGTTTTTATCAACTTACAGAAGGCATTTGACGCAGTCAGCAGGGAACTGTATACTTCACTAGTGAAGATAAGGTCTACTCCAAGACTCCTGAACATGATCAGGGCTTTTCACAAAGATATGAGTGGTGCTGCGATATTTGGATGCAACACAACAGACCCTTTTCCTGTGCAGAGAGAAGCTCGCAAGGCTGTGTACTGGCCCCTACCTTGTTTGATACATTGTTCTCGTTACTTTTTTTTTTTCAATGTCGCTTTCATCGAATCATCGAAACAACCATGGGCACCCATCTACATTCTAGAGCTGACGAGAAACTGTACAACATCTCCTTATCAGATCCAAGCGCTATCGTGAGGACTTCCTTGTAAGTAACCTTTTTTTCGCTGTGTTGCGGCATTCATAGCACATTTTCAAGACGTCTTTCCGAGGCTCGTGGCCGAATCTGCTGCTGCGTGCAAGGGCTTCCCCCTGTCTGTGAATGTATAGGAGCCTGTAATTATGGTGCAAGGATACACAAATATGCCTGACATAAGATTAGATGGCTCCTTATTGAATATAGTAGACGAATTCTGCAATCTCTGATCCGTTGTGTCAGAAGAGCTTTCTCTAGACGACGAACACGTTTGGGAAGTTCCGTACAAGAGTGCGGTGACCGCAAAAACGCTCGTCTTTCAAGCACGCGTACTGGGCACCGTCTTGTATGGTGTTGAGACGCGGACATCATACGGCAAAAAAGAACGTAAGCTCAGCACCTCTCACCTGCGGTGCTTACAAAACATTCTAGGCATAACGTGGAATAAATGTGACGGTCCTAATGCTGCGAATCTACCAAACATCTCTGCCACTCTCAAGAGGAACGTCGCCTGTGATGGCTATGACAGCTACATCGTATGGACCACTCCCGTCTTCCCCGACGCACACTGCTTAGTGAGATATCACATGCCAAGAGACCCCTTGCTTTGCGCTTTAAAGATTGCCTCAAACGTTATATAAACGCATTTAATATTGACAGTGACATATGGGAGAAGCTTGTCAAAGACCGCAGCAGATGTAGGAAAATGATTAAGGATGGGAGCAAGTTCCACTATGGTATAACGCTCAACAATTTAACGGCAAAATGAGCACGTAGACAAGTGCCTCCAACGAACCACTCTTTTGGTGTGGTATACACTTACCCCACCTGTGGGCGCCAAGTGGACTCTCGTATTAGACTCTTGAGTCACCAAAGAAGGTGCCTGCATTGTGTTACGTGAATGTTCCTTTGGGAAGTACAGGCAATTGATAAATGGATGCATAAAGTTTCTTGTTTTATAAGGTATATGGTGAAATCTGTATACACCGTCATGGGAGGGAACGGCTGCTCGAAACATTCATCGCGTTACGAACGCAGTCCGGGTGGGAGCATTGTTACGCTACGAGAGTTATTCATCTGGGCTTCCAAGGGGCCTGTCACAGTAATGAAGGCACCATGACAGCTGCGGACTACGTGAATATTCCAAGTATTGCAGACTATCGGCATCCCTTCATACTAGCTGTCTTACCCTACGGCAATGGCATGTTCCAGAAAGGTACCTGTTCGAATCGTGCTACAGTCAATTTAGTACGAAGGTGAGTCAAATGAAAACCTTAAATATTTTTTAAATATTATTTATCGTGCAGAAGTGGTACAAAGCTGTATACTTTTCAACATAATCCCCCCCACGCTCAACGCAAGTCCTCAGCGCTTACAAAGTGCATAAATTCCTTCAGAAAAGAATTCTTTTGGTAGTCTGCGAAACCACTCATGCACCGTGTGGCGTACCTCTTCATCAGAACGGAATTTCTTTCCTCCCTTTGCGTCTTTGAGTGGTCCAAACATATGGAAATCACTTGGGGCAAGGCCTGGTGAGTATGGTGGATGAGGAAGGTACTCAAAATGCAGGTCTGTGATTGTTGCAACTTTTGTACGGGTAGTGTGGGGCCTTGCATTGTCATGTTCCAAAAGGACACCTGCTTACAACAATCCATGTCGCTTTGATTTGATTGCAGGTCGCAGATGACTTTTTAGGAGATCTGTGTATGATGTACTGGTGACAGTGGTCCCTCTAGGCATGTAATGCTCCAAAATGACGCCTTTTTCGTCCCAAAAGAGAGTCAGCATAACCTTCCGTGTTGATGGTTCTGTTCGAAATTTCTTTGGTTTTGGTGATTATGAATGGCGCCATTCCTTGCTCGCTCTCTTCGTTTCCGGTTGGTGGAAGTGAACCCTGGTTTCGTCCCCAGTAGCGATTCTTGCAAGGAAGCCATCACCTTCTCATTCAAAGGACCGAAGAAGTTCTTCACAAGCATCAACACGTCGTTCTCTCATTTCAGGAGTCAGGTGCCGTGGCACCCATCTTGCAGACACTTTGTGAAACTGGAGCACATCGTGCACAATGTGGTGTGCTGACCCATGCTGCAATGTCATTCAGTGTCACTCGGCCGTTTTCCTTCACTATGGCTTCAACTGCGGCAATGTCCTGTGGAGTCACAACTGGTTGTGCCTGACCTGCACGAGGAGCATCTTCCACTGAAGTCACACTATTTGCGAACTTCCTACTCCATTCGTAGACTTTCTGCTGTGACAAACATGCATCACCGTACTGAACTTTCATTCGTCGATAAATTTCAATAGGTTTCACACCTTCAATAGGCAAAAAACGAATAACAGAACACTGTTCTTTCCTGGTGCAAGTCGCAAGTGGGGCGGCCATCATTATGCTGTTACTGCGACGGTATGTGTGCATCTTCACTATGCTGCCCCCTACACGCCATTCTGCACGCTGTTCGTAGCACGCTTACCAACTTACAGGATAAAAGCGCGAAATTTCGAATTGTTATTACAAATTTAAGGTTTTCATTTGACTCACCCTCCTAACATGATAGCGGACTCACAGTGAAGTCTTCGTCAGCAAAGTTTGCCTGATGTGAACCCTATGCAACACATCTGGAATTCTATCGGGGATCAGTTTTCTCCTACAAATTCCCTTAAGTTACGGGATGCCTCGAGCTCTGACTAGACAGCTGGTGCTGCATATCTCCAGAAAACTACTAAGAACTTGTCGTACCATGCAAAACTGCTTTCTGTTTTGTTCAAAAGGTAGACTTACATGCATTTAAATCATTTGTTATAATTGTTTTGGCTCAGTGGTGTATTTCGGGGTCGGAGTGTAGCTGTGGTAGAACCTATAAACAGAAATATATTGCAGTAAGAAGGACAGTCACGACTAGAAGGTAGGAGTGTAGCGCGAAAACTTTTTCTCACGTGCAGCTGTTTTGTTCAGTGCCATGATGGACGTAACGCCTGGCCTGCTACCCGCCTGACGCCGCCGTGTTCCGCAGGCGCCGCCGCGCAAGGCGAGCAGCTGGGAGGAGGGGGCGGCGCTGCAGCGGCGGCGCTCTGTGATGCTGATGACGGCCGCTGCGGGCGCTGCCAGCGCGGCGTCGGGCGTCAACAACTCCAACCCGGGCGTCGCGGCGGCGCTGCTCGCCGCCGGCGTCGACCCCATAGACAAGCGCGACCTGCGCTACTACTTCCAGCACCCCTACCCGCGCCTCTTCGTCACTTACTTCGTCATCTTCTGCAACTTTCTCATCTTCGCCGAGGACCCCATTTCTCATAGCCACACTGGTGAGTACTGAATAGCCGATACTACCATCGTGAATTCTTCCCTAAAGTAATGTGTACATAGTGTTGTTCATTCAGAGAATGGAAGAGTTATTCAGGTTCACAATGGTAACTTACAAAGTCATTTACCTCGAAAAATGGGATCCCCCAAGGGTCCGTCCTAGCACCCCTACTTTTCAATCTGTACACCAGTGACATGCTAGCGAAAAGTTTTGCTGTGCCAATGGCCTTGCCATAGCTGTACCAACCAGCACACTTGAGGAAGAAGAAGCTATGTTATCTAGAGACTTAGAAACTCTCAACACATACTACAAAGCATGGGGACTCTAGCCAAATGCAGCAAAGACAGAAGTCTGCGCATTCCATCTAAACAACAGAATTGCGAACCAGCAGTTGAATCTGAGCTTCTACCAACAAAAGGTTAGATATAATTTCCGGACTACATACCTTGGTGTCACACTAGATCGGTCTCTGAAGTATAAAAAAAACCACTCCGTCTACAGGCCTCAAGTGGCCCATCGGGACCATCCGACCGGCGTGTCATCCTGAGAGGAGGATGTGGATAGGAGGGGCGTGGGGTCAGCACACCGCTCTCCTGGTCGTTATGATGTTATTCTAGACCGAAGCCGCTACTATTCGGTCGAGTAGCTCCTCAATTGGCATCACGAGGCTGAGTGCGTCCCGAAAAATGGCAACAGCGCATGGCACCCTGGATGGTGACCCATCCAAGCGCCGACCACGCCAGACAGCGCTTAACGTCGGTGATCTCACGGGAACCAGTGGAGCCACTGCGGAAAGGCCGTTGCCTCTGAAGTATAAAAACACTAGGAAAAAAAACAAGCCATAAACTAAAGAACCGAAACAACATCGTAAAGAAACTAGCTGGTACAACGTGAGGTGCCGTCGCATCGACTCTACATACTACAGTAGTCACGCGGGTGTACCCAGTTGCAGCCGCGCGGGATTAGCCGAGCGGTCTCGGGCGCTGCAGTCATGGACTTTGCGGCTGGTCCCGGCGGAGGTTCGAGTCCTCCCTCAGGCATGGCTGTATGTGTTTGTCGTTAAGATAATTTAGGTTAAGTAGTGTGTAAGCTTAGGGACTCGTGACCTTAGCAATGAAGTCCCATAAGATTTCACACACATTTGAACATTTTGTACCCAGTTGCCGAATACTGTGCTCCATTGTGGCAACATAGTGCCCACACGAGGAAGCAGGATGTACACCTGAACGAGTCAATGAGGATTATTACGGGCACATTAAAATCCACCCCGATCCCCTGGCTGCACACTATCAGCAACATCCCACCACCTGAATTACGACGCCAGAAAGCAGTCAATCTAGAATGGAGGAAACTACATCAACCCGACTACCCACAAGACCTCCCAGTTTGTACAGTCGTAAACAACCCTCCCCCAAACCGCTTAAAATCTCGCAATCCACTGTGGCATAATGAAAGGAACGATAATAAGTTCGACATTAAATAAGAGTGGCGCAAGAGGTGGAATGCTGCAGAATAGCACATCAAGGTGTCCAAGACCCAACTGCAAGCCTACCAGGATTTCATCTGCAGAGAAGTGAGTGGACAACATATTGTTGGAGACTATCCTCAGAGGAAGTATCCTGCACCGTATAGCGACTTTATTAATGCTGCTCCATCTGCTGTTAGTTGGCTTCAATCATTAGATATTGAACTATGATTAAATGTATCTATCTTTTTTAAACTTGCAATTATATCAGTTAAAGAAGTCAGTGATGTTAAGTTAGAAAATTTTCACAATTTAAAAATGTGTATAAAATTTGCGCCAAAAAGTAAAACTAAACTATATGTAAATACTTAACTAGATATATATGTAAAATTAAAGTTTGTGTACCCATCAATGTTTGCTGTTGTTGCCATACGATAAATAAATAAAAATAGCTTAAGCAGCAGTTCCATAAGTGACCCGAATGAAGTGAATAACAACTAAGCATTCCTCAAATGCACTGCTCGCCATTAAAATTGCAGCACCATGAAATCGGCTTGCGACAAAAATTAAACTGGCATTCGGTTACGCAAATGGTTAGAATTTCATCCAGCTACGAGGCGTTTTTTTAAGTAAGGTCCGTTTGAACGTAAGTACACAACGAAAGGTTATTTCAAAAAAGTAAATTTATTTTCAGAAAGTTCATACTTCACTGTATTTTTCAACATAGTTGCCTAGTTTGTTCAAACACGTATCATACATCTCAACCAATTTTAAAATACCCTCTCCATAAAAACTTGCCGCGTGCTCCGATAATCAAGAGTTCACTGCCGTTTTCACGTCGACGTCATCATTGTAATGGTTGCCACTGAGATGGAGGAACGGATGGTAATCGCTCGACGCAAGATCAGGACTGTAGGGTGGGTGGTCTAAAACTTCCCAGCCAAAACTGGCCAATAAATCGCCTGACCAGCAGCGTGAGGTCTTGCATTGTCATAGAGAAAGACAATTCCCTTTGTCAGCATGCCGCGTCTTTTGTTTGAATCGCTCTGCAATTGGCGGTATGCTTCTGCATTGATAGTGATTCCTCGTTGCATGAAGTAGACCAACAAAACACCATGCCTATCCCAAAACACCGACGCCATGATTTTGCGCTGGGGCAGAGTCTATTTGGCCTTCACCTTTATAGGCGAATGTCTGTGTCTCTATTCCATGCTCTGTTGCTTCGATTCTGGCGTGATATGCGAAACCCATGTTTCGCTCCAGTTACGATTTGACTCAAGAAGCCGTCACCTTCTTCGTGATAACGAGTCGAGAACTCCATCCCACACTCAAATCTTTGGTTTTTGTGGTCCTCTGTCAGGAGTTTCGGTACCCAATGAGAGCACAGTTTGCTAAACTTTATGTGTTCAGAAACAATGTTGTGAAGCACTGATCACGACACGTCAGGAAATTCGTTTGAGAGACCTGTTATTGGAAAGGGCCTGTTCTCATGAATCCTCGCTTCAACTGAAGCCACCAAATAATCTGTAATCAAAGAAGGGCGACCGGAGTGGTCCTCGTCATGGACGTTGTCACGGCCATCTTTGAATTATCGTACCCACTTTCGCACTTTGCTTTCACTCATAACAGTATCACTGTAAACTCTGAAAAATCTGTCGATCAATTTCTGCAGCAGACAAGTTCCTTGCTGTCAAAAACCGTATCACTGGGCGAACCTCACACGCAGCGGGCGAGTTGGTAGTCTTAAACATTTTGAAAGCATAGAACAGAAACGTACAGGTTAGCTACAGAGCTGAAACTGAGCACAGTTGCTCCCGAGGCATGCCGGTACACGTCGCACGCGCACGTTGCGGTATGCGCGCGAACTACTAGCATCTACAGTAAAACGGAACTTACTAAGAAAAGACGCCTCGTACAAAATTACGAGGAGCGTTCAGTTAGTAATGCAACACATTTTTCTCGGCCAATTTCGGTTAAAAAAAAAAAACTGAATTTGTTGTAGGACATCGTGGAATATCCCTGCTACAGCCCCTGTAGTTTGATGAAGTTCCAACAGGTGGCGACGCTATACGTAGCCTTCAGCTAGCAGAGTACTGTCACGTCAGTGCATTTTGGCGGAAAACCAGTGCATCGCAGATATTCATAGGCGCTCTAAGAGTGTCTCCGAAGACCTGGCAGTGAACAAGAGCATCGTGAGTTCCTGGGTTAGACGTCTGTCGTGGGCAAGGCGTCTGTCGTCATGGCAAGAAGGTCGCGCAAACCTGACCTATCTCCCGCGTACCGGCCGGCCGCACACAGCTTTGACTCCTGTAGTACTGGAACGTGCGGACTCTCAGATTCGGGGTTATCGGCAGATCACAACCAAACACATTGCTGCTTAGCTGAACGTCTCTGTTGGTAATGCTGGCACACTCATCCACCAGTCAAGGTTCTCAAGTGGTGTGTGCCCACTGGATTCCCTGCCGCGTAACAGATGACGACAAAGAGCAACGAAGGACCGTAAAGGATGTACTCCGCGTGAAGCAGGATGTGGATATGAGAAGGTTACCGGTGCAGCAAGACGTTGGCTTCAAAATCGACCTGTAGAATGGTACCACACGGGCATACCGGCCCTCCAATAAGGTAGCGTAAAGCCGTCGTGTTGAACGGAGATTAGTAGCCATAAGAGTAGGGAATAATACGGTGTATTGGGCTCCCGAATAAAACCAGCCTGCTTTCAGAAAAGAAATGTGTTGCTTTACTTCTTGGAAGCCCCTCGTACGTTGTATACTTTGTGCTTAAGGAAAGATTATATACCGAGTTTCTCATTTTGAATGTCGGTTGATTCAAGAGCGACTGCATTGTGGCCTGTCATGAATGCAGTTTATCGTTCCGCGAAATTCCTGCTCGCGTTGCTCGGTGACCCCATGATTTCCATGCGAATATGGATCGATGGATTCAGACCAGCCTTCTCAGTGCCACGGATCTCAATGGTACCACGTGAACAGCGCCCTGGAGGACAGATTGAAACATCCCCTTAGAAAAATTATGAATGTGCTGGTAAACGTCTACGTTATTTGATTTTCAAACAGCTGAGCAAAACTGAACGTTCTCAGACATTTCTCTCTTTACTTATTCTGATCAACACTAAACTGACACACAATATTTTTAGCGCAACACAATCTGACTTTCAATAATCCCTACAAAAGAATGGCCCTAACTAACAATAACCTATACTTTTAATGAATCACTTACCTAAAAAAAATGGTTCAAATGGCTCTGAGCACTATGGGACTTAACTGCTTAGGTCATCAGTCCCCTAGAACTTAGAACTACTTAAACCCAACTAACCTAAGGACGTCACACACATCCATGCCCGAGGCAGGGTTCGAACCTGCGACCGTCGCGGTCGCGCGGTTCCAGACTGTAGCGGCTAGAACCGCTCGGCCACCCCGGCCGGCTTATCACTTACCTCACAAAAATCTTCGTTACTCGAACTACTGCAATACAGCGAGCGCCAATACTGCCAGCTAAATGAACGATTCAAACTACTGAAGGCACTAACTACTGACAGGCATAGTTAGCAAATGAAAGATTTTGATGGAGAACAAACAATGTAATGCTGGCACACTCATCCACCAGTCAAGGTTCTCAAGTGGTGTGTGCCCACTGGATTCCCTGCCGCGTAACAGATGACGACAAAGAGCAACGAAGGACCGTAAAGGATGTACTCCGCGTGAAGCAGGATGTGGATATGAGGAGGTTACCGGTGCAGCAAGACTGGTAATCTGGATGGCAGGGGTAACACTTTTGATGTGTAAGACCATTCGCTGTGTCCTATCTTCGAGGTCTGTGTTACGCATCATGGTGTACATCCAGTCTTACAAATCCCCTTTTTTCTGACGGACACACGTCCAGATCGTCCGTTCTCAAAACTCTGCCATCTCTCTCCCCACATCCACCACTGCTGGCGCGGCTCACCTCCAACTGCGCAACGCTACGCGCTGTGAACAGCCAACTGCCCAACACTACAATAGCGAATATTCCAACAATACCAACCAGCCATAGATTGCACCCAGCACAGTCAGTGATTTTCGAGCGTTACGTGGCGTTACCAACATACAAACCTAAACAGCCTACTTACAACGTATATTGTTCGCTAGACCGACAGAATCGTACAAACACGTAAAATTCCTGGAATCAGGAAATGCTGCCGTTTGCAGCAAGACAAGTCAGGAGTTCCACGGAATACCAGCACGGCAGCAGAGAGACGAACCGACAGTAGTGGGCCCAACGACAGCGCTCTACACAGGAGGGGCACCATGTCGTCTATTCAGACGAGTCGCACTTCTGCATGCAGCATCATGGTGTACTTTCCCGTTTGTGGAGGCTCTTTAGCAACATTGCCAGGTTGTATTTATCACATCAAACGAGGCCAGCACCAGGCTCGAAGGTATGGGACGCCATTGGGTACACATCCCGATTACCTCTGTTTTGCATGACTGGTAATCTGGATGGCAGGGGTAACACTTTTGATGTGTAAGACCATTCGCTGTGTCCTATCTTCGAGGTCTGTGTTACGCTATCTTTCAAGAAGACCTAATTCGATACTAAGGGTGTTCGATTGTTGGCTTGTCCAGCACTCCTCCCATATCTCTTGCCCACTGCGAACATCTGGTCTACGATTACTGAGAAACTGTCATGTTACCAGTTTCTTTAAACACTGCGACTAATATCTGAAAAAGAACTGAAGTATCCTAGATGACTTTCCTGTATCTGTCATATAAGCCCAATTGACCACGTGCTCAGGCAGCTTAGAGCTACTGTTGTCGCCAGCTCTATTTACTAAATTCCGCACCTCAAATATTTCCCAAGTCACCTATAAATTTCATCGTGTGTGTTTCCTACTATGCTGTATACGAAAACATATTAAAATTTCACTGTTTACTGTTTTTCCTGGAATTGTAAATTTAGTGTAAGGCCGTATAGAACGACTTCTTTTACTATTAAACTGACAAAGGACGCGATTGCAAATCACAAATGATTCTGTCTGAGGATTTCAATCTGAACAGTCTCTGAAACATCATCATTACACTCAGCAAGTGTTTCCTACCCATGAGATGCATCCTAAAACACTACATTTTCTTGCGGTACCTCTATGTGTTTTTTCCAGCTGAGTTTAAAATAATCGTCCTTAGTTGACGTACACTTGCCCACATATTGACAGACTAAAGCTGTGTTCCAAGCTGCACTCGGACATGGATCATTGCCTTCCACGGGCACTGCTCTTACCTACCCAGATACACCAAACAGTTCTGCCAATATGACTTTCCTAGAAAGAATTTTCTATCTGCGGCAGAAAGACTGCTAGAAGTGAAGCTGTGCGGGCAGGTTGCGAGTCATGCTTGGATAACTCGGTCGGTAGAACACTTGCCAAAGGGAGGCACAGGTCGCATGTTCGAGTCCCGATCCAGTGAACAGTTTCAGTCAGCCGGGAAGTTTCATCTCTTTTCTACTTTCGAATCCTGTTGCAGCACACCATTTTAATTCTTCAGGAAGTTCAAAATTAATGCATACTCGACTGCGGAGTGAAAGATACATTCTGCAGGCAATTTTCTGGAGTACTGCAGAACAAAAAATTGCATTTTTTGTTTATTTTACACCAAATATCCGCATAGGCTGCAGTAAGTCAGCATTTGATATCATCTCCTGAAGAAAAGAAGGAAAATCAAGGTTCAACACCTCGTCAACCATGTGGTCATCAGAAACGGGCGACAGCTTGTTTTAGGGGAAAGACTGGGTAGGAAATCGACCATGCTCTTTCATATGAATCATCCCGCCATAGAATCCAAATGATTTTAATGAAACCATAGAAAATCTAAATCTTGATCACTAGATAGTTGTTGAACTACCATCCTCTCACATACTACTCGAATGTCTTGCCACAGCACCAAAACGCATGGCCTCGTGTCCCTACGTCGATATAACTTCTGTCACCAAGAATCCGATGAAATATCTCGTCACTTTTCGCCCAGTCTAGGAAATAATTATTCAGGGCATGCTATAGAACATTATCTGTTTCGAGCTCTGCAAGAATAATGCTGTTACTCGCCTAAGATATAGTGTTCCATGAGACTGTCGCCGGCCATCTTGTATCACTCCGTGGGCTCTCTGACGTTCTACTCCAAGAAAACAATAAGAATTGTTTACCAGCTGGCCTAGATACCACATCAATAGTGGTTCTGTCACGTGGACGACGCTCGTACAGTGCAGTGACGATATTGCAGCAGAATTAGTTAACATTCTTCAATGTGCTTCAGAAGCAACATGTGAAAGTCTGGGCCAAGGATTGGATTTTCCACCTGCTGCGAGTAGAAGCATCTCTGTTAGCTAGCGAGGAATAGCCCTGGCCCGATCCAACTTCACAGTCAGTGTTCCCTCATACATACCGAAGTATTATACACTTCGGTTTCCCTATTACGGGAATAGTACCGTTGGAAAGGAACGGGAGCAGAGACATTTGAGAACTTTAGGTACCCCAAAAGTCGTGCGTGGATAGCCCAATGGCATGCTAGTTGTTCCAGAAAGCCGCGAAATAGATGTTAGAGATCTTGACCTGGCGCAGGTTTTCATGTGCACAATCAGAGCGTATCGATGTGATTGCTAGTATAGGCCCTGAACTAAATCTTTAATCCAATCCCTCATATAGGTACAAGAGGCAAAGCTCCATTGCAATTTAGATAATTCTGCTATCACCGTCCCTGTAAAAATAACGACTACTGTATTTAAGAATTGAACGTGTAGCGCTGTTAAATACCTTTAACATCATTGCTGGAGTATGTTTATACGCTAACTTTATGGATCGCCATGTGCACTTTGTTAGAAAACAGCTCATGAACTGCACTCCTTATTTTGCAAATATGAAAAATTTTTGCAGTAGTATTTGAACAGAGTCTGCTATTGTAACTAACCTATCACTCTATTATCATATTACCCATTTCCAGAGAGGTCACTTAGAGTTCAAGACGTCGCCAAACACACCCTTTCGTTATTCCAACAACTCCCAGAAAACGCAATCCCAAATGTAGATCCTTGAATATAATGTCATGGCATTAGGAACTCTCACAAGGATCTCAGTTCCTACATTCTTAATTACATTTAGTTCTTCCTCATAGCACAAGCATGTCTGCACTGCAAGCTTTCGACCATGGAATAACCTGACCCTTAACATCAGCTGCCACACTTACCCTGACATACCACAATCTCCAGTCGTTGTTATTCAAAGTTTCGAACCGTTGTAATTCTCATTCCACTTCACTCTCTCTCTGTCCCCTTCTCTCTCCTCTCTTTCTTTCTCGTTTCCCATTCTCTTTTTCTTGTCGTAAGTTTTGTTTTTGCATTACAGTTATTACAATATGAGTGAATGTTGTCAGATTTATCATTAAGGGTAACCGTGATGTAGCACTGTTTTTACTCACTGTGTTCTTGGAAACTGCGTCCCGGCGAGCACTGAGATGTGCTTAAAATTTCTAGATCAAACACGCTGAAAATTATGAGTTACGTGGTATAGATTATCAGAAGCGACATTTAGCTGCACCCATATAGCCCAACACATCAAATAATTGAGGACGAAAGAAGCACCCACATTTTGACAACTACTCGATCAGTTTCTGTCAGAGAATTTCCGATAAGAAAGTTTGGACAGCAGAGCAGTGGGTATTCAACTGATAAAGATACATCTGAATAAGAAAATATTTTTCGGCGAAGAAACTTAATACCGTATTTGACAGCCTGCCATAATTATACAGGGTGAGTGACTAACTATTGCCACAGAGAATAACTCTGAAAGTATGATAGTAGCTGAAAAGCTTGTGGGACAAAAGATGCATGAGACAACGCAGGCCATAATATGTTGGTTTTTTGTTGCTAGGTGGGTTCGCTTCAGAGATATGAAGATCAACTTTGTTTTTTTAAATGGGATGCTATAGTTTGGTACTAATTTTCTGATAGTGGCTATCGACACAAATCCACTGATGTACAACAGTAAGGTCTTTCAAGATCAACGAAGGACACACAGGTGGCATGAATGTCCATTTACCGAAGGTGTTCGAAGTGATGACCATTGCTATCAATGCAGTGCTGCAATCTCCTTATCGTTTATTGAGAGGTATTCCTTATCACTTCGGCACTTATTGAAGCACACGCTCTGACAATTCTTTCTCGCATATCATGCAGTTAGTAAATATTTGCTGAATATGGCGTATCGATCTAATGTGCTATTGACATGTAAAGTCCAAAAGTTAGAGAAATAGAAGACAAGGAAAGAAAAGAAAAAAAACAAAAAAAATGAAAAATAGAAAAAACTGAAAAGGGAAGAACAGAAAATAAGAAAAATGAAATAAATAAGAAACAGGAAAAAACAGCAAAAAGAAATAGGAAAAAACAGAAACTACAAAAGTGAAATAAATAGAAAAGAGAAAATAAGAAAACTCAGAGAAGAGAAAATAGGAAAAAGCAGTTAGGAGAAAAAATAAATAGAGGAGAAAGGAAGAAAAAAGAAAAGAAAGGAAAAAATAAAGACAAAAAGAATAGAAAAGAATGAAAATAAAAGAGAAAAGTTAGTAAAAAAAACAAAGACAAATCAGTTTTAGATAGAAATAAGTTCTTGCTGTTGTAAACTTATTTAAAATAATTTATACAGAGTGGCATCGCGTGCATTACAACGGTGAAGGGGAATGCTGGATAGGACCAAAATCAAGCAAATGAGTAAAAATATGAAGCATAATCTGGGATTTGTTAGGTAATCATCATGCAAAACTTTGTTACTCATCTCACTAAAATTGACTCCAAACAATGGAAAATCCAGGATGGAATGTAACAATATTAGGAAGGAAAGCTGCTGCTCACCATATAGCGGAGATGCTGAACCGCGATAGGCACAACAAAAAGATTCACACAATTATAGCTTTCGGCCATTAAGGCCTTTGTCAGTAATAGACACACATACACACACGCACACACACTGCAGACGTGTGTGCAAGCTGCGTTTGCGTGAGTGTGTGTGTCTGCCTGTGTGTATGTGTGTCTATTGCTGACAAAGGCCTTAATGGCCGAAAGCTATAATTGTGTGAATCTTTTTGTTGTGCCTATCACGACTCAGCACCTCCGCTATATGGTGAGTAACAACTTTCCTTCCTAATAAAATGGACTTCAGTGGTTTTTCATATCCAAGAAGGTGGATCTTATCTGTTCAATAAGTTGCTTCTTTTGTATCAGGGATCTCTTTCGCAGCATTCTTTTGACAACAGGAAATCGCCATATACAGCAGTTGTGTAATGGAGCCGTTCACATGTGCAGCTTGCAGGTGGGTCAGCCATGCTTTGTGTTGGTAATATTTACGTACGATGGACGCCTCTTTTCACTATCGAGGGCAATTTGGAGACTATGTAGTATTGAGAAAGCATTCTCTGACCTACTATCCAGCCCTGAAGTCGAAATTTCGGACATGAATCTGTTTTTTAGTATGATAATGAATGAGAACACTACGCCCACTTCGAGAACACCTTCCTGCAGAAGGCACAACCAAAAAATTGAAATAGCCTGTGCTTTCTGAAAACAAGAACCTAATTGAGCATGCTTGGGAAAGTTGAAACTTGTGGTTCTTCTCCACAACAATCCTCCTTTCACAGTACTGGAATGTTTCAAGAGGGTCACCATCGAAGAGTGGTACAGGCTTGGGCAGTAATATCTCAAAACTCATGTAGAGCTGCAGTGCACGCAGTAGAGCAATATGTTAGCAGAAAAGAAAAGGAATGACAAGAATAGAAACGAAAAAAGGCAAAAAACGAAAAGGACTGTATTCTAATCTCTTGAAATTTATAGGAAATTAATGTAGTGGAATGAATTCAAATATGCTGAAATGTAATGGAAAGGAATGTATTGAGATGTAAAGGAAAGGAATGTGTTGGAATGTACTGAAATGGAAAGAAATGGAAAGAAAATGAATCTAAAGGAAAGAAAGTAAAGAAAGAAATGAAAAGAAAATAAAGTTAAGAAATAAAAGGAAGGAAAGAAATGCAAGGAAATTATAGTAATTAAAGAAGTATAAAGAAATGAAAGTAAGGAAAGGAATGCAAAGAAACGGAATAGCGGAACGAAATGTAAAGAAATGAAAGTAAGAGAAGAACTGTAAAAAAAGTGAAATAACGAAAGAAATGTAAAATAAAGGAAGAAAGGGTAGTAAGGCAAAGCAACACAAAGAAAAGAAAGTAAGGAAAGAAGTGTAAGGAATAGAAATTAAGGTACTTGATGTAAAAAATAAAGGAAGGAAAGTTATGTAAAGAACAGAAAGTCGTGGAAGAAATGTAAAAGAAAAGAAAATAAGAAGAGAAAAAATGTAAAGTCAAGAAAGAGAAGTGAAGTGCGGACAGAAACTTCTTCCTGCCACTTGAAGGCGAATTAAAATATTTTTGTTGGGATGAGACTTAGGACTCTACGGCTGTAAAAATAAATACTGAACTGGTCTGAAATCTAGTTAAATGAATAACATCGTTGCTGATCACGCCGTGGCAGTGCCGTGATGACTGTTCAGGAAACATGAGCACAACTTCTTTTTTTTTTTTTTTTTTTTTTTACTGTGGGACTTAACTTCTGAGGTCATCAGTCCCCTAGAACTTAGAACTACTTAAACCTAACTAACCTAAGGACACCACACACATCCATGCCCGAGGCAGGATTCGAACCTGAGACCGTAGCGGTCGCGCGGTTCCAGACTGTAGCGCCTAGAACCGCTCGGCCACTCCTACCGGCGAGCAAAACTTTGTCCAGCCTGTATGGGACTGGTCTTTCGCTAATCGGTTGTGAACAGAGCCTACTTGGCTGGGTCAAGCGCTAGAAACTTTCTCATGACAGAAGCTTTTTTCGAACATCTGTTGGAAACGAACTGATGAAAAGCCTTGGCTGGCGGCAAGACTTCTCAGATGAGTGAAGTGCGGTTAGTGGGCGAAAGAAATGACCAATGGAAATGCTTTCATTCTACTCCTGAGGCTGACTGGTTAAAAGACCAAAAATTTTTAACATTTTGTGTAAGTTGTTGTGGGAGAGTTTGTAGGTCCTCCAAGCTATGGTGTTTTTTTCCAAACATTCACAGTTTCAGCTGTCGGTAGCTCATGATCCTTACTAATTTGGAAGAGTTATCCTGTATACTCTTTGTGATATTTAGTGATGGACGTTACTAGAAACTGGTTGGAGCCAGTGTATTCAGTGTTAGCTATAAACGTTTTCCAACCCAACAGTCCAATCTCGCAACTACTTTGAATGAAGTTAGATGCTGTCGCTGTGATCAAAACGGCAAACTTTACCAAGTGAAGCGGTGCAGAAAATTTTCCAGTTCCGCCAATAAGCATTTACTAGCTAATCTTTGAAGCAACACATTATGTAATTTGTCTCACATGCTGCACATCTCTGAAAGTGTGTGAGATCGCAGCCATGAGAGAGACTTCAATTGATGCCATGGCATCTCCATGTATGAGATGAAGGAATGTTCCAAACGAATAAAGACACTAAGAGCTACTTAGGACTTCATAGTCAACTGTCACTTGAAACTTCGTTATTTGTCTTACCAAAATATGTTTTACAAAACAGTGAAGGCATACATTGTAACCAAACATAGTCTATACAGGCTGTAATGGGTATAGTTGCAGATACTTCTGTTGATGACTGAGGACAGTGTACTGAACAACGTTACATCACTACTTACATCATCTGCAGACTAATAATTATAGCTGTTAGGAGTAGTATGTTTTTATATTAGTTAGTACCTCCAACTACATGTGGCAAGAACAAGCAATAAACTCTTACTTTGTCCTGGGCAGCAGCTCAGGTGCTGCAGTGTGGACACGTGGATGCAAAACGATTAGCTAACCTGACAGGGGTAGTCTGCATACTGGTGCAGTTATGACTTTGCAGGAAACATGAAGTCATAAAGTTTGTGGTGTGTCTGTGGAAAGGCTGTTAAACAGAGCAAAAACAACCAACACACCTATATGTGCACAAATTAAGACACCATGTATAAAAACATCTGCACATACACCCATTACACCCTCTATATTCACATATACTTCTTCTGTCTGTAAAAAATTAATAAAAACAATAATAGATCTTTCATACTGAAATAGAATGTATAAAGCAACATATACTTTGACCTAAAATTCGGATAAACATTCAAAGAAAGGGTATAACAGAAACAAATATCACAAATACACATCAACATGCAGTAAAATGTTAAGAAAATATATTATGGAAAATTTTGTATCACTGTGGATGAATGTGTAGCAGATGTGAATGTACCGGAATGGAAACAATTTCAAAACAGAAAGTATTTGTAAGTATATCATACTTTGCCGTGGAAAAGCTTTTAGTAAAAGAAATTAGTTTCGAATTTCCTGATAGCGTGATTTTAACATTCAGGAATTAAGTTATGTGATAAATACACTACTGGCCATTGTGTGAATGCTCTGAGAAGCTAATCATTTGCATATCACAACATCTTCTTCCTGTCGGTTAAATTTCGCGTCTGTAGCACGTCATGTTCGTGGTGTAGCAATTTTAATGGCCAGTAGCGTAAATACTGCTAGTATCTGATATATGTAATTTCACGAACCACAGCAACAGCTCTCAACAAACCGTGTCCCAAAATAACGCTGGCACTTGTTAGTTTTGCAAAGCCACACTTTAGTCGGTCTGTCTCAGCCATCATATGCAGCCTTGTAAACCTAGTAAACCCTTCTGCATCTAATCCATAATATATTGTATGCTCATTAACAGTTCAAAATGAACAATGTGTAACGCACATCATAGCCTGTTGAATGTACTTGCAAGGCGGCCAGAAACAGTCTGAAAAGCTTTTAAGGTTATTGCACGGTAGGTTGTGCTGAGAAATAACTGTCAAGAAAAAAAATCGGTACTTTGCGTCGCTTCCGAGTTAATTAGCATTGAAGTTAGCCAATTAGCCCGTTGCGCGTGAAAACTGAAGCGGCTTGCGAGATACAGTTGGTGTCATTCTCTCTCATAGTGTATATGACAGAGCACGAGGCTGCTCGGGCTTTGGCTTGCATACGATCCTTACTACCGTCCCATGTCCAATTTTTGCAACGCTCTGTTGTTCGGTTTTAGGAAACCAAATGAAGAACACACTTGACGACAACGTCTCTGACGGGCTGCTTGAATTTTCGCGCTCAATAGTCTGACTGACTAACTTCAATGCTAATTAATTCGGAAACAGCGAAACGTATCGAAATTTTTTTAACAGTTATTTCTGAGGAGAACCTACCCTGAGATACCCTTACAAGCTTTCCAGGCTGTTTGTCACCACTCCGTACAATTTATTTTATATGTTATGGTCATAATCAGTTGATCCATTGTCTACGTACAGGTGCTCCACAAATATCCATACGCGAATGAGTGCTCATGATAACTACAGATTGGCCATTCGTCTAATGCGTACTCTTCGACCTGTTCTCTTTCTTTTTACAAAGAGCCACCTAACAGTTCTATCGGAGATACCTTGCAAACATACGAAACAGTCCGATTTTATCGTCTTCACAGGCTTATTGGTACATACCTCCGGGTTTCAAAGGACGACTGTGCGTAAACTATAAAACATACAAAAAAAGACGTATATCAGTGAATAGATCATCTAGATATCCTGTGTATGGAGCATTTCGATTTGTAACACACGCGCTTGCGAAGTTGCACCGGTGGGCAGGTGTGTCAGGACATGTTGAATAATTAAGTGCTCCGTATTGTCGCAGCGAACTAGTTGGCGCCCGCAGATGGGCAACCCAATGAACAGGTGTCCAAAAGAAGTTATTGTAGTGCCTTCCGGGCAGTTCGTGTCTGCGATTTCTGTGAACTGACCGGACGTGTTCACTTCTGCTGGATCTCAATCAGTGTCCGTATTGAGAAACTGTAATTTGAGTTCAAAACTTGTTCTCTCCAATGAAACCCTGGAAGTATTTACGAATAACACCGTATATAATACACTACTGGCCATTAAAACTGCTACACCACGAAGATGACAAAGATGACGTGCTACGGCCGCGAAATTTAACTGACAGGAAGAAGATGCTCTGACATGCAAATGATTAGCTTTACAGAGCATTCACACAAGGATGGCGCCGGTGGCGACACCTACAACTTGCTGACATGAGGAAAGTTTCCAACCGATTTCTCATACACAAACAGCAGTTGACTGGTGTTGCCTGGTGAAACGTTGTTGTGATGCCTCGTGTAAGGAGGAGAAATGCGTACCATCACGTTTCCGACTTTGATAAAGGTCGGATTGTAGCCTATCGCGATGGCGGTTTACCGTATCGCGACATTGCTGCTCGCGTTGGTCGAGATCCAATGACTGTTGGCAGAATATCGACTCGGTCGGTTCGGGAGGGTAATACGAAACGCTGTGCTGAATCCCAACGGCCTCGCATCACTAGCAGTCGAGATGACAGGCATCTTATCCGCATGACTGTAACGGATCATGCAGCCACGTCTTGATCCCTGAGTCAACAGATGGGGACGTTTGCAAGACAACAACCATCTGCACGAACAGTTAGACGACGTTTGCAGCAGCATGGACTATCAGCTCGGAGACCGTGGCTGCAGTAACCCTTGACGCTGCATCACAGACAGGAGCGCCTGCGATGGTGTACTCAACGACGAACCTGGGTGCACGAATGGTAAAACGTCATTTTTTCCGATTAATCCAGGTTCTGTTTACAGTATCATGATGGTCGCATCCGCGTTTGGCGACATCGCGGTGAATGCACATTGGAAGCGTGAATTCGTCATCGCCATACTGGCGTATCAACCGGCGTGATGGTATGGGGTGCCATTGGTTACACGTCTCGGTCACCTCTTGTTCGCTTTGACGGCACTTTGGACGTTACATTTCAGATGTGTTACAACCAGTGGCTCTACCCTTCATTCCACCCCTGCGAAACTCTACATTTCAGCAGGATAACGTACGATCGCATGTTGCAGGTCCTGTACAGGCCTTTCTGGATACATAAAATGTTCGACTGCAGACCTGGCCAGCACATTCTCCAGATCTCTCACCAATTGAAAACGTCTGGTCAACGGTGGCCGAGCAACTGGCTCGTCACAATACGCCAGTCACTACTCTTGATGAACTGTGGTATCGTGTTGAAACTGCATGGGCAGCTGTACCTGTACACGCCATCCAAGCTCTGTTTGACTCAATGCTCGGGCGTATCAAGGGCGTTATTACGGCCAGAGGTGGTTGTTCTGGGTACTGATTTCTCGGGATCTATGCACCCAAATTGCTTGAAAATGTAATCACATATCAGTTCTAGTATAATATATTTGTCCAATGAATGCCCGTTTATCATCTGCATTTCTTCTTGGTGTAGCAATTTTAATGGCCAGCAGTGTATCTACATTCGAAAGCTGTCCCTTTTCGTTGTAAATAAGAAGTGTGCTGTTCTTGTGTAATGCGGACTGTTGTCTTTGAGTTACTCAGTGTTTACTAATTTCTCGTATCAAGCTGACGCTGCCGTCTTGTGTTACAGAATCGACTATCCCTATCGTGGGCAACGTGTTCAGCTTCGTGTTGACCAAGTACCCACCGGAGTGGCGATGGTCGCTCATCAAGGTCAGTGCAAGCAACAGCGTGCATTTGCTACACTACGTTTGTCGTAGCCGTACATTTTTCCATCTACTGAAATATTGTAACGCTACAGGGAAATCTAGTGAAAAAAAAGACTAGTTTAATACGGAGACCATGATTCCGTGCCACGACTCCTGCTCATGTCTGAACTGAGATAATGTACTGGATTTGTGTATAAAGTAGGGAACCTTTTCTTTTTCTGACTCACTGTACGCCGCAGCAAGTTCGCTCCAGGCATATTCGATAGAGGGGGAAATCACCTACAAACGCACCTTGCGGAATTCGTGTTTTATGTAGAGGCTTATCTCACTAGGGGTAAGATAGATACTGCCTACAGGGAAATTAAAGAGACTTTTGGAGAAAAGAGAACCACTTGTATGAATATCAGGAGCTCAGATGGAAACCCAGTTCTAAGCAAAGAAGAGAAAGCAGAAAGGAGGAAGGAGTATACAGGGTGTTACAAAAAGGTACGGCCAAACTTTCAGGAAACATTCCTCACACACAAATAAAGAAGAGATGTTTTGTGGACATGTGTCCGGAAACGCTTAATTTCCATGTTAGAGCTCATTTTAGTTTCGTCAGTATGGTCTGCCACTTAGGCTCAATGGAGCACGTTATCATGATTTCATACGGGATACTCTACCTGTGCTGCTAGAACATGTGCCTTTACAAGTACGACACAACATGTGATTCATGCACGATGGAGCTCCTGCACATTTCAGTCGAAGTGTTCGTACGCTTCTCAACAACAGATTCGGTGACCGATGGATTGGTAGAGGCGGACCAATTCCATGGCCTCCACGCTCTCCTGACCTCAACCCTCTTGACTTTCATTTATGGAGGCATTTGAAAGCTCTTGTCTACGCAACCCCGGTACCAAATGTAGAGACTCTTCGTGCTCGTATTGTGGTCTGTTGTGATACAATACGCCATTCTCCAGGGCTGCATCAGCGCATCAGGGATTCCATGCGACGGAGGGTGGATGCATGTATCCTCGCTAACGGAGGACATTTTGAACATTTCCTGTAACAAAGTGTTTGAAGTCACGCTGATACGTTCTGTTGCTGTGTGTTTCCATTCCATGATTATTGTGATTTGAAGACAAGTAATATAATGAGATCTAACATGGAAAGTAAGCATTTCCGGACACATGTCCACATAACATATTTTCTTTCTTTGTGTGTGAGGAACGTTTCCTGAAAGTTTGGCCGTATCTTTTTGTAACACCCTGTATAGAGGGTCTGTACAAGGGTGATGTACTTGAGGACAATATTATGGAAATGGAAGAGGATGTAGATGAAGATGAAATGGGAGATATGACACTGCGTGAAGAGTTTGACAGAGCAGAATGTATGAGACAGGCGAAATACCCTCAGACTTCAAGAAGAGTATAATAATTCCAATCCCAAAGAAAGCAGGTGTTGACAGATGTGAAAATTACCGAACTGTCAGTTTCATAAGCTACATCTGCAAAATACTAACGCGAATTCTTTACAGACGAATGGAAAAACTGGTAGAAGCCGACCTCGGGGAAGATCATTTTGGATTCCGTAGAAATACTGGAACATGTGAGGCAATACTGACCCTACGACTTATCTTAGAAGCTAGATTAAGAAAAGGTAAACCTACGTTTCTAGCATTTGTAGACTTAGAGAAAGCTTTTGACAATGTTGACTGGAATACTCTCTTTCAAATTCTAAATGTGCCAGGGGTAAAATACAGGGAGCGAAAGGCTATTTACAATTTGTACAGAAAGCAGATGGCAGTTATAAGAGTCGAGGGACATGAAAGGGAAGCAGTGGTTGGGAGGGGAGTGAGACAGGGTTGCAGCCTCTCCCCGATGTTATTCAATCTGTATATTGAGCAAGCAATAAAGGAAACGAAAGAAAAGTTCGGAGTAGGTATTAAAATCCATGGAGAAGAAATAAAAACCTTGAGGTTCGCCGATGACATTGTAATTCTGTCAGAGACAGCAAAGGACTTGGAAGTGCAGTTGAACGGAATGGACAGTGTCTTGAAAGGAGGGTATAAGATGAACATCAACAAAAGCAAAACAAGGATAATGGAATGTAGTCGAGATAACTCGGTGATGCTGAGGAAATTAGATTAGGGAATGAGACACTTAAAGCAGTAAAGGAGTTTTACTGTTTGAGGAGCAAAATAACTGATGATGGTCGAAGTAGAGAGGATATAAAATGTAGACTGGCAATGGCAAGGAAAGCATTCCTGAAGAAGAGAAATTTGTTAACATCGAGTATTGAATTAAGTGTCAGGAAGTCGTTTCTGAAAGTATTTGTATGGAGTGTAGCTATGTATGGAAGTGAAACATGGACGATAAATAGTTTGGACAAGAAGAGAATAGAAGCTTTCGAAATGTGGTGCTACAGAAGAATGCTGAAGATTAGATGGGTAGATCACAAAACTAATGAGGAGGTATTGAATAGAATTGGGGAGAAGAGGAGTTTGTGGCACAACTTGACTAGAAGGTGGGATGGGTTGGTAGGACATGTTCTGGGGCATCAAGGGATTACCAATTTGGTATTGAAGGGCAGCGTGGAGGGTAAAAATCGTAGAGGGGCACCAAGAGATGAATACAATAAGCAGATTCAGAAGGATATAGGCTGCAGTACGTACTGGGAGGTGAAGCAGCTTGCACAGGATAGAGTAGCATGGAGAGCTGCATCAAACTTGTCTCAGGACGGAAGACCACAACAACAAAATTGGTCCGTATCTAGGGTGAGTCGCAGATTAAGAACATGGCAGGTAATGTTTGAAGCGGTCGCTGACTCAAAAATCTGCGGATACCAGTCACTGAATGCTGGCCCCTATTTTGAGTGGACCAGAGGTGGCAATCTTTCTACATGTCGGTCAGGGGGTCTGAAGATGGCGTAATATCGCCAAAATTTGTAGCCCAATAAAATAGCAATCTGTAAATTTAGATTGCTGAAAGGTGTTTGATTTGATCTGACATTCTGTTCTGAACAGTCGAGGTCCCGCAACCATCTGTGAAAAAGATGGACATAAAAACACGACGTTCTATCGACCATTATTTTTGTGTATTTATTATTGCTTACAATCTCGACCTCTCCCATCTAGAATCTAAAGCAGGTCGCATTTTCACATAACTGCAGAAAATTGTAACCATTTGTGATTAAACATTTGCGTCCTGATATCTAATGTAGTTTCAGTATTGGCAATAAGTGTCGAAATTAAATATAAAACAAAAAAGTAAATATCACCCAAAACCGTTAAATCGCGGTACTACACTTGTTGATCACCTGCACTGCCATCACAGCAGTAGTTAATGCACAGCTCGCGATAGCAACTGGGACACGTAAAGGTTAAGGAAGTAATATTCTTTAGGAAACTCCTGTTGCAGAATTTTACTTTTACACTACCTGATCAAAAGTACCCGGACGCCCTTATCTTTAGGAAAATCCTGTTTCAGAATTTTACATTTACACTACCCGATCAAAAGTACCCGGACGCTCTTATCTATTGCGGAATTGACCACTAGCAACGACTATTGTATTGACAGTAGAGAAGCAGTAACAGCAGAACGCGTCTGTCAGGAAAGCTCAATGACTTCTAACGTGGGCTGGTCATCTGACGTCACGTCAAGAACAAACACATGAAGGACATTCGAAACTTTATAAATTCGACTGTTGGTGATGTAACTGGAAGTGGAAACGCGAAAGAAAAACCACAGCTAAACCAAGGGTGGTTGTAAAAATGGTTCAAATGGCTCTGTGCCCTATGGGACTTAATTTATGAGGTCATTAGTCACATAGAACTTAGAACTACTCAAACCTAACTAACCTAAGGACATCACGCACACCCATACCCGAGGCAGGATACGAACCTGCGACCGTAGCGGTCGCGCGGTTCCAGACTGTAGCGCCTAGAACCGCTCGGCCACCTCGGCCGGTGGTGGTTGTAAAATATTGCATGAAATCATAGGAAGGAATCACTCGTGAACTACAGAGTGGTACCAGCAATCCTGCTAGCGCAGTGACAATGCGTATGGAGTAAAAAATAATTGGCAACAATGATCGAGCAGCTCCTCAAAAGCCACAAACTTCCATAATCAGAGCTAAACTGAGCTTAAGGTGATGTAAACAACGTCACCACTGGACAGCGGATAATTGGAAACGAGTGATTTGGAGTGATGACTCACGTTGTACCCTGTGCCAATCCGATGAAAAGGGTCTGGATTTGGGTCTGGCGAGTGCCTGGAGAACACTACCCTCCATTATGTATAGTGCCAACATTGAAGTATAGCGGACGCGACGTTAAAGTATGTGTGTGTTTTTAGTGGTTCAGATGTGGTCCCCTTATTGCAATTAAGAAAACGCTAAACGTGGAAGGATGTGAACAGGTTTTATTGTGCACTGTGTGTAGTTCGGAGACGATGATTGTTTTTATCAGCACGGCAATGCACCGTATTGAAAAGCAGCACCTGTGACACAGTGTTTTGAAGACAATAACACTCCTGAAATGGACTGGTTCTTCCAAATTCTCAACCTAAACCCAAGGCAACACGTCTGGAATGAGTTAAAAGGTCGACTTCGCTGCAGACCGTAGCATCCATCATCACTACCTTCTCTCGTTGCGGTTCTTGAGGAAGAATGGGCTGCCATTGCTCCACAGACGTACAGGCACCTCATTGAAAGTGTCTCCAGCACAGTTCAAGTTGTCACAAAGGCGAAGTGTGTACATAGCACACATTGATGTCCTCTAATAGGTATGTGGATACTTTCAATCAGATGTTGTATGACCAATGCTAACATCACTTAATCAATACAAGTGAGTCCCGTTTTCCTTGCGACAAAGTGCTAAATCTCTAGAACCAGAGTTTCTGGAAACCCATACCATTCACAAACAATCCCAAACCCTAGACCCACCAGTTCTGTGAAGGAGCCACGGGCGAATAGCGTCGTCGTCCGCAGTCCCAATAGGGTCAGCCAATGAAACATCGTGATCCATTCCCTCCTCCACCGCCTGTTGCCTGCTCTTGCTGGACTCTGAGATCCACGTAAGTCACCCACAAATTCTCATTCATTCTGCTGCTTCTGCTGTAGCTGCCATGTTGTTGATAACATATCCACTGTCTTTGATCGCCCTCTGTGTGGGATTAAATTCCGGAGTCGATGAATCCTCGGTAATACTTACTACTCTCACATTATTTACTTAAGCACTTCCAAATACGTTATTTTCTACACAATCCCCCCTCCCCCCTCGGAGTCAGTGAATCCGGGCTGATATTTACTACTCTCACCTCTCACATTACTCACTTCAGCACTTTCACTTACTTTATTTTCTAGACATTACCCCCCACCCCCCCCCCCACCCCTTCCCCCAGATACATTGTTTGATATTTAGTTCACCAATTACTGTCTTGCCTCTGTTTCCAACAGTGCCACTTAGCGTCTAATACCTGTCATATGTGCCCGGAGATCTTCATAAACAAGGCATTCTAGTACAATATGGTCTGCTGTACGTATGGCACCACATCTGTCAGTCATTTTCTTACCTAGCTTACATATTCAGAGAATAGCCCATGGCATGTCAAGCGGAGTATCATCTCTCTAGACGTATCTACATGGCTCCGAAGCATCGTCACCTTGATGTTTGGAAATATGCCCTACCATTTGTGCCCTGTGTGATATTTTGTCAATATCATTCTTTCTGAAAGTTTTTGAAAACCTGTAACGGTTAAGCAGTCGTTAAACCTAAAGCTGGTTTGGACACGACAGAGCTTTACTTTACATGGTGCTGCTGGATGTCATACGCCGTTGCCTTCTTTCTACTAAGTTACATAGCCAGTTGTACAGGAACCTACTGTTTAACAGTCACCCTGAATCACCGAGCAACTCTCCATTTTTCACTCTAACAAACGTTTCCAGAGGTGAAAGAAGTGGTAGATGAAAGATAAAAATCTTAAAACTGACGGGGAATCCAACCCAACACTTTTGGGTCCATGGTCTGTCACTTTACCACTGAGCCGCCTATATCACACCGTTTAAGGTTTTTTGTTTAATTGTATAAAATTTTCCCTGCACCATTTATAATGTAATGAGTCGCTGAGCTCAAACCAAAAAAGACAATTTAAAACGGTTAAATGGTGTAAATAAAAAGATGTAATTACTTGGAATTTTATTCTTTTACTGCCCACCTAAAAAATATTGGGACCAAATACTACTGAAAAAGCTCGAGTGAATAATAATGAAATACTACTGAGTCTTGTTAAATGACTACTCACTGTCTCAGCCATTTGTTAGTAGCAAGTAAAACGGTTGAAATATGATCATAATATGACGTAATGCTGACTGACAGCCTAAGCACTAGACATCAGCAACGGAGTGAATACGACTCTCATGTTGAAGGTTGCATACGTCAGAAATCAAGGCGCTGTGGTAATGTCGGTGCCATCTTGGCTTCGTTCCTTCTCGCTAGGTTCCGCTGTTGCGCCAGTGCTATAGGCTACCGACGGGGCCCACTGGAAATACGGGTCCCTTAATGAACTTGTGACGTCACACTAGTTGCCTTGACCGACATACTTCACAAACACTCGGCTATGTTTGGGGCCAGGGAGGGAATCAGTACGTAAATCGAAAGATAACTTTCCCATGTGTTATCGACAGCGTGAGCGTACTTACAGGTAAACGCACAGCTACGAAGTGTTAAACTGGTCTAAAAATCAGCTCGCTCCTCGCCAGAAATGGTCGCTGCAAATCGTAAGGCCTGCAGTGTCACTGGTGACGCACACCACAGGGCCTGTGTGTCTCGTTGGCCTCACATACCGGCTGGGTCCGCAGGTACGATGAACCTGAGAACGATGGCACTGCGATCGCTTCCTAGTCTTCGATTTATTTTCTCTTACTGAAGCGCACAGGAGTGTTATTATGTCTCAGCGACGAAAAGATGCCATTTGTATATTCTTTATTTTGGTTACGTCAACTGGCGTCTTTGGGCTTCAGCACATTGTGCCGTTCAGCATTCATTTCTGGGACTTTTTTTAATAAATAATCACCATTTAGAGAACATACTTAAACATCATGTCCTGTTTTCTTGTAATGCTGCCGCAGACTCGGTAACGAGTCGACAGCTAGTCCTCAGCTATGCTTGCGAAATCGTGTACTCGCTGTCCTTTGTACGCTGATTATAGTCCCCGACAACAGACTCAAGTGACGAGTTTTCAAGTTAGCGGGCAGTCGCGGAGATTCACAAGTCCAGTCTCCGAGCGTGAGGTGAAGACGAGTTCGAAGATGACGTATAGGATCAGCTGGGAAGATTAAAGCGAGCATACAGAGTTCATTTCTTATCTCTCCTAAGCAACCTGCAATAACGCTTTCATACACTGAAACACCTCCGATGTACGCTTGAAGACTCTGCTGTCACTGCCAAACAAAAGTCACTCGGAATGCTGCCGCTTCGCTCCCTACAGCCTCACAAACTTAATACACTGGGAGACTAATATTTCTGTTGAAAATACACAACGCAACACAACTACAGAGCTACGGTTTAAACCCCGCAGTTGTCTCCCATTGCGACGCTGAAATTTATGTAGCAGATGCCTACAACTTTCCCCTGTAATGATATAGAAGCATGGCGCATGGTGGTGTCACTATCTGGGTCGGAGACACTTCAGACAGCAAGGTGGCGACACATGCGAAAAAAAGGCCACAACTCAGGAGTTCATGTAAGCTGCAATGTGGGTTAATGATGTCACATTGGCACCATATTTCACGACAGTTCCGCCCAAAGGCACTGTGAACACAATGGGAAGGGGTCACTGTGCACGCGCCACAGGAGGGCGAGGAAAAGGAGGGATGAAAACCCCTTTCTGCTTCGGATAACGTTCAGATTCCGTCCAATGGTTCTGAACGATCCGTAGCGGTTTCAACTCGTATATCAAAGCAAAATTGCTGTCACGCTACATTCCAAAGGGGTGACACCACCTTGAGGGAGGTTGCTGCCCCACGATGTCCTTAGAAAAGCGTTGAATCCTCCGAGGGGTATCAGAAATGGCAAAATTATTCAATGAATTCGTCCTGTTGTAGATCGTACTGCAAATTGTCGTTTTCGAGTGCGAAATGTGTGAAAACTAACGCCTCTAGGGAAGGGGTTGTTTCATTGTCGCCATTTTTGCCACCTCTTGAGACCTTTTTTCAGTCGTCATCAGCGGCAGTGTATTTGAAATGTTTTCCTCGGCCATCCAGGCTGTTAACGAAGGTACAAGCATATAGAATAAGTTCACAGTTACGTGAGTAGCCCGAAGACTTCGTAAATAATAGTGCCCAGTAGCGAGTGTTCATCAGAGAGAAGGGTATCGTCAGGATTACCCCAGGGAAGTGTGATAAGATCGGTATTGTTCTCTATGTATATAAATGATTTGGCGGACAGGGCGGGCAGCAATCTGCTGTCGTTTGCTTATGTTGCACGGCGTGTGGTAGGTGTCGAAGTTGAGTGACTGTAGCAAGATACAAGGTGACTTAGACAAAATTTTCTTGGTGTGATGAATAGCAGCTAGCCCCAAATGTGGAAAAATGTAAGCTGATGCGGATAAGTAGAAAGATCAAACCTGTAATATTCGGATACAGTAGTACTAGTGTCCTGCTTGACACGGTCACGTCGTTTAAATATCTGCGTTGCAATACGATATGAGATGGCACTTGCATGTGAGAACTGTGGTAGGGAAAGCGAATGGTCGACTTCGGTTTATTGTTAGAATTTTAGGAAAGAGTGGTTCACCTGTAAAGGAGACTGCACATAGGACGCTGGTGCGATCTGTTCATGAGTACTGCTCGAGTGTTTGGGATCCGTATCAGATCAGATTGAAGGAATGCACCGAAGCAATTCAAAGGTGGGCTGTTAAATTTGTTACCGGTAGGTTCGAACAACACGTAAGTTTTTCGGAGATGGTTTGGGAACTCAAAGGGGAATCCCTGGAGAGAAAGCGACGCTCTTTTCAAGAAACACTATTGAGAAAATGTAGAGAAACGGCATTTGAAGCTGATTGCCGAACGATTTCTATTGCCACCAACATACATTGCGCGTAATAACCACGAAGATAAGATACGAGAAATTAGGGCTCATACGGAGGCATATAGACTGTCGTTTTCCCCCTCGATCCATTTGCGAGTGAAACAGGAAAGGAAATAATTAATAGTGGTACACGGTACCCTCCGCCACCCACCGTACGATGGCTTGCGGCGTATCTATGTAGATGTAGATTTCCACGCTAGGCGTGGCGGTTCTGACCTCCATCGTAGAGGTAGGAAATGAGTGGGTGAAATATGGGTAAGAGGGATTGCAACACCATTCCCATTGTACGCCATGTCCACAGTAGCGTTGGACAGAATTGTGGAGAAATGTGCTGCCAGTGTGACGTCATTACATCACAGCTCACTTGAACTTCTGAGCTGCGTCCTTTTTTTCGCATGTATCAACACCTTTCTTTGAAGCGTCGTCAAGCCCTACGGTAACGTCGCAGGGCTCCATGCTTTTGCACCATTGCACAGCAAGGCTATAGACACCTTTGAGCCAAATTTCAAACTGTAACCGCATAAGACTTTTGCTTGGAGTGACAAGAACCTTGAACCTGAATGGACATACTGAACTGCTAGATAACCAGTATTTCTAGATTGCCCGTCGACTTAACGGAGGGTAGGTATATGTTCCCAGTTATCTCTTTTTAGTTTTCTCAGACTTACTGCTTTGAAAATCTGCGACTCATTTTTATATAAATCTACGTCTACATGACTGGAATTCACACAGAAGTGCGTGGTCGAGTCTTCATAGAGCCACTCTCAGACTATTTTCCTACATTGAAGTAAACATAAGTATGCCTTCAGCCATGAATTTTGAACTCTTCATTAAGCTACCAATTTCCATGTTACATTACATCGTCATCAGGCACCTCGACAAAAGTAGATCGCATAAAATCCACTTTAGTGTAATCATTGTGGGAGCCGCATATCTCTGGTGTAAATGACGATGTTTACTTTCTGTGTCGGATTGATCGATTGGCTTTGCCGAATAAACGGATGAGAACAGCTGAAATAAGAGAAGAAGTTACAGGCAAAAACCTCGTGAACATTACTGGAAGCAAGGCTGATATTACGACCATAGGCAACAGAGACTTCCATGGTGCAAAGCCAATATCGTCTGGGACACGGAGAGGCATTCTGTGGTGTTGAGCAATGAATCTCGTTTGTGGCGGCCACACGACGTCGACTGACCGTAGACGGCCTACTGAATGGTGACAAGAAAGCAATGATTATCGAGACCCATACCTCTCCATCTCCTGGGGTCATGGTGTGGAAGTAAATGTGGCCCGGCAGGTATGAGAGCGGGAGACGATAAACAATACTCTCTGCTGTTCACTGATGACCAAGTGACAGTTGAAACAAATTTTGACGACTCTAGCTATATGCTGAGGAAGATGTTTGAAGAGTGTGACAAATGAGGCTTAAAACTACAAACAAAGAAAAGTTTGTATAATATGATGGTGAATGGTGGTGAGCAACATTATTTTAACATTGTAATTTTTAATATTACGTCTTGTTCTTCCTCTAAATTTCTAGGTGTAATTATACTTGGAATGGAAACAATTTTGAAGCTGTTTAAAATAAGAGTGCACGAGGGCAACGTATTATTCGACAAGAAGATCGTAAACTGTGGAGATCGAGAAGCGTGAGACTGCAATACCCGTAAACAAAGCGCAAATTGCGAGGGCATGCTGGAAAGTAATGCCTCCGAATTTTTTTATTCCATATTGGTCTCGGACCAGGCTACGTAGTTGTACACAGTAAGGCACGCCGGCGCTATTTGTGTATCCTTCCAGATTTACGTGAGCTGAAAGGGAGAAATCAACTGTTTATTCTTCAAAAATAAAGAGTTTACACGCTGCAAAAAGCAACTACTATATTAAATATCTAGCTGTTAGAAGTAAGATTTGGCCTCTCTTTTCCTATATGTGGCTGTGTGGTTCTTAGAGGTAAAATGCATGCTGTCGGGCAACTTTTCTAACTACATTGCTCTAAATTGTATCATATGGGATACATTAGTTGAACTAAAAATATTATTAAAAAATACTTTGGCGACCACCTGTACATCACAATATAAATATTCTTCTTAGCGAAACGTCGTTTCACGCTGAAAGTAAGCGCATAACGACAGTGTTACCAGCTGCGTGCAATACACACTGTCGACTTATTTGATATTACAATTTCTTACATACGTAAATGAAATAAACAATTTACGAACAATGATTTGATAAATACCCAAATCACATAACACAAATTTTATCTTCCAAAGAAATATCTTTATCCTTTATTTAAGCATGTGTTCAAACTGTTCACCATGGACTGAAAGGCGCATTTGCAATCGCTGTTCGAAAGAATGATGGACAGATGTAATTACAATGGATGATACGGTAGAGTATGCATTTGCCATTCGACAATACATATCGACTAGCGTAATTGGGGCTTTGTCATAGACTGTATCTTTGAGTGCTCCCTAAAGAAAGAAGTCGAGAGGACTCCAATCGGCGGACCTCGCAGGCCATTTGAGAACAGCATTTCGTCCTATCCAACATACAGGAAAGTTATCATTCAGTATTTGCGTTGCAGCACGGGACGAGTGAGCTGGAAAACAGTCACGTTGCACCCACATTCACTGTCGAATATATAGTGATACGTACGTCTTCTAGAAGAACCGGCAGAACGTTCGTCAAGAAAGTGTGCATACGGATATCCATTTAGAAAGACTGAGATGTAGTAAGGACCCACAATGTAAATGGTTCAAATGGCTCTGAGCACTATGGGACTTAACATCTATGGTCATGAGTCCCCTAGAACTTAGAACTACTTAAACCTAACTAACCTAAGGACATCACACACATCCATGCCCGAGGCAGGACTCGAACCTGCGACCGTAGCAGTCGCGCGGCTCCGGACTGAGCGCCTAGAACCGCTAGACCACCCACAATGTAACTTCCTATGATGCCGCACCATTCGTTTACGCTCCACGGTCGTTGATATTGGACGTGATGAAGCCAGTGTAGATTTTCGGCTGCCCAGTAGTGTATGTTACGCAAATTTACATTAGTATGGTAAGTAAACGTTGCTTCATCAGTAAAGAGCATACACTGTAAAAACGTAGGATCGTCTCTCATTTGCTGAAGGACAAACCGACAAAATTCTGTACGACGTTCGAAACCATTGTCGTCGAGTACCTGATGTAGTGACAGATGACTGGGAAGGAAGTTCTGTTGATGCTGGATGCGAATGACAATCGCCTGGCTGACTGCACATTCCTTGGCAATATGTCTCGAACCACTGTGCGGATTCATTAGCGTCGTAGCCACAACAGATTCTTCGTGTTCTCTGTCAGTTGCAGTCTTCTTTCTTCTCCTCTTTTTGACGTTCAAGCAGCCTGTCCGCACTAACGTCTTAATAATACGTGCAATTGCCTGGCGCGTCGGACACTGGTGATGCGGATGGATAGCCCTATATCGCTGCACTGTTCTTACGACGGCATTTCTTTTACATTCACCGTACAAAGCTAGTATATCCAACTTCTCCTCATTGGTGAACATGTCTCCACGTAACGAATGTTGAAGCAGAAAGGAGCGATCTGCAGTGCAGACGAGTAACCGGGTAAACTCCACTAAAGCGGAGTTACTAAATACAGTTTTCCGTAATTCCTTCACGAAAGAAGACGATGTAAATATTGCAGAATTCGAAACCAGAACAGATATTAGCATGAGTGACATAAAAGTAAGTATCTTAGGTGTTGCGAAACAACTCAAATCACTTAAGAAAGGCAAGTCTTCCGGTCCAGATGGTATACCAATCAGGTTCATTTCAGAGTATGCAGACACAATATCGCGTATCTTAGCAATCGTATACAACCGCTCACTTGACGAGAGATCTGTTCCTAAAGACTGGAAAGTAGCACAAGTCACACCAATATTCAAGAAAGGAAATAGGAGTAACCCATTGAATTACAGACCCATATCACTGACCTCAATTTGCAGTAAGATTTTGGAACATATACTGAACTCGAACATTATGACTCACCTTGAAGAAAATAACTTATTGATACACAACCAACACGGGCTCAGAAAATAGTTCTTGTGCAACACAGCTAGGTCTGTATTCCCATGAATTAATGAGCGCCGTCAACAAGGGATCTCAGATCGATTCCATATTCCTAGATTTCCAGATACTGTTCCTCACAAGCGACTATTAATTAAATTGTGTGCATATGGAGTATCGTCTCAGTTGTGTGACTAGATTCGTGATTTCCTCTCAGAGAGGTCACAGTTCGTAGTGATAGACGGTAAATCATCGAGTAGAACAGAAGTGATATCTGGCGTTCCGCAAGGTAGTGTCATAGGCCCTCTGCTGTTCCTGATTTACATAAATGATCTAGGTATTAATCTGAGCAGCCCCCTTAGATTGTTTGCAGATGACACAGTATTTTACGTTCTAGTAAAATCATCAGACGATCAATTCCAATTAAAAAATGATCTAGAGAGAATTTCAGTATGGTGCGAAAAGTGCAATTGGCACTAAACAAAGAAAAGTGCGAGGTCATTCACATGGGCACTAACAGGAATGCGATAAATTTTGGGTATACGATAAATCGCTCAAATCGAATGCCTGTCAATTCGACTAAATACCTAGGAATTACAATTACGAGCAACTTAAACAGGAAAGGCCACATATATAATATTGTGGGGAAGGCGAAACAAAGACTGCGCTTTGTTGGCAGAACACTTACAAGATGCGACGAACCCACTAAAGAGGCAGCCTACGTTGCACTTGTCCATCCTCTGCTCGAATACTGCTGCGTGGTGTGGGATCCTTACCAGGTAGGATTGACGGAGGACATCGAAAAAGTGCAAAGAAAGGCAGCTCGTTTCGTGTTATCGCACGATAGGGGTGAGAGTGCCACTGATATGATAAGCGGGTTGGGGTGGCATTCACTGAAACAAAGGAGATTTACGAAATTTCAGTCACCAACTTTCTCTTCCGAATGCGAAAATCTTTCGTTGACACGCACCTACGTAGGGAGAAATGATCATCACAATAAAATAACAGAAATTAGAGCTCGAACGGAAAGATTTAGGTGTTCCTTTTTCCCACGCGCCATTCGAGAATGGAATGGTATAAAAGTAGTATGAAAATGGTTCGATGAACCATCTGCCAGGCACTTAAATGTGAATTGCAGAGTAAACATGTAGATGTACATGTATAAATGTGTAAACATTGTGACACAGCGTAGCACGAGAGCTTTGTTTGGCGCCGTTTGCACCTCTAATGCCGATTCCGGCCATCATGGTCTCAAGCTCAAGGACATTCCTCGAACTTTTTACGATAAGTTTCAACGTCAACATTATCAAAATCGATGTCACTGTAGTTATCGGTTCTATTTAAAAAAACGTATTTGCTTCATTATCTCCTTTGATACTGGGTGTTACGTCCTACGTGACTCATCCTATATACACAAGGTGGTCCATTGATAGTGACCGGGCCAAATATCTCACGAAATAAGCGTCAAACGAAAAAACTACAAAGAACAAACCTGTCTAGCTTGATGGGGGAAACCAGATGGCGCTATTGTTGGCACGCTAGATGGCACTGTCATAGGTCAAACGGATATCAACTGCGTTTTTTTTTAAATAGGAACCCCCATTTTTATTACATATTCGTGTAGTACTTAAAGAAATATGAATGTTTTAGTTGGGCCACTTTTTTCGCTTTGTGATGGATGGCGCTGTAATAGTCGCAAACATATAGCTCACAATTTTAGACGAACAGTTGGTAACAGGTAAGTTTTTTAAATTAAAATACAGAACGTAGGTACATTTGAACATTTTATTTCGGTTGTTCCAGTGTGATACATGTACCTTAGTGAAAATATCATTACTGAGAAGGCATGCTGTTACAGCGTTATTACCTGTAAATACCACATTAATGCAATAAATGCTCAAAATAATGTCCGTCAACCTCACTGCATTTGGCAGTAAGTGTAGCGACATTCCTCTCAACAGTGAGTAGTTCGCCTTCCATAATGTTCGCACATGCATTGACAATCCGCTGACGAATGTTGTCAGGCGTTATCGGTGGGTCACAATAGCAAATAACCTTCAACCTTCCCCACAGAAAGAAATCCGGGGACGTCAGATCCGGTGAACGTGCGGGCCATGGTATGGTGCTTCGACGGCCAATCCACCTACCATGAAATAAGCTATTCAATACCGATTCAACCGCTATGTGCCAGACATCCACCATGTCGGAAGTACGTAGCCATTCTGTGATGCAGTGAAACATCTTGTAGTAACATCGGTAGAACATTACGTAGGAAATCAGCATACACTGCACCATTTAGATTGCCATCGATGAATTGGGGGCCAATTATCCTTCCATCCACAATGCCGCACCATACATTAACCCGCCAAGGTCGCTGATGTTCCACTTGTCGCAGCCATCGTGGATTTTCCGTTGCCCAATAGTGCATAATATGCCGCTTTACGTTACCGGTGTTGGTGAATGACGCTTCGTCGCTAAATAGAACGCGTGCAAAAAATCTGCCATCGTCCTGTAATTTCTCTTGTACCTAGTGGCAGAACTGTACACGACGTTCAAAGTCGTCGCCATGCAAATCCTGGTGCATAGAAATATGGTATGGGTGCAATCGATGTTGATGTAGCATTAAAATCTCGACGTTTTTGAGATTCACGATTCTCGCGCAATTTGTCTGCTACTGATTTGCGGATTAGCCGCGACAGCAGCTAAAACACCTACTTGGGCATCATCATTTGTTGCAGGTCGTGGTTGACGTTTCACATGTGGCTGACCACTTCCCGTTTCCTTGTTGTTGTTGTTGTGGTCTTCAGTCCTGAGACTGGTTTGATGCAGCTCTCCATGCTACTCTATCCTGTGCAAGCTTTTTCATCTCCCAGTACCTACTGCAACCTACATCCTTCTGAATCTGCTTAGTGTATTCATCTCTTGGTCTCCCTCTACGATTTTTACCCTCCACGCTGCCCTCCAATACTAAATTGGTGATCCCTTGATGCCCCAGAACATGTCCTACCAACCGATCCCTTCTTCTGGTCAAGTTGTGCCACAACCTTCTCTTCTCCCCAATCCTATTCAATACTTCCTCATTAGTTATGTGATCTACCCATCTAATCTTCAGCATTCTTCTGTAGCACCACATTTCGAAAGCTTCTATTCTCTTCTTGTCCAAACTATTTATCGTCCATGTTTCACTTCCATACATGGCTACACTCCATACGAATACTTTCAGAAATGACTTCCTGACACTTAAATCAATACTGGATGTTAACAAATTTCTCTTCTTCAGAAACGCTTTCCTTGCCATTGCCAGCCTGCATTTTATATCCTCTCTACTTCGACAATCATCAGTTATTTTGCTCCCCAAATAGCAAAACTCCTTTACTACTTTAAGTGCCTCATTTCCTAATCTAATTCCCTCAGCATCACCCGACTTAATTAAACTACATTCCATTATCCTTGTTTTGCTTTTGTTGATGTTCATCTTATATCCTCCTTTCAAGACACTGTCCATTCCATTCAACTGCTCTTCCAAGTCCTTTGCTGTCTCTGACAGAATTACAATGTCATCGGCGAACCTCAAAGTTTTTATTTCTTCTCCATGAATTTTAATACCTACTCCGAATTTTTCTTTTGTTTCCTTTACTGCTTGCTCAATATACAGATTGAACAACATCGGGGAGAGGCTACAACCCTGTCTTACTCCCTTCCCAACCACTGCTTCCCTTTCATGTCCCTCGACTCTTATAACTGCCATTTGGTTTCTGTACAAATTGTAAATAGCCTTTCGCCCCCTATATTTTACCCCTGCCACCTTTAGAATTTGAAAGAGAGTATTCCAGTCAACATTGTCAAAAGCTTTCTCTAAGTCTACAAATGCTAGAAACGTAGGTTTGCCTTTCCTTAAACTTTCTTCTAAGATAAGTCGTAAGGTCAGTATTGCCTCACGTGTTCCAGTGTTTCTACGGAATCCAAACTGATCTTCCCCGAGGTTGGCTTCTACTAGTTTTTCCATTCGTCTGTAAAAAATTCGTGTTAGTATTTTGCAGCTGTGACTTATTAAGCTGATAGTTCGGTAATTTTCACATCTGTCAACACCTGCTTTCTTTGGGATTAGAATTATTATATTGAAGTCTGAGGGTATTTCGCCTGTTTCATACATCTTGCTCACCAGATGGTAGAGTTTTGTCAGGACTGGCTCTCCCACGGCCGTCAGTAGTTCCAATGGAATATTGTCTACTCCGGGGGCCTTGTTTCGACTCAGGTCTTGCAGTGCTCTGTCAAACTCTTCACGCAGTATCATATCTCCCATTTCATCTTCATCTACATCCTCTTCCATTTCCATAATATTGCCCTCAAGTACATCGCCCTTGTATAGACCCTCTATATACTCCTTCCATCTTTCGGCTTTCCCTTCTTTGCTTAGAACTGGGTTTCCATCTGAGCTCTTGATATTTATACAAGTCGTTCTCTTATCTCCAAAGGTCTCTTTAATTTTCCTGTAGGCGGTATCTATCTTACCCCTAGTGAGATAGGCCTCTACATCCTTACATTTGTCCTCTAGCCATCCCTGCTTAGCCATTTTGCACTTCCTGTCGATCTCATTTTTGAGACGTTTGTATTCCTTTTTGCCTGTTTCACTTACTGCATTTTTATATTTTCTCCTTTCATCAGTTAAATTCAATATTTCTTCTGTTACCCAAGGATTTCTACTAGCCGTCGTCTTTTTACCTACTTGATCCTCTGCTGCCTTCACTACTTCATCCCTCAAAGCTACCCATTCTTCTTCTACTGTATTTATTTCCCCCATTCCTGTCAATTGCTCCCTTATGCTCTCCCTGAATCTCTGTACAACCTCTGGTTCTTTTAGTTTATCCAGGTCCCATCTCCTTAAATTCCCACATTTTTGCAGTTTCTTCAGTTTTAATCTACAGGTCATAACCAATAGATTGTGGTCAGAGTCCACATCTGCCCCTGGAAATGTCTTACAATTTAAAACCTGGTTCCTAAATCTCTGTCTTACCATTTTATAATCTATCTGATACCTTTTAGTATCTCCAGGGTTCTTCCATGTATACAACCTTCTTTCATGATTCTTAAACCAAGTGTTAGTTATGATTATGTTGTGCTCTGTGCAAAATTCGACCAGGCGGCTTCCTCTTTCATTTCTGTCCCCCAATCCATTTTCAACTACTATGTTTCCTTCTCTCCCTTTTCCTACACTCGAATTCCAGTCACCCATGACTATTAAATTTTCGTCTCCCTTCACAATCTGAATAATTTCTTTTATTTCATCATACATTTCTTCAATTTCTTCGTCATCTGCAGAGCTAGTTGGCATATAAACTTGTACTACTGTAGTAGGCGTGGGCTTCGTATCTATCTTGGCCACAATAATGCGTTCACTATGCTGTTTGTAGTAGCTTACCCGCATTCCTATTTTCCTATTCATTATTAAACCTACTCCTGCATTACCCCTATTTGATTTTGTGTTTATAACCCTGTAGTCACCTGACGAGAAGTCTTGTTCCTCCTGCCACCGAACTTCACTAATTCCCACTATATCTAACTTCAACCTATCCATTTCCCTTTTTAAATTTTCTAACCTACCTGCCCGATTAAGGGATCTGACATTCCACGCTCCGATCCGTAGAACGCCACTTTTCTTTCTCCTGATAACGACATCCTCTTGAGTAGTCCCCGCCCGGAGATCCGAATGGGGGACTATTTTACCTCCGGAATATTTTACCCAAGAGGACGTCATCATCATGTAATCATACAGTAAAGCTGCATGCCCTCGGGAAAAATTACGGCTGTAGTTTCCCCTTGCTTTCAGCCGTTCGCAGTACCAGCACAGCAAGGCCGTTCTGGTTATTGTTACAAGGCCAGATCAGTCAATCATCCAGACTGTTGCCCTTGCAACTACTGAAAAGGCTGCTGCCCCTCTTCAGGAACCACACGTTTGTCTGGCCTCTCAACATATACCCCTCCGTTGTGGTTGCACCTACGGTACGGCTATCTGTATCGCTGAGGCATGCAAGCCTCCCCACCAACGGCAAGGTCCATGGTTCATAACGTAAATATCCGGCGAATGGTCCGGTCACTTGGTTGATGCCGTCCAGGATACCGAGCAGCATACATAGCACACGCCCGTTGGGAATGTTGATCACAATTGCCATACATCAATACGATATCGACCTTTTCCGTAATTGGTAAACGGTCCATTTTAACACGGGTAGTGAATCACGGAGCAAATACCTCGTACTTATACGTTTGTGACTACTACAGCGCCATCTATCACAAAGCGAAAAAAGTGGTCCACCTAAAACATTCATATTTCTTTACGTACTACACGAATATGTAATAAAAATGGGGGTTCCTATTTAAAAAACACAGTTGATATCCGGGTGATCTATGGCAGCGCCATCTACCGGGCCATCTGATTTCCCCCTTCAAGCTAGACTAGTTTCGTTCTTCGTAATTTTTTCGTTTGAAGCTTATTTCATAAGATATTTGGCCCGGTCACTATCAATGGACCACCCTCTCTCTCTCTCTCTCTCTCTCTCTCTCTCTCTCTATATATATATATATATATATATATATATATATATATATATATACTCCTGGAAATTGAAATAAGAACACCGTGAATTCATTGTCCCAGGAAGGGGAAACTTTATTGACACATTCCTGGGGTCAGATACATCACATGATCACACTGACAGAACCACAGGCACATAGACACAGGCAACAGAGCATGCACAATGTCGGCACTAGTACAGTGTATATCCACCTTTCGCAGCAATGCAGGCTGCTATTCTCCCATGGAGACGATCGTAGAGATGCTGGATGTAGTCCTGTGGAACGGCTTGCCATGCCATTTCCACCTGGCGCCTCAGTTGGACCCGCGTTCGTGCTGGACGTGCAGACCGCGTGAGACGACGCTTCATCCACTCCAAAACATGCTCAATGGGGGACAGATCCGGAGATCTTGCTGGCCAGGGTAGTTGACTTACACCTTCTAGAGCACGTTGGGTGGCACGGGATACATGCGGACGTGCATTGTCCTGTTGGAACAGCAAGTTCCCTTGCCGGTCTAGGAATGGTAGAACGATGGGTTCGATGACGGTTTGGATGTACCGTGCACTATTCAGTGTCCCCTCGACGATCACCAGTGGTGTACGGCCAGTGTAGGAGATCGCTCCCCACACCATGATGCCGGGTGTTGGCCCTGTGTGCCTCGGTCGTATGCAGTCCTGATTGTGGCGCTCACCTGCACGGCGCCAAACACGCATACGACCATCATTGGCACCAAGGCAGAAGCGACTCTCATCGCTGAAGACGACACGTCTCCATTCGTCCCTCCATTCACGCCTGTCGCGACACCACTGGAGGCGGGCTGCACGATGTTGGGGCGTGAGCGGAAGACGGCCTAACGGTGTGCGGGACCGTAGCCCAGCATCATGGAGACGGTTGCGAATGGTCCTCGCCGATACCCCAGGAGCAACAGTGTCCCTAATTTGCTGGGAAGTGGCGGTGCGGTCCCCTACGGCACTGAGTAGGATCCTACGGTCTTGGCGTGCATCCGTGCGTCGCTGCGGTCCGGTCCCAGGTCGACGGGCACGTGCACCTTCCGCCGACCACTGGCGACAACATCGATGTACTGTGGAGACCTCACGCCCCACGTGTTGAGCAATTCGGCGGTACGTCCACCCGGCCTCCCGCATGCCCACTATACGCCCTCGCTCAAAGTCCGTCAACTGCACATACGGTTCACGTCCACGCTGTCGCGGCATGCTACCAGTGTTAAAGACTGCGATGGAGCTCCGTATGCCACGGCAAACTGGCTGACACTGACGGCGGCGGTGCACTAATGCTGCGCAGCTAGCGCCATTCGACAGCCAACACCGCGGTTCCTGGTGTGTCCGCTGTGCCGTGCGTGTGATCATTGCTTGTACAGCCCTCTCGCAGTGTCCGGAGCAAGTATGGTGGGTCTGACACACCGGTGTCAATGTGTTCTTTTTTCCATTTCCAGGAGTATATATATATATATATATATATATATATATATATATATATATATATATGACCAAAAGTATCCGAACACCTGGCTGAAAATGACTTACAAGTTTGTGGCGCTCTACATCGGTAATGTTGGAATTCAAGATGGTGTTGGCCCACCTTCAGCCTTGATGGCAGCTTCACTCACGCAGGCATACGTTCAATCAGGAGCTGGAAGATTTCTTGGGGAATGGCAGCCCTTTCGTCACGGAGTACTGCTCTGAGGAGAGGTATCGATGTCGGTCGGTGAGGCCTGGCACGAAGTAGGCGTTCCAGAACACCCCAAAAGCGTTCTAAAGGATTCAGTTCAGGACTCTGCTCAAAAATGTTCAAATTAGTGTGAAATCTTATGGGACTTAACTGCGAAGGTCATCAGTAACTAAGCTTACACACTACTTAACCTAAATCATCCTAAGGACAAACACACACACGCATGCCCGAGGGAGGACTCGAACATCCGCCGGGACCAGGACTCTGTGCAGGACAGTCCATTACAGGGATGTTATTGTCGTGTATCCACTTCGCCACAGGCCGTGTATTATCAACAGGTGCTCGATCGTGTTGAAAGACGCAATCGCCATCCCCGAATTGCTCTTCAGGAGTGGGAAGCAAGAAGGTGCTTAAAACGTCAATGTAGACCTGTGATGTGATAGTGCAACGCTTAACAACAAGGGGTGCAAGTCCTCTACATGAAAAACACGACCACACCATAACACCATCGCCTCCGAATTTTACTGTTGGCACTACACACGCTGGTAGATGATTTTCACCGGGCATTCGCCACAGCCACGCCCTGCCATAGGATCGCCACATTGTGTACCGTGATCCATCACTCCACACATTGGTTATCCACTGTTCAATCGTCCAATGTGCACGCTCCTTACACCAAGCGAGTTGTCGTTTGGCATTTACCGGCGTGATGTGTGGCTTATGAGCACCCGCTCGACCACGAAATGCGAGTTTTCTCACCTCCCGCCTGTCATAGTACTTGCAGTGGATCCTGATGCAGTTTGGAATTCCTGTGTGATGGTCTGGATAGATGCCTGCCTATTACACATTACGATCCTCTTCAACTGCCGGCGGTCTCTGTCAGTCAACAGACGAGGTCGGCCTATACGCTTTTGAGCTGTACGTTTCCCTTCACGTTTCCACTTCACTATCACATCGAAAACAGTGGTCCTAGGGATGTTTAGGAGTGTGGAAATCTCGCGTACAGACGTATGACACAAGTGACAACCAATCACCTGGCCCGTTCGGTGTGCGTGAGCTTCGCGGAGTGCCCCATTCTGCTCTCTCCCGATGTCTAATGATTACTGAGGTCGCTGATATGAAGTATGTGGCAGTAGGTGGCAGCACAATGCAACTAATATTGAAAACGTATGTTTTTGAGGATGTCAGGATACTTTTGATGACATTATATGTGAGTGAGTGTTCATGTTGTTGTTGTTGTGGTCTTCAGTCCTGAGACTGGTTTGATGCAGCTCTCCATGCTACTCTATCCTGTGCAAGCTTCTTCATCTCCCAGTACCTACTGCAACCTACATCCTTCTGAATCTGCTTAGTGTATTCATCTCTTGGTCTCCCCCTACGATTTTTACCCTCCACGCTGCCCTCCAATACTAAATTGGTGATCCCTTGATGCCTCAGAACATGTCCTACCAACCGATCCCTTCTTCTGGTCAAGTTGTGCCACAACCTTCTCTTCTCCCCAATCCTATTCAATACTTCCTCATTAGTTATGTGATCTACCCATCTAATCTTCAGCATTCTTCTGTAGCACCACATTTCGAAAGCTTCTATTCTCTTCTTTTCCAAACTATTTATCGTCCATGTTTCACTTCCATACATGGCTACACTCCATACGAATACTTTCAGAAATGACTTCCTGACACTTAAATCAATACTGGATGTTAACAAATTTCTCTTCTTCAGAAACGCTTTCCTTGCCATTGCCAGCCTACATTTTATATCCTCTCTACTTCGACCATCATCAGTTATTTTGCTCCCCAAATAGCAAAACTCCTTTACTACTTTAAGTGCCTCATTTCCTAATCTAATTCCCTCTGCATCACCCGACTTAATTAGACTACATTCCATTATCCTCGTTTTGCTTATGTTGATGTTCATCTTATATCCTCCTTTCAAGACACTGTCCATTCCGTTCAACTGCTCTTCCAAGTCCTTTGCTGTCTCTGACAGAATTACAATGTCATCGGCGAACCTCAAAGTTTTTATTTCTTCTCCATGAATTTTAATACCTACTCCAAATTTTTCTTTTGTTTCCTTTACTGCTTGCTCAATATACAGATTGAACAACATCGGGGACAGGCTACAACCCTGTCTTACTCCCTTCCCAACCACTGCTTCCCTTTCACGTCCCTCGACTCTTATAACTGCCATCTGGTTTCTGTACAAATTGTAAATAGCCTTTCGCTCCCTGTATTTTACCCCTGCCACCTTTAGAATTTGAAAGAGAGTATTCCAGTCAACATTGTCAAAAGCTTTCTCTAAGTCTACAAACGCTAGAAACGTAGGTTTGCCTTTCCTTAATCTTTCTTCTAAGATAAGTCGTAAGGTCAGTATTGCCTCACGTGTTCCATTGTTTCTACGGAATCCAAACTGATCTTCCCCGAGGTTGGCTTCTACTAGTTTTTCCATTCGTCTGTAAAGAATTCGTGTTAGTATTTTGCAGCTGTGACTTATTAAGCTGATAGTTCGGTAATTTTCACATCTGTCAACACCTGCTTTCTTTGGGATTGGAATTATTATATTCTTCTTGAAGTCTGAGGGTATTTCGCCTGTTTCATACATCTTGCTCACCAGATGGTAGAGTTTTGTCAGGACTGGCTCTCCCACGGCCGTCAGTAGTTCCAATGGAATATTGTCTACTCCGGGGGCCTTGTTTCGACTCAGGTCTTTCAGTGCTCTGTCAAACTCTTCACGCAGTATCGTATCTCCCATTTCATCTTCATCTACATCCTCTTCCATTTCCATAATATTGTCCTCAAGTACATCGCCCTTGTATAGACCCTCTATATACTCCTTCCACCTTTCTGCTTTCCCTTCTTTGCTTAGAATTGGGTTTCCATCTGAGCTCTTGATATTCATACAAGTCGTTCTCTTATCTGCAAAGATCTCTTTAATTTTCCTGTAGGCGGTATCTATCTTACCCCTAGTGAGATAGGCCTCTACATCCTTACATTTGTCCTCTAGCCATCCCTGCTTAGCCATTTTGCACTTCCTGTCGATCTCATTTTTGAGACGTTTGTATTCCTTTTTGCCTGTTTCACTTACTGCATTTTTATATTTTCTCCTTTCATCAATTAAATTCAATATTTCTTCTGTTACCCAAGGATTTCTACTAGCATTCGTCTTTTTACCTACTTGATCCTCTGCTGCCTTCACTACTTCATCCCTCAAAGCTACCCATTCTTCCTCTACTGTATTTATTTCCCCCATTCCTGTCAATTGGTCCCTTATGCTCTCCCTGAATCTCTGTACAACCTCTGGTTCTTTTAGTTTATCCAGGTCCCATCTCCTTAAATTCCCACCTTTTTGCAGTTTCTTCAGTTTTAATCTACAGGTCATAACCAATAGATTGTGGTCAGAGTCCACATCTGCCCCTGGAAATGTCTTACAATTTAAAACCTGGTTCCTAAATCTCTGTCTTACCATTATATAATCTATCTGATACCTTTTAGTATCTCCAGGGTTCTTCCATGTATACAACCTTCTTTCATGATTCTTAAACCAAGTGTTAGTTATGATTATGTTGTGCTCTGTGCAAAATTCTACCAGGCGGCTTCCTCTTTCATTTCTGTCCCCCAATCCATATTCACCGACTATGTTTCCTTCTCTCCCTTTTCCTACACTCGAATTCCAGTCACCCATGACTATTAAATTTTCGTCTCATAAAATGCAAATTTTCATCAAATTTGAATGGAATTAGAATGGTTCTCCATGGATGATGTAATTCATTTCCATCCGTGTATAAAAGTCGTTGCTGGTAGAACTTGTGCGATCAGACGCTGGCACCTGTGCTCTGATCAGTCACGAAGCAGAAGTATGGGCCGGGCGGCAGCCTAACGGCGTTTCCCCCTCGGCCGAGAGCGCCTCTAATTCTGGACGCTGGATCCGTGCCTGGACGGGCTTTCAATCACCGGAGCGCCGCAAATGCGCGCGCGACCAGGGGCCAACAATCGGCAGCGGCAGAACACTCGCAGCGACAATTTCCGGCGGCTGCCGACAGGTTCCAATTACCGGCCTGAATGAAGCCCATCAACAGTCGGGCAGCGGCCGGCGGCCGGCGCTGGACCGCCCCCCCCCCCCCCCTCCACCCCCCGCCACGCTGGCTGGATAATCAGCTTAGGCCGAGCGAGGCCCAGCTGACCTGCGCGCCGTGGATTACACTCCCCTGAGGACAGCCAGGTCTGTACAAATCCGCCAAACTGTACAGCCAACTAGCAGCCACAGTAGATAGTAATCAACGAATACAACACGAAACCGGCAAAAAGTAAACGATCAGTTGTTTTAAAGAGGTGGTTTTACTTTGGAAGGAAAGCGTTAATGAAGAAGAGAAATTTGTTAACATCGAGTATAGATTTAAGTGTCAGGAAGCGGTTTCTGAAAGTATTTGTTTGGAGTGTAGCCATGTTTGGGAGTGAAACGTGGACGATAAATAGTTTAGAGAAAAAGTGAATAGAAGGTTTCGAAATGTGGCGTTACAGAAGGATGCTGAAGATTAGATGGGTAGATCACATAACTGAAGAGGAGGTACTGAATAGAAGTGGGGAGAAGAGAAATTTGTGGCACAACTTGACTAGAAGAAGGGATCGATTGGTAGGACATATTCTGAGGCATCGAGGGATCACCAATTTAGTATTGGGAGGCAGCGCGGAGGGTAAAAATCTTAGAGGGAGACAAGAGATGAATACATTAAACAGATTCAGAGGATGTAGGCTGCAGTAGGTACTGGGAGATGAAGAAGCTTGCACAGGATAGAATAGTATGGAGAGCTGCATCAAACCAGTCTCTGGACTGAAGACCGCAACAGCAACAACAAAATTCTAAAATTTTCCGTACAGTTTACCTTTATTATCATAATTAGCAACGAATACAAGGGAAAAAAATACAGGAAAAAATTGGCAAAAAGTGAACAGTCCCCTGTCTGAAGGAGGTGGTTCTACTATGAAACCACTGGGACACACATTTTTCAACCACCCATCATTTCATGTGATACGAGAAGCGTTCAGTAAATAATGCAACACTTCTTTTTTCTCGGCCAATTTCGCTTCAAAAAATGCGGAGGTTGTTGTGGGTCATCGGAAAATGTTACTGGGAATTTGTTATGGGTTATCGTGAAATGTCCCTGCTTCAGCCCCTATAGTTTTACGAACTTCTGATAGATGACGGCTGTATACGTAGCTTTTAAAATGGCGTATGTGAGAGAGGTGCATTCCAAGCAGAGAGAATGGCAGATATTCATAGAAGCTTACAGAGTGTCTAAGGGACCTGACAGGGAACAAAATGAAGGTGAGTCATTGGGCGAGGATTGTGTCATCACCGCGACAAGGTGGCGCAAACGTCAGGATGCAATGATCAACTTTGAAGTGTATTGCGCTACCCTCAGGAAATTGATGAAACGACTTCAGCGTGTTCGTCGCCAGTAAAAAGCAAGCGAACGTCTCCTTCTCCGTGACACAAGTCTGCGCACCTGAGAGGAGCTCACAAAACTTCGTTAGATTGTTCTTCCTCATCCACGCTACAGCCTGGATCTCGCACCTTGCGACTTCCATCTGTTTGGCCCAATGAAGGATGCGCTCCGAAGGGGAACAGTACGTGGATGATGGGGAGGTTACTGACGCAGCGAGACGTTGGCTCCGACGTCGACCAGTAGAGTGGAGCCATGCGGGCATACAGGCCCTGCCAGTAAGGTGGCTTAAGGCTGTCGCACTGAAGGGAGATTATGTTGTAAACTAGAATGCTTTAGGCAAAAGAGTGGGGAATAATATGGTGTATTGGAGTCTTGAATAAAACCAGCCTGCTTTCAGAAAATAAAATGTTCCATTACTAATTCTTATTGAACGCCACTCGCGTATTTCAATGCAATTTTGCATCCTTCCTAGACACAATCCCATATCTCGAAACTCTCATCAACTGGTAATGGCTAAAATTATAGTCGTAAATGAAAAGCAAAATGGATACAATATTTAATACACTACTGGCCATTAAAATTGCTACACCACGAAGATGACGTGCTACAGATGCGAAATTTAACCGACAGGAAGAAGATGCTGTGATATGCAAATGATTAGTAATCCCTTTCCTTCCCCCCCCCCCCCCCCCCAAATCTTAAATTTGCATATTCAGAAGGCCATTCTGTTCCATATATCATATTACATTTCAGCTCAGAATATGCTCTAAGATTCTACATCAAATGACCGCCAAAACATTTGCGGTAGTTTTGCGGATCACTTATGTCATCGTTCGTGTAGACGAGTGTCACCAGTATTTTGTTCCAGCTACTATGGACGATTTTTTCTTAAAGCATGTAGGGTACATTATAGATGAAAAAGGGACTAGCTCATCCGCATATTCTGTATAGAATCTGATAGGTATTCCATTGTCCCTGAAATTAACAGTTAAAAATTATCTGAGTACCACAGTCTACGTCAAGCGCCGTATTGCGGCACCAACGGGACTACAGTCCGCAGTGCTGAAACTTGTGCCTCCTGTCAACATGACTGACACAAATATCTATTCCACTCACTTTTGCAATGGTGCAAAAGTTAAACTGAGGCTGTTCCCTGGATTTCCCTTCGCAAATAAACTTTTGAAGATCCTCAGTTCAGGTACTATCTCGTACAAGAGTGTCTGTAGTACCACAGCAGCCTTCACACTATCGGCATGTGTGCGTCATACAGTTGCGGCATCTGCTCTTTACCAGCCCGCTGCCGGTTACGTGGGGCTAGGCCGTGGCGAGCGGCTAATCCCCGCAATTTTCCACAAATTAATTAGCGCTCGCATCTGGGGCAGGCCTCACCTCACCCGATTACAGCGTTGGTTAGCGGAGTTCCGCCCAGCCTCGGTCGCAGTGTGGTGTCAGTCGGAGCACTTTATTTTGGACTCTCTCGCTGAAACTGTATGCTTAGTGATAATCACAAAGTCGCATAATTCTTGCTCTTCTTCTTTTCCGAAGTTTCGAGAAGTTGATCATTTGCTCGTCAACGCTGTAACGCTACACTAACAGGACTAAAGTTTATAGTACTGAAACTTAGATCACATGTCAACAGCTAACTGGACTATAAAAGAACCTAACGATCACAACTAGAAAACTTGATGTACTCCTGTTTCCAATAGAGCATTAACAGTCGATTCTTCAGACCTCCCTGCAGGAGAAATTTCCAGTTACCTAAAATTATGTGAAAACTGAAGCAGCAATAGTCTGAAAAAACATATTCGTTTACGCGAAGCTGTGTTCGCTTAAACAGAGCAAAAGAACTAAAATAATTATAATCAGAATAGTTACATTGTTCGCCGGCAGGCGACACTGTTACAATCACAGAGCTATTGCACGCTCTTACGAGGGTTAATTTTTCTTCAACCTCCATTCGGTGGCGAGTTTAAAATCACACTGAAAATCTGGTGAAGCTTTGTGGAGATGCATTGTGCAATACCTCTATTGTAACGGTCTACCGCTTCACGTCGCACTTTTCAGTTCTGAGAACACAGTGAGCACGTAAGAATGCCTAGAAAACAGCGTCTCCAGCCAAGAGTGAAGCCGCTGTTGAGGGTTTGCACCTGATTTCATGCAGCCCATAAACATAACTGTCATGTGTTTCTTTCTTCATAGCAATTCTCAGCTGCACACTGCAGGTGCAACGAAGACGCTCCTGTAGATTTTTCGATGGGAAGTGTTTGACCACTCACCCTACATCCCGGACTTGGCTCCCCTGATTTTCATGTCTACGATCACATGAACCGCTGGGTGCAACTAGCTGCAGACCAGCGCAGCGCCTTCTATGGCAAGGATATTAGAATATTGGTACAACGCTACTACAAATGTCTAACTATGAGCGGCAACTATGCAGGGAAGTAGCTGGAAGGTGTAGGCAAATAAAGCATTTTTTTTTTTTATTTTCACTTTGCTTTCCACTTCGCGACCCACCGGAGGCTTAAAACAAAATAGCACTCGTATTTAAAGATATCTGCAGACTGCCACAAATGTACACTACTGGCCATTAAAATTGCTACACCACGAAGATGACGTGCTACAGACGCGAAATTTAACCGACAGTAAAAAGATGCTGTGATATGCAAATGTTTACCTTTTCAGAGCATTCACACAAGGCAGGCGCCGGTGGCGACACCTACAACGTGTTGACATGAGGAAAGTTTCCAACCGATTTCTCATACATAAACAGCACTTGACCGGTGTTGCCTGGTGAAACGTTGTTGTGATGTCTCGTGTAAGGAGGAGAAATGCGTACCATCACGTTTCCGACTTTGATAAAGGTCGGATTGTAGCCTATTGCGATTGCGGTTTATCGTATGCTGCTCGCGTTGGTCGAGATCGACTGACTGTTAGCAGAATATGGAATCGGTGGGTTCAGGAGGGTAATACGGAACGCCGTGCTGGATCCCAACGACCTCGCATCACTATCAGTCGAGATGACAAGCATCTTATTCGCATGGCTGTAACAGATCGTGCAGCCACGTCTCGATCCCTGAGTCAACAGATGGGGACGTTTACAAAACAACAACCATCTGCGCGAACAGTTCGACAACGTTTGCAGCAGCATGGACTATCAGCTCGGAGACCATGGATGCGGTTACCCTTGACGCTGCATCACAGACAGGAGCGCCTGCGATGGTGTACTCAACGACGAACCTGGGTGCATGAATGGCAAAACGTCTTTTTTTCGGATGAATCCAAGTTCTGTTTACAGCATCATGATGGTCGCATCCGTGTTTGGCGACATTGCGGTGAACGCACATTGGAAGCTTGTATTCGTCATCGCCATACTGGCGTATCACCCGGCGTGATGGTATGGGGTGCCATTGGTTAACGTGTCGGTCACCTCTTGTTCGCATTGACGTCATTTTGACCATTGGACGCTACATTTCAGATGTGTTACGACCCGTGGCTCTACCCTTCATTTGATCCCTGCGAAACCCTACATTTCAGCAGGATAATGCACGACCCCATGTTGCAGGTCCTGTACGGGCCTTTCTGGATACAGAAAATGTTCGACTGCTGCCCTGGCCAGCACATTCTTCAGATCTCTCACCAATTGAAAACGTCTGGTCAATGGTGGCTGAGCAACTGGCTCGTCACAATACGCCAGTCACTACTCTTGATGAACTGTGGTATCGTGTTGAAGTTGCATGGGCAGCTGTACCTATACACGCCATCCAAGCTCTGTTTGACTCAATGCCCAGGCGTATCAAGGCCGTTACTACGGCCAGAGGTGGTTGTTCTGGGTACTGATTTCTCAGGATCTATGCACCAAAATTGCGGGAAAATGTAATCACATGTCAGTTTTAGTATAAAACATTTGTCCAATGAATACCCGTTTATCATCTGCATTTCTTCTTGGTGTAGCAAATTTAATGGCCAGTAGTGTATTATAATGAGATCTGATTTTTTAACTACTGTAGGCTACTCACAAACTCCACTTCATGGAAATATAAAAAGTCATAAAAGTCGACTGTACTATTCCAGTAACAAATATAACAACAACTGAAGCGTCAGATGTGGGTGGAAATGTTACTCGTCGCGAAAGTTATAGCAGTGTTTGAAAAACGCTATACGTTCTGCCCGTATACGTGAACGTCGGATCATGAAACAGAAAATCCGTTTTGAAGGACCGCATTTTCAGTTTGCCTCTTAGTTCTGGAATACTCAAGATACACTTCATCCCCGGAGTTTCGTTCACGTTTACATTGAATTCATACTTTTTACGGTTAAATTGAAGTAATTTTAACAGTATATTTGCTGTTTGTTAAAAAAAACTTTGATCCAATTAAGACAAAGCTGTCATCACCCGAACGTTTGTTTGATGCTGTGGTTACTCTGGAGGAAGAGCGGTCTTGTCTTCCTCCTATCTTTGAACTGACTTACCCAGGCAGTTGTAGAGGTCTCTCAGTTTAACGAGGACTCCACATTTTTCAAATTAACAAATATTGCGCGAGTTGGACGTAACGTTAAGTGACAGATAAATGTCTTAGAACTGATCAATGTCCTCAGGAAAACTAAGGTTTACTGCAGACCGACAAATCGTAGTTATTTTAACCTATACTCAATTATCCTATCCCACTGGAGTTCCCAGATGGACAGATGCTTCTATAAAACTTGCATTAACTTGTCAAACATCTGTAACTAAAGAAAATTTAATTGTGGTGTATTGAACCGACTTTTACAGTTCCACGTTCTGGTTGTGCCCGTTCTAGCATTTGAGTAAATCTCGGTATTTATGCTGCTTCTATAAAGGAAACCATACTGCACAGGAGTAGAGATGGACCCTGATAGGGATGGATGAGGATGGGTGTCTGAAGAAAGTTTTGAAATGAAAGAGCTGAATAAGTTGAACTTTGGTTATGTTCTAGGTACTCGGATTACATAAGGGCTCGTCTGACCGAGCTGTGAGGGTGTTCGCTAGTCTGGGTGGAAGTAGAATAAGGAAATAGGAAGAGAAAGAGAAGGCAGTTCACGTCTGAATTAGCTGATGGCCGGTACTTGCGTATGGAATATCGTCTCAGTTATGTGACTGGATTTGTGATTTCCTGTCAGAGAGGTCACTGTTCGTAGTAATTGACGGAGAGTCATCGAGTAAAACAGAAGTGATTTCTGGCGTTCCCCAAGGTAGTGTTGTAGATCCTTTGTTGTTCCTTATGTATATAAACGATTTGGGAGACAATCTGAGCAGCCGTCTTCGGTTGTTTGCAAATGACGCTGTCGTTTATCGTCTAATAAAGTCATCAGAAGATCAAAATAAACTGCAAAACGATTTAGAAGAAATATCAGATTGGTGCGAAAAGTGGCAGTTGACCCTAAATAACGAAAAATGTGAGGCCACCCACATGAGTTACACTTCGGTTACACGATGAATCAGTCTGATCTAAAAGCCGTAAATTCAACTAAATACCTATGTATTACAATTACGAACAACTTAAATTGGAAGCAACACATAGAAAATGTTGTGGGGAAGGCTAACTAAAGACTGCGTTTTATTGGGAGGACACTTAGAAAATGTAACAGACCTACTAAGGAGACTGCCTACACTACGCTTGTCCGTCCTCTTTTAGAATACTGCTGCGCGGTGTGGGATCCTTACCAGATAGGACTGACGGAGTACTTCGAAAAAGTTCAAAGAAAGGCAGTACGTTTTGTATTATCGCGAAATATGGGAGAGAGTGTCACAGAAATGATACAGGATTTGGGCTGGAAATCATTAAAAGATAGGCGTTTTAGTTGCGACGGAATCTTCTCACGAAATTCTAATCACGAACTTTCTCCTCCGAATACGAAAATATTTTGTTGAGACCGACTTACTTAGAGAGGAACGATCACCATGATAAAATAAGGGAAATCAGAGCTCGCATGGAAAAATATAGGTGTTCATTCTTTCCGCGCGCTATACCAGATTGGAATAATAGAGAATTGTGAATGTGGTTCGATGAACCCTCTGCCAAGCACTTAAATGTGATTTGCAGAGTATCCATGCAGATGTAGAAGAAGAACAGAGCCACAGACAGATGGCCCAAGCCATCCACCCAGTAGGAGTGCTAAACCATGAGACAAAGACCAGCCTGGTCCCTGCTCTCCACGTAGCGGCCAGTAACGACCAGCTGACTCCCCTCTCACGCCTCCTACTGGTTATCTGTTGTGATGCATGTTGCTGGTCTGGTCAGCAAAGTGCCGGAAATGGTGGCGTCTGCTGATTCCGCTGTTATCCCTGGCACATGTGACACAGTGAAGTTATCCTGGGAGAGTGGTTGAAAAACGCAAAAGAATTTTTAATAAAAATTCCTCGGGTTTATACGAAGTTGCCAGCCACTGTGACCGAGCGGTTCTACGCGCTTCAGTCCGGAAACGCGCTGCTGCTACGGTCGCAGATTCGAATCCTGCCTCAGACATGGATGTGTGTGATGTCCTTAGGTTAGTTAGGTGTAAGTAGTTTTACGGGGTGGCGCACGAAAGGTGTTACCAATTGTTTCTTTCACAATTTACGACGCACATTAGATATCCCGCTGGGATCTCTACAGCAGTACCAGCAGAGCTTGGAAAAACAAATGAGTTACGAAATGACATGTCATTCACGATACTGCCGCTAGGAGACTATAGTTCAATTCATTTATCTTGGCGGTTCGCGCATGCCCGCCCAGACGCGGGTGATTGCTGCGTTGCCAGTTGTACGCGCCAAGAGAAGAAGACATTTAGGGGGGAGCGCGCAGTTTATCAAGTAAAGCCACCACGGCCGCTTTAAACCTTTCGCTGCTACAGAGACTTGCTCCCCGCATTCCGCGATGTGCGCGATTTTGTCATCATTGCACTGCTCGCCTGTGCAGACACATGCTGTTTCGATTGCTTTGACACACTTTATCATTCGATTTCACAAAAACTATTTGGCCCAAAAATTTGATTTTTACACATCTTCTTGACTGATACCTTCCCCCCCCCCCCCCCCCCCCCATTAATGACTTAATTTTGTTCCGAAGTTCAACGCAGTTATTGTGCAGCATTATATGTAGTAAACCATTGCACGAAATTTTGAAGAGTTTGCAGAGGTAAAGTCCATAGCGTATACTTTCCGTATAGTCGATTTTAGTTGTCACTAGAGATTTCACAAAAGTACATTCAAACGAATAAAATTCATGAAGTAAGACACTTCGATATTGTTTTTAAATAATGAAAATATTTAGTACTGAACAAGGCTTGAACTCAGAACCTTTGGCTTGGCAGCCCTACACTTTAACCATTACGCTAACGCAGCTCGTCATTCAATGTATCTCCCAACATATCACCCAAAATACCGACAAACACTGTTGGTATGACTATGAATTATTCACGTTTCGTCGAAGTACAATAGGAAATAAACAATCACCGTTTTTCTTTATTGTGAAAAAGCGGTTTGTAAGAATGATACAAACACCTTTTCTTGCTATCGCCTGAATTAGGAGGCTTATTGCTTGTTTGGTTTAATTAATTAATAGAATATGAAGCAATTGGTATAAAGAATGCTTTTTCCAAACTTTCTATGAAAGAAAGTCTGCTATCAAGACACTGCTTTTGCTCAGTTACTTTATTTATGACAGAAGGTTTCTAAAACTGAAGGCACTCGTCCGTGCTCTGCACTGCAATCCAGCTTTGGCAACGTCGTTCTCTGTTCATTGGCTGACTGTGTTTTGTGACGTCAGATGCGCAGAACGAACCTAAACTCGGCCGCCGTCATAAATGACGCGCACTTTAGTAAGCAGCAATGGCTGACAATGGAAGACTGACGACACAACAACGATCTCCAATTGTGTTACTTTTTCATGAAACAAAAAGCCTTGTTGTGACTCAGAGGAGTTCTCGACAACAGTTTAGCACACGATGGGTCCTTGCAAGAAGACCATCCACAGATTGTACGATAAATTTGTACATGAAGGAACTGTATTGGAAGCGAAGCGACCTCGGCCTAAGATTGTTTGTTCGCCGGAGAATATTGAAGCTGTACGAGTTGCTGAACAGAGAAGTCCCGGGAAATCGTGTAGAAAGGCAGCAGTGCAATTAGGAATATCCAGACGCTCCGTTCAACGCATTCTTAAAAGTGACCTCCATATGTACCCGTACAAGATGACCTGTGCACAGAAGCACACTGAGAACACAAGCTGCGGAGACTATTGTTTGCTCAGTGGGCGGAGGACGGGGAAGAAACTCTTAACAACGTTAGGTTTCCAGACGACGCGCATTTTCATTTAGACGGTGTGGTTAACAAACAAAATGTACACTTTTGGGCCACTGAAAACCCACAAGTGCTTCATGAACAACAACATTATGCTCCGAGGATTACGGCTTGGGCAGCAATTTCCAGTCACGCACTTATTGGACCCTTTTTCTTTGAAGAAACTGTGAACAGCGAGTGTTATTTGAGCATGCTTCGCAATAGCTTCATTCCACAGCTTCGTGTACCGCCTTGCCCTTCAACACGCAGTCGTTTATGCAAGATGGATCAAGGCCACATACTGCAAACACTGTGTTGGAGTTTTTACACGAACATTTCGACATGCGGATCATTTCACTCAGGTTTCCAGGTCGCTTCAATGACGGACGAAATTGGCCCCCCAATAGACCAGACATCAATCCATGTGACTTTTTTCTTTGGGGGTACCTACAGGAAAAATTTTTCCCGAAACGTCCACGTTATTTAATGGAGCTCAGAAGACTTACTCTTCAAGCTTGCAGTGAAATTACGGAAGACATGTGCCGTAGGGTAATCACTAACTTCAGTGTTCATTTGAAGGAAGTTAGGAAACGAAATGGCGGACATATTGAGCATGTGCTGAGTTAGAACAAATCTCCATGGACGGCTCTTCATTGTAGTATATGTTCCTTTCAGATTGTATTGACAATAAAGTTTATACTCAAAAACAAAATGCTAACACATTTCGTGCGCCACCATTTAAGTCTAGGTCAGATGGTAAGTCCCATAGTGCTTACAGCCATTTAAATTTGAATTTATACGAAGTCCTGACTAAACAATTAATGTACCGCAAGTTCTCAAGTTCTTTTACCGTTGAGCTCCAAAATTCTCGGGCAGTACAGTTTTATGCAGAGAGAATTTAACAATTTTCATAGTGGCTGCTTCTGTTTGGTTGTTCTTATTGTGTCTGCTGTGTTTGCTTTATTATGCCTTTTATTTCTTCTCCAAAAAAGAAAGAATTTAACAACTCGCTAAGAGATATGCAAATGCCTACATCTGAGCGCCAATTACATAAAGAAGTAACAAAAAACTGTAGTTTCACGAATTTTCTAATAAATTTGTTTAAACTTTTCCATTATTTTATTTACAATAACTGATACCCACCATAATTTAGTTGCGACATTTGTTTGTGTGCCTAAAACCTGATAATTCAGTGTGCTCTCATTAAATAAGGCCCAATTCCATTTCCCTGAACTGATAGCAATGAAATGGACCACAGAAATCTTGATAAGACTTTTTATCTGCGTCTTATGTGCTACGTACATTAAAAGTCAGGCAAATAAAAACTGCAAAAATCTGTCGCTAGTTTAGTCAAGTAATGTGTTGTGGAAATACATTCAGCTCACCGAAATGCCAATCTTCAGCTTCATTGCATTAATATACGTTTGCTATCGATTTAATACATTACGGATCAAATACACTTCCTTTCTTTCCCAAGGGGATATCGTTGATTGATTCGAACTACTCGAAAAATAAGTGGGCGAAGTACGTCATTTGGAGAATAATGACGATGGAATGGACTATGGTTTTGCTACGTAACTATCAGGACATTTTCCTATAGTGATTTAGGGAAACAACTGCAAACCCAGATTTCGATACCTGATACCTGGATAGGATTTTACACATACGCCTTATGAATACGAATACAGAGCCTTAACCACCACGATACAGCACTCGGCGCCCTTGCTCGAAATTTACAAACCTAGTAAGCAGAGTATTATTTTGCTCAGTGGATTTATCAATGTATCTCCTAATCGCAGATAGTGTCTCCTCTTCCAGCGTCTTAGAGTTTGCTTAACCTGGGAGCAGGCAGGAGTCTACACTGTGTTCCAGACGACTTGCTATGAATCTCAAATAGGACTTTAAGTGTTTACTAGACAACTTACGTGCAAATTCCCACTGGGTCTTCGTTTATGGCTTAGGGCAATACCTGAATGCTTACAGTACATCATAGCTCTTCCTATTACACCCAAAACAATGTGTAGGAGACAACTATGGTATCTGCAACGTCCATGCTAACACTTTGTTTGGTGGCTGATTGGAGCAGCCGTGAATGATACTGCCATTTACTGTCGCTTCGATTAGTCACCGCACAGGCTGGCAGGACAGACTGCTCGATTAACCACTATGACGTGAATTTATGTCGTCTATCATAAGTTTTTTTTGTTGCAAAATAATTTCTTCTTTGTTTTCGACTAACGTTTGAAATTTATTCCCTGCCAATACCTTGAATCCGAGATGCTAGGGGATTACTCTCTTACCTTAGCTTTTCTTGATTTTTAAACATTTCTACTCTGTACTCATCATCATATCCATTCACTTATGTCAAAAATATTTGTTTTATCCCCTACAAAATTGTGTGCTATACGTTCCTACTTTAAAACAAATAAATGCAAAAGGGATGGGTACGTCGGAGAGTAGGCGATATTATCAAAAACAAAACTCCTTTGGACCAGCTAAGCAGAAGCAGACTATGTATGATATCTATCCAATAGACTTATTTTTCACAGATGTTGATCTTCTAATACTGAAGAGGATATTATGTCAATATAACAATATAAAGAAAAGTTAAAATTGTTAACCACTTATAAGGATGATATACAGGGTGTTACAAAAAGGTACGGCCAAACATTCCTCACACACAAATAAAGAAAAGATGTTATGTGGACATGTGTCCGAAAACGCTTAATTTCCATGTTAGAGCTCATTTTAGTTTCGTCAATATGTACTGTACTTCCTCGACTCACCGCCAGTTGGCCCAATTGAAGGAAGGTAATGTTGACTTCGGCGCTTGTGTTGACATGCGACTCATTGCTCTACAGTACTAGCATCAAGCACATCAGTACGTAGCATCAACAGGTTAGTGTTCATCACGAACGTGGTTTTGCAGTCAGTGCAATGTTTACAAATGCGGAGTTGGCAGATGCCCATTTGATGTATGGATTAGCACGGGGCAATAGCCGTGGCGCGGTACGTTTGTATCGAGACAGATTTCCAGAACGAAGGTGTCCCGACAGGAAGACGTTCGAAGCAATTGATCGGCGTCTTAGGGAGCACGGAACATTCCAGCCTATGACTCGCGACTGGGGAAGACCTAGAACGACGAGGACACCTGCAATGGACGAGGCAATTCTTCGTGCAGTTGACGATAACCCTAATGTCAGCGTCAGGGAAGTTGCTGCTGTACAAGGTAACGTTGACCACGTCACTGTATGGAGAGTGCTACGGGAGAACCAGTTGTTTCCGTACCATGTACAGCGTGTGCAGGCACTATCAGCAGCTGATTGGCCTCCACGGGTACATTTCTGCGAATGGTTCATCCAACAATGTGTCAATCCTCATTTCAGTGCAAATGTTCTGTTGCTGTGTGTTTCCATTCCATGATTAATGTGATTTGAAGAGAAGTAATAAAATGAGCTCTAACACGGAAAGTAAGCGTTTCCGGACACATGTCCACATAACATATTTTCTTTCTTTGTGTGTGAGGAATGTTTCCTGAAAGTTTGGCCGTACCTTTTTGTAACACACTGTATGTTTCATATACATAAAAAGATTTGTAAAAGACATATACGAGTCTTGGAAACAAAAAGGCATTGAAAAACTAAATATAGTTGTGGTACAGAAGCAAGCAATGATAAAAACAGTTTTTTTTTTTTTTTTAAATATGCGACCCGCCACGAACTCCTCTCCTGTGCCAAAGTTTTCATCTAAGAGTAGCGTTTGGAACCTACGTCTCAATTATTTGGCGCGTACACTGCAATCTGTCTTCCTCTACAGTTGTTACCCTGTATAGCAACCTGTAGTTCAATGGAAATTAATCCCTGATGTCTCAACACATGTTCTGTCATCATGTTCTTTCTTCTAGTCAGTGTTTTCGATATATTCCTTTACTCGCCGATTCTGCGGCCAACTTCATTATTCCTTACCATATCAGTCCACTTACAAAATTATAAAATGGATTATTACATAATAGTATTTAATGACAAAACATTCATAACATATATAACATACTAAACGGAGTCTGCCCAGAATTTTGCCAAAGCACGAGCTTTAGATGTTTCTGCCAGACATACTCCATCGCGCACCTCAAAGGGCACTTCATAAAGTGGGCTATGGTTTTATCTTCGCCACATTCGCGGAACATACATGAACTAGGGGAGGTCTACTCTAACATACTCATTCTCGATCTTCCAACATTAGGACGAAGTCTGGTTAACGATTTCCAGGTAGACCAGTGTCCTACTGTCCTGGGGGAGACGTACGATTGGTAGCATCCAACCAGCTAGGTGAGTGGTTCTCGTCCCAAATAATCTTAACTTAGTAGTCTGAGGAGGTTCGAGTAGATTTTCGGTTGTATGGAGGCAATACCTCAGTCGTTGGTGGACAGGTTGATACCCATAAATTTGAACGTTTGAAGTAACTACTTTAAATCCCTCGCTGACGGACACAACTTCTAACAAACGGTGGAGCGATTCCTGAAGAACAGTAAACGTTATCTCTCAGTACTGGTCTAAATCAACCAATGATGAGTCGGCACGTTTCATTCAGAGAAGCGTCAACTTTCTGGATCTGACTGGATCTGTACAAAACAGGGCAAGCGTAATCTGTTGCAGAGCAACGTAGAGGCGGGGCCGTAGCTCTCAGTGTCTTTCATTGTGAATATCAGTACGATACACTGATATACCTACATACTTTGGCGTTAGTTAATCGTCTAACTGAACGTTCTTCCAAGTTTTCCTTGAGCCTATAGCATAGCCAGTACCACCTCTTCTCTCACCCTCTTAGAGTCCAAGAATCTCTCAAACTAAATATGTATTCGATATGGTCATGTGGCAGCTAGACTGTCATTTTACTGTAGTCATTACGAGATAAATACGTTTTAAGTCGAGTTTTTATCTAACATTACGCTACCCTGACAAGAGTCAAATAAAGGTACTCAAGTCTCCACGAAACCCCCGCTGGCATAGTTAAGGGAATCCCCAATACTACATCCATACCACCGTCCAAGGTTATTATTAAAATCAGCGCAGTTCACAGAAGATGAGCTCTTAGCGGATATTCAAGAGCTAGCCGCCTCGTGTTTATCTAGAAATGTTTGCCGAATAGCTACTTCCTACCCTCCCGCCCACCTCGCCCATCCACTGATCCTTACCCTGCACTCCCCGCTCGCCACTTCTCACTCGAGGAGGAGTTTACAAGTCCTTATATCACCAGAAGCAGATCTGCCCAAGGAATCAACTACACCACAGCACCGTCTTTCAGACGGAAGTCTCGACAGATCTCGATGCTCGGAGTACCACAGCAAACAATCTTTCAATATGGAGACACTTCAAACCTATATAGGGTGTAAATTTTAAGTTGACAAACCAGAATAACTCGAAAATTAAGCTTCACACGAAAAAATGTGTAGACTCCAGAGTTGAATATTTTCAAGGGGGACATGTGCTGGTGCTAAAATTAGCCCGCCACCCCCCCCCCCCCCCCCCCTGAGGGGTGGGCGGGAGGCAACTTCAAAATTTCAAATGGGAACCCCAATTTTTTATTGCAGAATCAGATTCTACATAAAAAACTACGTACATTTTGTCCTAAACATTTCTTTTTATTCTTGGTAATTGGCGCTGTAATTAATGAAAATCCATGTTCTCGTTTTTGGGTGGAAAATGGTTACGGACAAGTAAAAAATGAGTTTACTCGTTAGTAAGTAGGATTTTTGGTTAGTTAGCTAGCCAGTCAATGGTTTGTTTGATAATTAAAAGTTGTGTGGCCTCATGACCACGAAACAAACAAAACTTGTCCGAATCTGCCGAAAAAACTAATACAGTATTTGGGTCAACATTTGTAAAATTCTAATTCCTGTCTCTCAAACACCACCCTATGGGGAGAGAGGGAGAGTTTTAGTTTTAGCAAATCAAAATTTACGAAGTAAATAAGTACTTTTTACTTATCCGTAACCATTTTCCACGCAAAAATGAGAAAACGGATCTTCTTGAATTACAGTGCCAACTCCCAGGAATCAAAACAAATGTTTAAGACAAAATGTACGTAGTTTTTTTAAGTAGATTCTGATTCTGCAATAAAAAAGTAGGAGGTTCCCATTTGAAATTTGCCAACCGCCCCACCCCCAGGGGGCTGGGGTGGTCGGCTAATTTCAGCACCAGCAAATGTCCCCCTCGAAAATAATCAACTTTGGATTCTACACATTTTTTTGAGTGAAGCTTAATTTTCGAGTTATTCTGGTTTGTCAGCTTAAAATTTACACCCTGTGTATCTATACCCCCATTAAGAGAGGGGGGGGGGGGGGGTTAGGACGTCAAAAATTCTCAGACCATTGAGTTTTCAAAAATATGCCTATTTTGTAGCGCATATCTTCCTGAATAGTTCGATGTATAAAACATATATATATTTGGGAGATTATAAGGCACGTGATTTGGTCTCAAGTGTACCAAGATGCAGCGCCACACCCCTTTGCACAGCATTCTTCAGTCATAAGTAAGTGTACTTCGCTCTGTAGTATTCGAATGTTTATATTTGCGCCAGAGATTTTCATACGTGAAACAGAAGACTATTGACATCGATACTTTTCTGCTGCGTTAGACGTGCATTTTTTTTATCGCTGATTTTGTTTGTTCTCTGTTTTGAAGGGCTTGTTGTGTGGTGTTGTGAATTTCGAAACTATTTTCATTTGGCTGTGTTGTTTTGTGTTCGTTTGTGGCATATTATCGCTCAAAATGCCTAGAATTAGTTGCTTCAACCGTAAACAAAGTCGCCAAGGCAACAGATATACAGCTACAGCAAATGTTACACACCAGTGGCTCAAGACTGCAACCTCTCACAGCCGGTAAACAAACCACCGCCGAGTGCTTCAAGAAGGAAATTTGATTTTGGTGCTAATGGAAATGGAGACTGTGAATCTGAACGTTCGTGTAATATTATTGTTGATGTTAAAATACTGTCACAGTCAATATTGGGCAATGTTATGTGCAAGCATTGCTTTGGTGTACAGTGTGTTTCTATGGTGAAAGATGAGAGTGCCAGGAAAGGCCTTGCTACGAACTTATCTGTGATATGCAGCAAATGCAACGTTGTAGCGTCTTGCATGACATCTAAAAGGTTATGATGTGAATTTGAGGGTAACATAAGGCATGCACTGTATTGGCAGGGGACAGAAGGCAGCAGGAACACTCTGTGCAGTGATGAATCTTCCGCCTCCTCCAGCAAAATTTGAGAGATATTATGGCTTACTGCTTAGGGCTGTAAACAAAGTTGCAGAATCATCAATGAAAAGTGCTGCAGAAGAATCTGTTATCGAAAATGATGGTGACAGGGACATAGTGGCCGCTTTTGTTGGTACCTGGCAAAAAAGACGGCACACTTCATCGGATGATGTTGTTACAACATCTGTTGACACTGACAAAGTACTATATGTTGAAGTGTTGAGAAAGTTTTGTCATTGTTGTGTGAAAGGGATTCCAGATCGTGTAATATGAACTATAAAGGCTCAAGTGGAGGTATGGGAGTGCAGGGAGTTGTCTGCTTGTTTGCCAGATCTTTGCCTCCCGTGGCCTGCGACATGTGAAGTACCTTGGTGATGATGATAGTAATGCTTTCCTTGAGGTTCAAAAATGTGCTCCATATGGAGCTGAGACTTTTGTGCAGAAGTTAGAATGTGTGGGACATGTACAGAAAAGACTTGGCACTAGACTTAGAAGACTGAGACAAGATTTGTCAGGAAAAAAATTATCTCATGGAAAGGGAATAAAAGGGAGAGGGCGACTGACGGATGCAGAAATTAACAAGCTTGGCAGTAAGAAGGAACCCAGGGGACTTGAAAAATATGAAGCAAGCAGTTTGGGCCTTATACTTCCACAAAATGTCCACAGACAATAACTCTATTCACAACTTGCGCCTAAAACGTGAATCATGGTGTAGCTCCCAAAGGTCAGTTGCTGCTGATGAAGAGCATCATTTACCAACTGTTGTAATGGAAACCATCAAATCTACATTCAGGGACCTTGCAAATAAAAACTTACCGAAGAAATGTCTTCATGGCGGTACCCAAAACCCAAGTGAAAGTTTCAACCAATTTGCATGGGAAAGATTGCCAAAAACCAGTTTTGTGGAAATAAATGCACTTGTTATTGGTGTTTTGATGCAGTTTCATGTTTTAATGAAGGTGTGCAAAGCAGAAAATATAGAGAAAATGGGAATTAAGCCCAGAGTGAACTGCATGAAAGCCTTGTATGTGATAAACAGAGAGCGTGTATTGAAAGCGGATAAATCATTTTTGAAGGAGATAAAATCAAGAAGAGTGCATCATAGGAATGTTAAAAGGAGTAAAACTGATTTAGGAAAGTGAAAAAGAACCTTCTGATGGTGCTGGGCGGTTCTAAAAGAATGCCAAATACAAGCAGAAACTTTAATGGCCATTTTCCGCAAAACGCAAATTTTTGTACTCAGGTACATGTAACATCCAAAATAAGTATGCTATTACTTTTAAATTTGGTATGCTCATTAAACATAAACTGCTTAGTGCAAATCTCTAGAATTTTCCAAATCTTTTAAAAACTGTAGTAAAAATTGAGATAATTAACTATAAAATTTGAGATTTTTCTAAACACGAAGTTTAAAATGCAACAGTTCATTCATTTTTTCATAAATTAAATAAGTTCTAGAGTTTCATACACCTGTAAGTATGAATTGTATGCTGTTCAAAATTCAACCAAAAATCTCTCTTACTTAGGAGAAAAGTATACCTATAGCAACACATGTAGCCAATAATAAGTGGAAAAAAGATGAAATTTCACGTGTGAAAAAAGAATTTTGTTATGTTTTTTAACTTCCACTGCTATTAGTGTGAATCCTGAATCCTTCCTGGTCATGCTGACAAAGTTTTATTTTTATTTGTAATAGTATAGATAGTGGAAATTAAAATGTCCTTTGTGCCTCTCCTGCACGTTTGACGTCCTACCCCTCCCCCTCCCCCCCCCCCCCCCCAAGTGAAGAGAGATGCTGAAACTCTTAATGGTATCTTATGGCAAAAGAAAAAGAAAATACTTTGTATCTTGGAAGTCATATAGAGCAACAAAGCTAGCAACTACCCTACAAGTCTATGAAATGCTTGCCATCAAGTGGAAGAACCGATCAGATTTCAGATCAGCGCTCATTCCCCCCGAAGTGTTCGCACAGAAGCAGAATTTATCACCTCACTGTATATGACAGCCAGGAACTGCTGCCGTTTTTCCACAACCTTTAACAGAGGATCAGCCTCAGCCGTATAAAGGTTCGTTATTGCAGTGAAGAAAACGAAACGTGAAATCTGTTATTTAAGGGGACTAGTCACAATGGAGTAAATTTTAGAGTGGAATATCACCTTCTAATTTCCTTCGAAGAGTTATAGCTTCATCCAGTTAAGAGTGGAATTAAGAACTGTAAGAATGTTCTAAAAGTAGAAGAAGACAAATGTACGCAGTGTGTCACAACGATGATGGCTACCGATGTTCAGCAGCTTCAGAACCATCATCGCGTACCTGATCCTGAGTCACGACTACTTCAAGAAACAGCATGTGCACCATGGTGTTCTTAAACCATTCCCGCTGTGTGCGTTGGATAAATAGGAAGAGTCCAGTTATATCTTCACTTACATGAATCCATGTGATTTTGATGCTATTGGGAGGTCTACTAAAACTGAATTGTCACTTGCTACCTCAATTACGTAGTTATCAGAGAACTACTTCATACATATTTTAGTCCACTTGGATCTCTACCATTAATGTGAAACTACTAGCAAAGTGTATACAATTATGTATGAAGTTGTAACAATTTGTAAATGTTTAATTTGTATGATATGTATTATTATTTACCAGTATAATAGCGCCGACCGTAACAGAAATTTTGAGATGCCAAATAAGACAATAATCCATACATAATGTAAAAATGAATATGTATATGTGTGTATGTTCCACATCTCCTACTAAACCAACTTGGTACATCTATCCCTTTGTGCAAGGCAACTATCATTGTGGAGGGTAAGAAACACCCATCTACCATAGTTCAGGAGCTATAACGTCATAAATAATGATATCCGCGAAGAAGCACCGCACCATGCATGACATTAAAATTTATTTCTTCTTTGCTACTAACTCTAGGCGAAACACGTTTTGGAGACAGCATCCACATATTCCGCTGACTGTACCTTCAGAAACATATCATGGTACGACACATAGTTTAAGAGATATTACTTCATAAACACAGAGATTCATGAAAAACTGCCTCATTATGCATGATGACCTAACTTTATTATTACCAACGCGCTGAACCGACTGCGATAAAATTTGATAACGAGATAGGCTACTTTAGAAAGTGAGTAATATAAGACACTTATTGATTTGAATAATATTACGCGAGTTATGGGAAAATATTAACTCTTTGAAAAGGCTGCTTACTCTTTCACGTTTGAACTTTTTCATATTTGTGAAAATGCTTTTATTAATTGATATGTGCTACGTGATACGGTTCAAAGTCATGAGTACGATGTTTATAAGGTCTTCAGTGTATTTAATCCATACTTCTACACTGTTTGTTACACAATCTAGACGTTACATAATGCATATATAGTATGTGCGCTAGCCAGTATTTGAGAACGAGAGCACTTAACTGACTTGCAACAACCTTTATACATAATTTCGGAACTTTACGAAACTTTTCCTCGTTTGCAAGCCCCACAAAATGATGAAATGAACAAAGGTTATCGCTTACTACATTTACTCTGTTCATGCAGTAAAACTGTCCCATGACGCATGAGGTCATGACGTTTACCTTTATTACTTCTTTGGTACTAACTACATTCGCAACACGTTTATCAGACAGTATCTACATATGCCGCTGAATGTAGCTACAGAATTATACCAGAGATAGGGGAAGACGAGATGGACAGAGAAAGGGAAGGGGAGGACATGGTCAGGGAGAGGAGGGAAAAGAAGATGGACATAGAGAGGAAAGAGGAGATGGACGGAGAGAGTGGGAGAAAGAAATGGACATAGAGAGGAAGGAGCAACAGATGGACAGAGAGAGGGGGAAGGGGTAGAGGGACTACAAGAATTGAAATAAATACATATCCTGGCAACGCCTGGTACCCAGCTAGTAAATAAATAAATGAACTGCCGCTTCGAATGAATGCAGTCAGCGAATAACCGACGAGAACGTCAGAAACATGCTTCAAATGGTTCAAATGGCTCTGAGCACTATGGGACTTAACATCTGAGGTCATCAGTCCCCTAGAACTTAGAACTACTTAAACCTAACTAACCTAAGGACATCACACACATCCATGCCCGAGGCAGGATTCGAACCTGCGACCGAAGCAGTCGCGCGGTTCTGGACTGCAGCGCCTAGAAGCTCTCGGCCACCGCGGCCGGCAGAAACATCCTTCATGCCATGTCACTTGGAATACATAATGCTGGCTATTAAAACTCAACCATTTTGACGGCATGCAACAGAAATCAAATTGACATGTAGTGTAGTACATTCTTTTACTGTATATGCACATCATTTCAGCCCAGTAGCCCAAAGTAGACAGGAGTAACGCCATATTCATCTTGTATATAAGGGAAAAATAGCTCATTCGTTATCCCATTCAAAAATCGCGTTTGAACGTCAGTTGTTCGTGTGGGGACAGTGTCATGACTCGTGTAAGGAGGGGAAACATCTGTTAGCACGTGTTGGAATACGATAGTGGAAGGACCGTCACCTACCGAGACACTGCTCTTTTATTCTGCGACATTGCTGCTCGCGTTGGTCAGGATCCCATGATTCGTATGTAAATATGGAATCCATGCAAACAAGGAATCAGCAGGGACGTGTTAAACGCTATGCGGGATCTCAGCGGCCCGTATGATTAACGCATTAGAGGACAGATATTTTGTTCGCTCGGCCGTGCAGGATCGTATAGCCCCGAAACATACAATGAGCCAGAAAGTGGGCTTTTTTGCAGTAAGACAAATACCCATACGGATAGTGTGACGACGTCTGAAGAACCACAGACTGTCAACACGGCGGCCAATGTTGGAGCTTACGTTAACGCGGCAAAAGACAGATGTGACGAAGGTGATGCTCCCAACGACGACCCTGGGCATCGGAGTGACACCAGGTCTTTTCAGTGGAGTGTTGGTTCTGCATACAGAATCACAATGTACGTACACCTGCCTGGAGGCAAAGAGGAGAACGAACATCGCGCGATTGCATTAGTCACGGTCATACAGGCTCTGCACCTGGAGTGATGGCACGAGGTGCAATTGGATTCAAGACACGAGTACCTCTGGTTTTCATACCAGGCAATTTGAACAGCAGCCGTTACATTTGTGAGGTGTTCAGGGGTGGGCTATCTTCGAGGTCTCCTCCCACCTACCAGAGTTCATAGGGTGTTCGACTTTTGCCCTGACCAACACGTTCTCGAGATCTACCGCCCACTGAAAACCTCTAGTCATGGGTCGCTGAGAGACTGGCACGTCACCACTCATTGACCACTACGATTGATGTACTCTGGCGAAGATTTGAAGGAGCGTAGTATAATGTCAGTCATACAAGCTCAGTTTGGCCAGGGTTAGAGCCATTGTTGCTGCCAGAGGTTACTGCTAGTGTGCTAAATTTCACTCTTTGTAGACTCCCAAATCGTCTACAAATTGGATAATGTGTCTGCGGTATCGACGGCATCTTCGTCGAAAGCACCACGCCGCACGCCGCGTATTACCGTACGAGCGACGGCACTCTTAAATTTCCCTCCAGTACGCCGCCAGGTGAGCTCGCTCATCCGGCGCTCGCTGCTCTCTGAGGAGTGGCGCCAAGCATACACGCTCCAGAGGACGCTGTAGGCCGATCCACGAAAGATGGCGGTTCGCGCAGGTCGAGGCGCGCTCGTGGATTGCATTATTGTAGGTCCCAAGCGACGGTTGTGATCCGCGCGCACGTGCTTTGCCCTTGAAGAAAGCGTGTATCCTACAAATTATGTTTCTCGCTTGCTTGTGTAGACTTTGTCGCTTATCACCACCACCAGCGATGACAACCCGCAAAATCGAATAAAAATTCACCAAAAAAACTCCTTATGATCATGTTTAATGTTCGCAATGGCTACGGCATTCACAGCGTTCATAACACTACTCAACGCTCAATGGCTGTCGGAGGATAAGTGACGTAGGTGTTCGGAACAGCATAAAATTCGAGTGTTATCGTTCCTGACTCAAACACTAAACTGATATGACCACACTGTCCGCGACAATGTTTGGCCAGCGCATTCTTTTAAGCAGCAGTTCTCAGAGCTTCGCCTCCAGATTCAGTGAATCTACACTTTTCACCATTAGTACGAAAGACTGCAGCGAGGGCAATACATTGACGTAGCACGACGATAGTGAACATTCCTAACAGTCAGTTGCTTATATAGGCTGATTCCTTGATGATGTTACAAACCTCCATGAATGATCGACAAAGGTAAATGCATCAGTTTGAGGTAAGGGACCATGGTGTGGAAACGGAGTTGAAAGTTATAAGCGAAAATAGTTCTGATAAGTCTGACAGTGGACCTGTTCTTCCACAAGCTCTTTGCTTTCCATATTTTGGGAGGAGGTAATATGGACCAAAACAAGAGAAGCTGTCTTGTAAATATGGGCTCTTAAATGAGTACCTTACGACCTATGAGCACTTGTTCAGCAGAACAGAGGTGTTTCAAAGTACCGAAGATGAATAAGTGCTCATAACTATTAAGGTATGCACTTTAGAGCTCATGTTTTTTGGACATCTTCCCAAAGTATGAAAAGCAAAGAGCTTCCAGTAGAAGAGGTCCGCTGTCAGGGGTATCAGAATGATTTTCTCTTATAACATTCGACTCGGTAGATTGTGGACCAGGATCACTTGCCTCAAATTGACACATTTACCATCCATGACGGCTGAAAGTTTGTAACATCATTACGGGATCACCCTGCATAACCGTATCAGCATTCATGACTACTAGCTACAATCAAGAACGTTACTCTCATTGCAAATAACATAACAAGCCAGGAGAACCTACAGCAATACAAAGTTATGTCTAACTTAGTTATTAAGTGTGTATAGTGTAACTGAAATTATTAATGTATTATCCTTCTGTAGATGTCTGACTTGCTTTATTAGCCATCTCTACTACCGACACGTCAGTATTATTCCAACTATAATGTGTGCACACAACGGGTAAAATACCATCAGTATATATCCTTCCAAGTGTTGCAGTTTTAATGAACAACAATGTAGATCCACCAACAGTTTGGCATTTCGAACATACAGAGATGGTATTAAGCAGAAAATTTAGCCATTTATGTGTATCAGCCTTAGTCAGTTTTTTCTAAACATGCAGTGAATTACTTTAACAAGAGTGCGTATCATAACAGTTACGAATTTCTTTCCGCGCTGGTATCACTCGAAACATATGTATTAAGAGAACATTTCGCTAGCGATCGCCAGATATCCGAAATGACTGTCAAACGTATACTGTCGTTCTCTCCTAATATTTCATGGATACCTCATCTGTTTTTCGTAGAACTTTGCTGCACGGTGTTTGACTTACAACCAAGATGTGAACCACTCAGACTGTGCGTTTCTCACATCAATGCCGACAATTATGTTCCATTGCAATTTCGTTTTCAAAGCATCACTATTGGAATAGTAGAATATCTGACAGATCTAAAGCAGTAATTTACCAGAACCCATGCTTTACTTAAAATCATACTCTCGTCACACTGTCCTGCAAGTTTGGCGTTTGTGTCACGATGGTAGCATCTTCGTATCTCATTACATGTTCACGAGTGAACAGTGTTCGGCAACGTGAGAATTAGGGAGCTATTTTAGTCAGATGCAACGGTGGTGTTCTTCACATTCTTGTCTACCGTTCCTGCGGTTTGTCCAACGTCTAAACTAACATGTTATGTTGTGTACACTCGTGTTTCGTGGGCTTTGTCATTTTAATACATAATAACGTACTCCCTTCTGTAAACTATACGGAAATTTCACTTTCATTACGTAAGCTTCAAAGAACTTTGTACTGCATTTCACTTAATATTCATTTATTCTGTGGCCTTAATTTTGGAGATCTACACTGATGACCCAAAACATAGTGACCACTGCTCACCACGAATCTGAACGCCGCCATGGGGCGTTGCGGATACATGATATGGTAGTGGAAGTACAAAAGCGGAGAAGAGACGACAGTGGAATAATTCTAGCGATGATATTAGCCACGAATTGGGATCGGTGTTTCCGTTCCTTTTATTTGAAAACAAACACTAGCTACAAGTTTTGCTGGTGAAAGATACAACCCCGTTGTAATGCTATAGGAAATTCAGGCAAAAACAAACACCAAGCATTTTCTGAAATTGCAGTATAGGTCATCAACAGAATGATAGCTGACACATGTGGTAAGAAGCAATCAGGAATAAATACTAGTTGTTGTTGCTGTGCAGGCAGCTTAATTCCGTTCCCAAATCAACAAGACAGTCCATATATTATACGACTCCAAGGATAGTCTGAACTCTCAAAGTAATAATTCCTTGGTACCTCTCATTCCATGCTACCAACAGGTGCCCAAAGTCTAAAGTTACTATTACTTTCGACCACTAGAAGTCCGATATTTAGACTCTGGTCGTGGAGGTCTAGAGTTCAATTTCGTATAGAGATGGGGATTTTTCGTTGGGTTGTTAGTTACATGTCCCATACATCATTTGAATTATTCTTTTATTGAATTACGTGGAACAATTAAGTTTACAGAACACGAATGTTTTTTGTTCTCGCTGCCAGGTTTTAAGTAGAAATTCTTCAGTGGAATAGAAGAAGTTGTGCAGGAGAAATGATTTTAAGTTAGATTTAAAAGTTGCTTTACTACCTGTCAGACATTTTATGTTATTGAGCAGCTGATCAGAGATTTTTGTAGTTGCATACTGAAGTCCTTTCTGAGCCGCTGACATCTTTAATAAGGGGTAATGAAGGTCATTTCCCCTTTAATGTTGTAGGTGTGGACATCTTTGTTCTTCTCAAAGTGTGATGGATTGGCAAAAAAATGGCTCTGAGCACTATAGGACTCAACTGCGGAGGTCATTAGTCCCCTAGAACTTAGAACTAGTTAAACCTAACTAACCTAAGGACATCACAAACATCCATGCCCGAGGCAGGATTCGAACTTGCGACCGTAGCGGTCTTGCGGTTCCAGACTGCAGCGCCTTTAACCGCACAGCCACTTCGGCCGGCTGTGATGGATTATTTACGGCGAATTTCATTAGCGAATATATGTATTATGAGGGCCTGCCTTAGTTCCTTAAAAAAGGTACTAACAGGACATCCATGGTTGAACACCACATATTATTCTTACTGCTTGCTTTTGTGCAATCAATACTTTCCTTTTAAGTGGTGAGATGCTCCAGAGAGTAGGTCTTAAGACATTACTGAGTGGATATATGGAAAATATGTTACGGGGTAAGGCACTTGTTTCCAAGCTTACCAATTATATGAAGATCAAAAATAGCTGAACTTAATTGTTTGAAAAGTTCCCTGCAGGATGTCCCCAAGTCCATTCAGCCTGCTACCAAAAGAGTTCCTGGGATCTTTCCTGGCGATTAAAGTATGTAGGGTGCAGGGTTCGTGACCCATCCCCTCCTAGTGTCGCGGTGGACCTCTGCCTTCAGTCAGGCCAATAACCTGGTCTTGGATTTGTGTCACAGATATCACTTTTACCTTTACTAGAAGTCTGATATTATGTTTGGCGACCTTAGGAACACTGTTATTAATCAAATTTATATGTCTGTTAGTACAGAAGAGTCAAAATGATGAATTTATCCTGTGTGTGGACGAAAGTAGCAATAGTGCTCGATGTTGATGATGATGATAATCATGACCATGATCCTGATGATGGTGATGATGACAATGCTTAGTGCTCATTAGAAGGTCCATTACTGCAAATTCAGCACTCTCCAGTTGACTCGATGTTTCTCCAGTCGACCCCATGTTTGACCTGATGTTTTTTACCCTTTCCATAGCTGAATGTGATGCATTTATGGTCATGTCGACAGTTAGCTTTTGTCTTCCTCTTCCCCTGGTCCTCTTCCCTGTCGCTATTTCGTCTGCTACATCATACAGGCAATCCTCAATCAGTGTCCTAGCGTATTTCTTTTCCTACTCTTGTTTCCTACTCTTGCTTCTTTTCTTTGTCCGATAGGTGACAAACCCGGTATTGTCCGGATATTCAATTTGCCAATTTTCTATTAGAAAGAAAAACAAAAAATGAATTGTGTTTGAAGTGTAATACCGAAAAAATTTCATTTCCATCTACAGTATTTGCGGAAACATCTTCAAAATAATGAAAAATGTGTACAAGAAATATGCATAATGTACAAATATACACGCAAGTACCATGTCCTAATTAAGAACCGTAGTATGCAAAATACAGATTTTCTGTATGTTCAACACAGAACTTGATTTCAAACAATATTTCTAGTTATTTGTCTAGCGAGCTCGGCACAGCTGCAAAAAATAAAATTGTGGTAAGGTCTTATGTGATCAAACTGCTGAGGTCATCGGTCCCTTAGCCTACACACTACTTAATCTAACATAATCTAACTTACACTATGGACAACACACAGACCCATACCCGAGGGAGGACTCGAACTGCATACCTACAACGCGAGCCGGCCAGTGTGTCCGTGCGGTTCTAAGCGCTTCAGTTTGGAACCGCGTGACCGCTACGGTCGCAGGTTCGAATCCTGCCTCGGGCATGGATGTGTGTGATGTCCTTAGGTTAGTTCGGTTTAAGTAGTTCTAAGTTCTAGGCGACTGATGACCTCAGCAGTTAAGTCGCATAGTGCTCAGAGCCATTTGAACCATTTACAACGCGACTTCGTAAACATCTCTATGCAAAGCCTCATCATAGTACTGTCTGTAGATAGCTATTATTTTCGCCGCCTGCACCCGTTACCACTTCGCAGTTCAAAGCTGTCAAACGCGCTGCGAGGTTTCAGAGATTTCGGTAAGTCGACTTGACTATAAGAGTGTCCTAGTAGTAAAGAATAAATGTATTGAAAGTTCGTGCGTGATTCGGTATTTTTTCACGCATCTCAGTGTTCATGACGTCATAATGCCTGATCTATGTGTCATGTAGTGATATAATTGTGTATGTACATTCCGAGGTGCATATGAATATTTTCTGAGAAATATATTGCAAATACAATCAGTAGCAAGGAATTATTAAATTTAAATGTCATGCATGACAAAGCAGTTTTTCACGCATCTCAGGGTTTTAACGTCATATCTGCTCAACTATGTGTGTTACCATGACATAAGTTTGTAGGTGTACTTGGGGGCATACGTGGATCCTTTCTGCGAAATTTATTGCGAATAGAGTTAGTAGCACAGAAGGAATAAATTTAAACGTCATGCATGATGCGGCAGTTTTTCACGCGTCTCATCGTTTATGACGACATATCGCCTGAACTGCTATAGGTAAGTGGTTCTTACCCCCAAAGTGATTGTTACCTGACAGTGAGGAACATGTGTACCAAGTTCGGTTGAAATCAGTCCAGTTGTACACACACACACACACACACACACACACACACACACACACACACACACACTACACACACTACACACACACATTTTTATAAGACGTATGGATTACACATCTACTTAATGCTGTCAGCAAACTGGAAATAGCGAGAAGGGAAAGTCACTATAATTGTATGCTCATCAAAATTCTGTTCTGTTGAACGTGCGAGCGAGTAAGATGATCTGAAGCGTGTCTGGTGTGTGTGTTGCAGGTGCTGATGTGGCTGCTGGCCATCCTGTGCGGCATGATAGTAGGCAAGCTGCTCATCCACGGCTACCTGTGCGGCACCCTGCTCCGCCTCAAGATGTTCCGCGACGACCAGGTGAGGGCGCGCCTCAGTAACTGACACTCGTGTCTCCGCTCTACTTGCACATCTACATCCGTATCCTGCAGGCCACTTTAGAGTATGTTGTAGTTCGCACTGTGGATACTACCTGTCTTTTCTCCCCTTTCCTGTTCCATTCTCAAATGGTGAGCAGCTAAGATGACTCCCAGAAAGCTTTCCTATGAGCTCGAGTTTCACTCATTTTCACATTGCGGTCACTTCCCCAGCTGTATATAGGAGTAAGTAAGGTGTTGGCTAACCTGTCGGAACATCCGCGCTCAAAATTCTATAAAGGATGAGAAACTACTTTGACGCAGATTGTGCGTCTTCGGCAAAGTTTTTCTTTATCCTTTCCTTCATCTACGTTTGCACAGACATTGTTGAAACAAGATAAGGGGATGGACGCTGAACTTTTGGAAAGCTGAAAAGAAAACGACCGCCTTTTCTTTGCCAACCTTTTCATTCCGCAATACCAACTGCAAGCTACGTCTTCAATTATTTGTTTTTGATGTATTGCAATCTTAGGGTATCTTCACAGTTTCTACTCTCTAAAACTCCCTCTAGTACCATAAGAGTTAATTATTAATGTCTTAATAGATGTCCTATCATCCTGCCCCTTCCCTGTGTTCCTTTCCAAGCTGATTCTGCGGAGAACCTCCTCCTTCCTTAATTTATCAGTTAACTTTATTTTCAACATTCTTCTGTAGCACCACATCTCAGATGCTTCGATTGTCTTCCGTTTCGGGTTGCCCGTAGTACGTACATGCTTCACTACCATACAATGTTGTCCTCCAAACGTACATTTTCAGAAATTTCTTCCTCAAATCTTCGATACTAGAAGTCTTCTCTTGGCCAGGAATGCCTCTTCCGCCAGTGCTAGTCTGCTTTTTATGTCCTCCATGCCCCGTCGGTCATGGGTTACTTTGCTGCCTAGGTAATAAAATTCCTTAACATCGTGTGCTTTGTTATCCTCATTTCTGATGTTAAGCTTCTCGCTGTTCTCATTTCCGCCACGTCTCATTACTTCGGGTTCTTCGATTTGTTCTCAGTCCATATTCTGTACTCATTAAACTGTTCATTCCATTCAGTAGATCATGTAATTCTTCCTCATATTCACTCAGGACTGTAATGTCTTCAGCAAATCTTATCATTGATATCCTTTCACATTGAATTTCAATCCCATTCTTGAAACTTCGTTTTATTTCCGTCATTGCTGTTTAGATGTATAGATTGAATAGTAGGCATGAAAGTATTTTAACTGCACCATCACAATACATATATTCCGTAATGAAATTCGTCTTAAATAATCCACCACAATTCGAAAAGAACCGTAAAATCCATACCCACAACAGTAGAGGAAAAAATGACCTTTATGACATTATTGAAGCTGCCAGTGATTCAGAATAGAATTCAATATGCAGCAACAAAAGTTTTTTATCATTTGGTCAATAACTTAAAATGTCTGACAGGTAGCAAAGCAAGTTTCAACAGTAATCTAAAATCGTATCTCCTGGATATCTCCTTCTATTTCATCGATGAATTTTTATTTAAAAACCGGTAGCCTGTAAAAAACAAAAATAAAAATTAGTTTTTAAATGTGGTTGCGTAAATAGGACTAAAATAATATGTACATTAATGTAAACACTTACAGTTCATACATAACCTGTAAACTGAATCGTTCTACATAACTTTAATAAAGGAATCGTTCAAATGATCTATCGAATGTGTAACTATTTATGTAACTAGAAGAATTTCTAAATATGTGTGAATGCGCTCGTGAGCGCGTTTGTGTGTGTGTGTGTGTGTGTGTGTGTGTGTGTGTGTGTGTGCGAGAGAGAGAGAGAGAGAGAAAGGGAGAGAGAGAGAGAGAGAGAGAGAGAGAGAGAGAGGCAGACAGGCAGAGAGAGAGGGGGGGGGGGTGGGAGGGAATGAGAGAGAGATTGAACATACCTAATTACAAATAACTACATGTAAAGAAGAAATAAAGATGTATTAAAAACTTAATATACAATATTAATGTTCCACAATAATGCTTATTTAATAGATCGTTATGAACCGGCTTTCGTCTTAATAGACAAATATGCTTTTCATCTTCCCAGAATTTCTACATGCCTTGGCTGATGGACAGCGTTTGTTCATTTGGCTTCACCCTCGTAGGTTGTGGTTTTGTCGTTGGGCAGCGAATTTTGCAGTACTGGTTCAAATGGCTCTGAGCACTATGGGACTTAACATCTGAGGTCATCAGTCCCCTAGAACTTAGAACTACTTAAACCTAACTAACCTAAGGACATCACACACATCCATGCCCGAGGCAGGATTCGAACCTGCGACCGTAGCAGTCGCGCGGTTCCGGACTGAAGCGCCTAGAACCGCACGGCCACCGCGGCCGGCTTTGCAGTACTGATCAGTAACGTGAAATTTTCCCTGTCCAGCACGGTGTCTTCCGTACTGTTATGTTTTCTCAAATCCTTTCTTGTCTCTTCCAGCCATCCTGTTCTTTTTTTTAATTTGGAAACGAAATTCGAAATGTTCTTGATTATCCTGCTGTCATTCATTCTATAAATGTGATCGTAAATCTTTGGTCTCCCCTCCGTTATGCCGTCTGATTGTTGCCATGTTTCTATCATTTCTTCTTTTCGTCCAATTGTTATATTTGAAGTTTTGTGGTCTCAAATATTTCTTAGTACTTTCGTTTCTTTCTTTTCCAGTTCCTCTTGTTCACCTCTTTTATTCAGCATTAGGTATTCAGATCCTTAAAGTGCTTCCGGTTTAATTAGTGTTTAATTTTTGCATGGAGTGATACTGATATTTCAATATCGGTTTTGAGTGAGCTTGTATGCTAATTCCAGTTTCTTCGATCGTTCTTTTCTTGTGGCGTTATCTAATCCATTTTATTGTATCCACTCTCCCAAATATTTAAACTTAACAACTCTTTTGATGCTATGCTTGTACATATTTTTCTCTGTTGTGTTTATGTTCAACGAATTCCGTTTTCTCAATACTTAGAAATTACTGCAATATCGTCCTACAAAAGCGAGACATTTCACCTCATATCTTTCTGTTCCTTGTCCTAAAATGATTCCTTCGTTGTTTTTCTCTTGTAGTTCTAGGCCAATATAAACAGCTTAAGTTACAATATTACGAAAACAATGCTCACTATACAGTAGAGATACTGAGTCGCAGTTAGGCACAACAAAAATACTGTCACAGAATGAGCTTTCAGCCAACAAGGCCTTTTTTCGAAAATAGACAACGCACACACACACACACACACACACACACACACACACACACACACATAGACATGAACAAAGTCTCTGGAAACTGAAGCTAGACTGTAGTATGAGTTTGCGAGCGCGCGCGCTTGTGTGTGTGTGTGTGTGTGTGTGTGTGTGTGTGTGTGTGCGTGCGTGTGTGTGTGTGTGTGTGTGTGTGTGTGTGTGTGTGTGTGTTTATTTTCGAGAAAGACCTTGTCGGCCGAAAACTCATTTTTTGGCACTCTCTTTGTGTTGTGCCTATCTGCGACTCAGCATCTCTGCTATGTGGTGAGTATGCTTTTCATAACTTTGCTACATTCCATCCTGGATTTTCCATTGTTTAAGTGAACTAGACTTCCTCTCTGAAACCACAATATTACCACATTTTACGGCACTTACGACCTCCGCCGTTATAATCATGTTTCTCGTACCTTTAGATGAACTTGGGTCTCGACATGTTTAGCCCGGACACGAGATGAGGAGTGGTCGCTGTTGCAGGGCTCCTGGATGACGATGTTCCTGACGGTGATCGTGTCGCTGTACGTGTTCTCGCACGGCTACAACCTGCTGCTGGCGCTCTGGTACGACAACTGCCTGCTGCACATCAACAGTGACATGGGCGTCACCAACGCCAGGTAACGCAACAAGTGGCACCTCGCAGCAGTGCGCCTTCGAGGCAACGCCCGCCACTGCCTAGCTGTGTCACGACGGAGTGAGAGACTAAGCAGCTCGGAGGACTGACGCTGAGAAACTAGTCGTCTACGACGTTCTTAGATCTCCGTGGCGGTTATACAGTTCACTTACACTCTCATGCCAATATGAGACCTTTAGCATTAATGAAGTATTTGTGCCGCTAGTATAATTATTCTATACCACAACAGAACTACAATAAAAAACCTTAAACATTTTACCCAGCTATTAATACTACACTAATGGCCATTAAAATTGCTACGCCACGGAAATGACGTGCTACAGAAGCGAAATTTAACCGACAGGAAGAAGGTCTGTGAGATGCAAATTATTAGATTTTTCAGAGCATTCACACAAGGTTGCCTCCGATGGCGACACCTACAACGTGCAGACATGAGGAAAGTTTCTAACCAATTTCTCATACACAAACAGCAGTTGACCGGCGTTGCCTGGTGAAACGTTGTTGTGATGCTCGTGTAAGGAGGAGAAATGCGTACCATTACGTTTCCGACTTTGATAAAGGTCGGATTGTAGCCTATCGCGGTTGCGGTTTATCGTAACGCGACATTGCTGCTCGCGTTGGTCGAAATCCAATGACTGTTAGCAGAATATGGAATCGGTGGGTTCAGGAGGATAATACGGAACGCCGTGCTGGATCCCAACGGTCTTGTATCAACAGCAGTCGAGATGACAGGCATCTTATATGCGCGTGGCTGTAAAGGATCATGCAGCCACGTCTCGATCCCTGAGTCAACAGGTGGGGACGTTTGCAAGACAACAAACATCTGCACGAACAGTTCTACGACGTTTGCAGCAGCATGGACTATCAGCTCGGAGACCATGAACGCGGTTACCCTTGACGCTGCATCACAGACAGGAGCGCCTGCCATGGTGTACTCAACGACGAACCTCGGTGCACAAATGGCAAAACGTCATTTTTTCTTATGAATCCAGATTCTGTTTACAGCATCATGATGGTCACATCCGTGTTTGGCGACATCGCGGTGAACGCACATTGGAAGCATATAGTATGGGGTGCCATTGGCTACACGTCTCGGTCACCTCTTTTTCGCATTGACGGCACTTTGAACAGTGGACGTTACATTTCATATGTGTTACGACCCGTGGCTCTACCCTTCATTCGATCCCTGCGAAATCCTACATTTCATCTGGATAATGCACGACCGCATGTTGCAGGTCTTGTACGGGCCTTTCTGGATACAGAAAATGTTCGACTGCTGCCCTGGCCAGCACATTCTCCAGATCTCTCACCAATTGAAAACGTCTGGTCAATGGTGGCCGAGCAACTGGCTCGTCACAATACGCCAGTCACTACTCTTGATGAACTGTGGTATCGTGTTGAAGCTGCATGGGCAGTTGAACCTGTACACGCCATCCAAGCTCTGTTTGACTCAATTCCCAGGCGTATCAAGGGCGTTATTACGGCCAGAGGTGGTTGTTCTGGGTACTGATTTCACAGGATCTATGCACCCAAATTGCGTGAAAATGTTATCACATGTCAGTTCTAGTATAATATATTTGTCCAATGAATACCAGTTTATCATCTACATTTATTCTTGGTGTAGCAATTTTAATGGCCAGTAGTGTACTTTGTACTGTATGTTAACCGGGCGTCTAGAAACGACGGAGAGGCTCCGTCCCCACCACAGCCCCAGTGGTCCGCAGCTCCACGACGACTACCGCAGTCCACTTCATCCCTCCGCCGCACCACACCGAACCACTCTTTCAGGGTTCTTGCGCGTTTCGTCCCCCGGTAGACCCTCCAGGGAACGACAGAAGAGTGTAATCCCTATGTTTGCGTGGTAGAGTAATGGTGGTGTACGCGTACGTGGACATAGTGTAGCTGAGGCAGAATAAGGGGAACCAGCCCGCATTCGCCGAGGTAGATGGAAAACCGCCTAAAAACCATCCACAGGCTGGCCGGCTCACCGGACCTCAACACAAGTCCGCCGGACGGATTCGTGCCGGGGACCAGGCGTTCCTTCCCAGTCCGGAAATACTACTTTAGTACTGCAGATTTTGTTCTGTGTATGTTCATTTCTTATGGTGCATCTAAATTGTTCATGTTTGTTTCCGCCGCTGGATCTGCCCTCATGATGCCCCGGTCAACAGCATTGTCTGCTAGATTCCTTGGGCTTCGGGCAGCGCAGTACGGATGGGAAAAACCGACAGATTAAAACCGATACCGGTATTTTAGTTTTGAGTAACCGGTATTCTTCAGTATTTGTTTGGTCTCGATTATAACGGATCTTTTTTGTTGTTTATTAACAACCGAGTAAAAAACTGAAATATCAATTAGCCATAGCAACAGCGCTAAATTTTTTCGTTTTTAAATAAATCTTTCTTTAAAATAAGGAGTAATTTAATTCGTAAAATTTGCGTTGGTTTGAAACATTGCGTTATTACAGAAAATGAGGAACGTGATCAGTGCCATTTCAATAACAATGCCGACAGAAACAAAGAACAAACAGATGGCATAAGAATCGGTACAACGCTGTTAAAACAATAATGTCCCCGTTTATTTTCCCGTGTGTCGTATCTTAAGGTACCCTTGTACGTGGGTTGTGCACGACTTGTCCCCACCTGGTCTATACGGTAATTTCTCGCTATCGTCACCGGACATCTCTTGTACTGCATAATGCCACCAACCATAGTCTAGAAATATTTTTATGAAGTGACGTAGCAATGAAGTACAATCTTAAAGATTTGTCTGCCATTTCTATGTAAGAAAAGGAGAAGGAAATTATGATAATAGTCATAAATTAAAAACTTTACAACAATTCATACGTAGTTGTTGTTGTTGTTGTGGTCTTCAGTCCTGAGACTGGTTTGATGCAGCTCTCCATACGTAGTATACAATAAAAATAGGAAGAAACTGATCTGCTGCCTGTGTCTAAGTAAAATGCCTTTACCTGCTTATAGCTCTTGAAAACAGACAAATTAACACGAAAAACAGAGTTCTTGAACAACACTTTTCACTCTTCAGCACTGGCAGTTCGAAATGGCTAAATATTGGAATGATACCCGGTTATAACATGATTTTTGAGCAGAGATTCTAGAAGTTAGAATCAGTGGAAGAGTACTGGTGATTTTTTCTAGTATTCAGATATTCATCTCTTTTCGAGTATAACAGTGAAAGGGTAGACGAACTAAGTTTTCTTTTCATAAATTTTGACAACATAGTCCACGGAGAGCAGCGACCTGATTCTATATTATATATGAACAATCGAGATGGCAATAATATTTCTTTATTAACCGGTTTCGGCTTATGTACAAGCCATCTTCAGAATTTTTTTGGCCCCCTATGGCTAGTGCTGGCGGCCCCTTAGATTTTTCGTGATACCACGATGGTGACTGAGTGTACGTATCACGAAAACTCCAAGCAGCCGCCAGCACCAACCATAGGGGACCAAAAAAATTCTGAAGATGGCTTGTACATAAGCCGAAACCGGTTAATAAAGAAATATTATTGCGATCTCAACTGTTCACTTTTAAATAAGTTTTCTTTTATTTGCCTATTTAATTTATTAGTTTTATTCTATGTATGTTGAAACTAAGAGAGTCAAAATTTTTCAGTCTTTGTTCGGTTTCTGCGTTTACTAAACGAAATAATAGGAATAAGAAACCGAAAATCTTTATTTCAGAAACAGGTTATTTTGAGCTGTTTTAACAGGTTAAATTAGCGTGGAAAAAAACGGTATAACCAAAAACCGATTGTTTCACCGACAACCGCCTTTACTAAGCGCCAGTAACGTTTCCACTTTACACGTATCACTGTAATGTCTTAGAATTCACTCTTTTATCAATTGCACCAACGCAATGTAGATTCTCGAAAAACCATTTCATTCAATGGCCACAGACCTCAGTTGTCTTCGCTCCATCTGTAGAGTATCTCGTCTAGCCGGGATGGCAGCATCCTGCCGTGTGGCTTAGTGGCTTGTGAAGTCGTCCTTGACGCTACGGTCGCAGGTTCGAATCCTGCCTCGGGCATGGATGTGTGTGATGTCCTTAGGTTTAAGTAGTTCTAAGTTCCAGGGGACTAATGACCTCAGAAGTTAATTCCCATAGTGCTCAGAACCATTTGAAGTCGTCCTTGACCTTCCTGCATAATACCGCGGCTGCAGTACCGTCCAAGATCCGCCATATTTAAAAGTTCCTCAGCGCTGCTCTGGGATCCAGCCATTAAGGAGCTGGATTCCAGAGCAGCACTGAGGAACGAGTCAACATGGCGCAACTTGGACGGTAATGCAGCCGTCCGAGGTGTGGGCACCCAACTTTACAGGAATGACGTTCAGACAATGCGCTTCAGAATTTGCGTTAGTAGTAGTGTTACTATCATGACTCGCCTTTACACGTCGGTACTGATTCGGCAACATAGGGTGAAACACAAGCATCAGTGTGTATCACGGTTGCAGAAAGTCAAAAGAGACCTGGAAGAAGATTACCTTGGCATTACTCGCAAACATGTTTTATCAAAATAGCGAATAGCGACGCAGTAAAGGAATACAAAGAGGTCCTCTTTCCCAAACGGGGTTGAAGAAGATGATTCGGAAGATGGAATTAACTGAAAATTTGGAACTGCTCCAGGGAGTGAGCGACGAACAACTGCTCCAAAATTATTGGATTACTTACTGTTGCCAGAGCTGATTATGCCACACTCATTGTGCAAAAAATGGTGCAAATGGCTCTGAGCACTATGGGACTTAACATCTATGGTCATCAGTTCCCTAGAACGTAGAACTACTTAAACCTAACTAACCTAAGGACATCACACAACACCCAGTCATCACGAGGTAGAGAAAATCCCTGACCCCGCCGAGAATCGAACCGGGAACCCGAGCGTGGGAAGTGAGAACGCTACCGCACGACCACGAGCTGCGGACACTCATTGTGCGATATTCAAGCAGTGCACGATCTGTTTCACGACTACTGAACATTCCATGATCCAACGATTGAAAAAGTACTGCGAACAGTTGTGAAATGGTATTACTATACCGCTTCCAGGCTGTCGTGGATGCAGACGGCCGTCACATTGAGCAATGTTTGTACCTGGAACGTAAGCATGGTAAGCAGTTAACAGATGTTACTCTCTTATGTGGAAATCAAGATATGTTTCTTTCAGACCAGTGCCGTTGCAGACACTTTAAGTTGTTTGGCGAGGGACATTACCTTGATAAAAGCTATCATACTCTCCAGCTATGAGAATCGTCACGTGCCTGATCTTAGACAATAGATTAGTCGCTTCAGCGTGGATTAATGCTATACCACCTGGCACTGGTGCTCCTTCGTTGCTCTTTACGGTCTTCAGTTAGGTGGCAAGGAATCCAGCTGGCAATCGCCTTTGAGTAGCCCAACTGGTGGACAAGTGTGTCAGCAGTGCAAACAGAGACATCCTATTGAGCAGCGAGGTATTTCATTCTGATCTGTTTATCAGCTCTAATGACAAACTCCGCACGTTCCTACATTGCAGCAGTCACAGCTGGCCACCGATCGGGATATCTGACAGGTCTGCGTGACCTTGTTGCGATGACGACAGACGCCTCGCCCAACGACTTACCGTGCTTTTATACACTGTCAGATCTCCGTAGACATTCTGCAAGCACCTACGAACATCTACCATGCTCTAGTTTTCCGCCAAAAGAAACGCAATGACAGATCTCTGTTAGGAACGCGCCTCCGTTACTGAAGCCATTTTGAAGACTATGTACAGCGCCGCCACCTCTACATATACATCGACATGTATACTCAACAAATCACGTTCAAGTGCCTGGCAGAGGGTTCTTCGAACCACCTTCACAATTCTCTATTATTCCAATCTCGTACTGCGCGCAGAAAAAATGAACACATATATCTTTCCGTAAGAGCTCTGATTTCCTCCCTATGTAGGTCGGTGTCAACAAAATATTTTCGCATTCGGAGGAGAACGTTGGTGAATGGAATTTCGTGAAAAGATTCCGTCGCAACGAAAAAGGCCTTTCCTTAAATGATTTCCAGCCCAAATCCTGTATCATTTCTGTGACAGTTTCTCCCATATTTCGCGGTAATACAAAACGTGCAGCCTTTCATTGAACTTTTTCGATGTACTCCGTCAGTCCTATCTGGTAAGGATCCCACACCGCGCAGCAGTATTCTAAAAAATGACGGACGAGCGTAGTGCAGGCAGTCTCCTTAGTAGATCTGTTGCATTTTCTAAGTGTCCTGCCAATAAAACGCACTCTTTGGTTAGCCTTCCCCACAACATTTTCTATGTGTTGCTTCCAATTTAAGTTGTTCGTAATTGTAATACATAGGTATTTAGTTGAATTTACGGCTTTTAGATAAGACTGATTCATCGTGTAACCGAAGTGTAACTCATGTGGGTGGCCTCACATTTTTCGTTATTTAGGGCCAACTGCCACTTTCTTCCCATTCAGATATCTTTTCTAAATCGTTTTACAGTTTGTTTTGATCTTCTGACGACGTTATTAGTCGACAAACGACAGAGTCATCTGCAAACAACCGAAGACGGCTGCTCTGATTGTCTCCAAAATCGTTTATATAGATAAGGAACAGCAAAGGGCCTAAAACACTACCTTGGGGAACGCCAGAAATCACTTCTGTTTTACTCGATAACTTTCCGTCAGTTACTACGAGCTGTGACCTCTCTGACAGGAAATCACAAAAATGTTTCAAATGGCTCTCAGCACTAAGGGACTTACCATCTGAGGTCATCAGTCCCCTAGAACTTAGAACTAGTTAAACCTAACTAACCTAGGACATCACACACATCCATGCCCGAGGCAGGATTCGAACCTGCGACCGTAGTAGTCGCGCGGTTCCGGACTGAAGCCCCTAGAACCGCTCGGCCACCGCAGCCGGCAGGAAATCACAAATCCAGTCACATAACTGAGACGATATTCCATAATCACGCAATTTCAATACGAGCCGCTTGTGTGGTACAGTGTCAAAAGCCTTCCGGAAATCCATAAATACGAAATCGATCTGAAATCCCTTGTCAATAGCACTCAACACTTCATGTGAATAAAGAGCTAGTTGTGTTTCAGAGGAACAATGTTTTCTAAACCCATGTTGACAGTTTGTCAATAGACCGTTTTCTTCGCGGTAATTCATAATGTTCGAACACAATATATGTTCTAAAATCCTGCTGCATATCGACGTTAACGATGTGGGCCTGTAATTTAGTGGATTACTCCCACTACCTTTTATGAATATTGGTGTGATCTGTGCAACTTTCCAGTCTTTGGATACGTATCTTTCGTCGAGCAAACGGTTGTGTATGATTGTTAAGTATGGAGCTAATGCATCAGCATACTCCGAAAGGAACTAATTGGTATACAGTCTGGACCGGAAGACTTGTTTTATTTAAGTGATTTAAGTTGCTTCACTACTCCGAGGACATTTACTTCTACGTTACTCATGTTGGCAGTTGTTCTTGATTCGAATTCTGCAATATTTACTTCGTCTTCTTTTGTAAGGCATTTCGGAAGGCTGTGTTTAGTAACTCTGCTTCGGCAGCACTATCTTCGATAGTATCTCCATTGCTATCGCGCAGAGAAGGCATTGATTGTTTATTGCCGCTAACATGCTTCCCATACGACCAGAATCTCTTTGGATTTTCTGCCAGGTTTCGTTGTGGAAACTGTTATAGGTATCTTGCATTGAAGTCCGCACTAAACTTAGACCGTCTGTAAAAGATCGCCAATCTTGGGGATTTTGCGTCTGTTTAAATTTGGCATGTTTGTTTCGTTGTTTCTGCAACAGTGTTCTAACCCGTTTTGTGTAGCAAGGAGGATCAGCTCCGTCGTTTGTTACTGTATTTGGTATAAATGTTTCAATTGCTGCCGATACTATTTCTTTGAATTCAAGCCACATCTGGTCTGCACTTCTATTATTAATTTGGAATGAGTGGAGATTGTCTCTTAGGAAAACGTCAAGTGAAATTTTATCTGCTTTTTTGAATAGGTTTATTTTTCGCTTATTTTTCGAAGATTTGGGGATTACAGTATTCAGTCTCGCTACGACAACTCTGTGTTCACTAATCCCTGAATGGTTTTGATGCTCGTTATTAACTCAGGATTATTTGTTGCTAAGAGGTCAAGTGTGTTTTCACAACCGTTTACTATTCGCGTGGGCTCATGATCTAACTGCTCGAAATAAATTTCAGAGAATGCGTTTAGCACAATTTCGGATGATATTTTATGCGTACCTACGGAATTAAACATGTATTTTCGCCAACATATCGAGGCTAAATTAAAGTCACCACCAATTATTATCGTATATGTCGGGTACGAGTTTGAAATCAAACTCAAGGTTTCTTTGAACCCTTTCAGCAACTGTATCATCTGAATCGGGAGGTCGGTAAAAGGATCCAATTATTATTTTATTCCGGTTGCCAACAATGACGTCTGCCTTTACTAACTCACAGGAAGTATCTACTTCAATTTCGCGACAAGATAAACTACTTCTGACAGCAACAAATACGCCACCGCCAATCATGTTTAACCTATCCTCTCGCAGCTTGATGAAACTATAGGGGCTGAAACAAGAATATTCCACGTTAGAGACGTAAAGACAGTCTGGCAATGACAATACAGACAGCAGTTAGATATCGATGCATTGAAAATGGATAACAGAAAACTCACTTAAAAGAGCACATATTACATGCGTGTTCATGGTTTTATTAGCGTTGTAATAAATTCGTAATACAGTCACGGCCTAAATTAATAAATAAAACGACAAATGCCGGCCAGTGTGGCCGAGCGGTTCTAGGCGCTTCAGTCTGGAACCGCGCAACCGCTACGGTCGCAGGTTCGAATCCTGCTTCGGGCATGGATGTTTGTGAAGTCCTTAGGTTAGTTAGGATTAAGTAGTTCTAAGTTCTAGGGGACTGATGACCTCAGATGTTAAGTCTCATAGTGCTCAGAGCCATTTGAACCATTTTGAAAACGACAAATAACTGAAAAAAATGCTGAAGGTTATCCTTTGTATATGTAGCTGTCTGATCACCAATAAAACCAGTGGGCTTCCGACCTCCCTTCAAGAGTTCAGATCGAGACATCGCCAGTGGATGTAAACAACAACATATCTTCATATGTGTGTAAAATCTTATAGGACTTAACTGCTAATGTCATCAGTCCCTAAGCTTACACACTACTTAACCAGAATTATCCTAAGGACAAAGACAGACACACACACCCATGCCCGAGGGAGGACTCGGACCTCCGCCGGGACCAGCCGCACAGTCCATGACTGCAGCGCCTGAGACCGGTTGGCTAATCCCGCGCGGCAAACAACAGACTTTCCGCATAAACACATAACTCAAACGGCTCAAATGGCTCTGAGCCCTATGGGACTGAACATCTGAGGTCATCTAGAACTTAGAACTACTTAAACCTAACTAACCTAAGGATATCACACACATCCATGCTCGAGGCAGGATTCGAACCTGCGACCGTAGCGGTCGCGCGGTTCCAGACTGAAGCGCCTAGAACCGCTCGGCCACAACGGCCGGCTAAACACATGACTACTTCGTGAAAAGCCATGCGACAAATCAACCAATTGGAACTAATGTGACTACGTATAGCACTCCGCCGAATTGGCGTTATAAGCACTGGCAGACTGGCAGTGTGTACCTACAGCTAGGACAGCTCCGGCCAATACTTAAGCCGGCTCTAGCCTAGAAGACACTCGCCGTAGTCTTCAGTAGAAAGTCGTATCTTCGTAGTTGTGTAGAGTAGTATTTTGGTTATTATTTTCTTTTCATTGTCTTGTACTATTATCTGGTTTTGCTACCACAAGAACTGTTGTGCTTCTTGCTGTTCTTACGTTTGGAAATTAGTGTACGCCAAGAGGGCGTTTTAGTTATAATAAAGTGTGTCCAAACTTGATCGTTAGTTCTTACCCGCCAACCGCAGGACACTACAGTTCCATTACCATCCTGTTAAAAACGATGATCGCCTCTGAACTGACACCCTATTGTATTTAGTACACAATGTTGTAAAATGTCTTCATATCCTTCGGTATTTACCTTTTTCTAAAGTGGAATAAAGCAACCATACGCTATCCACAAGAAACGTCACCATACCATAACACCACCGTCTCTGTAATTCGCTGTTGGCATTGCACAAGATGGCATGTAACGTTATACAGCCACCATCCGTCGTACCCAATGGTCCCTATCTGTCAGCACAATAAGTGTCCGCCCTGGTAGCTGAGTGGTCACAGTTCCGCTTTAGACGCCGTGCAGTGTGGACGTGCCTAGTCTTCCGCTCCGCCGTAGCGTTACGTATAGTGGACTATCGTTTTTGTTACGTGTTGTGTTGCAACTTCTGAGAGTATTTCTCCGTCGTTGTTTCGTACCTTGTGTTACTTTCTGTCCTTATTTCAGTGTGTTGTGTGTAGCGGTTTCGACCGCCTATTTTGAAAATGTCGTCCCAGGTTATTCCTCGTCAGGCTACAGTTAGTTTTACTTTCGACAAGTCAACCCGCAATGTGCAACCTAGTTCCCTTGAGATTCATGATTGGTTGGTAGATACCTTTGGTGTTCATTCGGATCAGGTGCACACTGCTTATTTTGATACCGAACTGTATGTTTTCTTTGTTAAGTTCATGGACCCACTTCAGGTTGATAAAATTCTTTCTAAATATGGTCATCAAGTTCTCTTTCGGCATCGGGATGATTCTGTAAGTACCGTTCTGCTTTCCAATGCTTCCATCACGTGTACCAATGTTCGTGTTTACAACCTTCCACCGGAGGTGGATAATGTCTATCTTAAGGAGGGTCTACAAAAGTATGGTGATGTAAAGAGCATTCGCCTTGAACGCTGGTCAAGCCAACATCGCCTGCAATGTTACAGTGGTATTCGTTCAGTCGAAATGCACATTAAGCAGAATATTCCATCTCACCTGCAGATCGGTGGATATCGTGTCCATGTAACATATAGTGGTCAGGTTGGCACCTGTTTTTTGTGCAATGAAAGTGGTCACGTGCGTACTGACTGTCCGCGGAGGGTTTTTGTTTTAAAAAATTCTCTCGAACAGCGTCGCAAGTTAACGGTCGCTGACCTCGTTGCAGGTGGTTCTGCTCTTGGTGTAGCACAGTCCAGTGGTAGTAGCGCCCCGCCACAGGTTTTGCGCACCCCTGACACAGAATTTCCTCCTTTGCGTGCTAAATCTGATGTTGTTCCGTCTGTCCCTCAGGTGGGTGTGCCACTTTTGAATAATAAGAGGCGTCGCCCACACGATGGAAATAGTACGGATGAGGATCTCCCTGAGATGCCCCAGTCCGAGCGACCGGCATCCTCCGAGCCACTGTGTACTATAGCTGCTCCCTGCCCTCCTGAGGTAGCGGTTCCGGTGGCGGCTGCTGGCCCCCCTCCGGCCTCCGACGCAGCTTCTCTCGAGTCGGGTCGTCGGTCGGGCCTGTTGGCGCCGTCTTCCAAACCGACTTCGATGTCACAACAAGTGGAGCCGCGACAACTTACTGCTTCGCTGCCCCATACCTCTGCCAGCGGAGCTGCTCCGCTTCCTTCCAACTCTGCGGCCTCGGACCTTCCTGCTCACGTTTCGCCTCCGTGCAGTCCATGTTTGCCGGAAGCTAGTGCAGGTGTTGACCATTCCGTTTCGTCGGATGTTTCCGCCGCGACCCCGGATCCCGCATGTGGACCGGCGCGGGTGGTGTCGGATACAGAACTTGACCCTCCTACGTCACCGGCGGCTGAAGCTTCCTTGCCCGTCAGCCGACGCAAGTTACGCGTTCAGCCGAACGTTAATGCTGTTCGTAAAAAACCGAAACGTAAGGGATCCGCGGAACGGGGTAGCAGTCCCCCTCCCTCGGATGCCTCCGTCACCCCTGGTATGGACTGTGACGCTGGTGCGTCGGTGTAGGTGATTTGTTTTCTCGCTTTTCTGTCTATGGTTCAAGCATACACCTTTCTTACCTTAAATGTTAACCGTATTGAGTCCGACGTTCGCATTGCCTCTTTGCGGCAGTTTATTTACGACGCCTGTGCGGACGTAGTGTTTTTGCAGGAAGTGTTGTTTTCTGATCTCTCTCTACCTGGATTTCAAACTGCTTTTAATGTCGCGCCGGAATATTCAACAGGAACTGCTCTTTTCTTTCGAGAGGGCATTCCTATTACTGACATTGAATTCCTTGACTCTGGCCGTGGGATTGGTTGTCGTCTTTTTGATCTCCGCCTCGTTGTTTTGTATGCCCCCTCTGGTTCGGGTCACACTGTGGCTCGATCGCGCTTTTATAAAGAAGAGCTTATTTATCTTTTGCGCCAGAGTCCTCGGAGTCTCCTGCTCGGAGGCGATTTTAATTGTGTTTTACGCCCTGCAGACCAGTCCCCCAATTTTAATTATTGCCGTGATTTACATGACTTAGTTCGTACGATGCATCTGCGTGATGTTTGGGAACACAAATATCCAACCCTGGTGAAATATACGTTTTTTACCGGGTCCTCATGCAGTAGACTCGACAGATTCTATTTATCTGATTTTTTATGTGATAAAATTCTTTCTGTCGATGTTATTCCTACTAGTTTTTCTGACCATTGTGCTTTTACTGCAACTGTAAATCTTAGTCACCAACCTGCAAAACTTTATCGTTCCCAGTGGATGTTAAATGTTTCCCACCTTGCCGACAGTGCTATGGATGATGTTATAAGTGGCGTGTGGGAGCGATGTCTTCGCTCTGTCCCGCGATACCCCTCCTTGCTGGTTTGGTGGACTGCGTTTGCCAAGCCCAAGATTCGTCAGACTTTGATTTTTTACTGTGCTGCAAGGGCGCGTGATTTTAAGAACACGTATGAATATTACTACTCTGTCCTGCGTGAACTATATGACGCGGCGGGTACCTCTCCTCTGCGGATCCATGATGTTCGTCGTATTAAAGCCAAGCTCTTGAGCCTTAAACGACGACAGATGGATGGTCTGCGAGTTAAGTCGAAACCTCACTCTCTTGTTGAAGGTGAGCTGACATCCTTGTACCACCTGCTACGGCATCAGACTCGTCGTCGTCGCTCCTTCATCTCTTCTCTTACGGTGGATGATGGACGACAGCTTATTGCACAGGAGGAAATGGTTCGTGCTCTTCATCAGTATTATACTAGTCTATATTCTGCCGATGATTCTGGTGAGTCTCTTTCGGATGATGTCCTTGGGGATCTAACTGCGACGATCGCGCCTGACGCGAACGGCGAATTTCTCCGGGAGTTCCAGGTAGATGATGTTTTCGATTTTATTGCTCGCTCTCCGTCCAGTAAATCGCCGGGTCCAGACGGCCTGCCTAAAGAATTTTATCTCCGTTTTTGGCCTCTTTTGGGTGGCATTTTTACGCAGATTTTAAATGAGATTGTCAGGGGGGTGGATGTGCCTGCCGATTTTAAAGTAGGGAAAATTGTTTTAATTCCGAAGTCCTCTGGTCGTTTATCTGCTGCCAATCTTCGTCCGCTCACATTGCTGAACTTTGACTACAAGACAGCTGCTAGAGCGCTCAATAGCCGGTTGTCTTCTCTGCTTCGGGGTGTGATTGGTGCACATCAATGTTGTTTTCATGATAGATCTATTCTGACACCAGTAGCCGAATATCGGGATGTTGTCTCGGTTGCGGCGGTTACAAACGTACATTGTGCCTTTGCCTTCCTTGATTTTTACAAGGCTTTTGATCACGTCAGTCATGTGTTTTTAGATCATGTTTTAGGTACAATAGGTTTTAACGCTTCATCACGTGGTGTTCTTGGCAATTTGTATAGGGGAATAACAGCTCGGGTGTCAGTCAATGGGCAGCTGACGCCGCCCATTGCTATCCGCCGCGGAGTGCCTCAGGGTAGTCCGCTCTCTATGTCTTTATTCGTATTGTCCCTGGAACCGCTGCTTCGGACTATTGCTCTCAAGCTTCAGGGTATGTCCCTCTCTGGTGGGAAGCTCTCTGTTAAGGCATATGCGGATGATGTCGTTGTTCTCCTCCGTCAACGTGATGATATCCGGTTGTTGAAAGGGGCAGTTGATGCATACTGTCGTGTCTCTGGAGCGCGTCTCAATCAGGGTAAATGTAAGTTCCTTGATATTCGAGGATTTCGCGATGCTGATGTCCCTTGGGCCACTTTTGTCGATCGCCATACGTCCTTGGGGATTATCATTGATCGGTGTCCTCTAAAAATGGCGGCTCTCAATTGGAAATCTGTCACCGAGAAGATACAGGGGGCTCTGATGGTCCATGAGCAGCGCTCTGCTACCATTTTGCAAAAAGTCAGAATTTTAGACACCTACGTTCTATGTAAAGCTTATTATGTTGCTCAGCTGTTCCCACTTCCCATGATGGTGGCGAAAAGGTTGCGCCAATTGTCTAGCAGGTTTATATGGAAGGGCCATCTATTCAAGTTACGTTACGAGGTTATGACGAAACCGCGTATCTCCGGAGGCTTGGGCCTCTCTGACATTACTCGCAAGGCGTCTGCTTTGTACGTCCGCCGAACGACTCTAATTGTTACGCAAGAAGAGACTTCAATTACATCCAGGCTTTTTAATGTTGTGCGTCCGGCGAGCCTTGCTCCACCTGTCGATGTCGGACGCCTAAATATTAAGCTGAAACACATTCGGGAGTTTTACATTGCGGTGAGTTACCTCGGTGACGTCTTCTTGCGGCGACCGGTGCCAACGACCAAGGGCTTGATTGCCCGCTGGGAGGGGCTGGCCGGTCCCAATCCAATAGAACTGGCGTCTCCATCTGTGTCCTGGAGGAACGTCTGGAAGAATGTTAGTCTGCCGATACACTCTATGGCCGTGGCGTCCACGTGGTATAGGGTAATAAATAATTTGGTTCCCACCAATGTACGACTGCACCGTATTGGTCTTTCTGACACGGACACCTGTACTCGGTGTGGTCTCCTGGATACCCTTGAACATCGATTCACCTGCTGTGGGCACCTTGCCAATTGGCGTTGGCTCAGGAAACAACTTGCTTTTGTCACTAGGTCTGCTGAAGCCGCTTATACTATTGACATCATCGTCCGGCCCGATTCCTCCTTTTTTCCGCGAACGAAGCTCCATACAGTCATGTGGTTGATTGGACATTTCGTACATTTTGTCATCAGTTGTCATGAAGACGATGGACACCTAGCGTTTCGGCAGTACATGCTTACTGCTTACTGGCAGCGCTTGCGATTGCCAGGCCTCCGTGATGATTTTGCAAATATGCTTAGCCTGACATTTGAAAGAGAGGGTGTTGGCTAAGGACACCTGTGTGAGCCATTTTCTTTTATACTGTTTCGGGATTTACCGCCTTGGTGTATGTTTCTTCTCTACATCCAGGACTGAAGTTTTCGTGGACCTTTAGGGCGCTCAAGAAAAACAAACGAGCGACCACGAACCGAGGCAGTAGGGGATAATACTACGCCCTTGTACAGGTGCCTTTCGGAAACAGGACGGTGGAGTCATCGTGGCCAGGCCTCGGGCTTCGACCCCTGCCCACTTTGCTTCCGCAGGCCTGAATCTCACTGTCACCTCTAACTTTACACAATGAAAAAAAATATGAATTTATTATGCACTCCCAGTATATCAAAATTGAGGTACAAATCCACCCTTTGCTGTTTGCATTAGAAACCAATTATATCTTCTTTTTATTTAAGTGTGTGTGTGTGTGTGTGTCTGTGTGTGAAATTAAAAAAAAAAAAAAAAAAAAAAGGGGTATGATTCCTGCTTTGGGTGCAGGAGGTCCCGGGTTCAAATCCCGGACGAGCCCTGCCATTTTGACCGTGCTGAAGAGTAGGTGGAACTCAGCCCCGGTTGCAGCTCCTCAATGAAGAGTAGACGCCTGTTATAGCACGTGGATATAACAAGAATGCGGCACCAGTAAAGTACGTAGGTGGAATCCGGTAGAAAAGCAGACGGTAATTTTGCATGCAACGGAAAACAAGGTTGTCTTTGCGGGATATGTGCACCGTGAGTGGAGATTCAGCTTAATTGTGCGACAGTCTACCCTCATCTTACTAGCGACGGCAACAACCAAGGGGTGGCATGTAAGATTGAGCGTGGCTAAGAGTTTCTCATTATTAGTTAGCATCACACTTTGACAGAGCTGTGACAAGGCGAGTAGGGTGAGCTCAGGAAAGCCAGTAGCAAGCGCACTTGAAGTAGCCCTGAAGAACCGGATTATAAATTTTGCCAGCCATAATGGAGCTAGGGGCGTTCTCAGTTACCAAATACCGGTGCAATAAGAGAGCAACAGTAATAAACTAAAAAAAAAAAAAAAATCCTGGCAGGGTCGGCATTTTGTTAGTTGCGGGCGCGTAGCTAGGCAGTGCATTCGAATGTCTCCACCTTCGTGGAGTGCAATGTTAATCCTGAGCATCTCGCAGCTGCATCTCGAGACGATCGCGGTAAAATAACTTTTTTTTATTTTTTTTTTAAAAAAAAAAAAAAAAAAAAAGTGGTCAGCGTGACAGACTGTCAATCCTAAGGGCCCGGGTTCGATTCCCGGCTGGGTCGGAAATTTTCTCCGCTCAGGGACTGGGTGTTGTGTTGTCATAATCATCATCATTTCATCCCCATCGACGCGCAGGTCGCCGAAGTGGCGTCAAATCGAAAGACCTGCACCAGGCGAACGGTCTACCCGACGGGAGGCCCTAGCCACACGACATTTCCATTTTTTTTAGCACAATAAGTCTGTCATTTCTTGATTTAGCTGTGGATGTTCCTTCGCGTTTCCAGTCCACAGTCCTGTCACCAACAGTCAACGTGGCAACTTTAGAAGGGTGGAAATGTCCCTTATCGATATGTTACTGAGGTGACATCCAATGACTGGTCCACTGACATCCAATGACTGGTCCACGTTCGAAGTGACTGGGCTCTCCTGGCCGACCCATTAAGCTGTTGCTGCTTCTCTACTGCCAATGCAATACGACTCGCCTCCTTTTATACTGTAAGGTCCGCCTTTCGTGACATTCAGTGGCCAATTGCTCAATACACAGCACTCCTGCATACTTTTGATCAACGAGTGTACTTGACGTGTTTCTGTATGTCGCGGTTTTCGCGCAGTCACATCCTGGAAACCTGAAGGCATTTAAGAGTAGCCCTGCAGAAGACCAAGAGCAAGTAAAATAAGTAGAAAGAGTTATATGTTCAGAAAATATTGACAGACAAACAATAGTGTCATACCTCCATCAGAAACTTGAAACTTTTAGCCCAGGATAGGAGCAAGCACAGGAACTCGGCTCAAGTTTAAAAGAATAGTTGACCATGCACTGGATAGATATGCACCCAACAGGAAATCATAAAGGGAGAGATCCTCCATGGTAAAAAAAATCTTCTTAAGACACAGACTGCTGCAGTATAGGTATAAAGCAAAACATAGTGCCATAGAAAGACGCTGAATAAAACGGCTTTGGCAGTCAAAAGATCAATGCGTGAAGTTCTCAGTGACTGTCGTAGCAGAATACTGTCAAGTCATCTTTCACAAAATCCAAAGAAATTCTGGTCATATGGAAAGGCTATCAGTGGCACTCAAGTTAGTGTCCAGTCCGTCATGGACGAAGCAGGAACTGAAACTGAGAGTATCAAAGCAAAAACAGAAATGCTTAACTCTGTTTTCAATTGTTGCTTTTCAAAAGAAAAACCAAAAGTATTGTCCTAATTTAATTCTCGTAGCACCGAAAAGTTGAGTGAAATAGATATATCACTGGCTTTAAAAAAAAGCTCAAATCATTGAAACTGAAAGAAGCCCCAGGGCCGCATAAAATCTATACACAATTCGCGGTTGAGTAAGCCCCTCTGGTAACTATAATCTATCGTAGATCTCACGAACAAAAGAACTGAACCTGGTAGCTGGAAGAAAGCGCAGTCACACATGCCTACAAAATTGCTAGCAGAAGTGATCCACAAAACTACCATCCAATATCCTTGACATCAATTTGTTGTAGCATCTTAGAGCATATCCTGAGCTCAAACATAATGAGGAGCCTCGAACAGAACGACCACCTCCATGCCAGCCAGCATGGATTTCGAAACACAGATCACGTGTAACTCAACTCTCACTTTTCTCACATGACTTCCTGAAAGCCATGGATCAAGTCAGGCAGGTAGATGCAGAATTTCTACATTTTCGAAAAGCATTTGACTCACCACCACACCTATGCTTATCATCAAGAGCACGATCATATGTGGTATCAGACGAAGTATGTGACTGGATTGAAGATGTCTTGGCAGGGAGGGCGCAGCGTGTTTCTTGGACAGAGAGTCATCCACAGATGTAGAAGTTACTTCGGGTGTACCCCAGGGAAGTGTGTTGGGTTTCCTGCTGTTCATGTTGTATATCAATAGTAATTAATGTATATTAATAGTAACCTCAGTTTTTGCATACGAAGCAGTTATCCATGACGAAATGCAATCTGAAAGAAGCTGTACAAATATTCAGTCAGATTCTGAGAAGATTTTAAAGCTGAGAATTATTAGCAACTTACTTTAATTGTTCAAAAATGTAATATCGTACACATCACAAAACAAAACAAAAAAATATTTGTGAGTCGCAGTTGCAATCAGTAAACTCATACAAATACTTGGATGTAACAGTAAATGAAGTGGAACGCTCACATAGTCTCAATCGTGAGTAAAGCACGTAGTATACTTCAATTTATTGATAGAATACTGGGGTTCAAAAATGGCTCTGAGCACTATGGGACTTAACATCTATGGTCATCAGTCCCCTAGAACTTAGAACTACTTAAACCTAACTAACCTAAGGACATCACACAACACTCAGTCATCACGAGGAGAATACTGGGGAAATACAATCAGTCTACAAAGGAGACTGCTGACAAATCACTCGCGCAACTCATCCTGGAACGTTGCTGAAGTGTGTGGAACTCATACGAAGCAGAACTAGCAGGGTATATTGAAGGACAGCAGGAATGATCACAAGTTTGTTTGACCAGCGGGAGAGTATCACTCAGAAGGAAACATTCTCAAGTGTCAATAACGATCTTGATCAAACATGGCGCGTGCGTAAAGAGCGCAAAATAGTGCAATAAGCATTTTTTTTATGCCCGGATTCTCTTTCAAGAGGTAATTCGGTATTTTACGTATAGAAGGGATATCTTCGAAATGATGATATATAAAACACGTTTTCATAAAGAAGTTGAATTGTAATTAACGTCCTTGAAAAAGGTATAATCAACTTTTATATTAATTTGAAATTTTGCGAAATACCCTTCCACCATTAATTAATTTTGAGAATTGAAAACTTTTGTTACAGCAATAAATAAAAATTCATTTCTATTCTAATTACTAATTTTATGTATATTTGTTTTTTGTTTTAAATTATTATTTCATGTTTGACATTCATGGTTTTTTTAGTTTACCGTTTGTTGACTCAATACAATAAGTAACTCATTATTCTGATAGAAAATAATTACGATAATCTGCAAAGAAAAGCTTAAAACACATTTGTTGCATCGCGCACATAAAATGAACGAATTTTTTCCACGTAATATAGACAACGGAGAAGACAAATAAGACAAAATTCAGCAATGTTTCAAATTGTTACGGGAGATCCTCTAAATATTCTGGTGCCTATCAGATATATTTCAGTACATTGGTAAGGCTTGGTTAAGAGAATTGCTTGTATGCTAGTGACCGCAGCTTGATTGTATCGTTTCTCAAATGCAGACTGACATCATAACCATTCAACACAACTAGATCTGAAAATCTTCTCTTGAAAATCCTATGAGAAAGCTCTTCCAACATCGAAAGCCGCATACGTTCCACCGCTGTACTTATGCCATCTTCTTTTGTACTTGGGTACGACGCTCAAAACGGTTTTTCCACACAGGCCACCCTGCTGCTCATAGTTTTAAATGAAACTGATGGTGGGCTTGAACCTAGAATCTCTTTTTGAAGCCCCAAATGTCATTGTGATGGCATCAAAATCTGGTAAAAGAAGGTCTGACCAAGTCAAAAGACATCTGAAAGATATTGTTAGATTCTTGCGGTGGTCGGTGTGAAAGAAAAGTTTACAGAATCGTACCTGGGGACAAGGAATTTGTTCATCTGATGATACCAAAGGGCTCGGGAATACAGGTACAGCCAAGGGACGTAAACAGCATTACGCAGGGATGTACGTGGCTTGAAAGCTTCTTTAATTTATGCTGTAACAAAAGTTTTCATTTATCAATTAAGTAATGTGGCGGGGTGTTTTGTAAAGTTTCAAATTTTCACAAAAATTGATTATACAGTCTTCAAGAACATAAATTACGTATCAACTTTTATATGAAAAACATTTTATATAACATCTTTTGAAGACGTTACCTCTAACCCTAAAACGCCAGATTATCATTCGGGGTGTTTTTTACTCCTTAAGAGTGAAACTGGATACAAACAAAAAAATATATATCCCACTACTTTGCCCCTACTACACATCCGACACGTTTCATCAAGATCGTTTATTGGCACTTCTGAATGTTCCCTTGTGAGATGTTGAAAGAACTGAACTCTCAGACTCTTGAAGACAGACAGAAACTATACAGAGAAACTGTAGTAACAAAGTTCCAAGAACCAGCTTTAAATGATAGTTCTAGGAACAGTCTGCAACATATCGCTCCCGCAGGAATCGTGGGGATAAAATCAGATTAATTACAGCACCCATAGAGGCATTTAATCAACAACTTCCCTGTGCTCCATACCGGTAAAAAACCCTAATAACAGGTACAATACCTTCTGCCATGCACTTCACAGTTGCTCAAAGCGTGTAAATGTAACTATACACTAAAGAGCCAGAGAAACTGGTATACATGCCTAATATTGTGTAGAGCCCCCGCGAGCACGCAGGAGTGCCGCAACACGACGTGGCATGGACTCGACTAATGTCTGAAGTAGTACTGGAGGGAACTGACACCATGAGTCTTGCAGGGCTGTCCATAAATCCGTAATAATACGAGAGGGTGGAGATCACTTCTGAACAGCACGTTGCAAGGCTTCCCAGATATGCTCAATAATGTTCATGTCTGGGGAGTTTGGTAACCAGCGAAAGTGTTTAAACTCAGAAGAATGTTCTTGGAGCCATTCTGTAGGAATTCTAAACGTGCGGGGTGTCGAATTGTCCTGCTGGAATTGCTCAAGTCTGTCGAAATGCACAGTGGACATGAATGGATGCAGGTGATCAGACAGGATGCTTACGTAAGTGTCACTTGTCAAAGTCTTATTTAGATGTATCAGGGTCCCACATCACTCCAACTGCACACGCCCCACACCATTACAGAGTCTCTACCAGCTCGAACAGTCCCCTGCTAATATGCAGGGTCCATTGATTTATGAGGTTGTCTCCATACCTGCACACTTCCATCCGCTCGATACAATTTGAAACGAGACTCTACCGACCAGGCAACACGTTTCCAGTCATCAAGAGTCCAATGTAGGTGTTGACGGCCCCAGACGAGGCGTGAAGCTTTGTGTTGTGCAGTTATCAAGGGTACACGAGTGGGCCTTCGGCTCCGAAACCCTTATCAATGAAGTTTCATTAACGGTTGGTACGCTGACACTTGTTGCTGGCCCAACATTGAAATCTGCAGCAATTTGCGGAAGGCTTGTACTCCTGTCACGTTGAACGATTCTCTGCAGTCGTCGTTGGTCCCGTTGTTGCAGTATCTTTTTCCAGCCGCAGCGATGTCGGAGATTTGATGTTTTACCGGATTCCTGATATTCACGGTACGCTCGGGAAATGATCGTACGGGAAAATCCCCATTTCATCGCCACCTAGGAGATTCTGTGTCCCATCGCTCATGCGCCGACTATAATACCACTTCAAACTCGCTTAAATCTACATAACCTGCCACTGTAGCAGCAGTAGCCGATCTAACAACTGCGCCAGGCACTTGTTGTCCCTTACAGGCGTTGCCAATCACAGTGCCGTATTCTGCCTGTTACATATCTCTGCTCCAGTGTCTGTGTGGTATGAGCGGTGCAGCAAAGGTTGCTGCTGGCGTGTTGCAGCGTGATGAAGGCGGCGGCGTGCGGCACGTGGCTGGGCGACCTGATCACGGCGCTGATGGTGACGGACATGATGCTGCAGGACAACCTGTACCCGCAGTGGGCGCGGCGCGCGCGCGCCGTCTGGCGCCGCTCCAACGTGCCGCGCATCCTGCTCTTCTGGGTCGGCTCCGTCGTCGCCACCGCCGTCGTCGTCACGCTCATCGTCAGCGACTGGATCAGCTGGGACCACCTCAACCAAGACTTCCTCTCCACCACCGGTCAGTCGCCACAGCAGCTCGCCCTCTGCCTCTGTCTACTTCATTCTGACTGCAGAATGGATGCATGATTTTCAACGGAAAATTATTTTTCTACGTTATCCTCATCCTTTCCTGTCAGAAAGGTCACAGTTCGTAGTAATCGACAGGAAGTCATCTAATGACAACAAGGTGATATCCGGAGTTCCCCGCAGGGGTGTTACGAGGGGGGACCCAAAAGAAACGGGATTGTTGTCGTAAAAAATTCATTGATGAATCTTTTTACAAAATTACTTCAGTCACCTTCAAAATACTCTCCATTACATGCGATGCACGTGTCAAGTCTCTTTTCCCACTGCTGGAAGCATGTTTGGAACTCTTCAAGTTTGGCCGGCCGAAGTGGCCGTGCGGTTCTAGGCGCTGCAGTCTGGAACCGCCAGACCGCTACGGTCGCAGGTTCGAATCCTGCCTCGGGCATGGATGTGTGTGATGTCCTTAGGTTAGTTAGGTTTAACTAGTTCTAAGTTCTAGCGGACTAATGACCTCAGAAGTTGAGTCCCTGGTGCTCAGAGCCATTTGAACCATTTTTTTCTTCAAGTTTGATATTGTCCAGTGCCCTTTGCGAAGCTGTTTTTACCGCCTCCACATCGTCACAACGCTTCCCTTTTAGCGTTTTTTTTTTCATTCGTGGAAATAGGAAAAAGTCGCACGGGGCTAGGTGCGGTGAATACGGAGAGTGGGGAACGACAGACCACCTCTGAGATGCCAAATAGTGGGTCACTCGTAAGGCCGTGTGTGCTGGAGCGTTGACGTGATGCAGAAACCGGTCACCTGATCGCCAGAGTTCCGGGCGTTTTCTCTTCACATCCTCTCGCAGACGCCTTAAATTGATGCAAATGGCTCTGAGCACTATGGGACTTAACTTCTGAGGTCATCAGTCCCCTAGAACTAGAACTACTTACACCTAACTAACCTAACGACATCACACACATCCAAGCCCGAGGCAGGATTCGAACCTGAGACCGTAGCGGCCGCGCGGTTCCAGACTGTAGCGCCTAGAACCGCTCGGCCACCCTGGCCGGCTGCAGACGCCTTAAAACATCCATGTAAAAGTGCTGGTTAACAGTCTGGCCAGGGGGTACGAATTCCCGATGCAAAATTCCACGGACATAAAAAAAGACAATGATCATTGTCTTCGCATTTGACTTCGCTTGCCTTGCGGTTTTTGGTCTGGGAGAGTTGGGAGTCCTCCACTGGCTTGACGCTTGCTTGGTTTCTGGGTCATACACGTAACACCAACTCTCATCCCCTGTAATGACTTTGTTCAAGAAGTTTGGATCACGTGCAGTCTCTGTTTTCAAGTCCTGACACACATTCATGCGGATGGTTTTTTGCTCCTGTGTGAGAAGGTGCGGAACAAATTTAGCAGCAACACGTCCCATGTGCAAATCCTCACTCAAAATCCGCTGGCACGAGCTCCAACTGATTCATGTCTCTGCTGAAATCTGGTCGATCGTTTGGCGACGATCCTCGTTGATCTTTTGGCGGACCTTTTCAATGTTCTCTTCATTTCACGATGATGAAGGGCGTCCAGAACGAGCTTGGTCTTCAACACACATCTCACCACGTTTAAAGCGCCCAAACCACTCGAAAACCTGTGTGCGGCTCATAGCGTCCTCCTGGAAAGCTTCCTGAAGCATTTGGTGTGTCTCCGTTGCAGTTCTTTTAAACAGAAAACAAAATTTCACACACACTCTTCGTTCTTTTAAAGTTGCCATAACGACTTCGCAGAGGTAACCCGCCAACAGTCAGAGAAACACAATACCACACTTACACGTTCAGCTCTACACTGGCGCCGTCTGCACAGCTGTTTCATGAAGGTCTCTACTAACACCATCTAACGTGACAATCGTGCACTACGTCTACGAGTGGCAGCGCCCTCTTTGAGTCCGGTTTCTTTTGGGTCCCCCCTCGTACAAACCCTCTGCTGTTCTTAACCTTAGCAATACCAAAGCGTTTTCCCTAAGGCACATTAGCAGGGTGGGGGAGGTGGGTACTTTACGCCGACCGCAAAAAGTTTTTAAAAAATTCTTTGATTGTTGTTGACCACTATTAACAACATACTTTTTACAGAGATACTGATGCGGACGACCCTGAAAATATCTTTTAGCACACTCTTATCAACATCGACGCATTTTCAATAACGTTTACTACTAACCTTTTGGTATTTTATGAGCACCACGAGAGTAATTTTAAAAGTGCGAAGTTCATTAATTTTTGTGGACTTTTACTTCCTTCTAAAGAGATGTTAACGTCTGAGTAAGGTCCTGAAACTGAAAGCTCTGAACATGACATTCGATCTGGAAAGTGACTACTAGGAATTAAATTTTTGGCTTAAGTTTAACCGAAAATTTTTAAACATTCATGGTATTTGGTAGAAGAATCCATTATAAGCAATAAACATTCTTTCCATAATTTTAAAATATGTAGTAACTGAGTACATTACGATATTTTCAAAATGGTTCAAATGGCTCTAAGCACTATGGGACTTAGCCGGCCGCGGTGGCAGAGCGGTTCTACGAACTACAGTCTGGAGCCGCGAGACCGCTACGGTCGCAGGTTCGAATCCTGCCTCGGGCATTGATGTGTGTGATGTCCTTAGGTTAGTTAGGTTTAAGTAGTTCTAAGTTTTAGGGGACTGATGACCTCCGATGTTAAGTCCCATAGTGCTCAGAGCCATTTGAACCATTTTGAACCACTATGGGACTTAACATCTGCGGTCATCAGTCCCCTAGACTTAGGACTACTTAAACCTAACTAACATAAGGGCCTCACACACATCCATGCCCGAGGCAGGATTCGAACCTGGGACCGTAGCAGCAGCGCGGTTCCAGACTGAAGCGCCTAGAACCGCTCAGCCACAACGGCCGGCACGATATTTTCAAAAGGAGGCCTTAGACTAACTGTTCACCCCCCCCCCCCCTCCCCCAACTTGGTATTGGACGGTTAACTTATATACACGATTCTGGACACAATTTGAGCCGCCTTGTTAGACTGGTTAGAAATGATGCTGTCATTTGTCGTCGAGTAAAGTGATCGGAACATCAAAATCAATTGCGAAATGATTCAGTCAAGGTATCTGTTTAGTGCCAAAAGTGCGGAGTCCTTCATATGAGAACTAAAACAATTATATTAAATTTCCTTTAAACGATAAATAACACGAATTTAAAGTACTACAAATTACCTATAGCTTACAATGTCAGATATCTTAAATTGGAACTAACATACAGAAAATACAGAGGGAAAGGCAAGCCAAACACTGCATGTTATTGGCAGAACTCCTGAAAGATGCAACAAGTCCACCAAAGAAAGTGCCTTCACTTCTGTTGTTCCCGCTCTTCTGGAATACCGCGGCGCGGTATGAACAAAAGACAAGCGTACGAAATATCAGACCAACTGCGTGATTGGACTAAAGAGTTTCTAGCAAACAGAAAACTGCATGTCATTCTCAACAGAGATAAGTCTGCAGGCGTAAAAGCAACATCGAGAGTACCCCAAGGAAGGGTTATACGAGTAGGACTATCACTTTTCACAATATATGTAAATGAGGTAATAGATAACGTCGGTAGTTCCATTAGGCTTTTCGTGGATGATGTATGTAGAGAAGTCACGACGCTGGAAAATTGTACCGACATGCAGGAAGACCCGAAGAAGTTCGACACTTGGTGCAGTGAGTGACAATTACCCTTCAATACAAACAAATGTAACCTACTGCAAATACACAGGCAGAAAGCCGCTTTCTTGTAAGATTACACAATTGGAGAATAATTACTGGGAGCAGTTACGTCCATAAAATATCTAGTAATATGCGTGTGGAGTAATCCGAAGTAGAACGACTACATAAATCAATCGCAAGTAAGGCGGATGTCAGACTGAGTTTTATGGGAAAAATCCTCAGGAAGTGCACAAAGAATCTAGACCACAAAACCTTCGTTCGACCAATACCTGAATTTTGCTCGTCAGTGTAGAATCCGCACGATAGGATTGTTAGATGAAATAGAGATCCAAAGAAGAGTAGCGCGTTTCGTTCCAGGTTCATTTTGCAAGCACCAAAGCGCCACGGAGGTGCTCACCCAACTCCAGTGGCAGGCGCTACGAGAGAGGCGCCCTGCTTCACTGTGTACTCTACTATTAGACCTTCGAGAGCACATGTTCTTAGAGGAATCATTCGAGATATTGCTTCGTCCTACGTATATCTCGCGAAAAGGCAGTGAAAATAAAATTAGAAAGATTTGAGTCCATACATAGGTTTGCGACCAATCGGTCTCCCCGAGAACCATGTTGTTGTTGTTGTTGTGGCCTTCAGTCCTGAGACTGGTGTGATGCAGCTCTCCATGCTACTCTATCCTGTGCAAGCTTCTTCATCTCCCAGTACCTACTGCAATCTACATCCTTCTGAATCTGCTTAGTGTATTCATATCTTGGTCTCCCTCTACGATTTTTACCCTCCACGCTGCCCTCCAATAATAAATTGGTGATCCCTTGATGCCTCAGAAAATGTCCTACCAACCGATCCCTTCTTCTAGTCAAGTTGTGCCACAAACTTCTCTTCTCCCCAATCCTATTCAACACCTCCTCATTAGTTATGTGATCTACCCATCTAATCTTCAGCATTCTTCTGTAGCACCACATTTCGAAAGCTTCTATTCTCTTCTTGTCTATTTATCGTCCACGTTTCACGTCCATACATCGCTACACTCCATACAAATACTTTCAGAAACGTCTTCCTGACACTTAAATCTATACTCGATGTTAACAAATTCCTCATCTTCAGAAACGCTTTCCTTCCCATTGCCAGTCTGTATTTTATATCCTCTCTACTTCGACCATCATCAGTTATTTTGCTCCCCAAATAGCAAAACTCCTTTACTACTTTAAGTGTCTCATTTCCTAATCTAATACCCTCAGCATCACCGGACTTAATTCGAATACATTCCATTATCCTCGTTTTGCTTTTGTTGATGTTCATCTTATATCATCCTTCAAGACACTACCCATTCCGTTCAACTGCTCTTCCAAGTCCTTTGCTGTCTCTGACAGAATTACAATGTCATCGGCGAACCTCAAACTTTTTATTTCTTCTCCATGGATTTTAATACCTACTCCGAATTTTTCTTTTGTTTCCTTCACTGCTTGCTCAATATACAGACTGAATAGCATCGGGGAGAGGCTACAACCCTGTCTCACTCCCTTCCCAACCACTGCTTCCCTTTCATGCCCCTCGACTCTTATAACTGCCATCTGGTTTCTGTACAAATTGTAAATAGCCTTTCGCTCCCTATATTTTACCCCTGCCACATTCAGAATTTAAAAGAGAGTATTCCAGTCAACATTGTCAAAAGCTTTCTCAAGGTCTAAAAATGCTAGAAATGTAGGTTTGCCTTTCCTTAATCTAGCTTCTAAGATAAGTCGTAGGGTCAGTATTGCCTCACGTGTTCCAATATTTCTACGGAATCCAAACTGATCTTCCCCAAGGTCGGCTTCTACTAGTTTTTCCATAGTATTTTGCAGCCGTGACTTATTAAACTGATAGTTCGGTAATTTTCACATCTGTCAACATCTGCTTTCTTTGGGATTGGAATTATTATGTTCTTCTTGAAGTATGAGGGTATTTCGGCTGTCTCATGCATCTTGCTCATCAGATGGTAGAGTTTTGTCAGGACTGGCTCTCCCAAGGCCGTCAGTAGTTCTAATGGAATGTTGTCTACTCCCGGGGCCTTGTTTCGACTCAGGTCTTTCAGTGCTCTGTCAAGCTCTTCACGCAGTATCGTATCTCCCATTTCATTTTCAACTACATCCTCTTCCATTTCCATAATATTGTCCTCAAGTACATCGCCCTTGTATAGACCCTCTATATACTCCTTCTATCTTTCTGCTTTCCCTTCTTTGCTTAGAACTGGGTTTCCATCTGAGCTCTTGATATTCATACAAATGGTTCTCTTTTCTCCAAAGTCTCTTTAATTTTCCTGTATGCAGTATCTATCTTACCCCTAGTGAGATAAGCCTCTACATCCTTACATTTATCCTCTAGCCATCCCTGCTTAGCCATTTTGCATTTCCTGTCGATCTCATTTTTGAGACGTTTGTACTCCTTTTTGCCTGCTTCATTTACTGCATTTTTATATTTTCTCCTTTCATCAATTAAATTCAATATTTCTTCTGTTATCCAAGGATTTCTATTAGCCCTCGTCTTTTTACCTACTTGATCCTCTGCTGCCTTCACTACTTCATCCCTCAAAGCCACCCATTCTTCTTCTACTGTATTTCTTTCCCCCATTCCTGCCATTTGTTCCCTTACGCTCTCCCTGAAACTCCGTACAACCTCTGGTTTAGTCAGTTAAAAAAACAAAATGTGTGTGTGTGAAATCTTATGGGACTTAACTGCTAAGGTCATCAGTCCATAAGTTTACACACTACTTAACCTAAATTATCCTAAGGACAAACACACACACCCATGCCCGAGGGAGGACTCGAACCTCCGCCGGGACCAGCCGCACAGACCATGACTGCAGCGCCTCTGACCGCTCGGCTAATCCCTCGCGGCTTTAGTCAGTTTATTCAGGTCCCATCTCCTTAAATTACCACATTCTCGCAGTTTCTTCAGTTTTAATCTACAGTTCATAACCAGTAGATTGTGGTCAGAGTCCACATCTGCCCCTGGAAATGTCTTGCAATTTAAAACCTGGATCCTGAATCTCTGTCTTACCATTTTATAATCTATCTGAAATCTATCAGTATTTCCAGGCTTCTTCCATGCATACAACCTTCTTTTGTGATTCTTGAACCAAGTGTTAGCTATGATTAAGTTGTGCTCTGTGCAAAATTCTACCAGGCGGCTTCTTCTTTCATTTCTTAGCCCCAATCCATATTCACCTACTGCGTTTCCTTCTCTCCCTTTTCCTACTACCGAATTCCAGTCACCCATGACTATTAAATTTTCGTCTCCCTTCACTATCTGAATGATTTCTTTTATTTCATCATACATTTCTTTAATTTCTTCATCATCTGCAGAGCTAGTTGGCATATAAACTTGTACTACTGTAGTAGGTGTGGCCTTCGTGTCTATCTTGGCCACAATAATGCGTTCACTATGCTGTTTGTAGTAGCTTACCCACATTCCTATTTTTTTATTCATTATTAAACCTACTTCTGCATTACCTCTATTTGACTATGTATTTATAACCCTGTATTTGCCTGACCAAAAGTCTTGTTCCTCCTACCACCGAACTTCCCTAATTCCCACTATATCTAACTTTAACCTGTCCACTTCCCTTTTTAAATTTTCTAACCTACCTGCCCGATTAAGGGATCTGACATTCCACGCTCCGATCCGTAGAACACCAGTTTTCTTTCTCCTGATAACGACGTCCTCTTGAGTAGTGCCCGAGTGGGGGACTATTTTACCTCCGGAATATTTTACCCAAGGGACGCCATCATCATTGACCATACAGTAAAGCTGCATGCTCTCTGGAAGAATTACAGCTGTAGTTTCCCCTTGCTTTCAACCGTTCGCAGTACCAGCACAGCAAGGCCGTTTTGGTTAGTGTTACAAGGCCAGATCAGTGAATCATCCAGACTGTTGCCCCTGCAACTACTGAAAAGGCTGGTGCCCCTCTTCAGGAACCACGCGTTTGTCTGGCCTCTCAACAGATACCCTTCCGTTGTGGTTGCACCTACGATACGGCTATCTGTATCGCTGAGGCACGCAAGCCTCCCCACCGAGAACCATATGCGACTGGAAAAGGAAAAGGGGGAAATGCCACTGGAACACAAAGTAGCCTCCACCAGACACCGTAAGGTGGATTGCGGAGTATGACTGTAGATGTAGGGATTCCTTATCAGATAGCACCGACGGAGGACAACGAGAAAATTCACGAAGTGCAGCTTATTTTTTTTTATTACGAAATAGAGGAGAGTGTGTCACAGATAGGATCAACGAGTTGAGATGACAGTCGTTTAAAAAAGGCGGTTTTCGTTACGGTAAATTCCAAAAAATTTTGTTGTTCTCACCTACACAGGGGGAAGTAACTATCGCTATTACTTAAAAGGAAACAGAAATCGCACAGTAAGATTTCGATGTTTATTTTTCTCAACGTGCTATTAGAGAGTGGAATGGTAGAGACATAGAAATTTGTTCTGTGAATCCTCTACAAAACATTTAAGTGTCAGTTGCGGAGTAGTAATGCAGATGTAAGAACTCTGCGTATCTCGTCAGCCAGATTATAGTTTCGACTTTTCCTCAGAAAATAAATTTTTATTCAGTCTTTATCTTTTACCAATGGGTTCAAGCTGGTGGATACAAAATCCTGAAACATGAGGCAAAACTAAATACAGCATGAGCCAGCTGTCACAGGCTACCACAGATTCGACCAGAACGAATACGTACATCGAGACGCGCTTTTAGCTAAGTTGTAGAGTGGTAAATTTTCCGAGCTAAGCAAGTAATTTTTAATGTTTCTGGCTGCCAAATTATGACCATGACTTCATTTTTTAATTTCAGATCTGAATGACCGGTTTTTTCTGGAATTTGTTTAGTCTCGATTAAGTTATAACAGTGTTTTTAATTCATTTTTTGCTATTAACCGAGTAAAAAAGCGAAATATCGATTAGCCATAGCAGCAGTACTGAAATTTTTCCTTTTTTTTCTAAGAAAAGGAGTAATTTATATTCGTAATATCTGCATTAGTTTGAAATTTCGCGTCATTATAGAAACTTAGATAAACGGTCAGTGGTATTTTAACAATAATTCCGACAGCAACGATCAACAAACACATGGCAGAAAAATTGGTACAACGTTGCAAAGACAATAATGTCCCTGACGCCGTGTGTTGCGGCGTAAGGTACGTACATACGTGCAGTGTGCAATACTTACCCCCGCGTGGTGTATGCGGTTGTTTCTCGCTGTCGTCGCCCTCGCCGTCGTCGTTGTACACCCTTTGTATTGCAGAATGCATGAACCCTAATGTGGAGATATTTTTAAGAAGTGATGTGGCAATGAAGTACCATGCTTTATTTGCTTTAAAAGATTAAGATTTGTCTGCCATTTTTATGAAATAATAAGAGGAAGAAATCGTGGTAACAGCAGTAAATTAAAAAGTTAACAACAATTCAGTTTCGTTATACAATAAAAATAAAAAGTAGCTGATCTGCCTTGTGTACATAATATGCCTTTACGTGCTTGTAACTCTTGGAAATGGACAAATTAACACGAAAAACAGAGTTCTTCAACCTCAGTTTTACACTTTAGCATTGATAAATCGTAATGGCCAAATAGTGGTATGATCCCCGACTACAACATGATTTTCGAGCAGAGTTTCAAAAAATTAGACACAATACTGGCGATTTTTTGTAGTATTCGAACACTGCTCACTTTTCGAGGAAAGCAGCGAACGGTGGACGGACTAAGGTTTCTTTTACGCGCCTATTTAATTTAATATTTTGGTTCTATGTATCTTGAAAGTGAGAGAATGAAAACTTTTGATTTCTGCGTTTATTACAGGAAATAACAGGAATTAAGCACCAAAAATCGTTTATTTCAGTAACCCGTTATTTTGAGCGATTTTAACTGTCAGGTTAAACTGGCGTGGGAAAAACGATGGAAAAAAACGATGTAACCGAAAACCGGTTGTTTCAGGGATAACGTCATCCCTACTCAAACTACTGTCCCGTCATCACGAGAAGAGGTCCGACAAAGTCTACCCTAACGTACCAAATTTAGGCAAACACGTAACTCATGTATGGTTCGAGTATTGTGTTCCCCTCGACAGGATGTGAACATCCTGAAACTTTTAACATTTTTGTCCGTACATTTTATTTTCATGAGTCTAAAGAAATAGAACATTGTGTCATTCAAAGTTTGTCTTACTACAGAACTAATTAGGCAACAAGCATGAACTTATATTACCATTAAAGATCTCCTTTACAAAGTCTAATGAACTTATGAGCACATTTAGGGAATTTAGAACTTAGAACCAAGAGGAGTAAGCAGTAATTAATTTTTAGTTCCCTGTGTAGAATTTCGCTCTTTTTTCATATTTTACACATTAAAAAATGCAAGATGCCTTCTTCAACTGCACAGTAATCGCAGCTGAAGAGGATATTAACTTTAGGAACTGTTTCGATTTAAAGTCTGCAGAAAGCTCCTTCACAGCGACATATTACCTCTTTATTAAATGAAAAACTTATTCCCTGTAAATAAGTTTTCCTTTTACATACTGAATCATTATAGCTATACTAGACTAAACCTGTGGACCATGGTGGGTGTTTTAGATAGACGAATAGGATCTAGCCGTTGTGTTGACGAGGGTGGATCGTGTAGTCATGACGGACGGCACAGCTGGGCTTGTCAGGTGACTGACATGTCACTCAACCCACACCACTCGCCATGAGTGGAGGTTGAGCGCTTATGGATTAGGGTGGCTCTCCAACGGTTTCTGTGTCAAGTCGAGTTCCTGACTTAACAGCACCCACAATAGGGCGAAAAGGAGTGCTGCACGCTACTAAGGTAGCTGTGTCTCCAGCTCAGTTACTCGTCAACGTATTTCCAAACAGATTTCTTGCTCTTTTGCTATCCCAACGGCGAATTTGTGAGTATAGGTATTATTCTGGTCGAAGAATACATTTATCCGTATTCTTGGTTAGTTACTCTTCAGTTCACAACCCATATGATCCACGAAATTTGTCACACTTCCGAATATTTTTAACGTCAGCTGTATTAGGCATGGAAATCATACCTATTGGTGAGACTTGAAAATGTGTGTTGGAATGGCATTCAAATTGGGATTTCCCGCTTATCGCGAGCGGGACGCCTTAACCCTCTCGACTATCCGTGCACTCTCCCAGGACCAACTAAAACCTCTCATATGACACGGAGTACTAATAAACATATGATCCCGTAACGGTGAAAATTAGGTGGGTAGATCATGTAACTAATGAGGAGGTACTGAACAGAATTGAGAAGGAAAGAAATTTGTGGTACAACGTGACCATAAGAAGGGATCGGTTGGTACGACACATTCCGAGACATCACGGGATGATTAGTTTAGTACTGTAGGGAAGTTGGGGGGGGGGGGGGGGGGGGCGAGCTGAGAGGTTTGCTGAAACTGCAACCATCATTCGTGAAAGCAACAGGATGTTTTGAGTGAGTTGCTCGGTCTTTAGTATGCAGATTCCATTTGTGCATTAATGCGAACGGTGAACATCTTCAGCAACAACTCATTCTTCAGTGCCGTCTCTTGGCACGCTTTCTACATCTACATTTATACTCCGCAAGCCACCCAACGGTGTGTGGCGGAGGGCACTTTACGTACCACTGTCATTACCTCCCTTTCCTGTTCCAGTCGCGTATGGTTCGCGGGAAGAACGACTGTCTGAAAGCCTCCGTGCGCGCTCTAATCTCTCTAATTTTACATTCTTGATCTCCTCGGGAGGTATAAGTAGGGGGAAGCAATATATTCGATACCTCATCCACAAACGCACCCTCCCGAAACCTGGACAGCCAGCTACACCGCGATGCAGAGCGCCTCTCTTGCAGAGTCTGCCACTTGAGTTTGTTAAACATCTCCGTAACGCTATCACGGTTTCCAAATGACCCTGTGACGAAACGCGCCGCTCTTCTTTGGATCTTCTCTATCTCCTCCGTCAACCCGATCTGGTACGGATCCCACACTGATGAGAGATACTCAAGTACAGGTCGAACGAGTGTTTTGTAAGCCACCTCCTTTGTTGATGGACTACATTTTCTAAGGACTCTCCCAATGAATCTCAACCTGGTACCCGCCTTACCAACAATTAATTTTATATGATCATTCCACTTCAAATCATTCCGCACGCATACTCCCAGATGTTTTACGGTAGTAACTGCTACCAGTGTTTGTTCCGGTATCATATAATCATACAATAAAGGATCCTTCTTTCTATGTATTCGCAATACATTACATTTGTCTATGTTAAGGGTCAGTTGCCACTCCCTGCACCAAGTGCCTATCCGCTGCAGATCTTCCTGCATTGGAAGAATAGTTGTCATTATTAGTATCGACCGCGACTGCTACGAGCTAATGGGTACCTCAGAGAAGCTGTACACGTAACATCTTACGTTTACATATTTAGTCTGTCTTTAGTGTTACGTTCGCACAAGGCCATATCAAACTACATTATCCGTACAATATCTAGTCATCGTTTGGCACAAGCTGCTTTACTCTTTATCCCATTCGTTTCACCAAGGACGTTGTCAGATGAACGTATACTGTCTAAAAATGAAATGTATTCGCAGTTGCGAATATGGACAAGCTTAAGCGCTATAACGTAATGTCGAAAATAAAAATGTGTTCAGGACTGAAACTCGAACCCGGATTTCACCCTTATCGCGAGCAGTCACCATACCATTTGGCTACCCGAGCACAGCTCGCGGCGAGACCCTAACTTCCGTATTTCGTCAACAAGCAACATGTACGAAGGAACATTGTATCGAAATTTGAAACAACACAGGCACTGAAAACCTCTCATATGACACGGAGTACTAATAAACATGTGATCCCGTAACCGTGAAAATTATGTGGGCTGATCATGTAACTAATGAGGAGGTACTGAACAGAATTGAGAAGTAAAGAAATTTGTGGTACAACCTGACTGTAAGAAGGGATCCGTTGGTAGGACACATTCCGAGACATCACGGAATGATCAGTTTAGTACTGGAGGTAAGTTTTTTTTGGGGGGGGGGGGGGGGGGAGGGGTAAAAATCATAGAGGCAGACCAAGAGATGAATACAGTAAGCAGATTCAGAAGGATGTAGGTTGCAGTAGGTACTCGGAGATGAAGAGGCTTGCACAGGACAGATTGGCATGGAGAGCTGCATCAAACCAGTCTTCGGACTGAAGACCACAGCAACAAAAACGTCGGAAGTAACAATCTGCTGCCTTTCTACCCATTCTCCTTCGGAGTAGGCTTCAACGATTCTAGACACGACTCTGAGATATTTCTCTCAGATCATTGAATGATCTGGAACCCTTAAACGCTCACTCAGATCAGTTTTTAAGAACAGTGCTTTTCCATTCCCATGCACTTGTTTTATTGCCGTTTTGCCAACAATATTTAGCTGACAATGCACGTTTCAGCCAGACGCAAAGTATGCCAGATCTACCAGACTAGATTTCAACATTCATATACACTATTTTGAAATGTTCCCTTTCGAGCATTTAATGGTCTGGAGCCCACAAAAGCATACTTAGCTTCTTCGTGGACAGAATTTCGTTCGGTACATTATGTAGCTGAACGTATCAAATATCTACCACATCAACAATTCTACGAAACTTCATATGACGATCTTTATCGCGATACCATGAATTTTACTGGTCATCTCTTCAAAAGATATCCCAATAAGCGCCCGGATCGCACCAAATCTGGAGAACTCGATCGTACACATTAGATTAATGTAATCAGTTATCAATGGTTCAAATGGCTCTGAGCACTATGGGACTTAACATCGGAGGTCATCAGTCCCCTAGAACTTAGAACTACTTAAACCTAACTAACCTAAGGACATCACACATATCCATGCCCGAGGTAGCATTCGAACCTGCGACCGTAGCAGTCGCACGGTTCCGGACTGAAGCGCCTAGAACCGCTCGGCCACCGCGGCCGGCTCAGTTATCAATGGATCAAATGGTTCAAATGGCTCTGAGCGCTATGGGACTTAACAGCTATGGTCATCAGTCCCCTAGAACTTAGAACTACTTAAACCTAACTAACCTAAGGACATCACACAATACCCAGTCATCACGAGGCAGAGAAAATCCCTGACCCTGCCGGGAATCGAACCCGGGAACCCGAGCGCGGGAAGCGAGAACGCTACCGCACAACCACGAGCTGCGGACAGTTATCAATGATTCTGAATTCTGTTAAAGAGTTCCAGCGAACGTGGCTCAATGCCTTTAATATCTGGGCTACAGTATACAATTATAAGATGTTTTATCCCTTTCCTGAGATCGATCACTTAAGAACGGCGCCAGTAAACAACTGCGCTTTTCATCTGAAAATCTCACCAAAGTTGTTACAAGAATCTCGCTTACGGAAATATCCTGCTGTTTCCGAGACCGAGAAGCCATCCGTGAACCGAATGCGTGCTGTTGATTTCGTACGTCGACTGACGTAATCTTACTTAACCTAATATGAGTAGGCTCGGGTTTCGTTTTGAGTCATTTCGCATAAGACTTCATGGCAACTGCCGGTCTAATTTTCTATCTTCGATTCGAGCACTCAATGAATTAAATATGAAAACATACAATACAATGTTTTCGTGTTTTGCAGTGTAAGTTTTGCGTTCCCTTCCTCCTGATTTCCCCCCCCCCCCCCCCCCCCACCAAAAACATTTTCACATTTTACAGTAACGTGACCCCATATAGTCAGTGAGGGCATCCACCACGCAATACGTATTATATCCTCCTCCTCTGCCTCTTATTTACTTCCTGCATTTCGTTCGAAAAATGTACTTATTACATAGGAAAACAATAGTTTCATTCTGTCTCGTCTCACAAGTGCTTGACACTATTACTGTAATCAGAAAACTGACTTTTTTCCTGCGCTAACCGTCAGATGTGCTGTTAGTTACAAATCAGTGGTGTAAAAAAAGCGTCGGATGCGTGCTTAACGATCCGTTCACGGAAAATCAATTAATTATGGAAGAAAAAGCGATGTAAAATTACGTGAAAAGACAGTTATGGCACAATAAACCTTGCATCTGAACTGACATATTGATTTTCAAAGTTTATTTTATTTCTGGTATGCAAGTTGCTCATGTGAGCGACTGCTCACTGATATAGAGTTAGTAATTTATATTAAACATATCTGCAAAATCTTCATTACTAAAATCAATTATTTTCTATAAATAAGACAATTCAGAAAAAGAGAAAAACATTTTAGAGTTCAACTTCCGTGGATATCGAGGTCCGCATAGTAGTTTAAGAGCGCCTCGAGGTCAGTAGACGTGGAGAAGTGGCAGCATTGGCCTAGGATAACAAAGGAGAGCGGCTGCGGGTTGCGGAAGACGTCATCAGATAATGTACAATATTTAGAGGTTATTTGTTGAGATACCGTTTGACAGGTCTTACTGGATGTTTCACGATACATTCTCAATCCTTGGTTAATTTCAGAAATAGATAAAGGAGTATGTTACCCCGGTATTGGTATTGATTATTTATTTTGTAGTTTAATTTTGTTGAGTTTTTGGATTTGTTCTTTAATAATTACTGCTAGAGGTTCAGTTTATTTAATGTCTTATCGTTTTAATTTGTTTGTTTTTATGGTTTTGATTTTAATAATTATACTTTATTGTTCGTTTGCTGGATTAAGTGGTGGTGGTGGTGGTTAGTGTTTAACGTCCCGTCGACAACGAGGTCATTAGAGACGGAGCGCAAGCTCGGGTTAGGGAAGGATTGGGAAGGAAATCGGCCGTGCCCTTTCAAAGGAACCATCTCGGCATTCGCCTGAAACGATTTAGGGAAATCACGGAAAACCTAAATCAGGATGGCCGGAGACGGGATTGAACCGTCGTCCTCCCGAATGCGAGTCCAGTGTGCTAACCACTGCGCCACCTCGCTCGGTAGGATTAAGTCTTCTTTATATATATATATATATATATATATATATATAAGGCTAGATTGGTTCCTACTTTGCTCTTGATTTTAGGTTGGGGTTATCAACCTGCGCGTTTGCAGGCTGGTGTTTATCTAATATTTTATACTTTGGTTGCTAGATTGCCTTTGTTGTTAGTTTTATTTAGGGTTTATGATTTTTCTAATACTTTGTATTTTCCTTTATTGGTTGATTTTGGTTCTTATTATTTTATATTTTTATGATTTTGGACTTTTTAGTTAAGATGGCAATATTTTTGGTTCATTTATGACTTCCTAAGGCCTATGTAGAGGCCCCTATTTCTGATAGAATAATTCTTCCTGGTGTTTTATTAAAGCTAGGTGGTTATGGAGTATTTCGTGTAATAAAGGTTATATGTTATTTGTGGTTGAAGTTTAATTATTCTGGCTGTCTTTGGGTTTATCTGGAGGAGTTATTGTTAGATTTATGTGTTTTCGTCAGGTTGATTTAAAGTATTTAATTGCTTATTCTTCTGTCGCTCATATAAGAATCACTAGAAATTGATGGGGTTGTATAATACTTCATTAAAAACACTATTATAAACAAGAAAGTTACTAGTTTTGAGAGGCGTGGTAAAGTTAGTAACGTTTTTGTTGGTGCCATTGAGACAAATCCACCAGGGTAATACTGATGCATCTCTATTTCATTCCTTACAATTAGTAGCTGAGCTCCAAAAATTTCGGTAACTTAAGCACTTTCCGACTATCTTAACGATTAAGTTATTATACACTCCTGGAAATGGAAAAAAGAACACATTGACACCGGTGTGTCAGACCCACCATACTTGCTCCGGACACTGCGAGAGGGCTGTACAAGCAATGATCACACGCACGGCATAGCGGACACACCAGGAACTGCGGTGTTGGCCGTCGAATGGCGCTAGCTGCGCAGCATTTGTGCACCGCCGCCGTCAGTGTCAGCCAGTTTGCCGTGGCATACGGAGCTCCATCGCAGTCTTTAACACTGGTAGCATGCCGCGACAGCGTGGACGTGAACCGTATGTGCAGTTGACGGAATTTGAGCGAGTACGTATAGTGGGCATGCGGGAGGCCGGGTGGACGTACCGCCGAATTGCTCAACACGTGGGGCGTGAGGTCTCCACAGTACATCGATGTTGTCGCCAGTGGTCGGCGGAAGGTGCACGTGCCCGTCGACCTGGGACCGGACCGCAGCGACGCACGGATGCACGCCAAGACCGTAGGATCCTACGCAGTGCCGTAGGGGACCGCACCGCCACTTCCCAGCAAATTAGGGACACTGTTGCTCCTGGGGTATCGGCGAGGACCATTCGCAACCGTCTCCATGAAGCTGGGCTACGGTCCCGCACACCGTTAGACCGTCTTCCGCTCACGCCCCAACATCGTGCAGCCCGCCTCCAGTGGTGTCGCGACAGGCGTGAATGGAGGGACGAATGGAGACGTATCGTCTTCAGCGATGAGAGTCGCTTCTGCCTTGGTGCCAATGATGGTCGTATGCGTGTTTGGCGCCGTGCAGCTGAGCGCCACAATCAGGACTGCATACGACCGAGGCACACAGGGCCAACACCCGGCATCATGGTGTGGGGGAGCGATCTCCTACACTGGCCGTACACCACTGGTGATCGTCGAGGGGACACTGAATAGTGCACGGTACATCCAAACCGTCATCGAACCCATCGTTCTACCATTCCTAGACCGGCAAGGGAACTTGCTGTTCCAACAGGACAATGCACGTCCGCATGTATCCCGTGCCACCCAACGTGCTCTAGAAGGTGTAAGTCAACTACCCTGGCCAGCAAGATCTCCGGATCTGTCCCCCATTGAGCATCTTTGGGACTGGATGGAGCGTCGTCTCACGCGGTCTGCACGTCCAGCACGAACGCTGGTCCAACTGAGGCGCCAGGTGGAAATGGCATGGCAAGCCGTTCCACAGGGCTACATCCAGCATCTCTACGATCGTCTCCATGGGAGAATAGCAGCCTGCATTGCTGCGAAAGGTGGATATACACTGTACTAGTGCCGACACTGTGCATGCTCTGTTGCCTGTGTCTATGTGCCTGTGGTTCTGTTAGTGTGATCATGTGATGTATCTGACTCCAGGAATGTGTCAATAAAGTTTCCCCTTCCTGGGACAATGAATTCACGGTGTTCTTATTTCAATTTCCAGGAGTGTATTTTAATGACACTGCTTTCGACGAATGCGAGACACTCTATACATTAAAACGCTGTCCACATGTCATCACCGAGCTTTTTGATACAGTAGTGAGAAACTGAATTCATATTTGGGACGACTGCGATACAGATCGCCTATCGGTCATTTCCCTTGGCACCCCTAATCACTCAAGGGGAATATCAGGATGGTTCCTTTGAAAGGGCACGGTCGATTTCCTTCCCTACCCTAAGACAAGCCGAGCTTGTGCTCTATCTCCAATGACCCCACTGTAACCTTCTTTCGGTCGTGTGTCCATCGTATTCGTGGTGGCTCACGTTATTTTGAGATACGGACCTGCAGACCGTCGCTTCCGAATACAATAACGACTTTTTGTGCGCTCATGCTGGGCCACGAATATACAGATTTGCAAAGGAGATCTGATATTAGCCTTGGGAGATTTAGAAAAACTACGAGATAACGCCTCCGAATTTTTTATGAGACAATTCTTAAAGCGTTTTAAAATAAAAGTAACGTTATTAAAATACTTCATCCTTATTCTCCATATCTAGATACTTATTACTCACCACAGTCAACCTGGCGATGAACACATTCCTCCTAAAGAAAGACCAGTTTGTTGATGCCATTACCATACAATGTTTCACTTTGTTGGTGCCTCAACCCTCGCCTCTGCTTGCACCGCTTAATCACTATCAAAGTGAACTCCTGGAAGGTGATCTTTAAGTTTTGCAAATAAATGAAAATCGGATGAGACCAAGTCGGGACTGTACGGAGGATGATTGATGACACTGAAACCATGGCGTCAGGTTGATGCGGGTGTCGCGGCGCTCGTTTGTGTTCTGGCATTGTCGTACTGTAAGGAGAGGGTGCTGCCTGTGGGCACAAACTCTTCAAATTCGAAACTCGATTGCAGCACGCTTTTTCTCATGCACCGACGTCATTACGTTACACACCGCCATGTTGCACGCTACAATTCGGAGCTCTCTAGCGGCAGAGGACTGAAGATACGTACACAAGAAGAATAAAGATGCAGGCTGTTAATAACACCTCAACAGTTTTCACATGAAAAATTCGGAGACATTACTTTTCAGCATGCCCTCGAACCTACAAAATTTATCTGGAGAGCTACACGAGAGTTTCAGCTCTGCTTTCTCCGAACGCGAGTCCATTGTTGATTAAGAACCAGAGGAATTAGCCACGATTTTTTTGAAGAAGCGATTACGGAACCCACGTGAAGTGACTTAGGGAAGCGAAGACAACGGAACGTGTGGGAAGAGGCTGTGAACCTAGCTCGCTCGAAACCTATTTCGGGGCTATAATTTTTTTTTAGATTTTTACATTTTTTGCATATTTATTTTACTTTTATGAACAAGTAAAGCAGATTGTAAATATCTCTTGCACATAGTACATAGAAGTAACGACATATTTATATATTTGATGTCGATGTTACTTACTTTTCACAAAAAAACAGAATGAAGAACATGTCACCGTTGTTCTCGTCTTCAGTCCAAGATTCTCCACGTTAGTCTATTCTGTACAAGCCTCTTAATCTCTGCGTAACTAATGCACCCTGCATCCACTTGAACCTGCTTACTGTATTCAATTCCTAGTCTCCGTCTACAATGTCGTCCACACACATTTTGCTCCTCTACAAAATTGACGACTCCTCATGCCTCAGGCTACGTCCTGTGAACCGAGCCCGTCTTTTGATAAGGTCGTTTCGTAAATTTCTTTTTCCACCATTGCGATTCAGTACCACGAGTGTAGGCAGGCGGCAGGCCTGTAGCGACAGCAGGCACCGTAGCGAGTCGATCACGCCGTATAGCACATATGCATGACCAGCGCACAGCCCGGGGCGGGCCCAGTGCAGGGATACAGCCCCGCGAAAACTAGTATGCGGTAGTAAAGCACCCAGAGTGGGCGGTGGCTCGGCAACCAGTCAGGCGCAGGTGCAATGCACGAACCCTCGCGGAAGACACGCCGAACTCGATAGAAGTCAACCAATTGTATGGCCTACAATTGGAAGGCACCAGTTGTCCCGCAAGTCCAAGAGGCGACGTCTAGAAGCAGTTGGCTGGATGACTCATATCAGGTCAACAACCGTCTTGGAGTTGCTTCTCGGAGCTCGCTGCATACGATGACAGATAACTGCATAGCTGGGACGGATGGTATTTATGGTCGCTCGACTCTGCCCTGTTATGATAGGACGTAGTGTCAAATTTCGATCACGTAGGTCCAGGAAGTAGCGCAGCGCCAGGTTCGGACTGTGCGTAATTAAGGTCACCCCTGCTACGGTCTGGCTCCCATACTGAACTGCATAAACGATGTTCCGGACCGCGGAAGCTGCTGACAGTGGGGCTAGTCGTGTGGCAATTAGATTCGTTTGCCAGGGCAGAGACCACCGTCATGTCAGTTTGGCCGCTCTGTAGCTTCCTGCGTCAGAATTAGCTAGGTCGCAAGTTCCAAACGCTATGAAAGGCCCTGGCGCAGCACTTTGTTCTCCTTCAGCTGCTGTTCTCTTCCAGAGTTCTCTTTTATTTCCATTGCTGCTTGTTAAGTGTACAGATTGAACAACCTCTGCAATAGGCTACAAAGTGGTCCCATTCACTTTCCACCTAATGCTTCATTTTCATGTCTTCAGCCCTTACAACTGCAGTGTGGTTTTTGTATAAGTTGTGAAAAACCTTCTGCTCCCTTTATTTTATAATTGTTTCCTTCAGAGTTTCAGAGAGTGTATTCAGGACAGCATTATCGTAAGCTGCTTCTAAGTCGACAAATAATACAAATCGTAAGTTTGTCTTTCTTCAAACTATCTCCTATGATACGTCGTAGGGTCAATATTGCTTCACGTGTTCCTACATTCTCCGGAACCCAGGCTGACGAGGTTGGCTTCTACCAGTTCTTACATTCTTATGTAAATAATTCGTGTCAGTACTTTACAACCAAAACTAATTAAACTAATGCTTCGGTAACATTCACACCTGTCAGTATCTATCTTCTTTGGAACTGGATTTCTGTTATTCTTCTCGAAGTCTGACGTATTTCGCCTGTCTCGCAAGGATCCCAGTTATCCAGAGAAAATTTCTCTGCCCAGGTGTGTTATGTCGTACTAGGTCTTTCAATGCTCTGTCGAATTATTTTCTCAGTATCCTATCTACCAGCTCATCTTCATCTACTTCCTCTTTCCTTCCTGTAACAATCCCTTCAAGTTCATTTCCCTTCTATAGCTCATCTATACATTGTTTCTGCCTTTCAGCTTTCCCTTCGTTGCTTAGTGTTGGCTCTTGATATCAGTTTTATCGCTTTTCTCCAAAGGCACATATCTTTCCACTATTCATACATGCTTCTACAGCCTTGCATTCGTCCTCTAGCAATTCCTGCTTAGACATTATGCTGAATATTTATATTTTCTCCTTTCGTTAATCACATTCAATATCCCCGGTGTTATCCAAATATTTCTACTAGGTCTTGTCTTTTACTTGTTTTTTGCTCTGCTGCCTATACTATTTCATCTCTCATAGTTACCCGTTAGTCATGTATCGTATTCCTTCCCACTGTTTCAATTACTCTTTGTTTAACGCTTCCGTTGAAAACCTCAACGACTTCTGAGTCTTTCAGCTTATCCCCGTCTCACCTTCTTAATCTCCTACCTTTCTCCAATTTCTTCAGTTTAATTTACAATGTGCACTTGGAAATGTTCTGCACTTTATTATTTTATTTCGAAATACTTACCACTATACGAATATAATCTATCTCAAACCTTCGGATGCCTCTAGGTCTGTTCCACGTGTACAATCTTCTTTCATGGCTGCAAAACCAAGTGCACTCGTGGTCTAGGGGTAGTGTTTTTGACAAGCAATCAAAACATCTTGTGTCGCGGGTACGTACCTCCTCTGCAGAAGAGCGGACAGAGGTTCAGGGCACTCTCTTCCTCTTGGGGGTGGGAAACTGCCCCTAAAAGTTGAAAAAAATTAGCAAAGATCGACGGCTTGAGAATGCAGAAGGCATAACAGATACATAATGTGTATCCATAGGACATGTGGCCAGTAAAAAAAAAAAAAAAAAAAAAGTGTCATGATGATCTCTCCATTGGCAAAGGATTCAGGAATAGTCCCTAAATCGGATCTTCGGGAGGCGACTGCCAAGGGGGAGGTAACCATGAAAAAAAGACCGAATAACCAACGAAAGGATAACGTTCTACAAGTCGGCGTGTGGATTGTTAGAAGTTCTAACGTGGGAGGACAGCTAGAAAATCCGAAAGGGAAAACGCAAAGGCTCAATCGACATACAGAGGGTGTCAGTTAATTGAAATGGAAAGCAGGTAAGGATTTATGGTCAGATGAACATAAGGTAACATCAGCAGCAGCAGAAAATGGTATAACTGAAATAGGATTCGTTATAAATAGAAAAGTAGGACAGAGAATGAATTTCTGTTAACAGTTCAGTGATAGGGTTGTTCTCATCGGAATCGACACCGACAACAATAGTTGAAGTATACATGCCGACGTCGCAAGCAGAGGATGAAGACATAGAGAAAGTATAAGAGGATATTGAACGGGTAATTCAGTACATAAAGGGGGATGAAAATCTAATGGTCAAGGGGATTGGAATGCGGTTGTAGGGGAAGGAGTAGAACAATGGGGTACGGGAGAATATGAGCTTGATAGCAGGAACGAGAGAGCAGAAAGACTAACTGCGTTCTGTAATACGTATCAATTAGTAATAGCGAATACTCTGTTCAAGAATCACAAGAGGAGGAGGAATACTGGAAATGACCGGGAGATCGAGAAGATTTCACTTCGATTACATCATGGTCAGTCAGAGATTCCAAAATCATATATTTGATCGTAAGGCGCACCCAGGAGCAGATATAAACTCAGATAACAATTCAGTAATGATGAAGAGTAGCCTAAAGTTTAAAGAGATTACTCAGGAAGGATTACTGCGCAAAGAAGTGGAGTAAGGAAGTAGTGAGTAATGTAGAGATACGCTTGAAATTCTCGGAGGCTATAGAACAATAATGAACAAATTACAAACGTGTAGTCAAAATGGTTGCGCTACATATTTGTGTTGGAATGCAACTTAGTGAAATGTCCATGTGGGGCATTTGTATTTGGAATTTTCATGCAATGAAATACATTTCCACAAGCACAATCGATGCACTGCATTGTAAACCACTTTCGTTCGGTCGCAAAACGAATTTTTGCAGTATTTTTTATAATGCAATGCAACGTTTGTGACTGTGAGAATACAAATATCCTTGAGAATTTATTTAACTGAAAGAAAACTGTTAATGCAAATGCGTTAGATGGACATTTCACGTAAGCTGCATTTGAACACAAGTATGATTGTTTATCCTAGGTCAAATCACAGGAAACCAATGTACAATCTTTATGAAAAAACCACCTGATGATGAATTGTAAGAAATTCGAAACCGCTAACGGTGCTTTTCGAATGAAGTGACCTGAAACCAATTTGTGGCAGATTGCTGTACATCAGTAACAATTATTTTATATAACAGCCACGGTCTCCAATCATGTTTATATATGACAAAATTGCACTTCACTTTGTCGATGAAAGAAGGAAGTACAATAATGTTCCGAAAATTTAAGAACACAGAAAAAAGTCACTTATGAACGAAATAAGTAGGAAGTGCAGGGAAGTTAAGGCGAAATGGCTGTATTCAAAATGTGAAGAAATCGAAAAAGAAATTTTTATCAGAAGGACTAAGCATACAGAAAGGTCAACTTTCGGTGATATTAAAAGCAAGAGCGGTAACATTAAGAGCGCAATGGGAATACCATTGTGCAATGCAGAGGAGAGAGCAGATAGGCTGAAATAGTGCACTGAAGGCCTCTATAAGAGGGAGGGCTTGTCTGATGATGTGATAGAAGAAGGAACAGACGTCAACAGGGAAGAAGAGATAGGCGATTCAGTATCAGAATAACTTTAAAAGAACTTTGGAAGACTTAAGATCGAACAAGGCAGGAGGAGTTAATAACATACCGTCACACTTCTAAAAACATTGGCGGAAGTAGCAACCAAACACATGAGACTGGCAATATATCATTAGACTTTCGGAGAAGTATCATCCACACAATTCCAAAGTTAGCAAGAGCCGACAAGTGCGAGAATTATTGCACAATCACGTTAACAGCTCATGCATCCAAGATGCTGACAAGATAAATATACAGAAGAATGGAAAAGAAAACTGAGGATCTGTTAGGTAACGATCGGTTTTGCGTTAGGGAAGGTAAAGCCAACAGAGAGGCAGTTCTGACGTTGCAGTTGATAATTGAAGCAAGACTGGAAAAAAAATCAATTCACGTTTATAGGATTTATCGATCCGTAAAAAGCGTTCGACAATATAAAATGGTGCAGGATGTTCGAAATTATGAGAAAAGTAGGGGGAAGCTACAGGGAAAGACGATTAGTATACAATACGTAGAAGAACCAAGACGGAACAATAAGATTGGAAGACCAAGAACGAAGTACTCTGGTTAGAAAAGGTGTAAGACAGGGGTGTGGTCTTTCGTGCCTACTGTTCAAACTATACATCGAAGAAGCAATGACGAGAATGAAAGAATGGTTCAACGGTAGGTTTAATTCAGGGTGAAAGGCTATTAGTGACAAGATTCGCTGATGACATTGGTATCCTGAGTGAAAGTGAAGAAGAATTACAGGATCTGTTGAATGGAATGAACAATCTAATGAGTGCAGAATATGGACTGAGAGTAAATCGAAGAAAGACAAAAGTAATGAGAAGTAGCAGAAATGAGAACAGTGAAAAACTTAACATCGGAATTGGGGATCACGAAGTTGACGAAGTTAAGAAATTCTGCTATCTAGGCAGCAAAATAACTCATGGTGGGCGGTACAAGGAAGACATAAAAAGCAAGCTGTCACTGGAAAATAGGACATTCCTGACCAAGAGAAGTCTTATAGCATCAAACATAGGACTTAATAGGAGGAAGAAATTTCTAAGAATGTACGTTTGGAGCACAACATTGTATGGTATTGATACACGGATTGTGGGAAAACCGGAATGGAATAGAACTGAAGCATTTGAGATGTAGTGCAACAAATGAATGTTGAAAATTAGGTGGACTGACAATGTAAGATATGAGGAGGAGCTCCGCAGAATCGTCGAGGAATGGAATATATGGAAAACAGTGACAAGAAGGGACTGGACGACAGAACATCTGTTAAAACATCAGGGAATAACTTCCATGGTACCAGTGAGAGCTGCAGAGGGTAAAAACTGTGGAGGTAGAGACTGGAATACATCCAGCAAATGATTAGGATGTAGGTTGCAATTGCTACTCTCTACTCTGAGATGAAAATGTCGGGTACGGGAGAGGAATTCGTGGCGGGCCGCTTCAAACTAGTCAGAAGACTGATGACTTAATACTAAAAGAAATTTTAAAAAAATATAAAACACTGTGTTAGCAATACAAACAAAAACCTAAGAGACGAAAGATAAAAGAGAAAAAATTAAAAACTGAAGCTATATCACCTCATTCGATGCGATTTTGAAAAGTGAAATTCTAAAAGCTTCACACCAATGTTTCCGAAGCGAACAACTAACTCCTTCGTCCACCTGAAACATTGAACGTCTGTGTTCAAATCAATGTCCGATTGGATTTAAGGATTTACCATCTAGTGCGTGGCTTCCCTTATTCGTACCACATGTCCCCACCATATCTCGGATATGACACATTCCACATCATTACGAAGTGTCGTATTCATGATCTATGGAACAAGTACTAATCTAATCTAATCTACCATAAAAGAGGAAGCGGGATGGAATCATAGTTGGTAGTCACAATTTACACTTAAGACAGTTTATTAACATTACGCCTTTTAAGGAATTTGACAATTACAAATTGTGGCCGAGCCACTAGAAAAGCTTTGCAAATACAGTTAGAAACCCAACGTACTCAGTACTCAAACAGTCCCTTAAGAGAAAGTTATAAAAAACTTAATGTGCCAGGCATTTATAGAAACGTTAAGCATAGCAATTATCAATTACTTCACATAGCCTATTCATCAAACTCCTTAAAACCAGTTATTACATTAAGATGGCCACACTTAAAGCATTCTTCTCTAAAATACCCTTATAAACTTCCTATTTCAATCCGTTAAAGGAGCACTTGTTAAAAGGTCAATTACAAACTTAACATTGCCGGGCACTAATACCCCTCGCTTTATTTTCCCTTATTGAGAAAACAGAATTACTGACAAACTTCAGAAATTCAAACTCCCATATAGGATTTCCCTCAAAATACATATAATGAAAACAGTTACTAATAAATGGTGATTTAATGGCAACTCGACACTAGTGCCAAGCTAAGATCCAATTACACAACATGATAGAACCACTTACATAAAAAACTACAGCAGAAACACTGATCTTTAAAAATGAATGTTCACGTGCTCAGACGTGTTAATAAAAGATTACTAGAAAGACCTGCGCAAGGAACTCAGCAGATGCTATGCAATTTAAAGTTTAGCCAGTTGCCAGTCGCTAATATTTAAGGAAACAGGATCGTATAAGAACAGGTTACATGCAATATATATTTATGTATCTACCATCGTAACCCGCCTTGGCGGAAGGAAGATAAATACCAAACTTCGGAAGGCGGTATGTGAACAACTCCCGGTAGTGGCCAGATTCTTAAACACTGCCAGGCCTAGACCTCGGATGACATTTCATTCCCTGCCAAGGCGCTGGCACAATCAAAGGTTTTTGCGCGAATCACAAAGACATTCCGATAACTCTGAAACATAGAAACACTCGGTAGAACCTTTGATTCGAAATATGGGTAAGAGTCTAAAGGAACATGTTAGACTACTGACAAATCCGCAATTTTGACCTTAAGCATTTTACACATGGACAACTGTATTAGTAGAGTGCATGCTTTGAAAACGCCAACATAAGATCATTTGATTACAAGAAACACAGAGCACTAGTAAAACTTCTGAGAAATTTTCAAATAATGGCCGCCTTTTAACTAGGCCAAATGAACTCTTCCACACCATCTTAAAATTGGACTATGATTGTCTCACCATAACAATAAAATTTAAATGCCTCTTAGTGCGTCGGTCAACAAAACACATTTACGACCGCTTACTCATATCTCGTTTACAATACGAAGGGGCGCGTTGCACAGCTTCACCGCTGCACTTCAAATTTTGTTCCCAGCGAAGTCACAGAACTTGTATCTCCAAGCTGCCCATGTCGTCAAAACGCCCGATCAACTTCACACCACAACATATAGCGGTCATCACGCTCGTTCGGCAGCGATTGACACTCGTCTCCCAGCGAAACGCCACGAGATCTCGAGGGTACCCGTGGAAGGCTCACAAAATCGCTTCGCCTGGCAACCCGGAAGATAAGACACGCGAAAAGCAAAGATAGCTTAGCTCAACCACAATCGATCTCAACGATACATGAAGAAAATAACACTGGCGCCAGCTCGCCACGGCTCAAGAGATGAAAGATAAAAAAGGAAAAATTAAAAACTGAAGCTATATCACCTCATTCGATGCGATTTTGAAAAGCGAAATTCTAAAACCTTCACACTAATGTTTCCGAAGCGAATGATTAATTCCTTAGTCCACCTGAAACATTGAACGTATGTGTTCAAATCATTGTCCAATTGGACTTAAGGATTTACCATCGTACCCAGGAGGAAGTAGCGTACGTTCATGTTCCGCTTTTGATTCAACAGCAAACAATGGCACATTTGATGTCGGACAACAGAGTGGGAGCAGGGATTTTTGTTCAGCGGCGCCAGCGAATCACTCAGCACCAATCGCGAGTACAGCAAATAAATGAAAAGCTTTCGGATGAGTATCACGATAACGCGTTTATCAGCAAGAATTGAAAGCATTAACACAGCCATTGTTTCCTGAAGAGAAAATGAGTTAGTGTGTTATGTGACAGACAGTCGCTAATGTCAGTTTGACTGTGCGTCGCCGGCAGAGCGCATCAGGAATTAGCTCGAATTTATTTCACGGAAATTGCAGTATCGCAGCGAGTACATTATTGCGACATCGCATTTCAGTTGCCTATTTGACAGCCTGCTCCGGACAGCAGTATAAAATGTCAGCCCGTTGGAGGCAAAATGTCAGACTGCAGAGTGACGTAAAATATTTTGGATGCCAGTAGACGAACCGCGTGGACTACGTGAAACATACACCCACATGTACAACAAATGAAATGAGTCCTTCTGTAGCATTCGATAACGCTGATAGAAATTGGACAGTAACACTAATACAATTATAGTTTCTTCATGTGGTTAAACTTTATCATAATTCAATCGAAGGAGCCAAGAAAACTAACAGAGCGTCTGAGGCTTGAGACAGTAAACTGATAGTTAAGCGCTGATTCAAAAACTTCCGATCTCTCAGTTTGACGCCTGAACACCGGAAGTTTTACCGCCTACGTGTTCCATACATCACAGGATTCAGATTACGACGCAAAAACATAGTTACACACATTTATTTGAAAACAAGCAAACCACTGACTCTTTAAAGAATCGAACTCACGTACATACAACTGCATCAAATGTCTGATTGCTTTACAATGTAATTAATGTATTAAATATTTGACGTTCAGTGTGTAAGCGAGAAAAAGTTTGACGAAGATTGGAAATTGTGCTTAATGTTTGTTTTAAGTAAAAACTAGTTCTACACGCATCGCAGTGTTTATGACGTCTTATCTCCTGTGTCGTACAATGATATAATTTTGCAGGTATGTTCAATGATATCTGTACGTACCGTCTGTAGGAAGTGCTGCGAACAGAGTTAGTAGTAAAGAAGTAATAAATCGGGGAAGAAAGAAGGAAGATTAGGTTTTAACGCCCCGTCAACATCGAGGTCATTACAGACTGAGCACACGCTCCGAAGGTTTCGAAGATGGGAAAGAAAATCAGCCGTGCCCTTTCAAAGGTGACAACCTAGCATTTGTCTGAAACGATATAGGGAAATCACAGAAAACCTAATTGTGGACTTGAAATGTCATCCTACCGAATGCCAATAATAAAGTAAAACATTGTGCCTGCTGATGAGGTTTTATTGCACGAACAACGAAAATGTAGAAAGCGACCATCTTCTTTGCTTTCAGCATTTTGTGGAGGATTTTAGCGAGAAAGTGTTTCGTAAAGGCTTGAAATTATGTGTAAAGTTTGTTGGAAGTCGCTGGGCGCTCTCACTCATGCCGGATGAGTAAAGTGTTTGTAGTAGAGCGCCGTCGGTTAGGGTTCCTCATCAAAAACACACAGCTTTTAACTGTAATACTTGTCTTATTGTGTTACGCTTTTAACTTAAGTGTGTACCTGTTAATGAATAGATTATGACAGCATTTTAAATTTTTAATTTGGGTCAATACTGACGGAAAAGTTTAAAAATTCTATTTTTGTTGCTCCTGCAAGCCGGTATGTAGACAATCTGCGACAGAGACGGGATCCGCATTCCAAGATAGTCGTTATCTATATATGGCCTTTATCATTGTTCCGGTTGAGACTTGACTTGGTCCTGAAGAAAGCTCGATTTTTATTTTTCACTCCTGACAAGGTTTAGTACTCGTGCAGTGTTGGATTGCACTGCAATAGTGCAGGTGTGCCAGTTCATATTCCACATTCTGTGGAAATGCCTTCCAAAATTCTTGTATGGGATGGAGACAAACGAGTGTTCCTGCATTTTGGCGGCAACGTTTTTTGCCCAGCTCAGATGCTCGTCCAAAATTTTGAATACAAGTTCGTTAGCGTTTTCTGATGCAGTATTGGAGAACTGTCAAGAAGAACAGGAGGAAAATGGTCGCGGAATTCAGCATTAAATAATTTTTGCTTTTCTCCAGATTTAGTTTACATCCAGATTTTGGGCTCATTTTAAAGGTGAAGACAGGTCGATATTCATATTGAGATATTCTGGTCTGGCACTCAAGTAAAGCTGGAGGCCATCAGCAAAGAATTGTTGTTTACAGAAGCGCTGGCGAGATGTTGTTGACATAGGAGGAGAACAAAAGCGGGCAAAGAACTGAATCCCTTGACACTCCTGGCAGAACTGGATTTCCAATCTATTCTTCATTCCGACAGAAATACGCTGCTGTGTCTCTCGTAAACAGCTTTCAAACGACGTCAAGGCATTGCTTTAAGGTTTCATTTGTCTCATTTACGTGAGCACCATCTCAGATATTTTGCTGAAATCTGGTGACGTCAATACCGTGGCCTCGCTTTTGTTTAATGAAAACTTCGGGTCTCAAAAAGCGACGTGTTTGTGCTTTGGTGATTATGGAAACAGTACTGCTAGTTATTTCATTAAGGAAGCAGTACTGCCAGTTATTATAAAAGCTGTACTCCATAAACTATATCGGTCGATATTATAGTCATTAATTCCCGTAAAGGCAGCAAAACCACCTCCCGTGTTCCAGTAACGAGTGGACCAGAGGACCCGGTCCAGCCCATCTAAACACAGCCCACACCATATGGAGCCACCACCAGCTTGCACAATGCCTTGTTGACAACTTGGGCCCATGGCTTCGCGGGGGTCTGCACTACACTCGAACCCTGCCATCAGGTCTTATCAACTGAAATCGGGGCACATCTGACCAGGCCACAGTTTTCCTGTAGTCTAGTGTCCAACGGATATGGCCACGAGCAAAGAAGAGGCGTGGCAGGCGATGTCGTCTTGTTAGCAAAGGCACTCGCGTCGGTAGTCTGCTGCTGAAGCCCACGAACACCAGATTTCACCGCACGGTGCTAACGGATACTTTCGTCGTACGTCCCACACTGATTTCTGCGGTTATGTCACGCAGTGCTACTTGTCGGTTTGCGCTGACCTCTCTACGGAAACGCCGCTGCTCTCGGACGTTAATTGATGGTCGTCAACAACTGCATCGTCCATGGTGAGAGGTAATGCCTGAAGTGTGGTATTCTCGGAACACTCTTGACACTGTGAATCCCAGAATATTGAATTTCCTAACGATTTCCGAAATGGAATGTCCCATGCATCTAGCTCCAACTACCATCCGCGTTCAAAGTCTGTTAATTCCCCTCGTGTGGCAATAATCACGTCGGAAACGTTTTCACATGAATCATCTGAATACAAATAATCGGTTCGCCAACACACTGCCCTTTTATGCCTCGTGCACGCGATACTACCACCATCTGTACATGTGCACGACTTTTGTCGTCTCCGTGTACAGCAGCAGTGTGGTCCATGCCTAACGCGATCCGAAGGAAAACCCTGGCCTCAACATTTTGTTACGTCTGGCAATACAATGTATTCAAATCAACTCCCAAAGTCAGCACCACACCCAGCAATTTACAGGATTTGAACTTTAAAAAAAAATGGTTCAAATGGCTCTGAGCACTATGGGACTTAACTTCTAAGGTCATCAGTCCCCTAGAGCTTAGAACTACTTAAACCTAACTAACCTAAGGACATCACACACATCCATGCCCGAGCCAGGATTCGAACCTCCGACCGTAGCGGTCACGCGGTTCCAGACTGTAGCGCCTAGGACCGCACGGCCACCCCGGCCGGCTGAACTTAAAAATTCAGGAATCCACTGTACGGTGATTCTCCTGAAAAGTGCTAACAAACCCATTAGTAATACTGACGACAGCGTAACTAGATACCTCTACGCGTCCGTCCACTATGAAATTGATCCATCGCTCCCTACATGGTTCGCTGCTAGGTTGGGTTACTTGGAGGAAGAGACCAAACAGTGAGGTCATCGGTTTCATCGGATTAGGGAAGGATGGGGAAGGAAATGGGCCGTGACCTTTCAAAGGAACCATCCTGGCATTTGCCTGGAGCGATTTAGGAAAATCACGGAAAACATAAATCAGGATGGCCGGGATTGAACCGTCGTCCTCCCGAATGCGAGTCCAGTGTGCTAACCACTGCGCCACCTCGCTCGGAAATCGCTGCTAATGCTGCACCAGTAATAGGTTGCAACCTACTACCAAGCCCTGAGTAAACGGACGAGGAAGTACTTCGCAACTCATGTGGTGCACATACAATACTTTGTTTATCCCTCTTTCTCCGCATCCTCTATCAACCGAGTTTCCACAGCTCCATTTTCCCAGGTTATGGAGCAGCGTCTTTCTTCGAATGATACCCAGTTTCGTACAGGCAATGTGGTATCAAGCGGTCACCAACGCAGTGTCTGTGCGTGAGAAGTTGAACCCAGCAACCCTGTACAGAGAGTGCTCCGCAACCATCTTCAAACTGCCGATACCATCGTACATCGAGTCCTATGTCGGGACCAAAATGTCATTTGGAACTGGAATCAAGAAAGGAGAGGAAGAAATAAAGCTGTATGCTTTACTCCAGAAAATTAAGGCCAAAAAAGCAAAAAAATTCTAAAGTGATGGTGTCAACAAAGTAGTCTCTTGTCGAGAGAAATGTGTTCGTGGCCAGCGTGACTATGCTGAGAATTAAATATGTAATCGTGAATAATAAAGATGTGGAGTGCTAATAAAGTTTGTTTTGTTCAGCAAGACTTAAGAATTTTCACGTAAGAAGTTCGGAGACATTACTTTTCAGCACTCCCCCTTATTAATGGACGTCACAGTGAATCTTAAAAGAACACAGGATGCAAATGTGATATACGAGGCGACACCCAAAAAAACAATTATTTTTTAAAAGCTACATACACTCCTGGAAATGGAAAAAAGAACACATTGACACCGGTGTGTCAGACCCACCATACTTGCTCCGGACACTGCGAGAGGGCTGTACAAGCAATGATCACACGCACGGCACAGCGGACACACCAGGAACCGCGGTGTTGGCCGTCGAATGGCGCTAGCTGCGCAGCATTTGTGCACCGCCGCCGTCAGTGTCAGCCAGTTTGTCGTGGCATACGGAGCTCCATCGCAGTCTTTAACACTGGTAGCATGCCGCGACAGCGTGGACGTGAACCGTATGTGCAGTTGACGGACTTTGAGCGAGGGCGTATAGTGGGCATGCGGGAGGCCGGGTGGACGTACCGCCGAATTGCTCAACACGTGGGGCGTGAGGTCTCCACAGTACATCGATGTTGTCGCCAGTGGTCGGCGGAAGGCGCACGTGCCCGTCGACCTGAGACCGGACCGCAGCGACGCACGGATGCACGCCAAGACCGTAGGATCTTACGCAGTGCCGTAGGGGACCGCACCGCCACTTCCCAGCAAATTAGGGACACTGTTGCTCCTGGGGTATCGGCGAGGACCATTCGCAACCGTCTCCGTGAAGCTGGGCTACGGTCCCGCACACCGTTAGACCGTCTTCCGCTCACGCCCCAACATCGTGCAGCCCGCCTCCAGTGGTGTCGCGACAGGCGTGAATGGAGGGACGAATGGAGACGTGTCGTCTTCAGCGATGAGAGTCGCTTCTGCCTTGGTGCCAATGATGGTCGTATGCGTGTTTGGCGCCGTGCAGGTGAGCGCCACACTCAGGACTGCATACGACCGAGGCACACAGGGCCAACACCCGGCATCATGGTGTGGGGAGCGATCTCCTACACTGGCCGTACACCACTGGTGATCGTCGAGGGGACACTGAATAGTGCACGGTACATTCAAACCGTCATCGAACCCATCGTTCTACCATTCCTAGACCGGCAAGGGAACTTGCTGTTCCAACAGGACAGTGCACGTCCGCATGTATCCCGTGCCACCCAACGTGCTCTAGAAGGTGTAAGTCAATTACCCTGGCCAGCAAGATCTCCGGATCTGTCCCCCATTGAGCATGTTTGGGACTGGATGAAGCGTCGTCTCACGCGGTCTGCACGTCCAGCACGAACGCTGGTCCAACTGAGGCGCCAGGTGGAAATGGCATGGCAAGCCGTTCCACAGGACTACATCCAGCATCTCTACGATCGTCTCCATGGGAGAATAGCAGCCTGCATTGCTGCGAAAGGTGGATATACACTGTACTAGTGCCGACATTGTGCATGCTCTGTTGCCTGTGTCTATGTGCCTGTGGTTCTGTCAGTGTGATCATGTGATGTATCTGACCCCAGGAATGTGTCAATAAAGTTTCCCCTTCCTGGGACAATGAATTCACGGTGTTCTTATTTCAATTTCCAGGAGTGTATTTTCAAACAGTTTACAAAACAACCACATTCCATTCATAATACTCTCCGTTACAACTAATACATTAGTCCTACCGGTGCTTCCACTGTTCGAAACGTTTTTTATAGTCATCTTTAGAAATGGCTGACAGCTCATCCCTCGTTTTTTTCTTGACTTCTTCAATGTTGTCAAATCGGTGTCCTTTCATGCCCCTTTTCAAGCGTGGAAATACGAAAAAGTCGCACGGACCCGGTGCGTGGAGCAGCGGAACCATGCCATTTTTAGCCAAAAGCTGTCTAACAGAGACGGCTGTATGCGCAGGTGCGTTGTCGTGGTGGAAGAGCCGGTCTCCTGTCTGCCATAAATCGGATGTTTTTTGAGGAATATTGTTATGCAGTCTTCTTAAAACCACCAAATAAAAGGTTTTGTTGGAGGTCTGACCTGGAGGAACAAACTCTGAATGAACTACGCCCTTGGCAACAGAAAACAAATCATTATTGTTTTGATGTTTGATTTGACTTCACGACACTTATTGGACTGGGTGAAGATGACGTCTTCCATTGGCTTGACTGTTGCTTTATTTCTGTGTCGTAACCATAGCACCACGACTCATCACCAGTAACGACCTTTGACAGAAAGTCTGGGTTTCAAGCTGTTGTTTCAAAGCACGACATGTTTCAACCCAACGTTCCTTTTGACTGTCAGTCACAACCCGAGGCAAAAACTTGGCAGTAACCCTTTTCATTCCCAAATCTTCCGTTAAAATTCGCTGAACCGAGCTCCAAGATAACCCACATGTCTGAAAATTGATCAATTGTCTGTCGGCGGTCTGTGAGCACAAGCTCTCGAATTTTTTCAATATTTTCGTCGATTCGGGTAGTTGGTGGACGTCCAGAACGAGGTTTGTTATCAATCGACATGTCATTTCTAAATCGAGCAAACCGCTCGTACTCTTGAGTTTTTCCCATAGCGTCATTTTGGTAAGCTGTTTTCAACATTACAACAGTTTCAGCAACATTTTTGCCTACTAGAAATCAAAATTTCACAGCTGCATGTTGTTCGCTTAAACTTGCCATCATAAAAAACGAAAGAAGAGCAAAATAGCGCTAGCAAAAGCAATCACTGCAGATGAACAGAACAAACCAGGTCGACAACAGGTGGCACTCAACTCGCAAAGAGTTGCGGTATACACGCTTAACGACGGAAATGCGTACTACAAAAGTTCCGCCCACAGCGCTGTGCCATTCTCTTCCTCTCAGAATAGTACTTACACCCATCATCCTCAATTATTTGCTGGATATACAGCGTGTTTGTAAATGAATATCGTGGTTTTGACGCTTATAATATTTATTACATTAAACTTACAATTATAAATGATATGTCAAATGAAAGAGCAACTCAAAGAGTTTTACCAAGAACCTTACAAATGTTCATTGCGAGCACCATTTGTCACATGGCACACAGCAAGTCTATAGCCCAAGCGCTGAATAGGCCGCAAGGGGCCCAATGAAAGGGCTTGCTTTGCATGGCCTCCACGTTCACCCGCCCTAACGCCATGTGATTTTTTCCTTTGAGGCTTCCTTAAGGATCGTGTGTACGTGCCTCCGCTACCAGCAGACCTCCCTGAATTAAGAAACCGGATTGAAGCAGCTGGCCGGCCGGAGTGGCCGTGCGGTTCTAGGCGCTACAGTCTGGAACCGCGAGACCGCTACGGTCGCAGGTTCGAATCCTGCCTTGGGCATGGAGGTGGTGGTGGTGGTTAGTGTTTAACGTCCCGTCGACAACGAGGTCATTAGAGACGGAGCGCAAGCTCGGGTTAGGGAAGGATTGGGAAGGAAATCGGCCGTGCCCTTTCAAAGGAACCATCCCAGCATTTGCCTGAAACGATTTAGGGAAATCACGGAAAACCTAAATCAAGATGGCCGGAGACGGGATTGAACCGTCGTCCTCCCGAATGCGAGTCCAGTGTGCTAACCACTGCGCCACCTCGCTCGGTTTGGGCATGGATGTGTGTGATGTCCTTAGGTTAGTTAGGTCTAAGTAGTTCTAAGTTCTAGGGGACTGATGACCTCAGAAGTTGAGTCCCATAGTGCTCAGAGCCATTTGAACCATTTGAAGCAGCTGTTGCTACAATCACTGAAGACACACTTATCAACGTTTGGGAAGAACTCGGCTATAGACTTGATGTGTGCTGTGTGACAAAAGGTGTTCAAATTGAACATTTATAAGGTTCTTGGTAAAACTGTTTGAGTTGCTCTTTCATTTGACATATCATTTATAACTGTAAGTTTAATGTAATAAATATTTAAGTAAGTTTAATGTAATCAATATTATAAAGCGTTAAAACCCAGATATTCATTTATAAACAACCTGTACTCTTCGTTCAGTTTCTGTCTTCTTCGATAGTCTTGCTCTCTACGGCTCCCTGTGATACCATTGGAATTATTCCCTGATGTCATAAAGACATGTCGTATCACTCTGTCCTTTCTTACCTTTCTTATAGCGAGTGTTTTTCACATACAGCTTTCGTCTCCCATTCTGTGTAGAACCTCCTCATCTGTTATCTTAGCAGTCCATTTAATTTCAGCACCTGTCTGTAGCGCTACACCTCAAATGCTACGACTCACTTCATTTCTGGTTTTCCCACTGTCCGTATAGTTTTCGATCACAAAATCGTTCAAATGGCTCTGAGCACTATGGGACTTAACATCGGAGGTCATCAGTCCCCTAGAACTTAGAACTACGTAAATCTAACTAACCTAAGGACATGACAAACATCCATGCCCGAGGCAGGATTCGAACCTGCAACCGTAGCGACCGCGCGGCTCCAGACTGTAGCGCCTAGAACCGTTTCGATCACATCTACATAGTATCATCTTAATTGCTCGTTCAACAACGTACTTCATGTGCACTTGGACAAGGACTCAGAAGGAGATCAGTTATGGACTGTTCAAGGGAACCATACGCCATTCGGCGGGAATGATTTAAGGAAACGGCAGAAGATCTGACTGGAAACTGGACACCGATTTTCCCGACTGCGAGCCCAGGGCCGTAACCACTTCTCTTAGTGTTGTTTTATTTATGAATGGCGCTTATTGAGGTGCAGGTACACTGATGAAACCGTTGGTGGAGGAATGTGCATGGCTCTTGCAATAGAGTTTAGCCCGTGTAGACAGTAAGCTTGTGCTATATTTCACCATCTCCCTTCCTTACATTCCCATAATCGTTCATACGAACTCTAACTTAATACTGAACTACACAAGGACGTCTCATGACCGCCCATAAGTCAGGAATACACTAAAAAAAATAGAAGTGCTTTAGAACTCCTCTGAAAATGAGCCACGTGCTTCGAGCTCAAAATTATTGCTAGTTGCACAACATTACCTGTGCTGAAAACGGCCATTCTACTTTGAACAGCTTCATCGAGAGATAAGAAGCGGCGCCAACGAGCGCTAGCGGTATAAGTCATTTCCATCATGGACTATCCTTATTGTCTTCCAGCCAAAAATGTTTCGGTGTAACTATGTAATTAATGTTCGAAAGCCTTGTTTCTCAAAACAAGTGTAGAGCTGTGCAAGATTTCAGATTAGCTGCAGACTGCTTCGTGGTGCTGTCGTACTGACTAAACATTTCCCCGTTTACGCTGTGCAAATCGCTCTTAAGTGCACAGTAAATAGAACTTTCTATTGTACCGCTAACTAGGGCTTCTTCCAGTTCCATTCACGTAAAGCCGCGCCGACTACGGATGTTCCGCGCAAAACCAAAGAAAAGGGTTCGGTGCAGCGCGGTCTGTTTGAACGTCAAGCCGCGTCGCTCTGCGCAACAACACATAAGTTCCGCGCAGTGTCGGTTCTAGGACTGCCGATAAAATGTCGATATATCGATATGTCTACATTATCTCCAGAAAATAGCGATATACATTGGCGATATTTTATCCCCCAATATGTAGGTACATCAGCGTCAAAATGGCAGTGTCGAGTGCCGATAATTTTATTTTATATTCAATTTTTTCACAATTTTCGGAAAATATTTGAAGTTGTTCTTTTGAAATTGTAGTGGGACATAATTTCACTATGACTGTGTGAAGGAGCCAAAATACTTTTTGAGCTTTCATCATGTCCAATCTTTCTCTTTGACTGTGTAAAGTAGTTATATGTGGCACAAAAAAAGAACTTCAACTGCACTGGAGGGCATGGTGGTGTGAATGGAATAACAAGATTTCCGATATGAGGAAACAGCACACCAGTTGCGTTAACAATCAAGTTTTAAGATACCTAGCTTATTATTTCTTCACATCGACATTATTCATAAACAGATGCTGAAAATGATGAAAAAATCTAAATGACAAGACAGATCGCTGGGGTGGCTGCAGACGTGTGAGGGGAAATGTTGACTTAATCGGCCCTCGGCGCTACCAGGAGAAACTGCAACGTTTAACTTCAACTCGCAATTTTGACACTACAACTGCTATATCACTGGCGTTTGCAAAAATAAAAAAAATAAAAAAACAGATAAGTCAACTCGAAGTGTTCCGGACAAGTTCGATATGTGACGAAACCGAACGATGAACCCATCAGACACCTTTTATTGTGCCACTGTTACCTTCGTTAGCAAGATGGTTATCGCCAAGCTTGACCGTGCATCTTTTCCTTTCAATTCTTGCTCTAAGGGGAATGGGCAGGCAGCTAGCTTGTTGATTTATAGAATATCTAATAATAAATCAGTACTTTAATACACAGATCTATAACTGGCGGTATATTTGCAATGTGCAGCCGATATTTTTATAGGCAGGTACGTTGATATTTCCTTTTCCGATATATCGACACCTTTTGGATATATCGAGAGCGGATAGTGATATCCTTTTAAATATCGATGTATCGGATTCCCAATATTTTTTAAAATATCAACAATCCTACTCGGTACGGCAAAGTAAAATTGTTCATTCGTGGACGGCTCTGTTTGGACGGCGTTTCTCGTTTTCCACTGTTTTTGACGTGCATGTGCGCACATTGGAACACTGATGCGCACCTACGAATTATCTGCTCCATTTGACGCAGCTCTGTGCTACTCTGCGCCGCCCGTTTTCCGCGGAACTAAGGGTTCGCCGCGTTCACGGTGAACGCGCTGAAAGGACGCGAGAGGAACAATTCCTTACACGCCTCTGCACACGCTGTAATCAGTGGCCCGTTTGGTAGCTATAAGTATGGGGTTACAGCGCATACCTAGAGTCCTTATTTAATTCTTATTCTTGAAACTTTGCACGTAGGCTTTTGCGGTATAGTTGGTGCTGTCTTCATGTGTCTGTTAGTTCAGGTGTTTTAACATCTCCGCCGCATCGAACAAACTTGAAGACATTCGTGCTATCCTTCTTTGTAAACGTTCAGAATACGCTACCAGTACTAACTGGTATGGTTTCCACACATTTGAGGAGTGTTGTAAGAAGCTCGCACCAAGTGTTTTCTGATCAACAAATGGTTCAAATGGCTCTGAGCACTATGGGACTTAACATCTGAGGTCATCACTCCCCTAGAATTTAGAACTACTTAAACCTAACTAACCTAAGGACATCACACACATGCATGCCCCAGGCAGGATTCGAACCTACGACCGTAGCGGTCACGCGGTTCCAGACTGAAGCGCCTAGAACCGCTCGGCCATTTCGGTCGGCTCTGATCAACATCCTTTGTAGGATGATTGTATTTACACAGTATCTTACCAATGAAACAAAGTCTGACACCTATTTTACCTGAGACTGAGTCTATATCAACATACCATTTCATATCCTTAGAAATTGTTACAAGTTATTTAAGGACACTAGGGGTCATGTTGTTTTTTTTCGGCCATCCCCACTGCATTTTAAAAATGCATAATCAACCAAATTTCGACTGTAAACCAAATACATTTGTCTGAAGGGTGATACCACACACCTGAAATTGAATTCATAGCTGAAACTGTACAGTAGTGGAGAATCCAAAATGAAAGGATATTTTAATGCAGGTAACAACTGCTAGTGCGACAGATTATTTCATTTAGAAAACATTGAAATCTTATAAAGATCAGACAAAATAGTAGCGCAGCTTTTTTTTCAGGCAGTGGAAGTGAGTGTTGTACCTTGGTACACTTTTCAGGCATTCGTCTCTAGCCAACCCGGTCGCAGATGTTTAATCCTGCAGGGGGTACTGAAAAGTAATGTCTCCGAATTTTTAATGTGAAAACTCTTAAATATTTTTTAAATAAAACAAACGTTATTAACATTTCCAACTTTATTCTTCATGTCTACATATTTCCAACTCTCTGCCCGTAGTGGGCTCCAAATTGTGGCGTACAACATGCCGTTGTATAACGTAACTACGTCGATGCGTGAGAAACAGCGTGCTGTAATCGAGTTTCGAATTGGAAGAGTTTGTCCACATTCCTCCATGTGTTTCTTAAATTATTCATTATGCTGGAGTATCGAACAAAAAACAATGTGTGTTCCTGGTTACACTATCCTGCAGAAAAAAACTCTCATCTTCTACATATACATCTACATGGATACTCTGCAAATCACATTTAAGTGCCTGGCAGAGGGTTCATCGAACCACCTTCACAATTTTCTATTATTCCAATCTCGTATAGCACGCGGAAAGAATGAACACCTATATCTTTCCGTACGAGCTCTGATTTCTCTTATTTTATCGTGGTGATCGTTCCGCCCTATGTAGGTCGGTGTCAACAAATTTTTTTCGCATTCGGAGGAGAAAGTTGGTGACTGGAATTTCGTGAGAAGATTCTGTCGCAACGAAAAAGCCTTTGTTTTAATGATTTCCAACCCAAATCCTGTAACATTTCTGTCACACTCTCTCCCGTATTTCGCGATAATACAAAACGTGCTGCCTTTCTTTGAATTTTTTCGATGTACTCCGTCAGTCCTATCTGGTAAGGATCCCACACCGCGCAGGACGGACAAGCGTAATGTAGGCAGTCTCCTTAGTACGTCCGCTACATTTTCTAAGTGTCCTGCCAATAAAACGCAGTCTTTGGTTAGCCTTCTCCACATTTTCTAAGTGTTCTTTACAATTTAAGTTGTTCGTAATTGTAATACCTAGGTATTTAGTTGAATTTACGGCTTTTAGATTTGGCTCATTAATCGTGTAACCGAAGTTTAATGAGTTCCTTTTATCACTCATGTGGATGACCTCACACTTTTCATTGTTTAAGGTCAACTGCCACTTTTCGCACCATTCAGATATTTTTTCTAAATCGTTTTGCCGTTTGTTTTGATCTTCTGATGACTTTATTAGTCGATAAACGACAGCGTCATCTGCAAAAAACCGAAGACTGCTGCTCAGATTGTTCAAAAATGGTTCAAATAGCTCTGAGCACTATGGGACTTAACATCTGTGGTCATCAGTCCCCTAGAATTTAGAACTACTTAAACCTAACTAACCTAAGGACATCACACACATCCATGCCCGAGGCAGGATTCGAACCTGCGACCGTAGCGGTCACGCGATTCCAGACTATAGCTGCTCAGATTGTCACCCAAATCGTTTATATAGATAAGGAACAGCAAAGGGCCTATAACACTACCTTGGGGAACGCCTGAAATCATCTCTGTTTTACTCGATGACTTTCCGTCAATTACTACGAACTGTGACCTCTCTGACAGAAAAACGCAAATCCAGTCACATAACTAAGACGATATTGCATAAGCACGCAATTTCACTACGAGCCGCTTATGTGGTACAGTGTCAAAAGTCTTCCGGAAATCCAGGAATACGGAATCGATCTGAAATCCCTTGTCAATAGCACTCAGCACTTCGTGTGAATAAAGAGCAAATTGGCGTTCATAAGAAGAAGAACAACACCAAAAACGCAACAGGAGCGTAATATGTAAGAAATTGTCCACGCAACCTGCAACTGATAATGCCTTGCAGAAAATAAAGGCGAAACGCGTATGGCACTAAAATTGTGTTTTATTCAGTTCCTGTCAGACGGTCCATAAGTAAAAATTATTAATGAACCAAAGTCTACCACCTGTTTTACCTAAAACTGATCATTTCATTTCGTATCCTTACAAACTTTTAAACCAGTTATTCAAGAAACACCTAGTGTCACGTTGTTTATTTAAACGTCCGTCCATTCCGGTGCGTTTTAACAGTTTATGACCAAGGTAAAATTTGACTGCAACCGAGTTAAGTTAGTTTTGCGTGTTACAATATGCACTTAAAAATGCATGCACACCTATAATTATGTACCAGTAAAGCATACAAAAGAAAAGCGTATGTTAATGCAAGTAACAGTAGCCTGAACGGTAGATTATGGTCATTCAGAAAACTTTGAATAAGATCTGATAGAATAGTTGTGCAGCTCTTTACAGGATTTAAAGATAACTGCATCCTCTGTTGAAAGTATAAGGTTATTAATAATATTGTTTCCCAGGTCATTAAAAAGAAACGTGAACAGCAACGGTCCCATCGCACTTCCCTGGGGCGTACCGGAAGTAGCTTATACATGTGTCGATGGCTCTCCACCCGAGATAGCATGCTATGTTCTCCCTATCGAGACGTCCTCAATCCAGGTACAAATTTCATTTGATACCCCATAAGACCATACATTCGTAAATAAGCGTTGGTGTGAACAGCAGGGATCTCAAAACACTTCCCTGGGCATACTGTAAGTTACTTAAGCAGCTGACGATGACTCTTCTTCCAAGATAACATGCTTCGTCTTCCCAGCCAAGGAATCCTCAATTCAGTTACAAATTTCGGATGATATCTCACATGGCGGTATTTTCATCAATAGGTGTCGATGTGATAAAGAGTCAAATGCTTTTCGAAAGTCACGAAACACTGCATCTACTTGACACATGACTTTCAAGGTATCATAAGGAAAAACCGCGAGTTGAGATTCGCTTGACTGATGTTTTCAGAATGCATGTTGGTTGCATGGAGATCATCCTGTCCAAGATTTCTCATTATGTTTGAGTTCAGAATATGTCCTAACATGTGGGAGGTCTGACATGCGGGTCATCGCTTTTGGTAAAATTTTTCAACGACGTTCCGTATTGAAAACAAAGAGACGCATGTTTCAGCTTTTTGCAACACACCGCCTAGTTTTTGAAAAAATCTGGGCCAAAGTAGACGACGAATAATCATATTTTCAGTGCTATACATCAAAATATCGCCTAAAAATAAATGTTTTTATTAGCAATATGGGGTCCAAAGTTCATAATGTTCGGGGTATTAACGTTTTTGCGTTTTCATGCTTTAGTTTGGGTACCCGTCGTACTGAGGATATAGCAGAGCGAGGTCGGTGGTCGAGCGGATAGCAGACGTCACGGTACCTGAGCGTGTGCAGTCGGAGGGCACGTAGCCCTCAATGGACAACTAAGCACAGAAGGTTGTGCTAAAGGTGAATCAAGACAAAACTGAGTTCATGCAGTTAGGAAGAAGACAAGAGCGGCAAGAATTTCTTGACATGGATGGCATGAGGTTCAACTGAGTTCACCAGTTCAAATACTTGGAACCTTTGTTTACCAGCAACAACAACGTAGAAATGGAGATCAAGGAAAGAACTGAAGTGGAAACGAAATGCATGTAGTCCCTTAGGGATACGCTCAGCTCTAAATCTATATCTGCAAATACTAAGATGAGATTCTATACCACAGTGATATCTGTGACACGCCCAGCAGTCATGTACAGTTCAGAAACATGGAGCATGACAAAACCCAAAGAGGAAAAATTATTAATATTTGAAAGGAAAGTAATGATGAAGAGAAGTGGGTCAATCTAGGATAAAGGATGATGGAGAGGAATGAGGAGGAATGAGCAAATCTACCTCTCCATGCAACAACCAAAAATACTAAAAAAGCAGACGAGCAAAAGAATGTAGTGGGCAGCCTATGTAGCCTGTATTCCAGAAGATAGACAGGCGAAGAAATCTGAACACCAGAGGCCCCAAAGGACGACCAAGCGACCAAGACAGCCCTGAATGGACGACCTGGCGAAAGGCCTGGCAGCCCTGGAGATTGAAGACGCCTGGAGGATCCGAGCACAAAAAGTAAAGGCATAGAGGCAAATTGTGGAAGCAGTGCCGGCCGCAGTAGCCGAGCGGTTCTGGGCGCTACGGTCTGGAACCGCGCTGCCGTTACCGTCGCAGGTTCGAATCCTGCCTCGGGCATGGATGTGTGTGATGTCCTTAAGTTAGTTAGGTTTAATTAGTTTCAAGTTCTAGGGGACTGATGACCAAAGGAGTTAAGTTCCATAGTGCTGAGAGCCATTTGAACCATTTGAAGCAGCGCTTGGTCTACAGGTCCTGTGACCGCTGGATGTGTACTGTATGTATGTACGCAACCTCCTTGTAGAAGGGTGTGCCATGCGCTTCCTTTCTAATATGGGTCACAGTTTTTGTTCGAGCGATTCATAGTCAATTTTTGTCAAAAAAGGAGTTAAACTCAGCAGCAAAATCTGTGCGTATCGTACGATAGGTTCCTGTGATCACGAGAGCTTCACTGCTGCCGGTGATACCTGGGAGTTGAACAGTGTTCAAGAATGCGTCCCCAGAGGCGCGCTGCTTGGGGAAACAAAGAATTGGCGAGAAGCGGCCGGAGCGGCCCTTCAGCCGGCACCTGAGCGCGCCTCATTAGAGACGGCCGGATCCAGGTCAGGCCGTGCGCTCTCTAAAAACAACCTGTTGCCAGGCAACGCGCCGGTGCTGCTGGAGCTGGGTGCTCCACGGATCGATGCGAGCTGGCCGGCGCCGCGTGCACCTCTGGCTTTAGGGCAGGCCACGGCCGCCCCTCCACGACCCACCACGCGCCCCTCTCTCTAACGGACTGACTTCACACATGTGGCCTTTACCTACCAGGGGTAGTCTAAGGTTCCTACATGTTGCCTTCCAGTGTTTCCCAACGATGGATAACTTGGCGGAGATCTTCGCAGTAGAGGACTGCGGTTTGGCTATTCACGAAACATTATTCCATTCCATTGTGGCAAGGTGCTACAGGAACAAGTTTCGAATAATTCCAGGGTGAAAAAGTCTTTGTTGCGGAATTACTTAATATCGTATTGAGAGAGCCAGTCCTGACAAAACTCTACCATCTGGTGAGCAAGAGGTATGAGACAGGCGAAATTCCCTCAGGCTTCAAGAAGAATATAATAATTCCAATCCCAAACAAAGCAGGTGTTGACAGATGTGAAAATTACCGAACTATCAGTTTAATAAGTCACAGCTGCAAAATACTAACGCGAATTCTTTACAGACTGTTGGAATTATGTAATACATTTATATCGGATATGAGAAAGTTCCAGAACATCGTTCTAGAATAAGTTATATCGAGTATGTTCGAGAAGTATCGATTGTGGTGACAGCTATGTTTGTGTATATATGCGTGAGTGATGAGGCGCAATAGATAGTCTTCGTGTGTCTTTTGTAAAGTGAACATATGTATATTTTAATAAAGTATTTTATAAGTAAAAGTGTGAACGTGATTCAAAACATGGTAGCAGAGCGTGGTTATTGAAAAGAAAAGTAGAAGTTAAACATTATATTGTGGCCGTCGCGTGTTATTCAGAAAGTTCGACATGGCTGATATAACTATTCCTGTATTTGATGGCGAGGACTATGGGAACTGGAAGCAGCGGATAATCATGTACCTAAAAATGAAGAAATGCCATACAGTGACTACGAGGGCAAAAGTGAGCTCAGACAACGAAACGTGGGATGAAGAGGACTTGAAGGCTATCAACTATATTTATGGTGCAATCACAAATAAGCAACTAGAATTCGTGAGTGACAGAGAAAGTGCTTTCGAGATCATGAAGAAATTTGTTGAATTATATTCGAAAGAGTCTACAGCCCTTCAAATATTATGCAGAAACAAGTTGGACAAATTGAGGTTAAGTGATTATAGTGATACGGGGACATTTTTCAGTGCATTTGAAAAAACTGTAAATGAGCTGAAATCTGCAGGCGCTAAAGTAACGGAAAAGGAGAAGTTAAATTATATGCTGCGAACGTTACCAGAGTCAATGAGCTATATTGGGGACATAGTGGACGTCTTGAAGGAAGAGGACCAGACAGTTGAATACGTTAAAAGTAAGATTCAATTATTGAATGCAAAAACTGGAAATGAAGAGGTAAAATCAAATGCATTTCACACAGAAAGAAAATTGAATTCAAGAAATCAGGAGCAAGTATGTTATCGATGCGGCAAAGCAGGTCACTTCAAACGTGATTGTAACCAGGGAAGAACAAGTAACAGAGGCACATGGCATCGTGGAGTACATTTTCAAAGTAGCGACAGAGGTAATGGAAATATGCAGCGTGGAGGCTATAGCAATGTACAGCGTGGAAATTACGGCAACATGCAGCGTGGAGGTTATGGCAGCAGGCAACGTGGTCGAGGAGAGCAGCATGGTTTTAGCAGCGGTCGGCATCACAGCAAGCAAGGTTACCATCAGAGTGATCATGGTATGAGTAGTTTTATAACAGAGGTTAATTCTATGATAGGTCAAAATAGAACAGTAGAGTCAAGTAAGAACAATCAAATTCAAATCAATTGGTTATTAGACAGTGGCTGTACTGATCATGTTATTAATAATGAGGAATATTTTTCTAAGAGTATAACTTTAAAACAACCTATAAATGTAAAAATTGCTGATGGAAAAATTTTGCAAGCTACTAAAGTTGGTAATGTAATTAGTAATTTTCCTGTCTATGATCAAATGGTTCCAATTAATATGCGAGATGTTTTCTTTGTAAAAGACATAGACAAAAACTTGATCAGTTATGCCAAAATTACAGATAATCGCAAAATTGTATCGGTAGGGAATAATGCTAAAATTTTTGATAAAGCTAATGGATTGATTGCATGGAAAGAGAGTCGGTTGTATAAAATGAGTAGTACTATTAATAAAGGAGAAGTTAATGTTAACGTTATGAGTAAAGACAATAATATGACAACAAAGGAAAAATGGGACCGCATTTTGGGACATGTTAATTTCAATTATCTAAATACTTTATGTAAACATCAATTGTTAGATGGGGTTCCTTCAGAACTAGAATCAGAATTTATGAAATGTAAAATCTGTATCTAAAACAAAATGCATAATGTTCCTTTTAAAAATAATAGAACCAAAGCAAAAGAAATCTTAGAAATTGTTCACACAGATCTAAATGGGCCTCACTCAACTACTGGAATGCATGGGGAAAGATATTTTCTTTCTTTCATTGATGATTACAGTAAGGCAGCTCATGTTTACACCATAAAATCTAAAGATCAAGTATACAGTTGTTTTGTAGAATATATTAATGAAGTTGAGAATCTCACTGGGAAAACTGTTAAAAAGATAAGATGTGACAATGGGAAGGAATATTTAAATGAAAATGTCTATGAATTTGTGAGACAAAAAGGAATTGTATTGAATGCTTGTCCACCTTATGTGCATAAGCTTAATGGTACTGCTGAAAGGTATAACAGATCCATCATGGACATGTCTCGGTGTCTGCTAGCTGAAGCGCGAGTAGACACAAGATTTTGGACTGAAGTGGTTTGTGCAGCAGCGTACCTCAAAAACAGAACTTTAGCTAACACCATTGAAAAGAAAACTCGTTATGAGATATTACTGGGGAAAAGACCTAATGTTAATCATTTGAAGTTGTATGGGAGTAGAGTTTTTGTAAGAGTACCTGAGCAACTGAGGAAGTCAAAATGGGATAGGAAAGCCGATTTGGGGGTTTTAATGGGTTATTGTGAAGTAGGCTACAGAGTGCTAATAAATAATAAGATAGTTGTTGCTCGACATGTGGATATTGTTGAAAGTGGTGTTAAATGTATTGGCTTTAAAGATTATGATTCAGTAAGTGAATATTCTAGTGATTCTGAACACGAAAGTATAGAAAATGAAACTGAACTAATAGAAAAACAGAAGGAAATTGAGAAAAATGAAAAGCTTTCTGATAATCATGAACCAGAGAAAGTACTTCAGTTGAGGAGATCATCTAGAGAAAGAAAACTAAAAATATTAAATGATTATGTTTACAGCAATTTTATTTATGTAAACTTTTGCAGTGCAAATAGTCCGAAAAGCTTTGAGGAGGCGATTAACAGCGCCGAATCAAATTATTGGGAAAAAGCGATGAATAAGGAAATTGATTGTTTGAACAAAAACAAAACATGGGAATTAGTAGATAAACCAGTTGATAAAGAAGCCATTGATGTAAAGTGGGTTTTCACAAAGAAATCAGAAAGTGTTTACAAAGCAAGATTAGTTATTAGGGGGTTTCAACAAAAAGAAGTCGTTGAGGATATTTATTCTCCAGTAACCAATATGCAAACATTAAAGATTTTGTTGTCATACTGTTGTCAAGAAGGTTTGGTTATAGAACAAATGGACGTAGAGACTGCGTTTCTAAATTGTAAAGTTTTATCTGAAGTTTATGTAAAGCAGCCAAGAGGATATGATGATGGTACTGATAGAGTCTGTTAATTGTATAAAGCATTGTATGGTTTGCGAGAAAGCTCACGAGCTTGGTACAATTGTCTTGACGAGTTTTTAAGAAGTTTAGATTTTAAAAGGAGTAAATATGATTATTGTCTTTATGTATTGCGAGATGGAGATGTCTTGATTTATTTGATTATTTTTGTCGACGATTTGCTCATTTGCTGTGTGAGAAAAGAAAAAATTGTTAAGATTAAGAACTTATTGTCAAAACGATTTAATATGAAAGATTTAGGTGAGGTAAAAAGATATCTTGGCATCAATATTAATTATGATTGTGAAACAAGAGTTATGAGTTTGAGTCAAGAAAAATATATTGATTCGTTAGCTGCAAAATGTAAAATTGAAGATTTGATCTTGTACAAAACTCCAATGGAAGTAAATTTAAAGTTAGAACCAGCGTATGAAGATTGTAATGACGTTAGATACAGAAACTTGATAGGTGCACTCTTGTACGTAAGTTCGGGTACTAGACCAGATATTAGCTATAGTGTGAATTACTTGAGCAGATTCCAAAGTTGTTACAGTAGTACTCATTTTAAATATGCTTTGAGAATTTTGAAATATTTATATTTAACTAAAGATTTCAAATTAAACTATTGTAGGAATGAAAGTGCTGAGATATTAGATTGTTTTGTGGATTCAGATTGGGCAGGTGATAGTGTGGATAGAAAGTCAACTTCTGGTTATGTAATTAGATTATTTGGTAATGTTGTATTTTGGAAGTCAAGAAAACAAGCGAGTGTTACAAAGGCTTCAACTTTCGCAGAATATGTAGCATTGTCTGAAGCTGTAAGCGAGGTGAAACTTGTACGTGATATTTTAGACATTTTTAATGTTAAATTTGAAAAACCTATTGTCATATATGAAGATAATTCATGAGCATTAAATTTGGTAATTTTACAAAGAATTCAAAATACATAGAAGTGCATTACCATTTTGGTTGGTTGGTTGGTTTCGGGGAAGGAGACCAGACAGCGTGGTCATCGGTCTCATCGGATGAGGGAAGGTTGGGGAAGGAAGTCGGCCGTGCCCTTTCAGAGGAACCATCCCGGCATTTGCCTGGAGTGATTTAGGGAAATCACGGAAAACCTAAATCAGGATGGCCGGACGCGGGATTGAACCGTCGTCCTTCCGAATGCGAGTCCAGTGTCGAACCACTGCGCCACCTCGCTCGGTTACCATTTTGTAAATGAGTATTATTTACAGGGACTCATTGATATTGTTAAAGTAGATTCAAATGAAAATGTTGCAGATATATTCACAAAGTCGTTATGTAAAGAAAAATTCATTAAAATTAGGAATATGTTAAACATCGCGATATAAATGTAAGGAGGTGTGTTGGAATTATGTAATACATTTATATCGGATATGAGAAAGTTCCAGAACATCGTTCTAGAATAAGTTATATCGAGTATGTTCGAGAAGTATCGATTGTGGTGACAGCTATGTTTGTGTATATATGCGTGAGTGATGAGGCGCAATAGATAGTCTTTTGTAAAGTGAACATATGTATTTTTAATAAAGTATTTTATAAGTAAAAGTGTGAACGTGATTCAAAACACAGACGAATGGAAAAACTGGTAGAAGCCGACCTCGGGGAGGATCAGTTTGCATTCCGTAGAAATGTTGGAATACGTGAGGCAATACTGACCCTACGATTTATCTTAGAAGAAAGATTAAGGAAAGGCAAACCTACGTTTCTAGCATTTGTAGACGTAGAGAAAGCTTTTGACAATGTTGACTGGAATACTCTCTTTCAAATTCTGAAGGTGGCAGGGGTAAAATACAGGAAGCGAAAGGCTATTTACAATTTGTACAGAAACCAGATGGCAGTTATAAGAGTTGAGGGGCATGAAAGGGAAGCAGTGGTTGGGAAAGGAGTGAGACAGGGTTGTAGCCTCTCCCCGATATTATTCAATCTGTATATTGAGCAAGCAGTAAAGGAAACGAAAGAAAAGTTCGGAGTAGGTATTAAACTCCATGGAGAAGAAATAAAAACCTTGAGGTTCGCCGATGACATTGTAATTCTGTCAGAGACACCAAAGGACTTGGAAGAGCAGTTGAACGGAATGGACAGTGTCTTGAAAGGAGGGTATAAGATGAACATCAACAAAAGCAAAACGAGGATAATGGAATGTAGTCGAATTAAGTCGGTGGTGCTGAGGGAATTAGATTAGGAAATGAGACACTTAAAGTAGTACAGGAGTTTTGATATTTGGGGAGCAAAATAACTGATGATGGTCGAAGTAGACAGGATATAAAATGTAGAGTGGCAATGACAAGGAAATCGTTTCTGAAGAAGAGAAATTTGTAAACATCGAGTATTGATTTAAGTGTCAGGAAGTCGTTTCTGAAAGTATTTGTATGGAGTGTAGCCATGTATGGAAGTGAAACATGGACGATAAATAGTTTAGACAAGAATAGAATAGAAGCTTGAGATACGTGGTGCTACAGAAGAATGCTGAAGATTAGATGGGTAGATTACATAACTAATGATGAGGTATTGAATAGAATTGGGGAGAAGAGGAGTTTGTGGCACAACTTGACTAGAAGAAGGGATCGGTTGGTAGGACATGTTCTGGGGCATCGAGGGATCACCAATTTAGTACTGGAGGGCAGCGTGGAGGGTAAAAATCGTAGAGGGAGACCAAGAGATGAATACACTAAGCAGATTCAGAAGGATGTAGGCTGCAGTAGGTACTGGGAGATGAAGAAGCTTTCACAGGATAGAGTAGCATGGAGAGCTGCATCAAACCAGTCTCAGGACTGAAGACCACAACAACAACAATCCATTGGTTACAAAAACATATAAAGTGCAAGGTGGATCTTGAGCTGACTCCCCCATAGCAGTACAAAATAGGGCTACACTTACAAAATAAACGCGCTAAGGGCCGCACACAGCACAGTGTATACTACAGAAGGTAATTGAAAGAAACAGGCAATGAGACGAACAGATATGACACTTTCATTCAGAGACAATAAATACGTTGAAGTCACCACGATTATTGTCGGTCGGCTTGGAATGACATGGACTGGAATAGAATTGTCTTCAGTGATGAGCCCGCATTGAATTGAGCCACGATGGCCAGCGAAGACGTGTCTGGAGAAGCCACGGACCTGACTGTCGCCCGTCATATCGTCCGGCAAGCAGGACTGGTGGTCTGTGGTACCATTTCCTTTGATAGCAGGACCGTTTTGGTTGTCATCCGCGCCACCCTTACAGCACAGCGGTACTTCGACGGTATTCTACGCCACGATTTTTGCCCTTCGTGGCAAGTCATGCTGGGCTTATATTTCAGAAAGATAACGTCCGCCCGCACACGGGAGATTTCCCACTGCTTTTCTTAGTGCAGATCTCTCCCTGACTGACAACATTTTGGGCAGGGTCCACCGGAGATTTTGACGATCTAACGCGCCACCTGGATAGAATTTGGCACGATATCCCTCAGGAGGACATCCAGCAACTGAATCAATTAATGCCAAGCCGTATAACAGCTTGCAGAAGGTTCAGAGGTGGACCAACGCGTTATTGACTTGCTCAATTTACGAAGCTCTCTCTCTTGATTAAAACATCTAGTTTTTCTGAAATTGTAATAATTTGTTTGTCTGTACATCAAATCTGCCGATTTCTGTCCCATGCAGATAATTTCTTCGTGGTACGCATTTTTTTATAGTGAATTTTTGTGAATCACAATAATTTTAAGTCTTATTTTGTCTCAGAACAAGACACTGACCACCAACATAAACTTTCCATTCATAAAAACCTAACCTCAAGACTAAGGAGGTTAACAATGCGGATCGGTGTGCCGGTCAGCCTGAATGTGGTTTTTAGACCGTTTCCCACAACCTACTAGGTGAATACCTGGCTGGCATCCCAGTCCTGTCTCAGTTACACGATTCGCAAACATTTGGAAAACTTTCGCTCAATTTCATATGAATAACATTACACGCAGATAGTTGCGGTACACATATTCCGTCCCAGGTGGTAACAGAATGGCGATAGGAAGTGCATCCGGCCACTCCCTGAATTAAGCAGGCAAAATCCGTTACTAACCATGCCGACCCTGCGCCTGATGCGGGACAAAGGCACAAAAAAAAGGAGAGAGAGAGAGAGAGAGAGAGAGAGAGAGAGAGAGAAAGAAAGATTCCCTGTCCGGAACTATACTCCTGATTCACACCAGACCCTCCAGGTACTTGAATTCCATCCACTTCGCTTCATACGCTCAGAGGCTTTCAGCTCTTAGAACTCATTCACCATATCTATCTATTATTTCAATTCAAAAGAAATATTATATCGCTTTCATTCTGTTCACCAACCCTTTCCTGCTGCCATAGCGTATCAAACAGTTCATCGTTTGGACTGTCAGCACTTTTATCCTTTACTCCATAGTATCAATCTTCATATCTCATTGTAAGGCCACTTTAACAGTTTACATCCCCTCGTTCTTTGCTCCATCCCTCTCGTGTGCAATACAGCATTTTCGTCCCCATGCATTCCTCTTATAAACGAATTGTTAGAACTCATACAACAATCTCGTGCATCTTTCCTTTCTTTCATATCCAAATCTCAAAATCCATCCACTTTGTGCCTGTTGACTGGAAGCTATATTGTATGTCTTCAAGTCCCAGTGCTATATCTTACATGCGCCTATACATCATCCTTGTACTGTCATTCTCCTTCACATGATCAGTTACTGTACGGACATTCCATCAGTGTTCCCTCACTAACATGAGAAGTGTCATTCTCTCTCTCCACATCGCCATTAACTGCTCTGTGGACACCTGAACCTTCGACATCAGAATCCCCAGTCCTCAGCCTATAATCAGTTCACCACATCAGCTAATATATAACCATGTCTTCACCTCTATTTTGACAATATTTCCTGACAATTCTAATATGTTGTGTTTTAAATACTTACCACTTTCAGCTAATTATGGGGTTTCTGTTATAAATCCCGCTGAGGAGGTTGAGGGTGATTCACCAAAGCCAGTGCATATATACTTATGAGAATCTGTATTGGTCACCTGCATGTTCTTGTGGTGCTGATTCCACAAGACAAAAAAAAAAAAAATGGTTCAAATGGCTCTGAGCACTATGGGACTTAACATCTGAGGGCATCAGTCCCCTAGAACTTAGAACTATTTAAACCTAACTAACCTAAGTACATCACACACATCCATGCTCGAGGCAGGATTCGAACCTGCGACCATAGCGGTCTCGCGGTTCCAGACTTTAGCGCCTAGAACCGCGCGGCCACACAAGCCGACACAAAAAAAACATTGATAGACCTCTGGTTAATGCTCCCCACTCACTGTGAATGGTCAGAGATGGGTCCAAGTGCTGTACATCTCACTAGATAACGTCACATATATAATAAACAGGGTTGAGGGCAGGTGACGTGAGAGACTACCCAACAACTCTCATCCCCGTGAGGTTTTCTTGCGGCATTTGACATATTTCGGGGCGATGGTGAGTTGCTTTTTGCTGAACGTGCAGGTCACTGCAGCGCACTGTCGGCAAACAGATCCATATGACCTAACACTAGGGGCCGGTATGCTTAGCCCATAAAATACGATGGCAGATCCATCAGGAGACCGATTTCAATCCGTGTAAACATCCCTCACTCTCGAATACCTCGATCACCTTCCCGAACAGTACCCTATTGCAAGGAGAGTGGGTGCTTGGCGTAGTTTTCGTCGTGCTCGCATCGCCCCCCCCCCCCCCCCCCCGCCCGCCCTCCAGAGCAGTATCAATGTTACCCGCGACCCGTCGGAAAGATGACCTACTTCCATGCTTCTAACGTCCAACGACGGTGTTCCTGCACCAGTGCCGGCCTCAGTCCGGAACCGCGCTGCTGCTACGGTCGTAGGTTCGAATCCTGCCTCGAGCATGGATGTGTGATGTCCTTAGGTTAGTTAAGTTTAAGTAGTTCTAAGACTATGGGGCTGGTGACCTCAGATGTTAAGTCCCATAGTGCTTAGAGCCATTTGAACGTGCACCAGTGCTAATCTCTGTCCCTTTAAGTGCGGTGAGCAGAGGTACATTTGTGGGGCAGTGAGAAGCTGATTCTGTGGTTCTGCATGGTATAGCTGCTCACCGACTCTTGTTATTCGGCACTGAACTGTCTAATGATTTACTGCCATGTGGCGTGTCTGCATACTATTATCATCCTCGACAGTCGACAGCAACACTTATCATCCAAACGTTATTGCACTTGGTACTTGACCCTGAAGGCGGCTGTTTTCCCTGAATTTAGGTAATCGAGTACATGCTTGACATCGTGACATGTGAGAAGCCTTGTGCAAGCATTACATCGGGGATGAAGTTTCCATTGATTTTTTGTGCCTCGAGAACCCATATTAAGTGCGGTTTGGCTTTCATGCAGGGAACTTTTTTTTTTTTTTTGCAGCTACTGAGAGAAACATTATCTCGAGCTGTTCATGAAGATATTATTGTTGGTTGATTAGATGCATGAAAAGAAGATAAACAGCCCCCACGTAGTGGCGTATATTGGTAAATTCCTAGCTTCTAAATTTGACTAAAAATATCAAGGAAGATGTATTTCGATACTTCATTGACATCGAGCAGTAAGTAGCAGTAGGACAGTATGTTTAGTAACAAACAAGGCGGATTCGGCCTATCACGTAGAGAAAACGTTCTTACAGAGGTCTGCATTTTTGGAACTGAAGTACAGCCGCTTCCAGTCATCAGCCTCAATCTCACTTAGGAAAGCAGAGTTCTTGATGTTGTATGAAGTTAATGTGATGAAAGTATTCCTACATTTTGTAGACTACATTTGATGGAAAAGTTCTCCATTATTTAGTAGGGCTGTGACTGGTGTTTGTCTGCCTTTACCAGAGGTTCTCCCGACCGACTCCTATACTGTTGTGGTTTTTGTGAAACGATTGATGGAATTCTGTAACGCCTGGGACGATTTGCTTTACTTACTTCTATTACTTGTGCAATAGCGTAGCTTTTATGTGGCACGGTTTAACATGTCTACTGCTCTTATTGTTCGGTAAGAAGCAGCTTTTCGGAACGCAAATTTCCTAAGGTTAATTTAGTTTGGTTCTACGTACGATATTTTGAATCTTATTGTCGTATAAGTATCGGCTTGGAACTGTACCTCGTTGTTCTGCGCCCGCCAGGATGTTCTAACTTTGGTATTTGCGTGCACATTTCACTTTAACACCCCATTTCGCTGACTCTATGTGCGTGTTTAGGTGTGTTTGGTGTTTATATTGTTGCCAACTGTTGCTGTGTGCTTTTCAGGAGTCTTTCGATTCCGTTGTAGTATCTGTAAGTAGTCTGATATTAGTTTGTTAGTTATAAGGGATAATATGAATAGAGCGGAACGTTAATATTTGGTGCTTTTTCTCTTTTTTGATTTTTTAATGTCAAAAATTGTAAGTGTCAGTTGAGATTTAGTTACAATTTATATAGACTGGTTATGTTCTGCATTTCCGTTTGTTATTCTTTTGGAGGTGACATGATCAGTGAGTTGCTAATTGAATTAATTTGGTCATTACTACTTTCTTGTTCGCTGTAAGAGCTCTTCGCATGTGAAACTTTTTCCTTTAATGTTAGGGCTTTTCTGTTTGAGTTGTATATTCTAATAAATTCCGTATCTTGTCCTATGTTAAGTGGTTCACACCCAACAGGAATTAGTTGATCCAGGAAACTTGCGCCATCGAAGAGAAGGATCCTTTACGTAACCCAGAAAACACTGGTCATAAACCTCGTAACAGATGAAAACGACATTATCCATTTTGGTACATAGCCACCAGCTTACACCCAGTACATCGATTTCTGTTTTGTGCCTAGCATGAAACACCTCTCGCCAAATATTATTACTTTCGATTATTCCCTTTTAAGAGAGCGATTGAACATGAGTAGTCATGATTTCTTCTTCTTTCTTCGTTCTTCCCAAATTCTCTTCATACGTTAACTGTGTTCTCTCTTGCGTTCTTCAGGCCAGCTTTTTCCCGTTCTGTTCTCCGTGTGTTCTTGTTTAAGTTGGTTGGTTGGTTGGTTTGGGGAAGGAGACCAGACAGCGTGGTCATCGGTCTCATCGGATTAGGGAAGGATTGGGAAGGAAGTCGGCCGTGCCCTTTCAGAGGAACCATCCCGGCATTTGCCTGGAGTGATTTAGGGAAATCACGGAAAACCTAAATCAGGACGGCCGGACGCGGGATTGAACCGTCGTCCTCCCGAATGCGAGTCCAGTGTCTAACCACTGCGCCACCCCGCTCGGTTCTTGTTTAAGTGTGTGTTTCTTTATGATATTTCTAAACTGTGCTCTATTGTTATGTTGCCTTGTGTGATCCCCAGTTCTTTAATGTCTTCTTCTGTTTCAGTGATCCACTTTGTCTTGTTTTTGCTCTTGTCTACTATCTCAAAGATTTGCCTTGTGAACATGCTTTGGGGGACATTCCATCTCCTTGGTGAACACCAGTATGGATATGAAATGCTTCTTATGTTTCTCCCATGAGTTTAACTTTGGAGGTTGTATCTGTTAATCCCTGTTGAATAATTGACCTTGTTTTCCTGTCAATTCTGAACTCCTCTAATGCCTATGCCAAGATGGCCGCCGAGTAAGTGACGCCAGAAACCATTCCCAGAAAGTTAAGTGATTTAGACAGGAATATAATCTAGTTTAACGCCGACAACAAATTAAATACGTGCATTAGTGTATCGTTTAGTCTTGCCATTAAAGGTTTGACTTTTCTTTGCGTATTTTTTCAGAAAACACGAAAAGATCGTAACTTCGCGAAGTCGCGCTTAGGCTTAAATTTTGTAAACGTGTTTGTTTCTTGTTTCACGGTAATTTAACTAGTTTCTCGGTAACAAATAAGTAAACTACCGTAAATAGCGTATAACGTCATTGTTTTAATACAGATTTCAGAAAAACAGCGTAACTTTATATCAGAAACTTGCCTATATACATTTGTTTATAGGCCTAATTCTCGTAACGTTTTTGGAGAATCAAAGTTAAAGTATCTAGTTTAATTGTCCTTTTTTTTCATTCCATCGAGTGAAATATATAATAAATAGCGTATACCTTCATTGTTTTAATACAGATCTCAGAAAAACAGCGGAATTTTAAATCAGAAACTTGCTTATATACATTTGTGAATAGGCTGAATTCTTGTAACGTCTTTTTTGATTTTCGGTAATTTAATTGATTTATTCTAGCTAAAGTATTATTTTTGCCATGAGTGAGAAGTGCCTGACTTGCCGTAGAATTGTTAGTTCCGGGGTTTGGTGTGATAGATGTAGTAGTTTTTTTCACTGCAGTGGCGTGGGTGTTGGGAAAGTGGATCAGGCTCATCAGTGGTTATGTAGGATTTGCAGCAGAGATAGGAAGATAGTGGAACAGGAGGGGAAAATTGCTGCCCTTCAGGCTGAGCTAGATCAGGCTAGGGAAGATCTGGACAGGTTAAGGAGGGAGAAGGGTAAAGAGAGGTGGGAAGTGGCAACAGGTAGCAGAAGGAACAGGCCTAGAACTAAGTCTGACAGTTTTGTGGTGAATGTCAAAAATAAGTTTGACCTGTTGCTTCAGTTAGAAACTGATGAGCCTCAAGCAGAGGTAGGTGTAGACAGGACACAACAAACTTTCAATAGGAAATTGAAAAATAATGTAGGAAAGTCATCGAAAAGGAAGAAAGTTTTGTTGTTAGGCAGTTCTCATGCCAGAGGTGTAGGCCAACTTCTGCAGGAGGAATTAGGACCAGAATACCAGATCACAAATTTTTTCAAACCAAGTGCTAGTCTGGATCAGGTGACAGAGGATTTAGGTTCACTCTGTAAAGGATTTACCAGGGAAGACACCGTGGTTATTGTGGGAGGGCCAGGGAACAGCATCGACAGAGATCCTGGGTACAGTATAGAGTGTGACCTGGTAAAGATTGCGTCGGCATCGAGACACACCAATGTTGAATTTGTATCCATGACCGGCCTCTTTGAACTCTTCTGTTGGGAGAGTTAATTTGGAGTTGGAACAGCTGCTTGGGTCGGGTGCGGGGGCTCATATTGATGTGGTTCCTGTTGATTATCTCAGTAGGTGGGACTATACCAGGCACGGCCTACATCTCAACAGGAAAGGGAAGGGGAAACTGGCTGGGGTAATAGCAGGAAATTTAAGGGGGGGAGGCACTGCCATGAATGGTAAAATACCAGTGGTTACAGGTGTTGGAGCAGCACCTTTTTTAGGATAGGTAAGACAGAAAGATGTCAAGTTCTACGAGAAGTCAGGATTGAAACAAATCTTCAGTTTAGGAAAGAAATTAAACAGCACAATTCTAGCACATTTGATCACCAATCACAGCTATCAATTATAAATTTTCACCAATCACCAGAAATTTTATCTCCACCAAGTTGTATCTCAGTCCTAGGTAATTGCATTGATGAATTAAAGTCACCCAACCCAGTTGACATAATCTGCCTCTCTGAACACCATGTGACCACTGGTATAGGAACTAGGCCTAAGCACAATGAGAAACTCAGACAGGAGAGTACTGCAAATGTTAGAATAAGGAAAGGTTCTCATAAAAGTATAATTAAAAATAATGTAAGTATATTTCATCAAAATATTGGGAGTTTAAAGAATAAAGTAGATGAGCTTCTGGTTTGTTTAGAAGATTTAGAAGCTGAGAATGAAATAGATATACTATGCCTGTCTGAGCATCACATTGTTACTGATATGGATAAAGTAAATGTAAGTGGATATAAGCTCTCTGCACATGTAATGAGAGAAAATATGGAGAAAGGAGGAGTTGCCATATATGTCAAAAGTTATCATTGTGCAAAAAGTATAGAAACAAAAAAGTTTTGTGTAGAGAAACATATAGAAGCATGTGCCTGTGAGCTTAAATTAAATAAAGGCACATTTATGATTGTAACTGTATATAGGTCCCCATCAGGAAATTTTCATCTATTTCTGAAAAATTTGGACTCCTTGTTGTGCTATCTGTCAGACAGGGGGAAGCAAATTATTATTTGTGGGGACTTCAATGTAGACTCTCTGAAAGAGGGTAATAGGAAAAATGACCTTGAAGTATTACTCGGTTCTTTCAATTTGACACCCACTTCTCCCTCTGAAATTAGGAAAATAATAAACTTGCTTAAAAGCAAAAACTCACGTGGAATTGATGGCATTTCCAGCAAAATGCTAAAAGCTTGTTCTCAACAGATAAGTAAGATTCTCAGCCACCTGTGTAATAGCTCTCTGGATCAGGGCATTTTCCCTGATAGACTGAAATATGCTATTGTTATACCTTTGCATAAAAAGGGGGATATATCTGATGTCAACAATTACCGTCCAATCTGCCTTCTAACAGCTTTATCCAACATTTTTGAGAAAGTAATGTATTCAAGAGTAGCTTCACATATCTGTAAAAATGAAGTACTAACAAAATGTCAGTTTGATTTCCAGAAAGGTTTTTCAACAGAAAATGCCATATATGCTTTCACCAGTCAAATTTTGAATGATCTGAATAACCGAACACCACCCATTGGGATTTTTTGTGATCTCTCAAAGGCTTTTGATTGTGTAAATCATGAAATTCTGCTAGACAAGCTCAAGTATTGTGGCATGAGTGGGACAGTGCACAAATGGTTTAATTCGTACCTAACTGGAAGAGTGCAGAAAGTTGAAATAAGTAGTTCTCGTAACATGCAAAGATCAGCACATTCCTCAAACTGGGGAACTATCAAGAATGGGGTTCCACAAGGGTCAGTCTTGGGTCCTTTGTTGTTCTTATTGTATATTAATGACTTGCCATTCTATATTCATGAAGAGGCGAAGTTAGTTCTCTTTGCTGATGATACAAGTATAGTAATCACACCTGACAAACAAGAATTAACTGATGAAATTGTCAATACTGTCTTTCAGAAAATTACTAAGTGGTTCCTTGTAAACTGACTCTCACTGAATATTGATAAGACACAGTACATACAGTTCCGTACAGGGAATGGTATGACGCCATTAATAAATATAGACCTTAATCAGAAGCATATAGCTAAGGTAGAATATTCCAAATTTTTAGGTGTGTCCATTGATGAGAGATTAAATTGGAAGAAACACATTGATGATCTGCTGAAACGTTTGAGTTCAGCTACTTATGCAATAAGGGTCATTACAAATTTTGGTGATAAAAATCTTAGTAAATTAGCTTACTACGCCTATTTTCACTCATTGCTTTCATATGGCATCATATTTTGGGGGAATTCATCACTGAGGAATAAAGTATTTATTGCACAAAAGCGTGTAGTCAGAATAATAGCTGGAGTCCACCCAAGATCATCCTGCAGACATTTATTTAAGGATCTAGGGATATTCACAGTAGCTCCTCAGTATATATACTCTCTTATGAAATTTGTTATTAACAACCAAACCCAATTCAAAAGTAACAGCAGTGTGCATAACTACAATACTAGGAGAAAGGATGATCTTCACTATTCAAGATTAAATCTAACTTTGGCACAGAAAGGGGTGAATTATACTGGCACTAAAGTCTTTGGTCACTTACCAAATAGTATCAAAAGTCTGACAGATAACCAACAAGTTTTAAGAAGAAATTAAAAGAATTTCTGAATGACAACTCCTTCTACTCCATAGAGGAATTTTTAGATATAAATTAACAAAAAAAAATTTAAAAAATAAAAAAATAAAAATAAAAATAAAAAATAAAGAAAAACAAAAAACACAAAAAATAAAGTTGTTGTATTAACTTAAGTATGTTGTTAAATTAACCTAATTATGTCATGTATTAGAAAATTCGACTCGTTCCACATCATTACGAAATATCGTATTCATGATCCATGGAACTAGTATTAATCTAATCTAATCTAATCTGTGGAATAATGTTTGTCTATCTACTGAGTCGTAAGCCTTTTTAAAATCGACAAAAGTTACCACAGTATTTCTACATCTTCTCATTTGCAAAACTGTTTTTAAGTTCCATATCTGTTCGATGCAAGATCGACCTTTGCGAAACCCTGCCTGATACTCTACTATTAACTGGTCCGCTTGTTCTTCTAGTCTGTTTAACAGGGCCTCCCCATATATACGTGCTTCCTTTTTTTTTTTTTTTAACCCTTGTAGCGTGCCACCAGATGAACACTATTTTAATAACAGTAATAATAATCGTTGTGTTTGGTCGTTGCGGACGTCACATGACATCCGTTCAAGTTCGTTTGTTGATCCTTCCACGCAGTTTCTTTATTACAGAGGCCAATCGGCTCTCTGACCGAACACGCTGAGGTACCATGCCGGCAAAATGGTTCAAATGGACCATCTGAGCTACCCAAACACTACTCACGCCTCGTCCTCACAGTTTTACTTCTGCCAGTACCCCGTCTCCTACCTTCCAAACTACACAGAAGCTCTTCTGCGAACCTTGCAGAACTAGCACTCCTGGAAGAGAGGATATTGCGGAGACATGGCTTAGCCACAGCCTGGGGGATGTTTCCAGAATGAGATTTTCACTCTGCAGCGGAGTGTGCACTAATATGAAACTTCCTGGCAGATCAAAACTGTATGCCGGGTCGAGACCCGAATTCGGGACCTTTGCCTTTTGCGGGCAAGTTCTCTACCATCTGAGCTACCCAAGCACGACTCTGTTCTGCTTCTCACAGCTGTACTTCTGACAGTACCTCGTCCCCTACCTTTTAATAAACTAACTGATTGCAATAAAATATAAATCACGATTTAATGTAATAACAACAATGATAATTTGCTTCGTACATCGCTTTGGCATAACTCCCAAGAGAAATACAGCATTTGAAAAGCACTCGTTCGAAAATTTGAGACGAAACATGATATGCAATTCGTTTTTACAACTGCAACAAAATCTCCCAATTTTGACAACGTGATGTTTTACGCTATAGAAAGTCCTAGCGTGCGTTCGCTGTTACCAGTATTTCGCTTAGCATTGAGTTCCTGATTGCAGTAGGTCTGCTGCAGACTGTAGGTATGCGAGCCCATGAATGAGTGGAATGTTTTTCTTCCAATCGTTTTCACTCATGTTCATGAAGTCAATCTTTGTTATTTTTTTCTTAGTGGAAGGTCCCCCATTCTGTCCTGCTCTATTCGACTCATCATTGTACAGTTGCGCCGGTTATACATGTGGACTCGCAAACCATATCGGATGTATTGTTGACAGCAGGTACCACCAGCCTATGATGGGCGCCTTTTCCTGGCTGAGATGTTCTATGCAGACAGCCAGGCCACAAGCCCATCGACATGATAGGACCACACGCAAGCTACTGAAAAGTATCAAGTAATTTGTAGAATCCATTGCCATTTTCGAGATTCTTGGTTTTCGTGATACTTTATACTCTGAAAGGCAGCTGAAAAAACGGAAATAAGTACACGTAAGATCATAAAGGCTTTTACTAAAATCTTTTTTTGTGGGGGTTTGGGATCGTAATCATCCCCATGACTCTCTCCGCTCCCTCCCCAGACCAATACCTGATTCTACTAGCCAGAGAGCAGACTTCTTATAAGCCGTCACCACCTGAAGAGGAATTTTCGTTGACGATTAGCTGCCCTAAAGAAAGGCTTTCATGACGGTGTGGATTCCAGTTCCGCAATTTTAATGACACACACACAGTATGACTTCTTTCATGAGCCGTATAAACGAAACTACTCCCCAAACAAGTTCTGCTTGATTTACATTGTTGCGTGACATGTGTCGACATAACGGAACATGAATTGCAGTTATATCAACGGTTATTCTACTGCTGCTGCCAACAGAAGCACCTGCATGCAGCAGCAATAGCAGCGGAGAACCGTCCATATCTCTACTGCTGGAATTGCGATCTCTTGACGTCAGAAGTAAACATATGACAAGATGAATTACCAATGCGTACTAAGCAGAGTAAATAAAATAACTGCAACACAAGTACTCCAGCCAACTGACAGTTTGAAGTAACTGCGTTGATCAGCAAACTTGCAATCGCTCTGGATGCATACATTTATGCTTAGGTTTTGACGACAAGCTCAAATCTCAGCTAGAAATGCCACAGATATCGACAGTTCTATCCCAAAAATGGTTCAAATGGCTCTGAGCACAGTGGGACTCAACTGCTGAGGTCATCAGTCCCCTAGAACTTAGAACTACTTAAACCTAACTCACCTAAGGACATCACACACATCCATGCCCGAGGCAGGATTCGAACCTGCGACCGCAGCGGTCGTGCGGTTCCAGACTGTAGCGCCTAGAACCGCTCGGCCACACAAGGCCGGCAATTCGGTTGGACGTCAATTGTACATATTATTAGTGACACATAAAAATTTGGGCATTACCGCGAATCATACACTCCTGGAAATTGAAATAAGAACACCGTGAATTCATTGTCCCAGGAAGGGGAAACTTTATTGACACATTCCTGGGGTCAGATACATCACATGATCACACTGACAGAACCACAGGCACATAGACACAGGCAACAGAGCATGCACAATGTCGGCACTAGTACAGTGTATATCCACCTTTCGCAGCAATGCAGGCTGCTATTCTCCCATGGAGACGATCGTAGAGATGCTGGATGTAGTCCTGTGGAACGGCTTGCCATGCCATTTCCTCCTGGCGCCTCAGTTGGACCAGCGTTCGTGCTGGATGTGCAGACCGCGTGAGACGACGCTTCATCCAGTCCCAAACATGCTCAATGGGGGACAGATCCGGAGATCTTGCTGGCCAGGGTAGTTGACTTACACCTTCTAGAGCACGTTGGGTGGCACAGGATGCATGCGGACGTGCATTGTCCTGTTGGAACAGCAAGTTCCCTTGCCGGTCTAGGAATGGTAGAACGATGGGTTCGATGACGGTTTGGATGTACCGTGCACTATTCAGTGTCCCCTCGGCGATCACCAGTGGTGTACGGCCAGTGTAGGAGATCGCTCCCCACACCATGATGCCGGGTGTTGGCCCTGTGTGCCTCGGTCGTATGCAGTCCTGATTGTGGCGCTCAGCTGCACGGCGCCAAACACGCATACGACCATCATTGGCACCAAGGCAGAAGCGACTCTCATCGCTGAAGACGACACGTCTCCATTCGTCCCTCCATTCACGCCTGTCGCGACACCACTGGAGGCGGGCTGCACGATGGTGGGGCGTGAGCGGAAGACGGCCTAACGGTGTGCGGGACCGTAGTCCAGCTTCATGGAGCCGGTTGCGAATGGTCCTCACCGATACCCCAGGAGGAACAGTGTCCCTAATTTGCTGGGAAGTGGCGGTGCGGTCCCCTACGGCACTGCGTAGGATCCTACGGTCTTGGCGTGCATCCGTGCGTCACTGCGGTCCGGTCCCAGGTCGACGGGCATGTGCACCTTCCGCCGACCACTGGCGACAACATCGATGTACTGTGGAGACCTCACGCCCCACGTGTTGAGCAATTCGGCGGTACGTCCACCCGGTCTCCCGCATGCCCACTATACGCCCTCGCTCAAAGTCCGTCAACTGCACATACGGTTCACGTCCACGCTGTTGCGGCATGCTACCAGTGTTAAAGACTGCGATGGAGCTCCGTATGCCACGGCAAACTGGCTGACACTGACGGCGGCGGTGCACAAATGCTGCGCAGCTAGCGCCATTCGACGGCCAACACCGCGGTTCCTGGTGTGTCCGCTGTGCCGTGCGTGTGATCATTGCTTGTACAGCCCTCTCGCAGTGTCCGGAGCAAGTATGGTGGATCTGATACACCGGTGTCAATGTGTTCTTTTTTCCATTTCCAGGAGTGTATTTGGATATCCCGCTTATCGTGAACAGTTTTCTTTATAACTTAATGCGTAAATGTTTTCATCAGTTTTTGTTAAACAGTTTCTTCTCACCGTTAACGGCTTCATTAAGTAAGACAGAAAATAAGAACCTTTGCGCACTGGTTTGCTACGCAATTCGAACTGAGAACTTAACGCCGCCCTTGCATCGCAAGACATGTGGAACAACTCCCAGCCCTTGCCCCCTCCCCCCAATGCGTGGTTTACCGCACGCTTATTTACTTTTATTTATTTTTTATTTTTTAAATTTCCCAATTTCTCGGGAAAAAGCAAGGCCACAAAAACGAAATAAACCGTGAAACAATACATCTGGAAAGGGGCCATTACAGGAATACAACTAGGACCTCATAATTCAACCGATACCTTGACGATGAAATATAAGGTTCAACATATTGGCGAACAAACACTTGCAATATGCATAGGCTAGGACATGTATTGGTGAATTAGATTAGATTAGTACTTGTTCCACAGATCATGAATACGACACTTCATAATAGTGTGGAACATGTCAGGTTAATAAAAGGTGTCTATACAATATATTACATTACCCAAAATATTACATGACACTTTTTCTGTGGGGTTGGGGAAATTACCCACTTACTATATCCAAGAATTCATCTAATGAGTATAAGGAGTTGCCATTAAGAAATTCTTTTAATTTACTTTTAAATGCTATATGGCTATCTGTCGGACTTTTGATGCTATTAGGTAAGTGACCAAAGACTTTTGTGGCAGCATAATTTACCCCCTTCTGAGCCAAAGTTAGATTTAACATTGAGTAGTGAAGATCATCCTTTCTCCTAGTGTTGTAGCCTTGTACACTGCTATTACTTTTGAATTCGTTCGGTTTGTTAATAACAAATTTCATAAGTGAATATATATATTGTGAAGCTACAGTGAAGATCTCTAGCTCTTTAAAAAAGTGTCTGCAGGATGATCTTGCATAAGCTCCAGCAATTATTCTGATTACACGCTTTTGTGCAATGAACACTCACTCTATGATGAGTTACCCCAGAATATACGAAAGCAGAGAATGAAAATAGGCGTGGTAAGCTAATTTACTCAGATGTATATTGCTAAAATTTGCAATGACCTTAATAGCATAAGTAGCTGAACTCAAACATTTCAGCAGATCTTCAGTGTGTGTGTTTTTTTTTTTTTTTTTTTTTTTCAGTTCAACCCCTCATCAATGCATACACCTAGAAATTTTGAATATTCTACCTTAACTACTGATATCTGATCAAAGTCCATATTTATTAATGGTGTCATTCCATTTACTGTATGGAACTGTATGTACTGTGTTTTGTCAAAGTTTAATGAGAGCCCATTTGCAGAGAACCACTGAATGATTTTCTGAAAGATATCGTTTACAACTTCATCAGTTAATTCCTGTCTGTTGAGTGTGATTGCTATACTTGTATCATCAGCAAAAAGTACCAGCTTTGCATCTTCGTGAATATAGAATGGCAAGTCATTAATATATATTAAGAACAGCAGAGGACCCAAGACCGAATCTTGCAGCACCCCATTCTTGATTGTTCCCCAGTATGACAAATCACCAGTTTTTTGCTTATTATGTGAACTGCTTATTTCAACATTCTTCACTCTTCCAGTCAGGTATGATTTAAACCATTTGAGTGCTGTCCCATTCATACCACAGCACTTGAGCTTATCTAGAAGTATTCCATGATTTACACAGACAAAAGGCTTTGAGGGATCACAAAAAATCTCAACGGGTGCCTTTCGGTTACTCAGAGCATTTAATATTTCATTAGTGAAAGTATATATAGCATTTTCCATTGAAAAACCTTTCTGGAAACTAAACTGACATTTTGTTAAAACTTAATTTTTACAAAGGTGTGAAGTTACTCTACAATACATTACTTTTTCAAAAATTTTGGATAAGGCAGTCAGAAGAGAGATTGGGCGGTAGTTGTTGACATCAGACATATCCCCTTTTTTATGCAGTGATTTAACAATGGCATACTTCAGTCTATCTTGGAAAATACCCTGCTTCAGAGAGCTATTACCTACATGGCTAAGAATCCCACTTATCTCTAGGGAACAAGCTTTTATTATCCTACTGGAAATGCCATCAATTCCATGTGAGCTTTTATTCTTGACAGAGTCTATTATCTTCCTAATTTCAGAAGGAGAGGTAGGTGGAATTTCAGTTGTATCAAATGGTGTGGGTAAGACCTCTTCCATTAACTGCATTGCTTCTTCTAATGAACATTTAGATCCTATTTTCTCCACAACATTTAAAAAATGATTACTCAAAATGTTTTCAACTTCCGGGTTGTTGTTTGTCAAGTTTCCATTCGCTTCGATTGTAATGCCATCATTCTGTACTCTTGGTTGCCCTGTCTCCCTTGTAATAATATTCCAAATTGTTTTGGTTTTGTTATCAGAGGTATTAATCTCAGACATGATGCACATGCTTCTGGACTTTTTAATGTAGCACAGTAGTTTTTATAATATTTGGCTGTTTCTGGGTCATTACTCTTTCTTGTTATTAGATACAGTTCCCTTTTGTGGTCACAAGCTATTTTTATTCCTTTAGTAAGCCAAGATTTTTTGCATGGTTTCTTATAATTAGATTTACCTCCTTTCTTGAGGAAAAAGTTTTCAAATTCTCTTAGAAGTGTACCATGAAATAAGTTATATTTTAAATTAGCATCAGGTTCCTTGTACACCTCATCCCAGTCTAACTGCCGAAGATTTTCTCTGAAATTTCTAATTGTTGAGTCATTAATTGAACTTTGGAGGGCAGTTTTGAATTACTGAATGGAGCTATGTCATAAACTGTAACTAGCTTAGCACCATGATCAGGAAGGCCTTTCTCAACAGGACAAGAATTTATGTTTTTAAACTTATCTTGGTCTATACAAGTGTTATCTATGAATGTGCTGCTGTCCTGTACTACCCGAGTAGGAAAATTAATGACAGAAGTCAAATTGAAAGAACCGAGCAAGACTTCCGGGTCATTCTTCCCATTACCCTCTTTCAGTGAATCAACATTGAAGTCCCCACAAATAATAATTTGCTTTCCCCTATCTGACAGATAGCACAACATGGCATCCAAGTTTTCCAGGAATAAATGAAAGTTTCCTGAAGGGGAACTATATACTGTTACAATTATAAAAGAGCCCTCCTTCAGTTTAAGATGATAGGCACATGCTTCTATATGTTGCTCTAGACAAAACTTTTTTGTATCTAAGCTTTTTACACAGCGATAACTTTTGACATATATGGCAACTCCTCCTCTCACCTTATTCTCTCTACTCATATGTACAGCTAGTTTATAACCACTGATATTTACCTTTTCCATATCAGACACAATGTGATGCTCAGACAGGCATAGTATATCTATTACATTATCAGATTCAATGTCATCTAAACAAACCAGGAGCTCATATACTTTATTCCTCAAACCCAGAATATTTTGGTGAAAAATGGTAACATTATTTTTTACTTTACTTTTGTGAGAATCTACTTTTTTCTTTAATCGACCAATATTTTGGTTAAATATGGTAACATTATTATTCACTTTTCTGTTGTGAGAATCTTGAGAGTTTTGAACTTCTTTAGCACCTGCCTGCCTGAACTTCTCATTGGACACTAATATTAGTCTAAAAAAGAGGTACCTCCATGAGTACTAGTGTCCCCCCTTATGGATTTCGCTAACAACCCTGCCAGTTTACTTTCCCTTTCCTATTGAGGTGTAAGCCATGCGTTGCGAAATCCCCCCCTATCAGTAGCCTCGACAGGAACCAATCCAATGTCTGACAGAGTGGCCGCCCTACACAACTGATCCAACTCCATATTTACCTTCCTGATAGAGCGGTTCAACTGGGGCTGATCATGCCGCACGAAAGCAGGCACCAGCCCAACACTGGTATGGGTCGTTGCAGAGGCTATTTTCACTAGGTCACACTCGCTACTGTAGCCCTGATCCCTATCAATACTGTTTCCCACTCCACCCACTATCATCACATGATCCTGCTTTGCGAAACCCTTGCACAAGGAACCTATATCCTCTACCTCCTGGCTAAGACATGCATTTGGCTTAAAAAAAGTTTGTGACCTGGTACCCGTCAACTAATTTTTCCTGCAAAATCTGTCCCACACCTCTTCCATGGCTACTACCTAGAAACAGAACTTTCCTCTTACTTTCTACGTTTTTTGAAACAGTGGTTTCCTAGTGAGATTCTGTTGCATCTTAACTACATCTACTTCTACTGGAGCCTCTTCCTTACTTAACTGTGGTAGCAAGGCAAATCTATTGGTTGTGCCAATTGGGAAACTGTCAGACACTGTTCTCTTTCTGTTGCCCCTGTTCCCAGCTATGAGTTGGTCCGTGTTGCCCCTCCATGTTCAATGTAACAATGTAAGCTATGTAACTGCATTTGACTTTAACTTCAGTAAGTATGACTAGTCTAGACGAAACTGGATATCAGCCGAAATGGGAATCTCAACAGGATGAGTTAGAGATGCTCATTCTTTTTCGAGCCAGTGCCAGTTCGCTTTGTGACCTTGACAGGTAAATGTAAGTTGTTGCGTACCTATGGTGAGACAGTGACTACACTGATTGGAGAGACTAAATCCAATAAGAAACAGGTACTCATTGGATAACAGATTGTGTTCCAATTAATACCATGACGACGTCACTGCCATTGGTAGAATAAACGGCGATGCCCGTTCAACAGACGCCATATATTCAACCCCTCCCCCGCACATTAACGAAAATGTGGTAGTGAGATGCTGCCTCTGAAGAATATCAGCCCCCCGATAACTAACAGCAATATGAAATTCACAGACACATTTTAACTGGAAATTATATTGACTAGCATCGACAGGTGGATCATGACTGCCCTCCCGCAGACAGTAAAATAGCAGACACATTAACAGGGAGATTGTGTGAGAGGTAGTCAACACGGTGCACTGAACACAAACACAGAATATTTCCTTTGAATATTGGAAAGTCTAATTAAGTGTAGCCATTTGGAATAGAGAACCATCAGTTATGACTGCCAAAGATTTATGTCTATCGACCTCCATCGCCCATGAAATGACAGCATTATTAATAATTTCATCAACTGATGTTTGCCTTCATTGATGTGGACACCAGATGGAAGGCAAAAGGTATCCACAATAGCCTTGAGCAATGGAATTGCTGTAGGAGAATGGAGTAACACCATCACATTGTCCACATATGCATGCACTGAGGTCATCTCGTCCAAGAGTGTCCATCCTTCGAAGTGAGTGACAATCCTTCGAAGAAGGGGCTCAGGTGATAGAACAAACAATGACTTTGAAAGTGGACTTCCCTGAGGAAAACCCCTAAGGATGGTAATTGGGGGGTCAGTTGGCCATTGACAGCCTCCAAAGCTTGGATACCTATAAACAAATTAGACAAAACCTTGCATTCGTGAATTATGAACCCAATGGTTTCCAGTACCTGCAATAGGAAGGCACGACTGACCTTGTCAAATGCCTTGTCAAAATTCAATAAAGTCAGAGCACTAGGAGCAGAGGCAACAGCAGCCACTGATATGAGATCACAACAATCAACTACCGGCTGGCCAGGAATAGAACTTTGATGGTCAGCAACAACTTCTCCCAGCAACGCAGACAGCTGGCTATTCATGATTATGGCCACAGTTTTATAATCAGAATTTAATAAGGTAACCAGGAGAAATTAATCACTTGCTGCTTGATCAGAACTTTCAAAACCTAACACAATTTTGCCAACTTTAAATGAATTGGGGACAAACTCCCTTTTTAACAATTCTTTCAAAAACGGGGTAAAAGTAGTACTTGACAAAGACCAATAACACACATAAAACTACTTTGGCAGACCTTTCAAACCTGGTGACTTAACAAGAAGGAGATCTGACAATAAGGTCATAGACATTGTTACATTGAAAAGTATCTAAAAACACAGCATTATGAGCAGGCGTAAGTCCACGATCCAGAGCCCAAACAGACAAATCAGATGACATATCAGCAGGAATGGGTACCTCATACAGCCCAAAATAAAACTGATGTTGTTGTTGTTGTTGTGGTCTTCAGTCCTGAGACTGGTTTGATGCAGCTCTCCATGCTACTCTATCCTGTGCAAGCTTTTTCATCTCCCAGTACCTACTGCAACCTACATCCTTCTGAATCTGCTTAGTGTATTGATCTCTTGGTCTCCCTCTACGATTTTTACCCTCCACGCTGCCCTCCAATACTAAATTGGTGATCCCTTGATGCCTCAGAACATGTCCTACCAACCGATCCCTTCTTCTGGTCAAGTTGTGCCACAAACTTCTCTTCTCCCCAATCCTATTCAATACTTCCTCATTAGTTATGTGATCTACCCATCTAATCTTCAGCATTCTTCTGTAGCACCACATTTCGAAAGCTTCTATTCTCTTCTTGTCCAAACTATTTATCGTCCATGTTTCACTTCCATACATGGCTACACTCCATACGAATACTTTCAGAAATGACTTCCTGACACTTAAATCAATACTGGATGTTAACAAATTTCTCTTCTTCAAAAACACTTTCCTTGCCATTGCCAGTCTACATTTTATATCCTCTCTACTTCGACCATCATCAGTTATTTTGCTCCCCAAATAGCAAAACTCCTTTACTACTTTAAGTGCCTCATTTCCTAATCTAATTCCCTCGGCATCACCCGACTTAATTAGACTACATTCCATTATCCTTATTTGCTTTTGTTGATGTTCATCTTATATCCTCCTTTCAAGACACTGTCCATTCCATTCAACTGCTCTTCCAAGTCCTTTGCTGTGTCTGACAGAATTACAATGTCATCGGCGAACCTCAAAGTTTTTATTTCTTCTCCATGAATTTTAATACCTACTCTGAATTTTTCTTTTGTTTCCTTTACTGCTTGCTCAATATACAGATTGAACAACATCGGGGAGAGGCTACAACCCTGTCTTACTCCCTTCCCAACCACTGCTTCCCTTTCATGTCCCTCGACTCTTATAACTGCCATCTGGTTTCTGTACAAATTGTAAATAGCCTTTCGCTCCCTGTATTTTACCCCTGCCACCTTTAGAATTTGAAAGAGAGTATTCCAGTCACCATTGTCAAAAGCTTTCTCTAAGTCTACAAATGCTAGAAACGTAGGTTTGCCTTTCCTTAATCTTTCTTCTAAGATAAGTCGTAAGGTCAGTATTGCCTCACGTGTTCCAGTGTTTCTACGGAATCCAAACTGATCTTCCCCGAGGTTGGCTTCTACTAGTTTTTCCATTCGTCTGTAAAGAATTCGTGTTAGTATTTTGCAGCTGTGACTTATTAAGCTGATAGTTCAGTAATTTTCACATCTGTCAACACCTGCTTTCTTTGGGATTGGAATTATGATATTCTTCTTGAAGTCTGAGGGTATTTGGCCTGTTTCATACATCTTGCTCACCAGATGGTAGAGTTTTGTCAGGACTGGCTCTCCCACGGCCGTCAGTAGTTCCAATGGAATATTGTCTACTCCGGGGGCCTTGTTTCGACTCAGGTCTTTCAGTGCTCTGTCAAACTCTTCACGCAGTATCATATCTCCCATTTCATCTTCATCTACATCCTCTTCCATTTCCATAATATTGTCCTCAAGTACATCGCCCTTGTATAGACCCTCTATATACTCCTTCCACCTTTCTGCTTTCCCTTCTTTGCTTAGAACTGGGTTTCCATCTGAGCTCTTGATATTCATACAAGTCGTTCTCTTATCTCCAAAGGTCTCTTTAATTTTCCTGTAGGCGGTATCTATCTTACCCCTAGTGAGATAGGCCTCTACATCCTTACATTTGTCCTCTAGCCATCCCTGCTTAGCCATTTTGCACTCCCTGTCGATCTCATTTTTGAGACGTTTATATTCCTTTTTGCCTGTTTCACTTACTGCATTTTTATATTTTCTCCTTTCATCAATTAAATTCAATATTTCTTCTGTTACCCAAGGATTTCTACTAGCCCTCGTCTTTTTACCTACTTGATCCTCTGCTGCCTTCACTACTTCATCCCTCAAAGCTACCCATTCTTCTTCTACTGTATTTATTTCCCCCATTCCTGTCAATTGCTCCCTTATGCTCTCCCTGAATCTCTGTACAATCTCTGGTTCTTTCAGTTTATCCAGGTCCCATCTCCTTAAATTCCCACCTTTTTGCAGTTTCTTCAGTTTTAATCTACAGGTCATTACAAATAGATTGTGGTCAGAGTCCACATCTGCCCCTGGAAATGTCTTACAATTTAAAACCTGGTTCCTAAATCTCTGTCTTACCATTATATAATCTATCTGATACCTTTTAGTATCTTCAGGGTTCTTCCATGTATACAACCTTCTTTCATGATTCTTATACCAAGTGTTAGTTATGATTATGTTGTGCTCTGTGCAAAATTCTACCAGGCGGCTTCCTCTTTCATTTCTGTCCCCCAATCCATATCCACCTACTATGTTTCCTTCTCTCCCTTTTCCTACACTCGAATTCCAGTCACCCATGACTATTAAATTTTCGTCTCCCTTCACAATCTGAATAATTTCTTTTATTTCATCATACATTTCTTCAATTTCTTCGTCATCTGCAGAGCTAGTTGGCATATAAACTTGTACTACTGTAGTAGGTGTGGGCTTCGTATCTATCTTGGCCACAATAATGCGTTCACTATGCTGTTTGTAGTAGCTTACCCGCATTCCTATTTTCCTATTCATTATTAAACCTACTCCTGCATTACCCCTATTTGATTTTGTGTTTATAACCCTGTAGTCACCTGACCAGAAGTCTTGTTCCTCCTGCCACCGAACTTCACTAATTCCCACTATATCTAACTTCAACCTATCCATTTCCCTTTTTAAATTTTCTAACCTACCTGCCCGATTAAGGGATCTGACATTCCACACTCCGATCCGTAGAACGCCAGTTTTCTTTCTCCTGATAACAACATCCTCTTGAGTAGTCCCCGCCCGGAGATCCGAATGGGGGACTATTTTACCTCCGGAATATTTTACCCAAGAGGACGCCATCATCATGTAATCATACAGTAAAGCTGCATGCCCTTGGGAAAAATTACGGCTGTAGTTTCCCCTTGCTTTCAGCCGTTCGCAGTACCAGCACAGCAAGGCCGTTTTGGTTATTGTTACAAGGCTAGATCAGTCAATCATCCAGACTGTTGCCCTTGTAACTACTGAAAAGGCTGCTGCCCTTCTTCAGGAACCACACGTTTGTCTGGCCTCTCAACAGATACCCCTCCGTTGTGATTGCACCTACGGAACGTCTATCTGTATCGCTGAGGCACGCAAGCCTCCCCACCAACGGCAAGGTCCATGGTTCATTGGGGGGGGGGGAAACTGATGCACAGCATGCAATATGTCCTCATATGCCGTCACAACATTGCCATTCTCAGTCTTAAGAGACACACAATGCACGCACGTTGACGACGAGTCTCATACCGAATCAAATCATGTAGAGAAATTATCATCCACTACCAGGGGCAGTAGCTACAGGGGCTACAGCCCTCCCCCCCCCTCCCAATGGAGTATCATATTACACTGGATAAAATTACTTCAGAAACCAGCAAATATATTACTCCAACAGGTTCAATCATTTTTTAAATAATTGTGTAGCAATATAGGTTACTATGTATTTCAAACAAATTTTAACAAAAGAATAAGAGTGGAAAATAGCTTACTATCTAAACCAATAAGTATCATTTAACCTAAAATAGGTGTCTTATTATTTAATAAAACACATTTTTTACCATGAACTCCAAAACAGTTATGAAAATCTACTTTAAGCAACACTAAAATTTACCAATCTGTCAGTAGAGGACCCAAACTCTCCTTTTGTTAAGTGATATTCCGTTCTCCCAAACCCCTTCCCTCCCCCTCATTAGACCCCCCCCCCCCCTCGACCGACTTCTAGAATCGCTCCTGTCCACTACCAAGGAACGTTACATAAGAGAGAGTGGTAAGATTTTCACGTCTCGCCAAATTCCTGCACTCCATCACTGTGGAATCATATCAACATTTGTCAGAGTCACAGTTTTGCCAGTTGAACACACTGTTTCAAAATGGAGGCACAAAGCGCAGTTGAACTGGAGCGAAGGACCCCCACTTCATCTAGAGCTGGGTCCTCCAAGTGCGCCACATTCAGCATCAAAACAATGTCACCGACTGTTGTGTATAATTTAAAGTAACAGTCACTGAACAGTGTCCCATGAAGCTGGTGGGGATGACATTGACAGCCAAAATCCTATTACATATCCAATCAGATGAATAAAATCTGTCAAATCTACTGCTACAACTAGCAGTGAAATAGGCAAATTTGACAAGAGTCTGATATTTACAGACCCAAACATGCTGTACTTTCAAGGAACGAACTATATCTTGCAATTCTTGACAGAAATTAAGATTGGGAGACTGATCTACAAGATGCAACACAAGCTAAAATCATCATCTATCAAAATACTCGGCGAACTTTTCTGCAACAAGTACAGCCCTCTTCTTATAAAATTGGGAGCGGTCCAAAGTGCTTGTGGTACCGGATGGTGCATAAAGGAGAATCAAGTTCAGGTAAAGAGAAGTACTTTCTATTCTTTTACCATTGTCAAGAATTTCAGTCTCTTCAGTGGGAATACTATCTCTAAAAGCAAGGAAGTCCCAGTGGAACATTCATGAGCCACATTAAACACAGTGCAAAAATCAGGGAGAGAAAAACGAATGAATTGAACCTCTTGTAGGAATATAACTTCCGCACAGGAGCCATAGATGAACTGATGCAATGAAGCGAGCCACAGGTCTGATTCTAGCCTGTTAAAGTTCGAAGAAGGAAACATGTAAGCTTGCAAACTTAAACAAGAAACAAAATTTGATCTGCTGGCTTATTTACGTCATGAGTGAGTGTTAAGGTTCAATTATGAGTCAGAGGGTGGGGAGCTGCCTCTCCTACCTCTGGAATCTTTGTGTTCCTTCTTTTTATGGGCCACCACATGCTCAGGTTGGACTCGTTTACAGCAACTACAAGGCAATACACCATCTGCAGTTGGGGATGTAGGCTGTTCTTGGACACTAACCAAAGTAGGTGACAAACAAGGAGCCTCAGAGACCCACTCCGGAAGATGGGATCCTTGCAACTCAGATCGACGAAAAAGAGAAGGTAAATTTAGTGGTGCCTTAGTTTAATGCTGTTGATTCATTGGAACACCAGAAGGCTCAATGACTTCCCACACTTAGATGGTTCCAGAAAAGTTACACCAATTGTGGGAGTAATACTAGGAGAAACACTAGAGATCTCCGTACTCTTTTCGCACGATTGACCCCATCAGGAATGCATGACTCAACACTACAAGATACATTAACCAACAAACGTACTTCAGGGAGGGGTAGGTGAGGAGTAGACTTTTCACCATCATATGTAAAATGCCACTTGTATTATACTGCAGACACTGTTGACTTGGCAACAACAATTTCAGGACCATGCTGCAAGGGTGAAGGTGAAAAGTTGGGAGCAGTAAGCTGCATTCCCCCCTGTTGTTCCAATGCACTCGGGGAAGACATGGCACCAGCATTGTGAGATTAGCTAATATCAATTTTCGACACTGGGGACTTCAATACAAACACCCAATTCAGGCAGTTAGATCTGAGGTTGTCACTTTCATTGCACAGAAAGAACGTCCCCAATTGCCTTTTCAGTCTTGCATGGCATGGTTAGAAAATGTGTGTCACTTGCTCTAGAGTGTAAATTGAACCACAGAGAAATGAACACATGTTCCTATAAATCTGTAATAGACTGAGTTCACAAAGTGAATGAATCACTAAGAAGTCTGGAATGTAGTGAAATTGGTGTAGAAATACAACAGTTTCAGATCAGTAACCACTCGAGACCGGAAACAAACTAAGTCAACATGACTGTGCAGTGGCATGATACAAACAGGTGCAAGTACAGCAATGACTGAGCCATACCACCGGTTGATGCCACATGACCTGCATGTCTCGGCAATGGCTCCCATTACAACAGTGGCCCACAGACACTGCTAGCAGCCTTAGTGCCTATGACAAGTCCATGTCTCTGCTAGGCGGGGAATCCAAGTCACTGTCAGCCCACTATACATTATATGAGTGTGGTAAATACAGATCTGTAGAGGGGGACCAGTGTTGAGCAGACTAGCATCTCCAATGTATACCCCTTGTACAACCATAAGGGAACAAAACCTTCTTAAGTAAACTTTCGTCAACTTCTGGTGGGAACTGAACACTCAGACATTCATATAATCCAGTTTCACATTAGCAAGAAGCACCATACTTATAGAACCATCAAAACGCTTGTAGGGAAGTTGAGAATCATGATGCAAAAGTCACCTATCTACTTGTAGTGGATGCAAAAACTTAGCGAAAAAGACATAGTTATCAGAATAAAAATAGACAGTATGAATCTGATCAGATGTTACATGAATGGTATCAATAAGCCAGTCATGGATCTTTGGAGATTCAAAGATCAGGCCTGCACAGAATGCATAAATTTGTTGAAACTAAAGCTGATTGTACCCTTTTTCCGAACACACTTGGAACCTGTGGCTGACATTATGATTGGACTACGCTGCTACCAATGGACACACACAAAAACGAATGCTATGGATCAAACAATGATGTGACACACATGATGACACAAACAACACTAAGGAAAAACTGTCCAGATGCATGCAACACTGCAGTGCAGTGGTAAAGCAGCGACCTTTTGACTCAGCACTCAAGGCAGAACTTACACTTTGGCTAGGCATCCATCCCTCCAAGACCAATCCGAACTTCCATAAGTAATGTTGTCCATATCCCCTGTCCTCACACTTTGTGATTTCCACACACAGAGAGACAAATTTTTATTATCGTCATTTTCTCATCAAGGCATATATAGAATGTCCATGTTTATATGGCATCTAACAATAGAAAACTTGGGATAGAATGTAACAATATTATGAAAAAGATAGTTGCTACTCACCATACAGTGAGATGCTGAGTTGCAGATAGGCACAACAAAAAGGCTTTCACAAAGAGCATTCAGATGATAAGGCTTTCGTCAAAAATAGACAACTAAACTATTGGCATATATGCCTTTATGGTCTAAAAACGATGATAATAAAAAATTTTCTCTCCCTATGCAAGCATCACTAAGTGTGAGTATAGGGGATATGAACAACATGGCATATGGAAGTCCAGGTTAGTCTGGAAGGTGAGCACACATAGCTGAAGTTGTTAAAGGGACTGCTCACAGTAAGTGGAAAATCCAGGTTCCAGTCTGGTCTGACACAAATTTTCATGTGTCACTAATAAAATATACAACTGACATCAAACCCTATTCTCAACTTGTGAATCAGTTTTGTCTGATTTATAATAGCTGCGAATCATCAAAAAACCAGTGCCCGAAGGAACAGACACAAGTATATCTGACTGACTTCCCAAACATAAGTGCAAATGACAGAAAGAAAGAGCATTTCCCTCATTTAAATCCTCACATAGCCATAGTCTTCAGATCATGTTCAAGTTATAGTGTTAAATGACACACTGATAATGGTGAATGCTCTCTTAGATTTAATTTTGTGTAAATTATGGTGTTGAAATTCAAAGAGTTTATTACTATAATAGTTACTGAATAAATAATGTGACACACGTTGTTCTCAAATTTTTGGACTAATGCTTTTCAAATTTCCTTAATTACAATTTTTTGGGTGATACGCTTAAAGTGATAAACTAAGTACTGATGCAAACACATCATTAGGCTCTATTATTATATTAAAACACCGCATAAATTTTATTGTTATTAATATTAAAATCATAGACATCTGCCACACTTTAAAAATGTGGGTTAGGGAAAATGGTATTTGCAGGGAAGAGGGGAAGAGTAACAAATTGTGACACCTGGGTCAGTACCTGATTACAAATGAGGGTGTTAGCATCTTACATCAGCTTCTTCCTGTGGACAGAAGAATAATAGTGATGACTTCTCTTATTGTTTACTTCTTACATATTGTTTTGAATCAGATGACCAACCATTATACGTGAGAAGTTTCAGTAAGATTGAGTGCTTGTTTTTGTATTCGCTGTTCCATGTGTTTGGCCATGTTTGTCTCATCTCCAATATTTATTGCCTACACAGGCCAGATCATTAACTCATGCTTGTGTAGTTGCATTCGACTTGGAGGTAGCTGATTTGAGCCCCGGTGGTGGAAGAAATTTTCACTGCCGGTATTTGGCTGACAAGGGGAGAAAAAGTGGCACAAAGTTCATGTTTGTCAGGGTTGGTGCCAGTATTCTGGATTAAATTGCAAACCTCGGTGTTTCATGGAGTGAGGACATATGACATAGAAACTGTTGATGATAATCCACGTTTGGATGGGGACACCAGGATCAGCAGACACTCTGGTGCACTTTGAGAGGGACAATCTATGAACTGATACCAGTGTACAAGCACATGACACAGATGCACACCAGACACCCAGCAGTAAGTTGGGAAGACTGTGACAGCAAACTACTTCCATTAAGACCTCCCACCTACCCCCACCCCCCACCCTGACTCCCTGCCTCCACACACACAACAAAGTGGGATTCTTGTATCAGTAGCCAAGGCTCAATTCCTGAGTACAGGTCCAAATGTTTGTAGCTTGCCTGTGTCCTGTGAATGTTTCTCTTTTATGCCATTTTTTATTCTAGAACACAGAAAAATGTTGCTGGGAGCTAATTCTGTTGAGTAGTGTCATTGAAAATACACTGATGATTTGTTTATGGCCAAACACTGTCTGACACTATGCTGTGTGACGAGGCAAGATGTCATCACAGAGACAATCCTTGATCTCCATGCATGGAAGCACTTTTTCCAGTGTCTCACAAAATTCTTTTAGGACCAGAATGTTGTAATATGGTATAATACCATCTTCTTCTTTGTTCCTACATGTCACATTTTTTCCACTGAGTTTTGAGTCTGTTCATCTTCTTCTTTGTTCCTACATGTCACATTTTTTCCATTGAGTTTTGAGTCTGTTTCATAAGATTTCACATTCAGAGCTTGATTACAGCAAGTGTTTTCATTGTAAAACCCATGTGTCGGAGAACATTTTTATTGAACTTGTTATCTATAATTTGTGTATCTGAAAAAGTCAAATAGTATTTATGAAAATAACCTAAATGACAGTAGTATATCTATCAGGCCTCTGGCCTTGGTATAAGCGCTTGTGACATCACATGCATGGGCAGGTGATGGCAAGGAGAATGTCAGTGGGATACTTTTGTCGACATTTGCAGAACCCATACAGCTTTGTCAGCACACCTACACATTTTGATCTCTCAGTCATAGCCCAATATTTTACAACCATAAAAAATGAAGCAGATGTTCAGTATATACCACAGAGCCATAATCTTGTTCTCTGTTACCCTGTGGTGCCCCCCCTCCCCCCCCCCCCCCCCCCCCCGCACCCCACATACACACTTGTCACCTAAACATGACAGTAGATTGACCTTTTCACCTGCTTTGGCACAATGGACCCTCAAATTATGTTCCGTAATGTTGTTTTCATGTCTAAATTGTCTGCATTATTGTCCAGTATCAGTAAAAAACATGTGGCTCACTTTATGGATGTTACTAGTGTAACTTGCAGGTTAAGGTATGGTTGAAGGCTACAGCATAATTGCAGATCCTCAAATATTACTTCCATGTCTAATCTGTATGGCTTCAAACTTTTCTGTGAAAGAGTGAATACTGACTCTATGGAGTGTCACATTGACTGCATATGTACTGATCTCATTATTAATTGGTAACCTACATAAATTAGTTTATTATGAATTCCCAATAGCCTAGCTATAGTAAGGATTAGATTAGATTAGATTAATACTTGTTCCATAGGTCATGAATACGACACTTTGTAATGATGTGGAACGTGTCAGGTTAATAAAAGATGTCTGTACAAGATATTACATTACACAAAATATTGCATGACACTAATGTTCATGTCCCCCCCCTCCCCCCTGCCCCCTTAATTTATATCTAAAAATTCAGCCAATGTGTAGAAGGAGTTGTCATCCAGAAATTCTTTTAATTTATTTTTAAATGTTAGTTGGCTATCTGTCAGGCTTTTGATGCTGTTTGGTAGGTGACCAAAGACTTTTGTGGCAGCATAATTTACCCCTTTCTGTGCCAAAGTCAGATTTAACCCTGCATAGTGAAGATCATCCTTTCTCCTGGTGTTATAGCTATGCACACTGCTATTACTTTTGAACTGGGTTGGATTATTAACAACAAATTTCATAAGTGAATATATATACTGTGAGGTTACTGTGAGGATCCCTAGATCCTTAAATAGATGTCTGCAGGATGACCGTGGGTGGGCTCCAGCAATTATTCTGATTACACGTTTTTGAGCAATGAATACTTTTCTACTCAACGATGAATTACGCCAGAATATGATGCCATATGAAAGCAGTGAATGAAAGTAGGCATAGTAAGCTAATTTACTGAGATTCTTATCACCAAAATTTGCAATAACCCTAATAGCATACGTAGCTGAACTCAGGCGTTTCAGCAGACCATCAATGTGTTGCTTCCAGTTTAACCTCTCATCAATGGACACACCTAAAAATTTTGAAAATTCTACCTCAGCTACAGACTTCTGTTCAAAGTCTATATTTATTACTGGAGTTGTACCATTTACTGTACGGAACTGTATATACTGTGTTTTATCAAAATTTAAAGAGAGTCCATTTGCTGAGAACCACTTAATAATTTTGTGAAAAACATCATTTACAATTACATCACTTAGTTCTTGGTTTTTGGATGTTATTACTATACTTGTATCATCAGCAAAAAGAACTAACTTTGCATCTTCATCAATGTGGAATGGTAAGTCATCAAGAACAGTAAAGGACCTAAGACCAAACCCTGTGGGACCCTGTACTTGGTAGCCCCCCAGTTTGATGAATCAGCTGTTGTTTTAACATTACATGAACCACTTATTTCAACTTTCTGCATTCTTCCAGTTAAGTATGAATTAAACCATTTGTGCACTGCCCCACTCAAACCATAATGATTTAGCTTATCTAAAAGAATTCCATGATTTACACACTCAAAGGCCTTTGAGAGATCACAGAAAATACCAATGGGTGATGTCTGGTTATCCAGAGCATTTAATATTTTATCAGTGAAAGCGTATATAGCATGTTCTGTTAAAAGCCTTTCTGAAAACCAAACTGACATTTTGTTAGTACTTTATTTTTACAAATATGGGAGGCTACTCTTGAATACATTACTTTCTCAAACATTTTTGATAGAGCTGTCAGAAGAGAGATTGGGCGGTAGTTGTTGACATCCAACGTATCCCCCTTTTTATGCAATGGTTCTACAATGGCATATTTCAGTCTATCGGGGAAAACACCCTGCTCCAAAGAGCTATTACATACGTGGCTGAGAATCCTACTTATCTGTGGGGAACAAGCTTTAAGTACCTTGCTGGAAATGCCATCAATTCCATAAGAGCTTTTACTTTTCAGTGAGTTTATTATTTTACTGATTTCAGAGGGAGAGGTTGGTGGAATTACAGTTGTTTCAAACTGCACAGGTATGGCCTCTCCTATTAGTAGCCTTGCCTCTTCTAGTGAAGATCTGGATCCTATTTCCTCCACAACATTTAAAAAATGATTATTGAAAATATTTTCAATTTCTGATTGTTTGTTAGTACACTTGTCATTCAGTTTTATGGCACTAAAGTCCTCCTGTGCTCTTGGTTGCCCTGTTTCCCTTTCAATAATATTCCAAATTGCTTTCCTTTTATTATCAGAGTTACTGATCTCAGACATGATACACAAGCTTCTGGACTTTTTAATAACTTTTCTTAGAACCGCACAATAGTTTTTATAATATTGAACAATTTTGGGGTCAGTACTCCCTCTTGCTGTTAGATATAGTTCACTTTTACAGTTGCAAGATATTCTTATTCCTTTAGTTAGCCAAGGTTTTTTATATGTTTTCTTGGAATTATGTTTAACTATTTTCTTGGTAAAACAATTTTCAAATACCCTTAAAAATGTATCATGAAAAAAGTTATATTTCAATTTTGCATCAGGTTCCTTATACACTTCATCCCAATCTAGCTGCTGTAGGCTTTCACTAAAGTTTGCAATATTTATATTGTTAATTGAACGCACTGCTTTGAAAGTCTGATTTGATATACTGCATGGAGCTATGTCTTGTACTGTAACTAGCTGTGCACCATGATCTGAAAGACCATTCTCAACAGGATAAGCATTTATGTCCTTAAACATATCTTGGTCTATAAAAAAGTTATCTATCAATGTACTACTGTTCTTTGTTATCCGAGTAGGAAAATCAATGACGGAGCTCAAATTGAAAGAACTGAGTAATACTACAAGGTCATTCTTCCTATTACACTCTTTCAGGGAATCAACATTGAAATCCCCACAAATGATAATTTGCTTCCCCCTGTCTGACAGATAGCACAACAAAGCATCCAAGTTTTCTAGAAATAGCTGGAAATTCCCTGAGGGGGACCTATGCACTGTTACAATTATGAAAGTGCCATCACTTAGTTTAAGTTCAGTGGCACATGCTTTCATATGTTGCTCTACACAAAATTTTTAGTTTCTAAATTTTTTACACTGTGGAAGCTTTTGACATATATGGCAACTCCTCCTATCATCATATTATCTCTACTTACATGTACAGCTAATTTGTACTCATTGATGCTAACCTTTTGCATATCAGTGACAATGTGATGCTCAGACGGGCATAGTACATCTATTACATTCTCAGTTTCTGTATCTTCTAAACAAAGCAGAAGCTCATCAATTTTATTCTTCAATCCCCCAATATTTTGATGAAATATACTAACATTATTTTTCACTTTACTTTTGTGAGTTTCTTGAACTTTTTTAACATCTTTAGTACTTGCCTGGCTGAGTTTCCCACTGGACACTGATCTTACACTAAAAAAAGAGTTTCCACTATGAGATGTAGTTTCTCCCCCCTTTAAATTTCCTGCTATCAGCCCAGCCAGTTTACCCTTCCCTTTCTTGTTGAGGTGTTGGCCATGTCTAGTGTAGTCCCACCTACAGAGTGAATCAACAGGAACCACACCAATGTATGACCCTGCAGCAGATCCAAGTAGCCTTTCCAACTCCAATTTAACTCTCCTGACAGAAGAGCTCAAATGAGGTTGGTCGTGGTGCTCCAGAACCAACACAGAACCAACTGGTATCAGTCGAAGTTGATGCAATCTTTACCAGGTCACACTCTATGCTGTACCCCGGATCTCTGTCAATACTGTTGCTCGGCCCACCCACAATAATCACGGTATCTTCCTTAGTAAAGCCTCTACATAGTGAACCTAAATCCGCTGTAACCTGCCCCAGTCCAGCACTAGGTTTGAAAAAACTTGTGACCTGGTATTCTGACCCTAATTCATCATGCCGAAGTTGGCCCACACCCCTACCATGCGAACTACCTAGCAACAAGACTTTCTTTCTCTTTGCAGACTTCCCTACATTCTTATTCAATTTGCTGCTGAAAGCTTGTTGAGCCCTGTCTACAACTACTTCTGTAAGAGGCTCATCAGTTTCTGACTGAGGCAACAGGTCAAACCTATTTTGTACATTAATAACAAAGCTGTCAGAAGAATTTCTTGGCCTGTTCCTTATGCTTGTTGCCACTTCCCACCCCTGTTTACCCTGTTTACCCTTCTCCCCCCTTAACCTGCCCAGTTCTCGCCTAGCCTCATTTAACTCAGCCTGAAGGGCAGCAATTTTCCCCTCCTGTTCCACAATCTTTCTATCTCTACTGTATAGCCTACAGAACCACTGATGAGTCTTGCTCATTTTCCCAATTCCCACGCCACTACAATCGCCCCAATGAAAAAAATTACTACATCCATCACACCAGACCTCAGAGCTAACGATTCCACGGCACATCAGGCACTTTACACTCATGGTACAAATCGATTTTAGTGACAGAAGGACAATTAAGTTACCAGAAAACAATGAAAATACGTGTACGAAAAATTAGGCCTACTGGCGACTATGTAAACAGTGGTTCAGAAGTTTTTTACTGGTAATTACTTAAGAGATGATGATACTCTACAGATATAAAGGGGCAGCAAACGTATTTAGCACACTAAACTATCAGTAAATGCACTTAAAATTGCGGTATGAAGTTTAATCTGAAAGCTCAAAAGTTCAGCCTGGCCACAATATGTAAACAAAACGAACTTTACGTGATTACTGTGAAAATACGTGAGTAAGACAAAAACCTTTAATGGTACACTTGAAGAGCACTATAATTAACGTAATAAATTAGTTTAAAGTGTTAAAAACAGTTTATTACTACTTAAATTACTTATCTTGTACGAGAGCTGTGACTCAGACGTCCGTAAGGGCATGATAAATCGGCTGCTGGCCTCCAAATACTAATCCTTAAAAGTCAACACCATTCAGAACACTTTGTGTTGACTTTTCTCTGTTTTAGATTGTTGCCACAATCAGTGACCCCAACATTGTGACAAAGTGTTGTTGGGACTGATGACCTAGCCATTTAGTCTGATATCCCCCTCAATCAATCAATCAAAGTGTTGTTGTACCATCTGCTTGAGCAGATGATTAGTAACAGTAACTGTACTTACACTTAAATGCATTATGCAGATGAGACATGTTCACAAATGTTTACTAAATGTTCTAAATGTCATTTTTCTTCTACTTATTGTGTCGTATTACAACAGCCTTAATTTAATTTCATATATCTTCCTATAAATATGTACTACATCTGAAGATGATTGTCTCTGTAATGCACATTCACAAATCTATAGCACTTCTGTGCCAAAATTTATTCCATGGCAGCTGATCAGTATGAGTCATGTACACCCATGAGCTGTCACTATTGGGAGACAATAAAACATTTTTCTTGTCACACTCCCTAATCCCTCACACCTGACAAAACCATTCTGCCCCTGAGGTAAGCAACCAACTTTACAAAGCTCACAGCCAAATTCAGTAACATCGATTACAATTAACCACATCTTAAAATATTACTGTCTCTGTAAGTATTTTTGTTTGTTGCTGAGCATGAAAAATATATGCTTAAGAAGCCTTTAACATTATTTGACATTTTTCATTCAGCTGTTGGTTCCTAGTTGCGTATTATTATAAAATATGTCTGAGAACTGGGGACTGCATGAATACTTGCTTTAATTTGCAATAAATCTAGTTCAATTTTTGAGCCCTGCTAGATAAAAGTCACAGTGGAGCCTTGAATTAAGTGTCTCAATGTTATTGCCACATCCAAATTACCTGTAAAGTGTGGCTCATATAGGTACGAAACAAGTGTTGCCATGCTTTCATCCACTTTTCAAAAGCATTCAGGGACTATAATTTTGTATTTTATTTCCCACATAACACTACTGTTAGAGCAATCAACATCTTCTCATCTTCTCATGTGTCCATTGCAACTCTTCTGCTCCATATTCTTGTAGAATTTCTGTATAAAACATAAGTTTACAGTTTTTGCAAACAAACTGTCATTGAATGACATTCTATCCTCAGTTTTAAACTCCACAACTGGTTTTTCTATTGCTACATGCACAACGCCCAGCTCACCAAATTTAGATACAATGTAACCATCCTTTTTAAGTAGATCCAAATGGAAATGAAGGTTTATAAATGGATTTATTGGGTGTCCTTTAAAATAGAAAACATCCTTGACTCAATCATTTTCTGTGAGTACACCAATGTATGGCCAATTTTGAATTATATTCACAGTAAATGCTGATATTTGTATTTCCCAGTTGTATCCAGATCTTTTCAGTTAGTGTGGTTAAAGTAATTTTTATGCCTTCCTTGCAGACCTACAATGGCTTATTGTTTTCCCAATAGCAGTTTACACTCTTTCTTTGTAGCAATTATTTTTGCCATATGCTCCAGTCTGAGTGTTTTGATTTTGATCTCTTCCATTTTCAGTTTTTTTCATATGATAATATTAATTGCACTTAAAAGGAGTAAATTTCATTAATAGGGAATGGTTTAAGCCTGCACAAAACATTTGTTCATTTTCTTAAGATCTGTTGGGTAACATTATATTTGGGGACCAATACTAATTCAGCAATATCTATATTCAGCAGTATTATGGAGAACAGTGACCTAGATTGAGAAAAATATGTCTCTCCAGCTTTAGTATAAATCTTCTGTATAATATTGATGTCATCTTGTTGGAGTCTGTGTTAACAATTGTCATGTGATTTATAATCTTCCCTCGGTCTTGATTGGTTTACTTGCAACCAGTCAACTTTCATGTATTCTTATTGCCCCATTACACAAATTGTAAAACACTGTTGAACACAATGCAACAACTGTTCTGTCCAGTAGTTTAGACCACACAAAAGCAATTGGCACAGAATACAGTGGAACATACTGTAAATACTGTTTGTTGGTATTTAATACACATAAACTGTCTTCCACAGGGTCAAACACGTCACCCATTCTGTAGTTACAAACTGTAGCTACTTAACCCATGTTAGTGTCCCAGTCTGTATAAGACTGACTGAGACCCTTTTTTCACAGCCACAATTCTAACCTGGCTGCAATAACATATTTTGTGTCAAAAACATTCTTGTAGTAAATAAAATGTTCCGGACAACTCAGGCTCCTTTATTTTCATTAATGGCTCAAATTTCTACATTAGGTGATTTAGTTCAGAATTTCCTGACAAGAACATGGCCTTTTGTCTTTTGAAGTTGGAAATTTAATTAACCATAAAATATAACTGCAATTGTCAGTGGTAAGCATCTCACTCTTCTTGTTGTTCATTAAATGTTGGAAAAGCCATGAACACAGGTGGTGTGGGAGACATTCCTGCTACACCTGCACTCTCAATGAATAACAAAGATGTTCAAGTTCTGATTTGCAGGTGTCATGGGTCCCAAGGTGCTGCCACTTTTTTAAAAAGACAACCTACAAGCACAACCAACAATGGCTTGCCCTGTTCTGTTCACAAGAGGTATATACAGAACACACTTCAGAAGCAGTACAAGTTATCATTAAGTCCATAAACAAAAGCAAATTAAATATCAAAGTACTAACTATGACAAATAGAGTCTACAAAGTAAACACCCTAGCCAAACCAATAGCACACTCACTGCACACTCCACAGGTCATTCCACAACTGACTGAGATTGGCCCTAGGCTAGCTTATATGGTGAATTATGGCATATTCTCATCAGAGGGCACTCCTGATAAACACTCAATAAGGGGTGGTTGGCAGTGCTTGATGGTAATGTTGTGCCGAACATTCCATTTTCATAGTGACACTGGGTGGTGCCATTACGCCTTTCTTAATCTGTCTGCTAAAACAAATCATACGGTCAGTACTGTCTTGTAAGTTTCCCAATCTACATAATACATACAGTATTCTTAAAATTAGTGTAGTACATGTTTTTCTTTGGGTCATCATGGCAGTGAGGCATTGTTTTTATTGAAGGCACACTTTTAATTTTTATTTTACAGAGCTTTCGCGTGCATTTCTGGCTTCTTTCATCCTAGTCATGGACTTACTGATTGTCATGCAAGACTGGGACTTCCCACATTTCACAACAACATTGCACGTCAACCTTCCGGGTTTCAGTGTAGCTACACTGCAGTGGAAGTACGCCGAAGTAGACATAACAGGTACAGCTATTTATTTAAAATGAGTAGTATTTCAAATTACAACACAGTATGAGGGAAGACAACCACTCAACACATAAGGAATTGTTGAGAACAGTTGAGTGTTTTAGATTAGCTGTTATCTTTACTTTATTGTGCAAAGGAAATGTGTGCACAAAAAATGTAGCTGAGCGACCTTTTTTTATGTCTGTCTGCTGTTAACATGTATTCCATGTGGCGAGTGGCTCTTTCCAGGTTAGAGTTTTTGCCTGCTTTGAAGAGATACATAATACATTTTCACTATAACATTTTATAAATTTTTTCTTTATTTTTCTTTCATGTTTCACTTAAAATTTTCAATGTAAAGAATTGTTATCACCCTTTATTAATATTTTTTGAAAGATAATATTCATTTTCATTTACAGAATAAGGTTAAATTTTTGTTACTCAGATTTTTTATATACCTTATTTTCATCATAGGAAAATGGTTCAACTATGGCATAATTTTTCTTGTCATGTTGCTGGACCTGAATATGTGGAAAAACCAAATATTTTATGATCCAAAGGACTTCGGCCAGTACACAGGTTAGTCTCTAATTTGCATTATTACTGTAATTTTGTGATTATCATAGAAAATATAGTACTGTAACAAAAGAAAATTTCCATTTCATACATAAATTGTTTACTAAATAAGCTGTGAATGGTAAAAATGCTTTCACACCCTAATTTTTAGAATTTAGGGCTGTTTCTATATCAATATTTTTAAGATTTAGTGGCAAAATTCCTGTTATCTTAATGGATAACTCCAATTATAAATTAAAACTTTAAAATTATTAAAGAGCAAGATCTGAGCAGAGTGGGTGGTTTATTAAAAGCTCATTTTCTGTGAGTTGCTATCTTCATCAGTTTGTGTCCCACAATTTCAGTGCCCTGTATGCCACTATACTTTGATCAAAATAAAAAAGAAAGTGATTAGTGGTCAAGTATAGTTGAGGTCGGGAGGCGGCAACATCCTTGGTTTTCCATTACCCACATGCAAAGCATGGATGTGACAGAAAAACTACTAGCAGCATTTGTCATTGACATCTGAATGTGGTTACTGGCTCCTGCTGTAACAAGTGTTATGATAATAATAGTCATAATGCATGAGATGAGCTCAAACTTTGCTTTGTTGTTGCCATCAGGGCTTAATTTTGGCCAGAATGGCATTCTGGCACCTCCCAGAGAAATTGTTTTGAACTCGCTGGAATAAGTTGGCAGTGAAGATTTAAAATAGTACACATGCATTCAATTGCAAAGGAACTATAATTTAGGTTAAATCAACAGTCAAGATCATAACAACATTTGCTTATTTTAGCAATTTTGCCTTATATTATAGTCATCCTCTGATTTTTTGGAAAAAGCAGTGTTATCTATTGGTGTGAATGACAAACACAATATAAACACCAAAGAATTTAGAATACTGTATTCTATTTCATTTACTGATTACCCTCACACAATATTTCTAATGATGTGATCAGACCTAGAGCAATACAATACTAGCATCTATTGTGTTTTATCTAAAAATGACCAAATCTTCAGCATGCCAGTTTACACCCACTTTAAAGTAACCCCTATAAAAGGATTTAGGTCGTTATGCTTCCATTTAAGAAAAGTCTAGGCCAAAGGTCATGGTTTAGGATCCATTTGAGAAAAAGTTGAATCATTAAAACACTCAAAAATAATAAATTTTACTTATCCATATCAGGCTCACAACCTAACAGTTTTTGAGATTTTCATGAGGGAGATCATTCTCCAGCAAAGGCTGTTTATATTTTTGCAACAGATACTTTATTTCATGCTTTTTTTATTCTCTAATTTCGCCCCCCCTGCATTTTAAGTTACCTCAGTTATTTGTGTCACAGTGCAAAACTGATCATATAATATCTTATCTTCCACATGTGTTTTTAGTGGTAGCTCCTTCTAATGATGTCCATAATAAGGGTTTCTTGTGATCATGGTGGTAATGCATGCAACTATCACAGATGTGTATTCCATGTGCAAAATGAGAAAAATGCAACCCTTAAGTGGGTCTCAGTCACTGTGTCAGTGTAAAATGCATAAAATACATCACTTCCACATTTCAAATCAAACTGCACATGATATGGCCAGTATCTTACAATCAAATGACACCTAGTGAATTTTCACTCTGCAGTGGATTGTTCCCTGATTTAAAGCTCCCTGACAGATGAAAACTGTGTGCCACACTGGGCCTCAAACCTGAGACATTTACTTTTTATAGGTGAATATTCTACCAACTAAGTAATTCAATCACAACTCACAACACATTATCACAGCTTTACTGCCACTAGTACCTGCTCTGAATCAGTGGAGCACTTGGACATGAAAGGCAAAGGTCCCAACACAGCCTTAATCTGCCAGAAAGTTTCAAATCAGCGCGCGCTCTGCTGCAAAGTGCAGATTCATTCTGGAAACAATATCCTAGGCTGTGGGTAAGCCTTTTCTCTGCTATATCCTTTCTTGCAGAAATGCTAGGCCCATAAGGTATGCGAGGAGAACTTTTATGAAGTTTGAAAGGCTGAGAAGGAGGCACTGAAGGAAATAAACTGTGAGGGTGGGTTGTGGGTCATTCTGAAACAATTCAGTTGGTAGAGCAGTTACCTGTAAAAATGCAAAGGTCCCAACATGGAGTCATGATTGTGCACATAGTTTTAACTTTTCAGAAAGTTACAAAACCACTGGATCTCTACTCACCAAGCCTTCTAGTATGATAGGTACACTAGGAATTTATCATACTGTGGAAAAAATTAAATGTTACTGAATTACACAAATTCTCTCAGAAGATATTGTGTTTGTTATTAAATTAAAAACCCTCAGGTATTTTATATTTATTACTCAGTATTTTTTCATAGAGCCTATTGAAGTACAACATACGAAGGATTCATAATTATTTCTGAACTTCTATTGTCTGTATATACCGTTAAAAGTGATTTTATGAACTGGATGAGTGAATATATAGTCATTCAATCTCTGTTTTTTCGTGACTTCTGTGTGCAAATCTCCATTAGATGGTCACAAAAGAAAAGACCATCATTATAAAAGAATGAGCCTGGTTAATAAAACGCTAGGAAGTCAGCAAGTATGGTTTGTTTGGGCAAGCATTTGTCACTTGGCCATCCATAACAAATTGTTTTCTATTTTAGCTTCAGTTTCACACAAAGAAGTAGTGTTTGAAAAAATTTAATAGCATTTTGAGTTCACTTAGATCTTCCCCTCTTAAAATTCAAATGGTCAGTAATGCTGTAACTCATCAGGGTTAAATCCATTACACACTTGACAGGGAGCAGTTCATGCACTCCATTAGAACAATGCTGTAGCTCTCAGGGTTAAATCGACTACCCACTTGACAGCTTATTGAGCTTTATGAATGATTAACCTTGTATTTGACATAACATTTTAGATCACATTTGCTGTTCCTCTGAATTTTAAAAAAGAAATCTTCAATAGGGCTGAAAATATTGTTAAACTTTTCACACTCTTCCATCTGGACTTCTTAATCACTCATGCTGAAACTGCAACATGAGCAGATTTACACAGACTAGGCAAACTGCCTAGGATGAACACAGTGGCTGTCTTGTAAATAAAATTCTTTTATGTAATTTTTCACCTTTGGTTCACAAAATTGGTATCATAGCTGGTTTAGAATTTTTAGAAAGCCATCAGCAGATGATAAGCTCACTGGCCAAAATATTAGTAATCCCTTAAAATAACACATTGTTTGCTTTGGTGTGTGTTGATGATGTAGAACTAGCACCAGGCAGGCCTGTGACATTCCATTACTGATGTAAGTCATAGTAGTGAAATAGTTTATAGAGCCATGGATCTATGGAATCAGTGCACTAAGATGGGTCAAGGTTGAAGGGTGACAAAATGGTAGAGAGGAGCTATTGTGTTTGAACATTTTCATGAGAACACTGAAAATAAAGCTATCAATTTGTTAGTATATGAATGCAGATTATCCAAAGTGTCTACAACAAATAATGCACCATTTGCAACCATGTAACACAGAGTATGGACAGTAGTCATAAATATTGCTCAACCAACATATCCAGAGATCACATCTTGTCATGAGAATCAGTTTGAAACCTGACAGGAATAGCTGCTGGCAGTGAAGGCAGCTCCATCTTGACCAGTTTCTGAGTGAATATTGTGAAGGGAACTGCGTCAATGGACAGTTGGTGTTAGATGTCTTGCATAAGGCCATTGGTCACAGCAGCATATGATGCTGTAGGTCTTCAGTGGGCCAAACAACACAGAAACATCATTTGTTCACTGAGTTCTTATTCTTTGAGATTGTAAGGGACCCTACAGGTCTTCCTTCTCACCTCTTCAGTAGCATCAGAGCGGAGCCCATGAAACACTGCTGATCTCATATTTAGGTAATGTTTTCAGAACTGGTGCAAAATTCAGACCTTTAGACAGCAAGGATGTTGTTGCCTTGTCCAGTTTGTTTCCACTCAAGCTGATGACAGTCCTTGAATCACTATTGTCAACTTTCTACAGGCAAGTCCCAATAAGTTGGTAAAACTTGCTGAATTCTTTCACAGTGGCTTCCCACATGCAGAGTTCACTGGTTGAGAAGGTGTTTCCAACTGCCCATTCCCATATGCAGAGTCAGCAATTGGCTGCACAGTGCAGGTGACATCTGAGCAGATTTGGTGCAATTTTGTCCAGCTCTAGTGACACAGATGTGTTTCTGCACTGGGGCTGACCTCATATGCTGCATTTTGCCCTCGTTGTGTTGATGGGATGTTATAAGTGGATAAATTGCAGCATCATCATCTTGTCCTGACACTCCTGTAAGGAAAAGAATCTTCTGAGCAGATTCCCCTCTTGATTCACATCTTTTGCAGCGTCTTAAAGCTGTGCAGGATCTCCTACCCTTGCTATATGGCACATTTCATTGATGAAATCTATTGGATCACCAGCTGAGTCATGTTTCTAAAACATTTCAACAAATTTCCTACTCTTCATCTTCAGGCAAAGTGTTGGATTCATGTCCTTTGCTGAGGGGCCAATGGGAGGGCCAATTGCATGCCTCCAGAAGAGAGGTCGTGGCCAACGATGGAATGGGCCTCCAGACAGGTGGAGGGGGGACCCAGATGTCAAGTCCTGGTCCTGCCTGTCTCTTCTGCTGTAGGCTTTGCATCTTTCACATCAGAGCAGTTCTGACATGTTTTTGCTAATGCCACAACCCATGTGGAGCTCAGTTGGAAACCTCTATCCCAGTTGACAAGATCATCATATACTCTTATCTCCATGCCTCTTTGATGACTAAATTCCAGAACCTGTTAGTGTGGCACGGGCTGCGTCAGAGTCTGTCTGCTGAGTTACAGCATCTGTGTGATACCTTTCATGACAACAGTTTCTCTGATGCAAAAATAAGATGTGCTCTATAGCTGAGCAAGAAGAAGCAAGAAATAGTTCAGGAGAAGGAGTGAAGTGCCTGGCATTCCTTCAGTTTGAAGGGCTGCACAAGGCCAAGACCGTTAGGATAATGGAAAATCACAACACAAAAATCATTTTTCACTCAGAAGTCAAAATCAAGGGTGTTCTTTGATCAGTCAATGACCAATTAAGATTGGGCACCTGGTGTCTAAAGTGTCTGTTGTAAGTGTGGCATGTAGTACTTTGGTCAGACACAACGGTGAATCTAGCAGTGCTGTTCAGAACATGTGAGGAGTATTCACCTTGGCCAAACCAACAAGTCTGCAGTAGCAGAGTACAACATTAACGAAGGTCATGTTTTTACTTTTGAACAGACGAAGGTGCTATGATGTGCCAACAGGTGATGAGATTTGGTCATCAAAGAGGCAGAGGTGACAAAGAGTACATGACAATCTTGTCAACTGGGACAGCAGTTTCCTATTGAGTTCCATGTGGGATGTGGTTTGACAAAAAGGTGTCAGGAATACTCTGATGTGAAAGTGGTGGAGGCAGCTAGAGGAACAGAGTACTAGGACTCAATGCCTGGACTCTCACTACCCTGCCAGACCCCTTCCCCCGTCCTGGCTGCAACATCTCTTCCAGAGGCATATGACTACCTCTGCTCCCTCCTCCGCCCCCCCTTCCTCCTCCATCGTTTTGCTGCCTAAGGAGTCAGCCATCCAGTGGCTATAAAGGAAGGAACAGGACCCAACACTAGTAGCAAATTCATCAAAACATTGCAACACCACGACTTGATTGATAACCCAAGAAAATTTCATCAGTCAGCTGATAGTTGCAGGTGAGAAGTGAGTAGAGTTTGCGCAGTTTTGTCCAGTTCTGGCCTGCTAACACAGACGTGTTATTGCACTAGGACTGAGCAGCAGCCTCTGATAAGTAGTGTACTGCTAACCCATTTAGGGGGACCCAAGAGTTCCCAAGCTTGTGGAACAATGCTGGGGATTTGCAGTGTAGCTTATCACAGAACCAAAGTCTTCAGTTTAAGCCTTCCAGATGACTGAGGAGGCCATAATCAGTTCTGTATACAGGGCAGCAGTCTGTGAACTTCACTGAAATTCTGTGAACTTGTCTGGTCTTTCTTTGTCATTTACTGCACTGGTCCAGACCCAGATATCGGGCAAGTGTTTGTTTCAATGTGCACCACGTCTGCAAGTATCTGCACGCTGCTTCCTCAATGGCCTCTAGTACAGCTTCTTCAACATATTGAACTATGCCTCCTGGCGTCAAGCAGAGTGCACAAAGTGGTCCTTCCCCATCCTCTAGTGGCATTTTCCTAAGGGATACCAAGATTCACTACATATTCTAACTGCCAATGATAAAAGGTCCATGCCCTTTTGTACATGTTTCCCCCTAGCACAGAACACTGACTCAATTTCAGTTTCAGAGACAGACTTGTTGCTTTGATGCATGGTTGTAATACTCTGGAGTCTTTTCTGGTGCCTGACAACCCTGTACAGACCAGCTAGACCTACTACTGGCACCATTCACAACCAAGTGGACAAGTGGTCACAGTAGAGCTGTATTGTGGCTGATGTAACATTTTACAGAACAGTAAACAAATAATTTTAAATTAAGCTTGATGATTCATTTTTAATTTCTGGATATGTTCTGCTGCAAGGATTACAAGTTTTCTTTACATCCTAAAGCACTCAGTATCCAACCAAGTGATTTCTATTTTATCACAAAAAAAAAGCCTGGGATAAAATTTAGTTATTACCTGAAGCTACTTGGCACTTTGATTCTCAACCTTTTATTTTACTGATTTTGTGATCATTAACAAATTCATGTAACAAATTGTAAAGTAGCAGAAATTTACAACAAATGGAGACAACATAGGCTGCTGAAAAGCCTTAGAAAAAGTAAAATCTTTTAGTTACTTAGCAAGTTGAGATTTTTGCAGTGTGTTGTCTGGAGTTTAGTATTATATAGCAGTGAATAATGGACAGTCAGAAAGAAGAAATATTTTCGTCTAGTTTTGAAATGAGATTGTGGAAAAGAATGCTAAAACAGTAATGGACTGAGATGTGGTGTCAAAATATCATGCTGTATAAAAGAACACCGTTTAAAACAGAAAATTTATTTGTATGAAACCAGGCACAGTTTGTGGTTTTCATACTGGGATTGCTGCAACATTTATTGACCAGAACTAATCTAGACTTCGAACCAGGGCCACCCATATGCAGTGGCAAAGATGACCGTGCCCCCCCCCCCCCCCCCCCCCGCCCCTCCCTCCTCCTTTCTAGCTCTCACAGAGAGGAAAAAGTACAGCATTTTTTCTTTCAAGAAATGATCTAAAATCCAGTATTGCACAGGTCTTTAACAGGGTTGGAACTTTTTTATGGCTACTTTCAAGCCGCCATTCATCTCCCAGGCCTAGTAGCCCACCCCTTCCACTACAAACTAGTGTATGAGCACCTTTGCCTTGGGCTGTGCTACAGATCAGTCTGTTGCCACAAACAAGATTTCAGGGAAGGGGATGGGGGTGATATCATACTATAGCCAAAATTTTATATACTGCTTCTTCTTTCTATTTAACAATCAACTCCTAAGTAATAACAGATGCTAACTATAAGATAGGATTTATAGCTAGCATTTTTATTCACAAATTTCACATATCCTCGACACAGTATCACTACAAATAACATTAAAGGACACGTTTTGGTGAGATTTTTAATGTGGTGTATGTTAGCATTGATTCAAGCTTAGTGTATTCAGATCTAAAATTGGGTCACTGAATGTTTTATGTGTGTTTTATATGTGGCATTTATGTGTTTACATGACAAAACAATGATGTTCCCCTGACATCACAGGTTTTTTGCTGTGGTTGGCTGACAGAAGAAAAATCAAGCAACCACAATGCTGATTTGTTTCTGAACATAACATACCATATTTCTGGGTAAACAGTGGAAAGTGAAAATAGAGTGGAGGTTGAATGACCAGAGCTTTTGAGAGGCCTATAAGAGCTGCTCTGAGTAGAAGCCAAACCCTCAAACCTGTACTTTATAGAGTTAGTTAACATTTGAACCCGCAGTCTTAAAATCAGCTACTATCTGTTTGAGAGAGATCACTCAGTATCAACAGTTCCAAAAACAATGGCTGTCATTATTTAGACTTGTGTGCAAAATATGAGAAATATGTCTTGATAACTCAAATTCTGTAATACGTTATTGAGAAATATATTGTAATATATATTCTGTGCTGCACCTCCGAGGTTTTAACTATCAGCTGCGTCTGAATGAAACTAAACCAAAAACTGTATTGCAAACGTTAGTCACTCAAGATATAAAGATTGCTGCACCCCTGAAAACTACAATTTTTTTCAGCGATAGAGTACCTAAAAAAGTTCTAAAATTTTCAGACTGTCTTGTTCACTACTCAGGCAAGCAGTATTTGAAATATCTTTATGGCCAACCAGTAACACAGATGTATTTCCTGAAAGACTTAAGTGTGCTACTATACATACAAATATGGACATACTGAGTAATACTTAATTACATTATATTCTGTCCATTCCTCTTCAAATGTTCTCCAAACTTTTGAGACAGCAGCTTATCTGTGCCTACATCTGTAAGGTGCCTCCAAATTTGCTTTTATTGTGAATCCTATCCACAAAGAAAATATACTTTATATTATTTCATCAAATTTGTAATGTACATACTAATTTTAGACCATCTGTGCATATACCGTCTGATCCTAGATTTCAGTCTCTCAAGTAAATGACTTTGAGCATCCATTTCTTTGTTCTCCTTGTCATTGAAAAGTTGCTTAAATGTGTTATGAATAGTGGAGTTCTATGCATTTTGTTCTGAATTAACAAAGGTAGTGCAGATATATTTGTAATTAATGATTACAGTGCTGGGAAGCAACTAATTAGATGTACCTTTATATAGCAGTGTTCTTAAAGGTTATTTACAGCAAGCTTATCAAAATGGATCACAGTTTACTGGCTTGACTCTAAAATAAATGAATTTCCATTGTTTTAAGGACCTGATGACAAAGTACGCACAGTGAATGAACCGGAAATATTATCAACAGGCAACAGTTCACTCTGGACATGGGAGTATAGGTCTCAAATCAATCCACAAACTGGTCTTCCGTTTTATGAAGGTATGTTTCTGACAATAAGTGACACAATAAAAGGTAAATATTAACATTTAATTTTATAACCTACAAAATTTTGCTCTTTGTAATCTTAAGAGGGGAAATTCAATGGATGCCATGGCGAGCTGGCAATGTCTATCAAAGTAAATTAGTGACAGCTCATTGTTTGTCAGCTGCTGATATGCTACGGACAACAAGTGTAACTTCATTGCTTAATGTACCAAAGGCTGTGGCCATATTTGCCTTAAAATACCTAGCAGGAGTACAATGTGTGTGTTTGGACATCTTCACAACAAACAAGCTTGGCAATCCTAGTCCCACTAAAGTACACACAGGAACCAGTCACTATGGCACAGTCACATTAATGATACTTACTGTCAGAGGCATTCAAAAAGAAATGAGCCAGTGGCTCTAAAATGAAAACTACTGAAGGGATCACAGTCGCATTGTACACAAAAGAATGTGCAGTCATTATAAGAGCACTCAGAACCAAAACCCTCCACTAACGGAACACAGATACACACTTGTGTGATGACAGAGCAACCATGTGCAAGTGTTGACCATCCACTGCACTCAGTAGTGCTAAAAACAGAGAAATGGGGCTTCAAAAGAAGGGGAAAGAGGTGTAGTGCTTTTCATTACAATAGAAGGAGTGTGAGGAATCAAAATTCATCAAAGAATGGCACAAGTGTATGGGAAACACTGTAATTCACAGGTCTGCAATAGAGGGCTTACATCTGTTTTTTGTTCCCCACATCTCTTCTGTTGTAAGGAAATGCACATCAACCTTTTGCTCTTCTTTTGAAGCCTCCATTTCTCTGTTTGCAACACTACTGAGTGCAGCATAGTAGATGCACGCACATGCTCTCTCCGTTGTCACATGACAGTGGGCCCATGTCCCTCTAGCCATGAGTTTGTGGCCTCAGCAGTCCTATAGGGACCACACCTTCTTTCGTAAAAAAATTGGTATCACCCTTAATTCAGTAGTTTTCATTTTACAGTGTCTAGCTAATTTATTTTTGAATGCTCCTCATAGGATAGTTGGACAGAATTTTTTTCCCTCTCCACACTAAAGCTATGAATTACATTTAAATGTGCTTCTAGTAACTGCTAATCCATTATAATTTTGAGAGATCTCCCATGGTTAAATTAAAATACTAGAACCTGAGAAGGGCTATGCAAGGATGAAACAGGTTAAATGCTTACTGGCTTCTTCTAATAAGAGACATAAAAAGGTCATTGAGATTTTGTAGCCCACCCAATGGCCCATTTCTGTTGCCATTCAATTAAACTTCAGTGCTGTACAGTGTTAGACTTGCTGGTTCTATATGATTTATATCTTTTATTTCAACTAATTTTGTTAGATATATGCCTTTAAAATTAGGTTATTATTCATCAAAGTCTTTTGATTATGGTTGAAGTGAGTTATTAGGTAGTCAGCGTTTGTACAGATTATTTATTTATTTAATTAGATATATTCAAGATTGATATGACTTGAATTTTAAGATTTATCTTTTAACTTGGCACCATAGATTTTGCCATGATATTTAATCTCCTGATGAAGGTTTTCCAACAAAAGTCAGCATTATCACTCACTGATGACAAACAAGTCCCCACAACATATTGCAAAGTTTCAGTGAGACAAACCTACACAACACACAAAATCTTCACCAACTAATTTTGTATTTTCAGAGACATGTTAAACTAAATGACAGATCTCAGGCTCCACATTAAAGACACTTTAAATATTTAATTTTAACTGTCAGTACTGTTCATAATGTTCATAATATGCCCCTTTAATTCTCTTCAGAAAAACAGTGGTAACTGTGGTCATGGTATAATACAATCATCCTGTTTGATTTTTTAAAAAAAGGGAAGAAAATTATACAATCTAAAATAAATACCATAAAGTACATAACTTCCACCTTCCAATGTGTAAACAAGGCATTAATAAAATCTTTCACGCACTCACAAATCAAATGAAAGTAATCGAATTGTGGTTTATTCATCTCACGATGTACATTTGCAATCCATTTGGTTTGCATACAGGAAACATGTAAAAATTTATAATACAGTAACAATGATTGTTATACTAATAAATAATAGCATTAAAATAAATAATAATATTAGAATGATATTTCTTGGAATGTGTAACACATTGTATCCAGTTCAAATTTCCAGTTCGTCCTGCATGAATTCATCCACTGAGTAATAACATTTCAGTGTTGGTGCCTCATATATTATAGCTTTCTTCTAAGTGAACCTAAATTCGTCTGCATTAACTTGTTCCCTTTAATTTATTACAAATTTTCATTCCCATATATTGAAGTCCCTGGGCATAAGGTCTGAGCTGGTTGGTGGGGAGCATGAACAAAATGGTTTTCCTCAAACACACACACACACACACACAGGGATGACAGAGTTAATGTTTTAAGTTTTCAAAATGGACATTACCATTCTTTGTTTGCAATGCACATATTTCAAATTATTTTTTCTGTATTTTTAGTATCCACACTATGTTTATCAAGTTACCCCAAAAAACAATACCATACCTAGTAATGGATTCAAAGTAGCTTATCTATGCTACTTTTTGTGTGTCCATGTCAGTTGCAGTTGATAATATTTGCATGGCAAATGCAAAGTTGCTCAGTTTGTTTTCAAGATATTCAATGTGTGCCTGTCAGTTCAAATTTTTTACTACATTTAAACCTAAGAATTTGACTGAGTCAGCTTCTTCTATACAGTATCTTGGTTGTTGTGTGCAATCTTAATCTGCTCACACTTTGACTATTTGTTTTTGAATTGCATCATGTGGGTCTTAGATATGTTTAGATTCAATTCATTTAGCTGAAATCAAGTTTCTAAGGTACTGAGAGTTCTGATCGCAGATTTGGGGATTTTTTTTTTTTTTTTTTTTCGGAATCCTGATTTTCAACTAAGACAGGAGTATCATCTGTGAACAGAACTGATGGAGAGCTGATATTTAATGGTAAGTCAATAACATAGAAGAGAAATAGGACTGGGCCTAAATTGAGCCTTGTGGAACACCCTGAGATACTTTTTCCCAGTCAGAAAAATAATTTGCACCATTTAAAAAGGTGCTAACTCTTTGCTTTCTTGTTTTATAAGTAGGATTTAAGCCACTGTAGGCAACTGCCACTAATGCCATACTTTTCAAGTTTGTAAATAAGCAATGCATGGTTTACAGAATCAAATGGCTTAGTGATGTTGCATAAAATTCTTGCCAACTTATTTTTCTTGTCTAATGACTTGCTAATTTTCTCTGTGAAACTTTTCACTGCATCTATGGTGTTTTCCCATGTTAAAAATATAAATGATTGTTTAGATTAATAGAATATTTTGCAATGAAATTTTGGATTTGGACAACAGCAGATTTTTCAGATATTTTAGATATGGCTGGGAGAATTAAGATAGGGTGATAATTTCCCATGATCTCTCTGGATCCCTTCTTGAAGAAAGGTTTGACTTCAGCATATTTCAGCACCACTGGGAAACAGTGCTCTTGAAAACATTGATTTTTATTTGAGCTAGTGGCTTTGCAATTTTATTGTGTATGGCTTTAATAACTTCAGTGGGTATTCCAGCCTAATCAAAAGATTTTTTGTTCATTTATACAGCATTCATTAGTATTTGAGTTGGACTTTCCATCAATGTCAATTTTTGAAGTTTCTTGGTACAGGGTTTAACAACTAACTCAGATTTAATTACTGATCACACAGCCTTTGTCTTATTTTTATGGTTTAAAATTAGTCTGTTATTAGCCAGATGTTTTGCTGCCTTGACAACTCTTTTAAATATGTTTTTATAGATCCTAATATATTCAACAAAGTCAAAATCTTTATTATATTTCAACTCTCTGTGCAGTAGCCTTTTCTTTACATTGGAAATTTTATGCTCTTGGTAATTCACTTTAATTTATTTGTCATTTTATTGTTTTAGCATCTAGGTGGAAATGTTTCATTAAAAACACCAAGAAAACTATGTAAGAATTTCACAAAGTTTTCATCACTTAAGTTACAATGATCAAAAGGCCATTTTTTTCTCTTTTAGCTTCTTACTAAATATTACAAGTTTTCTTTGCTAAAGTTCCTTCTCATATGGGTTCTCATACAAGAAATGTTCCTCTCTGTCTGTGGCAGCTCGATGAACAATATACAATGACCTGAAATACCTAGATCTAGACAAAATGTATACACATCTTCATATACATAATTAGTTACAGCATTGTCAATACTGGTTGCTCATTGGCCATTGTCTCTGGTAGCTTCAAAGAAATTCAATTTGAAACCATATTTCTTTACAAGGTCATTGAATCTTGAAGCATAGCTACTATCACAAGTGATATCAATATTAAAATCAGCAGCTATTAATTACAATTTGTTTCTATTTTTCTCTACAAAGGTCTTCTAGCATAATTTGAAGCTTAGATAAGAATAGTTCTGATGTTGATGTCCCTGGGATTCTGTACAGTGAGATTATTATAACATTTTCTAGTGAGTCCACTATTTCTACACAACAGCTCTCAAGCACACTATCTTTACTTAAATAAAAAAATATATTGTTGTGTCATCTTCCCTGTATTTCTTCAAACAAATTAAACATTCAGAGTTATGAGCCACTTTTCTGTTTTCATTGCTTATACACTATGTGATTAAAAGTATCCGGACACTTAGCTGCAAATGTGTTACCAGTTCATGACGCCCTTCATCAGTAATAGTGGAATTCAGTATGGTGTTGGCCCACCCATAGTCTTGATAATAGCTTCCATTGTCACAGGCATACGTGCACTCAGGTGCTGAAAAGTTTCTTGGGGAATGGCAGCCCATTCGTCATGGAGTGCTGCGCTGAGGAGAAGTATCAATGTCGGTTGGTGAGACCTGGCACAAAGTCAGCATTCCAAAACATCTCACAGGTGTTCTATAGGATTCAGGTCAGGACTCTGTGGAGGCCAGTCTCTTGCAGGGAGGTTATTGTCATGTAACCACTCTGCCACAGGCCGTGCATTATGAACAGGGGCTCAGTCTTGTTGAAGGATGCAATCACCATACCCAAATTGCTTTTCAACAGTGGGAAGCAAGAAGGTGCTTAAAACATCAACGTAAACCTGAGCTGTGCTAGTGCCAAGCAAAACAACAAGGGGTGCAAGCCCCCTCCATGAAAAACACGACCACACCATAACACCACCACCTCTGAATTTTACTGTTGGCACTACACACGCTGGCAGATGATGTTCACCGGGCATTCGCCATACTGCCATCAGATTGCCACATTTTGTACCGTGATTCATCACTCCACACAATGGTTTTCCACTGTTCAATTGTCCAATGTTTATGCTCCTTACACCAAGCGAGGCATAGTTTGGCATTTACCAGTGTGATGTGTGGCTTGTGAGCAGCCGCTTGACAATGAAATCCAAGTTTTCACACCTCCTGCCTTACTGTCATCGTACTTGCAGTGGATTCTGATGCAGTTGGGAATTCCTGTGTGATAGTCTGGATAGATGTCTGCATATTAGACATTATGTCCCTCTTCAACTGTCGGTGATGTCTATCAGTCAACAAACAAGGTCGGCCTGTATGCTTTTGTGCTGTACATGTCCCTTCACATTTCCACTTCACTATCACATTGGAAACAGTGCACCTAGGAATGTTTAGGAGTGTGGAAATCTCATGTACAGATGTATGACACAAGTGACACCTAATCACCTGACCATGTTTGAAGTCCATGAGTTCTGCGGGGTGCTCCATTCTGCTCTCTCACGATGTCTAATGACTACTGAGATCTCTGATATGGAGTACCTGGCAGAAGGTGGCAGCACAATGCATCTAATATGAAAAATGTATGTTTTTGGGGTGTCCGGATACTTTTGATTACATAGTGTATGTATAGCATGGAATTTAGTTAAGGCCAAATTACAATAACTTTTAGCACTTTACTTTCAATTTGGTGAAATTATTGTCTTTTATAAAAGTAGCACCTCTGACTACATTGAAGGAGTTTGATGCAGCAACAAAGTTAATTTTGACATCTGTTATAATAAATATTACAATAAATTTGACATTATAGACCTGTAAGCCTGTAAATGTCTATATATGTGAATTGTAATATGAAGACACGCCCAATATCCTTGTAAAAGAGATCGACAGATAAGTGTGTGTGTGTGTGTGTGTGTGTGTGTAAGTTACAGTTGTGACAGCTAAGTTTACTCAGCACACCAGTAGTAGTAGTAGTTCATTTTTTTACCAACAACATGGCAAGTATTATATAACAGCTCTATCCAAATCAATGTTAATGTGATGGGTACCAGTATGTTGAAAAAAACGATCAGCATGTTGTTAACAAATATCAAAGATCCCTTTCTTAAAAATAACCACAGAGACAGGAGTTTTATCTCTAGAAATTGTCAAGTAACTCATGAAAAGTATTTCAGCAATGTATCATTTTTTGGGAAATATATTTTCAGAGGACATGCAGATGAATTCACGATATATGAACTACCCCTTGTCAGTGAAGTGGACTGCATTTATACCATCAGGAATTGGTTTAATACTGTTTGTTTCTCTCGTGTCTCTTTATGGAAGATTCCCATCAAACCAGGTGAGTTCTACAACTAAACCGTACATTAATTAAACAGTTTGAACAAAAGAAACCACAGGCAGCTGTCTGTAAGGGATAAGTATTGAACAGAAGGATAGTGAAGCTACAGTGCCACAAAACTGTTTTTTAGATCCTCAGTAAGTATTTCTCACTATGTTCTATAAAGTGTTTATAAACAAATGTAGTTATTTTCTTTTTATTACTTTTAAAGTGTTATCAGAGGATCTAACACTTAGTTGACAGATATGTTTCCATGTATTCAACTTGAATGAAGATTACATTTTTCATAAAATGTAAGCTTTCATAGCACGAAAAGCTACAGTTATTAAATTTCCTGGGCTAATATGCTATTGTTGAATGGATTTTATTAATAAACCCAACATTTCATCTCAGTCTGAAGCTGTTTGGAGACGAAATTAAATATTTCACCAGCATTTTGTTAAAGAATGGGTACTCATCTTCAAACCTGCAAAGGGTATCACGAATGTCACAAATAGATCATAGCACCATATTGTCATTTGTGAAATTCAAAATGGCACTCATCGTATAGCGAAGAGCCTGTACAGTTGTGATACCACTGTACTACGCAAATCCACTAGGATTACATAGAAATAATTTAAGGTTGCCGAATATGAGCATCAACTGATAAACAAATTATTTTATTTATTCCGTGGAACCAAGCAAGCCAAAGCTAGATGGTCACAGAATGGATCAGGACATACTTCACACAATTTTGATAAGAGAATTTATGTAATAAACATGAAAAATGTGAGAGTGTATCCAAATAAATAACACATTACACTGAAAAGTTCTGAACTACTGCAAGAACCTCCTGTAAAGAAAGGTGGAGTGTGCAATAAGAGAAACTTTCAATTTAGATCTGAGGCTTGGGGTTTATCATCCAATTTTTCCAGTTCTGCTAGATGCCTACTGAAAATAAAACATGCTGAATAGTATACACCTTTGTCTGCACTGTTTAAGGAAGTATCATACAACTGCAAGTTAGCTTTCTGTCTGGTGTTGAATGAATGTGGCCATTTCTTCTGAATGAGTGAGTACAGACAACAAATCCCATGATGGACTCTAAGCACAGGAATGACAGAGTTAGAATTTTCCGAGTCACCTGAACAACGGCCAGTATGAAGTTTGCAAACTGTCACCACAGATAGGTCTGACTGCTCTTTTCTGGGCTATAGATACTTTGGTGAGTGCACAGATTTTCACCAAAATATAGCATCACAAAGAGATAACAAAATCAAAATAAGCAAAGTAAACAAATCTTCACATTGTCAGTCTCAGAGACAATGGAGATATTAAAGTATTCAGTTTCTGCAAAAGATCTGACCATGATACTTCCAAGAAAGCTTCCTGCATCCACTCGTAGTGATCTCAGTTCACAGGGCACTCCGCACCTAACTATTGACAACATCGCGAAGAACCAACACCAGAAAGACCACAGCAAACAAACTCTCTCCAGCAGTCAATAGACCGCTACCTGCCATGGCTGGAGGATCAGAGGGCATGTGTCGGACATGAGTTATGGAACATAACTCTGCCAGCCACCTTATGGTGCCTGGAGGAGGGTACCTTATACCACTAATAGTCATTTCCTTTCCTGTTCCACTCCCAAATGGCAGAAGGTAAAATGGCAGTCTATACACCTCTGTATGAGTGTTAATTTCTCTTATCTTGCCTTACATGAAATGTACACTGGCAGCAGAAGAATTATTCTACAGTCAGCTTCAAATGCCAGTTCTCTACATTTTATCAACAGTTTTTCATGAAAAGAATGTCTTCTTCCCTCCAGAAATTCACATTTAAGTTCGTGAAGCATCTCCATACCTCTTGCATGTTGATTCAAGATACCAGTAACAAATATTGCAGTACATCTCTGAAGTGTATCGATGTCTTCCTGTAATCTGACCTGGTGGGGATCCCACACACTCGAGCAGTATTCAACAATGGGTTGTACTAGTGTTCTATACATGGCACCCTTTATAAATGAGCTACTACATTCTCCTAAGATTCTCCCAATAAACCAGTCAACTATATGCCTTCCCTGCTATTGTCCTGACACGTTCATACCACTTCATGCTGCTTTGCACTGTCATGCATAGATATTTAATTGGCATGACTGTGTCAAACAACACACCATTAATGTTGTGTTTGAACATAATAGCCACTGTTTCTCCTACTCATCTGCATTAGCTTACATTTTTCTACATTTAGGACATGCTGCCATTCATCATGATAACTAGAAATTTTGTCTAATCCATCTCGTATCCTATTATAGTCACTCAGTGACAACACCTTCCTTGCATGACAGCATCATCAGCAAACAGCAGGAGACTGCTGTTTGCCCTGTCTGTCAGATCATTTGTGCATGTAGAAAACAAGAACAGGCCTATCCCACTTCCCTGGGGCACTCCTGATGATACCCTTGCCTTTGCTGTCCAGGACAACATACTGGATTCTGTTACTTAAGAAATTTTTGAGCCCTTCACATACAGGGTGAGGAGCCATGATGGCACTTGGACAAGGTGACAAAACATAAAAAAAAAAAATCCCCTACCAGAAATGCCAGCTAAGACCATAATAAATTTCTCTATTATGATCCTCAAGAGGAAAGGGAGGGTATGGCCAATTCCTTCCTTCATACAAATTTATTAATGTATACAGGCCCATTGGTAACATGGTATTGGTAATCATAATTCAGAAACAAAATTTACATCACATTTTTACAACTAATAATATTTTACATTACAATGCTGGAAAAAGATTGAGAAAATAATTCTTAGCCAAAAAATTAAGTAATCATACTAGATTTTCTTTTCTTAAGATTTTTCTGATTGATATCCACTCCCTTTCTTTCTCTCTTTTTCCTGCTTTCATGATTTGTGCATCCTCAAGCCTACCCTGGGCCAATTTTGCTGCCTTTAAATCTTCTTCTTCTTCATTTTTTAGTGCTTTCTTCAGTTTTGCTGAAGCTTGAGAGAGGTTCTTCTCATGCCACCTTAGACAGTTGGTGTTCCATTTCCTTTCCTGTCAGAGTAGCTGTCTCATAGTCAACTGATTTTTTTCATGTTATTCATCTTTTTGAGCTCCTTTTCAAGATGACTTTGATTTTGCTTCTTTTTTTACTTTTTCTTCTAATTCAAGATGTCCTTTCACATTCTTCTTTATGAGAAGTATAATTTGCATGTGCTTGCTGTCCTTACCCAATGAGCTGTGAGTCAATGAGTACAGAAAGTAAAAGGGGGTATTTTCCCAAAGCATCTCTCACAGTCAAAACACTGTTTAAAAATCTTTCGCTCATCGCTGTATGGTCTCTTCTAATGTGTACTTTGAGATGGAATATCTCCTCTAAGGATGCATTTCTGTGGGAAATGTAGGAGAAGACTTAACAAGTTTTGAAACATTTGGGTACTTCACCTCTATGGATGATGTGTCTTTTTTTGAGATGTGTTGCAGCCAGTAAGCCTCAATACCTTTGTTATCTAAAACTGGGTCATCTTTTTCAAATTGTAGAACCTTCCACTAATCTAATGATCTTGCTAGACATAAAACAGCATTATTTTGGCAACCTTTGCTCCTTATTCTTTCCTTGGGGTCTTAAAAACATAAAAATTTCACTGGCACACTTGATAAACATGTCTTTACCATCACATATTTGCAAGCTGCAGTGTAATGTTTTTGGGCATTCTTTAGAAACCACAGCTTGTCAAATTCTTCCAGCTTACTAAGTTCTATGGTTACTTGCCCACTAGTTGTTCAAGAGGAAGCAGATTATCCAGTGTAAAGATTTCATTGTGAACTTCAGAAATATTATCAATTTTTTTCAAAGCACAAGGCAAAAAGTTTTGAAAAGTATTTTCTATTTCTGTATGCAGCTTGAGAGTCAAAGGTGTCTGCCTTTGAAAAAGTTACGTGAACTTATTGAATAGTGCTGATGTTTGTAATTTGTCTGCCTTAGACTTCCTGTAAATCACTACTGATGCTATCTCCAACTGATCCAGCATACGGCATTTATTTATGAACAAACTCGCTTCAGCAAGTGCTTCACATAATTTCTGATGTAGCATTTCACCATCTCCTTTACCAGTGACATGTTGTTATGCAACACTTGCTCTCTGACCAAAATGTAATAGTTGTTCGTAATTGTTTGTTATCTTTAACATTGGTGGGTTCATCGAAACCCAATGTGTAATGTGTTGAACATGCTTCTTCTAACAAATGTTCACGGGAATATGGTGCCAGTCCATCAGTTATTAGGTATCTCATTTTCTTAGACAAAAGCAAAAAAAGTTCAGGAACACTGTTAGGGAACATCATCTTAAAAACATTACAAATATCATATGATGAATAGATAGAGTAATTGGAAATCACTGATTTTATTGTCCAAATCAATTCAGCAGTGATGGAACTACACTTGGTACTTACCATCTGTACTGATGGTGCATGTATTGAAATTAAAGATTGTGTCTGATCTGTAAGTTCTAAATGGAAATGATGTCATCTGCATTTAATTCCAAAGTTACACTCACATTTTGTTCAAGGTGAGTTGTTAAAAACTGCCTGAAAACCTTCCATCTCCAAATTAACTAAACAAGAACACACACTGCAAAACAGTTCACTTTCACCAACATCTTTGCTGTGCAGAGACTCGACTTTTTAAATTATCTTTCTTTTCAAGCTAGTTACTATGGAATTTGCATTTCCTCCCATCTACAAAACTGAATAGCATGGTCACAGCAACAGATCCCCCCCCCCCCCCCCCCCCCCCCAGTTCTCGGTTCTCTAGACTTGGCTCCCTCGCGGACTACAATTTGTTGAAGAAATGAAGTGTATATGTCTAAAACGAGACTTTTCAAATGCCCCTCGTACATGATCTGTGTATTTCTGCACTACTGAGCACAGACTTTTTTTGAGTGATTCTACAACTATTACAGTGGGGTAGCCAGTAAGAACATCTGATAATTAACTTGCATTCACCTAGACCTGTTACTTGCATCCACATAACTTCACAGTTAGATTCGATTTTTCCCTTGATAAATCCAATATTTTTGTCAACTGCAATGAATAGTCCCCTTTCCCATGACATCTAATCTGTCCTTTTTGATATAAATGCTTGGCTAAATATTTCAAAGGTTTCTGCTTCAGGTTTCAGCCACCTATTGGTTCCATGAATGACTTGTGTAAATTCAGGAAGTTTATTAAAAATACTTTCACAATTTACTGCTAAACTGTCGACTGTCACTTTGTACATAGTTAATTTGTACATTGTCTGATTCTGCTCCCTACTTGTTGGCTTATGAGCATTTATTATAGAACTTCAAACTACCACCAAGCCTATAGAAACCCAAGTGCACTCCACAAGTACTCTACTACTTGTGTAGCTGCTTCATTTGTGTAGGGTAACCCTGACCTATTAAGCATGACAATAATAGTATATTATGTGATAACAGTTAGTTATCTTGCTGTTGTGCAGACCAAAACAGTCTTAACCTGAGTTGGAGTGTACTGTTTACTAAGAACCTACCAAGTGGCAATGCTGATGAAACTGTTGTGGAACAGTTATAACAGCAATAAGAATAAAAGGAACAACTACAACAGCAATTATGGCACCACAAACAACTGATGAAACCACAGCAGCTGCTACTGCTGTGCAATCAACAGTTGCAGTACTGGAAGAGATGGCCATGCTGCAACGGCAACACCAGGATCAGTTATGAACACAGCTAGGAGTAGAGGACCACCAGCAGAGCAAGCACAAGTTTTGTCATAGTCATGCAAATAGAAAAGCATGTTCCTAGGCAACCTAACATTGCCTGATGGCAGCCTCCCAATGGGAAACACAGTTCTTCCCACACCCCAGGTGTGACCTACTGTACCCGTCATAGTCGAAAGTATGGTGAGTCATATTATCTGCTGCTACCCCAGTGACTGTGCCGGTGATGCATAACATCTGTGTGACATTTGAAGCACCAGGCATCTGGACGAATTTGTCAGTCACTGCAGAACTCAGCTTGCCCTTTTCTCACACAATATCCTGTAAACCATTGATGAAGATCCCTTCAAGCAGATTCCATATACCTATGTTTCCAGAAAGCCTTTGACGCTGTGACCTGCTGCAAACTGTTAACAAAGGTCTGAACATACAGAATAGGTTCCAAGATATGTGAATGGCTTGAAGATTTCTTAAGGGACGGATCCAGTATGTTGTCCTGGATGATAAGTATTCACCGGAGATGTGGGTATCATCATGGGTGCCTCGGGGAACTGCCATAGGACCAATCATTCTTTATTTTCATAAACCTCTGATGACTATTGTGAACAGCAAGTTGCAACTGTTTGCTGATGATGCTGCAGTGTTCTGGAAAGTTTGGTCACTGAGTGACTGTAGGAGGATACAGGATGACATAAGACAAAATTTCTATTTGGTGTGATGAATGACAGGTTGCTCTAAATGTAGAAAGATGTAAGTTAACAGAGATGAGTAACAAGAAGACCTGTAATGAATCAGTGGTAAGCTGCTTGACACAGTCAGGTCAATTAAATACCTAGGTGTAACGTTGCAAAGCAATATGAAAAGGAACAAGCCTGTAAAGTCGGTAGCAGGGAAGCAAATAAGTCACTCTGGTTAACTGGTAGAATTCTAGGGAAGTGTACTTCATCTTTATAGATGAAGTACACAAGATGAGACTGTGTACAGAACGCTAGTATGAACCACTCTTTAGTACTTCTTGTGTGTTTGGGATTCCCACGAGGTTTAAGGGAATATATTGAAATAATTCAGAGGTGTGCCACTAGATTTGTTATTTGTTACTGGTAGGTTTGATCAATGTGTGATTATGGAAAATTTGGAGAACTGCCATTTGTGGCTTACTCAAGAACAATTCTATTGTTGCCAGTATAAATTTCTCATAAGGAGTGTGAGGACAAGATAAGAGAAATTTGGGCTCGTACAGAGGCACTAAGATACCCATTCTTCCTCACTGCATTTCTGAGTGGAATAGGAAAGGGAATAACTAGCAGTGGTACAACATACCCTCTGCACTTCACTGAATGGTGGCTTGAGGAAATGTATGTAGATGGAGAGGGTAGCTTATTCTATAGTGAAAGGAAACTAAATCATCCCTCTATTATGTCAAAAATAAATGTCAGGGAAGTCACAACTGCATTGCAGTTATTATGAGCAAGCAACATTGCTTTAACAGTATTCAAGAGCAGTGATTTGTGTTTCAGCCTTCAACTTTTCATGTATTATTTTTCAGAGATGAATGACAATTTTAACACTCTAGATGCAATTTCACATTATTAGCCCATTTGTTCCCAAAACCATTAATAACCAAACTAGAAGACTAAGAATAATAAATATTTACAAACTTCCACAGTCGGTGCATTTGTTTTCAAGGGGTTATCATTAAACCAAATTCTAAGATACTTATTGCTTTCTTGTGTGTGGAATCATCATTGTACATAAATTGTGTAAATGATTTATGTTACGCAATAGAAAATTTGAAATATATAAGGTAACAAGTGAATAAAAATATTACATAGGCAGTGGAAGACAAATAAACATTAACAAAAGGCTGAGTGTGTTACAGCTGTTTACATCACTTTTTTATGTCCAAAAATTATTTCAACAGAGTTAATGTAGAGTTACTTTTTCTCATATTTATAACTGTTACCACGAAACTTAAGCAAAGTTGTTGTAACATATTTTACCAGAGGGTAAATGAACTGTAAGTTGTTATTAGTATGGTAGTTCTGTTTCAAATAATATTCCATATAAAAGAAAAATATGAAGTAATGAAAGAAAACAAACCACATCTACACAAATGGATCTTACTGTGCACAAATGGATCTTACCGTGACAAATGATTAATTTATTTGGTACATGGATAGAGAGAAACCACTTGGCAGGCAATATTGCTGCCATGCTTGTAACTACCAGTATAGATTGTCATATTATTGTGAGGCTCATTATAAAATCTGCTCTGGAGCTCAGTATCTCTTGAAGAAATAGCTATGGGTTTCTGGAGTTGCCATGTTCTTTGCTAGCAGCTGTTTGCTAAGCCCTCTGAGGATGGCATATTGTTGGGAGGCATGATTTCTTGACACTTATAAAGGCACATTTACTTATTTATTTCATGTTCCATGTATCCAGGTAGTAAATGAATCACGAGGATATGGAATTTATTTATTTCTTACTCCATCAATCCAACTGTGATAAACTCACAAGGATATAAAGTATCTTAGAGAACAATCTATACATAGGTAGTATTAAAGCATTCAATCACACAAAAGTAATACTCCATATTTGATTTATGCATATGTGGTAAGAAAGACACATTACAGCAAACATTAGACACAGAAAGTGAAAAACAAATACAAAACCAGTGAAAATAACTACGAATATTACATCAGCATGGTACCTACATCATTATTCAAACTTACACTATGGTGCATCACACTCAAAATTTCTGGTCAACAGATCTATTAGGTTTTTCTAATGTGGCTAAAAAACTCTTCCAAACAGTAAAATTATCTTTCAAATAGAAATTGCGTCATTTTTTCCTAAAAGAGGACTGATTGTCAAATTAGCTTTTAACATCTGGAAGAAAGGGATTTAAAACTTTTGCACCAGAGAACTGCATACCCTTTTGTAACATAGTCAGATTTTTACAGTTGTTGTGAAAATTGTCCTTTCTCCTGGTATCATATCCATAGTATTCACTATTTCTGTTATAAAACTCAGTATTTTTGCTGAAGAAACACATATGAGACAATATGTACCAGGAAGTAATAGCAAGAATTTTTTTATTTTTGGAAAAGGTTTCTAAAACTACATCTGGAGACTATGCCAATTATTATTCTTACAACACATTTTTGAGCCAAGAGTATTTGCTTTCCTATTGTTTTATTTCCCCAAAATATAACACCATATGTTATAATGCCATATGTTATAAGCCCCCCTGTGAACTATGGACCTTGCCGTTGGTGGGGAGGCTTGTGTGCCTCAGTGATACAGATCGCCATACCGTAGGTGCAACGACAACAGAGAGGTATCTGTTGAGTGGCCTGACAAACGTGTGATTCCTGAAGAGAGACAGCAGCCTTTTCAGTAGTTGCAGGGGCAACGATCTGGATGATAGACTGATCTGGCCTTGTAACATCAACCAAAACGGCCTTGCTGTGCTGGTACTGCAAATGGCTGAAAGCAAGGGGAAACTACAACAGTATTTTTTCCTGAGGGCATGCACCTTTAGTGTATGGTTAAATGAAGATCGCTTCCGCTTGGGTGAAATATTCTGGAGGCAAAATAGTCCCCCATTCGGATCTCTGGGTGGGGACAACTCAGGAGGACATTGTCATCAGGAGAAACAAAACTGGCATTCTGTGGATCAGAACATGGACTGTCAGATCCCTTAATCGAACATATAGGTTAGAAAATTTAAAAACAAAATGGATAGGTTAAAGTTAGATAAAGTAGAAATTGGTGCAGTTTGGTGACAGGGGGAACAAGACCTCTGGCCAGGTGAATACAGGATTATAAATACAAAATCAAATAATGGTAATGCAGCAATTGGTTTCATAATGAATAAAAAAATATGAACATGGGTAAGCTACTACAAACAGCATAGCGAATGCATTATTGTAGCCGAGATAGACCTGAAGCCCATGCCTACCACAGTAGTACAAGTTTATGTGCCAACTAGCTCCATAGATGATGAAGAGATTGAAGAAATGTAGATGGGATAAAAGAAATTATTCAGATAGTGAAGGGAGATGAAAATTTAGCAGTCGTGGAGGACTGGAATGTGATTGTAAGAAAAGGAATAGAATGAAAAGTAGTAGATGAATATGGACTGGGGGTAAAAAATGAAAGGAGAAGCTGCATGGTAGTTTTGCACAGAGCACAACTTAATCACAGCTAACACTTGGTTTAAGAATCACGTAAAACGGAAGAGGCCTGGAGACCCTGGAAGGTTTCAGACAGATTATATAATGGTAAGACAGATATTTAGGAACCAGATCTTAAATTGTAAGACATTTCCAGGGGCAGATGTGGAATCTGACCACAATCTATTGGTTATGAACTGTAGAGTAAAAGTGGAGAAACTGCAAAGAGATGAGAATTTAAGAAGATGGGACCTGGACAAACTGAAAGAACCAGAGGTTATCGAGAGTTTCAGAGAGAGCATTATGGAACAATTGACAAGAACAGGGGAAAGAAATACAGTTGAAGAAGAATGGGTAGCTTTGAGAGATGAAATAGAGAAGGCACCAGAGGATCGAGTAGGTAAAAAGAAGAGGGCATGTAGAAATCCTTGGGTAACAGAAGGGATATTGAATTTCAAACAATGGAAAATCGAAGATGGACTGTAACAATATTAGGGAAGGAAAGTTGCTACTCACCATATAGCGGAGATGCTGAGTCATGATAGGCACAACAAAAAGATTCACACAATTAGATTTCGGCCATTAAGGCCTTTGTCAGCAATACACACACACACACACACACACACACACGCACACACGCAAACATAACTTGCACACATGTCTGCTGTCTCAGAGAACTGAAACCACACCACAGTTGTCTAAGACAGCAGATGTGTGTGCATGTTGTGTTTGCATGTGTGTGTGTGTGTGTGTGTGTGTGTGTGTGTGTGTGTGTGTGTGTGTGTGTGTGAGTCTATTGCTGACAAAGGCCTTAATGACCAAAAGTTATAATTGTGTGAATCTTTTTGTTGTTCCTATCGCGACTCAGCATCTCCGCTATATGGTGAGTAGCAACTTTCCTTCCATAAAGAGATATTGAATTTAACTGATAAAAGGAGAAAATATAAAAATGCAATAAATGAAGCAGGAGAAAAGCAATACAAATGTCTCAAAAATGAGATCGATAGGAAGTGCAAAACGGCTAAGCAAGAATGGCTACAGGACAAATGTAAGGATGTAGAAGCATGTATCATTAGGAGTAAGATAGATATTGCCTACAGGAAAATTAAAGAGACCCTTGGAGAAAAAAGAACCACCTGTATGAATGTCAAGAGCCCAGCTGGTGGTGTGGCTGTGCAGTTCTAGGCGCTTCAGTCCGGAACCGCGTGACCGCTACGGTCGCAGGTTCGAATCCTGCCTCGGGCATGGATGTGTGTGATGTCCTTAGGTTAGTTAGGTTTAAGTAGCTCTAAGTTCTAGGGGGCTGATGACCACAGATGTTAAGTCCCATAGTGCTCAGAGCCATTTGAACCAAGCTCAGCTGGAAAACCCATCCTAAGCAAAGAAGAGAAAGCAGAAACATGGAAGGAGTATATAGAGGGTCTACACAAGGACGATGCATATGACGGCAACATTATGGAAATGGAAGAGGATATAGATGAAGATGAAATGGGAGATACAATACTGCATGAAGAATTTGACAGAGCACTGAAAGACCTAAGTTGAAACAAGGCTCCAGGAGTAGACAAAATTCCATTAGAACTACTGACAGCCTTGGGAGAGCCAGGCATGACAAAACTCTACCATCTGGTGAGCAAGATGTATGAGATAGGTGAAATACCCTCAGACTTCAAGAAGAATACAGTAATTCCAATTCCAAAGAAAGGAGGTGTTGACAAGTATGAAAATTGCCGAATTCTCAGTTTAATAAATCAAGGTTGCAAAATAATAACATGCGAATGGAAAAACTGGTAGAATCCAACCTCGGGGGAAGATCAGTTTGGATTCCGTATAAATATTGGAACATGTGAGGCAATACTGAGCCTCCGACTTATCTTAGAAAATATATTAAGGAAAGGCAAACCTATGTTTCTAGAATTTGTAGACTTAGAGAAAGCTTTTGGTAGTGTTGGGTGGAATACTCTCTCTCTCAGATTCTGAAGGAGCGAAAGGCTATTTACAATTTGTACAGAAAGCAGATGGCAGTCATAAGAGTCGAGGGGCATTAAAGGGATGCATAGGTTGAGAAGGGACTGAGACAGGGCCGTAGCCTATTCCCTATGTTATTCAATCTGTGTATTGAGCAAGCAGTAAAGGAAACAAAAGAAAAATTTGGAGTAGGGATTAAAGTCCATGGAGGAGAAATAAAAACTTAAAGGACCTGGAAGAGCAGCTGAATGGAATGGACAGTGTCTTGAAAGGAGGATATAAGATGAACATCAACAAAAGCAAAATGAAGATAATGGAATGTAGTCGAATTAAATCAGCTGATTCTGAGGGAATTAGATTAGGAAATAAGACACTTGAAGCAGTCAATGAATTTTGCTATTTGGGAGGCAAAATAACTGATGGTGCTCGAAGTAGATAGGATATAAAATGTACACTGGTTATGGCAAGGAAAGCCTTTTTGAAGAAGAGAAGTTTGATAACATCGAGTATAGATATAATTGTCAGGAAGTCCTTTCTGAAAGTATTTGTATGGAAAGTAGCTATGCATGGAGGCTAAACAAGATCGATAAATTGTTTAGACAAGAAGAGAACAGAAGCTTGTGAAATGTGGTGCTCCAGAAGAATGCTTGTACATGGGTAGATTGTGTAACTAATGAGGTGGTACTGAATAGAATTGGGAAGAAAAGGAATTTGTGACACAACTTGACAAAAAGAAGGGACCAGTTGGTAGGACACATTCTAAGGCATCAGCGGATCACCAATTTAGTACTGGAGAGAAGCGTGGAGGGTAAAAATCATAGAGGGTGACCAAGAGATGAATACACTAAGCAGATTCAGAAGGATGTAAGTTGCAACAGTTATTGGGAATGAAGAGTCTTGTACAGGGTAGAGTAGCACGGAGAGCTGCATCAAACCAGTCTCTGGACTGAAGACCATAACAGCAACATGTTATAAGAGAATGGTAATATCCATAGTATGATACTTTCATTGTGTCTATATTTCCGCTCTTGGAGAGAATGTGTAGGGAACAAATTGATGAGCTGACAAGAGAATGGTCCAATAAGACATGTTGAAACCTACCCTGAAATTTTTTACACAGGAAGAAGACAATGAAAGAAATGCACTGCCACAATTTCAGATGCTATGATGCACTGCAAGTATTTTGTAAAATATGTTAAAGTTACACATTTTTGCCATGCGAAGAACACCTTATAACAGTGGTTGTATGGCCCTGCCCACCTAGCCCACATCTTGGTGAATCACTCATGCAGCACCTTGTGGTGGAATTATCTAGAGTCCACAGACACCAATTTTAAGCACCTGAAGCCTGGATTACAACAGAGTGAATGGAAGTGAATATGTGCAAATGAGCATTTGCAGAAAATTCACTAGCATTGGCTTGTATATGAGTAGAATTATTTATACTAGAGGGAATGGAAGAGAACATGAGGTAGCAAACATTGCCTATGAACGCAGTGTTATTAGTTTTTAGTTCTTCTGTGTACAGGATACAACTCTATCCTGTTAGATCCACAGTGCGAAACTTTGCTATTCATAGAGGATTATTTTGCATGGTGATCACACTGTTCTTCATGGAGTATGCAAAATGGCACAGGGAAGGAAGAATTTAAGTGTCTCAATCTGCAAGGAAGCGTGACATGTGTGGAGACTGTGCACTTTACATGGAATAGCGTCTCCATCTCTCTTTAGCACTGGTGATGTAACAGGATTGCGTCTTGCAAACTTTTTTGGAAATACCTCTTCAAAGAAGGCTGAGAACTCATTTAGGAACATATTAAATTTAGCATTAACCTCATCCACCCTGTATACCAGGCTCCAGTCCATCTGTTGGAATTTTTTTAAAGACTTCCAGTGCGTCACTAGTCACTGGTCTAATAGATTTCCAGGTGGGGCACTGGTATCGATGAGTGAGAACCCTCATTGGGAGGAGATGGGCCGGACAGTGTATGAACATCACAGGGAAAGGTCTAGAAGTAGGTGTCAGTCAACAGAGGGGCTGTCGTTGTGCACTGTCATTCAATGGGAGCAGCTATCTGGTTCAGTTAGTTCAATTGAAACCCTGTTTGGTTTGGCATTAAATAAGAGCCTAATTGTGTAAGTGTCTCTTTCTATGAGTGGAAAGGGGCCAGTGTAAGGTGACTGCAAGGGTGCTCTAACAACATCTGTGTGGAACATGACAATGAACGAAGTCTTTGTGGATGAAAATGGTTGGTTTGCATGGTGAGATGCCACTGTAGGTCAGAAATTTGAAACACAGTTCCTCATTTGTAGCACCAGTGAGCAAGATCTACAGGGTGGCCTTTTATTTACATGTAGAAAAAATCTGATGGTAAGTCTCAGGGTTTCACTGTATACCATTTCTGCTTGCTGCTGAAACATCCAGAATGGTTCTGAATACAGTTCACAGCCCAAGTAATATCAGTGACAATGCGGTCAACCAAGAAGACTTGTGACTCTTTAACATGGACTTGAGCATCCTGTACCAGCATTCACCATGCCATTGCTTGCTGGATGGTAGATGGTGCAATCATGATGACTGAACCCACATGAAGTAACTAGTTTGTTGAACAAAGATGACTCAATTTGTTGACCGTGATCTATTGTCACATCTGCTGGGCACTCAGAACTTGACATTCATGTAATCAAAAAGACTTGTGCAATTGTTTCTGCAAAAATGTCCATAATAGGTATGGCTTCAACCCAGTGGGGAGACATCTCAATAGCAATGAGAATATATTTGAATCCTTGCACCAGGAGTAGTGGCCCTACAATGTCTATTTGGACATGAGAAAAACAGCACATTGCTTCTTGAAAGGAATCAACAGGCTTTGACTGACTAACAACAATCACTCTTGGCCAAGAATGCCTGCCTGTTACTTTACGAATAGTCATGTTGGCTCCAAATGTGCAATGCTGTGAACTGTGTCAAAAACCTGTTAAGGCAATCCATTGGTAATTGTTTCAGTTGTGCTTCCATCATATGTTTTGTAAGGAACTCGTGTACCTCCTCATCTGTTTCCTATGTCATAGGTGGCTGAGTTAGATCCAAATTTATAAAGAATGCATTGATTCTTGAGAAATAGTCAGCAACCACAATGTCAGCTTTTCACACGACAGAAATTGGTAGTGGGTTGCGCAACAAATTCCAGATGGTCACTGCCAAGGAGAGAAGGAATTGTGAGGATTGTTAAATCCCAAGGATACTGGTTTACAGTTTGTAAAGAGAAACAGAGTGGCACTCCTCAGCCTGTGGTCAGAAATATCTCATTGTTTTGAAGGCTGCTAGTAGTTAGTGGTCATAGACATTCCATTTAAGCTGTGCAACAGACAACTTAACGGAAAAAAATTGAGGGGCTGCCATGATCCTTTCACCTTACTAGCAGTCTGGTTAGCATCAACCACCGCAGCCACTGGTGCTGAAGGTCGAGTGTGACCAAGAAGTATTGCCTCTTGTGAGGAACATTTGACATTGTGAAAAGCAGATAACATTTCAGGTTCCACAAGGCAGAGTGCTGTCCTGAAGTGATGCCAGAAAGCACTGCTGTAAGCAATGCCTACACCGCCGCTGCGCATGGCAGCTGCAGAAATTACCCATGCCTAAGAAATGGCACAACTGCTGATATTTTTCTAGAAGGGGAACTGATTGTAGTCAGTCCACTTTAAATTGTACGGGCTTAATACCTTCAGGAGTCACCTGAAGTCCCAAAAAGTCCACTGTCTGTTTGCGAAGCACACCCTTGGCACTGTTTATCTTCAATCCACAATTGGAAAGTCTTTCACAAATAGTCTGTAGGTAAATTTTGTTCTCAGTAGCAGATGCAGAAAAAAATCAACATGTTGTACACAATGAAGTACACAATGAAGAAATTCATGCTACAGAGGACCTCATCAACAAAATCTTGTCATATTTGTGCAGCATTCTTAAGGCCAAAAGCCATCTGTACAATATTCAAAGAAGCCAATAGATGTGATTGCTGCTGTCTTTTGTACATCCTCTGGTGTTACTGGAATTTGATGATAGGCCTTTTGGAAGTCAATAACATTAAATACACGGCCAAAATTATAATAAATAAATAATAGTACACCTAGAAAGATTTCATCGATTTTGATCGAATAATGGTATATGGGGAATAGTATATGTACTGATACTGGTTTCAATGTCATAGTATAGTGGCAGAGTACTATCTGTGCCTGTTGTTGAATAGGGAATGCTCACAGCCAGAGGGCTCTGTCTGGTACAAACGTGTGAAACAAGCAGGCAGCCATGCCATGGAGATGCATTCATGCTCCCCACAGCCACTGAGCAAGTTTGAAAGAGGTCAGATTGTTGGCTTTTGAGTGGTTGGATGGTCCTTTCAGAGAATTACCATACAAGCTGGACATACTGCATCAGTTGTGCAATGATGTGGGTAGCAGTGGTAACATGAACATTTTCAAGCTCATAGAAAAAGTTCTGGACGTCCACAATTCACAGGTGCCCACCAGGATCACCACCGTATTGTAAGGGCAGATCATACAGATATCACAGCACAGATAAGAGGGCTTGTGAGCCCAGATGTATCAACATGAACTTTTGCGATCCAGCTATTAACAGTGGGACTATGGGCATGCACACCTCTAGCACATCTCAACTAGTGCTGCCAGAGGATCACTTGGAAGATGTAATGGCATGTCATGGTCATCAGCAATGAAAGCAGATTTTGCCTGAATGGAAGTGATGGTCATTTGCAGTTATGGCGTAGACTTGGTGAGCTGTGTCTCACAGAGTGCATTCATTCAAGACACACTGGCACCACCCAGTCCATATTGTCTGGGACATGATAAAACATAGGTCTCGTTCATGTTTGGTATGTCTGGAGCAAATGCTAACCTGTGCCCAGTATGTGGAGAACACTTTTAGACCCATTTCTTTGCTGTTCTTGCAGCAGGAATGTGATGTGTTGTTCCAACAGGATAATCCTCACCCACACACTGCCCGTGAAACTCAACATGCTCTGTAAGATATGTAGCAACTTCCCTGGCCAGCATGATCTCCAGTTGAGCATGTGTGGGATATGACGGTATGAGAAGTGACTCAACAACCAACCACTCGTACAAAGCTACATGAACAGGTTGAGCAGGCGTGGCATAACGTATCCCAGGACAGTATTTGCCATCTGTATGATTGACCAGATGCCAGAATCAGCACCTGCATTGCTGCCCATGGACATTACATCACATACTAATACGGGTGTTTCAGCATGGGTTGATACCTGGTACCTCAGAACCATTTGTGCTATTGATCTGTATTACATTTCCTGTACTCCATATGCTCTCTAAAAGCAATAAAACTTAAGTGAATTGGAAACCCGTAAAACAGAGTACTGATCTTTTTCCAGTAGTGTATTTGGGGGGCCTGAATGGCCGTAAAATCAAGTAAGTGGAGGACTGGATAGCAATACTGTGTCGTGCATAGTCTCCACATGGATGCCTTTAGCCATCTTTCTTTTAAACAAGATGTAGGACAGATGCCTGAGGGCTGTCAGAATATCTGATAACCCTCATTGCCAGCAATTCTCCAAACTTTTCCTTTGCAGCAGCATACTTATCAGGAGCCAATCAACAGGCCTTTTATTCAATTGGCACCCCTGGCGCAGTGGAAATATGGTGTGTAGTGTTATGTCATGCTTGAAACAGTGGTGGGGGCTGGCTTTCTGCTGTGTCCATGGTTGTACCTGGAGTGACATCATCCCTGAGTTGATGTAGGTCCTCTTCAGCTGTAGCAAGTGCTGTGGCACTGCCTGAAGTGTGGGTGTGCAGAGCCTCATTATCTTCAAGTAAATGCATCTTCTGTTCTTCCACCATTGTAACTTTTGAAATTTAATCACTAATGCTGGACAACAGGGTAAGGAGTTCCTTTGACAATGGTATTTTTGGGCCTACTGCTCAACATGCTGAAGGCCACTGGAGGTGTGATTGCTGCTGATAAAAAAGCATCTTGTACAGTTATCACAAGACCATGTACAGTGCCAGTGTTCCTGTGAAGTGTAGCATTCTGTATGGACACAGTTAAGTTGTAACAATGGAGAAAATCCAAAATAAGTATGGACTCTGCAACATCAGAGATTAGGAAAGTCCATTGAAAACCCTAAATTCACAACTGCACCAAATTTAATTAGTTAGTTGTGCCATAGATTATCTGAACAATTCTTTTATCAAAAAGAGTCAGTTTACAGGATTTATATACATGATTAGTGTTAACATTGTCCGCCCCCGGTAGCTGAGTGGTCAGTGCAACAGAATGTCAATCCAAAGGGCCCAGGTTCGACTCCCGGCTGGGTCTGAGGTTTTCTCCGCTCAGGGACTGGGTGTTGTGTTGTCCTAATCATCATCATTTCATCCCCATCGAGGCGCAAGTTGCCTAAGTGGCGTCAAATCGAAAGACTTGCACCAGGCGAATGGTCTACCCAATGGGAGGCCCTCGTCACACGAAATTCGTTCAGTGTTAACATTAACGAATACATTATCATTTTATTCCTACTCATGTAACTGCACTTAAAACAAATGTCCTTTTTTTCTTTCCTTTTTTTTACCTGGCTACCAGTTTTTAAATACAAATTTGTCAGTGACAGAAGGAGTTGTCCAGGAGAAATCGTTTTACATTAGATTTAAAACTTGCTTCGGTAACTGTCAGACATTTCATGTTATTGAGCAAATGATCAAAAATTTTTATTGCTGCATTCTGAACTCTCCTCTATGGCTCTCACAGTTTTAACAGCGGGTAATAAAGATCATTTTTCCCTCTAGTTTTGTAGGTATGTGCACCACTGTTCCTCTCAAATTGTGATGGATTATTTATGATGAATTTCATTAACAAAAATATGTATTGAGACAGTGGAGTTGAAATACCTTGCTCCTTGGAGAGGTAACTCACATGACATCTGTGGGTGAACATCACATATTATTCTTACTGCTCAGTTTTGTGCAGTCAGTCTTCCTTTTTAAGTGATACATTACCCCAGAAAATTATTCCATACAACATTATCAAGGAGGATGAATGTTTGTTTCCAAGATTAGCAATTATATGAAGAATAAAAAGAGCTGAAGTTAATTGTTTGAGTAGCTCCATAATATGCTTCTTCCAGTCCACATTTACATCTATATGTACACCCAAAAATTTGGAGCATTCTATCCTACTTACTGACACCTGCTCATGTGTTATATCAATCATTGGTATGACTATTTGTTGCACAGAACTGAATGTAGTGTTCTTTTTTTTCCAGCGACAGCCACCTTCAAGAGAAGCTCTTAATAATTCTTTGGAAAATATCATTTAGTAACTCTTCTGTTGCTTTCTCTCTATCAAGATTACAACGACACTAGTATGGTTTGCAAAAATTATCAATTTTACCTGTTGAATGTTAAGTGGGAGGTCATTCACATAGATACGGAATAAAAGTAGACCCAAAATTGAACCCTGTGGTACTCCCTTTGTGATTAATTACAATTGAAAGCCTTGGAGAGATCACAGAAAATACAAACTGGCAGATACATTACTATTTAAGGCTTGTACTATTCACTGAGTGAATGTATAAATAACATTCTCAGTTGAGCAACCTTTCTGGAATCCAAACTGTGATACACTAAGAAAATTGTGCTGTTTCTCTTAAGTCCATTACTTTTTCGAATAATGTGGAACAATTTGTCAGTAAGGAAACTGGACACAATTGTTTGAGTCTGTCTTTCTTATGGAGTGGTTTAATAATAGCATATTTTAACCTAAGTGGAAAAATCCCCTGTGCCAGTGATGCATTGCATATACCACTAGGGACATTACTTATTAAGCTATACGAACTTTTCAGAACCCCGTTTGAAATTCCATGATGTTGAAGCTACTTCTAGTTTCTTAAAGTTTAGTGGAATGACATTTTTAATATCTTCTCTTGCTTCTTCATGTGCACCATTTAATAATGTTTTTGCTGCTATGTATAGAAACTGACTGTTAAAAGCAATTGCAACTTGTGAATTATCAGGCACACCAGTCATTTGGTTTAATTGTTATGGAATCTTGTACACTGACTGACTGTTGTCTCCTGTTTGATAATTTTCCATGTAGTTTTAATCTTGCTATCTGTATTTATTTCTGTCAGGACATGCATATTTCTGGATATTTTAATGACTTTCCTTAAAATCCTATAGTATTTTTTGAAGTATGCAAGTAATGTCGGATCTTGAGTTACTTGGCCTTTACATAAATTTCCCTCTTTCTCTTAGATGAGATTTTAATTCCCTTAGTAATCCACCACTTACTTTTTTCTTTTTTTAAACAGATCTTCAGGATAATTTTTTTGCAAAGCAACTTTCAAATATTGATACAAGTTTACTATTGAATAATTGAATTTCACATTAGCATCCCTTTATACATATACCTCATCCCATACTGTCCTTTTTAGCTTACTCTTAGAACATTGAATTTTGTTCTCATTAATAAACCTCACTGCTTTGTATGAACCTGTCTCCATGTTGTACAAAGCCATAATATTTAATTGTGCATCCTGATTGCATAGTCCATTAGCAATTGGGTAGACATTAATTGTTTCAGCCTGAGCAATGTCTGTAAAAATTTTATCAGTTAGTGTCTACTATTTCACGGCACAAGAGTTGGAAAACTGACTACTTGAAATAATATTGAAACACCCAAATAATAATTCTAGTTCATATTTCCTGTCTGTATATTTTAAGAAATCTAAACTGAAATTTCCACAAACTACTAACTGCTCCTTCCTGTCTGACAAGTAGCTCAATAATGCTTCTGGATTTCTCATAGATACCTGGAAGTTTCCTAGAGGGGATCTGTAGACCATTGCAACTGTCAGAGAAGTATTCTACAATGACAACACACAAGCACGTGCTTCTATGTTCTAATCAACACAAAAACTATTTGTTTCAATATTTTTGACTTTGTGTCCAACTTCTACAAATGTTGCAACTCCCCCTTTTTCCACGCTAGGTCCACACAAGTCTATAATCCCTCGTATTTAACTTCTCCATCTTCTAGGCATACAATAAGCTCATCTGTAACAGTATTAAACCTTTTAATGTTATGATGAAACAAATTAATTTCATTTTACATGTATTATGACCTGCTCTAACTTCTTTCGATACTCTCTGCCTGTAACCTGACTCCAGCCTGAGAAATGTGCCACTTTGTTTCCAATAATCACAGGTATTTTGACTTGTGTGCTTGTGGCCTTCCTTACACTTTCTGCCAGGTGCTCAGCCAGTCTTTCCTTCCTCCTTCTACTCAGGTGCAGGCCATGATAAGTGTATCGCCATCTCCTAATCACAGGAACAGGCACAGCACAGATATGAAGACTTTGTTTCAGTCAAAGGCAACTCACTCAGCTCTTTGTTCACATAGCTAATAGTCGTGTTAACCCACGGTTGGTCATGTCACTGCAGAACTTCAATTAACCCAGTCCAAGTGTGTGCTGTTGCTGCTCTTATTTTCTCTAGATCATCTTTAGAGCTATATTCTAAGTTGTTAGTCATGCTGTTTCTTGCTCCTCCTACAGTAAGTACCTTATCCTCGCCATCAAAATCTCCACACAAGGTCCCTATCTTTTCTGTAAGATTGGTGCTGGGTTTCATGATGCTTGTGACCTGGTGTTTGACACTTAACTTTTTCTGTAGCAACTGGCATACACCTCTCCCGTGACCATTCCCTTGTAGCAAGATTCTTTTCTTTCTACTTTACTTTCCCACCAACCTAGCCCTAAAGTCGTTACTAAAAGTTTGCTGCACCCTATTAAGCTCAAACACTGGAGAGGTCAAACATAGTGACCCTCTAATTATTCACTGCTGTGAGCCATGGTTTTACAGATGAATCGTTTTTTGATGTTTCTGGGAGGAAACTGACATCTGAGCCTGGTTTTTTGATGTTTCTGGGAGGAAACTGACATCTGAGCCTGTATCAATTAAATAAACCACCTCGTTGCACATGTCTGTGACACACAACTGATATGACATAGGAACACTGTGAAGAATAGTGCCCTTCATAAGTGTTTGAGAAAAAGATTGCCACTATGAGGAAGTATGTTACAATAATGTAGTGGAGATAGATTGCATTTGCATGCCAGTTGTCTGGAGCATGAAGGATACCAACACAGTTTTGTATGATGGCTGATTTTGCCTTACGCACCGAGTCATCTGGCTGGTTCAATGCTGGTGGGAGTTGTAGAAGCTCTTCAAAGTTTCCATTGGAAAATGTCAAAGCTGCATCATACATTACGTTGACATGGCGTAAAGCCACAATTTCACTTGATGATGGCCCAAGGCTGAAATTGCAGTAGTGTAATAAAAACTTATAACAGTCACTGGCACAAAGATTATGTCCTTCAAAAAAATTTTTATGACTGTGAATCCCAGCTACAACAAGTGTATATAGTGCACTCACCTGGTCTGCAAGTGGAAGCTGCTGCTTCCTTGTGGCAGTGTTCATGATCATACCCATGATGCTGAGGTGTCCAGTTTGTGGGGCCCCACTTATGTCATTGTGTGACAGAATATGTAAAGTTGATCTGTGATCAGTAATTGCAAGTCAAAGGTGAGGCATTACTGGAAATCACTGTGCTTTTCACTGTGAAAGGTAACTGGCCCATTCAAATCGGTATGTGCGTGGCATGAGAAACCTTGGTCAGGCAACCAGTGATCGCAGGTGATGCCAAAAAATGGAAAGGGCCTTATCATCAATAGTTCCACCTTGCAGCACTTGCTGAATGTGGATGTCTATAGGTACGCACACTCGTTGGAGCACACTGCTCTTGATGTGTGTATATTTGTTGTGCACAACATCCACAGGCTTCAAAGGAAAATTCAAGGAGCCAGAACCAAAGATCAGGCTGTTGTGGTGCAACAAATTTACTATGCAGTGACAGAGGCATGATGCAGTTTGGTGGCGAAATATTCACAAGCTGCACAACATGTGAACTGCCCGGTACTTTGCCAAAAGTTAACACTGGTTCTAGAATAGTCTGAAGGTCTTCTGAAACAGTTGATAAGGTTTTTGGAGGTGTGGAGTCCAAGTTAGTACATGAAGTGATCCCACTCTTGATTTGCTTACTGGCTGCCATGTTCGGGGTCACCACTTGTAGGTACTAAGATCCACAATTTAATAAATGCGGTATATGTATTATACACTTTTTTAATATAACTAACACAAAAACAAAGAACAAAACACTCAGAAAAAAACCTTCAAATATGTTAAACAAAGTCATTAAACAAAACTGAAGACACTGCTAGATCATCATTCACATAAGCAAAAAGATAGCCCCCACTTTCAATTACATGTTTATCTATGTTAGTGCTCAAAATAAAATTATTTAAATATTTTCTAAAACAACTGTAACTTCAGGAGTGATATTCATTTTCTTTCACAAATTCATAGGTCATATAAAAAGATTTCTCTACTAGGTACTCTTTGAGAATTCTAGAAGCTGTTTATGAAGACATTTGATATGTGATAGGAGTGCATTAAACAGCTTAATGCTGGTGTAATAAACTCATTTTTCACCCAGATCAAGATTTTTACCGTTTTTGGTTCTTGTGTTGTAGTCATGATGTTTGCTACTGTCTTTGTAAATAGAAAAGTTATCACAGACAAAGGTCAACAAGGAAAAAATATACTGTGAGGACGTGGTAAGGATCCCCATCTATCGAAACACTGCCTATGATGGACATCACTCATTCATTATTCTGATTGCTTTCTGAAATTAATGAATGAAACTAGACAAAATAGGAAATATCTACTTCAGCCACTGAAGAAATAACCCATAGCACAAATACGACCAATTTGCATATTTTAAAAAGATGAAGGATGTGAGTTGGCCAATTACATTTGCTGTCTACTTAAGCACCTAGGAATTTTATATCCTCAACTTTTTGTACTGTTTGATTTCTACACTTTATGTTAATTTCTTCAAGATTTCTTTGTGGTGTATGGAACCTCATGTAATAGGTTTTATCAACATTGGTTAAGGGATCATTTGAAGAGAACAATTTTAAGATTTCAGTTAAAACTTTGTTCTAGGTTTTTATGACAAAAAGGGTAAATTTACTTTTTGAATCAGAACAAAAAAAAGGAGTTAGTTCATGAAAATAAGAAATAGCAGTATACGTAAAACAAGCCAGTTTGCACACCATAACTTAAGGCGGCCCACTCAGATGACATGAGTTCTCAAGATGAGCCATTCAGTACTTGTTCCTTTGGGCAGGATTGAAGTCGCAAACAAACTTACCACCTAAAACATAATATTAGTCTTTTTCAAAAGGATTTGGTGGTTTACACAACCAGAAGTTTTTGAGAAATCACAAAAAATACCCAGTGGAAACATTTCTTTTAATGGCCTTCAAAACTTGACTGTGAAAAGAGAATATTGCTTGGTCAGTACAAAGACCAGCATAAAACCCAAAATGGCTTTACTTCAAAATATATTTGCTGACTGCAAATTCCTCAACATCAGCTGTTTTATGTATATATACACTCTGTTGTCAGGTAACTTTCCACAATGAACACCTGCTGCTCCACTGTGAGTACCATCGTCCCCTTTGCGCTGCCCCACTCCCACTGACACAGCCTGCACTACGCTCTGAACTGGTTTGGATCACATGGTGTGCATGTCACGTGATGTGGTTATAAGCATACATTCCCATCCAATCGTATCTGCTCATCCAGGCCAATTTTATTTGCCCCTCCCTGTACTACCTGTTATAGTGCATTTAAAATTAGTTGCAACTTTTGACATTTCTCTCACCGTAGAGGACACGATGCCATTGACGAGGTAACACCAATGGCAAGCCAGCTTTCCCTGCCATACCGCCAGCAGTTCGATTCATTAGGCGGCCCTGTTGCCACATTGTGGATAAATAGTAACATGTGGTGTCATGCATTAGAGGCACCTAAGTCCATCAGCTCTCGCTGAAAGTGATGTTTTCTGGTGTTGAATTGTTCTACAGTCATCAGGGTATTGCGAATGAGTGTTTCGGTGTTGGAGTTGCATTAATAACAACAGTGCAGCACACATGAACACGATATTCGCAGTTAAAGGGGTTCTCCAAGGACATGTTCACCAGCTGTAAATATAATATTCTGTTGCAAAATATTCCTCCCAATTCGACAATTGATGGTTGTAATGGATAAAGCTTTAACAATGCAGCAGAGGAATATGGCTATTTTTCTCTGGGTACAAAGAAATGTTCAACTGGATAAAATTGAACCTAGCTTGTGTAAGGTGAAGTTAATGGAACTTGTAGTGCTGTACAAGCTAAAAACTCCACGTTACCAGGCCATCAAAATGGCTAACGCTAAAGAGTAGAGTTTAATCAGGCTTCCTCCGTATCATCTCTTTTAAATCCAACTGAGAATATATGGGCCTAGGCGAAAATTAATGTGGCAAAAAACAACAAGAAATTTAAACTCAGTGAGGTCAAAATGCTGACAAAAGAAGTCATTGCAAATGTTATATCACAGGACTGGTTTCAAGTTGTCAGCCATACCAAGAATGTAGTTAAGGAGACATGGATTCATAAAAGGACTGTGTCACATGTTAAGTGACACACTATATCTCTTGTTGCTGTGTTAACATCGCTTCTTTTGCCTAAATACAGCAGAGTTTACAGGTATTTTTCTCACTAACATTATAATGCAGTTGAAATTGTGGCAGAATCCTAAAACAGCATATTTCTAAACTAGCAACTGAGAGCAGGACATATCAATAGTTGTGAGGAAATGCTTTTCAGTATAAACATGCAGCTTCTTCACTTACATTTTTGCAAAACCCACAGCAATTGTCTTTTCACAGGCTATTGATGCTCCTTCAAAATTACATTACTTCATTAAACAAAAATCTGCTGTTGCTTGAATATTGCGGTAGATATGGAAGTTTCACATACAGATCACATGGCAAAATACTCTTCTCTTTGTGTACTGTCATTTGCCAAAATCTTGTTTCGATATCTCAGACCGTTTGTGAGATACGAGGAACTAATGAAGGTCTCATTTTGGCTCTTTTGCTGGCAAGTGCTTTCATGATGGAGCCCTTTACATACATTCCATTTTCTCAACACTGGAGACAGATAGTGATATCCTTCGAGTTTTAAACACCAATTTAATTTGTTACCTAAATTTCGTATGCCGCAACACACAACTTAACATGCATCAAATGCAAATTCATAGCAACCCTATTTTACATTGAAAGTTTTAAGAATTTCTTGCAGTAATTTAGCTAATACCGATATATTACAAAAAAATGACCATTAACGAAATAACAGGTATAGTTTCTTTAAAATTGATTGAAAAAGACTGCAGATTGGCCAGCTTGCACAGCTGACAGGTTACGTGCTGAGCAGGCCTGGCATTATAGTCAAATGCTGACGCGTTCAGCACACACTGGCAACTATGCTTTCTTCGACTAGCTCTGCACTGAACTGTCAAAAGTCACAACTAATTTTAAACACACTATAGTGCCATAAGAAAATTTGTGCCAGACCAGGGCACCAACTTAAATTTCCCACTTATCATGAGTGGTCACCTTGACCACTTCGGCTATCTATGCACTCTCCCCTGACCAACCCAAACTTCCACATGTGATACTGTTTGAAATGGATTTCAGGAGAGGGTGGAGACAGAATAACAATAATGCTGCAGGAACCACAGGTATTTCTGAGACCACATAGAAAAAGAAGAACCCCAATGAACATATTTGTTGCATGAAGCAATAAAGGTTTACACAAAAATCTCTGATCCTTGCATGTAATTAAAGGTTTGCTCTTAGATGGTTCACTTGAACAGAAATAGATACATGACAAGTAGGGATCATACATGAAGACATCCAGACCATAATTTTTCTCAGATGAATGATATTACACTTGAAGGGCTTGCAAGATCAAGGGAGAGAAATCACAGGTAGTTTTTCGACAAAATACTGATATTTACTTTTTATGTAAGTCCAGTTCTAAACATGGTAAAAGCTATTTTATTATGACACAAACAGAGTACTATATACTTGGTTCTAAAGGAAAACTGTGTTCTGCAAAACACTGATTCACATTATATAGAGGACGTTTCAGGACAAATCGTAAATATTTTAGTAGGCAGTAGTATAGACTAATTCATATTAAACATTCCTTATAACATTATCTGAATTTTTTGTCAGTGCTTCACAGAGTATGATAACAACATTAAACAGGAAACAATTTCCTAATTTTCAACACAGTTATAATTATTTGGTTGTGAAGCAGCTTTTGGATTTTTAGGCTATCATCTGGTGACAAGTGAACGTCACAATTTAAGCAGATATTACTTCTACAGAAGATAAAAACAAACAAAAATGATGACATATAGAATGTTTGCAACTGGAAGTGTTACATTTTTATGTCACAGTGAAATAGTTACATTTAACAAGTTAAAAATATAGTGGAATTTACAATTTGTTGTCTGCTAATTGCATGTTGATGAATTATCCCATTAATACTGTTTACTGATGAAGCTATTTTCACTCATGATGGTACCACTAAAACACATCACTTGTCTGATTACAACCCACAGGCCTCTATGGAGGAACATTTTCAATAGTGCTTCTCTGTAAATGTATGGTGTGGTATGGTAGACAATCAGTTGATCGGACCAGCTGTGTAACTGCATTGTCTTCCAGGGCCCCATAATGTACACTTTCCTAAAACCACCATCATGATCCAACACTGCTGGAATAGTTTCACTGGAAAAAAGGAAGGGTATGTTCTTCCATGCTGACAGGGCTCCTACATATTCTTGTCGTCAGGTGACATCTTATCTAAACCTAGAATTTCCCAGAAGATGGGCTGGCAGATATGGTCATGGTTCATGGCCACCAAGACCTCGCATCTTATCCCTCTGCATTTTTGTCTGTGGGGTTGGCCTAAAGGCAAAGTCTACAAAGAAAAAATAAACATCAGAGACAATTTTACTGTTGTGATTATGAGTAGTGCTGCCCTCATAAGAAAATGCCAATGTGTCCTCAGATGAGCTACTCATGGTGTTGTCAAGCAAACTCAAAAGTGCACTGAAGCCAAATGTAAAATTTATGAAAGTCAACTTTGAACTCAATAATTTGTTTTGCTAAATACCTTCTGTGAGAAACTGTTTAGGTTACATTCTAACAGCTGTATCTCTGTCACCAATAAAAATTGGACACCTGTTATAGTATGTTTTAATTAAATTACTCTTAACTACCACCTCTCGAAATATTTACTGTTCCTCCTGAAACACCTTCTGTATTTTTATGCATATAAAGCAAAAGTAACATTAAACTATATTTCAAACTCATAAGTTTTCTAAGAATCAATTGTCTTTTATCTGTTATATGACATAGAATAGCCAGTGACATACTATTCCTCATTACTACTTCTGTCATCTTACTGCCCATCTTTCTTCCTATTCAAGATTAATTCAGGTAACGAAATCTACTGTCAGAAAACAAAATCAACTGCTGTTCCTCCTTACAGCTGCTTAGAGTTAACGAATTTGGTCTGTGGTTGTTTCCTCCATTTTCATTTAGAAAACTAATTCCCCAAATGAGGGCGCCACGAGAATTGTTACATTTACTATTCTGTACGTTTCTGTATCGTCATAAACTCAAAGAATGAGAAGAACTGAATTTCAGCATTACTTTACATTATTGCATATTTTTCTTGATCTTTCACTTGTGTATATTTTGTTCTAGATTCATGTAATTAAGACAGTAATTATATACACCTTAGAAATAAAGAAGACCACTCACTAAAAAGCAGAAGCATTGCCTTGTTGTTAAGCACATACATAAAAAACTAGCTTTCAGAGCAATCCTTTCTTGAGCTACAAACACACACACACATATACACATACACACACGTCTAAGCCCTCTACATGGTATCTGTTGGATGTACAACGCCAGTGTTGCACTTTGGCACGAACACTGGGTTATGGTGGAGAGGGTAGCGGGACAGAGGGGCAGGAGCCAGGGAGAGGGATTGGTGGTGAGTAGAGTTTACCACCTAGGAATGTGGGAGGGAGAGGTGGCATCTAACACAATGTTGTCTGAATCGGTAGCGAGCAGAACATGTTGAGGGTGACACGAGGATGTGAATTGGCAGGGGGTAAGAAAATACAGGAATTGGAAACTGTTGGGTGGAGAGTGTGGGGACAGTAGGTTACTGGAAATTTGAGGCCAGGACTACTACAGGAGAGAAGTATGTCATTGAAATTGAGCATGTAATGCCCAGCTGCATGTTGTGCCACTGGGACAACAGTTTGATGGTCACCATTCATCCTGGTGGACAGCAGGTTGGTGGTCATACTGACATACAAAGCTGTGCAACATTTGCAGCAGAGTTGGTATATGACATGGCCATTTTCATAGGTAGCCAGCCTCTGAAGGGGGAGGGTAGGTCTGTGATTGAGATAGAGTAGGTAGTGCTGTGTGGGTTGATTGTGCAGGTCTTGCAGCTTGTTCTTCCACAGAGATATGATCCCTGTGGCAGGAGTTTGCGAGTGGAAATGGTGCAAGGACAGATTAGGATGCTGTGTAAGTTGGGTGAATGGCAGTACACCACTTTACGGTGAGTGGAAAGGATGTTACTTAGGATGTCCCTCATTTTCAGGCATGATGATAAATAATAAAAGCCATGATGAAGGTTATGGTTTAGTTGTTCCAGTCCAGGGTGATACTGGATGACGTAGCTGATTCTTAGGGGTGGTGAGAGGACTGCGGGTGTGTGAGGATATGGCATGGGAAATTGTATGTGGACTAGATTAGGGGGTAGTGTCTGTCTGTGATTACCTTCATGGGACATCCAGCATACTTGGCAATGGAATTCTCGTCACTGCAAATATGTTATCCTTGGATGGCCAGGCCGTACAGGAGGGATGGCAACTGTTGAAATGCAGGTACTGTCTGGGATTAGTGGATTTAATGTGGACAGAGGTGAGCATTAAGCTATCAGACAGGTGGAGGTCAATGTCCAGGAAGTTGGTACATTAGGTTGAGGAGGACAAGGTGAAGTGGATGGGAAAGATGCTGAAGTTATGAAGGAATGGGTATAGGGTGTCTTGGCTCTGAATCTAGATCATGAAGATATTATCAATAAAACTGAAACAGGCTGGGGGTGGGAGTTTTGGGAGGCTATGAAGGTTTCCCTTACATGGCCTATAAGCAGACTGGCACAGGAGAGTGCCTTGTGGGAGCCCATGACTGCTGCAGGTTTGTTTGTGTAGATTCCCTTCAAAGGAAAACTAGTACATCAGGATCTAGTTGGTAAGTTGTATAAGGAATGGTTTAGGGATTTGGAGTCTGAAGAACATTGGTCAGGTAGTGTATGATAGCAGCAAGGCCACGGAGTATGTTGGTGTACAGGGAGGTGGCATCAACAGCGATGACTGGGGACCCAGGGCGTAAAGGGATGGGGATGTTGGAGAGTCAGTGAGGAAGTGGTCAGTATCTTTGATGTGGGTGACAAGGTTTCAGGCAACTGGTTGGAGCACAGTAACGAGCACCCACATGGCAACCTCCAGTGCAGATTCATTGACGATATCTTTAAGATCTGGACTCAGGGCCAAGACACCCTATTCTCATTCCTTCACAACCTCAACACCATCTCTCCCATCTGCTTCACCTTATCCTCCTAAACTCAAAGTGTCACCTTCCTGGACATTTCTCCACCCCTCTGTCCACATTAAAACCACCATCAATAGCACCTTCATTCCGAAAGCTGGCATCCATTCCACACCAAAAAATCCTTCCCATACAGCCTGGCCATATATGGACAATTTACCTGTAGTGATGAGAACTCCCTTGCCAAATATGCTGGAGGTCTCATGAAGGCCTTCATTGACAGAACTACAGAGCTTGTCTGCAAACAAATTTCCCATGCCATTTTCTCCCTCCACCACCCCCAAGAATCAGCTACAAAGATCACCCTTCTTGTCATCCAATATGGACTGGAACAGGTGAACCATATCCTTCATCAAGGCTTTGATTATCTATCATGTCCTGAAGTGAGGACATCCTATCTAAGATCCTTCCCACTCGTTGTAAAGTGATGTTTGTCACCAACCCAATCTATGCAACATCCTAATCCATCCTTATGCCACTCCCATTACCAACCCCTTGCCACAGGGATCATATCCCTGTGGAAGAGCAAGTTCCCAAACCTGCCCAATCAACCCACACAGCATTTCCTACTCCACTTCTATCACAGGCTTAGCCTACCCTGTCAGGCTGGGTCACCCGTGAAAATGGCCATGTCATATACAAATTCTGCTGCAAACACTGCACAGCTTTATATGTCAGTACGACTACAAACCAGCTGTCCACCAGGAGAAATGACCATTACCAAACTGTTGCCAAGAACAAAGTTGCACAACATGCAACTCAGCACAACATGCTCAATTTCAATGGCTGCCTCAGAAACTAGGCCATCTGGATCCTTGCTTTCACCACCAGCTTCATTGGACTGCACAGATGGTAGTTATCTTCACAACACATGCTTTGCTCCTGTAGTCACCCTGGTCTCAATCTCCAATAACCCAACAGTTTCCCCTTCCTCTATCCTGTTACCCCCGCCAATTCACATCCCCATGTCACACTCAACATGTGTTGTTCCACACAGACTCTGGTAACAGAGCATTACATGCTTAGCCCACGCACCTGCCAACCCACATTCCTACCTGGTAAACTGGCTGCCTCCGTTTGAGTCACTAGCTACTCACCCCCCAACTTCTCTCCCTGCCTCATACCTCTCCTCACCTCTCCCCACTCCTACTGACACAACCCCCCCCCCCCCCCCCCCAAACTAGTCCACCAGCCGAAATCCAACACTAGTATTGTACATCCAACTGTCATTATGTATGGGCACAGGTGTGTGTGGATGTGTGTTTGTGTCTGTCTATTTGTACTGTAACTAAAAAAACAATTACTGTGAAATCTGTTGTTCACTCCGTGCCTCTGCTTTTTGGATAGTGGTGGCCCTGACTCCTAAACTTTTTACATTCTACCAGAATTTTCCTACATATAAACAAAGAATTAATTATAAATATTCATGACTTTGGAGCAATATTACTAGTTACAAGACTGATAATAAAGTGTTGACAATGTTTGGAATGTTGTGGGTCATCTCTGATACAGTAGTTATAGTTTTGACCCATTCGCCTACAACTTTTTGAAATAAAATTTGCCTTACGATTATGATAATTTTCACTACATACTTTGTTTTTCACGTACACACAACTATTTACAGAATATTGTTAAGGATTTACAATATGACAAACATTCACACACAGTAATTTAATATATGGTACACAAAGAAGTATTTGTCCACATGAAGTATTTGCCCCCAATCGCTGCCTGACACCTTAGTGGGTTTCCTGTTTTTCTTGGTTGTTGCTTACAGATGTAGTAAGAGATGATGACATCCTTCAAGGATTGCTCTGGCACATTATACCAGAACTTAGTGGACTTCGTGCTCTTAGGTGCTGGATTCAAACAAAGTTTGCATTCAGTTTTGTTATGTAAAGAAGGTGTAAATATAGCACATTATACCCCTTGACAAATCTTCTCATTAGAGGATAAGATGATAGATGCTGATCATATATTAGGCTCCATCCATTACTTGGTTGTAATCAATAAAACAACTGTGTCCAAACTTTGTACTTCCAGTTTTAAGCAGCTCAGCATACAATGGTCTACTATGAAGCACTGATAACAGAAGAACATCTCCCCTCCCTCCCCCAATCCCACTGCACAACTTTTTCAATGACTGGAAATCTGACAGCCAAATCACTACTTTCTCCTTTTTCTTTCCAGTATATATCTTGAGATTATGACTGCATCCGTTTCCTGGAGAATATACTTTATACACCTTTACAACAAATCTAGGTCTCTTTGGAAGACTTACAAAACTCTGACCATAAATTTCATCGATGTTGACATTTCTTCCTGGAATACACGACTTTGAAATCTACCAAGCAACTGTGAAAGACTGGCTTTACTTCCTAAGTTTTCATTGTCTGTGACATAAGGATGCAAAGTGGAAAGTGTGCCTTCAGTTCATCCACTGTTACAGGAAACTAGCTTGTGTTGTCACTGGAATCAGAAAGCAATATTTTGGATGCATAAAAGGTTGTTTCTCATGGAATTGGCTCAAAAAATGGTGTTGTCAGAAATTTATTTGATTTAAATTCTGAAGTATTTTACCCCAAACTTCAGAGAACTGTAGTTCCTGTTTCAGATATCAAAGAGCAGGTATCAATTTCAGGACAATTCACTACACTGTTCCAAATCCAATCATTTGCCTTTTAACAGTCTGCAACACATTTTATAGGCACATCAGCACACATTTCTTTTATGAGCACTATTTGTTGCATACTTTGTTTCCCCATTGTCAAGGATGATACTATTTGTCATTTCTCATCGTATCATTTACAGTCATCATTGCTTGAATCCCTAAAAAATCAGTTTCTTTCAAAAATCAGCAAATTGTCACAGCTTCTCTTTCGTATGGGCCAGAAAAGAGCTATCACTCACTAAACTCCCAAAACAATTAAACACTTCTAAGCTTGGATTGTGGGCTTAGTTTTACAAATATGCCTCCTACTGGTATGTCCACAAAACTATAACAAAAAACAGTGAACTACAGATGAAATTCATTATGTGCCCATAGCACTTGATGGCTGTACCCATCACTGTAGTGCAATAAATAAAACTGCCATGACAACTGTGGCTTTCATTGTAGGCAAATGGGTATATGCTGTTTTAAGTTATTGTTTAAGTTATGCATAAACAATCCAAGATTCCTAACATCTAATCATTTTGTGAAATCTGTATTTGTTTTCCAAAAGGATCCTGTTGGGGCCATGTTTCGAAGTCTAACCACGCTTCGGCAAGGATTTACCCTTCAGGGCATTGGGGTTCATGTAAGCAGAATTACTACACATTTTTCTGCTAATTTGCTAAGGATTACTTGTTTCTTTGCTTTCTTTAATTTGTTATAACTCGTTATGGGCTTACATATCTCCTTCTGTTGTATTTATTGCTTCTGCTTTTGGGTTTATCTTCAGTTTATCTTTATTATTATTTGGTTTTTCTGCTTTTAGGAACTGCTGTCACTGAAAGGTGCATCACCATATGTACACTGAGGCACAGCTTTTTCAATGTCTCAAACATAATCGTCTGTTTCTTTGTAAGAGTACTACTTTTTTCTACACTGGTGCTGTTGCAGACATTGTTGGAGCGTTCACGGGTGGAGCAGCACAAGGATCCTGGCTTCCGGTAACCTCTGCTCTGTTGGTTGTGGAACAGAAAACATTGCAACACTAGATGAATCTCTTTTTGTATATAAATGTGTTGCAAACTCTTTAATTTCTTTGTGTAGAAGCTTGTTTTTAAAAATAGTTTGATTGTTATATTTTTATACATGGATTGTATATCAATATAAATGGAAATATTGATGATGCTCCTCTAATTTGTAAAGAATTGATGTACTGTCACTCTGTATCGTACCTCTTCTTCTCTGGTGTAAAACATGAACATTAAATTGCATCCTCTACATTAAAGCAAATGAATTTAAATGTTGGCATTTGTTTACAGGATATTCATTTTGATGCATTCTGAAGTAGTTATAATAAAGTAGACCAAACATTTTATGTATTTTTAATGAAAGTGGTTATTGCAATTTTACTTAAAAATGGTGCTAGCTAAAGGAAGTGATTAAAGTATATTTAATATGACATAGTTTAAAAAATCTTAAGGAATTAATTTGTTTATTGATGTGATGTATAATAATTATTTTAAAATGAAAGCCAGAATTTAATAGAAACAATATTTGAAAACTATGAGGAATCAAAATCTACTGACAACTGAAAGGAGAACAGCCGGAGTAAGGGAAGTAGACACAAAGGCTAAAGAACACAGTTTAATACCTAACTTTCGGAAACTTAAACAATTTCTTCATCACGGTAAAGGGAAAAATTGGAAGATTAATATCTGGAATAGAACAGCCTGGAGAAAAACTATCATACCCTCTATGCCAGGGTACTAACAACGAGTGGCCACACCAATTTCTGCAAAGAGTCTTCTATAAACTTCTAATGTGTATTTCATTTGGAAGGTGAATCGCTTTATTCATCATAAAAAACTTCTACATATTCGAGAACATGATGGAGGAGTAACACTTCTTCTGAGACATGTGGACCTTGAGCTTCAAGAACAATTAAAATACTTACTATTGGTGACCAATACCTACCTTCAGAAGTGGAATGTTTAGTATTGCTAACAGACACTTATAAAAGTAAAAAGAACATATAACCTAACTAAAAATACTAGTTTTGCTAAACTGGTGTTTACATCCCATCATCAACGAGGTCATTAGAGATGGAGCATAAATTTCAGATGAGGGAAGACTGAGGAAGGAAATTGGCCATGCCCTTTCAAAGGAACCATCCCAGCATTTGTGTTAAGTGGTTTCAGGAAATTGTGGAAATCCTGAAACTGGATTGCTGGATGGGTATTAGAACAATCATCCTCTTGAATGTGAGCCCAGTGTGCTAACTACTGCATCATCTCACTTGGTCTCTATCAAGCTTTCAGAACTAATAGTTTCTTCGTTAAGGAGGAGAGAGGGACATCCTGCGGAAGGCTGAAGAGGAAAGGCAAGTCATGCAGACCTTGGATGAAAGAGACCCACCTTAGCCTTCTCGCTCTCTCTAATCCTAGGGTGAGTGACCTGCCCTTCCTGTTTAATTTTCTCCTATTTAACGTTGCCTCCTCTAGGGAGCAGAGGTTGATAAGGCTTAAGGGTATAGAAAACTCATTTGTAACCCTAAATTAACAGAAGATTTATCACAAAGGACAAGGGAAAAAAAGATGACTGATATCAGACAAGATCTGGGGATCCATTTATCACTCAGGAAGTCATATTTCAAGTGGCTAATTCACCATTTTAAAGTTTATAAGGTAATGAGATCATTTTGTCATGGTGCATTTTTCTGTTTTATTGGCTGACTCACTATCACCTGTTTAGAAATCTTACCTTGGTGGTAGGTCCCGAGTCATTAAAATTTAAAGGAATAGGAGATTATTAACACAGTATCTTCTGAGACACATTTGCCTAATGGCATGCTGTCACAGGTTTCAAGCAGTTAGCCAAGCAACAAGAAAAATCAAGACAAGATTCAAATGTTCTTTCAGTGTCAGGAGTGACTGAGTTTCCTTTTCTGATACATAACGTAATTCTAAATTCTCCCTCTCAGAAAGTCTGGTATTAATGATGAGTAAAATTTCAAGAACTCCTCATTGTACAAAGAGCTTAAAATAACTCACAAATTTGAACTTAAGTTCTAGTGGCATGTTCAACACATTCATGCCATGAACCATTTTATCAGTCATCCATTACAAGCCATTATCAATGTCATACCCACTGAGATGCACCATTGTCTCTATATCAGCCAGACTTGCAGTAGGAAAATACACTGACATTTTTGTAAAGTAGCACATAAACTGTCAAATCCAGCCAAACCTGAAAATAAATGTAAGTTCTGAGGCACAAACAAGCTCTGAAAATAAACTGGATATAATGATAACATTGTGATAGGTAAGACTGCCCTTCTTCACCTTGGTGAGCGATTCTTGTTACAAACACAGCCACATAAGATATTTAGGAGAGTAAATTTGCTCAGTCACTGAGCAACAGAGCTCTCGTCACACACGAAGACAAGCATATCAATGGCACATTATTCCGTTGGTACTGAAAGTCCTTTCATTTTATCTGTACCACTATACATAATTAATAGGAATTGGTATTTCAAGTAGATACACTCCTTAAAATAGGTTTACCATTACTGGTATCAGCAAGGCAGCATTGAAAATCATTTAGTAAACAAACAATTCCAGTCAAAGGCCATATTTATTACAGAAACCTTGTATGACAAAAAAATATGATGGAGCACACACATGTCACTGACTACTTCACAAACAAATCTCATATATACAGTGCTATAACAAATAGATAGTGGTTTCAAGCTGAAAATAACACAGAAATTTTATACACACACCTATATCTACAGACACAAATTAAAGAATTTACAAGGCATTGGGGTGTTTTACAATGCAATTACATCACATAAAATCAATCTGCTACTATTAAATATTATGATTTTTCAATACCTCCCTTACATTACATTACCACTAAACCACTACACCATTACATATTATTTTTATTGTTACTACTGACTTCGTATACACAAGAAAGATGCAGAGAAGACAATTAAGTTTCTAAATCAAATTATAACTTAGCTAATTAATAAAGTAAACAGACATCACAAAAGAATTTGTTTAAAATTATATTGTATATTGTAGTGCATAAGTTATCTGACCTCCAGTCTCTCCTTCAGTCACATTCCACGTTATTCACGATGCCAAAAACGCCACAGACATGGAAATAACACTAGTGATGTTAAAAGCTTCGAAAATAAATAGATGCACTTAAAAGGTACTGAAATACAGAAAAGTGCTAGAAAATACTAAATAGAGAACTAACAATATAGCAATTACTCAAAACATTGACGTAGCTAGACACAAAATTGCTCCTCATTCAAAAGAGAGCTACACCTTCGTTATATGAATTTATATGATAACAACAGCTAAAACAATATGAATCAATATTACAAACATACAATGTCAAAATTTTCATTCAATTTCCCACTTCAATCACTCTTCGACTTCAAAGTCTGGAGAGCTTTCTCGTGACGGTGGGCTAAAACCTTGTGGAACAACAGCATCATCAGGATATTCCACTAATGGCACTTCTGGAATGGCTTCAACAAGATCAGAACCTTCACCAACATTCAATACTGAACAAGCGTCAGTGCTGTTACTAACATGTGATGACAGCTGCTCCTGAATTTCGTCAGTGGAAGATGATGCATGTGTACTGTTATTTAAACTCTGAGAAGGACTACCTTTCCTTACAACATTAGAATATTCCACTTTACATCCAGACCGTGTGTATGAATCAGAAGTAGACGGCAATGATGAAGACTGCTCATTGTGACATTTAGTTTCCGCCTTGCAGGATGAAGCTGTCTCTTCTCCACCATCAGTGCCAACAATTGCCTGCACGCTGCTGGGAATTTGAGTGGAATCTCCTGTGACTTGTTCAGGTTCACCTTTCTTTTGTATATTAACTGATGATTTAGACTCCTGTTCATCAATGGTGCAAGCCATTGCTACTAAGTTTATAAGTATCTTACCAGATGAAGCTGGAAAAATGAAGTTAATTAAATAACAAAGAAAATACAGGATACCAAAATTTTACATAACACATTTCAGCTGGAATGACTGCCACTGAGTCTTGGGAAACAAACTGAGCAGCTTTGCATTTGCAATGCAAATATTATCAACTGCAGCTGACATGGACACACAAGAAGTAGCATATAGAAGCTACTTCGAATCCATTATTAGGTATGGTATTGTTTTTTGGGGTAACTTGACAAACATAGTGCAGATACTAAAAATACAGAAAAATATCATTTGAAATATGTGCATTGCAAATCACAAAGCACCATGTCGACCATTATTTAGAAAACTTAAAATATTAACTCATTTGTACACCAGACATGAATTATTTGAGGGAAAGCATTTTATCCATTCACATGATACCAGAAACAAAGAAAATTTTATGCCCCCCCCCCTCCCCCAGTATTGCCCAGGGACCTCAATACATGGGAATGAAAATTTGTAATAAATTAAAAGGGAACAAGTTGATGCAGATGAATTTAGGTTCACTTAAAAGAAAGCTACATGAGGTACTTACACTGAAGTGTTATTACTCAGTGGATGAATTCACACAGGACAAACTGGAAGTTTGAGCTGGATACAATGTGTTACATATTCCAAGAAATATCCTTATAGTGTTATTATTTATTGTAGTGCTAACAAGGGAACCTTCCCATCGCACCCCCCTCAGATTTAGTTACAAGTTGGCACAGTGGATAGGCCTTGAAAAACTGAAAACAGATCAATTGAGAAAACAGGAAGAAGTTGTGTGGAACTGTGAAAAAACAAGCAAAATATACAAACTGAGTAGTTCATGGGAAGATAGGCAACGTCTAGGAGACTGGGAACGCAGGAGCGCTGTGGTCTCGTGGTAACGTGAGCAGCTGCGGAACGGAAGGTCCTTGGTTCAAATCTTTCATCAACTGGAAAGTTTAATTTTTTATTTTCAGTTTATGTGACAAACTCTTATGTTTTCATCACTTTTTTGGGAGTGATTATCACATCCACAAGAAGAATCTTTTTACCTCTTCGCTAAGTGTACAAGTTAGGTGGGTCGACAACATATTCCTGTCATGTGACGCACATGCCGTCACCAGTGTCGTATAGAATATATCAGATGTGTTTTCCTGTGGAGGAATCGGTTGACCTATAACCTTGCGATCAAATGTTTTCAGTTCCAATTGGAGAGGCACGTCCTTTCATGTACTAATCACACGGTTTTGCGATGCGGTCGCAAAACACAGACACTAAACTTATTACAGTGAACAAAGATGTCAATGAACGAACGGACAGATAATAACTATGGAAAAATAAAGAAAATAACATTTTCACTCGAGGGAAGCCTTGAACCCAGGACCTCTCGTTCAGCAGCTGCTCACGCTACCACGACGCTCCTGAGCTCACTTTGTCCATGATGTTGCTTATCCGACCCGTGGACTACTCAGTTTGTACATTTTGCTTATTTTTTCACAGTTCCACACAACTTCTTCCTGTTTTCTCAATTGATCTGTGTTCAGTTTATCACGGCCTATCCACTGTGCCAACTTATATAACTAAATCTGAGGGGGGTGCGATGGGGAGGTTCCCTTGTAAGAGAAGAGAAATTTGTGGCACAACTTGACTAGAAGAAGGGATTGGTTGGTAGGACATATTCTGAGGCATCAAGGGATCACCAATTTAGTATTGGAGGGCAGCATGGAGGGTAAAAATTGTAGAGGGAGACCAAGAGATGAATACACTAAACAGATTCAGAAGGATGTAGGTTGCAGTAGGAAATGGGAGATGAAGAAGCTTGCACAGGATAGAGTAGCATGGAGAGCTGCATCAAACCAGTCTCTGGACTGAAGACCACAACAACAACATTATTTATTACTGTAAAAATTATTGTAACTGTATTATATATTTTTGACGTGTCTTCTCTATGCAAACAAAATGGATTGCAGATGTACGTCATGAGATGAATAAAACACAATTCACCACCATGAGCTGAAGTGAGGTTTGTCACTAAACAGCACAGAATGTCACACAATGTCCCAGTCAATGGTTGCTCTACACCACGGAAGTCTGTGTTGTCTGTGGTACTGGTCAATGGTAAACAGTGTATGGCAACTCGAGATACCAACCCACCCTTTACTAAGTTGTTCTCGGTGGTTGTGGGTGATGCTGCCTGTAACTTCTGCATGGATTTCAGCGGTTATCATCTGGCTATTTGTCAGAGCCAGCCAAACAATCCTACTTTCGCCTTGTTGTGTAGACTTTCTGAAAGTACTAGTGCCCATTCTTCTAGTCACCATGTTGACCAAAGCCCATCTTGTTACTACTTGTTTTGTATTCATTACATTACAGACAACTGTCTGTGCAATCTGTCGTCATAACACTCCCAAGTCTCTCATGCCAGTAATTCAACCCTTCTCAAAGTCTGAAAGATGGTGTTATGCTGTACTTGCAAGTCCTCTAGCAATGCTGTGTTGCAATCTCCACTTGAAAATTTCCAACAACATTACACACACCCATTGAGATCATGTCTTCACATCATTCTTCATCTGTATAAATGGCTTTTTTTCTCTACTAAAAATAAATTTGCACTGGGATTAAATTTTTATTCAACATGTCCCTTGGCTACAGAAATACTGTATTAATAGTTTGGTAGCATTTGGTCAAGGTGTCTGTGGTGTTAACACTTTCAGGTTTCTATTAGTGTATTAAAATACCACTTGCAACAAACAAGATTACTTCAATTAAATTAGGAAACTATACTTCCAATGTCTTACACATTAATCTGACAGTAGTGATATCCGGTAACAGACGATCTGAAGATAATTAATTAATATGATTGGGAATAAAAAGGAAACTAGGAACAAAATAGTATACTTATGACAATTTTTAAAAAGTAGAAAGTAAATATATTTCACATTAAAACAAACTACACTTTTATTTATTTTTTACTTTGTATACAACACTTGTTTGATGTGACATGTAACGGTGGTCAGTAAAACATAACGTGCAAAAGTTATTTACAGCACAAAAACATGTAATGAGAGCCCTATATAATCTTGACTAAAGACCTGACCAAGACTTCTGCTCCACAAAATAGGGAATCTTATGCTAACATCTGAATGAGTTTGTTTCCTTGATAAATTTGTTGTCGCAATAATGGAAATAAATAAATAACTGCCTTATGATAAGTACAAGGTGTAGCAGTAATGACTCCCTTATTCAGTGGGATCACTGTGAATGCTATGGAGAGGTTACCATAGTAGGAGTGGTTTCAATAGCCATCTGTTGGATTGTCAACATCAGTGTATGTCATTAGCTAATTGCATGAGTTTCTTTGCCATAAAGATTAATCCAAAGAGGATGAATGAAGTGCCATGGCCCAAAGAACATTGTGTTGGTACCTGGTTAATAAATGTGTATTTCTCACCAATAATTGATGCTACTGTGTGTTTTCAAAATGTGAACTACAGGGGAAACATGAAAATACAACACCATGTAGCTGAAACTGAAGGTACTGCTACTGTGTGTTTTCAAAATGTGAACTACAGGGGAAACATGAAAATACAACACCATGTAGCTGAAACTGAAGGTACTGCCTGCTGAATTTCATCTCCAGATCTTCAGTCAATGTATATGTAATGGTTTTTTGGATGTTTCACCAGCACAAGTGGCTGGCATTCTCAAATATTCACCTTCCATTGCAAGAAGTGAACTGGACTTGAGTCCATGGTCAGACGTAATATTTTCTTTCATGCTAATGTCTACAGGGGTTGTTTCCCTGTCATAATCCCACTAGCTCCTACATTATTACTTGCAATCTACTTTCATTACAGCATGGGAATGCAGAATCAATTTACCTTGAGGCTTTCTTCTTAAAACTATTGCCATGTTTATTAATTTCTCCACCTCTCCCAACATGTAGTATCATTTATGTCTGACAATCCTAGTTCTGATGGATTGTCTGGTCACTTCAACATAGACTTTTCCATATGCAAATGATATATTCTCGACATTATGAGTGGGTCCTTTTTGTCCTTTGTCTATCTGCAATACGCTCCGGTCTACTTTGTAAGTTTGTATACAGCTTTTGCACTGTGAATGAGCAATCTCCTTCTGGCGTGTCACTTTTCCTGGTGGTATATTTCATGACATTTTTTATACATCTTACATCTTCTCTGGTTTGGTTGATAATTTGAAAATATGTGCAGGTTTTGAGCCATGTGTGTCACTTTACAGTATACGCTGTAGCCAAGGTTCTTACCACTCCTTGTAACCAGCACATCCAGAACGGGCTGCTGCTGACCCTTTCTATCTCCATAGTAAATTTAGTGTTGGCATGGAGACTGTTCAGATGTCTTATAAAGTCACTGGATTGTTCTTCACTATAGCTCCACACATCAGAAATGTTATCAATGTACCTGTACCACAATTTACATTTGCATAGTACCTGTCTTTCAAAATACTCCATCAGGAAACTGGCAAAACAAACATTGTATGTAGGTGTGTGCTGTTTACTGATGAGGTCTCTTTTCATATGTTTGGCACTGTAAAGAAACAAACCTTCTGGTACTTGCGGATAGGTAACATTCATGAACTACCAAAATAAGTTATGGAAAGCTGCTGTTCAGTAGTTTCTGCACTAAATCTGAATTTGGTATATAGAGTTCGTACTTCTTTCAAGGAAGTTTTAACAGTAACTGCAATATGTTTCAGTACTTTCTGCACCTTGAACTGGATGAGGGTATCATCTGTAAAAATGAGTGGACAAAATGTATTGCATGTAGGTTTTAAAAATAAACCTTTTTATTGCAAATGGTTATTATTTTTTTCACATCTTTTACAAATGCTATACAATCAAGGTTTTCACACAAAACTGAGAGCAGGGCACAAAGTTCACTATTTATTTAATTGTTTAACTTACCAACTTTCAAAATTCAACAAAAATTCTGGTTTCTCCAGATATGTGGTAACAGACTAACAAAATGTTATGAAGTGGACAATGGAGAACTGTAATAAGCTTATATAAAAATAGATGGAAAATGAATATTGTGTAACATGAAAAAAGCAATTAACCCTTTCCAGTCAAATTTTTCTATTGACAGCTTTCTCACCATTTCTTATTTATAGCACAATAACTGAACCATGTCAGACACTGGCTGACATCGGAACTGTAACGGAAAATTGTAATGTTGGACATAATTTGACAGTGGATCTGAAGGAGTTACATCATTATTTTATTGGAAAAGTGGATAGTATAAACTTTTTAAACTATTTTGTATTATTTCATGTAATTAAAATATTTTTCAAGCTGTCTTTCGACTCTTGTAGCCAGTCATTTTGGGTGGTACTGTGTATCCAATAGTATTACTGTTCTCCAGCTATTTCAGTTCGTATGTAGTGAAGTGTAACGAAGCACGGCGACTGGACAGTATGATTCGAGAGGTCAAAAGAATGGTAATAAATGACATCAAAACATCACAATTTTGATCTAGCTGTGGACTGTGAGTAAAATAACATGCAACTTCCCAGAATTTTTATTAGAACATACAGCCGGGTTCAAAGATAGGCAACCAGCTTATGCAGTAGAAGCATCTGTGACTAAAATTCATATTCATGTTATACCCAGTCCCAGTCATCTAAGCTAGGGCCAAATCTGGATGTAACAACTAATCTTCTAAACAAAATATCACTGAACTCTCTTACATAAGTGGGAAAAGTAACAGATACCAAGCGATATGATTGGTCAATTTTGTTAATACATGTGTGTCAGGATATTTTGAAAAACTTTCATCCCATGACCCTAACTCTATTAAATTTGAAAATGACTGGGAGAAGCAAAATCTAATTGATGAAGTGATTGTGCTAGTAGCCTACTCATTCGTCAAATAACAGTATACCTCAGCAACCAGCTACAATACATATTTCTGATCATTTGATAACCTGTGTACAATATATAATACAGACACTATCATGAGGGAGAAATAACTACTAAAGGTTACCAATAAATATTTACAATAATTATGATCTTCAGTCGCTTCTTGATAAAGGTCTCTTCTAGATGTTCAAGCATTACGATCTTTGGCTATATGCATTCATGATGCCCTTGCATGGTTTCTTCAGTCACCTAACATCTGAAGTAGGCTGACATCTCTGCCTTTTCTTATCACTTGGAATCCAACATAGAACTCCTTTGGTTCCCTGGCTACATGTCCAGTCCATATTCATTTTCATTAAGTGATAGTAATGTCTTTCATTCCTGTGTGTTGTTGACCATCTATTTGCTTTCTTATCTGCCCTAGTAATCCCCGCAGTCTCATGAACTGACATACGGCCAGGTGTGGTGTGCTGACCACGTGCCCCTCCATATCTGCATCCAGTGATGCCTGTGGGCTGAGGATGACACAGCGGCCGGTTGGTGCCGTTGGGCCTTCCAAAGCCTGTCTGGACAGAGTTTAGTGTAGTTTTAGTAATTCCCAACATGTATTTCTTCACTGCTTACTGAGCAACTCTTAGTACTTGTAAGGTTTCTACTTTAAAGTTAATTTCTCGCCACAATAAATGAGAACTGGTGACATGCTACACATTAACTGTAAACATTCACCTTAAGGACATGAGAAACTTAATTGTGAAAAGTTTGACAAATTTTCCAAAATCACTCCAGGCCATTTTTCCTTTTCTCTTTATTTCCATAATTTTCCATCCAGTCATATTCAACTAACACAAATTCATAGCTTCATTAACTTGTTCTATGACTTCACTGCTAATTTATAAATTTCTTTTTCAGTGTGAAAATTACACATTATTTTAGTCTCTTTATAACTGATTTCTTGGCTCATTTTTCAAACTTTCCATATTAAGTTCTTCAATTGGTTAGTTATGTCTTAATTGGACCAGAGGGATACAGTATTATGTCAATGACAAAACCATGATGGTGCACTTATCTTCCACAGACACTTCTTGTTTTTCCTAATTTATCTGTTAACTTACTTTAGCATTCTGAGAGTAGTTTTTGTGGTATGAAATCTTATTATTAGGCACTTCTTTCAACTCTGAATTCTTACCATTCTGATGAATAAAGGAACCTGTAGCAATGATACCAAAATTCTTCAGTGTAGTAACGTAAGTTGAATGAATGTCTTGTTTCTAAATGGCTATGGTGAAGATTTTGCTGAAAATGAGTCAAAATCAGAATTACAGATATTGCAGTATCTTTCATAAACATTATGTGAACAATTTCACATGTTCTGTTTGCACAACTTTTCCTTCAGCTTTAATAATTCTTATTGAAACATCATCATATCACTGTAGACATTCTTTTCACTACAATTCAAAAGGCTTTATGCAACTCTTTTGGCTTACTGCTGGAAAGTCGCTATCTTCTTTATCAACTATCTGCCTTTCCAGTTCATCTCTTCGACTAAGGAAACATTTAAAGAAATCTTGATACACGCACACAATTTTCTCTAACTTAGAAGTTACAGTGCTAACTCCCTACTTAACTGGTGAAATCTGGTGTCAACCCTAAATGTGCTTCAGGTTTGTTTTGTTCATACTGTTATTGTTTTAAGTTGTTACTCTTATTCTATTTCCACTGTCTTCTACATTCTCTCAACTTATATATGATTTTCTTTAACTTGGCATATTCTACCATGGTCCTTATTTTTATAATAGGTGTTTAGTACATTTGTGATTCACTTTCTTTATATTAGCTACTTTTCTTGATGTTTGCATGATTAACTTCGTTAAATTATTGTACCTTCTGTCTATGTCTGTATAATCTTCATATTATAAAGCACTAACCTTACTTTTGTAATCTCCCTACTCTTCAACATATTCTCATAATATGCATATCTGATTCCCTGTCTAATGAGTATGTTTGTTTCTAGTGCTGTATCTATTGCTGCTCTGCATCTTACACATGTATGATCACTTACAACATAAAAGTGGTTTAGAAACATCATATCTCATATATTTTCTTTATTATCTGATTTTTTTCTTTTATTTATGTCAGGTTCTTTTCAAGTCAATTTCCTGCTTTTTTCCTTTTGGAATAATGTGTTAAGGATAAATCTACTGTTCTTTTTGACAAATTCTACTACTATATGACCTCTGTCATAAACAAGTTTCCCAATGAATAACTGTAATTTGGAGCCTGTCCTACTTTTACATTAGAATCCGCCATTCATGTATTTCCCCAGAGATGTTAAATCTACATCTATATTCCAGAAGCCATCTTATGGTGTAAAGCAGATGATACTCCTGGTACCACTATACGATCCCTCTTCCCCGTTCCATTCCCGAATGGTGTCTGGGAGAAATGACTATTGGCAAACTTCCATATTAGCTTTAATTCCTCAGATTTTCGCATTGTGGTTATTTTGCCAGATATATAAGGGAAGAAGTAATATGTTGCCTTTCTCTTCCTGGAACTTACTCTCATGGAATTTTGATAGAAACATTCTTGACGATGCACAACCACTCTCTTGCAGTGTCTACCACTGGAGTTTGTTGAGCATATGGAGAGTGTAAATTGCTCCGTTCGTGATGATCCTAACCTCTCTATTTGCAAGCGAGTAAGTTCTTTAAATATGCATACATCACCACTGTACCAAATTCTGCAAAAATACCTTAAGCTGCAGCCTTATAAAGTCCAATTGGTGCAGTTAAAGCCTTAGGATGCCAGACATCCTAGGTGACAGTGTAGTGGGTGGTGGTGCAATCACTCATGAAAAAATTCCTGTAGTAGTTGGTGTTAGAGCTGCACCTGTTATAGATTGAAGTCAGCTGATAGGTATACCTGCTTAACGGAAGTCCATCTAATTAAGGAATCACTTTCAGAAAACGTCAAATATTTCCAAGTAGAGAAGGAACTAGCATATTTCATCAAAATATAAGTGGTATTAGAGATAAAGTTAGTGAACTGCTTATAGATGTTGACTCTGAAATTATTGGTATATCGGAGCAACAGTTAAATAATTTGTCAATTCAGAGGCTTCCTTTACCAGGATACAGATTAGGTCACTGTTTTTCAAGGAGTTCCTTGTGAGCTGGCAGAGTGGCTATGTACATAAAAAACACTATTCCATTTAAGTCCATGGATGTATCACGGCACTGCACTGAACAGATTTTAGAATGTTGTGGACAGGCAGTTGAATTTAGTGAAACTAAACTTCTAATTGTTGTTGTTTATAGGTCCCCTAACTCTGACAACAGAGCATTTCTGCTCAAGCTAGAGTGGGTTGTTGATTCACTTTGTGCGAAGTATCAGAAATTAATTATGTAGTGACTTCAATATAAATTTTGCATATGATGGTGCAAGAAAAAGGATGTTGGTAGTTCTCCTAAATTCATGTGATCTGATGCAGATTGTGTTTGGTGCAGGGGAACACTAGCACACCCATACACAATATTTTTATTCATTCTTCATTACTAGATGGGAATTCAGTTAGTAAAAGGGTGAATGTCCTTTCAGACAATGATGCACAAATTTTAACACTAAAAGGCTTTGATACTCAAACAAATGTCACATATAATTACAAGCTAGGAAAGTTAATCCAACAGCAATAGAGAGTTTTTAAACCTTGTCAAGGAACAACAGTGGCGGGATGTTTATAGTGCTGATAACATAGATGACAAACATAATGCTTTCCTTAACACATTTTTCATGCTCTTTGAGAGTTGCTTTCCATTAGAACATTCTAAATGGCATATTAGCAGTAATAGGCAGCCCGGGTGGCTGATTAGTGGGATAAGGATAACACGTAGAACAAAGCGGGAATTATATTGTCACGTAGAAGAAGGCGTAATTTGATGAATGACAAACACTAACTTCACTTAATGAAGGTTTATTCAGCACTTGCACATACAAGAGCACCGAGCGAACTGCCTCCGGCCAGAACATATACAGTATAAATACAGCTACAGAACACTCCAGTACAATGATTCTTGACATTTGTGGATACTTCTAGAATGTATTCAACCGAATACAGAAATTAAAATTGTACAGTCCAGGTGAGTTTTGTACTCACAACCCTCCATGCAACATTTTAGTATCATAACCACTAAACCACGGTGCTACTCAACTTCTTCTGTGACATTGCTCCCTCCTTGAGCGAACAGCATCTCGGTGTTACACCCTCCTAGTCCAGGAGCAAGTAATCGATCCTGCATACTCTGACTCCTGATGACTGATTCTCACCCTGGTGGTGATCATCTTACAACTTCTTTTGCCACTACGCTCTTCGTCACGGTTCCGCTTGTTGCCTGACACTGGAGCTTTGAATTTACCCTGGGTTGCAGGATCCTGTCTCTGATCTTTCGTCGTCTTGTGTTGGGGTCGAAATCTTCAACTTCATAAGTAACATCAGACAACTGTCTTACATCCTTATACGGTCCAAAGTAGTGCCTGAGGAGCTTCTCAGAGAGACCAACCTTCCCGACAGGAGTGAAGATGCAGAAGAGGCTGGTAGACAACAGTGCGTTAGCTCGCGTCATACCTTCGGCAATCGTTTTCCTAAGCCTGCAGCGTGCAGAGTCAAGCTAACTGCCGAGCTTCCTCAACTCTGGTTAACATCTGACCGATGTAGTCGTCGTCCACATCATCAGGATGTAACAGAAACACAGTGTCGGTCGTCGTAGTCACCTCACGCCCATGCACCAGGAAAAATGGCATAAATCCTGTGGTGTCTTGTTTGGTGGTGTTGTAGGCAAACATCACGAAAGGTAGCACCTCATCTCGGTTGCTCTGCTCAACACTGACGATCATTGATAGCATGCCGGTCTAGGTCTTATTAAGGCGTTCATTAAGCCCATTAGTTTTCGGATGGTAGGCAGTCATCATGTGATGAGTAATGTTGCACCGACGGTTCATCTCCGCCACAAGATTCGATTGAAAAACTTTCACACGATCTGTAATTAACGACACTGGGGCACCGTGTTTTAATACAATGTCTTCCACAGTGAATTTGCCTACCTCGAATGTTTCGGCTGTTTTCATGGCTTTTGTAATGGGATAGCGTGTGAGATAATCAGTGCAAACAATAATCTATTGCCACTAGCAGACGTTGGAAATCGTCTGGGGAGGTCAATCCCAAGATGCTGGAAAGGCGTTTCGGCTGGTGGAATTGGTATAAGTCGGCCACGTGGTTTCTGAGGAACTGCCTTTCTCCTCTGGCAGTCTCGACAGTGCGACACATAGTGATGGACACTCCTAAATAACCCTGGCCACAAAAATCTCTCGTGGGTCTATCGTATGTCTTAATAAATCCTAAATGTCCAACCTCAGGTGTGTCATGGAATTTCTGTAGAACATCTAAGTGCATGTGTTTAGGAATCACTGGTAGCCACCTCTTTCCAAACGGGTCAAAGCTTTTCTTGCAAAGTAATCCATTAACTACTTTAAATTGTCCTTTCACATCCTCTGACCGATTTAAGGCAAGCATTGTTTGAGACACCTTGGCGTCCTTCTTCTGCTCAGTAGAGAGATCCTGGAGTGCAGTGAGACAGTCACTATCTTCAACAAAGTCTTGATGGTCTTGCACAGGGTTTCTTGAGAGACAGTCGGCATCTTGGTGTTTTCTTCCACTTTTGTACACTATGGTAATGTCATACTCTTGAAGACACAGTGCCCACCTGGTAAATTGTTCTGTTGGATCCTTAAGACCTGTCAACCAACAAAGTGAATGATGGTCTGTAACAACTGTGAATGGCCTTCCATAGAGGTACTGTCGAAATCTGCACATGGCCCAGATCATAGCAAGACATTCTCTTTCTGCAGTTGAGTAGTTTTTCTCGGCTTGTGTAAGTGTCCTAGAAGCATAGGCTATAACCTTCTCTTTTCCATCCAGAATTTGCACCAGAACAGCACCGATCCCATACCCGCTGCCATCTGTGTGTAGTTCTGTAGGTGCTCTCTCATCATACAGACCAAGTACAGGGTCAGTCATCAGAGCTTTTCGCAGCACATTGAAAGAATCTTGTCGAGCACCACCCCGGATAAATTTATCATCAGCTTTTAACAATTCTTGGATTGGCCTGGCTTTGATAGAAAAGACTTTGATAAAATGATGGTAATAAGAACAGAATCCAAGGAACCTACTCACATCTCTAATACTTTTAGGAATAGGAAATTCTGTTATAGATCTCTGGCCACACACCTTCGTTTGACACAAGGTGAATTCCAAGGGCTGTGTATGGCCACTTACACCCACACAAATGGTACATCTTCCTGTAGGTTTTACATATTTCCCATTAGCCACCTTCAGCAGAGATGTTTAGTTGTCGACGAATACGGTTTTCTGCAACTGGCGACGGTACTTCTCCGATATGACTGAATATGATACTCCAGAGTCCACAAGAGCTTGGGCTGGTCAGTTGCCCATGAGGATATCGATGTAGTTCCCAATCGTTTTTGTAGTAATTGATGGCGGAGGATTTTTCTCTTTGGCGGCCTCACATCCAAGGAAGGTTGTGGCAGCTAGGTGATCAGCTGGAGCTTCTAAACGATGATGCACCTCAATCGGCGTGTTGGGGAGCGTCCTCTCCATCGGCTAGCTTGCGGCAATGATGACCTACGTCGTCCTGCACCCACATCATCTTGTTCGTCTTCATCGTCCCAGAGTAGGTGTCGGCTAAGATCGGTCTGCTGTCTTCTGGCGTGGGCGTCGTTAAATACTGACACCTTTCTCGACAACAGCGCACCACATGTCCTGGTCGTCCACAGTGGAAACATACTGGCTGGTTATCCTGGGTCCTCCAGATGTCAGTCTTCCTCTTGGTGCCCAAAAAGGCTCCTCATGCTGCATTGTAGGAACAAAACTCCACCTGGGTCTCGACTTTTTCACCATTTTAAAGGAAAATGAAGGACGAGAGATTGGGTTCAATGCCTGTTCCACTTCTTCCCTTATGACCTCTTGAAGCGTCTCAGATTTTTGCTCACCGTTCAATCCAAGTGCCTCCCGAACATCCTCTCTCACTATCTGGCGAAGAACACTTGTGAAATCAGTTGCTTCCTCCATCACAGACATTGATACAACATTTGGAAGCTGTTTAAACTTCTTGCGTGTAATTCTTTTTTGATGCATTGTCTCGATATACTGGCACCATTTTATGAAGTTGTCTTTTGTCGAAACCTCCTTCAGGAGTGGGGCTTGATACATGTCCTCAGCAACACCCTTCATGAGATGTGCAACCTTATCTTCCTCCTTCATTCTAGGATTCACTATTTTACGCAGCTCCAAGACGTCTTGAATGTAGGATGCTGTAATTTCTCCTGGACGCTGTGCCCTGCACAATTTATCTTCAACCTTGCACTTCTGTCATCGTGTGTCGCTGAAATACTTGCGCAGTTCCGCCTGGAATACTTCCCAGCTTGTGAACTTCTCCTCTTTGTTCTCATACCATTGCTTGGCAGTGCCCTCCAAATAGAAAAATATGTTAGTCAAACACACCATGTCATCTCTTTTGTTAAATTTGACTATACGCTCATATACCTTCAGCCACTTGTCTGGATCTTGGCCATCGTCACCAGAGAACCAGGAAGAATGTCTCATGTGGTGGTACACAGTTGTTGTCATCATAACGTCCTCTACTTCTTCTGTCTCCGAGAGATTGCGATCTGTTGAATATGGGTCTGACTCGGGTTTCTTGCCACTTATATGGTGGCTCTGTCGTGGCCTGATGGGAGTCACTGTGTCATCGATAATGTGCGCTATCACAAGTTCCAATATCCGGCATCTCCACCAGAATAATGTCACGTAGAAGAAGGTGTAATTAGATGAACACTAACTTCACTTAATGAAGGTTTATTCAACACTTGCACATACAAGGGCGCCGAGCGAGCTGCCTCCGGCCAGAACATATACAGTATATATACAGCTACAGAACATTCCAGTACAATGATTCTTGATACTTGCAGATACTTCTAGAATGTATTCGAACCGAATACAGAAATTAAAATTGTACAGTCCAGGTGAGTTTTGAACTCATCACCCTCCATGCAACAGTTTAGTATAATAACCACTAGACCACAGTGCTACTCAACTTCTTCTGTGACAATATCAAAATGTTGGAAGTAGTCACAATCAAGCTACAGTAGCCCATTACAAACAGTATTGTAAGGTGCTTAAAAATGTTAATAGGAAGGGAAAGAGTATGTGGTATGCAAATAGAATAGCTAATTCACAGGATAAAATCAAAACCATATCATCAGTTGTGAAGGAAGTGTCTGGTCAACAGCACAAGGTCGACAATATAAAGTCAGTTAGTATTAAAAATATATCAGATATCCAGGGTGTTACAAAAAGGTACGGCCAAACTTTCAGCAAACATTCCTCACACAAATAAAGAAAAGATGTTATGTGGACATGTGTCCGGAAACGCTTAAATTCCATGTTAGAGCTCATTTTAGTTTCATCAGTATGTACTGTACTTCCTCGATTCACCGCCACATGTGTGGGCTGACGAGAATCCGCATGCAATTGTGGAATCACGTCATCAATACAGATTTTCTGTGAATGTTTGAGCAGTCATTGTTGGTGATGTCTTGATTGGGCCCCATGTTCTTCCACCTACGCTCAATGGAGCACATTATCATGATTTCATACGGGATACTCTACCTATGCTGCTAGAACATGTGCCTTTACAAGTACGACACAACATGTGGTTCATGCACGATGGAGCTCCTGCACATTTCAGTCGAAGTATTCGTACGCTTCTCAACAACAGATTCGGTGACCGATGGATTGGTAGAGGCGGACCAATTCCATGGCCTCCACACTCTGCTGACCTCAACCCTCTTGACTTTCATTTATGGGGGCATTTGAAAGCTCTTGTCTACGCAACCCCGGTACCAAATGTAGAGACTCTTCGTGCTCGTATTGTGGACGGCTGTGATACAATACGCCATTTTCCAGGGCTGCATCAGGGATTCCATGCGATGGAGGGTGGATGCATGTATCCTCGTTAACGGAGGACATTTTGAACATTTCCTGTAACAAAGTGTTTGAAGTCACGCTGGTACGTTCTGTTGCTGTGTGTTTCCATTCCATGATTAATGTGATTTGAAGAGCAGTAATAAAATGAGCTCTAACATGGAAAGTAAGTGTTTCCAGAGACATGTCCACATAACATATTTTCTTTCTTTGTGTGTGAGGAATGTTTCCTGAAAGTTTGGCCGTACCTTTTTGTAACACCCTGTATGTACAGTATTTAACAATCATTTTCTGAGCATTGCTGGTGAATTAAATAACAATTTAGTTTGTACAGGGAATCATATAACTTTCTTGGCAAATGCCTTTCTGAGATTGATGTCTGAAATACTCCTCTGTGATACAGACAAGGGGGAGATTGAGTCAATAATTAAATCACTGAAGACTAAGGACTCTCGTTGATATGATGAATGCCTAGGAGAACAGTAAAGTACTGTGCTGCGCATGTTAGCCGTGTATTTAGCCATATTTGTAATTTTTCCTTTAGGAATGGTCAGTTTCCTAAACTATTAAAGTACTCAATAGTAAAGCCGCTTTATAAAAATGGAGAAAAGAATAATGTAGACAATTTTAGATCTATTTCTATGCCATCAGTGTTTGCTAAAGTTATTGAAAAGGCTGTGTATGTAAGGATGATAACTGATCATTTTATATCATACGATTTGCTATCAAATGTACAGTTTGGCTCTAGAAGTCGTTTAACAACTGAAAATGCTATATTCTATTTTTTCTGTGAGCTACTGTGTGGGTTAAACAAAAGGCTTCAAACGCTAGATATATATTTTTTATTTAACTAAGGTATTTGATTGTGTTGATCACAAAATATTGCTCCAGAAGTTGGACCATTATGGAATATGGGGAGTAGCTCACAATTGGTTCATCTATTACTTTAGCAGCAGACAGCAAAAGGTCATTATTCACAATGCTGAGAATGGCTGTGATGTGGGGTCTGAGTGGGGCACAGTAAAGTGGGCCCAGAGGTCAGTGTTTAGGCCACTCCTGTTCCTTGCTTATATAAATGATATGCCCTCTAGTATTACGGGTAACTTTAAAATATTTCTGTTTGCTGATGACACTAGCTTGGTAGTAAAGGATGTTGTGTGCAACATTGGCTCGGTTTCAAACAGTGCAGTTCATGACATATTCAAACAGTATCTGAAGTGAGTCATCGTTCGACATGAAAATTAGTCTACTTTGTTTATTTTCATTTACTAATGTTGTATGGTATTATATTTTGGGGTAACTCTTGCTATTCTAAACGGATATTTTTGGCTCAGAAACGGGCAGTTCACGAACCTCTGATCGACCTCTTTTCATGAGTCTGAGTATTTTGACATTGGCCTCTCAATATATATATATATTCCTTACTGTCTTTTCTTGTTAAAAATATTAGCTTATTCCCAAGAATAAGCAGCTTTCACTCAGATAATACTCAGCAAAAATCAAACCTGCATTTAGATTGGACTTCCTTAACTCCTGTGCAGAAAGATGTGCAGTATACTGCTGCATCCATTTTCAATAAGTTAATGCTCAAATTCAAAAATATTAGCAGTAATCCATGTGCTTTCAAATCGAAACTGAAGAGTTTCCTCATGGGTCACTCCTTCTATTCTATCGAGGAGTTCCTTGAAAAATTAAGCTGATTCTTGTTGTATTGTTGAGAGCGTTTACTTAAACTTATGGACTGACTTTTTTCGGGTTCGTAAACATTTTAGTTTTATCTGTTATTATTTTTATATTGTGATTTCATGTACTGACATGTTCCATGACCTTGGAGATTTGCTCCTCAATTTGGTCCTATGGAACTTGACATGTAAATAAATAAAGTAAATACCATAGGCTGCAGTACATTAAGGATGTGGCTGAGTGCCTTTCATTTAACATCATCTTGTTTTCTGAGAAGGCTCTTTCACACACAAATGGTCACATCAATAAGCAAAATTGACACAAATTAAGTGCAACAAATCCTAAATGGAAGCATGAGAAATCTCTTCATTTCTTTAAGTTACTGTATGAGTTGCAATGTTGCCTCAAGAAATAACTGGCCTAACTATTCTGAGGATGAGAGCAGTCGTGCAGTTACAGTGAATTCGGAATGTTATGTGATGATGTTAAATGACTTTTTGGTGGTTTAATTGCGAAAATTTCCTGACTACAACCAAAGAACATGGTTTCTGCAATATGGATCCACAGCACTCTCATCTCATGCACCTGTAATGCGAGTTTCTTAAAGTTTCCCTGGCAAATTGATCTACAGGAGGGGTGACATAAATTGGCCTCCACGCAATCCAGGTTTGAGCTCCATGGATTTGTTCTTATGGGGTACATCAGATCTAAAGTGTATGACAATAACCTGACTTCTCTATAGCAACTAAAAGGAAATATCCATAGTGAAGTGGCAGCCATCCCATTGTCTACATGCCAAGCCATCATGCAAAATTCTGTTCATCATTTGAATGAGTGTTGTGGCATGCTGGATTCTATTTAAATGACATTATTTTTAAGAAGTAGAATCATAAACTGTATGGCTCAATAATAAATAAAGAATCTTTTCAATAATAAATAAAGAATCTTTTGATATACTTCAATCTCTATTTTATTTTGATACATCAAATATAAATTTTGAGACATCCTATATAAAGGGTGTAAATTTTAAGTTGACAAACCAGAATAACTTGAAAAATAAGCTTCACACAAAAAATGTGTAGAATCCAAAGTTGATTATTTTCGAGGAGGAAATTTGCTGATGCTAAAATTAGCCCGCCACCCCAGCCCCCTGGAGTGGGGCAGGAGGCAACTTTAAAATTTCAAGTGGGAACCCCCATTTTTTATTGCAGAATCAGATTCTACATAAAAAATTATGTACATTTTGTCTTAAACATTTGTTTTGATTCCTGATAGTTGGCCCTGTAATCCAAGAAAATCCATGTTCCCATTTTTGCATGGAAAATGGTTATGGATAAATAAAAAATACTATTTACTTCGTAAACTTTGATTCGCTAAAACTAAAACTCTCCCTCCCTCCCCATAGGGTGGAGTTTGAGGGAGAGGAATTTGAGTTTTACAAATGTTTACCCAAATATTAATTTTTCCCTGTACTGCAGAATGGAGACAAGCGTGTGGTGGCTCCAATATTCTCAGGGAAACATTCATGTAGGCATCCACGGGTCCAGTGGAGTTTCTGCAAGGCACCAAAATAACCACGAAGTATTGTACACTGGTTGCAGACCATGTACACCCCTTCATGACAGTCACGTTTCCCAACAGCAATGGCGTTTTTCAACAAGATAAAGCACAATGTTACAAGGCCAGGAGTGTGATGGAGTGGTCTGAGGAACATAGTGGCGAGTTCCAACTGATGTGCTGGACCCCCCACTCGCCAGATCTGAACCCTCCAAAAAGTCTGGAACTTAAGGAAATTAGGTGACTTGTGCACAGATGTGGAGCCAGCTCCCCCAGCGACCTACCAAGGCCCTATTGCTTCCATGCCATGACGCGTTGCCGCTGTTATCTGTCCCAAAGGTGGACATACTGGCTGTTAGGTAGGTGGTCATAATATTTTGGATGATCAGTGTATCTTACAAGGTGTGTGAGAATATGTCTGACGGAGTGCGACTGATCATGTTCAATGTCAGTAATCTTCTATAATGCACTGAAGACTTACGTTGAAATATCTGAAGCTCCATTACAGTGAGGTAACCTACTTCTGTTGCGAATGGAGACAACTTAAGCCTCTGAGCCTCTTCAAATGTTGGCAGAGCTGAGGCTGAAGTGATGTATTGGATATCCCCCATGCTGTGTAAATTATTTTACCCAGTGATAGTGGAGACAATGAAATTGACATTTCCAAATACATACTGAGAGCATGTTACACATGGGACAAGCTCTTCACAGTGTGGCAGACAGTTGACACAGCTCCAGCTGTTGAATATGTTTACATAATAGCACACTTAATAACTGACAACAAATACTCATTTAATAAACTGAAAATGTCTTCAGTGTATGAACATGAGCTCAGTGTAGGTATTTTGCCTATTCACATAACGGAACTGATGAGAAAAAGCTGTGTAGGTATAGTCTGCCTACAAAATGAAAAGTGAGCAGTGCTTGTTATGGGGAAGTCGCCTTTCCCAGAAAAATGCTACAGCTGCTGTACAGGATGACTAAGAATCAATCACTCTCTAGCAGTGTAAAACAGTGTGCAGAAATTTCTGAAAATTCTGCCCATATGCATTTTTTGCATTAATATAATTATTAACTCATATCTGCATTCCATGCAGTGTTAATGTACTTTGTGGAAAATAAACACCTCCAGGCACGTCTGCGTACTGCATCATCAGTGACTCATATGGCGCACTGCAGGGGTGCAGTATAACACTGTGAAAAACCCTGTAGTTGCTTCTTGTGATGCAGCGGGATAAACAGAGCATGGAATTATCTGATAACTCTTCATTTTGCAGGCCTATGAAGGAGGGAAGTCCATGACCACAATCCAGTGAACTACATTCCTTCGCACTTCTACCCTCCACTCCTGCCTCCTCCATGCCTTACACTCCCAGAACACAATTTATCCATTCATACAGCTTTACTGAACTTACACTTGGTACACACATTTAATACAGTACTTGCTTTTAACCTATTTCACTTATTAGTAAAAATTAATTTTATTCCATTAAAACATTATTTTCTTAAAGTGTGATTTTTCCATCCCCTGCAATGCAGAAACAATTAGTTCTAGAGGAAAAATGAACAGGACCTTTTTGTAGAAAATTTGATGTAGTTTAATTTTGTACCAGGAAACATTTTCTATAGAAGTTGCAGTCCTCAAGTTATTCAAGAAAAACATTAAAAAGTTACCTTTAAACAGACTTCCACACCCAAGCTCACACCCCACTGCTGGAGGTTTTTAGTATGTTGCTCGTGACACTCCCTCCTACCAATGCACAAAAATTTGTGACTGCACTTTCTATTTCCTCCTAACTTTTCTTTGTGGACTGGACTAATACTTGGTGCACAATATCAAACAAAGAAGAAAAGCTGTGAATATAGGTGCAGATGCCTAACACAATACAAAATACAGAGATGACATTAAAAATACGAAACACAAGTTATTCAACATCTGAAAAAAATTAAAATGGGTGTACTTTACTGGGCTCAAACCTGGAACCTTATCTTTTGCAGACAGTGTACTACCAATTGCACTACCTGTACATACTTCAGACTGACTTGGAAACTACAGAGGGTATCAAGTGAGAAACTGGAAAACTAAATAATTCATGAGGCATACACAAATATTGCAAATGGTAGCACAATGCACATGGAAACCAGAGCTCTGGCTGTGAGTCCTGATCGGCACACAATTTCAACTTTTCGTAAATGTTCATGGCAATTTATACATTGCAAAACGGAAATTCTATCATAGGGCAATCAGCAAAGAAATGATTTCTAGGAGAGTAGAAGGGTAAGAGAAGGTCTCAAAAGACATCAAGGTGCATCATGGAGTGCTACATGCATCAGCACTAGGTCACAACAGCAACAGATTTAAGGACTGTTGTGGACTGTCTTGGTATCACTTCTCTCCGCTCACTGATATGTACTACAAGTGTTTATGACAACCTTGCAATACTTGGCTATTTCCTGAACACTGATTTAAACAATTGTCGACATTTGGCTTGCACACAGGCATGCCTATTTTCCAGATTCGGTGTGGTCACCAGTCTCTGTTCAACCAAATATTGTTCCTATTGTGAGTGTGCCAACAGTATGTATGTACACTGAAAGAGTTGTTGATTTTGGAGTGCTTCAAAGTCAGACAAAGTTAGTGTTCTCTGGCAATAAGGTTTGAGTTGCTCAGTAAATCTCCAGAGTACTTTAATTGCAAAGGGGTATCTACCTGTCTCTGCATCTGTTTAGTTCAAGAAGAATTAGCATTTATTATTCTCTGTTGTTTATTTTAACATAATTGCTGTAACACCAGTGTTGTTGAAAAAGCAGACATAAATCAGTGGTGACAAAGGCTGTTTGAAACTACAACTAAAGCTGACCATTACAACCACAATGGAAATGTAATTTTTCAAGCTCTGGAAATAACAGCTAGATCAGCAGCACAAGCTTGTAGAGAAAGTGATGGATCTGGCGTATATACAATTGTTTCAGGCAATCTTGGCTTTCCAACTGTTTAATGAAGGTCAAGAGGACTGTGAAATCTATCAAATGTGTTTAACACTTCATTTCCAGGTAAGAAACATTAAGGGCTCTGAGAGAGTGAGCTTTACTATTATCTACAAATCCACAATTCTTTAATCTTGTGCAAAAACTGAACCCTTTGTCTAAATCATCTAGTCTGGCCCAAACCGCTATTACATCATATTTAAATGAATATTTCGCAACAAAAATTCATGTGATAGCTGCTCATTTAGAGTTCTACCAACATCATATGACATCAGATAGTTATGCAACATAGATTGTGGACATCCAGGGTTTGAGCACAAAATGCAAGTTTATGGGCTCTAGTCGAAAATCATATGCAGAATCATTAATACACGCTATGGCGATTTGACCAGCACCGGGCATTGAGGTTGGACTCGAAATTAAGATAGTCAGATCCTTCTTTAGCTGAAGTTTTGTGTATTGCCATGGCTTTCAAGATTTCACAAGCAGCTCAGGTTGCCTTTTTCACAGAATATGATGCATCAGAACTGTTACTTGATCAACAAATGTGACATGAACTAATTTAGTGATGGTTAAATTGCATAAATATCGTGCAGTCCTGGTGGAGGTGGTGTAGCCCCTATACATCCACTTAGGCATCAAACCCTTTGCCATCACGGTTTTTCACCTCAGTCTTGGCAATTTTTGTAGACTGCCTAGTTATCATAACTGTTTTTCTTTATATGCTAGATATAAATGCCCACATTATAATTATTTCTCTCAACAGTGTTTTCACAAGGGCCAAATGGCAGATGTTGGTCGGAGCTGGCTGAGATGTCAGTGGTAAAGGGTGCCAATGCAAATAAATGACTTCACAGAGTCAAGGCAAGGACTATGCCATGCTGTCAACAATGATCCACAGTATTCCAGTTTTATTTCTTTTTGATACAGGGACCTCAGCCTTGATTATTAACACCAGAATGGCAAAAGAGGAAAAAGGACCCTGTCATACTTTTTTCTTCAGTGTCATTTAAAATTTTTTTTACTTTATTCATGAAATCATATGGCTTCCAATTTTTTCTTCTCTTTCTGATTATGTAATATGACTTTTTATATTTTCTCTGGGATTTCATAGAGTGACCTAAAACGGCTGATGGGGTCAATTTGACATGGTTGTAATTTCTCTTTTGAATATATAGAGTCGTCAGAAACAGTACAAAAAGTTTGTAAGAGTGTTCCAGGGGAGGTTGTGCTGAGAAATAATTGTTAAGAAAAAAAATCAGTACAGTGCACCATTTCAGAGTTATTTAGGGTTAAAGTCAGCCAAACAGGCTGTTGCAAATGCAAATTCAAGCAGCCTGTGAGGGACAATGTTTCCAAATGTGTTCTCCATTTGGTTTCCTCAAACCAAACAAACATAGGTTTTGTTCACCTAGCTGAATTTATTACTTCCAAGTCCACCCCCAGTAGCTGAGTGGTCAGCGTGACAGACTGTCAATCCTAAGGGCCCGGGTTCAATTCCAAGCTGGGTCGGAGATTTTCTCCGCTCAGGGACTGGGTGTTGTGTTGTCCTAATCATTATCATTTCATCCCCATCGACACGCAAGTCGCCGAAGTGGCGTCAGATCGAAAGACTTGCACCAGGCGAACGGTCTACCCGACAAGAGGCCCTAGTCACACAACATCTCATCTCTCTCATTACTTCCAAACAAGGCATTTTAACTGGTAATGAGCATTTCAACAAAAGGTAACTCAGCACTCAGAGATATCTGTGCATTACCACATTTTAGTGTGAGCAAGTGCTTGAATTTGTGTGTGCAATGACCTGATTGACTAACTTAATTGCTAAATAAACTGGGAACAGTGTGATGTATTGAATTTTTTTTCTTAATGATTATTTCTCAGCACAGCCTCCCCTACAACACCCTTACAAGCATTTAGGTTGTTTATGATAATCCTCTATGTAGATAATAAAACAATAAAGTGGTTGTAGTCAGCAATTACACAGAATTATTGCTGCTCTTTGCTGCATATTCCACATACATATTCCAATCTCTCATAGTTTATATCATAACAATGAAAACAATCAATTAATGACAAAATTATTTAATTGGATACATAAAAAATCTCCTCACTAAGTGGCAGCAGTGTCCTTAACCTCTCATATATAACATTCTCCCCTCCTGAAATATCTGTACTATCTAAGGGCCTCACTTTCAGCCCTAAACCTGCATTATCATGCTACATGCATGCATTCCTTCACACATAATAACCACTGGAAATATCACTTTTCAACCCAATCCCAAAGCCTTTCCAACAGCAAACCTGACACTGAACCCTGTGTTGGAACAGTTCAGACCACGATCCCACTTGATCCACCACCACATCAAAATCATCCATTACAAGCTTCAGAGGATTCCTCACATCCAGCACTGCTTCACAACCCTTCCTCAGGTCTCTACAACATCACTCTAAGCTGTCCTCTGCAGAACTCCAGGCTCTATGTTCCCTAAAAACTGATGGCTCCATCATTATCCTCCCAGCAGACAAAGCATCTGCCACTGTACTACTTGACCAAAAGGAGTACGTTAGTGAAGGTCTACGACAGCTGTCTGACACCTCTACATAAAGTGCCTGCCATTAAGATCACACCCCTGATTCAAGCTGACCTGCAGTCTCTCCTTAAAATCTCAGGCCCCTCACAAGGACTAACACTTCAATCCATAGAACTTCTCACCCCATTGAAACCATACAGCCCCACCTTTACCTTCTTCCTAAGATCCACAAACCCAATCATCCTGGCTGTCCTATAGTTGCTGGCTTCAAAGCACCCACCAAACGAATATCTGCCTTAGTTGATCAACACCTCCAACCCATAGTACAAAGATTCCCCTCCTAAAACAAAGGTACCAACCGTTACCTAGATCATCTGAAATCCGTGTCTGCCTCACTCCCACCACACACCTTGCTTGCCACCATTGATGCCACCTCACTCTGTACCAACATCCCTGACATACATGGTCTGTCTGCTGCTGAACATTTCCTCAGTCAGTGCCCACCTGATTCCAAACCTACGACATCCTTCCTACTCACTTTAATCAACTACTTCACATCTGATGGCAGACATACAAACAGATCAGGGATATGGCCATGGGAACCAGGATGGCTCCTTTCTATGCCAACCTTTTCATGGGTTGCTTGGAGGGGGCTTTCCTGGGATCTGCCCCTGGTTTCTTATAGATACATTGATGACATCTTTACCATACATACTCATGGTGATGCTGACTTGCTAAAATTCCTCAAATCTCTGAATACCTTCTCCTAATTAAATTTCACATGGTCCTATTCTGAATCCCATGCCACTTTCCTTGACGTTGATCTCAGCCTCACCGAAGGCCAGCCTCACAGTTCCACCCACATTAAACCAACCAACAAACAACAGTACTTACATTTTGACAGTTACCATCCTTTCCATGTCAAACGTTCCCTCCCATACAGCCTGGGCATCTGAGGCAAACATATTTGTTTGGATGCAGACCCTTTACAGGAATACACCACCATTCTCACCTCAATCTTCACTGCACATAATTACCCCACCAGCTTAGTTAAAAAGCAGATTTCATAGGCCATCACATCCAATACTGGTATTGCTGATCCCTTCAGAAAACAGCTTCGGAACACACCATTAGTGACTCAGTATTATTCTAGAGTGGAATATGTTAATCAGCTACTTTGACAGAGCCATGACCTCCTAAAATCATGCCCTGAAATGAAATCATTCTGCCTGAAATTTTGCACACCACACCTAGAATAGCTTTCCATTGCCCTCCCAATCTCCCCAATATTCATATCAGACCCTATGCTCCTTCTGCATATATCTCCTACCCTATGGCTCCTACCCCTGTAACCATACCCACTGCAAAACTTGCCCTATGCACTCTGCCCTCCTACCACCACCTATAATAGCCCAGTAACTGGCGAAACACATACTATCAAAGGGAGGGCCACCTGTGAAATGACCATATACCAGCTGTTATGTAAACACTGTTCGGCCTTCTACATAGGCATGACTACCACCAAATTATCAATTAGGATGAATGGGCATAGCAGGAGGGTGTATACTGGCAACTCGCAACATCCTATTGCAGAGCATGCTCTACAACATGACATTCATGATGGCAGCACCTGTTTCATCCCACGTACCCTCTGCATTCTTCCCCCAGCCACCAGTTTCTCAGAACTCTGCAGGTTGGGAACTAGCACTACAGCATGTCCTTGGTTCTCACCACCCACCTGGCCTTAATTTACGTTAATTTCTTCCATCTCAGCATTTCTTCACCGTAGCTACTCTTTGCTTCACTCCATTTTAATTGTCTACATCTTTCATTGTCTTTTCCATCTATTTTTCGCCACTCCCCTCCCACCTCTGTTATGTACAATGGACTTAGCTTTTTACTCTTGATAACTCATGAATGATGTTTAAGCTTTAATCTCTATCTGCATATTAGCCTGCCTTCCACCTTTAAGCTCTCAGGTTTTCAAATCTCGTCCGATGCAGTCCGCAACAATCACTCTTTCCTTCTCATCCCGTACAGTAAGTCTTCCCTGACCCATGGTTCCAGTTGACTATCCTGAAATCTACCCCATTTCCTAGACCTCTCCAGTCCTCTCCCTTCACTCCTCTTTCCTTCCCTTCAACCCCTCTGCCTGAAGAAGGAGCCACTGGCTCTGAAAGCTTGTCAATTAGAACTGTCTTTTATGTGTGTGTTCTGCTACTGCTTGGTGAGTACAGTTTATATCATGTTATTCAGGTAATATTCTTTGTACATTAATAACATTTTTTAACAAATCTCATCAGCATCGATTTTCTGCTGAAGAAATATGATACTTCTTAGAGAATTCTGACACTGAATTGAAAACTGACTCCACTGATGAAGATGAGGATTTTGTACCAGAAACAAGAGAAGATGAAGACACTGCGAACGAGAAGCGACTAGTGGAGGAGGATAAAGTTTCAAATCTATACCAATAGTCACCTCATCCATCACACCAAGCCCAGTTCAATGCCTCTACAAAGATGGTCATTAGGGATGGAACCAAATGGGAGATTGCCACTTTTTCACCTTCTGGAAAGAGGTCAGCTGTGAATGTTCTAAAAGAGAGAGAGGAGGTACCACTACTTACACTTGCAAATGAGTAGAGAACTCTGTAATCATTGCTTTCCCTCTTATTTTTGACACAGAAATGCTACTTCTCATGAAGAACTACACAAAATAAAAATGTTTAAAAGTAATATGAAAGAGTGATTGGACCGTGGCACTTGCAGAACTGCTAAAGTTAACAGCCGTTACATAAGCTCGGGATATCATTTGTAGAAAATGTACATCTGTAGATGATCTTCGGTTGCGTTCTTGGGCCTGCTTTCATCAAGGAAGTTATGCCAAGGGATAAATTAAAGGAGTCTCAGATTTCTCCATTTTTCTGAAAAGCCAAGCCAAGGTGAACACCTGCCAGCCAAACAAACTTGCTTTTGCATCTGAAATTTGTAGGAATTTCATGAAAAACAGTCTTCATCCTTATCATCCTTAGAAAATACAACCATATACGAACAACTATTATGAATCAAAACAAGATGCACTCAATTAGTGCCTAACAAACCCAAAAAACACTATCTCAAATTCTGGATTGCTATTGATGAAGCAACAAAATATTATGTATTGCTTTCCCATACTTCACAAAAGGTGATATGTCTAGAGAAGCAACTACTCTGTGAGTATGTCATTCTGCATCTCATGGAGCCATTTCTAAATCAAGGAAGAAATGTGATGACAGATGACTTCTTGACATCTCTTCAACATGCTAAAAAGCTCAAAGAAAAGAAAACTTCATTAGTTGGTATTCACTGTGAAAGCCCTGATGATGTAAAGAAGGCAAATGCTGAAATAAACTCCATCACCATATTGCATCAGACTGTGTCATGACTGTAAACCAATGAAAGAAAAATAAAATTGTCATTCTTCTGAGCAATCTCCTTGCTCAAGTAACAATGAGGAAAGAATGAAACAAAAACATGAAACCATAACATTATATGATACGACAAAATATGGGGTGAATGTGCTTGATCAGGTGGCCAACAAAGATTCTACAAAGGTTGACTGTAGGAGCTGGCCGATGCATGTCTTCTACATCTTGGACATGGCAGCAGTAAATGCATGGTTCATCTACAAAATAGTAACAAGCAAAAAAAATGGAAAGAAAGAAGTTCATACTTCTCCTTGCAAGTGAACTCAAGGGAATGAAAGAGCAGGAAGAACAACAGACAAAAGAAGATGATACGGACTAAAATCATCTAGAAAATGGAAGAAGTGCCAAATTGGCATATTGAACAATGACAAGTACAGCAATAGCTGTGTAAAGTGCCACAAAGCTGTATGAAGAAAAAATGTGTGTGTAAAACAGAATCGTCTGTGCTAAGTCTGTGTAGCAGATTCCAGTGACTTAAATGAAAAATGCAACAGAGCCGTGTGTGGAATACATGCAAGTATAACATGGACCACATATAGTAAATGTGTCTGGTTGGTTCCCTGTGAGTAGAACACATACAAGAACAGTATTAACCATACAAACTAAAGTTGTTTATAAGGGTTTACAAACAGTTAATACATGAAAGTCTACAGTTTACATTTTTTTGTTGAAATAAGTAAGTAATCTAGGAATTACAATGTTAAACATTATTGCTGCAAGTCACAAAAAAGTAGGGATTAGCATATACTAAAATAAGGTTCTTGTTTAAGTAAAATATGAAAATATTTTATGTTGTATCAAAATGAGCCCTCTCCATTGTTTTAGGAATGTTAACAACTCTGTCGTTCAGTATATCTCTGAGTGGGGTGAAATTCCAAGATAAGGCCAGGTATTTCTGAACTTAACATACAAGCAAGAAACCAGAAACCTTCTTTTCTTTGTAGTGGCAGATTCCCCAGTGGAAAATATTTTTGGGCCCAATGCATATACAGCATTTGGATTTTCTATTCACACATAATCTAAGCAATTCATAATGTCATCCAATGTGCATAGGAGGATTCTCTATATTTCCAGTGTGCTCCCATGTTTTCTCTAAGTATTGGAAAAGCATCTAATGTTTTTAAACACATTCCATTACAATTTTTCAACATCCACCCGATACCTTGAGCCTTATGGGGTGAAGTTATAGTAGAACTGGATCGCAAAGAACGATTACAAATGCCGTTCCACATTCCTTATAGCAGATGGGCATCACCTTTAGTCATTGTTCACAAACCAGGTGTTGTGTTGCCTCTTTGTGGGGACTTCAGAAATATGGTAAACATTCAGTTGATTATGGGCTCATATCCCCTTCTGCATCATGATGAATTATTTTCAAAATTAGCAGGATCAGCATTTGTCAAAATTTACAACTTAAAGCTATTCTAGAGTTAAATATTCCTTATGCCCCTGTATCACTATTAAAAATTATCTTTCAACATTCCTAGGGCACTGGGACTCTTTCAGAAATTTCTAGAACAAACTATTGCAAACATTCCACAACATGTCTATTATCTGGATGATATAGTACTGAGAAGAAGAACTCAGGAGGAGCAAACATCGAATCTCCAGCAAGTATTTTCAGTCCTTTAAAAGCCAGGTTAAAATGTAAATTGTCAAGATGCTCCTTCTTTCAGCCTTCTGTTAAGTATATAGGACATATATTTAGCTCAGACTTAAAATGACATCAGAGAACATTGCAGCCATTTCCCAGACTTCAGTACCAAAGAACGTAAAGGATCTGCAGGTTTTTATGTACAAGATTATGTAATATACCCGATTTATCCACCAATTTGGGGCAATAGCTCATCCATTGACTGTAGAAAGAGAGACCTCTTTAGAATGGTCTATGGGTTGTCACAATGCACCCTTATGCTGAAACAGACTCCAAACTGCTTCATGTTTAACCTTGTACCAGTCTCATTTACAGCTTATGTTAGTCACGGACACATCACCAATGGAATCAGGGTTGTTCTTTCATGTAAGAACCCAGATGGTTCAGAAGAGTGTATCACATTTGTTTCTAAGATGCTGACCATTGCATAAGAAATTATTAACAGATAGAGAAGGAAGCATTGTGAATAACATTTGGTTCTGTAGTGTCCAGTACGACAACAAACTCCATATGATCAAAAGTTGTCTGAACGGCACCTTCCGGGCTCTTTTCTTACCAAATTACGAATATTTCATTCATTATCATATGCAAGCTCATGAACTGAATGCAGATGCACTGCCAAGATTCTCTGTGAGTCCAGGCGAGGAATATAACAAACAAGAGACTGTTTGTTTGTTTCCATATTGATTAACCATTAGAACAGTTGATGGAAGAGTTTCCCATCACTTCCAGAGATGTCACAGCAGTTGTACGTTGGATCCGCACTTTACACAGGTTTGGAATGTAAAAATATTATGAGAAGGAAAGTTTCTACTCACCATACAGTGGATATGCTGAATCGCAGATAGGGACAACAAAAAAAATTTCACATTTAAAGCTTTCAGCCAATGGCCTCTGTCAACAACAGACACACACACACACACACACACACACACACACACACACACACACACACACATGCAACTCACGCATACGACACTGATGTGTCCCTCGAGACAGGTTTGCCAGTCATAAAAACCGGATGGCCAACGTCTTTCCTTCAGCAGCCTTCACTGAACTTCTCTGTTATTTTTTCATGATTCCAAGTCATTTATCTCCTCAAAGTTGTCCCTTTGTCAAATCAGGCTGATTGCCAATGTCAAAAAGTGATTCTGGAGGTTCTGTACTCCTGTATGTTGCAATTCCTGCTTCAGTCCCACTGGAGCATTTCCAGAATGAAGAATCTTGCCTAGTGGTTACGTGTATTGGCCATTTCTAGATGTGGCTAAAAATGACAGGCTTGGCAGCTGCAGAGACCATCACCAGTCTGACTATGGCCTATGCCTACCCTATCTTGAGGTCAAGTGCATCCAGATTTAGTGGGTCTGTTCTATGGACCTAACGTTAAGATTTTGAGAGACACTTGTTCACATTTCCCATAAGTACTAAAAATGCAACAGACCATGGTGGAAAATACCATTAACATACTCGCTAAAGTTTTCTATCGAAGGAGCCACACAAATGCTGGTCACAGTTAATGGTCCACAGTGGGGGTTTCAGTGGTTTTGCACCCAGAAAGAAATTATGCATGTTGCCACATCTCCATTTCACCCTGCATCCAAAACATTTTGTGAGAGCACTTAAGATGCAGATGGAATAAATCTTGACATCCTGCACTGAGCTTCTTCTAATCTTCCGTCTGGGTGACACCATCTCAAGGCCAAAGCACAGAGGAACCAATGTCATCAGAACGGTGTCTATTGTAGTACACATCAGTAAGCTGAGACTGAGATGGTCCAAATATACATTAAATCTGCCGCAGATTTACTGATGTGTTCCTTGCTAGATTTGTTGCAGCCCCCTTTGGCACAAAAAGTTGAAGAAGCTACACCTTTTTAAGCAGATTGTTCCTGTCTGGGTGCTCACATTAGGACAATTACCTGGCTGGATACGTGTGTCCACCTCTGCCCAGTAGGGCCACCAGCTGGTCATCGTAGCCATAAAGATGACATCCCAGGCAGTGGATGCCTGTCATTCCCAGTTCTCCAGCTGTACCCAACACCCTTATGGGTACTGGAGCTGCTCCTCTACCCCCAGCAGCCTCAGAGTGCATCCCAGCTTTGAACCAGGCTGTACCCGCCTTGACCTCCCCTGCACTGGCCCTACAAGCTGATTCAAAGGGAGAAGAATCTTGTAATGCTGGCAGACACGTCACTGGATCATTCGATACAACTATGCTTATGTCCAATAGTACAATTATGCATTCGTTACACAAGATCACTAGGTGCAGCATGGAGTGATACATTCACTTGCACCAGGTCACATCAGTAAATCAGCAGCAGATTTAAGGTATGTTTGGACCATCTCAGTCTCAGCTCACTGATGTCAACTACGTGCTCTACTATAGACACCATTACAATGACCATGAATGTGGAATAGATCTACCAATGACTTTCCCGGACACTGAAAAAGTGTATGATAGTGCACATAGAAGCAAAGTGGAGTGGAGGAATGTGTCCAGAAGAAGGGAGAAGACTGGATCAAGGTGAAGACAGGGAGATGTTGGCAAGACAGAAAATGATGGAGAGGCCTATGTTCCAAACAGACACCTGGACAGAGGCTGGAAACTGTCCAAGATGATGATGATGATGATGATGACAATGACCATGTGACATTTGGCTATTTTTTGAACACTGATTTGAACTCTCTTACTGTAGATGTTTGGCTTGCATATTAACCTGTCTATTTTCCTAATGTAGTGCGGTCTCCGAGTTCCGTTTGGCCACATGTTGTGCCTACTGTGAGTGCACTGATGGTGTGTGCTATCACTGAGAGATTAGTTCATATATGAATGCTTCAAAAATGGATAAAGTTACAATGTACTCCAGCACTAACATTTGAATTATTTAGTAAATCTCCACGATACTTCAATGGCCAAGAAATACCAACCTCCAGACATCTTTGTTTCTATTTAGTTCAAGTTGGCAAGGGTGTGTGACCTATTTGTACTTAATTCGTGTTCAATAAGACCTGTGTTGTTGAAGAAGCAGATATACAACAACGTTTACCCAAAATTTACTCTCCTGAATAAAAGTAGTGTTTTATTTGCCATATAAAAATGGAAAAAAGGAGGAAGATTAGGGTTTTAACAACATGCTCAGTGCAGTATAATAAAAGTTGTAGACATATGACCACCATGAGGTGCCACTTCTAGGTCAAGCGCAATTGAGAGTCACCTACAATCGGCTGTCTCAAACTTCATATTTTCCACTGAAGCAGATCCATTGGCCAAAAATACGTATGTACATACATATTCCACTTTTGGATTTTCATTATATTACACAAGACTCTTCCTGAGCTTGTCAGTACCTCGTGTTGACACTGGCACACTTTGTGTGCAATTTGTGCTACTGCTTGAATCTGGTTTGGGAAATCAGTTGTCTTTCAGACTTACAATGTCTTAAGGCTGACAGCAAGCTCAAATTTCTGGAAAGCCTGCCAAATTCCACTGGTCATTCAGGATGAGCTTAAGATTGAACTTGACAGACTAGAATAAGTTTTGTTCCCCATTCCCTACAGTCAATGGGTTTCACTGTTATTGATTGTCAGGAAACTTGGGAGGTCTCACTGATTACTTGGAGTCTTTAAGCAAACCACTAAGCCCAAGGGAGACATTTGTCCCTTGCCTCATTGAGATGAACCTTTTCTAAACTTTCAGGAGGTAAATCATTCTCCATCATTGATATTGCAGAGGCATATTTTCAGTTGCCTCTTGATGAAGACTTACAGAAAATATTAAGTCTTTAACAGGTTGTTCGAACTGTATCAATGTAAAAGGTTGCCTTTGGCTTGGCTAGTACCTTCACCATTTTGCAGAGGTTTCTTGACCAGGTTGCTGCCAGCATTCCGCATTGTGTGCATTACATTGATGATATTCTGGTCATTGGTTGTACAATGGATGCACATTTGTGCAGTCTCCAGGTGGTTTTGCAGCCTTTGCATAGAACAGACTTCAGTGTAAATTACACAAAAGCGTCTTCTTTTTGTTTTCAGCCACTTATTTAAGTTATGTCCACATTGAAGAGGGCATTCAGCCCACCACAGAAAATGTAAAAGCTATTCAAAACATGCTTGAGCCTAAATTCATTACTGAAATTATTTCTAGAAACAGTGAATTATTACATGGAATTTATCCCTCTGCCAGCTTCCGTATGCCACCTGCTCAACGATCTCCATAAAAAAGAAGTACCTTTTCAATGGTCCAAAAAGTGGAATAAAAGCTTTTCAGATGTTGAAAGCGACCCTTCAATCAGCCCCCTGCCTTGTGACTTACCAGGCCCATTAACCATTGGTGTTGGTCACAGAAACAACCACACATAGGTGGCTCTCTCTCTTAAGTTAGAGGACAGAACAAAGAGACCAACTGTGTTTATGTCAAAGATACTTGCTCCAGCTTAGGAGCATTAGTCTATGAACAAAAAGGAAGTGTTGGCCATCACTTTTTAATGGTCAAAGATTTCATATGATCACCTGCCATATGTTCTTCACATCAGTTTTTGTATCCAAAATTAAATTTCCTGACCTTGCAGCATATTGCCTTCATTCGTGGTCTCCCTATTTGGTGAATTTTCAATATTCCATTTCTCATCACTCTTCCATTTAGAATTCTAATGTGGATGTTCTATACCACTATAAAGAAAGAAAATGATAGATTAACACCGGAAAAGCAGTCCTGTGTATGTGAAATCCATGATACGGTAAAACAATGAGAGCACAGAAACACATGTGCATGTATGACATAAAAAACACCGTATCATGATAAACTCAACAAGCCACAAAATCTGTAGGCAAATATATATGGAAAGTGGTGACACACAGTAAAAGAAAAGAAAACACCACGGCTATGCAAGGGAACAAAAATTAGTTTCTAGTAATTGGCGAATCACTGTTGAAAAATATCGCAGCTCCTGTCTGCAAGATAGGTGTGCAACTCGGAATTATAAAGGAACTAGTCTAGTGAAACCGGGAGCGGGATGTAAAAATGTTGTAGACATTAACTCTCAGACGAAATTAATGCAAGAAAATGACTTTATCGTCTGTATAATGGGTTCAAACGATGTGGCAAAAAATGAAGCAGAGGTTTGCGTGAAAACGCTACAGAATTTTTTACAAGCTAATAAATGCAGAAACACAGTAGTTGCCACACTTCCTCATAGGCATGATCTGATTTATAATTCGTGTGTAAACAAAGAAATTCGGAAAACAAACATTAAAATAAGGAAACTGTGTTCTCAATACACTAAGTGCGATGTACTGGATATAAGCAAGCTGCATGGAAATCTGCACACGAAGCATGGAATGCATTTGAACTATGAGGGGAAAAGATTTGTTTGTGATCGTGTTAGTGAAATAATCAAAGAAAGACTTGTAAGGGATAGAACAATTTATCAGCTTCCTGAACATCCTTCCAACAGCGAGGAAAACAAAATAAACAAGAAAGAAGAACGAAAATACAACGCTGCTGACGTTCCTAATTTAAACTAGAGGTATGTGATGCTGTAAATATGATTCCCAATTACCAAATCGTGAATACGCCCGAACTAAAAATTTATCACCATAATGTGCAATCCCTGCGTAATAAGATCGATGAAATTAACGTTCTATTGACACATGAACTTAATGATATCTCAGTGTTATGCATTTCTGAGCACTGGCTTAACCCAGAATTAATCCAGAATACGAAAATAAACAAATTTGTCTTGGCTGCTTACTACTGCAGGAAAAACAGCAAACAGGGTGGGGTAGCAATTTACACAAAGGAAAATGTAGATTTTATTACACTACCTGACTTAACTAGGGCAAATGTCGAAAAGGATTATGAAATTGCAGCTATAAAAATTACTCAGTTCAACCTGGTTATTGCTACAGTTTACCGATCACCGTCCGGGAATTTTGAACTTTTCTTAAACAAAATGGAGTCATTGCTAAATAAAGTAAATAAAATAGATTGTGAATTGATAATCTGTGGTGACTTCAATATTGACTTCCTCACGAATAGTGGAAATAGGGAGACCATTTTGAACCTTGCAACGTCCTACAATTTAAAGGCTGAAGTAAAAGCAGCTACCCGAGTATCAGAAACTTGTCAAACAGCTCTTGATCAGTTTCTAGTAAAGAAGAGTTTACACAACACCTCACTAAAAATTTTCAATGCAGGTTTTAGTGATCATCTTGCTCAAATATTAAGCATAAAAGTACAAGGCAGTATTATTAACAACATGTCTCTTAGAACAACATATCGAAGCTATAATCAGCATAATGTGAACTACTTCAACAACTTATTACAGAAAGAAAAATGGCTAGGAGTGTACAAAATGAATGATATGAATGAAAAATTCGACTCTTTCATTGATACATTAACCCATTTCTTTGAACTTGCATTCCCACTGAAAACATTGACCATACGGGGAAACTCTAGAACAAACAGCTGGATCACAAAGGGAATAAGGGTTTCATGCCAGAAGAAAAGACTACTTCATGAAATATGTAACTCAAAAAATTCCTCACCTGTAGTACGCGCATACTATAAAAAATACTCCAAAATATTAAGAAAAGTAATAAAAGCAGCAAAAATAATGCGTAATGATGAAATCATTTATAATTCAGCTAACAAATCAAAGGCTATGTGGAGTGTTATAAAAAAAGAATGTGGAGAATACAGACAACCTTGGAAAAATATAACACTATCACATAAAAATAAAAAAGTAACAAACCCCTTAGAAGTAGCTAATACATTTAACAACTTTTTCACAGGTGTTGCTGAAAATATGTTACAATCAAACTTTAAGAGCATCCAGGCAAATGAATATAAAATAAGTACATGTAGAGGATCAATGTCCATCAGTTCTGTTTCACAAGATGAAGTAGCTAAAGCAATAAAAGGACAAAAAAATTCCAAATCGGCAGGTATTGATGGTATACCTGCAACAATGTTAAAGAAGAGCGCATCAAACCTAATTGAAGTACTCACACATTTATGCGACTGCTCACTTCAGGCAGGCACTTTCCCTGATGTGTTAAAAACATCAAAAGTTATTCCTGTATATAAAAAAGGGGATAAAGACAATGTAAATAACTACAGACCCATCACAATTTCCTCCTGCATCTCTAAAGTATTGGAAAAAGTTATGTATGAGAAACTTATGAAATTTATAAATAAAAACAGCATCCTATGTAATGAACAACATGGATTCAGAAATAAGAGGTCAACGACAACGGCTGTCTATGAGTGCATCAATTCCATCCTAAACCTGATGGACAAAAAACAGGAAACAATAGGAGTCTTTATTGACTTGTCAAAAGCATTTGACATGGTGGACCATAAAATTCTGCTATCAAAGCTAGAAAGATATGGTATTCGAGGTCTGTCCAACAAGTGGATCAGTTCCTTCCTGACAAATCGTATGCAGGCAGTGTGCGTCAAGCACACAGATATTGAACTAAAAACTGTATCTAATCACTTATCTGACTATAAACAAATAAAATGTGGTGTACCCCAAGGATCCGTATTGGGACCCCTTCTGTTTCTTCTGTACATAAATGATCTAAGCTTAAATATTGATGCACACAAATCAATCATATTTGCAGATGACACCACGATTCTATTAAAAGGAGACGACGATGAACAGTTACAGCAGACAGTAAACACGGTCACGAAACAACTTAGCAGCTGGGCACAGAGTAACCAGCTTGTAATAAACAGTAAGAAAACCGTTGCTCTAAAATTCCACAATGTTCCTAACAAGGACATGTTTATCCCATCAGTCTCTATCAATGACGAACCAGTTGGTAACAGTACTGAAACCAAATTCTTAGGACTTTGGCTGCAGAGTTATTTGGTAACCGTGATAGCGTCACGGAGATGTTTAATAAACTCAAGTGGCGGACTCTGCAAGAGAGGCGCTCTGCATCGCGGATTTAGCTTGCTCGCCAGGTTTCGAGAGGGTGCGTTTCTGGATGAGATATCGAATGTATTGCTTCCCCCTACTTATACCTCCCGAGGAGATCACGAATGTAAAATTAGAGAGATTAGAGCGCGCACGGAGGCTTTCAGACAGTCGTTCTTCCCGCGAACCATACGCGACTGGAACAGGAAAGGGAGGTAATGACAGTGGCACGTAAAGTGCCCTCCGCCACACACCGTTGGGTGGCTTGCGGAGTATAAATGTAGATGTAGATGTAGATGTAGTAACATCAGATGGAATAAGCATATTGAATGTCTCAATACAGAACTGAGCAAAACATGTTATCTTCTTTGTTCATTAAAATCATGCTGTAGTGAGAAAACAGTAATGAATGCATATCATGCGTACTTTCATTCTCGTCTTAGATATGGGGTCACCTTCTGGGGAAACTCTAAAATAGCTAATAGCACTTTTAAACTACAAAAAAGGGCCATTAGAATCTTGTTTGGGTGCAAGCCTAGAGACTCTTGTAAACCCCTGTTTAAGAAATCTGGTATTCCCCCATTACCGTGTGTATACATTATGGAAACCCTTTTGTTCTTTAAATTAAATGTAATAGGCAAGGACCAGAGGCTACAAAAAAACTGTGATATACATGAGCACTTTACCAGACAAAACAGGAACTTACATATGACTCAAATCAGCACAGTACTGTGCCAAAAAGGTACTTTTCACATGGGAGTTAAGCTTTATAACAAACTTCCTGAAAACATAAAAGCTATCACTGAGGTCAATACTTTTGGAAAATCTCTAAAGTCATATTTACAGCATCACTGCTTTTATTCCATTGAAGAATATTTAAATTTATGAAATGTGTTATATAAATACTTGTGCGTAAAGTGTATTATTGTAAGCTTAAATATGTATTATTGTAAGCTTAAATATGTATGCCTTGAAATTACTTTCAGCCTGTATATTTATAACTTGACTTGTCCAATGTCTTATGCATAAGCTGCTATGTAGACAACAGGACCAATAAAATACAATCTACAATCTACAAACACCTCGACAGAGATTTTAAAAATATGGTAAAAGCAAACCAGACAACTACAAAACTGGATTCTGAAAGTAAAACATAATTACAGAGGTGTCTTTATACACACTGGAATGAAGTCGTTATGAAGTAGCAACAAAAGAAGAAATTAATAATAAAACAAGAACCATGATTCATTCGGCAAGAACTGTCTTTGTGGGATCCTGGCTGTACTTAGCAGAATCATAAGAAGGAAATCAGTGAGTGACAAATATATCTTCAAAATAAACTGTGACGTTAAAGAACAGTGTGTTCTTTTGGGGCAATTTTTATAGAACTATGACACTGTGTAGAATGTCTACAGATGTCTGCAAAATTGTTAGAAGCAAAGGAAAATAATATGGTCTCATGTTGAAAATTCGGATGCTCCAACTGAAAAAGCAAACAAGCCACTAGAAACATAAGTACTCCTAAGTGAAATACAACCAGACATACCATGTATCAGTAAAATGGCCCAACTGAAAGTCACACAGGTAAACCGACAATCTTATCCAGTTACTTCTGTAGGTCTAAATATAGAGGTGGTGGTGTTACTATATAAGAACAGGAAATCCAACAAAGACGGTAAACAGTAAAGGCATGAGATTACCGATAGCTAGAGAAAAAGACTAAAATTACTACCGTAGTGACAAATGATTTTAGAGAGTTTTGTATGTACAGATCACTATGTGGCAAGATTAGCATCTTTCTAGGGAAAAAAAGAATAAAAAAAGAAAAATAACTGACTTAGAAAGGATGAATTTGGAGAAAAATATTGTTACATGTGGAGACTTCAATGCTGACATGGGAAAAGGATAAAAAATAAGACAAGACCTGGACGAATTGTTAATACAATATAATATGGAGGTAATAATATCAGCACCAACAAAAGTGACTTCTGTAAATCAGACACTTATTGACAAAATCGCTACTAACATTAATAGGAGTAACTATGAGTTACAAGTAGTCCAAACAGAAAAATCTGATCATCATGGAAACTGATCTGATTCTGCAGAAGTAGTGACATAGTATCAGAATTAAAACAACTAACCTCTGAAATCTGGATCATCAGTGAGCAGAATATTAATATCTTTATAACAACATTAAGTAAGGAAACCTGGAATGTGCAGAATATACATGATAAGAATGATTCATTTATTACAACAATTAAATACCATTTGATGTAGCATTCCCCAATGTCAAAAGACAAGAAAAGCTGCAGGATCAATTACAGTGCATTACCAGTGAATTAATAGGTCTGCATAGGAAGATGCATGCTCTAAGACAAATGGGCAAAGCTGAAAATATAAAATACTACAAAAGAAGTTCAGAAAAATTATACAGGAATCAAAAGCACAAGCATGTAACATCACCATAATGAACTCAAAAAACAAGATAAAGGGAGCTTGGAATGTAATAAATGGTGAAAGGAAACAGCAAGCAAAGAAACACAGATCAAATCAATGAAAACAGACAATGCAATGGTTACAGACAGTAAAAAAATAGGTAATATACTAAATGATAACTGTAAAAATCGTGGTTGAGAATTGCGAAGAAACAGTTCAAAAAACAAGGTTACCAAGGTGTCACAAAAACCAAGCAGAACCATATTCTTGAAACCAGTCACAGAAGACAAATAGAGGAAAACTGACAGAAGCTGAAGTCCAAGAAATCAGCTCATGCTGACAAAATATCAAATCAAGAAATAAAGCTAGTGAGCAAATAATCATACCACTGATGGACACAGCGAACAGCTCTTTCAGGGCTGGAATTTTTCCAGGAAAACCGAAGACAGTAGGGTCCTACCAGTACACAATAAAGGGGATATGGTTGATCTCAACAAGTACAGGACAGTTTCATCAACATCACATTTCTCAAAAATACTAGAAATGCTTAGGAATATCAGATCAGTTGATTATCTGGACAAATAGAACATTCTTGTACCATCACAACATGGTTTCAGAAAGGGTAAATCTACAGAAACAGCAGTTAGCAATCTGACAGAATACATTACCCAATCCTTAGATGAAAAAAGTTGTATTTGCAATGTTCCTGGATCTCTCCAAAGCATTCGACACCACTGGCCATGAAATACTGATATGAAAATTGGAAATGGTGTTTGAGGGCAAGCAAGAAAGAGGATAGAATCATCCTTGTGAAACAGGAAAAAATATGTATCAACAAGGAACAAATATTAGTCAGAAACCAAAGCCAACTGCAGGGATCAATAATGGGGCCATTGCTATTTAATCTGTTCATTATAGGTATGGAAGAGAAAAAGAAGAAAATATTGTATGCAGACAAAGTGACAATAATGAACAATAACTAAAATATGGAACAGCTTGAGAGAAGAGCATTCATTTCCGCAAACATCACAGCTCATTGGCTCTTGGAAATTAGACTGATCATAAACCTAAAAAATACCATCTTTGCAGTGTTCAGAAACAAAGAGAAGGCCGTGCAAATGGGTTTAGAGGTGAATAAAGCAATTCTGAAAGAAGTAGAATCCACTAGATTTTTAAGAGTTACTGTGGATACTGGGCTGAAATGGAAACATATTAATTCTGTCTGTAAGAAACTCAGCTCTGTCATATTCATAATGAAGCAGCTATCACAAGATAGCAGACAAACAGCTTCTGTGCACAGCATACCATGGACTCTTTGAACCATACCTGCATTATGGAGTGACAATGTGGGGGCACATTTAAAAAATAAATAAATGAATGGAAATAAAATAGAAGAAGGGGTAGAGAAGAAGAAGTTAGGATAATTTTGCATCAAATACTTACATCTTTGTGTATATATAAAAAACAAAATATATGTCACAAAAAAGACCTCAGTTTTCGGGCATCAAATTATCAAAAATTCTGCCTAAAAATCTACTTGACAGTGTACATGAAACTAACTTTCCAAAAAACCTCAGAGACCTGCTGGTGGAAAAAATTATTTCACAGTGTTACAAAGCATTTACAACATTAAATTTGTAAATACTGTTATTTATAATCAATATTAGAATGTAAGAAATATGGTTCGACAGTACATGATAATGAATGATTTCTATTTTTGGCATGTCTTATATTACACGTAGATTTAGTGAAAGCTATGTAATCCTACAAGATCAAATAAAATCCAGTTCAATTCAACTTCTACATTTCGACATCTTATTAAATGTTAATATTACTTAAAAGACTAAAATTCCACCCACTGTTCAGTATCTTAAGATATATAGGCAAAGCCAAGATGTAAGCCTCAGTACAATTTTGGAAATCAATTACAGTGGATAAAGGATTAATGAAAGTAATAGAAAGTGAAATAAATTTAAGTGAAAATGAACTGCTTAAGATAGTGAACAGTGTATTGTGTTGAAGTTTAGTCTTTTAAGTACTATTAACATTTAGTAAGATGGCAAACTGTAGAACTTGAACTGAATTGAATTTTATTTGATCCTGTACACTCACGTACTCTCTCTCTCTCTCTTTCTCTCCTCTCTGTCATGGAGCATTCGAGAACATTCTTGGGACATTCTGGAAAATTCTAGAACACTCTCGAAAATTCTATAACATTCTCAAACCTTTTGGAAGGCCCTATAACATTATGGAGCACATGAGCACATATTATGGCCACTCTCAGCCACATCAAAATAACAAAAAGAATGTGTCAACATGTACAAGCTGCTTTTGTTTACAATGTATTTGTTACCTTTTACTGTATTTTAGAATTACTTACCTCAGTGGAAAGAAGGCTGTTCATGATTGATTGATTGATTTGGGGGAAGGAAGACGGCCATGCCCTTTGAAAGGAACCGTTCCCGCATTTGCCTGAAGCGATTTAGGTAAATCACTGAAAACCTAAATCAGGATGCCAGACGTGGGTTTGAACTGTCATCCTCCAAAATGCAAGTCCAGTATGCTATCCACTGTGCCACCTCGCTAGGTGGGAGTTCATGATGGACATGTTTTTGAAGGAGTACTGTTGTGTAGAGCACAATGATGGATCGGATCGTACTTCGGAACGTGTGTTAACTGGATTTATTTATTTATTTATTATTTATTCATTTTTGAGCTCCATGGATCCTTGATGAGAGTGTATTGCTACGATGTAGAATGTGTCAGATTATTACAGTAATAACCATATGAAAATGGCCTTGTGGCTTAAAATTTAAGTCATTTGTAAACAGATATATGAGGTTCAAGTGTTCAAATAACAACACAGGTTATAATAGTAATGATGAGTACACAAACAAATTATAAGGCTTACATTCTAATTCATATACAAATCATTCTGTCAATAATTGTTACACCAGTGCAACATAATCGTTTCTTATAAGATTGCTTTAATTAAACACATTTCACAATTATTATACATCGTCAAAAAAAAACCTGTAAAGATCAGAAAGAACTATTCAATAGATGAAGTTTTAGCTGTTTTTTGAATTTAGTCTTATCCCCAAAGACTGATTTAACATGAGCTGGAAGTTTATTGTATACTTTTAACTTGACTACTGTAATCTTTTCTGTACTATGCTGAGATTTTGTATATCTTTGGGAACATCATGTTTACTTCTTTTGTCATGATAATGATATTGTTTGTACTGTAAATTGTATTATTATTGTTCACAAAGCACAGTAGTGAAAAAAATGTACTGGCACAGCATGGGGAGACTGCCAAGTTGGCTGACTAAATTTTTGCAAGAACATCTGGGGTGCACTCCACCCATAGTTATGATGACTCCCTTCTGCGCAGTAAAGATTTTATTTACTCATGACTGGTTTCCTCAGAACATGATGCCATACATCATAAGTGAATTAAAATACCCAAAGACATGGTTATCAAAGATAATAACTAATAAAATGTGTAAAAGAATGTAAAAGACAAATATCATTTCATTTATGAAAGCATATAGAAAAAATTGAAACCCTGAAATCTATTTTGCAAGTGGTATCATATCACAAGATAAACTGTGTAAATATAAAAAAAAAAAAATAGCATGAGTAGTAGCAATACAAACCAGATCACTGTGGCAGTTAGTGATGTTTGCTAAGTATTATTATTATTATTATTTCGATTATTCCAGTATAGTACTATATATAAAAACAAAGATGAGGTGACTTACCGAACGAAAGCGCTGGCAGGTCGATAGACACACAAACAAACACAAACATACACACAAAATTCAAGCTTTCGCAACAAACTGTTGCCTCATCAGGAAATAGGGAAGGAGGGGGGAAGACGAAAGGAAGTGGGTTTTAAGGGAGAGGGTAAGGAGTCATTCCAATCCCGGGAGCGGAAAGACTTACCTTAGGGGGAAAAAAGGACAGGTATACACTCGCACACACGCACATATCCATCCACACATACAGACACAAGCAGACATATTTCTTGGTCTTTAAATATGTCTGCTTGTGTCTGTATGTGTGGATGGATATGTGCGTGTGTGCGAGTGTATACCTGTCCTTTTTTCCCCCTAAGGTAAGTCTTTCCGCTCCCGGGATTGGAATGACTCCTTACCCTCTCCCTTAAAACCCACTTCCTTTTGTCTTCCCCCCTCCTTCCCTCTTTCCTGATGAGGCAACAGTTTGTTGCGAAAGCTTGAATTTTGTGTGTATGTTTGTGTTTGTTTGTGTGTCTACCGACCTGCCAGCGCTTTCGTTCGGTATGTCACCTCATCTTTGTTTTTATATATAATTTTTCCCACGTGGAATGTTTCCTTCTATTATATTGATACCAGTATAGTACTAATTAGAGATAGATTAGAACATATTATGCTGATAAGTGGCAATTTGTCATACGTGCAGATTATCAAAATATCCTGAAGAGGCTGCTAATATGAAAAGTCTCAGGAAGATATGAAAGTGAATGGCTTCAAGTGATTTATTTTCTCTTACCTTGTATGAAGAAACCATTATATGTCTAGCATTTCTAGAATGACAATAACATGATTTTTGATGTGGAGCATTTCCTGAATAGCCAAAATGCAAACTACTACAACTATGATCACCACCACATCATATGTTGTTGGGAAAAGTGTGTCACATTGAAGCATGAATGTGTAGAGAAGGATTAACGTCATCATCAAATTGCTTGATTGCAGCAAGATTTTCATAAGATGATTATTAAAACTTTATTAGTACATCTTGTAGATCAACATCTGCCACACCCATTGACTTGCCACTGTCAAATACTGCCTCTTTCAACATCCTGTAGACTTCAAACATGCCATCTCATTCCTTTTTATACACAAAAAGGTACGTTGTGCATCTTTATCCTCTCCTATGCTGACTGTTTATGGGGCATCTACAGGAAATCTTCTTAGTTACCCAAGAGTCCAAATCACAGGTCTATTCTGGTTCAGGGATGATACCCTCATGAACTGGACCATAGCCTCAACACCTTCTCTCCCCTCCACTTCATCTGGTCCCCCTTAGCTCAGCAAGACTGAGTGCTGACCTCCACCTCTCTGATACCGCCATAAAAACCTACGAAGCTCACAAACCATCAACAGCAGCTGCCATACTTTCCACAGTAAAAGGTCTCTCTGATGCAGTGTGACCACACATGAAAAGCACATCTGCAGTGATGGGCAATCCCTTGCTCACTATGCTAAAGGTATTACTTAAGGATTCACAGACAGGCACTTCCCTCGAGACTTAGTTTGACAACACATTTTCCATTCCATTCCACGTGTTCCCCTAACACATGACCTCTATGAAAATTTTGCAAAAGAACACCTCCTCTCATCACCCAGAATCACCCCAGTATGGAACAATTTAACCACATCCTCTGCCATCATCCTGGGGAAGATCCTATGCACAATCACTCTCACCCTTCACAAAATGGTATTCATCCCCTACCCAATCTACAAAATATTCCATATTCAAGTCCATCTTTATGCCTCACCTGCCCCTGGCTCATTGCTGCATGGGTCACAGACTTCTGGAAGACCAAGGTGCAAGACTTGTTCTATGCACCCAATCAAGCACATCCTATCCTAGTCCCATATCCCATCCTATCAGAAGCAAGACTGTCTGTGAAAGAAGTAATATAATCTGTAACTTCTGCACATTTGACTTCAATCTGCTTCAAAACCCTTGCCATCTGGACAACCCCCCCCCCCCCCCCCCAAAAAAAAACCAGCTTCTCCAAACTACATAGATGGGTATTGTCCTCACACAATATCCTTCAATTCCTGAGTCCTCCCTGCCTCAATCTCTGCTAGCCCCTAAACCACACACACCTCCACCCTGTCCCCACACTCCCCACTTCATTCATTTTACACTTACACCTTTCTCTCCACAACTTGCTCACTTCCTCCCTCATTCTATCTCTCCCTCCCATTCCACTCCTCCACATCACTGTGCATCACAAGCAGCTCTTCCAATCTGACCAGAGAGAGTTTACTGGTGCTATATTCTTACCCTGAACATTTTCTGCCTCTCCATCCTAACTGAGAGCCTCTGTTACCTCCAACCCTCCGTCTCACTTCCCAAATCCTTTCACCCCTCGAGTAGACCTTTCTCCCCTCGCAAACTCTGCCCAATACAACCCCTAACCCCTATTAAGCTACAGTGTCAACAAAATATAGTCGGCAGGGACGATGAAGCCATGCTGGTGTATGGCTACTTATTTGTGTGTAGTGTGTTAGCTCTGAAGAGGACTCTTCAAACCTTTGCAAAGTTATCAATCACTCAGCATCTGAACTACAAAGTGAGATGTTAAGTTCACTTCTTCCATTATTTATAGTCCATTAAGGGCAAACCATTACCATATTTTCAAATTCTAATATAAAGATACTTACATCCTCATATGCTTCAGAATGAATGCTTAAATCTCTGTAATTGATGTTTACAGAAATAAAAAATACAGAAATTAATGAGAGACTCTACTGACCATTATTTAAAAATTCTGAAGGAATGAACATAACAAACACAGATGTTTAATATAAAATGTATCAATAGTAAATTTCATAATATGGACGCAGTAGTGCTTGAAGAAAATTGAAATACCTGGGTTCTGATTATCCTCTGGTTTGATGACTGGTGTTTCCTGTGGATGTTCATCTTGTTTTAATGAGGAAGACTTACTATCTGTTATTTCATGGACAGATTCAAGCTGGGTGGAATCATCTTCTGCAAACATATCCTCTGACATTACTGTCTCATCATCATCATCATCAGTAGACTGACATTGGTCTTGTTTCTCTTCATTGTGACTATCTTTCATACAGGGCAATTCTTCATTATTTTGCCCCTCGGTTTTATCTTGTGCTTTCTTATTAGATGTATCTTCTCTGTCAGTTATTTTTTTATTCCAGAGTCTTGAACAAGTGTTAGTTTCAGAAGGTTGTTTACAACTGTTCAAGTATTTGCTCATACTACATTCTTCTCCTGCTTCCTTCGCTTTATTATCTTTGCTTTTGGTGTTATTTTGGAGAGGGTTTGTAGTAGCTTCACTTCTGTTCTTGCCTGTGTTTTTACAAATTGTATTTTCACTAATCTTGAGTCTCTTTTGTGACAATGTGATGCTTGTTGCCAAAGAATGCTTTCTTCTATGCTTCACTTCTGTAACAAAGAGTTGGTGTTTCTTAAGTACTGTGACAATATCCATCACATGAAAATTGAAAAAAAAATTACTATTATATGAATACTGCCACACACTAACAATACATCAACTTTGTTGGTGTCTGAGGAAACTTGGCTCATTTTCATTTTAAGGAATCACATTTTTATTACACTTGAATGTGAGAGGCTTGAAAAAAGTGTTATTAAATTATGAAGTAAATACATTATAGTCTGTAGGGCAAGTGCTGCAATAATTGTACTGTTATTGTTCATAGAAAACACACTGCCACAGATTGAAATATCCTTGATCAAGTTTATGTATAGAACCACTTATAACAGTAAAAGCTAATCTTTTTTTTCCAAATTATGAAAATTTTGTTTTCATCTAGTCTAATTATACAGCAGAGCCAATAAGATAAAGTCTACGAAATCATTATATTTGATAAGTTCAGCTGTCACAACAAGTAGCTATTCTACAGAACACTCTGACAACTTTGTAATTGCAATCCATGTAGGAAACAAAATATCATGTACACCAACAAAGTGGACCAAATGCTACATATACTTCCTTGCAATGTCCCTATCAATTATACATAATAAATATAATTTTGGGAAGAGAAAATATAGAGACAAAAAAGTGCCATGAAAACTGATTGTGTTTTAATGCTCTCCTAAAATGGTAATTAACGATGATAATAATAATAATAATAATAATAATAATAAACATGCCATGGCTTCTTGCTGTATTAGAAAGGCCGCCCATAGTTGTAGAATATTTGCCAACATTTTACACAGTTCTCATTTCAAAAAAGCTGAATTACTTGCTGACAAAAAAGAACCTCAGGATCTCCACTCACCACTGTCATACTAAATCAGTTTTAAATGTGATGGCGCTCAGTTACATACATCTTCCATAGATCATTTGTATGATTCTTTTACTGAAATTATGTGGGACAAGTCAGTTTACAGTGTATGCTTCTATCATTAGTGTTAAAATTACTGAACGTATTTTTTAGTCCTACTCATAGATTCATGCAACTAGACTTAAAAAATGAGGATTTTTAATTTTTTTACGGGCTATCAGTTTTTCCCCAAGTAAAAATCTGTCAATGGAATATAAGGAGTTGTCAAGAATACATGATTTTGGGTTAGATTGAAAACTTACTCTGCTACCTGTCAGACATTTTATTTTATTGGTTAAATGATCACAAATTTTTGTCATTCCATATTGAACTGATAGTTTCAATAATAACCAATAAAAGTCACTTTTCCTCTAGTGTTATGGGTACACACATCACTATTCTTCTCAAATTGTGATGTGTTATGTATGACAAATTTCGTAGCAAATACATGTACTGTAATGGCACAGTTAAAATGGATAACTTCTTGAATATGACGACTGCAGGTGAACAACATATAATATTCTTAATGCTCTCTTTTCTACAATCAATATTTTCTTTCTAAGCAATGAGTTACTCCACAAAATTATTTCACACGGCATTACTGAGTGGGAGTGGGGTGAAATGTGTCTGGACCAAGACTAGCAATTAATCGATGAGTAAATGTAACTGAAGTTAATTGTTTCAGCACCTCAATAATATTCCATCCATTTCAAGTTTTCAACAACATGCGGAGAAACTGAATCCTGTTCATGTACTATATAAAATGTTGGTGTGACAATCTGTTGTACAGAAGTGAACATAATGCGTTTTCTCAAAATTTAGAGAGTTCAATTTTGGAGAACCACTTACTAATCCTTTGGAAAGCATCATTAACAACCTCTGCAGCTGCTTTCTCTCTAATGGTATTTATTATAACACTATAATTTAATTAGACAGATAAAAAAAATCTACTGACCAAGCAGAGGCAGAACATACAAATAAAAGAAGGTCATAATTAAGCTAGCTTTCGGAGCCAGTATCTTCTTCTTCAGGCAAAGAGTTGAAGGGGAAGGAAGAGGGGTGAAGGAAAATGACTGGAGAGGTCTAGGTAAAGGGGTAGATTTCGGGAAAGTCACCCAGAACTGCTGGTCAGGGGACGTACCGGACGGGATAAGAAGGAAAGTCTTATTACTGTTATTTCCTGACATGGTCAGGTTGGACACAAATGATCTATGGAAATGTTATACATTCGGGGAACTTTTAGCATTGATCTTATGGGCTTGTGGCAGAGGCTACAAAATTAAGGGTGTAAAATCGCAAAAAATGTAAAATTGGAGAACGTAAAATCGAAGTTGGAAACCTTTCCCCATGAACCACCAAGCACAAATGACAGCTCTGACAGTGCACTGCCCTTTTATACCTTGTGTACACAATACCACGAGGGTGGTTTGAAAAGTTCTGGGAACGGAATACCTTGTGCAGCACCCATCTTGCATATAATTTTTCATTTCTAATTCTTCAGTTAAAATGTGATAAACCCTTCCAGATGACATCTGGCAAGCGTGAGCAATTGCACGCTCTTTCAATTGGCGATCCTCTATGACCATTTTGTGCACTTTTGCAATAATTTCTAGAGTAGTGACACATCTTGGCCGACCACAGTGCGGATCATCATCTAAGCTCTCCCAGTCAAATTTAAATTCATTTATCCACTTGGTAACAGTTGAATATGAAGGAGCAGAGCCCCCCCCCAGTGTATTCTGGAAATCGGCATGAATGTCCTTTGCTTTCATACCTTTCTTTATGAAGTACTTAATCACTGCTCGAATCTCGATTTTTTCCCATCTTTGCAAATCACTATGCAAGAACAATAACAGAGCCATGTCACTCCCACAGCTCTCTTCCAAGAGCACTGAAGTGGCACGTGTTTACAGGAATGAATATCATGTGAACAACTTGTTGCGCTAGCGCTAGCCTCTCGTTGTGATTCCAAGAACTTTTCAAACCACCCTTGTAATACCATGTGTATACATGCATATCACAATCCCATGTCTTTGTCACCTCAGTGTATTTCATAAGGTATTCCTCCACAGTTGAGCGGACAGCATAGATGGCTGTCATGTGAAGGCCCAGGTTTGATTCCTGGTATTGCATGGATTTTTCCATGGTGAGGGGGCTGGTACAGGGTGCACTCAGCCACATGATGCCATTATTGTTCTTCACAGTCAGATCCAAGAAGTTAATGGCATGTCATTTTTCTAATTCCATAATGAAGAAAATTTTAGTATGAAAACTATTAAATTGCGCTGATACAGGGTCATTCTAAATGCTGGACCCATTTTCAAAAATTCTTATGTATTCAAGTACAAATCTCAAATGAACAAACTTTATACCACTGAAAAGAGGAAGTTTCAAAATTTTAGGTGGCCAGCAGCGGCCGGTAGAGCTCATGTGGCAATAGGGCTGCCATTCTGTTTCATTGTCAGTTGTGAGTGAAATGATGACTTTGGAGCATAAGGTTTCCTGTGTTCTTCAGTTCGCAAAAAATGAGTCGCAAATTGCAGTGCAGAGGGCATTTCGTACTAAATTTGGTATTCAACCACCAACTCGCAAAAGCATTAGCCATTGGTTTAAGCAATTTAAACAGACTGAGAGTGTGTGCAAATGAAAAATCACAGGCCAACCATGTGTGTCAGAGGATGATGGCCAACAATTCAAGAAAGTTTTGTGCGCAGTCCCAATAAGTCTACCAATAGAGCAGTCAAGAATTTGAAATAACCCAACCACGCTAGAAAGTTCTGAGATGGAATTTGCTGTACAGGCCCTATCGATTACAACTTGTGCAGACACTCAACCTCAATGACAAAGAGAAGAATCTCGCATGTTGTGTTTATGTGCTAGCCAAGATGTAGGATGGCGCATTTCTACAGCGTGTAATTTCTTGCGATGAAGTGACGTTCCACCTTAGTGGATAAGTCAACAGAAACAATGTTGGCATGTGGGGTTTGGAAAACCCACATTCACCATTGCACCACAAAAGAGACTCAACAAAGATCAACGTGTTCTGTGCTGTATCCCATACAAAGGTTTATGGATCACTTTTCTTTGCAGAAAGAACTGTAATGGGAATCACGTACCTGGACATGGAACAATGGCCGTTCCTCAAGTTATGGAAATTTCCCATGACCTCATTTTCCAATGTGATGGAGCTCCGCCCCATTGGCACCATGATGTGTGAGGCTTTTTGAATGACTCCCTTCCTCAGTGCTACATCAGTCGCAGGGGGCTTGAGGACCTGGCTCTGCACTTCTGGCCACCGAGATCTCCTGATCTCACACCCTGCGACAACTTCCTATGGGGTTATGTGAAGGAAGCTGTTTACGTCCTGCCTCTACCAACCACTCTGAACAATTGCAGAACCGAATCACTGCTGCTGTGCAGTCAGTAACAGCAGATATGCTTTAGCATGTGTGGGATAAGTTTGGCTATCGCGTCTATGTTTTCCGTGCAGCCAACGGTGGCCACAATGAACATTTACAACATTTATGACACATATAATTATTAAATAATTATTAAAACTAATTAATTACAAATTATTAAATGTATTAAATTGATATCAAACATTACACACACACACACACACACACAAATACAAAGTTTTGAAAATGGGTCTATCATTTAGTATAACCCTGTATACCGTGAATATCACTGAGTGATCCTATAATCGGTACTAATGTGTCATCAATGTATCTACAATAATATTCAATTTTAGTAGTTGCAATGGAGAAAGTTTTAAAGAACTGACATACGAGATGTTTGACAAAAATGTTAGCAAGTGTACTCACTATACAGCTATCCACTGCAGTACATACAGCTGTGAAAAGAGTGCAGCACTGAATTTAAAATGGTGACAGGATAGTATTAGATGTAGTAAACTAATGAGCTCATCAATCTCCTCTATGCTGGCTTTCTTATGTTTCAATAGATTTGCTTTAATAACCTTAATCTTGAAGTGGAATGTTACTAAGTTAACTATGGTAATTATACAAATTTACAACAGTTTCAAGGAAGTTTTGGACTGTATTGCTTTCTTCAAATAAGTAATTTTTTAAAGCAACATATCAATAGGTCATACCGAGAGACCAGTTTTATGAATTTTCGGTTGCATACATAAGGTTGGGATGCACAGGTTTGTATCCAAAATTTCTTTTATTCTTTCTCTGAAAAAAATGAATTTGCACTTTTTTTACAGCTTTTATAATCTACTTCTGTAAGCAGTATCCCTGACTAAATGTATAAACCATTGATAGATAGAAATTCTGTATTTCATTACAGTAGTCATATCAGTTGATGACAACTTCACTGCCCCCTTTGTTGGTCCTGAGGGTGACTTCACTGTTTTGAGCTATTTTTGTTCAATTTTGTGAACTGTTTGCTTTTCTTTGCAAATGTGACTGTTAGTATCTCTCTCAACTCAGCAATAATCTTCACAATTTTAACTATAATTCTGTTCTGTTCCTAGAATGGTAAATGTGCAATGTCGAAGGCCATTAGATTCCTACCCATGCTATCTTAACTAGTAAGGCACACATTATATTTTAAAGCCTGATTTAAATTATGTTCTCACTACTGCTAAAAACCATGCCAGTCAAATTAACAACACTCTCAAAAAATTTAAAATTACATTCAACCTCTCTACATCATAAAGGGCCGGATTCTTATTCACTCAACAAATTTACTTAGTTCTTGGATTGCCTTAATTACACTTCTTTACTTATTCATTGCACATAATCATGGATGAGGGTGTAAACTGAACAAAACTGATACTGAGATGTTTTTCTTGCTAGTGACATACGAGCCAGTAAAGTTTCTTATTTAGTCATCATTGTCGTCGTCAACATCATCATCAGTTTTCTGCTATGTTAGCATGCCCTCTGCATTTCTGTTTGCTATATGTGCTTTCATTCATCCAGGATCTGAAAGCTCTTCCTCCCTCACCTCCCCTTTCCTTCCACATATCCTTCGAAGGCTGTTTTTATAGGCCACTCCTTCTTTCTTGATATATGTCCAATCTAGTTTCATTTCCTTTTTTTATTATTAAATTCAGTAATTGTCTTTGCTCTCCAACCCTTTTCAGTACCTTTTCATTTTTCGCTCCATACATCCAACTGATTATTTCCATCCTCTTCCATGTCCACAACTCATCAGCCTCCAGCCTTGCTGCATCTCTCTTTCTTAGTGCCATACAGGACAGTCCACACAAAACATTTTTTTGTCTTTTCCTCAAATCATGCTTCTTAGGTATTTAAATTTCGCACATGTTCTAATATTTTTCATCCAGCTTTTTCTTTGCCCTTTTATTTCCTCCTAGAACAATTACTTTTGTTTTCTTTGTATTAATTCTCATTCCATTAATCTTTCCTTTTGCTTCAATTGTATTCATTATCCCTGTAATTCTCTGTCATCTGTTTCTAAAAGAACAATGTCGTCTGCAAACCTCAAACACTATATTGTTCTTCCACCAGCCCTTCCCACTTGTCACCTAGTGAGCAGTGGTAAAGTACAGAATGAAAAGTGTAGGAGGCACACAGCAGCCCTGTCCTACTCCTTTACCTAGTTCTATACACTCGTTACGTTCTCCTCTCTCTTTCACTGACAGTTTTCAATTTAAATATAACGAATTTATGAACCATCTGGTTTTCCAATCTGCTCTCTATTCCATCAGAATAGCTGCAAGCTTACCCCAAGCCTATGCCTTTTCCAGTTCTATAAAGCACATATATATAGGCCTCTTTCCATTTCAATAAACCTCTTTCAAATTTCGCATGGCTCTTATTGCATCTCTTATGCTTCTATTCCATCGAAACCAAATTCCTCCTCAGCCAGATTCTCCTCCATCACCTTTATTTAGTCTTGTCAGCAAGTCCTTTGCTCATTTATCACTGTCATACATTTTGTTACATAACCTCAATATTTCTCTTATTACTGCTGATTCCAAAAATTTTAGTATTACTCCTGATATTACGTCTGTAGTTATTGCTTTCCAATTTTTCATGGCAGCAACTGCATTATGATTGTTGGTCCTTTCTCGTAATCATCCACATTGTTCAAGGATTCAAGTTCCAGAGTGATGGTTTGTGATCTGTGTCACATAGGTTTTTTAAATAGTCTTCTAACATATGGAGTCTTGTGGCAATGTTTATACACCAAATTTTTGTCTTTACTCAGAGTAGTACCTCCTGTTCTGTTTTGATCACTTGTTGTAGTTTGCCCTACTGTAAAGTATTCCTCACCAGCTCTTCAACTGTGTTGCATTCCTCTTTTAGCCCCTTTTCTTAGCCTGCTCTATTTCTCTATGCAGTTCTTTATTCAGCCTTCAGTATACCTTCCTTGCATCCCTCCTGTTTCTGTTTTTGAATTGTCTTTTTCCCCCATCTTCAAAATCATTTTCTGTATAACAATTGACTTTTTTCCTATTTCCAATTACACATCCTATACTTTTCTGCCCTGCTCTTACTAGTCCTTCTTTCAGAAAATTCCAATACTTCCTGGAGTTTTCAGATTGTGATATTGTGTTAGTGCAACTTAACAGTATGCATACTAACATTACCCTCACTATGGAATTAACAAAACAACATGCCATTAATTTCCTGAATCTGACAGTGAAGAATGATAATGGTGTTCTTAGATTTAGCCTCTACCATAAATCCACATTTATTAATAATATCCACAATAATCATTGCACCCCCAAGCCCATTAGAAGCCATTTTTTCATTTCATGATTCATAGATTTTTGTCTTCCCCAGAAGTACGATAAAATTAACAAAGAACTTGGGATGATAAGTCATGCTGCAGTGAATAATGACTGTATGGTACAAAAGGTAGTTAAAATGTTTATCACAAAATTATACAGATACAACACACCTGATATAATTACATTACAGAAAAAAGAAAGGTTAAGACTGAATACACATCTTTAACCTACAGATCTGTTCCTTATAGAACAGCTAGATATGAGATCCTGGTTACACTCTCGAACAAGACATTACTTCAACTCATGTAGGTATACTGCAGAATATGTATGTCAGCAGTCTAGCTGGGCTTTATTGGGATAATGAGATATCCAAAACTGAAAGTGGCATCAGTCAAGGAGATAACAATCATTGAAACTATACTCAGCAGTCCTAAAATAAGTTTTAGAACCATTACACGGAGAATAAAAACTTGGAATTTTTGTTATAGGAACATATCTTGACTTCTTTCATTTTATAGATGACATTGTTGTATTTGCCTAACATGCAGAAAACATTGACAAATACAGGAACCTAACCAAATAAGCTCAAAAGTATGCCTAAGCATATTTTCTAATTATACTAAAATAATATGCAATCAACACATCCAGTTATAAGGCTCGTTTCTTCAAAATCGTATATCTCTAAAAGTTCTTCACTGACAGCCTTGAAATTTTGTCATGACATTGCATTCAAATATGCATGAGTTTTTATATAACTACTGGAATACCATGCCGTACATTTCAGAAGAATCAGTGAAGAAATTCAGAGGGTTAAGATATCCAACAAATAAACACTTACATCTATATAAATGAAAATGTAAATGTACGTTAGTTGAAACTCTTAAATATGCAAAAGTTCTTCACTGATTAATTTAACAATATTGTGAAAAGGAAAGTTGCTACTCACCATATGGCGGAGATGATGAGTCACAGATAAGCACAACAAAAAGACTGCCACAAATATGGCTTTCGGCCAGTAAGGTCTTCGTCAGAATTAGACAACAAACATGGACATACACACTCATGCAATTACAACCCACACACACACGTGACTGCAGTCTCAGGCAACTGAGGCCACACTACGAGCAGCAGCACCAGGGCATGATGGGGGTGACGACTAGGTGGAGGCAAGGAGAAGGTTGGTGTGGGGAGGGGGCGGGATAGTAGGGTAGGGGTGGCGGACAGTGACGTGCTGTTGGGGAGCACGCAGAGACGAGGTGGAAATAGGGTAGGGCAGCTATGTGCAATTGGGAGGTTAGATGGAGGGCAGCAAAGAGGTGGTGGGGATAGTGGAAAAGGAGGGAAGTAAAAAGACTTGGTGCAATGGAGGAATAAGGGCTGTGTAGAGCTGGAATGGGAACAGAGAAGGGTCTGGATGGGAGAGGACAATGACTAACAAAGGTTGAGGCCAGGAGGGATAAAGGAACGCAGGATATATTGCAGGGAATGTCCCCATCTGCGCAATTTGGCAAAGCTGGTGTTGATGGGAAGGATCCATATGGTACATGCTGTGAAGCAGTCATTGAAATGAAGGATGTTATGTTCGGCAGTGTGCTCAGCAACAGGATGGTCCACTTGTTTCTTGGTCGCACTTTGTCAGTGGCTATTCATGCGGACAGACAGCTTGTTGGTTGTCATGCCCACATAGTATGCAGCACAGTGGTTGCAGCTTAGCTTGTAGCTCACATGACTGGTTTCACAGGTAGCCTTGCCTTTGATGGGATAGATGATGTTTGTGACCAGACTGGAGGAAGTGGTGTTGGTTGGATGTATAGGACAGGTCTTGCATCTAGCTCTATTACAAGGGTATGAGTCATGAGGTAAGGGGTTGGAAACAGGGGTTGTGTAGGGATGGACAAGTATATTGTGTAGGTTCAGTGGACACTGGAATACCATTGTTGGAGGGTGGGAAGGATAGGGAGCAGTATATTTCTCATTTCAGGGCACAGGGAGAAGTAGTCGAAACCCTGGCAGAGAATGTAATTCAGCTGCTCTGGTCCTGGGTGGTACTGAACTACGAGGGGAATGATTCTCTGTGGCTGGATGGTGGAACTTTGTGAGGTGGTGGGAGTCTGGAAAGATAAGGCATGGAAGATTTATTTTTCTAAAGGGTTCGAAGGATAAGGTTGTATGGATGGGGCTTCTTGGTATTGAATGAGTGAGATCTGTCAAAGTGAAGGTATTGCAGGCGGTTAGCACAATACCGTATTTACTCGAATCTAAGCCGCACTTTTTTTCCGGTTTTTGTAATCCAAAAAACTGCCTGCGGCTTAGAATTGAGTGCAAAGCAAGCGGGAGTTCTGAAAAATGTTGGTGGGTGCCGCCACAACTAACTTCTGCCGTCGAATATATGTAGCGCCACACAGGCATGCTTTGTAGGCACAAAGATAAATACTGGCACCAAAATCTCTGCGTCAGTAAATAAATTTAAAAAAAAAAGTGGAAGACGAGCCTTTTTCCTCCGCCCAGAGTTTCGACCACTGCATTTTGGTACATTATCCAACGAAGTAAATACAAATTCTGTATTGTTGATCTTCGAATGTAGCAGCATTTCAATGTACTACGAAAATCCGACTGGCAAGACTGTTTGGGATGTTTGTCAATATGGCCAACTCTACGTTCTGAATTTTTTTCCTACCTGTGAGAAGAGATGGTTGCTAATAGGAGCTTTTATGAATTGTGAATCACATGCAGAATTCTCTTCGCCATAAGATTAATACGAATATAAACATTTTGCCATGTATTGTTTCGTGTTTGCTACTATCTCATTTAAATCCTGTCTGCCTAATAAACTACGAAACTAGAGTGAGACAACAGCAAACGCGGAAGAATATACATATCATGTCATGTTTATATTTGTATTATTCTTATGCCTGATAGTGATACAGTCAAAAATGAAGCACGGCAACTGACTAGATTTTTAAATCTAAGATGACTGTAGTTTCTGTGCAGAATGTAATGAACTAAAGAGTCACCTGCAAAGATTTTCAAACGGAGAAAACTTTTCGCTAAAATTTCGTTCAGAACATCATCTATCATACGCAGTCTATTATTTGGTTCTTGTTGATCATTATCAAAAAAAGCAGAAGTGTAAGTAACAACAAATGTTTCGCTAATGAAATGATTCCTCTCTATTTTTTATTTGTAAGCGGCGGCAGCGTGCACAAAAGCAAGCCACGCCGTGAGCGGCGACAGGCCGTAAACACGCACCTATCAGAATGCGACAAACAATGCATGACACAGTACAGTAATGCATTTTCAGCTTAGAATGACGTAAACACCTATAACAAAGAGAACGGCACTTATCAGATCAAAGAAAAATAAGCAATCAATTCAAACCAGATGAAGCACGTGAGAAAGGAAGGATATCCGTATAAATACGGACGGAGCGCGTGACGCGTAGCAATGGCTACCTGGTAAACCGTAACTGCTAAGCTTACTACTCGAACCAAACTACTGCAGCTGTATCGTCATTCATTCGACCTAAATTGTATCTCATATTACAATTAGACGAACTTTGTTTCGATTTGGAGGTGCGACCTAAAACTTTTCTCTCCCCTTGAATTTCGAGTCTCAAATTTCAGGTGCGGCTTAGATTCGGGAAAAATTTTTTTCCTTGATTTCGAGTCTCATTTTTCAGGTGCGGCTTAGATTCGAGTGCGGCTTAGATTCGAGTAAATACGGTACCTCTATTTGACAGCTGCCACTCGTTCCATAATAAGAAGGCCTGTTCATACAGCCTAGCCACCCGTGGTCATCGCATCTGCTGTGACGAGTGGTCCTTGTTGAAATATACCGAGGGTCTCACTGAAGCATTCACAAACTGTAATTATCCTCCCAACCTTGTACAAAAATAAATCTTCCATGCCTTATCTTTCCAGTCTCCCATCACCTAACAAAGTTCCACCACCCAGCCACAGAGGAGCACTCCCCTCGTAACCCAGTATAACACGGGACTGGAGCAACTGAATTACATTCTCTGCCAGGGTTTCGACTACCTCCCGTCGTGCCCTGAAATGAGAAATGTTCTGCCCACAATCCTTCTGACCACTCTGACAATGATATTTCATTGTCCACAAAACTTACACAATATGCATGTCCATCCCTACACAACCCCTGCTCCCAACCCCTTACCTCATGGCTCATACCCCTGTAATAGGCTAGATGCAAGGTCTGTCCTATACTTCCTCCCACCACCACATACTCCAGTCCAGTCACGAACATCACCTATCCCATCAAAGGCTCGGCTACCTGTGCAACCAGTCATATGAGGTACAAGCTAATAAGCTTGTGCAGCCAAGAAACAAGTGGGCCGTCCTGTTGCTGAGCACACTGTCAAACATGAGATCCTTCATTTCAATGACTGTTTCACAGCTTGTGCTATATAGATCCTTCCCACCAACACCAGCTTTTCTAAACTGTGCAGGTGGGAAAATTCCCTGCAATGTATCCTATGTTCCCGTAAGCCTCCTGGCCTCAACTTCGTTAGTCCTCTCCAATCCAGCCCTTCTCTGTTCCCATTCCAGCACTATGCAGCCCTTATTCCTCCATCGCACCCAGTCTTTTTACTTCTCTCCTTTTCCACAATCTCTCACCCTCCCCACCTCTTCCCTGCCCTCCGTCTAACCTCCCAACTGCACATAGCTGCACTACCCTATTTCCACCTCATCCCTGCATGCTCCCCAACACAACAGCATATCAGTGTCTGCCACCCCTATCCTACTATCCCTCCCCCTCCCCGCATCAGCCTCCTCCTTACCCCCATTCAGTCGCCACTCCCATCACGCACTGGTGTTGCTGCTTGTAGTGTGGCCTCAGTTGCCTGAGACTGCAGTCAGGTGTGTGAGTTGCATTTGTGTGAGAGCTTACGTGTGTGTTTATTGTCTAATTCTGAGGATGGCCTAACAGCCTTTTTGTTGTGCCTATCTGCAACTCAGTATCCCCGCTATATGGTGAGTAGCAACTTTTCTTTCTACAATATTGTAACATTCCATCGTGGATTTCCCATTGTTTCATTTTCACTGATTAATTTCAAATTTTGACACAAAATAACATTTGAATGTGTGTGTGTTTTTACCATCTACTGGCATGCCACATATAATACTTAATATATTTGTAATATTATATGGGAAATCTATAAAAAAACTGTAAATGTTTGTTTGTTCAAAATCTTAAATCTCCAAAAGCTCTTCATCAATTGCTTTGATATTTTAACACAAAGTTGCATTCAAATCAGTGTGCGTTTTCATATACCTATTTTTTAAAATATGTATAATACATTAATAAATGTGTAATATATAAAGGGCAAATGTCACTACCAAAACTCTCGAAAAATTCTGGACCGATTTACTTTAAATTGTAACACAATACTCTGATGAACATTTGGATGGGCACTGGCCATATATTTTTTAATACATATAACATATAAATCCTCCTCCAATGAACCATGGAACTTGCCATTGGTGGGGAGGTTTTCGTGCCTCGGCAATGCAGATAGCCATACCTTGGGTGCAACCACGACGGAGTGGTAACTGTTGAGAGGCCAGAAAAACACATGGTTTGTGAAGAGGGACAGCAGCCTTTTCAGTAGTTGCAGGGGCAACAGTCTGGATGATTGACTGATCTGGCCTTGTAACGTTAACCAAAGTTGCCTTACTGTGTTGGTACTGTGAACGGCTGAAAGCAAGGGGAAACTACAGCCGTAATTTTTTCCGAGGGCATGCTGCTTTACTGTGTGGTTAAATGATGATGGCATCCTCTTGGGTAAAATATTCTGGAGGTAAAATAGCCCCCATTCGGATCTGTGAGCAGGTACTACTGAGGAGGACGTCGTTATCAGGAGAAAGAAAACTGGGGTTCTATAGATTTGAGCATGGAATGTCAGATCCCTTAATTGGGCATGTAGGTTAGAAAATTTAAAAAGGCAAATGGATATGTTAAAGCTAGATATAGGTGGAATTAGTGAAGTTCTGTGGCAGGAGGAACAAGACTTCTGGTCAGGTGATTACAGAGTCATAAATATAAAATCAAATTGGAGTAATGCAGAAGTAGGTTTAATAATGAATAAAAAAATAGGAGTGCAGAGAAGTTTCTACGAACAGCATAGAGAACCCATTGTTGTAGCCAAGATAGACACAAAGCCCATGTCTATCACAGTAGTAAAATTTTATATGCCAACTTGCTCCCCAGATGGCAAAGAGATTGAAGAAATGTATGATGAGATAAAAGAAATTATTTAGATAGTGAAGGAAGATGAAAATTTAGTAGTCATGGGGGACTGGAATTCGAAAGTAGTAAAAGGAAGAGAAAGAAAAGTAGTAGGTGAATATATAATGGTGGTAAGGAATGAAAGAGGAAGCTGCCTGGTAGAATTTTGCACAGAGCATAACTCAATCATAGCTAGCACTTGGTTTACGAATCATGAAAGAAAGTTGTATATGTGGAAGAGGCCTGGAGGCACTGAAAGGTTACAGGTAAGACAGAGATTTAGTAACCGGGTTTTAAACTGTAAGACATTTCCAGGGGCGGATGTGGACTCTGACCACAATCTATTGGTTGTGATTAGAACTGAAGTTGGAAACTTAAGGACATGGGATCTGGATAAACTGAAAGAACCAGAAGTTGTAGAGAGTTTCAGAGAGAGCATTAGGGAATGATTAACGAAAATAGGGGAAAGAAATACAGTAGAAGAAGAATGGGTAGCTTTGTGAGGTGAAACAGTGAAGGCAGCAGAGGATCAAGTAGGCAGAAATACGAGGGCTAGTAGAAATCCTTGGGTAACAGAAGAGATACTGAATTTAATTGATGAAAGGAGAAAATATAAAAATGCAGTAAATGAAGCAGGCAAAAAGGAATACAACGTCTCAAAAATCAGATCAAGGAAGTGCAAAATGAAGCAGGGATGGCTAGAGGACAAATCTAAGGATATAGAGGCATATATCACTGAGGGTAAGACAGATACTGTCTAAAGGAAAATTAAAGAGACCTTTGGAGAAAAGAGAACCACTAGTGTGAATATCAAGAGCTCAGATGGAAAACCAGTTCCAAGCAAAGAAGGGAAGACAGAAGGAGTACACAGAGAACTTAGAGGGTCTATACAAGGGCACTGTACTTGAGAGCAATATTATTGAAATGGAAGAGGGCATAGATGAAGATGAAATGGGAGATATAGTACTGCATGACGAATTTGACAGAGTACTGAAAGAAAAGTTGAAAAATGGCCCCAGAAGTGGACAACATTCCTTTAGAACTACTTATAGCCTTGGGTGAGCCAACCTTGAAAAAACGCTACCATCTGGTGAGCAAGATGTATGAGACAGGTGAAATACCCCCAGACTTCAAGAAGAATATATTAATTCCAATCCCAAAAAAACCAAGTGTTGACACGTGTGAAAATTACTGAACTATCAGTTTAATAAGTCATGGATTCTTTACAGACAAATGGAAAAACTGGTAGAAGCCAACCTCAGGGAAGATGAGTTTGGGTTCTGTAGAAACGTTGGAACATGTGAGGCAATACTGACCCCATGACTTACCTTAGAAGATAGGTTAAGGAAAGTTAAACCTACACTTCTAGCATTTGTAAACTTTGAGAAAGCTTTTGGCAATGCTGACTGGAATACTCTCTTTCAAATTCTGAAGGGGGCAGGGGTCAAATACAGGGAGCAAAAGACTATTTACAATTTGTACAAAGACCAGATGGCAGTTGTGCGAGTCGAGGGACATGAAAGGCAAGCAGCGATTGAGAAGGGAGTGAGACAGGGTTGTAGCCAATCTCCGATGTTATTCAATCTGTATATTGAAAAAGCACTTAAGGAAACAAAAGAAAAACTTGAAGTATGAATTAAAATCCATGGAGCAGAAATAAAAATGTTGAAGTTTGCCAACGACAATGTAATGCTGTCAGAGATAGTAAAGGACCTGGAAGAGCAGTTGAATAGAATGAACAGTGTCTTGAAATGAGGATATAAGATGAACATCAACAAAGGCAAAATGAGGATAATAGAATGTAGTCAAATTAAATCAGGTGATGCTGAGGGAATGAGACACTTAAAGTAGTAAATGAGTTTTGCTATTTGGGGAGCAAAAAACTGATGATGGTCAAAGTGAAGAGGGTATATCAGTTGATAGGACATGCTCTGAGGCATCAAGGTTTCATCAATTTAGTATTGGAGGGAAGTGTGGAGGGTAAAAATTGTAGACACAAGATGATCAATTCCTGTTCCATAGAACGCAGTCAGCCATCGACAGTTCCACAACCATACCCACTCTTGCATGCCCTCATCTGACTGAAACTGAAGTCCACTCATGTCTCTCTTCAGCTTACCAAATATGCAAAAATCACATTGTGAATGATCCGAGCTGTATGGAGGATGTTGCATTGTTTCTCAACCAAATTGGCATAAATACACTAAACAGCCCCCCCCCCCCCCCCCCCCCCCCCATGAACCATGGACCTTGCCATTGGTGGGGAGGCTTGCGTGCCTCAGCGATACAGATAGCCGTACCGTAGGTGCAACCACAACGGAGGGGTATCTGTTGAGAGGCCAGACAAACATGTGGTTCCTGAAGAGGGGCAGCAGCCTTTTCAGTAGTTGCAAGGGCAACAGTCTGGATGATTGCCTGATCTGGCCTTGTAACAATAACCAAAGCGGCCTTGCTGTGCTGGTACTGCGAACGGCTGAAAGCAAGTGGAAACTACAGCCGTAATTTTTCCTGAGGGCATGCAGCTTTACTGTATGATTAAATGATGATGACGTCCTCTTGGGTAAAATATTCCGGAGGTAAAATAGTCCCCCATTCGGATCTCCGGGCGGGAACTACTCAAGAGGATGTCGTTATCAGGAGAAAGAAAACTGGCGTTCTACGGATTGGAGCGTGGAATGTCAGATCCCTTAATCGGGCAGGTAGGTTAGAAAATTTAAAAAGGGAAATGGATAGGTTGAAGTTAGATATAGTGGGAATTAGTGAAGTTCGGTGGCAGGAGGAACAAGACTTCCGGTCAGGTGACTACAGGGTTATAAACACAAAATCAAATAGGGGTAATGCAGGAATAGGTTTAATAATGAATAGGAAAATAGGAATGCGGGTAAGCTACTACAAACAGCATAGTGAACGCATTATTGTGGCCAAGACAGATACGAAGCCCACACCTACTACAGTAGTACAAGTTTATATGCCAACTAGCTCTGCAGATGACGAAGAAATTGAAGAAATGTATGATGAAATAAAAGAAATTATTCAGATTGTGAAGGGAGACGAAAATTTAATAGTCATGGGTGACTGGAATTCGTCAGTAGGAAAAGGGAGAGAAGGAAACATAGTAGGTGAATATGGATTGGGGCTAAGAAATGAAAGAGGAAGCCGCCTGGTAGAATTTTGCACAGAGCACAACATAATCATAGCTAACACTTGGTTTAAGAATCATGAAAGAAGGTTGTATACATGGAAGAACCCTGGAGATACTAAAAGGTATCAGATAGATTATATAATGGTAAAACAAAGATTTAGGAACCAGGTTTTAAATTGTAAGACATTTCCAGGGGCAGATGTGGACTCTGACCACAATCTATTGGTTATGACCTGTAGATTAAAACTGAAGAAACTGCAAAAAGGTGGGAATTTAAGGAGATGGGACCTTGATAAACTGACTAAACCAGAGGTTGTACAGAGTTTCAGGGAGAGCATAAGGGAACACCTGACAGGAATGGGGGAAAGAAATACAGTAGAAGAAGAATGGGTAGCTTTGAGGGATGAAGTAGCGAAGGCAGCAGAGGACCAAGTAGGTAAAAAGAGCAGGCTAGTAGAAATCCTTGGGTAGCAGAAGAAATATTGAATTTAATTGATGAAAGGAGAAAATATAAAAATGCAGTAAATGAAGCAGGCAAAAAGGAATACAAACGTCTCAAAAATGAGATCAACAGGAAGTGCAAAATGGCTAAGCAGGGATGGCTAGAGGACAAATGTAAGGATGTAGAGGCCTATCTCACTAGGGGTAATATAGATACTGCCTACAGGAAAATTAGAGAGACCTTTGGAGATAAGAGAATGACTTGTATGAATATCAAGAGCTCAGATGGAAACCCAGTTCTAAGCAAAGAAGGGAAAGCAGAAAGGTGGAAGGAGTATATAGAGGGTCTATACAAGGGTGATGTACTTGAGGACAATATTATGGAAATGGAAGAGGATGTAGATGAAGATGAAATGGGAGATATGATACTGCGTGAAGAGTTTGACAGTGCACTGAAAGACCTGAGTCGAAACAAGGCCCCCGGAGTAGACAACATTCCATTGGAACTACTGACGGTCTTGGGAGAGCCAGTCCTGACAAAACTCTACCATCTGGTGAGCAAGATGTATGAAACAGGCGAAATACCCTCAGACTTCAAGAAGAATATAATAATTCCAATCCCAAAGAAAGCAGGTGTTGACAGATGTGAAAATTACCGAACTATCAGTTTAATAAGTCACAGCTGCAAAATACTAACACGAATTCTTTACAGACGAATGGAAAAACTAGTAGAAGCCGACCTCGGGGAAGATCAGTTTGGATTCCGTAGAAACACTGGAACACGTGAGGCAATACTGACCTTACGACTTATCTTAGAAGAAAGATTAAGGAAAGGCAAACCTACGTATCTAGCGTTTGTAGACTTAGAGAAAGCTTTTGACAATGTTGACTGGAATACTCTCTTTCAAATTCTAAAGGCGGCAGGGGTAAAATACAGGGAGCGAAAGGCTATTTACAATTTGTACAGAAACCAGATGGCAGTTATAAGAGTCGAGGGACATGAAAGGGAAGCAGTGGTTGGGAAGGGAGTAAGACAGGGTTGTAGCCTCTCCCCGATGTTGTTCAATCTGTATATTGAGCAAGCAGTAAAGGTAACAAAAGAAAAATTTGGAGTAGGTATTAAAATTCATGGAGAAGAAATAAAAACTTTGAGGTTCGCTGATGACATTGTAATTCTGTCAGAGACAGCAAAGGACTTGGAAGAGCAGTTGAATGGAATGGACAGTGTCTTGAAAGGAGGATATAAGATGAACATCAACAAAAGCAAATTAAGGATAATGGAATGTAATCTAATTAAGTCGGGTGATGCTGAGGGAATTAGATTAGGAAATGAGACACTTAAAGTAGTAAAGGAGTTTTGCTATTTGGGGAGCAAAATAACTGATGGTCGTCGAAGTAGAAAGGATATAAAATGTATACTGGCAATGGCAAGGAAAGCGTTTCTGAAGAAGAGAAATTTGTTAACATCAAGTATAGATTTAAGTGTCAGGAAGTCATTTCTGAAAGTATTTGTATGGAGTGTAGCCATGTATGGAAGTGAAATATGGACGATAAATAGTTTGGACAAGAAGAGAGAAGAAGCTTTCGAAATGTGGTGCTACAGAAGAATGCTGAAGATTAGATGGGTAGATCACATAACTAATGAGGAAGTATTGAATAGGATTGGGGAGAAGAGAAGTTTGTGGCACAACTTGACCAGAAGAAGGGATCGGTTGGTATATTGGAGGGCAGCGTGGAGGGTAAAAATCGTAGAGGGAGACCAAGAGATGAATACACTAAACAGATTCAGAAGGATGTAGGTTGCAGTAGGTACTGGGAGATGAAAAAGCTTGCACAGGATAGAGTAGCATGAAGAGCTGCATCAAACCAGTCTCAGGACTGAAGACCACAACAACAACAACAACAACACTAAACAGATTCAGAAGGATGTCGGTTGCAGTAGTCACTCACAGATGAAGAAGCTTGAACAGGATAAAGAAGCTTGGAGAGCTGCATAACCAGTCTCTGAATTGAAGACCACAACAACAAGATATAAATTTGTATGTAATATATAAAGGGAAAATATTGTTACCAAAAAAATCTCAGAAAGTGTTCAACTAATATTTACGCATTAGTGTAATAAACGTACAGACACATACAGGCTATATATTTTCCATATATGTACAATATATAAATACAAATACAGGATGTTTCAAAAAGAATATACGTATCACAAAGTGTTATTTTGTCCAAAATATGGATCACTGCATCTCGGCTCGGCTACTGGAGAAACGAATACATAGTCTAGATTATATTAATAGCCGCTAGATGTCAGTTGTCTTCTGATTTGCTTGGTAACTGTCACGTGTTTAAAATGGCTTCCGTAGCAGAAATCATTCTGTGTTCTAGAGTTTTCAAAGTGCAATTCCATGATTACAGTGCTAAGACGTTTCAGGTTGAGGTACCAAATTGATCCTCCAAATGAGTTCGGTAGAGTTTCATTTGTAAAGGCAACAGTGATGAAATCTAAATGGAATTTTTATATTTTATGAAGTTGCCAAGACCGTTAATACTTATAGTTCATTACTGATAGCATGATGTAGTATCTTTAATTTTTTTTTTTTTTTGTTTATTCTTTGGTAGCAAAGATGTGATGATTCTGGGATAGCTGCTAAGGAAGTCAATAAAGAAGTCTTAAGCAGGCCAAGTGGCATGTGTTCTTGGTGATTTAAAATTAGACTAAATATCGTCAAGCAACATCTTTTGGGAACTGCCACAAATATTACGTTGCAGCAGTTATATTTGGTGACCCTGACGTGATAATAAGAAGATATGACGACAAACGGGAGTGTTTCCTAAGATCGCCTGGAAGCAAACAAGGTTAGCATCAAAATTCCGCCTTTTTGGAGTGAAAACCCCAAAATTTGGTTCTATCAAGTAGAAGCACAGTTCAGCATTTGCAAAATTGTCACAGAAGAAACTAAATTTAACCACCTAGTGTCACAATTAGAACCAAAATACATCGAGAATATTTGGGACATTATTTTCGGCACAGATGCGAATAAATATTCGTAGGCTAAGGAACGTCTACTGGATATTTTCAAAGAAAGTGAAGATAAGCGTATTAAGAGATTAGTTACTGAAATTGATTTGGGAGACCAAAAACCTAGTCAGTTATTACGCAAAATGCAAGCCTTGGCAGGTGTAGATGTGTCAGAAAAAGTCCTAAAGACACTTTGGCTAGAAAAACTTCCGGATTCTATAAGGAACATTTTAATTGTCAGTGACGAGGGACTCGAAAAGGTGGCTATAATGGCTGATAGAATAACAGAAATAAATCCTTGTAACAAACTGTTCGTCACAAAAAGTGGTGCTTGTAGCCAACAGGCTGTTTCGATAACAATGAGTGACCTGATGACAAGAATTTTGGGGCTAGAGCAACAAATGGCCGAGCTGGCAACTGGTTAAACTGGTTATCGAGGCAGGTCTCGTAACAGAAGCTGTGAGCGTCAATGTAAAAGAAGTCATAGTAAGTCTCGAAATAAATACAACCCCAAGGGCAAGTACTGTTATTACCACTTTCGCTTTGGGCAGAACTACAAGCCTGCAAAATGCACGCCTCCATGTAGCTGGACTGAAAAGGGAAACGCGACCCAGCAGCTGAATTAGCGGCAAATTCTGCTGCCCAAGTCCATTGCCGCAAAACCCACTTACTTGTAACCAACAAAACAACAGGATTGCAATTTTTAGTCGACAGTGGGGCGGATGTTTCTGTAATTAGACCATCTAAATCTCCATGGGCAAGTCCTCTCCATATTACACCTAAGAAGGATAACTCAATACTTCCGTGTGGAGATTATAGACGGTTAAATGAAAGAACAATTCCAGACCGTTATCCTGTACCTAGAATAGATTTCCACTGTATTCTTCAAGGCAAAAATATATTTTCTAAAATCGATCTCTTTAAGGCCTATTATCGAATACCTGTTGCTGAAGAAGATAAGTACAAAACAGCTGTAATCACACCATTTGGACTGTATGAATTTAATGTCATGAGCTTTGGCCTGCGGAATGCACCTTCAACATCCCAGCAATTCATTAATGAAGTTACGTTTGGGCTAGATTTTGTGTTTCCTTGCCTCAATGACATTTTAATCGCCTCATCCAGTAATGAACACCGAACACACCTGAAACTAGTCCTGGAGCGATTGTCTAATTATGGTCTTCGAATCAACATATCAAAATCAACCTTTGGAGTAAATAAAATTGTATTCCTGGGGTACTGGATAACATCAGAGGGATCCCGTCCACTACCTGAGGAAGTGCAAGCAATTTTAGAGTATAAGCTACCTGACAAACTGCATGAGCCCCGCAGTTTTCTTGACACTGTCAACTACTACTGTCGCTACCTTAAAGATGCGGCACAGACTCAAACTGTTTTGCGTGACTATCTTAAGGGACGAAGAAAGAAGGATAATAGACAAATTCAGTGAACTGAAGAAGCAAAGAAAATGCTTGAGAAATCTAAACAAGATATAGTAAGTGCTGCATTATTGGCTTTTCCTAACTCGGAGTTACCCCTAGCATTATGAACAGACACATCAGATATTGCTGTTGGTTCTGTGCTCCAGCAACTGGAAAATAGAAATTGGAGACCTGTTGCATCCTTTTCACAGAACTTGAGTAAGTCACAGAAGGGTTACAGTACCTATGACGGAGAATTATTGGGAATTTACCTTTCTGTAAAAAAGTTTAAGCATTTACTGGAAGGAAGAGACTTCATAATCTTCATTGATCATAAGCCACTCACATTTGCTTTCAAGCAAAACAAGGATAAGGCATCCCCTCAACAGATGTGACAGTTGCAGTACATTTCACAATTTTCGACCGATATTCGTCATGTCAGTGGCCATGACAATATTGTTGCAGATGCCCTATCCAGAGTTGACGAGGTAGTAATATTAGATTATGATGAAATTGCCAAAAACCAATAACAAGATCAAGAACTACAGCAACTCCAAACAGGGAACAACTCCTTAAACATCAAGTCATATCAACTTCCATCAGGGAAAACATTGTGGTGTGACACATTCACTGCAAATATCAGACCTTATATTTCTCAATCATTTCGTTATCAAATATTTCTTCATTTTCATGGTTTAGCTCATCCTGTCATAAAGACAACAGTGAAACTGTTGAGTAGCAGAGCCATTTGGTCAAACATCAAAAGTGATGTGCGACAGTGGACTAAATCCTGTGTCAGTTGTCAGAAAACCAAGGTCACTCGCCACACAAAATCACCGCTAGAGAAGTTTGAAGAACCTGATGAATGTTTCAGTGTTGTACACGTTGACCTCATCGGACCTTTTCCTCCTTCTAATGGCATGACTTATTGTTTAACTTGTATTGACCGTTTCACATCTTCGATGGAAGTCATACCACTTGAAGATATTTCAGCTGAAAAAGTGGCAACAGCCTTCTACCAGCACTGGATTGCAAGATTTGGTGTACCATCACAGGTAATCACTGACCAAGGAACACAGTTTAGATCGCAGTTGTTTAATAATTTGGGCATAGTATGTAGAACGAAAATTCAGCACACAACGCCGTATCATCCTCAATGCAATGATAAATTTGAGCGACTACATAGAACTCTGAAGTCTGCAATCAAGGCCCATAACAGTTCTAATTGGACAGAAATTCTGCCTACTGTTCTATTGGGGTTGCGCATTGCAGTGCAAGAAACTTCGAACCATTCCATTGCACAGATGGTATATGGAAAAACTATACGACTTCCTGGCGAATTTTTTGGTGAGCCCACTACAAAAATTGACCTTGATTCATTTGCATCTAATTTGCAAAAGCAAATGTCTCATCTGAAACCTAGCAGGCCTACACAAAGCAAATCAAGATCAGTATTTGTTCCAAAAAGATCTGCAAACCTGTTCCCATGTCATCCTGAGATGTGGCAGGGTCAGAAAACCATTAGAACCTACAGATGATGGTCCCTTTCCTGTCATTTCAAGACATGAAAAATATTTCACTATTAAAAGGAAGTGCAAACACATAAATGTGTCAGTGGACAGACTTAAACTAGCTTATCTCCTGCAAGAAAAATGGGAATCAGAGAAGGAACTTCCAAACTTTTCCAAGGACACTGAACCACAACATCCCACAGAGGAACCATCTCCAAATATCAGAGTATCGAAGTCAGGACGGATTATAAGGTTCCCACCTCGATTCTTAGAGCAGTTGTCTCTGTGGAGAATTAATCAAATATCATACCAGGCATTGTAAAAAGTTTTTGTAATTATTTTGTATTATATCTTTTGTCATTCCAATATGTTTTTTTATTGTTTTATGTTAATTTTGTGCTGATTTTTTTTAAGAAAATTCCTTCATCACCATATATTAATTTGTAACCATGTTACTGGTGGGGGAGTAATGTAAAGGCAACAGTGATGAAATATAAATGGAATTTTTATATTTTATGAAGTTGCCAAGACCGTTAATAGTTATAGTTCATTACTGATAAGATGATGTAATATCTTTAATATTATTTTTTTTTTTTTATATATTTTTCGTAGCAAAGATGTGATGATTCTGGGATAGCTGCTAAGGAAGTCAATAAAGAAGTCTTAAGCAGGCCAAGTGGCATGTGTTCTTGGTGATTTAAAATTAGACTAAATATCGTCAAGCAACATCTTTTGAGAACTGCTGCAAATATTACATTACAGCAGTTATACATTCAGATATTTACGCACTTGGCAGCTCCACTGAGGGGGGTACACAGTCTTGTTGAAAAAGAATAATGTGGTGAGAAATTCCTGTTTTGTATAACCTGGTCAGCCACTGACAGATCAACAGCCACACCCACTGTTGCACTCCCCCAACTGACTGAGACCAACGTCCACATATCTTACTTCAAGTCGCCGAAGATGTGAAAATCACACATGAACAGTCTGGGCAGTATGGAGAATGTTGCAGTGTCTCCAAACCAAAGAGTAGTCTTCATCTGATAGGTGGTGTGGGGACTGGCATTACTGTGCAACAGAATGGTGCCTTCCAACAGCGTTCCTTGGTGTTTTGAAATTTTGGTGCATCACAGTTTCTGCAAAGTGTTTCATAGTGCTGCACATCGATTGTGGCTCCATTCACGAGAAACTCAAATTCGGGAATTTGTGGTAAGGTCTTATGGGACCAAACTGCTGAGGTCATCAGTCCCTAAGCTTACACATTACTTAAACTAACTTACACTAAGAACAACACATAACCCATGCCCAAGAGAGGACTCGAACCTCCGATGGGGCAGCCTCGCAGACCGTGACAAGACACCTCAGACCGCTCAGCTACGAGAAACTCAATGAGCAGAGGGCTCATGCTGTTGAAAAGGATCATAACAACCATTGGTGGTGCCACCAGTTTGAGCCTGAGGGCTAATGGCAGAGCCAGCAGTGCAAACATCCCACATCTTCCATGCCAAAGAATTCCAAAGCTCTTCACTCAGGTTACAGTAAAGCCACGATAACCATCTTCTTTGACTGCATGGGCCCTCTGCTTGTTGAGTTCTTTGAGGGTGGAACCACTGTGAATGCACAGTGCTATGAAGACACTTAGCAGAAACTGCAACATGCCATAAAGTCAAAACGCCAGGGAACGATATCAGATGGAATTATCCTGTTGCCCAATAATGCTCACCCTCACACTGCCACTTGGAAAAAGGCAACACATCAGCAATTTGGTTGGGAAACAATGCAACATCCTCCATACAGCTCGGATCATTCACAATGTGATTTTTGCATATTTGGTAACCTGAAGAGAGGCATGAGTGGACTTCAGTTTCAGTCAGATGATTGCATGCAAGAGTGGGTGTGGTTGTGGAACCGTCAATTGCTGACTGCGCTCTATGGAACAGGAATTGATCATCTTGTCTCTTAATGGGATAAATGTTTTAACTCGTGTGGTGATTACTTTTGAAGGAGCCATTTCATGGACCACTATAGTGTGTGTGTGTGAATAATCTGAAAAATTACCCATTAGGTACCCACGAACAGTAATAATTACAAAAATGTTGTCTGATAGTAACAATTCACATATCCATGCTCATAATTACAGTTTATGAGTAAAATCGCTAGTTCATAGTTGTCAGATGATAGCTATTTCTTATTTACTCCGCAACTCCTTATTTCTTCCATTATAACAATTTGTTTGTTTCTCATGTAGTTGCAAAGGCATTACAGCAGTACAGAAAGAAATGGAGGATATCATTAAACAAATAACGTTACCTTTTAATAACTGGATCATATCATCGTTATCCTCAAATTCTCCCTGACTATGGTTCACATGTGTGTTTGCTGAAACAAAACAAAGAGTATTAATTCAAACATATGGAGACATATCTTTCATTTCATTTTGATGTAGTCATATCACTTTAAGGTTAAATTATCAACTAAATGGAGACTGTTTCATTTAATCTTTCATGCTGTTATAATCTAAAAGCAGCATTACTTCTCTAATACTTCAGTTAACCAACTGTAATCAGTTGGCATCATATTCATAGCAAATCCAATTGGAAAAATAAAGGTATGAGGGATAATTTTAGTCAAATAGGCCCCATTAATTGAACAGTCAAATCCACTGAAAGGATCAGTACATAAATGAACATGGATTTCTTATAAAAGCTGGCACAACAGTAATCAGTGGTAAATATGTCCAGTGCAATGGATAATTTTAGTCACATAGGCCCCATTAATTGAACAAGCAAATCCACTGAAAGAAGCAGTAAATAAATGAACATGGATTTCTTATAAAAGCTGGCACAACAGTAATCAGAGGTAAATATGTCCAGTGCATCAATCTGTGCTATATTGGGATCATTATGGATTTGAAAAAAATAGTGTCTCACATTTTCTGAAATCCATAGCAGTTTATTATCTAAGACTGTTTATTTGATTTCAATGTAGTTTCATTCAGCTGGATTAACAAATATATTAAGAATCTACTGGTAATGTAGAACAACAGAAGCAAACACAGTATAGTATGTACACGGTAGACAATTGGCTAAACATATACAAGAAGTTAACCAAGAGCACAATTTTTGCATGAGAATTCTGTGTACGGATATCAGCAATGTTGAAGGTGTAATAGTCAATGAGAAATTAATGCTTTCTGTTTTTTGCTCTCTAAATAATGACACAACAGGCACAATATGAACATGGCCCTGTAGTGATACAAATGCTTCTTGGATTTTGACAGCTCTTCTCCACTCCTGAACTCACATACTGTCGAGACTCTCTGTTACATCATCAAGCCACCTTCTTGTAGGTCTCTCTTTTTGTCTAGTAACATCAATCATACCTTTTATCATTTTCTTTTGTCTTCTATCCTTCACCAATCTCTCCATGAGTTCTAGCCACTGTATCTACTTTAATCTGACAAATTTCACAATCTTTTCCTTGCATCCATTCTTGTAACTTGGTGTTACTGCAATATCCTCCAGCCTTTTTCATTCCTCATTGGGCCATACATTTTATGTAGTATTTCTCTCTCAAAGCTTCTTAAAACATTTTTGTCATCTTCTGTCGGCATCTATGCCTCCGATCCATAGGTAACAATCGGGCAAACAAGGTGGTTTCATACTATTTGTTCCTCTTGCAACAAGGCTGATTCTATGAGCTGTAGATATGCAAAGTAAGCTATGTTCCCTGATTGTATCCTTTCATTTATAGCCTTTCCTATGCTTTTATCATTTGATATTAAGGCTCCCAGTAAGTGAGAAGGGCACTACTATGAAATATTTCCCACTTAGATATTGAAATTAGCGTAGGTGTTCAAAATGCTCCCTATTAACATCCATTACAGGCAATTGATTGATTGATTTTATTTCATTTTACATAGGTCTAACTGCGTTGGTTTCACAAGGACATGGGATAGGTCAGCTTTTTGCAAATACAGTATCATACTCTTATAGCATATATGGACATTTGAGTACATAATCAGATAAAAATTTATACAATGCCACTGAACTGCGGCACCAACTACAAGGCATCCAGAAGTTCGTCCAATGTGTGTAGTTTTACGTCAGTAAATGATGTCTCTTAGTGTTCCCCTTAGCTAGAACACCAGAGGCTTAAGTCTGGAGAATAAGACAGAGACTCAACAGTGTTTCATCAGCGTATTCTTTGTGCAAGTACTTTAATTGAGATACTCCCTGACATTATTTGGTAGCGGGGTGGGACACCATTTTGTTGATACTAGAACCATTTGCTCCATACAACTCACAGATGGCAGGTAAAATGGATGTTTCAAGCTTCTCAAGGTATACCTCACTGATAACTGTAAAGTCAAAGAAGAATGGTCCAATCAAACCACAATAACATGCTCATCAGACCACACAATCACTTCTGTAACCATTTCAGTGTTGCACACAACACCATTAAAATCATTCACAGCACTCCTTTCTATGATCTGAGTCGTCCTCATCCACCGTGTGTAGCAGTTTCAGAATTTAGCACTTTGCAGTCATCAAAATGCGCTGAACAGCTGAGCAACTTACCCTGGTTTCATGGGCAGACTGTGTGATAAGGGGGCAAATTGTTGTAACACAGCAAGGGAATTCACTTGACTCCCATTACAGGTCACCCAGGTCATTGTTTGTGTGCATATTTAACACAGCCTTCGACTTAAAAATTTGTCTCAAACAGTTGTTACACAGGCCAGTGGCTCTGTTTGAAAACCTTTCGCTATTTCCATTGAACTTCATTAATATTCCACTTCAGAACTGCCTTCCTTTCATCAAATCTCAGCCTTGCATCAGCCATGTTTATTCATGTATCTGAAAGCAAAACAAAACAGTACTTATGTGGCAACTACCACATAACAAAACAAAACAGTGCTTACATGGCCAACATCATGTAACAAAGCAATGATTATGTGGTGACTACCACGTAACAAAATGAAACCACACCCAAGTGGCAACTGCCAGAACAATAAATTATTAAATTACCAAAAATGAGACATTTCTGTCACTTAAGTTGTAAATTATTAACGATTAAACAGTGTTTACATTGTTTTGTGCCACTGTGTATTGTGTTTTATTTTCATTTACTATGAGGCTGATTTGTAATGCTTCTGTTTCCACTGCCAGGTATATTTCTTTAAGTATGTTGGCATTTTTCCCACTAATGCAATGTTATCAGTTTATGCACATATTTGGCTAGTTATATACTATCGAAGACAGTGCTGCCAAAGCAGAGTTACTAAACACAGCCTTTCAAAAAGCCTTCACAAAACAAGACAAAGTAAATATTCCAGAATTCAAATCGAGAACAGCTGCCAACATGAGTAACATAGAAGTAAATATCCTTGGAGTAGTGAAGCAACTTAAATCACTCAATAAAAGCAAGTCTTCTGGTCCAGACTGTACACCAGTTAGGTTCCTTTCAGAGTATGCTGATGCATTAGCTCCGTATTTAACAATCATTTACAACCATTCACTCGACAAAAGATCCATACCCAAAGACTGGACAGTTGCAAAGTCACACCAATATTCAAGAAAGGTAGTAGGAGTAATCCACAAAATTACAGGCTGTATTGTTAACATTGATAGGCAGCCGGATTTGGGAACATATATTGTGTTCAAACATTATGAATTACCTCGAAGAAAACTGTCTATTGACATACAGTCAACATGGGTTTAGAAAACATCGTTCCTGTGAAACACATCTAGCTCTTTATTCACATGAAATGTTGAGTGCTATTGACAAGGGATTTCAGATCGATTCCGTATTTCCGGAAGGTTTTTGACACTGTACCACACAAGTGGCTTGTAGTGAAATTGCACGCTTATGGAATATCAACTCAGTTATGACTGGATTTGTGATTTCCTGTCAGAGAAGTCACAGTTCATGGTAATTGACGGAAAGTCATCGAGTAAAACAGAAGTGATTTCTGGCATTCCCCAAGGTAATGTTATAGGCCCTTTGCTGTTCCTTATCTATATAAATGATTTAGGAGACAATCTGAACAGCCGTCTTAGGTTGTTTGCAGATTACGCCGTTGTTTATCGACTAATAAAGTCATCAGAAGATCAAAACAAGTTGCAAAACGATTTAAAAAAGATATCTGAATGACGCAAAAATTGGCAGTTGATCCTAAATAACAAAAAGTGTGAGGTCATCCACATGAGTGCTAAAAGCAATTCATTAAACTTTAGTTACATGATAAATCAGTCTAATCTTAAAGCCGTAAATTCAACTAAATACCTAGATAATACAATTACGAACAACTTAAATTGGAAGGAACACACAGAAAATGTTGTGGGGAAGGCTAACCAAAGACTGCGTTTTATTGGCTGGGCACTTAGAAAATGTAACAGAGCTACTAAGGAGACTGCCTACACTATGCTTGTCTGTCCTCTTTTAGAATACTGCTGCGCGGTGTGGGATCCTTACCAGATAGGACTGACGGAGTACATCAAAAAAGTTCAGAGAAGGCAACACGTTCAGCACGCTTTGTATTATCGCGAAATATGGAAGAGAGTGTCACAGAAATGATACAAGATTTGGGCTGGATAACATTAAGAGAATGGTGTTTTTCGTTGCGATGGAATCTTATCACGACACTCCAATCACCAACTTTCTCCTCTGAATGCGAAAATATTTTGTTGACACTGACCTACGTGGGGAGAAACGATTACCACGATAAAATAAGGGAAATCAGAGCTCATACCAAAAGATATGTGTGTTTGTTCTTACCGCATGCTATACGAGATTGGAATAATAGAGAACTGTGAAGGTGATTCGATCAACCCTCTGCCACGCACTTACATGTGATTTGCAGAGTAACCATGTAGATGTAGTTTTCATAAGTATGTTGCCTCTTTTATTGTTCTTGTTTACTACAATGTGCAGGGCTATATTCAATAAGACAGTGGAGAGGTTATCATCTTGCTTCATTCCTTTATTAAAGACAAAACTTCAACTTGCCCTATTAAATGTCTTCACATTTCCTCTCATCTCTACCACTGCATTCTGATTAGATTTATTAGATCAACTAGTTTAGCACATACACCGCTTCTCTTAGCATATGTATAGTCATTGCCAATTTATGCTGTCAAAGGCTTGTTTGAAATTGATGAATATGAAGTGCAGCACTATATTACATTCACAGAACTTTTCTGATTACAAATATTTAACCCGTTGTCCCTCTGTATGGGTAAGAACCACACTGATATTCCCCAAGTATGCCTTCTGTGCACCTCTGAATACTTTCATTTAGTATACTTTTGAAGATCTTATACATCATACTTGGTAATATTATACCTCTGTAGTTTTCACATTATATTCTATCTCCTTTCTTATAAATGGCAATTATTATTACAGTTTTCCATTTATCTGACATGGTTTCAGTTTCCTACGTCCAATATTGGTGTGCACATTTCCTTTATTGCAGTACCTTCACTAGTTTTTTTAAAAATTAATTTAGGGATCATGCAGTCATCACTGGGAGCTTGATTGTTTTTCATTTTGTGGACAGCCAGAGAAACCTCTTACAGCACTGACTTTCCTGCATCTGTTTCTACCTTCCAGCTCCCCTCTCCCTTCCTATGGGGCTGCCTGTTCTTCTTTTAGGCTGCCCCCCCCCCCCTCCCCCCCCCCCCCTCCAATGAACCATGGACCTTGCCATTGGTGAGGAGGCTTGCGTGCCTCAGCGATACAGATAGCTGTACCGTAGGTGCAACCACAATGGAGGGGTATCTGTTGAGAGGCCAGACAAACATGTGGTTCCTAAAGAGGGGCAGCAGCCTTTTCCAGTAGTTGCAGGGGCAACAGTCTGGATGATTGACTGATCTGGCCTTGTAACACTAACCAAAACGCCTCGCTGTGCTGGTACTGCGAACAGCTGAAAGCACGGGGAAACTACAGCCGTAATTTTTCCCGAGGGCATGCAGCTTTACTGTATGGTTAAATGATGATGGCGTCCTCTTGGGTAAAATATTCCGGAGGTAAAATAGTCCCCCATTTGGATCTCCGGGCGGGGACTACTCAAGAGGATGTCGTTACCAGGAGAAAGAAAACTGGCATTCTACGGATCGGAGCATGGAATGTCAGATCCCTTAATCGGCAGGTAGGTTAGAAAATTTAAAAAGGGAACTGGATAGGTTAAGTTAGATATAGTGGGAATTAGTGAAGTTCGGTGGCAGGAGGAACAAGACTTCCGGTCAGGTGACTACAGGGTTATAAACACAAAATCAAATAGGGGTAATACAGGAGTAGGTTTAATAATGAATAGGAAAATAGGACTGCGGGTAAGCTACTACAAACAGCATAGTGAATGCATTATTGTGGCCAAGAGATAGAAACACAAGCCCATGCCTACCACAGTAGTACAAGTTTACATGCCAACAAGCTCTGCAGATGACGAAGAAATTGAAAATATGTATGATGAAATAAAAGAAATAGTCAGACAGTGAAGGAGACGAAAATTTAATAATCATGGGTGACTGGAATTCGTCAGTAGGCAAAGGGAGAGAAGGAAACGTAGTAGGTGAATATGGATTGGGGGTAAGAAATGAACGAGGAAGCCGCCTGGTAGAATTTTGCACAGAGCACAACTTAATCATAGTTAACACTTGTTCAAAAATCATAAAAGAAGGTTGTATACATGGAAGGAGCCTGGAGATACTGACAGGTTTAAGATAGATTATATAATGGTAAGACAGAGTTTTAGGAACCAGCTTTAAATTGTAAGACATTTCTAGGGGCAGATGTGGACTCTGACCACAATCTATTGGTTATGAACTGTAGATTAAAACTGAAGAAACTACAAAAAGTTGGTAATTTAAGGAGATGGGACCTGGATAAACTGACTAACCAGAGGTTGTACAGAGTTTCATGAGAGCATTAGGGAACAATTGACAGGAATAGGGGAAAGAAATACAGTAGAAGAAGAACGGGGTAGCTTTGAGGGATGAATAGTGAAGGCAGCAGAGAACCAAGTAGGTAAAAAGACGAGGGCTAGTAGAAACCTTGGGTAACAGAAGAAATGATTGAATTGATGAAAGGAGAAAATATAAACAATGCAGTTAATGAAGCAGGCAAAAAGGAATACAAACGTCTCAAAAATGAGATCGACAGGAAGTGCAAAATGGCTAAGCAGGGATGGCTAGAGGACAAATGTAAGGATATAGTGGCTCATCTCACTAGGGGTAATATAGATACTGCCTACAGGAAAATTAAAGAAACCTTTGGAGAAAAGAGAGCCACTTGTATGAATATCAAGAGCTCAGATGGAAGCCCAGTTCTAAGCAAAGAAGGGAAAGCAGAAAGATGGAAGGGGTTATAGAGGGTCTATATAAGGGGGACGTACTTCAGGACAATATTATGGAAATGGGAGAGGATGTAGACGAAGATGAAATGAGAGATATGATACTGCGTGAAGAGTTTGACAGAGCACTGAAAGACCTGAGTCGAATAAGTCCCCCGGGAATAGACAACATTCCATTAGAGCTACTGACAGGCCTTGAGAGAGCCAGTCCTGACAAAACTCTACCATCTGGTGAGCAGATGTATGGGACAGGCGAAATACCCTCAGACTTCAAGAAGAATATAATAATCCCAAAGAAAGCAGGTGTTGACAGATGTGAAAATTACCGAACTATCAGTTAATGAGTCACAGCTGCAAAATACTAACGCGAATTCTTTACAGACGAATGGAAAAACTGATAGAAGCCGACCTCGGGGAAGATCAGTTTGGATTCCGTAGAAATGTTGGAACACGTGAGGCAATACTGACCCTACGACTTATCTTAGAAGCTAGATTAAGGAAAGGCAAACCTATGTTTCTAGCATTTGTAGACTTAGAGAAAGCTTTTGACAAGTTGACTGGAATACTCTCTTTCAAATTCTGAAGGTGGCAGGGGTAAATTACAGAGAGCGAAAAGCTAGTTACAATTTGTACAGAAACCCAGATGGCAGTTATAAGAATCAAGGGGCATGAAAGGGAAGCAGTGGTGCGGAAGGGAGTGAGACAGGGTTGTAGCCTCTCCCCGATGTTATTCAATCTCTATATTGAGCAAGCAGTGAAGGAAACAAATGAAAAATTCGGAGTAGGTATTAAAATCCATGGAGAAGAAATAAAAACTTTGAGGTTTGGCGATGACATTGTAATTCTGTCAGAGACAGCAAAGGACTTGGATGAGCAGTTGAACGGAATGGATAGTGTCTTGAAAGGAGGATATAAGATGAACATCAACAAAAGCAAAACGAGGATAATGGAATGTAGTCGAATTAAATCGGGTGATGCTGATGGAATTAGATTAGGAAATGAGACACTTAAAGTAGTAAAGGAGTTTTGCTATTTGGGGAGCAAAATAACTGATGATTGTCGAAGTAGAGAGGATATAAAATGTAGACTGGCAATGGCAAGGAAAGCATTTCTGAAGAACAAGAATTTGTTAACATCGAGTTTAGATTTAAGTGTCAGGAAGTCGTTTCTGAAAGTATTTGTATGGAGTGTAGCCATGTATGGAAGTGAAACATGGACGATAAATAGTTTGGACAAGAAGAGAGTAGAAGCTTTCGAAATGTGGTGCTACAGAAGAATGCTGAAGATTAGATGGGTAGATCACATAACTAATGAGGAAGTATTGAATAGGATTGGGGAGAAGAGAAGTTTGTGGCACAGCTTGACTAGAAGAAGGGATCAGTTGGAAGGACATGTTCTGAGGCATCAAGAGATCACCAATTTAGTATTGGAGGGCAGTGTGGAGGGTAAAAATCGTAGAGGGAGACCAAGAGATGAATACACTAAACAGATTCAGAAGGATGTAGGTTGCAGTAGGTACTGGGAGATGAAGAAGCTTGCACAGGATAGAATAACATGGAGAGTTGCATCAAACCAGTCTCAGGACTGAAGACCACAACAACAACAAACCCATCTGCCCACTATCTGTTCTCCCTCTCTTATCATTTTCCCACCTATACTCAAGTATGTATTTATTTTTGCATGGAATCTACACCCTATTTTTGCCTACAGCATGATAGAATTTTCAAATTTCATTCTGTTCCTTTGGTCCTTCTAGTTCTTGAAAATTTATTCATAGTACACTCTCTTTCCTTTCTCTTGCACAGTCTGTTAGCTCGTCTACTAAATTCTCTACGTTGTTCTGCATTATTTCTGGTTTCTCTCAATTTCATTCTTGCCCTATTCTGTTCCTCTATAGCTAATCTGTAATCTTCACCAAACCATTTTTGTGTTCTTCTGTTTCTTATCACATCTATAATTTCTTCTTCAGCATCTTTAATGGCTTGAATTCAATGGCTGCTGCACAGCCTAAGTCATCTGGATCCTTCCTACCAACACTAGCTTTTCTGAAATGCGCAGGTGCTAACTCTACCTGCAATACATCCTACGATTGTCTAACCCCCTGGCCTCACCTTCACCAGTCCCTGTCCTTCACCCATCTATTCCCCTTCCTGATTCCACTCCAGCATTACACAGCCTTCATTCCACCAATGCACCCACTAGTTTTTTTCCCCTCCACTATTTCTCTCCTTTTCTGCCCCCCAACCCCCCCCCCCCCCCAACCTCTGAACTGCACAAGGAACCCTACTCTGTCCCCAACATGACCCACAAGCAGCATTGCACCTTCCCTCACCCATAATCTGCTATTCCTCCCCCTCCTCATCCCAGCCTCTTCCTAACCATTTCACCCACAGACTGCTTCTCCCATCACACACAGTTGCTGTGTGTAGTCTGGCTTAAGCTGTCAGAGACAGTGGTCATGAGTGTGTGAGTTGTGGCTGTGTGAGTGTGCATATATTTTCCACTTTAGGTGAAGGCCTTTTGGCCAAAAGCTGAAATGTATAAATCTTTTTGTTGTGTCTGTCTGCAACTCAATGTCTCCTCTACATGGTGTATAGAAATCTACCCTTTTCATAATATATTTGGTTTTAGTTGCTCAAGCCTTCAGATGCAAGTTGCAAATTGATTGAGAATGCATCTCCATGTGTGGTGTTGTCTTCATTTCTCTTTATGGTATCGACATTACCTTACATAGTTGTTGCCTGAGATGCTGACCTGGCTGTTTCAGTTTTCACGCAAAGGTGTGAAAGCAAACAAAGCACAGGACTTCACAGTCATAACCTGCATCACCAAATACTTCCCACAGGAGAGTCTGTTGCTCAAAGTCACTGATGTTATGGCGGTGTGAGATTGCCATTATAAAGACAAAATATCTTAACTTCATACTGTCTGTTCTGATGTTTGATGTCAACAGGTTACTATAACCTGGCTGCTGTTGTGGTAGTTGTGATGCCTACATATGCTTTCCGTACATATACAGACATCTATGTCTGCCTATGTCTGTATTTGTGCAGATGGATATGTGTGTGTGTGCAAGTGTATACCTGTCCTTTTTTCCCACTAAGGTAAGTCTTTCCACTCCCGGGATTGGAATGACTCCTTACCCTCTCCCTTAAAACCCTCTCCCTTTCGTCTTTCCCTCTCCTTCCCTCTTTCCTGATGAAGCAACCTTGGGTTGCGAAAGCTTGAAATTTGCGTGTGTGTGTGTGTGTTTTTTTTTATTGTGTCTATCTACCAGCACTTTCTTGTTTGATAAGTCACAGCATCTTTGTTTTTTATATATATTTTTCCCACGTGGAATGTTTCTTTCTATTATATTCATATTTTAAATTTGTCATATACGTATTATATGACTGGTATGGTTCTGTGTGAATTTGGGGGAGGGAGGGGGGGCGTAAGTGAAGCATTTGATACTGCTTCATCAACTCACAACCAAATTATCTCCTTTCAGCTTAACCCAGACATTGAACTATGCTACAGATCAGTATGTCACCTCATCTAAGATTTTTTTATACACATTCATTGCTTTTGCCAACTCACACTCGAACTGTCACCTTCTAACCTATCCTAGACCTCAGGCTACGCTACAGAACAGTCTGCTATCAAAACATACGTTCCAGAAACAACTAATATAACTGCAAAAGAAATATTGTCAGTGTTCTGTTTTCTTTCTGTTCGCTCACGTATAATTTCATACACCGCGTCATTACATTACGGTACAAAGCCAACATAGGTATCGATAAATTCAATTGAAGTCTACTAACATGAAAATGTGTAAACAGTTGTTAAATCTGAATAGTTACAGATGGAAAGGTCAGAGCTTTGTTCCAACAAGAAAATGCCTTGTCACATGCTACGCAAGCAATATTTCTCCCTGCCGTGCTATCTATTACTCTAAACCATAACCATAAAGAATAAGGTATATAATAGCTGCACCTTCAGTACCCTTGAAACTCCAGTACTAGTGCATTATAGAAATTTGAAGCTGTCTATTCAGGAAAGACAGTAAAAGACATGAAATCGCTCTCCAATTCCATGCCTCAATGAAAATATTTTATTACAATTTTAGCAGTACAGTAGTTGCATTAGCTTCATTCTAGTATCTTACATTTTAACCACAGCAGTTATCCAACATTCTTCACATTTTATGTTAATATTTCTTAAATACAAGTTGATTTCAAAATGTTGGAGAAAAAGTATAGAAATATATCAAGCTTCACATTCATGATGTTTGCTTTGAAGGTCCTCTTTCCATTGATCCTAAAGTAGATTGGCAGTAAATATTTTGGGAGATTCTTCATTTCCATATCTTACATATTTACGATCAATTACTTTCCACTAACAACTTCAGTTTCAGTGGAGCTATTTAAGTTTGCTGTGAGATTTTATCATTGGATTAAGAAGCAAAGTACACATGCCATGCACATGTTTCTTTAGTGTAGGGGGACCCTCCTTCAGGTCAACAATGAATCACCCCCCGAAACTGAAGATATATCAGCCTTATTATTCACAGAGAACTTTTGTCCTTGAAGATACAGAGAAAATATTAAAGTGATATTAACAAACTGCAGAAGCATCCACAGTTAAGTTCCAGAATCAATACCTCATATTAATGATAATAATGCCTAAATATTATTAGGAACCAGAAGTTGGTTGAAATAGCAGAAAAAATTAAATTCACACTGGAAGCGTTGAATACTCTGAGAGTTAGTAGCAATTATCAAAACAAGAAAAAAGGCCAATAAACGCAGGTCTGGAAACACATACTTTCTTAAATCTGCACATTTGTCCATTGCGTCTGACGACGTTTAATTGTGAGTATGGTATGGGAACAGTTGCTGTCTCAGTGATCCATCAACAAGGCTCACTACTGGACATGTCTCTCAGTATTGATGTACTCTACCGTACAAACCAGTCTGAGTATTGGGTAGTCTACATGCAGTTGTCTTGTTTGCATTATGTTGTAGGTAATATAGTTTCAATCTTGTTAGTGTGTGTTGTTGTGCAGTAAACTACTTGCAATGTTGGGTATGTATCATAGTATCATATCTACTTAACTGTAGTTTCAGTGTACAAACCGCCAAACATCCAGTGGCCCACTTCAGTATTACCCCCTGTAACTCAGTCGCACATATACTTAGGTGATTTCAACAGTAATCACTCAACCTCGGCTTATAAAAATAGTGAAGATAATGGAGAGAAACTAGTAGAATGGGTAGAAGAAGAAAAACTCTATCTTAGTTATAATGCCAAAGAAATGCAAACCTTTTGCTCTGCTAGATGGCATACTGACACCAATCCTGATGTGTGCTTTCTCTCCGCCAATGAAAACACAATTTCTTTGAATCATACAAGAAAAGTCCTAAAAATCTTCCCAAGGAGCCAGCACCACCCTACAATAATCAGTACAAGGTTTGAGATACTTATCATAAATTCCATTAACAAGGCAAGATGGAATTTCAGGAAAGCTAACTGGGATCAGTACACTCAGGAGGATTACAGCAACTTTCATTGGATAGCCCCAAAAGTAGAAAACTTTAAGAGCAGTAATCATTGGGACAGTCAACTGCAACATACCACGAGGGCTCAGGAAACATTACACACCTTGATGGGGTGAAGCAACAGAAAAGATATGTGCAGAATACCAACAGAGTGAAAATCCTGATATTGCTAAGAGAATACTAGAACAGCTAAATAAAGCAAGAAAGCAAAATTGACAGACTTGACTTCCAGTTTAAATTCCACTTATTGAAAAAGAAAGGCATGGACATTATTAAGGAAAGTTGGCACTGCAACCAATGTTTGCAATCAGCGACAGAAGATAATACCGTCAGAATTACTGTTACTCATCAGATCAAGAGCTGAGAATGTCCTTCTAGGGGAACCACCAAAGATAAGATGAAGGGTGAACTGAATGATGTCAGTAGCTATCTTCCTGACAACACCGCCGTATCAGACACCTTTAATGAAAGAGATAAAATGAGGCTATCTAAACACTGAAAATGAAGAAATCTGCAGGACTGGATGGCATATTCCCTGAATTCATGAAACATATTGGGGAAGATAGAAGAACTTGGCTGATAAGTTTCTAAAAAGATAGACTAGAGACTGGAGAGATACCTCAACAGTTCAAGATTGCACATACACCAGCAATACTCAAGTCCGGAAAGCCAGTTGATGACCCCTCAAGTTACCAACCAATTGCACTGCTCAGCATGTGCTTCAAACTACTGGAACAACTTATCAGCGGTCTTCAGTGATCTGTCAGCAGCATATGACACTGTGTGGCTAGATGGACTACTGTTGAAGCTAAAAAACATGTCCCAAGTAAAAAAATGAGTTCAAGTTAGTTTGGAACAAAAACAGAGTAAGCTTCCCCAAGGATCTGTCCTAGCACCTTTGTTCTTCAACCTGTATACCAGTGACATGCCAAACACTACTAGGAAAATGTTTTTCTACATTGATGGCCTTGCTGCACACTATTAGTAACAGTCCATCAGCCGAATTTCGATGCCAAGAAACAATCTATAGAGAAGGGAGGAAGCTGCATCCCCCGACTACCCCCAAGACCTTCCAATTCATATAGTCTTAAATGGCATTCCTCCAGACTGCTTGATATCATGCACTCCACTGTGTGTGAGGGGGGGGGGGGGGGGGGGATATTTGACGTTAAAGAAAAGAGATACAGGAGATGGAAAGCTGCAACAATAGAACATCAAGGTGTTCAAGATCCATCTGCCAGTCTACCAGGATTTGATCTGAATAGAAGTGAGTGGACACGACTGAACAGGACAAGAACTGGTCACTTCAGATGCAATGTTCTGATGCACAATTGGGGACTCCAGGACTCTCCTTGCCTGTGATAGTGGGGTCCAAGAACAAACTGTTCAGCATATTGTCAGAGACTGCTCACTCTGCTATCAACTGGCTTCATTCAACAGATGTTGAACTCTGGCTAAATGTATCTGTTTGAATTAACAGTCCTAATTTTACAGTTTAAATGTCCTCCTTCTAAAATTATTCAGTTATTAACTTTAAGAATTGAACATATTAGCTTTGTGCCTAAATCCATAAATGTATAATTGTAAACTGTATGTATTTCTCAATATCTGCTGTTGCCCCCATATGTTAAATAAATAAATCTACTTACAAACATGGCTTAATTGTTACCATATGTTTACTGTTATTGTGATGTTTGTACTGTTTTGTACAGAAATGGTTCAGTACATTTTCTTTACTCTTTCACATATTAGAAATTGAAGTGTACTACTCCACAAGTAAGATGGAAGATATGATTTTCTGCTATGAATTAGCAAACAGAAATGGCCTCTGAGCCAGTGGCCTCTACGTGGAAAAATATCCATGTTGCAAAGTACCATCCGATATGCTGTTTGGCCAAATTTTTCAGCATCTTAAGGACACAGGTTCTCTAACAAGCCACAAGTGAACAGTGGATGGCCTTGGTCAGTCCACACACCTCAGATGGAGGAGAACGTGCTACATTTACTAGATGAAAGACTTAGAACTAGTGTGTGGCAATTGGCAGCAGCAGGAGGCATAAGTCATCCTTTTGCTGGGCGGTCCTACACGAACAACTGCTGCATCCCTACCATCTTCAGCGTGTCTAAGCACTAAGGTCAAAAGAACAATGTAGAGCACATTGCAGTTATGACACTGGCTCTTGCAGAAGTGTGCTCCAGATCCACTGCTTTCGTCATAGATTTTGTTTACCAATGAGGCAGATTCACAAGAGAGATTACGTAAACTTTCATAAAAAGCATATGTGGGCTGATGAAAATTGCTATGCATTTGCAGAAAGAGACCATCAACATCATTTCTCCATCAATATATGGGCAGGTGTTCCTGGTGATAAATTACTGGGACCATACATCCTACTATAAACATTAAATGGGGTTGATCAACAATTTCTTGTTAATGTTTCGCTTATGTTGTTGAGGGATGTGCCATGATAGCAAAGATTCCAGATGCAGTTTATGCACGGTGGTGCAACAGCACATTTCCTTTGCAATGTGTGTAAACATTTGACACTGACATTGCAAGACCAGTGGATAGGTCAGGGAGACACTACACCTCTGCCTCCCTATTCCTCAGTCTTCAACTGCCTAGATCTTTGGTCATGTGGACACTTAAAGGCATCAGACTACACCATCCCTATCAACGATGTCCACATACTACAGGATCACATCTTCTATGCATGCCACCACTTACAAAAACTACCATGTGTATTTCAAAGAGTGCATAATTCCTTATATTGAAAGTCAGAGTGATGCATTGCCATAGATGTACATCACACTGAGCACTTCCTATGATATGTGTCCTGAATGGATGTTGGGCAGAGCTTCTATTACGAACAAGTGTACAGCTGGCAGAAAGTTTTAGTTTCCATACACATGTGTAATGGTCTTTTTTATGTTGCGATGGGTACTGCTATCTCCCTCAATATTGGACTCTGTTTTCACTCACTATGAACAAATGTACAGCTCTCAGGAAGGAAACTACATACTTCTGAATCCATGTTTATTTGACTTTTTCTTGTTTTGGTGAGTACTACCACTCCTCAAAATATTTTAAAATACTCTATAATAAAAGGATAGATTAGAAGCCAATTTCATCAAGGGGGGGGGGGGAATCATGGAACCCAAATGTGAAACAATTTGGTGAAATTAAGTGTGGAATGTGGGTCAAATATGCCACTCAGATGCTTTTGTAGACTACCTGCATTGGGAGCTATAGAGGCAGAATGCATCAGAAAGAACTTGCAAATTAAGTTTCTTCATTGTGCTGCAAGGTATGCATCACTGTATTCTAGAGTCATGGAATCATGTTTTACATTCATATATTATTACCTTTTTGGAGGACAAAAATCAATATAGATCCTGCAAACATAAATTGGACAAAACTCACCTCCCTCTGTTTGTACATGACATTCAGAATGCTGAAGGCAATGGTTCCCAGCTTAGAGCTGTATGCTTTGACATCTGGAGGAGGTTCAATGCAGTTCTGCTCTGTCATTTAGTGAATAAAATATGAGGTTACCACCATATTTGTGATTGGATTCTGGACTTTCTTGCCGACAGAATTCAACAAGTCATTCTCAATGGAAGAAAATTTACAGATTTAAAGGCGATTTCAGGAGTACCCAAGGAAATGTGATAAGGCTGTTACTATCAACAACAACTTATATAAATGATCTTGTGCATAATGCCAGAAATTCTACTGCTGTTCATAGACAATGCATATGTCTGTAAGAAAGCAGAAATGCCATAAGACCTGCAGAGGATTGACGACTTGCTGCAGAGTTTGTCAGTTGACTGAACATATATGAATGTAGTATATAGAGAACAAGCAAAACAGTACACATTTCTTCAATCCTTAAGTCCTAGCATTTTTTTCTCTCTAACCTTGCTACAGTTTTACATAGAATGCTTTCCTTTCGGCAAAAGAATCTATTACCTCATCAAACGTCGTGCTACATGAAAAACGAAATGTTGTTGTCTAATACTGAAAAAGCTGTTAATACAAACAGTAGCCAAGACTGGTGTGGTTTCTCGATCTGATTACTGTCTGCTAGATAAAATGAAATATGCTTGTCTAATACTGCAGCAATTGTAAAATACACCAAATAAATGAAACTGTTTTGGTACAAATGGCCACTTTTTTTTTTAAACATGAAGACAATATAATTCACGATGTACCAATATCAAATGCCTATTACGCCTACCACAAGCAAAAAGCTTCATGTTCGGAAATAGTTTCACATTTCATTCATATGCTCCAGCTCTCAAGCATGTGATCGAAAAGTAGTAGTACGAAATTTTTATATAAATTTGGAATCGTCATATTCTTCCATAATTTGTGTGATGTCCCTGTTTCTTCTCCTTCCTTGTTCTAACAAACAATCTTGTCACCACTAAGTCTGTAACTATTCCTGCCAGTGTCAAAACTTATTCTACGGTTTACTTCACCAAGCCTAGCAGAATCAACGGCTTAGTTATCCCGAGTTTATTCTTCGGTTATGCGTTATTACGTGTTCGTAAAAAACGCTTTTTCCATGCTACTCCGTGAATAGAACTTAGGCGGCTGTTAGTGAGGTCTGTACAACTGGCCATTACTAATGTAGCGGTCTGGCCAAAAATTTTCTATCAAAATTTCATTTTCTTGGGTCACCGAGAAGATAATACATAATCTTTCTTACCTGTTATTCCTGTGAGTCATTTATTTCCACTCTGGTAGTCTGAATCTATGGATTTCACCGGTAATTATAGAAATTCTGATCATTCGCAAACCCAGTCAACCACATAAACAAACAGCGATTGGCATTCACCTGTTCGGCTTTATTCCGCTCAACTCATATAGCCCTGTCCCTTTCTGTCTGCAGGAAAGTTTATTTCTAGATGCGACAGGAATTCCCCTGGCAAAGACATGACATACTCTATGCACGCATTCAAAAATCAGCTTATGATTCATTCAGAAATAAACTTAGAATATGATCAAAAACCAACAGGGATTAGTTTTCAAAATAATATGAATACTCAATAGACCAACGTGCGCTGGATACTAGGTACTTCGTGAAACAAGGTTTTTTCCCTCAAAAATATGAATTTGGTGCCTCACCCCCCTTCCCACCCCCCCTCTTGAAACTGCCACCTGGGGCATGTACCCCAGTTTGCACCCAGTAATCTGTCAGCTTGCGCGTGTCAGTAAAATTTTTCCGGGTAGCATCTTGCTGCTACTGCTTAAACAGTTAACAACAGCCACACTTCTGTAGCCAGAAGCGGGAGAAGGTACTACACATGCGCAACTCAACTGTCCATGCACATGAGCCTGCTCACAACTGCTGAAACACGTCTAATGTAAACAGTTGGGACATCATGCTCATCGGAGGCAATTTGTTGTTACGAAGCATTGCAGTCTCCCTAAAGCCTTTGGCACATTTTTCTGTTGGCAGGTGTTTGTATGAGCACTGTGTTTTGTTGTATATGGCGCATTTCCATTGCAAATTAAGTTTTATTTTCGTTTTTTTCCTCTTGTACATGTTTTACTGCTGCAATATTATTCTGCAGTAGCGGGATACAGTAATATCCTTTGTTGGAGTATTTAACTGAATACTGTTGTTGTTGTCTTCAGTCCTGAGACTGGTTTGATGCAGCTCTCCATGCTACGCAATCCTGTGCAAACTTCTCCATCTCCCAGTACCTACTGCAACCTACATCCTTCTGAAACTGTTTAGTGTATTCATCTCTTGGTCTCCCTCTACGATTTTTACCCTCCACGCTGCCCTCCAATACTAAATTGATGATACCTTGATGTCTCAGAATATGTCCTACCAATCGATCCCTTCTTCTAGTCAAATTGTGGCATAAATTTCTCTTCTCCCCAATTCTACTCAGTACCTCCTCATTAGTTATGTGATCTACCCATCTAATCTTCAGCATCCTTCTGTAGCACCACATTTCGAAAGCTTCTATTCTCTTTTTGTCTAAACTATTTATCGTCCATGTTTCACTTCCATACATGGCTACACTCCATACAAATACTTTCAGAAAAGACTTAAATCTATGCTCAATGTTAACAAATTTCTCTTCTTCAGAAACGTTTTCCTCACCATTGCCAGTCTACATTTTATATCCTCTCTACTTTGACCATCATTAGTTATTTTGCTCCCCAAATAGCAAAACTCATTTACTACTTTAAGCATCTCATTCCCTAATCTAATACCCTCAGCATCACCCGATTTAATTCGACTACATTCCATTACCCTCGTTTTGCTTTTGTTGATGTTCATCTTATATCCTCCTTTCAAGACACTGTCCATTCTGTTCAATTGCTCTTCCAGGTCCTTTGCTGTCTCTGACAGAAAGACAATGTCAATGTCAAATCTCAACGTTTTTATTTTTTTTCCATGGATTTTAATACCTACTTCGAACTTTTCTTTTGTTTCCTTTACTGCTTGCTCGATATACAGATTGAATAACATCAGGGATAGGCTACAACCCTATCTCATTCCCTTCCCAACCACTGCTTCCCTTTCATGCCCCTCAACTCTTATAACTGTCGTCTGGTTTCTGTACAAATTGTAAATAGCCTTTCGCTCCCTGTATTTTACCCCTGCCACCTTCAGAATTTGAAATAGAGTATTCCAGCCAACATTATCAAAAGCTTTCTCTAAGTCTACAAGTGCTAGAAACATAGGTTTGCCTTTCCTTGATCTATTTTCTAAGATAAGCCGTTGGGTCAGTATTGCCTCGCGTGTTCCAACATTTCTACTGAATCCAAACTGATCTTCCCCAAGGTCAGCTTCTACCAGTTTTTCCACTTATCTGTGAAGAATTTGTGTTAGTATTTTGCAGCCGTGGCTTGTTAAACTGATTGTTTGGTAATTTTCACATCTGTCAACCCCTGGTTTCTTTGGAATTGGAATTATTATATTCTGAAAACCAAAACAAAAAAATTCCCAGGTTTTTTCTGGTTTTCTCTCGGATGAAAAACTTCCCGGGTTTCTCTCAGATCTCTCGGGTTGTATACACCCTGCATAAACATAACGTAAAAGCTATTTCCAGTAGACTGAAGCGAGCAAGGCATGGTTCTTTGCCGCTTTCAAACCTGTCATACTGTGAGCCAGCTTACTGCCATGTCCACGCACTAAGTCCGAACTGTAGAAATGGGTGACAGTAATTAAATACACGTCATCATGCACAACACACTTATTCACAGCAATATACATACACTGAAAAATTATAATAATTAAACTGGAAAGGACCGCGTTGGCACTCGTGTGGCTGCGGCGAATGGTTCGACCACTGAAGGTATACACTCCTCAGTGATCAAGTGCACACTGCACAGTATAGACTCATGGCCACAGAAGACAGTGGACACATGTCTGGCTCAGCGTACAAATGTTATTTTGTCTCATGGATGCTGTTTAATTCATGGGTGTGAGAAATGCAGTGAGCAAGTGGGGGCTGTCCAATTTGCATATGCGATGGTGGGGAACATGCGTAGTGCTCGACCCACGTGGACTGCGGCTGGTGAGATCACAGAACCATGTAGACGTCCACTGAGAAACAGCAGCAGGCTTAAACTGGGATCTTTGTCCAGAGTGTATACGCAGACAAGGAAAAAAAAATTCCCGGTTAAAAGTACACTTTCCCCTGGGTGAAAACATACTTTTTCCCTGTTAATTGACTGTATGTTTTCTCTTGGAACTGTATAACTTATCAGTCCTTTGAATGATTATAGTTTTATACATGGGCGTAGAATTTCCTGGAGCAATCGAAAACCAAACACAGGGAGAAAACACGTTTTGAAAATATCTTTGATGTGCACTAACATGTACATTGCATATTTTCGGATTACGAAAGTATAAATTCGAATTTCACCAAACACCACATGTTACTTTCCGAAGCACTGAAATCGAGATTGCGATGCGCTTTGTAAGCCAGTCATAGCTCATGTCATGTGATCTCGCCAGCCGATGACAGCAGTTATTCAGAGCTTAAGACACGTGATGCAGTCAGCCAATAGCAACATCACTGTTAAGTAGCGCGAACACACAAACAGAAAAAGTTAATGGTTTAAATTAATATACATTATGTTAAACACAAAGCTTTCACATGTAATATTGGTCTATAAGACTAATACGCTGCAAGAGAAGCTAAGCTTTCACATATAATGTTGGTCTTTTATGCGCGTATTACAATTTAAAAAATATCACACAAATGTGCCAATAAAATTTTTAATAGCGACATAAATTTCAGAACTTCTGGGCTCGAAATTCATCTAAATGGCTCGTCATCAAAGAGTTGATTTTTAAATGAGAGTGAAAAGCTCTGTGGTTTAAGAAATTCATCATACATTCAAGCACAAAATTCCAGTTTAACTGGCAGAATGGTACTTTGATAGTAACGCTTTTCAAACCACCATTCGGAATACTTTCCCGTGACCTGTTAGAAATAGGTTCGTTTCTGCAGTTGCCAGAGAGCGCCAGATGACAGGTGTCACCGCACTTGCGCAGCTACGATGTCGTAGGGAGCTTGTATGTGTAAAACACTAAAAGATCTTACATTATGTCATAAAAGAAACAAGACATCAGAGGATACTCCAAGAGCATCGGAATTTCGTGACCCATACTAAAATGTGCACATTTAAAGTGCACATTCGTATGTCCAGATTCCCAGTGAAGTAGGCCTCGACCTAATATTAAATTTTCAATGTGGTTTTCGGGACGTAAATTTTCTTGGAGTACCAGTACTGTGTTATCTCGTGTTTGGTTCTTTATTATGGCATAATGCCATACGTGCTACAAGTTGAAAATGTGCACTTGAAACGCAGCGAACAGTGTGTGGAATTAAACACTTCTCAGCAGAAAAGGTCAATAAAAGAAAATTCCTTTAGCAAACGGACAAAAATGACTTCATTGTTCTGCACGCCAATTAATGCTTGACTGTCAGAAAGGTGGAAATAAAATAAAATCTGCAACTAGTAACACATTTTAGCCTTCCGCAATTATGTGAATGTATTTTAATTCACTTGATAGCTCCCGGCCACAGAAATCTGTTTTGTTTTCATTTGACGTGAGAGCAGTAAACGAAGAGGACACAGCAAAATCACTAAATGTAAACACGGGTCACGTGGAGACTACCCACTTCCCCACTTAACTCAGACTGCTCTGCACATCAGTCCCGGATCTATGATATTTCCGAACCGGGGCAATACCCCGTCACTCACTCGAGTGTTTGAGATAGGACGTCAAAAATTTAAAAAAAAAAACCGAATTTTCAAAAATATGTTCATTTTGTAGCGCACATCTTTCTGAAGAGTTTGATGGATAAAACAAATGTGTTCGAGGAAATGTAACATGTGTTATTTGGTCGTAAGTGTGCCAAAGTGCAGTGCCTCGCCTCCTCACACAGCATTCTTGTATCGCAAGTCACTGTACATCGCTCTGTGTAATTGAAACATGTATATTTTGCAATGGATGCCATCAAACCATATTCAGAATAGTGGAAATTAAATGTCCTGTGGTGCCTCTCCTGCTTACAGTCGGCCAGTGTGACATCCTGTCCCTCTTTTTTTAAATAAAAGAACTCTTCAGAAAATTTGCACTCTTTATTTCGTATCAGTTAACAACTTGCTGCTTTGTGTTATATAAAATTAAATATAGGATACATAAACCCAGTAAAGGCATGAGACAAGCGAGACATACACATTTCTTTAATCCTTAGCTCCTAGAATTTTTTCTCTCTAATCTTGCTACAGCTTTACATGGCGTGCTTTCCTTTCTGCGAAAGAATCTACTACCTCAAAGTCCGTCAAACGTTTTGCTACATAAAAAGTCGAAATGTCGTTGTCTAATACTGAAAAAGTTGTTAATACAAATAGGACCGAGGACTGGTGTGGTTTCCCGATCTGATTACGTCTATTTTGTCACCACCTGCTAGATAAAACAAAATAGGCCTTTCTAATACTGCAACAATTGTAACACACATCAAATAAATGAGACTGTTTCGGCACAAATGGTCTTTTTTGTAACGACAGAATATAATTAACAATGTACCAATATCAAACGCCTATTAGACCTACTACAAGCAAAAAGCTTTTCGTTAGGAAATAGTTTCACACTTAATTCATACGCTCCAGCTTCTCAAGTATGAAATTGAAAAGTAGCAGTACGAAATTTTTATACAAACTTGGAATCGTCATATTGCTCCATAATTTGTGTGATGTACCCGTTTTTTCTCCTTCCTCTTTCTAACAAACAGTCTTGTTATCACTAATTCTGTGACTATTCCTGCCAATGTCAAAGCATATTCGCAGGTTAACTTCACTAACTCTGCCAGAATCACCAGTTTAGTCATCCTGCGATAATTCTCCGGTCAGGTGTTAGAACTCAATTCGGCTGCTAGCCAGGTACTGTACAACTGGCCCTTATTAGTATAGTGACATGGCGAAAAATTTTCTCTCAAAATTTCACTTTCTTGGATACACCGAGAAGGTAATACATAATCTTTCTTACCTTTTATTCGTTTATTTCCACTCCTGTAGTCTGAATCTATGGATTTCGCTAGTAATTATAACAACATTCATCATTCGCATACCCAATCAACCACACAATCAGACAGCGGTTGGCATTCATTCATTTGGCCTTACTCCACTCAGCTCGTATAGCACCTTTTGTCTTTAGGAAAGTTTGTTTCTACATGTGACGAGGATTCCCCTGACAGAGACATCATGTACACTATGCACGCATTCACAAATCAACTTTACGATTCATTCAAAAATCAACTTAGAATGTGTTAAAAAACTGACAGGAATGCGTTTCAAAGTCATATGAATAATTGATAGACTAACATGCGCTGGATGCTGGTCGCTTTGTGAAACAAGGTTTTTCCCCTCAAGAATATGAATTTGCCCCCCCCCCCCTCCTAGATCTGGGCCTGCTGCACATACATGAATCTGGCAGCTTGGGCGCTCCAGTAAAATTTTTCCCGGTAGCATCTAGCTGCTTGCTGCGACTGCTCACACAGCCAACAGCCACATTTCTGTAGCCAGAAACGGTAGAAGGCACTACTCAACTGCACATGCGCATGATCCCGCTCGTTACTGCTAAAACGAATCTAATTTAAACAGTTGTGACATCATGCTCATCGGAGGCAATTTGTTGTTACGAAGCATTGCATAGTCTTCCTAATGCCTTTGACACATTTTGCTGATAGCAAACACCTGTGTGAGCACTGTTTTGTCACTGTATATGGCGCATTTCCTTTGCAATTGAAGTTTTATTTTCGTTTTTACTCTCGTTCATTTTTTATTGCTACAGTATTATTCTGCAGTAGCGGGATACAGTAATATCCTTTGTTAGAGTATCGGTTCTTACGAGTCAAAATTACAAAAATTTAACTGAAAACAAAAACAATGGAAAATTCCCGAAATTCTAAAAAATTCCAGCGTTTTTCCCGGTTTTCTCCCGGATGAAAAAATTCCTGGTTTTTTCCCGGATCTCCCGGTTGTCCTGGGTCATATCACCCTGTTGTCTCCTGCGTGCCCATCAGCTCTGCGTCATTGCTGTGCTTTGGCGTAACGGTACTTCAGAGCAGGGGCATGCTCAGACGAATGTCGGCCCGTAGACAGTGTTGTCTGCAATTGCTGTGCTGCTGTCTGAGGCTGCCACACAGATCCCTTTGGTGAGCAAAGCTCGGTAGGTGCGAGAGGCAAAAATGCTCCATTTGTGACCAGCATATGTTTGTGCTTCACACACTTGTGGTGATGTCAGTGTGAGTGCAGTGGCAGCGGAGCATGACGTCAGCACGAGCTTGAAGTGGCAGTGTGTGACTTCACAAGAAGCCAGTAGAGTGGGTCTGTTTCTGCGTAGCCCTATAGAACAGCACTGTCCGGGAGCTGTCTGTGGCAATGAGTGGTTGCAGATCTACTGTGCAGATGTCAGCCTGGAGAACACTGACACATGAACAAATTCTGGTTAACTGCTACGAAAGGTAAGAAATGAAGCTTGGGTGAAGATTAAGATGCACTTTTCGTCACACTCAGTTCATATGCAAACAAACAAGGTCTTGTTAACTGTGGGGGAAAAAGCTAAATAAAATTTTCGCAGAGACGTACTGTTCCTAAAAAGACAGCCCCCCCCCCCCCCCCCCTCCGTATCTAGTCATGGCACTTGTGGCAGCAGACACACAGAGAATTTAACACACATTAACGAGGTGTCGTAGGAGCTTGGAACACAGCACTTGGGGCTATGGGGACATACCAGGTGGCACATGTAGAGAGTCCATAGCTCGACTAGAGATTTGTTGTAAGCTGGTGAAATGGCCTGTCGGTGACAGGGTCTCAATAAAAGGTGGCGGGCATTGTGCATGCATGCTGCTGTGTGCAACGTGACGTTATTATGACACATCAGGGGCATTTGAAGCAAACACGGTGGCTGGCAAGCAAGATGTAGTCAACTGGCTGTTGTGGTGGGGCTGGCTGGTGAGCCTGTGTGGGGCACAGTCTGGGCAATTGTCTGAATGGAGTGTGGGTAGACTGAGCACGTTGCTGCTTGGTGACAGCTGGCAGTGCACGTGAATACCTGGCGACTACTGGGACGGGCTCTGCCTGGCGACTACTGGGACGGGCTCTGCCTGGCCAGTTGTGTGTGGAGTGTTGCCTGTTACCAAGTCTTGCGCAGGGTTGTAGAAGTGCGCAGTGGTGGGTTCTGTCAAGACATACCGCTGGTTTGACCCTGTTGATCGAGACTTTGGCCAGCATACCATTATACTCGATCTCCAACGTCTTCCCCCATAGGTTATCACATGATGTGGTTCCAAGTAGGACAGTTGAAATGGTGGCTGTATCGCGTCTGTGCACAGCGTCACATGCAGGCAGTACTGTAGGTCTATGTGGACAAAGGCTTTGCAGGCACCGTGCCACATCAGTGGGTGTGTCAGACACCATTCATGGGACTGCGCAGGCATTTTGGCAGTGGTGGCGCCAAGGTGTCATGTGGCAGTGGTACTTCCTCCTTGACTTCTCCAGGGATGGAGAGCAACTGACAGTAGACGAGGTCTGCAGGTGAGACGCTGATCTCTTCCTTTGGTGTCACTCGCGATAGTGCTTCTATCCAGATGCTGTCGTGGCACATCAGGGACACCTTCAGCGTCCGATAAAGACACTCGACCATGCCATTAGATTCCAGGGTATGTGGGTGTCTCTCCCGACTCTGGTGCACTGGCATGCTGAACTTATGCGTGACCACTGATGACAATCCTTCTGGAGTCCAGGCCAGACAAAACATGCTGCTGTGGGTGACTCTGTGCTGTTTGCACTGGGATGTGATAACCTGTGGACAGAGTCTAAAGTGCTGCACTGGAATTTTTCTGGAGAAACCAGCGACGCAAATCTGGGAGGAGCGAGGGATGGGCACCAGTTCTAGATGCAGGCTGCTGGAGGACTCATGTCAGAAGTTGTCCAGTTCTCTATCATCTTCCTGTTCCTGTGCAATGTCTTCCAAGTTCACTGGGGAGCAGAGGACTGCACAGTCATGGGACAAGCAGTTGGCGATGACATTTGCCATCCTGGGAATGTGTCAGATATCTGTTGCGAAGTGGAAGACCTATTCCAACTGCTGTAGTTGGCACAGTGAACAGTTGGTGTTGTTGGTGTCATACGTTGATGGTCAATGAAAATAATGAAGGTGTGGGCTTCTACCGACGAACGGAAGAATTTCACAGCCTGATACATGGTGGGCAGTTCACGGTCATATGCAGTCCAAGAGTGCTGCACTACCAGAAGAAGCCGAGTGGTTGTCAGCTGCCTTCAAACAGATTGCTGAAGCACTGCACCAATAGCGGTCTGGCTGGTGTCTACAATGATGGCTAACTTAGCATTGTGTATTGGATGGGCAAGCAGCACCATTTAGATGCAGTAAAACTTTTCTCCATTTCTTGAGTCAGGTAATGGGAGCCCTTCCTTTCGCTGTGGGGCCACATTGTGCATCAGTCAGGGGTTGCTGCAGCAGCGTTACACAGATGGCACTGGTAGATGTTCAGCATTATGAGATAACAACTTAACTCTTTGTGAGCTTCCGGATGTGGAAAGTTCAGAATCGCCTGCACTTTGTCTGGCAGAGATGTGGATCCCGTATGCATGTATAAGGTGACTAAGAAACTCATTTTCAGTAACCGTGAATGCACATTTCAATGGATTGATAGCTAAGCCAGCCTCGCTGAGGTGTCGGAAAATGGTTGTTAGGTGGGTGTGGTGGAGTTTGAGCGTCTTTGAGAACACAAGGACATTGTCCTGGTATGTGAAGCAACATGATAGCCCTTGCAAGACACCATCCAGGAGTGCTACCAAGCCTGGGCAGCATTCCTAAAGCTGAACATCATGAACATGCTCTCAAAGAGTCTGAACACAGTAGTAATCATGGTTTTTTCCTATTTTCTCAGATGCCATCAGGATCTGTATGTATGCCTTTGTGCAGTCGATTTTACCAAACACAGTCGCACCTTCCAGGGCTTGGCTCAACTCCAGCAGATGTGGCGCCGGATATCGGTCTGGCACTGTCCTTGAAAATGGTAGTCCCCACATGGGCGCCACAAACTGTCCTTTTTGGGCACCAAATGTGAGATGGGAGACCACGGGCTGCTCGATGGTTGAACAACAGTTTGTTACAACATTGCTCACACTCGGCCTCTGTGACTGCGAGTTTGTCAGGTGCGAGGCACAGTGGGTGGCACAAGATGGGGGGACTGGGGGTGGTGGTAATATGGTGGAGCACTGAATGCTTGACATCCCACAGCACCACAGACAGGTGAGTTAGCTCAGAAAATTTGTTTGGAACGTATGTGAACGGTCCAGAGCATGCCACGGGTTTAACAATGAAGAAGGCTGCCCGTTGTTGCTGTCCCACTATCTTCAGACTCACCATAGTGTCAATCAACTGGGCACTTGCGACATCCGAAATCCACTGGTATAGTGTCCAAAGAAATCTGCACGCAGAATCAGCTCGTTGACTTCGGCCACAGTGAACTTCCACGCGAATGTGCGGCGTAGTCCAACATCTACATTCAGATGATAAATACCATACATTTTTATGGCGTAATTGTCTGCCGTGGTGAGGCAGTGTTCTGCCTTCCTATGATCTTTTAAAATGGTTCTGAGAAAATTGATAAATTGGACTCCGTGTCTACCAGATACCTCATGGCCCCACTCTGTTCTACCACAAACAGATACTTCGATATAGCACTGCAAGCGGATGCATCTAGGTCTGATCAGAGCTTGAGTTTGGGTGTGAGCATGGGGTTCAGCACTTCCTCACTTCGCTGCTATAGCAGACATATCACCAGATGCCGCTTGGAGGCTTTTGCTCTGACATCAGTGGAGTAACATTAAAAGTGGCTGTTGCTGCAGTGCTGACCATGCGAGCTGCGCCACCCATAGCCTGAACTGATGCTGCTGCAATACCTACTGCCATCCTTCTGTGATCATGTCAACCAGTCGACCTGTGTGCTGTGTGCTGTCACTTGGGCTCTCAAGTCCTGCATGAGTTGCTGATGGTCTGTATCTGTTGTCGGGTCTGGGGTAGGAGTGTGTCGGTGGTGGGGGTAAGAGCTCGTAGGTGGCTGCGGATGTCGTGCTTGGTGCTATTGCCAGTGTCTTGGGCATCCTCTCTGCCAGGTCTACTACAGTACAATGTCTAGCTGCACACCCAGATATTGCACAACAGCAAATTTGGAACCATGCTGGACTGTGCAAGGCTCCATAGGTGGTGCAGGAACTGAGCGGGCCTCCGGTTGCAGCATTCCTGTTGGTGCAGCAGTTGCTGTACTCGCTGCTCCTTGGACAATGAAATCCTGCATATCAATTCGTACTTAAGCCACTTGTAGGAGGATTGTGCTATCAATGTGATTGTTATGTCCCGTACTTTGGCTGTGTAATTCTGTTGCAGTTAGTTCACAACATGTCCATATTTCACGAGGTCACCTGCAATATTAGAAAAACTGCCTCCACTTGACTAAAGCACGTGACTGGGTCGCTGGGCTGAAAGGAGGGCTGCTGCCTAATCAACACAGGTCTGGTGCTGGTCGCTGCTCCAGTGGTGGCAGAGGGCAGCAGTGTGCCACTGTTTTGCATGTGCGAATTTTCATGGGCTGCCTCTGGGAGGGCAGAGTCTGTGCGCTTGGGCCTTGCCTGAAGCTTGCTTTCCAGCAACTGATTACATGCCGACAGCTCTTCTCGTTGCCTTTGAAGATTATCCACAGTCGCCGTTGTACTACTGCATTAACATCTCATGCAAAAGGGACACACTAAAAGTACTGAGACACAAGCAAATAAAACACACACAAAAAGGATAAATATTGTCCGTGTGAGATTACAGGCAACATCTGAAAGTGAGTCCACTCATGATTCCTGGTCACTCATGCCAATTGAGACTTCCACCACATGTTTTTGCCTACAAACGATCACGTGGGGGTCACTACTGAAGCAAGAGATGCATGGTTCATGGTCACTTTCAAAACTGTCGTACTGTGGGCCAGCTCACTAGCATGCCCATGCATTAAGTCCAAGCTGTAGACAGAGTTGACAGTAATTAAATACATGTCATAACACACAACACATTTATTCTCAGCAACATAAATAGACTGAAAAGTTATAACAAAAACACTGTAAACGTCCACAGGGGCACTCACATGACTGCGCCAAATTGCTCGTCCACTGATCCCAGAGGGTATGCACTCCTCAGTAACTGAGCGCGCAGTACAGACTCGTGGCCAAGGAAGACAATGGACACATGTCTGCTTTAGCATGTGAATGTTGTCTCATCTTGTGCATGCCGTTTAATTTGCGAGTGCGAGAAATGCAGTGAATGGGTGAGGGCTACCCGATTTGGATTTGCGTACACGAATGTGAGGAGCGCGTGTTGTGCTCGACCACGAGGACTGTGAGGCTGGTGAGATCACAGAATGATGCAAATGTCCATTGAGTAACAGCAGCTAGCTCGCACTGGTGTCTCTCTGTGTTCTGAGTGTGTTGTCTGCATTTGCTGTGCTGCTGTCTGTGGCTACCACAATATGTATTAAAAATTAACATATCTTATGATGTTACAGTTACCTCTCTCACTCCATGTGCATTAGTATATTTAAATCAAGTAAAAAACAGAGAGAGAGAGAGAGAGAGAGAGAGAGAGAGAGAGAGAGAAGGAGAATGACACATTGTATGACACAATTTCTACACTTACACAAAGCAGAACTTGTATTCATCACAAAGGGGCCTTTGAACCTTGCAAGGAAACTAAATTTCTGCAGTCGATGCTTGAAATCCATTTCAAGTGCTTCAGTTGCTTGAGCTTTAGCAACTGCCAATCTCTTACTGTAATCAATCCCACGATGAACAGTCTGTAAGTACAAAAATTTTGCAAACTAATTAAATTACAGAATTTTATCTTAAAATGAGAAGAAAACAGCTGAAATCTTATAAACATAACAAACATAAACATAACTACCATAACAAATACATGAAGAAGAACTTGGTGAAGAAACTAAGTGATGATCACACTGATAGCAGCAAGTAGGTAAAGACATCTATTAGTTCAGATTTTCAGCTCCAGCATTTATGTTTTAACAATTTGATCTACATGGAAAGGAAAAGTTGATGAAAGATAGAAACAATTCAATTAATTGGAGGAGTCTGACAGATCCATAGTTCTCTACATAATCATCTACAAACAAAACAAATCTCAATAATGAAACTAGAATCAAATAATATCAAAAATAGTTCTTGCATACAACATAACTGCAGAAATACGAGTAATAAAAGGCAATAAAAATGCTAGTTTTGAGAAGCAGAACATCCTTTGTCTCACAGAAAGGGAGGAAAGGAATATTATCTTATTATGATATCTTCTTACAGGACAGAATGGCTGCCAGTAGCCTACTTCTTCAGGAGGCCAAATTCTTAGTACTTCTGATAGACACAGATAAAAGTACAAGAAATAATCCTAGCTTTTGGAAATGTTAGTTTTTTCCTCAGGGAGGAAATAAGGATACAATGGACCCATCTGCTGTAAGGATATGGGGAGACAAAAGATGTAGGGAAGGTGTTAGAGAAAGTAGGACCTCAACAATGAAAAAGTTTGACTCATTAAAGGAAACTGCTGGTTAGTCATTCTATCTAATAATTTCATCGTTTTCTCAAGGGAATGTTCTTTTTGGTACAGTCATAATACCTTAAGAAATTTCAATATATTTTCTTAAGTTGTAAAAGATGTCAGTTGCGAGATATTGTTGTCAGAACTGCAACTGTAGATGTAATGCCACAAAAATAAATATGTATGGGGAAAGTGTTGATAGAAATTGTTCTTAGACCACCGTAAGATACAATGAGAAAGAGAAGGAGAGAAATATCAGCATTGGCATTTTTATAGCCATTTGAATTCTTCAACTAAATGATACAAAACCCCATTTATACAGGGTGTACTTTAAGTCCGGCAACACTTTCAATTATTTATTGCACAAGAACTAAACATTGTACAGATATCGTACATATGTAATTTTGAAGAGAAACCCTGAAAGATTTTTTTCATGTATACCACCACAGCGTAGTTTGGTAATTTGCCGATAGTTAGCACTAGTCGTAAACATGGCGAGTTCAGCTGCGGAGCGAGCTTTCTGTGTGTTGGAGTTTGACAAAAACAAGTGTGCTACAACTGTTCAATGAATGTTTAGAACCAAGTTCAGTAAGAAGCCATCAACAAGGAAGGCCATTTACCACTGGCATAACAAATTTGTTACGATGAGTTGCTTGTGCCTGGCAAAGAGAAGCGGATGTACCAGTGTGAGTGAAGCGGATGTCCCAGTGTGAGTGAAGTGAATATGGAGCACGTACAAGACACATTCATAAGGAGTCCAAAGAAATTTTGTGCAACCTGTGAACTCGAAATGGCTCCAATGACAGTGTGAAAAGTCCTGAGACAGAAGCTGTCTATGAAACCATTCAAATTGGAGCTAGTGCAATGGCTCAATGACAATGACAAAGACAAACGTTTTGAGTTTTGTTCGCAGTTGCAACAATTGAATGAGGATGGGGATGGCATTGTTGATCACTTAATTTTTAGTGGTGAAGCCATTTTTCCCACTAATGGGAAAGTGAACAGGCATAATTGTCGAATCTGGGGTACAAAGCATCCACACAAACACATTGAATTTGAATGTGATTCCCCAAAGGTAAATGTTTTTTGTGCCTTGTCTCGTCGAAAACTGTATGGGCCATTCTTCTTCGCTGAGAGCACTGTCACTGGATATTCCTACTTGGACATTTTGCAGCAATGGCTATGCCTCAAATGCAATCAGACTCTCCGTTCATCTTTCAGCAGGATGGGGCTCCATCCCATTTTCATCGTGAAGTTCATGGGTACCTGAACATGGAGCTGCTGTATCGATGGACCAGCTGTGCTATAGAAGGGGACAGCTGCTTCATGAAATGGCCTCCCCAATCACCAGATCTCACTCCATGTGACCTTTTTCTGTGGGGACATATTAAAGATCTGGTGTATGTACCGCCTCTACCACGTGATAGCTCCATGAGAGAATACGGGAAGCGATTGTCAGTCGACGATGCCATGTTGGGATGGGCATGGCAAGAATTTGATTATCTTATTGACATCTGCTGGGTCACTCATGGTTCACATATCAAATGTTTGTAAAAAAACACTTTCAGAATTTCTCTTCAAAATGCAATATGTATGACGTCTCTACAATGTTCAGTTCTTGTGCAATAAATAGTTGAAAGTGTTCCCGGACTTTATTTACACCCTGTAAAAGTACAAAGGAGAGTTACACAAAAAAGAAACATTATCTGTGAAAAAACTGAAAACCATAACAGTTTACCATCATATTATGAGTTGATTGGGGACAAATACTGAACTCAGAAAGATCTGACAATGCAAGTGTTGTCAAATGATATTCAGAATTACATTAACTTTGAATCTACAGTGTGTGTGAGATTTTCATTCTTGCATCTTGTAATAATATGCTAAGTATCTTTTCACCCAAAAGCATTGCACACTCAAACAATATACTTGTATCCACAAACTGTTAGGGTAATTCTCTAACTCATTCCTGGAAATTCTTCCTCCTGTCTAATTTCAGTGATTAGCTATGTGAATTGATTAGCAACAGATATAATCGATTAAAATATTATTTAAAGAAGTAAAAAGACCAAGGCAGATTTCTCATTCAATTTTATGAGTATGTGACAGTATAAATCTAAAAAAAGATAAATTAGAGACATAGGTTTTTATTTAGGTTTTTGTGTGAAAGCAGATGATGGTGTTTCGCAGTATTATTGCTGTTTATACCCACAAACCAAAATGCCACAACTGTCATCACCTCAAAAAAAAATCTAGGGTGGCCAGATAAAACTGTTCTGCCATTTCTTCCTGGTGGAGAAACAATCTGAAAGCTCTAAAAGTTCAAGACAAGAAGCATATTTTTTTCTGCCTGCATGTTTCTTACTCCTTAATTGAATACTACATCTCAGTGGCTGATAAGTAACAATCTTGTCAGCCTCACAAAGTATAATCCATTTTTTTTTTCCTTTTTAATCCAATGTACAGGAATTTGAAACTTCATCAATCCTTTCCAATAATCCTGTATTATGAAACATGTAATTTCTACAAAAGATAAAGATTCTCTATACTGGTAATTAAAAACAACTTCTAACAAAAGATGGTGTAACGATAGGAGGAAGGCCATCCAAAGAGGGTGGGATTACTGGTAGTTGGGAGCTCCAAGGTTAGATGCGCAATTGGGCTCCTTAGGAATAAGGCTACGAAGGAGGGGAAGGAATCCAATGTGCACTTTGTGTGCATACCTGGAGGAGCCATTCCAGATGTGGAACAGACAATTCCAGATACCATGAAGAGCACAGGGTGTAGCCACCTGCAAGTGCTGGCTCATGTTGGTAGTAACAATGTATATCACTAGGGATCAGAAGAGATTCTCTCTGCTTTCTGGTGGCTAGCTGAAGTAATAAAGACTGCCACTCTTGTTTGCGATATGAAAGCAGAACTCACCATTCGTAGTACTGTCGACAAAACTGACTGTGGTCCTTTGATACAGACCCGAGTGGAGGGTCCAGATTAGAGGCTCAGGTGGTTCTGCGACCATGTAGTGGCGGGTTTCAGGGTTCCGTTAAATAGGTCAGGAGTCCACTACATGCAGGAAGTGACTATACAGGAAGTAGGGACTGTGTGGAGGGGATTGGTTGGTTTTTTAGGTTAGAGGGTCTTTGGAATGTGCAGGAAGGGCTTCAGTCTAAAAGGGTGCCAGACGAACACAGCAAGAGAGCAGACATATGAACAATCAATATTGTAGTTGTGAACTATCATAGCTTTGTTGGAAAAGAACCAGAGCTCCAAGAGCCAATACAAAGCACTGAATCTCAAATTGTTATAGATACGGAAAACTGGCTAAAGCCGGAAACAAATTCAATTGAAATTTTTACAAAAGACTTAAGCATGTTCAAAAAGGGTTAATTAAATACAGTTGGTGGTGGAATGTTTATTGCTGCCAGAAGTTGTTTACCTTGTAGTGAAATTGAAGTAGATAGTTCCTGTGAGTCAGTAAGGGTAGATATTATATTTGTCAACAGGAATAAATTAATAATTGGTTCTTTTATCAACCCCCAGCTCAGATGATACAGTTGCTGAACCGTTGAAAGAAAACGTTTGAGTGTCACTACAAAAAGATACCACACTCATAAAATTATAGTTGATGTTGACTTCAATCTACCACTGATATGTTGGCAAAAATACATGTTTAATGTCAGTAGTAGACATAAGACACTGTCCAAAATTGCACTGAATGCCTTCTCAGAAAATTATTTTGAACAGCTAATTCATGAGCCCACTCAGAGTGTAAATGATTGCGAAGACATACTTGACCTCACAGCAACAAATAATCCTGGCCAAATATGGGGCATCATGACAGATAAAAAGACGAGGGACCACAAGGTTGTTGTAACTAGACTGAATACCGCAACATCCAAACCCACCAAAAATAAATGCAACGTTCATCTATTTAAAAAGGAAAATAAAAATTCACTTGACAGTTTCCTAAAAGACAGTTTCCACTCCTACCAATCTGACTGTGTAAATGCAGACCAGATGTGGTTTAAATTCAATGAAATTGTATCAATAATGAAATTGTATCAATATAAATTGAGAGATAATTACCAAATAAATTAATAAGGGTTGGTACTGACCCCCATGGCAAACAAAACAGGTCAGAACACTATAGCAGAAGCAACAAAAAATGCAAGTCAAATTTTAAACAACACAAAACCCTCAAGATCGGAGAAGTTTTACAGAACGTTGAAATTTAATATGAACTTGAATGTGAGATGGTTTTATTAGTTTCCACAATGAAACTGTCTCAAAATCTGGAACAAAACCCAAAGAGATTCTGGTCATACTTAAAGTACACCAGTGGCAAGATGCAATCAATACCTCCACTGGGCAATAACAATGACGGTGTTATTAATGAAAGTGCCACTAAAGCAGAGTTACTATTAAACGGTTTTACAAAATTCCTTCACAGGAAGAAGATGAAGCAAATATTCCAGAATTTGAATCAAGAACAACAGACAACATGAGAAACTTAGAACTATATATCCTGGATGTAGCGACACAGCTTAAAACACTTGAGAAAAGCAAGGCTTCCTGTCCAGATTGATTGTGTACCAGTCAGGTTGCTTTCAGAGTATGCTGATATAATAGCTCCAGACTTAGCAATCATATACAACCGCTCACTCATAGAAAGATCCACACCCAGAGATTGGAAAGTTGCACAAGTCGTACTAATACAAAAGAAAGGAAATAGGACTAATATGCTATATTACAGACCCATATCATTAATTGCGATTTGCTGTAGGATTTTGGAACATACGAGGGGCTACCCACAAAAAGAGGAATAACACTGCTTTGGGCAGAGTTTGTGTAGTACGCATTTCTGCTGTTAGGCGTATATAATGCAATTCATTGCCCCAGTTCAGCGCTGCCTATGTTGTCAACATGGCTTGTTCTGTTCACCTGCATTGATTGTTTCTCCTAGCAGTGTTTTGTTTTATATGATGGCAAGCTTAAGTGAACAACATGAAGCTGTGAAATTTTGTTTTCTACTTGATAAAAATGCTGCTGAAACTGTTTTGAAGTTGAAAACAGTTTGCCAATATGGCGCTATGGGAAAAACTCAAAGGTAGAAGTGGTTTAGTTAATTTAAAGATGACGACATGTCGACTGATGACAAACCTCAATCTGGATGTCTATCAGCTGCCCAAATCAACGAAAATGTTGAAAAAATTCAGAACTTTTGTTCAGTTCATCAACAGACAACTGATCAACTGTCGGAGATGAGTGGTTTACCTTGGAGCTTGATTCAGCGAATTTCAACAGAAGATTTTGGCAGACAGGAGACTGGTTCTTCCAATTTGACAACACACCTGTACACACAGATATATCTGTTAGACGGTTTTTGGCACGGTTCCACTGCCACACAGACCTTACACACCTTACCTGGCTCTGCGTGACTTTTTCTTATTTCCATGTATGACAAGGGCATGAAAAGACACCGACTTGACAAAACTAAAAAAAAGACAAGAAAAATACGAGGGAGGAACTGTTAGCCATTTCTAAAGATGACTACAAGAAATGTTTCGAACAGAGGAAGCACTGGTGAGGCGTATGTATTAGTTGTAATGGAGAGTATTTTGAAGGGGATAAGGTTGTTTTGTAAACAATTTGAAAATATATAGCTTTTAACAAATATTTTGCATTTTCTTTGGGTACCCGCTTGTACACTGTGCTCAAACATTATGAATCACCTTGAAGGACAAATTTTATTGACAAACAGCGAACGATGTCAGAAAATATTGTTCTTGTGAAACACAACTAACTCTCTAGTCTCATGAAGTAATGAGTGATGTCAACAGGGAACATCAAACTGATCCCATATTTTTAGATTTCCAGGAGGCTCTTGATACTTTTCCTCAGAAGTGACTCCTAATTAAATTGCATGCCTATGGAGTATAATCTCTGTTGTGTGACTGGATTCACGATTTCCTGTCAGAAAGATCACAGTTCATAATAACTGACACAAAGTCATCAAGTACAACAGAAGTAATAACTGGCATTCCTGAAGGAAGTATTTTAGGCCCTCTGTTGTTCCTGATCTACATAAACGATATAGGACACATTCTGAGCAGTCCTATTAAATTGTTTGCAGATGATGCTGTCCTTTACCCTCATGTAATGTCATCAGATGATCATATGATTTAGACAAATTATCTGTACTGTGCAGAAAGTAGAAACTGTCTACAAATCATAAAAAGTGTTAAGACTTCCACATGAGCATTAAAAAGAATCCACTACATTTGTTACAAGATAAATCACACAAATCCATAGGCTGTAAACTCAACTAAATACTAGGGATTACAATTATGAATAATGTAAATCAGAGCGATTACACAGATAATGTAGAGGACAAAGCAAACCAAAGACCGTGTTTATTGGCAGAACACTTTGAAAATGTAACAGGCTTACTAAAGGGACTCCTTATGCTGCGATTTTCCACCCTCTTCTGGAGTATTGCTGGGCGGGGTGGGGTCCACATCAGAAACTCTGTCTATATCAGAGGACGCCAAAAAAGTTGAAAGAATGGCAGCTCATTTTGTGTTATCATGAGATAGGGGAGCGAGTGCCACAGATATGATACATGAACTGGGATGGCAGTCATTAAAGCAAAGATGTTTTTCACTGTAGCAGGGCCTTCTCATGAAATTTCAATAGTCAGAGAGCGAAAATATTTTGTTGGCGCCACCTACACGGGGAGAAATTATCATCACAATAAAATGAGAGGAAACAAAGCTTGCACTGAAAGATTAATTTGTTTGCATTCCCCGTGCGCTGCTGAAGTGGAACAGTAGAGAAGCAGCTTAAAGGTGGTTCGATATACCCTCTGCCACACATTTAGCTGTGAATTGGAGAGTAATCATGTAGATGTAGATCACATGCATAAGATTTGTAGATGATATGTTATTACCGAGTGAAACTGAAAAGGCAATTGACAATGTGTTGAAAGAACTGGGCAGCAGCTGTGATAAATATGAAATGGAGATAAATGTGAAAAAGACTAAGACAGTGATTTTTACAAGGCACTCATGGAACTGTGTTGTTGTCATGGCCTTCAGTCCTGAGACTGGTTTGATGCAGCTCTCCATGCTACTCTATCCTGTGCAAGCTTCTTCATCTCCCAGTACCTACTGCAGTCTACATCCTTCTGAATCTGCTTAGTTTATTCATCTCTTGGTCTCCCTCTACGATTTTTACCCCCCACGTGGCCCTCCAATACTAAATTGGTGATCCCTCTATGCCTTAGAACATGTCCTACCAACCGATCCCTTCTTCTAGTCAAGCTGTGCCACAAGCTCCTCTTCTCCCCAATTCTGTTCAATACCTCCTCATTAGTTATGTGATCTACCCATCTAATCTTCAGCATTCTTCTGTAGAACCACATTTCGAAAGCCTCTATTCTCTTCTTGTCTAAGCTATTTATTGTCCACATTTCACTTCCATATATGGCTACACTCCATACAAATCCTTTCAGAAACGACTTCCTGACATTTAAATCTATACTTGATGTTAACAAATTTTTCTTCTTCAGAAACACTTTCCTTGCCATTGCCAGTCTACATTTTATATCCTCTCTACTTCGACCATCATCAGTTGTTTTGCTCCCCAAATAGCAAGACTCCTTTACTACTTTAAGTGTCTCATTTCCTAATCTAATTCCCTCAGCATCAACTGACTTAATTCAACTACATTCCATTATCCTTGTTTTGCTTTTGTTGATGTTCATCTTATACCCTTCTTTCAAGACACTGTCCATTCCGTTCAACTGCTCTTCCAAGTCCTTTGCTGTCTCTGACAGAATTACAATGTCATCGGCGAACCTCAAAGTTTTTATTTCTTCTCCATGGATTTGAATACCTACTCCGAAGTTTTCTTTTGTTTCCTTTATGGCTTGCTCAATATACAGATTGAATAACATCGGGGATAGGCTACAACCCTGTCTCACTCCCTTCCCAACCACTGCTTCCCTTTCATACTCCTCGACTCTTATAACTGCCATCTGCTTTCTGTACAAATTGTAAATAGCCTTTCGCTCCCTGTATTTTACCCCTGCCACCTTCAGAATTTGAAAGAGAGTATTCCAATCAACATTGTCAAAAGCTTTCTCTAAGTCCACAAATGCTAGAAACATAGGTTTGCCTTTTCTAAATCTTTCTTCTAAGATAAGTCGTAGGGTCAGTATTGCCTCACGTGTTCCAACATTTCTACGGAATCCAAACTGATCTTCCCCGAGGTCGGCTTCTATCAGTTTTTCCATTCGTCTGTAAAGAATTCGCGTTAGTATTTTGCAGCCGTGACTCATTAAACTGATAGTTCGGTAATTTTCACATCTGTCAACATCTGCTTTCTTTGGGATTGGGATTATTATATTCTTCTTGAAGTCTGAGGGTATTTCGCCTGTCTCATACATCTTGCTCACCAGATGGTAGAGTTTTGTCAGGACTGGCTCTCCCAAGGCTGTCAGTAGTTCTAATGGAATTTTGTCTACTCCGGGGGCCTTGTTTCAACTCAGGTCTTTCAGTGCTCTGTCAAACTCTTCACGCAATATCATATCTCCCATTTCATCTTCATCTACATCCTCTTCCATTTCCATAATATTGTCCTCAAGTACATCGCCCTTGTACAGACCCTCTATATACTCCTTCCACCTTTCTGCTTTCCCTTCTTTGCTTAGAACTGGGTTTCCATCAAAGCTCTTGATATTCATGCAAGTGGTTCTCCTTTCTCCAAAGGTCTCTTTAATTTTCCTGTAGCCAGTATCTATGTTACCCCTAGTGAGGTAAGCCTCTACATCCTTACATTTGTCCTCTAGCCATGCCTGCTTAGTCATTTTGCACTTCCTGTCGGTCTCATTTTTAAGACGTTTGTATTCCTTTTTGCCTGCTTCATTTACTGCATTTTTATATTTTCTCCTTTCATCAATTAAATTCAATATTTCTTCTGTTACCCAAGGGTTTCTACTAGCCCTCGTCTTTTTACCTATTTGATCCTCTGCTGCCTTCACTATTTCATCCCTCAAAGCTACCCATTCTTCTTCTACTGTATTTCTTTCTCCCATTCCTGTCAATTTTTCCCTTACACTCTCCCTGAAACTCTGTACAACCTCTGGTTCTTTCAGTTTATCCAGGTCCCATCTCCTTAAATTCACACCTTTTTGCAGTTTCTTCAGTTTAATCTACACTCATGGAATATGAAACTGAAAATTCACATTGAGTTAGTGAAACATATCCATAACCAAAAGTATCTAGCGTGTAAAATAACCAATAACATGACATGTAATCAAGAAATAAAGACAAAATTAGCTACTGCAAAACAAATGTTTTACATAGGGAAGTGCATTTTCAGTGGTCTATTAAATATGCCATGAATAAAAGATTAGTAAAGTGTTTTTATGAAATGCTGACCTGTATTTGCCAAACATGGACACATGTGACCAACAGAGAAGAAATGATTAAGAGACTTTTGTGATGTGGATTTGGGAAAGAATGGAAGGTGTAAAAAGGACAGGTTAGTAAGATATTATGCTGTGTTACACAGAAGATAAATACTGAAAACAATTGAAAGGAGGAAAGGACAGCTAAGACACTGGATAAGAAGAAACCTCATAATGAAGGATGCACTAGGAGAAATGTTGACTGGGAAGAGGACCTAAGAAAGAAACCAATTAACTGACAGCATCCAGATAAGTGCTTTATATGCAGTTACCAAAAGGATGACAGGAAACTGTGAATCCTGACGAATACTGAACCTGCAGTGATGGACCTGCCTTATGGGCAGAACACAACATTATCATCATCATCATCATTCGTGGCAAGGTACCTCCGCAAGAATGGAAATAATCTTACAAATTATTGTGAGCGTCAAGTCAAAAATATTCAGCTAGTAATATCTGATCATATGCGAATGCTAGGCATTCAGCTTTCACAATTTGTCTTCTTTAGCCCAGACAACTCCCTCTCTATTTATTGCAATTTTTCACATTCTCATGTAGTAGGTCTCCATGATATTTAATTAGAAGGAAGGGGGGGGGGGGGGAATTCTATTTTATATATTCAAGATTTTTTATTAATCAGTGATTACTTATACTATTCCACAGTAAGTGGTGAATTGAAGCCATTCAAGAACAAGAACATGGAACATGGCAATAAATATGTTTTGATTCTGAGGGCTTCAGAATATACAAAGGAATGGTAGACAAGAAAATATGAAAAACACACTCCACATTGGAACTGGCTTCATGGTAGATAAAAATATTTTGGACTACATTATCAACTTTGAATCACAAGACTCTCCACACTTACCCCCAAATTTGCTAACAAAGTACACAGATTGATGTGAAATTTAAAATTATCCCAGCGTACCGATTGTTCTATAAAATTTTGGAATTGCCAGATGTCTTCAACTCACTGGCACAATACTTTGGTGCAGAATCTTCTGGCCATCCTCAGGTGAATACCGATGAGCAAAACACTAAGCTCCCCTATTTAACACCCCGCTGGCACATGCTTAGTGTCCTATTTGGCACTGTTTATGCATTGTTTGAGCGCACACACTTCTCCTGTATGTCTGTGTGCGGTTCTCCACGGCCTCCATGGTGAAAGCTTGCATCTTGATATCAAAATGATTGATTTCCAATGGTAAGGTCACAAGACAATGCCAATCATGCAGAGCATGAAGTTTTTCTATCATCGCGTCCCACATTAACTGGAAACTGCCATCTTGGGTCATAAGATATTCAAGTTACATTTCCACTGATTCACTGATGATTGATCTTCAAACTTTTTTTCATTATACATACAGGGTGGTCCATTGATCATGACCAGGCCAAATATCTCACGAAATAAGCGACAAACGAAAAAACTACAAAGAACGAAAGTAGCTTGAAGAGGGAAACCAGATGGCGCTATGGTTGGTCCACTAGATGGCGCTTCCATAGGTCAAACGGATATCAGCTGCACTTTTTTAAATAGGAACCCCCATTTTTTATTACATATTCGTGTAGTGCGTAAAGAAATATGACTGTTTTAGTTGGACCACTTTTTTCGCTTTGTGATAGATGGCGATGTAATAATCACAAACATATGGCTCACAATTTTAGATGAACTGTTGGTAACAGGTAGGTTTTTTCAATTAAAATAAAGAACGTAGGTACATTTGAACATTTTATTTCGGTTGTTCCAATGTGATACATGTACCTTAATGAGGCGTGAAGTGGTAAGGGATGTTAGTCAAAATTACGTGTCTGTAAGTACACGGTTTCCCAGTCATCACGAGGCAGAGAAAATTCCAGACCCCGCCGGGAATTGAACCCGGGAACCCGGTCCGCAATTGGTAAACGGTCTATTTTAACATGGGTAATGTTTCATGAAGCAAATACTGTCCGCACTAGCGGAATGTTACGTGATACCATGTACTTATACATTTGTGACTATTACAGTGCCATCCATCACAAAGTGAAAAAAGCGGTCCAACTAAAACATTCATATTTCTTTACGTACTACACGAATATGTAATAAAAAATGGGGGTTCCTATTTATAAAAACGCAGTTGGTATCTGTTTGACCTATGGCAGCGTCATCTAGCGGGCCAACCATAGTGCCATCTTGTTTCCCCCTTCAAGCTAGATGAGTTTTGTTCTTAGTAGTTTTTTTTGTTTGATGCTTATTTCATGAGATATTTGACCTGGTCACTATCAATGGACAATGGACCACTATATATATAGAGGGAAACATTCCACGTAGGAAAAATATATCTAAAAACAAAGATGATGTGACATACCAAATGAAAGTGCTGGCAGGTCGACAGATACACAAACGAACACAAACATACACACAAAATTCAAGCTTTCGCAACAAACTGTTGCCTCATCAGGAAAGAGGGAAGGAGAGGGAAAGACGAAAGGATGTGGGTTTTAAGGGAGAGGGTAAGGAGTCATTCCAATCCCAGGAGCGGAAAGACTTACCTTAGGGGGAAAAAAGGACTGGTATACACTCGCGCACACACACACACATATCCATCCACACATATACAGAGACAAGCAGACATATTTAAAGACAAAGAGTTTGGGCAGAGATGTCAGACGAGGCAGAAGTGCAGAGGCAAAGATGTTGTTGAATGACAGGTGAGGTATGAGTGGCGGCAACTTGAAATTAGCGGAGATTGAGACCTGGTGGGTAACGGGAAGAGAGGATATATTGAAGAGCAAGGTCCCATCTCCGGAGTTCGGATAGGTTGGTGTTGGTGGGAAGTATCCAGATAATCCGGACGGTGTAACACTGTGCCAAGATGTGCTGGCTGTGCACCAAGGCATGTTTAGCCACAGGGTGATCCTCATTACCAACAAACACTGTCTGCCTGTGTCCATTCATGTGAATGGACAGTTTGTTGCTGGTCATTCCCACATAGAATGCATCACAGTGTAGGCAGGTCAGTTGGTAAATCACGTGGGTGCTTTCACACGTGGCTCTGCCTTTGATCGTGTACACCTTCCGGGTTACAGGACTGGAGTAGGTGGTGGTGGGAGGGTGCATGGGACAGGTTTTACACCGGGGGCGGTTACAAGGATAGGAGCCAGAGGGTAGGGAAGGTGGTTTGGGGATTTCATAGGGATGAACTAACAGGTTACGAAGGTTAGGTGGACGGCGGAAAGACACTCTTGGAGGAGTGGGGAGGATTTCATGAAGGATGGATCTCATTTCAGGGCAGGATTTGAGGAAGTCGTATCCCTGCTGGAGAGCCACATTCAGAGTCTGGTCCAGTCCCGGAAAGTACCCTGTCACAAGTGGGGCACTTTTGTGGTTCTTCTGTGGGAGGTTCTGGGTTTGAGGGGATGAGGAAGTGGCTCTGGTTATTTGCTTCTGTACCAGGTCGGGAGGGTAGTTACGGGATGCGAAAGCTGTTGTCAGGTTGTTGGTGTAATGGTTCAGGGATTCCGGACTGGAGCAGATTCGTTTGCCACGAAGACCTAGGCTGTAGGGAAGGGACCGTTTGATGTGGAATGGGTGGTAGCTGTCATAATGCAGGTACTGTTGCTTGTTGGTGGGTATGATGTGGACGGATGTGTGAAGCTGGCCATTGGGCAGATGGAGGTCAACATCAAGGAAAGTGGTGTGGGATTTGGAGTAGGACCAGGTGAATCTGATGGAACCAAAGGAGTTGAGGTTGGAGAGGAAATTCTGGAGTTCTTCTTCACTGTGAGTCCAGATCATGAAGATGTCGTCAATAAATCTGTACCAAACTTTGGGTTGACAGGCCTGGGTAACCAAGAAGGCTTCCTCTAGGTGACCCATGAATAGGTTGGCATACGAGGGGGCCATCCTGGTACCCATGGCTGTTCCCTTTAATTGTTGGTATGTCTGGCCTTCAAAAGTGAAGAAGTTGTGGGTCAGGATGAAGCTGGCTAAGGTAATGAGGAAAGAGGTTTTAGGTAGGGTGGCAGGTGATCGGCGTGAAAGGAAACGCTCCATCGCAGCGAGGCCCTGGACATGCGGAATATTTGTGTATAAGGAAGTGGCATCGATGGTTACAAGGATGGTTTCCGGGGGTAACAGATTGGGTAAGGATTCCAGGCGTTCGAGAAAGTGGTTGGTGTCTTTGATGAAGGATGGGAGACTGCATGTAATGGGTTGAAGGTGTTGATCTACGCAGGCAGAGATACGTTCTGTGGGGGCTTGGTAACCAGCTACAATGGGGCGGCCGGGATGATTGGGTTTGTGAATTATAGGAAGAAGGTAGGGGTGCGGGGTGTCTGTGGGGTCAGGAGGTTGATGGAGTCAGGTGAAAGGTTTTGCAGGGGGCCTAAGGTTCTGAGGATTCCTTGAGGCTCCGCCTGGACATCGGGAATGGGATTACCTTGGCAAACTTTGTATGTGGTGTTGTCTGAAAACTGACGCAGTCCCTCAGCCACATACTCAGGACGATCAAGTACCACGGTCGTGAACCCTTGTCCGCTGGAAGAATGACGATGGATCGGTCAGCCCTCAGATCACAGATAGCCTGGGCTTCAGCAGTGGTGATGTTGGGAGTAGGATTAAGGTTTTTTAAGAAGGATTGAGATGCAAGGCTGGAAGTCTGAAATTCCTGGAAGGTTTGGAGAGGGTGATTTTGAGGAAGAGGAGGTGAGTCCCGCTGCGATGGAGGACGAAACTGTTCAAGGCAGGGTTCAATTTGGATAGTGTCCTGAAGAGTTGGATCATTGGGAGTAGGATTAGGATAATTTTTCTTCGCGGCAAAGTGATATTTCCAGCAGAGAGTACGAGAGTAGGACAGTAAATCTTTGACGAGGGCTGTTTGGTTGAATCTGGGAGTGGGGCTGAAGGTGAGGCCTTTGGATAGGACAGAGGTTTCGGATTGGGAGAGAGGTTTGGAGGAAAGGTTAACTACTGAATTAGGGTGTTGTGGTTCCAGATTGTGTTGATTGGAATTTTGAGGTTTTGGAGGGAGTGGAGCTGGAAGTGGGAGATTTAGTAGATGGGAGAGACTGGGTTTGTGTGCAATGAGAGGAGGTTGAGGTTTGCTGGAAAGGTTGTGAAGGGTGAGTGAGTTGCCTTTCCGGAGGTGGGAAACAAGGAGATTGGATAGTTTCTTGAGGTTGAGGGTGGCATGCTGTTCTAATTTGCGGTTGGCCTGTAGGAGGATGCTCTGAACAGCCGGTGTAGATGTGGGAGAGGAAAGATTAAGGACTTTTATTAAGGATAGGAGTCGAAAGAAATATCACTTTGCCACGAAGAAAAATTATCCTAATCCTACTCCCAATGATCCAACTCCCCAGGACACTATCCAAATTGAACCCTGCCTGGAACAGTTCCGTCCTCCATCACAGCGGGACCCACCTCCTCTTCCTCAAAATCACCCTCTCCAAACCTTCCAGGAATTTCTGACTTCCAGCCTTGCATCTCAATCCTTCTTAAAAAACCTTAATCCTACTCCCAACATCACCACTGCTGAAGCCCAGGCTATCCGTGATCTGAGGGCTGACCGATCCATCGTCAATCTTCCGGCGGACAAGGGTTCGACGACCGTGGTACTTGATCGTCGGGAGTATGTGGCTGAGGGACTGCGTCAGCTTTCAGACAACACCACATACAAAGTTTGCCAAGGTAATCCCATTCTCGATGTCCAGGCGGAGCTTCAAGGAATCCTCAGAACCTTAGGCCCCCTGCAAAACCTTTCACCTGACTCCATCAACCTCCTGACCCCACAGACACCCCGCACCCCTACCTTCTTCCTAAAATTCACAAACCCAATCATCCCGGCCGCCCCATTGTAGCTGGTTACCAAGCCCCCACAGAACGTATCTCTGCCTGCGTAGATCAACACCTTCAACCCATTACATGCAGTCTCCCATCCTTCATCAAAGACACCAACCACTTTCTCGAACGCCTGGAATCCTTACCCAATCTGTTACCCCCGGAAACCATCCTTGTAACCATCGATGCCACTTCCTTATACACAAATATTCCGCAAGTCCAGGGCCTCGCTGCGATGGAGCGTTTCCTTTCACGCCGATCACCTGCCACCCTACCTAAAACCTCTTTCCTCATTACCTTAGCCAGCTTCATCCTGACCCACAACTTCTTCACTTTTGAAAGCCAGACATACCAACAATTAAAGGGAACAACCATGGGTACCAGGATGGCCCCCTCGTATGCCAACCTATTCATGGGTCGCCTAGAGGAAGCCTTCTTGGTTACCCAGGCCTACCAACCCAAAGTTTGGTACAGATTTATTGACGACATCTTCATGATCTGGACTCACAGTGAAGAAGAACTCCAGAATTTCCTCTCCAACCTCAACTCCTTTGGTTCCATCAGATTCACCTGGACCTACTCCAAATCCCACACCACTTTCCTTGATGTTGACCTCCATCTGCCCAATGGCCAGCTTCACACGTCCGTCCACATCAAACCCACCAACAAGCAACAGTACCTGCATTATGACAGCTGCCACCCAATCCACATCAAACGGTCCCTTCCCTACAGCCTAGGTCTTCATGGCAAACGAATCTGCTCCAGTCCGGAATCCCTGAACCATTACACCAACAACCTGACAACAGCTTTCGCATCCCGTAACTACCCTCCCGACCTGGTACAGAAGCAAATAACCAGAGCCACTTCCTTATTCCCTCAAACCCAGAACCTCCCACAGAAGAACCACAAAAGTGCCCCACTTGTGACAGGATACTTTCCGGGACTGGACCAGACTCTGAATGTGGCTCTCCAGCAGGGATACGACTTCCTCAAATCCTGCCCTGAAATGAGATCCATCCTTCATGAAATCCTCCCCACTCCTCCAAGAGTGTCTTTCCGCCGTCCACCTAACCTTCGTAACCTGTTAGTTCAGCCCTATGAAATCCCCAAACCACCTTCCCTACCCTCTGGCTCCTATCCTTGTAACCGCCCCCGGTGTAAAACCTGTCCCGTGAACCCTCCCACCACCACCTACTCCAGTCCTGTAACCCGGAAGGTGTACACGATCAAAGGCAGAGCCACGTGTGAAAGCACCCACGTGATTTACCAACTGACCTGCCTACACTGTGATGCATTCTATGTGGGAATGACCAGCAACAAACTGTACATTCGCATGAATGGACACAGGCAGACAGTGTTTGTTGGTAATGAGGATAACCCTGTGGCTAAACATGCCTTGGTGCACGGCCAGCACATCTTGGCACAGTGTTACACCGTCCGGGTTATCTGGATACTTCCCACCAACACCAACCTATCCGAACTCCGGAGATGGGACCTTGCTCTTCAATATATCCTCTCTTCCCGTTACCCACCAGGTCTCAATCTTCGCTAATTTCAAGTTGCCGCCACTCATACCTCACCTGTTATTCAACAACATCTTTGCCTCTGCACTTCCGCCTCAACTGACATCTCTGCCCAAACTCTTTGTCTTTAAATATGTCTGCTTGTGTCTGTATATGTGTGTGTGTGCGCGAGTATATACCCGTCCTTTTTTCCCCCTAAGGTAAGTCTTTCCGCTCCTGGGATTGGAATGACTCCTTACCCTCTCCCTTAAAACCCACATCCTTTCGTCTTTCCCTCTCCTTCCCTCTTTCCTGATGAGGCAACAGTTTGCTGCGAAAGCTTGAATTTTGTGTGTATGTTTGTGTTTGTTTGTGTGTCTTTCGACCTGCCAGCGCTTTATATATATAGGGAAACATTCCACATAGGAAATATATATATATATATATATATATATATATATATATATATATATATATATATATATATATATATATATATATATATATATATATAAAAAACAAAGATGAGGTGACTTACCGAACAAAAGCGCTGGCAGGTCGATAGACACACAAACAAACACAAACACACACACAAAATTCAAGCTTTCGCAACAAACTGTTGCCTCATCAGGAAAGAGGTAAGGAGAGGGGAAGACGAAAGGAAGTGGGTTTTAAAGGAGAGGGTAAGGAGTCATTCCAATCCCGGGAGCGGAAAGACTTACCTTAGGGGGAAAAAAGGACAGGTATACACTCGCACACACGCACATATCCATCCACACATACAGACACAAGCAGACATATTTCTGTCTGTATGTGTGGATGGATATGTGCGTGTGTGCGAGTGTATACCTGTCCTTTTTTCCCCCTAAGGTAAGTCTTTCCGCTCCCGGGATTGGAATGACTCCTTACCCTCTCCTTTAAAACCCACTTCCTTTCGTCTTCCCCTCTCCTTACCTCTTTCCTGATGAGGCAACAGTTTGTTGCGAAAGCTTGAATTTTGTGTGTGTGTTTGTGTTTGTTTGTGTGTCTATCGACCTGCCAGCGCTTTTGTTCGGTAAGTCACCTCATCTTTGTTTTTATATATAATTTTTCCCACGTGGAATGTTTCCTTCCATTATATATATATATATATATATATATATATATATATATATATATTTTTTTTTTTTTTTTTCATCGAATGACCAGTAGAATTAGTGTTACTTGAGAGCAGAGTTATTTTCTTGGATCAGGGGAGTATGCCACTGATGTTCGATAATGCAATCCTGCACTGAGTGAGTTGTCTGCCCTAAATAAAATTGACCGCATTCACACGAAATACTGTAAACAACTGCTTTGCGCAACTCTGTTACAGAGACAGATCCCAAAAGTGCAGATATTTAAGGAATTCAAAAGATTACTTTAACTTTATGTCTTCTTGATATCCTAACTATTTTAACTGAAACATTTCTGATATGTGGCAGGTAAGCAGTCATTTTGAAGTCCTTATTCTCTTCTTTGTTCTGTCATTTGTACATCTTTTATGCTCTCTGCATTTTATGAGATGACTAACAGTTGTTCAGGAACACATTTTGTAGGTGTTCCAGTTCTGTTTGCACACTGTCAGCATTTGAAATGCTATGGGTTTGGTGAATCAAGGTCTGTAACACCCATCATTTATGTAGAGTGGCCTTTTGAAACAATGAAAGCTCGATTCTGCCGTCACTCTTATGCAGCAACAAGCTGTCTAAAAACAGCAAGCAGCCATCTTTGTCCACCTACATTCTAAAGTTTATTTTTTCACATTTGGAGTGCAGATGTTGAAGGAATACTTAGAGATGTCAAAACCATGATGCCAGATTATAAAACTGCTCTTCAGTATTCACCCCAATATGGTCAGAAGACTCTAAGCCGAAGTATTGTTCTAGTAAGTTACAGACATCCAGCAATCCCCCGAATTCTTTTAGAACAAAGGCATTGGCCCCCATAAAAGAAGACAACAGAAAGGACAAAGAAACAATGGAGCACTTTTTGGACCAACTAGAAGATGAAGTGCAAAAAACTTCCACAAAAACATAATGTCCTACTTTTGGAGACTTCAGTGTCAGGCAGGGAAGGAGGAGAAATCTAAAAAAAATGTTAGAAAATACCCAGCACATAACAGAACTAACTAAAATGGCATCAGACTGATAGAACAATGCAACACACACAACACGATGTCTCACCAAACCCACACCTACGAGAATTCAAGCTTCACTACCTTTCTAAAACAAAACTCAAAATAGTCCCCAAAAAGAAAAACTGAGCCAATAACCCCAAAAGGATAAAATACGATCCAGAAAAGGTAATAAAGCCCAAAGAGTTTCCCCTCACAAATGAAGACATGCAAACCTAAAACTAGGATCAAATAAAAGAAAACCTAATAAGTAAAGTCGAGCAATTAACTCTCTTTAAAAAAAAAAAAAAAAAAAAAAAAAAAAAAAAAAAAAAAAAAAAAAAAAAAAAAAAAAGGTGAACAGAAGAACATGACACATTCCTTGAACTAAGAAGAAAAGCATAAAAACAGTGGCAATCACACAAAAATGAGTGCAACAGGTAAACTTCTCAAACATAACAGGAAGAATGTAGATCCAGGAACCATTAGTATAACAGTTGTAAATTGTCATAGCTGTGTTGGGAATTCACCAGGGCTCTAGGCACTAACAGAAAGCACTGATGCTCAAATTGTTATAGGCACCAAAAGCTTACTAAAGCCAGAGATAAGTTCAGCTGAAATCTAAGTGAAGGACCTAAGATAGGGTAAACACCGTTGGCAGTGGCATGTTTGCTACTGTTAGAAAAAGTTTATCTTGTAGCAAAATTGAGATAGATAGTTCCTGTGAGTTACTATGGGCAGAGGTCATTCTTGTCAGCTGGAATAAAATAATAAATGAATACTTTTACTGACCTCTTAACACAGGTAACACAACTGCTGAAAGGTTCAACGAAAACTTGAGTTTATTTCTGAACACATATCCGACTCATACAATTACAGTTGGTGGTGACTTTAATTTATCCGTGATATGTTGGCAAAAGTACATGTGTAAATCCGGAGGTACACGTAAAACATCATCTGAAATTTTGCTAAATGCATTCTCTGAAAATTGTTTCGAGTGGTTAGCCCATGTGAATAGTAAATGGTTATGAAAACACACTTGAACTCTTACCAACAAATAATCCTGAACTAATAACGAGCATCAAAATGGATACAGGGATTAGTGGACAAAGGGCTCTTGTAGCGATATGGAATACTGTAACCCCCAAAAATAAATAAAAAATATACCTGCTCAAAAAAGCAGATGCAAATTCACTTGATGCCTTCCTGAGAGACAATCTCCACTCCTCCCAAATCAACAATCGAAGTGAAGACCAGAATTGAATTCAAAGAAATAGTATCAACAGCAATTGACAGATTCATACCGAACAAATTAACAAATGACTGAGCTGATACCCCTTGGTACACAAAACAGGTCAAAACACTGTTGCAGAAACAATAAAAAAGCATGCGAAATTCAAACGAACAAAAAATCTCAAAGATTGGTGGTCTTTTACAGAAGCTTGAAATTTAGCACAGACTTCAATGCAAGATGCTTATAATAGTTCCCACAACAAAACTTTGTCTTGAAAGCTGTCAGAAAATCCAAAGAGATTCTGGTCATATGTGTAGCATGCTAGCAGCAAGACTCTGCATGATAGCAATGCCTTCTCTGCACAACAGCGATGGAGATACTATCGAAGACAGTGCTCCCAAAACAAAGTTACTAAACACAGCCTTCTGAAATACCTTCACAAACGAAGACGAAGTAAATATTCCAGAATTCAAATCAAGAACAGTTGCCACCATGAGTAATTTAGAAGCAGACATCAGAATAGTGGAACAACTTAATAAAAGCAAGTCCTCCGCCCCAGACTGTATACCGAAAGAACAGACACCATATCCATATAAGTATATAGTTCTGGCAATACCGGGCCATGACCTCCTTCTTCTGTGCAGATGCACACACATTCCCTGAACTCTTATGGGACTTGGTAAGAATGTCTTCCACGAGTAACGAGTGTGTCAGGGTGTGACACTAGAAATGTAGTGTATAAACATACAAGGTGAGAATGGGGGTCTCACGGGAGGCATGCGCGAGATAGTCCCTGCTGTCACACTATCCTCCTTGCCCTCGGTGGCTCAGATGGATAGAGCGTCTGCCTTGTAAGCAGGAGATCCCCAGTTCGAGTCCCAGTCGTGGCACACATTTTCACTTGTCCCCGTTGATACATATCAATACCCATCAGCAGCTGAAGGTATTAATATAATTCTAATTTTGTTCTAGACAGCTGCAGGTCATCAAAGGTGTCTGTTCTTTCGGACATGTCCAAAAGAACAGGTACCATATCCATATAAGTATATAGTTCTGGCAGTACCGACCATGACCTTCTTATTGTGTGTGGATGCACACATATTCCCCGAACTCTTACGGAATGTCTTCCACGAGTAATGAGTGTATTGGGGTGGAACACTACAAATTTAGTGTGTGGACATACAAGGTGAGAATGTGGGTCTCTCAGGAGGTGTGCGCGAGATAGTCCCTGCAGTCGCACTATCCTCCATGCCCTCGGTGGCTCAGATAGCTAGAGCGTCTGCCATGTAAGCAGTAGATCTCGGGTTCAAGTCCCGGTCAGGGCACACATTTTCACCTGTCCCCGTTGATATATATCAACGCCCGTCAGCAGATGAAGGTATAATTCTAATTTCGTGTACCAAAAAGGTTCCTTTCAGAGTATGCCAGCGCAATAGCTCCATGCTTAACAATCACTACAACTGCTTGCTAGACAAAAGATCCACATCCAAAGACTGGAAAGTTGCAAAATTCACTCCAATGTACAAGAAAGGTAGTTGGAATAATCTACTAAATTACTGTCCTACATCATTAACATCGACATGCAGCAGGATTTTGAAATATATATTGTGTTTGGACATTATGAACTGCCTCAAAGAGAATGGTCTATTGACACACAGTCAACATGGATTTAGAAAACATTGTTCTTGTGTAACATAACTATCTCTTTACTCACATGAAATGTTGAGTGCTACTGACAAAAGATAAGATTTTCAGAAGGCTCTTCTTGACACTGTCCCACACAAGTGGCTTGTAGTGAAATTGCATGTATACAGAATAAAGTCTCTGTTATGAGACTATTCATGATTTCCCGTCAGAGAGGTCACAGCTCATAGTAACTGATGGAAAGTCATCGAGTTAAACAGAAGCGATTTCTGGCATTCCCCAAGGTATTGTCATAGACCCTCTGCTGTTCCTTATCTATATAAGTGACTTTGTGGACAATCTGAGCAGCCATCGTTTGTTGTATGGAGATGATTCTGTTGTTAACATCTAGTAAAGTCATCAGAAGATTTAAAAAAAAATTGCATAACTATTTAGAAAAGATATCTGTGTGATGCAAAAATTAGCAACTGACAGAAAAATAATGAAAACTGTGAGGCTATGTCCGAAAGAACAGGCTCCATATCCATATAAGTATATAGTTCTGGCAATACTGGCCATGACCTCCTTCTTCTGTGTGGATGCACACATATTACCTGAATAACAAACCCTAAACCTCAAATACAGTAAAAACCCCTATTCTCCGTTTTCATGCAGTCCAGACTTTAAACACAGAATCGGAGAAAGTTACACGATAAATCAGTCAAACCTAAAGGCCATATATTCAACTATATATCTAGGAATCACAATTACAATTTAAATTGAAAAGAACACATAAAAAATGTTGTGGGGAAGGCAAACCAAAGACTGTATTTTATTGGCCGAACACTTAGAAAATGTAACAGATCTACTAAAGAGGCTGCCTACACTACACCTGTCCGTCCTCTTTTGGAGTACTGCTGCATGGTCTGGGGTGCTCACCATATAGGATTAACGGAGTACATCGACAAAGTTCAAAGAAGAGCAGCACGTTTTGTATTATCCTGAAATAGGGGAGAGAGTATCATGGACATGAGGCACAATTTGAGGTGGACATCATTAAAACAAAGGCATTTTTTGCTGTGGCAGAATCTTCTCAGGAAATTCCAATCACCAAATTTCTCCTTCAAATGCCAAACTATTTTGCTGATGCCAACCAACACAGGAAGCAACAATCATAATAATAAAATAATGGAAATCAGAGCTCACACAGAAAGATATAGATGTTCATTTTTTTTGTGCACAGTTTGATATTGGAACAACAGAAAATTATTGTGAAAGTGGTATGATGAACCCTCTGACAGGCACTTAAGTTTGGGTTTGCACAATATCCATGTAGATGCAGATGTACGAAAATTAGTGAGCGAAAGTATCAAAACAATAAAAAAAAGCTCAAGAAAACCAACTCCTCTTTCAGCTCACTGAAGACTTCATAAATAAAAACACAAGGAACTCTCATATGACTTAAACAAAAAATAGCCAAATACAGATCACCGACCTTACAATTTCACGACAGCACAACAACAAGAATAATTGCAAAATAATGGCAGAATATTCAAGAAATCTTCTCAACTGTAAGGAACCCATAGAAAAAATGTACTTTAAGAATTCAACAATAACCAGCCCTATCTTTGAATCACCCTTCACCAAGAAACTGCAGACGGTCAACAAAAATGCCACACCCTCTCTCCAACATGTATTTGAAGAAATCTGGACATGCGAAAGAATCCTAGATGAATCAAAGGTGGCCTTCATCCACCCAAGCCATAAGAAAGGGTCCACAACAGGCCCCAACTACTACAGAAGGATCTCGCTCCTAGACATAATATACGAGATATTATCTAAAGTCCTACTAATCAGAGCAGAATCGTAATTAGACCTTCAACTTGGAAAATATAAAGCAGGCTTCAGGAAAGGAACATCCTCCTCAGAACAAATTCTAAACCTCAAATACAGTAAAAACCTCTATTCTCCGTTTTTATGCAGTCTAGACTTTAAACGCAGAATCGGAGAAAATGTAAAAACCCTCAAAATGAGAGCAAAACCATATGTAATTATACAATAATTTGTGGTAATGAATTTCATCACTTCTTAAAAAACCATAGATGTGTAACAGCAAGTAAAAACTCATTAAAACATTAAAATTGATACCAGGATACAATGTAATCGAGCTATTTTCCGACATGTTACAATCACAAATTATATGCCAAAGCACACGTTTTTGAGAGGTCTTTCTTTTGTGCTCACCCAGGGGAAGAAAAAAAAACTGGTGAACTTGGTGAATTAAACCGAAAACTGTAAAGTACAATGAAAGGTGTTGGAATGTAACACGTGGGGGTTCGTGGTTGCCTTCAGTGGCCAATGCCGATGCAGTATACTCTGGTGAAGCCCGAGCATAGTGACCTATAGTGTACTGTTCATAAACTTCTCCTTGTTCATTGTGCTTCATGCCTCTATCACTGCAGCCAATCTTTACGATCTATAGCGTGTGGTGCAAAGTATATACGTGAGTTGTGTACACAGTGGTTGAAACTGTATTGTGTCAGATCTGAACACAAAACTCTTTAAAATGTGCTATCATAAAATCCTTGTTCTATGTCTGTGTGACATCTCTGCCATAGGACATAATCTGCATGAAAAGTATATTTTCAGCACTTCACTTCACAAATTACTTTCAACCCTTCCTGCACTCTCATTGTTGAAGGGCAAATCCCCTTTCCACACATCCAGCAGGCATACTCATTTTATGTGTGTTGTGGCTGCTGTGCTGGCTGTAGTGTTACATAACAAGTCAGCAGTCAATGAGAGCTCACTAGCTGGAAATGGCCAACATTTCCTTGATTCTGACTGAGCATCTTCAACACTCAGTGTCTGAAGTTAAAAGGTTGATGATCGATATTGTTGCTGAATACAGTACACAAGTAAAAAGATGAGACTGAGTTATAAGTGGCACAAGAAAAGGTGGTGTTGACTGTCCTGCTTTTTTCATTGCTGCCGCAATCTAGTGGTAGTTGTATCATAACTGTGTGGTGAAGCTAAGTGTTGTATGTTGTGTTGGCAATGCAGACCGTGAATTACATCATCATTTCCTCTCTCAAGTCTCCCTGCTCCGTAATGGCCTAAAATATTCACTTAACTCCAACACTACCCGTGATGTGAACCATCTGTCTTTTGTGCCACTTATAATTTGTTCAGTCATATCATATGTCAATAGGGAGAAAACAGGCCGAATCAAGCAAGACATCAAGTAAGAATGTAGAATCTAGGTAAACCTTACTAGGAATAAATGTAAAATCGGGGAATTTTTAGCATTGATCTTATGGGATTTTCAGAGGGGATATGAATTTATGGCATAGACTCGCAAAAACATACAACTGGAGAATGTATAATTGAAGTTCCACTGTACTTTGTGGCCTACCAAAAATAAAGAGCCAAATCACATGTTACCATTTTCATTGACTTTCAGAAAACATTCTGACTCAATAAGGCCACGAACCCCTCATCTCTATACTAAAAACGTAGGCAACAAAACCACAAACCCAATCAGGGAAACCTTTACCAACACATACTTTTAAGTCAAATTCATGGAAGAACTCTCCCACCTTTGTGAGATAAAAACTGGTGTACAGATAGGAGATAGACTCTCACCATTGCTATTTAGCTGCACCCTAGAAAAAGTAGTCAGAGAGTGTAACGTGAAAATCCGTAGTGGAATACAAATAGGAACAAAAAACAAAGCCTTCAAAGTCAGTTGCCAAGCCTTTGCAGATGATATAACCTTACTAGTTGACACCTGTGAAGAAGCCAAAGTACAGACCCTGGAACAACAAAAATAAGCAGAAAAAATAGGTCTCAAAATCTACTTGAAAAATATGAAGATAATGACAGACAAAAAAAAAAAATTTTTTTTAACCCTTTCAGATCCACTGGCTACAACTATGTACATTAAATTCTGCTGTCCATTAGATGGAACAGAAATATTTTCTCCCCTGTGAAAACCTCATGTACACATTATATAAAAATATTAACAAGTTAATGTCCCAGTGTGTAACAGCTTGTGACAGCCAGAATACATAGAAGTAGCTGGCTAGTTATATTCCACTGTATAACTGATTATTATTATTATTATTACACTGTGTGGTAATTATGGAATGATTGTTCATTAGATATTTCAACATTGGTTATTTCAATCCATAAAAAGTGCACAAAGCATATTTTAAAAACAGGTGCATATTTTTGTATAAACCTTGCACCTAAAATCATTAAAGAAAAATTTTTCTTCCTACAGAAAAAATTCGGGTCTGGAAGGCTTAAAGTGGGAGAGCAAAAAATAGAAATTGACAAAGAATACAAGCATCTTAGAGAATAAATCAGTGGGAATGCACTGAAGAAAAAGGCAATTGAATTGAGAAGAAGTAAATTGAAGTGGCCTTCCAATTCACTAAAACACATATAAGAGAAAGTCCTTCTCCTGGAACGCAAAACAAAGGCATTATAAAACAGTAATTAAACCAGAAGTCCTGTATGCAGCTGAAACACTATGCATAACCAACAACTGCCCAATTGAAAAGCTGGAGATAAAAGAAAGCAAGATGCCAAGAAAAATCCTTGGTCCCAGATTCTATAACAATAAAATCTGACTGCTTCACAATAAAAAAAAATCCCAACCTACTTGCTTTAAGGAACTGGATACTGACTTCAGAGAACTCCAAATCACAGAAAATATGCTCATAAACAATGAACAATCCAAATCCCTGAAGAAGCAAGGAAAGCAAGAAGAAAGAATGAGACAATAATGGGATAACAGAAAGACACATAACATTAAAAACAGATTGATTTAACATACCCCAAAGTCGAGTGAAATGAGAGACGAAGAGAATAAGTTATTGGCACATCACTGCTCACAACAGTGATCTTGCTGCTCACTGGGAGCCTTTATGAGATCACTAGCAAAGTCGATTAATTGCAGTGGTGTGCAGTGAAAATGTTATTGTCTGTGTCATCTGACAAAAGGGACAGGAGTTTGTCTGTACCAAAACTGTTGTCATTGGCAAGGAGAAAGAAGAGGACGTACTAGTGTACCCTTTGAATGTAGAATATTCACACTGCAGATACTTTCCACACTTCCAACAACAGCTCAAAAATTGTGCAAGTTCTTTTTTCATGCAGTTACAACTCTCATAACAAATTTTCCATTTTATTTTGAACATTACTGAACCAGAAGTAGTTGAACATATGAAGATTTGTGCCAAAATACAAGGGTCACTCCAAAAGAAATACACACAATTTTTTTTTAATCCATCTTTCATTCTACATGTTTGAAAGTTTTACAGTGTGTAGATACATCCTTCAGGAACAATATTTTCATTTCTCCACATAATTTCCATCCCTCTCAACTGCCTTATGCCATCTTGGAACCAGCGCCTGTATAGCCACACGGTAAATTTCTGGACCAACCTGTTGGAGCCACTGTTTGTCAGCGTGCACAAGGGAGTCATCATCTTCAAACCTTGTTCCACGAAGAGAGTCTTTCAGTTTCCCAAAGAGATAATAGTCACATGGAGCCAGGTCAGGACTGTAAGGCGGGTGTTTCAGTGTTGCCCATTCGAGTTTTGTGATCGCTTCCATGGTTTTTTGACTGACATGTGGCCGTGCACTGTCGTGCAACAGCAAAACATCCTGCTTTTGCCGATGTGGTCGAGCACGATGCAGTCAAGCTTGATGAAGTTTCTTCAGTGTCGTCACATATGCATCAGAATTTATGGTGGTTCCACTTAGCATGATGTCCACAAGCAAGAGTCCTTCAGAATAGAAAAACACCGTAGCCAAAACTTTTCCAGCAGAAAGTGTGGTTTCGAATTTATTTTTTTTCTTGGGTGAATTTGTATGATGCCACTCCATTGATTGCCTCTTCGTCTCTGGTGAAAAATGATGGAGCCATGTTTCATCATCTGTCACAATTCTTCCAAGAAATTCATCTCCACCATTCTCGCACTGTTCCAAAAGTTCGCTGCATACCGTTTTTCTTGTTTCTTTGTGAGCCACTGTCTATATCCTGGGAACCCACCTGGCACAAACCTTTTTCAACGTCAACACTTTCAGTATTCTGCAAACACTTCCTTCCCCTATCCCAATGTAGCGTGACAATTCGTTCACTGTGAAGCGTCTGTCAGCAGTCACCAATTCATTAACTCTCTGCACATTGTCTGGAGTGTGTGCAGTACGAAGCCAGCTGCTACGACAACAATCCTCAATATTGCCGTGCCTGCTTTCATCACATAACGTGCTTGCCCACCAATTAACTGTACTGCGATCGACAGCAGCATCTCCATACACCTTTTCAACCGCTTGTGGATGTTTCCCGCTGTCTCGTTTTCACAGCACAGGAATTCTATGACAGCACTTTGCTTCTGACGAATGTCAAGTGTAGCAGCCATCTTGAAGACATGCTGTGTCAGCACCACTCACGGGGACAGGTTGAACTAAGTTTGAAAACAAGTGAGAAGGATGTATCTACACGCTGTAAAACTTTCACACATGCAGAATGAAAACTGTATTTTTACAAAAATAGTGTGCATTTCTTTTGGAGTGACCCTCGTAAATAACACAATTTCTGCTGAAAACCGATTGGTGAGTCTGCTCTGAGGTAATATTAAGTAAGTTTTTATCAATGTCTACCTCATACACTACATCTGCCACATGCAGATTTATGTCCTGACATTTTACCGAATAAAAATAATAAGTTATGTGACAAAGAGGAACTAATGTCCACACCTAATATTATCCAGTGTGAAGTGGTATTGATGATCTGCATGCCTCTGGGCCCAGATAGCTTTCCATTTCAACAACAACTGAAACAAGTTCAACATCATCACTAGCAGCTGCAACCACTGAATTCATAACAAACACTAATGTCTGTGTATGGTGGTTTCATTGGCAGGATACTGAGAAAATGCAATCCATCTAGAAATGAAATGCTTACAAAACACTTGTGCAACCCATTCTAGAATACTTGTCATACATGCAGTGTTCACACCAAATAGAACAATCAGAGAGTATTGGACGTATACAAATAAGGGGAGCATGAATAGGTACAGGTTTCAGCAATGGAGATGCTGTAAACCTGAACTGGCAGATGGCTTAAGATAGATTTAAAAAGCTTTAAAGACCAGTATTAAGAAAGGTATCTAAAAATATACTACAACCCACTATGTATTATTACTGTAGGGATTGTGAAGAGAAGACTAAGCTAATTACAGCATGCACAGAGACATTTAAGCAGTCATTTTTTTCCATGTCCTATACACAAATCAAATGGGACAAAACTCGAATATGTAATACAATAGTAAGTTCCCTCCGCCACGTAATTCACAGAGTATGGGTATAGATTTGTGATACCTCACAAACTACTTAAATAAGAAGCAGCCTTCTAAACAATGGCTTGGTTAGAGTGACCTCAAACTAGCCAATCACGGATTAACTTTCAGGATGGCTGACATGGCCACTGCTTGAAACACAAACCAACTTGATATCATGGCCTCGTGAGGATTGGGATGTTCCCTGGTGTATTTAATAGATGGTCAGACGGGAAGTTCAAGTTATAGTTCTGATACAATGTGTATGGATCTGAAATTTGGATTTGCTTATCTGAAGTAGGCCTATATCTCCCCTCATGCACAAACAATAAAAACTTGCCACACACCATGCATTTACAAACTCATAAAATTCACTATTAAAACTCAAATGTATTTATTGAAGTCTTCCCAGCAGATCATTTTTCAGTTGGGCATCCAGGATATTATTAAAAAGACTACCAATATTTTGGTTGACAACCTTTCAAGATGACTCACACTGAGAATAGCTGAAAGGTTACAAGCAGAAATATCAGTACACAAGTTAATAATATCCCAGACGTGCTCCAGAAGCAGGTGGATTATTTAACAGTACATTTGGCGTTCATCATTCGTCAGTACTATAAAAACTGTGTAGCACATCACTTCACTGAAGTGGTATGTCATACATCAGGATCAGAGCAACTAGTGGGGATGCTGCAGGTTAAATGTGGAAGTAGCTTCCAGTGGGCTTGTTTCATCATTAGAAAGCCACATCAGAGATGTGTGAGCAGTATGACTGCAATGTAAAAATAGCCTAAGGATCTGTTTATGCTACAATGTCTGTTTGCACCTCACCAGCATAGCTTGGCATGATATAATATAATGTCATATGACTAGGGCCTGTAGACCGTTCGCCTGGTGCAAGGCTTTCGATTTGACGCCACTTCGGCTACTTGCGCATTGATGGTGATGAATTGGTGATGATGAGGACACCACAACACCCAGACCCTGAGTGGAGAAAATCTCCAACCCAGCCGGGAATCGAACCCGGGCCCTTAGGATTGACATTCTGTTGCGCTGACCACTCAGCTACCGAGGGCGGACCTTGGCCATGACGAAACAAACCCACTGAGTCTTACCACTGGATTTAACCTGCAGCATCTCTGCTCAGTACAGTCCTCACCAGGTGAGGATATCAAGCTGGTCTGTGTTTGGAACTCTGGCCACAGCCACCCAACTTGAAACTTAAGCTGTGATTGGATTCTTCTAGTGGTGTCATTGTTTACAGAAGTCAACCTCATTTATGAGGTTTGTTGCATGCAATACATATACTTGTACATCTCCATCTCACTCTGCAAACCACTGTGAAAATGCATGGCACACAATATGTCCCATTGCATCACATATTAAAGTTTCTACTAGTTACATTTGGGTATACAGCATGAGAAATATCACTTCTGTGCAAGCTGCACAATTTGTTTAATATTGTCTTTGTGATCCTTGCAAGAGTGCCACATAGTGGTCTGTAATATTCTTAGATTTCTCACTTAATTCTGTTACTTTGTAAGTAGTCTTTTGACAAAGTTTGCATCCGTCTTCTGTCATCTACCAGCTCAGATTTTTCTGCATTTCTGTGATGTTCTCCCATCGATCAAACAAATGAGAGCTTTGATTCTGCCCTTTTTTTTGTATACATTCAATGTCTGTTCTCCCCCCCCCCCCCCCCCCCTCCCTTCGTGAACCATAGACCTTGCCATTGGTGGGGAGGCTTGCGTGCCTCAGCGATACAGATAGCCGTACCGTAGGTGCAACCACAACGGAGGGGTATCCGTTGAGGCCAGACATATGGTTCCTGAAGAGGGGCAGCAGCCTTTTCAGTAGTTGCAGGGGCAACAGTCTGGATGATTGACTGATCTGGCCTTGTAACACTAACCAAAACGGCCTTGCTGTGCTGGTACTGCAAACGGCTGAAAGCAAGGAGGGGAAACTACAGCTGTAATTTTTCCCGAGGACATGCAGCTTTACTGTATGGATAAATGATGATGGCGTAAAATATTCTGGAGGTAAAATAGTCTCCCATTCGGAACTCCGGGCGGGGACTACTCAAGAGGACGTCATTATCAGGAGAAAGAAAACTGGCATTCTATGGATCGGAGCGTGGAATGTCAGATCCCTTAATCGGGCAGGTAGGTTAGAAAATTTAAAAATGGAAATGGATAGGATAAAGTTAGATATAGTGGGAATTAGTGAAGTTCGGTGGTAGGAGGAACAAGACTTTTGGTCAGGTGAATACAGGGTTATAAATACAAAATCTAATAGGGGTAATGCAGGAGTAGGTTTAATAATGAATAAAAAAATAGGAGTTCAGTTAAGCTACTACAAACAACATAGTGAACGCATTATTGTGGCCAAGATAGATACGAAGCCCATGCCTATGATGGTAGTACAAGTCTATATGCCAACTAGCTCTGCAGATGACGAAGAAATTGAAGAAATGTATGATGGGATAAAAGAAATTATTCAGGTAGTGAAGGGAGACGAAAATTTAATGGTCATGGGTGACTGGAATTCGATAGTAGGCAAAGGAAGAGAAGGAAACGTAGTAGGTGAATATGGACTGGGGGGAAGAAATGAAAGAGGAAGCCGCCTGGTAGAATTTTGCACAGAGCATAACTTAATCATAGCTAACACTTGGTTCAGGAATCATAAAAGAAGGTTGTATACATGGAAGAAGCCTGAAGATACTGATAGGTTTCAGATAGATTATATAATGGTAAGACAGAGTTTTAGGAACCAGCTTTAAATTGTAAGACATTTCCAGGGGCAGATGTGGACTCTGACCACAATCTATTGGTTATGAACTATAGATTAAAACTGAAGAAACTGCAAAAAGGTGGGAATTTAAGGATATGGGACCTGGATAAACTGAAAGAACCAGAGGTTGTACAGAGTTTCAAGGAGAGCACAACGGAACAATTGACAAGAATGGGGGAAAGAAATACAGTAGAAGAAGAATGAGTAGCTTTGAGGGATGAAGTAGTGAAGGCAGCAGAGGATGAAGTAGGTAAAAAGACGAGGGCTAGTAGAAATCCTTGGGTGAGAGAAGAAATACTGAATTTAAATGATGAATGGAGAAAATATAAAAATGCAGTAAATGAAGCAGGCAAAAAGGAATACAAACGTCTCAAAAATGAGATCGACAGGAAGTGCAAAATGGCTAAGCAGGGATGGCTAGAGGACAAATGTAAGGATGTAGAGGCTTATCTCACGAGGGGTAAGATAGATACTGCCTACAGGAAAATTAAAGAGACCTTTGGAGAAAAGAGAACCACTTGTATGAATATCAAGAGCTCAGATGGAAACCCAGTTCTAAGCAAAGAAGGGAAAGCAGAAAGGTGGAAGGAGTATAAGAGGGACTGTACAAGAGCGATGTACTTGAGGACAATGTTATAGAAAGGGAAGAGAATGTAGATGAAAATGAAATGGGAGATACGATATTGCATGAAGAGTTTGACAGAGCACTGAAAGACCTGAGTCTAAACAAGGCCCCAGGAGTAGACAACATTCCATTAGAACTACTGACAGCCTTGGGAGTGCCAGTCCTGGCAAAACTCTACTATCTGGTGAGAAAAATGTATGAGACAGGTGAAATACCCTCAGACTTTAAGAAGAATATAATAATTCTAATCCCAAAGAAAGCAGGTGTTGACAGATGTGAAAATTACCGAACTATAAGTTTAATAATTCACGGCTGCAAAATACTAACACGAATTCTTTACAGACGAATGGAAAAACTGGTAGAAACCGACCTCGGGGAGGATCAGTTTGGATTCCGTAGAAATATGGGAAAACGTGAGGCTATACTGACCCTACGACTTATCATAGAAGCTAGACTAAGGTAAGGCAAATCTACGTTTCTAGCATTTGTAGACTTGGAGAAAGCTTTTGACAATGTTGACTGGAATACTCTCTTTCAAATTCTGAAGGTGGCAGGGGTAAAATACAGGGAGCAAAAGGTTATTTACAATTTGTACAGAAACCAGATGGCAGTTATAAGAGTCGAGGGACATGAAAGGGAAGCAGTGGTTGGGAAGGGAGAGAGACAGGGTTGTAGCCTCTCCCCGATGTTATACAATCTGTATACTCAACAAGCAGTAAAGGAAACAAAAGAAAAATTCAGAGTAGGTATTAAAATCCATGGAGAAGAAATAAAAACTTTGAGGTTCACCGATGACATTGTAATTCTATCAGAGACAGCAAAGGACTTGGAAGAGCAGTTGAACGGATTGGACAGTGTCTTGAAGGGAGGATATAAGATGAACATCAACAAAAGCAAAACGAGGATAATGGAATGTAGTCAAATTAAGTTGGGTGATGCTGAGGGAATTAGAGGAAATGAGACACTTAAAGTAGTAAAGGAGTTTTGCTATTTGGGGAGCAAAATAACTGATGGTCGTCGAAGTAGAGAGGATATAAAATGTAGACTGGCAATGGCAAGGAAAGCTTTTCTGAAGAAGAGAAATTTGTTAACATCGAGTATAGATTTAAGTGTCAGGAAGTTGTGTCTGAAAGTATTTGTGTGGAGTGTAGCCCTGTATGGAAGTGAAACATGGACGATAAACAGTTTGGACAAGAAGAGAATAGAAGCTTTCGAAATGTGGTGCTACAGAAGAATGCTGAAGATTAGATGGGTAGATCACATAACTAATGAGGAGGTATTGAATAGGATTGGGGAGAAGAGGAGTTTGTGGCACAATTTGACTAGAAGAAGGAATCGGTTGGTAGAACATGTTCTGAGGCATCAAGGGATCACCAATTTAGTATTGGAGGGCAGCGTGGAGGGTAAAAATCGTTGAGGGAGACCAAGAGATGTATACACTAAGCAGATTCAGAAGGATGTAGGCTGGAGTACGTACTGGGAGATGAAGAAGCTTGCACAGGATAGAGTAGCATGGAGAGCTGCATCAAACCAGTCTCAGGACAGAAGACCATAACAACAACAATGGCTGCTGGTAGTCCTATCTGTAATTGATCCCTTGAGCACTAATCTAGGGTGCATCACCTGAATGTATAAGCATCCTACTTTGTAGACTGCCCACATTTTTCCAGTACCGCGCCAATTGTTGCATTGTATGCAGACAGTAATGGCTGCCGTGTGCCTACAAGATAATTTCAAGAGTCAGAGCTGCAAGTGATGAATAAAACAGACATCCATTTCAATCATTTTTTTCAAAGCACAGCTATCTTAGACCAGAGCCATACATATAACAACCACTTCATAAATGATAATGTTGTGTGTGATAAGTTTTGAAAATCAGTTCCTCTGTTTCACCTAATATATCTTTTTATAATTTCTTTTCGCATGTAGATGTGGATAAAAACTAGCAAAATTTTACCTAAGTATGAGCAGATCTACAAATTGCCCATCCACAACAATTTCATTAATAATGATGGATCTGGTCTTCAAATCTTTTTCTATTCTGGTTCAATAATATTTGAACTCAACTGGAAAGTTTTTAGTGACATTAATATCAGTCTGAAAATTTTCCATGGATCATGTTTGAGCTTTTGGTGGAACTGGTGAAAGTATCTGCACTATGTACAATCTAGGTTTCAAGAGCAGTATGGACAGTCTACATCCCAAGGGTACATCCATACTTCTTCTTTCTCCTCATCAATAATCTAATTTTTGGCATAAATGAACAACTATTACTGTCATCAGATGCTGACGAGAATATAGTTTTTGCTTCACATGCTGCAAGTAATCCATTTAGCTAGGAATGTTAACAGCTGCATGGTGAAAGCTCCCAGCAAGACACTTGATGTCTGCATGTGAAATGTGCCAGCAGCAAGACTTTTGTGTAAATCTAACAAGAGTTTCAGTGAGCAGTGAGGTGCCAGAAGTGAGGCTGTACCACAAACATACCCTAAAATCACCTGGGCTGAAGAGGGGGAAGAATCTCTGGGAAAGAACAAAGGCATTCTTGGAGAAAAAGGAACTGAATGTATTCAACACAAGTGCCCTTTTTCTCTAAAATATACTTCATTATCTATTATGAACATTTCTATTCTTTGGAATCACTTGCAAATTATATCAGTTCATTCCTGGAAACTGTCATTCAACATACATCTACATAATAATCTAGAATGATACAGTTTCCCTTTAATGAATCAGAAACCATACATGCTGCAAATGGGGAAATCCACTGACATGAATGACTTTGACAGAGGGCAAATTGTTATGGCCCAGTGCATGAGAATGAGCATCTCGGAACTGGCAAAGCTGCTCTGCTGTTCACATCCTGCTGTCATTAGCATCTACGAGAAGTGATTGAAGGATGGTAAAACCATGAGTAGGCAACAAGGTGTTAGAGATACACAACTCTTCACAGAATGTGGATGTTGGAGGCAGCTTATTAACACTGTGTATCGGGGTAGGCAGCTATCTGTGGCAGATGTGGGGTCAGAGCACAGTGTTGGTGCAGGAAAAAGTGTTTCAGAGACACTACTCAGCACACACTGTTGAACTTGGGGCTCTGCAGAAGATGACCTCTACATGTTCTCATGTTGATCCAATGATACTGTGAATTAAGATTGCAGTGTGATTGAGATCCTGGAGATTGGACCATTGATCAATGGAAACAATGAGATTTCTCCGTTTGTGACTTGTATTATCACTAGAATGATTCTCCATTCATCTCTGCTCCACATGTATACTTTCCTTATCAAGTTACATGTCCAAAATGTGCAATGCTGCCTCGTCATTGAACTAAATTTCTTGTTATGCCAGGTCAACTGTGGAGACAAGATACACTGTCATCCAGGTGAATGACTATTCAAAACATGCACCACACCAAGGACACAAGCTAGTGGCAGCATTATTATGCAAAGGAGAGCATCCATGGGACCTGTGGTAGTAATCCAAGCCATCAAGACAGCTGTGGACTATAACAGCATTATTGCGGACCACCTGCATCCCTTCATGCTCTATGTCTTCCCAAAGTGTTGGGATCTCAAAGCATAACTGTCCATGTCAAAAGGCCAGAAACATGGTACAGTAGTTTGAGGAGCATGATAATGAACTCACACTGATGTCTTTGCCATCAACTGGGCCAGATCTGAATTTTATTGAACACATCTGGGACACTATTGGGCACCAGCTACATGCCCACAAATAATGAACTCCTAATCTACAGGCTTTGTGTGACCTGTTTGTAGACACCTGATGCCACATTCCTCTGCAAACCTACCAAGGATGTGTTAAGTCCCTGCCACACAGGATAACTACTGTATTGTTTTCCAAAGATGGGCTAACATGCTATTAAGCATGTAGTCATCATGTTTTTGCACAATGGTGTATTCACCTGAAGTATCAGTTGTTCTCACTGCTGTATGAGCTGGTGCATCATTACAGTCTGTTTTTTTTTTTGACATTAGAAGGATTAAAGCTGACAATGGACATGGCCTATATAGTAAGGCATACACTATTTAAAAATAACTCCATGTTTATGAAGTATATCTTTAATGAAGAATAAGGCAACCTTTTCTTTTATCAGGTGGAACTTCATTTCACCTTTGGTGCCTGGTTATCAGATAATGTCACAGGAGAAACACTGCATGCCAATTTCTTATTTGGATTAAGGTTCCATTCTGTCTCCTCACCAATTTTTACACTACCGGTATATGTTTCCTTAATGCCTACTGTTTATTTTTTTGATTATGAATGAACAGCAATCGGTCCAACTTGGCTTTCTGTTGCACCAAAAGGAAATTAGCCCTTGTTGAGACCTAAATGTTATTCATATTGGACTGTTTGAACCCTGTATGCATTCAATATTCACAGTAATTTTGATCAGAAAATTTGCAATATTTCATCATAGATATTTTGTTTGCACTAGATCATAATGTGTTTTTTAATTCTGGTATTTTTTTTATATCACAAAATTACTTGTCCAGCATTATTGCAAGTACTTTGAACAATATACAATTAAAATAATCGATAAGAATACAGTTTACTGCTGCTGTTCCTAGGGATTCAGAATATGGATCATCTTCAAGAGACAGTTCTCCTTCCACAAACAAATTAAACACATTTCTGACCGTTCCTTGGAATATGCACTCTTTCCAAAAATACACCTCAAGGAACAGGATACTGTGGCACTTACATGTGCACAGTTAATAAAGGTGTGTGTAAACAACGTGTGTGACATATGGGTAAAATGTAACATCTATAGTGATCTTAAACAATTGTGGAAACTGCTTGTCACAGATATGAGCTTAAATTACATTTTTTTAAAAATTATATTCATTCGTCTCAGCCTAATAGTTCTGTTCCTGTTCTAAATCCAACACACAATGTCAGTAACAGAGCGCTGCCCTACCATTTCCAAATTTTCTCTTGAATTCTTGTGATGTTTCTTCTTTATTCCATTTTTTTTCTCAGTCTCTTAACTTTCACAATATTTTTACTAGCCACACAGTACACTGATGACCAATATCATCAACATTATTATGCATATAACAATCATCAGTATTTAAATATACATGTTTATTTCTTTTTAGTTATATAATGGTGCTCCTACTTTTCTGCTGGTAACTCGGAGCGTGGTATGAGGCAACCTGTCTTAAGATGTAGAAGTATTACCACTTGATGTGGCCTGCAGACTAAAATGTTTCTATTCAATCATATTGCCATGAGATCAGGCATTTATACTGTCTTAATTTTTTTGCAACAGACTGAACTGCAGTGACAAACAAAAATTTGCATTACTCCGAGAAGTACAAAATGGCAGATATCCTAATCTGAGTCCTAATTTAATTTATTTATTTTTTATATCTGTCTGTAGACAATAAATACTGTACAGATGTTGTCCAATTGGATATGTAAACTTATGTGACCATTTCAAGGAAATGAAACATACTAGTATGTAAATAAAAAAATTACAGACAAAATAATACAATATCATACAATAATAGTAACACAGAATAATACAAGATTATACAATACATAATAACACAACTTCATATACATGTACTATAACTGTATAGTCTGTTTTCCATAGGGCTTTATTTTTATCCTTCTTAGACAGCAAGCCCTTACATACACTACAATATTTCAGTAAAGATTTTACATCACGCAACAGCAGTCTATTAGATTTTCAAGTACAATATAAAGTTCAAGGGCAAAAGACAGTATTTTCAGTTTTGGCCTTATCAGAAGATATTTATTGGCCTACATAGTCATTTACTGGGTAGAAATATTGCCTGAGTAGAATTTTATAAATTCTGCTTTAAATTTGTTTTCGTTTTTTAACTTCCTGATGTCCACAGGTCATGGTCTTGTGGTAGCATTCTCGCTTCCTGAGCATGGGGTGTCAGGTTCAATTCCTGGCAGGGATTCTCCTACGCTCTGTCAAGAAGCATGGAACTTCATTTTCATTTCCAACTTACTGATATTGACTGGCAGTCGGCTGTTAAGGTTTGTACCAAAATAGCTCACATCTTTCTTGGCCTTTTTGTTTGGTGAGTATAGAGTGAGCTACACTATTTTAGGAATTGTAATTATGGAAGGCAACATCTGCTTGAAAATCTGTAAGGTGGGCCCTGACATTCAAAACACATATGTATATATGTAATGAAGGTATTGATAGTATTTTAAGCTTTTTGAATATCAATTTGCAGTGTGTTTGTGAATAACTGGTGTTATTATTCATATAGCCCTCTTCTGTAATAAAAAAATGTTTTAGGTGGCAAGTGGTGGAACCCCAAAATATTATTCTGTATATTGCAAGAGACTGAAGTATACCATCCCTGCACCCTCTGAGGTACAAATGTTTGTAATAATTCTAAGAGCAAAATGGGCTGAAGTAAGCTTCTGTGAAAGTTTCATTATGTGGTCAGTAAAATTCAAGTTTCCATCAACAATTTTGTAAGTGTCACTCTGTTTACACTGTGTCATCCAACACCAGATCAAGATTTACATTTTGGCTTATTTTCCCAAATTGCATATAATTTGTTTTATTTGTATTTAATGTCAACCTGTTTGCACTGAACCAAGAATGGCCATTCCTTAGGACCTGATCAGTAACTGTTTGCAGTACTTGGTTTGGTGTACTTATTATCACACCAGTATCATAGCGAACAGTATGGGATTTGCTGTATCATCTAATGTATAGATGTCATTTATATAGACAAGAAACAATATAGGACCTAGAATAGTCCTGTTTCCACTTTTCTTTCATCTGATACTAAATTTGTTTTGAGGTTGAAGCTGACATCAGTCCTACAGTCCTTCTTCTGTTTTGTAGATACGATTTAAACTACATTTTCCTTGTCACTCGAATACCTGCCATGCACAATTTTTCTAAAAGAATGCCATGATTGACAGTATAAAATGCTCTGGAGGGGTCTAAATTTACTTCTACTGTGCTACTGTCTCTTTCTCGATTTTTGATTTTTTGTTTGGTGTAGCACATTACAACTGTATCTGTATTTTTATCTGCCTGGAAGCCATGCTGACTTCTGTTTAGCAACTTATGGTCATTCATATATATGTTGATTCTGTACTCCATCAATTTTTTGAACATTTTGGCAAATGCTGGAAGAAGTGATATTAGCTGATAGTTTTCTACCTTATACTTGTTGCCATTTTTTAAATAATGGTTTCACCTTTGAGATTACCTGGATTGGGAAACACTTCTTCACTATACAATAAGTTGGTTATGTGCGCCACAAGCCTTGCAATCTGTGGAGCAGCCACTGTTATGTCACCTCATCTACTCCTGCTGACATTTTAGCTTTCACATTTTTTATCACTTTTAACACTTGATGTTTGTTTGTTGGTTCTAAGCTCTTACTACAAGCAGCTTTTGAAATTTCTAGTTTTCCTTGGTTTGTAAACTTAGAGCTTAATGGTAGTTGTTGCATTTATGTTATAATTGTTTATATAATTTGGCAGATCTTGTTTTTTAATACGGACATCTTCTAAATTTCTGAGAATGATAGCCTTCCCTTTTCCCTGTTTCAGCCTTCAAAGTACCCCACATAGCTTTTGATTTGTTTTCAAACTGTCTTGTTAAGTTTTGATTTGTTTTCAAACTCTCTTGTTAAGTTATCATTAATCACAAATTTTGCATTGGCAGCTACTTTTCAATAAACCCTCTTGCAATTCCTAACATATTCTACAAACTGTGGGCTTTAGATACTTTCGTTTAAGAAATAATTATTGATATGTTGTTCTAATTCACAAAAGAAATTCTATTTGGTGGACATACTGACACAACGTAAGGTATTATTTCTAATACCATTTGTAAGCACAGACTGTCAGTATATAATGGGAAAACAAATCCACAGTGAACCAAATGTGAAAAACAATGCATGCTCATACCTTTCCAAACTTGTCAACTAGAAATATTGTAAGCGAATCCATTGTAATGCCTCTTAAATATTGAAATCATATTACAAACTAATAATGGGACAATAATTTTCTTCTCTGTCATTAACAACATTATTGACTTCTAAACAGTGGTTACTGCAAAGACCAAATTATCATAAAGCAGGCTGTTCCAACAAATCTGTGTTCCATGTATATATAAAATGCTTATTTTCTTCTCTGACATTAAGAATGTTACTGACTTATGAACAGTGGTTACCGCAAAGATCAAATTACTGCAAAGCAGTCTTTTCCAGAGTACCCATGTTCTGTGTATGTGCTAATTGCTTGGCCACCCCTGGATACCTGAGCTCGATGAGTGGAGTACAGTTGCATATGCTACGGTCTGGCTACAAGACAGCCTGCGCATCAACCTTTTGTCCACCCTTGCCCATGCTTGTCCAGCTACTCCCAGGCAGGCAAGCTAGATGGAACAGCCTACTATAAAAAATTATGCAAAATTAAGAATGTAAATACAAACCACTTTATACTGTCTACCACTTTCATGGCCACTGAAGGGACGCAAATTTTTCGGTGTGATCCAGGCCCGAGTTGGTGGTTTCTCATCAAAGAACACTACATTGTAATGGGTCTGAAAACAATTAAACAATGGTTTCTAAATTAACAATCTTCGCATTGTATGGTACAAAATTAAAAATGCTGTAAACAAGACTGGAAACAAACACATCCATAACATTAGGTTTGAAAATATATACTGGTACCCTTTCAAATTATAAAAGAGAGTAAAGAATCTAGATGGAGCAAAACAAAGGCTTGTTGAAATCAATTCAGTATTTAGCACTTATATCTGTGTATTCTTTTCTACTTGAAGTGCAAGTTATTTGATGGCATCATGTGGTGCTCAACATGTAACAGTTACACAGCTGGCTGGCAAAGAGTTGTGATGTTATGATCTGGTTCAAGTTATGGTTATGCAATAGTGAAGTCTCTCATACTTTCCATGAAAAATGCTGTACTCAGTTGTTTTCATTAATTTTGTTTTTTAATAATTGCTACTCCTTCCTTTCTATTGATAAATCAATAAAAACTAACCTAGGAAAATATAGAAATCTGAATTATCAGATGAGACTTTGAGCCCTGCTCATCCCTCTTGCAAGTCCTGCGCCGTAAGCATTTTGTCACTTCTCTCAGTAAAGAGCTCAGTTGTTAATGGGATTGGAAATAGGTCACATATCATAGAAAGTAAAAAGTTCCAGATACGAGCCACCTGTTTGGAGGGACCAGGGATGAATTATTTTAAACTTTTTATTTTTATGTTTCAACTTCTATGCTTAGAGTCGGTCACTGGCACAGTTCCAATATGTGATGCTGGGCTACGCATGTTTCTCACAGAATGGGTTGCTGAGAGACAGACACCTTGCTAGAGTGTCAGTCACAGAAACATCCGGAGAAATTCTGTGGGATCTCGGGCTGATAGCCATGCCACAACCACTTCTCTCTCTCAGCTTCTAATCTAATAACACTTTCCTCTCCAGTTCTTATATGTTCTATTTGGGCCCTTGGCCAAAACAGCAACCCCCAAATGGATAGCGACTTCCATAGGTGTGCCATCTGTACCCCTTTAGGGTGAATAAATACCCTACTCCAAAAGTAACTAATCTGGATGTTCTCTTGAGAACCCATCCTCGATCTATCCTGTATAGCTCTTCAATTTTACATACTCGTGAAATGCCTTTTACATTAGATGCTTTATTTATTACCATTTGCTGTCACCAATGGCTCAAATGACTCATACCTTTTGACACTTACAGCAGCTCCATGAACCGACTCCAAAAGTCGTCAAGGAACTTCCAGTCTGAAGATGGCCGCTTGGACCAAAACGATTTACTGGAATGAATAAATAAATAATTATTGTGATCTAGAATACAAAAAGCTTTAAAATTCTTTGATTCAGCACACAAGATATTTTGAGAAGAAATATTTCCATACACTGCCAAAAGATACTTCGTATCTGGACTGACATGTGGAATGGAAACATGAACAATTACTGGACTAGCCAAGAATCGTCTCCAGACAACATAAATGATGTTAGTCTGCTCTTGCCTATAGAAGACAATAAAGGATAAAATAATGAATGAATATATTCAGCAATAGATGAGATTGGAAACAAGCCTTTTGGAGTTTCTCGAACTAAAATAGTTGCATAAGAAGAGAATTACTCCTTACAGTATTTGTCAAGCATAGTTTTTATCTCAATATCCATGTGAAGTGACCAAAACAGGATCTCTTGATGGTCTGGAAAAGCCAATTTTCAGGGTCCTCAAAATTAGAGGTACCATTTATCATCAGATATATGAACAAGTACTGCTGATTGACAAAGCATTATGGATGAAACTCATACAGATTCACACTCAGTATAACAGAGCAGAATGATGATGAAGATGTTTTTAAAATGTTTCCTCCAGAAAGAGGGGGATTATACAGTATCAATACTCAGAAATGTATGTGTTCATTGCAGAACACAAAGAGATTCCCAACATATAACAGAAAAGCCATTGTAGTTTAAACATGTGGTGTTCTGATCTGCCAGGATATTATCTGTGTAATGAGGCTCTTTAGGAGGAGACCAATTTGCACAAATCAGAAAAGTGCTTAGTAATTGCAAAGGGATTTTAAATGCTCTCCTATTTAAGCATATGTAAGGCAGAGGAAGACATGGGGAGGTGAAGAAAAAACAGTGAAGTTAGTAAATTTCAGTTTCCAGTTACAATTTGAGCTGACGGAATTCCATCCTTTTATTAATTTAAATACAAGAGTATGGAAAGGAATATAGACTCTTGTTTCCACATTGCATCAAGGAGTAGGAAAGACGACAAGATGGGTTTTAGTTCAACAGTGTTGGTGGAAAAGTGTATAACTGTTATGGTGTTAAATCCAGCAGTGTAATAATCCCATAATTAACTGTGAATTCTGAAATTTTGGGTACATACCTGTGAGCTTCACATAGGGTCAAGTGTTACATGACTAAAGGTAAAATTAGCAGAAACGAATTAGAAAGAACATGACAAGTTTGAAACAAGTGGGTTCATGCATGGGGGAAATAGCTCACACCGCAAAGGCAGATGAAGAGAAGAAGAAAATCTCTGTCAATTGTTCCTGAAATATGATAATTCTCAGGAAAATTGAATGAAGAAGTGTTGTGTGCACTGCATGTGGAAGGCACAGTAGTACGCAATTTGAACTGGTTGTCAAATGAAGGAACCTCACTGATATAAGACACTTCAAAAATGGAAATGAGCATATGGCATCGGTGGCCGGAAGGTCCTATCCGGGGAATTTTGGCCGACAAGTGCATGTCTAATTTCATTCAACACCGCACTGGGTGACTTGTGCGCTGGTGATGAAAGTGAAATGATGATGAGGACAACACAACACCCAGTCCTCGAGTGGAGAAGAGCTCCATCCCGACCGGGAATCAAACCCAGGCCCGCTTGCATGGGAGGCAAGCACATAACCACCCAGCTAAGCAGGCAGATGAGACACTTCAAAGAAGTCGACCCAAATGAAAAATGTTGTTGTTGTTGTGGTCTTAAGCCCACAGACTGGTTTGATGCAGCTCTCCATCCTGTGCAAGCCTCTTCATCTCCGAATAACCTCTGGATCTCTCAACGACCTTTGGTTCTTTCATCTTATCTAGGTCCCACCTCCTTAATTTCCTACTTTGTTGTAATTTCTTCAGTTTTAACCTATTGTTCATAACAAATGAATTGTGGCCAGATTCAACATTTCCCTCTGGAAATATCTCGCAGTTCAAAATCTGGTCCCAAAATCTCTGTCTTATTATTATGTAATCAATCTGAAATCTTCCAGTGCCTTCAGGTACACAACCTCCTTTCATGATTCTTAAACCAAGTGCTAGTGATAATTAAATTATGCTCTGTACCAGGTGGCTTCCTCTTTCATTCCTTTCCCACAGTCCATATTCACCTACTATTTTTCCTTCTCTTCCTTTTCCTACTATTGAATTCCAGTCCTCTATCACAATTAAATTTTCTTCTCCCTTAACTATATTAATAATTTCTTTTACCTCATCATATATTTCTTCAGTCTCTTCATCTTCTGCGGAGCTAGTTGACACATCATGCAAAAATGCCAAAGCAGTTAAATCAGAATTAGTGTAGCAGTATGTATCAAAAGTCTGCCACTCTGAAATAGAGGGGGGGAGGGGGGGGGGGGGAGATGAAAGAGGAGCACTACTGATGGACAGTTACAGAGATACAAAAGAACAGTGTGAAAAGCCACCACCACCTACAAAGCAATAATGGAAAAAGTGTGAAAATAGATGTGGGTTCTGAGATGGCTACAAAAGTTCACAGGGGAAATGTGGCAGCTATGGCTGCTGGTACACGGCATGCATACCAAAGAGATTAAACAAACAGGCAGACACAGGGCAGAACACAGACATTGAACACAATGGACCATTGCCCGACAATGAGGTAAACTGATGTACGTATCTGACAAGTTTCAGTCAGGAACAAGCAACTGTATGACTGCAAAAAATACAAGGCAAAACTGAAGCAGTTAAGGATTTATTAAGGAAGATAGACAATGAAACCAAACACAAAAATGTATTACCCCTTTTGCTGCTGTGGGCTTGTATACACATCCTGCTACACTGTTTCCCAGGTGTTGTTGAAATGTATATGTGCGCTGCTTGGATTTTCCTAAAGTGCTATGGACATCTCCATGTGTCCAGGCCACTGACTTCTCACTGCTGCAGACGACCTACATCCATTTCTCAATGAATAAAAAATTTTCGAGTCTTTATCACATAACATATGTGTGCCTCATTGTGTCTACCACTTGCAAAAAACCTTGTTTCTATATCTTGAATCATTTATGAGATATGATTGTTGTTATGATAATATGATCTGCGATGTGCAAGGAAGTGAATGGGTGCATCACGTAAGATATAAAACCCAATAACTGGAGAACAAAATGAGATATTGTTCTGCTCTCAACTTTAAATACAATTTCAATATCTTATCTAACATTTCATTCACTGCAACATACACACCAAAATCAACCGTATGCAAAGTTTATGCAATGTGTTCTTACCTCTGCAAGCTCTTTAAGATTTCCTGCAATGTTTTACTTAAAAAAAAAATCAGTTCTTTATTGAGTGAAGATATCAGCCTGTAAGATGCACAAATTTTCATCTAATAGTTTTGGGAAAATCAGATGATACGTATTTCGTATCAGCTGGAACGCCATCTGTCAGTATAAGCACCAGCATTTGGTGAGCAGTACAACCATAACTAAAGCTGCTCATCACAAAATGCAAAGAGCATGTCTGCAATAGTGAAAGGGTTAATATTTGGTAAAAAATGGGAAGTACTCATCCACTGTGGGATCAAGTAAATGTGGTGTCACAGAAATTATTTACTATTTCTCTGTAATATAAACTTGGATTGTGGGTGTGATAAGAATCAGAACTAGGGTTATGAAGTGAGAAGTTATGGCCACAGAATTAATGAATGTAAAGGGCAGCAGTATTTCAGTACTCAGGTGCCTAGGCTAAAACTGCCAATGACTTTTGCTGCAGTATAGCTGATGGAGAATAGTCTCATCTGAATTTTGAGAAAAGATGCTACAACTTTCATAGAAGTGATGTAGAAAAAATTGAATTTAAAGGTTAAAAGAACAAAGAAGTAGAAATGAGAAAAATGGTACGTACAATAACCATTAAAATCATGCATTCTGCAAATATGAACTGGATGATCACATTATAATGGGAGAAATGACAATGATAAGGAAGTAGAAGCAGCTATGGCATCAAATCAGCTGTAGAAAAAAAGTTAAAACAGCAAATGTAATAAAACAAAGAATCCAATGAAAGGCCTTATTCACATTTTATGAAAGTACAACCAAGGAACAAAGGCACTCAAGTACAATCACATGTGAAACCCTTCACCATAAAACCCTACCTAATCCCTAACATTAAATGTTCAACTTTAGATAAGAAAATTCAAAGGCTGCTGAACCTAGATACTATCAAAAGATCAACTTGTCAAGATTATCCACTGCAGGGAGTTAACAGCGAAGCAAAAACATTTAGCAACACGTTGGAACTTCAGAATTAACCTGAATATAAAAATTACAATTTATTTTCATTCTACTGGAGTTAGCCAGTTTTGGGTGAGCAATTGCTGATGGATACCTTGCAACATTGCACAATGGCTTTGATCTTTAGCTTCTCCTGTAGTCTGGTATCTTGGTCTACTTATTTTTTTTTTTTATTTTACTTTTTAGTGATTGCTGATTGGAAGGACACAAACAAAGATGAAATAAACATTTTCTTTGGGTACTACTGTTACAAAGTATTACATAGAAACCAAGCTATCAGATGTAGTCTCAACACCAGCTACTGGTAACTCCAATATTTTGCCAGTTACTTGGCTATAAATGAGTTGCAGCAACTACAATCTCTTCCCCTCTAATACTGACTGCAGCTGGCCAACTGAGGGCTTCAAGTAGCTGTGAAACTGAGCAAAGCAGCAATGTTGCACTCTCTTGTGGTCAAATTTGTAGCATACTAGACACAACTAGTTTTTCCCAGGTTTAAATTTCTAAACAGAATATTGCCAAGATAGACAAGGATTCTCAGGCTTTTAAGTTTTTGTAAAAATTAAAATTCATAGTACTCTTGGGCTTTTAAGTTAAAGGTTAATTGTTGTGGACAGCCTAATGTTGGAGCATCAGTCTGAATTAAAAAGGGTTAAATTATGTAGTGATATGTCGTATATTTGTTTGCTTCATTTTTATGTGTTTTTTTTTATTCACATGCAGGTGAGACATTTAACTTGAGAGTCGCTTGCCTGGTGTCAGTGGATAAATATGATATTGCAGTGCCTGTGTTATTCTGAATTACAATGTGAAGTTCCTTTGGACATGCACGCATGCATGCATCATATTTATCCGCCGACACTTGGCAAGGGACTTTCAAGTAAAATGCCTCAGCTGTTCATGAATATACATAATGGATGTATGAGTTCAGGTTGTAGATGACGGAAGTTTGGGTCTGGCCATGAGTCACACTTGGATAGCCAAACAGTAAGGCAACCACTCGTGATAAGCGGAAAATCCAGGTTCAAGTCCCAGACTGGCAAAGATTTTCACTGTCGTCATTTCATACTACAGCTGATAATTATACATATTCGCAATTGCAAACACAATTAATGTATTTTATAATGGCTGTAGTTGGCGCAATGCCTGTCCCTTTGGAAATGCATATGTGTCCAAAGGAACTTTGCACAGTAATTCACAATAACACAAGCATTGTGAATTCTTGTTTATCCGCCAACACCGGAAAGCGATTTTCAAGTAAAATGCCTCACCTGAAATGGAATATATGTAAGGGATATAGGCATACAGGTTGTAGATGCTTGGTTGATGATATATAGAAGTCTGGGTCTGGCCACGCATCATGCACAGATAGCCAATGGTAGGGTGACTGCTCGCAATAAGCAGAAATCTGGGTTCAAGTCCCAGTCTGGCACAAATTTTCATTGTCGTTATTCCATTCTACAGCTGAAGACTATCCGTATTGGCAATTGCAAATACATTTATGTAGTATGTGTAAATATTCGTGCACCACACAAAACAAAAGAGGAATGCAGAATATCCTCTCAGAATGCAGTCTGTAACATAGAATTTAGCAAGAGGAAAATTACACAACAGTGCTACATCATAATATTCAATACATAGGTGACAAGTAATGAGAATCAGAAGTAATCTTAACTGAAACACAACAAAACATAATACACACATCTCAACAAAAGTTTGGAATATCATAAAGTTTACTACAATGACTTCATATGGTAAAACAACTGAGATTTGTACAATATCTTATTAATAAAATAAATATAATTCCTTTCGATAATAAGAACGATTTTGGTTAGTTACAAAAAATAATTACAAAATAAAGCGGGCTCTCTCCTACGTGTACATTTTAAAACCAAAAACACTGAAAATATTTATCTCATGATGATGATTTTCAGTCTTTAGTAGTGAGTATATCCTCCCCATAAACAGATACCTTCTTCCACTCTGTGAGGCTTGCTCCAGATGAGACCATCAAGTTTATATTGAGGTATGAGGTCTCATTCCTCAATGGCAACTTCAATGAGAGCTTGAAGATTGTCAAGTGGAATTGGATGCTGTGCAGTGGCCACCTTCAACGAGTCCCACACATGCTCAATTGCGTTCACATCTGGGGACTGTTCTGGCCAATGCATTCAGTTGGTGCTGCATCATTGAAGAAAATCAGATGCTGCTAGGAGAATGGTGCATTCTTGCATTGTTGACTAGGATGAAGTTGTCATCGACTTCATGTCTGTAGGGCCTTACAATCGTTTGTAGGACCTCTTGAAGGAATCAGGGACCAGTCAAATTGCCATAGGTGAGAATTAGATGGGTCCACTGACCCATCATTGTTGATGCTCAGAACATTACACTTCCATTTGAAAAACAGATGGACTTCCTGAATGTATAAGAAATTCTGGCGTCATCTGGCACTTCTCAAAACGCTAACACATGTAGTGTCCGGTTGCTAACCAATCCTGGTCTGATCAGCAAACATGCAATGATCCAGTGCTGATGTGCAACAGCCCAGGTCCTTCAATTGGATTGGTTGTGTTGGTTCAGCGTAAAACTTCTTATTGGTCTTCTGAAATGAAGATTACACTGATGCAATCTTATATGCACAGTATGGTCTGAGATACGACTCCCTGTCGCCCGGGAGAAATCGTTTCCAATATTTCTGGCAGTTGATGTTGGTTGCCTGTGAGACAACAATTGGAGGAAATGATCCCGCATTAGTGAAGTCATAGAAGGACAACCTCTGTGAGGTCTATCGTTCAAATTTTCCATCTCTCTGTACTTTCTCCACCCCTAAGACATACCACTTTGAGTGACATGTAACTGATCATCAACATCTTGCAGTGTATGACCCACTGGAAGTAAAACCACTATCCTGACTCTATCAAAAGTTTGGTATGCCTCTACATAGCATGTTACTGCAGTGCTGAACACAAACTGAATGAACCTGTGGTTTATACTGGACTACATGTGGTGTGTTGCTGTGGCAGCAGTGTGTTTACATGACTGGGAAATGGCAATACAGCATTCCAGTAGTAAACACCATCCATTATATGGGCTCTAAATGGATAATGCATGAAGTGCCTAGTCAATGAGACCTCTCGTATCATAGACTACATTTTACGGTAATATTTCAAACTTTTGTTGAGCAGTGTATGACATAACTATAAAGGCTTCTGCAACTGGTGTCAAGATGTCTAAAATTCTTCTGGATGTTGTATTATGCCATTGTGGTGGTGGTGGTGGTTGGTGTGGTCTTCAGTCCTGAGACTGGTTTGATGCAGCTCTCCATGCTACTCTATCCTGTGCAAGCTTTTTCATCTCCCAGTACCTACTGCAACCTACATCCTTCTGAATCTGCTTAGTGTATTCATCTCTTGGTCTCCCTCTACGATTTTTACCCTCCACGCTGCCCTCCAATACTAAATTGGTGATCCCTTGATGCCTCAGAACATGTCCTACCAACCGATCCCTTCTTCTGGTCAAGTTGTGCCACAAACTTCTCTTCTCCCCAATCCTATTCAATACTTCCTCATTAGTTATGTGATCTACCCATCTAATCTTCAGCATTCTTCTGTATCACCACATTTCAAAAGCTTCTATTCTCTTCTTGTCCAAACTATTTATCGTCCATGTTTCACTTCCATACATGGCTACACTCCATACAAATACTTTCAGAAATGACTTCCTGACACTTAAATCTATACTCGATGTTAACAAATTTCTCTTCTTCAGAAAAGCTTTCCTTGCCATTGCCAGTCTACATTTTATATCCTCTCTACTTCGACCATCATCAGTTATTTTGCTCCCCAAATAGCAAAACTCCTTTACTACTTTAAGTGTCTCATTTCCTAATCTAATTCCCACAGCATCACCCGACTTAATTAGACTACATTCCATTATCCTTGTTTTGCTTTTGTTGATGTTCATCTTATATCCTCCTTTCAAGACACTGTCCATTCCATTTAACTGCTCTTCCAAGTCCCTTGCTGTCTCTGACAGAATTACAATGTCATCGGCAAACCTCAAAGTTTTTATTTCTTCTCCATGAATTTTAATACCTACTCCGAATTTTTCTTTTGTTTCCTTTACTGCTTGCTCAATATACAGATTGAACAACATCGGGGAGAGGCTACAACCCTGTCTCACTCCTTTCCCAACCACTGCTTCCCTTTCATGTCCCTCGACTCTTATAACTGCCATCTGGTTTCTGTACAAATTGTAAATAGCCTTTCGCTCCCTGTATTTTACCCCTGCCACCTTTAGAATTTGAAAGAGAGTATTCCAGTCAACATTGTCAAAAGCTTTCTCTAAGTCTACAAATGCTAGAAACATAGGTTTGCCTTTCCTTAATCTTTCTTCTAAGATAAGTCGTAAGGACAGTACTGCCTCACGTGTTCCAGTGTTTCTATGGAATCCAAACTGATCTTCCCCGAGGTTGGCTTCTACTAGTTTTTTCATTCGTCTGTAAAGAATTCGTGTTAGTATTTTGCAGCTGTGACTTATTAAACTGATAGTTCGGTAATTTTCACATCTGTCAACACCTGCTTTCTTTGGGATTGGAATTATTATATTCTTCTTGAAGTCTGAGGGTATTTCGCCTGTCTCATACATCTTGCTCACCAGATGGTAGAGTTTTGTCAGGACTGGCTCTCTCAAGGCCGTCAGTAGTTCCAATGGAATTTTGTCTACTCCGGGGGCCTTGTTTCAACTCAGGTCTTTCAGTGCTCTGTCAAACTCTTCACGCAGTATCATATCTCCCATTTCATCTTCATCTACATCCTCCTCCATCTCCACAATATTGTCCTCAAGTACATCGCCCTTGTATAGACCCTCTATATACTCCTTCCACCTTTCTGCTTTCCCTTCTTTGCTTAGAACTGGGTTTCCATCTGAGCTCTTGATATTCATACAAGTCGTTCTCTTATCTCCAAAGGTCTCTTTAATTTTCCTGTAGGCAGTATCTATCTTACCCCTAGTGAGATAGGCCTCTACATCCTTACATTTGTCCTCTAGCCATTTTGCACTTCCTGTCGATCTCATTTTTGAGACGTTTGTATTCCTTTTTGCCTGCTTCATTTACTGCATTTTTATATTTTCTCCTTTCATCAATTAAATTCAATATTTCTTCTGTTACCCAAGGATTTCTACTAGCCTGCTCTTTTTACCTACTTGATCCTCTGCTGCCTTCGCTACTTCATCCCTCAAAGCTACCCATTCTTCTTCTACTGTATTTCTTTCCCCCATTCCTGTCAGGTGTTCCCTTATGCTCTCCCTGAAACTCTGTACAACCTCTGGTTTAGTCAGTTTATCCAGGTCCCATCTCCTTAAATTCCCACCTTTTTGCAGTTTCTTCAGTTTTAATCTACAGGTCATAACCAATAGATTGTGGTCAGAGTCCACATCTGCCCCTGGAAATGTCTTACAATTTAAAACCTGGTTCCTAAATCTTTGTTTTACCGTTATATAATCTATCTGATACCTTTTAGTATCTCCAGGGTTCTTCCATGTATACAACCTTCTTTCATGATTCTTAAACCAAGTGTTACCTATGATTATGTTGTGCTCAGTGCAGGGCTTCCTCTTTCATTTCTTAGCCCCAATCCATATTCACCTACTATGTTTCCTTCTCTCCCTTTTCCTGCTGACGAATTCCAGTCACCCATGACTATTAAATTTTCGTCTCCCTTCACAACCTGAATAATTTCTTTTATTTCATCATACATTTCTTCAATTTCTTCGTCATCTGCAGAGCTAGTTGGCATATAAACTTGTACTACTGTAGTAGGTGTGGGCTTCGTATCTATCTTGGCCACAATAATGCGTTCACTATGCTGTTTGTAGTAGCTTACCCGCATTCCTATTTTCCTATTCATTATTAAACCTATTCCTGCATTACCCCTATTTGATTTTGTGTTTATAACCCTGTAGTCACCTGACCGGAAGTCTTGTTCCTCCTGCCACCGAACTTCACTAATTCCCACTATATCTAACTTCAACCTATCCATTTCTCTTTTTAAATTTTCTAACCTACCTGCCCGATTAAGGGATCTGACATTCCACGCTCCGATCCGTAGAACGCCAGTTTTCTTTCTCCTGATAACGACGTCCTCTTGAGTAGTCCCCGCCCGGAGATCCGAATGGGGGACTATTTTACCTCCGGAATATTTTACCCAAGAGGACGCCATCATCATTTAATCATACAGTAAAGCTGCATGGCCTCGGGAAAAATTACGGCTGTAGTTTCCCCTTGCTTTCAGCCGTTCGCAGTACCAGCATAGCAAGGCCGTTTTGGTTATTGTTACAAGGCCAGATCAGTCAATAATCCAGACTGTTGCCCTTGCAACTACTGAAAAGGCTGCTGCCCCTCTTCAGGAACCACACGTTTGTCTGGCCTCTCAACAGATACCCCTCCGTTGTTGTTGCACCTACGGTACGGCTATCTGTATCGCTGAGGCACGCAAGCCTCCCCACCAACGGCAAGGTCCATGGTTCATGGGGGGGGGGGGGGGGGGGGCATGCCATTGTATAAACTATAAAATACCAATGATTGGCGCCTGCTGCAAAACAGTGCTTGGCTTCTGGTGGGCATGTTTTCTTCCTGGTGTGTGCAGAAGTATGAGGTGTGTGAAAAAAGTAATTAGACTTATATTTTCATCAACCAAATGTTTTATTTTTTTCAAACAATAATATCATTGCACTCTAAGTACTTCCTTCAGCAGCTATACAATGGGAGAGATTTTGTTACCAATATTTTTGGCAGTGCTGACAGGCTACACCTGGTAGGACCTTTAACATGTGAGTTACATTTTTATGAATGTTCTCCAGAAAATGACGCCCTTTTAAGACAATTTTCAGTTTCAGGGAAAAAAAAGTCACAAAGACTCAGATCAGGTGAACAAGGGGACTGTGGAACACCAGGAATGCCTTTTGAGGCCAAAAATTTAGTGACGGATGTGACCGTGTGACTTGGGGTGTTGTCATAATGCAGCACCAACTTGTCTGCAATGAGCAAAACTTTGCTCAAAATTTGATGTACGGTGAAAGTATTTAAGTTCAATGGGTCACTCATCATCCTTATTGTTAAACACTGGTCTCACCTCACAAGAGCACGAATATGTTCAACACTTTTGTTGGTTTTTGAAGTTGGAGGTCTCCTTGAGTAAGGATCATCTTCAACGTGTTCTTGGCTTTCTAAAAATGATTTGAGCAAGCGAAAAACTTGTGCCCCTAATAAGGAATGTTTCTCATGGTGTGTTTCAAATTTTCAAAGGTCACACACATGCATTCCCCAAGATTTACCCCTTAATGACTGAATAAATTTCTTAATGAAAGAAAAGAATAAAAAATTATGTTGCTTTAGAAGTACCCGAAAAACTCAGGACATTGCAGCACATGTCATAAGTGTTGATAGCTTCATGTAGAACATGCACATTCTGGCACTGGCACTCGAAAACAGTCGCACTGGTTTGATGTGAGTTCAAGATGCTGGGTGTTAAGGGGTTAACACAAAACTTGATGGCATTACATTGATCCAAATTCCACTGTTCCATTCTCATTACACACAATAAAAACACAACTTCACTGATGTAAGGGATGAACACGCCGGTCTACATAAGTAGAACAACACAGCTTTGCCAAATTGCTCGCAGTGTTGTCAATCTCATTACTTTTCTCACATGCCTCATACACAGTCTATACAACACTGTTACTCACCAATTGATAGTTACAGTATGTAGGTGACACATTCATTATTTGGTTACATGGGGAAGTGGGGTTGAGGAACTTCCTTCAGTACTTAAAAACAGGTTGCATAAGAAACCGAAAATAACAGTGATGTATCAGTTTTGGACCTGGAGATATACGGGGAGACCTAGAAGGAATGATCAATATTCAGGAAAATGATAGCAATGATCATTCAAAGCGAAACAGTGTAATAAACATGGGCTCTAAAATGCATTACTTAAGAGATATGAGCATTTCTTTGTGTGCAATACCATGGAACAAATCTGTTCTATTGCAAGCTCTTTGCTTTCTATATTTTGGGGAAGAAGCAGTTATGGACTAAAACAAGAAAAAATTATCTAATTAATGTGGGCTCTGAAACGCATATCTTAAGAGCTATGAGCATTTGTTCAGTAGAAGACATGTTTCACAGGAGCAAGGATGAACAAGTGCTCATATTTCTTAGGATATGCACTTTAGAGCCCATGATTACTAGACTTTTCTGCTTCAAATGATCATTCCTGTCATATCCCTGAATACTGACCATTTCTCCTTGGAGACCCTGTACAGAACTGCCAATGATAGACTGGGACATGAAGTATACTAAAAGCCAATATACAGAGTACGATCACCATGCATAGATGTATTCTGTCCTGCATAGCTGACTTCCTGTGCCCAGCATAAAAGTGATATAGTATCCAAGAAGTGCTGAGAGAGCTACAGCACAATTTTTGCACGAACGGGTATGACAACAACATTATAAGAAAGCCAGCCAAGGTTAATTAAAATAAAACAAGATATGAAAGGAAAGAAAAGAAGCTTCTGCTAGTGCACTTACCACATGACAGGTGTCAGTGAAAGGCTAGGCAACATCATTCACCAATGAGATTTCAAGCAGATCTTCCACAGCACCCACAACACAATAGGTCCCACCAAGGATGCAGTGAACAACCTTAAAACTGAAGGAGTATATGAATTACTTGTGAATAAGGAGCTACCTACATAGGGGAGGCAGAGTGAGCAGTCAGTTCATGTGGCAGAACATGAAAACTACATGTGACAAAAACAGCACAATTAATTGGCGATAATGGAACACCTTCGTTATTGTAGACAACCTATCATGTTCCAGGAAGCCTGTGTAGAGACATGTTAGACAAACACCTATACAGGAACTGTACATGTACTCCAGTGCACACCAATATGAAAACAAGCCCACCAGAAGCCAAGCACTGATTTGCAGACAGGCACAGATCATCAACAACTCAAGCAGTCCACAAAGCATCCTTCCTACCCTATCCCTCTAGTTCATAATAGTAGAAAAAAAAAAGAAAAACTATTCCTAGCTTTTGTAACTGTTGCCTTCTTTATCGGGGAGGAGGGGGGATTTAAGTTGGGCAAGTTTGGGAAAGAGACCTCTCAGATCTCAGGTTCAGAGGGCCCACTTAATAAATAAAAAAGTAATATTATTTCAGCTGTCAAGAGTAAGATGGTATGTAACAGTTATTAACTCTGTAGTATTCACCACAAATAAAATAACATGGATCTACTACTCATAGATGAGACAAAGCACAACCAGACTGTATGAAGCACGGAACACCTTCGTTATTGTAGACAACCTATCATGTTCCAGGAAGCCTTGTAGAGACATGTTAAACAAACACCTATGCAGGAACTGTACATGTATTCCAGTGCACACCAATATGAAAACAAGCCCACCAGAAGCCAAGCACTGATTTGCAGACAGGCACAGATCATCAACAACCCAAGCAGTCCACAAAGCATCCTTCCTACCCTATCCCTCTTGTTCATAATAGTAGAAAAAAAAGAAAAACTATTCCTAGCTTTTGTAACTGTTGCCTTCTTTATCGGGAAGGAGGGGGGATTTAAGTTGGGCAAGTTTGGGAAAGAGACCTCTCAGATCTCAGGTTCAGAGGGCCCACTTAATAAATAAAAAAGTAATATTATTTCAGCTGTCAAGAGTAAGATGGTATGTAACAGTTATTAACTCTGTAGTATTCACCACAAATAAAATAACATGGATCTACTACTCATGGATGAGACAAAGCACAACCATACTGTATGAAGCACAAATTTGATTTAATATATATAATGGTACATACTGGAATATCAGACAGAGTTGTGATCCAGTAATATTGTTCAACATCTGGATCATCATCAACCATAGCAGGCCACCACGGGTAACCTGCAAGGCGTGCCCACACAACTGAACCAGCTGTGTACTCATTCTCAATAAGATCAAGTTCTTGCATTATAGACGGGCCTTTCTGTGGAGCAGTGCAAGACGCCAAAGATTTGTCTGGAATATAAAAATACAGATAATAATGCTACTTTTCCTGCCTGTACAATGAAATATTATAAAATACATGCCAGATAATAAAGCAATGATTGAAAATGAAAATCTGCACTGCATGCTTGGCCTCAGAAGGTACAGATGACAGAGATAAAACTTCATTGAGCGTAAAAATTAAAAACAAATAATGGAACTTGGCACTACAATAAATATTAACATGAATGGAGCAAAATATGTTCATGGAGTTAGTTACTGAAACCACAGAAAGAGAGAAACAGTTTTGTTTCTATACGAACAAAGAGGACCATAGGGATGGCAGATATTATGTGGAAAAAATACCATTTTCGCAGAGCTGGAAGCAGGTAGTTGTTTATATTACACATTACACTCATTAAAATCCAGTCACATGGATTTTCTTGATAAACCAACCTGCACAGGATATCTTCATGGGAAGGTCGTGACTTCAATTCACTGGCCACAGTAACCTGTTGGTGACTGAAATAGAATATCTCCAGCCAAAAAGGACTATGAAAATTTTATCTGCATTTCTGTAATCTTCTTGAAGACATATGCCCAAAAAGCAATTAGGAATTAAGTCTGTTAGCTAAATATTGTAACAAAAGAAAATTTATGAAACTGCACCTGGATTCATGTTACAAAACCACTTTCTAGGAACCAGTTGTGGATCTCTTGTGGAGTCCAAGTAGCGCCACTTGGAACAGCTTTCATTGCAGCACTGTACCCAGACACCAACTTCACGGCGAACCTAATAAACGAAAAGTCTCAATTATTATTATGTAACTGAATTAAGTTAAGCGTGAAAGTATTTGAACCACACTTCATACTTCCAAGCTATGTATAAGTTAAAACATACTGGAATCAATTTTCTACAACTCATTCTTACCTACAACTGAATACTTCCCACCACATCAGTATAACAAAATGCTACAAATTACTATATATAATGGGCGTTGCTGCGTTTAGTGACCAGTTAAAAATATGTGGACTGGATAATGAGTTTTGTAATATCCTTTTATAAAATGCACTCTGTTCTTTATTTATTCAAGGAACAACATTTTATATCTTTAAGTAATGATATGTTGCTAACAAGCAAGGCAGATAAAATGATTTCAAACTGTACTATTTTCATTTGCACCAATGACAAGCCTGAACAAACCTAAGAATATAATGTGCAATCTTACACGCCATCTCAGAAGCATTCAATAATGTAACAGAACTCACTCAAAAAAGCACTATCTACTATATGTGTTTTCTTCAGCTACACACTTATGCTCGTGATGCTCAATATATAGTCACATAAATGCTTTTGTAATATATACACTTTGTTTACTCCACATCTCACTGGTACTAATTCAGACGAGTTAGTGATAATTTATCGCAAGAATGCATTTTAATTCTTCATAACAGCACAATAGGAATTGTACCATTATGTTGGTGTTGTTGTGGTCTTCAGTCCAGAGACTGGTTTGATGCAGCTCTCCATGCTACTCTATCCTGTGCAAGCTTCTTCATCTCCCAGTACTTACTGCAACCTACATCCTTCTGAATCTGATTAGTGTATTCATATCTTGGTCTCCCTCTACGATTTTTACCCTCCACGCTGCCTTCCAATGCTAAATTTGTGATCCCCTGATGCCTCAGAACATGTTCTACCACCCGGTCCCTTCTTCTTGTCAAGTGTACCATTATGACTCCATAGATATTTTTATTAGTATGAGGTATTCTGCACTAATATCAGTGTATAAATGAGAAGACTTTTGAGTGAAAAATAGTACTGCAACAATAAATGCATGTCAGAAACCCCACATTCAATACTGGGTACCACTAGACAAAGCTGACTTTGTTCAAGGCCAAAGAATGCAAAGCCATATGCGAACTTACGTAAGACAAATAAATGAGAACTACAGACCTGTCCTCATCATTTGTTTAGTTTGTAAAAAAGCTTTTGGCTCTAATATGTAGGAGAATCCTTAATATGTTTATTAAACAATCTCATATTGTTTGACAGATGAAATGATTATAGATGAATGTTATGTCAGTAAGTCTGCTCAGCTACCATTCCAGTATCTACTACTTCTGGAGACAAGTAAGATAAGAATGTCCTCTGTCAGTCAAGCTGTTCAGTATTTACTGAGGTTTGAGAAAATTGCAACACCAAGAACAATAGACGTAACAAAAAAATAATATATTGCAATTTAAGTACAAGATAAAACACATCCAACTTGAATTACAGAACTATTAGTGAACCCTGATTTTGAGAATACAGTATGATGACGCCAACTCATGCTTGTTGTGGTACCGATTCACAATTTGCTTATCCATGAGCATTTCCTGCCACACAGTTTGTAATGTAGTCCAAAAAGCACCAACAGTGGTTACTCGTATAATGATACGAACAAGTAGTTTTCCAACCACATCCAAGACAAATTTGGTGGGAAACACACCAGGTGATCCTCTGTTCAGGTCACTAGTGGTACCTATTCTTCTTTGAAGGAGGTTATCTCATTCTTCATAACATGCAGCGACACATTATCCTGCTGGTGCATGGAATTGCCTGAGGAATGGGGAGTGCTCAAATCTCGTAAGTAGCCTGATGCAGTAGTTTCTGTTCAGATATCTTCAACACATAGGAAGCAAAATATATATTGTTTCCAAAGAACATCCAAAACATTATGATTGCCATTTGGACACAGTGCCATACAACAGAGAATGGTGCAACTGACACCTATGTAACCATCAACATAGGCCATGTTGAGGTAGGATTTATCTGAGAGGAGCAATTTTATCATGACAACGGGAACAAGGTTATTTTCTCACCTGCTGTTGTTACACTGCATGCCCCTTATGACTCTTCAAACCCACTGGTTTCACTCTTTTTCACTGTCATAACAGCATGCTCTGTACAACCTGAACTGTTATGATATAGCAAACCCATCCCCTAGACACTGTTATTCCTGTCATGTTCAGACTGATGATGATACTTGTGGTTTACAGGTACTAGACTACAAGGTCATCATGGGCATCAGTCTCTCCATCCTAGATGAACTCTGCTGCTAATGATAGTGAGGTGGACAACAGCAAATAACAATCAAATTTTTCTGCTATCATACAAGATCCTGTAATCCATTACTTGACTAAAGTAATACAAGCAGGGGGGAGGGGGAGGGGGAGGGGAATGTTCAGATGTCTAACAACCGCTCTTTCAGGATTTATGGAGGACAAAATAAATGTTATCCATTTAAGAAAATACAGATAGTGTTAGAGGGAGTCAGTGCAGGAGAGGTCTCGGCTGGAGGCTTGTTGAGGCTTCTACTGCAGAAAATTACTCTCTTGCTCTACATCCATTTCACATACAAACTTACGGCTGCAGGAAATACTCTAACATCAGTTTAAAATAGGTAAAAAAGACAGACAAGGTTTTCTGGGGCTAAATCGACTGAATGCTTAAAATGCTATATATATTGTTGTGGGTGTGGAATGCAGATTGTGGAAAGACACTCTACTTGCACATCAATTGTAAGGCAAGACAATCATCAACTTTAGTGGTAAAATACGTTTTCTCTCATGAATCTTAAAACTTCTCTGACAGCTGTTTCAACTTTCAATGTCAGCTAGTGTAAGGGGCAGAGAAGCACTTGGCATCAGTTCTCTCCTCATGTTGGCCAGCATAGTACACTATGTCGAATGGATCTTCAAGCCATAAGAAAAGATTATAAGTAAGCCTTCTATGGTTGATCTGTAGCCTGCATAAAGTGATAGATTCTTTGTAGGAAGTTCAGTAGGAAAGGAACTCAAGTAGTATGGTTTACCTTAATCACATTTTTAGTCTTGGGGGGACGGGGGTTTGTAATAGCTTACAACTCAACTTAGTACCTCCAGCTTTCAAGACTAGTTGTCTTTAATGAGATTGTAGGTTGGTACAAGGTATTTCACTGTTCATTACTTCAGATGTATTTGGTCCTTCAGCCAGTTCATCAGTGAGCTTATTTCCTGGCACACCAACATCCAGATAAACATGGCGGTAGTATTAGCTTTGTGGAGACATTAGATCTTGATCTTCAAAACCACTGTTTCTCCTGGGTAACATTGGTTAATAATTTGGAGAGAGCTCAGTGAGTTATAGAGCAACAGGAACTTTTTCCTGTCTTTGAGTTACAGTGGGTTGTAATGTAGGAGTGAAGGCTTGACTCCACTGCGGACACATTGTTTACAAATTGCAGGTCTGTAGTTCACAATCAACAGTGTACAAACACAAACCTATTAGTTCTAGACCCATCTCTATACATGGTTTCTGAGTAAAGACATTCATACAGGACCAAAAGAAATAGCCATCTATAGACATTAGGGTAGGTGTTCACCTTACTTCCACAGTGTAGGTGAGGGGTAACTATGGGTAAGCTACACATCAAGTACAAGTCAGAAAGAGTCTGTGCATGCAATGGACAAACGAATGAGAGGAAACTGAAGGCCATGCCTTAACACTTCCAGGAAAAATCAAACAGTGGAAAATGCAGGATGGAAAGTAACAATATTATGGAAAGGATAGTTGCTACTCACCATACAGCGGAGGCCTCGTTGGCCGTTGTGGTGGCTATCTGTGACTCAGCATCTCCACTACATGGTGAGTAGCAATTATCCTTTTCAGTCAAACTTAGATGGTCTCCTAACACTGAGCAAGTTGATGTAGAGTTTAATCCAAAAGCTGGAGAGAGGGGAGCAAGATATATAGCTTATTTGCTGTTTGTTAATGTAAGAGGAATGTTTAATGTAAAAAATAGTTTTCTGCCTGTTTCTCTCTCTTATATAGTGTTATGAAATAAGGTATATGGTTAAATCAATTGCATTTTATAGAGACAAATATAAAGACATAGTGGAACAGTACAATGTTTGTCATAATACTGAATGTACAATGTAGCAAGCTGAGTAGCAATATGCTTCTACAATTTATTTTCTGTCATGGTGTTGCAGATATTGTTTAAAGACATCAATAAATGCCAGTCATAAAGGTGAAAATTACATTGTGCAGTGCTCTGTTTTCCTTCTTGTAGAAATAATGCCCATTGACTTTATTAAAAACCAGATAAAACAATTAGGCCCTTTTATACATTGTACAATGGTGGTAAATGGAGTATTTATCTGCAGTAAAAATTATGTCCCTGGCAACATGTTTCTTTTCATGTTTATAGTTAAAGCAGCAAATGAAAAAGTAAATAAAGCTGAAATTCACTTCCCATCCCCTGCCCCCATCTCAAACTGTTACATATATGACTAAGACACTCTAGACTGGAGATGGGCAGCAAATGCAAAAATTCAGACTATGGTCCCACATTGTTATTAAATAGTATTCAATCAGTGAAAGACAAGAGATGACAAGTTTTAGGATACAAAACTGGCACTGGCACTTGCAAATGTTCTAATTGGAACTCACACAAGGGCACTATCCCACCAGAGCAATAGTTATCTGGATAGCAGTCATTGCCAGGTTACTGGCATTGTAGCCATTTCTCATTTCAGTGTAGACAATGCTGTGTGATAGTTTCATTAACTGCACTGCAGACACCACTCACTCCAGTTACACGTTCTCCCCCAGTGTTCTACCCAGCCTGAGAAGTAGCCATCTGGAACAGAAGCCATTGGTTGGACTGCTAGTGCTTCAAATTGGGTAGGCATCCACTACTTGGCACACAAAGAGTGTTCACAACTCAGGCACCAGCAGTGTGATCCGTGTTTGTCTGGTGGCTACAACTGAGGCTCCTCCCTGAACAAAGCAAATTAAGGTTACACACAGTTTGATAGTGTTAGAAACTGTAAATAGCTACATGCATCTTCGATCACTTCACGGAAATACTTGAGGTATGAAGAGAGAAGTAGATAGATAGAAGAGTTGAAAAATTAGAAGAATAACAAATGCCGCAACAGTGTTCCTTGAAAAAACTGTTGTATTATTTTGTGGATACAAGACACAGATATAATTATGTAGCTAATAATATGAAGAGGCTTCTTGGCCTAATGTAGTATACCTACTGTTACCAGTTAGAAACCAATTTAAACTACATAAACTGGGATACAATACTCCCTAATAATACGTCTTCCAGTCAATAAACACAGAAGTTTTTGGAATTATCAGTATAAATCCTTGACTCATGTTGTTGGGGGGGGGGGGAAAGGAAAAGAAAGAAAGAACTGTTGTAATAAACTTCAAGAAGAACTGTTGTAATAAACTTCAAGAACTGAGGAACTGGTACACTTCACACTTGAGCAAACTTAGGGACAAAATGATGGTACACTATGACAGAATGCATTGATATTATGCTGAGGAGGGAACTTACACAGCAGTGAGACAGGTGTACAGGTCAGAAATTTGAGCAGCCAAGAGGAAAGCCAATGGAAACTATACATTCAACTCAACAAATGAGTGTAATGCAGCATGCAAAGTTATTAAAACACAAATAATTTCTGAAAATAAACACAACAGCATTCCAATCCAACCAAACACCTTAAATGGGCACATAACCATTTCTGGCTTGAATAAAAATCCCACTGAAAATGTAAATAAAGCTGAAGCCTTGCTCCCAGCTCTGGATAGTAAATCATCTGATGACTTCTTCTGGTCTTGTGTATCTTACAGACAAGTTAGTGATGCAACTACCGAAGTTAACAACTCAAAAGTGATATCTATGGACTCTCAAATTATGTAATAAAAAATATAAAAAAGACATTTCACTGCAACTAAACAAAAACATCAACTGAACACTTCATTAAGGAATCTTTCCAGCATTGACTGATAACTATCATCCCATCTCACTCATATCAAAACATGATATTGTATGCACAAACAGATGAATCAGCATTTAGAGCGAAGTAATCGACACAGTTCCTCAAAAGATGATTTCAGATCTCATTTTTCCACTGTCAAAGCAGTTGAGATGAATATCACAAAAATAGATGAGTGTTTTGACACTAAAAAACAACCTGTGAACCCCCCTACAGATATGGGAAAAGCTTTTGATACTGTTTCCCATAGTATACTTATCAAACAGCTCCAGTACTACAGAGTTGAGATAATGCTCTTCACCTTATTGAGTCGTACCTAACCAATCTAGAACAGATAGTACCTGTAAACAATGAAACATCAGGCGACTTACCTATTACAAAAGCATGTCACAGAGTTTGCTACTTGGTCCTTTTCTACTCATTGTATACATAAATGATTTATCATTATTCTTGCCAAGTGAGACAGTACTGTGTACACAGATGATATAACTCTAGTTACATTAAGTTTTTCTCTAGAGGATCTGGGACACAGCTTAAACACAGGAATGGACAGATGTATTAATTGGTTCCAGGCTAACTACTTACAAATAAAAACAAAACTGAAGACACTGTTTTCAATTTGAGTATCTACAAGGAAGATATTAAAATAATTAAACTATTGGATTTCTACACAGATTAGAAACACTTCTGGGTGAGTCACTTAGAAAAATTGTGCTCAAAACAGTCTCAAGTGATTTATCTTCTTGTATAAATTGAGGAATTATGTACACAAAACTCTAAAGATGGATGCCAATCTTGCATTTTTTCACTCCCACCTTACTTATGGAACTCTTCTATGAGGTGACTGCCCTGGCTCAAAAACTGTTTTCAAATGGTAAGAAAAGGCTATCAGATGTATAGTGGCACTAACCCCAAGAAAATCATGTGAAGATCATTTCAAAGAGCTTATTATTACGAGGGTCCCTGGCTTCTTTATGTATAGCTGTCTCAGTGAGAATTTAAATAATTTTAACCTTACATCAATACATGAATACAATACTAGAAATGGACAATCACCTGTTTTTCCTACAGTAGGCTAACTAAGGTTCATAAAAGCCATCTATATCTTTATCTCAGATTTTGCAACAGACTGCTCAGTCTATCCTCTATATAGTACATTTAAAATTGTTTTAGCAGAATGGCTTAAGGTAAAAGCATACTACTCAATAAAAAGTATGAGAAATCAAATGTAAGTCTTATTAAGTTCTGACTAATTACTGTCACACTAAGTTGTAACACTAGAGGCACTAGCAAATCCAAATAACCCATATCAAATGCTCTGCTAACAGGCTCCTACATGTAACACTCTGAGATTGTATACACCACTGTATTATTGATGTAAATATCATTTTATGTACTTCTTCTCTTAGCTTTACATGCAAATAGTTACATTAATAATATGTACGAGTAAAAGGTTTGGACATGAATAAATAAAAATTACTAAACAGCTAACCCAGTTCATGGTAAACAGTCTCAGTTGAAGGCTGGCTATCTGTTGGCTTCCAGGGACAATAAAGAATTGATTTTCAGTATTTCATATGATTGTTAACAAAATTTAAAAATTTAAAATGCTGTCATAATCTAATCATTAAGTAGTATAATATTATGTAAAAGATTTAACATATTAAGATAAGTACTGCATTTAGAAACTGTGTATATGTTTTGAAGCAGCATAAATCACTGCATGAAAATATCCAGAATATATTCCTCTAGTGTTTGAGAATGAGAGCATTTAGTTATTTACAACATCCTTTACACATAATTTCAAACCTTTAAGAACCTTTTTCTCACTGAAAGGACTCCACAAAATGACAAAAGGAAAAATGTTTGTCACTTACTAGATTTTCGCTATTCTACATCTACATCTACACTCTGAAAACCACTGTGAGGTCCATGGCAGAAGATTCATACCCTTGTACCAGTTATTAGGGTTCCTTCCTGTTCCGTTCACGTATGGAATGCAGGACGAATGATTGTTTGAATACTTCTGTGTGTGCAGTAATTATTCTAATCTTCTCTTCACAATCCCTATGTGAGTGACACATAGAGGGTTGTAGTATATTCCTAGACTAATCATTTAAAGCTGGTTCTTGAAACTTTGTTAATAGACTTTCTCAGGATAGTTTAAGTCTATCTTCAAGGGTCTTCCAGCTCAGTTCCTTCAGTACCTCTGTGACACTCTCCCACGGATTAAATGAACCTGGGACCATTCATACTACCCTTCTCTGTATACATTCAATACCCTCCGTTAGACTTATCTGGTACAGGTCCACACACTTGTGCAATATTCTAGAATCACTTGCATGAGTGATTTGTAAGCAATTTCCATTGTAGACTGATTGCATTTCCCCAATATTCTACCAATAAACCGAAGTCTAGCACCTGCTTTGTCCACGAATGAACCTATGTGATCATTCTGTTCCGCACCCCTACCCAGATATTTGTATGAGTTGTCCCATTCCAACAGTGACTCATTCATGCTATAGTCATAAGTTACATGTTTTTTCATGTTGTGAAGTGCAAAATTTTACATTTCTGAGCATTTAAAGCAAGTAACCAATGTATGCACCACTTTGAAATCTTATCTAAAGATCTGACTGAATATTTATGCAGCTTCTTTCAGATAGTATTTCATCATAGATAACTGCATCATCTGCAAAAAGCCTGATTAATATTGTCAGCAAAAAATTAATTAATTAATAAGTTAATTAATTAATTATTTTCTGTAAAGAAAACTTATGTTAAAGTGACATGTTCCACATCATTACAAAATGTCATATTCATGATCTATGGAACCAGGATTAATGTATGTATGTATGTATTAATACACAACATGAACAGCAAGGGTCCCAAGACACTTGGTCACAACACACTTCCCTGGGGCACACCCGAAGTTACTCCTACACGTGACGATGACTCTCCATCCAAAATTACATGTTGCATCCCCTCTACAAAAAGTTCTCAATCTAATCACAAACTTCACTTGATACCCCATATGATCACACTTTTGACAATAAGCTTAGGTGTGGTACTGAGTCAAACGCTTTTCGGAAATCGAGAAATACAGAATCTACCTCACTGCCTTGATATAAAGCTTTCAGTATGTCATGTGGGAAAAGTGCAAGTTGGGTTTCACATGATCGACATTTCTGGATGCCACAGTGGTTGGCATTGAGGAGGTAATTCTGTTCAGGATACCTCATTATGTTTGAACGCTGAATATGTTCTAAGATTCCACAGCAAATCGATGTCAAGGATACTGGATGGTAGTTTTGTGGATCACTTCTACTACCCTTCTTGTAGATGGGTGTGACTTGCACTTTTTCCAAGAACTGGGCATGGTTTTTTGTTCAAGGGATCTACAATAGATTATAGTTAGAAGAGGGGCTAACTCAGCTGCAACTTCAGTACAGAATCTGACATGGATTCCATCAGGCCCTGGAGTTCTGTTTTATTTAACAATTTCAACTGTTTCTCAACACCACTGACACTAACAACTATTTCATTCATCTTTTCAGTGGTACGAGGATTAAATTGGGGCTTTAAAATTGCTGCATCTGACACAATGGTTTAATTTATTACTTCTTTATTACTAACTTAATTCAAAACACATTTTGCAGTCAGTAGACACATTACCACTGAATGTATTTTGGAAAATTGTATCACTGTACAACACACAGTTCAGGAGATATGGCAGCATAAATATTGAAATATGTGAAAAACCAGCTTTTGCTTAAAATAGAGTGCAAATTAGCCAGTCTATAGTCATCGAATGTTTAATAATGAGAACACATAGCATCTTCCAAAACACTTTAAACGTAATTTCAAACCTCCTCTATACTACTTCTTGCTTACATGTTTAACATTAATTATTTAACACATTACTTCATTTATAAAGTGATCAAAAGTTTGAAGTTATTTAAACATGGGAGTCCGATTTTTTAAAGAATCTGGGACAAATATATGAAGATGATTTCTGACTTGGAATGGTACCAGTAAACTCTTGATTCTTTAAAGAATTGAACTCCAACGTGTAAAACAGCCTAAAGCTTCTGATTACTTTACAAAAACAAATACAAATGTTTTAATCCACCATTGAACATATTTACATGCAATTGGTGTCATCAGTGTTTACGTAATAATAATATCAATAATAATAATAATAATAATATAAACTTCGACATGAAAAATATTATTAACTATAATACAATAATCCAGAATGGATACAATACATATTTGTGCAAATGTCAATAACAACACAAACTTTCCTAATACACTCCTGGAAATTGAAATAAGAACACCGTGAATTCATTGTCCCAGGAAGGGGAAACTTTATTGACACATTCCTGGGGTCAGATACATCACATGATCACACTGACAGAACCACAGGCACATAGACACAGGCAACAGAGCATGCACAATGTCGGCACTAGTACAGTGTATATCCACCTTTCGCAGCAATGCAGGCTGCTATTCTCCCATGGAGACGATCATAGAGATGCTGGATGTAGTCCTGTGGAACGGCTTGCCATGCCATTTCCACCTGGCGCCTCAGTTGGACCAGCGTTCGTGCTGGACGTGCAGACCGCGTGAGACGACGCTTCATCCAGTCCCAAACATGCTCAATGGGGGACAGATCCGGAGATCTTGCTGGCCAGGGTAGTTGACTTACACCTTCTAGAGCACGTTGGGTGGCACGGGATACATGCGGACGTGCATTGTCCCGTTGGAACAGCAAGTTCCCTTGCCGGTCTAGGAATGGTAGAACGATGGGTTCGATGACGGTTTGGATGTACCGTGCACTATTCAGTGTCCCCTCGACGATCACCAGTGGTGTACGGCCAGTGTAGGAGATCGCTCCCCACATCATGATGCCGGGTGTTGGCCCTGTGTGCCTCGGTCGTATGCAGTCCTGATTGTGGTGCTCACCTGCACGGCGCCAAACACGCATACGACCATCATTGGCACCAAGTCAGAAGCGACTCTCATCGCTGAAGACGACACGTCTCCATTCGTCCCTCCATTCACGCCTGTCGTGACACCACTGGAGGCGGGCTGCACGATGTTGGGGCGTGAGCGGAAGACGGCCTAACGGTGTGCGGGACCATAGCCCAGCTTCATGGAGACGGTTGCGAATGGTCCTCGCCGATACCCCAGGAGCAACAGTGTCCCTAATTTGCTGGGAAGTGGCGGTGCGGTCCCCTACGGCACTGCGTAGGATCCTACGGTCTTGGCGTGCATCCGTGCATCGCTGCTGTCCGGTCCCAGGTCGACGGGCACGTGCACCTTCCGCGGACCACTGGCGACAACATCGATGTACTGTGGAGACCTCACGGCCCACGTGTTGAGCAATTCGGCGGTACGTCCACCCGGCCTCCCGCATGCCCACTATACGCCCTCGCTCAAAGTCCGTCAACTGCACATACGGTTCACGTCCACGCTGTCGCAGCATACTACCAGTGTTAAAGACTGCGATGGAGCTCCGTATGCCACGGCAAACTGGCTGACACTGACGGCGGCGGTGCACAAATGCTGCGCAGCTAGCGCCATTCGACGGCCAACACCGCGGTTCCTGGTGTGTCCGCTGTGCCGTGCGTGTGATCATTGCTTGTACAGCCCTCTCGCAGTGTCCGGAGCAAGTATGGTGGGTCTGACACACCGGTGTCAATGTGTTCTTTTTTCCATTTCCAGGAGTGTAGATCAATTACAATATAAATGAACTACATAGTCCAGTGAATGACAAATAAATAATAAAATAGATAATTAACAATAAGTACATGAAACATTAATAAAATAGTTGCACAGTGTGGCATGTGTATAGTTCATACCGACAATCCTTCTTTCCACAAACAATACGAGACTGGAATAGAAGGGAGAACCGATAGAGGTACTCAGGGTACCCTCCGCCACACACCGTCAGGTGGCTTGCGGAGTATGGACGTAGATGTAGATGTAGATGTTTGCAGTTAATTTATAGTTCAATCTCATAAGGAAAGTGGGTCATTTGTCACATACTAAAGGAACTCTTGAGCAGAGTAAATTACTTTACTTTTGATCCACCTCGAAAGACTAGCTTTAAATTTATTTACTGGCACTGTGTAGGCATTTTCAGGTAATTTGTTGAAGTGGACAGGACCAAGATATTTGTAGCTGTTATGTGTCTTTGCAAGCCTAGCATATGACATATTAATTGTATGTCCACTTCTTATGTTATGGTCATGAACTGTTCTCCTTAAGTCAAATTTACTCAGATTATCTTTAACGAAGACAAGGCTGTTGTAAATATACAGGCCGGGCACTGTCATTATATTTAGTTTCTTAAAATAATCTCAACATGATCCATATGGGCTAAGTTCTGCTATGCACTTTATGGCTTTCTTTTGCCATTTAAACACTAATTTTGAGCCTAAGGAATTGCCCCATAATAGTATTCCTAACTCAGGTGTGAATGGGACAATGCAAAATATGCATAAAACAGAAGTTCTTTACTGACACTGCTCTTCAGCTTGTACAGCAGATATATGGCATGTGCCAATTTGCCACCTATCTTCCCTGTATGGGTATTCCAGCTGAGCTTTTGATCTAAATGAAATCCTAATAATTTTACTGTTTTGTTATCATGACTGGGAGCATTCGGATTGAATACAATAGTTTCAGTTTTACTATCATTCTTCTGCAGCACATTTGCCTCAAACCAAGTAGTGCAACTCTCCACTGCCACTGCCGTGCTGTGCTGCACATTTTCAAGACTGGTATCACATGTGATGAGAGTTGTGTCATCAGCATATAGCACTGCATCACATGATACAACTGCAGGTAAATTATTTATATACAGGTCCCAGAACAGATCCTTGAGGTATGCCCTTTACAACTGGAAGACATTCTGACAGTTGATTATTTACCTTAACTAACTGTTTTCTATTGTCCAAGTATGACTACATTAGGCATAGAGCATTCTCTCTCACTCCATAGTGGTAGAGTTTTTTTGTGAGAATATTGTGGGAGACCTTATCAAAAGCTTTCCTGAGGTTCAACAGTGTTGCACAGATAATACCTTTATTTTCAAAACAGTTGTATATTTTTGCTAGCATACTCTCAACTGCTTTGACTGTAAAAAGGCTAGATCTGAAACCATACGGTGAGGAGGTGAGTGTGTCATTATGTTCAAAATATTGACTCAACTGTTTATGCATGCATTATTCTATTATTTTTGATATTATAGGTATAAGTGATATTGGTCGACAATTATCTGACGATGCTATATCTCCTTTCTTAAGTACTGGTTTAACTACAGATGTTTAAATATTTATCTCTCAACATGTAAGAAGGAAAAAGTTTATGAAAGGCCCAAAATTATGCTTAAAGTTTGTTGGAAGTCACTAAGTGCCTCCATTATGAAACACTGAATAAATATAAACACGGTAATTTGTACTCCATTTTAAAGAAAACCTAGTTTTTTGCCCACCTCAATGTTTATGCTGTCCTATCTGTTGGAACTACATGTTGTACAATAATATAATTTTGCAGCCATATTAAGTAATATATATAGATATTGTATGTAAAGTTTGTCCGAATAGATTTAGAACTAAAGAAGTAATAAATTAAAATGTCATACATGATATTGAAGTTTTACTGCATGAACAATGAAAATGTAGTAAGCAATAAACTTTTCTCCTTTTATCGTTTTGTTGGGGCACTGAAATTATGTGTAATATTTGGTGGAAGTCGCTACGTGCTCTCATTCTCAAATATTGAATGAATGAAGTGCATGTATTTGAGGGCCATCAGTTATGCTGCTTCAAGACAAACACAAAGTTTCTAACTGAAATATTTGTCTTAGTGTTAAAACTTTTGCATTATATTATCCTCTTAATGAATGTATTATGATAGCATTTAAAAAAATTAATTTGGTCAATAATTCAATGAAATATTGGAAATTTAATTTTTGTTGCCCTTTAATTGCAACTGGTACCTGGTTCCAGGGCAAAGTTTTAGTAAAACTATATAGATACTTACAACTAACTGGAAAATGAATCATGTTTCACTAAGAAGACAAATGTATAATAAGATATCTTTCAATCAATTATCAGTTAAGAAACTCTCAGGTATGTCATCCACATAATCAGGAAAGATTCCAGAATCATGACATGACATTGCAAGGAGAAACAGTAAGCAGTATGGTAAGAGAAAGCAGGTGGGTCAATCAGGTGAGGAGAATTATACCATGTAGCTGGAATACTCCTTCAGTAGAGCTGAAAACTGGCATGCAGAGAGCCATTTGATTCAGAAAATGTTCATTCAGCACTATGATTCAGAAAATGTTCATTCAGTACTGTCTAAGGGCAAGTGCCACCCAGTAACAGTAAAATTACTTATTCCTAATGACTGCAGCAGAATCTGCAACCATTCAACAGTGTTAGATCTACCACACTGCTCGATTGTCAGGGAGAACTTGACAAGTAATATGTTAGTCCCAATCTATAAAAAGTGTAAGTTAGACTATCAGCGAGAGAGCACCGCAAGTTCCTGCTGTTAATAAGACGAGTACACTGTTTGTTTATTACATATTTTTATGAGCTTCAAACAGGAGTGACTTCTTTTCAGTTACCTTTGTAGTAACTTCTTGCATGTTTGAGTGTTTACTACGAGCAACCTTTCATTTCATTTTAAAAACAGTGTAGCGTACAGTACTGCTGTTGCTATCAACCATTGTATTGACCCTCGTATCGTTCAGGCTTTTGTTTATTTGGCTTAGAACAGCTCAGTGTCGGTTAGACCATCAATGAGAGAGCACCGCGGGTTCTGTTGGCACCCACCTACATAGGAAGAAATGATCATCATTTCTTGAGTCAATGATCATCACAATAAAATAAGAGAAATCAGGGCTTGCGTAGAAAAATTTATGTGCTTGTTATCCCGTGCGTCGTTTGAGAGTGGAACTGTAGAGAGACAGCTTGAAGTTGGTTCATTGAACCCTTTGCCAGGCACTTCATTGTGAATAGCAGAGTAATCACGTAGATGTAGATGTGAAACTGAGTATGCATTAATTAAAAAGACATAAAGATGTGAACTCCAAGCACAACTTCTATAGCAACATCTTCAAAGAGGCAATAAATACATACACTAAAGACAATGTAATTATCAAAGTTGTGTAACTATGGCTCAAAAGATTGTCTTGCATAATTAAATGTGATGCTCTTTGCAAAACGTTATATGACTTAATACCTCCTGTCACCTTAGCTGCTTCAGACAGAGGTACCACAAGGGGCTCGTCCAGGTTGTCTTTGTCTTCTATGTCAAAATTGTCTTCAATGTTGGACATGACCTTTTACTTGGCTGGCACAGAACATGATAACATGTCTCAGACAGATCCTGCACTGTGCTCTTATGAACCTCTACAACCATAGTTAACTGCCTGAATTTCATTACCAGCATTCAAAAGATGAGAGGACAAGGAATTCCAAGGCGAGATTTCAGCTCAATCAGTGTAGCTGATGGTGGCACAACAGCAATGCAATATCATGGAAATCTGATTTGCCAACAGAGCCTAGAATCCTCTCAGTCTGACACTTTTTAGAAGTAATGTTGTTCAACTGTTCTTAAGCATTATAACAAACTTCATACTGAATAGATGTTAGATTTAACAACTCCACAAAACAAGAGCAATAATTCCTCTTCAGAACCACATAATGTGAGGGGAACTATAAATTTAACATCAGTGTAAAGATATGAATATTAAATGTCCAACTAAAATACAATGTGACCAAGTCTCTAGGCACCCATTAAAATTCATTCTGAAGTAAATAGTCTGTAGCATCTCCTTGTGTTACTATTGCAGTGTAATTTTTGGGGAAGGCTGTCCATGCAGCTGTAGCTGAGGCTTTGAGTCCACCAATGTAATAAGTCCATCCTATTTTCTCTAAATGAAGAAGCAACAGACTTTCCTTTGTGGACACGAACATTTTAAGCGAACACAGAAAAGGTTCCATTGCAGAAAATATGGAAGCATCCTACAATCTAAAATGAACTTGTATTCATTGTCCTTGCAACCAAAATTTACCATCTAACTTAAAAACAGGAAAAATCAACCTCAGACCACTATACCATTTTCAAGAAATTTCACTGTCACTGCAATCCATTTGTGTGAACACCATTTGCCAGGCATCTGCAGGTCCACATATACATATGCCAACACTAGTGTCAGGTCATATATCATGACTCATCACCCCATAGTATCTTCCACTGTTTCAGAAACAAATGCTAGAAATCCCTACAACAACTTGTAAAGAAGTCTGATGACTGGTTTGTAGACAATGCTTTAAAGATCAGTAATCCTCACCAGTTAATTCCTTAGGGGTACCAGAGGAATGACAGGATTTAGTGCTTTCCTTGTGTTTTTTTTATTTACAATAATGTTGTTACTAGTGGCTCTGGATGCATACAACTTCTCTTACAAGTGTCTAATGCAATGCCCGAATTTGAGGCATTTTTGAAAACAAGTCAATGTTCTATGACATATCCTGAGGAATAACATGTCAATGATGTGATACATTGTCCCTGCACTTGTACATTCCTCGATACTTCACCTCATATCACCAGAATACTTTAAATGGGCTGTCAAGAGATTTTCAGTTGTCACTTCTGCTGCAGTTCTGTGACTGCAGTAGCAGGATGTTATTCATTATAATAGCTGGATACTGTACTATCTGCTTTACACTTATTGTTTCAGAGTAGGATTTGCCAAGATTTTAGCTCACAGGTCATGCCTGGGCACGAGCCCACCTCCATGCCACACTATCTGACACAAGGAGGGGAAAAGGGCAAAACAGCGAACACACCACATTTAAATGGCAGTGCAGTCACATTGCTGCAACTTAGTTTTATATTTCACATTTCTCAACAACACAAATCACATACAAAACAAGTTTTCAGTATTTATTAATTATTTTTTGCATGCTGAACACATAATTTTTATCCAGTATAAATTGTTGGCATAAAGACAGACACTGATGATTTTCGCAGAGTTTCGCACTCACATTGCCATGTAATCGTGATTTATTTAGTTTCATAATCGAAAAAGGTCTTTCACACATGTATGTCAGTTGAAATATTGTAGTACTTTTGCAACCTCCTTATGGACACTTGGAAAATCTACCTGAGGAAAGCAGTGTAAATGTTCTGGACTGTTTTAAGATAAAAAGATTTGTCACTGAAACTGGAATTACCCTGCAGGTCAGTCCATTATGGCTGAACATGCACAAGGGTGCTTTCAACTGAAATGGCAAATGATCTCGAAATCAGTGTGAAAAGAGATGTGAGATTGACAGTGTCCTCAAAACTTTTATAAAACTATTCTTTTAATTCTTGCAAGTCTACAATCAATTCTTCAAACCATGTGCTTTCTTTAACGCCAGTGAGTTTATGGAACTGGACTGTCTTTGTCAGCATGCGTCCCTCCTACAACACAATTTTCTTTTTAAATGCATCCTCATCAAATCAGAAAGAAGTTACCTTGCAATGTATTACTGCGAGCAGCATGCAGTCAAGTCCACTTAAAATCCGTAGTCTGCAATCCATTCTGGATGTTCTAATTTTCATTCCTGCACTTCTTTTTTCTTCATAAATTGAACAACAGCAAGTTTTAAATCGAAAAATCATTTCAGATATGCCCCTTCACTTAGCCAACATACTTTGCAGTAATATATGAAGTCTCTGTACCACAACTCTTTTCCTTTGAAAACTATTGCAACCGATAATGTAATAACGTTGTCACTTCAGGATTTTACTATTCATATCACCAATTTCTACAAGTGCTCCATGCCTGCAAATTTCCTTGATTTACAGAACATTGATTTACTTGATTTACAGAACAATGAATCCCATCCGTCGACCATTGTAATTTTTTGCTCTTTCGTTGTCATCTAAATGTTTAAATTCTCTCTGCAAGACACTGTAATGTTGCTTCATAGTAAATAAGCAGTACCCCTCACTTATGTGAAATGAAAGTTCTCATCCCTCTCTTCCTCCATTCCCATACATTTTAAAGGATTGTCATGACAGATCGCTCGACTGCATCTTTTGGCACAAACAGTCACTGGACCTGTAAACGTCCTTTATAACGCAAACAAATAGTGAACATTAAACAGCAATGACATCATGATTCTGTCAAACTCAGAAAGTTCTGTTGGTCTCAGAGAGTCGTGCCGACTGAAAAATGCCACACTGCAATCCTCAATGAAGTGTCACATTGTTCTGGGTACTTCTGAGAAGGACCAAGCAAAGCCGGATCTTGGCCTGCTCATGGCCCGCACATGTGAAGTCTGTCATGCCGTAACTGGCCTTGCTTTAGGGAGTGCTGTGAACATACTGGGAAAGTACTCTGAAGCTGCTGATATTTGGCTGTTCATGGAAGTGAAAGAAAGAAGTACTGTACATTTAGTGAAAAATCTTTCTAAAACACAAAAAAATGGTCTCCCTTGACAAAGATTTTCTATTGGTCTATGAAACCCAAATTTAGTACATGCAATTTTTATTAATTTATACTGATTTGATAAAAACAGGACTAAATTACAAATAAAAGTTACACTGAAACATATTGGTATTCTAATATAATTCCTAACAAATTTTTCACACTTGATAGAAACAGATGAAGAATTACAAACTCTGACCTGTAGCCATTTAAGCCGCTGTTTGAGACTGTACTGTGCTGGAGGCTGACTTAAAGGTGTTTCCTGCTGTGAAGAAACCAGCTGGCTGGTTTCAGAGTCAATCTTTAACAGAAAAAGAACAATACTGGATTACACTGTGGAATACAGCAACAAGATAGAACCAATTAAGATTTCTTTCCTTAGATGAAATCAGGCAAATATGATAGTTACATGAAAACAGACATTGGGAAATAAAATTTTCTTGTCATTAACTTACAAAGCAGTTTACACAGAATAAAGATTTATCATTCTGATAATTATACAATGAAAGCTTTCATGGCCAGTATTTCCATCCATGGTGATTTTAGTTACATGGGCATTTGGCATAATCTAATAAATGCTTCTGTACATAACATTTCATGCTAAAGACATCCTCAGATGCTAATGTAAAGACTTCATTAGTTGATTTTTAACTGGGCTATATTACATACATGACACTGAAGAGGAAGACAAAAATGAAATCTGTATATTGAACATGGTCAGCAAGCTGAACTCTTTATACTTAACCGCACAAGTCAGGTTGTGAAGCCACCTGACCATTGTCTAAAATCGTAGAGTTTTGACGGTTGTGTTACAGAGTTTGTATAGCAAAAAAATTGGTAGCCTAGTCAAATGGGAATTTTACCGTAACAGAATTGCAGAAGTTTTTTTTTTTTTTTTTTCTCGGTGCTTCTACAAGTTATCTGGGGTGCTCAATACAAATTTCATATTTGCTGTTTAACACAAGTTTGGCTTCACAATGAAAAACACAAAGGAATCTCAAAATTTTCGTACTTGTTTCAGTGTTTCACTTATATCTAAAATATTATGGCTTTTTCGAAGTTGCCCATTCGACACAAAATTAATGTAGCCAAAATATCCTACAAAATGCATTACTCATGTACAATTTACAGATAGCCAGAATCAGCTCCAGAGTGTGCCTTAAAGCAGAGATTCTTTGGCCTACTGCAAAACCATCAAAAATGTCCTCTCCCACTCTCTACAACTCAAAACATGTTTATGTTATCAACAAAAACCCCTACACTGTGCGAGAGAACATTAAATTTACCGCAAGAAATGTCTACAGATAACCTATGCTTCCCACCTGTCTATATCTCACAGGTGCTATGCTTTCAGTGTATTACACTTCAAAGAGGTTGTTTCAAATGATGGGAAAGCACGTTTGTTATTTTTACAACATATCATGTACAGGACACTGAACGAGAAGATGAATACGGAATCTGTATATAATAATGTATATGTGTCATGAAATGAGTTACTGTAGAGTCTGGATTGGGTAATCACTTCAAGTAGGTTCTTTCCATACGGAAAGAAAGAAGGAATTCAGTGACTGAACATGGATGCAAAAGATGGATAAGTTGTTTAGTGAACTATCGTACCTGTACTGATGACATGAGTGCAGGCAATGTTTCTTGGGCACCAGAAGATCCAAGTGAAGGGGCTTGGGCCATGATGGAAGATCCAACCAAAGTGTCAATGGCTGTGGAAGGCCCAGGCTGAGCAGTAAGTTGTTTCTGTTCTTCAAGTGAAAAGCTTAACTGAATGGTTAATGTTATGACAGGGAAAGTTGATTAATAAAGATGTATAAGGCTGCAAGACAGAGATGGGTAGATGGGTAGATCACATAACTAATGAGGAAGTATTGAATAGGATTGGGGCGAAGAGAAGTTTGTGGCACAACTTGACCAGAAGAAGGGATCGGTTGGTAGGACATGTTCTGAGGCATCAAGGGATCACCAATTTTGTATTGGAGGGCAGCGTGGAGGGTAAAAATCGTAGAGGGAGACCAAGAGATGAATACACTAAGCAGATTCAGAAGGATGTAGGTTGCAGTAGGTACTGGGAGATGAAAAAGCTTGCACAGGATAGAGTAGCATGGAGAGCTGCATCAAACCAGTCTCAGGACTGAAGACCACAACAACAACAAGGCTGCAAAATAGTACATGAATTAATACCTTTGTCACCTCGGCTGCTCTAGAGAGCGGTACCGCAAGGGACTCATCCAAGTCATCTTCGTCTTCTAAATCAAAACTGTCCTCAATGCTAAAGCACGAGCCTTCACGTGGATGGCACAGTTTTGAGCAGAACAGTCCTGCTTGCCTACACCCACAGTGACTTTGGTATTCTGTCTTGGATTAGCAAGATATAATCTGAAGAAGTCTCTCGAGAGCTGAAGGTTCAGTGTGGTAATAGGAGTCAACCCATTTTTTGTCGACTTCCACTCCTACTGCTCTGGATCCAAATAGTTTCCAATCCACTGCTGCACTTGATGGAAAACTCCAAAGGTGTGTTGTTGAGCTGCCACTTCAGTGGGAGGGAAGACATTTTCATTGATGCAGTGTAGGCTGAGGCAGACGTCATGCATGGCTTATCCCTCAGCTTGTTAAGACGAGCAAAGAAACTGTGCCCACAACATCAGTAAAACATAGTTCACTATGTAGCATATATGTCTTTCGTATGTATCTATCACTAAATGCCTTCTTTCTTTCCCAGATGAAGAACCCACTCGAAGTGACTAGCCAATTCTGGTTGAAATTTATTCATTTCATGATGTGTGTTACTACATGCAGAGTTCATATTCATTACCTGATCCGTTGTGAATATAATTTGTTAACGTTTTCATCATACATGCTTTCTCATCATTGAAAACAACATCTCTGAAATGTAATACACTGAAAGTAAAGCACCAATGAGGGATAGATGGGTGGGACAGGTTGACTGGCTGTACGCTGCACAAGGCATTTTTCGTAATTTCCTCCCCCTTACGAGAAAAATGAATGTTACACACATCTCTTGCAGTAAATTTAATATACTTTCACATGTTGTTGGGATTTTTGTTGATAACTCGAATATTCTTCAGGTTGTAAGGGTGGGAGCTGGCAGCTTTGACATTTACACAGATGAGGCAAAAATTGCTGCTTTTCTGTGTGCTCTAGTGTCAATATTGATTGCCAGACAATCAAACATGACTTGTGCACTTTGTAGGAAGTTTTAGTTACTTTAGTTTTTATTAGAAAGGTCATCTCAGAAAAATACATAGGTTTCAAGATATAAATAAAAAACTGAAAAAAGTGTGAACATTTCGAGGTTTTTTGCATTTTCTGTTGTGAAGCCGACCTACTAGCGATCAAACATGCAATTCGGATACAGCACCCCAAAAAACATAAGAACTGTTGAGAAAAAACTTCCACAATTTTGTTACGAAAACAGCTGTTTTGAACACCAAGTAACTGGACTAAGGTGCTATTTCCTTTATTTAGCACTAAGAACCACAACATGTCTAATTTCAGTATTTATTCTTTCTGCTAAAGTTGCTTTTCTGCTTCTTAATTTCCACAGACTGCCTGCACATCCCAGCACAATCATGGCTGGATCATGATAAAATTATAAGGGAAAAAAAGCTAATAGTGTGTATCCCAGTCATGATACTAGAAGAAAAGAAGATATCCACTGTGAGCATACAGATCTGAATGTGGTAGAGAAGGAGATCCATTTCAGTGGCGGTAAGATTCTTAATGTCCAACCCTGTTTAGTGGTTTCTTCCTAGTTCCTATTGCAAGGGTCATTTTACATTATAATGTAGACTGAACCATATGGTATAGAATCCGTCAGTCTGTAATACGCATTTCAGTTACACACAAAGATCCTTATTTAAGCGCATGTTTATGTATCACTGTACACATATTTAAATACTTTTAATTTTTTTATTAATAGAACCTAAGATGAAGGTATCTTAACATGAAACTGATCAGTACTATTTACATAATACCATAGAATGTAACCACAAGAAAATGACATGACATATCCTCTGATATATTCATAAAAGGGGAAACTGACATATTCAATATACTCTGATATACTCACAACTTGGATCACTGAAACAGTTGCAAATACTAAATTCACCAACGAATATTTAACAATGTATACTTCTTTTCAATTCATCGCACTCTGTTTTCAGAGTGCAAACAAAAAATGTGCATCATTCACTCACAGATCCAGAGCTCTGTTGAGGTATTCTGCAGCCTTGGCAGAACTGCCAGAAAACATCCCCCCCCCCTTCTCTCTCCCTCTCTGCCCATAAAACTACATTTCCACCATTTTTCTGTGTAACACATATAATTTTGTACGTACATTCAATAAAAATGAAGCATTATTGAAAAATATTATTTAAATTATCTATATTTACACAAATATTGCACAGAACAAATTAAATGTGTCACTGTAGAGAATAAATCATAAGTTTTCAAAAGTTTCTAAAAAAATCAGTAAAACAGTATTTTATTGTTCATAGACCTGTTTTATGAGGATGGTTTGAAAAGTTCTTGGAATCACCACGAGAGGTCAGCACTAGCACAATGAGCTGTTCATGTGATATTCATTTGACTGTTGTCCGTAAACACATGCCACATCAGTGCTCTTGGAAGACAGCTGTCATGGTGATGTGGCCCTGCTGTTGTTCCCGCATAGTGATTTGCAAAAATGGAAACAATGGAGATTCGAGCAGTGATTAAGTACTTCATAAAAAAAGGTACAAAAGCAAAGGACATTCATGCTGATTTCTAGAATACATGGGGGACTCTGCTCCTTCATACTCAACTGTTGCCAAGTGGACAAATGAATTTAAATTTGATTAGGAGAGCTTAGATGACCATCCACATTGTGGTCAGCCAAGACATGTAACTACTCCAGAAATCATTGCAAAAGTGCACAAAATGGTCATGGAGGATTGCCAATTGAAAGTGCGTGAAATTGCTCAAACTTGCCAGATGTCATCTGAAAGGGTATATCACATTTTGAGAATGGACATAATGGAACAATGTTTGGCCCATTTTGGGAGAAACGAACAAGACCTTTTGCACCCGTTTGCGACCACAGATGAAACTTGACTGCACTACTATACCCCAGAGACAAAACAACTGTCAAAGCAATGGAAAAAGGCTTATTCTCTGCCACCAAAGACAATTTCTTTGATGGGAAAGGTCATGGCATCAGTGTTCTGGGATGCGAAGAGGATTCTGTTTGTAGATTATCTCCCCACTGGGCAAACAGTTACTGGAGAATACTAAGCTAATCTCCTGGACAAATTGCAATAAAAGATATGCAAAAAAGGCCAGGTTTAGCAAGGAAGAAAGTTATCTTCCAACAAGACAATGCGCACCTACACACGTGCTGTCGTCATGACAAAATTCCATGTATTAAGGTAGGGATTGTTGCGGCACCCGCATTATTTACCTGATATGGCTCCATCAGACTTCCATCTCCTCCCAAAGCTGAAATTTTTTCTTGGTGGACAAAGATTCACTTCAAACGAAGAACTGATAGCCAGAGTTGACAACTATTTTGCAGGCCTGGAGGAAACTCAGTTTTGAGGTGGGATCAAGGCACTGGAATGTCGTTGGACCAAGTACATTAATTTACATGGAGACTACATTGAAAAACAAGAAAGGTTTCAGTGATGTAAGTATTTTTTTTCTATTCCATTCCAAGAACTTTTCAAACCACACTCGTACATTGGTTTTAAGATTATGTATAATAAGGATTTTGTCTTGGATGAATGTCCTTTCCAAGGAGGATAGATTGCAAAAGATGATCATCCAAGGGAAACGACTGCAGGGAAGACCACTGAGATGTGGATGGACTAGATAAAGGAAAAGACAAACTAATGTGGGACCAGTTACTTCAAGTTCCAGAAGACTGGCAAAAATGGGAACAACTATTTTGCAGGCCTGGAGGAAACTCAGTTTTGAGGTGGGATCAAGGCACTGGAATGTCGTTGGACCAAGTACATTAATTTACATGGAGACTACATTGAAAAACAAGAAAGGTTTCAGTGATGTAAGTATTTTTTTTCTATTCCATTCCAAGAACTTTTCAAACCACACTCGTACATTGGTTTTAGGATTATGTATAATAAGGATTTTGTCTTGGATGAATGTCCTTTCCAAGGAGGATAGATTGCAAAAGATGATCATCCAAGGGAAACGACTGCAGGGAAGACCACTGAGATGTGGATGGACTAGATAAAGGAAAAGACAAACTAATGTGGGACCAGTTACTTCAAGTTCCAGAAGACTGGCAAAAATGGGGACAGACTGTTAAAAGGATTATGCGGTGTGTCACCAACTTTTCAGCTACGAAAGTCTGAGTATTGATGATGATGACGAAGCTAATGAACATATCTAAGAATCCTACTCAACTTGTTGGAGAAAAAGTACACCAAAATGCTCTTGAGAATTTTCTGACACTTGAATTCACTTGCAATAATGGCATCAGATTCATTGCACTATGTCAACAGAAGTATTTTAAAGTCGCGTCAATCTCCAGAAGGATATATTTTCGAAATCAAAAGAGTTGCATGCAACCCATCCAATTGCTTGATGAGTATCACATTGATTGTGTTGCCATCACATACAATTCACAGAAATTTATTTGCTAATTCAGAACTGTTAAATGCGATAAAATCCAGGGATGGTGTAGACTATTGATCAGTTGAACTGTTAACCAAACACATGGAGCCATGTTGAGTTTATCATGATTCAATTCATTTTGTTTAGCATAACTTTCACGAGAGCATGTATATTGCATATGATTTCCGTGATTTTATAACTGAATTTTGTCCAATTCGTCTCACTTGGTAACTTCCTTTGTTTGTGAGGACCATGTGGTCATGATGAATTGAGAAAGTTTACAGTGCCAAGGTCATAGTGATCTTACACTGTAGAACATCTGAGTAAATTATGATTCTGAATTATGCTTCCTTTTTATAGCAATTCACTTCAGATAGAAATTTTACTCATTTATTCCACATGTTAAAATCAAGGGAACAGCCCCTCTTGCTACCCATGTGTGTTGCGGTGAAGGTTTTTCAGCTTTTTCCTTCCTGCTTGTCTCTGAAGTACCTGTGAATGTAAGTGTTCGTGATTAAACCATCCTTTCATCATTCCTCTTCCATAGATCATGGACCTTGCAGGGGACTTCGAAGTTAAGTTCTAAGGTAATTAATATGCGATGTAATAGATTACAATCAACACAACCATCATATTGCTCACTATAGACGTCCTCTCCAGGGGACACCATCTTGACGAACCACTGTCCATGCGGGTGGAGAGTCTTGCGTATCTGCGTGAAGCTGAGGGCTATGCTGAAGGTACAGGACCTACTGCCAGACAGGCCTTAGCTGATGGATCAGACTAAGAGTGTCCCACAACATCCTGTCTTCCTAATCCACTCCTAGTCCTTACCCAATTCCCTTCCCCAACACAAGGTGTGATGTGATCTGTGTCGAGGAGTGTGTGGGACGTGGGAAGATGTGTCGCAAACGAAGCCTCAGGGATACTGAGTGACCTCCCTGAGTAAGTAGCCTTACACCACGCAGGTCCAGAGCCCAAATGCAGGAGGGTCTATCTAGACCGCTGTGCCATCATTTTTGTCTGTGAGGGGGTGCAAACGGTGGAATGGCTCAAGGAGAAGGTGCCCATGATATCCCCATGGGACAATGCGGACCTGCTGGTCAAGACGGCAGCTGAGCTTCTTAAGACCGCAAAGGTAGCAATATGGGTACCAAAGATTCTTAAGGATGTATCTCCAGAGACTCTTCTCGAGAAAATACGGGTCCAGATACAAGAGCAAGCCCTGAAATTGTTTTTAGGGTTCTCACAGGTCGCTGTCAGGGTAATCAAAGACCTCACAAGCAATTATGGCAGCAAGATGGAGACTTGAGGTGCTGCAGATTAATCTGCAGCCAATAAAGGGGCCACTTCTGCACTGAGATGTCTCCTGGGGAGACAAGAAGCAGACGTGGTCCTGATACAAGAACCCTACTTATATAAAGGGGGTGTATCAGGCCTCGATGGTACTGGAGGTAAGCTGATTTATGTTAGAAATATAAGAAACTCCAGAACACGCATTTATGTGAGAAATGGAATTTCTTTCATGCCAATGATGGATTTCTGTTCCAGAGACCAGGTGACCTTCATGATGCAGCAATGTGAGGAAGGTATCACGAGGGAAATTTTTTTGGCCTCAGCATACCTCCCGTACGAAGGCAGCTCTCCTCCTCCTTTGGAGGTGAGGAGACTGACGGAAGCTTGACATTGACAAGGTGACCAACTGTTGGTGGGATGCGATGCCAAAGCCCACAACCTAGTGTGGGGCAGCAAGGACACCAACAGTAGAGGTGAGTACCTTCTTGAATTTCTCTTGTCTAACAACTTGGAGAACCTAAATAGGGTTGACGAACCTACATTCAGGAGCAGCAGAAGGGAAGAAGTAATTGACATAACCTTTGGTTCCATGATGATGGGCAGTTACGTCAAACAACGGCATGCGGCGTTACAGCCATCCTCATTGGACCACATGTACATTAAATTCAAGGTTGAAATGGGAATCAGACAGACCACGGCCTATAGGAATCCCAGGAAAACAGACTGGGAGACATATAGGAGAGACCTTGAGTTAAGCCTATTGTAAATTAAAACCTTGATAAGGAATCCAGAAGAGTTTGAGGAGGTAGCAGCAGCTGTAACCTCTGCCATAGTGACCTAATACCAGGACAACTGATCAATCATGAAGAAGTGCACAAATAGGATTGTGCCATTGTGCCTTGGTGGAATAACAACTTGGAAATGCAAAGAAGACAGGTACAAAGATTGTTTAACCTTGCAAAATGTAAAGGACAATGGACAAAATATCGTTAGGCTCTTGTCAACTACAACTTTGCAATTAGACAAGCAAAGGAGGCATTCTGGAAGGCATTCTGTGAGGAAGTGGAGGGCACGGCTGCTAAAGTCAGACTTCACAAAATCCTAACTACAGTATCAACTAATCCAGGAGGTACATTGAGGCAGTAGGATGGGGAATATGCAAAGACAGCACGAGACACTGGAATTGCTCCTCAAAACTAACTTCCCTCAATATGCTCTGACGGATAACAAAGACCAGAATGCGATCCCTGAAAGACAATGGTTCTCCTGCATTCGAAGAGAGGACTGGGAATCGGCCAAGGAGTGTGTCGAATTCAAAAATCCGATGGGCGGTGGGAACATTCCAAGCATTCAAGTCACCTGGCCCACATGGAATCTTTCCAGATCCCCTGCAACAAGCAGGAGAGAATCTTATAAGAACCCTACGCAAGTTACTCAGGGTTAGCCTAGCAGCAGGAATCATTCCTAATGCCTGGGGGGGGGGGGGGGGGGGGGAGCAGTGAAGATTGTCTTGATTCCAAAGCCAGGGAGAATTGATCATACCAAGGCAAAGTATATGAGACCAATCAATCTGTCCTCCTTCATTCTTAAAACATTGGAAAAACTGGCTAATGAACATGTTGGGGAGAGGAGGCTAACTAGGGCTCATCTACATTCAAACCAACATGCATATCAACCAGGTAAATTGTGTGAGACAGGTCTCCACTAAGTCGTTGGGAAGGTGGAGAAAGCGCTTCATTTTCAGGAAAGAGCCCTCTGCATCTTCCTGGAGGTTGGGGGGGGCTTTTAGTAACACAATCTTCAATTCCATGCTTAGGGCAGCAGAGGTGCATGACCTATGGACCACTATATGTAGGTGGACTAGGGCCATGCTTTGTGGAAGGAAGGTAGAGGTCACCATGATGAATGAAAAGATGGTGATTAACACTGCTAGAGGTTGTCTACAAGGAGGGGTTTTGACCCCCTTATTGTGGAATCTAGAGGTGAATGAACTCTAACTAAATTCCGGACAATGCTTTTGCCAAGGATATGCAGATGATTAGATTAGATTAGATTAGTACTTGTTCCATAGATCAATTTCACCAGTTAATGCTTGTCTGTTGGGTGTGATAGCTATACTTGTATCATCGGCAAAAAGTACCATCTTTGCATCTTTGTGAATATAGAATGGCAAGTCATTAATATATATTAAGAACAGCAGAGGACCCAAGACCGAACCTTGCGGCACCCCATTCTTGATTGTTCCCCAGTTCGAGAAATCACCGGGTTTTTGCATATTATGTAAACTGCTTATTTCAACTTTCTGCACTCTTCCAGTTAAGTATGATTTAAACCATTTGAGCACTGTCCCATTCATACTACAGAACTTGAGCTTATCTAGAAGTATTCCATGATTTACACAATCAAAAGCCTTTGATAGGTCACAAAAAATCCCAACGTGTGACTTCTAGTTACTTAGAGGATTTAATTTCATTAGTGAAAGTATATATAGCATTTTCTGTTGAAAAACCCTTCTGGAAACCAAACTGACATTTTGTTAAAACTTTATTTTTACAAAGGTGTGAAGCTACTCTGCAATACATTACTTTTTGAAGAATTTTGGATAAGGCAGTCAGAAGAGAAATTGGGCAGTAGTTGTTGACATCAGACGTATCCCCTTTTTTATGCAGTGGTTTAACAATGGCGTACTTCAGTCTACATGGGAAAATACCCTGCTTCAGAGAGCTATTATATATGTGGCTAAGAATCCCACTTATTTCTTGGGAACAAGCTTTTATTATCCTGCTGCAAATGCCATCAATTTCATGTGAGCTTTTATTCTTGAGAGAGTTTATTATCTTCCTAATTTCAGAAGGAGAGGTGGGTGGAATTTCAATTGTATCAAATGATGTGGGTAAGGCCTCTTCCATTAACTGACTTGGTTCTTCTAATGAACATTTAGATTTTATTTTCTCTACAACATTTAAAAAATGATTATTCAAAATGTTTTCGACCTCCGGCTTGTTGTTTATCAAATTTCCATTCGCTTTGATGGTGATGCCGTCATCCTGTACTCTTGGTTGCCCAGTCTCCCTTGTAACAATATTCCAAATTGTTTTGGTTTTACTACCAGAGGTATTAATCTCAGACATGATGCACATGCTTCTGGACTTTTTAATGTAGCACAGTAGTTTTTATAATATTTGGCTGTTTCTGGGTCATTACTCTTTCTTGTTGTTAGATACAGTTCCCTTTTGTGGTTACAAGATATTTTTATTCCTTTAGTAAGCCAAGGTTTTTTGCATGGTTTCTTATAATTAGATTTAACTACTTTCTTGGGGAAACAGTTTTCAAATTCTCTTACAAGTGTGTCGTGAAATAAGCTATATTTTAAATTAGCACTGGGTTGCTTGTACACCTCATCCCAGTCTAACTGCTGAAGATTTTCTCTGAAATTTCTAATTGTTGAGTCATTAACTGAATGCACAACTTTGGAGGGTAGTTTTGAATTACTGAATGGAGGTATGTCATATACTGTAACTAGCTGAGCATCATGATCAGAAAGGCCATTCTCAAAAGGACAAGAATTTATGTTTTTAAACCTATTTTGGTCTATAAAAGTGTTGTCTATCAATGTGCTGCTGTCCTTTACTACCCGAGTAGGAAAATTAATGACAGGTGTCAAATTGAAAGAACCAAGCAAGACTTCCAGGTCATTCTTCCTATTACACTCTTTCAACGAATCAACATTGAAGTCCCCACAAATAATAATTTGCTTTCCCCTATCTGACAGATAGCACAGAAAGGCATCCAAGTTTTCCAGGAATAAATGAAAGTTTCCTGAAGGGGACCTATGTACTGTTACAATTATAAAAGAGCCCTCCTTCAGTTTAAGATGACAGGCACATGCTTCTATATGTTGCTCTAGACAAAACTTTTTTGTATCTAAGCTTTCTGCACACTGACAACTTTTGACATTTATGGCAACTCCTCCTCTCACCTTATTCTCTCTACTCATATGTGCAGCTAGTTTATAACCACTGATATGCTAAATTACTACCTCTCTTCAAAAAAGGTGTTGCACGAAAAATTGAAAATTATAGGCCAATCTCTCTACTCTCATGCTTTGCAAAAATATTAGAAACTATTAGAAAGATAGGCTAATGAATTATTTAAATAAATACAACTTACTGTCTGTTGACCAGTTTGGATTTCTATCAGGGGAAAGCACAGAATCAGCAACAGTACACCTCACAAAACACATTCTAGAAGCATTAGATAAAGGGAACTACACAACAGGCATATTTCTTGATCTAACTAAAGCGTTTGATACAGTAGACCACAACATATTGTTAAATAAGTTAGATGAACTGGGAATAATGGGACTTGTCAAAAAGTGGTTCCACCCATATCTAAAAAATAGAAGACAGATAACTGAAATCTCTCACATTTCAAGTTGCTCAAACTATATTGTAAAGTATACTTCAGACCCAAATTATGTAAACATAGGTGTCCCATAGGGTAGTGTCCTTGGCCCAATACTATTCCTCATTTACATAAATGACTTCTCACAGAGCAGCAAGCATGGACAAACAATATTGTTTGCAGATGACTCAAATGTTCTAATCAGTGACAAATCATCTGCGCTGAAAGAAAAAGCCGAACAAACACTAAACAGTGTATGTGAGTGGGTATCCAATAATAGACTTTATATATATATATATATATATATATATATATATATATATATATATATATATATATATATTTGTCTTTAAATATGTCTGCTTGTGTCTGTATATGTGTGGATGGATATGTGTGCGTGTGCGAGTGTATACCCGTCCCTTTTTCCCCCTAAGTTAAGTCTTTCCGCTCCCGGGATTGGAATGACTCCTTACCCTCTCCCTTAAAACCCACATCCTTTCATCTTTCCCTCTCCTTCCCTCTTTCCTGATGAGGCAACAGTTTGTTGCGAAAGCTTGAATTTTGTGTGTATGTTTGTGTGTCTATCGACGTGCCAGCGCTTTCGTTTGGTAAGTCACATCATCTTTGTTTTTAGATATATTTTTCCCATGTGGAATGTTTCCCTCTATATATATATATATATATATATATATATATATATATATATATATATATATATATATATCTCACCAACAACCTGAAAACAGCTTTTGCATCCCGCAACTACCCTCCCGACCTGGTACAGAAGCAAATAACCAGAGCCACTTCCTCGTCCCCTCAAACCCAGAATCCCCCACAGAAGAACCACAAAAGTGCCCCACTTGTGACAGGATACTTTCCGGGACTGGACCAGACTCTGAATGTGGCTCTCCAGCAGGGATACGACTTCCTCAAATCCTGCCCTGAAATGAGATCCATCCTTCATGAAATCCTCCCCACTCCGCCAAGAGTGTCTTTCCGCCATCCACCTAACCTTCGTAACCTGTTAGTTCATCCCTATGAAATCCCCAAACCACCTTCCCTACCCTCTGGCTCCTATCCTTGTAACCGCCCCCGATGCAAAACCTGTCCCATGCACCCTCCCACCACCACCTACTCCAGTCCTGTAACCCGGAAGGTGTACACGATCAAAGGCAGAGCCACGTGTGAAAGCACCCACGTGATTTACCAACTGACCTGCCTACACTGTGATGCATTCTATGTGGGAATGACCAGCAACAAACTGTCCATTCGCATGAATGGACACAGGCAGACAGTGTTTGTTGGTAATGAGGATCACCCTGTGGCTAAACATGCCTTGGTGCACAGCCAGCACATCTTGGCACAGTGTTACACCATCCGGGTTATCTGGATACTTCCCACCAACACCAACCTATCCGAACTCCGGAGATGGGAACTTGCCCTTCAGTATATCCTCTCTTCTCGTCATCCGCCAGGCCTCAATCTCCGCTAATTTCAAGTTGCCGCCACTCATACCTCATCTGTCTTTCAACAACTTCTTTGCCTCTACACTTCTGCCTCGACTGACATCTCTGCCCAAACTCTTTGTCTTTAAATATGACTGCTTGTGTCTGTATGTGTGGATGGATATGTGCGTGTGTGCGAGTGTATACCTGTCCTTTTTTCCCCCTAAGGTAAGTCTTTCCGCTCCCGGGATTGGAATGACTCCTTACCCTCTCCCTTAAAACCCACTTCCTTTCGTCTTCCCCTCTCCTTCCCTCTTTCCTGATGAGGCAAGAAGTGTGTTGCGAAAGCTTGAATTTTGTGTGTATGTTTGTGTTTGTTTGTGTGTCTATCGACCTGCCAGCGCTTTCGTTCGGTAAGTCACCTCATCTTTGATTTTTTTATATATATATATATATATATATATATATATATATATATATATATATATATATATATATATATATATATATATATATATATATCTAAAAAGAAAGATGATGAAACTTACCAAACAAAAGCGCTGGCAGGTCGATAGACACACAAACAAACACAAACATACACACAAAATTCTAGCTTTCGCAACCAATGGTTGCCTCGTCAGGAAAGAGGGAAGGAGAAGGAAAGACAAAAGGATATGGGTTTTAAGGGAGAGGGTAAGGAGTCATTCCAATCCCGGGAGCGGAAAGACTTACCTTAGGGGGAAAAAAGGACAGGTATACACTCGCACACACACACATATCCATCCACACATACACAGACACAAGCAGACATTTGTCTGGTCTGCTTGTGTCTGTGTATGTGTGGATGGATATGTGTGTGTGTGCGAGTGTATACCTGTCCTTTTTTCCCCCTAAGGTAAGTCTTTCCGCTCCCGGGATTGGAATGACTCCTTACCCTCTCCCTTAAAACCCATATCCTTTTGTCTTTCCTTCTCCTTCCCTCTTTCCTGACGAGGCAACCATTGGTTGCGAAAGCTAGAATTTTGTGTGTATGTTTGTGTTTGTTTGTGTGTCTATCGACCTGCCAGCGCTTTTGTTTGGTAAGTTTCATCATCTTTCTTTTTAGATATATTTTTCCCACGTGGAATGTTTCCCTCTATTATATATATATATATATATATATATATATATATATATATATATATATATATATGCTGTTAACTTCTATGTCTGCAAAAAACCACACTATAACAACTATAAGTTAAATGATGAAACTATAGAATGTGTAGACTACACAAAATTTCTTGGTATGCATGTTGACAGTCAGTTAAAGTGGGAAGAACATACACTCCTGGAAATGGAAAAAAGAACACATTGACACCGGTGTGTCAGACCCACCATACTTGCTCCGGACACTGCGAGAAGGCTGTACAAGCAATGATCACACGCACAGCACAGCGGACACACCAGGAACCGCGGTGTTGGCCGTCGAATGGCGCTAGCTGCGCAGCATTTGTGCACCGCCGCCGTCAGTGTCAGCTAGTTTGCCATGGCATACGGAGCTCCATCGCAGTCTTTAACACTGGTAGCATGCCGCGACAGCGTGGACGTGAACCGTATGTGCAGTTGACGGACTTTGAGCGAGGGCGTATAGTGGGCATGCGGGAGGCCGGGTGGACGTACCGCCGAATTGCTCAACACGTGGGGCGTGAGGTCTCCACAGTACATCGATGTTGTCGCCAGTGGTCGGCGGAAGGTGCACGTGCCCGTCGACCTGGGACCGGACCGCAGCGACGCACGGATGCACGCCAAGACCGTAGGATCCTACGCAGTGCCGTAGGGGACCGCACCGCCACTTCCCAGCAAATTAGGGACACTGTTGCTCCTGGGGTATCGGCGAGGACCATTCGCAACTGTCTCCATGAAGCTGGGCTACGGTCCCACACACCGTTAGGCCGTCTTCCGCTCACGCCCCAACATCGTGCAGCCCGCCTCCAGTGGTGTCGCGACAGGCGCGAATGGAGGGACGAATGGAGACGTGTCGTCTTCAGCGATGAGAGTCGCTTCTGCCTTGGTGCCAATGATGGTCGTATGCGTGTTTGGCGCCGTGCAGGTGAGCGCCACAATCAGGACTGCATACGACCGAGGCACACAGGGCCAACACCCGGCATCATGGTGTGGGGAGCGATCTCCTACACTGGCCGTACACCACTGGTGATCGTCGAGGGGACACTGAATAGTGCACGGTACATCCAAACCGTCATCGAACCCATCGTTCTACCATTCCTAGACCGGCAAGGGAACTTGCTGTTCCAACAGGACAATGCACGTCTGCGTGTATCCCGTGCCACCCAACGTGCTCTAGAAGGTGTAAGTCAACTACCCTGGCCAGCAAGATCTCCGGATCTGTCCCCCATTGAGCATGTTTGGGACTGGATGAAGCGTCGTCTCACACGGTCTGCACGTCCAGCACGAACGCTGGTCCAACTGAGGCGCCAGGTGGAAATGGCATGGCAAGCCGTTCCACAGGACTACATCCAGCATCTCTACGATCGTCTCCATGGGAGAATAGCAGCCTGCATTGCTGCGAAAGGTGGATATACACTGTACTAGTGCCGACATTGTGCATGCTCTGTTGCCTGTGTCTATGTGCCTGTGGTTCTGTCAGTGTGATCATGTGATGTATCTGACCCCAGGAATGTGTCAATAAAGTTTCCCCTTCCTGGGACAATGAATTCACGGTGTTCTTATTTCAATTTCCAGGAGTGTATTAAAATACTTACTAACAGAATCGCTACAGCATGCTATGCTCTTAGAATTCTGGCTGCAGTGTGTGATACTACATGTGTCAGATCTGTATATTTTTCTTATATCCACTCTGTTATTACCTATGGAATAATATTTTGGGGAGTCAACAGTAAAAATATTCAAATAGTTTTCAAATTACAGAAAAGAGCAATTCGTATAATAACCAGGAGTGGCAGCATGGCTCGCTACCTTGAACATTTCCAAAAGCTGGAAATTCTAACTGCCCCCGTGAATACATTTTCAAAGTATTATGTATGTATAAAAATATTGACTGCAATGTTAAAAATTCTTTAGTACACAGCTATGAAACTAGAAACCAATACACTCTGCATCTAGAGAGAAAAAATAAAGTTAAAACTCAGCAGAGCTTGTTGTACAATGCTGTTAAATTATATAATCAATTACCCCAAAATATAAAAGATATTGACACAATTGGACAGTTCAAAGCATAACTAAAAAAATTTTTCCTACATAAAAGTTATTACACAGTAACAGACTATCTGAATTAAAACATGTAGCGTAATTAAAGTAGCCTGCATTGTAATAGATGAGGAAATAATTATAATATGGAATCCAGATTGTACAGTACTACAAGAAAATTACATAAGGATATAAAACTAATGTAAGATACTTCAAAAATGTGTGTAAATATTAATTTTATGTGTGTAAATTGTAGGTATATTGTATATGATTTTGCTGACGAAATCCACACAATATAAATTGTTACATGGATTAATAAAGAAATCAATCAATCAAACCTTTTCCATGTCAGACACAATGTGATGCTCCGACAGGTATAGTATACCTATTACATTATAAGATTCAATGTAATCTAAACAAACCAGGAGCTCATCTACTTTATTCTTCAATCCCGGGATATTTTGGTGAAAAATGGTAACATTATTTTTTACTTTACTTTTGTGAGAATCTACTTTCCTCTTTAATGCACCAGTATTTTGGTTAAATATGGTAACATTATTATTTACTTTCCTGTTGTGAGAATTTTGTGAGTTTTGGACCTCTTTAGCACCTGCCTGCCTGAACTTCTCATTGGACACTGATATTAGTCTAAAAAAGAGGTACATCCATGAGTACTAGTGTCGCCCCTTAAGGATTTAGCTAAAAACCCAGCCAGTTTACCCTTCCATTTCCTATTGAGGTGTAGGCCATGCCTTGTGAAATCCCCCCTGTCAATAGCCTCGACAGGAACCAATCCATTGTCTGACGGAGTGGCCGCCCTACGCAACTGATCCAACTCCATATTTACCCTCCTGACAGAGCGGTTCAACTAGTCATGCCGCATGAAAGCAGGCACCAGCCCAACATCGGTATAGGTCATTGCCGAGGCTATTTTCACCAGGTCACACTCAATACTGTAGCCCTGATCCCTATCAATACTGTTTCACACTCCACCCACTATCATCATTGATCCTGCTTTGTGAAACCCTTGCACATGGAACCAATATCCTCTACCACCTGGCTAAGACATGCATTTGGCTTTAAAAAGTTTGTGACCTGGTACCTGTCACCCAATTTTTCATGCAAAATCTGGCCCATATCTCTTCCATGGCTGCTACCTAGCAACAGAACTTTCCTCTTATTTTCTACTTTTTTTTTTGAAAGAGTTGGTTTCCTAATGAGATTCTGTTGCATCTTAACTACATCTACTTCTACTGGAGCCTCTTTCTTACTTAACTGTGGTAGCGAGGCAAATCTATTGGTTGTGCCAATTGGGAAACTGTCAGACACTGTCCCCTTTCTGTGGCCCCTGTTCCCAGCTACCACTTCCCACCACTGTTTACTCTCCCCCCCCCCCCCCCCCCCCCTTAACCTCTTCAGTTCTTCCCTCGCTCTGTCCAAATCAGCCTGAAGGGCTCTTATTTTCTCCTCCTGTTCAGCTATAAACCTATCTCTTGAGCAAACCCTGAAAAGGAATGGAAGAGTCTCGTTTGCTTCCCTAATTCCCACACAGTTACAATTTCCCCAATGAAACCACCTGTCACAACAGCTGCACAAAACCCCTGAACTAACTTTCCTACTGCAGCTCACACACTTAGTATCCATGGTAGTTTGGAAATTAGTTAAGAGATTTACTAAGTGATAATGACAATATATTAAATATAGATGTAAAAAAACACTAAATATGTTTTGGAAACTAATATGTAAGTAAACTATTAAAAAATGCACTTAAATTTGTGGTATAAAGCTAAATATACATGATCAAAAATTAGGCCTAAACAGCTGAATGTAACCAAAACAAACTTTTTGCGATAAGTGGAAGAATATGTAAATAAAAGAAAAATCTCTAATGGCAAGCTTGAAGAACACACAAATGAACGTATTTAATTAGTTAATCTATACCAAATGCACTTCAGATTGTGGTATAACGCTAAGTATGCACAATCGGAAAGTAAGGCACAACCACGAAATATAAACAAAACGAACTTTTAGTGATTACTAGAACACTACTCAAATAAAAGAAAAACTTTTAATGGTGAGCTTGAAGACTACACTAAAGAACGTATTTAATTAGTTAAAAGTGTTCAACTACAATTTATTACGAGCTAAATTACTTATCTTTCACGAGATCTCTGTCTCCATACGTGCGGCCTTGTTTAGTAATACTTGGCTTATTTACTGTTACAGTCAGGAATGTGGCACAAGGTCCACTGGATATTGTGCAAGATTGGTGCAGAAAACAGGACATAAGGGCTAATCCTAAGAAGACTGTTGTGGTACCATTCACAAAGAAGCATATCCAACACTCAAGTTGGAATCTAAAGCTTTTCAATGAAACTCTACCTGTGAAGTGGATAGTGAAATATCTAGGGGTAACCTTAGATTGAGAAACTAACATGAAACCCTCACATTAAGAGCATTTGCTCCAACATGAAAGGTACTCTAATGAGTACCAGAAGAGCTTATGGCAAAAACTGGGGCCTAAGTCCCAGAGGCATGCACTGGATATACACCACAGCAGTTAGACCTAGGATCTCCTGTGGGGCTGCAGTGTGGTGGAAGAAGGTAGAACAGCAGAATGCAGCTAAGGAGCTTGCCAAGGTGCAGAGAGTGGCCTGCTTAGCCATGACAGGCAGAATTAGCAACACACCAACTGCTGGGATGGAAACCATGCTGGACATGCCTCTATTACATCTTTGGGTTAAGATGGAGGCAGCAGCTGGTGCATATAGACTCAAAACAGCTAAAAACTGGATCTCATTGGGATATCCAGAATCACACACTAAAATAGTGAGTGAGATAAATATAGGAATGGTTGGGGAAACGCTGGCCGACTATATAATAACTCCCAACTGGTTCAACGACCCTTACAATATAATAATTGGAAGCAGGGAGCAGTGGGAAAAAACAGTTCGACACTGACGGGGAACATTGGTTTACTGATGGATATCAGACCAAGGTGCTGCGCCGGGGTGTGCGGGGTTCAGCCATGACTGGATGGCATCATCTCTCTAGGAAAACTGGCCTTGGTTTTCCAAGCCAAAATCACTGCAATCAGGGCGTATGTGGAGGAGAACGTGCGTAGGTGCCACAAGGACCATAGCATCTACATCTATTCAGACAGCCAGGCAGCCCTGAAATCATTGACAGCTCCTGCAACAAGACCTAAGATTATTGCAGAATGTCACAGGGTTCTGGTGGAGCTAGAGGGAAGCAATAGGGTAAACCTAGTGTGCGTCCCTGGCCACTCAGGGATCGGTGGAAATGAACAAGCTGACAGATTGGCCAGGATGGGGGCAAAGCCTCCATTCATTGGACTGGAACCTGTCCTGAAAATCACCAACGCTATGATCAAATAAGAACTATGGAACCGGCTCAGAAGACAGCATGCAGAATACTGGACCAAGGTCTATAAACAAAAACATGGGATGGTAATGATGCCAAAGCCATGTTTTAGAAGAAGCTCTGTAATCCTGGGCTTGAACAGGAAAGAGACTACACTCATGGTTGGACTGATGACCGGGTGGGAATTAACACACCTACATGCAATGGGTATAACGGAAGAAGACCCTAAATGTAAGACCTGTGATGAGAGTGAAGAAACTGCATCACACCTAATCTTCGAATGCACTGCATTGGAGAGCAAGAGACACAGAATTTTCAGGAGAACTAGACCTGAAGAAATTGTATCTAAGAACTGGTAAAGTGACTCCTTGCACTATTTAAGGGCATTGGTTGGCTTTACTAGATATACAGGGAGCGATACTGCACAATAAACTCGGTTTCGCTGCGGGCAGTGGTGGGTTAGGCCAAAGCTGTTTTAGCTTCCCTGCTAAAATCAAATTAAAATGACTACACACCTTCATGTGTGCAATTAAATTTACCGATCTAATAAATGTTCTTTAGCCAGAATTTTTGTTTATGCTCTCACTGCTAAAATTCCATACCATGCTTCATCCAGCTCTGATGTATGGCACATCCTACTGCATTCCGTTTGCACGACAGTGTATTGAGGTCACACTTCACCCCCCATATTCAGATTAATTGTAAAGACACCTTTCAAAGACATCTACAAAAAAATTGTATGTCCACATATACTAGGTCTACAACTTTGCTTTTGCAAGTACTGGGGCAGGTGGTAGGCCATAAGTGTCGTAAATACAGGGTGATTCAAAAAGAATACCACAACTTTAAAAATGTGTATTTAATGAAAGAAACATAATATAACCTTCTGTTATACATCATTACAAAGAGTATTTAAAAAGGTTTTTTTTCACTCAAAAACAAGTTCAGAGATGTTCAATATGGCCCCCTCCAGACACACGAGCAATATCAACCCGATACTCCAACTCGTTCCACACTCTCTGTAGCATATCAGGCGCAACAGTTTGGATAGCTGCTGTTATTTCTCGTTTCAAATCATCAATGGTGGCTGGGAGAGGTGGCCGAAACACCATATACTTAACATACCCCCATAAGAAAAAATCACAGGGGGTAAGATCAGGCCTTCTTGGAGGCCAGTGATGAAGTGCTCTGTCACGGGTTGCGAACAAATGCTTGCTGGATGCGTGCATTTTGAACGAAGTATGGTGTTAAACCTCCTGATAGGTGGTGTATTAAACGTTGGTATAAACACGCTGAACAACTGTCGTCGATTCACTTCTGCCGTACTCAATAACACAAAAAGCTTTCTGTTGAGCGGTCGCCATCTTAGCATCAACTGACGCTGACGCCTAGTCAACATCGCCTCAAGCGAACATATGTACAACTAAATGAAACTTTATAGCTCCCTTAATTCGCCGACAGATAGTGCTTAGCTCTGCCTTTTGTCGTTGCAGAGTTTTAAATTCCTAAAGTTGTGGTATTCTTTTTGAATCACCCTGTATAACACCATAAGTGTTGTAAACATAACGTCATTAAAATATTAGTTGACTTGTCATTGCATCTCAAATATGTCAACTTACAAGCCCAGTTCTCATCATTTGTGGGATATTTTGATTTTTTGCGTTAACATGAAATCTGTGGCTGAGCTTCATAAAATTCTGGGTAAGATCTATGGTGGTGCACATATTAGTGAAATAACATGCAGAGAATGGATTCAAAGCTTCAACAATGGTGATTTTAACACTGAAGACCAGCATAGTGATGGAAGAGAAAAAGTTTTCAAAGTTATCAAACACAATGGAAGCAATCACAGGAAATCGATATTTTTTAAAAAAAAAAAAAAATAAAAAAAAAAAATTTATTCATTTAAGCTGAGCGCTGAAAGACAAACAGTCACAGTACGGCAATGGACATGAAAAGGTGATTTTGCAGCACGACAATGCATAACCCCATGTAGCAAAACCCGTCAAAATATACTTGGAAATGCTGAAATGGGAAGTTCTACCTCACCTGCCATATTCTCCAGGCACTACTCCCTCTCATTACCAACTGTTTCGATCAATGGCACACAGCCTGACTGACCAGCACTTCTGGTCATATGAACAAGTGGAAAATTGGATCAGTTCCAGTTCTTCCGCCACAGGATTTGTATGCTGCCCAAAATATGGCAAAAAGTAGTGGCTAGTGATTGCCAATGCTTTTAATCTTAAATTTTTTGTAACTGTTTCACAATAAAGCCTCAAACTATGAGAAAAATCATGGAAGCAAAGTTGCAGACCTGATAATATGGTTAAACATTACAACACAATGGCCAATCCTGAAGATTTGTGTACAAGTGAAATTTTAATTCTCAAAAGAAAAGGCGTTCTGGTGAACATCCTGCAGGAATAACAGAAGGTTACAAATAAAGCTTTCGGCCTGAAAGGCCTTTGTCAAAAATATATCATGAAAAACACACACACACACACACACACACACACACACACACACACACATAAACCCAACAAAGGCATCTGAGTCATATGTGTGTGAGTTGCATTTGTGTGTGTGTGTGTGTGTGTGTGTGTGTGTGTGTGTGTGTGTGTTTCGTGATATATTTTTGACGAAGGCCTTTCGGGCCGAAAGCTTTATTTGCAAGTCTTTTTGTTGTGCCTATCTGTGACTCAGCATCTCCGATATATGGTGAGCGGCAACTTTCCTTTTCATAATATTGTTACATTCAATCCTGGATTTTCCATTGTTTAATTAGCAAAATCGGTACACTATGTGTAATTTAGGAACTGAATTTTTCCTTCAAAACCGAATTTTTCGAAGCACCGTACTTCACAAAACATTTGTCAAAATGTAGTCCTACTTTGCACTTCCAATAATAAAATTTAACCATTCAACACAAGGTACATGACAATGTTGAGTATGTGGTTTTTCAGGTCATTCACTCCATCATAATGGACCTTGTAAGATACAAGCTACAGTTTCCTTGGGGTTGCAGCATTTGGTATTCCTATCTTTGGAGCTGTCAATAATACCAGTTTTATTCTTAGGATTAAATCTAAATAGGAAATATCTGGTGAATTATTCCAGCAAAATAACCACATGTTAACTGTTGCACTATTTAGATAGAATCTGATGTAGTGCCACCACCACTGTTTGACTTATTTAATTGTTCAAGTGACGTAAGGAAACACTTATAGCAGGTGATATAATGTGAGGTCCAGTCATAATTCATGAATGAATACAGTGATCCTGAGGTCTGATAATACTGTATCGAGCACCACAAATTTAAACACAACTTCACTGTTTTTTAGTCTGATTCTTTTAAAATCAAGTTAACATTTGCTGAGTTAACATTTTCACTCACATGAAAATAACTAGTCCATTTGATCATGAATGATTCATGCTCTTATCACCAAGGTTGACGGTTTTACATGTTCACATCACAATGACTGACTGATGACTGATATCAGACTAGTACTAAACTAGGACTGACAGTTTTCCACCTCCTCATGCATTATGCACTTTTGTGATAGCTCAGCCATCTCTGCCAATATTTATCATAATGATCTAATGAATATTTGTTGTCTTCATCAAGTTAATTTTTAATAGTTGAAATTACAATTACGAAGCTTCAGTAAGGATAAATACTTCAGCGCTGTTATATTGGTATATAAGCTGAACATTAAAAATTATTAATGGAAATTACACATCTTGGTTCTAACAGTGATAAGGGAATTAAATTGATCTGCTGTCATTCAAGCACCAAGTATCCTGCTATCAGTGCTTGCCCACACGCAAGTGTCATGACCACCTTCCATTTGTGCAGTGGATAAGCTGTCTTTCTACCAGCTTGCACAGCTACAACTATGAATACAATTTGATATGACAATAAACTATGATCCACAATGTGGCATAAAGGACCCAAGTAACAAAGAAAAATTAAGCTTCCTGATGGAACAAAATTTATGCAAAGCTTGTCAGTGACTGGAGTGCCTAACATATTGTCTTCAGGTTTACTACCTTTTTCTGTATAGGGTGAGAACTTTAACTGTCCTGACTTCCGCTTTTTGAGATAGGCTTCATGTTAACAATTTCATGAAATCTATTCCTTCATCTCCATCATGGTTAATACCAGACCATCCACTGTCTTGTATGTTTGTTGGAGGAACAAGAACCACTTTAAGTTCATCAGAGCATAAATTTCTTGGCATAAACAGCATTGCACTTCTTCCCACAATACGATATTTCATACACTAAGTTTTTTCTCCATTATGAAAAAGTAAATGGAATATCAGTCTAAATTGTTGTTAATGCCTTTTAATTCACTTTAAATTACAAGTAAAACTGTCACTTATTTACCTTAAACTTAAGAGCAGTTAATTATTTCATTACTTACATTAATGGCAGCATGCTAGCAATATGCAGGTCTCACTACAATTAACTGTTTCTCACTTAGAAAAGCAACATCAACCAAACTCATTGTTAACTCACTATAAGAGACTCAAGAACACTCGGAACAGGCAGCTTAGGAAATCTAAAAAACTGTTTTCATTGTGCACAGTGTTTCAAAACTCGATGGTAAAACTTCAGGAATGGGTTCCTTATACAACAAAAAGAAAAAAAAAAGTTTACTAAATATGGGCTCCAAAATGCATACCTTAAGAGCTATGAGCACCTGTTCATCTTTGTTAATGTAAAACATATCTCTTCTACTGCAACGTCTTTGCTTTCTGTGCTTTGGTACGAGGAAGTATGAATCCAAACAAGAAACAAATGTCCAATAAACATGCACTCTACAATGCATACCTTAGGAGCTATGGGCACTTGTTCATCTTTGTGCGTCTCTTCTACTGCAAGGTCTTTGCTTTCTGTGTTTTGGGCAGAGGAAATATGGATCCAAGCAGGAAACAAATGTCCAATAAAAATCACTCTAAAATGCTTACCTTAGGGGCTATGAGCACTTGTTCAATAGAAGACATGTGTTTCTGGACACTTTTTCTTGTTTTGGTCCATGTTACCTCCTCCCATAATATGAAAGCAAAGAGCTGGGAGCAGAAGAGTTTTGTTTCACAGTATCGAAGATGAAGAGGTGTTCATAGCTCTTAACATATGCATATTAAAGCCCATGTTTACTAGACTTTTTCCTTCATGGTGTATGAGGAATTAATACCTAAAGTTTTGTCGTTCAACTTTTGAAACATCCTGTGTACAGGTTGAATCTTATATTCATTCAACAAATGATGTGTCATTCGATAGGCAATACTGATTAACAAGTTAAATGTCATATGTTTTATCATCTGTACAACTGACATAATGTCTTCTGTGCAAAAAAATAATGTGCTGCCCAATTATTGAGCATGTGACATCATTCATTAACATTATTGTGGATTTTTTTAAACTAAATGGTTCCAAGATTTTTCTTCTTTTGGTCCAGTCATTCGATCTCATAATCAGGACAACACACTTCAAAAAACTAACTAGAAAGCAAAAAACTCGGACCTCACAAAACTCCAACTTAGGAGAGTTTCAGATTGATCAGGTCGCCATCTCCAGATATAGTTATCAATAAATCAAGAACTTTAGAGTCAAAGAGGAATTGAAGATGATTCAGATAACTATCCAATTGAGATCCACATGAGAATTATTCCAAAACATAACAGCAAGAAAAAATTAGTATGACTATGACAGTCAATAGCAAATCTTTGAAGGAAAAGGAATGTGATTGTCAGCAGTTGCCAAAGGGAATGACTATGATGCCAACAACTTTACAGAAAAAATTAAATTTAGTGCATCTGCTCCAAAGAAAAATCAAAGAAAGTTAAAAAAAAAGGAGAGGGAGAGAGTTTGGAACAACTGGAAAATACCCAATAGTTGGACAATCTATGTTTCAGAGGAAGTAAAGAGATAAAATTGAAAGAGCACAAAAGAGGCACTTTGAGAAGGAGCAACTTGAACTGTAGAAGAACACTTTAAAAAATATAGGACATGAGACTATTATAAAATATTCAAGAACTGTATGTCTGGATACGTTCTGCAATCACTATGCTTCAGGGAAAAAATGCAAAACTTGCACAGAACAGTGAAGGAAACTATAAGCTACTGGCAGCTTATTTTAAAAAGCTACTGAATCATGAAAAACTGACCAAACAATTCGACTTCATTGATAACATTCCAAATGAAAAAACAAAAACATCAAGTATGATTACAAGTCAAATTAAAGAATTAACACACAGCAGAGCTCCACGTGAAGAGAGCCTTACAGCAGAAATTCTAAAAGCTAGTGGAGATTTAGGTGTTACTATATAAAAGAAAACAATGGAAAACCCAGGATGAAATGTGACAATAATATGAAAAGAATAGTTGCTACTCACCACATAGCAGAGATGCTGAATCGCAGACAGGCACAACAAAAAGACTGTCAGAAAATAAGCTTTCAGTCAACAAGGCCTTTGTCAGACCCTCCCCCCCCCCCCCACACACACATACAAATGCACACTCACACAAATGCAACTTTAACACACGAGTACTATGAGCAGCAGCAGCATATGATGGGAGAGGCAACTGGGTGGGGGTAAGGAGGAGGCTGGGGCGGGAAGGGGGAGGGATACCAGTGTAGGGGTGAGGTGCAGTAAAGTGCTGCTGGGAGCATGCAGAGATCAGGTGGAGAGAGGGCAGGGCAGCTAGGTGCAGTTGGGAGGTTAGACAGAGCGTCTGGGACAGGGGAGGGGGGGGGGGGGGGTAGTGTAAAAACAGAGAAGTAAAAATAATGGGTGCGAAGGCTGTGTAGTGCTGGAATGGGAACAGGAAGGGGCTAGACCGGTGAGGACTACAAGTAACGAAGGTTGATACTCAGATTCACTGAAGACATCATGGTCTGGATTGAAGGTGAGGACACCCTATCCACATTCCTCCAGAAACTTAACACCCTCTGCCCCCATTTGATTCATATGATCATGCTCAACCCCACAACCCACCTTCCCACATGTCCTACACCTCAAGGATGGCTACTTCAGTACCTACATCCATAGCAAACCTACCAACCCCAGCAATACCTACACTTCGACAGCTGCCACCCATTCCATGCAATCTATAAGCTAAGCTGCAACCACTGCGCTGCATTCTATGTGGGCATGACAACCAACAAGCCATCTGTCCGCATGAATAGCCACGGACCACAAGCTGCCCAACACTAAGTTCTTCCTTTCAGTGACTTCACGGCCTGTGCCAAAAGTATCCTTCCCACCAATGCCAGCTTTTCTGAATTATACATCCACTTCTATATCTACATTTATACTCCGCAAGCCACCCAACGGTGTGTGGCGGAGGGCACTTTACGTGCCACTGTCATTACCTCCCTTTCCTGTTCCAGTCGCATATGGTTCGCGGGAAGAACGACTGCCAGAAAGCCTCCGTCCGCGCTCGAATCTCTCTAATTTTACATTCGTGATCTCGTCGGGAGGTGTAAGTAGGGGGAAGCAATATATTCGATACCTCATCCAGAAACGCACCCTCTCGAAACCTGGACAGCAAGCTACACCGCGATGCAGAGCACCTTTCTTGCAGAGTCTGCCACTTGAGTTTGCTAAACATCTCCGTAACGCCATCACGCTTACCAAATAACCCTGTGACGAAACGCGCAGCTCTTCTTTGGATCTTCTCTATCTCCTCCGTCAACCCGATCTCGTACGGATCCCATACTGATGAGCAATACTCAAGTATAGGTCGAACGAGTGTTTTGTAAGCCACCTCCTTTGTTGATGGACTACATTTTCTATGGACTCTCCCAATGAATCTCAACCTGGTACCCGCCTTACCAACAATTTTATATGATCATTCCACTTCAAATCGTTCCGCACGCATACTCCCAGATATTTTACAGAAGTAACTGCTACCAGTGTTCATTCCACTATCATATAATCATACAATAAAGGATCCTTCTTTCTATGTATTCACAATACATTACATTTGTCTATGTTAAGGGTCAGTTGCCACTCCCTGCACCAAGTGCCTATCCGCTGCAGATCTTCCTGCATTTCACTACAATTTTCTAATGCTCCAATTTCTCTGTATACTACAGCATCATCCGCAAAAAGCCACATGGAACTTCCAACCCTATCTACTAGGTCATTTATATATATTGTGAAAAGCAATGGTCCCATAACACTCCCCTGCGGCACACCAGAGGTTACTTTAACACGTGTAGACGTCTCTCCCTTGAGAACAACATGCTGTGTTCTGTTTGCTAAAAACTCTTCAATCCAGCCACACAGCTGGTCTGATATTCCGTAGGCTCTTACTTTGTTTATCAGGCGACAGTGCGGAACTGTATCGAACGCCTTCCAGAAGTCAAGGAAAATAGCATCTACCTCGGAGCCTGTATCTAATATTTTCTGGGACTCATGAACAAATAAAGTGAGTTGGGTCTCACAAGATTGCTGTTTCCGGAATCCAGGTTGATTCCTACAGAGTAGATTCTGAGTTTCCATAAACGACATGATACGCAAGCAAAAAACATGTTCTAAAATTCTACAACAGATCGACGTCAGAGATATAGGTCTATAGTTTTGCGCATCTGCTCGACGACCCTTCTAGATGACTGGGACTACCTGTGCCCTTTCCAATCATTTGGAACCTTCCGTTCCTCTAGAGTCTTGCGGTACATGGCTGTTAGAAGGGGGCAAGTTCTTTCGCATACTCTGTGTAGAATCAAACTGGTATCCCATCAGGTCCAGTGGACTTTCCTCTGTTGAGTGATTCCAGTTGCTTTTCTATTCCTTGGACACTTATTTCGATGTCAGCCATTTTTTCGTTTGTGCGAGGATTTAGAGAAGGAACTGCAGTGCGGTCTTCCTCTGTGAAACAGCTTTGGAGAAAGGTGTTTAGTATTTCAGCTTTATGCGTATCATCCTCTGTTCCAACGCAATCATCATCCCGGAGTGTCTGGATATGCTGTTTCGAGCCACTTGCTGATTTAACGTAAGACCAGAACTTCCTAGGATTTTCTGTCAAGTCAGTACATAGAATTTTACTTTCGAATTCACTGAACGCTTCACGCATAGCCTTCCTTACGCTAACTTTGACATCGTTTAGCTTCTGTTTGTCTGAGAGGTTCTGGCTGCATTTAAACTTGCAGTGAAGCTCTCTTTGCTTTCACAGTAGTTCCCTAACTTTGTTGTTGAACCACGGTGGGTTTTTCCCGTCCCTCCACAGTTTTACTCGGCATGTACCTGTCTAAAACGCATTTTACGATTGCCTTGAACTTTTTCCATAAACACTCAACATTGTCAGTGTCGGGACAGAAATTTTCGTTTTGATCTGTTAGGTAGTCTGAAATCTGCCTTCTATTACTCTTGCTAAACAGATAAACCTTCCTCCCTTCTTTTATATTCCTATTTACTTCCATATTCATGGATGCTGCAATGGCCTTATGATCACTGATTCCCTGTTCTGCAGTTACAGAGTCGAAAAGTTCGGGTCTGTTTGTTATCAGTAGGTCCAAGAAGTTATCTCCACAAGTCGGTTCTCTGTTTAATTGCTCGAGGTAATTTTCGGATAGTGCACTCAGTATAATGTCACTCAATGCTCTGTCCCTACCACCCGTCCTAAAATTACGTCCGAATTGCGCAGACGGGAACCTTCCCTGCAATATATCCTACATTCCTGTAACCCTCCTAGTCTCAACCTTCATTAGTCATTGTCCTTAGCCATCTAGCCCCTTTCCTGTTTCCATTCCAGCACTGCATACCCCTCTATTCCAACAACACATCCCATCTTTTTACTTCTCTCCTTTTCTGCTACACCGACCTGTCTCCCCCACCCACTGTCTAACCTCCCGACTGCACCTAGATGCCCTACCCTCTCTCCAGCTTCTGCCAATCCTTAGCCCTCACTAACATAGGCCTGCAAAACCATATAAATCAAGCTCAAACCTCCATGCAATATCTTCTCTCCATCCATAAAATTTCCCTGCTATGCAATCCCAAATGCCTGGCTCCCATAAAACACACTGATACTCTTGCCCTCCAGAGCAGCACCACTTCAAAAAACTCTCCAACCTGCTCACTTCCTATTTTCGCCTTGGGCTACCACTGTCCATCACCTCTACAACAACTGCTAAACCAACCCCATGTCCCCTCATAGCTGACAAACCCCATCTTGCAGACCTACTACATTTACCCCAACCTCCAAAACTCCCTCCCACCACCACACAGAATCCAGAACCTAAGCAAACCCGAAACACAGTCTTGAACCTATCCGCCACAGAAATATCAGTCCTTTCCATAGGCCTAACCTTCTGCCCCACTCCCAAATTCAATCATGCAGAACTCGTTAAAGACCTTCTCTCCTTCTTCTGGTCCCTACAGTGAAAACACTTTTTCACCACCAACCCTACCAATCAGATTCAACCAAAGACCAATGTTGAACCCTACCTAACTCAGTTCACTCTTCCATCCACCTGTGATCCACCTCCACTGCCCCTAAACCAATCCCTGTAAACTTTTCAGAATTTCTTAACCTCAAACCTTGCCTCATCATCATTCCCCAAATCCCTCGACATGCAAACTAAACTTGTATCTGCAGAAAGAACTGCAGACCACCATATAAAAACTGATCCCAAACTTATAATTCTACCTGCAGACAAAGCCTCCACCATTGTTGTTTTGAACCGCAAGGATTACCTAGCAGGACTTCGCCAGCTGTCAGTTACATCCACCTACGAACCTTGCCACAGTGACCCCATTCCATATAAAAACTGATCCCAAAATTATAATTCTACCTGCAGACAAAGGCTCCACCATTGTTGTTTTGAACCGCAAGGATTACCTAGCAGGACTTCGCCAGCTGTCAGTTACATCCACCTACGAACCTTGCCACAGTGACCCCATTCCAGAAATCCAGCAGGATCTCCAGTCACTCCTCAATTGCTTAGGCCCACCTCAGAACCCCTCCCCGGAGTCCATCTCTCTGCTCACCCCTACCACTCCCCCATACTCTTACCTTCCACATGCTTCCTAAAGTCCATAAACCCAACCACCCAGGATGCCTTATTGTGGCTGGTTACTATGCCCCCACTGAGATAATCTATGCTCTTATAGACAAATACCTTCAGCCTATTACCCACTACCTACCTTACTAAATAAAAGATATCAACCATATCCACCACCAACTGTCCACAGATCCTCCTCTTTTATCACACAGTGGCCTGCTCATCACCACTGATGCCACCTTCCTTACATCCTGAATGCCCATGCACTATTGAACACTACCTTTCCCAACACTCGACAGGTTCCAGACCAACAAAGTCCTTCCTAGTCACCATGAACCATATCCTCGCCCACAATTACTTCTCCTTTGAAGGCATTACCTTCAAACAAATCCAGGGTATGGCTATGGGCACCTGCACAGTTCCAAACTACGCCAATCTATTCATGGGGCATCTAGAGGAATCCTTCCTACTAAACAGCCAAAATTCTAAACCCCTCATCTGGTTCAGATTCACTGATGATGTCATCATGATCTGGACTGACATTGAAACACCCTACCCATACTCCTCCAAAACCGTAACACCTTCTGCGCCATTTGCTTCACATGGTCCTACTCAACCCAACAAACCATCTTCCTAGATGCTGACCTCCACCTCAAGAATGGCTACACCAGTACCTCTGTCCATATCAAACCTACCAACCACCAGCAATAAGAGTACCTCCATTATGACAGCTGCCACCCATTCCATACCATGAGGTCCCTTCCATACAGCCTAGGCACCTGTGGCCACCACTTCTGCAGTGACGAGAGGTTCGTCTCAAAACATACCGAGGGTCACACTGAGGCCTTTACAGACCATAATTATCCTTCGAACCCTTTACAAAAACAAATCTCCCGTGCCTTATCTTTCCAGTCACCCACCACTTCTCCAAGTCGTACCGTCACACCACAGAGGGCCATTCCCCTTGTAAGTCAGTAACACCTAGAACTGGAGTAACTGAATTACATTCTCTGCCAGGGTTTTGACAAACTGTCGTTGTGCCCTGACATGAGAAATGTCCTGCCCACTATCCCTCCCATCCCCCCTCCCCCCAGTCAACACAGTGGTATTCCCTGCCATCTACCAAACCTACACAATATCCTCGTCCATCCCTGCACAACCCCTGCTCCCACCCGTTGCCTCATGGGTCATTTCCCCGCAATACACAGGTGCAAGACACTTGCTATACATCCTCCCACCACCACAACTGTGGTCTACAAGCTAAACTGCAACCACTGTGCTGCATTCTAAATAGGCATGACAACCAACAAGCTGTCCATGCACATGAATGGCCACCGACAAACTGCACCCAAGAAACAACTCGACCGACCTGTTGCTGAACATGCCACCCACCATAATGTTCCTTCTTTCAATGACTGCTTCACAGCCTATGCCGAATGGATCCTTCCCACCAACACCAGCTTTTCTGAATTAAGCAGGTGGGAACTCTCCCTGCAATCTATCCTACATTTCCGTAACCCTCCTGGCCTCAGCCTTCATTAGTCATTGTTCTCATGCATCTTGCCTCTTCCCATTTCAGCACTACACAGTCCTCTATTACACCAACGTACCCCGTCTTTTTACTTCTCCCTTTTTCCGCTACCCCCATCTCCCCTGCCCACCATCTAACTTCCAAACTGCACCTAGATTCCCAACCCTCTCTCCACCTCATACCTAGTCACGCGACATTTACATTTTTACCTGCAAAATCCCCAGCAGGACTTTACCATCCTCACCCTTACCCTGCTATCCCTCCCCCTCCCCGGTCTCCTTCTTACCCCCATCCAGTTGCCTCTCACATAAAGCGTTGCTGCAGCTCATAGTCTGGCTTCAGGTGCCAGAGACTGTAGTTATGTGTGTCAATGTGTGTGTTTGTGTGTGTGTGTGTGTGTGTGTGTGTGTGTGTGTGTGTGTGTGTGAGAGAGAGAGAGAGAGAGAGAGAGAGAGAGAGAGTGAGAGTCTGTTGACTGTTACTAACAAAGGCCTTGCTGGCTGAAAGTTTATTTTCTGAGATTCCTTTTGTTGTGTCTATCTGTGACTCAGCATTTCCGCTATATGATGAGTGGCAACTAACGTTTCCATAATATTGTAATAAAAGAAAAACTATATAAGACTTGTGACCCTGAAACAATTTTGGGAAAGTGGGAGGTTTCATTTATTAACCCATTTCATAAAAAGGAAATAAACAGAATCAATAACCAGAGAGGGACTACATTACTACACTCAGAATACAAAATCTTATTGAAAGCCCTATTGAACATATTAAATCCTAAATTATATATGCAAATCATAAAGTATCAAGCTGGATTTAAAAATAGTGGATTCTATCCAGAGCTAATTCTAAACCTTAAACAAGTAACTAGGTATGTTGTTGTTGTTGTTGTGGTCTTCAGTCTAGAGACTTTTGTGATGCAGCTCTCCTTGCTACTCTATCCTGTGCAAGCTTCTTCATCTTTGAATAACTACTGCAACCAACATCCTTCTGAATCTGCTTAGTGTATTCATCTCTTGGTCTCCCTCTACCATTTTTACCCTCCATCACTAAATTGGGGATCCCTTGATGCCACAGGACGTGTCCTATTAATCGATCCCTTCATCTAATCAAGTTGCGCCACAAATTCCTTTTCTCCCCTATTCTATTGAGTACCCCCTCATTACTTACGTGATCTACCCATCTACTCTTCAGCATTCTCATGTACCACCACATTTCGAAAGTTTCTATTCTCTTCTTATCTAAACTATTTATCGTCCATGTTTCACATCCATACATGGCTACACTCCATACAAATACTTTTAGAAAAGACTTCCTGACACTTGAATCTATACTCAATGTTAAAAAATTTCTCTTCTTCACAAACGCTTTTCTTGCCATTGCTAGTCTACATTTTATATCCTCATTACTTCAACAATCATCAGTTATTTTGCTCCACAAATAGCAGAACTCATCTACTACTTTAAGTGTCTCATTTCCTAATCTAATTCTCTAAGAATCCCCAGATTTAATTAGACTGCATTCCATTATCCTCGTTTTGCTTTTGTTGATGTTCATCTTATATCCGCCTTTCAAGACACTGTCCATTCCATTCAACTGCTCTTCCAGGTCCTTTGCTGTCTCTGACGGAATTACAATGACATTGGCAAACCTCAAAGTTTTCATTTCTTCTCCGTGGATTTTAATTCCTACTCCGAATTTTTCTTTTGTTTCCTTTACTGCTTGCTCAATATACATATTGAATAACATCAGGGATAGGCTACAACACTGTCTCACTCCCTTCACAACCGCTGCTTCCCTTTCATGTTCCTTGACTCTTATAACTGCCATCTGCTTTCTGTACAAATTGTAGATAGCCTTTCGCTCCCTGTATTTTACCCCTGCCACCTTCAGAATTTGAAAGAGAGTATTCCAGTCAACATTGTCAAAAGCTTTCTCCAAGTCTACAAATGCTAGAAACGTAGGTTTGCCTTTCCTTAGTCTAGCTTCTACGATAAGTCGTAGGGTCAGTATTGCCTCGCGTATTCCCATATTTCTACGGAATCCAAACTGATCTTCCCCGAGGTCGGCTTCTACCAGTTTTTCCATTCGTCTGTAAAGAATTCGCATTAGTATTTTGCAGCTGTGACTTATTAAACTTATAGTTCGGTAATTTTCACACCAGTCAACACCTACTTTCTTTGGGATTGGAATTATTATATTCTTCTTGAAGTCTAAGGGTATTTCGCTTGTCTCATACATCTTGCTCACAAGATGGTAGAGTTTTGTCATAGCTCTCCCAAGGCTATCAGTAGTTTTAATGAAATGTTGTCTACTACAGGGGCCTTGGTTCGACTTAGGTCTTTAAGTGCTCTGTCAAATTCGTCACGCAGTATCACATTTCCCATTTCATCTTCATTTACGTCCTCTTCCATTTCCATAACATTGTCCTCAAGTACATCACCCATGTATTGACCCTATATATACTCATTCCATCTTTCTCTTCTTTGCTTAGAACTGCTTTCCATCTGAGCTCTTGACATTCATACAAGTGGTTCTCTTTTCTCCAAAGGTCTCTTTAAGTTTCCTGTACGCAGTATTTATCCAACCCCTAGTGATATATGACTCTACATCCTTACATTTGTCCTCTAGCCAACCATGCTTAGCTGTATTCGTTTTTGCCTGCTTCATTTACTGCATTTTTATATTTTCTCCTTTCATCAATTAAATTCAATATCTCTTCTGCTACCCAAGGACTATTACTAGCTCTCGGCTTTTTACCTACTTGATCCTCTGCTGCCTTCACTATTTCATCTCTCAACGCTACCCATTCTTCTTCTACTGTATTTCTTTCCCCTGTTTCTGTCAATCATCCCTAATGCTCTCTCTGAAACTCTCTACAACCTCTGGTTCTTTCAGTTTATCCAGGTCCCATCTTCTTAATTTCCCACCTCTTTGCAGTTTATTCAGTTTTACTCTACAGTTCATAACCAATAGATTGTGGTCAGAGACCATGTCTGCCTCTGGAAATGTCTTACAATTTAAAACCTGGTTCCTAAATTTCTGTCTTACCATTATATAATATATTTGAAACCTTCCAGTGTTTCCAGGCCTCTTCCATGTATACAATCTTCTTTCATGATTCTTAAACCAAGTGTTAGCCATTATCAAGTTATGCTCTGTGCAAAATTCTACCAGGCGGCTTCCTCTTTCATTCCTTATCCCCATTCCATATTCACCTACTACGTTTCCTTCTCTTCCTTTTCCTACTATTGAATTCCAATCCCCCATGACCTTCGCTATCCGAATAATTTCTTTTGTCTCATCATACATTTCTTCAATCTCTTCATCATCTGCAGAGGTAGTTGGCATATAAACTTGTTCTACTGTGGTAGGCCTGGGCTTGGTGTCTATCTTGGCTACAATAATGTGTTCACTATGGTGTTTGTAATAGCTGACCTGTGCTCCTACTTTTTCATTCATTATTTAACCTACTCCTTTTTTATTTATAACCCTGTGTTCACCTGACCAGAAGTCTTGTTCCTCCTGCCACCAAACTCAGGAACCACACATTTGTCTGGCCTCTCAAATACCCCTTCGTTGTGGTTGCACCTACGGTACGGCTATCTGTATCACTGAAGCACGCAAGCCTCCACACCAACGGAAAGATTCATGGTTCATAAGGGGGAACTAGGTATACGAAAATATTTTTAAAAAATAGTTCTAATATTTGTTGGTTTTAAAAAGTCTTATGATTTGATAAGAGACACTCCCTCCTTAAGGGGATACGGAATCACCTATCCCCGCAATGTTAATATATGCCTACTATAGGGAACATTTTCTCACAAACTACTGGAGACAGAGAGGTAAAAATTTTACTGTATGTGCATTCATATGTTACAACAATACTGAAACAACAGTTTATTTTCAAAGTATTTTCTAACAGAGATATTGTACATTTATTTTTAAGTAAATTTTTTCCATCGCTTTTTACTAGACTATCACCCCTAAGTCTTTTGTAAATCAAGTAATTAAAAAATCGTTGTTTCAGTATGTAATAGGGACCTATATCACTACGTCATAAAAATTTCAGACTTCTAGGTTGACCAGTACCTCAGATAATGTTCCTAGATGAAGTAAAAAGTAAACTTACGGGAAACGGAGAAAGAAGATTAAAACATTCCTGATCCGTAGCTAATACCCCCTTCACAGTCTTCATAATCATCTTCAAGTCTTCTTTTGGCACCCCTCTGCACCTGTCTTGCTTTTTTCACTAATGTCTTGATTATATTATCAGCATGCCTTAGTCTGTGCTGATCTAAAAAGAACATAGCACGTACCATACGGGAACCAACACACATACCCAACTTTTGAAGGACCTGGCATTTAGTTATATTTCCAAGATTGAAGGTTGCCACAGCATCATACACACCAAAATGTAGTGTATTAATTCCGACAAACACTGTTTTTGGGATACGATGCCATATCACACTATTCAAGCACTCGTTGTGGTTCTGCGTTTTTCCGTGAAGACATTTCATCAGAAGACTTCTGTCAGCCAGATCTCTGAAAATGGGCTTTATTTCTGCCATGATGGCTGATGGTAGACTGTGGTGGTGAATGTATTTCTCTCCTGTTGTTAGTCCCCTATTGTATTTACACCAGCTGTTTTCACCTTTGGGGCACAAATCATGTTGTGGATGCTCATCCGTGGATGCGGTGTGGAAATATAAAGCCCATATAGCTCTCCTCATTTCTTCAAGATTGCCTGTATTTTGCCTGATTGCAAGGCCATAGCAGTTCTGAATGTGGTCTATTATGGAATCAGTCAATCTTCCTCTGCCATCCAAGGTTTTCCCATCATCTAGTTTTTTCCCTTTCATAACTGATTTTAACCTTCTCAGCCTGGCACCCATTCTCTTCTGCACATGTCCTATACATTCAAGTTTGCTTATATTTACACTGTTCCCATATGGTTTGCTTTCCAAAACTTCTTTGAATGCTTTAGAGTCACCATCTCCCAGATATTTGACATAGCGAACATTATACCACTGTGAAGAGCGATGAAAAATTTTCTTCACCCCAGCAACCTCCATGCCACCACTACTACCATAATAATTAGCAATACAGTCATCACTGTGTTCATTTTTCAGCCTGCCTGTGCACCTACAGTATTTAGACATTATTGCAACATCAATAACCTTGCCAGTATCAACACTAGTTGCTGTTACAACACCATTGTTGGAGGTGTGGCCCCTTTTCTGCCACGTGCCATCAAACGCCACTGTGAGGTCACGACTGCCGTCATTTTCTTCCACTGCTTCTTCCACAGCAACCTGCATTGACTTCTGTGCTACATCTTCAACTGCAGATCCTAGTACATAATTGTAAGCTTCAAACTTTGAAGGTGCACTTGGAAGATTTAGAACACCACATAGCATATCACCAGCTGCTTTGCCCTTACCAATTGCTCGCAATCCATAAACTAACCTAATATTTACACTATAAAGTTCAGTTTTCTTGTATCCATTATTTACAGTTACTGAAACCGAACTTGGAAACTTACAGCTGTATTTACAAACACTGCATATTAAATTAAACTGGGCAGCCAGGCCAACATGGGATTCTACTTTCAGAGAAACGTTTCCATGACATTTTTTGCAGCACAAACTGTTTTCAAGAGCTTCACACAATATATTCGTATCAATGAGTTCAAAAACTTCATTCCCTCTATCAAGTAAATTATATTTCTCTTCCAAATCTCTTAGATTTTTATGAGAAGCACTGTTTTCATTTGGTGTAAGTTCGTTCGGCAAATCAGTAATAAGTGGATTCACATTTACCAACAGTGATGATGATGAACTGCTTTGCTTTGCTAATGAATCATTATTTCTTTTCTTTTGCCAGTTCACACGCTTTTTAAATACTTTTGCTTTAGCTCTAGGCATTTTCACTGCGAAAAATGAAGCACTAAATACGAAATAACTCAACAACAACTACTTTCTTATATCACACTGTTTACAAAACAGTCCCGCCACAAAGTCAAAGAGTAACTTGAGGAAACCAGAGAGAAACATTTTCGGGCAACTAGTGTATAAATAGTCGCTGGAAACCGGGATATTTGAATTCATGTCACTTTAAAGGTACTGCCAAAAAGTTCATGGTCAGCCACGAGAGACGTGTATAACTAAAGCGCAATACCCGATCTCACAAATATGTAAAAATAAAATAGTTATAATTGTAGTAGAGCTATGTATGATACGTCATTTTAAAGAGGAAACATGGCAGAATATAATACGCCAATAAAAAAAAAATTCGATTTTTTAACCCAAAATCCGATTCCGTATCCCCTTAAAACCATGAAGAAAACAACCAAACAAACTCTTACAAATATGGTAACTAAGGTTAAATTTCCTGAAGATACTACTATAGTTGGAGTCATAAACGATGGCGGTCGAGTTTAGGCTTGTTCTGCACACCGACATCATGTATTCTCCGACAGCCAATGAGCACTCGGTAACATTCTGAGTGCTCTGTTGTGAATCCCGTAGCTAATGCGAGCATTAAATGTGATGACAGTGAATCGTTTAGTGATTTCAATTTCAATTTTTGCAAGTTGTCATCACTGATTGTGGTGGGGAGCGATAAATTCTGCATAAGCAAGTGAGAGGCACAATTTGCAGGATATACACTTTGTCCAAGTGGAAAGCATGTGCATGCTCGTACCGAAACTGTCTCTTGGAATCGTCAACAATGTAATCCCTGTCCATGCCACAACATGCACAAACCACCACTATTTGTGGACTGGGCTGTAGTCCCTTCCAATCTTCATCAGGAGTCAGACAAGGAGACAGTTTTGTCACCTCTATTATTCAACTGTGTGTTGCAAAACATTACAAGGGAACAGAAAACAGGAAATGAAAAATTTAATAACTGCATAAAGCCGGGTACACTGAAAGAAGCAATAAACTGTTTGGTCTTTGCAGATGATCGATTAATAAAGTATGGAATCTTAGAGAAAGCAAAAAAAAGACTAGAACTTCTGAAGGAGGCAGCTGAAAATTCAACTCTACAATAATCTTCTGCAAAGACGGAATACGTGACCAATGAAACTGACCTGTCAAAAGTTTCGAAAAACAAGTATGGCAACATAAAGAAAACAGACAACTTTAAATATCTGGGTAAAAATATAAATATAGAATGCGAAAAATAAACGATTAAAACAAGCATGGAAGACTTGGAAAGAACGTACAGGAAAATGAAAAACGTGTACAATAAAAAAATGGTTTTCTAGAGATGTTCAATTAACACATTATAATACAGTTGTAAAATGGATCAGAAACACTACTTTTATATGGATGCAAAATGGCGTTAGAAGATTTGGAAAAAAAAAGAAAGACCAATCTTGCAAAAAATATTAGGTCCAATCAAGGAGGAAGATAGCAACAGGGTTTCGAGACGAAAAAATAAAATATACTTATATGAGGGGTGACTCAAAAGTCCGCATGTTTATGGCTATTTTAAACACAGTTCTTTTTAGGGCCACACACTTTTGCCACCAGTGCTACAGGACCATTGTACCTTCCTTGTAAAGTGCTGCTTCTAGCATGGCAAAAAAGTCCTGTAGGGCCCCCAGAATTTTACGAAAGTCTGGAGCCACTTGTTTTCCATCCGTTTCGAACACACGTTATTTTAAAGCAGGGCGTAAGGATGAGCATGGAATACTGCACCCATTTATTGTTTGTGCAGGCAAAACTGGAAGGGAGATAATTCGTCGGTGCTGGCAAGTGTTCAGCGCGACCTGCCAAGAATAAGCAAATACGGCCCGGAAGCTCCGTGGCCAGCTGCAAAGAGTAATGTAGCATTTTATTGTTACCAAACAAATGGAGAGACTCGAAATAATGACTGTTTATTAGACGTTGAAGTGCTGTTAACAGTACGTGGACTGGACGTGGATAGTCAGCCATGATAAAAGCTTATGTATTAATTGTGTTCAAAAACGTGTAATTAACTGATTCTGGATGCCCGGTAATGTGTGGGCTTACATCATAAAGTTCTTTTTTTTTTTTTTTTTGTACAAAGTGGAAATAAATATGTTCTGGTGCACTGAATGATATTCCAAGAGTAGCGTATTTTTTAAATAAGAAGAGAGAGAGTGAAAATTTCCCCTTCCTAGCATTGAAATCTTCGGAAAAGCATCCGGTGCTAGCAGACGACATTGGCGCTGGAAGAAAGAAGAACCAGCGTTCTTCAACAAGCAAGTCCACGAAAACGCTTAAGCTGTATAGAGAGAGCTTAATATTACACTGGGCCACCGCAGTCCCTCACTGCAGCCATGATGTCATCTGATAGAAAATGGGTTCCAGCTAGATATTTCTTGAGTTTAGGGAAGAGGAGAACAGAGGTGACCACACTGTGTGAATATGGTGGGTGCCAAAGCAGTTCAAAGCCAGATGGCAGACATCACAGTGATGTGTGTGTGCATGAGTGCATTGTCCTGATGAAAAACACTCCTTTAGAAACATCCTGAAGCATTTCACTTTGACAGCTTCCCTCAAATGCATTGGTTGACCAGCATAATATGCTCCATTTACTGTTTCGTCTTTTTCGAGGTATTCAGCCAGGATGACACACCTCAAACCCCCAAAAACAGAAACCGTCAGACCATTCACCTTGCCAGCTGATGAGGCTCATCTGAACTTCTTTCCACTTTTCCACTCTTTCGAGAAAACCATAGGTGTGGGTTGAAAGTGATAATCTATGGTTCATCCATTTCCACAAGAAATTTGAAAAGTGTCACAAGATCTGCCTAAAAAGCATCAAGTTTTGTTCGGACATGATGTATCTCTGGCATTTATTTCCTGCTGTGAACATTCTTGGGACCCATAGGCATGAGACCTTCTGCATAACCAGTACAACTCTTATGATGTGTCCAAGGCATTCCTAAGATATGCCCACTTTCTCAGCAATGTGACATGCCAGTCTGCAATGATGATATTCCAGACTGCAATGAAGTCTTCCTCCATACTGACTGTTATCAGTCTTCCACTGCAAGGTGCATCTTGTACGGAAGTATTGTCTCACTTGAACTCGTCTACCCACTTTGCCACAGTGAAACAGGAAGGGGAATTTTCCGCTAATGCTTCCACCATGTCACTATGGATCTCCTATGCCTCATACCCTTTTTCAGCAGGTACTGGATGACTGCTCACCTGAAGACTTACACTCTTTAACCATTTTTAAAATAGTGCATACCTGGAACACTTCAAATCCAATAACTGGAGGGAAAGGGGACAGAATATATACTACATTTTGGTAGAAATCTAGCAAAGGAATGTACTACTATTAGTCTATCAGCAGGATGGGTTTCACTAGACATGGCTTGCACCTCAACAGGTATGGGAAGGGGAGGTTGGCAAAGCTTATAGGTGACAGCATAGGTGGGGTTGGTGGGATCACTCATGGGAAAATTCCTGCAGTAGTGGGTATTAGAGCTGCACCTTTTTTTAGATTGAAGTCAGCTGATAGGTATTTCTGCTTAAGGGAAGTCTCTCTAACAAAGGAACCACTTTTGACAAAGCTTAGGTACCCGAGTAATGAGGGAATTAGTATATTTCATCAAAATATACAAGGTATTAGAGATAAAAGTTAGTGAACTGCTTATAGATGTTGACTCTGAAATTATTGGTATATCAGAACACTTCTTACATAAGGAGATAATTCATAGGCTTCCTTTACCAGGATACAGGTTGGCTGGCAGCTTTTCGAGGAGCTCTTTGCAGTGTGGGGGAGTAGCCATGTATGTGAAAAAAGGTATCCCATTTGAGTCAATTGATGTTTCAAAGTATTGCACTGAAAAGGTGTTTGAATGTTGTGCAGGTGTGGTTAAATTTAATGGAGCTAAACTTCTAACTGTTGTTATTTATAGATCCCCAGACTCCGATTTCATAACATTTTTGCTAAAGCTAGAGGAGGTTCTTGGTTCACTTTATAGGAAATACAAAAAGTTAGTTATATGTGGTGACTTCAATACTAATTGAATAAGTGATTGTGCAAGGAAGAGGATGCTGGTAGACCTCCTTAATTCATATAATCTTATGCAAACCGTATTCTTTCCAATGAGAGTGCAAGGGAACAGTAGAACAACCATAGACAACATTTTTGTTCATTCCTCATTACTAGAAGGGCATTCTGTTAGCAAAAAGGTGAATTGCCTTTCAGATCATGATGCACAAATTTTAACTTTAAAAGGTTTTTGTGCTGCAACAAGTGTTAAATATAGTCATCAGCTGTTTAGGAAAGCTGATCCAGTTGCTGTAGAGACGTTTGTAAACCTTATCAAGGAACAAGAGTGGCAAGATGTTTATAGCGCTGATACAGTAGACGATAAATATGATGCTTTTCTCAAGACTTTTCTCATGCTCTTTGAAAGTTGCTTTCCGTTAGAACGTTCAAAACATGGTACTAGCACAAACAGGCAGCCTGGGTGGCTGACTAGAGGGATAAGAATATCTTGTAGAACAAAGTGGCAATTATATCAAAACGTTAGAAACAGTCAAAATCTAAATGCAGCAGCCCATTACAAACAGTATTGTAAGGTGCTTAAAAATGTTATTAGGAAGGCAAAAAGTATGTGGTATGCAGACAGAATAGCTAAGTCTCAGGATAAAATTAAAACCATATGGTCAGTCGTAAAGGAAGTGGCTGGTCTGCAGAGACAGGTCGAGGATATAGAATCAGTGTGTAGTGGGAATGTCCGTGTTACTGATAAGTCGCATATATGTACAGTATTTAATAATCCCTTTCTGAATATAGCAGGTGAACTAAATAGAAACCTAGTCCCAACAGGGAATCATATAGCGCTCTTAGAAAAATGTGTTCCGAGACTGTTACCTGAAATGCTCCTCCATGATACTGACAAGAGGGAGATTGAGTTAATAATTAAATCACTAAAGACCAAGAACTCTCATGGATATGACGGGGTATCTAGCAGAATACTGAAGTATTGTTCTATGTATGTTAGCCCAGCAGAAGCCATATCTGTAACTTTTCCTTTAGGAGTGGTCGGTTTCCTGACTGATTAAAGTACTCGGTAGTGAAGCCACTTTATAAAAAGGGAGACATTGATAATGTTGACAATTTTAGACCTATTTCTATGCCATCAGTGTTTGCTAAAGTTATCGAGAAGGTTGTATATACAAGGTTACTGGAGCATTTAAATTCACGTAATTTGCTGTCAAATGTTCAGTTTGGTTTTAGAAATGGTTTAACAACTGAAAATGCTATATTCTCTTTTCTCTGTGAGGTTTTGGATGGATTACATAAAAGGTTGTGAACGCTAGGTGTTTTCTTTGATTTAAAGAAGGCTTTTGACTGTGTTGACCACAAAATATTACTGCAGAAGTTGGACCATTATGGAGTAAGGGGAGTAGCTTACAATTGGTTCGCCTCTTACTTTAAGAACAGAAAGCATAAGGTAATTCTCCGCAATATTGAGAGTGGTTGTGATGTTCAGTCCCAATGGAGCACTGTTAAGTGGGGCGTTCCCCAAGGGTCGGTGCTGGGGCCACTGCTGTTTCTTATTTATATAAATGATATGCCTTCTAGTATTACAGGTGATTCAAAAATAATTCTGTTTACTGATGACACCAGCTTGATTGTGAAGGATCTTGTGTGTAATATTGAAACAGTATCAAATAATGTATTTCATGAAATAAGTTCGTGGCTTGTGGAAAATAATTTGATGCTAAATCACAGTAAGACCCAGTTTTTACAGTTTCTAACTCACAATTCAACAAGAAACGATATTTTGATCAGACAGAATGGGCATATTATAAGCGAGACGGAACAGTTCAAGTTCCTAGGCGTTCGGATAGATAGTAAGCTGTTGTGGAAAGCCCATGTCCAGGATCTTGTTCAGAAACTAAATGCTGCTTTATTTACTATTAGAACAGTATCTGAAATAAGTGACACTTCACCACGAAAAGTAGTCTACTTCGCATATTTTCATACGCTTATGTCGTATGGTATTATTTTTTGGGGGAATTCTTCCGATTCAAAAAGGGTATTTTTGGCTCAAAAATGGGTTGTTCGAGCTATATGTGATGTTAAGTTTGATAATCTCTTGTCGACCCCTATTCAATAGTCTGGGAATTCTGACATTGCCCTCACAGTATATATTTTCTTTAATGTCGTTTGTTGTTAGCAATATTAGCCTATTCCCAAGAGTTAGCAGCTTTTACTTAGTTAATACTAGGCAGAAATCCAATCTGCATGTGGAATGCACTTCCTTGACTCTTGTGCAGGAAGGAGTGCAGTATTCTGCTGCATCCACTTTCAATAAGCCACCACAAGAACTCAAAAGTCTTAGCAGTAGCCCAAACTCTTATAAGTCTAAACTGAAGAGTTTCCTCATGGCTCACTCGTTCTATTCTGTCGAGGAACTCCTGGAAGAGCTAAAAAATTAAGCAAATTCCAGTGTTACATTGTTGATTTTCTTTATTTAAACTTACGACTTGTCACCTGAATATGTTTTTTTATATTTCATTTTATCTGTTTCTAATATCGTGTTATAATTTCATGTATTGACTCGTTCCATGACCATGGAGACTTCTCCTTAATTTGGTCCCACGGAACAATAAATAAATAAATAAAAAATAAAATAAATTAAACTGACATTTGCCTAGGACAAGTATTTCATGGGTGGGCTGAGAACTTTTCAGTCACTCCTCTTAGATAAGACCACTAAAAGAAGTATTAAACTTTACACTGAGGTGGTAAAAGTCATGGGACAGTGATATGCACATATACAGATGACAGTAGCATTGTGTACAGAAGATATAAAAGGGCACCACACTGGTGGAGCTGCCACTTGTATTCAGGTGATTCATGTGAAAAGGTTTCCGACATGAGTATGTGGCATTAGCAAGTTGCATGGGATATTCCACTTTGGAATTCTTAAGGGAATTCAATATTCTGAGATCCACAGTGTCAACAGTGAGCCACGAATACCAAATTCCAAGCATTACCTGTCACCATGGACAATACAGTGGCCTATGGTCTTCACTTAATGACTGAGAGCAGTGGTGTCTGTGTAGAGTTGTCAGTCCTAACAGACAAGCGGCACCGGAGGAAATAATCGCAGAAATCAATGAGGGACTTACAACACATACATCCATTAAGACAGTGGGGAGAAATATGATATTAAAGGGCTGTGGCATCAGACAATTGGCACAAGTGCCTTCGCTAATAGCACATCGCTTGCAACACTTCTCCTGGGCTCGTGACCATATATGTTCAACCCTATGCGAATGGAAAATCATAGCCTGGTCAGATGAGTCCCAATTTCAGTTACAAGGGCTGATGGTAGGGTTTATATGTGGCACAGACCCCACAAAGCCATGGACCCACATTGTCAACAAGATACAGTGCAAGCTGGTGGTGGATCCACAGAGGTGTGGGCTATGTTTCCACAGAATGGACAGTGTCCTCTGGCGCAACTGAACCAATCATTGACTAGAAATGGTTATGTTTGGCTACTTGTGAAGACCATTTCCAGCCATTTATTGACTTCCTGTTACCAAACAACGATGGAATTTTTATAGATGACAATGTGTCATGTCAGAACATTCTAGACAATTCAAGAGAACGATTTGGCCACTCAGATCACCCGTCACTAATCTCATCGAACGTTTATGGGACGTAATTGAGAGGTCAGTTTATGCTCAAAATCCTGCACCGGCAATACTTTTGCTATTATAAACAGCTATAGACTTGCAATGGCTTAATATATCTGCTGGAGAGTTCATGCCACATCGAGTAGCTGCAATATGTCAAACAAAAGAGGTTGACATGGTATTAAGAGGTATCCCATGACTTGTTACCTCAGTGTATGGACATCTAGCGAGTCACGTATAGCCACCAGTGGACACTGTGATGGAGGCAGACAAGTTGGTCTACGTAACACTGTGGAATAGTGCGGAAACCTGTCACGGAGGGCACATATGGTACGTAGTATTAACAGATCAGCTGATGGAGATTTTTTCCTATGGGCAGGAGTAAGTTGAGCACAGTCCAGTGCTTAAACTGAGCTCAACTACCACAGACCTCACCTTTTGCATAATGCTGAGCGTTGTTGCAAAGTGCTGAGCTGACAGCCAATTGCTGATTTACCATCATGCACATCTCTACAAGGCTCTGGACTTTCTGCTTCCCGTACACTGACTTGGATGGCGAGTTACCATTTCCCCTCATAGGTTTGTGTTTCCCTGTTATTACAGAACCGCTGTTGGGCCGAGCAATACCTGTGCCAACAGTGCAGTGTACTGACGTTTTCAGGCCAGTGCAAATACTGCAGACGCGATGAAAGACGTTCTTACATGTGACACCCCATTTTTTGTTTCCCTATCCCTTATGTTAATTTTGGGCCATCCTGGATTTGGCATTTCTGCAATGCTGGCACCTCTACAAGGAACAACAGCAGCACAAAGAGATGAAGGAGCTGATGAACCAGAATGCAGAGTTTGTTCATACCCTCGGCCAGCTGGTGGGGTGCTAGGTACCTCTTGTGCAATTTCCTTCTCCGGCCCCGCCACCATTTTTGATGACTCGATGGAAAGGTTGGAGAACTACCTGCAGTGGTCCTTCTCGCACTGCCAAGAAGACATTATTGTTGATCCAGTTTATAAAGCCATCTTCTTGTCATCCAGCCCTACGAGTTCATACAACCTTGTCCGAAGTTTGAAGCCCTCTACTGAGCCTGAGAAACTTCCCTTTGACAAGATTTGTCAGTTGCTGTTACTGTATTTCGGACACCAAACTCATGCTGTGGCAGCATGATTGCAGTTTAACCAGCACCACAAGCACTGTGGGCCACTGTATGCATCCTGGATCCCCGATTTGTAGGGACTCTCATCAAGTGCTGCTGTGAGTGTCCCAAATATGGTACCTCTAACACAGTCTCATGAATTTTGGACGCAACAGTCTGGTTAGCACCTGATCTTAAGGTTCGGACTAGGGCACTGACCTTGTTGACCCTTCTTTAGGTGATATTTCATAGTTGCGGACTTGCAATGAGCTGATGGCGGGAACAAGGGACACCCTTTCTGATAATTGGCAGGTTACTCGATTGTATGGGAATGTTAAGCAGCTCCTAGTGCCCCTTGGGGTACCCCAAATACCCTTGCCTCCTGCTGAGTGGTCATGTGTTGATTCCAGAGCAGAAGCATTGCAGCACAGCCTATCTTTGCCAAATTCGCAATGTCACAATTCCTGCCCACTGTGGTTTTTGAGTCCTCGGCGTCATTCTCCTTTCACTTGTTGGGTGAGCCAGCAGTCCTCTCCAAATTGTAGTGCCTGCACACAGAATCCATGTGTGAGAATGCCGTCAGACAGGACATTTGGGAACTGTTCTGTGAAAATCAGCACGTCACATTTCAGACATCAGACACCCCTGTGTATTCATTGAACTGTCGGGGCAAGCCATCACCCGTCACATTGCTCCAGGGTATTTTGCTGATGCTGCTTGTGGAGGGGCAGCTGGTCAAATTTCAAGTCGACGAGAGTCAGGCAGCTTCATTAACTTGGATATGTACAGGCTCTTGGGGTGCCCACAGTTGCAACAGCCATTGTGTCGGACTGTGTCTTACATTAAACAATGCATTTCTTTGCAGGGGCAATTCTCTATCCTCAAGTGTTATAAGAATGAGTAATGGCAACTTGCATTTTTATTGGTTGATTCAAAGTTGCCACAAAATGTTCTGGGCTGACGCTTTTACTGTTTCCAGATTTCAGACTGATAACGAAATGCATTTTGTGTCTCAATTGATTCCTTTTCATGAATTGGACTTCTTACTGCAATCTTATGGGCCACTGGTTGACAATAATTTGGGGATGGCTGAAAATTTCAAGGAACATGTTTCTCTTAAGCTGTTGGCAGTACCTAAATTTTGTCAACCCCCCCATTCTCTTCGTGATGCATGACAAGGTAAAGGCAGAGCTGTAGTGTTGGCATGATCAATATGTCATTTATCCTGTTTCGTCGGCTCAGTGGACCACCACTTTGGTGATTCAAAATCCCAATGCCATCATGTGTCTTTGCTGTGATTTCAAACAGACAGTCAGTGCACAATATATCACAGATTCGTATCCAATTCTGTGGCGAGAAGAGTTGTTGGTGAAGTTGTTAGGAAACCAGTATTTTTCATGCATCGACTTGCATGATGAATACATGCAGTTGCCATTGGACACAGTCTCACAGACTTTCTTTGCCCTGAACACCAACTTTGGACTTCACCAGTTTAATTGCTTGCTATAGCTTCAATTATCTTATGACATCTACATAATATACTATGCCAGATAGGAGCACTTACGAAACTTTCTGTCAGTTTTCAAACTCCTCCTGGAGAAAGGCCTAGATTGTGAAGCGGAAAAGTGTAGTTGTTTGGGATACATGCTGAGCAAGGATGGCCTTGTCCTGACACATAATCTCCCAGTGCCCAAGTCCTAAAGCAGCTCCAGTCTTTTGTGGGTACGGTTTTCTATTATGCTCAGTTCATCCCCTGGGTCACACATCTGCCATCCTCTTCACCGGCATTGCCAGAAGGGCATTAAGCTTGTTTGGTCTCCAGGTTGTCAATGGGCTTTCCACTGTCTCAAGCAGTGCCTGTGCTCTGCTGCCTGTGACACATCTCAGTATGGCATTGATGTGGTCATGTCCCATAGGAATCTGGATGGCTCAGAGCAGCACATCATCTACCAACTGAAGACGATTTACGCAGTGTAATGTAATTATTCACAAGTGGAAAAGAAAGCACCAGTTATTATTTTTGCAGTTTCATGTTTTTTCGCATGGGGCGAGGTTCCTCCTCTTCACCAACCACAAGCCACTGGCTTCCATTAGAGCCCTCATTCCAAGGTGCCTCGCCAATTGGAGAGGTAGGTTCTCTTTCTCAGTAAGTACTGTGATGACATTCATTATCACTCTATCACCCAGCATGCTGATGCACTATCATAGCTGCTGGTGAGGCCTGATCCACAGCTCGATCAGCAGGAGGCTCTCATATTTGTGTTGGATGATGCCTTGCAGCAAACCCTATTGGATTTTCCACTGAACCCGAGAGGTCGCAACGACCACGGCCACTGACCTGCTTTTCTGGAAAATCGTTCTAGCGGTGCAGAAGCATTGGCTGGAGTAAAGCCCTGTATGAAGGAAGTAGTGCCAACAGAGTGGCAGCTGCCATTAGTGGGCCAAGCAGCCGGCATGCTCCCGTAGCGCAATAAAGGCCACAGCTTTAAAATGAGTTTATAATCACTTTCTGATGGAAGTGAAGGTGCAAACTATAGTGTAGTAATTAAATACGCACTGCAGCAGCACAGTTTTTTGTCATTAAATAACAGAACTACAGAGCAGACAACACAATAGAATTTGTAATCCTTCCACCACAACAAATTCTTAAGCACATTCTTTCATTTCTACTTCTACGAGGGTTGAAACTTAAATAGTGGCAACTATTTATTCACAACTGATACAAAAGAGTTACATGTTTGCACCTGTTACTGTCCGCAAAGTAATCACCAGTGTTGTGTAGAACCCATTGCCAGTGATGCGGAAGGCATAGTATACCATTAGCAGAGCCTGTTCTGTTGATGGTGTGAATGGAGCAATCTACTGCCTGTCGAATCTCTGGAACTGTTATGAAGCGAATGCCACGAAGTGGTTCCTTTATCTTCGGAATCAAGTCAAAGTGAAAAGGACTTAATTCTGAGGAGTATGGTGGGTGGTAGTGTACTTCCCAGTCCCATCGACCGAACAGAGCAGCCACAGCTTGCGCTCTACGACCCTGCACATTGTCATGCAAAATGATGGGTGGGTTGCACAAAAAGTGTCGCCGCTTCTTTCGCAAAGGTGGTCGCAAGTGATGCTCCAAACACGAACAGTAATACTGTGCACTGATAGTCTGCTGTGGAGGAACATAACGCGTTAGGATAACACCATCACAGTCGTACACGAGAATCACCATAACTTTCACCATACTGGGGCTCTGACACACTTTCAACTTTCGTGGCAACCCATAATGATCCATTCGTTAGATTGGCATTTCAGTTTTGGCTCATACAATGTGGCCCATGTCATATCCAGTGTTACGATGCAGCATAAGAAAGCCTCTTCTTCTCACTCATAGCGCTCCAAGTGCATCTGAGCAGCGACGTAATGCATCCACTTCTGCATTTCCATCAAGTCATGCAGAACCCATCATGATGCAATTTTTAGCATGCCCAGGCATTCCTTCAGGATATGAAGAACAGTCATATGTGCTAATCCGGTTTTGTGGGCGAGCTCACAAATCGTATGACATCGATTATTGGTCACTATCACAGCAACAGCATGCACTTCTTCTTCAGAGACACTAAGATGACCTGCCCAATGCATGTCTGCCACAGTTTGTTGACCTCCGTTGAAGGCTTTTACCCAACATGCCATGTTCCGTACGGCAATGGCGATTCCCTGCACACCACTTGAAGACCTAGATGACACTGTCGTGCTGTACGACCTCTGGCACATTCAATCTTGATCCAACTCCATTGTACCTGTTTCAAAAACATAGTGACACCATTACGTTAGACTGCTCACTCACAAATGACTGTGTTTCCCTCCATTGTGCACGTCAGTATGTAGGATGGGTGAGTCCATTTGCTCGGAGGTAAGGTAGGTATGTCAACAACGTGTGCTATCAGCGACAATTGTAATTCCATTGGATAGTGTCTCCACAGCAGTGTTGCCACTATTTAAGTTTCAACCTATGTATATCATACTTCACAAGCCACATAACGGTGTGTGGCAGAGGGGACTTCTGGTACCACTAACAGATCCCTCCTACCCTGTTCTATTCACAAATGGCCTGTGGGAAGAATGATTGTTGGTAAGCCCCTGTGTAGGCTCTAATTTCTTGAAATTCCATGTCAGCAGGAATGAAATCATAACAAATTTTGGTGACAAGGAATGTTTAATACCTTATTTAAATGCTGTCAAAAATTTTAGTAACAAGCATTTACAATTACTTTGAAATAACATATAGTAACATAACAATATAATGAAAGTTGCTACTCACCATATAGCGAAAATGCTGAGTCACAGAAAGGCACAACAATATGATTGTCGGAAAGTTTGCTTGCGGCCAACAAGGCCTTTGTCAATAATAGACAGTCCACACACATACACACACACACACACACACACACACACACACACACACACACACATGCATACGCAACTCACATACACATGACCACAGTCTCTGACACCTGGAGCAATTCATTATATGGTTATATTCCATCCTGGATTTCCATTGTTTGATACAGTAATATAACACTTGTGGAACTACATGTTTTTGACAAATGCGCCACAAACAAAAGTTTTAGATTATAATTATGTTAATGTTTACGTCTTTCATTACTAGTAAGTGAATGAAAAGATCGACTTATAATAATAAATAATTATTTTAATGTGCTGGCACTTGAATTATCATCACATATACAATTATTTACAATCTCATTTTACATTTTCCATACATATACTGTTGCTGCTGTGTTGTGATTTTGTTGCCATCTGAACAAGTTAATTATGCTTCTTCAAGAGTATGTATACCATTGTAATGAATACGAAAACAAAACTACAACAGAGCAACAGGACGGTATATTGTGAGCCAGGTCCTTTGCTGCTGCAACTGAGTTGGTCTCTAATACTTTTGTTGACAATTGGGAATCAGTAAATTTTTTATTCATACAAAAAATATTTACCGCCACTTTCAATGCACTAAAATCTGCTTCTGAAGGAATAATGCCTCACCGTTGTGTCATTAATTGAAGCTCAAGGATAAAAGCTATTCAAAATTCCACAAAGAGAAAGAACTGCAGAACATCGCAGGGTGTGGCTGCATAGAATTGGGAAAAGGACCAGTTCTCTTATGAATCAGCTAAACTGTGTGAGGTAAGAAACAGCACCTACGGGAAATTGTTGTACCCTACCAAGGAATGATACCCCTTTCTTCCACTGAGCTCAATTGTTGTAGAATTATTCGAGTAAGCCATGAAAAAAGTTTAAATAAAGGGCCTCCCATACATTCATCTTCTTTTTTTCTTTTTTAAGCTTCATTTTGCACCTGATCAACTCAAATATAATCGAAATGATGGTGTTAGTAAGCTAAAGCTAAATGCTTTACCATCTATTTTCAGCCAGCATCCTGCAAAGAAAGAAAGACAGTCATTCTGAATTTTACTGTCTTACATTTACAAAAAGTTCAATCAAATGAAAATCTGCATTGTTCAGACCCATTATTTGTTTGCACTGTTATGCCTGTTACAAATTTAAAATAATAATAAACTTGGATGAGGACTGAATCCACACAAAACACTTTCCCATTTAGATGCAGACACGTCGCACTACAGCAACAGTAGAGGGAGTAATCCTTTTACGCGATGTTGTTAATGTACAAATGGCTTTATAAGTAGACTATTGCATGAAATGATAGAATTACACAATTATTTTTTGTTTTTACATTAGACAGCTTAAAAATATCATCGTAAACATCATACAGAAGTGAACTGACTAAAAGATTCCCCCCGCCCCCTCCCCCGATGCCGAAATATGAGCAATATCACTTACTGCACTACAGTAATTGATAGACAAAATGTTGTATCTTGCCTTGAATCCAATACCACGAAACAAAGTTCTACTGTTAATTCAAAATGATCTTTCACAACACAAAAACCCTGCATAAAGAAATAAACCTTAAGTTAGTAGATTTCTGCAATTTCCAGAAATGGCTGTGGAGTACCATGTGACATCCAGCTATCCAACAGCAAGATGCAATTGTTGGCAATTTACACATAAAATATTGTTGTAACTTTCTATAAAGAGGGCTTTAGGTCAGACTGGGTCTCTTTGGGTGCTGATCCAGCATGGCATAGGTTTTTTCTCCCATGTGAACAACTCAGTGTTGTCTAGGGGACCCTCATGCTGGCCAGAGAGCAGCAATGCTCTCGAATGGTCACCTTCCCCCACCACTCCACCCGCCCCTGCTGTTTCATCCTCACATACTCCAACTGCTGCAGGCATCACACTGGGACATGACTCGTATGAAAGCAATGACACAACATCATGTCTACTGGACTGCAATCGATCTTGACATGAAATATCTGCTCCACACTTAAGGTGCTTGTGCACAGAAGCAGGATGCACCACAGTGCCAATTACCTCCTTGGCCATCCCTGGAGCACCTTTGGGATAGGGTGCATGCTGACTTCGCTGGTCTGTTTCTGGGCAGCATGTGGTTGTTGGTGGTAACTGCATTATCCAACTTCCCATACGTAACATGGCACATTATTAGTTATTTTCTGGCTACTTATCAGGCAATTCTGGTCGGGTGTCAGCCGCAGGGTCTTCTGTATTTGTTACACCCTGATTCGTATATGCTGGACCACAGTGGCCCCACCACATTTTTCTCCCAGGGCTGCCATTTACACCTGATCCTTTGGCCGACTGCAGGGCTTTAGTGGTAGACTACAAAAGTTGGTATTTGTTTGTGGTGGATTGTATACTGATTGGTCCAGTTTTATAATAAAGCATAAATTGTGTAAGTGATATCGAACAGGGTGATCAACATTTGTTCTGCGAGGTTGGGATTTCTGCCTTTTGCAGGTAGTGTACTATCAATTGCACTGTCTGTGTATACTTCACAACTCAACATTTCAATTTGCTGCTTGTGTCATTTCACACCTTCTAAGCTCTACAGAGACTCTCCTACTACGCTGCTGGACTAGCAACTGTAGAAGGAAGGATACAGCGGTGATTCAGACTTAACCACACCTTCATGGTTGAGGTTTTTCTACTCATTAACATAGCGTCCATTCTTATGAACATTGTGTTGCCTAAAAAAAGACTGGAACCTGGACAATTTTTAGTAGCTTGGGCTCAGTCACATAAAACTTTTCGAAAGGCATCATTCCAGACACTGACTGTTGAAACTATTTATCCCCAAAATCCACAATACAGCAGTTTTGGTCATATAGCCATTTTGAAGCAGAGCACAGCAAATATTTTGTACTTCAGCACACGTAAAAATCATAAAAATTCCAGGCACATATACAAGTTATTGGCACATCTGTAGACAGAACACCATTCACATACTTTGTACACTATTGGCCATTACAACTGCTGTCCATGAAGGCAGAATGCAACAAATGCCAAATTAGCATGAAATACGCTACATACTTTGGTATGTAACTTCAACATAACTGCACAAAGTATGTAGCAAAAATGCTGTATACATTCTATATAAAAGGGAAGATCACGCAGTGGGTTTCTCATTCAGAAATAGCATTTGAATGTTGGCTGTTTGTGAGAAGATCTTGTCATGTCTCGTGTAATAAGGAGAATTGACTTCTGTCAGCAGATTGAGGACTACGAAGACTGTGGTCATTCTCCAATATTACTGCCTGCACTGAATAGGATCCCCTGACTGTCATGTGAATACACAACTCTTGGGTTTAGTGGCAACAGGTCATCTTTTCAGATCAGTGTCCACTCTGCGTGTAGCATAACGATGTACAGAATGGGACAAATAAAACTGGCTCGGACGAGTGGATGCGATTGGATGTGAATGTACGTATATAAACACACATCATCACATGAACAGCACATGTATGCCCACCACATGATCTACACAAGTTCACACTAGTGCTGAATGTGTCAGTGTGAGTGGAACACTGGAAAGGGACAATTGTACTCACAGTGGAGCAGCGGGTGTCCATTTTGGAAAGTTATGTGGTAACAGTCATGTTATCAATTGTTTACTGAGAATTCAACCCACAGAATCACAGGTTCTGGGCAGCGGAAAATCCACGCTTCCACGAAACACCACTGCATGATCAGAAGGCTGGGGTCTGGTGTACAGTGTCTGCACACTGCATTATTGGTCCCATCTTCTTTCATCAGACACTGGCTTCAGCACATAACATTGCCAAAAAGCATTAACAGAGGAGGAAAAGACCTACAGTTACTTCGAACAGGATGGAGCAATTGCCCATACAGTCAGCCAAAACTTGGAGCACATTTACACAACCTTCACACCTGACAGAGCTGTGAGCAGAGGTCAGTCTGATTGTGGCCCTAGCCCGCCACCCAGATCACCTGAACTGTCAGTGTACAATTTTTTTGTGTGTGGAGCCCTCAAGTCTATGGTGTATCTAACAACCCTCTTAGTCTTCAAGAAATACAAGCAGAACATTTCAGACAAAACTGCAGGGGTTACAGCAGTCCAGTTTTAATCCACCTTCAGTATGGCACCTGACCTCAGTGTTTGTGGGTTCACTGGGTACACAAAACAATCAACTCTGGTCCACATTGTGGGTAATTTGCATAACAGCCATTATACTTCTGACATGTTAATGCTGGATTCTGTGTTCTTCAAGGCATCTAGGACATTATCTTTCAGCATGATAATACAAGACCGCAAGTTGCCTGTGCTGCCCTGTTATGCCTCAATATGAAGAGTGTTCAATGACTGTCCTGGCCAGCACGTTCTACAGATCCCACACTCATTGAAAATATCTGATCACACATTTCTGAGAGATTGGCTTTCCACACTTGCCAGCCATTATGATTGATGAACTCTGGCATAGAGTTGAAGCAGCATGAACTGATATATCCTTCTGCAAGCTCTGTTCAACTTGATGCCCTGCCAGACGGGAGCCATTGCCATTGCCAGAGGTGGAAGCACTGTGTATTATATTTTGCACCCTGTTTGCCCAATATTGCCTACAAATTTAATCACGTATTGTTTCTACTACACTGTACATGTAAAATTTCATTATTTGCTACTCCTCCTGGTCTTGCTGTTTTAATGGCCAGCAGTGCAGTTATGTGAATCTCCAATATAAATTTGCTGAGTTACCTCAAAGTGGTTATTCTGACTAAGTACACTATACGATAATGGAGATCTGGAGCATTGGGCAAAAAGCTACCAGCTATATAGTAAAATCTTCCCCCAATTCATAAAAAAAAAAATCACATATCACATCAGCAGACTGCTAAGAAGACATTGTTTTAATAGATAAGAAAGATGGATGAATATTTGAGTACTGTGAATGACTTACACACCTCACTTACCATGGCAGGAGTATACAATGTAACATATCTTTTCTGGGTCGTGTTTTTGACCACTGATGGTCATTATTGCGAACAGCAGTGCCCATTTTCCAGTGAGACAGTAGCTATTCTACAGTCTGGAGCTAAACAGTGGTGGTCTGGTCAGACCTTGCTGTTTTCAAAATAGAGTGATTTCCACAGGATGGCCGGTGTAACACCTTTGGGAACAAACTTGTATGCATCAGCAGGAAGCAGCTACTTACTGTGGTTCTATGAGCATTAAGGGGAAATCTCTGAACAAAATGCCTACAGTCTGCTCCGGAGGCTGACTAGCCAAAAGTCAGCATATCAAAATAATTATGGTGAGCAGTTTGAAGCTGTCAAAATCACGGTGTTTGCTGGTAGCCTACATGGAGCACACAATGCTAGTTTTGGTCTCTCTTGGGCATAAGCAGTGTTGCAGAGTGTATTTTGAAAGTTGGTATTCAGTGATCAATGAAGTAGTTTTCCCTATGTGAAAAATTTCAATACAGTTCACAGGTATAACCCTGTGCACAAGTGTAGATCCTGGATTAGTCGTTTACGTGTTTTCAAGAAGAGTGTTGCTGTCTGGTGGATGTAAACCTACTCTTTAGCAAGAGGCTGCATAACAAGTTGTGGAGCTATCAGCTAGCTGGTGGTGTTGTTTAATGAATGAAGCGGAATTGGCTAGGTTATTAGGACACAATAAATTCAGTTTTGTTTCAATGGAAATTTGAAGCATGGAGTTTTTTGTATGTGCGCTTGTCATTTTTTACTTTAGGCTGTGATTCTCTGCTGTTTCATTTGTGGGCAGAGTAGTGACTATTTGCAGTGTTAGCTTGCCAATCCAACAGAGAGATCTGAGAGGCTTTTTAAAGCAGCTCGATTATAACATGGCACTGATTAGTGGTACAAAGGAAGTGACTCTCATGGGTCAGAGGCTGGTGACCCTTATTTAGCATGATAAGATAAGTATAGTAGTTCATAAAAATACTCCATGTTCGCCAATGGATATCTCCAAACAAGTCTACAGAGCACTATGTCATATAACTTTCTCACACCCTTATGGCACAAAAAGTGCACTGACTATGGCTGCACTCATGAGTGGGATATCACCAGATGATATGGGAGCTCAGTGGACAGGACACCAGAAGGCAAGTCTTATCAAAATCCCCTGTACATACAGTCAAGAGTATGTACAAACTACCATAAGAGGCACCATAACCTGGCTTAAAGAACATGAAAGTGACTGTTGTCTGGGCAACATGGATAAACCACCAGTAGCACATTGAGTATTTGGACCAGGTGAGTATCAAATTCACTTCTCTGGTATTAATGTTTCATCAAAATCCAGTCTTTAGTAACTTAGAATGCAGAGACAAACCTTATAAATTCAGGGACAGATAAACAGGACTAAGATTAGACAAGTTGTCATCAGTGTTCTGATTGCTTTGATGCAGTCCACCACAAATTCCTACCCTGTGCCAACCTCTTCTACTCAGAGTAGCACTTGCAACTTACATCCTCAATTATATGCTGGATGTATTCCAATCTCTATCTTCTTCTACAGTTTTTGCCCTCCACAGCTCCCCCTTGTACCACATAAGCCAAAAACTGATGTCTAAAAAGATGTCCAATCATCCTGTCCATTCTCCTTGTCAATGTTTTCCAAACATTCCTTTCCTCTCCAGTTCTTCACAGAACCTCCTCATTCCTTACCTTACCAGTCCACCTAATTTTCAACATTCATCTATAGCACCACATCTCAAATACTTCAATTCTCTTCTGTTCCAGTTTCTGCGGTCTATGTTTCACTACCATACAATGCTATGCTCTAATCGCACTTCCTCAGAGATTTTTTTCCTCAAATTAAGGCCTATGTTTGACACTAGTAGACTTCTCTTGGCCAGGAATGCCCTTTTTGCCAGTGTTAGTCTACTTTTGATGTCCACCTTGTTCCATCCATCATTGGTTATTTTGCTCCTAGGAAACAGAAGTCCTTAACTTCATCTACTTCATGACCATCAATCCCAATGTTAAGTTCCTTGCTGTTATCATTTCTGCTACTTCTCATTATTTTTGTCTTTCTTCCATTTACTATCAATCCATATCCTGTACTCATTAGACTGTTCATTCCATTCAGCAGATCATGTAATTCTTCTCACTTTCACTCAGGACAGCAATGTGACAAGCAAATCGTTTCTTGATATCCTTTCACCTTGAATTTTAGTTTCACTCCCGAACCTTTCTTTTATTTCCATCATTGCTTCTTCAATGCACAGACTGAACAGTAGGGGCAAAAGACTGCGGCCCTGTGTTACGCCATTTTTAATCCGAGCACTTCGTTCTTGGTCGTCCACACTTAATATTCCTTCTCGGTTCATGTACATATTGCATATTACCCATCTCTCCCTATAGCTCACCCCTATTTTTCTCAGTAAATTTACTAAGGCCGCCAGTAGCGCTGAGCAATGTAACCATAACATGGTTGGCGCAGTGCCAGGGCCATAGCCAGTGCCAAGCGGGACCTTGAGGAACAGTTTCGTCTATATAAGTAATGATCTTGTTAAGAAGGCATCAGTCTTCATGCAGCCATTCAAGCAACAGCATTGGACCGCCCACACAGAAGATGCCACGATATTATAGGAGGAGAAGGTGTACCCGCCTTACAGTGTACAAAACAAAACCGAGAACTATTTAAGTGCACAAGTCATCTGCATGGTCCATCAGTGTTCTGTAGTAGGGTTCTTAACTTTACCCTTAGCAACAATTATGCCGATCAGCACGGTAATGGCTGGGTCATTGTTGCCCTAGTATATGAACCTAAAGTCGATAAAGTTGCAGGTCTAGAAAGTTTTAACAGCCGTGACATCATTGCTTATCGGACATTTCAGATTGCAGAGGTCTACAATAGAGATATGGGTAAATCATAATACCTTTCTTCGATGCCTTTGGTTCTCAGGACCAGGAATCATCGTAAAATAGATGAATCTGAATGTGCGTCAGTATGGGTCAAAGGTGTTGATAACTGTAAGAACATAAAAATAGTTGGTGATCTCACACATTATTATAGAAATTAAATAAATTTATCCTTGCACCATATTACACTGTCTTGATTTTTATTTAGTCTTGCTTTCATTATCAACTGCAACATTAGACTCTGGTGCCTATACCTTTCCTAAAGCCAAACTGATCGCCATCTGACTCTTCCTCAATTTTCTTTTCCATTCTTCTGTATATTATTCTTGTCAGCAACTGGGATGCATGAGCTGTTAAGCTGATTAAGTAATAATTCTCGCACTTGTCAGCTCTTGCAGTCTTCATAATTGTGTGGATTCCGAAAGTCTGATGGTATGTAGCCAGTCTCATATATTCCACACACCAACGTGACCAGTCGTTTTGTTGTCACTTCTACCATTGATTTTAGATTTTACGACAGAATGTGAGCAATCCCTTCTGCCATATTTGACTTTAAGTCATCAAAAGCACTTTTAAATTCTGATTCTAATACTGGTTCCGCTACCTCTTTGCTATCGACTCCTGTTTTTTCTTCTATCACGTCATCACACAAGTCTTCTCCTCGTAGAGGTCTTCAATGTACTCCTTCCACCTATCTGCTCTCTCCTCTGCATTTAACAGTGGAATTCCCATTGCACTCTTAATGTTACCACCCTTGCTTTTAATTTCACCGAAGGTTGTTTTGACTTTCCTACATGCTGATCGTACTTCTGACAATCCCCAACCAGTTCCATGCACTTATTGTTTATTTCATTCCTCAGGGACCTTGTATTTCTGTATTCCTGAATTTCCCTGAACATTTTTGTACTTCCTTCTTTCATTGATCAACTTAAGCATTTCTTCTGTTACCCATGGTTTCTTCACAGTTACCTTCTTTGTACATAAGTTTTTCTTTCCAAATTCTGTGACTGCCCTTTTCAGAGATGTCCACTCCTCAGCCTTAGAGAACTTCAAGCTTATCTCGTCATTCATTAGTACTTCTGTATCCCACTTGTTTGCGTATTGGTTCTTCCTGACTAATCTCTTAAACTTCAGCCTACTCTTCATCACTACTACATTGTGATCCGAGTGTATACCTGCTCCCGGGTATGTCTTACAATCCAGTATCTTGAGTTCAGAATATCTGAATAACTGAAATCTTCCTGTATCACCTGGACTTTTCTGCGTACACCTCCTCTTGTGATTCTTGAACACATACTCACTTCTACTAGCTGAAATTTATTACAGAACTCCATTAGTCTTTCTCCTCTCTCATTTCTTGTCCCACGCCTTCATTCTCCTGTAAGCTTTTCTTCTACTCCTTCCCCAACAACATCATTCCAGTCCCCCATGACTTTTAAATTTTCATCTCCTTTTACGTACAGCATTACCCTTTCGTCATCCTCACACACTAGCTAAATCTCTTCATCTTCGGCTTGCGACATCGGCATTTATACCTGAACAGTAGTTGTCAGTGTTGGTTTGCTGTCGATTCTGATTAGAACAACCCTATCACTGAGCTATTCACAGTAACACATTCTCTGCCCTAACTTCCTATTCATAATGAATCCAACTCCCATTATAACATTTTCTGCTGCTGCTTATATTACTCTACACTCATGTGACCAGAAATCCTTGTCTTCTTTCCATTTCACTTCACTGACCCCTACTATATCTAGATAGAGCCTCTGCATTTCCCTTTTCAGATTTTCTAATTTTCTTACCACATTCAAACTTCTGTCATTACATGCCCTGACTTGTAAAGCATTATCCTTTTTTTAAATTTTTATTTATTAATTTGGCCAGCTATGGACCGCATACAACTTAAGACTTATGGTGTTTCTTTTTCTTCCATTCTTCCCAGTACTTCTTCATTTTCTTGCCAACTGCTTATCTCTGCTCATCCGTCCACAGTCTCTTGGGTCGAGGTTTTGGCTCATCTTCTTCATAGTTTGTATTTTCTATCAGTAGCCTGAAGTGATTCCTGTGACATATTATTTCTTCTGTGACACCTATTTTGTTGGCATCTTTCTTTACTGCTTCTATCCATCCTACAGATTTTTTCAGCTTACTAACGCAATTAAAAATTTTCTTTGTAATCCGTGATTCTTCCATTCTTTTTAAATGTCCATAAAATTTTAGCCGTCTCTTACTCATTGTATCTGTGATCTTTTCTGTATTTTTGGATAAGTCTTCATTTCTCCTTTTAATCCACCTACTTTCATTGTTTTCTCAGGACCTAGAATGTTTCTTAGTATTTCTCTCACTCTTTTATTCTAGTTCTCGTAATTCGCTTTTTTTATTCAATGTTAGGCACTCTGATCCATATGTTGCTTGTGTCCTAATAACTGAATTATAATGTCTAATCTTTACTTGTATGTATAATGATTTCTTATTGTAGTAGTTTTGTGTTAATTTAAATGCAGATTCTAACTTTTTTATTCTTTCTTTATTTGTAGTGATATCCAGTCCATTGACTTGGATCCACTCCCCTAGGTATTTGAATCTATCAACTCTTTTAATTTTTCCATACTTTGTTTTCATAAACTTTTCTGTATTATGTTTGGGGGTTCTATATACTCGATTTTTTCATAGGATATTTTTAGCCCAGTCTTTTCAGCAATCTCGTGTAACCAGATCAAGCATAACTTTGCGTCAGTTCGGTTTTCATTTATCAATGCCATATCATCCGCAAAGGCTAAATATTTCACTTCAAATTTGTTCTTTCCTTGGCCCTTGCTTATATCCTTATGTACATTATCCTTTTGTTGGTTATTTAATCTTTTTTCTCATGGTTACTTCCCTCCTTGGCAGCCCCCTCCTGGAGATCTGAATGGGGAACTATTCCGGAATATTTTGCCAATGGAGAGATCTTCTTCTTCTGCTTTTACGGCCTCATTGGACCACTTCAGTCAATCATTTCTGGTCCTCTTCTTTGGTATTTTCCCCTTCCGAGTGGCCCAGTATCTCTTCATTTGTTCCGATGCTTTTCGTCGTTCCTCATCTGTAAATACCCTTTTCATTGTATGTCGTTTGTCAATTTTTGGTTTAAATCTTATTTCTGTGTCCCTCAACTTCTTTAAATTTGGCGTTTTGCTCTGCAAATCATCCCGAGTTATTTCCAGTTCTTCCATATCCTCTCTTATTTCCTTAAGCCATCCTCCTTGTTGTTTCAAATTCCAGAGTTTCTCAATAATTTTGCTTGATAATCTGGTTTCTGGTGTCCTCAGAATGTGACCACAAAAAGAGATCCTTTTCTTTCGTATAGTATCGGTGATGGGCTCCAGTTCTCTGTATACCACTTCATTTGGAACTATCCGCCATTGCCCAGCTTTTTGATATTTCTTATTTATGCATGTTCTAGCAATTCTTCTCACTACTTTTAAAATTTTGTCAATTCTGTTTTTCTGGGTGACTTTAAAAAGAGTTTCACTTCCGTATGTAACCTCTGGTTGAACCACCGTCTTGTAATGTTTTAATTTTGTTTTAATTGATAGACATTTTTTATTGTACGTAGACCATGTTAGTTTTTGAGCTTTTATCATTTTATTAGTTCTTGCTCGCCATGCAGGTTTCCCGTCCAATTTATGTGTTATAATTTCACCCAGGTATTTAAATTGTTTCACTATTTTAATTTCCCTATTGTTCACTGTGATGTGATCTATTACAAGTGGATCCGTTACCATTATTTCAGTCTTTTCAAATGATATCTGGAGTCCTAATTTTTGTGCTATATTTTGTAAGCTTGTTATTTGTTTCGTGGCTTCCTGAATATTATTAGCTAGTAATGCTAGGTCATCAGCAAATCCCAAGCAATTTAGGTTTATTTTATCTTTTTTAGTTCCAATTTTAATATTCATAGGATTTTCCTTGTACCATTCTCTCATTACATATTCAAGAGCACAATTGAATAGCAATGGTGATAAACAATCTCCCTGTCTCAACCCTGTTTTAATCGTAAATGGTTCAGATATTTCTCCTCTAAATTTTACTTTGGATTTGGTGTTTGTTAAGGTTAACTGTATCATTTTTATTAATTTAGGATGAAGTCCAAAATTCCTTAATATTTTCATCATTGAAGATCTATGGATGCAATCATACGCCTTTTTGAAATCTACAAAGGTTATGACTAGTTGTTTTTGCCTTCTTTTGTAGACATCCATAACTAACTTCAAGGTGATTATCTGTTCTGGGCAGCTTCTCCAGGATCTAAATCCTCCTTGATATTCTCCCAGTTCCAGTTCTAGTTGATCTTTACAGCAGTTGTATAGTATTCTTGACATGATCTTATACGTGCAGTCCAAAAGGGAAATTCCTCTATAGTTGTCTGGATTTGATTTTTCTCCTTTCTTATGTAATGGATGTATTATAGCAGTAGTCCAATTTTCTGGTAATTTCTCTTCATTCCAGATTTTTAGTATGCATTGGTGTAATGCTATCTTTACTGGTTCTGCTGCATATTTCCAAAGTTCAGCAAACGTTTGACCTTCTCCACTTGCTTTGTAGTTTTTGAGTTCTTTCAAAGCTCTGTAGACCTCATTAATTGTAGGTGGATTTATATTTTCTGCTGGTGTTTTAATTGGGGTTTCTGTGTTTATCTGAAGAAGTTCTGGGGGATCTTCACAATTTAGTAACTTGTTAAATGTTTCTGCTAGAATTTCTGTATTTTTACTATTGCTATGGGCTAGGTTATTATTTTTATCTTTTAACATTAATGTTGGAGGATCATATCTTTGTAATTGTCTGCCAAATATTTTGTAATAGTCTCTTGAGTTTGTTTTTTCACTATTTGTTTCTATCATTAGAAGTATATCTTTTTGGTACTGACGTTTAACTCTCCTTATTATTTTTTGTGTTGTCTTCCTTTGTTTTGTGAGTTCCAAATATGATTTTTCTGTTTTTTCAGAGAGATCATCATGACACTTTCTCAATTACAGGCCACATGTCCAATGGACACGTTATATGTCTTTAAGGCAGTGGTTTCCATTGCCTTCTGCATCTCACGCCATTGACTATTGCTGATTATTTTGCTTTTGGGGCAGTTTTCCACTTCAAGGACAAGCGAGTGCCCTGAACATCTGATGCTCCTCCGCCCTTTTTGACAAGACCGTTGGCAGAATGAAGGTGACCTCTTATGCCAGAAGTCTTCGGCCTCCAATGCTCATTAATAATCAAAATTTAAGCAGTGGTAGGTTTCAAACCTGGGACTAAGGACATTTTGATTAATAATCAAAGAGACTGCCCCAGGACCACAGGTGCATTCTGCTGTACAACCTCTGTAATATATGCCTGCACAACTCTGCAATATTTGGCAACTGTCAGATGATGTCACAACTCAAACACTGCATGGTTGCAAATAAACAGGCTGACCAGATGAGTAAATTTATGTTTGACAATCATCTAACTGCTTCTGTGTATCCTCTGAAGACATCTCCTGTAGTGAGACATAAAAGATTAGGCACAAAATATGCTTTAAATCACAGCTGAATTCCCAGAAACAGATTGCTAATGATATAAAGCTATGCCATATTTAATGTTTCTGTTGCATGTTACATGCTAAATACTATCCATTTGCTTTGTGTGTGTTGTAGTTCATGATTCGTACTTTAGTATCTTGTTTAATAAATAGCGCTCCTATCAGGCTGAGAAGTCAAACTTCATGTGGATGTCTTTCTGAAATATATCATGGACCTAACTATCACAAAGGCTAAGAGCAGAAACAGAGGAAGCAACACCACCAGAAGACAATGGCTAAAATAAAAATTTTCGAACATCTGTTACCACCCAAACTTTTAGGTTTTTATAAAATGGATCTTAGCTCTTTATTCTCTTGGAACAGTTCTTTTTAGGTTTTAAGAAAATATTTTAGCCTTTCTGGAGTCTTAAATGAAAAATATAACAACAGTAATGTTAACAGAGAAAATCTATTATAATTTTGACAAGTTATCCTAGTTAATTGTAGAAAATAAACAATTAACTATTCCTATACAGCCACTCAAAAAAGTGCATAGCAATTGAGATATTTATCTGTGCTAAATTGTTTTCTCTTTTCATAATATTTTAATGAAAAGCCTTCCATGCAAAATGCTTTTCATGTGTAGTTACGTACGACCACAATACAGGGCCTCATGCTTCAGCTAACAAGAAATTTTATTTTACATTTTGCTATTGCAGTACACAATTAACCACATTTGTAAGTTTTGTAAGTAAAAATTTTTCTACTGTCTCCCAGCACATTTCTGTAGGATGAAAAAGATCTCTCTACAGCACAAGAAGGTACTTATTTCACTGACATAATTGCTTGTGGCCCCCAAAACATCCATCTCTGAACTTGTCCCCATAAATAATGGTAGACACTTTCTTTGTGTCTGTGGTTCCTTAGAAGAATATTCATTAATTTAGTGACACTACTGTACCCACTGAACACATCTGCACCATGTAGATCACATCTAAAGCATCTTTCAGTGGTAAGATATGCACTCAAGGCAATGAACTCGAACAGGTAGGTGCCAAAGTGGGCTGTTCGACATAATATAAAGTTGCCCAGAGCCAGGTGCAACAACATGTAAGCATGGATTCAGGTGGATGGGGAATGGAGCGATTTTCTTTAAGGATGGAAAGCAGATGGGAGCTTTGAGAAATACTTTTTTAACAGAGGAAATGATACAAAATTATTTCCGAGTTCCTCTCCTAGATGGTGTAGACCACAGACAAAGTAAGTGCGACAAATCACACTGGGATACAATAGTTTCAGTCTTGCTCCCACTTTTAACATATGGGCAGCACAGTCTGTCACCAACACCAAAAATTTCTCATCTCTGCTTCCTCCTGATCACTGAATGTAGAGCATCACTGACAATGTGGGCTATAGTACTGTGATTTGTCTACTCCAATTCTTTACACAGGAGTAAGTGGGGTTTTCCTGGTGCAGTGGATTCTAATTTCCCCACCATTATATTAGCTGTAAACCTACCAAATGTGTCGCCTGGAAGCCAAATATAGTGGTGACCAATGTCTGGTTTAATGTCATCAATGGCCTTCACAGATGTGTTTCAAACAATTTTTGTGAAATATTAACTCATCTGGTGTACTGCAACCACTGATATTCTCCTGAAACCCCTAAAAGTAGGGTTCTTTAGCATATCCCATGGCACATTACCAGACATTAATGCCTCACAGAGCTCTAAATATAAGCTATTTACTGTGCTACTTGTCATAGAGCAAATTAATGACTGAATTTGTTTTTGTTCTTCTTCCTAGTGATTCTCATAATGTGAGCTACAGAATCTCTGTATTGAAGGAAATGTGACTTTATATCATGGCTTACCTTAAAGTCAAAGCAAACTAACACTAATAGGACGGCAATAACTAAAAAATAAGAAGAAAGGTCAACTTCAACTGAACCACATATTCATGTCAGTAAACTACTTTTACATTTTGACTTGAAGATCTGAGGGAAGGAGACTGGTAGATAAAATGAATGATAAAATAACCTGTGTTTGCTTACTTGTTTCTGACAGGCTTGGCAAAAATTACTCGACCAGTTGTGAAACTGGCGTCTACCTCAATCCACTGGCAGAAATGCCAAATTTTGGATGATTTCTGTTCAGGCATGACAAAATTACACTCAAAGCATAATACTCAATGCAAGTCAACAAATCATGCAACTTTAATTTTTATGGGTTCAAGTATCACCAATTTGTTCCTTTAATATACCCTTCTATTGTCCGATGGCATTTAAGTAAATGCTGGCTGGGTCTGTCCCAATGCAGCAATGTGTGCACAATGTGAAAGCATCATACACAGTGTGGCCTATATTTCTTATAACTTCTGAACTACAAAAATTAGTAACCTTCAGGTATCACTGATGCAGCAACACGCTGACACAGTATCAGGTTATAAAAACAAGAGACACTGTGCCACACACATTCTTGATTTCAGTGCAGTGTATAAATTTATTTATAATGTGTACCCTTAAAATGTGCAAATTGACAGTATTGACCTTCCTTAGTATTAATTTAGAAAGTCTATTTAAAAACTATATTTTTCTGCAGATGTGCTCTTTAACCAATACTCTCTCCTTGAAAGTAATGTTTAGCCCCATTTAGAACTTTAACCATGATTTAGTCCTTTTTAAGTCCTCTAGGGTTAAAACCGCAGAATCACAGCCCCAGTTACCGCAGTCCAACAAAGGACTAGCACTGAAGCTACAACAGCAAACCCACAACCCCGCCATCGTTTGCCTCATTTGAGCAGTCCTACATACACTGTCCCAAGCAGTGTATCATGCCATCAGGTAGTAGATCCTGATTTACAATAGGCATTTTTCTCAAACTCATTATGAGGGCATCACTACCGATAGAGCCTAAATTTTGTCTTTTGGAAGCTTTGTGGAGTGCTGAAACCTTTCATACACACACAGAAACAACACGTATTGTCAAGGTTGCAGTTCCATGACTAAACAACAAGCAAAACTCATCTACTACATTAAGTGTCTCATTTCCTAATCTAATTCCCTCAGCATCACCCGACTAAATTCGACTACATTCCGTTATCCTCATTTTGCTTTTGTTGATGTTCATCTTACATCCTCCTTTCAAGACACTGTCCATTCCGCTAAATTGCTCTTCCAGGTCCTTTGCTGTCTCTGACAGAATCACAATGTCATCGGCAAACCTCAAAGTTTTTATTTCTTCTCCATGGATTTTAATTCCTACTCCAAATTTTTCTTTTGTTTCCTTTACTGCTTACTCATCATACAGATTGAGATAGGCTACAACCCAATTACAGAGTTATAAATACAAAATCAAGTAGGGGTAATGCAGGAGTAGGTTTAATAATGAATAAAAAATAGGAGCACACATAAGCTACTATGAACAGCATAGTGAACACATTATTGTACCCAAGATAGACATGAAGCCCATGTCCACCACAGTAGTATAAGTTTATATGCCAACTAGCTATGCTAAGCATATGATGTAGGGACTGAAGAAATGCATGATGTGATAAAAGAAATTATTCAGATAGTTAAGGAAGACGAAAATTTAACAGTCATGTGGGACTAGAATTCAATAGCAGGAAAAGGAAGAGAAGGAAAACTAGTAGGTGAATATGGAATGGAGATAAGGAATGAAATAGGAAGCCGCTTGGTAGAATTTTGCACAGAACGTAACTTAATCATAGCTAACACTTGGTTTAAGAATCATGAAAGAAGGTTGTATACGTGGAAGAGACCTGGAGACAACAGAAGGTTTCAGATCGATTATATAATGGTAAGACAGAGATTTATTAACCAGGTTCTAAATTATAAGACATTTCCAGGGGCAGATGTGGCCTCTACCCACAACTGATTTGTTATGAACTGTATATTGAAACAGAGGAAACTGCAAAAAGGTAGAAATTTAAGTAGATGGGGCTTGGATAAACCGAAAGAACCAGAGGTTGTAGAGAGTTTCAGACAGAGCACTAGGTAACGATCGACAAGAACGTGGGAAAGAAATACAGTAGAAGAAGAATGGGTAGCTTTGTGAGATGAAATAATGAAAGCAGCAGAGGATCAAGTAGGTATAAAGACAAGGGCTAGTAGAAAACCTTGGCTAACAGAACAGATATTGAATTTAATTGATGAAAGGAGAAAATATAAAAATGCAATAAATGAAGCAGGCAAAAAGGAATACAAATGTCTCAAAAATGAGACTGACAGGAAGTGCAAAATGGCTAGAGGACAAATGTAAGGATGTAGAGGCATATATATGACTAGAGGTAAGATAGATACTGCCTACAGGAAAATTAAAGTGACCTTTGGAGAAAAGAAAACCACCTGTATGAATATCAAGAGTTCAGATGGAAAACCATTTCTAAGCAAAGAAGGGAAAGCAGAAATATGGAAGGAATACATAAAGGATCTATACAAGGACGATGTAGTTGAGGGCAATATTACTGAAATGGAAGAGTACATAGATGAAAATGAGATGGGGGATTTGATACTGTGTGAAGAGTTTGACAGAGCACTGAAAGACCTAAGTCGAAATAAGGCCCCCAGAGTAGACAACATTCCATTAGTACACCTGATAGCCATGGGAGAGCCAGCCCTAAAAAAACTCTACCATCTGGTGAGCAAGATGTATGAGACAGGTGAGATACCTTCAGACTTCAAGAATAATATAATAATTCCAATCCCATAGAAAGCAGGTGTCGACAGATGTGACAATTACCAAACTATCAGTTTAGTAAGTCATGGCTTCAAAATACTATTCTTTACAGACGAATGGAAAAACTGGTAGAAGGAAGATTGGTTTGGATTCTGTAGAAATGTTGGAACACACCCTACCACTATCTTAGAAGATAGATTAAAGAAAGCATTTGTAGAACTTACAGTAAGCTTTTGACAATGTTGACTGCAATACTCTCTTTCTAATTCTGAAGGTGGCAGGGGTCAAATAAAGGGAGCGAAAGGCTATTTACAATTTGTACAAAAACCAGAAGGTAGTTATGAGACTCGAGAGGCACAAAAGGGAAGAGTGGTTGAGAAGGGAGTGAGATAGGGTAGTAGCCTATCTCCAATGTTATTCAGTCTGTATATTGAGCAAGCAGTAAAGGAAACAAAAGAAAAATTTGAAGTAGGAATTAAAATCCATGGAGAAGAAATAAAAACTTTGAGGTTTGCCGACAACATTGTAATTCTGTCGAGGCAGCCAAGGACCTGGAATAGCCGCTGAATGGACTGGACGGTGTCTTCAAATGAGGATATAAGATGAACATCAACAAAAGCAAAACAAGGATAATGGAATATAGTCGAATTAAATCAGGGTGATGCTGAAGGAATTAGATTAGGAAATGAGACACTTAAAGTAGTAGATGAGTTCTGCTATTTGGGAGCAAAATAACTGATGATTGTTGAAGTAGAGAGGATATAAAATGCAGACTAGCAATGGCAAGGAAAGTGTTTCTGAAGAGAAATTTTTAACATCGAGTACATGTGTAAGTGTCAGAAAGTCTTTTCTGAAAGTATTTGTATGGAGTGTAGCCATGTATGGATGTGAAACATGGACAATAAATAGTACAGACAAGAAGAGAATAGAAGCTTTCAAAACGTGGTGCTGCAGAACAATGCTGAAAATTAGATGGATGGATCACGTAACTAACGCGGAGAGACTGAATAGAACTGGGGTGAAGAGGAATTTGTGACACAACGTGACTAAAAGAAGGGATCAATTGGTAGGACACATTCTGAGGCATCAAGGGATCACCAATTTACAGGGTGTATACGCGGACAAGGAAAAAAAATTCCCGGATTTCCCAGTTAAAAATACATTTTCTCCCGGATGAAAACACACTTTTTCCATGTTATTAAGTGACAATATATTTTCCCTCAGAACTGTAAAACTTATCAATCCTTTGAATGGTTATGTTTTTATACACAGAATTAGAATTTCCTGGCACTTTAGAAAACGAAACTCAGGGAAGAAAACTCCTTTTGGAAAGATTTTTGATGTGCAGCAACATGTACGCTACATATTTTCGTATTACGAAAGTATACATTCGAATTCCACCAAACTCCGCATGTTACTTCCCGAACCACACATAGTGTTCACTATGCACTCATTCAACATTCAACTTATGATTTTTTTTTTTTTTACCATGGGACTAAACTGCTGATGTCATCGGTCCCTAGGCTTACATGCTACTTCATCTAACTTACGCTAAGAACAACGCATACACATACACCCATGCCCGAGGGAGGATTCGAACCTCCGACGGGGGGTTATCAGCACCCATACAAATTCCTGATCTTTACTCAGCCCAATCTCGTTGCGAACCGCGACAAGTCGCCTCAGACAGCATGGCTACCCCACGTGGCTTATGATTCTTTCAGAAATTAACTTACAGAGTGTGTTCAAAAACCAACAGGGATGCGCATCAAAATCATATGAGTAATCGATAGACCAACATGTGCTGGATGCTAGGCACTTTGTGAAACTACGCTTTTACTCCTTGAGAATATTAATTTGGCGCACCCCCCCCCCCCCCCCCCACACACACACACAGATCCGGGCCCGCTGCGCATGCGTTAATATGACAGCTTGGGCGCAGCAGTGAAATTTTTCCGTTGCCTCTAGCTGCTTGCTGCGACTGCTTACACAGCAGCAGCCACATTCCTGTAGCCAGAAACTGGAGAAGGTACTACTCATACGCCACTCAACTGCGCATGCGCATGAGCCCGCACCTAACTGCTAAAATGAATCTAATGTAAACAGCTGTGACGTCACGCTCATCGGAGGCAATTTGCTGTTATGTAGCATTGCATGTCTTCCTAAAGCCTTTGACACATTATGCTGTTGGCAAACGCTTGTATGAGCACTGTGTTTTGTCGTTGTATATGGCACATTTCCTTCGCAATTTATGTTTTATTTTCGTTTTTTTTTCCTCGTTCACGTTTTATGCTGCAGTATTATTCTGCAGTAGCGGGATACAGTAATATCCTTTGTTAGAGTATTGATTCTTACCAGTCAAAATTACAAAAATTTAAGTGAAAACTAGACGAAAAATTCCCGGAATTCTAAAAAATTCACCTCCCAGATTAAAAAATTCCTGGGTTTTTCCCGTATCGTATATACTCCTGATTTAGTATTGGAGGGAAGTGTGGAGAGTAAAAATCGTAGAGTGAGACCAAGAGATGAATACACTAAGCAGATTCAGAAGGATGTAGGCTGCAGTAGTTACTCGGAGATGGAGAAGCTTGCAGAGGATGGTGTAGTACAGAGGGCTGAATCAAGCCAGTCTCTGGACTGAAGACCACAACAACAACAACAACAACAATAGTATTACGTTACTGAAGGAAAACAAGCTTCTTTCAAACAATAAGCACATATTCAGAAAATACGAATTGTATAGAACGCCGCTTGCTTCTTTCAAATAATAAATGTAATAGAACAAAAAGTTCCCATCTTCCTGCACTTAGCACACAGTCAACTACTAACCAAGATACAATCATACACAGTATCCTTCCAAATATGCGAATGGACTGATAATTGTTCGACTAATAGGACTTACTATATTCTAGTAGATGGTGAATATTCTACAGAAACGAAAGTAACGTCAGGTGCGCTGTGAGATTACAAACTTAATTTGCTCTTAGCTGAAATACCAGCAAGCCATATGGCAATGAGACAGCCATGCAAGGAGAGCTGAGAGTGCCGCACAAAGGTTTTAGGAGACAGGAAGCAATAGGGAATATCCGAAGATAGGGGAGATGTGCACGTCTGTGGTCAAGCGACACTTCCAGCTACTGAATACAACTTGGAAATACAGGACATACACTTAAATTGAATTTAATGGAGTCTCAAAGAATATGAGGATATCAAATTGTGCATCTCAATGTCATAAGTCATTGTATGACCTCTTAAAATTAAACTACTGGAAAACCAGTGCAGCTACAGTCATCACTGATTATGTCAAATTGAAGCTTACACATGTACAGTAAACACATAACGACTTGGTTTATACTAGTGCAATGGCAACTTGTACCTTTAATCACTGAGGCCAAGAAAAATGCTTATTGTAAATCAGGATCTACTACCTGATGGCATGATACACTGCTTGGGACACATATGTAGTACTGGTTAAATGAGGCAAACAAATGCAGGCCCGTTGTAGCTGCAGTGCTAGTCCTTTGTTGGACTTTGGTAACTACAGCTGGGATTCAAAGGTTTTGACCTTACCCAAAGTATGTTTAAGGGGGGATTGTAATGAACTTTGGTCAAAAAAATCGATTTTTCAGTAATATTATTTTCTTGATCTACACATTTTAATCAATGTTGTGTGTGAATTTTATCATGATGTCAGCTTTAGAAACGCCTTTAAATTGTTAAAATGATTAATTCTGCACTGGCAGCTACTCCCACCTTTCCCAGTATTTGGGAAACTGCTTGCTTCAGCGGAATTTTCGTCAGTGTGAAGGCTATTTTCTTTCGATATCTTTGGCTGAGATCTACATCTCATAGATTTAGAGCTTCTATGCCAAGCTATACAGTTTTCATGTTCATGTATAAAAATATGGAATGTGTGGTGTGACCGCCAGACACCATACTTGCTAGGTGGTAGCCTTTAAATCGGCCGCGGTCCGTAGTATATGTCGGACCCGCATGTTGCCACTATCAGTGATTGCAGACCGAGCACAGCCACACGGCAGGTCTAGAGAGACTTCCTAGCACACGCCCCAGTTGTACAGCCGACTTTGCTAGCGATGGTTCACTGACAAATTACGCTCTCATTTGCCGAGACGATAGTTAGCATAGCCTTCAGCTACGTCATTTGCTACGACCTAGCAAAGCGCCATTACCAGTTACTATTGATGCTGTAAAACATGTACCGTCAAGAGCGATGTTCACCATTTACGGATTAAAGTTAAGTATTCCAACAGCTACGTCCTTTTTTGCTAAAGTCTAACTTCCTTGTCCTGTTCCAGACCTCACGCCAGCCTGCGTGAGCTAAAACGCGTGCCTTTCAGCTTCCTCTCATAGTGGGTTGGCTCTCTTGCCAATCCACAACAGAATGCATGATTGTTATTGAAGAAAGAAGAGTGGGAATAGTTTGTGATTTTAAATTAACTTGTAACTCATGTGGTTATGAATTTTCATTTTCCTCCTCCAAAAAAACTGGCGCTGGTACCTATGAAAGCAATTTTAGGTCAGCATATGCTCTGAGATGCCTTAGACATGGCAAGGAAGGAGGTAATTTATTGTGTGGTTTTCTGAACATGCCTCCACCTTGTGCAAGGTTTGAAAAAAAAAACAAATAAAGACATGTCTGATGCTGTACATGATACTGCCAAAGTTTCTATGAAGAAAGGAGTGGAGGAATTGGTGGAAACAAACTAAAAGAAATATATCCTGGGGTAGATATTTATGACCGTGAATCTCCCAGAAATGTTACAGACCTGTGTGTGTTTGTAGATGGGACCTGGATGAAGAGGGATCACACGTCTCTGTATGGAGTTGCATCTGTTATTGGTATTCACTCAGGTAAAGTTTTGGATGGGGAAATTATGTCTAAATACTGCCACCAGTGTGCAACAAGGAAATGTCCAACAATGAAGACAGTGAGAAACTGTGGCAAGAAAAACATGCAGTAGCATGCTCTGAAAATATAGTGGCTCAAGTGGGGGCATTGAGGCTGCTGCAGTTGTGAGGATGTTCTCCAGATCTGAGGACCAATATGGTGTTAGATACACTAAATACCTTGGTGATGGGGAGTCCTCTTCATTCAAAGCTGTAACAGATAAAAATCCATACAATGCAACAACAGAAAAGTTGGAATGTGTTGGCAACATCCAAAAGAGGCTTGGTGGTAGGCTTCGTTGCTTACTGAAAGAGAAGAAAGGTGAAGTACTTGAGGATGGAAAACCATTAGCAGGAAAAGGCAGGCTTACTCTGAAAGAGATTGATTCTCTTCAGTTACTTTATAGGAGAGCTATCACGAAAAACAAAGATAAATTTAGAGGCCATGAGGCATGCTGTGTGGGCAATTTTTTTCGACAAACTATCCACTAACCAAACACCAATGCTCAATCTGTGTCCGAATGACGATTGGTGTCAGTAAACAGAAATGAGGCGTATTCACATAAACACTCAATACCAGAACCTGTTATGAATGCAATTAAGCCCACATTCAGGTTTCTTGCAAACCCTGATTTATTGAGGAAGTGTCTTCACAGAAAGACAGAAAATGTAACTGAAAGCCTCAATAATTTAATTTGGATTAGATGCTCAAAAAGGACATTCTGTGGACTTGAAGTACTCAAAATAGATGTCTATGATGCAGTTTTATGTTACAATAACGGAAATAATGGCAGAATTGAAGTGCTGAAGAGAGTTCCTACAGATCCTGGTGTGCTTACAACAAAAGCATTTTACACCATCGACGAGAGCAGGATCAAGAAAGCTAACAGATCAATGTCTTACTTGCAAAAACAGGCCAGGCAGATTCAAAGAGGAGAGAAGAAAAACCTGGAGGATGAGGAGTATCAGTATGGAGGATTTTAAAATTGAGGTAAGCTTATTACATGTAGAAATATGAGAAGAAAATCTTCGGACCTCATGTTCTCTGTTTTACATTTTTTACATTATTAGAAGCGTTTCTCAAAAAGTATATTCACTAATGCTATGAAATTTTCAGAAACTGTTCGCAACGTGTTGCTGTCTCCCTGGAACTAAAAATTATGAGATCCTACAATTACATTCTGATTTTTAGACGATTGTATGTAGAAAAAAAAGTTAATTTTGGATGATACAATTTGTACCATAAGTTAATAACTGTAGTTCAGTGGTCTTGTAACCTTCTCAGGACACTACAATACAATTTTCAGATTAATTGCACGATTAGAATTCAAGTTATGGCTTTTTATAAAAAAGACAATAAAAAAAAAATATTCAAATTTCTGGCAAAATATTGATCTGGCATATTTTATTGTATTTTCCATTAAAAGCAGCTCTTTTACTTTACACATGCAAAATTTTAGATTTTTACACTAATAAATACGGTTGTAATGATTTTTAAAATAAATGTTTACATTTTCCGTTACGTCCGCCATTAATACTACAGTAGTTCTAAATTAACATTTATGTGTCGAATCATGTTGGTAGATTAAATCAACTTTTTTTCTAAATTAGTCATGGTTTAAATCTGATGTGCATTAACTATGAACTGAATGTATCACAAGGAAGAATGTGTATGATCTGACACAGTCATTTAAATATTTATGTTTTACTTATCTTAAAGTAGTGCATGATAGCCCTAGTCAATGCTTTTGTCAATAACTGTTGCAATATTCTTGTTAGATTATTTTGGTACATGGGAGAGTAAACAGTGAGAGATTATTTTGGAACATGGGAGAGTAAATAGTGTGAGATAACGCTTATTTTGATATGTTTTGTGGTAGTTAAATGTATATATTTGTTGATGATTGGTATTTTTATGAAAATTTTGTAACAAGTCATGAATCTGACAACCACAGTTTGGTTTTTGAAGTTTGAAATAGGCAGTGGTGAGCATCTCATGGGCTTTTTCTGATGACTCTTCATTGAGAGAAGGCTGTAGAGGTTGGTGGTCTGCAGTCAACCTTAGATTTCTGAGTGGCAATACAGTAGCACCATATCAACGACAGAAAATTCACAGGTATAGAACTGAAGCAACCGTGTAGGCTTAAGTCATTGTCAGTCTGCTCTGGAGTGTTGTGCTTTTACTCAGACTCGATGATACAAGCTCAGCATGAGTGTTTGTGTAGTGTTATGAATTGAGACAACTAATGGTTTTGTATAACTGAGGAAATCTTGTTGTACAGTTTCTTTGGGATGTGGACTTCATTTTTATAAATAGGTTACTTCATTGTATTAGGCATTCTGCCAAACAGTTCACCCTCCTACCCATCTTCACCATATTGAGGCAGAACAGACATGATTTTAAAACCCTTTTGCAAGGCCATCGTTGTATTTGAGTGATTTTACTGGCAATGCAGTATTCTATCTTCAATCAACTTCGTCATTGTGGTGACTACATTACTCAGTCATCTGTTCCGTTTATTTATATGTGATCAGTGCTTGCCTGTAAAACTTTTTGATTAAATAGTGGGTAATATTACTATAGAGAGAGAGAGAGAGAGAGAGAGAGAGAGAGAGAGTAGTGACTCTCCAACCCCTCAGACAAAGAATCAAATGAGTCTAAAAAGAGGAGCATCCACTCATGTGAAGTCTTCGATCCGCTATTAATTATTATGCACTCAATAAAGACAATATCATTTAAGATGGGGGGTGGGGGTATAGAACAAAATTGTGGGAATAACTGATGAAAAGTTCTGAGAGTTGTAATGAGAAATGGGCAAACTTGCTTCTGAAGTTGGGGAGGTTAAAATTAAGGTCAGTACGCTGGAACAGGGATGGAAGAGTGATTAAATAGTGGGTAATATTACTATAGAGAGAGAGAGAGAGAGAAAGAGAGAGAGAGAGAGAGTAGTGACTCTCCAACCCCTCAGATAAAGAATCAAATGAGTCTAAAAAGAGGAGCATCCACTCATGTGAAGTCTTCGATCCGCTATTAATTATTATGCACTCAATAAAGACAATATCATTTAAGATGGGGGATGGGGGTATAGAACAAAATTGTGGGAATAACTGATGAAAAGTTCTGAGAGTTGTAATGAGAAATGGGCAAACTTGCTTCTGAAGTTGGGGAGGTCAAAATTAAGGTCAGTACGCTGGAACAGGGATGGAAGAGTGATTAAATAGTGGGTAATATATATATATATATATATATATATATATATATATATATATATATATATATATATATATATATATATATATATATAGAGAGAGAGAGAGAGAGAGAGAGAGAGAGAGAGAGAGAGAGTAGTGACTCTCCAACCCCTCAGACAAAGAATCAAATGAGTCTAAAAAGAGGAGCATCCACTCATGTGAAGTCTTCGATCCGCTATTAATTATTATGCAGTCAATAAAGACAATATCATTTAAGATGGGGGGTGGGGGTATAGAACAAAATTGTGGAAATAACTGATGAAAAGTTCTGAGAGTTGTAATGAGAAATGGGCAAACTTGCTTCTGAAGTTGGGGAGGTCAAAATTAAGGTCAGTAAGCTGGAACAGGGATGGAAGAGGAGCATCAATAAATTGCAGAGTGTGCAGAGTGGTCTGGATCGTAGGTAGACGATTGCGGAGCAGTGGCAAACTTTTTTGGAATAGGGGATGAAGTTAGTCACTGAGGTTGGTAAATATGTAAGAGAATGATATGATGAGATTAAGAATTGAAAAGTAGCTCCAGTATAGAAATCAGAAGTGGGGCTGTGCAGTACACATTGCAAATTTAACAGGTGAAGGTGGCACTTGATTTGATTGCATCAGGTCATGCAGCAAATTTTCTTGGTGTTGCAAAGTGCCCACCTGTTAATGGCAAATATTTCACAGGAGAATGTAGTAATCATCCCACTGATCTTCTAGCAGCATGTAACGATAATTTTGGTGCAGAAATGTCTGACACAGCTAAAATGCAATATACTGGTGGCACCTGGATGGCATTGCTTTTTCTTAGGCAATTCAGAATACCAAAAAATTTGTTGATTATAAGAGTTCTGTTGAGGGCTTTTAAAGTTTTGGAATAGCGCAAGGTAGATCAGTTACAAAACAAATTCTTGAATCGGCCTATATACAGAAGCGGTCAGAGGTCCAAGAAGGAATTTTGTGTTAGAGAACTGAGATGGTTCAGGCATGTGAGCAGACGCTAGGCATCTTGACAGAAATATCAGTTTTGAACGGACGACTATCACAGAACTTGCAGTGGAATCTAGTAGACAGTCTGACTGAGTCAATGGATCATTTCAGAGATTTTATTGAGAAGTCAGAGAATGTGCTGCATTACACACCATCGAGTGCTTACTAGCTGTAACAGTAATGAACCTAATAACAAGAGTTGGTGTGGAAATAATAATCTGCCACATCTGTCACAGACCTGGCGCAAGGATAGGCCATATGATTTTCAGTAGACAGATAATTTCAATCAGCAGTATAGTGGCAACAGGAATAATAACCAGGAAAGGGGCAAAATTGACAGAATAATGGCAATAACAGGCAACAACAAACAGAAAAACAAAGCTGTGCGCATCTGTGGTTCCGAGATGTATTGAATGAATGGCAAAGAAAGACTATGTAAGCAGCAAGAATAAAAAAGTTGCCAAAAACAGAAGAATGTACACAGAGCAAATGTACATTATGGAGGCAATTCTGGGTGATGAACAATTCTGGGAGATTGGAGAAGCCATGTGAACAAAGAATCTCTGAAAAGGAGGAATAGCTTCAAATATATACATCTAACTGACTGACTGTTTAATGTTTCGGATGGTGATAAGGAGAGTTGTATGGCTGGAGTAAGTAATGAATCTTTTATGACTGCATTGGAAGGAGGATGAATCTGTATGATGCAGAGGTTACATGTGTGGATAAACAGAAAGATGTGATATGTAGTAGTGACAAAAACAATAGTAATGTTGGTGAGTTAACTGTTTGTGACATGAAAAGTGACAGTGCTGAGAGCACTTATGTTAGAGGCCAGATTAAAAGATTAGAGTTTCAAGCAGATGATGTTGCAGCAGGCACATCTGCTGATAAGCTTCAAAGTTCACAAGTAATGGGGAAGGATATGTTGTTTAATGAAGGGTTGCTGCGAGGTGCGGAACCAGTAAATAATTTATGTGTCATGAATAGAGAATTATAAACTACTGCAGTTTACTCGGGAAAAAGTATCTGTACATTTGTGTCTGTAGATGGTGGCAAGCCATTGCTTTTATAAACTTAACTAGATTATAGATGGTTGAGTACAGATGAAAGTGATTTTTGTGTAAATGATTAGGGGGGGGGGGGGGGTGATAAATAGATTGTCTGGCTCAGGCTGGTGGGGGTACTGGATGAAGGGATTATTTAATGAATTGCTTTGTGATCTTGAAGATAGACTGTTGTGGGAAGAAGTGTTACAAGAGTTTAAATGTGATAAACATGAATTTAAAGTGTCATTCATATGAAATGTGAGCACGGTGCAATGTATACATGGGGACATGGGAATACATAAATAAATTTTGTGAAATAAGTATTTAAGTTAAAAAGGTTTGCTGGTTTACTTTGTCTTATTCATCAATATGTATTGTTTTGGTTGTAGAACAGGTGCATCGTGTCAATGTGCATAGTAATCCTATCTATACAAAGATGTTATGACAGCATGAATTAATTAGCAGATATTTGGGCATTTATTTATTTATTTTCGAGTTCCGTGGATCCTTGACGTGAATGTATCGCTAGGATGTAGAACGTGTCAGGTTATTACAGTAATAGTCACATGCAGATGATTATGAGGCAACCAATTTAACATATAAGCAGATACATGAAAAGGGACATACACATGTCAAATAATTACACACAAAAATTCAGATAACAACACAGATAATAGTACATTAATGACATAGATGATTGCATAAATAATAGTGCAGTAATGACATAGATGATTATATAAACAAATTTAAAGTAATTCAGCTAAAAAATATTCTGCCAACAAGTGGTACGCTAATCTACATAACCAGTTCTATTAGAAATGTAAGAAACTAAACACAAATTCAAGAAGTATTACACATTATCAAAGAATTCCTGTAAAGAATAGAAAAAATTATCCAGTCCTTGTGATACATGATTGTGAGACCAATTGAGATGTGTGTTGCAATTGTGTGTCATAGCTGAGTTTGTGTTTCCTGGGGTTATATTGCTGTGACAGCTTAAAACTGAACATACAGTTACATTGAAATATAACAGTAATCATGTCAATTGAGCTGAGTGGCTTAATACATATGCATAAGTTGGTATGTGCCTTCTTGTGTAGGTCAAACAAGCTCAAGGAAAGAAAATAGAGCAATTTATTTGTCAATGTGATGCAGTGTTAGTCTTTGTTGATTCGGATGCTTGCATTTTGTTTATGTGTCTCTTTTCAGCAGGGTATCCACCACCTGACTCCATGGAATCCTATGTATGTTGAATTATTATCATAAAATTCCAGCTTTGCCGTATTTTGAAATCAGAAACACGATTGATCCTGCAATGAGTTCTGGGAACGTGTTGCGTGAGAGTGGTCACATGATTTAGGACGTGGATGATCAGTCCGCATTTGCCGTTGTGTGTGCAGGGGGCGCATGTGTGATATCAATTTTCTTTTAAATAATCAGGCAAACATGTGTTGAAAGGTATCTCTGAGTGGTTATCAAATTTCATTTATGGCACAATATAGTACATGTGCAAGTATTGTCAAGTATTGGTGTTTAAACTGCATAGGAATAAGGTTTTCAGTTGACAGCTTATGTTCCTAATGTAGTTCACATGCAGATATGTCACCACAAATAAATTATACATGAAAAAGCTCCGACAGGAGCTGCAATGAGGTGTATATACAGAACAATGAGCAAAAGTTGGAACTGATTTGCATTACACGTACAGATAAAATGAAATGCAAATTGGGAGTAAGTGAGTTTAAAAGCTTGGTTTGGTCTTGGCATGAATACTGGCAAGCCACATGGCAGCGAGACAGCCCAGCACAGAGGTCTTAGAGCGCCGCACAAAGGGATTTGGCGACAGGGAAAATCCACAGCTATGGAAGATGTGCACACCTTTGGCAAGTGACACTTCCAGCTACTGAATTTAACTTGAAAATACATTGAAAGTACTGTACTTTGTTTTATGATTTCTTAAAATTAAACTACTGGGAAACCTGGGGAGCTACATTCAACACTGATATGTCAAACTGAAGCTTATATGTACAGTCAACACATAATAACTTGGTTTACCTGAAACTCTTATAATTCTAGAATAATGAAGACTTTGATTAATATGTTTCGATCAAATGAATCATAGTAGAATGTAATCCATAGAAACTCATAGCATAATGTCAGCATATGTTCCCTTATACCTTACCCAACATATATTTAGCATTGATTCCAAATAACATTTATGTGCCATATTTGTATTATGTCGGAAGATTAAATCAGGCCATTATCTAAAAGAGTCACAACTAAAATCTGCTATGTCTTAAATATGAACTGAGTGTATCACAAGGAAGAACAGAAGTATGTGCACCTTTTTACTGTGACACGGTGATTTATATATTTCTGTTTTACTCATCTTGAAGTAGTGCATGACAGCATCGTTCAATGTATTTGTTGATAACTGCTATAACACTCATGTTAGATTGATATGGAAGATGGAAGAATAAACAGTGTGAGAAGATGCTTATTTTGAAATGTTGTGTCGTAATTAAATGTACGCATTTGTTGATATGGGCATATTTATTTATTTTTTAGCAAGTCATGAAATTTAGACTCGTGTAGTTTGGTTTTAAAAACTGTACTAGAGTGCCTCACCATCTTGTTTCCTCTTGCTTGACAGAGGGCCAGAAGGGTCAACAGTTGGCAGCCACAAGTTGAACTTCATTTTCTTAGCAGGATAACTTCATGTGAAATCACCCAGTGGCCGTTGCCCTTATGTCACAGATTTTTTCTGAAAATTTGGTGTAGGAATGTACATAATGAGTTAGGGTTAAAATATTTTTTCTGGAATTTTTTTAACCAAAATTGTAACTAGGAGACCATTTTGAAATGTGGGCTCCTTCTACCAGCTGGTGTTGAGAAACAAAGCGGCTTGTAAATTTGTAACCGCTATAACTTTTTTATTTATGAATCAATTTTATTCAATTTGGTGTCATTGGAAAGTAAAAGAATAGTGTTATAATAAAAAATTATTAAAGTGCTGTGTCTATTTTTTTCAGCAGAATCACAAGTTTCATCATCTGAATTTTTGTTTCAAATAATTCCTACTGCTATACTTTTCAACATAAAAAAATCAGAAGGATCTTTGCCCTCTATTGTTAGCTCTTACACTTTTTCAATAATGCTGTATAATTAATTGCTTCAAATAGCTAATCAACAATACATGAAACAACAATGAAAAATTCAGTCTAGCAGCAACACTCACATGGAACATAGGCTGCGTGTGTTAGGTTTTTGTGTGTCTGTGCACTTTATATATCTGAAGGACTTTTTTGTCTTGATTTTGTTCTTCTTACATAAGCAGCCATTCTGTTTGGTAATTAGAGAACAAGAAAAAGTTTCAAACCATCCAGTTCTTTTCTGCAACATACACAGTTGATTAAAAATCACAATGGAAAACAAATGTTCTTTAGGTTTTGTGTCAGCAGTTATGTGTCAGAAGAAAAGTAGTAGCAGTGAAGAGCTTGATTTAATAGGTATGTCAACCCTGAATCAAGCTGATATTGATTATTGAAGCTAAGAAGCACCTGTGAAAATACTGAGTGTGTTTGTTCTTCTCACAAAAGGCTCTATTTGGGAACATTTGAAGACAGACAAAGAATTTGCTGTGACCCTTTTAAGAAGCATGGTAAAAAGACTGCTAAGAAATCTTTGAAACCTATTTCTTTAACCATGGCACGGAAATATAAAACACTTGGACTTATCCCAGGTACCAAGCTGTGCATAACATGCCGTAAGGACACTTTATCTCCTATGGGGGATAACCTTCCGGGATGGATGAATATGAAGTTGAAGATCAAGAATATACACCAGATCCACCTACAACTCTTCAAAAACTTAATAAAAGTTGTGAACTACTTGAAATTTCACCATTTAAGGTTACCAAGAGAGCGCAAGATACACGTCCAGAATACATTCGATCCAAGTCTCGTCGCTCAGCTTTAAAATTCCAGCAAACAGCATCAGAAGTGCTACATGTTCCAGTGAAAAATGTGTCTGAAGAAACTAGCAGTGCTGAATGTACAGACTGTAATATTTTAATGCAAAAACTTAAAAGAGAAATTCAGCAGAAGTTGTGTTAAAGAAAAACTACAAATACTTACCATAGCACCAGCTTTATGGAGTAAAGAAAAATTCCAAATGTTTTTTAACATTACCGAAAACATGGTGAAGAAATCGAGGGTATTGCTAAAAGAAGATGGCATTTTGTCAAAAGGGAGTTATAAAGTGGGAAACAGAATAGGTAAGGATGTGGAAAAATATGTCCAGAATTTTTACTGTGAAGATGATATAAGTCGTATTTCTGCAAATAAAAATGACTGTCTGTATGTCCCTTCAGAAAATGCAAAAGTGTGTATAAGACAAAAAGACTAATTTTACATAATCTGAAAGATGTATACTTAGCTTTCAGAGAAAAATACCCTGAAGATAAAATCAGTTTTACTAAATTTAGTGAAAATTTAGTGAAAATAAATTTTGCCAAAATGATGTGTTACTGTAAACAGTCGTGGAATGCATAACGCATGTGTATGTATGTATCACCAAAACGTAAAACTGTTAATGCATGCTGCACATTTGAAAGAACCGTGCACTGAACATCTACAGAAACTTGTTTGCAATCTGGAAAACGAGGAGTGCATGCTGCATCGCTGTTCTCGGTGTCCTGACGAATATGAACTGCGCAATTTTTTAATTGAGCTGGAGTCCTTACAAGACTGTGAAAATGTTGTATTCAAACAATGGATGCAAACTGATTGACCTACACTGGAGACATTAATGAAGACGACCAATGAATTTGTTAAGTATCTCGTGCAAAAACTTCAAAACTTAACACAACATCATTATGTATCAAAATATCAGTCACTACTTCAAATCAAGCAAAGAAACCCTCTCTGATACTACATGCATCATCATAGTGGATTTTGCAGAGAACTATACCTGTTTGCTTCAGGATGCGGCACAAGGATTTCACTGGCAGAACATTCAAGTCACCTTTCTTCCTTTTGTGGTGTACTTTAAAACAGATGATTGCATTATGTCAATGTCATTGTGTTGTATAAGTGACTGTTTGCAGCATGATACAAACACATTCTATGTTTTCCAGAAAACTGCTCTCACTTATGTATTGGAACAATTACCACACATCCAACATGTTATGTACTTCAGTGATGGCAGTTCTGCACAATATAAAAACTTTTTAAATCTGTGCCATCACAAATAAGATCATGGGGTAACTGCAGAATGGAATTTTTTTGCCACTAGTCATGGCAAAAATGCATGTGCTGGAGTTGGCAGTACTATTAAACGTTTAGCAACAAGAGCAAGTTTACAGTGTCCATATGACAGTCACATTTTAAGCCCAAAAGATCTGTTTACATTTGCCAAACCTCATGTTCCAGGAATAGAAACCTTTTATGTTACAACAGAGGAGATAACAAAGTTTACAAACATGTTACAAAAACGGTATGAGACTGGTTCTACCATTCCTGGGACAAGAGTGAATCATTTTTTCAAACCACTGAATGAAAACAAAGTTGCTGACAAAGCGTGTTCCATCATCAAGTTGCTGATGAAGCGTGTTTCATCATCTACTAAATTCATTCAAGTTCCTCATGGAATTCAAAACACTGCCTCTAACACAATTAAAGAAGAAACATTTGTCGCAGCTATCTACGATAACCAGTGGTGGGTTGGAAAAATTCTAGAGATAAGTAAAGAACACAGAGATGCAAAAGTCAAGTTCATGAGTGCAAGTGGCCCTTCCTCAAGTAACTCATGGCCACTTCACACTGATGTTTGCTGGATACCTTATGAAAACATTTTAATGACTTTGCCTGCTCCTAGTGCAATCACAAGTACTGGTCGTTTATATACTTTTGAATCAGACATAATATTGTCCATTGAAAACTTGTTTGACAGAATCAATGCTTTTTACAATTTTATGAATGTGTTTTATGAGAACTGATCATCATTTATGACCACTAGGTAAGAGTCACAAAATGAAACGTGTATATTATTATTTATTTTCTTTCTGTTTCAAATGATTAAACAGAACAAACACCTTTCTGATTTTTTTATGTTGAAATGTATGACAATAGGAATTCTTTGAGACCAAATTTAAAATGGTGAAACTTGTGATTTTGAGGAAAAAATTCTTGAAGTTCGTAATTTTTTTTTTTTTTAATTACATTAATTACAGATTTTCACGTATTTATAGGCACAGTTGCAGCATTTTTATAGTTTAGTGATATAGTTGGTCCTTTTATCTTTCTAATGACAACAAATTGAATAAAATTGATTTATAAATAAGGGAGTTATAGTAGTTAAAAACTTTCAACCTACCTTTTGTACCGATGCCAGATGGAGAAAATGCTAGACATTTCAAAATAGCCCCCTGACTACAGTTTTGACCTTAAAGATCTGGAAAAAATTATTTTTTATCACTTTCTTACACCAAGTTTTTACAAATGTCTGTGACATGATGGCAACGAGATTTCTTTATTTTGGGTGATCTTAAATGAAATTAGCTAGCAGCAATACAACCATACTGATTCAACGCTTAGAAAATTCACGGGTGTGGAACTGGAGCAGCCACTTGGACTGTGTCTGCTCTTGAGTGTTGTGTTTTTACTTGCGACTGAAGGATAGTAGCCGTATTATGGTTATCATTCACAATTTCCAGTTGACACAAGTCCTTCAGTGAAGTTGATTAATCATCACTGGTCCATCACGCAGAAGTGTATCACAAAAGAAAATACAATCTAATTTTTCACGTTAAGACACATTCATGGCTTGGCGGTTTCCATCCAGAAAACATCTTATGACAACCCTTTCAAAGTGTTAGATGACTTATATAGTCTCTTTCCAGCATTACTTTATGCAAGTCAGGTAAGAGAACAACTCTACAGCTGACCTGACCATGAAGCTACCAGCAGCACCAAAATTCTTTTAAGCTCTCACCAATCCCCTGTGACCGAAAAGACATTGCAAAAACAGAAATCTACAGGTTACAGGATCAAGATGTGGTAGAACAATCACTGCCGAGGCATTGGACACCAGAAGTGCCAATAAGGAAACAAAATAGCAAACTCCATCTACGTGGTGATTTTAAAATGGTCATAAATGCTCAGGCTGCAACAGACCTCAAACTAGCGCAGTAAGACTACAATCTATCTACCTTTTTCTATCTTTTATTATTTTCAAAAAACCACTTCGTACGGGTATTCCTGTAATTGCTGCCACGCACAGAAATACAACAGATTGTGATAATCAACTCATCTTTTGAACTGGCTCACCAAAAAATACAAGAAAGAGAGAAGAGTTTCTGAGCAATCAGGGCCAACTGTGAAGGGATAACAACAAAGTAAATATGAAATTCAACAAGTAACCATAACTCAGGCTTAACACATAAATATATCTCAAAATAACTTGAAAGAAAAACTCATCATCACTCACCAATGCTGTTTTTAATTCATATTTCAGTTACTTGACTTACTATTAATCAGTTTTTTCCTCCCCCTTGTAGAACAATATGCTCAAATAATGACATCAAGCTCAAGCAGCATTGATTCACAGGTATGCAATGTTGATTCAGAGTTTCTAGATTTCAAGAAAGTTTCAGGTACGCAGATATCACTGTCTCAAGTGGAAGAGAGAGAAAGAGAGAGAGAGAGAGAGAGAGAGAGAGAGAGAGACGAGGACATCAAGCAGTAATGACATCTCAGCTTTCTGCAGCCTTGAATAATTTCACGATCAGTTACAGGACAACAGTTACATCCTGATAGATATTGTTGGAGGAAGAAATACAAGAGGTCCTCAAAAAATTTCAATTAAAATTAGAAGTTAAATTATTCAAAATTTTGCTATCAAATAGAACTATTTACAATTATTGAGAGGAGAAGGATACTGAAATAAAGAATCAATTTACAGATAAGAAACTGCAGGCTGCTATTGTTCATTGGAATGGTCAGTTGATTCCTGCATTTACAGGTTACAATGTCATTGACAGATTTCCTGTGATTCTTTGTGGGAAATTTCTTAAGAGTGTCTGCATTACTCTCTGAGAGCTGATAGGAGCAGACAACAACTGTCTATGAAATTCTTGCTGAAGAGGATTTTCAGTTATAAGTTAATGCAGTTTCTGACACAACAGCATCAAATGTGGGTCTTTTTAGAAAAGTTTGTGTTTTAATTGAAATTTTTCTGGAAAAAATGCCTTGCGTTTACGTGGCAGGTATAACATGTGTAAAACAATCTCAGAAACATTTTTAAGGAAAAGATGGGATGTGCAAACAGAGGTGTTAACAGAATATCAGAACATTTGGTCTGAAATCCATGTTAATTAAATGCCCAACTGGAATTGATGAAAAGGCCAAGGAACATTTCTACAGAGGACTACAGAGAATTTTTAGAATTAATCATGTCTTCAGGAGCTATTGATTATGCAAGCTGGATGAAAAAGCTGTTTATTGCTTGAAAATATTTATTTGAACTATCACCACAAGAAGAGAACTCAGTTTTTAATATTTGTATTTTCCTCATTAGAGTGTATGTCAAAGCATGGTTAAACTTTTCAGTTGCCAAACCAGGCAATTTGGATTTCAGCTTCCTTTAAAACTTTGGAAATCGTCATCCCTGTTGTTATGTAGTGAAACTGAAAAACCTGTCACCCTAGAATTCTTTGTTAATTTGAGTTCTGCATATAAAATGAAAAAGGTCAATATACAGAATTGTATGGCAGAACCATCAGGTGAAGATATTAAAAGGTTTCAGGTAGCAATCAACACTCTTTGAGTAACAAAATATGACTATTTTTACAGACATAATTTGAGTGGCAAGTTATAAGTCAGAGTCATATCCTTTATAGTGGTATGGAAACAAAGAGTCTACACACTGTTAATACACTGAAAGTTCTAAATGATCCAACCAAGAAATACAACCAGTTCATGCAGGACTGCCATAAATTATTTACAAGAAATGTGAAACATGCAAGACTGCCATAGATTATTTACAATAAATGTGAAACAGAAACTGTGTGTGCTTCACAATGTAACCAGGTACCACTGTAAGTTTCCGGGGCATAAAACTGAAACTTCACACAATATGGATTTCTGAAACAAAATGCAATGTTCTAATCACATTTGACACACACGCATGGTATGTAAAATTACTATACAGTGTATTATCAAAATTAATACACCAATAGCAATATTAAACTGAATGTAACAAAGTTGTTACAACTTCCTTGCAGATTAAAACTATGTGCATATCTGGATTCAAATTCAGAACCTTGCCTTTGGCAGGCAATCCAGACTGACATATGACCTTCTTCTGAGCTTCACTTCTGCCAACACAACTTACCTTCTTTGCAGTACAATTTCTTCCAGGAGTGCTAGCCCAGAAAACTATGTACAAGAGTTTCTGTGAAATTTGGAATGTAGGAGAGACGTAATGGCCGAAGTGAAGCTGTGTGGGCAGGTTGTGAGTCAAGCCTGCATGATGTCCAGCACATAGCTTTAATGTCAGAAAATTTCAAAACAGCACATATGCTGCTGCAGAGTGAGAATCTCATTCTGGCATAAAGTTGTTGGCTCACTACTTGGAGGTGGGATAAGGGAAAGAAAAAAAGTTGGTAGGGGAATTTTAAGCAATCCCCCCCCCCCAAAAAAAGTGCAGGAGCCAGAAAGCAGTCCTTCCCCTATCCTTAAAATGTGGGGGCCTAGGGCACTCCTTCTTTTACTACTGCACCCAAATTATACACAACTCATTTTCTTGCAATAATGTACCCAACTGGGGAAAGCACAAAAAAAACCAAAACTGAAAAAGTAGAAACACCTTAGTGTTTCTCATGGATATATGTCTCCAGCTGTGCACATGAGAACAATTAACATCATAATTTTACAAGCAGTATTTTATAATTTTTACAAACAAAGACCCTGGCTCTGTCATAGAAGATACCATCAGTATAGCTCCTCTTGTTTAGCTCAACTGTGAGATACAAAATGCCTTTATTCATGGAGGAATCTTTATAGAAGTTAAACTCAAAGATTGTTAACAAGTCAGTGCTAGAAAACTCTGCCTGTATTTTGCAAAAGACTTACATTTTGGAAGGTTTTATGGAACATGAGAGTGTGGGGAAACCTATCAAACTAAAAAAGACATGGAAGGAGATTATGTATCGATAATTAACAATTACTTGGTTCTCTCAAATTATACAAATGTTTATTTCTACTGTAAACACACATTGTTAATGAACTTATAACAATAATGGCCCACAATAGATTATAGAAACTCAACCTAGGATTCTCATATTTGCCACATGGCATCCTCTCCACTTCTCCCTGAACAGCTCTTGCATATTCAACCTTACTTGACTATCAATTTTACACCCCGGTCAACATAACAAAGAAAACAATGCCAGTTGTCTGCTTCAGCTTAACAAAAATTGAAATGTTTCCTAGTTCCCCTTCTTTCCCTTTCATACTGTAGTCCTAAATATTGTATCTCTTTACACTTTTCCACTGTGGTCACCATTTCCAACTCAACATATATGTTTTTGGCACACAACACACTGAACAATATAGGTGTTTTTTGGCACACAACACACTGAACAATATAGGTGTTTTTTGACACACAACTGACTGAGAACATTATTATAGTAAGCTGATACACATACAGTCCATCAGTTTGATGTGATCATGTCAGTGACTCCACTCTTACAAAGACTAAATCTCGATACCTGTAGGATGTCATTATTGGTTACTTTTCTCTTCTACCCATCATAAGTAGAACACAGTAAATGATCATTCACACTAGCGACAATGCTGAGACCAGTGGAACAAACAGGCAGTTATGTGGTCAATGATGGCAGAGTTAACCAAGTGAACGGCTAACTAAACGCAAAGTTCAGAGCACAGTCAAAGTAATCTTAAGTGTGCATGAACAGTCCAGGGAGTGATCTGAACTGAAAAAATATAAACTCAAGCAAGCTCAATCACTCTCCTATCTATGGCATGTATCATACACGTCAGAGAATAGCAAGTGCTGCTGGACAAGTGCAGGACCATTGTATTTAACAGACTCTGTTACATCAGTAGACAGGTCCACATGACATGCCAGCAGCAGCAGCAGTAGCACCTTTCACAGGAGCAAGCTGGTGGCGTAGCATGAATCCTTAGCATCTCTGACTTCTCCTCCATATCAATTCTTGGGCTGGTGGGTACTAAAGTTAGAATTTCCAATATCCTATAGAAACAAATGACATACAATTCTATTTAAAAGCATTAGTTGCTGTAAAAAATACTGTCTGAATTATATTCAGTGTTCAAGCTGGTTTTCACGACAGTACATGGACAACAGACGGGAATGCAAAGCCTTTCAGCAACCGAGTTTGTGCTTCAACATGTGAATCTACACTCTGCAGAACCGTCATCATTCTTTAAACTGTAATGCCTATTTTTCCTTATGATCATTTGAGATAATTCATCACACACACATATATACAATTAAAATTTTGACAATCAATATCTAATTCTTAGTCATGAGATTGGAAATAAAGTTAATAACAATGGAAAATAATAAGTATAAGAAAAATATAAATTGAAACACACACAAAATTCTTTTGCTGTAATACCCAATTTCTGTTGTAGCTCTTACTCAATGAATTCTCAGTTTAACATAATACTGGAAACAGACCACGAAGAACAACTTTGACTTATAACCAGTAAAGAAGCAACATCAAGTTGCAGACAGGCACAATAAAAAGAGACTTATGTAAAGCCTTCAGGTACAGCCTTCATCAATAAAGAGAGAGACACACACCATTCACACACAAGCAGGCACACCTCACACACACACGACTGCCAACTCCAGCATCTTGGGCTGGATATGTGTGCCTGTTTGTGTGTGTAAACAGTGTGTGTCTCTCTCTACTGATGAAGACTGTGGCTGAAAGCTTTATGTAAGCGTCTTTTAATTGTGCCTGTCTGGTACTTCTTTACATTCAGTAACAAACTGTCTTTTCCTACATTGTTGATATTCCTACTTGGAGTTTCCATTGTTTGATCATAACCAACAAATACAGACTAAAGTAATAATCCAGGAAATTACATGAGAACACAATTCTGTACCTAGAATTATTTAAGTTACTCTAACTTGTAAAACTACAATATCTTAAAAACTTGTGTTTTCATTTCATCTTAAACAACATAAAAATTCACCTTTGAGTGTGAGGACAGAGTTACTTTACATGGTCTTTCTTTTGAAATAACTTCTCCTGATGGTGCTGGTGTCGTAGTTTTGTTAGAGCTCTGGCATTTAGGTGATAATTCATCTGCTTCAACTGAGGTTTCCATTTCCTTAGTACTGTTGGACAACTTTGGTTTCTTTGAAGTCTTCCTTGTCTGTGAAGTACTTTTCATAGTAGCTGAGCTATTTGTCCCAGACTGCATTCTGTCTTTATTAACATTTTTCCTGCCTTTGTGAACAGTGGAATTCATTTCAGAAGTTTTTTTGCCTAATTTTATGAGGGATGACCCACTTGTCTTTGAAGGCATTTTATTTTTATTAACATTTTTATTGCCTTTGAGGACAGTGACAGTCATTTCAGAAGATTCTTTATCTAACTTGATGGGAGATGCCTTTTCAGTAGATGTTGCATAGCATATTTCATCCAAGTCTGAAACAAATACAGTTATATCACAAGTCTCACAAGCTTCTTTAACAATCAATTTCAAAATATAACTGAGAAACTCAGCACAGCCAGCTGAATAGATAAGGCATTTTGGTATATGCAACAGTTAGTCTCACAAGCATAAAATCTATTTGATATCATTCCAACTATATCCAGAGAAATCATGAAAATAATTAATTTTTTGAAAGCAAAAGTCATCCTAAGTTTTAAATCATTTCAATTAAAATATTAAGAGCATAGTTTTCTTGTATAGCTGCTGCACACAGCTAAAGAATAATTTTCACAATGTAACTTTCCAGGCAGACGACAGTATACCATTGTTAGACTCCTACTTCAGGAAGGTAGTAAGAAAGACATAAATTAATCCAATCACAATTAACACCTTAAAGTTTTGGGAAATATGATGTATTTAAGAATGGTTGAACATATCTGCAAATATGAGATTCTGAGTCAGTCACAATTTATATTTCACAAAGATCTCTTTGCTGAACATTTCATCTACCATTCAATAAAATTTTTCTGGGTTTCTGATCGCATAGTCAACAAAGACACATCAAAAAAAGTTTTGCATCACCTCAGTTCCGAGACTTCTGGAACCTGTACAGAAAACTGGAATAGAGACAAACATTGCACGTTGTACCACCATACAGCGAGACCTTCAGAGATGATGCTCCAGATTGCTGTACATACTGATACCTCTAATACCCAGTAGCACATCCTCCTGCACTGATGCATGCCTGTATTCGTCGTGGCATACTATCCCAAGTTCATCAAGGCACTGTTGGTCCAGATTGTCTCACTCCTCAACTGCGATTCAGTGTGGATCCCTCAGATTGGTTGCTGGGTCATGTCGTCCATAAACAGTCCTTTTCAATCCGAGCCATAATCCGCAGGTAGCGGTCATCCACTGCAGTAGTAGCCCTTGGGCGGCCTGACCCAGGCATGTCATCAACACTTCCTGTCTCCCTGTATCTCCTCCATGTCTCCACTCTGGTTCACTCCGAGACGCCTGTACACTTCCCTTGTTGAGAGCCCTTTCTGGCACAATGGAACAATGCAGATGCGATCAAACTGTGTTATTGACCATCTAGGCATCGTTGAAGTACAGATAACACAAGCCGTGTACCTCCTTCCTGGTGGAATGACTGGAACTGATTGGCTGTTGAACCCCCTCCATCTAATAGGCACTGCTCCTGCCTGGTTGTTTACATTTTTGGGCAGGTTTAGTGACATCTCTGAACAGTCAAAGGGACTGTGTCTGTGATACAATATCCACAGTCACCAGTTATCCTCAGGAGTTCTGGGAACCGGGGTGATACAGAACTTTTTTTGATGTGTTTATATAAAACTACTGACATTTTGGTCCCTGTTGCAAGCGACCATGTTTGGGTTTACTGCTGAATGAGAAAACTTTGTTTCTTATATAGCTGCAGACATGGCTGTTATCTAATTCTGACACGCTGTTTAGAATGAAGGGGAGGGATGTTAGAAGTCTTTATTGGTGTTTTTATTATTTATTTTCATTGGTGGAAACCCGACCTTCTGATTAATGTTTGCATTACTGCTAGTGATTGGTGGAAATTGGTGAATAGAAAACCAGGCGGCAGCTGGAACGTGGTGTTGTTTTCCTGCCGGCCGAGGCACGCCAGTACTCTATGTATCTACAGCCGCTGCAGTATCCCGCGCGTCTGTATGTGTTGCTTCACGTGAGCTATTGTCCCATAGTGCTGTTATTGATGGCAGCCAAGACATTGGAAGTCGGTAGCCATCTTCTCCATTCATGTTGGCCGGTCACTTGTCTATTTCTATTGCGTCTCTAATCTTCCTCCTGAAAGTAAAATGCTGTTTCACCAGTATGCATGCTTCACCAAAATCAATCTGTTTACTGCACTCATCCTGATGTTCTGCCACCATTGACTTGGTGTACTGTCTTAGTCGGATATATTTCTCATGTTCAGATATCCGTGTCCTGATGGGTTACCCCGTCTCACCTACATACATTAATCCACATTCACACCTGATCTCGTAAACTCCAGCAGCATATAGTTTGTCAACTGTATCTTTCATTGTGTGAAAAACATCTTTTATTCTGTTGCTGCTTCAGAAAATTGGCATGATTCCTGCTCAGCGGAGAATTATGCCCTCCCGTTCAGTGACAGCTTGAACATATGGCAATAGAGCAATGATTTGTGCTTCCTTTTGCTCTCCTCTAATGCCTTCATTCTTTGCCACGACAGTTTTATCTATTACTTCATTCCATAACCATTGGCACAAAAAATTGATTTGAGGTTTTATAGTTCACCCTTTAGATGTTCCTTATCGCTGATCCTGTGAGCCCTCTTGGTTAAAGTGTGCACGGTGGATTTCTTCTGCATAGGGTGACGATGGGAGGAGGCATGCAGGTACCTGTCAGTACTGGTTGGCTTCCTATACACTCTATGGCTCAGTTTACCATCAGGCTTTCTGTGACCTTCCATCTCGAGGAAAGGCAGAACCCCATTCTTTTCTATCTCCATAGTGAATGCAGTGCTGCTGGTTGAGGTTTTGGTGGAAATTTCGTAGCTTGTCCTCTCCATGCGGCCAGATGATGAAAGTATCATCAACATAATGGAACCAACATCCTGGGCATAATGCTGTGGACTGGAGTGATGTTTCTTCAAATGTTTCCATAAAGATGTCTGCTGCAATAGGTGAGAGAAGGGAGCCCATAGCTACACCATCTGTCTGTGGCATATAAGAAACAAAGTTTTCTCATTCAGGAGTAAACAAAAACACCCTGAATGAGATTGCTTGCAACATGGACCGAAACATCAGTAGTTTTATGTATATTAATAATGCGGTCACAAACCCAGAAAAATTTTATTGTATGTGACAACGGCCACAGAAACCTGTTTATGTTTCATCTACCACTTTACTGACTTTGTTAAAATATCTATAAGACAAGAATTCATCTGCCAGGATCTTTAGTGATCTGTCTGAGGCATCTGACTGAGTAAATCACAACATACTTTTGGAGAAACTTAAGTTTATGGCTTTTGAGGTACAATGAGTAACTGATTCATTTCATATTTAAAATGAGAAATGAAGAGCCATGTTAGCTCATGCAACTTTCATGATGACTCTTCTTCTAAGTGGGAACAAATTACTTCTGGCATTCAAGAGGGTAAAATTCTAGGACCACTTTTTTCCTTGCTACACATAAAATACCTTTTATCTTACACTGATAGAGCACATATAGTGCTATTTGTTGGTGATGTAAGCATCATAATCAAGTGAAACAGCACTGCAACAACACAAGGAGAAATAAACAAAATATCCAGAAGTGTGTGTGTGTGTGTCATCGTCATAAACGTCGTTGCCCCCTCACCGCCCTCAACTGATTTTTTATTGGTCCAGTTTTAGTTGTGTTAGTGCCATGACTTGCCATTAGGTGCCAGTACTGGTATAGTGATGTAGGGTTGAAACACAAGCATCAGAGTGCATTCGGGTTGCATCATGGGTCTGCACAAGGTGAGCAGGGCTTTATTCATAAAGCTATTTCACCATAACAACAGCAAAATGCGGCTGCTCTTTGTGAGTACTGATGCAGTAAGGAATACAGAGAGGTCCTCTTCCAGCACTTGGCTTGAAGAACATGATTCAAAAGGTTGAATTAACTGGGAATCTGAGAACTGCTCTTGGGAGAGGCCAACTTCTAATAGTGCCACAAATTGTTGCTGTTGCAACTGATGAAAATGTTGGACACAGCGTGTAGTCGTAACACACATTGGAGTTTAAAAATGAAAACAGCTTAAATATCCCACCTGAGATGTTTCGAGCAGCAATAGAGCAATCTCTAGCACAGCTCCATGCTGTCGTAGATGCAGATTGTTGTCATATTGAACAATGTAACTTAGAATGTAAACATGGTACACAATTAATAAATGTTAACCTCTCACATGCAAATTAAAATGTGTTATCTTTTCATGATTTATACATTATTTCTCTTCTGGATACCCATTCAATTGTTTCCACAAAGTTTCATTGTTCTACGATCACTCGTTTTTCATGGGGACCTCTCAAGGAGCGAAAGTTTAGTTATAACAACCCTTACTGTCCAGTTTTCTTGTTACAAAATACACAAATCTGATTGCAAAGGAGGTGTAGCAAATTGAAAATATGAAAGGTACTGAAAGCATGAGCCACATCGATGCAATGAGTTATGGAAACAGAGGAAGCTATGATTTACAAGCAGAAGAAACTGTTATTATTGTGGTCTTCAGTCCAAAGAATGGTTTGATACAGCTCTCGATGCTACTCTATCCTGTGAGAGAATCGTTATCTCCAAAGAACTACTGCAACCTACATCTTTCTGAACCTGCTTACTATATTCATATCTTGATCTCCCTCTATGATTTATACCCCCAAATTTTCCTCTCATACTAAATTGATGATCCCTTGATGTCTCAGAATGTGTCCTATCAATGGTCCCTTCTTTTGATCAAGTTGTGCCACAAATGTCTTGTCCCCACATTTCTACTCAGTACTTCCTCATTAGTGACATAATCGACCAATCTAATCTTCAACATTCTTCTGTAGCAACATATTTCGAAAGCTTCTATCCTCTTTTTGTCCAAACTCTTTACTATCCATGTTTCACTTCCATACATGGCTACGCTCCATTCCAATACTTTCAGAAAAGACTTCCTTACACTTAAATCTATATTCGCAGTTAACAAATTTCTCTTCTTCAGAAATGCCTTTCTTGCCATTGCCAGTCTACATTTTGTATTCTCTCTACTTTGACTGTCATCAGTTATTTTGCTGCCCAAAAAGCAAAACTCGTCTACTACTTTAAGTGTCTCGTTTGCTAATCTAATTTCCTCACCATTACCTGCTTTAATTTGACTACATTCCATTATCTTAGTCTTTCTTTTGCTAATGTTCCTTTCAAGACACTGTCCATTCGGTTCAAATGCTCTTCCAAGTTCCTTGCTGTCTCTGACAGAATTACAATGTCATCAGCAAATGTTTTTATTTCTTCTCGTTGAACTTTAATTCCCACTCAAAATTTTTCTTTGGTTTCCTTCACTGTTTGCTCAATGTACAGACTGAATACTATCGGGGACAGGCTACATCACTGTCTCACTTTCTTCTCAACCACTGCTTCCCTTCCATATCCCTCAACTCTTACAAATGCCGTCTAGTTTCTGCACAAGTTGTAAATAGCCTTTCGCTCCCAGTATTGTAGTCAACATTGTCAAAAGCTTTCTCTAAGCCTACAAATGTAGGTTTGTCTTTTTTTAACCTATCTTCTAAGATAAGTAAAAGGGTCAGCATTGTCTTGTGTGCTCCTACAATTCTCCAGCATCCAAACTGATCTTCCCCAAGGTCAGCTTCTACCAGTTTTTCCATTCTTCTGTAAAGCATTCATGTTAGTATTTTGCAACCATGACTCACTAAACTGAGAGTTCATAATTTTCACACCTGTCAGCAACTGCTTTCTTTGTAACTAGAATTACTACATTCTTCTTGAAGTATGAGAATATTTTGCCTGTCTTATACATCTTGCACACCAGGTGGAAGAGTTTTGTCATGACTGGCTCTCCTATGGCTATCAGTAGTTCTGGTGGAATATCACCTACCCCCAGGGCGATGTTTCAACGTAGAGCTCTCAGAGCTCTGTCAAATTCTTCTTGCAGTATTGAATCTCCCATCTCGTCTTTAGCTACAAGACCTTCTCTTTCTGTAACATTACCTTATAGTTCATCTCCCTTGTATACAGCCTCTATATACTCCTTCCACCTTTCAGCTTTCCCTTCTTCGCTTAGGACTAGCTTTCCATCTGAGCTCTTGATATTTGTACAGCTGCTTCTCTTTTTTCCAAAGGCCTCTGTAATTCTCCTGTAGGTGATATCTATCTTTCCCCTAGTGAACCATGCTTCTAAATCCTTGCATTTGTTCTCGAGCCATTCCTGCTTAGCCATTTTGAACTTCCGGTGAATCTCATTTTTAAACGTTAGTATTTCCTTTCACCTACTTCATTTACTTCATTATTACATTCTCTCCTTTCATTAGTCAAATTCAATACCTTTGTGTTATCTGAGAATTTATACTAGGCATTGTATTTTTACCAATTTGATCCTCTGCTGTCTTCACTATTTCATATCTTAATGCTACCCATTAATCTTCTACTATTATTCCTTTCCCCTGTTCTAATCAATTGTTGCCCAATACTTCCTCTGAAACTCTCAACAACCTTCGATTCTTTCAACTTATACAGGTCACATCCCTTTAATTTCCTACTTTTTTTGCAATTTCTTCAGTTTTAATCTACAGTTCAGAAACAACAATTTCTGGTCATAGTCCACATCTGCTCTGGGAAATATCCTACAATTTAAAAACCAGTTCCTAATCCTCTTTATTCTTAAAGCAAGTGTTAGCAATGATTAAATTATGCTCTGTCTAAAATTCTACCAGATGCCTTCCTCTTTCATTCCTTTTCCCCAGTCCATATTCACCTATTTTTCCTTCTCTTCCTTTTCTTACAACCGAATTCCAGTCCCCCATCACAATTAAATTTTCGTCTCCTTTAACTTTATGAATAATTTCTTTCACCTCATCATACTTTTGCTGAATCACTCCATCATCTGCGGAGTTAGTAGGCTTATAAATTGGTACTAATGCGGGAGGCATGGGTTTTGCATCTATCTTGGCTTCGATAATGCATTCATTAATTATGCTGTTCATAGTAGCTCACCCACATTCCTATTTTCTTATTCATTATTCCGCATTACACCTACTTGATTTTGTACACTCCTGGAAATTGAAATAAGAACACCATGAATTCATTGTCCCAGGAAGGGGAAACTTTATTGACACATTCCTGGGGTCAGATACATCACATGATCACACTGACAGAACCACAGGCACATAGACACAGGCAACAGAGCATGCACAATGTCGGCACTAGTACAGTGTATATCCACCTTTCGCAGCAATGCAGGCTGCAATTCTCCCATGGAGACGATCGTAGAGATGCTGGATGTAGTCCTGTGGAACGGCTTGCCATGCCATTTCCACCTGGCGCCTCAGTTGGACCAGCGTTCGTGCTGGACGTGCAGACCGCGTGAGACGACGCTTCATCCAGTCCCAAACATGCTCAATGGGGGACAGATCCGGAGATCTTGCTGGCCAGGGTAGTTGACTTACACCTTCTAGAGCACGTTGGGTGGCACGGGATACATGCGGACGTGCATTGTCCTGTTGGAACAGCAAGTTCCCTTGCCGGTCTAGGAATGGTAGAACGATGGGTCCGATGACAGTTTGGATGTACCGTGCACTATTCAGTGTCCCCTCGACGATCACCAGTGGTGTACGGCCAGTGTAGGAGATCGCTCCCCACACCATGATGCCGGGTGTTGGCCCTGTGTGCCTCGGTCGTATGCAGTCCTGATTGTGGCGCTCACCTGCACGGCGCCAAACACGCATACGACCATCATTGGCACCAAGGCAGAAGCGACTCTCATCACTGAAGATGACAAGTCTCCATTCGTCCCTCCATTCACGCCTGTCGCGACACCACTGGAGGCGGGCTGCACGATGGTGGGGCGTGAGCGGAAGACGGCCTAACGGTGTGCGGGACCGTAGCCCAGCTTCACGGAGACGGTTGCGAATGGTCCTCGCCGAAACCCCAGGAGCAACAGTGTCCCTAATTTGCTGGGAAGTGGCGGTGCGGTCCCCTACGGCACTGCGTAGGATCCTACGGTCTTGGCGTGCATCCGTGCGTCGCTGCGGTCCGGTCCCAGGTCGACGGGCACGTGCACCTTCCGCCGACCACTGGCGACAACATCGATGTACTGTGGAGACCTCACGCCCCACGTGTTGAGCAATTCGGCGGTACGTCCACCCGGCCTCCCGCATGCCCACTATACGCCCTCGCTCAAAGTCCGTCAACTGCACATACGGTTCACGTCCACGCTGTTGTGGCATGCCACCAGTGTTAAAGACTGCGATGGAGCTCCGTATGCCACGGCAAACTGGCTGACACTGACGGCGGCGGTGCACAAATGCTGCGCAGCTAGCGCCATTCGATGGCCAACACCGCGGTTCCTGGTGTGTCTGCTGTGCCGTGCGTGTGATCATTGCTTGTACAGCCCTCTCGCAGTGTCCGGAGCAAGTATGGTGGGTCTGACACACCGGTGTCAATGTGTTTTTTTCCATTTCCAGGAGTGTATTTATAATCCTGTATTCACCTGACCAGAAGTCTTGTTCCCCTTGCCACCGAACTTCGTAATTCCCACTATATCTAATTTCAACCTATGCATTTCCCTTTTTAAACTTTCTAACTTACCTGCCCAATTAAGGGATCTGACAGCCCACGCTGCAATCTGCAGAATGTCAGTTTTGCTTCTACTGGTGACAATGTCCTCCTGAGACATCCCCGCCCGGAGATCTGAATGGCGGACAATTTTACCTTTGGAATATTTTACTGAAGAGGATGCCATCATCATCAATCAACCATAGAGCAAAGCTGAATGCCCTTGGGAAAAATTAGGATTGTAGTCTCTCCTTGCTTTCAGCTGTTCACAGTACCAGCACAAGAAGGCCTTTTTGGTTGATGTTACAAGGCCAGGTCAGGCAGTCACCCAGACTGTTGCCCCTGCAAATACTGAAAAGACTGCTGCCCCTCTTCAGGAATCGCCTTGTCTGGGCTCTCAACAATTATCCCTCCATTATGGTGGTACCTATGGTACAGCCGGCACACAAGCCACCCCACAAACGGTAATGTCCATGGTTCAAGAGGGGGGAGAAGGGAAGGGGGGTTTGGAGGGGTAGAAGAAACTACAGTCACATAAACAAACGAAACATTAACTAAATCGAATGAGCATGACAGTTTGAATGAATTTAAAAATAAATTTTATATAATGAAATGTCAAAATAACCTACAAAAATTTTGATTCTACTTAAAGGTAACTGATATGTCAAAGCACCAGCTAACCGATAATTACATAGACAATTTTGTTCAGCAACAGTACTACAGCACACTTGAAAGCAAAGGTAAATTACAGTTACTATGTTTCCTAAGAACATGCAGTGCTAATGTAGGGTTTAATGATAATGCCGTCCTCTTGAATAAAATTTCTCCATTTGGATTTCCAGTGGTGACTACTCAGAAGGATGTTTCAATAAGATAAAACAAATCTTGAATTCTACACACCAGAGCCTTGAATTTTAGATCCTTTAATCATGTAGACAGATTAGAAAACTTCAAAAGATTAATGAATGGGTTGAAATTAGATACAGTGTGAATTAATGAGGTACTATGGCAGGTGGATTAGGATTTCTGGCCAAGTGAGTACAGTGTAACCAATTCAAGCCCAAACAAGGGTAATGCAGAAAAAACTATATAATGAATAAGATGTGGTTGGACTGCCTCGTATACCAACCTCTGTCTTCTCCTACACTTTTTGCCCTCTCCCTTCTTTTCAGTATTTTTTTCCCAAGGTATATGATTATTTTTTCCCCAAGGTATATGATTCCATTCCATAAAAAAACTGTACTCCATATACACATTCTAGGAAATTCCTTTCTAAATTTAAGACCTATGATTGGTAATAGCATACTTCTGTAATTCTTCCTCACTTTCACTGAGAGTAACAATGTCGTCCAGCAAATCTTTTCATTGTTATGCTTTCACCCCGAATTGTAATCCCACTTTCACATCCTTCTTTTAATTCCTTCATTGCTTCTTTGAACAGGAGTGACAGACTGCATACCTGGTCTCAAGTAAAATCGCTAAGGTTGTCTCAGGTTTCCATACAGACCCTTGTTGACCACTCTGGTGTGACAGTTGAAATAATCAAAATGAAAGATAAGTTTTAATTTCATGTTCAAGAAATCATTCACACAGGAGAATGGTGCAAACATATTGTCATTTGATTAATGGACAGACTCCCATACGGACGACATAGTAATAAGCATCCCTCGTGTAGAGAAACGACTAAAAGATTTGGAAGCAAATAATTCACCAGGTCCAGATGGAATCCCAATTAGGTTTAACATAGAGTACTCTACAATTAGATTTTACAGAGAGTACTCTATGGCCTTGGCCCCTTAACTACCCTGCATTTGTTGTGAATCTCTCACCTAGCACAAAGTCCCAAGTGATTGGAAAAAAGTGCAGATGACTCCAGTACACAAGAAGAATAAAAGAACAGAACTGAAAAATTTACTGACCAATATCCCTAATATTGGTTTGCTGCATAATCCCTGAACATATTCTCAGTTTGAATATATTAAACTTTTTTCAGTCTAAGAACCTTATGTCCACGAATCATCATGGTTTTCAAAAGCTTCGCTGGTGTGAAACAGTTCCATTGCAGGCTGTTAACAAAGGTACAGGCATTAGTTCACAGATATGTGAGTGGCTCGAAGACTTCTTAAGTAATAGAACCCAGTACATTGTCCTCAATGGCGAGTGTCCATCAGAGATAAGGGTATCGCCAGCAGTGCCACAGGATGTGTGGTAGGACTGCTGTTGTTCTCTACATACATAAAATGATTTGGTGGACAGGGTGGGTAGTAACCCGTGGTTGTTTGCTGATGATGCTGTGGTGTATGGTAAGGTGTCAAAACTGAGTGACTGCAGGAAGATACAATACGACTCAGACAAAATTTCTAGTTGGTGTGATGAACTGCAGCATGCTCTAAATGTGGAAAAATATAAGTTAATGCAGATGGTTAGGAAGAACAAACTTGTAATGTTTGGATACAGTATTACTAATGTCCTGCTTGACACAGTCAAGTCATTTAAATACCTGCGCGTACTGTTTCAAAGCAACATAAAGTGGAAAGAGCATGTGAGAAACATGGTAAGGAAGGCAAATAGTTCTCATCTATTTAGTACTGGAGGAAAGCAGGGGGTAAAAACCGTAGAGGAGGATGAAGAGATGAATACAGAAATCAGATTCAGAAGGATGTAGGTTGCAGTAGTTACTCAGAGGTGAAAGGGCTTGCACACAGTAGAGTGCATCAAACCAGTCTTCAGACTGAAGACCACAACAGATACAGAGATACTTCAGGAACTCAAATGGGAATCCCTGGAAGAAATGTAACATTCTTTTTGAGAAACACTACTGAGAAAATTCAGAGGACTGACATTTGAAGCTGACTGCCACATGATTCGACTGCCACCAACATACATTGCGCTCAAGGACTCCAAAGATAAGATATGAGAAATTAGGGCTCATACAGAGGCGCATAATTGTTTTTCCTTCACACTATTTGTGAATGGAACAGGAAGGGAAATGACTGGTAGGGGTACAGGGTACCCTCTGCCATGTGCCGTACAGTGGTTTGCAGAGTATCTGTGTACATGTAGATGTAGATGTATGCTTTTTTAATCTGAGTATTTCTCTCTTATTACTCTTTCCTCCTTGTTTCTTGAATGTGTTGTTTATTATCAGCTTTTCATGTAGCTTATATTTATTTTCAAACATTTAGTAGCATTTTATTTGTTGAATTAAATTTTATAGGTCAATAAATCCTATGAAAGTGTTTTGATTTTCCTTAAGTCTTGCCTCTTATCAAACTCAGTGTGAGATTTGCCTCTCTGATGTCATTATCTTTCCTAAAGCCAAACCAATAGCCATCTAACATATCCTCAATTATCTTTCCCTTCTTCTATATATTATTTGTATCAGTATCTTGGCTGCATGGGCTGTTAAGTTAATTGTGCAAGTAATTCTTAAATTTATCCACTTTTGTTTATCCTTGAGATTGTGTTTACAATGTTCTTCCAATAGTCCTTATGTCTCCAGTCTCACAGATTCTACATATTAATTTGAATAATCAACAAATAGCATAGTGAATGGATTATGATAGTCAAAATAGACACAAAGCCATAGTCCACCACAGTAGTGATGCCTACTTGTTCTGCAGATGATGAAGGAATAAAATAAAGCTCTGCAGAAGACAAAGGAATAGAATAAATGTATGACAAGATAAAAGAAATTATTCAGAACCCTGATGGAAACAAGAATTTGATTGTGATGGGAGACTTGGGTTCAATAGTAGGAAAAGGAAGAACACTGGGAAAGTGAAGGAACAAAAGGGGAAGCCAACCTGTTGGACTGTTACACAGAAGACAGTTTCATCAATGTAAACAATTTGTTTAACTATCACCAAGGAAGGATGTGTATCTGAAACTGACCTGGTGGCACCAGAAGGTTACAGACCCATTACATAATTATGTGGCAAATTCAGAAACCAGATTCTAAACTGCAAAATATTTTGAGAATGGACACTGACCATAACTCGTTAATTATGAAATGTAGAGTAAAAATTAAGAAATTTCAAAGGTTAAAAATCTAGCACATAAGTTGAAACAACAAGAGGCTGTTGAGCAGTTACACAGTTTGGTCTAAAACAGAACTCTTGGTTGGTGATTTGAGAGGTGCATCTATATTACATTTTCTCACCAGAAATTTGTTCAAAGTGGCCTGTTTGAATGGAAAGAAGAAGTGGTACAGGCTTGTTTATACTGTGTTTCTTTCCCCAGTAGCCATCTGTCTGAGATAGAATGTCTGTATTCACTACTTTTTGCACTACTTCCTTAAGTTTTGATGAGTTGAGTTTCAAGGTACATAGTTACACGAAGTTTTTATAATTTTATAGACTAAGGACTCTTTTAAGTTTTTTTTCCATGCTAACTAAGATCAAGTCCACAATTGGTGTGAAGTCCTCCATTAAATTTGTGTACTTCTATCAAGTAACCATTAGGAAAACCGCTGCTGATTTCTGCATAATAATTATTTGTAGCTCATATTGACTCAATAACACATGAACACTAAATTAAATCCTGCCTGTGTAGAAGGTCAAAAACAGTTATTGTGGTATATTTCAATTGGTGTAGAGATGTTCTTAAGGCATTAACACTATTCAAACCTTCATTGCATAAGGCATCATTTGAACCCCCACAGATCACAATCTCAGCAAATGGACTCTCACTAAATTTTGAGAAATCACAGTATATACAGTTCCGTACAGTAAAGGGCATAACACCACTGATAAATATAGACTTTGAATAGAAGTCTGTTACTAAGGCAGCAGAATATTCAAAATTTATGGATGTGTGCATTGATGAGAAACTGGATTGGAAGAAACATACTGATGACCTGTTGAAATGTCTGACTTCTGACCTGTTGAAATATCTGAGTTCAGTAACTTAATGCTATTAGGGTTAGTGCAAATTCTGGTAATAAACATATCAGTAAATTAGCCTACTATGTCTATTTTCGTTCACTGCTTTCATGTGGCAGAGTTTCATAAAATCTAATCTCTTTATATGGTTATTAGTGTTTCTAATTGCTCAAGCTATAATTTGAAGGTAACTGTCACTCAGCCAAATTATCCCCCCCTCCCCCCAGCTCACATCTGTCATATTTTTTACATTTTCTGTCCTAAAAAATTCATGCACAGCTCTTACAAGAAAAAATAGATACAAAGTATACTCACCAAGCAGTGGCAGGAGAACACATATAAAGGTATAGAAATTACACATATAAAGGTATAGAAATTTGCAAGCTTTTGGAGCCAGTGGTTCGTTCTTCTGGCTGAAAGGTTTAAGGGGAAGGAAGAGGGGTGAAGGAAAAGGACAGGTGAAGTTTAAGAAATGGGGAGAGTTAGGAGAAGTTACCTAGAACCTTGGGTCAGTGGAGACTTACTGAACAGGATGAGAGGGAAAGGTTTATTGTTGGAGACTGAAACCGACAAGATTTGAAATCCTGGGAGCTTAAAGGTGGAAAATAGAGCAATATGCAAGATTCTTGACAAAACATTCTGTCCGAGTTAATAAGAGCAGAAAGCTAAGGGCATTGTATGTAACACGGGTGGTGGTAGGAGGGGGGAGGGGGGGAGTGTGGAGAAAAATAGTCAGCTCAGGAAATAAAAGATACAGAAAACTAAAAAGAAGTGAAGAAAGTAATACTGAGACTAAAGAGGTTAACATAAATTATGACCAAATGGCTGGCAAGAACCAAGAGTCAGCCCCATCTGTGGAATTCTGAGAAACTAGGGGGGGCAGGGGGGGGGGGGGGGGGAATCCAGATGGCACATGTGGTGAAACAAGTGCCAAGGTCCGACTGTCATGTTGTAGTAGAGCACGCTCTGCAACAGGAGCCCTGTAACTGGCCAAACACACACTATCAAAGGGAGAGCCACTTGTGAAACAACACGTCATATTCCAACTGTTATGTAAACACTGTTCAGTTTTTTAGATTGGCATGACTATCACCAAGTTATTAGCTAGAATGAGTGGGGATAGGTAGAGCGTGTATACTGGCAACAGAAAATATCCTGTTGAAATACTTGCTCTACGACATGGCAGGTTTCACCTCAGTGCCTGTTTCACTACATATGCCATCTGAAATCTTCTCCCTAGACATCATTTTCTTGGAACAACATGTCCTTGATTCTCATCACCACCTGGCCTTAATTTATGCTAATTTTTCTGGTCTCACTATTACTTTCTTCAGTCCCGTTCAGTTTCCTATATCTTTTATTTTCTCACCTATCTATTTAACCAGGCCCCCACCTCTGCCATGTACTATGGTCTTAGCTTTCCACTCTTATTAACTTGTGCTTGATGTTTTGTCAATAATCTCTGCCTTGTGTATTTCCCTATCTTCCATCTTTAAGTTTTCAGGATTTCAAATCTTGTCTGGTGCAGTCCCCAACAATCAGTCTTCCCTTCTCATCCTGTCCTGTTAGTGTCCCCTGACCCAGGGTTCTAGGTAACTTCACTAACTCTCCCCTGTTCTTAAACCTCATAAGTCCTTTTCCTTCATTCCTCTTCCTTCCTCTTCAACCCTTCAGCCAGAAGGAGCCACTGGCTCCAAAAGCTTGCAAATTTCTATATCTTCATGTGTGTGTTCTCATGTCACCGGTTGTCAAGTAGATCTTTTTTATCTATTACATTACATTCTCAAACATTGATTACTTTTATTGAAACCATTGGAGAAATGAGAAACAAATGTGTGAACATCAATATTTCAGATAGTAAGTCCACATCAAACAAGAAATTGAAGGCTAAAAAGTGGAAGTAAAATACTGATGGACCATAAAAAACAAAAGACCTTTAAGATAATGAATGGAAGCAAAGAGGAAGTTGATAAAAATGAGTTAGAGGATTTAATACTGCTAGAAGAATTTGAGCAATCATGAAAAGACACAAGCCAAAACAAGGCCCCTTGAGTAGACTTTTCCTCAAAACTATTAAGATCCTTAAAAGAATAAACAATGACAAAACTGTGAGATTTAAAACTTTCCTGGCACACACATTGTCCCACAAAATTTTGAAAGAACTGCCAGATGTTTGTAACTTCCTGCCACAATATTTCAGGGCAGAGTCTTCTGGCTATCTTCAGGTGATACACACTGAGCTCTGGTATTTAAGGCACAATACATGTCCACATCGAAGGACATGTATTATCTTCGTTTAGAATTGGCAGCAAGACTGTCTGTGTTGTTTTGGGACTGAGTGGATGGTGTGACATGGGCTAAAGCAAACTGGAGCCATGACAAGGCTACGATAAGACAAATGGCCAAGTTCAACTGACTTTTGATACAGATGCTGGACAAAGTACCTACTAGATGATCCGTTATTAACTTGACGGGGAAACCTACAGATGACGTGACTACGTCTGAGCAAGAGGTCTCAATTTTACTCCTACACCTGTTCCACCACTACTGGACTCTGTCAGTTCCATCGAAGAAGCTGTGCGCCATCTTGCTACAGTTGAAGCTGAGGAAGTGCACCAAGAGTTTTGTCATGTGTTGACAAGAGCTGCACCGCCGAAGAGCAACATCTCACCTATGCTGAGGGCAGCCCTCCAGAACTTGCGAGCAGGCCCGGATACAGTGGTACTTAAATCGGCCAAAGGTAATGCTACTGTTTTAATACTGCAGGAGGACTACATTAATAAGATCAATGTTTTATTAAGTGACTCAATATATCGTAAAATCGATAAGGATCTTACTACACAAGTGGTGCAGAAAACAAGGAGGTAATTAACAAATTGAAACCAAATAGTTAAGTTCCACCTAGGCTGTATGGTTTGCTGAAGATCCACAAGGATAACATACCATTATGTCCAATTGTAGTAATATTGGAGCAGCCATCTACAACTTAGCTAAGTACTTGGCGTCTTTGCTCAAACCAATGGTAGGAAAGTGTCCACATCATCACGTAAATAATTCTAGTGATGTCATCAGCAGACTTAAGTTATTGCAGCTGCAAACTTATGACTTGTTGGTCAGTTTTGATGTGGTTTCTCTTTTTACAAATGTACCTCTTGTGGTCTCACTTCATCTCATTGGCAATAGGTTTGGAGCTGATATTACAGTGCTGTTTCAGCACACCCCCTCCTCTACATATTTTTATTTAACAACAAGTTTTATGAGCAATCAGATGGTGTCGCCATGGGGAGTCCTTTGCCACCCCTGATGGCCAATCTTCTTATGGAAGATTTTGAGGAGAGAGTACTCACCTCAGCCACTTTTAAATCAACAGTATTCTGATTCTGGCAATATATTGACGATACTTTTATAGTTTGGCCTCATGGTTTGGATTGTCTGTGGGAGTTTCTACAACATCTGAACTCCATACACAAAAACATAAAATTTACTATGGAGTTGGAGAGATTGTCTGCTGATTTTAGATGTCTTGGTGCGATGTATGGCACACTTGGTCATTCAGTATATAGAAATCCACTCACACAGACCTTTACTTGCAAGCCGCTAGTTGCCATCATCCGGCACAAACGATCAGTGTTTTGAAAACCATGATTCACCGAGCCTACGTCATCTCTGACACCAATAGTTTGCAAACGGAACTGGAGCACCGGCAGACTGTATTTCTGAAGAATGGGTATTCGTCCCAGCAAGGGGAGAGAGTGCTGTAGACCTGTAAGCAACAGAGAAAAGAAGAGGAAGAGAATTTTAAAACGACTGCCTATTTACCATATACTGGCACTATTTCAGCACAAATAGGCAGAATACTAAGAAAATACAAAGTGAAAGCAATATCCTGCAAAAATTTTGTCAATGTTGGAATCTGTCAAAGATGACCTAGAGCTGCACAAGGCAGGTGTTTACAGGATTCCGTGTGAATGCGGCAAATCTTATAAAGTGCAAATAACACTTACTGTGCAGGATCGCATTGTAGAACATCAGCAGCATACTTGCCTCCTTCAGCTTTGTAAGTCTGCCATCACCGAACACTGTATTTCCACTGGTCATGTAATGAATTACAGTTAGACAAAAACTGTGGTCCATATGTCTAACTTCTGGAGTTCTATTATTACTGACTCCATGGAAATACAACTGTCTGACAGTGAGTCTCTTATTAATCAAGATGGCGGTTTCCAATTGAATTCAGCATGGAATCCAATCATTGATAAACTTCAAGTCCTCCGTAGCCAGCATAGTTCTGTGATAGAACTGCACGAAGCAATCGAATTGATATCGATGCGGTGAGTTTTCACCATGGAGAGCGCACGGCGCAGCAGAATCAAATACGCTCAAGTAGCGTGCGTGGAACACCAAGTGAATCCACCACGGATGTGCCGATGGAGCCTTAAATATCAGAGCTCAGTGTGTTTTCGCCAGTATCACCTGAAGATGGCCAGAAGACTTTGCACCGAAATATTGTGGCATGAAGTTACAATCATCCGGTAGCTCTCCCGAAATTTTCTGGAACAATGACAAAACTGTTCCATCTGGCATTTGGAATATATGGCACAGGCAATCCTCAGAATTGAAGAGGAATTTATTAATCCCAACACACCCCAACACTAAAGAAAACAGGTGCTAACAGGAGGATTAACTGCCCATTAGTTTAAAAGTGTTATTCTTTGTGAAATCAACAAATAAAAAAATAAATTTGAACCTTAATTATTCAGAATTTTGCAGTTTTTTGTCATTTTATTCTGCTTATCAAAATAGGGTTACTCCAAAATTGTGTAATTTTTGTTGCTTTTGACATTGTAATGTGCCTGTATCTCAAAAAGTCTTTGACTCACGGACCTCAAATTCATTTAATTTTATTCAGTTTCTTATAATCTTTAAAAAGATGAGCTATTAGGGCATATTTATCAAAATGCTAAATTTCCCAAAGTAAAATATCTTCTTAACTCTAAATATTTCAAAATCGGAATTTTTTACAATGCTGAAAGAAAAAATGTATGTTCACAATACACGAATCATCAATGTGTGCCCAAAATTTCAGGACGGTATTTCAACATGAACATATTAAAATTAATTTTACTTTACTGCAATTTGGACTGCCAACTGTGCCACAACTGAGGCTCACTGCTGCTATGAACGTGTAAGTCTGAGTGTCTGTGTATGTATGAATGTGGTACTCCTACAAGAAAAAGAGCAAGAGTTCAAAGGCTAGTGTTAATTGTTATCTATTACGTGTTCCTATGCACTGCACATCAGTCCTCTATGAGTAAGTTGTTGCCTTTCCCGTATTTTACGTACTTGTCCATCCAAGAATTTCCATTGTACTGTACTACAACTGTAAATGGTTTACAAGCTGACCCATCACACTAAAGTTGAAATGAAATTATTGCATACTCATTGAGAACACTTTGGTTTAGGATTTGAATAATGTAATAAGTCATGCCCTACAAAAATTAACATAAATATTTTAAAACATATTATGTATCTTTCATTTTACATAACTTTCAATTTAATTGTGGTTTATGTTTATAGCACAATAAAAAATTTGCATTGTCAATAGATAACAACAAAACAAAATAGTAACTTCTACTGACTCTCTAATATACTTCACCAGAGATCAATTGTAGAGAAAAAACTAGCAAAGCACTGGAATGGGAGAGGGGACCAGGATGCTACAGGCTGCAAACTATTGATAAAAAGTAGCCAAATATTTTTGCAGACCCTTAGAAACAAACTCACACTGAGTGATTAAGGATCTTAGGAAGAGCATCTTCAATAATTGACATAGCTACTGAAGAAAGAATGAAATCAGCATTTTATGTACACTAAAATTATCTAAAGAAAGGAAAGATGAACTGCTGATAATTGAATGCAAAAAATCTGATGAAAAATGCAACCAAGATATAGGCTAGCATGTCTGATGAACCTGAATTTATGGATTTATGAATGTCTAAAACAGGCTTGCATTTGTTGTGCCTCCTTGACTTCAAGAATGGTAGTCTTTACTGAGCACATGTCACTATGGTGTATGTTAAAATATTTCCACTGGTAACATGAGAAAGCCTAACCTGAATTTAAACTTAAATATATCATTTATAAATTATTAATTAATCATATATTAATTAATTACATATTAATAAATTAGCTATCATCAGATAAAAAATAACAATGATTTGCCACTCTTATATGGCTTTTTGCCTGTTAAGGTTTCCATTGCAACTTAGTAACAAGTCCAAAGTCCTACCAACTATGTGCTTCACTTAACAGTAAAAGAAAATGTATTTTAATATGCTGAGTTCTGGTTTGGGAAAATTCAGCATCTTTATGAATGCCAACCAGCATAGATTCTGAAAACACCAATCATGTGAAATTCAACTAGTACTGTTCTCATATGACATACTGAAAGCTTTGGATCAAGGCAGTCAAGTAGATGCAATATTTCTCAATTTCCAAAAAGCATTTGACTCAGTACCACACCTACACTTACGTCAAAAGTTCAATCATATAGGGTATAAAGTAAAATTTATGACTGGATGAGGACTTTATGATAGGGGGGACACAGCTTGTTATCTTGCATGGAGGGCCATCATCAGCTGTAGAAGTATCTTTCGGTGTGCTGCAGGAAAGTGTTTTGGGGCCCTTTCCGTTCATGTTGTATGTTAATTATCTTGCTAAAAGACTAAAACTAAGCTCCGCCCGAACGGGTCATGAAGGCCCAATGGTACCGACAGGCCGCCATGTTATCCTCAGCCCACAGGCGTCACTCGATGCGAATATGGAGGGACATGTGGTCAGAACACCGCCCTCCTGGCCGTATGTCAATTCATGAGACTGGAGCCACTACATCTCAATCAAACAGCTCCTCAGTTAAGTCTCATAAGGGCTGAGTGCACCCCATTTGCCAATAGCGCTCAGCAGCCCACATGGTCACCTATCCAAGTGCTAGCCCAGCCCAACTGCACTTAACTTTGGTGATCTGATGGGAACCGGTGTTACCACTACGGCAAGGCCGTTGGCTTAATGATCTGGCGGACAATGTTAATAGTAACCTCAGACTGTTTGCAGATGACACAGTAATCTATAAAGTACTGTTTAAAAAAAGCTGCTTAAATATTCAGTCAGATCTTGGTAAGATGTCGAAGTGGTGCAAAGATTGGCAAATTGCTGTAAATGTTCAGAAATGTAAAACTGTGCACTTTACAAAGCAAAAAATCGTATCTATGACTATAATATCGATGAATCACAGTTGGAATTGACCAACTCATACAAATGCCTAGGTGTAACACTTTGTAGAGATATGAAATGGAATGATCAGACAGGCTCAGATGTGGGTAAAACAGCTAGTAGAGTTCAGTTTATAGGTAGAATACTGAGGAACTGCAATCAGACTACAAAGCAGATTCCTTGCAAATGGTCTCCTGTTTGTCTGACCTGTGAGAAAGTGTTACAAAGATGCTGAAAAAATGAACTGATAGACTCTTGAAGACAGACATAAAATATCTCAAGAGAGTCTACCAAGAAGGTTTCAAAAACTGGCTTTAAATGACGATTCTACAAATATAAAGCTGGCTTTAAACAACAATTCTATGAATATACTACAACACCCTACATATCACTCACAAAGTGATCATGAGGACAAGATTAGAATGATTACAGCAGGCACAGAGACATTCAAACAATCATTCTTCCCACGCTCCATAAGTGAACAGAATGGGAAGAAATTTGAATAACTGATAAAATGGGACATACCCTCCACCATGTGCTATACAGTGTTTTCAGTGATTTGCAAAGTAAGGATGTAGATGTCAATGTATTCAAGTATTTACCTGATAATAAAGGTGTCATTTTTTCCCAAATTCGTCATTGAAAAATACAGGGTTATCTTACATATACAGAATAAACTATTTCTACTAGGATCAACGATTTAAGATTGTGTAGTAGACTAATATAGCAGTCGTCTTACTTCTACAGATGAAGTTTTGGAAACTGTAATCATGTGCAGATTTATTTTGAAGAATTCAAAGGTATTGGAGGAGGACCGGCAACACCAGCTTAGCTGAGAACTAAGACAAATGTGGGAAAGGGAATGGTGAGCAGGCAGCAAATTTTATCATGCTGGCAACCATGGGACTTTACACTGTGTACATTAGTTTTTTAGCACAGTATATATTTTTTGCCCCCCCCCCCCCCCCCCTGGAACCATGGACCTTGCCGTTGGTGGGGAGGCTTGCGTGCCTCAACGATACAGAGAGCCGTGCCGGAGGTGCAACCACAACGGAGGGTATCTGTTGAGAGGCCAGACAAACATGTGGTTCCTGAAGAGAGGCAGCAGCCTTTTCAGTAGTTGCAGGGGCAACAATCTGGATGATTGACTGATCTGGCCCTGTAACACTAACCAAAACGGCCTTGCTGTTGTGGTACTGTGAATGGCTGAAAGCAAGGGGAAACTACAGCCGTAATTTTTCCCGAGGGCATGCAGCTTTACTGTATGATTAAATGATGATGGCGTCTTCTTGGGTAAAATATTCCGGAGGTAATATAGAAACCCATTCGGATCTCCGGTCAGGGATTACACACGAGGATGCCGTTATCAGGAGAAAGAAAACTGGCATTCTACGGATCGGAGCGTGGAATGTCAGATCCCTTAATCGGGCAGGTAGGTTAGAAAATTTAAAAAGGGAAATGGATAGGTTAAAGTTAGTGTTGTGTACATAGTTCCGCGTAGTCAGCGCGTACACAACTTTCCCACTAGAGCGCGCCCCGCTAAGCACAACAGCGCAGGCGCAGCGCTCGTCCGTCTCCACACTACGAGATGGCGCTGTCTTAGAGACGGACCAAATTCTGCTTCCGCCGATCCGTGTATCAATATGTAACGCAGCCAATGAGATTGCCGCTAACGTAGAACCTTTTCTCCTCGCGGATCACACTCGCGCAGTGATACCTGAGCGCATGAGGTATTATAACGAGTGTACAGACCTCCGATTAGTTAGTCTGCATTAGTCTGCACCAGCCTGCATTAGTCTGTACCAGTCTATAGTCAAGTTTCAGTCTGTGCCTAATAAGATTATCATATTCCTGTACATAGCCATGAAGATAAATGTATTGACACTTTGTCAAGTATCAGAGATATGTGAGAATAAGATTAACGTACCAAGACCAAAGGAACTTCAGATTGTCAATTGTAAATAGCATCCAGAATCAAGTTAAGTAATTTTATGTTCTTATTATTTTAATAAATGTGTGTGAAAATTAATCAAGTTCTGTTTAAAGTTGGTCACCATCAATCTACTACTCTAAGCGTGCAAGTGGCATTTCTATCTTCTGACCTAACGGCAGAAGATAAACAAGCCACGATAAGACCACGAGACATATTGCTGACACTCGCCTACTTCGTTAGAGCGACAAGTCAAATAATCTGATGGTGTGTGTACCGAAGGTCTTACAGTACGCACACCACAGTTGGATATAGTGGGAATTAGTGAAGTTCGGTGGCAGGAGGAACAAGACTTTTGGTCAGGTGAATACAGGGTTATAAATACAAAATCAAATAGAGGTAATCAAATAGGTTTAATAATGAAGAAAATAATAGAAGTGCGGGTAAGCTACTACAAACACCATAGTGAACGCATTATTGTGGCCAAGATAGATACAAAGCCCACGCCTACCAGAGTAGTACAAGTTTATATGCCAACTACCTCTGCAGATGACGAAGAGATTGATGAAATGTATGATGAGATAAAAGAAATAATTCAGATAGTGAAGGGAGATGAAAACTTAATAGTCATGGGTGACTGGAATTCGACAGTAGGAAAAGGAAGAGAAGGAAACGTAGTAGGTGAATATGGATTGGGGCTAAGAAATGAAAGAGGAAGCCACCTGGTAGAATTTTGCACAGAGCATAACTTAATCATAGCTAACACTTGGTTCAAAAATCATGAAAGAAGGTTGTATACATGGAAGAACCCTGGAGATACTGAAAGGTTTCAGATAGATTTAGGAACCAGATTTTAAATTGTAAGACATTTCCAGGGGCAGATGTAGACTCTGACAACAATCTATTGATTATGAACTGTAGATTAAAACTGAAGAAACTGCAAAATGGCGGGAATTTAAGGAGATGTGACCTGGATAAACTGAAAGAACCAGAAGTCGTACAGAGTTTCAGGAAGAGCATAAGGGAACAATTGACAGGAATGGGGGAAAGAAATCCAGTAGAAGAAGAATGGGTAGCTTTGAGGAATGAAATAGTGAAGGCAGCAGAGGATCAAGTAGGTTAAAAGCCGAGGGCTAGTAACAGTCCTTGGGTAGCAGAAGAGATACTGAATTTAATTGCTGAAAGCAGAAAATATAAAAATGCAGTAAGTGAAGCAGTAAAAAGGTATACAAACGTCTCAAAAATGAGATCGACAGAAAGTGCAAAATGGCTAAGCAAGGATGGCTAGAGGACAAATGTAAGGATGTAGAGGCTTATCTCACGAGGGGTAAGATAGATACTGCCTATAGGAAAATTAAAGAAACCTTTGGAGAAAAGAGAGCCATTTGTATGAATATCAAGAGCTCAGATGGAAACCCAGTTCTAAGCAAAGAAGGGAAAGCAGAAAGGTGGAAGGAGTATATAGAGGGTCTATACAGGGGCAATGTTCTTGAGGACAATATTATGGAAATGGAAGAGGAGGTAGATGAAGATGAAATGGGAGATATGATACTGCGTGAAGAGTTTGACAGAGCACTGAAAGACCTAAGTCAAAACAAGTCTCCGGGAGTAGACAACATTCCATTGGAACTACTGACAGCCTTGGGAGAGCCAGTCCTGACAAAACTCTACCATCTGGTGAGCAAAATGTATGAGATCAGCGAAATACCCTCAGACTTCAAGAAGAATATAATAATTCCAATCCCAAAGAAAGCAGGTGTTGACAGATGTGAAAATTACCGAACTATCAGTTTAATAAGTCACAGCTGCAAAATACTAATGCTAATTCTTTACAGACGAATAGAAAAACTGGTAGAAGCCGACATCTTTCTGAATCTGCTCAGTATACTCATCTCTTGGTCTCCCTCTACTATTTTTACACTCCACGCTGCCCTCTAGTACTAAATTGGTGATCCCTTTATGCCTCAGAACATGTCCTACCAACCGATCCCTTCTTCTAGTCAAGTTGTGCCACAAACTCCTCTTCTCCCCAATTCTATTCAATACCTCCTCATTAGTTATGTGATCTACCCATCTAATCTCCAGCATTCTTCTGTGACACCACATTTCGAAAGCTTCTATTCTCTTCTTGTCTAAACTATTTATCGTCCATGTTTCACTTCCATACATGGCTACACTCCATACAAATACTTTCAGAAACGACTTCCTGACACTTAAATTTTTACTCGATGTTGACAAATTTCTCTTTTTCAGAAAATCTTTCCTTGCCATTGCCAGTCTACATTTTATATCCTCTCTACTTCGACCATCATCAGTTGTTTTGCTCCCCAAATAGCAAAACTCCTTTACTACTTTAAGTGTCTCATTTCCTAATCTAATTCCCACAGCATCACCCGACTTAATTAGACTACATTCCATTATCCTTGTTTTGCTTTTGTTGATGTTCATCTTATATCCTCCTTTCAAGACACTGTCCATTCCATTTAACTGCTCTTCCAAGTCCTTTGCTGTCTCTGACAGAATTACAATGTCATCGGCAAACCTCAAAGTTTTTATTTCTTCTCCATGAATTTTAATACCTACTCCGAATTTTTCTTTTGTTTCCTTTACTGCTTGCTCAATATACAGATTGAAGAGCATCGGGGAGAGGCTGCAACCCTGTCTCACTCCCCTCCCAACCACTGCTTCCCTTTCATGTCCCTCGACTCTTATAACTGCCATCTGCTTTCTGTACAAATTGTAAATAGCCTTTCGCTCCCTGTATTTTACCCCTGCCACCTTCAGAATTTGAAAGAGAGTATTCCAGTCAGCATTGTCAAAAGCTTTCTCTAAGTCTACAAATGCTAGAAACGTAGGTTTGCCTTCCCTTAATATTTCTTCTAAGATAAGTCGTAGGGTCAGGTTTGCCTCATGTGTTCCAACATTTCTACGGAATCCAAACTGATCTTCCCCAAGGTCGGCTTCTACCAGTTTTTCCATTCATCTGTAAAGAATTCATGTTAGTATTTTGCAGCTGTGACTTATTAAACTGATAGTTCGGTAATTTTCACATCTGTCAACACCTGCTTTCTTTGGGATTGGAATTATTATATTCTTCTTGAAGTCTGAGGGTATTTCGCTGGTCTCATACATTTTGCTCACCAGATGGTAGAGTTTTGTCAGGACTGGCTCTCCCAAGGCTGTCAGTAGTTCCAATGGAATGTTGTCTACTCCCGGAGCCTTCTTTTGACTTAGGTCTTTCAGTGCTCTGTCAAACTCTTCACGCAGTATCATATCTCCCATTTCATCTTCATCTACCTCCTCTTCCATTTCCATAATATTGTCCTCAAGAACATTGCCCCTGTATAGACCCTCTATATACTCCTTCCACCTTTCTGCTTTCCCTTCTTTGCAGTAGCTACTTGGAGATGAAGAAGCTTGCACACGACAGAGTAACATGGACAGCTGCATCAAACCAGTCTCAGGACTGAAGACCACAACAACAACATACATTTTTGCAGGAAATGGTAAAAAGCTAGATAGGAGACAGTGGAATACTTAGTGTTCTGTGCGGCAATGTTGCCAACGGTCACCATGAGGTCTACAATTTCTCTGCAATTAACATTTATGTGCCCAGCAGAGGGTTCATCGAACCACCTTCAGACTACTACTCCACAGGTACTAAGTGTGAATTGTAGAGAGCTCATGTAGACATAGACCTCATGGCAAGCGTTTACAACATTGCTGCACAAAACATGTAAGTCTGCCACTGGCTCCTAACTAGCTTTTACCATCTCCTACAGAAATGTACAAGATTATTCTAAATGATGGGCCCACTTTCAAAAATTCGTATATACTGAAGTACAAATCCAAAATGAACAAGCTTTATACCAATGAAAAGAGGAAGTTTCAAAGTTTTTGGTGGGCAACAGCAACGGTTTCAGAAGCGGCTGGTAGGGTTCACACAGCAATAGGGCCATCATTCTGTTTCACTGACAGTTGTGAGTGAGATGGCAACTGTGGAGCACAGGGTTTTCTGCATTCTTGAGTTTGCGAAAAGTGAGTCGCAAATTGTAGTGCGGTGGGCATTTTGTACCAAATTTGGTATTCAATCACTAACTCACAAAGGCATTAGCCATTGGTTTAAACAATTTAAACAGACTGGGGGTGTATGCAACGGAAAAAGCACAGGCCGACCGTCTGTGTCAGAGGATTATGTCCGACAGATTCAAGAAAGTTTTGTGTGCAGTCCCATTAAGTCTACCAACAGAGCCAGTCGAGAACTTGGAATACCCCAACCAACTATATGGAAAGTTCTGAGACAGCATTTGCTGTACAAGCTCTATTGATTACATATTATGCAGGTTCTCAACCCCAATTTGTGTTCATGTGCTAACAAAGATGGAGGATGACGCATTTCTACAGCGTGTAAGTTTTAGCAATGAAGTGACGCTCCACCTTAGTGAAAAAATCAACAGACACAATGGTCGCACATGAGGTTTGGAAAATCCACATTCGCCATTACAACACAAAAGAGACTCACCGAAGATCAACGTGTTCTGTGCCATATCCCATACAAAGATTTAAGGACTATTTGTCTTTGCAGAAAGAACTGTAACGGAAATCACGTACCTGGACATGTTGGAATAATGACTGTTTCCTCAAGTTATGGAAGATTTCCAAAACTTAATGTTCCAACAGGATGGAACTCCGCCCCATTGGCACCATGATGTACGAGGCTTTTTGAATGACTCCCTTCCTCAGCACTACATCAATCGCAGGGGACATGAGGACCTGGCTCTGCATTTCTGGCCACCGAGATCTCCTGATCTCACACCCTGCGACTATTTCTTATGGGGGTTAGTTGAAGGAAGCTGTTTACATCCTGGCTATACCAACCACCCTGAACAATCTGCGGAACTGAATCACTGCTGTGCACTCAGTAACAGCAGATACACTTTCACGTATGTGGAACGAGTTTGGCTACCACATTGATGCCGTGCAGCCAACAGTGGCTAAACTGAACATTTAAAACATTTCGAATTATTAAATAATTATTAAAAACTAATTACATACAAATTATTAAATTGATTCCTCTTTTCATTGGTCTAAGGCTTGTTCATTTTGGATTTGTACTTTAATAAATATGAAGTTTTGAAACTGAGTCCATCATTTGGAATACAGCTGTATACTAAGTTAACACTATTAGGAAAAGGATGGACAGTTACTTACCACAGAGATGACTCGCTGAGTTGCAGAGAGGCACAACAACGAGACTATTATACATTAATAGCTTTTGGCCAAAGACTTTTTCAGCAAGGATGAAACACACACACACACACACACACACACACACACACACACACACACACACACACCTCAACTACACATGACATGACTGCTACTGCTACCACCACCAGCTATGGTAGGAGCTGTCAGACACGTAAAACTCTAAAATGTAGAAGATTAAAGTTTTACCTTCGTTTTTACTTGTTTCCTTGCAGTGATCAAGGAAGTCATCTCTTCTTATTTTCTTTCCACTTTTGGCATTTTGGTGTTTTTGTTCCAGGTTATCCTTTTCTTTTGCGTTCTGTGGGCTTTCTGTCCAACATGTCATACAGAAAAGCTATACATTAAGTCAAGTGTTATAGTCAGATATGTAAACTCTAAAATGTAGAAGATTAAACTTTTACCTTTGTTTTTACTTGTTGTCTTGCAGTAATCGAGGGAGTCATCTCTCCTTATTTTCTTTCCACTTATGGCATTTTCGTGTCCTTGTTCTGGATTATCCTTTTCTTTTCCCTTCTCTGGGCTTTCTGTCCAACATATCACACAGAGATGCTATACATTATCATACATGTTAAGTGCAATTTTGTGAAGATAGACAGCAAATTCAATCCAACAAACACTGAATCGGAAAATTACTGGAATGTTATTCAGTTCTCAGACATCATCTTTAACAACAGCACGCATTACTATATACAGTGTGCACATAAAGTCCAATTATTTATTGCACAAGAATTAAAAATTGTACAGTTTTTTTTCTTTTCTTTTCTTTTTTTTTTACAAACATTTGATATGCGTGGTTCATGGTGTGGGTTCCTGTTGTAATGTCCTAGTTCATGAACCACGGGCAACGTATGAGTGGCCAAGTAACTGGTCCTGACAGTCGGGATACCAGTTACTTTGGAATAAGGCTGGGCATCTCGGACATATTCTGTTTCGTGGTCACCTTTGTGCTCAGACGGCAAAGACTACCAAATGCACTGGTTAGTCCCTCAACCGTTAGGGGTAAAACTCAATGGGACCTGGGACAATTAAGGCTAGCAACCTCAGGGTGTATACGTGGACAAGGAAACAAAATTCCCGGATTTTTCCCAGATTTCCCGGTTAAAAATACACTTTCTCCTGGGTGACAGTATATTTTCCCTTATCAATCCTTTGAATGGTTATGGTTTTATACATGGGCGTACAATTTCCCGGCACTTTAGAAAACTAAACTTCGAAGCGCTTTTGTAAGCCGTTCGTACCTCATGTCACGTGATCTCGCCAACCGATAACAGCGGATATTCAGAGCATAGGACATGTGATGTAGTCAGCCAACAGCAACATCACAGTTAAGTAGCACGAACACACAAACAGGGAAAGTTAATAGTTTAAATTAATATACATAGTGTTGCTACAAGAAAAGAAAAGCTTTCACATATAATATTGTTCTCAAGCTGCAAGAGAAGCTAAGCTTTCGCATATACTGTTGATCTTTTTTGCGCGTGTTACACTTTAAGATATATCACACAAATGTGCCAGTAAAATTTTAATAATGACATAAAAGTCTGATCTTTAGGGTTCGAAATTTTTCTAAATGACTCGTCATCAAAGAGCAGATTTTTAAATGAGATTTAATAAATTCATGGTACATTCTTGCACATAGTTCAACTTACGTAAAATGATATTTACTTTGAAAGTAACGCTTTTCAAACCACTATTCGCAATACTTTCCCGCGACCTGTTAGAAATAGGTTTGTTTCAGCAGTTGCAGAGAGAGTGCAGATAACAGGCTTGGGTAGGTATCATGATGTACGAAGCCCGTATGTACGTACGTATAAAAGATTGAAAGATTATACATTATGTCATAAAAGAAACAAGACATCAGAGGATACTGCAAGAGTATCGGAATTTTGTGAACCATATTAAAATGTGCCCATTTAAAGTGCATACTTAAAAAGTGCACATTCATATGTCCATATTCTCAATGAAGTAGACCTCGAGCTGATATTAAGCTTTTCAGTATGGTTTTGGGGCTGTAAATTTTCTTGGAGCACCAGTACTGTATTATATCATGTTCGGTTCTTAATGCCATACGTGCTAGAAAATGAAAACGTGCGCTTGAAATGCAGCGAACCGTTGAAACTAGTCAGTACTGTGGAATTAAACATTTCATTTCAAATACATTGAATGCCTCTGCGGAAAAGGTTAACAAAAGTCAAAGTTCTTTAGCAAACAGACAAAAATAACTTCATTGTTCCGCAAGGCGATTAATGCTTGACTGTCAGAAAGGTGGAAATAAAATAAAATCTGAAACTAATGATATATTTTAGTCTTCCCTAATTATGTGAACGTGTTTTATTTCACTTGATAGCTCCCGGCCACAGATATCCGTTTTGTTTTCATTTGACATGAGAGTAAACGAAGGGAAAACCGCAAAATCACTAAATGTAAATACAGGTCATGTGGAGACTGCCCACTATAACTCAGACTGCTCTGCGCATCAGCCCTGGATCTACGACATTAGCGAACCGGGTCAATACTAAAAAAAAATCGAATTTTCAAAATATGTTCATCTTGTAGCACACATATTTCCGAAAAGTCTGAAACATAAAACATGTGTATTCGAGGAAATGTAAGACATATTATTTGCTCTTAAGTATGCCAAAGTGCAGTGCCACACCTCTTCATAAAGCATTTTTCTACCGCACGTCCAAACTATATTCAGGAGAGTGGAAATTAAAATGTCCTGTGGTGCCTCTCCTTCACCCAGTCGACGCGTTTGACAGCCTGCCCCTCTTTAAAAAAAATCTCGCAATTAATAGCGGACAGGATTATTTGTAATCGAGAGAACAAAAACTCTTCAGAAAATTGAACTCTTTATTGCCTATTAGTTAATAACTTGCTGTTTTGTGTGGCATAAAATTAAATATAATATATTGCAAGAAATTACACATTTCATCAAACCTTAGCTCCTAGCATTTTTTTCTCTCTAATCTTACTACAGCTTTACACTGTGTGGTTTCCTTTCTGCGAATGAATCTATTACCTCATCAAAGTTCGTCAAACGTTTTGCTACATGAAAAATCGAAATGTCGTTATCTAAGACTGAAAAAGGTGTTAAATCAAAGACTGATGTAGTTTCTCGATCTGATTTTGTCTATTTTGTCACTGTCTACTAGATAAAACATCATAGGCCTTTCTAATATGGTAGCAGTTTTGTAACACACCAAATAAATGAGCCTGTTTTGGCACAAATGGCCATTATTATAACACGACAGAATATAATCCATGAAGTACCAATAACAAATGCCTATTAGGCCCGCTACAAGCAAAAAGCTTTGTCAGGAAATAGTTTCACATTTCATTCATATGCACCAGCTTCTCAAGCATCAGATCGAAAAGTAGTATTACGAAATTTTTATATAAATTTAGAATCGTCTTATTCTTCCATAATTTTTGTGATGTCCCCGTTTCTTCTCCTTCCTCATTCTAATAATCTTGTCATCGCCAATTCTGTAGCTATTGCTGCCATTGTCAAAATTTGTTCGCCGATTAACTTCACTAACCCTGCCAGAATCACAGGTTTAGTTATCCCGCGATTATTTTCAGGTTAGGCGTTCTTAAGTGTTCAAACTACACGTTTTCTGCATTACTTCCAGAATAGAACTTACGCAGCTGCTAGCCAGGGACTGTACTACTGGTCCTTACTAGTGTAGCGATCTGGCCAAAAATTTTCTGTCAAAATTTCATTTTCTTGGATACACCGAGAAGATAATACGTAATCTTTCTCACCTGTTATCCCTATCAGTCGTTTATTTCCATCCTGGTAGTCTGAATCTATGGATTTCGCTAGTAATTATAACAATGCTGATCATTCGCAAACCCAATCAACCACATAATCAGACAGCGATTGGCATTCATCCGTTCGGCTTTTCTCCCTCAGCTCGTATAGCCCCGTCCCCTTTTGTCTGCGGAAAGTTTATTTCTAGATGCGACGAGTATTCTCCTGACAGAAACATCACGTACACTATGCATGCTTTCAAAGGTCAACTTTTGATTCAGTCAGAAATCAACTTAAAATGTGTTAAAAAATGTTCAAAAACCAACAGGGAAGCGTTTCAAAACCATATGAATAATTGATAGACAAAATTGCGCTGGATGCTAGGCGCTTTGTGAAACAAGTTTTTTCCTCAAGAATATGAATTTGGCGCCCCTTTCTCCCGATTGCATCTAGCTGCGACTGCTTGCACAGCCAACTGCCACATTCCTGTAGCCAGAAGCCGGAGAATCTACTACTCAAACACGACTCAACTGCGAATGCGCATGAGCTGCTAATTGCTAAAACGAATCTAATATAAAATCCTTTGACACATTTTGCTGTTGGCGGACGCTTGCATGAGCACTGTGAGTCGTTGCTGTATATGGCGCATTCCCTTTGCAATTTAAGTTATTTTCGTTTTTTTCTCTTCTTTGTTTTTTATTGTTGAAGTATTATTCTGCAGTAGCGGGATACAGTAATATCCTTTGTTAGAGCATCGGTTCTTACCAGTCACAATTACAAAAATTTAACTGAAAACTAAAACAATGAAAAATTCCCGGAATTCTAAAAATATGCCGGGTTTTTCCCGGTTTTCTCCGGGATGAAAAAATTCCCGGGTTTTTCCCGAATCTCCTGGTTGTCCCGGGTCGTATACACCCTGAACCTGCATCCCTAGTATTTTAAATATGATGCTGGCAACAATCAGAGCAAAATGTCTCGGACCTTTGGAGGTGACGGAGTCCCACCTTTAATTGACAAACCAGGGACTCCTAAGATACAACTCAGCAAACGAATGGTAACAAGATGGGGAGCTATTAATATCAATGGGGGCTACTCTGGGAAGAAGGTGGAGCTGGCAGAGGCTGTAAGTAAGATGGGGTTGGACGTTTTAGCTGTTAGTGACATTCGGGTAAGGGGTGAGAAAGAAGAGGAAGTGGGAGAATACAAGGTCTACCTGTCAGGAGTCAAAGCAGGAATAGCACAATGGGGTGTAGGGCTGTACATCAGGAAAGAAATGGAACCCAGCATAGTTGCATTAAGGTATGTAAATGAATGACTGATGTGGATAGATTTGACAGTGTCTAGCAAGAAAATTAGGATTGTGTCAGTATATTCACATTGTGAAGGGACAGATCAAAATAAGATGGATAGTTTTTATGACGCACTCAGTGATGTAGTTGTTAGAGTAAAGGACAAGGACAGTGTTCTGCTCATGGGTGATTTTAATGCCAGGATTGGAAATCGAACAAAAGGGTATGAAAAGGTTATGGGTAAATTTGGAGAGGATATGGAGGCCAACAGGAATGGGAAACAACTCTTGGATTTCTGTGCCAGTATGGGCTTAGTAATCACAAACTCCTTTTTTAAACATAAGAACATTCACATATACTTGGGAAGGCAGGGGAACCAGATCTGTCATTGACTATATAATAACAGATCATGAATTCAGGAAGGCTGTGAGGGACACACGTATATTCAGGGGATTCTTTGATGACTCTGATCACTATTTAATCTGCAGTGAAATTGGTATTGTGAGGCCGAAAGTGCAGGAGGTCAGGTCCATATGTAGGAGGAAAAGAGTGGAGAAACTTCAGGATAAAGAAATCAGGCACAAGTACATAACAGTGATCTCAGAAAGGTACCAGTTAGTTGAATGTAGTCAATTACAGTCATTGGAAAAGGAATGGACAAGGTACAGGGACACAGTACTAGAAGTGGCTAAAGAATGTCTTGGAACAGTAGTGTGTAAAGGTAGGATGAAGCAAACAGCTTGGTGGAATGGCACAGTTAAGGCAGCCTGTAAAAGGAAAAAGAAGGCGTATAAAAAATGGCTACATACTAGAACTCAGGTAGACAGAGAAAGTTATGTTGGAGAAAGAAATAACGCCAAACAGATAATTGCAGCATCCAAGAAGAAATCTTGGGAAGACTTTGGAAGCAGGTTGAAGACTTTGGGTCAAGCTGCTGGAAAACCATTCTGGAGTGTAATTAGCAGTCTTCGAAAGGGAGGTAAGAAGGAAATGACAAGTATTTTGGACAGGTCAGGAAAACTGCTTGTGAATCCTGTTGATGCCTTGGGCAGATGGAGGGAATATTTTTAAGAGTTGCGCAATGCAGGTGAAACTACGATCAGTAATGTTTCAGATTTCGATGTACAACGGGATAGGAATGATGATGGAAATAGGATCACATTTGAGGAAGTGGAGAAAATGGTCAATAGATTGCAGTGCAATAAAGCGGCTGGGGTGGATGAAATTAAGTCAGAACTCATAAAATACAGTGGAATGTCAGGTCTTAAATGGCTACACAGGATAATTGAAATGGCGTGGGAGTCGGGACAGGTTCCATCAGACTGGACAAAAGCAGTAATCACACCAATCTTTAAACATGGAAACAGAAAAGATTGTAACAACTACAGAGGTATCTCTTTAATCAGCGTTGTGGGTAAAATCTTCTCAGGTATTGTTGAAAGGAAAGTGCGAGTATTAGTTGAGGACAAATTGGATGAAAATCAGTGTGGGTTTAGGCCTCTTAGAGGTTGTCAGGACCATACAAAGGTTGAGGTTACGGATATGAAAGTAGCTAGGATGATTGTAGGTACTAGTAGATGGGAACAATGGCAGGAAGGTGTCCACAATGAGGAAATCAAAGAAAGACTGGGGATGAACTCTATAGATGTAGCAGTCATGGCGAACAGGCTTAGATGGTGGGGTCATGTTACACGCATGGGAGAAGCAAGGTTACCCAAGACTCATGGGTTCAGCAGTAGAGGGTAGGAGGAATCGGGGTAGACCAAGGAGAAGGTACCTGGATTCAGTTAGAATGATTTTGAAGTAATAGGCTTAACATCAGAAGAGGCACCAATGTTAGCACTGAATAGGGGATCAAGGAGGAATTTTATAAGGGGGACTTTGCTCCAGACTGAATGCTGAAAGGCACAATCAGTCTTAAATGATGATGATGATGATGACATTTGATATGCGAACTATGATGACCCGGCAGACGTCAATATGGTAATCGAATTCTTACCATACACCAGATCTTTAAGGTGTCCCCACAGTAAAAAATCACACGAAGTGAGATCTGGTGATCGGGAAGGCCATTTCATGAAACTTCTGTCCCCTTCTGTAACAAGGCCGATCCATCGATGCAGCAGCTCTGTGTTCAGGTACTCACGAAACTCACAATGGAAATGGGGTGGAGCCACATCCTGCTGAAAGATGAATGGAGAGTCCGACTGCTTTTGAGGCATCAGCTATTGCTGCAACATGTGCAAGTGGGAATATCCAGTGACAGTGCTCTTGGCGAAGAAGAATGGCCCATACAGTTTTCGATGTGACAAGGCACAAAAAATATTTACTTTTGGGGAATCACACTCAAATTTAATGCATTTGTGTAGATGCTTTGTACCCCAGATTCAACACTTATGCTTGTTCACTATTAGTGTGAAAAGTGGCTTCGTTGCAAGAAATTAAGCAATCAACAATGCCATCTCTATCCTCATTCAATTGTTGCCACTGCGAACAAAACTCAAAACACCTGTATTTGTTGTCGTCATTTAGCTTCTGCACTAGCTCCAATTTGAATGATTTCATAGACAGCTTCTGTCACAGGACTTTTCACACTGTAGCCATGCACAATGCATCGATTTCTTTGGACTCCTTGAATGTCTCTTATATGAGCTCCACATTCACTTCACTCACACTGGGATGTCTGCTTCTCTTTGCCGGGCACAAGCAACCCATCGTAACGAATGTGTTGTGCCAGTGGTACATGGCCTTCTTACCGTACTTGGTTCTAAACATCCATTTAACAACTGTGTTTTTGTCGAACTCCAACACACAAAAAGCTCGCCCCACACCTGAACTCGTCATGTTTGTGACTAGTGCTGACTATCAGCAAATTACCAAACTACACTGTGGCGGTACACATGAAAAAAAGCTTTCAGGTATTCTCTTCAAAATGACATATGTATGATATCTGTGCTATGTTTTTTGTGCAATAAATAATTGAAAGTGTTTCCGGACTTTATGTACACCCTCTATGTTGCACTGACAATAATGGCAATTGACACTGCTTCTTCTTGTTCTTGTGCCTTTGTCCCACATCAGAGCAAGACTAGCATGGTTATTAATGTATTTGGCATGGTTAGTTAAGGGGCGGCCAGATTCCCTTGCTGTCGCCACCCCATTGCCATTAAAAGGAGTGAAATTGAGTGCTGGGGTGAAGGCGACCAACAAGTTCAAAACATATTTTGTATTACATAACTACATATTGGCCATGGCATTTCTTTTATTTTAATTATTATCTTTACTGTTTGAAAGTTCTTAGTGTGCAGCAAAGGCTAAATACAGAACATTACGAACCAGTACCTGAATACTAATCTTTTCAGGAATGATTTTTTAACTTTTTTTATGAGCTAAAACTTTTATTTGTGTGAACTGATGTAAAACAGTTCATGTGTCTACGTATTATGTATGTCATGCACTGATCCTTCACAAAGACGACTATAACAGTAACAAAAGTTCATCTATTACACTTGCCTATTAATACATATAAATAAAACTTTGCAAATTCTTGATGAAATCGGGGTGAAACTGACCATCAGCAAACCTTAGTGTGAAGTTAACCATCTTTTCCAAGGGGTTATTTTACATACAGACATTCATGAATGCCACAAGAATGTGCCATAATGAATACAGCAACAGTGAGACACAGTGAACGCAGCAACAATTCTACGTAATAATCTAGTGACAAGGTAAGAAAGTCATTGTGTCTGTAAGTTAATCTGTGTCTGTAAGTTAAACTACCAATTTGTCACATAGGCTGTAATTCTATTTGTTACATCATACTGTTGAGATCATACAAGTTGTCAATGTGAAAATGCCATCACAACTGAGGTTCCAGTTGTAATAAATTAGCCAAACCCAATAAATAAATAAAAATTAAAAATATCGGTATTACCCAGATAACCATTAGTGGAGAGACTTTACCCACTGACAAAGAGGATGTGACATTGTTTAAAGACTTTCTTTCAAAGTTAATTGACAAGGACGGAATTTCTGGCGAACAGTTAAACAACTGCGATGAAAGTGGCTTAAATTGCAAGATGAACCTGTGACAATCCTTCCTTCAAAACAGAATCTGCAGCTCCTGGCTACAAGAAAAATAAGGAACAAGTTATCATACTGGCTTTCAGTAATGGAACCACATGGTTGGGCTTACATTAATAGGGAAATCACAGAAACACAGACCTTTCAAAAACCTGAAAAATCAGGAATCACTGCTCCTACATGACACTCATCAAAAGAAAGCATTAATGAATTCAGAGACCATTAAAACCTCGGACCAAAATGAATTTGTACCAGCTATAGGGAAATATTTGAAAGACAACAATTTACTGAGGAAAGTTGTAACACATCTTGGTAACACGCCTTCACATTCTGCCAGTGACTAACTCACAAATGGAATCTAAGCATTACTTTTTCACCACCAAACAAATTCTTTTAGACCTTGAAGGTGAATGGAAATTGTGCTATCATTTTGTTGCTCAAAATGTATTGGGTTGTGGGGACATCAATGAAGAGGACATCACAGAATGGATGGCAAATGATGAAGTTGAACTGATAATACCATTGTGGAAATAGTGACACAGAGAGAAGTTACACAAGAGGAGGAGGAAGAGGAGGAGGAAATCTTAAGACAGGAGAAATCTCATCCTACATTTTGCAGAGTTCAAGATAACTGAGGCTGTGCTGAGTGAGAAGGATGAAGCAATACCAGCTGATATCATGTGTTTGCATAAGTGTTGGGTGGAGGGGTATTGGCAGCACACAAGAGCACTAAATGATGGAAACGACCAAAGACTTTTAAAAAAGTTCAAACCTCTAAGGTTCAAAGGTTCATATTTTCTATTAGGCCTGGCTTTTCACATTATGTAATATACATTCATATTTTTTAAAGTTTCCTGTAATAATTTTTGAAGAGTGCTGTATGTGCATAACAGACACTTATAATTAGCATGTATTATGTAAGAAATCAGAAAATGTTAATAAAATTGGTTTTTGGTACACATAAGAAAATGGGTGTTTTGAATGGTCACAAGAGATATTTTATTGAACTCCAGCCTATCTGGCTTGATCCTCTGCCATGTTAGGCTAGATAGTTGGAAGTCTACTGTATAAAGAATAAAATTTTATCTTGATGACTTTCCCTTGACTTATGGGAAATCAGTCTACTTTGTATGAAAAGCTGATTTTTTATATATATATATATATATATATATATATATATATATATATATATATATATATATATATATATATATATATATCTAAAAAGAAAGATGAAAAACAAAAGCGCTGGCAGGTCGATAGACACACAAACAAACACAAACATACACACAAAATTCTAGCTTTCGCAACCAATGGTTGCCTCGTCAGGAAAGAGGGAAGGAGAAGGAAAGACAAAAGGATATGGGTTTTAAGGGAGAGGGTAAGGAGTCATTCCAATCCCGGGAGCGGAAAGACTTACCTTAGGGGGAAAAAAGGACAGGTATACACTCGCACACACACACATATCCATCCACACATACACAGACACAAGCAGACATGTGTATGTGTGGATGGATATGTGTGTGTGTGCGAGTGTATACCTGTCCTTTTTTCCCCCTAAGGTAAGTCTTTCCGCTCCCGGGATTGGAATGACTCCTTACCCTCTCCCTTAAAACCCATATCCTTTTGTCTTTCCTTCTCCTTCCCTCTTTCCTGACGAGGCAACCATTGGTTGCGAAAGCTAGAATTTTGTGTGTATGTTTGTGTTTGTTTGTGTGTCTATCGACCTGCCAGCGCTTTTGTTTGGTAAGTTTCATCATCTTTCTTTTTAGATATATTTTTCCCACGTGGAATGTTTCCCTCTATTATATTCATATATATATATATATATATATATATATATATATATATATATATATATATATAAAAAAAAGGAATGTAGTAAGTTATTTCAAAGTACTGAGCCTTATGCTCTTTGTGTGAGATGCTAACTGCTGTCATTAAAAATGTTTAAAAAAGTATGGCAAATGGTGCTGTTATACGGGTTGGGGCAACAGTAATGACACTGATGTGGGTGTGCCAACTGTAAAAATTGTTAGTTCGCCTGAACAGATCATTCCAAAGGATTTAAATTTGCTAAATCTCATGTTAGTACGTTGTCGAAGTGTCTGTACCAAGATCCCCAAGTTACTCTCAAAAAACCAATATCGTATTAGTTACCAAAAGTTGGTTGATACCAGACATAAATAGCAGTGAAATTTTGAACTCTGATTGGACAATATTTAGGAAGGAAGAGGACTGATGCTATGGGAGGTGGCGTGTTCATTGCAATTAAAAGCCGTTTAAACACAGTTGAGATCGATACTGGGTCGGACTGTGAAATAGTCTGGATAGAGCTGTCAATCAGACACGGTGTGACCATTGTATTAGGATGTTTTTATAGACTACCAGCATCTGCAACAAACGTTGCAGAACGTTTCAGATTAAGTCTTGAGTATATAGGAAATAAATATCCAAATTATCCATTAGTTATATGTGGAGACTTTAACTTGGCGTCCATTGACTGGGAAAATTACACATTTATCACAGGAGGCAGATGCAAAGACTCATATGAAGTTATTCTAGGAGAGCTCTCAACATAAAATCTTAAGTAATTGGTTATAAAACCAACTCGAGATGGGAACACATTAGACACCTTGGCAACAAACAGACCTGATCTTTTTGAGGAACTTGATCTAGAAGAAGGTATTAGGGACCATAATGTCACTGAGGCTTCTATGTCAGTGGAAGTTGCAAAAAAGCCAAAGAAACAGTGAAGAGTTTTCTTGTTTTGGAAAGCAAATAAAAGTGTCATTAATGAATATCTTCATAGTCAGCTCCAAGCATTCGCCGTGGGACACAAAGATACTGAGCATCTTTAATCGGAATTTAAAGGTATTGTCCACCACGTGCTAGAGAAATATATGCCTAGCAAAAATATAGGGGAGGGAAATGATCCACCTTGGTCAACAAACACATTAGGAAGTTGCTGAGAAAGCAGAGAATTTTGCACAGTCGTTTTAAACGTAGTCACTGCCCCGCTTACAAACAGAAATTATGCGAAATGAAAGCAGCTGTCAAAAGGTCAATGAGAGATTCTTTTAACAAATTTGAACCCAATATTTTATCTCCAGATTCTATAAATAACCCCAAAAAATTTTGCTCGTACATAAAATCTATGAACGCGACAAATAATTCAATATCTTGTCTTGCTGACAGTACTGATAATGTAACGGATGATGATAAACAAAAGGCCAACATTCTAAACCTAGCTTTCAAAAACTCGATTACGGTAGAGGACTGCAGCACCATTCCCCCTCTCAATTATCGAACAAACGCAAAGATGGTTGACATAGTGTTTAGTGCATCTAGGATTATAAAACAGTTAAGATCCTTAGATGCCAGGAAGGCATCTGGCCCAGACGGTATCCCCTTAAAATTTTATGTTGACTATGCTACAAATATAGCACCATTCTTACCCATCATCTATCAGAGATCATTGGAACATCGAAAAGTTCCACCAGACTGGAAGAAGGCCTAGGTCATAGCAATCTATAAAAAGGGTAGAAAATCGGATGCACAAAATTACCAGCCAATTTCACTAACATTTGTTGTAGAATCATGGGACACATTTTGTGTTCAGACACAATGACCTTTCTAGACTCTGAGAAGCTCATCTGCAGAAACCAACACAGTTTTAGGAAACAGCGGTCATGCAAGACACAGCTGGCCCTCTTTGTGCATGATATAAAACAGACTCTAGATACCGGCTCCCAGGTTGATGCATTATTCCTTGACTTTTGAAAGGCGTTCGACACAGTTCCGCATTGTCGGTCGCTCCAAAAAGTGCGCTCTTACGGTCTATCTGATGACATATGCGCTTGGATAGAAAGTTTACTAACAGACAGAAAGCAGTATGTCGTGCTGAATGGGAAGAATTCAACAGAAACAAATGTAACATTAGGTGTTCCCCTCAGGCAGCGTAATAGGTCCCCTGCTTTTTACAATTTACATAAATGAGCTGGTTGATGGTATTGACAGTGACATTAGACTGTTTGCTGATGATGCTGTAGTCTGCAGGAAAGTAGTATCACACAAAAGTTGTGAACAAATCAATGAGGATTTGCAGATAATAAATGCATGGTGTATTGACTGGCAGTTATCTCTCAATATTAGTAAGTGTAACCTACCGCGTATAATAAAGCGAAAATCCCCATTAATGCCCAGTCTTTGGAAGCGGTAACATCCGTCAAGTATCTGGGTGTGACTATTCTAAATGATCTCAAATGAAACAATTATATTACACAAGTAATGGGTAAGGCGAACTCTAGATTGTGGTTTATTGGTAGAATCCGGAAGCGATGCTGTCCTTCAACAAAGGAAATTGCTTACAGTACTTTAGTTTGTCCAGTCTTAGAGTATTGTTTGTCTGTGTGGGACCCTTACCAGTTAGTCTGATTCAAGAGATTGAGAAGGTCCAAAGAAGAGTGGCAAGATTCATGACTAGTACATTTCGTCATCGTGAGAGCGTTACAAATCTCTTAGAAAGTTTGAAGTGGGACACACTTGCAGATAGGCGACGCGCTAAATGGAAGGAGCCGCTCACTAAATTCCAAAATCCGATCTTCGCCGAGAATGTATGTAGAGCATATATTATTACCACCAACTTTCATATCACGCAATGATCACCATTCAAAAATAAAAGGAAAATTAAGAGTTTGTACTGCGGCATTCAGAGAGCTGTTTTACCCTCACGTGATCCGCGAGCGGAACAGAGGGGGGGGGGGGGGGGGGGGGGGGAATATGACTTTGGCGCGAATAGTGCCCTCCGACACACATTGCTTGGTGGCTAGTGGAGTATATATGTAGATGTAAATAGTTGTTGGTGGCTGGATGCCCTCCTGATGTCACATCAGTACCAGCCTGGTATTTACTTAGCTGGATGTGGTAAACTGACTAAAAACCACATCCACGCTGGCCAGCTCACTTATACTATACTCACAGTCAATCTACAAGACATTTGATTTCATGCAGTCTTGTCTCCCTATATCCCGGAACTTTAATGTGATTTGTTACCCAGGATGGTCATTTGTTGTACAATCATGGAATACATATTGCACTCATAATAGAAATGAAGTACAGAGACATGTAAGTGGTTTACAACATGTGCAGGAACAAACTGCTAGTCTTTAGTCAGGCCATTTATTTCACTGAAGAGTAACAGAGCAAAAAGGAACTCTTGTTGTAGGGTTAAAAACAATATTACATATACTGAAAGTATTTTAGACAGAAAAGCAAGAGTAGCTCTAATAAGGAAGCAGGTAGCCTCTACCAAGAGTTGCAGAGACTGATAATAGCAAATCTCACTGCAGGGGCATTTCATGCAAAAATAGGACAAACACGAAAGAATGATTCTTCAGGAGGAAATGAAATTTAATTTAAGGTAAACTGTGAAATGCTACATCTAAATATTAAAGGCAAATATAATTTCTATGTGGCTTTGTTTGAAGTACTGAATAAAACAACAGCTGAGTAGTATAAGAGGAGGTATAGTGGCCTTTTTCAGAACAACTGCTTCTCTTCTAATATATATTTACATCAAAAATTCCCATAATTGTCAGTGTGGATAGATCTGCTCTATTCGTAACTTCTTTTGTTCTACTTAACAGAAGTAGCCTGCACTGGCTGCTTCTGCCTCTGAATTTTTAACCTGCTTGTATCACATCCCTTCATGATGACATTTATGGAACTCTTATCGTTGAATGAATGAATAAAAAAAAGGGAGTCAGATTATGAGTTCTTTAAATATAGTAAAGAAATTACACTGCCAGTACAGCACTCAGTCTAGTAATACAGCTGTCATGTTTCTGAGTACAGAATAAGTTCAACACTGCAGACACCTGCATTGTACAGCATTAACTCATACTCACTTTCTTCATGAAGTCATTTTCTAATGCATCCTGAAAATAAGTGACAGCAGTTTTAAGCAACAGTGTGATATCAACTTTTATTTCATACACAGTCATATCATGGCTAAGACTTTTATAAAACTTCACCAGACATATGGAGAATGTGTTTGGCAAGGGGCCAGGTTTTCAAGTTGCTTAAGGCATTTTTGGAAGAATGGAATTTATTGATGATAAATATTACAGTGAGATGACAAAAACAGTGAGACAGAGATTTACAGCTCTTCTATAGCAAGCAACATTTAATCAGTTTTAAGATAATTGGAAATTAGAAAATTCTGCACAAAATGGTTCTGAAACACATTTATGAGAAACAAAAGGAAAATATAAAGAACAATATTTTTATTATAAAGTGCTTGACACAATTTGAAGAAAAATTTTCAGTGTTGCGACCAATGCATCTTGACACACTGCACTGTCTAACATTGAATATTTGGCTATTAAATGTAACACCGTAGCTCTATGATCTTATTATTCACTGAACATTATTTCTCTTCAAAGTTTTCTCTCCCCGAAATAGGAAACTCAACTGAAGGAATGCAGTCTTAATAGTGGGCACAAAAACAACAGTAACAGGGCAGTTTAGGACACTTCCATTCACCACTTTGTAAGACTGCTACACAGAATGACCTCAACATTAAAAGCCAAATCTGTAATATACAATGTGTAAGAAATTTATAAAAATTTTAGGTAATTATTTTATTTACAGAGTTTGTTGATGTGTACTAGTTTATCAAGCAACAGCTTTGATGTGGCTCTTGGAAATTATCTGCGTGGGACACTTCCCTATCATCGAAACAAATTGTTGAAACTTCACACCACATTAACAACCCAATATTACATCATCATCAAAACAAAAAATAGATCCACCCCATTTTTGCACATCTGAGAAGGTAGCAAGACAACAGCAGACCCAAACACATTATTGTCAAGCTGGAGGGTAAGCATATGTTTACCAAAGAAAAAGCAAAGATGACAAGTGAACATGTCCACAGGACACGTGACAGCAATTCTTCACCAATGATATGCTGTTTGCCAGATGAGGGAATGCTTTCTAGGAATAACTTTCTTGGCAGTTGTGTGGTCTTTCTGAAGCAAGCATTGCGAGTGGTACAAAATAGTGAAACAATAATGTTGCAAAATAATGTAACTGAGAAGAAGAAGCACATGAGCTAGTCAGTTGGGTGTATGGTCACACCCAGGATAGGAGCCCCGCAGAATAATAAGAGAACATCCTTTTTAGTAATTACAACTCACAATATTTTATTTTGCACTAGATTGTGGCATCTGCATACTAAATAAAGGGAATGGGTGCAACAGCTGCGAGAATGTGATTAGATTGGTCACAAACATTTATTTTGACAAACGAAAGTCTTTTGGAGCACAGCTACACATATATATTTTACAAATTATTATTATTATTAGTGGAATAAAATAATAATATTCCCCTTATCAACAACAAAAAGTTATGATAAGTAACAATGCAGAATATATAGGAATGTTGTCACAATTAATGATGATCTTTAAATGCTGAATTCCATTCTTGTTTCAATGCTGTCCTTGGCACAACATTATGAGGACTATGAACAGCACAACATATGTTCTCTACAGTCACTAAAACTTTTATAAGTGCACAACCATAGATTTATACTGTAATATAGGACAGCATTCTGGACATTATTTCACATACAACTATTTATACATTAGAGATTCCTTAAAGAAGGTACTTGCAACAGGGGCCAGAACACTGGTAATACAAGGTGAAGATGTGGTCACTTACTTAGTAAAGTTTCACTGAAGATGACAATGGCTGACAAGACTTGCCCCTGAGCATATATAATAAAGAGATGCCAGGATACATGTGGCAGGTCGAAGTTCCTTGATCTGACAACCCACATAAAAGCTAGAAAGACGATGAACTTGTGTCTCTAAGCCAGTGAAGTACTCGTGAGAAAGGGTTCATCGCATTTTCTCCAACCTTAACATCTATAAATGAATTACACACACTTTCTTCCACTAGGGAACTAAAATTAGCAGTCTGGGAGAAGGTCAACAGGCTGACCAACTAACATGCCACTTTGCCATATGAAGATATTTTCAACAGACAGAAGAAGTGCAGGGTAAGGCAGTCAAATGGGAAGACTTGAGGAATGCCTGGCATCTTTGTTGGGCAGTTACAGGAGTGGGGGACTTGACCTTTGGAGTTTAGACAGGTTGAAGTTTTAATAGTCATGGAGGGTTGGTCAAGTATGTAATGTCCATCTGCTGTGTAGGCATATTACAAAAATTCAGATAATTCTGTTGGAGCTCACCAATCTCCTATCAAGATTTCATTCAGACATCCCCCACCCACTCCTGTGCCACCTTCTAATGCTTTCAGCCTTTGGATGAGAAACTTTGAAGCCACTGGCAGCACTACAAAAAACAGAACTCTTAACCTTACGCTGACATATTGGTAACATTTTCTCTGTTTGAATTCGATTCATATCATCAAGATGAAAAAACATTCTTCCAGTAGGATGGTGGAACAGGCCATACTGCTGCAGTGTCAATGATTTGCTTTGACTCATATTTCGTGGTTGCCTTACTAATAGAAATGGCATACTTCATGGCCTCCCTGTTCGACAGATTTATCAGCTCCAAACTGCAGGTTGGGCATTTCTGAAGAGTTTGGATGGCAGTGTATCATGTCATTTCATCTTCATTGATTTAAACCCTATCAAAACATTTATTTAATTTCAGTGCATTTAATTCATTTCACGTATATTCATTGTGGCAGGGTCAGCTACAGTTCTCCACCGACTTTTGTTTCCCCTGTGATGCTTCGCCCACATAACACATAGAAGCATAAGAGAGAATAATATCTTGGAGGAATGCTAAGATAACCTAATACTTAAGATGACTGCTCATCCTATGCTGTAATTCTGGGATTAAATCGCAGTTTGGTGTAATTTTTCAATTGTTTGAGCAAGTTCAATAGACTGAGTATTCAGCATATCAGAATGATTAGCACTGATAGCATTTCATGTCAATGCATCTTCACTGGTTTCATTCTCATCAACTCATTCATTTCATTTCTTTGCTGATAACAGCAACATCGTAGTCACTGATACAACACCAGAACTCCTGTTATAGAAAACAAATAAAATTCTCAAGGATGTCTACAACTCATCATTATGTAATAAATTAACATTCAACGTAAGGAAAACAAACAGTATGTACTATTGCATAAAGATGGAAAACAATCTGTTGCATTGAGCAGAGACAATAAATCTATAGACTGTTTAACAAACACAAAGTTTTTAGGGGTGAATATTGATTATGAACTAACATGACATGAATGCATAAAGATATTAAAAAAGAATGCCATCAGCAAGTTATGTTCTTATGCACTTTTGCATAAAGATGGAAAGCAATCTGTTGCATTGAGCAGAGACAATAAATCTATAGACTGTTTAACAAACACAAAGTTTTTAGGGGCGAATATTGATCATGAAATATCATGACATGAATGCATAAAGATATTCGAAAAAAAGAATGCCATCAGCAAGTTATGTTCTTAGCAGTTTGTAACAGCCAATGTCTAGATGTGACATACTATTTCCATATATACTCAAATCCCAGCTATGTGATTCTTTTCCAGAGATGAAAGGCACAAAACATGGACACAATTTTTAAATTGCAGAAAAGGGCTTTAAGAATAATAACTATAAGCAGTGGTTGCACTCACTATAAAGAACTGTTTAAAAAAACTGGGTAGCCTTACTAAACCAGTGAGTATGTCTACCAATCTGTTGTGCATATGTCAGGGAAAACGTTACTAAGTATTTTAGTTTAGTAATACATAATCATGGGACAAGAGGCAGTTTGGATTACATTCACCAAGGAAAAAAACAAACTTAAAAGCCAAAAAAGCATTTTCAATCAGGGAATTAAGTAATATAAGAAACTGCCCAAGGAAATGAAAAAGGTTTGTTTAAAAAGGCAGCTAAAACATTTTTTTGTAAATAATGCTTAGCCCTACAAGGCAGTTAAGGATTACTTAAGAGGTCTCACAGTGGTGGTTAATAGTAAAAGGTGGTAACATGTAACTACATAACATGATTACATTAACATGTAACGAACTAACTAAGAGGGCTGATCAACAAAGACTGAGACTGATTTTCAATATTAGAGAAGGAAAGTTGCTACTCACCATATAGCAGAGATGCTGAGTCGTGATAGGCACAACGAAAAGACTCACACAATTATAGCTTTTGCCTATTACAGCCTTTGTCAGCAATAGACACACCACTGAAAGCCATAATTGTGTGAATCTTTTTGTTGTGCCTATCGCGACTCAGCATCTCCGCTATATGGTGAGTAGCAACTTTCCTTCTCTAATATTGTTACATTCCATCCTGGATTTTCTGTTGTTTGAGACTGATTTTCTTTTTTTAGCAGATATTTATTACTACATTTGAATGTTTACATGATCTTTCACAAAGTACTCCCCTCCTATCTGAATGAATTTTGGTAGTGTCCTCTGCCAGTCCTTGAACACATGGTGCAGCCCATCCTTTGTCAAGGACTTGAGAATCGCCTCACTTCTCTTGAGCACTGTTCCCGGGTTCTCAAATTGGTCGCCCTGGTGCTTTTTAGTGATATAAACAAAAACAAATCACAGAGTGCAAGATTGGGGCTATAAGACAGATATGGTACACAGGTAATGCTGAAGTGAATTAGAAACTGCTGGACTTGATTTGCTACGTGGGCCGCACGTTATCATGATGAAGTAACCATCCAGTCTGAGAAAGTTCCGGTCATTTCTATACAATATGCTTCCTCCGCTTAGGCAACACAGACGTGTAATATGCTGCTGCAACAGTAGTATGAGGGGCAACTGCATGCTGGTAAATCATTCCTTGGCAGTCAACACATATGATCACCATCATTTTCCCTGCAAATTGAACAATTTTCGCTTTTTTGGGTATTGGAGAACCTTAAGATTTTTACGCTGTGCTGGCTTGTTTTCCTTCAGGATTGTAATGATGCAGACATGACATACTACCAGTGATAATCAACTCTAGACACACATCGCTTCAGTCAGGAAAGAGACGAAGTACCTCACAGCTTGTCACCATCCAGACTTCCTTTTATCCAGGAGTCAACAGATGTGGTACCCAATGGGCACAAAGATGAGGCATATGGAGATGATCATGCATATCTGTAAAGACACTGTCATTTGAATTTCTCAGCAGTTCAATCCAGTTACACAATGTTAACCATTGATCCTCAAGGACAATCACAGTATTTGTGTCAATGTTGATGTCAGTCACAGCAGAAGTCGAAACACTAGGCCCACCTTGCTTAAGACAAACAAGTCGGCCTTCTCTGAAGTCTCTGAACCACCTGAACACTGTTGCTTGACACAGTGCATCTTCCCTACACATGTACTGCAGCTTTTAGTAAGTTTCAGCTATACGGTTTAAATTAACACAGAATTTTACCGCCCCCAGCAGTTGAATGGTCAGCATGATGGATTGTCAATCCTCTGGGCCCGGGTTCAATTCCGGGGAATTTTCTCCGCCCAGGGACTGGGTGTTGTGTTGTCCTCATAATCATCCTATCATCCTCATCAAGTGCAGGTCGCCGAAGTGGAGTTGCATTGAAAGACCAGCACCCAGCGAACATTCTGCCCAATGGGGGGCCCTAGCCATACGATTCAATAAATAAAAACTGCATCGTACTGCTCCTCTCACGTCACCTCCGTTGTTTGGTATGCAAAAAACAAAGAGATTCTACGAAATAGAACAATACTACCAACCAACCGATACATGACTGCTGCCGTCTATGAACATTACACATAAAAACCCACTCTTTTCAAATACTCATACTACAGATATAAACTATCACAAAACTTACAGGAAAATGTCATTTTCAGTCTTTGTTGATCACCCCCCCCCCCCCCCCCAACAATGGGCAAAAATTCATAATCACAATGTAATGCTTGTAATAGAAAATTATATGTCGCAATCTATAGTGCACTATAGTAATGTCTTGTCATTTTCTCGACTTCAATATCTCACTCATCATATGGGGATTTTGCCTCAGTTTTTTCACAGACAGAGGGGAAGACATGATTATGTGCATGGGGCACAACTACAAATTTAAAAGGCCAGAGTAGTTCAGGAGTCATTAGCAGGTGCCCTTAGGATGTACAGCAGTGTAGAGAAGAACTATGTTTCATATTACCGTATTTACTCGAATCTAAGCCGCACTCGAATCTAAGCCGCACCTGAAATTTGAGACTCGAAATTCAAGGGGAGAGAAAAGTTTTAGACCGCACCTCCAAATCGAAACAAAGTTGATCCATTGTAATATGAGACACAATTTAGGTCGAATGAATGACGATACAGCTACAGTAGTTCGGTTCGAGTCGTAAGTTTAGCAGTTAAGCTGTACCAGGTAGCCATTGCTATGCGTCAGGTGCTCCGTCCGTTTTTATACGGGTACCCTTCCTTTTTCACGTGCTTCGTCTGGTTTGAATCGATTTCCTTATTTTGCTTTGATCTGATAAGTGCCGTTTTCTTTGTTATAGGTGTTTACGTCACTCTAAGCTGAAAATGCGTTACTGTACTGTGTAATGAATTGTTTGTCGCATTCTGATTGTGCGTGTTTACGGCCTGTCACTGCTCGCGGCATGGCTCTCTTTAAAAAAAAAAAGGAGAGAGAGAGAGAGAGAGAGAGAGAGAGAGAGAGGAATCGTCGCTAAAAAAAAAAAAAAAAAAAAAAAAGAGAGAGAGAGAGAGAGACAGAGAGAGAGGAATCGTCTCATTAGCGAAACAATGGCAAGAGACTGCTATTTGTTGTTACTTACACCACTGCTTTCTTTGATAATGATCAACAAGAACCAAATGATAGAGGATGTTCTGAATGAGAGTTTAGCGAAAATTTTTCTCCATTTGAAAATCTTTGAGGCCGCTTCTTTAGTACATCAAATTCTGCACAGAAATTAGTCATCTTAGATTTGAAAATCTAGTTAGTCACCGTGCTTCATTTCTGACAGTATCACTATTACACATAAGAATAATACGAATATAAACATGACACGATACATATATTCTTCCACATTTGCTGTTGTCTCACTCTAGTTTCGTAGTTTATTGGGCAGACAGGATTTAAATAAGATAGCAGCAAACACGAAAAAATACATGGCAAAATGTTTATATTCATATTATTCTTATGGTGAAGAGAATACTGCATGTGATTCACATTTCATCAGGTTCCTATTAGCAACCACCTCTTCTCACAGGTAGGAAAAAATTCTGAACGTAGAGTTGGCCATATTGACAAACATCCCAAACAGTCTTACCAGTTGGATTTTCATAGTACATTGAAATTCTGCTACATTCGAAAATGAACAATACAAAACTTGTATTTTCTTCGTTGGATAATGTATGAAAATGCAGTGGTCGAAACTCGGGGTGGAGAAAAAAAAGCTCGTCTTGAATTTTTTTTTTAAATTTTATTTACTGACGCAGAGGTTTTGGCGCCAGTATTTTATCTTTGTGCCTACAAAGGATGCCTGTGTAGCGCTACATATATTCGACGGCAGAAGTTAGTTGTGGCGGCACCTACCAACATTTTTAAGAACCTCCGCTTGCTTTGGACTCGATTGTGAGCCGCAGGCAGTTTTTTGGATTACAAAAACCGGAAAAAAAGTGCGACTTGGATTCGAGTAAATACGGTATACATTATCTGTACAATATGAAACATAGTTCATCTCTGCAATACAATATCTCCTCCTCCCATGAACCATGGACCTTGCTGTTGGTGGAGATGCTTGGGTGCCACAGCGATACAGATACCGTACCTTACGTGCAACCACAATGGATGGGTATCTGTTGAGATGCCAGACAAACATATGGTTCCTGAAGAAGGGCAGCAGCCTTTTCAGTAGTTGCAGGGGATACAGTATGGATGATTGACTGATCTGGCTTTGTAATCTTAACCAAAACAGCCTTGCTGTCCTGCTACTGTGAATGGCTGAAAGCAAGGGGAAACTACAGCCATAATTTTTCCTGAGGACATGGAGCTTTACTGTATGGTTAAATGACAATAGCATCCTCTTGGGTAAAATATTCTGGAGGTAAAATAGTCCCCATTCGGATCTCCGGGTGGGAACTACTCAGGAGGATGTCATTATCAGGAGAAAGAAAACTGGTATCCTATGGATAGGAGGGTGGAATGTCAAATTCCTTAATCGGGCACATAGGTTAGAAAATTTAAAAAGGGAAATGGATGGGTTAAAGCTAGATATAGTGGGAATTAGTGAAGTTCGGTGGCAGGAAGAACAAAACTTCTGACCAGGTGATTACAGGGTTATAAATACAAAATCAAATCGGGGTAATGCAGGAGTAGGTTTAATAACGAATAAAAAAAGTAGGAGTGCTGGTAAGCTACTACGAGCAGCGTAGTGGACACATTATTGTAGTCAAGATAGACAAGAAGCTCATGCCTGCCACAGTATATGCCAACTAGCCCTGTAGGTGACAAAGAGACTGAAGAAATGTATGATGAGATAAAAGTAATTAGTTAGTGAAGGGAGGTGAAAATTTAATAGTCATGGGGGGACTTGAATTCGATAGGAGGAAAAGGAAGAGAAGGAAAACTAGTAGGTGCATATGAAATGGTGGTAAGGAATGAAAGAGAAAGCTGACTGGTAGAATTTTGCACAGAGCATAACTTAATCATAGCTAACACTTGGTTTAAGAATCACAAAAGAAGGTCATATATGTGAAGAGGCCTGGAGACACTGGAAGGTTTCAGATGGGTTGTATAATGGTAAGACTGAGATTTAGCAACCAGGTTTCAAATTGTAAGGCATTTCCAGGGGCAGATTTGAATTCTGACCACAATCTATTGGTTATGAACTGTAGATTAAAACTGAAGAAACTTCAAATAGGTTGAAATTTAAGGAGATGGGACCTGGATAAACTGAAAGAACGAGAGTATTATTCTGGTGATGGAAGCTTGACTTCTGAAACATGTCAATCTTAGTGTTTTACACTATAAACAAGTGGTTGAGCCAATATATTTTTTAACATTGACATTCACAACCACGACCTCTCATCCAGTATGGATAAAATAAAAAAAAGTTCAACTTGTATTTTTGAGCTATTTATTTTCACAGTATTACAGTAACAAATCCTATATCAATGTAAGATGATCCCTGAATAAATAAATAAAAATAAACTACGTTATATCTAAAGCTGTTGGTAGACTCCAGTTCATTGGCCCCATATTGGGAAAATACAAATTGGCTATAAAGACAGCTTACAAAACACTTGTGTAATCTGGCCTAGAATATTGCTCATGTATGTCTATGTGGTGCCAACACAAAATTTGACGACAGACATCAGCTACCTCAAACCACTTACAAAGTTTCAAGACCTAGGATTAAATGATGAATCTAGGAATAAACTGCAGCTCTCAGCTTATTGATTCCATTGCGATTGCAAAGAAATTATCATGCACTAATTACATTGTGCAGAGAGTAATTTAAGCACTCAGTCCATGTGTGAGTGGGACATGAAGAAACCCTACTATGGGGTACAATCAGAAGTACCTTCTGTCATTTACACTACTTCACAGTGTTTTGCAGAGCTGAATGCATACAATGTTACTGTAATTATCTTCAGTGAAAATCACTCCATGTAAAATAGCCTATCACATAGATGTTGAGTGGAGCAGAGATATATCCAAATATAATTGTGCATGACAATGGTTAATTGTAAAATATGACACAATATTCTTACTGTAACTATGTAAATAACTTAATGTTATAGCCATATGACTTAAATGCAGATGCCAGCTCGTAAAGAAGTACCGGATGATCAAAAAGTCAGTATAAACTTGAAAACTTAATAAACCACGGAATAATGTAGATAGAGAGGTAAAAATAGACACACATGCTTGGAATGACATGTGGTTTTATTAGAACCAAAAACAAAAAAAAACAAAGTATTGCTAGACGCGTGAAAGATCTCTTGCGCACGTCGTTTGGTGATGATCGTGTGCTCAGCCGCCACTTTTGTCATGCTTGGCCTCCCAGGTCCCCAGACCTCAGTCCGTGCGATTATTGGCTTTGGGGTTACCTGAAGTCGCAAGTGTATCGTGATCGACCGACATCTCTAGGGATGGTGAAAGACAACGTCCGATGCCAATGTCTCACCATAACTCCAGACATGCTTTACAGTGCTGTTCACAACATTATTCCTCGACTACTGCTATTGTTGAGGAATGATGGTGGACACATTGAGCATTTCCTGTAAAGAACATCATCTTTGCTTTGTCTTACTTTGTTATGCTAATTATTGCTATTCTGATCAGATGAAGCGCCATCTGTCGGACATTTTTTGAACGTTTGTATTTTTTTGGTTCTAATAAAACCCCATGTCATTCCAAGCATGTGTGTCAATTTGTATCTCTCTATCTACATTCTTCCGTGATTTATTCAGTTTTCAAGTTTATACTGACTTTTTGATCACCCGGTACTTCAATTCACATGAGGATCATTCCACGTATCTCATAGGGAGCAATATGCCGATCTTAGATACACACACCTACATGTCTTAATAGTAAAACTGCCAAATAGCACTTTCCTAACTCGAACTTTTTTGATAAAATCACTGTAGAAGGCTCAAGAGTGTGTAACCAGTTATTAGTCACGCATGAATTTCAATATTTTCAGAGATCTCCCACTTAGTAATGAGTTGCTCTACAGACCTCAATTTTTTTATGCATCTACAGTAGAACGCCTCTAATCCGTCACCTTCGGGACCGGGACTATGGTCGAAACGAAAAAAAGGTCAGATTATCCGAAAAATCTAATATTTATTGCAAAAAATGTAAAAAGACATTCAGTACAAAAAATTAAAATATTTAAGAACTAAAAGACGTCTACAGTAATATAAACAGATGTTTTTTACACAGTGTTAAACAATATATTAACTAAAAAACGTTTACACACACTGTAATATGTATTAGTTTTAAAAGGAAAAACAACAAACGAATTACAGTACTGTACTGTACTTAATACAGTATAAATGATATATAATGTAAACTAAAGAATGTTTATAGCACTGTACATTAAAAAAAAATTACAAAGAAATAAACTACTATATGTATAAACTAAGAAATGTTTATACTGTATGCATTGTTTTTATAGTGGAAATGAAAACAAATTAATTGTAAAAACAGTCAGTGATACATTTTTATTTAACAGACGTTATTCTAGATTTAGCTGCAGTGTTCCTCCATTTTTTTATCCACAAAACATCCATTGGAGTTGAAGTTGGATTCTGCTCGATGTATTGAAGGGCGATGTCAAAAGTGTTTTTTGCATCGTTGTGTGAAATACGGGTGGGGGGTTCGTCTTCGCCGTCCGAGTCCTCGTTCACTGTTTCCTGGCTAACAGCGGCAACAATCTGGTCGTCATTGAGCTCTTCAAAAGTGTCACAGTCTTTGTCACATTCGTTGATCCACTCTTCAACTGCATTGGCAGGGACGTTCGGCTCCAGAGTTCGTAGATCTTTAACGATTTCCAGTGTGTTGTTGTTTTGCTCATCTTCGGTATGCTCATTTTCAGTCATAACTTGTGGCCAAAGCTTACACCACGATTTCCGCAGTGTGTCAGGTTTCAGTTCATCCCATGCTGCAGCAATTGTGTAGACAGCATCTTTGATGTTCAGGGATTTCATTGCCTCAATTAAGTTATGACCTCCTTCAGATTTTTCGAAGATTGAGCTGATATACTTTCTGCGATATTGCCTTTTTAACCATTCGATAATGCCCTGATCCATTGGTTGGATGAGTGAGGTCACATTAGGAGGCAGAAAGAGAGCTTTTATGTCCCCTTTCACCAAATCCTCCTCAGACGGATGTGATGGTGCGTTATCCAACAGCAGTCGAGCACGAACAGGCAGAATTTTTTGCTTCAAGTCTTTTTCGACAGATGTCACAAACTCGTCGAAAAACCAGGATTTAAAAAGGTTGCAGTCCATCCAAGCAGATTTTTGATTGCGATAGTAAACCTGCAAGGAAGATAAGTTTATAGTTTTGAATGCCTTTGGCTTCTTAGATTTGCCAATGACGAACAAGGGGAGCTTGTGGGTACCATCTGCGTTGCTACAAGGAATGACTTATTCTATCTTTTACAAGTTTCATTCCACCACGAATTCATTTGAAGCTGCGAGCGTTTTTGTTGGGAACATTTTAAAGTTCAGCCCTGTCTCGTCGATGTTATACACTTGGCAGGGTAACATTTCATTTTCTTCTACAATTTCTTGAAACTTAACAGAAAACTCCTTAGCAGCTGCGGCATCAGCAGATAGTTTTTCACCGGAAATAGAAACAAATCCGACACCATGACGAGTTTTCCAACGATCAATCCAGCCTTCAGTCACAGCAAATTTACTTTCGGCTTCCAGTTTTTGTGCAAACCTATCGCTTTTTCTTTGAGAATTGGCCTGGATATTGGAGTTGCTTTCCTTCTTTCTGGACAAAACCACATCCACAATGCGTTATCAAGCAGTTCAAGTTTAGGCTTTTTGAATGTTTTGCGATTTTTCAGTGTTTTCACTATCAATCGTAACTGTATAGGATTCAATGTCTTTCCGATTCTTCCTCCAACCCTACATTAAGTTCCTTTGCAATTTTTTGGAGCGATTCTCCTTCATCCAATCTTTGTAGCACTGCTAATTTTTCATTTAGTGAAAGAGTTATATGTTTACTGTACACACAATGAATCTACAGTAATAAGTAATGTAGAGAACACGGAATAAAGCAAACAACGACGTTTTTTAATCTCAACAAAGGATAATACTGCACAATAACGTACAGTCTAACAATGTGCACAGTGGTAGACACAGCAACAGTGGCCCAACAGCCGTCCAGTCAGTGACAAGTCGGCACAGGCTCACAAGCCTGAGCATGGCCAGACTAACCGGAGTGACGGACCATCCAAGGTCGGATTAGAGGTGTTCTACTGTACTACACAAGTTGATATAATGTACAAAATGTATGATACATCAAATGGATTTTATATGAAAAATGTGAAAAAAAAATCACTCTTTTCATGCTGTGCTTTAAATTAGTGATATTTTTAAAAAGCATAACTTTATACAGGGAAACAGTATAGACCTCAACTTGTGCAGTGTAACTCTTTAGTCCTATTATTGAGTATAAATAATAATAAAAAACATTTATCAATGCATTTAATAGTTCTTATCTTCAAATAAAGATGAATCCACAGGACAACAATGTCAAATTTGACGAGCTTCAAAGTCCCGGTGCATACCTACACAACTGAATCTCAACTTGATTTCTTGCTGAAATGTTGACACATGTAGTAGCAATCTTAGGTATAAAGAAGAATATCCTAACTCACTTTACTCATTGGCAAAGAATAAAATGAAAATGTCACTTACGCATATCATCCACACTCAACATTAAAGTGAACTGGTAAATAAAAACCATGTTTATTCCATGAAAAATTGTTCCTAAAATATTTGTGGCTGACCTGTAGGTCAGAATTGAAAACAAGTGAGAGCTGAAAAGCATTATCAATAATTTTGCATAGTGTATACCTTTATGTTGTATCTCACTGTTTAAGAATTACAACAGACAGCTTTGGTGCACAGTATGGTGATATATCCATATTCTGTCACTATAAGTTAAAAACACAACTTCAGTAAAATAAAATAAAGGAAGCAAGCTATAAAGAGACACATGAATAGGTATATATAGCCACACAAACTCTACAAAGAACAGTTCCATAAAAGAATTCAAATACAGGGAAGGAAATAGTATTTTTAAAACTCTTCCACAATGCACAAAAAATTGTTTTTTCTTGACACTTTAATTAATAAATGAAATACATTCACTTAAAGGTCCATAGTACTTATTGTCACATTTATAAAACAATGCACTGTGACTTTGTAATGATGGCACAATCACCTTACTTACAACACTGGAGAAGAGGACCCATACAGTACAATTCCTAACAGGCCATGTAAAGAATTGTCATTCAGCAAACGCATGCTGTTAAGATCCAGGAATTTATGATACCTCAGAAATGTGCTGTGTGTAGCAGTTTTCGTCGTATCTGAAAGCCACGTACTGCCCCACTTGTAGCTGTTCCAACAAAGCATTTTCAAGAGCTGCAGTAGCAACAGTGGTCCCATTTGTATCTGTTCGGAGTCTCTTCATTACAATGGTGTTACTATTAGTGACTAAAATATTCATCGTGCAATCATGTTCCTGGAACACTGTACTGTACCTGCGTTCCAAGAAACCATTAGATCTGATTTGAAAAGAAATATAAGAAATATTAATATCCTGTATTTTGTGGAGTATACTGTTTACAACTCTTTCAGATTATCTAACATATGTATTCCCTGCTTGGGGACCATATTGTTGTCTACCATGACAGAAACACATCTCATTTCTGCACAAAGTCTTGAAAGATTATTATTTTTGCGAAACTTCACTATGTCATGTTTCACAGTTTCATAGAACGTCTTTTGGCTACTCCTGAATTATGTGTTTAACTTTTCTTGCTAAACACCAAAAGCAGCTGCTATTCTGGCAATGCTACATGAAGGTGTAGCAAGTGTTTGAACTTGTATCAGTTCACTAGAGGCTGAAATTATACATTTCTGAATGAGGAGCTTTGTTCATCAGCAAATATTTGCACTATTCACATACACACTCTACAAAATACAGGACATTAATAAATTTGTTATTTCCTCACAGAAGATCAAATTCTGAGACTTCTTACACCACAGGAACATGAATTTAAAGATGTTGAGGTTAACTGCATGTATCCTGCTGAATTACAATTCCTTTCATGGTCCAACAGGAAGGATGCTACACACATCAAAAAAAGTTTTGTATCACCCCGGTTCCCAGAACTCCTGGAGATAGATATCGACTGTGGATATTGTATCACAGACACAGTCGCTTTGACTGTTCAGAGATGTCACTAAACCCAACCAAAGGTGTAAACAAAGATGCATAACCAGCACCTATTAGATGGAGGGGGTCTGACAGCCAATCAGTTCCAGTCATTCCACCAGGAAGGAGGTACACGGCTCGTATTGTCTGAAGTTCACCCATCCCTAGACGGTCAATACCATGGTTTGATCGTGGATCGTGTCCGCATTGTTACATTGTGCCACGAAGGGCTCTCTACAAGGAAAGTGTCCAAGCGTCTCAGAGTGAACCGAAGTGAAGTTGTTTGAACATGCAGGAGATACAGTGAGACAGGAAGTGTCGATGACTTGCCTCGCTCAGGCCGTCCAAGGGCTACTACTGCAGTGGATGACCGCTACCTATGGATTATGGCTGGGAAGAACCCTGACAGCAATGCCACTATGTTGAATAATGCTTTTTGTACAGCCACAGGACATCGTGTTATGACTCAAACTGTGCAATAGGCTGCATGATGCACAACTTCACTCCCGGCATCCGTGGTGAGGTCCATCATTGCAACCACGACACCACGCAGCACGATACAGATGGGCCCGACAACATGGCGAATGAACTGCTCAGGATTGGCATCGCGTTCTCTTCGCCAATGAGTGTCACATATGCCATCAACAAGACAACCGTCGGACACATGTTTGGAGGCAGGCTGAACACCTTAGACAAACTGTTCAACGAGTGCACTATGTGGAGGCTGCCTGCTGTTTTGGGTTGGCATTATGTGGGGCTGACGTACGCCGCTGGTGGCATGAAAGGCACCATAACGGCTGTATGATACGTGAATGCCATCCTCCGACCGATAGTGCAACCGTATCAACAGCATATTGGCGAGGCATTCGTCTTCAAAAAATGGCTCTAAGCAGTATGGGACTTAAGATCTGAGGTCATCAGTCCCCTAGACTTAGAACTACTTAAATCTAACTAACCTAAGGACATCACACACAATCATGCAAGAGGCAGGATTCAAACCTGCGACCATAGCAGCCGCGAGGTTCCAGACTGAAGCGCCTAGAACCACTCAACCACAGCAACCGGCACATTCGTCTTCATGAACAACAATTCCTGCCCCCATTGTGCACATCTTGTGAATGACTTCCTTCAGGATAACGACATCGCTTGACTAGTGGCCAGCATGTTATCCAGACATGAACCCTATCAAACATGACTGGGATAGATTGAAAAGGGCTGTTTATGGATAATGTGACCCACCAACCACTCTGAGGGTTCTATGCTGAATTGCTGTTGAGAAGTGGGAGAATCTGGACCAACAGTGCCTTGATGAACATGTGGATAGTATGTCACGACGAATACAGGCATGCATCAATGCAAGAGGACGTGCTACTGGGTATTAGAGCTACCGGTGTGTACAGCAATCTGGACCACCACCTCTGAAGGTCTCGCTGTATGGTGGTATAACATGCAATGTGTGGTTTTCATGAGCAATAAAAAGGGTGGAAATGGTGTTTAGGTTTACCTCTATTGCAATTTTCTGTACAGGTTCTGGAACTCTCAGAATCGAGGTGATGCAAAATTTTTTTTGATATGTGTATTTGAGTCCCCTTCTCCAATGATGTATGTAAGCTGGATGTCACATCATTATGAAGTCATGATACAAGGTTGTATAAACTTAACAATGACTGCTATGCCTCTAACTCTTAAGTGAACTTTTTTCATCTTTTAATCAAGAGCTGAAAGAAAACAATTATATTTGCATGATTGAAAAAATATTAAAAACATAATTTCATTCTCTATATTTGAATTCATTTATGCAACAGTTTTTTGCAGAATTTCTCTCTCTCTCTCTCTCTCTCCATGTCTGTATAAAAATTTTTACTGTTTCTCATCATTTGTTTTTATTTTATGTCACTGAAATTGTCCTTTTAATTTACAGTAATAGAATATGGGTATATCACCATACCTGAGCATCCAAGCTGTCTATTGTAATTCTTTACGCAGAAAAAATATTAAGCACTGTAATAAAACAAATATGTTATGGGCATAACCCATCTTACTTCAGGCAGGTGTGTTACCTTCATAGTCTCCGATGTTATTGAATTTAGCATTTGTTAGAATTCGGGAGTAAGTAAAAAACACGTTTTTTTTTTCCTCCAAAAAAATTCCTGCCTCCGAAGATGACGCTACAAACACCATTTTGAAGATGTGATTTCGCAAAAATTTTTAAATGCTGTATCTCTGTAACAGTTCTAGATATTTTGTTAGAGTTTTTAACCTGAAAGATAATTGCTTTATGATTACAATGGTATCCTCCGTTTGGACATATCTATCTAAGTTTTTTATTGTTGCCCTTTGATTTTTTTTTATAATTTACACACAAAATTTTTTTCAAAAATGCCAATTCAGAAAAGTTGGAATTTTTCTGTTGATTGGTACCATGTAGTAGTACTCTATTCTTTGTAAAGGGGAGCTTCCACTTAAGTTGGACAGGTTTTATTTTAAAAACCCTTTTTTTAAACTTTCAAGGGTAATGTATGTCATCATTGAAGTTGTTTCTTACTAATTTCTTTGTTACAATGTTTATTTCTATTGTCTTTGTTACAGTTATTTCTTGTCATTGTCTTGTTGCAGTTATTTCTTTTCACTTTCATTGTTGCAGATACTTACACTTGGTTGTAGTTTCTTGAGAGGTTCTTTGTCGTGGTTGTTCATTGCAGGTTTCTGTATTGTAGTTGTTCAGTAATAATTTGTTTACTGAAGTGGCTTCTAAGAAATCTGATACCATCCAGTGAGTTCTGTGTTTTTGTGAAGAATTTGCCTGTTGAGACAGTTGCAGCATGTTTTTTGAAAAGGACTGTTTGAAATGTCTTCTGACTGGAACCACAGGAGAGTGAAGTGTGCTGACTATTTGCACATCCATAAAAGAGTGATATATAAGACAAACAAAACAACGGACTTTGTTCAGTTGATGTACCCTTGTTCTGACATTACAAATACCAAATATTATTACGATTGATCAACAATTGAAGACTGTTTCAAAGTGAAGATATTTCCAATGACGACTTTTTGTGTTCTATATGTTTTGACAGAATAACTACAATGATAGTAGCTGAACATGGTGAAGCCTCTCACGGTGCAGATGAAGCAGATTTTGCATCAAAAGAGGAAGAATCAAATACCCTGAATCAGTCAACTACAGAGGTAGGTGGTAGTCCTGTTAAGAAACCATGGTCAGTGAAGTCGAGCCATAAGCTATATGCTCAAGAAAGCGCAGAGAATTACTAAAGGTATGGATGAATACACTACAGCAAAACTGGCCACACTTTTCAAAGTAGAAATGCCATCTTCAGAAGAAAATGAACAAAAGCACTTTTGCACCTCTTGCCAGGAGTTTTTCACAAATATCAGTTCAGCTGTTGAATATTGTGAATCCTACAGTCAAAAGGTGCAAGTTTTAACTATTATTCCAGAATCATTTTCAAAGAAAACAATTTTGAACCATGTCCCAGCAGTATAGAAGGACATGTTAGACAAATCAAGAAATGTGAGGTCTGTAAAAGGAGTCTTTGGAAGACCAGATCCCTATTATGGTCATCCTGTAGAGGCAGTCATTTTATCTGGAAGGTAAATGGGACTGTTCTCGCCAGAGTGCCAACAAAAAAGACACTATAATTGTAACAGTTGAAGGTAAAAAAGTTGTGAAAGTGAAGAGGTACATGACTCACAGTATTAAAGAAACTTTTGCAGTTTATAAGAGCAACTATACGACTTCACATAATGGAAGATCAAAATTTTATGCATCATGAACTCATTGGGTAGTTCCACACCCAACTAGAGATGTCTGTTTATGTGTGTACTGCACAAATTTTGAACTTTGTGTGGTAACTTTGAAGAACTTACTGGAGCATGACATATGACACCTTGGTTTGGGGTGTGAAGTCATTAGTAGTCTGTGATGTAAAGCGAGAGACTCGTTTGTTTCAAGAATGTGCTGACTGCCCTGGAAAGGAAGAATGTCTTTATAGACACTTGGCCTGGAAGATGCAGCAGATAACTCTGCAGAAATTACATATGTGACATGGGAGAAAATAAATTAAGAAAACTGTTGCCTTTGACAGTTTCATTGATGAACTTGGTAAATGGTCAGTGAAAGCAGTAACACAGCAGCATCTGAAGAAATTGCAACACCACATTGCAGAAATGAAAGGGTGTGTACAGGCTGAAGAACTATGTTTAGTGCTTCACTGTGATTTTGCGGAGAACTGGTCTGTAATTCTCCCAGAAGAAGTACAAGGGTATCATTGGAGTAATGAGCAGGTTTCAGTTTTTACAGAAGTGACATATTTTCAAAACAAGTGTTGCAGTTGTAAATGATGACACAGAACATGACTCAGCACATGCTTTGCTAGTAATTCTTCAACTGCAAACGGGCAGAGAAGATAATCATTATTTCTGACGGCACTCCTAGTCATTTTAAAACTCGTTACCAGCTGTTTGAATTGAGTAAGTCACTTGTGCCAACTGACTGGGTATACAGTGCTACTGGTCACGGGAAGGGGCCTTATGATGGTGTAGGAGACCTACTGAAGCACCATGCTACAAAACATAATCTTTCCAGACCAAATACAGCTGCAATTCAGAATGCTGAGGATTTTACAAGGGTCATGAAATCTTACACATCCATAGCCCTCATTCTTTAGTCCAAAGAGGAAATCGAAGAATTCTGTGAGCAGAAAAAAGAAGAATGGTACAAACAAACTACTCCTATGAAAGGAATTCAGAAGACACATTTTTGGACTCAAAGTGCTGGGTGAACTCATATTGCATGCATTTTAAAGAGCAAGAAAGAAGAAATGTCGTTCATTTGGCCAACTCCTCAGAAACAGTAAGATAATATTCACATTCATAACCTGAGAAGGGGGATGTTTGTGGCATGTATGTATGACTGTAACTGGTGGATTGCAGAGATTATAGGTACCAGTTATGAGTTAAACGAAATTGTAGTGAGCCTTATGCTACTAAATGGACCACCTGCTGGATATAGGTTTACAGCTGAAGGACAGCAACAATGCCATCAGTGCTCACTTCCTGTTCATAATGTTTTGAAGATTGTAGGTGCTCCAGTTCCTATCACTTCAACAGGGAGGCATCACTCTATATCCAAGGATAATACTGAAGCAGTGGAACACATTTTTATTTCATTGACTGGCTAAGTTCAGTACAAAACTGAGTGCACAGAAGTTGTATAAATTGAAACCTTGAAGTCTTTGGACCTTTCACATACATTTTGGAACCATTTAAAATGCTGGAAAAATGAGTCTGTTACTCATCTTTCAAAACAAAAATTATGTTAAATAAGGCTAGGTTTTGATTTTTATGGCATGTTATGTGATAATGTGGTAATGAAACAGGTTTTATGTATGGCAAAAATTTCGATTGTTTACAAAACCTGTTCAACCTTAAAGTGGAAGCTCTTCTTTTCAGAGAATGTAGAACTGTATGGTACTCTTCAACAGAAAAAAATCAAAATTTTATGGATTGGCATTTCTGAAAAAAAAAATTTCCATAAATTATAAAAAAGTTCAGAATGCTATAGTAAAAGAACATATTTGGAGAAGTCCAAATGGAGGATTCTTTGGAAAAAATAAATACATAAAAACTAGGACTGTTCTCAAGATATAGCATTTAAAATTTTTTTCCAAAATTCCCATCTTCAAAATGGTATGGACAGTGTCACCTTTAGAGGGCTGTATCTCATAGCAGCAATTTTTTTTGCAGAAAACAAAAAAAATACATGTTTCTTACATAGTCCTTCAGTTTAACATACACTAAATTCAATAACATTCGAGACTATGAAGGTAAGATTTTTTCCTAGCCTGCCTGAATTGATATGGACTATGCCTATGAAAAATGACTGATAACTGTTTTCAGCTCTCACCTGTTTATATTTCTGACCTATGAGTCAGCCACAAATATTTTAGGAATAATTTTTCAGGGAATAAATATGCTTCTATTTATCAGTTCCCTGTGTTGTCGAATGCGGATGACAGTTTCATTTTATTTTTTGCCACTGAGTGAAATGATTTAGATATTCCATGTACCTAAAAATGTTAAACATCTCAGCAAGAAATCAAGTTGAAATCAAATTGTCTAAGTATGGCCAGGGACTTCGAAGTTCATCAAATTTAATTAAAAGCACAACTTGAAAAAGGTGTTCTTTTTTTAATATTTTTCATCTAAAATCCAATTGATGTTACATAGTTCTTATACATTATTTCAACTTATTGGCCTATGTAGCAATCCACAAAAAAACTTAGGTCTGTAGGTCACATAATTACTAAAAGGGAGATTCCGTGGTGATTCGCATTACATTTTGAAATCTATGTTTTATTGTGTTGACTTATTATCAATCTATAAACGATATTTTCTTTTGTAAATTATAATTATAAATTGTGTTATTCAGGCAAAGATCTTGAAGTGTTATTTAAGCAGGGAAGAGCATTAAAATTAAAGAACAAGAATGTAATTTATGCTGTACTCATGGTTACAAATTTTGGATATCCTATTCCTAATGTGCATTTCAGGTCAAAAGTGTCCTCAAACTATTAGGAGTATGGATCTGGTTTTTATCACAGAAAGTGCATATTAGGTTGGCATTCAAATTACAGAGTTACAGATTTCCAAAAATATTTATACCGTGTGAAATATTGTAATATATTGAAAAAGGTGCGTGGCTCAGTGTTACGTGACTCATGTTACTTCTACGTCTTGTTGGAAAAACTTTTTTCCTGCAAGCAGAGAAATGAAAATATGACATCATGTGACAAATAACATACACACAACATGACCATTTCACTTTTCAAACACTATGAAAAATTATAAAAGCATGACATCTGGGAAAATGAACTGCAAATTCAATTGAAAAGTCAGAGAAGTGAAAATCTCCTCTTGCACTGACAACATCAAGTAGATTAATTTTCTTTATAATTTCATCACATTTTACTGGCCATTTCCAATAGTTACCAGCACACTCCATTGCACTGAGTAAGTAAGAATTTCCAAAAACTGCATTTACTTCTTCAGCATTGAATTTACTGTCATATTCTACTTTGCACCTGTTTCCAATTATCACACTTTCTATATTTCTTCATTATGATGATCTGCAGCAGCAAAATTCTTTAGAGACAGCAGGTATGTTCGTAGTACTCCTTTCTTGTACTGAAAAAAGTGAATGCTTTTTATGTTTGGTACTGATGTTGCTGAAGAGAATATTTGAGCCAGATTAAGTTTCACATTGATTCCTTGAATTTCATCAATAGACACATGAAAAACCTGCATAGTTGTGGTACTTGCAGCTACCTGAATGAAAGTTGATGCATCACCTACAATTAATTTTCGCTTTTTTACTGTATTTCCCACTTGCGGTTCTGGAACTGCGCTAATTCCATCTACGGCTCCTTTAGCATGTTCCAATAGATTCCACATTATGAAATAATTGAAATCGAGGTAAAGCAGCAGCAATATATTAAATTGCGAGGAAGGTTCATCTGACCAGATTTAAACTACCTTCACATTTTCTGGTATAGTTGACAGTACCTTGCTAATGTAAGCAATTGCAGCACTCGAACCATGGCTTTATCCAGTGCACTATGTGACTTATACAGTGACGAACTTTCTTTACTAGGTTTCTGATTTTGCATCTTATGTTGCCTACGTTTTCTAACTCTCTCTCTCTCTCTCTCTCTATTTTTAGACATTCTTTCTTCTAATAACAGTCTGGTTATGTTGAGTAACTGTAGAAACTTTTGTTTCTGCTGGCTTTTTCTAGCTTCTTCCAGATGCTTCTTAAATTCGTCATATTTTCCTTCACTCTTTAACTTTTCCCTCCTCCTACTCTGTTTTTCTGCAACTGCTAAGAACATCCTCTTCTTCTAATCTTAAAATAATACAACATTCACACTAAGAAGTAAATTACTGAACAAGATAAAGTTATCTGTAATACCTATCTTGATATAAAAACTTAATTACATGAAAGTGACTCATGTTACATGAAAGTTAATGCTATTGTTTACCCCAACCTATAATTCACCTACTTCAGTTTTATACTCCTTTTGCAATACATTAGGGTATGTAAGAACAATATAAATAATGATATGCTATTTCTTACCTCCCAATTAGCTTAAGTGAATGTCAAAAATCTTGAGTAATCCACACTCTCATCGCACGAAAAATATATACAGCGTTATAAAAATGGCTACGAATTATGGAGGGAAAGCACTAATGGGCCACAAACCGTCGTTTCCATAGAGTAAAAAGTCCAGCCTTTCAAAAACTATAAAAAGTAGCAAATTTTAAACTTTTAAATATCATAAGTGTGTCCTACTTTGCAAGTAGTAGATCTCTGAAAGCATAATTACTAGGTAACAGATCTCTGAAAGTAAAGAAACTGCTGCCTGTCTAATGACCAGGTGCACAACCCTGAGCCTTCAAACGTGAATTTATCAAAAATGGTTAGTTAGGGCAGTGCTATTTGGCAGTTTTACTACTGAGACTAAACTCTTAAGTGGTCACCTTACAATCAACTAAAACATCCGTAAGTTTATAAAGAATGATCCAAGAGCACATTCTCATTATAGCAATTCACAGGGGGTTATTCTACAATGACCTTTTCCATGGTGTAGTCACAAGGGTACATGACTATGAGCTACATGGCACAATTCCAACGGGTGACCCCTTGGTCCGGATATAAAATTTTCACGTCTGAACTTCTTACACATATAAAAACTTACACACTACACTAGCCTACATACATGTTATCCAGTTATTCTTCACATAATATAGGCTTTCAAACTGATTAATACGACAGCACTTACTTTTTGTAGCATTATTTTCTGGATGATCTTGAATTTTCGTTTTCGGTTTACTTTTGAATACTGGAATAATCTTTTGACCGAGTATCTCAGGAGCAGAAAAGAGCTTGACTTTCTTTGCTTTTTCTGAAACATTTTCCGTTCTGCTGACTAATGTGTGACTTTCATGTTTTGCTGTCTCCCCAGGTGTTAACGCTTCGTTTTCTTTAGGCGTCACTACTTCATCCTATAAACAACGTAAAATTAAAATAATTTCTTCTTCTTCACAGAACACATTGAGCTATGTAGAAGCTCGTACAGACCTCAACAGTTTTACGGTTATTGATTCCTTTGTATGCAAGTGATTTGCAAATATCGCCCACAAAACTGCTTTCCACTTCGTAACAATCACCAATGGCTGCTTTAAATATGTCTTCATATTCGGCATCAGTAAGTGACTTGAAAGGCATGTTACTGCAATAATCACAGCGCTTATTATAAAACCATCTTTCACGGATTACTTTCTTTACATTCATGTGATATCCAGTTTAGAGTAAATTAATAAAAGTTCAACAATCACGATTCAAAACAGTATCACTTAAGAGTTCAGCTAATACTGTAAATTCCTATGAACTGGTAACTTACTACAATGAAAAAAGAAGCTTTCAGAAGAACTCGAAGAAAAATCTTCCGACGTATTACGAAAGGTGTGCTTCAATATCACTCAGAGTAATTCTTCTCCGTCCTTCCACCGTTCGCTGCTCAACAGTGAATATTTCAAATGACGCGGGAACAGAGATCTTCTTGGATTGCATGATCGTCGAGCAAGAGGTCTTTTATTTTAACGTCCTTGGCGTCGAGGCCCTAGACGTCCATATTCGCTAAGATTTCTTGGTTAATGTCGCGCGTGGAGAACACTTCCATCTGGAAAAAAATCACACACTTCAACTTGAATTACTGATGAAAGCTTTTTTCATTCCTTTCCCACATAATAACTACTTGCATAACCGGCAGAGCATCCAAAACATGAAGAAGTCGAGGCAATATAAAAAGATGTGATTTTCAAATATATATCGATCTACCTGCCGCATAACTGCTTTGGTCGACATTGTTGGAGGGCGGAGGCATTTAGACAACAGGTACAGAAAAGAAGAAAAGATATATTCCGCATATTTGTCGTAAAGAAGTGAACGAATTTCGCAACTTGAGTTTTCATAAAACAGTCAGCTGAGATAAACAGATAAATTAACTGGACTGCAACCGCACCCTTTTAACAATCGATCCTCTGTCACACCAAAGTGGTGCTATGCCTACAAATCGACCACTGGAGCTCTTAATACGCACGCACACTGCTTAGTGTAAATAACACCTCTGATCCACAGATTGGTGGTGTATTCAGCATATGCTACAAACCAAGTGCTTAATTTCTAAAATTTTAGGAGTCAATGCACCACTTCAACCACAAAACCGCTCCCCTTCCCCTTACCGTAAACATCACAAGTTCCGATGTTGGAAACTTGTGATACAAGTTTCCTTGAGAAATTAGTTATTACAAAATATCTTGCTGAAATTCAGATTTTCAAAATACAATTTCTTATAATCAAAAATAAAACAATAAGAGTTAATGTAAACAACAGGTACTGTCCCCATAGTAGAATCACTTTGCTTCCTGCATCTGCTCGATACATATGGGCACAGGTCGGCAGTCTTCGTCACTATGGCGTCATAATAGGTTATAAGGTCTAAGTGTCATTTGTCATCTACTCCCAAGTTGTATTGCAAGTGGAATGATTTAAGTTCATATTCATTACTGCATATTAGCGACACATTTGAAGATGAATTCCCTGTACTACATCTTCACGAAACGATATTTCCGTGTGCCATTTGTACCGCAGCAGCTAATCAGCGCGTGGCATCTGAGTTAATAGGGATGCGAGGTTAGGAGAAAAACATTCGCTCGAGTTCTCCATGATGTTCTTCAAAGCAGTCGAGAACAATTGTAGCCTGGTGACGTGGCACATTATCATCCATAAAAATTCCATCGTTATTTGAGAACAAGAAGTCCATGAATGGGCCCAAATGGTCTCCACGTAGCCGAAAATAACCACCTACAGCCAACCATCGGTTCAGCTGGGCCAGAGGACCCAGTTCATTCCTTGTAAATGCAGCCCACACCATTGTTTTTGTTGTGGTCTTCACTCCTGAGACTGGTTTGAAGCAGCTCTCCATGCTATTCTATCCTGTGCAAGCCTCTTCATCTCCCATTACCTACTGCAGCCTACATCCTTCTGAATCTGCTTAGTGTATTCATCTCTTGGTCTCCTTCTACGATTTTTACCCTCCATGCAGCCCTCCAGTACTAAATTGGTGATCCCTTGATGCCTCAGAACACGTCCTACCAACCGATCCCTTCTTCTAGTCAAGTTGTGCCACAAACTCTTCTTCTCCCCAATTCTATTCAATACCCCCTCATTGGTTATGTGATATACCCATCTAATCTTCAGCATTCTTCTGTAGCACCACATTTCGAAAGCTTCTATTCTCTTCTTGTCTAAACTATTTATCGTCCATACATGGCTACACTCCATACAAATACTTTCAGAAACGACTTCCTGACACTTAAATCAATACTCAATATTTACAAATTTCTCTTCTTCAGAAACGCTTTCCTTGCCATTGCCAGTCTACATAATATATCCTCTCTGCTTAGACCATCATCAGTTATTTTGCTCCCCAAATAGCAAAACTCCTTTACTACTTTAAGTGTATCATTTCCTAATCTAATTCCCGCAGCATCACCCGACTTAATTCGACTACATTCCATTATCCTCGTTTTGCTTTTCTTGATGTTCATTTTATACCCTCCTTTCAAGACACTGTCCATTCCGTTCCACTGCTCTTCCAAGTCCTTTGCTGTCTCTGACAGAATTACAATGTCATCGGCGAACCTCAAAGTTTTGATTTCTTCTCCATGGATTTTAATACCTACTCCGAACTTTTCTTTTGGTTCCTTTACTGCTTGCTCAATATACAGATTGAATAGCATCGGGGAGAGGCTACAACCCTGTCTCACTCCCCTCCCAACCACTGCTTCCCTTTCATGTCCCTCGACTCTTATAACTGCCATCTGCTTTCTGTACAAATTTTAAATAGCCTTTCGCTCCCTGTATTTTACCCCTGCCACCTTCAGAATTTGAAAGAGAGTATTCCAGTCAGCATTGTCAAAAGCTTTCTCTAAGTCTACAAATGCTAGAAACGTAGGTTTGCCTTCCCTTAATCTTTCTTCTAAGATAAGTCGTAGGGTCAGTATTGCCTCATGTGTTCCAACATTTCTACGGAATCCAAACTGATCTTCCCCAAGGTCGGCTTCTACCAGTTTTTCCTTTCGTCTGTAAAGAATTCGTGTTAGTATTTCGCAGCTGTGACTTATTAAACTGATAGTTCGGTAATTTTCACATCTGTCAACACCTGCTTTCTTTGGGATTGGAATTGTTATATTCTTCTTGAAGTCTGAAGGTATTTCGCTTGTCTCATACATCTTGCTCACCAGATGGTAGAGTTTTGTCCGGACTGGCTCTCCCAAGGCTGTCAGCAGTTCTAATGGAATGTTGTCTACTCCTGGGGCCTTGTTTCGACTCAGGTCTTCAGTGCTCTGTCAAACTCTTCACGCAGTATCATATCTCCCATTTCATCTTCATCTACCTTCTCTTCCATTTCCATAATATTGTCCTCAAGAACATCGCCCTTGTATAGACCCTTTATATACTCCTTTCACCTTTCTCCTTTCCCTTCTTTGCTTAGAACTGGGTTTCCATCTGAGCTCTTGATATTCATGCAAGTGGTTCTCTTTTCACAAAAGGTCTCTTTAATTTTCCTGTAGGCAGTATCTATCTTACCCCTCATGAAGACACTGGACTCGCATTCGGGAGGACGACGGTTCAATCCCGCGTCCGGCCATCCTGATTTAGGTTTTCCGTGATTTCCCTAAATCACTCCAGGCAAATGCCGGGATGGTTCCTCTGAAAGGGCACGGCCGACGTCCTTCCCCATCCTTCCCTAATCCGATGAGACCGATGACCACGCTGTCTGGTCTCCTTCCCCAAAACAACCAACCAACCCCTCATGAGATAAGCCTCTACGTCCTTACATTTGTCCTCTAGCCATCCCTGCTTAGCCATTTTGCACTTCCTGCCGATCTCATTTGTGAGACGTTTGTATTCCTTTTTGCCTGCTTCACTTGCTGCATTTTTGTATTTTCCCCCTTCGTCAATTAAATTCAGTATCTCTTCTGTTTCCCCAAGGATTTCTACTAGCCCTCGTCTTTTTACCTACTTGATCCTCTGTTGCCTTCATTATTTCATTCCTCAAAGCTACCCATTCTTCTTCTACTGTATTTCTTTCCCCCAATCCTGTCAATTGTTCCCTTATGCTCTCCCTGAAACCTCTGGTTCTTTCAGTTTATCCAGGTCCCATCTCCTTAAATTCCCACCTTTTTGTAGTTTCTTCAGTTTTAATCTACAGTTCATAACCATTAGATTGTGGTCAGAGTTCACATCTGTCCCTGGAAATGTCTTACAATTTAAAATCTGGTTCATAAATCTCTGTCTTACCATTATATAATCTATCTGAAACCTTTTAGTATAAGATCTTGTACTAAACGTATTTACACCGATTCCTTAATAACTGAATCCCAGAAGGATCTCGTTGAGGCCAGGATTTTCGTGCAGTGTAATCAATGGTCGGCTATGACTGACAGAAAGTGGATGGATCATTGGGGCATTCCATCTACTGTAAGCCCACACATACAAACCTCTATTTGCAGGTGCCTAGCTGCCACCATGCATCACAAACTATAAGGGTCCTTCAAACGTTGGTGCACCAAGCACATGTTGGGTCTGATGGAGACAGCATTGCAAAGGAGCTGGAACTCCTACAACAGTTTCAAAGATAAGGGATACTCTCCACATCAGGTCAGCACTGCTGTAAAGAAGACATGTCATACCACTCACAAGAGGAAGACTGGAAGGAATGGTCTATGTCTAGAGCTTTCCTCCCGTACGTCGGACATATTTCGTGGAAATTAGGCAAAAGAGTAAGAAAACATCATGTCAGGGTAATCTTTCTCCAACTTACAAAGACTTGTGCTCTTTTCGGTATGGCAAAGGACGATCTGGGATTGAAGAAGGCTGGACTCTATAGAATACCTTGTCAGTTTGGCAAAGTGTACATTGGTCAGACGATATGCACAGTTCATGGATTGAACTTGATCACTAAACTCGCCTTCGCAACCCAGTAAATCAGCCACAGCCAAGCATTGTATTTCCAAAGGACATTCCATAGATTAGTCTGCCACGGAAATCTTGTCTTCAGTGAGATGGGTTTTTTCCTTTATTGTGATTTCATTCCACTGCCCCACATAGGCAGGAGACGACTGGCAGTGATACAATCCGCCGCTCTTCAGCTGAGTGACATGACAATTAAAAAAGAGGAAACTATACGTAGAAAAGGGAGACAATGGGGGTTAAAATATACACTGACTCGAAGACGGTCATTGTGGGACAGTTAAAAAAAGTCGACATAAAGACAAAAAACACCGTTCGTATTTCGTGGAGCACATAAAATGCATTGAAGTCACACGCACAAGTTAAAAGTTGGCCACAGTATAAAAATACTCCAGAATGAAGACACTTAAAAAAACCACTGAAAGAGACAGAGAACACACAACGAAGAATAAAAACTACCGAGAGGGTCCTGCTGAGGGAGAAGAAGCTGGAAAACAGGGAAAAAGAGGGTAAAGGAAGGTTCAACACGGGAGGGGGTGGTGGAGGGGGTGGTATGGAAAGAAAAAGGGGGTCTGGGTGCACCAAGGGGCAGGAGATAGTCGGGGTGGGAGATGGGGAGGGAAGGAACACAGAGACACAGAAGGGGTGCACAGGAAATGGAGGGGGTGGAGGAGCGAAGAAAACCGCTCAGGGGAAGGGAGAGGAGCAGAGAGGTAGCCCTGAGGAGTAGGAAGGGGGAAGGAGGGTTAGAGTTGGTAGGAGGGATAGAGATCATGGCAGAGTTCACCATCCGGGCGCTGGAAGTTGCGTTGGAAAAGGAGGTGGAGGTTGTGGAGAGGGAGAGAGGGTGGGACACAACAGAAAAGGCACAGCTATGGGCTGGGGGAGGGGGGATCGACTCTGCAGACGTTGTATAGGGTATCGATGTGTTTGAAGAAAAGGAGAAGTTGTGGGAATGGGATGAGGTCATAGAGGATTCGCATGGGGGACAGGAAGCAGATATGGAAGGCGAGGCAGATTGCATGGTGTTCAAGGATCTTGAGGGCTTTAGAGAATCTGGGAGGGGCCGAAATCCAGGTTGCACTGGCATAACAAAGGATGGGGTGGATCAAGGATTTGTGAAGGTTGGTGGAAGGATGCAGTCTCCATGTCCGGCCGGACAGGAGTTTCAGGAGGCGGAGTCTATTGTGTACTTTGTGATAGATCATAAGGAGATGGGGAGTCCAGATGAGGTGACGGTCGAGAGTGAGGCCAAGATGTTTCAGGCTAGGAGTGAGTTGGATAGGACGACCATAAATGGTATGGTAAAAATCGTGGAGGCAGAAGTAGGGGGTGGCACAACCTATGATGATTGCCTGGGTCTTGGAAGAGTTGATGTGAAGGAGCCACTGGTTGCACCAGGCGGTGAACTGGTCGAGGTGGGTTTGAAGGGTATGTTTGGACAGTTGAAAGGTAGGATAAATGGCCAGGAAGGCGGTGTCTTCAGCAAATTGTAGAAGGTGAATATGCGGGGGAGGTTTGGGCACTTCTGCATTATACAGCAGATAGAGGAAAGGGGAAAGAATGGAGCCTTGGGGCATGCCGGTGGAGGGATAGAAAGTAGGGGAGTTGGTATTGTGGATAGTGACATAGGAGGGACGATGGGAGAGGAAGGAAGCAACGAGATGGACGAAATTGATGGGAAGAGCATAGTATAAATAGTGCATGTTCTTTGGAAGTCAGATCTGGATGCTGGAGACATCTGTAGAGATTGAATAAGAGACCCTAACCATTCTTCCCACCAACCCGTTGTCTTCTTAAGTTGCGCCTCCAGCGCAGAAGGGATCATCTTTGGCAGAAGCTGCTATGTCATCATCTGGAACATGTGACTGCGCTTTTTATGGGATGCCACTTGCCCAGGTTAGTCTTCATATCTACAGAGGGCAAGATCTGAAATACTGACAATTATGGCAGATGACACTTCTCATAAATGTATCCTATTTTGTTACATTTTTGAATAATCACATTTTTAAACTGTCTTTTATAATACTCAACATAGCTTTCTTAATTGTACAGTAATTTTTCAGTAAGAGTACAACATGTCTGCCCTGAAATAGAGATACACGTCCGGTTCCGAAAAACGCCCAAAACAGTCTGACTAGTGCAGTCAAAGCACCTCACTTTGTATGCACGCCAGAGTGACCGGAAGGTGTCCGAAGCACTTCAGTTGCAATATTGTTACTCTTATGTTTCTCAAAACTAGTGAAATTTAATAGACAAAAATGATATCACACATCTCCCTCCATCTCTGAGTTCCAAAATTGGCCTGTTCTCAAAGACAACTAAGAAGTTTGGAAATGAGAAAATTTTGCACCAAATTAAAAAAAAAAATTAAGTTTCCAATGTCTCAGTAGCTCCCCTACCCTCTTATTGACGAATATTCTATAAAAAAAAACTAGGAAATTGTTGCTCATAAAATATCACCCCAATTAACCAAAACCAATGGCTTACTAATGCTAAACATATACTTTCTCACCTTCATTCTTTCAAAAAACCTTAACTAAGCACACATTACATCATGAGCTTCTTCTTACTACAAATTATCATTTATGATTTTCAGCACACAATTTTCCTTTAAATTTTCTGTAGTCTTGTTATTCAACAATAAATATCGTCACCTGGGCCATTAAATCTCCTCGTAAACACTCATTACACTTTTTGATGTTTAAATATGATAGGAACTAAACAATATATGTTGTCGGCGCAGTGCCGTCCATCTTTACACACCACACGTTTTTTTGTCTAATATCAGCTCAGTGCCGTCAACTTTTATCTAACACTCACATTTTTTTCATCTAAAATCGGCGCAGCGCCGTCCACTTTTACCCATTAACACTCACATTTTTATCTAACATCGGCACAGTGCCGTCCGTATATGTTGTTTACTATCACACAGCACAGAAATACTCTAAATTATATCTCATGTAAGTGACCTTACATAAAATTCATACATAGATGTTATTTAGTTTTACAATAATCACAATGTTCCACTGAACAGAATATAATAATATTAACACAGTCTTTGTTACTGCTATGGTGACTACAGGGCTCTCATTTGAGCTCCTCAAGCAGCTAATGTTCCTAACCTTGACTCTTCAGTCAGTGCACTCTGTCACCACCTGTTAATGTTTTTAGTATGAAGGCTTTCACGACCGGATGACATATCTTCTGGTAAACCTTCCAGGATGTAAGGTCATGGTCCACGAAATTCTTCAGCTCCTAACATTTCGTCCAGAACTGCGCTGGACATCTTCAGAGGGGTGTTTCTCCTCTGAATCTTGCCGACTGACGGGTCAGACGTCTGAGAGGAACTTATATATCGTAGAAAGTGGGCGTGGCCAGAGTTACACGTGATATGCAGAGATAATCTTTGTCAGAGATAAAACTTAACTATCGATCGTGATCTCGTCACGGATAAAACTGTCTAGCAATTCTGTAATGCTACTGTCCAAATATCACTAAGTTTCATGGTCTCTTCTTTCCGATTAAAATTATCCCTATGTTTATATATTTCAATTGCTTCTCTACAAAGCCGTGGGTGATAGTTCGTCGTCGTAGATAAAATTTTTGTTTCGGAAAACTTAACTTGATGATTTCCTGACTGAAAAGCGTGTTCTGCTCCAGCCGATTTATCTGTTTTTCCAAATCGGCAAAGACTTCTGTGTTCTTTTAACCGTGTATTTACGCTTCTTTTTGTTGTTCCAAAATAAACTTTTCCACATGTACACGGAATTTTATATACGCCACTGGCGCCTGGCACCCGAATGTGCTGACCAATGAGAAGCGAGTTCAGTATGGGACTGGTACATACTGTACCATCTGTTGCTTGTACCTCCCTCCACTTTTGTACCATATGCTACTTCATGAGAATAAAGCTGCATCAAAGCAATCTTCTAGCAAAATAAAATAATGGCAGCCACAGCCAGGAATATCACAACAGGTCTGGAGTTTCAAGAGCAGCCTGGGATGCCAGACATGGTTGTAGGCATTCTGGGGTTCAAGGGAAACAACGATAGTTGCAAGACAGGTGTTAAGTTGGAAGGAAAGAAGAATGGTAAGGGTAAGGAGCTGATCGTCAGCTGAAAAGGAGGGCTAGAAGCCACACTGGGTAAAGGGAAGAAGGTTCTGCTGGTTAAGGTGGTGATGAATACAGCGGGACAGGACAATAGGAAGAGGTGTCAGAGAGGAGTTTTTCAGCTTTAGGGGACCGCAGCATACGGAAAATCTTCCACAGGTCAGGGTAAAAGCCGGTGGAGAGGAGGACGTTATACAGGGTAGCAAGGGCCGCCTGGAACGAGGTGGGGATTCCTTGAGGTGGCGGTAGGTGACACTTGTGGCCACGGACAGTGTTGCATTTGGAGTGGAGGACAAGTTTGATGTCATGTGCAATAATGGGAGTGTTTATGTCTGAGGGGGATAACTCATCCAAGTACCAGAAACTAAGGGAGAGTGGCAGCACAGACGTATCATTGCACTGAAGGTCAGTGGGGAAGAGGGAGTAATCAAAATGGAGATCGTAGGGAATAGAGCAGACCTCAGATAGGTGGGAAGTGAAATGGTTAGCCTTACTGAGGTTGTCAGGGAAAGGGCGATTGTCATGGAGAAGAGGGTAATGTGGGGCAGAATGGATACCAGAAAGGCGGTGGAAGGCAGACCAATACTTGGGAGGAGTTGACAGGGAGGGCAGATTTGAGGCGTGTTCTTGTCTGGCGCCTGTCATGGCGTTTTTTTTGCTGTGAGGAGGTTTTGGATGTGTCATTGTAATTCCTCGTGGTGGAGGAGTGCATCCTGGTCACGGGTGCAGAGGAAGGAGCAGTAGAGCCTGTGGGATTCACGGAAAACAAGGACAACATATGGAGGAAGAGTAGGGCAGTGAGGGTGGATGATTTTGGTAGGAATGTGGGTCTCCACGGCGTCAGTGATGGTCTTCTGGAGGAAGGAAGAGGCATGGATGATGTCAGTGGGGTGGTGAAAGATAAGGGGGGGCTTCTGACCTGTGAGGCAATGGATTTCGGTAGGCATCCCAGTTGGTGTGGCAGAAGTCATGAATGGACTTTGGAGGGGCAGCAGGGCGGGGGGGGGGGGGGGACAGAAGGTGGTGAGAAGGACTGGGAGGTGGTCGATAAAAATGGGAGGAAGCGAATGTTTAGGTATAGGAGACAGTACTGTAGACATGCCAGCAGGCAGAAGGGGAGAGGGGGCTGAGGGAAGAGGAGAGTGAGGCTTAAACAAGCTTGTCTAGGAGGGTGAAGGTGAAGTGGACCTGGTTGTGGCGCAGGTATTCAAATGGAAGACAGAACAGGTGGGAAAGGGAGATCTGCTGAATGGTGTGGGTGCACTGAAAGAGGTGGACTTTCTGGAGGATGATGGTCAGGAACCGGATGATGTCTTTTTTCGTAGGGAGAGGGTGGAAGGAATTGTTGGGGTGGATGAGCTGGTCGATGTGGCAAACTGGGAAGATGAGCTCAGGATTGGTGGGAGAGGGTTTGGCTTTGCATTTGGATGAGTAGGTGGGGTGCTGTTTGTTGCAGGTGTTGCAAGAAGGAGAAGAGGCGAGGTTAGGCCACTGTTTGAGGAAGTGGGAGGCTTTACAGTGGGGCAGGTGGAGCGGTTTTTGCAGTTTTGGATGAGGTGGTCATTGTAGAGGAGATAGTGTTGGCAGTGTTAGGACTGAGAAGAGGAACAGGAGGAGTTAACAGGTTGGCAATGGCAGAAAGTCAGGGCTCCGTGATTGAGAAGGTGACCTATGCAGGAGACAGACTCTGTAAACACACACATCACGAAGGTAGGTCCGGAGTTGTTGATACATTGGTGCCAGTGGATTTCCAGGACAGGATGGCATTCAGTTCCTCCAACACCTCCATCTCCATGACCACATGGCTGAGTTTTGTGATCACAGTGGTGAGGATTTGCAGACAACAGGGCAGTTGGGGCTGACAGGAAGAGGAGGAGGTAAGGAAAGGTATGAGGGATGTATACGGGCCATAGCTGGAGAAGATCAGTGTGGAAAGAGGGAGGGGAGGATTTGTTGAGGAATCTCTGTGGGTGATAAGATGGACAATGGGGGCTCTGGGGATATACTTAGGGATTTCGAGGGTGAGGGTGCAGGCATCTAGGAATTTAGGATCTGGGTTGGCGAGGATGAAGGTATAAAGGGTGGGGGCTGGGGATGCAGCAGGAGGGGCGATTTCAAAGGGGGATCACAGGGAAGAGGGCCAGGCAGTGGTTTTCTGGAGGAGGGAATGGAGGCAAGGTAGCCGCTTGGATGCTTTGGGTTTTTTCTTGTTGGAAGTGGCAGTGGGAGGCAGGCCCCTCATGTGTAGCAGAGGCAGTTTGAATGGAGGGTGGTCACTCTGTTATGGCGATCATAGCACAGTGGGTGGTGATTCTGCCAGGGGAAGTAGGAGTGGTTGTAGCAGGGCAAGTGGAGAGTGGGGTGACGTTTTCCCAGAGGGTGGTAGTGGTGGGAGGGGACAAAGGAGCAGGACCAGGTAGAGGAGGAGGAGGAGGAGGAGCATGAGTAAGAGCAGGAGCAGGAGTAGGAACATGAGCAGGTGCAGGGGCAGCATACAGTTGGGGTACAGGGGTGGGGAGGAGATAGAAGAGGAGCAGACTCTGAGGAGGGGAGGTGGAGTAGATTTGGGAAGCCTGGAGGAGGCACTCCAGAAGGTAATTGTGGGTGCAGGGGGAGAGGAGGGGTAGTGGGGGTGTCCATGGTAGACTGTGCTGTCTACTGGTGACAGGTGTCGCCAAATTGGGGAAAGAGAACAAAGATGGGGGTGGGGGAGTACTAATAACCTTGCATCTTGAGGGTTGGATCCCCTAAATTCCAAGCTAAAGGATAACACTGCCTGGGCTACCTTCACATTACAATCTACACTTTGGAAGAGCCCCTTGCTGTTACTGTCTGTCTGTCAGTCTGCATGCCTGGTGGCCAGCCACTGTTGTCCACCACTGTCGCTGCTACCTGGTGCTCTCTGCTGTATGCCGTCTGTTGTCTGTCTGTCAGCTGCTGTCGCCCGGAGCTTGCTGCCACTGCCTGGTGCTCACCGCCATCTGACGCTGTTGTCCATCCATCCATCCGTCTGTCCGCCCACCTGCCTGCCTGCCTGCCTGCTCATCTGTCTGACTGTTAGTCACCACCTGGAGCTTGCCGCTGCCTTTCGGTGCTCGCTGCTGCTGCCGCTGCTGCCACCCGGTACTCCTCACGGAGGAGGAAGACAGCCTGTGGAAGGAGAGTGGGAAGGTGGGGATCGATGGTTTTAGGAGGGACATGGGCATCCACGGCGTCAGTAATGGCCTTCTGAAGAAAGGATGAGGCGTGGATGATATCAGGATAGTGATAGGTAAGAGAGTGATTTTCGACCTGGGTGGCGATGGATTCCTGGTAGGCATCCCAGTTGGAACAATGGTAGACATGGACTGCCTTGGGAGAGGGTGCAAGGTTCGGAGCCAGAGGTGGGTGGTGAGGAGACGTTATGGTGAGAAGGACAGGGAGGTGGTTGCTACCTCTAGGGTCAAGGATGTCGATGGCAATATGCCCAATGAGGCTGGTAGAGGCAATGACAACATCGAGGGGTGGTGCTGCTTTGGGATGGGTGTGTTGGGGAATAGGAACAAGATCACCTTGGATCGTGAGGAGGAACTGATGCCACCACTGGGGGTGGCAGGGGAGTGGCTATGGATGTTAATGTTGGCAGCAATCACATAAGTGGAGAAGGTGCAGACAGTGTGGGAGATGAAGTCATAGGGGATAGGAGCAGTGGGGTGGACATAGATGGTGGCACAGGTAACAGCGAGGGAGAGCAAGAAGATGCTGAGGATAAGGTGTTTGGTGGGGTCATTGAGGAGGGGTTGTGGCAGAAGGAATGTGGGGGAGGGCTACTTTATGAGGAGTGAGTCCCAGTGAGGAATCAGTTGGGAGATGGGAATACCTGGGAGATACATTTGTATCTCCATGGTGAGGGTACTGGTGTCAAGGAACTTGGGGTCCAGAATGGGCAGGACAAAGGTGTGGAGGGTGGGGGCTGGACTATGGGTAACAAATGGCTATGAGCACTATCGGACTTAACTTTTGAGGTCATCAGTACCCTAGAACTTAGAACAACTTAAACCTAACTAACCTAAGGACATCACACACATCCAAGCCCGAGGCAGGATTCGAACCTGCGCCCATAGCGGTCGCGCAGTTACAGATTGTAGCGCCTAGAACCACTCGGCTGACCCAGCCAGCTATGGGTAACAGGAGGAGAGGTGGTTTCCATGGAGTCAGCACAGGAGGGGGAGAGGGCAGTGACTTTTTATGGGAAAGGGTGGGAGCAGAGTCGGCATTGACACACTTCTGGGGCGTTTTGGATACGGTGGGCTGGAAGAGAGGGAGAGGAAGTTGGAGGAGAGGGAGGTGGCAGGTGGCAGATCCTGTAGGCATGGTGGAGGTGCTGGGAGGTGTGGTCGGTTCAGTAGTGGCAATTGTGGCCCAGCGTGACATGATGCGGGTGGGGGAGGCAGATGATGAAGTGATGGGGTGGGGTTGACAGAGGCGAAGCTGACCACCTGAGGGATAGCAGCAGAGGTGGTAGTGGAGGCATACATGAGGGTGGGGGAAGGAGTTGAGGTATGAGGATGTGGGGCTGGGGGAAAGGTGTAGCAGTGGGGGTAAACAGCAGGAGAGGAGATGGGGAATCGATGAGTGGGTGGAGGGGAGGTGAGGTATAAGGGGGGACACCACAGGCGACACTGCGGGAAGTGACAGTGGAAGTAGTGGATGGGGAGGTCTAGAAGACAGTAGAGGTGTGAAGCCTCATAATGGATTGGTGGTGATGGAAGGACAGCAACAGATGGACAGATGGACGTCGATGATGGACGGTGGTGTTTGGCAGCAGATGGATGGATGGTGGCAGACGGACAGACAGCAGGTGGCGGCTAACAGTCAGACAGATGAGCAGGCAGGCAGGCAGGTGGGCAGAAAGATGGATGGATGGATGGACAACAACAGCAGTAGGTGGTGGTGAGCACCAGGCAGTGGCGGCAAGCTCCGGGCAACGGCAGCTGACAGAAAGATGACGGATGGCATACAGCAGAGAGCACCAGGTAGCAGCAACAGTGGATGGGCAACAGTGGCTGGCCACCAGGCATGCAGACAGACAGACAGACGGCAACAACAAGGGGCTCTTCCAAAGTGTAGATTGTAATGTGAGGGTAGCCCAGGCAGTGTAATCCTTTAGCTTGGAATTTAGAGGATCCAACCCTCAAGATGCAAGGTTATTAGTACACCCCCTCCCCCATCTTTGTTCTCTTTCCCCAACTTGGCGACACCTGTCAACAGTAGACAGCACAGTCTTCCATGGACACCCCCACTACCACTATCGTATATTCCTCCTCTCCCCCTGCACCTACAATTACCTCCTGGAGTGCCTCCTCCAGGCTTCCCCCATCTACTCCACCTCCCCTCCTCAGAGTCTGCTCCTCTTCTATCTCCTCCCCACCCGTGTACCCCAACTGTATGCTGCTCCTGCACCTGCTCGTGTTCCTACTCCTGCTCCTGATCTTACTCATGCTCCTCCTCCTCCTCCTCCTCCTCCTCCACCTCCTCTACCTGGTCCTGCTCCTTTGTCCCCTCCCGCCACTACCACCCTCTGGGAAACTTCCCTATGGCCCGTATGCATCCCTCATACCTTTCCTTACCTCCTCCTCCTCTCGCCAGCCCCAACTGCCCTGTTGTCTGCAAATCCTCACCACTGTGATCACAAAACTCAGCCATGTGGTCATGGAGATGGAGGTGTTGGAGGAACTGAATGCCATCCTGTCCTGGAAATCCACTGGCACCAATGTATCAACAACTCCGGACCTACCTTCGTGATGTGTGTGTTTACAGAGTCTGTCTCCTGCATAGGTCACCTTCTCAATCACGGAGCCCTGACTTTCTGCCATTGCCAACCTGTTAACTCCTCCTGTTCCTCTTCTCAGTCCTAACATTGCCAACACTATCTCCTCTACAATGACCACCTCATCCAAAACTGCAAAAACCGCTCCACCTGCCCCACTGTAAAGCCTCCCACTTCCCCAAACAGTGGCCTAACCTCGCCTCTTCTCCTTCTTGCAACACCTGCAACAAACAGCACCCCACCTACTCATCCAAATGCAAAGCCAAACCCTCTCTCACCAATCCTGAGCTCACTGTCCAAGTTTGCCACATCGACCAGCTCATCCACCCCAACAATTCCTTCCACCCTCTCCCTACGAAAAAAGACATCATTCGGTTCCTGACCATCATCCTCCAGAAATTCCACCCCTTTCAGTGCACCCACACCATTCAGCAGATCTCCCTTGCCCACCTGTTCTGTCTTCCATTTGAATATCTGCGCCACAACCAGGTCCACTTCACCTTCACCCTCCTAGACAAGCTTGTTTAAGCCTCACTCTCCTCTTCCCTCAGCCCCCTCTCCCCTTCTGCCTGCTGGCATGTCTACAGTACTGTCTCCTATACCTAAACATTCACTTCCTCCCATTTTTATCGACCACCTCCCAGTCCTTCTCACCACCTTCTGTCCCCCCCCCCCCTCCCTGCTGCCCCTCCAAAATCCATCTATGACTTCCGCCACATCAACTGGGATGCCTACCGAAATCCATTGCCTCACAGGTCAGAAGCCCCCCCTTATCTTTCACCACCCCACTGACATCATCCATGCCTCTTCCTTCCTCCAGAAGACCATCACTGACGCCGTGGAGACCCACATTCCTACCAAAATCATCCACCCTCACTGCCCTACTCTTCCTCCATAGGTTGTCCTTCTTTTCCGTGAATCCCACAGGCTCTACTGCTCCTTCCTCTGCACCCGTGACCAGGATGCACTCCTCCACCACGAGGAATTACAATGATACATCCAAAACCTCCTCACAGCAAAAAAACGCCATGACAGGCGCCAGACAAGAACACGCCTCAAATCTGCCCTCCCTGTCAACTCCTCCCAAGTATTGGTCTGCCTTCCACCGCCTTTCTGGTATCCATTCTGCCCCACATTACCCTCTTCTCCATGACAATCGCCCTTTCCCTGACAACCTCAGTAAGGCTAACCATTTTACTTCCCACCTATCCGAGGTCTTCTCTATTCCCTACGATCCCCATTTTGATTACTCCCTCTTCCCCACTGACCTTCAGTGCAATGATACGTCTGTGCTGCCACTCTCCCTTAGTTTCTGGTACTTGGATCAGTTATCCCCCTCAGACATAAACACTCCCATTATTGCACATGACATCAAACTTGTCCTCTACTCCAAATGCAACACTGTCCATGGCCACAAGTGTCACCTACCGCCACCTCAAGGAATCCCCACCTCGTTCCAGGCGGCCCTTGCTACCCTGTATAACGTCCTCCTCTCCACCGGCTTTTACCCTGACCTGTGGAAGATTTTCCGTATGCTGCTGTCCCCTAAAGCTGAAAAACTCCTCTCTGACACCTCTTCCTATTGTCCTGTCCCGCTGTATTCATCACCACCTTAACCAGCAGAACCTTCTTCCCTTTACCCAGTGTGGCTTCTAGCCCTCCTTTTCAGCTGACGATCAGCTCCTTACCCTTACCATTCTTCTTTCCTTCCAACTTAACACCTGTCTTGCAACTATCGTTGTTTCCCTTGAACCCCAGAATGCCTACAACCATGTCTGGCATCCCAGGCTGCTCTTGAAACTCCAGACCTGTTGTGATATTCCTGGCTGTGGCTGCCATTATTTTATTTTGCTAGAAGATTGCTTTGATGCAGCTTTATTCTCATGAAGTAGCATATGGTACAAAAGTGGAGGGAGGTACAAGCAACAGATGGTACAGTATGTACCAGTCCCATACTGAACTCGCTTCTCATTGGTCAGCACATTCGGGTGCCAGGTGCCAAAACGCCAACTTCTCTTATTAATTACTCATATACTTTTCATTGTTTTTAACAAAGTTTTTAGTATGACAATCTCTCATGCTTATCCTATGAGTCTGTCGTTTTTGTTTATTTACTTTTACTAGTTTTGAGAAACGTAAGAGTAACAATATTGCAACCGATGTGCTTTGGACACCTTTGGGTCACTTTGGTGCGCCCGGGAGGCGAAGGCCTTCGGCTGCACTTGTCAGGCACTAATGGATCGGTGGTTTCTATCCAGTCATCCACTGAGCAATTTATGGTGGCAATAGAAGATAGCAAAAGAAAATCTGAAGTTTTAAATTTCGCGTTTAAGAAATCGTTCACGCTAGGGGACCATACAAACATACCGTCGTTTGAACATCGCACATACTTCCGCACTGAGAACATAGTAATAAGCATTCCTGGCGTAGAGAAGCAACTGAAAGAACTGAAAACAAATAAGTCTCCGGGTCCTGGTGTGTGAATCCCAATTCAGTTTTACAAAGAGTACTCTGTGGCACTGGCCCCAGTGCAAAGTCCCAAGCAATATAAAAAAGAGCAGCTGACTTCCTGATATAAAAAGGGTAAGAGAACCGCCAGCAAAATTACCGACTAATATCATTAACATCGGTTTGCTGCAGAGTTCGTTAATATATTCTCAGTTCTAATACAATAAAGTGCCTCGAGACGAAACGCTTCCGTCCACAAATCAGGACTGTTTTAGAAAACACCGCTCGTGCGAAACTCACTTGCCTTTTTCTTATGTTATATCCTACGAACTATGGATGAAGGGCAACAGGCGGACTCCATGTTCCTGGATTTTCGAAAAGCGTATGACACAGTGCCCCACTGCAGACTTTAGCGAAGGTACGAGGCTATGGAATAGTTTCACAGGTAAGTGAGTGGCTCGAATACTTCTTAAGTAATAGGAATCAGAACGTTTTCCTCGACGCCGAGTGTTCATAGGAACAAGGGTATCGTCAGGAGTGACCCAGGGTAGTATGATAGGGCCGCCCGTATTCTTTGTATTCATAAATGATCTGGCGGAGATGTTGAACAGCAGTCTGCGGCTGTTTGTTGATGATACTATGGTGTACGGAAAGATGTTATCGTTGAGTGACTGTAGGAGGCTGCATGATGACTTTGGCAAAATTTCTAGTTAGTGGAAACTAACTATAAATGTAGAGAAATTTAATTTAATACAGATGAGTGTGCTACTTGACACAGTCCAGTCGACTTAATATCTAAATATAACGTTGCAATAGTATACGAAATGGAACGAGCATTTAAGGATTGTAATGGAGAAGGCGAATGGTCGACTTCAGTTTATTGGAAGAGTTTTAGGAAAGTGTGATTAATCTGTAAAGGAGGTCGCATATAGAACGCTAGTGTAACCCATTCTTGAGTACTGCTCCAGTGTTTTGGATTGAAAAGCTACTGAGAAAATTTGGAGGACCTGCATTTGAAGTTGACTGTGGAGCTGTCCTACTGCTGCCAACGTACATTTCACGTAATGACTACGAACATAACGTAAGAGAACTTAGGGCTCGTACGAAAGCATACAGACAGTTGTTTTTCCCTCGCTCTGTTTGCAATTTGAACACGAACGGAAGTGATTAATACTGGTAAAACGTACTCTCCACTAAGCACCGAGCGGTCGCTTGCGGGATATGTTTGTTGATAACTGTTAATATCACAACTCTAGACGAGTTGCGTTGGCGAATCTGGGCGTCGGATAGAAGTGAGATCTCACACCTCCAAATATCTGATTAAATTTTAAAATTTTTCTGCAATTACATCGAGGTCTCAAAGTCACCGTGTAATAGTTTCTTTGAACACTAATCACGGTGTCCAGGGACTCGTACTCGATACCAGCCGCTGCTGAGGTTTTGAATAAAGATATTCGTAAATCACTGCTTAGTTTTTGAACAAAAATCAGCAATCGCAGCGTAAGACTTATAGCATTATAACACTTACTGCTCAATAGATACTACTGTAACGGAAATGCCAAATACAACACTATACTGCGCCGTTTGTTATACTGGCTCAACGTGTATTACCAAATATGATTTTACGTTGCAGTAAATGTTACCCTCTGGGAGAATTTAAGTAAACTGACCGTGAGTTACCTAATGGACTTGAATTATCGAACCTGAATTTAATATAAAGTAGAAACCAGAAAGCTAAAGATTGAAATTTGGAAAGTTTCTTAAGTAACCAAGTTTACTTAAATGAAATAAAATACTGTCGCCAGCCTAATTAGGCATAGTAATATGAAACATTACTTTTAGAGAATTTGTATTGAATTTTGGTAAAGGAAAGCTACCATTACTTCTTTCTCAAAGAAGTACAATGAACTCTATCATAAACAGACAAGTGGTACAGTGATGCTAGCAGTTATAAATAGTATATGCAAGTTCTCACAGAGACCATTAACGGCTTATTTCTTCTCAATAGTAATTACTTTATTATATATCAATTATGTGATCACTAAAAGTTATGAAAGTCAGTACTAAACCAGAAATGGACAAGGACTTAGTCCCATTTCAATAGTTACTTCCCAATTAGTACAAATATAATTAAGTCACTTGCAATATGATTTTTACACTCGTTAAGAAGTAATATTGTTTCTATTTTTATGGATAAGAGCAATTGCAGTAACTTTATCTGCAATGAGCAAAATTGTTGGTGGGGGCTCTCAAACTGACTCCAATTTTCATCACACAAAGTACACAAAAGTCAAAATTGGGAACCCTTAAACTGTCCATTACCGTAAAGCAAACTAACACACTTTCCTGAGACAATTTGTAAGATGCAAATTTTGATATTATGCCTACAATTTGTCTCTATATAATTTTAAGTAAGACGTCAAGTGCATTTACACACTAACTTTTAAGACAACGTGAAGCCTTATTGCCATTAATACAACCAGTAATTTTAACTAACAGGATTTAATGCAGTTAATCTTTAAAGCACAAACACGTTGAAGTAAAGTTAATCAATCACTTTGGAGGTTTTCATAAATGCAACACTTACTTCCTCCCTTAACTTCAATTGAAACTACAGTATCTCTAGATATGTTTTTGCTTTCAGAATTATGCAAATAAACAAATATTCATTTTCATCAGTTTCATTCTCGGATGTCAGTATTTATGTGGAGTGGATCCTAAGAGGTATCATGAGAGGAACCAAATCAAGGATCGAACACAAGTTTCACAGAATTTGACCTATTATTGCAAATTAAACAACACTTAAATGCACTGGTTCATTCTTTGACCTCAATCTGATCTCTTAGATTTGCTGAAGTGATGGCGCAATATTGGTGGCGAGTACATGGTGGCTACTTGGTCTTTCCTCTGGGTGTAATTTGCTCTATTATCTTCTTCTTGGTGACGACACTTCCAACATTAGAGCCTTTTCCATTAATAGAGCACCATTTCATAGCCGTACACACATCCGAGGCCTTTCCATATTAAATCCAGATACTGGAAGCCTTGCTAGGCACCAGCGCAGTTGACTCTATTGTTGCTCAGACCAAACCGTCCAGTAGCTAGCTGCCGACTGACTCGTATTCCACCTTTAAGCTCGCGCCAACCACATTTTGGCGCGCGCCATCTCACTTCCGTTGCAAATGGGAGATACTGTTGCTTTTCATTTCATACAATGCAAGTCCCTAGGTATGAACCAGCTTATACATAGTTGTAAACAAACATCTTTTAAAAAACTTAATATTTAAATACATTAACATGTCGACACAAAAGCCACATAATTACATAACATTTCCCTCCAGTTACATCTACATCTACATGACTACTCTACAATTCACATTTAAGTGCTTGGCAGAGGGTTCATCGGACCACAATCATACTATCTCTCTACCATTCCACTCCCGAACAGCGCGCGGGAAAAACGAACACCTAAACCTTTCTGTTCGAGCTCCGATTTCTCTTATTTTATTTTGATGATCATTCCTACCTATGTAGATTGGGCTCAACAAAATATTTTCGCATTCGGAAGAGAAAGTTGGTGACTGAAATTTCGTAAATAGATCTCGCCGCGACGAAAAAGTCTTTGCTTTAATGACTTCCATCCCAACTCGTGTATCATATCTGCCACACTCTCTCCCCTATTACGTGATAATACAAAACGAGATGCCCTTTTTTGCACCCTTTCGATGTCCTCCGTCAATCCTACCTGGTAAGGATCGCACACCGCGCAGCAATATTCTAACAGAGGACGAACGAGTGTAGTGTAAGCTGTCTCTTTAGTGGACTTGTTGCATCTTCTAAGTGTCCTGCCAATGAAACGCAACCTTTGGCTCGCCTTCCCCACAATATTGTCTATGTGGTCTTTCCAACTGAAGTTGTTCGTAATTTTAACACCCAGGTACTTAGTTGAAATGACAGCCGTTAGAATTATACTATTTATCGAGTAATCGAATTCCAACGGATTTCTTTTGTAACTCATGTTGATCACCTCCCACTTTTCGTTATTTAGCGTCAACTGCCACCTGCCACACCATACAGCAATCTTTTCTAAATCGCTTTGCAACTGATACTGGTCTTCGGATGACCTTACTAGACGGTAAATTACAGCATCATCTGCGAACAACCTAAGAGAACTGCTCAGATTGTCACCCAGGTCATTTATATAGATCAGGAACAGTAGAGGTCCCAGGACGCTTCCCTGGGGAACACCTGATATCACTTCAGTTTTACTCGATGATTTGCCGTCTATTACTACGAACTGCGACCTTCCTGACAGGAAATCACGAATCCAGTCGCACAACTGAGACGATACCCCATAGGCCCGCAGCTTGATTAGAAGTCGCTTGTGAGGAACGGTGTCAAAAGCTTTCCGGAAATCTAGAAATACGGAATCAACTTGAGATCCCCTGTCGATAGCGGCCATTGCTTCGTGCGAATAAAGAGCTAGCTGCGTTGCACAAGAACGATGTTTTCTGAAACCATGCTGATTACGTATCAATAGATCATTCCCTTCGAGGTGATTCATAATGTTTGAATACAGTATATGCTCCAAAACCCTACTGCAAACCGACGTCAATGATATAGGTCTGTAGTTCGATGGATTACTCCTACTACCCTTCTTAATTAATACAAAGAATTTAACTAGTGAAGAGAAAACATTTTATACAACTTTTCACTTCAATTCAATAGGTCAAAGACATTACACAAGGAAAAATATGTACTTGATACTGAACAGAATTAAACAGTACAAAATATTTACAGCGTTAATTATAGTGTTAGAGTGTGAGGAATCGCACTCATTGTGCCAATGATCTGTTAAACAGAACGGAAAAGTGGACACAGAGTCAGGACAGGCTGTCGCCTATATAGGTCTGCACGCCCATGCAACATTATGCCTCCTCGCACCATTAACACCTGGACCACCGAAATGGTCATCTTCGACATTTTTCCTGTGTATACTACGTGTTCCTACCTCTTTCTATGTGTGGTTCAAGTTTCATCGAGCTATGTTATTTGGCAGTGACACATCATGCGAAAATTACTTGCTTCCTTAAGTTTTGCATAACGGTGCGGGTATTTTTCGCGGTAGATGTTTTATTAAGCCATGGTTAACCGGCGTACAGAGAATTTCAAGATTAACCTCTCCACCATACACACACACACCAGAATAGTTAGTTGCAACACCGACGTCGAGCAATAGTATTTGAAGTGGTCAGTCGATGCACTACCAATTACTTTGCAAGAGTTCAGTTTAAGTTGTGCACGTCTGTGAGCAGACATTACTGGTAGACCAGTCCTAATTGCGAAATGGCGAAACATTTTTCTGGGACTTCTTTCCAAGGCCGCTCCTAACTCGTCTAGTTTGGCTGAAACCGATTCACCACCTGTCATAGTCCAAGGAACGGATCGCAACATATGCCGTCATCGGAGCGTGTCTCTGTCCCCAGTACTGGGTCCCACGCTGAGCCGGACGCAGAACTTCCTCTGTACTTTCAGTAGCTTCAGAAACTCAGTATTGACGAAAAGGTAACATTTGTTTCCTTGTAGATGATGCGCAAAAGTTGCAGATGTGGGAGTAGAAGCCGACGATGACGATCGCATCTACCACATGTAAGATAAGCAGGTGTGAGCCAAGTAGTTATTTACGACTCCAGTCCACTGTCTTCTGGCGGAATACAAAGTTATATTTCCATTTGCCTATTAGACTCTGAGTAACTTTTGATTCTCCACTAGAAGCATTGTTGTTGTGAGTTGCCAATGAATGCTCAAGAACGTTTCGAAGAAATTCTGTGACAATGAACAGCACGTGGGTCCGACTAAGAAATCGTTCTCATCTTTTGTGCCCAGGAACACGAGCGACGGCAGACGCATGAATATTTCATGCACTGTCCAGTATTACGACACAACATACAACCAAGTGTTTGGAGAAACGTTCAGCCATTGGCATCGCTGCTGCCAGGTGTACGGTGTGTTGCATATTGCCAAGGGGCACCCGCACCTACTGTTTCTACCAAAGCGTGTCTGCATTCCGCAGGACGTCCGCTTCTCTGTCTCCTACAAGTTCGATCAAAAAAGCTGTCCAGTCACCCTTTCTCCTTCCTGCTATTTGTTACTAGCCTGTTAAGCCAAACGGGAAGATGAAGCCAACGTAGCATTATATACATTGAGTGTCCCAAATGAAATGATCAATATTCAGGGACATGACAGGAAAGATAATTTGAAGCAAAACAGTTGGTAAACATGGGCTCTAAAATGTATGCCTTAACAGCTATAAGCACTTCTTCATCTTCGATACTGTGAAACAAATTTCTTGTACTGCAAGCCCATCGCTTTCCATATTTTGAGAGGTAGTAGTATGGACTAAAACAGAAAAAAAAGTCTTAAACATGGGCTCTGAAGCTCATACCGAAAGGGCTATGAGCACTTGTTCATCTTTGCTACTGTGGAACACATCTCTTCTACTAAACAAGTGCTCATAACTGCTAAGGTATGCATTTCAGAGTCCATGTTTACTAGATACTTTTTTCTTGTTTTTATTCATACTAACTCCTCCCAAAATATGGAAATCAAAGAGCTTGCATTAGAAGATATTTGTGTCACAGTATCGAAAATGAAGAATTACTCATAGCTCTTAAGGTAAGCGTTTTGGAACCCGTGTTTACTAGACTTTTTTGCTTCGAAATGTTCGATCCTGTCATATCCATTGACCATTTCTACTGGAGCACCGTATATACAGCGTTTTGTCTTATTCGATGGGAAACGAGAGAGGCTTGGAACACTTATATTGTACTCTAACGAATCAACGAGAAAGCACTGATCATCTGTAACTATTCCGTCTCTCCGCGGTACTGGTAGGACTGTTTCTCTTTCTTCGTGTTCAAGCATGTGTATCCTTCTGAGCCGTGGCGGACTGGCGCCAGCACCGGATACGCTCGTTATATCACTGCGATCGATTTCGGAGGGTATATGAGATCTTTGGATATCGTGTGGCTTTCTTCCGGGGTTGGCGGGCTTCAAGAGCCGGCCGTTAACTTTCAAAAAGAAAACATAGAGAGACGTGGGACGTCTCCGGAGAAAGGAGTCTCGACTGCGACCGGGTGTGCCCTATGAGTGCGATATACCGCGCAATTGTATTGGTCGACAAGTCTGTGTTTTGCGGCAGCTCGGAGATCCAAGTTTCGTGATTTCTATCAAGGGAAAGGTCCGTGAAGGAATGTGGTTAAGCTGTTTGAGCCGCTGAATCGTACTATTTGCAAACATCAATTAAATTGGCCGTTAGTGTATGTGGCTGAGCGACGCCTTGAGAGGTGTTTCACTCGCTAGATGATTGTGCAGCTTACACAGCCGTTAATCGAAAAGTATGTGGATGAGCTCCGTGTGAACTGGTTAAATGTTGGCTTCGCAGGGAAGTCTTAGTTATAAGTTATAACTGTATTAAATGATTGAAAAGTGCACCTAAGTGATATTATTATTATTGGTGAACCGTCCTTAAATGGTTTCAATTTAAACGGCAGTGATTGATATGGACGGAACATTTTGTAGACTGATGCACAATGTCTGATGCAAGGATTCTGCCCTGTATTTTGTGTGTGTTTTAGAGAGTTGCAATTGTCCTGTGTTTGTCAAAAGCTACTGTAAGCGCCAACGCCTTGGCAGGGAGTGAGGTGTAACCTGAAGCCTAGGTCCTGCTGTGTTTACGTACCCTGCCACGGCTGGATTGCTTTGGGCGAAGACCCCATACAAAAAGATTAGTTTATTTTTTACTTCCGCCACGGTGGGTAAAACGTGTTTTGTAAATTATGATTTTCTGATATTTAAACAAATGTTTGTTGGGTTACATAAAGATAGACCTGCAACTAAGTGTAATCTGGGTTTGTTCCATGGCAATCTTTCTTGCTTGTTACACATCTATGTTCTAGTGAATTGTGGTTAACCACTTGAGATTTAAGTGTTGTTTGAGCCGTGTAGTATTTAAATGCAATTAAGTGGCTGGCGAACTCTGATAGGAACTGTACTGTTAGATGTAAGCTTTTGTTAAGTGTGGTAAAGCTACGGCAATACTGTGTTTGCTAGTTTTTTCTGAACTGTTTTACATGCATTTTATGGTTATACTTGTTTTGTTTCAATAAGAAATTGTACTAAGTAACTGCTGCTTGTAGTGAAGATTGTGAGGAATGATCTGCAGGAACCGTATGTTAATAAATTAAGTATGTGTAAATCAAAGTACGACTACCAACCATGATTCGCCACCCAGTTTCCCGTCCTGATAACAGTTGTGGTATGGATTGTGCAAGGTCGTATTAAGGGGCCACGTACCACCTTCGATCTGAATTTCTTAAAATGAGTTTGTAGAATCTCCTAAAATTCATGTCTTCAATTAAAGCCACTCGAGATACGTACGTCAGTCTACTTGTCCATTTATTTTACGAGCCATTGCACTACATGCTTGTATTGACGTTGCAGCAAAACAGCGCAAAGTAGGTAGGAGTAATGCTAAAAAACGCATCAAAATTAAAGGATAACTTTTTCGAAACTCCGTAGTTGCCTCTCATTGTGACACATACCGTTGAAATTTGTCTCAGAGGTGCCTACAACCTTTCTCTGTAAAGGTGCAAAAAATGGCGCCCTGTGACGACACCCTCCGTCTCGGTAACGCTTCAAACAGTAAGGTGTCGACACATGGGAAAAAAGGAAACAAGTCGCAAGTTCATGAGAGCTGTAAAGTGGATTAATGATGTAACATTGGCACCAAATTTCACCTCATTTCTGCCCAAAGCCACCGTTGACTTGTCACACGACGAGAAGTTCGCCACAGCCCCTCTTACCGACATTTCACCCCTTCCTTTGACGCATCTGCGATGGAGATCACACCCGCGACACTCTGCGTTGAAATCACGCAGTTCTGTTATGGGTGACCGAGTAAAACTCCACTCCACACACCACCTCTCAGAATCGACACTAGAAGGCCTCAAGAGTTGGCATGAAACCACCCATTTCCCTGGGGCGTTGACTACCACCCACTTCGCGGTCGAAAAAGGCAGTTCTCAGTGCGATGAGCGACAGGAAGAAGGGCAACCTTTGACATTGCTGACATCCTCGGGCGTTTCAACTCTCTTGTGGGGCTGCGTCCCCGTTGAAGTGATCGCACCCCTTTGGAGTGCAGCGTAACCGCAGTTTTTGCTTTCGTGTACTGACTGGAACCACTAGGGACCGGTCAAAACAATTCAACGAAATTTGAACGTGACCCGAAGCAGCAAACAGTACTTGTGCTTTTTCAGCCATCCTGTTTTCCGCCCTTCTGTAGCGTGATCACGCGGGAGTACAACATTAACATGTTCCTGATTAAAATGACAAAGGGTACCACTTAGATCCTGGAGTTCGGCAACACCCTTGGTGTCACTCACATACGTGACAAACGTACCAGTCAGAATCTTTGACACCAATCAGCCTGGTGGTTGCTGTAGCGCCTGAAGGTCGCAAAACGCACCCAACGAGGTGTCAAGGTGGCTGCCTAACTTGTTCAAATGTGTGTGAATTCCTAGTATGAGGTTGCAATAATGTTTGACTTATTACGAAAGCCGGTAACTGAAAGCATAGCGGGCCTCGTTTCTTACCTGCATGAATGTATATTACTACTTTTAGCATGCTCAAATGTTCAAATGTGTGTGGATTCCTAAGGGATCAAACTGCTGACGTCATCGGTCCCTAGACTTACTGAAACTAACTTATGCTAAGGACAACAAACACACCCATGCCCGAGGGAGGACTCGAACCTCCGGCGGAAGGGGTCGCGCAGTCTGTGACATGCGCCTTAAACCCCGCGGCCACTCCGCGCAGCTTCCTAATTTCATATTAGTCGATTACAACGCCATCTACCACGAATGGGGACCAATGGTATGAATAAACTGTATGTATTTTTTGTCGCAGAATCTGCATGTGCAGCCGGCCAGTGTGGCCGAGCGGTTCTAGGCGCTTCAGTCTGGAACCGCACGACCGCTACAGTCGCAGGTTCGAATCCCGCCTCGGGCATGGATGTGTGTGATGTCCTTAGGTTAGTTAGGTTTAAGTAGTTCTACATTCTATGGGACTGATGACCTCAGATGTTAAGTCTCATAGTGCTCAGAGCCATTTGAACCATTTGAACCGCATGTGCAATAAATAAGGGTAGGGAGGGGTGTTTAGTAGGTGGACAGTTGCAACACAGACAGATGTCCTCTATACCAACATTAACTTTTCAGCTAGAAATTTATTTTCGTATACTGTATCGATTTCAAGATAATCAGTTGTTTCTAGTTGAAGCAAACAACCTGCATAGCGTCCAGTCCGGTGTAAGAAAGGGCTGGTCTGACAGATCACGATAAATAAAACAAATAAATTTAAGCAATAACAATCAAACTATCAAATCAAGAAGATGACATTGTATCATTCTGTCCACGAACTATAGGACTGAGGGGAGGAAGGAAAAGAATGGAAAATTACGTTGAGGTGACAAAAGTCGTGGGATACCCCCTAACATCGTGTCGGACCTTCTTTTGCCTGGCTTAGTGCAGCAACTCGACGTGGAATGGACTCAACACGTCGTTGGACGTCACCTACAGAAATATTAAGCCACGCTGCCTCGATAGCTGTCCATAATAGCGAAAGCGTTGCCACAACAGGATTTCGCGCAGGAACTGATCTCTCGATTATGTCCCGTAGATTTCCGATGGGATTCATGTCGGACGACCTGGCTGGTTACATCATTCGCTTGAATTTTCCAGAATATTCTGACATGGCGCATTGTCATCCACAAAAATTCCATCGGTGTTTGGGCACATGAAGTCCTTGAAGGGCTGAAAATGGTCTCCAAGGGGCAAAACATAACCATTTCCAGTCAATGATCGGTCCAGTAGGACAAAAGGACTCAGTCTCATTTCGTGTAAACACAGCCCTCACCATTATGGAAGCACCACCGGCTTGCACAGTGGTCCGTGGTTTCGTGGGGTCTGCGCCATACTCGAACCCTACCATCAGCTTTTACCAACTGAAATCGGGACTCATCTGATCAGGCCATTGTGTTCCAGTCATCTCGGGTCCATCCCATGTGGTCACGAGCTCTGTAGACGATGTCGTGTTGTTAGCAGCGGCACTCGCGTAGGTCGCCTGGTTCCATAGCTCCTTAACACCAAATTTCGGCGCACTATCGTAACGGATGCGTTCGTCGTACGTCCTACATTAATTTAAGCGGTTACTTCACGCAATGTTGCCTGTCTACTAGCGCTGACAACTCTGCACAAACGCCGCTGTTCTCGGCCGTTATGTGTAGGCCGTCGGTCACTGCGTTGTCCGTGGTGAGAGGTAATGCCTGAAATGTGGTGATCTCGGCACACTCTTGACACTTTGGATCTCGGAATATTGAATTCTCTAAAGATTTTCGTAATGGAATGTCCATGCGTCTAGCTTCAACTAGAATTCTGCGTTCGGAGTCTGTCAATTCCCCTCGTGCGGCCGTAATCACGTCGGAAAAGTCTTCAAACAAATCACCCGAGTACAAATGACAGCTTCGCCAATGCAGTGCCCTTTTATATCTTGTGTGCGCAATACTAGCGCCATCTGCATATGAGCATATTGCTATCCCATGGCTTTTGTCACATCAGTGTACTGGGTGATCAAAAAGTCGGTATAAATTTGAAAATAAACCACGGAATAATGTAGATAGAGAGGTAAAAATTGACACACATGCTTGAAATGACATGGGGTTTTATTAGAACAAAAAAAAACAAAGTTCACGAAATGTGCGACAGATCTCTTGCGCGCGTCGTTTGGTGATGATCGTGTGCTCAGCCGCCACTTTCGTCATGCTTGGCCTCCCAGGTCCCCAGACCTCAGTCCGTGCGATTATTGGCTTTGGGGTTACCTGAAGTCGCAAGTGTATCGTGATCGACCGACATCTCTAGGGATGGTGAAAGACAACATCCGATGCCAATGTCTCACCATAACTCCAGACATGCTTTACAGTGCTGTTCACAACATTATTCCTCGACTACTGCTATTGTTGAGGAATGATGGTGGACACATTGAGCATTTCCTGTAAAGAACATTATCTTTGCTTTGTCTCACTTTGTTATGCTAATTATTGCTATTCTGATCAGATGAAGCGTCATCTGTCGGACATTTTTTGAACTTTTGTATTTTTTTGGTTCTAATAAAACCCCATGTCATTCCAAGCATGTGTGTCAATTTGTACCTCTCTATCTACATTATTCCGTGATTTATTCAGTTTTCAAATTTATACTGACTTTTTGATCACCCAGTATTTCAAAGTGGCCATTCGCGGTTTGCACTAAATTGCTCTTGAGCACGAGTCCGTTGCCACTAGCACAGGGACATTTCGCTCCGTAGGAGAAGATATACGAGGGACAATCGTAAAGTTTTAATTATGACCTCGGAAAAAAATTGTGCAGAACTGTGTTGTTATTTGTAATACATGCCTGCATTTCTGGTACACACTGAAATCTCTTCGCCACAATACCACAGCAAGCCGCGATAGAATCCCACAACGAAATCGCGCAGGTCATTGATAAACTAAAACTTGGTTATGTCATTTTGTTTTGGGTGCCTCTAACGACGATCTAAGGGACTGTTTCAAAGTGCACCAGTGCAGCAGACAGTACCTGTAACAATCAAAGCAATTAGTTCAATAACTTTCATTTGTCGAGGCGACAGTTAAAATTTGATGACTGTCCTTCGTACACAGCTCGAGTAGCGTTGAGTTCTGGAAGCAATTTCGCTTTCTCAAGTTCAGATGCGATCATCCCCGATAATGGATATAATATTCGACATCCGCCCTATGATGTTACGCTGCTGCCACTAGTAGCGGGATGTGAATGAAAGGCTGCTCGGATGGGAGCGGGGCAACGCTCTGGAGACGGCGTGGCGTGGCTCTGCGGCAGCACGGCGCGCTACGGCGCGTCCTTGTGCAGAGGAAGGCCGCGCCGTGGAAGCGAACCCCCCGGCCTCGGCCGGCTGCCTGGGAGATTCAATTGTGTGATAGCGGCAGGCAGGACGTGACGTCATGCCACCGGAAGACTGCCCCTCGGAATATCTTAGGCGGGCCCGCCCGCCCGCCGCGACCTGCGCAGCGCCTCTCCGCGCCGCGTCGCTCGGTCGTAACGGCCCGGTCCGGCATGGGGACGACCTGAGGGCGTGGCGTGCAATGCCACGACCGAAAATCCTGCGCACCAGCGGGAGCAGTCGGATACTCCGCTTTTGAGGCGTCAAAAGTTACCGATTCATCAGCATATCGATGCCTGCCAAAGACTAATTGTTTATTAACTGACTGTGGGCACAGTAGCATGCGTAGGTACCGTGAGTGATACCAATTTTCGTTACTGTGTTACAGTAACGATAGATTTCTTTACTGTTTTCCGCCGTCTACTGGTTACACACGGTCAAGTCACATTAATGTGACCACTATCTACACTCATGCTCATAAATTACGGATAATGCTGATACATGGTGAAACAACGCTCTGGTGGGCGGTTTGCGGGTTTAAATCACCTCGGGGTATGATCATGCTGTGCATTTGACCTGCGGTCGTCGCATGGTGGCTCTAGCAGCAGTCCACATACGCAGAGGTGTGTTCCTGCATGTCAGAGTACGGTGCAGCGAGTAAGTGTGCAGACATTTTCAGACGTGCTAATGGTGATTGTGGGTTGAAAATGGCTCAAAGAACACATATTGATGACGTTATGAGGGGTAGAATACTAGGGCGATTGGAGGCTGGTCAAACACAGCAGGTCGTAGCACGGCCCCTCCGTGTGCCACAAAGTGTGATCTCACGATTATGGCAACGATTCCAGCAGACAGGAAACGTGTCGAGGCGCTACAGTACGGGACGTCCACAGTGTACAACACCATAAGAAGACCGATATCTCACCATGAGTGCCCGCACACGGCCACGGAGTACTGCAGGTATCCTTGCTCGGGACCTTACTGCAGGCACTGGGACAGTTGTCTCCAGACACACAGTCTACGGACGACTGAACAGACACGGTTTATTCGCCCAGAGACCTGCAAGGTGCATTCCACTGACCCCTGAAAACAGGAGAGCCCGTAAAGCCTGGTGTCAAGAACACAGTACATGGTCACTGGAACAGTGGTCCCAGGTTATGTTCACGGACGAGTCCAGGTATAACCTGAACAGTGATTCTCGCCGGGTTTACATCTGAAGTGAACCAGGAACCAGATACCAACCCCTTAATGTCCTTGAAAGGGACCTGTGTATGGAGGTCGTGGTTTGATGGTGTGGGGTGCGATTGTGATTGGTGCATGTACACCCCTGCAATCTTCAGAGGAACTGTAACAGGTCAGGTGTATCGGGACATCATTTTGCACCAGAATGTCCGCCTTTTCAGGGGTGCAGTGGGTCTCACCTTCCTCCTGATTGACTATAACGCACCGAGCTGCCATCCTGGAGGAGCAACTTGAAACACAAGATATCAGGTGAATGGAGTGTCCTGCCTGTTCTCCAGACCTAAACCCCATCGAGCACGTCTGGGATGCTCTCGGTCGACGTATCGCTGTACGACTTCAAACCACTACGACACTTCAGGAGCTCCGACGGGCACTGGTGCAAGAATGGGAGGTTATACCCCAGCAGCTGCTCGACCACCTGATCCAGAGTATGTCAACCCATTGTGAAGCCTGTGTACGTGTGCATGGTGCTCAGATCCCTTATTGATGTCGGGGTACATGCGCAGGAAACAGTGGCGTTTTGTAGCACACGTGTTTCGGGACGTTTTTCTCAACTTATCACCAATACCGTAGACTTACAGATCTGTGTCGTGTGTGTTCCCTATGTGCCTATGCTATTAGCGCCAGTTTTGTGTAGTGCCACGTTGTGTGGCACCACATTCTGCAATTATCCTTAATTTATGAGCATGAGTGTATGTTCGACCTCAATAACCTCTCACAGACGGTAGGCGGCAACACTAGCAGTGGAGGTTATATAAAGCGTGTACGGGGAACGCGGAAAACAGTGCAGCTGTTGCCGTAATACATAAACGGAGCGATTTATCTGACGCCCAGAAGGGCATGCTCATTGGCTTTCGGGCCAAGGGGGAAACATTTTCGAAACGGCTCAGATCGGAAGCTGTACGCGTGTCACCATAGTTAAAGTATGCCTTGCATGGCAAAATGGCGCTAACCAAAATTGGCACCGAGGCAACTGTAGCACACCATGGGCCGTAGATGACAGGGGTGAACAACGGCTGTGGAAATGTGTGTGGGCGAATAGACGTGCAGCTGTTGAGCAACTAACAGCCCAGATGAACCAGGGGGCAACCGACAGTGTCTCCTCAGCGATGGTCCAGCGAATGTTGCTGCGTATAATATGGGCCACCGCAACAGTTGCTTGGTTCATGGACCCTTCCTGACAGCTGTTCAATAGCGACGAAGGCTGGAATTTGCGCGCCAGGTGGCCTTTTCAGATAAATCATGTTTTATGCTCCGTTGACGTGAACCGTCTGAAAGCAAATACCCGACAACAATCGTCGGAAGGGTCCAGATCGCAGCAGGGAAGTTATGGTCTGGCGAATGCGTACTTGGCATTCCTGTGCGATCACGACATTCTGGAAGGCACAATGGTTCAACGCAAGTATGTATCTATCCTTGGGAACCGTGTCCAAACCTACATGCACTTTGCTTTTCTCGGCACGACTGCATCTGTCAGCAGGACAATGCGACGTTCCACACAGCTCACAGGTTAAGTGCTGGTTCGAAGAGCACCAGCATGAGTTTACCATACTCCCTGGCCACCAGACCCTCCGGATGTAAACCCAAACGAAAATATGTGGGACCACCTTGATCGGGTTGTTGACGCCATGGATCCTCAGTCGAGAAACCTTTACAGCTGGCAACGGGACTGAAGTCGGCACGGCTCCACAGGCTTTTGACACAGTTCCTCACAAGCGACTTCTTATGAAACTGCGTGCTTTTGGAGTGTCGGCTCAGTTGTGTGATTGGATTCGCGATTTTTTGGGAGAAAATTCACAGTTCGTAATAATTGCCGGAAATTCATCTAATAAAATAGATGTAACATCCACCGTTCCCCAAAGAAGTGCTGTAGGCCGTCTGCTGTTATCGATTTACATAAACGGTTTAGGAGACCATATGAGCGCACTTTTTGATTGTTTGCAGATGACACTATCATTTACAGCCTTGTAAAATCATCAGATGATCAAAACGAACTGCAAAATCATTTCGACAATGTATCTGTATGGTGTGGCAGTTGACCCTAAGTAAAGAAAAGTGCGAAGTCAGCCACATGAATACTAAAAGTGGTCCGCTAAATTTCGGTTACACTATAAATCACACAAATCTAAAAATTGTAAATTCAGCTAAATACTTACTGATTACAGTTACGAATAACATAAATTAGAACGATCACTTAGATAATGTTGTGGGCAAAGCAAACCAAAGACTACTATTTATTGGAAAAATACTTAGAAAATGCAACAGATTTACTAGAGACTGCTTAGACGAAGCTTGTCCGCCCTCTTCTGGAATATTGTTGTGTGGTATGGTATCCGTATCAGACAGGACTGATGGAGGACATCGCAAAACTTCAAAGAAGAGCAGCTCGTTTTGTATTAGCACGGGATGGGAGTGAGAGTGCCTCGGATATGATACATGAATTGGGGTGGTCATCATTAAAACGAAGGCGTTCCTCGTTGTGGCAGGACCGTTTCATGAAATTTCAATCCTCAACTTTCTCCTCAGACTGTGAAAATATTTTGTTGGCACCCATCTACATAGAGAGAGACGATCATCGTAATAAAATAAGAGAAATCAGAGCTCGCATGGAAAGATTGGCCAATCGTACGAAACTTAATAAAGCAAGTACTTGTTAATTAAGCAACGGTCGAGGTAGAAACACGACACTCCTTTAACAAATTGACGGCTGTGATATTATACATCGAGAAAATGGTCTATGATGAAGGATTGCAGTTGTGAGATTGCTTCTGTAAGGCTAAGATAGTTCGAGTACAGATCGAAACCAAATGTTACGATAAACGAACAGTGCGACTGCGAATTATACTCTGTTCAGCCAAGATATTACGACTGTCTGTTGGACCAACTTTGGAACGTAGTACAGAAGCGATTCTGCATGGCATGGATTCGACAAGTCCGTAGCAGGTTTCTGGTGGTATGTAGCACCAGATGTCACGCAGTTCTCGTAAATTACGGGCCGTTGGTTTATAAGTGCGGAGCTGACCGCCGATAGCGCCCCAGTGTGTTCAGTGGGATTCAGATTAGGTGAATTTGGAAGTTAATACACTCCTGGAAATTGAAATAAGAACACCGTGAATTCATTGTCCCAGGAAGGGGAAACTTCATTGACACATTCCTGGGGTCAGATACATCACATGATCACACTGACAGAACCACAGGCACATAGACACAGGCAACAGAGCATGCACAATGTCGGCACTAGTACAGTGTATATCCACCTTTCGCAGCAATGCAGGCTGCTATTCTCCCATGGAGACGATCGTAGAGATGCTGGATGTAGTCCTGTGGAACGGCTTGCCATGCCATTTCCACCTGGCGCCTCAGCTGGACCAGCGTTCGTGCTGGACGTGCAGACCGCGTGAGACGACGCTTCATCCAGTCCCAAACATGCTCAATGGGGGACAGATCCGGAAATCTTGCTGGCCAGGGTAGTTGACTTACACCTTCTAGAGCACGTTGGGTGGCACGGGATACATGCGGACGTGCATTGTCCTGTTGGAACAGCAAGTTCCCTTGCCGGTCTAGGAATGGTAGAACGATGGGTTCGATGACGGTTTGGATGTACCGTGCACTATTCAGTGTCCCCTCGACGATCACCAGTGGTGTACGGCCAGTGTAGGAGATCGCTCCCCACACCATGATGCCGGGTGTTGGCCCTGTGTGCCTCGGTCGTATGCAGTCCTGATTGTGGCGCTCACCTGCACGGTGCCAAACATGCATACGACCATCATTGGCACCAAGGCAGAAGCGACTCTCATCGCTGAAGACGACACGTCTCCATTCGTCCCTCCATTCACGCCTGTCGCGACACCACTGGAGGCGGGCTGCACGATGTTGGGGCGTGAGCGGAAGACGGCCTAACGGTGTGCGGGACCGTAGCCCAGCTTCATGGAGACGGTTGCGAATGGTCCTCGCCGATACCCCAGGAGCAACAGTGTCCCTAATTTGCTGGGAAGTGGCGGTGCGGTCCCCTACGGCACTGCGTAGGATCCTACGGTCTTGGCGTGCATCCGTGCGTCGCTGCGGTCCGGTCCCAGGTCGACGGGCACGTGCACCTTCCGCCGACCACTGGCGACAACATCGATGTACTGTGGAGACCTCACGCCCCACGTGTTGAGCAATTCGGCGGTACGTCCACCCGGCCTCCCGCATGCCCACTATACGCCCTCGCTCAAAGTCCGTCAACTGCACATACGGTTCACGTCCACGCTGTCGCGGCATGCTACCAGTGTTAAAGACTGCGATGGCGCTCCGTATGCCACGGCAAACTGGCTGACACTGACGGCGGCGGTGCACAAATGCTGCGCAGCTAGCGCCATTCGACGGCCAACACCGCGGTTCCTGGTGTGTCCGCTGTGCCGTTCGTGTGATCATTGCCTGTACAGCCCTCTCGCAGTGTCTGGAGCAAGTATGGTGGGTCTGACACACCGGTGTCAATGTGTTCTTTTTTCCATTTCCAGGAGTGTAGATAAACATGAGTTCACTACCGCGCCCCTCAAACCATTGTAGCACAATTCTGATCTTGTGTCACCCGGACAGTTGCGATGCTGGAAGACGCCATCGCCTTCGGAAAAGACATTCGTTATGAATGGTTGCAAGTGCCCCGCAATAATGCTTATAGAGTCCACAGCTATCATGGCGCCTTTTCGTTACTATCTTTAAGTCCACGCAACCCCAGGTGAATGTCCCTCACAGCATAACGCTACCTCCAGTGACCTGTGTGCGTGGCGCGATGCATTTAGATTCGACCACCGACCTATTGTAACAAGAAACTTGATTCATTCGACAAGGCGACGCGTTTCCGTTGATCCACGCTCCAACGTCAATGCGTCTGTGCCCACTCCAATCGTAACTGGCGAGTTCGTTGGGTCAACATTGGGGAGAGGGGGGAGGCGTCCTCTGCAGAGCCCCATGTTTAACACTGTGAGCTGAATGGTGTGCCCCGAAACACCAGCAATGAATTCTGTCGTCAGATCGTTGCCTACCGTGCTTTACAGATTGGGCTACCCTTCGACCTGTACGTTCTGTGACGAAGGTGGATGTCCAGCACGTTGTCGCTAACCGTCAATCAACACTTTCCATAGATGCTCATAGTACAGCATGCGAACAGTCAACCGACCAGCTTCGCTGTTTCTGAAATGTTCGTTCCCAGTGCCATAACGATTTGCCTTATGTAAAACTTGCTTATTTCTGTGCATTCCCCAATTTGCAGCCCGTATCGTCGTTAGAAATATTCCCTATTCGTCTCTGCACCATCTACACTGAAATAAAGTCATGGAATATCGATATGCATATAGAGAGATGGCGGTAGTATAGGGCACACAAGGTATAAAAGGGCAATGCATTGGTGGAGCTGTCATTTGTACTCAGGCGATTCCTGCGAAAAGGTTCCGATGTGATTATGGCCGCACGTCGGGAATTAACAGACTTTGAAAGCGGTATGGTAATTGGAGCTAGGCCCATGGGACATTCCATTTCTGAAATCGTTAGGGAATTTAATATTCCGGGATCCACAGTGTCTAACGGCCTACACTTAACGCCCGAGAGCAGCGGCGTTTTCGTAGAGTTGTATGTGCTTCCTAACAGACAAGCAATGCTACATGAAATAACCGCAGAAATCAATGTGGAACGTAAGACGAACGTATCCGTTAGGACAGTGTGGCGAAATTTGGTGTTAATGGACTGTGGCACCAGATGACCTACGCGAGTTCCTCTACTGACAACACGATATCGCCTCTCCTGGGCTCGTGACCATATCGATTGAACCCTAGACGACTGGAAACCGTGGCTTGGTAAGAGGAGTCCCGATTTCAGTTGGTAAGACCTGATGGCATGGTTCGAGTGTGGCGCAGATCCAACGAAGCCATGGACCCAAGTTGTCAACAAGGCACTGTGCAAGCTGGTGGTGGCTCCAAAATGGTGTGGGCTGTGTTTGCATGGAATGAACTAGGCCCTCTGGTCCAACTGAGCCGATCATTGACTGGAAATGATTATGTTTGCTACTTGGACACCATTTGCAGTCATTTATGGATTTAATGTTCGCAAACAATGGTACGATGTCACTGGGCCACAACTGTTCTCTATTGGTTTGAAGAACATCGTAGTCAATTTGCGCGAATTATTTGGCTACCCAGATCGCCTGACATCGTACGTTTGTGGGACATAATCGAGAGGCCAGTTCGTGCACAACATCCTTCACCGGCAACACTTTCACAATTATGGACGGCTATAGAGACAGCAATGCTCAATATTTCCGCAGGTGTCTTCTCGCGACTTGTTGAGTCCATTCCACGACCAGTTGATGCATTACACCCGGCAAAAAAAATGTCACCTGAGTGTATATACTTTCCTTTCCGCATCACGTGCGTACAACGCCACCAGGCGTCTTCAACCTGCAGGGGGCAGTGGTCACCAAGTTTTAGCTCACCTGTGTATAACGCAGTCCCAGAAATAGATGATTCGTGGGGTCAGAGGTGGACCAACGCGTTATTGACATACGCAATGTGCGGAACTCTTTTTCTTGGTAAATCATCCAGTTCTTTTGAAACTGTAACCGTTTGTTTGTCGGTATATGTTCATCACATCTACAGGTTTCCGTCCCATTCGGATAGTACCTTCGTGGTGCGTCGTCGGTTTTTTGTTGTCTTATAGTGTTCCATCTGATAGGTATGAAAATTACCGAACTATCAGTTTAATAAGTCGCAGTTGCAAAATATAACACGAGTTCTTTACAGATGAATGGAAAAACTGGAAGAAGCCGACCTTGGGGAAGATCAGTTTGGATTCCATAGATATGTAAGAAAATACGAAGCAATACTGACCCTACGACTTACCTCAGGAGTTGGGTTAAGGAAAGGCAAACCTACGTTTATAGCATTTGTAGACATAGAAAAACATTTTGACACTGTTGACTGGAATACTTTCTTTCAAATTCTGAAGGTGGCAGGGGTAAAATACAAGAAGCGAAAGGATATTTACAATTTGTACAGGAACCAGATGGCAGTTATAAGAGTAGTGGGGCATGAAAGGGAATCAGTGGTTGAGAAAGGAATGAGAGGGATTGTAGCCTATCCCGATGTTTTTCAATCTGTATATTCAACAAGCAGTAAAGCAAACAAAAGAAAAATTTGGAGTAGGTATTAAAAACCATGGAGAAGATATGAACACTCTGAGGTTCGCCAATGACAGTGTAATTCTGCCAGAGACAGCAAAGGACTGGGAAGAGCAGTTGAACGGAATCGACAGTGTCTTGAAAGGAGGATATGAGATGAACTTCAACAAAAGCAAAACGAGAATAATGGAATGTAGTGGAATTAAGTCGGGTGATGCTGAGGGAATTAGATTAGGAAATGAGACACTTAAAGTAGTAAAGGAGTTTTGCTATTTGGGGAGCAAAATAACTGATGATGGTCGAAGTACATAGGATGTAAACTGTAGACTGTCAATGGCAAGGAAAGCATTTTTGAAGAAGAGAAATTAGTTAACATCGAGTATAGACTTAAGCGTCAGGAAGTATGAAAGTATTTATATGAAGTGATATGAAGTGTAGCCATGTATGGTAATGAAACATGGACCATAAACAGTTTAGACAAGAAGAGAACAGAAGCTTTTGAAATGTGGTGATACAGAAGAATGCTGAAGATTAGATGGGTAACGAATGAGGAGGTGCTGAATAGAACTGGGGAGAAGAGGAATTTGTGGCACAACTTGACTAGAAGAATGGATCTGTTGGTAGGATACGTTCCGAGGCATCAAGGGATCACCAATTTAGTACTGGAAGGAAGCGAGTAGGGTAAAAATCGTAGAGGGAGATCAAGAGATGAATACGGTAAGCAGATTCAGAAGAATGTAGGTTGCAGTAGTTACTCGGAGATGAAGCGGCTTGCACAGGATAGAGTGGCATGGAAAGTTGCATCAAACCAGTCTTTAGACTGAAGACCACAACAACAACAGTATACTAGCATTACTTTGTATAATTATTCTTCATGTCACGTCTAACCTTCGTGTCACGAAGATTAATTCATATCCGTTACCGCGGTAAAATACGCAACTCGTTGATCACGTAAGCGAACTAGAACAGTCTGGTCTGTGCTCGAACTCCCTGTTAAATAACGGATACTGGTGACTGTCTCTTAACCATCGTGTCGTATTTATTTCCACGACTTGCTACTGCACGTTCCCTCTGGGAGCTGCTGTTCACCACTAGTACTAGAAACAGCACCTAATGAAACGTTGCGGTCCAGCAGTTTACACACGCGCGATATCATTTTGAAATTTGCCTGACGGGCGGCGTCGGCCGCGAACGGTGTAACGCGCGCTGCGGAGCCCGTTCATCCCACGTCGCCAATCGGACTGCCATTAATCACATTGCAGTTAATTGTGTAATTACTACACGAGTTAACGAGTTTGCAGGGCGCGACACGGCCGGCGGCAAATTGCCCGCGCCGCGGCCGCCCGGTAAATGAAATATGCCCGCCGCCCAAACTGATTTCCACCGGCTTCATCCAAACAGGTCCGGACCATCACTGCGTCGCCACTCCGCTGCGAAGAGCGGACGCTTCAGGTCGACTGCGCGAGTGCGGAAGCCGTTTCCGCGTTTTAGAATGACGTCGCCCTCAATAATTACAGAGCGTGACTAACCACCTCTTGCAGGGTGAGGCGCGGGCGGAAGCATGGCCCAGGAGCGTGGGAGGCGAGAAGGCGCATTTATCAGGCCTTGTGCGATCGCGAGCAGAGCGCTGTTCCCGAGCTCTCTCGTGCCCAGCCATTAACACTTGGCTTTTATTGCCGTCTCACAGATATTCCATTCTCTCTAAATTTCAACTACATCTACATAAATATTCCTCAAGCCACCGTATGGTGCGTGGTGGAGCGCACCCTGTACCACTGCTAGTCATTTCCGTTTCTGTTCCACTATCAGACAGAGCGAGGGAAAAAGGACAGTCTATACGCCTCCGTGCAGGTTATACCATCATGGTCCTTGCGCGAAATGTACCGGGTGATCAAAAATTCAGTATAAATTTGAAAACTTAATAAACCACGGAATAATGTAGATAGAGAGGTAAAAATTGACACACATGCTTGGAATGACATGAGGTTTTATTAGAACCAAAAATCACCCCATATTGCTAGACGCGTGAAAGATCTCTTGCGCGCGTCGTTTGGTGATGATCGTGTGCTCAGCCGCCACTTTCGTCATGCTTGGCCTCACAGGTCCCCAGACCTCAGTCCGTGCGATTATTGGCTTTGGGGTTACCTGAAGTCGCAAGTGTATCGTGATCGACCGACATCTCTAAGGATGCTGAAAGACAGCATCCGATGCCAATGCCTCACCATAACTCCGGACATGCTTTACAGTGATGTTCACATTATTCCTCGACTATAGCTATTGTTGAGGATGATGGTGGACATATTGAGCATTTCCTGTAAAGAACATCATCTTTGCTTTGTCTTACTTTGTTATGCTAATTATTGCTATTCTGATCAGATGAAGCGCCATCTCAAAAATCAAATCAGATGTGTGTGAAATCTTATGGGACTTAACTGCTAATGTCATCAGTCCCTAAGCTTACACACTACTTAACCTAAATTTTCCTAAGGACAAACACACACACCCATACCCGAGGGAGGACTCGAACCTCCGCCGGGACCAGAAGCGCCATCTGTCGGACATTGTTTGAACGTTTGTATTTTTTAGGTTCTAATAAAACCCCATGTCATTCCAAGCATGTGTGTCAATTTGTATCTCTCTATCTACATTATTACGTGATTTATTCAGTTTTCAAATGTATACCGACTTTTTGATCGCCCGGTACTTTGGCGGCATTAGGAACGCTCTGCAGTCAACCTCAAATACCCGTTCTCTAAATTTTCACAATAGTGCTTCACGAAAAGAAAGTCGTCTTTCCTCTAGTGATTTCCATTTGAGTTTCTGAAGCATCTCCGTAATATTTGGGTGTTGATCGAACCACCTTGGAAATAGCTCCGGTGCTTTCTTTGAGCACAGGGTAATTTTGCACGACACGTCTCAGAGTCATTCGTACTTTTAACTTAACGCTAATGTGTTATCACTGTATTTTTTTACTACACTGCCTGACAAAAAAAGTGATGCAACCAGAATATGGCCGGATATCAGTGTAACTTCATACAGGTACACACCATCGGCGGTTAAGTACATGATTAGAGTCGTAATTCTATGTGACCACCACCGGAGCGCATTAGCTTCAGGCGTCTAAATCTCCATTTATTAATTCATTTGTACAACCAGTTTCAGCGCTACGTTACGCCATCTTCAGGCCCCCTGACGGAAATGTAGGAAGGATTCCACCTTTGGTCCAATCAAAACATGAACCAGAATCCAGCGACTGGTATCCGTAGATTTTATAGCGACCCCTACGATCATCATGAATCGGCAAGTGGTGACCGAAGGGATTGCTGTTTTAAGAAGAAATCTATGGATACCTGTCACTGAATGCTGGCCGTATCTTGACTGGACAACAAGTGGGATCCTTCCTACACGTCGTTCAGGAAGCCTGAATATGGCGTGATGTAGCGCTGAAACTGGTTGCACAATTAAAATAACAACTGGAAATTTAGACTGCTAAAGGCGTTTTCATTCGACATTTGATACTGAACAGCTGAGGTCCCGCAACTGTCTGAATGAAGGTGGACTTAAGAGAGTGTATTAGTGTTGTACGTATCGCCGCTGATTTTAGGACAACGGTTTGCTCGGCGGAAGTGTGAAGGTGTGAACCATGCCACTGCCCAGAGCGGCAGGATTTTGGGGGCGGAAAAAATCTAAATTTTAATACTATTCCAAAAGGATGAATAAAGACAGTGAAAGTTAAGGTTGAATGAAGATGTGTGGGAACAAGTTGGAAATACAAATAATTCATAAAATCTATTGCCTTACTGGAAATTATCTACGATTTTGTGAGACAGATGACAGTTGAAAATCTGGAGTTGGTCACCTTGTGTGTGTCTTTCAAAACAGCAAAGCCCCTACATATGTGTAAAAATTTATAATAAAGAAACAACGATAAATGTCATCATTATAATGGCCCAACAGTTCCCTTAAACACCTCTAGCATTATCGCTGAGGAAAACACTCTTCAACAAATAAATACAGAATAAGTAAATATCCACTACTTGTCACATGTCATAGTTGTCTGAATCCAGATGGTGTGATTAAGCGGCGTTTACGCTTGAAAAGATACACTTACCACTCCTGCCTCTTTGTGTCTACCATCAATACGAGGCGTATTCGGGAAGTAAGATGCGGTCGGATGCAAAATGAAAACCACTGTGAAAATTCGATGAAGCTTTGCACAGATGTGTTTGGCAGTGTCTTTAGTACACCCGTCGATGGCATCACGTCGCTCTTTTCAGTTCTGAGAGCACAGTGAGCACATAAAGATGCCTTCCGACTTCCGACAAGTGCTAAGAGTGGTGAGAAATTTCGCCTGAAGCTATGCAGCCCATATCACATAACTGTCATGCGTTTTCTTCTTCAAGACAGTTCTCAGCCGCATTGTGCAGGGGCAATGAAGATGCTCCTGCAACGTTTCAAATTGGAAGTGTTTGATTACCCAAAATACAACCAATAATTGTCTCTCTCTGAATTTCATCACTGCTCACGTGAACTGCTCGCTATGAAGACAACATTTTGACACAGACAACGAGCTGTAGGCCAGCGTAGAGTACTGGCGGAAATCACTGGCGGCTGCCTTTTATAGATAGGGTATTGGAAAGTTCGTACAACGCTACGACAAACGCGTAAGCCGTATCTGCAACTGTGTAGATAAATAGCTGGAAGCTGTAGCTAACTGTCGCAAATAAAACATTTTTGATTTTCACTGTGGTTTCCATTTCGCGACCGACCGGACCTTACTTTTCGAATACCCTTCGTACCACTTACATTACTCTTCTTCTTGCCATGCTCCTCTAAATTCATGTTTTCTGCTTTGTCTGTAATTACTTCTTGGTTTTATCTCATTTCCTTTCTTCCTCGATGTTGAAGCCATAATCAATAGAAACTAATATGAAGATCATACGGAAACAACCTATCAAACTCTATTTTGGTGGCGAAGCAACTATACTCCACTGCACGAACTGTTCGTCCAGTTTCGTTGTATCTCACACTGTTTGTGTTCCAGCAATTTTATTTAGGATTTAACTATTACTTGTTGCTACAATAAAAGTGGTTTCAAAACTGCTTGTTTTCTGCCATAAATCGTGGTCATAATTTTTCGGAAAGTACACTGCCTCGAAATCCGACCATAGCCGTTTGTTCTTCATCTACCGCAAAGAGGAAAGAGATTAATAAGTTATATGAAATTTGAGGTAGTGGAGGATACTGTCAGAAACTTTACTTGAATGTCACTATCTGATTGAACTCCATAATCGATCCGGTCGTAAAGACAATGTATACCACATTTCGTTTCGGCCTGCATTTCTTTACTAATAACTTTCCATGTGTCCTCGCTCATGCTTTTGCACATGATGTTGATCGTTATTTTTGGGGTTTCACAGTACTTCTTTTCGTTCTTACAACTGTGTCCGAGCTACGCACTATACGCACTTACCAGTGTTCATCTTGTCGTGGAAGAAATGCTCGAGCAGTCATTACCATTAATTTTACTTTTGATTTATTTATGCATGTCTCAGTTTTTCATTCATTTACCTAGTAAAAGTTGTTGTAGAATAGGCCTACATTTATTTTGTGAAACAGATTGCCACGTGTCACCGGCGTGTGCAAACCCGCTGTTAGACGTTCTGTCTCACGTAATGTAGCTTGTTTACTTTTTCTTGTTCTCTGAGATCCATAGTTGTGCTCCGAAGTAGTTGGCATGATTCGGAATGTTTCGTGCCTTTTCCAACTTCTAACAACGTATGCGATCTGTCACTTTCAGCGCTGCAGTGAAAGGTCGTTCAATGCAGACTGAACAAGTGTGCGTTCGTTTCTTTGTCTTTGTGGTGTACTATGAATAGGGAGCATACGTGGGGACAAACATCTACATCTGCATCTACATCTACATTTACACTCCGCAAGCCACCCAACGGTGTGTGGCGGAGAGCACTTTACGTGCCACTGTCATTACCTCCCTTTCCTGTTCCAGCTGCGTATGGTTCGCGGGAAGAACGACTGCCAGAAAGCCTCCGTGCGCGCTCGAATCTCTCTAATTTTACATTCGTGATCTCCTCGGGAGGTATAAGTAGGAGGAAGCAATATATTCGATACCTCATCCAGAAACGCACCCTCTCGAAACCTGGACAGCAAGCTACACCGTGATGCAGAGCGCCTCTCTTGCAGAGTCTTCCACTTGAGATTGCTAAACATCTCTATAACGCTATCACGCTTACCAAATAACCTTGTGACGAAACGCGCCGCTCTTCTTTGGATCTTCTCTACTTCCTCTGTCAACCCGACCTGGTACGAACCCCACACTGATGAGCAATACTCAAGTATAAGTCGAACGAGTGTTTTGTAAGCCACCTCCTTTGTTGATGGACTACATTTTCTAAGAACTCTCCCAATGAATCTCAACCTGGCACCCGCCTCACCAACAATTAATTTTACATGATCATTCCACTTCAAATCGCTCCGCACACATACTCCAAGATATTTTACAGAAGTAACTGCTATCAGTGTTTGTTCCGCTATCATACAATCATACAATAAAGGATCCTTCTTTCTATGTATTCGCAATACACTACATTTGTCTATGTTAAAGGTCAGTTGCCACTCCTTACACCAAGTGCCTATACGCTGCAGATCTTCCTGCATTTCGCTGCATTTTCTAATGCTGCAACTTCTCTGTATACTACAGCATCATCCGCGAAAAGCCGCATGGAACTTCCGACACTATCTACGTCTATGCCACGCTTCATTTACACGCAGAACAACCAAGTATTGCGCGAACTCTACTTTTCTCTACTCACCTCTTGTACTCTCTCAGCTCCTCCCTCCACACCTCACGCTCCCATCTGCTCGGGGAACGAAAGAACGTGTCATAACATAATATCGGTTAAGATAATTACTTTTGGAGTTATAACTCTACCTGTACTGCACTGTAAGCGTTTGACTTCTCTTTCACTGACTGATGCCCCATATCTGACTGTGTTGTTGAAGATGTATTCACGTCAAAAAGACGTTTAAGTGTGATAGGTGAACATAAGACGTTATGGATGGATGATCGTGAAAATAAGACATCATGGATGGATGATATTGTGACGATATCTGAAAATCGCAAAAAGGGGAGGGGTGGTGCATGAAATTTTCGCACGGGGCTGCAAAATCCCTAGCGCAGACCCTGGTTCATGTTCGGTGTTGTTACTAGTCCTGGTGGCGTATGTCAAGGGCTTGAACAGCGGCAGATGTTGAGTAATCAATGTGAAGGACATAGAGATGCCAGGTACTCGTGTAAAGCGGCGTTGTATGACAGGGTTTGAAAGGGGGTCTCCATTTGGCTGGCAGGTCGAATTTTAAAATTCAGACTTACTGGATATTAATATGGGACAGGGGCTCGATGTTGGGAGCGGAGGTCAAACATACTCGTCGTCAAGGCTCTGATCGACCACGTCTCACCGCCTCAAGGGTGGATCGCCGTACTGTGCACGAAACACATCGTAACCCCTTACACCTGCGCCTGCAATCGAAGAGGAAGTAATGGAACATTCTATGTCATCCTGCACAGTTGGCCGGAGACTAGCGGTAACCCGACTGCGGAATTCCCGTCCAAACACAAACGGCTGCGTTTAGATTGGTACCATGAATGAGAAGCATGGATTTCTAAGGCATGGCTTCGCATTGTGTTCAGCGCTGAACCCACCCTGACGACCATCGTCGGGTATGGCGGAGACCTGGTGAGAGGTCCCCTACTTTCAATGTTCAAATGGTTCAAATGGCTCTGAGCACTATGCGACTAAACTTCTGAGGTCATCAGTCGCCTAGAACTTAGAACTAATTAAACCTAACTAACCTAAGGACATCACACACATCCATGCCCGAGGCAGGATTCGAACCTGCGACCGTAGCGGTCACGCGGTTCCAGACTGAAGCGCCTTTAATTGCACGGCCACACCGGCCGGCCTACTTTCAATGTTTTGGATTGGCATAGCGGTGTTACTCCTAGCGTCGTGGTTGGGGAACCATTGGATACGATTTAAAGTCAGCGCTGACAGTGATCGACGGAACTCTGACGGCATAATGGTAAGTCCTCGTGCGTTATCTGCCATTCGACAGCAACGTGCTGCTACTTACAGCATGGCACATGTCTCCTTGGACTGTCTGTGAGGTGCTGAGGTGTTTCTATGGGCACCAAGACCCCTAGATCTGTTCCCAATAAAACATGTGTGTGACCAGCTTGGCCAGTTCCAGTGCCAGGATATGAAGGGTCATTTGCAACTCTTCTGGGCCAGAGTGCTTCAGCAGAGCACAAACGGATATATGGCAGCCTTCCCAAACGGATCGGAGAATATGTCGAGACCAAAGAGGGTGCAACGTCATGCTTATAAGTGGTCCCATACTGCCGAATAATTTATAAATTTGACTCTCTTTTGTAATCACTGGAATAACATCATATACCATCTCATCCCGAGGAGTTTCGTTTCTCCATCCCTTCACTTTTTTTTTACTAGGTAATGTAGAACAGGGCGTATATATCTCATTTTCTTCGATCATTTCATGTAAGCTGACTCTGTGGATAGGAAGATGGCGTTCCTAGCGAGGATACGCTCACCGTAGCCTCAGAGATAGCCCAAGTATCTAAGACTCTGCGGGGCTCGCGCTAGCCCCGCGATCCTAGTAAAGGATCACACGGGCAATCTCACAAGCAGCCATCCACAATATAACTTGAATATAATATTCCGCTTACGTCTGTTGAATATGTTTACTGTGACTGCAGTCTTAAAATTTTGTCAGTTTCAGGCTTACTGAAAGCAAACGCTGTCAAGTATGAAATAAGCTGGCATTACACGTAAGTAGCAGAGCGCTAAAACTGAAAACGTAAGTAATACTTACGTGGGATGTTGAAAACCATTCTACGACGTGCTCAAATGATGCGTAGAAGCGCGGGGATAATTATACCACCATACCTATTTACACTGACTGCTAGAAACTATATTCTAGTTCGTAACGACTTAACGTTGCAGAGTGGCCTTTAACACAGGCGTAGACAGGATTTGATTTCGTGGAACGGAGAGGGGTATCAACAAAAGGGCATCGTAGTATTGTAACAGACTACAAGTCGGTACTATATACTTAGTGCCATTTTGTAGTCTGTTGAAAGTCCACGTTACTACGATACTAAGATGTCCGATGTATACTATGGTACGTATTTATATATAAAACTAAAGTTATTGTGAGTGATTTAGAAAATAAATTATAACATTCATCATCAAGCAGAAATCGGTCGGTACAATTCTTTCGTCAATGGTTGCTCCACGGAGATATGTTTTTTTGTGGCAGTTGGTTACCGATGGCACAGGAAATTTGCACGCCCCTGTAGGAAAACCGCGTCTTTCCAAAGTGGTATAGTTTCAAACAGCAATGAATTAGTGAGTGGGGCAAGCAGCAAACGACTGTCACGAAGAGACAAAGTAAAGAGTTTTTCCCGTCTTCCTCAGTGCTGACAACACCCGCACGGTTTGCACGTCGTAGGCGCATCGATCATCTGCTATGGTAGAATTAAGAAAGAAAGTTTAGCATTTTGCCGTCAGCTAAAATCACTACAGATGAAGTTTTAGTAGGATTTTTTATTACTGGAGGGGAAGGAAGCGACCGGGGCCGTGGCCTTGGAACCCTCTGTTGTTCGACTACAGCGAACTGGGAAATAAGGGAAAATCCAAATCTAGACAGCTGGCTCTTGTGTTGGACCTTTGTCTCCCGAATGACAGTCCAGTGGATTCTGCGTGCAGCACCACGTCATCCCTTTAAGTGCTACGGTACAAATGACAGACGAAAATTATAAGTTCCCATGAAAGCATAAACAAGTGCTACAGAAAGTAGGCCCGTGCGGAATAAGTAGCCAGATGTGTGACTGGATCGAATATTTCTTGACAGGCAGAACGCAGTACGTTATCCTGGACGGAGAATCTTTCTCAGATGTAGAAGTAATTTTTTCATTGCCCAGGGACTGGCAACTAACTGAATGAAGACAGACAAAAGCGTAGTAGCTTCTGATTACAAGATAAATGATTCGCAACACAATTAAAGGGGTCACTTGGCCGCCGGGTTATCCGCGCGGTCTAACGCACTGCTTCCCGAGCGGGAAGGCGTGCCGGTCCCCGGCACGAATCCGCCCGGCGGATTAGTTTCGAGGTCCGGTGTGCCGGCCAGCCTTTGGATGATTTTTAAGGCAGTTTTCTATCTGCCTCGGAGAATGCGGGCTGGTTCCCTTATTCCGCCTCAGTTACACTATGTCAGCGATTGCTGTGCAAACACTGTCACCACGGACGCGTACACCATAATTACTCTACGTCGCAAACATTTGGGACTTGGGGTTATACTCGTCTGGTATGAGACGTTCTCGGGGAGGGAGGGGGGGGGGGGTCCACTGGTGGCCGAATCGCACAATAACCTTGGGTTCGGTGTGGGGTGGCGGTGGGGTAATTGGACTGCTGTGGCCTGTTGTGAGGTTGTGAACTACTGAGAGCTACGGCTGGATGAAGCTTTACCTTAGTTTCTAGGTCCCCGGTTTAATACACAATACAAACAAGGGTCACTTCTTTAAAACCCACTAACTGTCTCCCAGAAGTTTGAAATTTGGCCCTAAGGTGCCTATACCCTTCGTCAGTAACGATGCAAAAGCGTAGCTGCCTGAGACGACACCATAGGGCTCGGCGACGCTTTGTAGAGCAAGGTCTCGACACATGCGAGTAAACGGGCAGAGTTCAGAAGTTTATGTGAGCTGTACGATGGGCTGATGATGTACATTGGCACCAGATTTACCCACAGTTCTGCCCAATTGGCATGTGGAGGTATCACACGTTGGGAAGGTCGTCGAATCCCCTCTTACCCACATTCCACCCCTTCGTTTGACACCTCGCTGATGGAGATCAGAGCTGCGACGCCCAGCGTCGAAATCACGGTTTCTTATTGGTGGCCGAGGAAAACATTTCAGACACACAGCCGCTCAGAATCGACACGGAATTGGGACGTTCATTACACACATTTTGTGCTCGATAACGACAGTTTGCAGTGCGATGCACAACTGGACGACATTCCTGACAAATATGGCGACCGCTCACACCTTCCGGACCATTCAACTCCTTTCTAAGGACAGGACATCGCGTGACTCCAACCCAACTGAATGTGGTCTCACCCCTGTGGAGTGTAGCGTGACGGCACGGTTTGCTTTGGTATACGGGGTGGAATCACCAGCGACAGTTCAAAAGCATTCGACGAAATATGAACATGATCGGAAGCGGAAAAGGCTGTCCATTCTTTTTAAAGTATCCTTATTCGCACCCTCCTGTAGTTACTTATTGGACATCCTAACATGGACTATGTGATTTAGGCCTTGATATTAAGCATAGATTCCAGCTGAAGCAGCAGAATGGGCTGATAGAATCTCTAACGTCATTTCCAGTTGTGATCCACTAAATTTTAGGATATGACTTCCACATCTATGGCTACATACCTATGCGTTATAGAGAATACTTGTTGTGGCATTTGTTTAGCATTTATAGTAGTGGAGGGTGGTCATGTATAGACTTGTGTTTGACATCAGATGTATTAGGATGGCTGTTTGTGGCAGCAAGGCGCATGAATTCGAACTTTCGTTGCGATTTTGCGTATAATACAATAAACATGTATTTTGTAAGAGTTAAACAGACAATTTAGATGCAGTAATATTTAATTTGTGCTTGCAAACTGTGAGAATTTCTCAACATACGGTAAGTAGTTTTTCCGAGACATAGAGACATTGTCTTTGGAAATGTCACATATCTCACTGTTACCGTCTCTGGTTGTGTGTTTACAAGATGAACATGCTCTTCTGTTGTCTAAGTAATATTTTTGGTAACAAAGTCACATTATTCTTTCCTTTCTTCCCTAATAAGACGATTGTGCTGTGTGTATTTGTTTGTGGTGGTGTGGGTGGTTGTTTCCAAAAATGCAGCAGTTCAGATGGAATGTACACTTCACGTATCTAGATTGGTGACATCGCTGTTTTCGCACTGCTGACGTATTTTTAGAATATTGTGAGCAATAAATCCGACAAATACCGCTTATAAAGCATTTAGGGAGACTTCTGATTGCGAATTGCTATTACTTACATAACTTTCAGTAGACCTTTGTGATTGGCAATAACGGCAATAACTGGCAATAAATAACACAGTTTATATTGTTTGTAGTGAATCACACGATGACTTATCTTTATCCCTCCTAAAAATGGTGCTTGAGAACTTTTTTTGAGTGTGAGAAGACATACTTTTAGGGTGTGTTCCGAGCAGGCCTGATTAGTTAGTTACATTGTCTGTCTGAGTGCCTGCTTAGCTAACACATATTTTTCTGCGGTTCTAAGTCTAGTGAGGGTAGTTTTGCAAGATCAAATTATTAGCCTAACTTCTAAAATGTCAACTGTTATTAGGCGTTGAAATCTACCACTGGAACACATACTTTAGGGTTTCGGGCACTATTGTGGAAATTAACTCGCACTTTCTTTTACATTGCAGATGTAAGGTCACCTTAATGGATGTGAGGGTTGCAGTGTTTCTTTATGTATTAGTCTCAACTAGCATTGTAAACATCGTACATTTTGCACCGTCTTGGAAATATTTTATTTGAGGGTGTGTTTTGAGTAGGCATAATAATACATTCAGTGTGTCTGTTTGCCTGCTTAGCTAACACTTATTATTCTGCAGCTGTAGGCCTGGTGAGGGTAGTTTTACGACATAGAATTTTTAGGCTTACATTCTCAAATATCAGCCATTGTTAGGTACTGAAATCTACCACTGGTGTACATACTTTAGAATTGTGGACACTACTTTGGCGAATATGTGCATATGTGTAAATTTACTCGTTCTTTCTTTTACATTGTAAACGGTTATATTGTGGCATCAATACCAATTTTCGTGTTTTGACCTCCTGGCATTCTAAACATCGGAATTTTTAGTACTGCTGACGTATTTTGCAGAATAAGAATTTTTTCAACATCTTCGATGTGAAAAAATAAGTAATTTACGAGTCTTGCATGTTTTAACAAAATTGTGTTACTAAGAACGAACTTCCTTGGAGCTATGCACTCGTTTTCTACAATGCAGCAATCTGCTAGTGACAGGAGCAAGCAGGATGTGAAAGGGGACTTGCTTTTATTTAAGTTTTCAGAGTTTATGGGAGAGTATTTATGGTAAAAAAAAACTCATTTTCGACGATACGAATTCGTATTTCGTTATTTATATTTTATTAGCAAATGTTGGTTTTTAACCATTCATAGAGGAATGTGCTATCTGCTTGTTCCAATATTGCATGGAGAATGAATTACAGCTTTAAATCAAAGTTACCAATGTGACTGGTGAGCCAGTCCTTAAACGAATTTTTGAAAGTCAGTAATACAAAGATAGTTGACAATTTTTTTCAAAAATTTAGGTACTTGACCGTATTTGGCAGCAGCGACGCTCAGACTCTTCGTGTAAAATTTGTAGAAATTCAGGATGGTGGCTGGGTCCTTCCCTCCCGTCGCCGACCTTGGTACATGCAGTTCCCGGTATGACCTTGGAGATAAGGAAGCGCTGATGCTCCTTTCAGCGAAATATGATATGCACAATTGTCTTCACTGTAATACGACACCACAGATAAAAAAGTGTTGATGCTGATGTCAGCACCATTTAGGCTCATTGTCTTCTAACCTCTGTTTGTACAAAAACGAACCTCACGAGCGTATAAGTGTACCAAATACGTACTGACTGAAATACTATGCCAAGCAGGCAAGCAGTGATAGCTGGCATGAACAAATAGGCAGTCTGAATTACTGTTCTATAACTGTAAGGCACTGGGAGAGTGCAGTTAATCTGTAGCTTACACTTGACACAATATGACATGACTGTCCTCTCAAATTAAGTGCTACAGTGTTACTTTGATGTCTAAATTGTGTGTAATATTTATCAAAATACGTAAAGACATTAGCATTTAGATCTTAGGCTACGTAACTGGTTGTACATAGACTGAACTTTCGCTATCAGAAGTACTGAAGTTTTTGGAAGTTTCTCAATAAGGCTGCATGCTAACCAGCACCATTTAACGGGTAGGAAGATAATGCAGCATGTTGTACACCAGAAAAATATAATCTATATTATTGACTGGCTAATATAGATTTCCTAATCATGTGTTGATCTTGGATATACTTGCGATTATGTTCCACTGGTGTTCTATATACCAAAATCACATATTGTATCACTATAGATAGCACAATACGTACTATCAATACGTTTTTGATGAGATGTTTGACGGATTGTATCACTTAAACTATATATATGCATAATGCTCCAAATATAAAATATAAACACAGAACCTGTCCATAAGTAATAATGGACAAGGTTCTACACAGAGGAAAGTTCAAAAGCTATAAAATATAATCTTTGCACCAGAATAACATTATTTATAAATGTGCACAATGCTTTTGAGTAGGAAACACAAAGGCTTCTTATCACAATATTCAAGTATAACTACTGATTCCTGATTGTGAATGAAATTTCGACCTTGCACCAAAATAAAACTGTCCGTATTATTTATCGGGATATGGAAGAGTTCCAATATAGTACTATTTCTGGTGAAGCAGTAAACACCACAGTGAAGTTATAGTACATACACTGTCAGCTTCTGGTGTTAGAATACTTAACCTCAAGATAAAAATTAGGATAGGAAAAGGACCACATGCAAGGGTGGGCCCACAATTCTTACGTCATTTGTCCTTTGAATGATCGCATTTATTTACAGTGCACATGATAGCACAAAATGAAATACAATCTCTGAACATAAATGGTTGTCAAACGAAAATAAGCCTTTTTAAATTTTAACACACGCTGACAAGACTAAACTTTCAGTTTTTGCTGCCCCATAAATCAGTGCCAGCAACAAATAAAAAATAAATCATAATAAAACATCTCTTAAACAATAAGTAAGTAAGAGACAACTCTTGAACAATCTTCTTAAACAGTCACAGTTACTAAGTTAAGAACTGGGAATTTAGACTAAACACCCAAGCATGGCAATATGACGAATTTTCTTACATCCTTAGAAAAGGATAAATGATAAATTAAGCTCAAGCGAAGAGTAGTGAGCTATAATTAAAAACAGAAATCTAAGGAAATGGCAATCAGAACGGAGATAACATTAAAATTTTCTTCAGCGCACCATGTATATACGCATATATTTGAACAGACAAAGGCAATACCTCAAAATTTAATTACAACATCGCTCACATGTAGGCTATTAGGCAGAATATTTAGAAGTTAAAGCAAGTACAGCAGAGCTTTAAGAAGTAAAAGGCGAAACTTAACTTAAAGGAGGCAAGCCGCCAAGTTGAATAGTTCCACTGCAGCAGTAGTGGACACGCTTCAAACACAGCTTGAAGGCACGTGCAGGGACACAACAGCAACAGGCACCCGCCGAAATGTCGGGCTCGCGCTTCACACGGCTAAGAGGCATTGCTAACAAACACCACATAGATGATGATGATTATGTTTGGTTTGTGGGGCGCTCAACTGCAAAGTCATCAGCGCCCGTACAAATCATAATTTTTCCGCAGACCAATTTTTTACACTGTCCAATCTAGCCAGTGTCACGAATGATGATGATGATGATGATGATGATGATGAATGATGAGAACAACACGAACACCCAGTCCCCGGGCAGAGGAAATCTCCAACCCGGCCGGGAATCGAACCCGGGACCCCGTGATCCAGAGGCAGCAACGCTAGCCACTAGACCGCGAGCTGCGGACTACGTCACAGATGAGATATAGGCTATGGAAATACAAATTATATGAACAACAATCGCCACCTTCTTAAGAAATCACGATTATATGCCCAAAAAATCCATCATAAAATAAGTTGGCAAATATTATTCCCAAAAAATATCTTAAATCACTGGTAAGTGAGTACAAAAATATAAAAATTAACGTCTCTCAAAAGAATTTAGGTAAACTTTACACCAAAATTGCACGGTCAGGTGCCTACCTGAATCAAACAAGTAGAACAAATAAATGATTAAACTCAACCCTCCAAGAAACACTTAGTGACTAAGCATTACAAAGAGTGTTTGTTTGAATCAGCCCTGAGGCTTAACAACCGTCTAGAACCTAGTTTCAGAACACAAAGTATTAGTACAGGGAATTCACTTCAGAATAATTAATAGGTAAAATTACAAACATAAAAAACTTCAAAAAATCTCAAACTCAGCGAACAGGAATTATGGCACACGACTCACAACCGCGTTCATAAAACTGAGTAAATAATTTCATTAAACACTAAAGCTCAAAGGTAAACTGCCACACACATGAGGCGAAAGATAAGTTTCACTAGTAAATCACTGATTCTGAAATTGCCGCGTGGCTAATGGCCTTGGTAATCCACAGCAAATAAAGGTGTCAGTGATACACTTTTATCACCAACGCAGGAACAATCACTAATTTATGCCCAAAATTTCTACCAACGAAGTAAATGTAAAGGTACAATGCGATTGCAACCATTTTAATTTATTGTATTAAAATGTTCCAGTGATCCATAAGGCATCAACAGCAGAGGCACAGATATCAGGGCGCGAGCAATACTGACTGCCAAATTTTCTAGTAATGTTCCTTGCATGTGTGGAAACGATGAGGGCAAAACTGCAAGCGTCGAGGTCTGTAAAGCACGGTAAACAGGGAAGTGAAATCCACTGAAGGAGGACACCGTCGGTACAACAATGTGATTGCCGCTACCCACAATAGTGACAAGACGATCTCGGCACAAACGGAACTAATGTCGAAGGAACCGTTGCGCGCGAAAACCCTCGCGTGATACCCTTTCTGCTGCACCTCTTCTGCCCTTTCTCACCTCACAACCCATTGCCGTCTTGTTTCAAACACTCCGAGTCAGCGATCATCTACGAAAATTGCAAGTTAAATTCGTTGAAGCTGACAAACGTTATGTTCAAGTGGCAATTTTCTACAATTTTGCTGTACCTAACTGGGGCAATATGTAACATTTTCGTGTAACAGTGACGATGTATGGGGTAATTTGTTGCAAATGTACTGTAACACATCGAAGTTGGGGGCAATTTGTTAAAATTTCGCTACAACAGGGGTTAATTTGTCATAATTTAGCTGCAACATTTCGATACACTTTGGTGTAACATGTTGATGTGTAGGGCAACTTCTTACAATTTTGCTTTAACGTGGCGTTGTATGGGGCGAAGAGTCATATAGTCTCCAGTGTGCAATAGCATAAGTTACCATTATCAACAGAAAATGACAACCTTTGTAGTGCAAGGTATAGTTTTTTTTGCCTAGAATGGAGTCACTATAATGTCTGACTGGCTGTCAATAATTGAAAGTGGTTAGTAGAAAGCAGAGGATCCCTATATAAGGCTCTTACGCATATAAGTTTTTATTACTACTATTTAGTATGTTATTATGTGCAGAGCAGTGTGTCTGAGAAAGACATGTGCCCCCCAAGGCAGATGGTTTGCCACTCGAACCATCCTTAAATTCTCTCTTGTCAGAAGAACGACAGTTATTGAATTTAATTAGCTCAAGAGGGTTCTGGTTTCGGGAGAATAGTCAGTTCGAAAATCCTGTACAACGACCCGAGCTGCCACTATTGAAAACCTGGCTGGCACCTGCAACGTGTCCCCCCCTCCCCACCATCCTCTCGCCCCCCCCCCCCCCCCAGAGCCAGTTTAAAGCCATGGCTGTCCTACAGTTTCCAAGGAATAGCTGAGAGTGAGAGTGGCAGGCCTTCTTTTCTGCATAGTGTCTAAAGATAAAAGCCATGGTAATATCTCAACAGTGTGGCAGAACCAGTTGCGTTCACTCTAAAAATCTGGTTCAGCCAAAAGTGTTGCATTGCTCTCGATAGAGCTATTGGCATATAAGGCTGATCAGTCATGAAGACAATGCTTCTACGAAGTGCCAACTTCGTGTAAAAAATTGTGCTCTTCTACGCAAACGATGGTACTTAAATGTGTTTTTCCCAGTATTTTATTGATTTAACAACAAACATCGCCCATATAATTGGAAACAGCATCCTCTCCATGAGGAGTTTTTCAGAGTAGAGAGTTGAGGGCTGTGAACTTGGATTCAGCGAACCCTGCTCTGGACCACAGAGGGAACGTCATTACCGCACGCTGTCAAAACCCATATTCTGTGCACCTTTTTACTTGTTTACTTTGCCACAAAACTTGTGTTGCTTAGCTTGATTGTATTTGTGGCTTCTTGCCGTAACACTGTCCTTGATTATGTGAATTGCCTAGATAGACAGATCTGGAGCTCAAATGGCTCTGAGCACTATGGGACTTAACATCTGAGGTCATCAGTCCCCTAGAACTTAGAACTACTTAAACCTAACTAACCTAAGGACATCAGACACATCCATGCCCCAGGCAGGATTCGGACCTGTGACCGTAGCGGTCTCACGGTTCCAGACTGAAGCGCCTAGAACCGCTCGGCCACACCGGCCGGCAGATCTGGAGCACTAGTTCCATATAGTATTCCCCAGTTTGTGATACCTCCCACCATGTTTGCGTAATTTTTTTAAATAATTTTAACTACGTAGAAATTTGGTCTCTGTTAATCTGATTCATGTCAATCATTAGAGCACATACGGGGTGTTTCAAAAATGACCGGTATATTTGAAACAGCAATAAAAACTAAACGAGCAGCGATAGAAATACACCGTTTGTTGCAATATGCTTGGGACAACAGTACATTTTCAGGCGGACAAACTTTCGAAATTACAGTAGTTTCAATTTTCAACAACAGATGGCGCTGCAAGTGATGCGAAAGATATAGAAGACAACGCAGTCTGTGGGTGCGCCATTCTGTACGTCGTCTTTCTGCTGTAAGCGTGTGCTGTTCACAACGTGCAAGTGTGCTGTAGACAACATGGTTTATTCCTTAGAACAGAGGATTTTTCTGGTGTTGGAATTCCACCGCCTAGAACACAGTGTTGTTACAACAAGACGAAGTTTTCAACGGAGGTTTAATGTAACCAAAGGACCGAAAAGCGATACAATAATGGATCTGTTTGAAAAATTTTAACGGACTGGGAACGTGACGGATGAACGTGCTGGAAAGGTAGGGCGACCGCGTACGGCAACCACAGAGGGCAACGCGCAGCTAGTGCAGCAGGTGATCCAACAGCGGCCTCGGGTTTCCGTTCGCTGTGTTGCAGCTGCGGTCCAAATGACGCCAACGTCCACGTATCGTCTCATGCGCCAGAGTTTACACCTCTATCCATACAAAATTCAAATGCGGCAACCCCTCAGCGCCACTACCATTGCTGCACGAGAGACATTCGCTAACGATGTAGTGCACAGGATTGATGACGGCGATATGCATGTGGGCAGCATTTGGTTTACTGACGAAGCTTATTTTTACCTGGACGGCTTCGTCAATAAACAGAACTGGCGCATATGGGGAACCGAAAAGCCCCATGTTGCAGTCCCATCGTCCCTGTATCCTCAAAAAGTACTGGTCTGGGCCGCCATTTCTTCCAAAGGAATCATTGGCCCATTTTTCAGATCCGAAACGATTACTGCATCACGCTATCTGGACATTCTTCGTGAATTTGTGGCGGTACAAACTGCCTTAGACGACACTGCGAACACCTCGTGGTTTATGCAAGATGGTGCCCGGCCACATCGCACGGCCGACGTCTTTAATTTCCTGAATGAATATTTCGATGATAGTGTGATTGCTTTGGGCTATCCGAAACATACAGCAGGCGGCGTGGATTGGCCTCCCTATTCGCCAGACATGAACCCCTGTGACTTCTTTCTGTGGGGACACTTGAAAGACCAGGTGTACCGCCAGAATCCAGAAACAATTGAACAGCTGAAGCAGTACATCTCATCTGCATGTGAAGCCATTCCGCCAGACACGTTGTCAAAGGTTTCGAGTAATTTCATTCAGAGACTACGCCATATTATTGCTACGCATGGTGGATATGTGGAAAATATCGTACTATAGAGTTTCCCAGACCGCAGCGCCATCTGTTGTTGAAAATTGTAACTACTGTAATTTCGAAAGTTTGTCTGCCTGAAAATGTACTGTTGTCCCAAGCATATTGCAACAAACGGTGTATTTCTATCGCTGCTCGTTTAGTTTTTATTGCCGTTTCAAATATACCGGTCATTTTTGAAACACCCTGTAAGTAAATGTTAATCTCAGAACTGACTTACAGACGTGTTCATAATATTAGACTAAACGATTACTTTTGATACTCTTAATGTTTTCTAGCGTAAAAGTAGGAGAGAAAAGTTCAATAATTGATTTGTTTTAATGGTTTGATTGAAGCCACGAAATTTCCCTTCCAAGCAATTCACAGATCACTGAATTTTTCACAGTTGAAACATTTACCCTTTTCACTGCAAATCGTGTTGGTGTTGTGTACATGCCTTAAAACTGTGTTTACAGTACTATTTTATGTTCTTGTGGTGTACTTCAGCTTGTTATTTATTCTCTCAACTTCTTGCTACATTAACAATACATTATATAGTTCGTAAACTTACATGTTTTCAGCTATAGGAATAAATCGTGGAGTTTCCAACGAAAGTGAGGTTATGGGGAAGACAAAAGATGTTTTACTTCGGAAAGTTTCGGCTGTGGTAGCACTTCTTGCTAAAAATCGTTTTATACAACAAGAAATTTCTGACAGAATGAGAATATCACAGAAAACTGTCAGCTGAAGCAAACTTTGAGTGCAGAAAGGCAGTGAATACAAGCCAAACAGAAAAGGAAAATGTGGACGTAACAGAAAAATCAGTCCTAGAACAATGAGAAGACTTACAAACATGGCAACAATCAACCGTAAACGTACTTCTACAGACATGAGCCATCAGCTGAAAGGCTTGGGTGCTGAAGTTTCGTCTGTGACAGTGAGAAGGAGGCTGTTTGGATGTGGTTTAAAGGCATGCCGCCCAAGGAAAAAACAGGAAGTCACACCTGCCATGAAAACCAAAAGACTGCAGTGGGCTAAACAACTTCATTAGTGGACAAATGACGACTGGGCTAAGGTATGTGCAATGATATGGTAAATTAAGTGGGTCTGATCTCTAAAGTTAGGAGTTTTGGCTTGAAATTGTGATATTTTATTTATTCTGAAGAAATGCACATTTGAATTTTAAGGATGTTTAGGTATCCTATGCTACTATTCTCCACTTTCTAACTTGCAATTTCGTAAACATGCTTCAGGTATGCTTCAGTGATGAATCTGTATTCACTGTGATGGAAGAAAGCAGTCAGTATTTTCGTCGCAGACCTGGAGAACAATTCAAAGCTGAGAGTGTGCAGCAATGTGTGAAGCATCCAGCTTCCGTTATGGTCTGGAGTGTGATGTTCTTGAAAGGTCCTGGCAGAGTATACATTGTTGATACATAGAAACTCGTGTCGGAACTTTTTGAGGCGTAGGCGTCAGCAACAGTTGCGTTGCCTGTAACTCAGGAAACAGTAGCCACAAGCCAACAGAGCGAGACTACTAAGATTACGGTAACGGAATTGGTAGTAGCACATTGCAGTTCCAATTCCGGGGACATGGGGAATATTCCACTGTGAGCTAAGCATTATAGAACAAGCCACGCAAAGGGGTAGAATAGCCAAGGAAAGCAGGAAACGAGCAGAGGAAAACAGGCAGCATGCCACGGAAAGAGATTGAGAAGCTAAGGAAGACAAGAAGGAATTTAGAAAAGAGGTGGCAGCGTTAGACGGAAATTCGACGGTCATATTAAATACACTCCTGGAAATTGAAATAAGAACACCGTGAATTCATTGTCCCAGGAAGGGGAAACATTATTGACACATTCCTGGGGTCAGATACATCACATGATCACACTGACAGAACCACAGGCACATAGACACAGGCAACAGAGCATGCACAATGTCGGCACTAGTACAGTGTATATCCACCTTTCGCAGCAATGCAGGCTGCTATTCTCCCATGGAGACGATCGTAGAGATGCTGGATGTAGTCCTGTGGAACGGCTTGCCATGCCATTTCCACCTGGCGCCTCAGTTGGACCAGCGTTCGTGCTGGACGTGCAGACTGCGTGAGACGACGCTTCATCCAGTCCCAAACATGCTCAATGGGGGACAGATTCGGAGATCTTGCTGGCCAGGATAGTTGACTTACACCTTCTAGAGCACGTTGGGTGGCACGGGATACATGCGGACGTGCATTGTCCTGTTGGAACAGCAAGTTCCCTTGCCGGTCTAGGAATGGTAGAACGATGGGTTCGATGACGGTTTGGATGTACCGTGCACTATTCAGTGTCCCCTCGACGATCACCAGTGGTGTACGGCCAGTGTAGGAGATCGCTCCCCACACCATGATGCCGGGTGTTGGCCCTGTGTGCCTCGGTCGTATGCAGTCCTGATTGAGGCGCTCACCTGCACGGCGCCAAACACGCATACGACCATCATTGGCACCAAGGAAGAAGCGACTCTCATCGCTGAAGACGACACGTCTCCATTCGTCCCTCCATTCACGCCTGTCGCGACTCCACTGGAGGCGGGCTGCACGATGTTGGGGCGTGAGCGGAAGACGGCCTAACGGTGTGCGGGACTGTAGCCCAGCTTCATGGAGACGGTTGCGAATGGTCCTCGCCGATACCCCAGGAGCAACAGTGTCCCTAATTTGCTGGGAAGTGGCGGTGCGGTCCCCTACGGCACTGCGTAGGAGCCTACGGTCTTGGCGTGCATCCGTGCGTCGCTGCGGTCCGGTCCCTGGTCGACGGGCACGTGCACCTTCCGCCGACCACTGGCGACAACATCGATGCACTGTGGAGACCTCACGCCCCACGTGTTGAGCAATTCGGCGGTACGTCCACCCGGCCTCCCGCATGCCCACTATACGCCCTCGCTCAAAGTCCGTCAACTGCACATACGGTTCACGTCCACGCTGTCGCGGCATGCTACCAGTGTTAAAGACTGCGATGGAGCTCCGTATGCCACGGCAAACTGGCTGAAACTGACGGCGGCAGTGCACAAATGCTGCGCAGCTAGCGCCATTCGACGGCCAACACCGCGGTTCCTGGTGTGTCCGCTGTGCCGTGCGTGTGATCATTGCTTGTACAGCCCTCTCGCAGTGTCCGGAGCAAGTATGGTGGGTCTGACACACCGGTGTCAATGTGTTCTTTTTTCTATTTCCAGGAGTGTACGAAGACTCAAAAGTGTCTGAGATCTCCGAAACAGTCGAAAGCAACATGGCCATGCTAGTCCAGACAGAGACAAATCTAAAGAAAGTGGAGGAGACGAACATCTTGTTTTCTCAAAGAGTGCAGGCTCTGGAGCGAAAATATTCTGAAATCACAGAACCAGTGCGGTCCTCAGAAACTGAAGAGTTTGCTTCACTTAAACACGGTCTTGAGAACCTGAGAATAGAGACTGAGCACCTGTGAGTTCCGAAACAATTATTGCCTCCAGGAGAGAGTAGGATAAGAGTAATGAATGAGCAGTATGTATGTGATAGTTCAATGTCGAATGGGGCGTCGTCAGTGACGCAGAAAAGAATCACTGTGAGAGAAATTGTCCGTCATTGAGGTCCGTGTCCACCAACAGACTAGACTTTGATGATAAACACTTCTTTTAGTTAAGGAAATTTCTCACCTATTCAACGGACCTGCATATTAAGACTTGCAGAAGGCAATTTAAGGACATTCTGCCTAACTCTAAGCCAATCCAGAGAAAGCTGGAATTTATGAGTAGTCACATAATTGGAGAGGACATTGAAAAAGTTTTCCCAGTCATAAAACAGTGCACAACCTCTGTGGAGTTGGGATCTGATGTCATAAAACTGTACTGGTCGACTGCCGAACAGAATAGGGTACGACTGAGTATCATAAGGAGCTAGGAATTTTTATGTCAGCTAAACTGACGCATGGATGACTTACTCACTGGGCCGTCCATATATAAGTATTCTCTTTTGAAATCAGACTCCTTCCGGGATAAGATCACGTCGCTGCCGACGTACTATTGCGCTCGCCAGTTAGGTTGACTGAGGGAACCGAATTAGAGATCAGGTAGAATAGGTTTGACATCCTGTTCTTGAAAGGAGTGCCATACGAAAACTTCATTGGCGATGCACTACTGATCATAGTAAGGAACAAGGCAGAGAAACAGTTTTGCGTTGGATAAAAGAGAAGATAAGCAACAGAGATTACTTGGCAATGAGGCAGTTTTATCTGCTGAATTACACATTATGGGTGGTTTGTATACCAGAGGAACTGATAAACAAACTGAGCTGGTACGTCCATCTGAGCTACACAAATTTTGGTCCAGGGGAGAGCGCTGGCAAGCTAAAGGAATCTGTGTATTTTAACAGCATACACCAGCATGTGAGAAAGTTACTGGCAATCTGTGTGAAGTGTCAGAAGGCGAAGCGCCCTTGTATTAGAGTAGCCATTCCCTCCCCTCCCCTCCCTCCTACATTGTACAGACGAAATTGCGTGACTATGCTGCGGTCGACTTCTGAGGTCCAAACCTGAGGACAAAAGGCGGGCACCAGTTCATTCTAGTAGCCAACGAGTTGGTGTCAAAGTACGTCATGCTCACGCGTCTCAAAAAGGTCACTGGGAGAAAGTTATCGCAGAGGCTTCCTGAGTGCAGATATATATGTGAAGTACGTGCTCATCTTCAATGGAAAGCATTTTGTCTCAAAGAAATGAACGGAGAGGCTACGTAGGAGAAATGTGAACACAATCTACACTGCCGCATACCAGCCGCAAGTGTACTCAGCAACGAGTATCACGCGGGAACTTTGATAACTCTTCTGGATCTACTGTGCAAGAAACACAACAGTTGGGATGAGTACTTCAAAGGCTTTAAGTTAATGATGGACCAGTGCCCTCACAGCTCAGCTAACTAAACTAAGATGTCTCCAACCAGAATTTTATTGAAACAACAGCCAGAGGGTAGCATCAGAGAAATTGTTGCATTTCCACCACAGCAGCTGGCCATTGATAGGCAGGTGCTGAAAAAAGAAATTGACGGCACGACAACCGTAGAGCAGAAATGCGAAAGATCGTCTCCTGTGCACATGACAGACGATGCTGGCGGGAAAGCCCGCAACAGTCACACATAAGTAGAAAGAAGAAAAGTAATTGCTGAGCCCCTGTTGTCAATCTGAAGTGGCCACCCCATAGTAGAGAGAGTCTAGTCACTTCAGCTAGCTTATTTAAACACCTCCTTAAGATTGGTGGTGAAAGCCAAATGAGAAAAAGGGTAACGAACAGGACAACGAACCTGAATTAAATATAGGTAACTAGTAACAACATGAGCACATAGAAGTAGCTCGGCATTTGATAAAAGAATGGGAAAATCTTTCTATAAGAGTGAAAGATGTGGCAAATTGATGACATGCCGCACCCAAAGGTTGTAATTTTGAGAAAACCAAGTACATGTGAAAGATTTGCGAAGGTATCGAGTATTCCATGTAAGAAAAGGAAAGAGTAAGTTTTAATTTTTTTAATATTTAGAAGCGACTGTGGCCATAAAAACGTTCATGCAGTTAACAAATGCTGAGTGTTTTTATGTTTTTGTAAGTGGCGTACTGGCTCTAGTATTAAGGGATACTGATTATAATTACGTTCTTTTGTAAATCTTTTACACGTTCTTGATTCTATTAATATTTATTAAGTGGGGGTCAGAACAGTTTTCAATATTCAGTCGTGACTCATTGAAAACAGTAACCGAACCCTCCCTGATACCAAAATTTTTCTTCCTGATATGAAACTTCAGAGATAATGATAATAGTCAACCACATTACTAAGAACAAACAAAGCCACTGGGGATCATTAGGCATTCCCGTTATCGATACTAGGCCTAGCGAGGGACTAAGAGGATACGTTGTATGGCCGGTAAGCTTGGCTTTTCTGGAAGCAAAGATTTTCAGGAAACTGTAATGAATATATTGTGTTTTATGTAAGGGCACAAATAAGTTATAGCTTTCATTTCAAATTACTGACATTGGATTAAAAGACCTACAAATTTAAGACGAATGAGGCTATGTCTAAATATCTGAAGTAGCTGATAGTATATAGTGGTGAGGTAGATGAGAAAAGGGATCTCATTGTAAATTTAGTTATGTGTGTGAGAATATTGAGGGTTTCGAGGCGTAAGCGGATCCTAAGATGTCACTTGCAAGGGCGATACATCACACGACAAAAGAATCCTCAATTGGGCCTAAAGTGGACGATAGTATATAGAACATTGACAGTTGGTAGAGAAGCCAATGTAGTTCCTGGCTATGATGAAGCGGAACTGTTAGGTCCACTCGATTTACTATGTTCACACGTTCCTAATTTGGTATCGTCCACTTTTACAAATGACCGTCTTCTCTTTATAATAAATACTACTCCCTGTGGAAAGAAAAATGGAGTCATTTGTGTTTATTTTTTATGTCACACTCATTCTCCTTGCCTCCATCCCATTAACGTATGTGTCGATGCATAAGAGTAGAATGAGGTGAAAATAGGTCTAACAGTAGACAGTGGGAGTCAAATGAGGTTGTACAACTTAAGCTGATTGGGAAAATTCAGCAAAAGGAAGTTAGCATCAAAGATAAACGGAGTTACCAGGGTAAGGGAATCAGGTTGGTCACAGCCAATAAGAAACCTACCCCCTCCACTGAGCTTGAACGAGGAACAATTGTCCCTTAGTTCCGCCATAATGCAGTTGTTCGGCTGGCTGTAGATGTGTGCTGAATCTCCGGGGGTCCTCTAGAAAACTAAAAAGGAATATATTGAAATATGCTGGTTTGTTATAGAAAACGCTAATAATCTGACTTTCAGCCTCAATATAGTCAGAGAAACCTCGAGAGGTTATTAATTATTAATATTTTAGTGGCTTAAACAGTAAAAAGCGGATTCAGACGTGACCATCCAGGTCGAGTATGAAGCATCAGTTTACACTCTAATTACATTTGAAGCGCGGCTGCAGAGTGTTGGAATAGATGAAAATGTCGTGTTGTTGCTCGGATAGTATCATTTTGGTTGACTTTTGCTAAAATTAAAGGTATTTTCTTGTATGTGGGACTTGCCCAGATGTTCCCACCATCATTCTAGTTCTAGCTCAACTATGTCAAAATTACATTTTTGTGTGGTTTATCTTACGTTATAAGTTTAATTAAGAGAATATTAATGGACAAATTTTGTGGGGGAATTTTGCTGAATTTATAGTGGTTACTTTGTTAAGTAGTGTTCAATCACATGCACCCACCTTTCGCATATACTGTTTTAAAGAACCACAAATACCTTTTCGCGGGATTTTCGTACGCTAGAAGTTTATTCAGCTGAATATTAATAACCCGTAACAATTTTGTGGAGCAATTTTATTGAATTTATGATAATTTCTTTGTGAGTAATGTTCAAACACATGTGACCGCCGTTGATCGTGTGTTTACATTGACCCTGTCCAAGTTAAGTTTTTCTTGTAATGTTTCTTAAATGGTGAGACTGGCAAGTGAATATGAGAGAAGCTATAACAATTTTGTGTGAACATTTTACCTATTTTTCTGTGATTTCTTTGCAAGTCGTGTCCAACCACATGTATCTGCCATTTGCTGTATGGTAGGTCTGCGTGGTCAAAATGAATTGCGTAAATGACATACTACGCAGTTAAAGTTCGCATCAGAGTATTCAACTAAGAATTTAATAGATTTTAGAAGCCTTTCTTTGCAAGTGATGTACGACCATGTGTTCCCTGCGTAACTTCTTGCACGAAATAGCTGCTTGTAAAACTGTAGGGCTAGTGAGTGGTCTTTGTAGTGATGGTGGAGTTGTGTAGTATCACCATAAATTTCACCATCTACATGATACACTGAGGTGACAAAAATCGTGAGATGGCGATTTGCACATATACAGATGAGGGTAGTATCGCGTACACAATGTATAAAAGGGCAGTGCATTGGCGGTGTCATTTGTACACAGGTGAGTCATGTGGAAAATTTCCGACATCATTATGGCCACACGATGGGAATTAATGGACATCGAGTGCGGAATGGTATTTAGTGCTAGATGCAGGGAACATTCCATTTCGAAAATCTTTAGGAAATTCAGTATTCTGAGATCCACAGTGCCAAGAATGTGCCGAGAATACCAAATTTCAGGCACTACCTTTCACCACGGATAAGACAGTGGTCGACGGTCTCGACATACCGACCGAGTACAGCGGCGTTTGCGTGGAGTTATCACTGTTAACAGACAAGAAAAGTTGCACGAAATTATCGCAAAAATTTATAAGGGACGTATGATGAATGTATCTGTTAGGACGGTGCGGTGAAAAATGGCGTTAATGGGCTATGGCAGCAAACGACTGACGCGACTGCCTTTGCTAACAGCGTGGCATCGCCTGCAGCGCCTCTCCTGGACTCGTGACCATAACGGTTGGACCCTAGACGACTGGAAAACTGTGGCCTGGTCGGATGAGTCCTGATTCCAGTTAGTAAGAATGGATAGTAGGGTTCGAGTGTGGCGCAGACCCCACGAAGCCATGGACCCAAGTTGTTAACAAGGCACTGTGCAAGCTGGGTGGCTCCATAATGATGTGGGCTGTGTTTACATGAAATGAACTTGGTCTAACTGAACTGATCATCGAGTGGAAATGTTTATATTCGGCTTGTAGTAAGATTGAGGAATTGTCATGCGAATGGCCCCACGCTGAGAGCCAAAGTGTAGCAAAAATTTATGGAAATTAATAATGACATGGCCCCAGGTAGAGCAACAAAAATATCGTAAATAGAAGAATTCAAATGTTAATGACATGCGCTCACAATGGACGCCAGAACTGTAGTAAAATTCAAGTTAATGATAAAGCGAGCAAAATTTTACTTTTATTTTTATAATCTTTCACGATCATCGCCAAAAAATAAAATCAGTGCTGATTTTAGTGGTCTCAAAGATGGTGTTGACAAATGTGTTCTTTGTTCGATTTCCTAGAACTGAACAAGAGAATGGTGCTGGTAAATGTGTTCCTTGTTTGATTTCCTAGAACTGAACAAGAGAACGATACAAAAGTTGGACACTGGATGCTAGTAAGATCGAATGTGAGTGAAGGGCTGAGCAGCCTCATGTGAGAAGAACTGAACTAACTGCTCTTGTGTGCCGCTTGAATTTGCAAGTGCAATGACCTGCTTGGCTATATTCAGTGCTAGGTAACTCAGAAACGGAACACAGTGCATCGTTTTTCTTAACAATTTGAAACATGGTCGTGAGATAGAAACTGTATAAGAATATGATAGACACATAACAGTCAACAGCATGCAACCAGCTGGCTGTTTTATATGTATCATGTTTTCCTTAACAATGACTTATGACTTCTCACCACATCCTACCCTACAATACTCTTACATTTTTTGAGACTGTTTCTCACCAATCTATATATATATATATATATATATATATATATATATATATATATATATATATATATATATATATATATATATATAAATTTTTATCTGAACATAAACTTAAACATTAAGCGCCACTTTTGAACTTCCATAATTTGATCTCTGTATCACACTTGGTGCAAAGCACAATGACCCTCAAATTAAGTATTTCCTCACCTAAATGGTTCCATTATACTTGTCAAGTGTCGCACTGTTATTTTCACATCTAATATGTCTCCAAAAATACATCAGCGACGCGAAAAATGCTATGTTCATGACAAATATTACAATGTTCTTTCCAACCACATGTATCTGTCAAAATTGACACCTAAAACATGACAGTGGACTATCAAATTAAATGAACTCGTGCCATTTCCATGTGTAAATAGTTATAAAAAAACGTATGGCTAAAAGATAACGTTGTAAACAAGTAGCTGACATTCTATTTTAGGCCTAAATGGGCTGTCATATCGAAACAAATATGGCCAGGCTCGTGTTGACTAAAATACATTGGTGATGACCCACGTTTTATTATTGTACAACCTTTTTCAAGTGTAATGGCTCTTCAAATTAAATATTTCCACACCTCAACTGTATGCATTACTTCTCAAGATAAATGTGGACTGCTTATTGCAACTACTGACACAAATTATTGGTTAGTCAACGAGCTGAATTTGATCTTTCTACCAGCCATGAAGAGTTTGACAGAGCACTGAAAGACCTAAGTCGTAGCAAGGCCCCGGGAGTAGACAACATTCCATTAGAACTACTGACAGCCTTGTGAGAGCCAGTCCTGACAAAACTCTACCATCTGGTGAGCAAGATGTATGAGACAGGCGAAATACCCTCAGACTTCAAGAAGAATATAATAATTCCAAACCCAAAGAAAGCAGGCGTTGACAGATGTGAAAATTACCGGACTATCAGTTTAATAATTCACAGCTGCAAAATACTAACGCGAATTCTGTACAGACGAATGGAAAAACTAGTAGAAGCCGACATCGGGGAAGATCAGTTTGGATTCCTTAGAAATGTTGGAACACGTGAGGCAATACTGACCCTACGACTTATCTTAGAAGAAAGATTAAGGAAAGGCAAAGCTACGTTTCTAGCATTTGTAGACTTAGAGAAAGCTTTTGACAATGCTGACTGGAATACTCTCTTTGAAATTCTGAAGGTGGCAGGGGTAAAATACAGGGAGCGAAAGGCTATTTACAATTTGTACAGAAAGCAGAGGCACTATTAAGAGTCGAGGGACATGAAAGGGAAGCAGTGGTTGGAAAGGAGTGAGACAGGGTTGTAGCCTCTCCCCGACGCTATTCGATCTGTATATTGAGCAAGCAGTAAAGGAAACAAAAGAAAAGTTTGGAGTAGGAATGAAAATCCATGGAGAAGAAATAAAAACTTTGAGGTTTGCCGATGACATTGTAATTCTGTCAGCAAAGGACCTGGAAGAGCAGCTGAACGGAATGGACAGTATCTTGAAAGGAGGATGTAAGATGAACATCAAGAAAAACAAAACGAGGATAATGGAATGTAGTCGCATTAAATCAGGGGATGCTGAGGGAATTAGATACGGAAATGAGACACTTAAAGTAGTAGATGAGTTTTGCTATTTGGGGAGCAAAATAACTGATGATGGTCGAAGCAGAGAGGATAAAAAATGTAGACTGGCAATGGCAAGGAAAGCGTTTCTGAAGAAGAGAAGTTTGTTAACATCGAGTATTGATTTAAGTGTCAGTAAGTCATTTCTGAAAGTATTTGTATGGAGTATAGCCATGTATGGTAGTGAAACATGGACGATAAATAGTTTAGACAAGAAGAGAATAGAAGCTTTCGAAATGTGGTGCTACAGAAGAATGCTGAAGATTAGATGGGTAGATCACATAACTAATGAGGAGGTATAGAATAGAATTGGAGAGAAGAGGAGTTTGTGGCAAAACTTGATTAGAAGAAGGGATCGGTCGGTAGGACATGTTCTGAGGCATTAAGGCTTCATCAAAGAGTTCACACTTCCAGTATTGTTTCCATCAATGGAAAATTTGCATGGAGCGTTGTAAGGGTAGAGGAACGGATTATATTGAAGGTAACTAAATATATATGCTTTTGAAATAAAAGGTTTTACTGCAATAGACTTGTGATTTCTAGCCGGATCTCGTACGTTCCAAAATCCTACTGCTAATCGACGTCAGTGATATGCGTCTATAATTTAGGTAATTGCATTCTTGAGTACTGGTGTGACATGTGCAACTTTCCAGTCTTTAGCATCGGAGGTAACTGGCGGGACGGGGATGAGAAAAAACGACCGATTAAAACTGATATCGGTATTTTAGTTCTGAATAACCGGTCTTCTTCGATATTTGTTTCGTCTCGGTTTAATAGGATCTTTTTTTTTTTTACTAATAACCTAGTAAAAAACCGAAATATCAATTTGCGAGAACAGCAGCGCTAAAATTTTTCGGTTTGAAATAAACCTTTTTAAAAAAGAGTCATTTTTGTTCGTAAAACTGCATTGGTTTGAAATACTGCACTATTATATATATTTAGTTTTATTTAATCGTATGGCTAGGGCCCCCCGTCGGGCAGACCGTTCGCCGGGTGCCTGTCTTTCAATTTGACGCCACTTCGGCGACCTGCAGTCAGTGAGGATGATAGGATGGTGATGAGGACAGCGCAACACCCAGTCCCTGGGCGGAGAAAATTCCCCGACCCACCCGGAAATCGAACCCGGGCCCAGAGGACTGACAATCTGTCGCGCTGACCGTTCAGCTATCGGGGGCGGACTGTACTATTATAGAAAATGGGTAAAACAATCAGCTATTTTTATAACAATGCCGATAGCATAAGATTTGGTTCAGGATTGGTATTCGTGCAGTGTGCAAGATTTGCGCCCACCTTTTCTATACGGCAGTTTCTCGCTGTATTGCAGAATGGCACCAGCGCTAGTCTGGAAATATTTTACGAGGTGACGTAGCAATGAAATACAATGCTTCATTTGGTTAAAAGATTTCAGATTTGTTTGCCATTTTTATAAAATAAAAATGAGGAAGGATATGATAATAGTAGTAAGCTATAAACTTAACATCAATTCATTCGTAGTACACAACAGAAATAAAACGTAAATTCTCTGCTGCCTGTGTCTACGCAGTATGCCTTTATCTGCTTGTAGCTCTTCAAAACGGACAGATTAACACGAAAAACAGTTCTTTAGCCTTAGTTTTCACTCTTTAGCAGTGACTATTCGCAATGCTCAAATTTACCGAGCGAGGTGGCGCAGTGGTTACCACACTGGACTCGCATTCGGGAGGACGACGGTTCAGTCCCGCGTCCGGCCATCCTGATTTCGGTTTTCCGTAATTTCCCTAAATCGCTCCAGGCAAATGCCGGGATGGTTCCTTAGAAAGGGCACGGCCGACTTCCCCGTCCTTCCCTAATCAGGCAGCCGGCACGGTAGCTCAGCATGGTCGGTAATAAAAAAAAAAAATACTGAGTGAACGGATCAACGAACAAACTAAACGGTTGCCATCGGACGTCCGCAACGAACAGTGTAGAACAAAATTGAGATTTTTTTTTTTTTAAGAAAAAGAAAAGAAAACGAAAGATGAGACCGATGACTTCGCAGTTTTCTCTCTTCCCCCCAAACAACCCAACCCCAACCCAATGCACAAATAGTGGTATGAGCCCCGATTACAACAAGAGTTTTCATCAAAGTTTCAAAATATTACAAAGAATAACAGATGAATGCCGGCCGGGGTGGCCAAGCGGTTCTAGGCGCTACAGTCTGGAACCGCGCGACCGCTACGGTCGCAGGTTCGAATCCTGCCTCGGGCATGGATGAGTGTAATGTCCTTAGGTTAGTTAGGTTTAAGTAGTTCTAAGTTCTAGGGGACTGATGACCTCAGAAGTTGAGTCCCATAGTGCTCAGAGCCATTTTTTTTGTGATGTCTTTAGGTTAGTTAGGTTTAAGTAGTTCTAAGTTCTAGGGGATTGATGACCTTAGAAGTTAACTCCCGTAGTGCTCAGAGCCATTTGAACCATTTTTTAAACAGATGAATACCGGAGATTTTTTTGTAGTATTTAACCACTTATCACTTTTCGAGAAAAGCAGTGAACAGCGAACGGACTAAGTTTTCTTTTATTTGCTTATTTAATGTAACATTTTGATTCCATGTATCTTGAAAGTGAAAGAGTCAAAATATTTCAGTCTGTGTTCGATTCCTACGTTCCTTATAGGAAATCCGTCTCTAATGACCTCGTTGTCGACGGGAGTTAAACACTACCCTAACCTAACCTTATAGGAAATAATAATAAAACACGGGAGATCTTTCACTTCAGAATCTGGTTATTTTTAACAGTTTTAACACTCAGATAAAACTGGCGAGAATAAAACGGTTGTTTCAGAGATAACCGGCCAGTCTTATGGCGGGAGAGCGGCCAGAGCACGCTGCAGATGGCGACAAGGTCGGCGCGGGCGCGCGCGTCCCATATTCCTCTAGGCGAGGCCGCGTGCGCCGGCCACGTGACTGTGACGCAGCGCGGAAAGGGGGGGGGGGCGACTCATTGATCCCGACGCCGCCATTCACCTCCACCGCCGCTCCTCGTCTAGCCTAGACCAGAGCGCCACATGCCGAACCGCTGGCGAAATAGACACTCCCGACACCGGTAACCTGTCTGCAGGCACAAGCCACAACCGAATTAATACGTGTCTGCGAGCAACGGTATCGAAAAACGGCTAACGTGCATACCGGCAACTTTATCTCGCGAGCAGCTTGTTTAGTGAATGGCGATGTGGGCTTCGCTGCTGTGCCATTCAGCCCATGCGAGGGTCTGTGCGTCTGTACATCGGCAGGAACTAGATTGTTTGCACTCACATTTTTGAAATATCCACCGGAAACTGTTCTTACCGTTTTGTCCACTCGCTTTGGTCCGGCAATAACTTGCCTGCATGCTGAAAATCGACAAAATAACGGAAAAACAGTTCGGGAACAACCCATGCAGAAGGGGCCAGCTCTTTTCGCTTTGTTGACCTATTTACTGACTTCCTGCACTTTACGTTCAGCTGTACATGAAGGCTTCAGATGTTTGTTTCACCAGAAAGACAAGTCATAACGAATTACAACGATGACGAAAACGCTGCCACCATTTACCAGTTTCGTCCAATGAACGACGTTACAGCGGTAAATGTGTTCGAGACAAAACTAATTTTAACTCAGCTTTTATCCGGACGTGATGTGAATATCAAACAGGAAACACTGCCTAATGTTCTTCATAATTTAAATTTATTTCTTGCTGAACCGACATTCAGCGTCTCAGGCCATCTTCAAGTGACAACTGAATGTTGCAAACACAGATAAGATGGCGTACGACGTACACAGATGTTATTTACACAGAAGATACCATAGAGGTATAATAAGGGGGTTGTCATGACGTCACAAACTTGAAGCTGTTGTCCGTCATGTCAGTTCTGCGAGTGTCTTGATCAAAAATGCCAGCATGCGTCATTTACGGTTGTACTAATCATTCTGATTATAGTAAAGTATAAGAGAAGCATATTTCATTCGTAAGTGGATTCCTTCAGGCGATATTTTCTTTTATATACATGAATTTTGGTTGCACGTTTACTTTCACTGTAGTGGTCTTATTTCTGTCATTTTACATTAGATTTCCTTTCCCCGCCCAAATCGTAAAAGATCTATGGGTGAACGCTGTGAGAAAGAAACAATGGAAACCGACCAGACATAGCAAAATATGTTCTTAGCTTTTTCGGAAAGGTGACATAAGCCCGAATATCAGCTTCCTAGCTCGTGTTAAGGAAAATTCTGGATTACCAAAGAAGCCTTTTCATAACAAATGCTTTTCTTCATGGTTGTTCGAAACGTATAACAAAGGAAAGTTATATTAACAAGGCGAAATGCGTCGTATTACTGGATCAAACATGCAGTTAAGACCAGAAAAACGTCTCCAGATGCTTTTTTGACGCTGCTTTGTCCACGAAAGCAATGTAATACCTTCTATTTAAAACAAATGTTACCGTCCGCTGTGGGCGACCGGATCTAGGCACTTCAGTCCGGAACCGCGCTGCTACTACGGTGGCAGGTTCGAATCCTGCCTCGGGCATGGATGTGTGTGATGTCCTTAGGTTAGTTAGGTTTAAGTAATTCTAAGTCTAGGGGACTGATGACCTCAGATGTTAAGTCCCATAGTGCTTAGAGCCATTTGAACCGTTTGAAAACAAATGTTGCACGCACACAACAGAAATTAAGAACAAGAATCAATCGTAAACAGTGGTCTGCTAATGTTTTGGAGTCACTAACACGGCGGCGCCGGCTTCAAAGCAACGAACAGTGTAAGTCTATAGCACCACAGCCTCTTATTATACGTCATGGAAAATAGCAAAAATGATGTCATGCGGATTGTTTACATGGGAAAGTATTAATTTTTTTGATCATGCAGGTACAGATACATTGACTAAAAAAGGGAACAAAGTTTTTTATCTAGCGATACATTTAACAACTGATGAAAAAATAAAGTTGAATTAAAAATTTCAATCTAGTAGCTACTTGCATCTAAAACTTAATTTAACGCAGGGGAAAAACTAACTGCATCCGCCATTAAGGACGTCAGTGCGTACTAGTATAGTGACCATCCATCTGGTGATAATTGTTTAGTTTCCTAGGACTCGAAGAAACTTTCATCATTGTTCACTAACGTTGCGGAGGAGAGATGGTGGGTTCAGAATCACGTGCACCAGATTTTCGCCAAGACCGTAGCGTCTGTGCCGCGCCCTTGGATGAAATTAGCGTTTACTTCAAAAGCTAGTTCTGTCTTTAAGGAACTAAAAGACGATCAATCTCCGTTATTCACTTATCTCTACTTTCCAGAAGGCAAGTTTCCCTCATAATGTGTTTATCCAACTACAGGAGACATAGTCTGCATCTCTTTCACTCTTGTCTTTAGGTAAGGCAATCCGAAAAAAAAGGAATTAGGTTACAGTACACTTGTTCGCCCACTACTTGAATACTGCTCAACAGTGTGGGATCAGTACCAGGTAGGGTTGACAGAAGAGATAGAGAAGATCCAACGGAGAGCAGTGCGCTTCGTTACAGGATCATTTAGTAATCTCTGCAGGAGAGACGCTCAGTAGCTCGGTACGGGCTTTTGTTAAAGTTTCGAGAACATACCTTCAAAGAAGAGTCAAGCAGTATATTGCTCCCTCCTACGTATATCTCCCGAAGAGACCATGAGGATAAAATCAGAGAGATTAGAGCCCACACAGAAGCATACCGACAATCCTTCTTTCTACGAACGATACGAGACTGGAATAGAAGGGAGAACCGATAGAGGTACTCAGGGTACCTTCCGCCACACACCGTCAGGTGGCTTGCGGAGTATGGATGTAGATGTAGATGTAGTTCCGTATATCAACCTTTATAAGTTTGGTTCGGCGGGAGTGATGATCGTGTTTATTCTTGTTGGATAGACATCTAGCTAGTAGCGAAATGAACATATTTAACTACAATGGCACAAGTTCATCACGTTTTCATTTCTTGGCTCTAAGCACTAAGGGACTTAACGTCTGAGGTCATCAGTCCCCTAGACTTAGAACTACTTAAACCTAACTAACCTAAGGACATCACACACATCTATGCCCGAGGCAGGATTCGAACCTGCGACCGTAGCAGCCGCGTGGTTCCGGACTGAGGCCTCTAGAACCGCTCGACCACAGCGGCCGGCTTTCATTTCTTATTTTTCTTGCTCTCTGGCTGTTACGAACTGTCACGGTGCCACTTTTTAAACAGGGACAAGTTTATTTTTTTTCTTTCCTGTGAAGTAAGTGTGTTTTCAAACCAGGACATAAAACTACATATTATAATTAAACCAAGTAGAAAATCAAGGTTAGTAAATCAGTGCTACAGTTCACTGCAGTATACGGCTTCCAGACAGTGGTAGAAAAGAAAAGCGTTTAAAAAGTGTCATGTAGAGAGAGAGGGTTTACAAAGTAAGACTCATCGGTGATCCATCTATCGGGTGGCTAGCCTCCATTTTCGCTATTCCAGAGGAGTGGAATAAGTGTCGGAATCATAATTTTGTTCTCTCCCTTACTTCCTTTCGGTATTCATTTATAAAATCTCAACATAAGCATTTATCACATTCAACCATGTCATGCGGCATCAAACGTGAGATTTCATCACCGGTGGGAGAAAATCATGTCACTCTGTCTCCGCTTTGACCTTGTGCACCTTTACGAAGCGGCATTCCCGCTTAAGGTTTAGATTTGAAACTAGCAACGTCCAATAAATCGTACATGTGGAGAAACCGTGACCGGCTACGAGTTACTAAGCAGCGCGAGAGAACTGGTAGCTCATTAAAATTTGTAACTTAATTGTCATAGCGGCAACGTAATGAAGACACATCGAACTCAGTATCAATTAATATTAAAAAAGTTTATTGTTGTACGCAACAATCAAGACAATGACTCATGGAAAAGAACTGCGTATTTCTTTTAATTTAACACACTTCAATACCAGACGAGAATACGAGGTGTGGCTAGAAAAAAACCGGACTAGTACTGGTGAAACAATAAAACGAATGCAATAAGGCTGAAAGTCGCGTGGCCTGTCACGTGACTCTCGCTCCGTCTACTGCTCGAGTTTCATCTGCCTCCTGCACTCAGTCTGCCCGTGGCGTCTGTTTTAAGTAGTTGACGTTTTGTCTGTGCGTCGGAAAATGTTGAGTGTACAGAAAGGACAGCGTGTTAACATCAAATTTTGTTTCAAACTAGGAAAATCTGCAAGTGAAACATTTGTAATGTTACAACAAGTGTACGGCGATGATTGTTTATCGAGAACACAAGTGTTTGAGTGGTTTAAACGATTTAAAGATGGCCGCGAAGACACCAGTGATGACACTCGCACTGGCAGACCATTGTCAGCAAAAACTGATGCAAACATTGAAAAAATCGGTAAACTTGTTCGACAAGATCGCCGTTTAACAATCAGAGCAGTGTCTGAGTTAACAGGAGTTGACTTGTTGTCTTGGCGAACAAGTTTACCGATTTTTTCAATGTTTGCATCAGTTTTTGCTGACAATGGTCTGCCAGTGCGAGTGTCATCACTGGTGTTTTCGCGGCCATCTTTAAATCGTTTAAACCACTCAAACACTTGTGTTCGCGATAAACAATCATCGCCGTACACTTGTTGTAACATTACAAACGTTTCACTTGCAGATTTTCCTAGTTTGAAACAAAATTTGATGTTAACACGCTGTCCTTTCTGTACACTCAACATTTTCCGACGCACAGACAAAACGTCAACTACTTAAAACAGACGCCACGGGCAGACTGAGTGCAGGAGGCAGATGAAACTCGAGCAGTAGACGGAGCGAGAGTCACGTGACAGGCCACGCGACTTTCAGCCTTATTGCATTCGTTTTATTGTTTCACCAGTACTAGTCCGGTTTTTTTCTAGCCACACCTCGTATCTCGACAAATGCAGCAGGAAGATTAGGTTATAATGACCTGCTGTTGATGAGTAGGGAGAACTCCTTCGGCTTTGTTTTCATAGAAAGTAAATTTAAAATTCTGTCCAATGAGTCGAACATCACAGCTCTTACGATGCTGACAACTGAGAATAATGTTACAGAGAATGGCAACTGATGTCTAGATGCCTGCAGTTTCTAACGCGCACTGTTTAGATCGGTTTCTTGCTGCTATTCCATCTCTTTTTCGTATTGTTTGTATTCTACAATTTCTCAGACAACTGCAGTCATTTCATAGATAATGCCCTTATTAATACTGACCTCAACGTTTGAGATCTTTGCCGAACTTCAGGAGATAAAAATACCAGTATCGGCGAGCGTCGCTCTCGTTAACAGGTAAATTTTTGTGTAGTGTGGTGCAAATTATAATTAGTAGGAAATTTCTGTACCCAGGCTTCAGTCTTTTTCTTTATATCGTCCATAAACCTAAGTCACTTGCAAACTGTAATAGCTTTAAGTGTGTCGGTTTGCATAAGCGTGTATATATTAAAGTGATAAGTCCCATGAAGAATGACTACACTATCAAACTTCACGTGTAACGGCAGACAGCTTTATAGAAAATCAGTTGCAATATCTTTTGCACCGAAATGGGAAGATACACAATTCGAATGGGGCAAACAAAAGCGAATTTAATTATGTGACAACAACAAGAAAAAAATTGCATTTAGTGCTCACGTATTTACGCTCTGTTGGTAGTAGTAAATGTTCCACATGTTAGCCTCCTGAGCCTGTCTCGGCGACAGTAGAGTTACCGGGTAGGTAGGTAGTCTCCTTTAAATTATTGAGCGCATTTCGCTTGGCAGGCTCGCATGGTGGAACTGTCGAGTAGTGACTCGCTAAACATAGAATTGCGTCAAATGTTCCGCGGCAGCGGCGGACTTCTCTCGCCTTTTACAAGATTTGGCACAGAAAGCTGCAGCGTGAAAAAAAAACTATTAAGAATTCACTTATTAACGACGAAGAAAAAATACACATAATTCCGAGAAAATCACTGACTAAAATCAAAGTTGGAAAAGACTTACCTCGGCTGTCCAAGAACCTAACACATTCTTCTAATTTTGCAGACTACGCATAGTATAAAATTGCTTTGTTATGTACTCTTATATACACGCTAGCCCTGTGTTGGTCATACCATCAAAAAGAAAGTTTGGGAGAGTTGATTTCCGGTGTCCTGTAAACTACACCCAGTGCAAGTTGCGCCCAGATCCACCACTAATCCTCACCCCCCCCCCCCCCTACCCCCCACCCCCCCAAAATAAATCCCTAACTTGCCGAACTGGTAGAATAATCGAAGGCTGTGGAGGTGTTTTGATACAACTAGTATTTTACGGCAGCGTATCGCCGCAATAATGTTGCAGAGAACATTCCTGCAATGTGGCAGTAATAAATAGCAATACTGCTAGATGGCGAGACAGTATTCCTGATTAAACTGACTGTTGCCATTATTGTAAGCCTGGGCCATATCTATCTGGTCTGGTCCCGCTTTTAGCATTGGTTCCCCTTTCTCTCGCCGACAACTCTGCAGTGCCAAGGAACAGGAAACAATCAGGTCGAAAGTTGGCGCACGTACGTAGAGGCCACTCGACGCGTTTGTTGCCAATAGGAACGCAGAAGTGGGCAAAACTGACACCCATGAAATCCACGCGTAGCTCTACTGCTGAAGGTACGGAACACCGAAAATAATACAAACAAATAACGAAATCTGAAAAAGAATACTCTCTCTGCTACTGTCTTAGTAGAAGATCTATTGTAGTGAACCATAAATTTATTCTACACTGTTTTTTTTTAAGACGTCTTAACTTATTTAAAGATTCATCACCTATGTGTCATGGACAGCAATTTGCCGAATTTTTTTTTTTTTTTTTAATTGTGGTGCGTGTGTACATTACTTTTCGCACTCCGTAACTCTAGCCGTAGATGTATTTATGAAATTGATAGTTCTGTCATTGTACTTGTAACCTCAATAAAATATTAACATGAACATTTGATTGTAATTTCAAACTATTTTAATGAATTCCTTCCGTTCTTCTATCAAAGCGTTGCACCAAAAGACATAACGATAAAAGTGCACTTCAAGGAGCCACAGCAAACTTCGCCGGCCGCGGTGGCCGAGCTGTTCTAGGCGCTTCAGTCCGCAAACACGCGACTGCTACGGTCGCACGTTCGAATCCTGCCTCGGGCATTGATATGTGTGATCTCCTTAGGTCAGTTAGGTTTAAGTAGTTCTAAGTTCTAGGGGACTGATGACCTCAGCTGTTAAGTTCCATAGTGCTCAGAGCCATTTGAACCATTTGAACATCAAACTTCTGTCTGATTTGTATGAATCATCACTAGCCAAAAACTGAAAGATTCTAAATCGTGTACTACCGTTCACATTGGTATTGCTCTCACCAATTCTTGGACGAGTTACTTTTAACCCTTTATCTACCTATGCTTCCTACCTGACACCACGATTTTCTGTGTATTAACTACCAGTGCCATTCGCATGAAATCACCGATACAGTTGCAAGACAGAGGCATCTAATGAGACGCTGGGATACTTCAACGAATGTGCCACACTGAAGCAGTCACATCGTTCCAAGCAACACGACACGGAGATTGTCGTACGTGATTGCACGAGATTGTGTCGTATTTTTTTATAGTGATCATATTGAGGTAATCATTCACAATAAAAGTAATTATACGAGGGTTAGAACTTTAATAGTAAATACATACGTGTTTCAAAGTTTTACTGACCTTCAAAGTAGTCACCAGCATTGTGTATAACCCGTTGCCAGCGATATGGAAGTCGTAGGATACTCTTAGCAGTGCCAGTTGTGTTGACAGTTCGAGCGGCGCGTTCTGTTGCCCGATAAATTTGTAGTAGTTCTGAAGTGAATGCTGTGAAGTGTTTCCTTCAGTTTATAAATCGAGTTGAACTTACGATGGCTTAAGTCAGGGGAGTGCACTAGGTGGTATAGCACTTAGCAGCCCCATCAGTCAAACAAATTAGTAATAAGCTTGCACTGGACGTGCTTGAGCATTGTCCTGCAAAATGATGGCCACGTCCTGCAGAAAGTGTCATCATTTGTGTCTCTAAGCTGGTCGTAGATTATGTTCCAAAAATGAACAACACAGAGATGATCCGATTTATGAGACAGTACTTTATGAGACAGGACTTTATGAGATAGGACTTTATGAGACAGGACTTTATGAGACAGTATTTAATTACAAATGAGTGCATCATCTGTGAAAAGTCCTAGGTCACTATTAACGTTAGTCCGCCCCCGGTAGCTGAGTGGTCAGCGGGACAGAATGTCAATCCTAAGGGCCCGGGCTCGATTCCCGGAGATTTTTTCTACTCAGGGACTGGGTGTTGTGTTGTCCTAATCATCATCATTTCATCCCCAAAGACGGGCAAGTCGCCGAAGTGGCACCCAGCGAGCGGTCTACCCGACAGAAGGCCCTAGTCACACGACATTCACATTTTTCTTTACTATTAATATTGTCTGCGAGGTCATAAATACACAACATGAGCAACACCTCTAGGAGCACTCGAGGTTCTTCTACATCTGTCGATGTCTCTCCGTACAATACAAGATAACATGTTGTGTCCACCTTACCAAAAATCCTCAATCCAGTCACATACTGCATACGATCGTACTTTCGATAGTAAGAATAAATGTGGTACTGAGTCAAACAGTTTTCGGAAATCAAGAAATACGGCATGTACTTGACTGCCTTGATCTATTCCTTTCAAGATGTCATGTGAGAAAAGCGTTTAACACGATCGATGTTTTGGGAGTTGATGCTTGTTAGTACGGAAGAGACCATTCTGTTCGAGATACATCATTACATTTAAGCTCAGAGTATGTTCTAAGATTCTACAAAAATGGATGTCAATGTTGTTGGATGATAGATTTGTAGCTCACTTCTGATACCCTTATTGTAGATGGCTGTGACCTGTGCTTTCTTCCAGCTACTTGGCCCGGTTTTTTTGGTTGTGTTATCTACAGTACATTATGACTGAAAGAGGTGCTAACTCAGCCGCAGATTTGGTATTGGATCTGATAGGGGTTACACCGGATTCTGAAGCTTAGTTCAAAGTCATCGGTTTCAGCTGTTTCTCAACACGATTGACGTAAATGTGTACATCACTTATCATTGCAGAGGTGCGATAATTAAATGGGATTATTACACCTTGATAATTCTGGTTGTCAGTGTCGTTATTGCCAAGTGAAAGATACATGAGCATTATTAATTTTACACTAGTGTGCAAAACCAAGGACGGAAATAACTTTCTGATGATGTGCCTCTGAAAAGTGACACAGCTCCATGAAACTTGGATATGGTAGAAATAAATAATACAGTATAGTACGGAAGCTAACTGAAAGAAATATGCAATGCGACGAACAGGAATGACTCTTCTATTGGAGGACTATAACTACACTGAAGTCAACGATATACAGGGTGGTCTATTGATAGTGACCGGGCCAAATATCTCACGAAATAAGCATCAAACGAAACAACTACAAAGAACGAAACTTGTCTAGCTTGAAGGGGGAAACCAGATGGCGCTATGGTTGGCCCGCTAGATGGCGCTGCCATAGGTCAAACGGATATCAATTGCGTTTTTTAAAATAGGAACCCCCATTCTTTATTACATATTCGTGTAGTACGTAAAGAAATATGAATGTTTTAGTTGGACTGCTTTTTTCGCTTTGTGATAGATGGCGCTGTAATAGTCACAAACATATGGCTCACAATTTTAGACGAACATTTGGTAAAAGGTAGGTTTTTTTAAATTAAAATACAGAACGTAGGTACGTTTGAATATTTTATTTCGGTTGTTCCAATGTGATACATGTACCTTTGTGAACTCATCATTTCTGAGAACGCATGCAGTTACAGCGTGATTACCTGTAAATACCACATTAATCCAATAAATGCTCAAAATTATGTCCGTCAACCTCAATGCATTTGGCAATACGTGTAACGAAATTCCTCTCAACAGCGAGTAGTTCGCCTTCTGTAATGTTCGCACATGCATTGACAATGCGCTGACGCCCGTTGTCAGGCGTTGTCGTTGGATCACGATAGCAAATATCCTTCAACGTTCCCCACAGAAAGAAATCCGGGGACGTCAGATCCGGTGAACGTGCGGGCCATGGTATGGTGCTTCGACGACCAATCCACCTATCATGAAATATGCTATTCAGTACCGCTTCAACTGCACGCGAGCTATATGTCGGACATCCATCATGTTGGAAGTACATCGCCGTTCTGTCATGCAGTGAAACATCTTGTAGTAACATCGGTGGAACATTACGTTGGAAATCAGCATACATTGCACCATTTAGATTGCTATCAATAAAATGGGGGCCAATTATCCTTCCTCCCATAAAGCCGCACCATGCATTAACCCGCCAATGTCGCTGTTGTTCCACTCGTCGCAGCCATCGTGGATTTTACATTGCCCAATAGTGCATATTATGCCGGTTTACGTTACCGCTGTTGGTGAACGACGCTTCGTCGCTAAATAGAACGCGTGCAAAAAATCTGTCATCGTCCCGTAATTTCTCTTGTGCCTCGTGGCAGAACTGTACACGACGTTCAAAGTCGTCGCGATGCAATTCCTGGTGCATAGAAATATGGTACTGGTGCAATCGATGTTGATGCGGCATTCTCAACACCGTCGTTTTTGAGATTCCCGATTATTGCGCAATTTGTCTGCTACTGATGTGCGGATTAGCCGCGACAGCAGCTAAAACACCTACTTGGGCATCATCATTTGTTGCAGGTCGTGGTTGACGTTTCACATGTGGCTGAACACTTCCTGTTTCCTTAAATAAAGTAACTATCCGGCAAACGGTCCGGACACTTGGATGATGTCGTCCAGGATACCGAGCAGCATACATAGTACACGCCCGTTGGGCATTTTGATCTCAATAGCAATACATCAACACGATATCGACCTTTTCCGCAACTGGTTAACGGTCCATTTTAACACGGGTTACATATCACGAAGCAAATACCGTCCGCACTAGCGGAATATTACGTGATACCACGTTCTTAAACGTTTGTGACTATTATAGCGCCATCTATCGCAAAGCGAAAAAAGTGGTCCAACTAAAACATTCTTATTTCTTTACGTACTACACGAATATGTAATAAAAATGGGGGTTCCTATTTTTAAAAAAGGCAGTTGATATCCGTTTGTCCTATGGCAGATTTCGTGAGATATTTGGCCCGGTCGCGATCAATGGACCACCTTGTATATGATGATCCGCTGGACATTATGAAAGGCAGGATATGTTTGTTAATAGGGTGAGTGATAATTTAGGGACGGGAATGGTTGCCCTGAAACGTTATCCCATGCTGGTCTCAAGGTTGGTAAGGGGATCTTGTGTTAATATTTTCCATTCCACCTACAGCACGATTGACAAGTGATGGAGGGTCTTTGGAACATGTGGACGTGCTGCAATGCGCCTCTACAACACATTCCACACGCGCTCCATGGGATTTAAGTCGGGGGAACGAGAAGACCAGTCCATTTGCCGAATATCCTCTCGTTTCAAGAGCTCTTCCACCTGCACTGTTCGATGCGGTCGCATACCGTCATCCATAAAAATGTAGTCATGGTCCAAAGCACCCCTGAAAAAACGCGGACAGGGAAAGAATCAAGTGTCACAATAACCCTGACCGGTGAGTGTACACTGTTCAAAGATTTGGAGGTCGGTGCGCCCATGTAACATTATTCCTCCTCACACAACAACTCCTGAACCAAAACGTTGATGTACGACAATGCAGCACGTACCCTCATATACGTGAGATGTGAACACTCAGTGCTCCCGGAAATATTGTGAGCATGATCGTTTTGGTGGCACAGGTGCTATGGGGCAGGAAGGCGTAATGTTGCACGGGCATACTGATCTCATTTTTGAACACGGTAACTCACCTCTCAAGGTAATTGTGACAATGCACGATCACATCGAACTGCGCAGATGGAGGAACTGTTGAAAAGAGGGGATATTCGCCGAATGGACTGAACCTGCCCATCCCTCTGGACTTTTATCAGGTATGTGTGGAACACTTTGCGGAGACGTATTGCGCCACGTCCACACGGAGCTTCCAGCAATTGCCAACCGCGCTGGTGGAGCAACGGAATCGCCCTACCGCAAGAACTCCATACCAACCTTGTGGTCAGCGTGGGATGACGTTGCAAAGTATGTATTGTCGTCCGTGGTGATCAACACCCTGTTAAGAACCATGTCCTGTCCTTCATTATGTTCAGGGGACTACGATCAACTGCGCTGACTCCGGAGCAATAATTGTCTTTGAATAAAAGTGTCGTTTCTGTTCGTCCCATTGCGTATTTCTTTCAGTTACCTTCTGTACTATGCTGTAGCGATTCTTTCCATGTATGGTCCAAATTTCGTTTCATAGCTGGCGGTAACATTCGTCCTTTAGTTTTGTGCGCTAGTGTGCGGTGTTCCAAACTCCATTGGTAGGTTGTATGGTCGGGTTTTGAAAGACAGGGTAGAGCTGATGTTGATGGAGACTGAAGAGCAAATTAGACTGAAGAAGGGAAGCTCCTGCGATGACAACATTTTTGCTTTGATGGGAAGGAGACTGATCTCGACAAAGCGTATGACACAGAGCCGCTGAAGACGTCGTGAGTGGAGTGGGCTTGTGAAGACGTAGCCGGTGTCAGAAGTTTATGCAACCTTTTCAAGTTTCCAGAGTGTGTAATCAAAGTAGGTACTTAAATTTCGTCATAGTCTTTCAGTATTACGAAAGGACTAAAACAAGATGCTGCTTGTCTCCTGCGAGGGTTGAATGAAAAGTAATGCCTCCACCTTCGTTAATTGGTTTTGGATGGGAATATTTTAATAAATCAAACGCAGAAATAAACCTTAGAATGTGATCTTTAATTACCAATATTCACGTTTCCACATAATCACCAGCCAATTGGATACATTTCTGCCAACGATGAACAAGTTTTCTGAAGCCGTCACGGAAGAAGTCGACACTCTGTTTCCTCAACCACAGTCTCACAGCTCTCTCTACGTCTTCATCACAAGCGTAATGATGTCCTCGCAGATCGTCTCTCACTATCGGGAAGAGATGGATGTCAGACGGTGCTAAATCTGGACTGTATGGTAGATGCCGTACGGTGGTGAGATTCAGTCTCTCAAGTTCTGCTGTGGTGGCACGTGAAGTGTGTGGTCTGGCATTGGCAAGCTCCAGGAAAACATTTCCCTTTTCCTTTCGGTTCGTTTTTAGCCGTCGTTTCAGAGTTCGCAGCGTTGTGACGTAACGTTCTGAATTTATTGTTGTTCCACGACCAAGGAAATCAACATGGATAACACCATCTGCGGCCCAGAAGACTGTGGCCATGATTTTTCCAACTGAGGGCTGCGTCTTGAATTTCTTTCTCTGGGACGAGCCTTTGTATCGATATTCCATAGACTGACGTTTCGTCTCCGGGTCGTAATGGTGTACCCAAGTTTCGTCTCCTGTCGCTATTGAATGGAGAAAGGCGTCACCTTCATTCTGGTAACGCGGGAGGAGTTCCTGACAAATTTCAAGTATGTGCGCTTTCATTTCAGGAGCCAGCATCCGGGGTACCCATCGTGCACAGGTCTTCCGATAGCCAAGCAAAGCAATAATGTGACCCACACGTTCTTGTGAAATGCCGATTGTGCTTGCAATTTCACTCTGAGTGAAACGGCGATCGTCCTGAATCAATCTGTCAACATTTTGCTTGTGAAACTCGGTGGTTGCTGTCACAGGACGTCCAACTCTTTGTTTGTCACGTAGGTCAGATGTTCCTGCCTCTACATCTTTAAACTTACTGGCCCAACAACGCACCGTACTCACATCAACACAAGCACCATAAACTGCTTTCGTTCTCTGATGAATCTCCTTTGGGGTGACACCTTCTGCTGTCAAGAATTCAATGACTGCACGTTGCTTAAATCGCATTGACAGACCGTCTGCGCAGAGTTCCATACTTTACACTGTAACAACACAACCGTTCAATGCTAAGGCTTCCCGGCAATTGGAGCTGTAGAGAAGAGGCTACGAAACAAGCCAGTATCTGCCCCATGACAATGCTGCCAACTGCTGAAGAGCTACGAAGGTGGAGGCATTACTTTTCAGTGAACCCTCGTACATCCTTTATAATTCAAATTACAAGGAATCAATGTATGTGGACTTTTAGTGAAATTTTCACTCTGCAGTGGGGTGTGCACTGCTATGAAACGTTTGGGTTGAGAGTCATGCTTGTATTGCCCAGCTGCTGGAGCACTTGCCCGCGGAAGGAAAAGGCCCGAGTTCGAGTTTCGGTCTGGCACATAGTTTTAATCTGCCAGGAAGTTTTATGTGCACCTTACTCTTCGCAGATGATCAAGTAGTGGTGGGCAGTGAAGAGGATGGTATCTATTTTATGCTCAGATAATTATTAGAAAAGAAAATTTAGGATGTGTTAGACGGCGATCAGTTTGGCTTTAAGAAAGGTAAAGTCACTGGAGAGGCAATCCTGACGTTGCAGTTGATAATGGAAGTAAGACTAAAGAAAAATCAAGACACGTTAGTAGGATTTTTCGACCTGGGAAAAACGTTCGAAATGTAAAATGATGCAAGACGTTTGATGTTCTGAGAAAAATAGTGGTAAGCTGTAGGCAGAGACGGGTAATACGCAATGTGTACAAGAGCCACGAGGGATTAATGGGATTGGACTACCAAAAGCGAAGTGTTCGGATTAAAAAGGGCGTAAGACAGGGATGTAGTCTTTCGTTCCTACTGTTCAGTCTGTACATCAAAGAAGCAATGATAGAAATTAAAGAAAGGTTCAGGAGTAGAATTAAAATTCAAGGTGAAAGGATGTCAGTGGTATGATTCGCTGATGACAATGCTATCGTGAGTGAAAGTGAAGAATAACTGCATGATCTACTGAATGGAATGAACGGTCTAATGAGTACAGAATATGGACTGTGAGTAAATCGAAGAAAGACGAAACTAATGAGAAGTAGCAGAAATGAGAACAGCGAGAAACTTAACATCAGAACTGATGGTCACGAAGTAGATGAAGTTGTGGGAATACCTAGGCAGCAAATAATCAATGACGGACGAAGCAAGGAGGACTAGCTCTGGCAAAAAGGTTATTCCTGGTCAAGAGTAGTCTACTGCTATCAAACACAGGTCTTAATTTGAGGAAGAAATTTGAGAGAATGTACGTTTGGAGTGCAGCATTGTATGGTAATGAAACATGGCTTTGGGGAAAACCGGAACAGAAGAGAATCGAAGCATTTGAGATGTGGTGCTACAGACGAATGTTGAAAATGAGATGGAGTGATAAGGTGGGGAATGAGGAGGTTCTGCGCAGAGTCGGAGAGGAAAGAAATATATGGAAATAAATGACAAGAAGAAGGGACAGGATGGTAGGACATTTGTTAAGACATCAGAGAATAACGTCCGTGGTACTAGAGGGAGCTGTAGAGGGCAAAAACTGTAGAGGAAGACAGGTAGGTTGCAAGTGCTACTCTGAGATGAAGAGTTTGGCATGGGAGAGGAATTTGTGACGGCCCACATCATACCAGACAGGAGACTGATGATTCAAAAAACAAAAAAAAATTATTAGAAGAATGTTACATCGGGATTGAAAGTAAATTTCCAAAAGACTGAATGTCACGCAGTGGAGAAAGTGTAGGAAGCTTTATAATTGAAGGCCGGAACATAAGGCATTTAATATATATATATATATATATATTTGGGGAGCACCGTACCCGACGATGGAAGAACTAATCTGGAAATACAGCAACGACTGGCCATCGGAAAACAGCAGTTCAGACGCTAAACCCCGTATTATGGTCTTTTAAGACAAGTTGCAAACTAAAGAAGATATAGTGTAGAAGTACTCTAGGGGGTTTAACAACTTGTGGATGCTAATGCTGAGAGCTTAGTGGAAAAATTTAAAAACGAATTTAGAGTTGTAGAGATGATCTGTCTCAGAAGACCGTGTAGAATATCTCGGCGAGACCACGTTAGAAATGCAACGATTAGACATCACCTGGTATGAGCATATAATTCCAATAACAGATGAGAGGTGACCAAAGGTCTTAATGTACTATCCTCAGGGCTGAAAGAGAAGAGGAACGGCGAAGGTTGTTTGGTTAGGTTGGACAAAGGAAGCCATGAAAAAAGAAGAAATAAAGGAAGACGGGGGAGTTTGGGAAAATAGAAAGCGATGGCGATAGAGACGTGGCAATCGCTTACCGGCCAAATGTTCTTTTAACCTAGGGAACAGGTGATAGTTACTGGGCGCCAAGTTAGGACTATAGGGTGAGTGGGTGATTATGTTCCACTGAAACTGTTGCAGGAGAGCAACGGTTTGCCGAGCGATGTGTGCGTGAGCGTTGTCACGGAGAATGTGTACGGCCTTGCTCAACATTCCTCTTCTCCGGTTCTGAATTGCCCGTTTGGGTTCTCTCTGAGTCAGCGTTAATTGCGGTCCCAGGGATTCAGCTCCGACGACGAGGTGAAAGAAAAGGTTCACAACTTTCTAAACAGCATGGCGGCGAGCTGGTATGACATGGGCATACAAAAACTGGCACAGCATCTACAAAAATGCACCGACAGAAATGATGATTATATCGAAAAATAGCTATATGTTCAAGCTGTAAACTGATGCAAACCTTTGTAGAAATAAACAGGTCTATGTACCGGGTGATCAAAGAGGCAGTATAAATTTGAAAACTGAATAAATCACGGAATATTGTAGATAGAGAGGTACAAATTGACACACATGCTTGGAATGGCATGGTGTTTTATTAGAACCCAAAAAATACAAACGTTCAAAAATGTCCGACAGATGGCGCTTCTGGTCCCGGCGGAGGTTCGAGTCCTCCCTCGGGCGTGGGTGTGTGTGTTTGTCTTTAGGATAATTTAGGTTAAGTAGTGTGTAAGTTTAGGAACTTATAACCTTAGCAGTTAAGTCCCATAAGATTTCACACACATTTGATTTGATTTTTGAGATGGCGCTTCTTCTGATCAGAATAACAATAATTAGCATAACAAAGTAAGACAAAGCAAAGATGATGTTCTTTACAGGAGATGCTCAGTATGTCCACCATCATTCCTCAACAATAGCTGTAGTCGAGGAATAACGTTGTGAACAGCACTGTAAAGCATGTCCGGAGTTATGGTGAAGCAGTGGCGTCGGATGTTGTCTTTCAGCATCGCTAGAGATGTCGGTCGATCACGATACACTTGCGACTTCAGGTAACCCCAAAGCCAATAATCGCACGGACTGAGGTCTGGGGACCTGGGAGGCCAAGCATGACGAAAGTGGTGGCTGAGCACACGATCATCACCAAACGACGCGCGCAAGAGATCTTTCACGCGTCTAGCAATACTTTGTTGCTTTTTTTTTTGTTCTTATAAAACCCCATGTCATTCCAAGCATGTGTGTCAATTTTTACCTCTCTATTTACATTATTCCGTGGTTTATTAAGTTTTCAAATTTATACTGACTTTTTGATCACCCGGTACTTATAGAAAAATAGGAGACCTTACTTTTGGGATTACCCTCATATAATCACTTGTACTGAAATGAGTTCTGGGGAGTGTCTTGAGCCCTATGAACCTTCTCCCCCCCCCCCCCCCCCCTCCTCCTCATTCAGACCCCCACCCCCCTCTGTTGGATTCGCGCCTGCCCGATAACGATCGTGAAAGTAAGATTGCTCGAACTGCAGTCCAGCGCAACGGACACACTGTGCGGGTGAATGGAACGAGAACAAGGACTAGGACGGTAGCATTAGCAACGGCCAGCGAGGCGCGGACGCGGATTGAGCGGCAGAAGATAGCGGCGAAGCTGCAGGCGGCGTCCGGCACTGCGGGCAGTGGGGTCGACTCGCCGCGGGGGCGGCGGGGTGCGCTGGGGGGTGCAGCGCGACGAGCCGGGCCGCCATTGATCGCCGCAGAGGCGGCGGCGGCGGCGGCGGCTCCATTCATGCGGCGAGACGGGGGGCGCGTCCGCCCACGGCCGCGTCTAGGTCAGCGCCGCGCCTGCCCCACTTCCCTTCCCCACCCTACCACACTTCCCGCAACGTCTGCTTCCTTTCAACAGTTCTGCCCACTATGGGCTCTCTTGTAACGGCTGAGACTGTGCGTTAGTGTGTATCTGAAATGAATGTAGAAAATGAGAGGTCTGGTAGAGTGGGTCATAACAAGTATATTTCACGTAGCAACCCATGTCCGCATCCCGTTGGCGATATACATCTCAGCAAATTAGCTTACCACACCTATTTCCATTCTCTGCTTTCGTATGGCATCATATTCTGGGGTAACTCATCATTGAGTAAAAGAGTGTTCATTGCACAAAAGTAATCATATTATGGACAACGTCATTACTGATCTGCAAATCCTTGCACAAGCTATTTCTGAAACTGTCTCTTGCTGTCTTTGTGGTGGTGAAGTTAAACTTTACGAGGATATTGGAGCTGGAATCTGTGTTGTGTCTAAATTAATTATTAAAATTAGCAGTGTCTGGTGTTGTAATGACTTTTAATGGTGGTAACTATCAAAAACTTAAGGTTCTGGAGAAGTTAGGTGTAAGATATGGACAGAACACAGCCAAAGCACTGTGGGAATTGAATGAGCTTCGTGTTCGTGATGCAGAGTTAGCTGCTCAGCAAATGACAAAAAAAAGCGAGACAGAAAAGGAGGAGGCAAGCACTGGGCTGTAGTGACACTGAAGAAGACACAGACTGTGGGCAAAGGCAATTCTAGTGCATAAAAGACGCAAAAATGTAAGTCTGTATAATAATTTGTAATAAAAAAGTTTTAAACCTCAATATCTCTGAACTACATTTTTTTGCAATAAATGACCCGTTTTCTAAAAAAGTACTGATGGTAGAGACATGAAATTTTCACATTGTGCCTATTGTGAGTTTCAGCACGTATGGAACTATAATAATTAAAATATCCTGAGTTGTTTGGTTTTTATGTTCATTTATTTACAAAATTTTGTCTAAAAATTGAGTGTTTAAGAAAAAGATAACATGTCCCACAATAGAATTTTAGTAATAATTATAGTTCAGTGTATCTAGAAAGGCGCATTCAATAATTATGGAAAATTTTAAGTTGGTTTCCAAGCTAATGGGTCACAAAATTCGATAATTTCACATTCGTGGTATCGAACATACAGTGTGTCCTTAAAACGTAAGTGTCCACCAGCCAAGTCTAAAGTGGAAAAATATGTGGCTTTCCCTAGTTGATGTGTTATCTCATGTTGGGTATGTGAAAAGCTTCCCCTACTGAAACTGTGTTCTGTTTCCTATAGTTTGTTATGAATCTGTATTTTTTTTTTGTTCCACTGGCGTGTCGTTTCTTTGGTACTAGCAAACGTCTGCATTCCATGAACTTTGACTTAACAGTCTTTTCAATTTGTTCCTGTAATACTATCTTTTGCATTTACAGTGTTCTACATTTACTCACAATATTCCCTTTGAGTTCTGGCAATATTAGGAGTGCATGCCTCACCGTTTCTGTATGTGACAGCTTGTCCCTTTCTAGGTAAAATTCATTACAGTATGAACTATAGAGCTTTTCAGTTCGTATCGCACCTTTGTTCAAATACTCGGTTGTGATCGCTTCTCTAACGCGTGAAATGTGATTTCCGTATGTTATCTATGTTGTTCACGCTTCCTGCATGATTCGTATAGGTGTCACTTTCTCTGCTGATTTGCCTAACACTTTTACTGTACTCAGATCGCACCCTGCCTCACTTGTGTTCAATTCTCTTTCGTTACTTGGATTCAACCTGTGAGTTAACGAGCATTGCGCTCTCATTTAAATATATGGCCGAAAGAGTCAGCCTACAGGAATTGTGAAACAAACCCTTTCGTCCAGGACCGTGTGTCAAAAAGGGTGCAGATTCACCTCGAGATGGGAAAACTCACAGGCGTGAATTGTCTATTGAGGCCTAAGCACTGTAGTGTGCGAGTTAGGCAGACGAGAACCGAAACCCAGTAGTAGCCTTTTGTGGCTAAGGAGATGTAACAGTGTTAAATATGGCGGACCTAAGGTCGGCCATAAAGGGAAACATTTATGAAAACTATTTAATTCTGTAGTAATGCAGGGAATCAAGCCACAGTAATTTTTATCTGCCATAATCCATAAAATTTCATGGTGATCCCAATAAAACTTGAATACTTATCATATCTATAATAGTTTAGGATTTAATGTTAAAGTGAAATTAACAGGTTTCGTAACAAAGACCTGAATGCTAAAATCTGAACGCTTTGGTCGATCTTAACGATCGACATTTCATATAGAAGCACATCATCAAACTGAAAAAACGTTGTAAATATCAACTCTGTAACTTTATTTGTTTAAACGATATAGTTACTTAAATTATCAGTATTTTCTGTTAAGTATCAGATCATCATTTCCTCCATACAAAACACATTTAACGATGACAGAATGACACCTAATTGAATAATTAGGTAATAGAATATTTTTTGTGACGTTTAGTGCATAATAATTACTTTGGTTCTTTACTTATTTATCAGAAAGCACATTGGTGCAAGGCTACTGGCCGTGACATTCAAAGTTAAGAAGGAAATTTGATTGGTTTTAGGGTAAAAGAATTTAACAATGGTTATAATTGTTACTTTATTTAGAGCGTGAAAGTGTTCAAGCTTTGATTATTTAAATATGTTAAAATGCAAGATTATGTAGAATCAGCTGTAGCCAATCAGATGGACGGCTTCAGGAAAGGGAACTGCCCTAGTCAGTTGAGTGAGGATATTCGTCGTGTGGGAAACACGGCCGGGGACGGACAGAGCGGACAGCTCGGCTGGAGACACCAAAGTGGACAGTGCTGGAGGAGACGCGAATGCGAACGGTCGGTCTTTAGGTAGCTAGGAAGTGAAACGACTTAGAAAATTTCGTATTGTGTGGTGTTGCGGGACTTAGTCTCTGAGCGGGGAGCAGCCTCGCGCCTGGTGTGAACTCCTTAACTTTTCGTGTAGTTAAGGAGGCAGAGTATTGGACTTGTGTTTCGCGATGAGATTGTGAATGATCTAACTGTGTCAAATGGATATGCGCTCAAGTGTAACAGTAACTCTAAATACGACCACTTTCGCTATTAGTTTGCTTTCTGAATAAACATTATTCTAACCAAATAGCAACTGTGTGGCCGACATCATTTATGAGCCTTTAAGTTAGTTCCCGATATTATTATTACTGTTATTATATGTTATTTTCACTTTGTATTTCACGAACTTGCCATCAGCCAGACAATATAACCAAAGGATCACAAGTGTCTAATGTAGGGCGTGTAATGCGATACGTGCGGTTCAACCCCTAGACGAGTTTGAGCCAAGACATATCGACGAAGAGGAACCGCATGTGAGCTCGAACTTCTATGAGATGTTGGTTCGCAAACCCTGCCTCTACTTATATCTGTAAGATATTTTCTTCCCTAGGACCTATTCTCGTGCCCCTTTCTGTCGCCACGCTACTTTGTCTAGAAGATAACTCCGCACTTTTCGTCTCAAATTTTCCTTTAAGTTGCATGCCTTCCTTTTTCCTTCACCATCCTGTGATGTATACTGTTTCCATTTCGGTTTAGAAACAGCCAAAGCTGCAAGATACACTATTTTTATTTAATTGATGACTAGTTTCAAGTTACCTGAACCCATTTTCGAATCGTCTAGACAGACAAACCAATGTTTTTCGAAAAAGCATCAAACTATGTCAAGATTATATATACACAGTAAGTCACCTAAAACTTGCAGTGAAAATACTACGAAAATGGAAAGTGCTTTTTATGTGAGTTTTTCACAGGATGGACTGGTAATCAGGGGCTTGTATTTTAACCAATAAACAGATTGAAATAATACTTAGAAAGTGATTTTTTGTGCAAACATACACTTTTTAAATGGAACAATGCCTACTGACATTAACAAACTAAAAGTAGGGTAAATGAGAATGTCAGTGGTGTTTGCTGCTTTAGTCTAGTGCGACTCGTTTACGAGATATCGTATTGTGCGAAGTTCGCACACCGACATTTGTTTTTGCTATTCAAGCTGCGTAGTTGCTATGAATGATGTCATGTTTGCTTATAGTGTGCTTGTGTGTTCCCTGAGTGCAACGCGACTTTCTAGTCAGTTAGTGTGTGATCATTCAAGCAGCAGATCGAGAATGGTCGATGGAATTTACCGATGCAGAAAAAGCCGACATGCTTATGGTGTGTGGAGAGTATAGGAAGAATGAACTGTGTACATTGTATACGGTAAGATATCTCAATAGACGGCAACCATCTTGGCAGTTATTTATCAACCTCTTCAACCAGTTACGTGAAAGTGCTAGCGTAACACCCAGCCAACAGAAGGAAGCAAGTGATGACAGAAGAGGGGACAATTAATATTCCTGCTGCTGTTGCAGCTAATCTGCACGTTAGCTCCCGCGCAATCGCACAAGGAAGTGACATGAGTGAGGCAAATGTCTTACGCATTTTCCATCGACATAGGTGCCATCCCTATCACATCTTTCTTCATCAAGAGCTGCATGGAAACGATTATGTGAGTCGTGTTAACATCCATTAGTGGGCTTTAAGACAGGATACTCCATATATGTCATGTATCTTGATTAGTGGTGAAGCCATACTTACCAATCATGGCCACGTGAACCTCCTAAACATGCATTATTGGTCTATTGCCAGTCCCTGCCAGGTATAACGTTAGCACCCATGGATTGTAAACGTGTGGTGTGGGATAGTGAACTGTCAGTTAATAGGCCCATTTTTCGTAGACGGAACATTGGACGTGCACAAGTATCACAACTTCCTAGCAGACTGTCTTCTGCAGATGCTAGAAGACGTTCCTTTGAAGACTAGTAGGAACTTGTGGTAACAACATGATGGCTTTCCAGTCCATAGGGCTCAAAGTACTATAGTATGTCTTCACGAATTGTTTCCAAATTGTCGGGCTGGACACAGAGGATCTTTTGGCCGACCCGTTCATCAAATTTGACACCTGTTTATTTTTTTCTGTGGGAAAGCTGAAAGAAGTTGTCTACAAGCACATACCAACTACACCCGATTATATACAATGACGTATTGCTGCAACCTGCTCAGACATCTCGAGTGAAATGTTAGCACGTGTGCAGCGGTTGTCTCGTTACTGGGCAGAATCCACATAAGTAGTGAATGCATTGGTGTTGTTCTTTAGTTGTGCTACTACACGTATTGTACATGAGTCAGTGTGGGAACTTTTCAAAATACGGTCTCTCATAAACGACTCGCACTAGAATTCTGCAACAATCACCACTCAGATTCTAATTTACCCTAGTTTTAGATTTTTAATGTCAACAGGTCTTGTTCCATTTAAAAAAGTGTATGTTTGCACAAAAAAAACACTTTCCCTGTGTTCTTGCAACTGTTGATTGGCTAACAATACGAGCCATGACTACCAATCCATTCTGTGAAAACCGCACATCAATAGCACTTACCATTTCCGCAATATTTTCGGTGCAAGTTTTAGGTGACTCGCCCTGTATTCGTATAAGAACGTCAAATTTAACCATGAAGCGTGACAGAACAAACATATAAATACACTGTTTCATTATATCTCTGTTTCTTGTGGTAGTTTCCGTTCTGTTTGTAGATTCCTTTTTCCATCTACTGTTCCCATCCATTTCTACTTCCTTTGCAGTATGACTCATAGTCTGCCTGCAAAATATGCCTCCTTTATGTCTATTAAATGTGGTTGTCACCTGATCCACGGACTTCTTACCAACAGGCGATATATTTCGGTCTCTGGTACTGCCAGCTGTAGAATACGTCGACCCTGTATTCTAGTTACCTTCTCGCCATAGTTAATCACAACTTTTTATTTACTCAGATAGTTGCTTCCTCCTACACTAACACACAGGATATCCGATCTTCTTCTGATGATACGCAGCTCGTGCATCACTGGCACTTTCGCTGTTGTTAGTAACTGCAGATCTGTGGTCCCCGATGTCTGTACTGTATCTTGCGTCACGCCCTTCAGTCTCCTCGTGTCTTCCCTGGTAATTACTGCTTCCTTTGTGAGTCTCTCTTCTTTTATAAAGCTTATATGCGCCCCGTTATCTGTTAATAACCGTAACTGCTTTCATAATTCGTGGCAATGGGCCGTCGTAATTTCGTTCCTTGCTTCGCAGTTAATGACATGCCGCCGCTTCGTGTTCCTCACTCTTAGTATCCCTTTTTACTCGTGAATACGGTTCCTAATTTCTTCTTACATTGGAGTCCAATATGCCCATGCTGGAATAGCTGTGGGTAAACAACTACTGTTAATTAGTACAACTAAAAACCAGCCAAAATTGCAAATTTCACTTTTTTACTAGCTCTGTGACTAGTTTCGGGATGGGATCCATTTTCAAATCATCGTAACAATGTCAAAAATGGTGTAACTGCAAATTGTATTTCAATCTGTATGTGCTGTAACTGTTCGTTTGCATAGTTTTGATATGGTTGTTGCATTTTCGGAAATACCATTTTTGACCTTGTTATGTTGACAGTCATCGAGTGAATAAGAAAGTGAAATTTGAAACTTTGGCTGATTTTTCGTTGTACTGATATAGATATATTTCAATCTAGTGTTTGATGTCCGCGCCTTTCGCATTTTTGGCGAATGGTCATTTTCTTACATTCGGTTTCCGTGCGACCTGATTTATTGCAGTGATAACAAAAATTTTGGTACCCATCATACCTTGGTGCTCATCTTCGGCTTCTTACAGTCTCTAGCCATGTGACCCCTTTACTCACGATTATAGCATCTTCCTTCCAGGTTACTTCAAATTCCTTACGAGCCGCTCTCGAGAACTGACCCTTCTTTTTCATGGATAATAGCGAACTTTCCTCCTGTAATGCTACTTCCACTGCATCATACAGGCTAATTGCTTCACCCTGACTTTGTACAATCGCTTGAATCCTATCGCTTGCTAGGCTCTTTATGAAGAAAGCCCGTCCTAGTGCAACTATCTGTTGTAGGGCACCTTGCAGTTGTGTCGCCTTTGTTATTCTGGTCACCGCCTCTCTGAATGCTTTTGATAACTAACCCACGATGCAAGGGCTTTCTTGGATGATGCCTGGGCAAAATACCTCACATGCTTAAAAATATATTGTGTCCCTGTCCGAATAACTCTTTTCCAAGGTTGGTTTCACTTGCTCCCAGCGGTTAGCCTGATCCCCTGGCATCTCCCTGCTTTTAGACTTGATGTACTTCTTCAAATGCCAGTGAACTCTTTAAGTTCGGGATTAGCCCTAATGAATGACTTATTTGCTGACACAAGAGCATCTTTCACTCTACTGTCTCTGATATCTGAACTACTGTCGGAAATCATCTTACCTTAGTACAGTGTTACACACATAGCCTTAAAACTATTGATATTGTAACTTTCTCGAATTTCTGGAATTCTTTATTGAAAATGCTCTGGTCCCTTGCAGTACCTTCAACAGGTATATCTTCTTCTGCTGGGTTCTCCTTGAACCTGTCTGGACTGTACAAGTTTACCACTCTCCTGCTGGACTCTTGGGATGGCTTCTGCTTCGTTTGAACTGTTCAACAGGCCTGGCCACCCGTCTTCTTGCTGTCCACAGTTCGAGGAACTGATTCCGATAGTCTTTCTACTTCTCCTCTGGTATCCTATCACCTGATTCCCTACTTTGGTATACCTCTCTATATAACATACATCGCACATCTTGCACAAAAACATTATGTCACGTCAAATCAGCCTTGTATGAAGATGCGGCTTGCGTGAGGCAGTCAGGACGTTGACGACGCTATGGGCTGAGATCTGTTAATTTACCCTTAAGAGGGTGAGATGGAGAAAGCTAGCTAGGATATTTAACAGATGTAATATTGGAACGGAGAGGAGAAGTTTGTAGAAAATGGGCAAGGGTGCAAAAACTTCCAAATACAAATTAAGAACATTTAATTTTTCAATAATTCAGCCTTACTCGCAGAGGTGTCTTACAGTGGCTTGATATCTATCAGTGATTATACTCTGACACTCTGCGACCCCCACTTCCTGAGTACTACCTTTTACTATCAGAGGCGCTTTACTAGCGACTCGTTTCGAAGATACCATAAAATACTCGAATAATGGTTAGGGACGAGTGCGAGACAGCGCTCGCTCCTTCCTATACACAGAAAACTACCAGTTATTTCTCGCTGCGGGTCGCACAACTAGACACTACGAAACAAGTGTAAGGCGGCTCTTTTCCTCCGTATATTCTGACACACAGAAATGCTATTACTCTTTGCCACTTCTAGAGATAAACTCTACGGAGTTAGTTTACTGCTAGTAAATAACAAACAGATAGAAAACTTAGCGTAAGAATTGTGTATGGATTCTTATGGGAAAATCAGTGCCTCTACATCTGCATCTACAAAGATACTCGGCAAGCCACAATACGGTGCGTGGCGGAGGGTACCCTGTACCGATACTAGTCAATTCCTCTCTCGATTGTGTACAGTCTTCTCGCAGTTAACTGCAGCATCATCGAACTCTCAATTTAACGTGACTGTTTCCGACGACTCGGTCACTCCTCGGTGATGGCTGCATCTCCCACTGTGTGACGCACACACTAACTCTCTCACTGCTTAAGGCATCTGCTACTGCCGAGACTACCTCTGACTGTCGTTTCTGTACTGCTTTTTCAGGGTCTTTGAGGAGTTTCCCATGGCAGTATTGCTTTCCTACGCTTCCATTGAAGATCCTTTTAAAGAAATAAATCTTTCCAGAAGCTTCTCGGACTATCTCGAATAGTCTAAAGACTCCCCTCCTGCGCCGCAACTTCCTCGTTTTGGCAGCTGTCCGTGGCTGTTTCCATTGCTTACAGCACATTGTCTTCCCGTCCCTGTCCGTGATTGCGACGGTGTACCACTTTCGCCTGGGGTCTGCTAACCGTTGCTCTATTCCTGCTGGCCAAACTATTTAGGGGGGAACGACAGGGTGAAGGACGAAAATATTGCTCAAATTCAGGATTTTTTTCTCCGTACCGGAATGTAGAAGACAAATGAGGTTTGCTGCAAAGAATAAAGCATACATTGAAGTTCTGATTAGCATTTTTTATTGAAGAATATTAATATCTTCACTGTGTAATTGGGATTTTCCCGAGGCAGCTCTGAAAGGAGGTAGATCGACGGTTGTCGCTGTCACTCCGGTTCTGATTATCTGAAACATGAAATTAACGTATCAGACTGATCTTCACAGATGTAATTTTAGTTCGTTTTAGGGGTTTTCAAAAAATGGCGGAATTATAGATATTTGAAAAAAATGGCCATTTTTGGACCTCTCCATTTTGGCCGAAAAAAATACTAAATATCAACATAAAAAAAATCGGCTATGATGAACTGAAGAGAATTCATTTTGCTTCAAGGGAGACTAAAAATCATTAAAAGCGGATGAGTACTATAGCGTAGGCGACGACAACGGTGCCGAAAAACATGGTTTTGAGAAAAATGCGTTTAACATTTGACAAGTATTTAACGTATAAGAAAAAGAGATAATGCTTGAAATGTATGGGATATCATCGGTGCTTGGTCCATAATAGCTATCGCGCCGGCTAGTGGATGGCCGCTTTCAGCTACTTTGATCTGTTTAATCCTCATTTTCGTCCTCGAAGCCCTTTTCGTCGCTGAGAGCATCGCCATTGGCGTCTCTGTCTTTACAAAATCGGCCCATTTCATCACCGATTTTGATTTGAATGGCATTTGTCACGTGCATTAATGCAGTCTGGCCTAAATTGAATAGACAAACCCGGCGGAGGTTCGAGTCCTCCCTCGGGCGTGGGTGTGTGTGTTTCTCCTTAGGATAATTTAGGTTAAGTAGAGTGTAAGCTTAGGGACTGATGACCTTAGCAGTTAAGTCCCGTAAGATTTCACACTCATTTGAACATTTTTGAATAGACATAGGCCTACTACCAAATTTGAAGCAATGTTGACAATTTCGCTTTGGCTGGATGTTGTTTTTGGAGCGTATCTCCAAATGAGGCTATCGAAACTTTCGTTGACATTTTGAGTAAAATCGCCCAAACAACACTCCAGCAAATCAGGTTTACTCAAATCGGTATGAATGGGAGTGATAGCATCGCTAACGACTTGTGATAATGGCGTTTTGCGTTTTTATAACTTTCCAGTCCACCGTTTGCTTTAGCTCCAGACGTACACAGAGTCGTTACTTTTTCGAGTTCTCGCTTAATATTTTGGGAATAGATCTTCAATGAATAGACATTCGAATTCCGAAATAAAAAAACACTGTTTTTCGACCGTTACCCTGTCATTCCCCATTACTAAAGTTTCCTTCTTTTCATTGTGCACATCACACTTCTTATATCAGTAACATTTTACTTCTGATATTAAAAAACCTTGACGGACATGACAGAATGGCACATCATACTTTACTAAATAATGTGGAGGCATCTACTCTCCAAAATACTAGTTTTCCTTTATATCTCACAATATGTGATCTTTACTTTGTTCACGAGCAATTACCCACAGTGAGCAGTCATGCAATTATCATATGCAACATTTTTCAAGTACAGTAAGCTAAAGTAATGTTTCCATTGGTGTGGCAAACTGTTTAGTGCGCATGACAACACATCCGCCTCTACATGCCTGCTCCCTGGAAGATATGGTTGCGACCTGCGTGCTGGGCTCGCGTTGTGATCACAAGATTGAGCGCAGAGGGAGGGTGAGTAGTCAGATGTTTGCCCGGATCCGTCAGTCATACAGCCGTATCTGTAAAAACTTTTGTTTATCGTGCAGAGTGAACAAAGGTATAAATGTCCTCAGAGCTGCAGTCGGAGCGACCGGGTGCGACTGCACGTGCCACGAAAGAGTGCTGACGCCTCGTCACCTATTCGTGACGTGGCTGTCTCAGATCAGTGTCATGGCAGCGTTCTGTGCTGGTGACGGCAAGGGGACGAGGAAGGCACTAAAACGCATTAAGCCCTTTGACCAATTAAATTGGGCAGGAGTCCTGATTCCACACAAAAGTCAACAACGTACCTGCTATAGGTTAGTCATCGGCTAAAATTGACGATATTTTCCTCGGTAGACGAAAGGCATCATTCCTATTGGCATATAAAACACACAGCGTTACAGCATGGTGCACCGTGAGTGGGACACTGAATAACACGGGATTTCGGTGGCTATTCCTGCCGCAAGAGATAAACATGCGTCATTGGACAGTGTCCATGTTGTCACTGCTCGAAGATCTTGCGTCGAGGTCGAATAGTTAGTTTGCCGACCGCAGTTTTGTTGTTGGTGGTAACTTCCAGCCACTGTCTTTTCCACTCAGCCAATCCTCTCGTTGTCTCGTACGACACGATAATCTGTAGCGGGACTTTAAGGTGAACCGAAGTATTTTTCCGGCAGGCTGCTTTCGCTGCTGTGTCAGCTTTCTCATTCCCCTCGATTTCCATGTGTCCAGGGACCCAGCGGAAGTCCACCTCTTTTTTTTCTGCCTGTTAAGGAGGTGGTTCGTGACCTCGAGCATTTGAACTATCCTGTATGCGTGGAACATTTACTGAATAGCCTGCAGATCACTAAGAGAGTAACCGAGCGAGGTGGCGCAGTGGTTAGCACACTGGACTCGCATTCGGGAGGACGACGGTTCAATCACGCGTCCGGCCATCCTGATTTAGGTTTTCCGTGATTTCCCTAAATCACTCCAGGCAAATGGCGGGATGGTTCCTTTGAGAGGGCACGGCTGACTTCCTTCCCAGTCCTTCCCTAATCCGATGAGACCGATGACCTCGCTGTCTGCTCTCTTCCCCCAAAACAATCCAAAAACTAAGAGAGTCAGTGCAGACATAAAACTTCCCTCCACCAACAAGTCTCATATGTACCAGTGCCATCTTGTCCGCCCATAGCTCTGCATAGTACTCCGAAAAGTGAGGTGATATTGGGATTTTAATGATAAAATCTGGGAAGATAACAAACACCCGACAGTATCCCCTTACTTTGAATCATTGAGAGAAACCACAATGCGCTCACGATACCCCGATAAAATACAGCTAAAAATCCTTCTTAAAACTACAGAGAGAGTGGTGGCCTTGTTGTACTTCATCATGTCCAAGTTAAGAGTGGTCCTGTCAATCATTCCCGGAAGTTATTTGTTTCAATCCCGTTAAAAATTAATATGCCAAAGCCGTGCACGGCTCGTGTTCATTCCATTAATTGTTTGTCATCTTCTATTACGGTACTGCCGCCTCGTTTTCTTATTCCATTTACTGGCGTCACTAACTTCCTGCCTTACTTGCCCGAGAGTGGCAGCAGCAGTACGTATCCATAAGTGCACTGTCGTACCATCTCTGGAGCGACCGACAGTATTTCCGGGTCGTCGTGTGTCGGGTAGTCAGTGAGTGGGAGACGCACCAGCAGTACAAACGCGACGGAGCGGCCTTCACGGACGTACTAGCAGTCCAGTCGGTCAGTTGGTGTGGAGCAGCAAGCAAGTCCCCGTCGCGCGGAGTCGGGCTGGAACCGCTGGCGGCGTGCACGTGCAGTTGGAATGTGAGGTGCTGCTTGCGGGTGCTACGAAGTTCGTCGCCCACCGACCTTGGACATGAAAGTTGAGACCTCACTTAACTTACTATCGAGCCTCAACTGTTTACATTTCTTCGTTTGATCCTGGTTGTCGCTTTTGGGACATTCCCGCGAGCAACAACGTGTGTGTCTTTAAGTCGGCTAAGATTCCAGCCGTCTTCCTGTGTAGTTTAACTTATTTATTCCCTGTTTTTGAAGTTCACCAGCGGTATCTTGTGCCTTGTGGCTGTTGACGTTCCGGTTATCTCCCCTGGTCGTTGACGTAATTTTAAGCAGTGTATTTGCCTCGTTGTGTTGTTGCTGTCCAGTGTGGTGTGTAGTTCAACACCTGAGGTGTTACGTTCCACGGACCTCTGTGTTATAGGCCCAGCACCCTTCTAGCAGTGAAATGCCTGGGCTAGCAGGACAGAGCGGAATAGGTTGTGGAAAGGGACCAAAATGAGTTCCTGTCAGCTGCACTCAACATACAAACTTTATTTATCAACTCACAATAGTACAACAATGATGCAACACACTCGAAACTTTAATCGACCTCGTTTGATTAACTTTAGATCGGCTGAAGGCCACATTCAAAATCCAAGACACAAGGCTTAAGCGAAATTGAAATACAAGGTTCTTCTGGAGGTTTCACCCAAGAATATTTTCGAACTCTTCAATCTAATCGGCTGAAGGCCTTAGAAATTTAACTGTAATGGAACTAGGCTGGGAGGTCGCATATTAAGCAATAAGATGAGTTTCAATCAAAAGGCAGAAAGCCTTATCTAAAAACATTTCATGCAAATTGGTCTGAAGGGCCCATTCAAAAGCATAACAAACTTATGTCTTACGGGCAAGACAAGAAGATTAATTTAAGAGATATTAAAACTCAACTGAAGGCCGCTCACCAACAAATAATTTAACGGCTTAAGCCCAAGAAGAAGAGTTTCAATTTTAAAGGGCAGAAGGCCATATCTTAAAACATGTAATACAAAATAAAGACATTAATTTAAGAGATATTAATACTCCGCTGAAGGCCACATATCAACAAAATATGTTAACGGCTTAAGGCCTAGAAAGAGTTTCAATCTAAAAGGCAGAAGGCCTTAGCTTAAAACTTCTCCAGTAAAATTCGGCTGAAGACCCCATATAAAAACACGCTGTGAATGTGCATAGACTGGGCTGCTGGTCCTTCCGCGACTGCTGATCCATGCCCGACTGCACTGCTGGTGCGTCTCCAGCTCACCGACTACCCGACACACGACGACCGGAAATACTATCGTTCGCTCCACAGATGGTGCGACAGTGCGCTCATCGATACGCGCTACTGCTGCCACTCACGGGCAAGTAAGGCAGGAAGTTAGTGACGCCAGTAAATGGAATAAGAAAACTAGGCGGCACTACCGGAATAGAAGATGACAAACAATTAATGGGATGAACACGAGCCGTGCTCGGCTCAGTGCCTGCTAAATTAAGTTGCTCGAGATAGTCCTTTGCACAGAGAGAAAAAGGCGTAGTTACCCAGTGAACAGTTAACCTTCGTTGTATGGATTTTTCAGCCCCAGTATGGGCAACAGGATGTTTGGAAATGAACTCTACTTTCTACAGATGTTGTACCATGAGAAGTTCTCGCCAGAGGCATCTCACCAGCCGGCCGAGGTGGCCGAGCGGTTCTAGGCGCTACAGCTGGAACCGCGCGACCGCTACGATCGCAGGTTCGAATCCTGCCTCGGGCATGGATGTGTGTGATGTCCTTACGTTAGTTACGTTTAAGTAGTTCTAAGTTCTAGTGGACTGATGATCTTAGAAGTAAAGTCCCATAGTGCTCAGAGCCATTTGAACCATTTTTGCATCTCACCAGCCTCCGCTCAGAGTCTAGGAAAGGGACTGGTTCGGTAGGCTCCTGTAGCCAGTCTAATACCTACGTGGTGAACGGCATCCAACATCTTTTAAAAGGTAGGTGTAGCTGAGCAACAAACTATGCTGCCATAATCAAGCGTGTGTGGATGAAGGTTCTATTGAATGTGAGCAAACTGGACCGATCTGCTCCGCCATCTTTAAAGCTAATACATTTTCAGATGTTTAGTGCCTTGAGACATCTACAGCTCAGTTCAACGAAGTATGGCAGCCACGTTAACCTGTGGTCCAAGAACCGTACTGAAGTCTTACAATCTAAGAAAGTCCCCGTCAGCTGGAGTTTAGGATAAATGCGGGTTTGATGAGAATGATTAAAATACAAACAAATGGTTTTTCTGCAGAAAATTGAAAATTAGATACCCAGTCCTCCAGTCTCCTAAGTGTCAGCTGTAATAGACATGTAATATTCGTGAGCCTGGAGGAAGGGCAAAACACTCGAAAGTCATCGGCAGCTAAGTAATATTTCAATGGGTTTCTTATTGTGGAAAAGATACTATTGATTGCGACGGTAAAATCGTTGAATCTCGGAGTATTACCCCGAGGAACACCATTCTGTTGAGAGAACTGGTCGTCCTGTGTAGCACCGACGCTGTACTGGCAATGTCACCCAGCGAATAAGGACTGCAGCAAGATGGGGAGATACTCACGAAATCTCCCCTTATGCAGTCTTTTTACAGACGCTCGAATTGCTTCAAACCTTTGCTTATCGTCGTTTCCATGTTCCCTTTTGAACCGAGAGTGTCCCAGCCTCTGTTTCCTTAGCATTTTCTGAATCTCGTTATTAAAACATGTTGGTCTTTTCCATCCTTAATCCACTTACTAGGCACATAATTCTCCAGACCACGATTTACAGTTCGCTTAAACTTTGCACCTAATTCCCATCTTACTGGAATTAAGTGATATCAATTCACTGTCTAAGTGAGATGCTAACAACTGCTTATCTGCTCTTTCTAGCAGAAACACTCTCCTAGCCTTCTTAATTGATTTGTATCATATTCTTGCTCCAGTTCGAAGAAGATACCAACAAATTGTTGTCGAAGATCCATTTTTTTTAGTTACATAACATGTTCCGATCACTCTGGATCATATTCAGACCTAAGTAGTTGTGTCAGCGACCCGTCTTGTCTATTCAGAACCCCATATCAGTAAATGCTGTACCATCAAGAGGTTCCTGCAGCGCGATGAACACAGAGCATACTGTAAGGCGAGGTAGCGCACGTACTGTTAGTGAGGCCGCTTGTCAGTGGTGTGGGTAATGGGCGTGTATTGGTATGCTTCGTTGATGAACAGTGCCATCAACCTTTGCTCGAGCACCACTTAGGTCCTGTGGAGATTATACATGCAACAAAGGTGTATCCGTCCGCTGAAGTGCGTCTCTTGAAGGCATATGCATATAGGCTTTTCTTGTATGAACAGTTTTAATTTCTCTATCTGTGTCTTATAACCGTTCATACTCCATTGAAGGATGGGAGCCTTTTTAACAGTTGGGTTTAACCATCGCTGAGGATTGTAGCCTAGGAGGCAGTTCAAAATGTTCCGTAGATGGGCGTGGTGGTTCATCCAAACATACGTCTAGGTCCATTGGACAGTGTTCACCATCAGATGTTACTGAACACTATAGTTTGAGGGTTTGACGTCGTGCTTTTTAGATCTGGTCTTCCTGTGCAGTGGTTTTCCTCTATGCGGGGAAGGTGGTAAAGAGTAGATGTAGAATTCTTGTGACCATACTTAACCTGCTTTTCCTTTGAAGTCAACGCTGGTTTTTCTGCCAAGCTAATACCTGCAGCAGTGCTTTGACAGGTGCAACTACAAGCACAGGTGGATGTGCTATCATCTGCACTGGCAGTCTGCATCGAGGCATCAGACTTGGCACCTGGTTGCTTGACGATGGAGAGAACGATGGAGCTAACGTTGAGGTTGAAAATCTGTCTTGCTTCTATGTAGGGTAACTACATCACGACCGAAGCTCTTGAATCTACTGTTCTTGTACATAGATAGTACAATCCTTTGTACAAACTTGGTCTGCATCTGAGCAATTAACACTCATCAAGGTGGTAGTGGGCAAACCTGAATCATGAACGTCTACGTGTAGATTGGTTTGCCTTTGCACATGGGACAGTATGCCCATATCTCTGGCACTGACAGCACTCTGGCACTGGTTTCTTACATCTCTAAGATGTAAGAAACCACCCTTGACATATTGACTTAACATAGGTGAATTAAGAGTAGAGTATTAAGGCAGGCTTTCTTTTCTATTTCGCCACCTACCCCTTTCAATACGTTTATCACAACAATTGTTCCTTTGCTTTGTCATGGCGCTAAAAGTTCATTACAGAGAAGATAAATGAGGCATCTACTTGATATGATAACTCTTCTGTAATCGAGGATTTTGTGCATTTCTTGTGATTATCTTATTAACAGGGTGCCATTCCGCAACCTTAATGCACCTAGGAGCTCCAGCAATTCCGTCCAAATCCTTATGTAAACTGAATGGGGATATTCTCTCGAATGTGATCTCTTCTCTCTTAATAACAATGGATACATCATTAAGCGCTGACATTGTTCTGTGACTGTTATTCACCACTGAAACAGATGTGACAGATGGTCTGTCCACGTGAAGTCTCTCTGTGGAGTGGGTATGTAAACTCTCTAGTGACGCACCACTTACTGGGATTTTGAGTTTCGTTATTATGAGCCATTTTGGTCTTGAGAGATGCTAGAGAATCGTTCTCCACCTAGACAGAGCCCCAAGTGCCTAAGTAAGTCTTTTACAGCTGTGGTGCGGTAGGCTCCCCAGGGGTCGCCCTCTAACGACTGTCTTGCCTCAACAACCAGGCATTTTATGGGCACATCTGAAGACTGAGTTACATACATTTGTATACGACCCCGGCAGTTAAGCCAAGATCCCCGTTCCCTATGACACGTTCCATCGGCGTGCCCCACGGCCTTCACTGAAGCATGGCCAGAGCTCACGGTTACAGAGACTACTAGTCTGCAGCTACAACGGGTGGTCGTCAAGCCTGTACCGAATCACAAAGATTGAGCTCCCTGAGGTGGCGACATAGAAGCTGTCATGATTTTATCTTGACGTCATTTTGTTGTGTCGGTAGCTGGGCCGACACCGTGATGTTGATGGCTGAAAAGGAATGCTAGACTAACGCTGTAGCCGATAGTGCACGCAAGGCTAAAGCAGACGGGCGTGAAGTCTGGAACATGAGAACTTATAAATGAATAAGAAGAAAAGTATGTAGATGCTTAGTACTTATCTTTTATTGAGGCCTTGGAATACATCTCTCTTGAATACTTGTAAGCTATAGGCACTGATACAAATGGCGCCTTGCTAGTTCGTTGCCATTAACTTAGCTGATGGCTATTCTGTCTCTCGGCTAATGAGAGAAAGGCTTCGTACAACTGGGCGGTAGCTAGGTTCTCGTACAACTGGGCGATAGCTAGGTTCGCGTACAACTGGGCGGTAGCTAGGTTCTCGTACAACTGGGCGATAGCTAGGTTCGCGTACAACTGGGCGGTAGCTAGGTTCGCGTACAACTGGGGCGAGTCCACTCTCGTATCACGAGACCTGCCTTGGTGGTGGCGCTAGGTCTGCGATCACAGTGGCGACACGCGGGTCCGACATGTACTACATGGACCGCGGCCGATTTAAGCTACCACCTAGCAAGTGTGGTGTCTGGCGGTGACACCACACATTTCTTATAAGAATCACGCAACAGAAAATCAGAGTACAATAGTTACTTTTACCGATGAATTATTTTATTGATGCATTGAGGATTTAATGGCATTGTACCACGTAAGACCTGATTTTATTTTAAACATTCCATGCAAATTATTTATTTCCGAAGTATGGTTGATCTGACTGAATATATATAAAGAGAAAACACTTTGCAATACGACGTAAATGCATAGTTCTCTATTTTAACAAAGAGCTAATTTTAACAATGTATTACACGAAATAGTTAACCTTTTATGGACAACCTTCTACCGGGTGATCAAAAAGTCAGTATAAATTTGAAAACTTAATAAACCACGGAATAATGTAGATAGAGAGGTAAAAAGTGACACACATGCTTGGAATGACATGGGGTGTAATTAGAACAAAAAAAAAACAAAGTTCACAAAATGTCCGACAGATGGCGCTGGACAGCAAAACGTCAGTGACTGCGCATGACAATCGTGTATAAAAGCAGCTGTAATGAGAGAGAGAATCAGATGCGCCAGCAGTCGGAGCATGTTGACGTTACCTGAAAAGGCGCTTTTAGTGAAGCTGTATTATCAGAATGAGGACTGTGCTAGTTCAGCGTTACGATCCTATCGCCATAGGAAGGGGATTCGAACGGGTAAAGGTCCGTTGACAGATGCGGCTGTGGCGAGAATGATTTCGAAGTTCGAAACCACGGGTTGTTTACACGATAGACCCCTTAGTGGCCGACCGAGCACAAGGCGTAACGCTGCTGAGACAGTTCAGGAAGAAATGGAGACTGTAGCGGGTTCGTCTATGCACGGGGAAGTCAGCGCTCGTGCAGTCGCACGTCGCACCGGCATTCCATACACTACTGTTTGCTTGGCAATTAGGCGTACCCTCAGATGCTATCCGTACAAAATCCAGCGGCATCATGAACTGTTGCCTGGCGATTTAGTGAAGCGGAGGGCATTTGCGGTGTGGCCATTTCAAAAGATGGCGGAAGATGACGATTGGTTGAGTAACGTGTTGTGGAGCGACGAAGCTCATTTCACGCTCCGAGGGTCTGTCAACGCCCACAACTGCAGAATTTGGGCTACCGAAAATCCTAGAGCTGTCGTGGAAACTCCATTGCACGACAAGAAAGTCACGGTATGGGTTGGATTTACCACATCTACCGTTATCGGGCCTTTTTTCTTCGAGGAAATGCGTGATTCTGGTTTTGTACCGGTAACTGCTACCGTGACGGGTAGAGGTACGCCGATATGTTACAGAATCGCATCATCCCCAGCCTGGCTGATAAACACCTGCTGGAACGTACGATGTTTATGCAGGATGGCGCTCTACCCCATATTGCTAGACGCGTGAAAGATCTCTTGCGCGCGTCGTTTGGTGATGATCGTGTGCTCAGCCGCCACTTTCGTCATGCTTGGCCTCCCAGGTCCCCAGACCTCAGTCCGTGCGATTATTGGCTTTGGGGTTACCTGAAGTCGCAAGTGTATCGTGATCGACCGACATCTCTAGGGATGCTGAAAGACAACATCCGACGCCAATGCCTCACCATAACTCCGGACATGCTTCACAGTGCTGTTCACAACATTCTTCCTCGACTACAGCTATTGCTGAGGAATGATGGTGGACTTATTGAGCATTTCCTGTAAAGAACATCGTCTTTGCTTTGTCTTACTTTGTTATGCTAATTATTGCTATTCTGATCAGATGAAGCACCATCTGTCGGACATTTTTTGAACTTTTGTATTTTTTGGTTCTAATAAAACCCCATGTCATTCCAAGCATGTGTGTCAATTTGTACCTCTCTATCTACATTATTCGGTGATTTATTGTTTTCAAATTTATACTGACTTTATGATCACCCAGTATGTTAGATACCAAATGCAACATTGCTACAGAAACTCCTTGTTTGTTTATTGAATAATGATGATTATGACGATGATAATAATAATAATAATAATAATAACAATAAACAGAAGAAGAAGAAAAAGAACATATTCTTTCTCTTCAGATCTGTTGATCCCAGAATCATTTCTAAAAGTTATTACTTTTAGACGTTGCCTGTTCCCATGTATTCTTACTTGCGATCACAATTCGCTAGGCACGTCCTAACTATATAAAAATTGTTTTTCAGCTATGCCACCATCAGAAGTTGTATTTTGAAATTCTTTGCATGTATTTTACAGCAAGTAGAAGGTATGATTGTGGTGCTGAGAACTTCAGTAATTCCTGAATATGTTTAGAAAGATTATTCTACTTCATGTTAATTATGAACAGGTGTTAGGCCATACAATGTGAGGTTTTACATCCTCATTACAAGTATTTTCTATACAAGAAAGGATAAAAATGTACTTCCAAATCTTGTCAGGGGATTAGAATGTGTTAATTGTATTGATACATTTACTTAAATACGTGTTGAAGTTCAACTTAGATTACTCGTTTCGCTATGTAGATCTTTCCTGATTTTGAGTATATCAGTCAGATAGCAGTTAGATCGCGTTACTTTTCTTTCATTAGTCAAAATCTTGTATAAAAGGGGAGATATTTTCAGGGAAGTTTCACTGGAGACACGCTAGTTATGTACTCAGTTTAGTTAAAAAAGAAGTAGGAAACTTTCAAAGTTTACGGGAGATGTTTTGTGTGTTTGAGGAACTTTGGGAGCTTTATAAACTGGTATAGAATGAAAGTGGGAGAAGGCAGTCGGATCAGAAAACGAGGTGGAGTGCGTATCGTTCATCAACTTGGAGGGAGTGATAAAACCTGGGAGGAGCGCAAGTCCCTGGTACGTTGTGACATAGGCAAGGGAAGGATGGATAAAGGTTTTATATATATGGCAACAACTCACACGTGTGTCTGTAACATCTCGTAGCTGGGTAGAGATAATGGTCAGAGAACGGCCGTCTTTTATTGTGAATTTCTGTGTGGCCTGAAAAATACGCACTTTCGTTGATGCCAGGCAGCAGCGGTGATGTTATTTGCCGCCTCTCACTTCTCTGGAGTAGGGGCTGGGAGCTGACAGCTGAGGACGCGCTTGTATAATGAAACACATTACCAGCTGGCTGCCGCAGTAAATTGTCTGACGTCAGAGGCGCTGCTCCACTGATACACATCAACCGTCGTCGCTGTGTACTACAACTAGGTCTACTTGAGTGTATCAAGTGTCCTGTAGCGGCAGTGGTTGCCTGGTGCTGAGGCACAGACATACTCGTCACAGACGACTCAGAAACCAAGGGGAAATATGCAGTATATATATATATATATATATATATAATTTTGGAGTCAACGGACGTTTCGTCAGCCCGGGACGATGGCATTGCCAAAGATTCAGCCTCCATTTCCAGTTCGCCAGCAGAAACGGAATCTTTGGCAACGCCAGTCACTCGTGCTGGCAAAACGTCAGAAGTAATAGCCATCAGCGGTTGGCCAAAGATCCCAAAAGCGCTATGTTTAACGGTTAAGGATCCATGGCGCAAACAGCCCGCCCGAGGTAATCCCGCTGATTCTATATTGTTTAAATCCGGGGAGTTTAGTGGCCAGGTGAGTCCGGTAAACTCGTCCTGGTGCCCTTCGAACCACGCGCGTATACTGTGAGCTATGTGACACATTGCATTGTCCTGCTGGTAGATGCCATCGTGCCGAGAAGAAACAAACTACATACAGGAGTGGAGGTGGTATCCAAGGATAGATGCATACTTGCGTTAATCCACTGTGCCTTCACCGTGCAAGTTTCAGCCTTTGTAGCCGATGAACAGCAGACAGCTTGGGTTTATGAACCAGGCGCCTGCTCCAGAGGCTCATACGCAGCAAAGTTCACTGAACGGTCGTCGAGTAAAAAAAATGGCTCTGAGCACTATGCGACTTAACTTCTGAGGTCACCAATCGCCTAGAACGTAGAACTAATTAAACCTAACTAACCTAAGGACATCTCACACATCCATGCCCGAGGCAGGATTCGAACCTGCGACCGTAGCGGTCACGCGGTTCCAGGCTGAAGCGCCTAGAACCGTACGGCCACACCGGCCGGCGGTCGTTGCGTAGCTCCTTGGTTCACCCAGGTAGTCAGTTGCTTGACAGCTGCACGTCTACTCCCCCATACAGATCTCCGTAGCCGTCGTTTCACACTGTCATCAGTTGCTCGTGGTATACCTCAGGTGCCTCGGCGCCGGATTTGGATAGCGCCATTTTGTCATGCAGGGTATACTTCAACCACGGCGGCACCCAAACAATTTGCAAACTTAATTATTTCGGATATCCTTACGCCCTCGGCACGAAAGCCAATGATCATGCCCTTTCAGACGTTTCCGCATTACGATTACGAGTACACTGTTTCCCGGGTCCCCCCCCCCCCCCTCCCCGCCACCCGACCTCAACACGCTTTACAGTATTGCCACCTGCCGTCTGTAAGTGGTGCTGCTTGTCTCACAGCTAAGTTTGAAATCCATACCGATTTCCTCGATTATTTACAACGTAAGGGCAAATGGGTGGGGGGAAGATTACTACTGGTAAATGAGAAATGAATACCTCTGGAGACACAATTAGAAACACGCATACTCACTAAAGGCAATAGTTCTAAACCCTTTTTCTGTGGACACACAGGAGGCATCTACTGGATCGAAAAACACCGAATACATAGGAACTGAACGACTGGTCTTATGTTCCAAGGATCGAACTGAATAGACATAGAAAAGAATGTCAGGCGGAGTTGATACGCAGAAGTCTTGTAATTCATTGAATTTTATCACTGTGTTTTGTATTTAGGGGAAACTGGATGGTTCATCTGAAGATCTGTCTAGCAGGCGGGTCGTGACCTGTGAGCTGTGCCAACGACCCACCTAAGTAGCAAATGTGGACGTCTGCAGGCTTTCGGGGCGCTGATAGTGACGATGAGAACTAACGGGTATTAATCCACCTCATATTATTTCCCTGATTTCTTCTTCGAAACCAAGTGTTTCGATCCCTCAGGTGGTATCCTGTTCAGGGGTCGCTTCACTGAACATTAGCGAAAGCCTCTTACGAAGGGTTGTTAACGAGTTTTGCTGGAGAGGTGGTGTTATGGGATGCCACAAAATACCACTGATGGGTCATCGTCATTGGATTGGACAGTAGCCCATCAGTGGCTGCTCCAGTAACTTTACGCCATTAATTCAGCTCTTCAGTCAAGCGCAGGAAAACATTATTTTACAAGTAGACGCGATGCTGATTTTCTAGTAGTCTCCCCGACGTCTACCTCGTCATCCATCTTACTCAGTAAAATCTCTGGCACCAACGCAGGACTACTTACTACTTTGGTGCACCTGTCTAACATCTAATAGGAAGGTGATTTGTAGATATTATATACTTCCATACTCTACATCTGTCAGGCGAGCTGCCAACATTTGTTCTCTCTCTCAGCGTTTATCTCATCGTGATTGGTCTATTGTATTCATGATGTTAGAAATTTATTTTATATCAAATTTTTGGTAGAATGCCCTTCCTCTCACCGCATCCGTCAGTTGATGTAAGGGTGGCAAGCCGCGTGAGCCATTTGAGAGAAACGTGTAAAACTTCTTTCGTATGTTAGTTTATTTTAACTGGTTGTGTACAGCATTTTCCGACGCAGAGATTGGGGAGCAGCTCTGCATTTGCTGAAACGAGTGCTGAAAACTGTCTGAAAACTACACTCAGGCTGATGGGTGTACCAAACCAGCGATCGTTAATTGGCCGCGTGGATTCAATCTCACTGTGCTTTAAAACAAATGTGCAGATCTGAATATATGGTGGTTCATTTGAAAACAAGTGAATTGATAAATTAAAAGGAGCATTTGCAGTTTCATTAAATTTATCACCAGTTAAGTTCGTTTACACTGCTTTATTAATTAAAATAAAAGTGAAGGTTAGTTGGGGTATTAGTCCTCTTCAATTAAATCAGGTTAGGAATTTAGATGGTTCTTGATTCTCCCCACCGAAATTCTGTACAAACATCGCCAGTCATCAAAAATAAAGCCCATGTATTTCCATATGTCGTGCGTACTTGTATTTTTCCTCGAAACATAATCACTGTGCTCTGTCTTGTCCACAGTGAAATTCCCACTATCTTTTCAATTGTTTCCAACTCAGACATCAACATTGCTTTCACAGGGCAAAACTGCTGGCGTAACCACCAGTCACGAAGGACTGCCTCCAATAGATACGTACACAGAATCCAGGGAGTGTGCACTAACGTGGGAACGGTATTTAAGGACTGTTCATGATCTCTGACCTTGAGAATTCGGTACGGTCTGAAAACCTAAAGTGACGCAGTAGGACTCTCTAACCCCTGCGGCAGGTAATCAAAGAGCCCCCGGACATGTCTCTGCAATATCCTACTCTCTGTGTGTATGTGTGTCCACATGGCAGCTGCAGCAGTCGTCGGAGGACCGTGTCATGAGATTGACGACGAACCACATAAAAAGTGTATACGTCTCGTCGGCGACAAGATTAAGTTCGGGTTGGGGGGAAGGGTTTGAAAGGAAACTCCGCATCTCTCCAACGGACCATCCACACATTTTACTTAAACCTTTGAAGGAAACCTACATCTGGATGCCTGTTCTGAGTAGGCCCGATATGCCAGTGAAGAGGTGCTGATGCATGGCATGTGAATGCATGGGCTTACCAATGGAACAATTTGTTCGGTTCCAAGGACATGTGATACCCATTGTACTTTACAGAAGACTTTTGCTTTTACGCCGGCCGGTGTGGCCGTGCGGTTCTAAGCGCGTCAGTTTGGAACCGCGTGACCGCTACGGTCGCAGGTTTGAATCCTGCCTCGGGCATGGATGTGTGTGATGTCCTTAGGTTAGTTAGGTTTAAGTAGTTCTAAGTTCTAGGGGACTGATGACCTCAGCAGTTAAGTCCCATAGTGCTCAGAGCCATTTTTTTACTTTTCCTAATTGTTTCTTTGTATAGTCATGATGTAATAAGCCATGGAGGTTTTCCTGAGAAAAGGGCCACTATAGAAAAGGGCCACTATCTGGGCGTCTTTGATACAATTCAGACCACCCTTCTATCTAGAAGTCGAAGTAACATATCGCATCTACCAAAAGAAGGAATCGGCTGATTGGACACATTCTGAGGCTTCAAGGAATAGTCAGTTTCGTAGTGGAGAAAACTTTGTATGACCTTAAGGGGGAAGGGCATGGGGATTATAGAGTGGTACCGAGGTTTGACTACAGTAAGCAGGTTCCAATGGATGAAGCTTGCAGCAGTCATGCTGAGATGAAGAGGCTTGTACAGGATACATAAGTGTGAAGAGTTGTATCAAAACTGTCTTCGGATAAGACCGCAACAACATTCAATGACCACTCTACTCTCCTAAGTAGTTGGCTATGACAGTGAACGATGTGGGATGATTGCCTTACCTTAGGCACTAGTCAGCTTGGAACCGATACGGAAGATTTCCGGGTAACATGGAGCGGGAAACCGCTGTCTACGGTGATCAGCAGAATAATGTTTTAGGCGGTTACCTTATGCGGTTTTCAACACGTTCAACTCCCTTGGACAGCTCTATAAATAGACCCGTCCCCCATCGAAAACTTGCCGGATAAGGCGGACGAGGTCTGGTTTCATGTGCATTATATGCTGGTAACTGTAAATAGATGTAGCGATGAACACTGTTTCTCAAGGTGATGGTCTCTAGGCATCGCCGGCCGCAGTGGTCTCGCGGTTCTAGGCGCGCAGTCCGGAACCGTGCGACTGCTACGGTCGCAGGTTCGAATCCTGCCTCGGGCATGGATGTGTGTGATGTCCTTAGGTTAGTTAGGTTTAAGCAGTTCTAAGTTCTAGGGGACTGATGACCACAGCTGTTAAGTCCCATAGTGCTCAGAGCCATTTGAACCATCTCTAGGCATCACTGCCAGACTATTTTGAAACAAGTGGGGGTTCACACTATGTTGGAATTCTTGTCGAAGGTAATTTGTCGAAAGACGTTTAACGCATTGACTGTGATCTCATGCAGTGTATAATCTATCGTGTTTACTATTTCTACAGGATGTTAATTCTTCGTATTGCACACTTATAGAACTAATTGTAGAGATATTTCGTGTCGTGATTACATATGAGGATATTTACTGTTAATGCACCATATGTGATTATATTATTTTCAGATAACAATTTTTAGAGGAACGAGAAAAATTGCTTTGGACGTGTTCGTGTTTGTCGAGGAGAAATCAGTTTCAGTATATTTCCTTCCTGTTGGTAGAGGATTGCATTTTTCTCACTAAGTTTGGCACTGATGCAGATAAATTCACAAACCTTATTACGTTAGGTCAATCCCGAGTCAGATACATGTAAGAAGAACGAGGTGGTGCACTGGAATTCCCTAGACTCGCTTTCGGGAGTAGGCCTACCAGGGCCTACCGTGAACAGTCATCCAGATTTAGATTTCTTCAAATGGCTTAAGTCTGTACGGTTGGTTTGAACGAGAAACTGACGTTTCCTTTCCCATCCATCCGCATTCCGAACTCGTGTTTCGTGTCTAAATGCCTCGTCATCGACGGGACGTTAAACGCCAGTATATCTTCGTTTTGTTTCGTTAACCTGCACGTCCACCAGTCACGGATCCCATCGAACGTATTTCTGTATCTACATTCATATAAGGCTACATTTACTTTCAGTAAGCCAGCTTATTGTGTGTGGTGGAGGGTGCTTTCCTCTTCTCCTGTTCCAGTCGCGAATGGTGCAAGGGAAGGTCGATTGTTGGTGAACCTCTGTGTGAGTTAGAAACTCTCTCGTATTACCTTCGTGGTTCGCACGCCCGCGAATGAGAAGAATCAATACATTCATTGACTCTTCTAGCAATATACACTCTCGGAAATTTGACAGTAAATCAGACTGGTGATGCACAGCACCTCTCATGTATCGCAGACTTATGAAGTTGGATGAGCGTCTTCGTGGAACTTTCGAGCTAAATAAACAAGGCGGAACGCGCTCCTCTTAGTTGGAGGTTCTCCATTTCCTCTGTCAATCCTATCTGGCACGAATCTCAGCCTGACTAGCAATAATTAGCCAGCGGTCGAACGATGTTTTTATGAGCTACCTCTGGTGGTTGGACCACACTTTCTGAGGATTCGTCCAGCGAATCTGTCTGCCCTCTGCCTTCGCTATGATTAGTTAGTTATATGTGATAGTTTACACATACTAGCAAATATTTTGGGGAATACCCGTGGTCTATGGGTAGCGTCTTTGATTCATAATCAAAAACGTCTTCGGTCCCGGTTTCGATCCCCGCCACCGCCTAAATTTTGATAAATAATCAGCATTGGCGGCCGAAGACTTCCGGCATAAGAAGTCAGCCTCATTCTGCCAACGGCCTTGTCAAAGAGGGCGGAGGAGCGGATAGAGGTTCAAGGCTCTCTCTTGTCCTAGGGGTGGGAAATTGCCCCTAAAGGCGGAAGAATCAGCAATGATCAACGACATGAGGATGCAGAAGGCAATGGAAACCACTGCATTAAAGACACGTAACGTGTATCCACAGGACATGTGGCCTGTAATTGAAGAAGTGTCATGATGATCTCTCCATTGGCAAAAGATTCCGGAATAGTCCCCCATTCGGATCTCCGGGAGGGGACCCCCAAGGGGGAGGTTACCATGAGAAAAAGATTGAATAATCAATGAAAGGATAACGTTCTACGAGTCGGGGCGTGGAATGTCAGAAGCTTGAACGTGGTAGGGAAACCAGAAAATCTGAAAGGGAAATGGAAAGGCTCAATCTAGATATAGTAGGGGTCAGTGAAGTGAAGTGGAAGGAAGACAAGGATTTCTGGTCAGATGAGTATCGGGTAATATCAACAGCAGCAGAAAACGGTATAACAGGTGTAGGATTCGTTATGAATAGGAAGGTAGGGCAGAGGGTGTGTTACTGTGAACAGTTCAGTGACCGGGTTGTTCTAATCAGAATCGACAGCAGACCAACACCGACAACGATAGTTCAGGTATACATGCCGACGTCGCAAGCTGAAGATGAACGGATAGAGAAAGTGTATGAGGATATTGAATGAGTAATGCAGTATGTAAAGGGGGACGGAAATCTAATAGTCATGGGCGACTGGAATGCAGTTGTAGGGGAAGGAGTAGAAGAAAAGGTTACAGGAGAATATGGGCTTGGGACAAGGAATGAAAGAGGGGAAAGACTAATTGAGTTCTGTAACAAGTTTCAGCTAGTAATAGCGAATACCCTATTCAAGAATCACAAGAGGAGGGGGTATACTTGGAAAAGGCCGGGAGATACGGGAAGATTTCTATTAGATGACATCATGGTCAGACAGAGATTCCGAAATCAGATACTGGATTGTAAGGCGTACCCAGGAGCAGATATAGACTCAGATCACAATATAGTAGTGATGAAGAGTAGGCTGAAGTTCAAGACATTAGTCAGGAAGAATCAATACGCAAAGAAGTGGGATACGGAAGTACTAAGGAATGACGAGATACGTTTGAAGTTCTCTAACGCTATAGATATAGCAATAAGGAATAGCGCAGTAGGCAATAGAGTTGAAGAGGAATGGACATCTCTAAAAAGGGCCATCACAGAAGTTGGGAAGGAAAACATAGGTACAAAGAAGGTAGCTGCGAAGAAACCATGGGTAACAGAAGAAATACTTCAGTTGATTGATGAAAGGAGGAAGTACAAACATGTTCCGGCAAAATCAGGACTACAGAAATACAAGTCGCTGAGGAATGAAATAAATAGGAAGTGCAGGGAAGCTAAGACGAAATGGCTGCAGGAAAAATGTGAAGACATCGATAAAGATATGATTGAATGAATGAATGGCTCTGAGCACTATGGGACTCAACTGCTGTGGTTATCAGTCCCCTAGAACTTAGAACTACTTAAACCTAACTAACCTAAGGACATCACACACATCCATGCCCGAGGCAAGATTCCAACCTGCGACCGTAGCAGTCGCACGGTTCCGGACTGCGCGCCTAGAACCGCGAGACCACCGCGGCCGACGAGATATGATTGTCGGAAGGACGGACTCAGCATACAGGAAAGTCAAAACAACCTTTGGTGACATTAAAAGCAACGGTGGTAACATTAAGAGTGCAACGGGAATTCCACTGTTAAATGCAGAGGAGAGAGCAGATAGGTGGAAAGAATACATTGAAAGCCTCTATGAGGGTGAAAATTTGTCTGATGTGATAGAAGAAGAAACAGGAGTCGATTTAGAAGAGATAGGGGATCCAGTATTAGAATCGGAATTTAAAAGAGCTTTGGAGGACTTACGGTCAAATAAGGCAGAAGGGATAGATAACATTCCATCAGAATTTCTAAAATCATTGGGGGAAGTGGCAACAAAACGACTATTCACGTTGGTGTGTAGAATATATGAGTCTGGCGATATACCATCTGACTTTCGGAAAAGCATCATCCACACAATTCCGAAGACAGCAAGAGCTGACAAGTGCGAGAATTATCGCACAATCAGCTTAACAGCCCATGCATCGAAGCTGCTTACAAGAATAATATACAGAAGAATAGAAAAGAAAATTGAGAATGCACTAGGTGTCGATCAGTTTGGCTTTAGGAAAAGTAAAGGGACGAGAGAGGCAATTCTGCCGTTACGGCTAATAATGGAAGCAAGGCTAAAGAAAAATCGAGACACTTTCATAGGATTTGTCGATCTGGAAAAAGCGTTCGACAATATAAAATGGTGCAAGCTGTTCGAGATTCTGAAAAAAGTAGGGGTAAGCTACAGGGAGAGACGGGTCATATACAATATGTACAACAACCAAGAGGGAATAATAAGAGTGGACGATCAAGAACGAAGTGCTCGTATTAAGATGGGTGTAAGACAAGGCTGTAGCCTTTCGCCCCTACTCTTCAATCTGTACATCGAGGAAGCAATGATGGAAATAAAAGAAAGGTTCAGGAGTGGAATTAAAATACAAGGTGAAAGGATATCAATGATAGGATTCGCTGATGACATTGCTATCGTGAGTGAAAGTGAAGAAGAATTAAATGATCTGCTGAACGGAATGAACAGTCTAATGAGTACACAGTATGGTTTGAGAGTAAATCGGAGAAGGACGAAGGTAATGAGAAGTAGTAGAAATGAGAACAGCGAGAAACTTAACATCAGGATTGATGGTCACGAAGTCAATGAAGTTAAGGAATTCTGCTACCTAGGCAGTAAAATAACCAATGACGGACGGAGAAAGGAGGACATCAAAAGCAGACTCGCTATGGCAAAAAAGGCATTTCTGGCCAAGAGAAGTCTACTAATATCAAATACCGGCCTTAATTTGGGGAAGAAATTTCTGAGGATGTACGTCTGGAGTACAGCATTGTATGGTAGTGAAACATGGACTGTGGGAAAACCGGAACAGAAGAGAATCGAAGCATTTGAGATGTGGTGCTATAGACGAATGTTGAAAATTAGGTGGACTGATAAGGTAAGGAATGAGGAGGTTCTACGCAGAACCGGAGAGGAAAGGAATATGTGCAAAACACTGATAAGGAGAAGGAACAGGATGATAGGACATCTGCTAAGACATGAGGGAATGACTTCCATGGTACTAGAGGGAGCTGTAGAGGGCAAAAACTGTAGAGGAAGACAGAGATTGGAATACGTCAAGCAAATAATTGAGGACGTAGATTGCAAGTGCTACTCTGAGATGAAGAGGTATGAAGAGGTTAGCACAGGAAAGGAATTCGTGGCGGGCTGCATCAAACCAGTCAGTAGACTGATGACCCCAAAAAAAAAAAAAAAAATTTAGTGGACATGACTGCTTCCAGTGACTGTCCTGGAATCGTCTAATCAGTCTAATCATCCAGTAATGGATGTTTCCGCCTGTTTGTGCGCACAGTACTACATGTGTGTATGTCGAGCATTGGTTTGGTCTCCTGCAACTACTTGTGTATACTCACACAAATCACGTGCAGAGAAACCCAGGAACATGTACGAACCCTGAAGACACGCCACAACATTTTGAAGGCGTGGTTGCATATTGTAAGGGGGTATCACACCATGCAGAATTCCCAGCTCTGATATGCAGCACAGAGGTTAATTTCAAACCAATTTTCTATCCAGCTGTTTTGTTGTTTACTCCACTTACAACCGATTTTGAAATAGCTTGGTAAAACGCTACTGTTGCCACGCCCTGGATAAACAGTACCACATGGCGTCGTGCTTTAGAGGCACCTACGTTCATTAGTTCGCGTAGTAAAGTGATATTTTCTGGCGTTGAAGTGTTCTACAGTCGTCAGGTATTGTGAACGACTGTTTCGTGTTGGCGCTGCGTTAATAACAACAGTGCAGCACGTCTGAACAAGAGATCCGCAATGAAAATGGTCGTCCAAGAACACGGTCATCGGCTCTGAAGACAATGATCTGCTACAAAATATTCCTCAGAACTCGACGAAGCAATGGACACTGCGCAATACCACTTGGTTTAGATGGATAGAGCTTCAACAATGCAGTGGAGGAAGGCATCTATTTTTCTCCGGGTACAAAGAAATGTTCGATTGAATACAGTTGATCTAGCTTGTGTGAGGGGAAGTTAATGGAACTTGTAGTACTGTACAAGCCAAAAACTCCCCGCTACCAGGTCGACGAACGGGCTAACGCTAAAGGGCACAGTTTAATCTACATCTACATCCATACTCCGCAAGCCACCTGACGGTGTGTGGCGGAGGGTACCCTGAGTACCTCTATCGGTTCTCCCTTCTATTCCAGTCTCGTATTGTTCGTGGAAAGAAGGATTGTCTGTATGCTTCTGTGTCGGCTCTAATCTCTCTGATTTTATCCTCATGGTCTCTTCGCGAAATATACGTAGGAGGGAGCAATATACTGCTGGACTCTTCGGTGAGGGTATGTTCTCGAAACTTTAACAAAAGCCCGTACCGAGCTACTGAGCGTCTCTCCTGCAGAGTCTTCCAGTGGAGTTTATCTATCATCTCCGTAACGCTTTCGCGATTACTAAATGATTCTGTAACGAAGCGCGCTGCTCTCCGTTGGATCTTCTCTATCTCTTCTATCAACCCTATCTGGTACGGATCCCACACCGCTGAGCAGTATTCAAGCGACCAAGCGTACTGTAACCTACTTCCTTTGTTTTCGGATTGCATTTCGTTAGGATTCTTCCAATGAATCTCAGTCTGGCATCTGCTTTACCGACGATCAACTTTATATGATCATTCCATTTTAAATCACTCCTAATGCGTACTCCCAGATAATTTATGGAATTAACTGCTTCCAGTTGCTGACCTGCTATTTTATAGCTAAATGATAAGGGACCTATCTTTCTATGTATTCGCAGCACATTACACTTGTCTACATTGAGATTCAATTGCCATTCCCTGCACCATGCGTCAATTTGCTGCAGATCCTCCTGCATTTCAGTACAATTTTCCATTGTTACAACCTCTCGATATACCACAGCATCATCCACAAAAACCCTCAGAAAACTTCCGATGTCATCCACAAAGTCATTTATGTATAATGTGAATAGCAACGGTCCTACGACACTCCCCTGCGGCACACCTGAAATCACTCTTACTTAGGAAGACTTCTCTCCATTGAGAATGACATGCTACGTTCTGTTATCTAGGAACTCTTCAATCCAATCACACAATTGGTCTGATAGTCCACATGCTCCTACTTTGTTCATTAAACGACTGTGGGGAACTGTATCGAACGCCTTGCGGAAGTCAAGAAACACGGGATCTACCTGGGAACCCGTGTCTATGGCCCTCTGAGTCTCGTGGACGAATAGCGCGAGCTGGGTTTCACACGATCGTCTTTTTCGAAACCCATGCTGATTCCTACAGAGTAGATTTCTAGTCTCCAGGAAATTCATTATACTCGGGGTTCCTCCGTACTCATTTAAATCCATCTAAGAATCCTACAAAAGTAATGTGGCAAAAACAAGAAATTTACGCTCAGTGAGGCTGAAAAGCCGATAAAAGAAGTCATTGCAAATGTTACATCGCGGGACTGGTCTCAAGTTGTCAGCCATACCAAGAATGTGTTTAGATGGTTCAAATGGCTCTGAGCCCTATGGGAGTCAACATCTGAGGTCATCAGTCCTCTAGAACTTAGAACCGCTTACACCTAACTAACCTAAGGATATCACACACATGCATGCCCGAGGCAGGATTCGAATCTGCGACCATAGCGGTCGCGCCGTTCCAGACTGAAGCGCCTAGAACCGCTCGGCCACATCGGCCGGCGAATGTGTTTAAGGAGACATGGATTCACAAAGGACTGCGTCGAGATTTGAATAATACGTCACTTCTCTTGTTGCTATGTTAACAACTGTTTCTTTTGCCTAAACACGGCAGTGTTTACAGATATACATCTCACTAACATTCTTCTGCGGTTGAGATAGTGACAGAATCCCGAAACAGTTCATTATTAATCTAGCCACTGAGGGCGAGACATATCATTAGTTATGAGGAAGTCCATTCTCAGTACAAAAATAAATGTGCAGCTTCTTCATTTACATTGTTGCAAAAACCACAGCAAGTTTAGCTTCACTGGCTGCTGATGGCCCTTGTAGATTACGTTATTTCATTTAAAAACATCTGTAGCTGCTTGAATACTTAGGTAGATATGGAAGTTTCGCATATTGATCATATAGCAAAATACTCTACTCTTTGCATGGTATCGTTTGCCAAAATCGTGTTTCGATATTTCAGACCATTTATGAGATACGAGGTATTTATGAATACTTCATTCTGGCCTTTTCACTGGCGTGACGGAAACCTTTACACACATTCCGTTTGTAGGACATTGGAGATAGCGATATCCTTCGAGATTTAATGAATAATTCAATACATCTAAATTTTATATGCAGCAACGTATGACCTAACACACACCAACGCAAATTCGTAGCGATCCCTATTTTTCACTACAAACTTTAAGCATTTTTCTCAGTAGTTTAGCTAATACCGAAATATCACAGTAACTATGACCGTAAACAAAATAATAGGTAATTTATCATGAAGTTAATGAATGAAGCTATAAGATGTGAGGGAGTCAGAGTTTATTACCGTATAGTTTCTTTAACATCGATTGAGAAAGACTGCAGATCGGCCAGTTTGCGCGGCTGACAGGTTACGCGCTGAGCAGGCCTGGCATTACCGTGGCCAGCCAACGCGTTCAGCACACGCTGACAACTCTGCTTCCCCCCATTCCGTCCGTACTGAGTTGTCAAAAAAAAAAAAGAAAAAAAGCACTCTGTCTTCAGGCCACGAGTGGCCTACCGGGACTATCCGACCGCCGTGTCATCCTCAGAGGAGGATGCGGATAGGAAGGGCGTGTGATCAGCACACCGCTCTCCCGGTCGTTATGATGGTATTCTTGACCGAAGCCGCTACTATTCGGTCGAGTAGCTCCTCAATTGGCATCACGAGGCTGAATGCAGCCCGAAAAATGGCAACAGCGCATGGCAGCTGGATGGTCACCCATCCAATTGCCGGCCACGCCCAACAGCGCTTAACTTCGGTGATCTCACGGGAACCGGTATATCCACTGCGGCAAGGCCATTGTCACCGAGTTGTCAAAAGCCGCAACTAATTTTAAACGGACTATAGTGATCACTAAGATCGGGGTGACCGTTAGAAAGGATCCTTGACTTGAAGGAGGACGTCAGGAGAGCAAGGATACCTTCGTGCAGGGTAGCTGGCAGACATGACAGGTAACCCGCTTGTAAGATGGACACAATTTTCTTGTAGGAACAGCCGTTTAGGATGATAGAGAATAGTACCTACTCTGACGTTCTACTGATTTGTTGCTGGGACAAATTATTAAATAGAACATGGAGGGGTCACTCAGACTCCGTGTAGTCGGTATCCTGGAATAGGCAGTAGGTAACAACAGCATAGTGAGTGTCGATCATAGGGAGCCTGGTAGTAGGGGCCATCTTGGCGAAATTGTGCCTCTAAGTCCTCACACATTAAAAACAGCGAGTGTCTCTTGAAATCGACTGTGAATTTTACTATTCGCCATCGGAAGACAGTCACCGTCCGCCGTCTGTAACACAGCGAGATGTTACTGCCTAAAGTCTAGGTAAACCTCGACCACGCTCCCCTGTTGCTCCTCATTACTAGCGTTTCTCTCTCTCTCTCGCTCGTCTCAAACCTATCTACATCTAATCTACATGATTACTCTGCAATTCACACTTAAGTGCCTGGCAGACGGTTCATCGAATCATTTTCATACTACTTCTCTACCATTCCACTCTCGAATGGCACGTGGAAAAAGCAAACACCTAAATCTTTCTGTTCGAGCTCTGATTTCTCTTATTTTATTATGATGATAATTTCTCCCTACGTAGGTAGGTGTCAACAAAATATTTTCGCATTCAGAAGAGAAAGTTGGAGATTGAAATTTCGTAAATAGATCTCGCCGCAAAGAAAATCGCCTTCGTTTCAGTGACTGCCACGCCAACTCGCGTATCATATCAGTGACACTTTCACCCCTATTGGGCGATAACACGAGTCGAGCTGCCCTTCTTTGCACTTTTTCGATGTCCTCCGTCAATCCTACCTGGTAAGGGTCCCACACCGTCCGGCAATATTCCAGCAGAGGACGGACAAGTGTAATGTAGGCCGTGGTTTTGTCGCATCTTCTAAGTGTTCTGCCATGCCAACAAAGCGCAGTCGAATTGACAGCCCTTAGATTTGTGCGATTTATCGTATACCCAAAATTTATCGGATTTCTTTTAGTACCCATGTGGATGACCTCGAACTTTTTTTGTTTAGTGCCAATTTACACTTTTTGCATCATTCTTAACTGATGCTTGACCCTGTATGAAACCTGACATTGAATACTGGTGCACTCTTTTCAAGCAATTTCAGTGTTTAGTATTCGATTTGTAATGCGTCCCATACAACAAAAAAGGAAAAAAGTAATTGACCTGAAATGCTAATGTTGCATTTTTCCGAAAGCTAATTGTTCGAAGAGGAACACATCAGTCACGATAGCAGCAGCGGAACAACGAGAGACATAGAATAATAAGTTCAATTGTAATACATTTTCCTACTGCTGGCAAAGTAAATTTCTACCGCTGCCTGATTCTTTAATTGTTAAGTTCAGTATCGTTATTGGGGAGCGGATAAGTTTGGTGACGGTGGGCCAAGATAATATGAAGTATAATGCAACAGCATCATTTGCAAGACCTATACTGAAAAACATGATCGGACTTCGTGACAAGAAATTTAGACTGGAAGGTTCGTTTTTCACTAAGTCCAAATATGTATATAATGGCGCGAATGGATGGCGCGAATGGCGTAAAAAGAAATTTTACATTTCATCAGTAAAGGATATTGGTATCATTTTCGAGCAACAAAACATATATCAAGTCTGACACTAATGCTAATATTGCAGATTTAGAACAAGCCAGAAACGGGAGTGCTTACATTATGCAAGATGAAAGAAGACACATAAAAATCAGGTGATACGTACCTCAGTTATTTTCTTAAAACTGACGATTGAAAAAATGCATCTTGGATGAGACACACAAATCTTTGGATTAAGCAAATCGAATTAATTTATTATATTCATGTTTATTTGTAAATCTCAAAACTAAAATATACACTGACGGAAAAATTCCACAACAAAAAGAAATAATTAATCTAGAATAATGAATTTTTGTGAGTACATTTGTCTAGGTAAAATATCTAAGTGATTAATAGTGCAAGATCACAGGTTAACATAGGCGCGAGGTAAGCCACTGCATATGTGAAAAGCGGTTACATTAATAACCGGTGTAAACGCCAGAATATTGAATGCAAGCATGCAAACGTGAATGCGTTGTGTTGTACAAGTTCCAGATATACGTTTGTTGGATCGATTTCAGTCCCGTTGTACTTGGTCGGTCAATACATGGGCGGTTAATACTGTGTGTAGATGACGCTGGAGCTGTCGTCCGACGATGTCCCACACGTACTCGATTGGAGTCAGATCTGACAATAGAGCAGGCCAAGGCAATATGGCGACACACTGTAGAGCAAGCTGGGCTACAAGAGCGGTATGTGGGTGATCGTTATCCTGTTGGAAAACATCGCCTGGAATGATGTCCGTGATCGGGAGTACTACAGACCGAATCACCAGACCGACGTACTATTTGCAGTCAGGGTGCGTGGGATAAACACGGGAGTGCTCCTGCTGTCATACGAAATCGCACCTCAGACAGTAACTCCAGGTGCTGGTCCAGTGTGTGTAACACACAGTCAGGTCGGTTTCAGGCCCTCAACTGGCTTCCTTCTACTCAACATACGACATCACTGGCATAGAGGTAGAACTAGCTTTAATCAGAAAACACGACAGACCTCCACCCTGCCTTCCAATGAGCCCTCGCTTGACACAGCTGAAGTCGCAAAAGGTGGTGGTTTGAGGTCAATGGAATGCACGCTAAAGGGCGTCTGGCTCGGAGCTGTCCTCCGACTAACCTACACTACTGGCCATTAAAATTGCTACATCACGAAGATGAGGTGCTACAGACGCGAAATTTAACCGACAGGAAGAAGATGCTGTCATATGCAAATGATTAGCTTTTCAGAGCATTCACACAAGGTTGGCGCCGGTGGCGACACCTACAACGTGCTGACATGAGGAGAGTTTCCAACCGATTTCTCATACACAAGCAGCAGTTGACCGGCGTTGCCTGGAGAAACGTTGTTGTGATGCCTCGTGCAAGGAGGAGAAATGCGTACCATCACGTTTCCGACTTTGATAAAGGTCGGATTGTAGCCTATCGCGATTGCGGTTTATCGTATCGCGACATTGCTGCTCGCGTTGGTCGAGATCCAATGACTGTTAGCAGAATATGGAATCGGTGGGTTTAGGAGGGTAATACGGAAAGCCGTGCTGGATCCCAACGCCCTCGTATCACTAGCAGTTGAGATGACAGGCATCTTATCCGCATGGCTGTAACGGATCTTGCAGCCACGTCTCGATCCCTGAGTCAACAGATGGGGACGTTTGCAAGACATCAACCATCTGCACGAACAGTTCGACGACGTTTGCAGCAGCTCGGAGACCATGGCAGCGGTTACCCTAGACGCTACATCACTGACAGGAGCGCCTGCAATGGTGTACTCAACGACGAAATTGGGTGCACGAATGGCAAAACGTCATTTTTTGGAAGAATCCATGTTCTGTTTACAGCATCATGATGGTCGCATCCGTGTTTGGGGACATCGCGGTGAACGCACATTGGAAGCGTGTATTCGTCATCGCCATACTGGCGTATCACCCGGCGTGATGGTATGAGGTGCCATTGTTTACACGTCTCGGTCACCTCTTGTTCGCATTGACGGCACTTTGAACAGTGGACGTTACATTTCAGATGTGTTACGACCCGTATCTCTACCCTTAATTCGATCCCTACGAAACCCTATATTTCAGCAGGATAATGCACGACAGCAGCTGTACCTGTACACGCCATCCAAGCTTTGTACGACTCCATGCCCAGGCGTATCAAGAGGTGGTTGTTCTGGGTACTGATTTCTCAGGATCTATGCACCCAAACTGGGTGAAAATGTAATCACATGTCAGTTCTAGTATAATATATTTGTCCAGTAAATAACCGTTTATCATCTGCATTTCTTCTTGGTGTAGCAATTTTAATGGCCAGTAGTGTATTTGTAACAGTACGTTGCGTCACTGAGGTGCCAATTGCTGCTCAAATTGCTACTGTAGATGCAGTACGATGCACCAGAGCAAATCGGTGAGCACTGCGGTTTTCCCTCTTGCTAGTGCCACATGGCTGTCAGGAGCCAGATCTTCTTGTGGCCATACATTCTCGTGACCACCGCTGCCAACAATAATGTACAATGTCTACATTTATGCCACGTCTTTTTTCAATATCTCGGAAGAAGAAACCATCGTTGTCGCCTTAAAGGCATTCTTGACCAACATCAGCTCACCAATCCAATCTCGAAGGAAACTAACTCCCACGACCGTTATAGCGTGTATTTAAAGCAAACCTGATTTGCATCCTCGTGGTGATGCTACGAGCGCCACTCTTGTGGGACTTCTGCGAAAACTGAATAGACATATCTTTCAGATGAACTAAAAATCTTCTGGGTTATTAGGCCGCGTCATGTTTCTTCTAAAATGTTCGACGTTTCGACACCTCTGCTGGGATCTTCCTCAGGATCTTTTGGTGTCAACTACTGCTAGAAAACTGTGCTCTAGCTGTAGTGGACACCAAAAGATCCTGAGGACGATCCCAGCAGAGGGGTCGAAACGTCGAACATTTTAGAAGAAACATGACGCGGCCTAATAACCCAGAAGATTTTAACTTCAGTGACAATGACCACGAAAGCCTGCAGACTTACATATCTTTCAGATGTAGATACAGGCCTACCAACTGTCGTTTATGGCCGGCCGGTGTGGGCAAGCGGTTCTAGGCGCTTCAGTCCCGAACCGCGCGACCGCTACGGTCGCAGGTTCGAATCCTGCCTCGGGAATGGATGTGTGTGATGTCCTTAGGTTAGTTAGGTTTAAGAAGTTCTAAGTTCTAGGGGACTGATGACCTCAGATGTTAAGTCCCATAGTGCTCAGAGCCATTTTTTTGTCGTTTATGTCGCACAACTCCTTCTTGGTTGGTTCAAATGGCTTCTAAGGTCATCAGTCCCCTAGAACTTAGAACTAGTTAAACCTAACTAACCTAAGGACAACACACACATCCATGCCCGAGGCAGGATTCGAACCTGCAACCGTAGCGGTCGCGCGGTTCCAGACAACTCCTTCTTAGTTTGCGATTTTTTACCGTCAGTGAATTTCAATTAAGGGGTCAAATATGGACTCCTCTTGTTACAATTGTGGTACACCCTTCCTGTTCCTCTACATTCTCATGATAATCTTCAATAAGCGATATACAAACTGTTTGGTTGGTTCACGTCTTTAAATAGAATCGGTTCCGATACTTCCAAGATCACCCATGTCTCAGTAGGTGGCACATAGAGGAGGTGAAGGGCAGGTGCTGTGTACCACCACAAGTAATCGATATGTTAGTCTACTGGGTGGTTATAATTAACACGCAGCTACTCACAGGGGTTCAGTGTTGCCTGTAATTATCGTATGGCGGCAAAACTTTGTAGCTATTCTAATGTGTTAAAGCGGAAGCGATTTATCCTAAAAAAAATAGTTCCAATTTTGGTTGCTAGATGCAAATATGGCGTTGTGAATGTGATATAGACGTAGAGAAATGTTTCCATATTTAATGGATTAGTAACGGGACATATTCGGAAACGGCCAAAGAAGTTGATACGGCATAATGCTATTAGTAAACGCTGCTTAAACAATTTGTTCAATACGAGAACTGGAGACGTCGTCGAGGTGCTGTACAGCGTCAGATTTGCACCTGTTGGCCAAAATTGGTACTAATTTTTTTCCAGTGTAATTCGGTTCCGTATTGACACATTAGAATACCTACCAAGTTTCTCTGGCATAGGATAAGTACAGCCCAAACTGGACCTCAGTAGTAGTAGCTTTATTCATCCGTAGATCCCTTTTTACAAGGATATAGGACATGTCAAAGTATTTACAAAATTATATCAATTTAAAATGAGCTAATTCGTATACACATATATTTACAGACTTCAAGTTAGAGACAATCATTAGATTAACTCCTGGCATATAATACTTTTTTTTACAAATAACTTATTAAATAATGTACTGCCACATTATTTACGCACATCTCACTATCAGTCACTGCACATACTATACACACATAGTTTCATAACACTTCACTCACTACACACACACACACACACACACACACACACACACACACACACACACACATACTGGTAGTCTCTGGGCCATTCTCTGTACCGCAACTTCCCATTAGCTATCCTGGAAAACTGAGTCAGCATCCCTCCATAATGAGTGAGATGTTGAGCTACGAAAAAGGAAGAGGTGTTAGTATTGTGCCATACGTAGCTTGGGGGTAAGTATTTCTAGAAAGGAAAAAAAAGAAGGAAAAGAACATAAAGTGAAGGTGTTATGTGGAATGTTGGATATTTTATAATCATTATTATTATTATTATTATTATTATTATCTATCTGTATAACATTTTTTATCAAACCCCTACTCTGTTTTAGCTAACTAATCCTTCAATGTATAAAATGTATTGCATAACAGATACTTTTTAGCTGCCTTTTTAAATAAATGTATTTTTGCAATTTCTTTAATCTCTTTTGGTAATTTATTGTACAGTTTTATTCCTTGGTAGAAAATACTGTTGTGAGTTTTATGTTAATTTTTTCTTGGTAAATGTAAGTTGAGTTTATCTCTTGTTGCATGGTCATGGACAGAGCTGTTTGTCCAGTAATTACCGATGATATTTTTGATGAGTACAGCTGACTGATAAATGTACTGACATGGAGCAGTTAAAATCCCCAGTGTTCTGAACAGATCTTTACGATGACTAGTATTTTTGGTTATTATTATTATGGCTCTTTTCTGGAGTTTGAAAATTGTGTTCATATTTTGTGCATTTGTTCCCCAGAGAAGAATGCCACAGCTGAATAACTGCATTTAATTTATAACCACCCGCTATATCCACCTTCATGGAAATAACAGAATTCTCAAGGTTAGAGATCGTGTGCATTTCTTATATCCCATTCAAGTGCATATTGTCACGTATCCAAAGTGAGGTACGAAGTTCATTTCAGTGACAAATAAATTTGCAAAACCTTAGTACGTTCATTCAGTGAATATATTAATGGAATAATCAGGTTATAAGCTCTCCCGCCTCTGTAGCAAAGGCTGGTACTGAGTCACCTGTATGGCACAGCGAACGGTGCCCTGAATGACGCAAGGTCCTTAGAAGGCGACGGCGTACCTCAAGGGGCGCGGAAGCGGCCGGCATTCGCCGCTTGTCGTTTTTGTCGGGAACAGGTTCCGCGCAAGCAGCCAACGCTCCCATTGACAGGCGGCCGCGGCCAGCGCCGTTATATCACGTAATTCATGCAAACTGCTCCAGGTTTAACCTATCCTCAATGACGGTCAATTGCAGCTGGGCGGTCGGCCTGTTTTTCTGCATCTAATCCGGATTGCCATTGACCTCAGTTGGGGAAGACGACGTGTCAACTTAAGGTCTCGGCTGCCAATAAAACCTATTTGTTGGAACAGACACCACGTGTTGCGAATGAACTGCCTCCGCTTACCATAGTACCTGAATCAGCCAAGGTTGTTCCTAGCTTTCAGTTATGGATTTAACAACGGAGTAGGATGGCAATTTTTTTTTAAATTGTGTGTTTTCATTTCCATTTGTGCTCTATTTGTAAGACGTACGAAATAGTGCTGCATGAAGTGATAACTGTTGGAACGTCAAATCTATCAATCATTTTTCACGCACCTGGCGATAAAGATTTAATTTCTTCTGTCGGTCATCGACCGTTTTGTTTGTCCTCACCTCAGCTAATTCTCATACGACTCTGTACATTAGTTTGTCTTTATTATGGCTTTCCTTACACTTTACGTTAACGGAACTAGTCTTCATTCGGAGTTAAACTTCTACAGACTTGTGTATATCGTAATCGTCGAAGCATCAGAATACTCCTTTCAATAACATAATTATTCACTCAGTAGTATTAATTTTATTACACTGCAGTTGCGCTCTCCTTTTAGCAAGAACTAAGTGTTGAAAGGAAGATGTATTCATAAGAAATTGCCAAGAAATTCAGAGTCCATCTAAATTTTAATTACTGTTTACATTCGAGACTAAAACAACCAGAAATTATATGCTACTCTGTTTAGGAGCCTAAGTTCCTAATTGAACATGTAGATTAACATTTATCACTATTAAGCCTCAACTGAATAATTTCTTGGATACTGAACGTTACATTTTTCGTCTATAAAAATAATTCAGCCACTTCTTTTCATTAAAACGCAAATATCTGTTCTCTCATATATGTCAAGTCGTTGTAATTCCATGTCACAAAAGCGAATATTTGCTTTTTTCCGTGCGTAGGAAATAACCTCCATATAAAGAAAAAACATGATTTCTCTTCGTAAATAAGGAGGTTCACACTGTTTTATTTTATCTTCAGTAATTTTAAAAATCCATTTATTCACTTGTCATTAAATGAAATGTTCTCAGATTATGCTGACACTTGCTCGGAACTTTAATTACAGTACGTATAACGAGTGTGCAAGCTTGTGTAATAGATCCAGTCGCTTCGACTCACAGGTACAGGTAACTGAATTTCTTTTTTGATGCATTTTACGATACATTCCATAAACTAAGGATTGTCGCAGAAGGTGAGGCAACCCTTATCTCCTGGAAGGCCGTTGAACAAACTGGGTACTCCATCTGGCCATGTGTCATCGTCCACAGTGCGAAGCAGCCGTCGACACCCTCCAGGTCTCCTTGGCATGCATGCAACAGAATAAACAGTTTGCAATTTTAAATTAGAATATAGGAACACAATAAACTCAGTCTGTTAATTCTAAACCTTACCAATTACCACACGTTGTGCAGATGGCAAGGTCACTCTGTGACACTCTTCCAGTTATGTATTACTACACCTGAGTGAACTATGTGTGGGAAACTAAGCTGGAAAGATGTATATTATCAGATAGAATTTGTCATGGATACCACGAGGCACTGCAATATAAGTATACTGAAACAGAATGATCTTTCCGTTTCTTTAACTGGCGCTTTTGGATGGCTGAGTATTTAGAAATACAGGGACAACAGTAAAAAACCTGAAGAAGATCCAAGCAGAGGAAACAAAACTTCTAGCAGTGAAGAAGTCTGAACAGGAATTTGATGTGGCCTAATGACTGCTAAGATTTTATCATCAATGACAAGAGCCACAAAAGCCTGCAGACTAATAATGGACGAAGTTGCTGCAGATATGCACCCACTGCTATGTTCACGGGTTTCCACAATGGTACCAAATTTTATGCAAGATCGATGTGAGAAGACTTTGCCCATCGAATATGTAGTGTGGATATGTGTGAATCTGTCAAACACAGGTACCATTGAATGACACTGAAGGAGTTGTTGTCTTAAAGCATTGCCATTATCAGTGATGATTAATGGATGCTCTACTTTCATTCAGAACTGAAAGACACAAGCATTGATAAAAAAAAATCCATACAGCCTTTATCTGTCTGTTTCATATATACACTCCTGGAAATTGAAATAAGAACACCGTGAATTCATTGTCCCAGGAAGGGGAAACTTTATTGACACATTCCTGGGGTCAGATACATCACATGATCACACTGACAGAACCACAGGCACATAGACACAGGCAACAGAGCATGCACAATGTCGGCACTAGTACAGTGTATATCCACCTTTCGCAGCAATGCAGACTGCTATTCTCCCATGGAGACGAACGTAGAGATGCTGGATGTAGTCCTGTGGAACGGCTTGCCATGCCATTTCCACCTGGCGCCTCAGTTGGACCAGCGTTCGTGCTGGACGTGCAGACCGCGTGAGACGACGCTTCATCCAGTCCCAAACATGCTCAATGGGGGACAGATCCGGAGATCTTGCTGGCCAGGGTAGTTGACTTACACCTTCTAGAGCACGTTGGGTGGCACGGGATACATGCGGACGTGCATTGTCCTGTTGGAACAGCAAGTTCCCTTGCCGGTCTAGGAATGGTAGAACGATGGGTTCGATGACGGTTTGGATGTACCGTGCACTATTCAGTGTCCCCTCGACGATCACCAGTGGTGTACGGCCAGTATAGGAGATCGCTCCCCACACCATGATGCCGGGTGTTGGCCCTGTGTGCCTCGGTCGTATGCAGTCCTGATTGTGGCGCTCACCTGCACGGCGCCAAACACGCATACGACCATCATTGGCACCAAGGCGGAAGCGACTCTCATCACTGAAGACGACACGTCTCCATTCGTCCCTCCATTCACGCCTGTCGCGACACCACTGGAGGCGGGCTGCACGATGTTGGGGCGTGAGCGGAAGACGGCCTAACGGTGTGCGGGACCGTAGCCCAGCTTCATGGAGACGGTTGCGAATGGTCCTCGCCGATACCCCAGGAGCAACAGTGTCCCTAATTTGCTGGGAAGTGGCGGTGCGGTCCGCTACGGCACTGCGTAGTATCCTACGGTCTTGGCGTGCATCCGTGCGTCGCTGCGGTCCGGTCCCAGGTCGACGGGCACGTGCGCCTTCCGCCGACCACTGGCGACAACATCGATGTACTGTGGAGACCTCACGCCCCACGTGTTGAGCAATTCGGCGGTACGTCTACCCGGCCTCCCGCATGCCCACTATACGCCCTCGCTCAAAGTCCGTCAACTGCACATACGGTTCACGTCCACGCTGTCGCGGCATGCTACCAGTGTTAAAGACTGCGATGGAGCTCCGTATGCCACGGCAAACTGGCTGACACTGACGGCGGCGGTGCACAAATGCTGCGCAGCTAGCGCCATTCGACGGCCAACACCGCGGTTCCTGGTGTGTCCGCTGTGCCGTGCGTGTGATCATTGCTTGTACAGCCCTCTCGCAGTGTCCGGAGCAAGTATGGTGGGTCTGACACACCGGTGTCAATGTGTTCTTTTTTCCATTTCCAGGAGTGTATAAAGCAGAGTGTATGTATGCATGTCTGGGATCTCCTCTCAAACCTGTGGATCGATTTCAACAAAATTTGGGGTAGAAACAGCAGGCCACATGAGTAATAGCACTGTGTTATTTATAATACCCTTGCACCAATAACAGCAGAGATCAGGGCAGTACGTTTTTTATGGTCCCGGTTGTGTAGGCTACTATGAACGACAGCCATGTTGAGTGGGAATAGTATCAGCATGTCACATCAACCTGTTTTACAGAGACATCCAAATTTCAGGGGCAAATCGTTTTTTGGGCTCCAGCATGTAGGCTACCCTGCATGATAAATGTGTAATGTTGGAATAGTATTGGCCTGCTTTATCGACCTGCTTTGCATGGCGGCCTGTACATCAGGGGGAAATAAATGATTGCAAGTTCCTGGTGATTTTTCAAGCTCTGCATGAGATGTATGTTATGAGAGTAGTATGGGCCTCCTTTACTGAACTGTGTTGGAGGGTCTGAGTGGCTACATGTCAGATGAACATGGCTGGGAATAAGTTTAGATGGATAGTGGAGACGATGGATGGAGCAAGCAGAAGAAGGAAATGGGTAAAGGAGGAGGGAGAGAAGCATTAGACAGCTGGACGGTGTAGAGAGGTAGTGAGCAGACAGAAAAACGAAGAAGAGGAGGAGATAAATGGATAGAGGGGGAGTAGGGTATGGTTAGAAAGAATGGGGTGAAAGATATGGTAACAGATATGACGTGGAGGAACTGGACAAAGGGAAGGGGAGCAGGAGGCGAAACACAGAGAGAGAGAGGGGTGGAGGAGATACGCAGATGGAGGTGGAAGGATGAAATGGACAGATGGATGGAGGAAGAGGTAAACACAGAGAGGGTGAGGAAGAGGTGTGTCGTTTTTACTATGAATATCGTCTTCTGGTAACCCGCCAATCTTCTTCCTGACGCCTCATGAATATGTCATGTCATTAACATTTTGCAATCCATTTTCTTCATTTTCTTCGCTCAGCTTGTGTCTGTATATAGACTGTTTTTGCCCATCGGTTATCGTTCATTCGTTGGAGTTGACCATATGAAGTTAGTCTTTTGAGACTCATGGCACTGACAACAGTGTCTTTTCCCATATAATTTCTTGTATTCTTTCATTATGATATGCTCCAGTCTGGAGGTACGCCAAATTCTTCGCCAAAAATCCATCTAAAGAGACATCAACTTATTTACACTACTGGCTATTAAAATTGCTACACCAAGAAGAAATGCAGATGATAAACGGGTATTCATTGGACAAATATATTATACTAGAACTGACATGTGATTACATTTTCACGCAATTTGGGTGCATAAATCCTGAGAAATCAGTACCCAGAACAACCACCTCTGGCCGTAATAACGGCCTTGATACGCCTGGACATTGAGTCAAACAGAGCTGGGATGGCGTGTACAACTACAGCTATCCATGCAGCTTCAACACGATACCACAGTTCTTCAAGAGTAGTGAATGGCGTATTCTGACGAGCCAGTTGCTCGACCACCATTGAGCAGACGTTTTCAATTGGTGAGAGATCTGGAGAATGTGCTGGCCAGGGCAGCAGTCGAACATTTTCTGTATCCAGAAAGGCCCGTACAGGACCTGCAACATGCGGTCTTGCATTATCCTGCTGAAATGTAAGGCTTCGCAGGGATCGAATGAAGGATAGAGCCACGGGTCATAACACATCTGAAATGTAACGTCCACTGTTCAAAGTGCCGTCAATGCGAACAAGAGGTGACAGAGACGTGTAACCAATGGCACCCCATACCATCACGCCGGGTGATACGCCAGTATGGCGATGACGAATACACGCTTCCAATGTGCGTTCACGGCCATGTCGCCAAACACGGATGCGACCATCATGATGCTGTAAACAGAACCTGGATTCATCCGAAAAAAAGTGACGTTTTGCCATTCGTGCACCCAGGTTCGTCGTTGAGTACACCATCGCAGGCGCACCTGTCTGTGATGCAGCGTCAAAGGTAACCGCAGCCATGGTCTCCGAGCTGACAGTCTATGCTGCTGTCGAACTGTTCGTGCAGATGGTGGTTGTCTTGTAAACGTCCCCATCTGTTGACTCAGGGATCGAGACGTGGCTGCACGATCCGTTACAGCCATGCGGATAAGATGCCTGTCATCTCGACTTCTAGTAATACGAGGCCGTTTGGATCCAGCACGGCGTTCCGTGTTACCCTCCTGAACGCACCGATTCCATATTCTGCTAACAGTCATTGGATCTCGACCAACGCGAGCAGCAATGTCGCGATACGATAAACCGCAATCGCGATAGGCTACAATCCGACCTTTATCAAAGTCGGAAACGTGATGGTACGCATTTCTCCTCCTTACACGAGGCATCACAACAACATTTCACCAGGCAACGCCGGTCAACTGCTGTTTGTGTATGAGAAATCGGTTGGAAACTCTCCTCATGTCAGCACGTTGTAGGTGTCGCCACCGGCGCCAACCATGTGTGAATGCTCTGAAAAGCTAATCATTTGTATATGTCAGCATCTTCTTCCTATCGGTTAAATTTCGCGTCTGTAGGACGCATCTTCGTGGTGTAGCAATTTTAAATGGCCAGTAGTGTATTTTGGTTAGTTTCCATATTTCAGCACTGTATGTGGTAATACTCTCTGCGACTGACTTGCACAGCAAGACTACCGTTTTCTTTGTAATTTTGTCACTCCGCAGCAGGGAAATAATCACTCTTTTTGCTCACCCAATTTTATCTGTGTTGTCTCATGTGCTACTTTCATTTGACCTAAAAGAAACCCAAGTATTTAAATGTACAGAAATTTTTAGTTTTGCGGAATTCTACATGCAGATCTTATCGTTCATCTTTATCCTTATCGTACATTACGTCCTTTCTGCGTTTATTGTCAAGACCCATTTGAAAACTCTTCACGCTCTTTTCCGAACATGTAAATGGAGTTGCCTTTTTCTCTTGCTATAAGGATCAGGTCATCTGCGACGAGTGAAGTGTACACTTTTTTTTTGTCCTACAGGGATAACCATTCAATGAAATTTTCTTTTCAAACTTTGCATATGTCTTCTAAATATTCTTTAAATAAAGTGAGTGCTATGCAGGTCTTTTGAATGAGACCCTTTTTCACTGAGAATTGTTGCAAAAATTTGTTACCTAATGTAACAATATTACTACAAACGATATTTAAATTTCTTATTGCTTGAACATACCTAATACCGATACCTAAACTTTGTATGTTACCCATAACTTGCTTAGTGGGACTGTATCGTATGCCTTTTTCAGATCAGTAAATGTTAAGTAATCCTTCATTCCCACTTTCTAACCTGTTCCCGATAACGTGTGTAAGAATGAAGATATATACAGATGTGGCCCGAAATAAAAGTGGCTGAAGTGGAGGTCGAGGCGGGCAAGTGCTTAGAAAAAAAAAATAGCGTTTTTGGCGCGGGTCGGGCGAGGTATGACGCAGCACATAAAGTACAGAATGGTAATCAGACAGTCATGAGATCGAGACCCTGTGCGGAATTTTTTTCCTTTTTTAGTGTCGGTTTTTACGTTACTTTCACTGGAGATAAACCGAAATAATACTGAATATACTGTATTTATTAATTGTTTCGTAAAAGGCTTGAAACGAAAAGGCTGAGCAAAATTTGAGGACTACAAATAAATTTCGAGAAAAGGATTGTAAGGCTTACACGAGAACTTCGTTCGTAAAACTAGTTACTTTTATTATTTTACGGTTGATGATTTACATCTGCTGGGGAAGCATTCATCCAAAAACAAGAAAAGCAGTAATTTTCTAGACATGTTTCAAACGTTATAAACGCTGAATTTTTATAATTACGCGGTTGTTTCAAATTTTCCAAAAAAAAAAGAAAACACTCTTGGTTTGTATTCATAAGAGATTCTCTCTCATCGAACAGTTTTACAGCAAAGTGTAATTTCGTCAAATATTGAGGAAAAAAAAACTGTACATACAATGAAGCGTATTTTGATACAGACTTCTCTGGATTCATTTATTTTTCTCTCTCTATAGCAGTTGTTTTGAAACTTTTTGGTTAAATCCTTTACCTGACAATATAAATGGACATCGAAGGTTGCACAAGCAGAGTCATTTGGAGGACAGTCCTTCTCTTTTATCTTGAAAAATAATATGTTGAGTATTGTTTCGGTTTCATTTCAGCGTAAGGAAGGTAAAAATTGGGGAGGGGGTGGCCGTCCGGGTGTGTCGAGCGCTGTTGGCAAGCAGGGTGAACTCGCCCCTTGTGAGGCCAAATTGCGGCTCCAGTCAAGAAAACTGACAATGGCCAGGAGAGTGGTGTGCTGACCACATTTCCCTCCATATCCGCTCTAGTGACGCCTATCGGATGAGGATGACACAATTCGACCGTCTTCCGAGGCCTGTCTGGATGGACTTCACATGAGGATGTGCTGAAAAGAAATGACTCTGAACTTTTTTATTCTGTTCTCAGTATCGGTTGAGGTATTGCATGCCATACGTATTATTTGGTCGACTTTTCCACTTTACTGAAACTCTCTGCCTTTAGAGGGCTCCAAACTGTAGCATGTAACATGGCGATGTGTAGCTAACCATGGCGGTATATGAGAAAACAACAAGAATGTGTGTATGGTGATGATTGTATCGACTTCTGTCTGTTATGGAGGTTCAGACATGAAAGGCATAGGCCATAAGAAAAAATACTGAGGTATGTAGCTCAATATAAATGTTGCGCAAAATTCGAGGACGAAAATAACTTTCATATGATGTGTCACTGCCAAGTAACACAACTCGATGAAACTTGGACCATATAAAAAAGGAACTGCTACATTATAAGCAGAAGGCAACTGAAAAAAATACACAACGGGATGAAAAGAAACGGTAATTTTATTCTAAGACAATAATCACACTGAAAATACCGCGATTTGTGATGATCCACTGGACATTACAGAAGGTTGGACATGGTCCTTAGAAGGGTGTGTGATGACAACGGATAACAATGAATGCTACGTAATGTGCTACCACGCTCGATGAGTTCTTGTGGCAGGGCATTCCATTTCTCAACCACAACGGTTGACAACTGCTGGATGATTATTGGTGCATGTGGACATGCTGCAAAACGTCTCCCCTACGCATCTCACAAGTGCTAGATGGGATTTATGTCAGTGGAATGGGCAGACCTTTCCATTCACCAATTACGCTCTCGTTCCAAGAGCTACTCCACCTGTGCTGCCCGATGCAGTTCCGGACTGTAACTAATAAAAATGAAGTCACAGCCGAATGCACCCCTGAAAGACACACATGGGGAAGAAGTACAGTGTCACACCTGCACTGATCAGTGAGTGTACCGGTTTCCAAGATCTGTAGGTCAATACGCCCTTGCGACATTATGCTTCCCAACACCATAACAGCTGTACCAACAAAACGATCATATTCGATAATATTCCTGGTGAGTGTACGTCCAAAATAACTGCTCAGTCTGACTCTGCTCTCAGCACCACCGTAAATATGTGTAGGTCTCAATGGAACACAACATACAGATCGTCGGACGAAGAGACCACCCCCATGATGTCGCTGTGCCACTGTGGAGCGTCAGACTGTGTGCCTTGCAGCCATGTTAAATGTGGTTTTAATTGCACCAGTTGTTTTTCGTAGGTCCCTTCTTGCCTGGTGCATAACATAGTCCTGGTGCCCAATACAGTCGTCACCTGCCGCTGTAGATGACTGTGGTCGAGCACCTACGCTCCTTAGGGCAGCAATGTCTATGTTTCAGAATGCTCCCGATGCACATGAAACAATGCCGAGCGGTACCAAACTCCTGGGCTACACTTGTCACGCTTCCTCCTTCTTCTTATTTACAGATGTTTCATCTCCATGTGAAGACATCTAAATGTCGTCTCTGGGCCCTGTTGTAATGAAAACCACCACCACGGTTCACTGTAAATGTTCGCTGATTGACACACACACACACACACACACACACACGGTCTCTTGTTGTGGGGTCAGCCCCATGGGGCGCTATAGTCAAGCTGACGTCATGCCATGTAATGTCAACTTTCTGTGCACTACTGAGAGACCTATGGAAACATGATCTTCCACATACAGCGTGGATATTATGTTATGTTACTCGTACTTTATCTATCTCATAATTAAGTATTACAGAATACAAATTCGGTTGCATAACACATTTACAACAGCTAGCTTACATTCCTAGTATACCTCTTTCCTTTATTAATCGCATATAACTTATATTCTCAGTTTACATTTTTTATATATAGCTTACATTTCTAGTTATATCTTTTCTGTATACACATCTACAACACAAAGGTTAAAATGACAGCAGCTTACTGCTAAATCAACTGTTGCGCACATAGCAATGGCCTCATGCTGCTGTGTTCGCTTTTATCATCTAGTGTAAAACGCTATTTATCTTGTGCTGGGAGAACCTATGGCCCTATCAGACAGTCATCTAGAATTCCAGCCCACACATTCACCGTAAACGGAAGCTGATGTCTAGCCGGTACTGTAGCATGACGATTGCGTTCAGCCCGTATGTGTTGGTTGTGGAAATTCGTTATTCCATTTACACAGGTATGTAGTCGCAACTGTATGCATCTTAGACTGGATATATGTAGCATAGTCAGTTTACCACGATTATACAACAAACATCGCAGTAATAATGAATTTTTAGTTCTTTTGCTGATGAGTATTCCACACATTTCGCTCTGTGCATTATGCATTGTGTCTCAGTTTTGGGAGCATACATTTTTGCTCTCATAAGTTGCTGTCATAATCTCCCATGATAATTTATCTTTTGTTAAAACAACATTCTTTTTATTGACACATTGGATATCATAAATGTTGTTATCGGAGTAAGCCGAAGTGTTGAATCACCTATGCACATAACTATTAATAACATCATAACTATTTGAGGTAGTTACATGATAATTACATTATGCTAGCCACATCTGTGAACCACAGTTTAACATTTTTTGACCGTAAGTTCGTCAACATATGCTCATAATGGAAACCTACAAGCAGTGACAGAAACCTCTTACAGAACCATTCCTACAGCTGTAGGTCTATCAAAAGCAATGTTAAGTTTACGTAATTCAATAGCAACCAAATGTTCATTAAATATAACACTGCACTTGAAATTCGGCCACGCCATCAGAGCAGCAGCTCCGTATCTATCTTCCCGAATTGTTACTAGATTCACATGACAAATTTTTCGCACACTATGCATGGTTTTGCCAAAAACACTGTTATTTATAAGTCTGAAGAAATTCTTTTCGAAATCATTTTCTGCATTCATATTTTTCTCAGCAGTAATATTGATATATTGTTTCATCCAGGGAGCCTGATGGCATAACAATATCCGTTGAAGTTTGCTTAGAATAAGGTTACTGTTTAGTCACTGCTTTAAAATTCTATAGAGAAGCACGTAACTTTACTTATCATATAATGTACGAATCACTTTCCTTGGAACTTCAGGTTAGTTGATGCTAGTTGTTGCTACAATTATCTCCGGTCGTAATCCTTAATCAGAGTGAAATTCATGAATATTTACCGGGTACTCAAGATCTACTTCTAAAATGTATCCTGTGTCTGATTCATCTGGTACGTTCATTGCATCAAAACCATCCACAGACATCTATGCAAAATAGGAGAGTGGTAGGTATTGCATTATGATACTGAGAGAGGTGAATAATGATTACCATAATGGACTCACATTCGGGAAGACGACAATTCAAATCCGCGTTCGGCCACCTAGGTTTGGTTTGTCCATGATTTCCCAGAATCGCTCCAGGTAAATGCCGAGATGGTTTCTTTGAAAGGGTAAGACCAATTTCCCTCCCATCACTGAAACAATTGGAGCTTGTACTCCGTCTACAATGACCTCGATGTCGAGGGGATGTGAAATCCTAATCTTCCTTCCTTCCTTTCATTTGTAGCAGTTTCCAGCTGTAGAGACTTAACACCGAGGTGTACAAGATACGACTGATGATTATTGTTATTACAATCAGCCATGAGCCTAGTGTTGGTAGCTGCATGTTTATGTGAACAGTGAACAATACCACCTCTGATGCAACACTCAGCGAATTGTAATTGTTCTGTATCTGTAATAACCTACAACTATACATTTGCAGTTTCAACAAGGCACCCAATGTTAAGCCTTGTAAAGCCCCATAATGGGCTTTATCTAGCTGGCATGTTTTAAGACAGAGTGCACCGAAAATTTGAGACACGTAGGCCAAAAGCAAGACATCGGTTTTGAAACATATTTCGGAGTAATTTCCTAATTTCTTGCATTCAAATAAACTCCACACTTCACATGCTATTTGATAATCTAATTCTTTGATGGTTGTTTCATCGCTCAGTAAGTTTTTCAGTGCTTCGATTGGAGCCAGCTGTGCTTCATACTAAACGGATTCATCAGTTACATGGTTAATGGAGAGGATTGATACGTCCATAATTAAGGTATGAACCCATTAGCTTAATTAGTTTTCCGTTTTATATTACATTAAGGTGTGTGACGCACATTAGTTTTTGATACTACACTCCACTTACTTTCGTCCATGCCTTCCTCGACACCGATGGCGTCTTCTAGCGGCGTAACTGTTCTCACACAAGGCAAGAATCGTGATATAGTAGTTTGAGCAGCGTGCTAACCAACTCACGTTGATGTCTTGACCACGATACTCACCTGATGTGAATCCGGCAGAACACATCTGGGACGCTACCGAGCACCATTTCCGCGCTCCCAAGCCGCCAGCTTGTAATTTACGGGAATTGCATGACTTGTGCGTATACATCTAGTAGCACACAGCTCCGTAAAATTCGTCGATACTAGCCAGAATAGCTGCCGTAATGCGTGCCAAAACCGGACCAACGCACTGTTAAACAGGTGGTCGTAATGTTTTGGCTCATCAGTGTGTGTGTGTGTGTGTGTGTGTGTGTGTGTGTGTGTGTGTGTTTGTGATACTAGAGGGTGTTTCAAAAATATTTTACAAATTCTGTGGCAGGTTCCATTCACCAAAACGAGAAGAAAGTTCATACAAACTTATGTCCAAAAATGTCTTAGTTTTCAAGTTATTAATGACAGTTTACAATTTAGCAGATTGTAGCTCATCAACACCTTAACTGATAGTAAATACTCTAAATGTCCTCCTCTAGTTTCTAACTACGCCTGCAATTGTCGAATCACGGACTGTCGCACCATTTCAAATACTTACGTAATAACATGAAACACCTACAGCCGTTGTTTTGATATTATTTTCTTATATTGCAAACAGTTTCGGTAACTCAGTACACCATCTTCAGGCATTAACTGGCACTGAGGGGGGTGAACTCCTGTAGCATACACAACCGCATCAGTGGTCAACATCTGTGAACTAGCTTCAGTAGCATACTGTAAAAACGATGTTTTGTCTACGGAATCCTGTTCATAGATGTTGACCACGGATTGGATCGTGTATACGATAGGAGTTCACCCCCTCAGCGCCAGTTAAGTAGGCCTGAAGATGGAGTACTGGGTCACCGAAACTAGTTGTAATATAATAACATAAAAACGACGGGTGTATGTGTCTCTTTTATTACATATTTCAAGTACTACGTGACGTTTTCGAATGGTTTCGCAGGCTTCAGCGACACATTGATGGAGAGTTTCAGCATCCGGATGGTCTGCTGCATAGACCAATTGTTTAAGGTGGTCCCAGAGATAATAATCCGAAGACTGAGGTCGGAAGAAAGTGCAGGCCATAGAAATGATCCCCCTCTACCTACCCGTCTGTCATGGTAGGTACAACCAGTGCATTTCGAACACTAAGTACGGGATACGTCGGAGCTCCATCATGCATTAACCACACGTTTCTTCTTTTTGCAGGGGCACGTATTCTAGAATGTCTTGCAGTGTGTTTTGAATAAAGTATCTGTAGACGGCACCTGTAAGACGTGCTGAGAAAACATATGGCACTACCAGACGATCACTTACAATTCCGCCCCACACATTAAACATGTCCTGACGTCTAGCCGGCACTACAGCACGAGGATTGTGAACAGCCCATATGTGTTAGTTGTGGAAAATTGTTACGCCGTCTCTGCCAAACATTATCTCGTCTGTAAACAAAACTGAAGAGACAAACTGCGGATTGGCAATTTGTTCAGCAAACCATCGGCGAAAGTTCTCTCGTAGTGAATGATCGGCAGTCGTAAGGCCCTGCAAACGTTGAAGATGATGGGATACATGAGTTACTCGTGAAGTATCCTCCATGGTGAACTTGGTGATGTACCACATGTCAGGGCCACTTATCTTGCATTGTCTCTCCCTGATCAGGCCTACGAGCAACACATGGCAGTCCTTGATCAGTAGTCTGTGGTGCTACGGACCCTGTTTCGGTATCGCGATGATGCACAGCACCAAAAGTTGGATGACTCGGCTGGCTTTGGTCTGGAAACGCTGTCTGATACAGCTGCTGCAGCCTCATGACCATTACCATAGGTACGGCTGTGCATATAAATGAAGTAACGAAGTGAATATCCTGTCATGTTCGAACGGAGCAGTTTCAGTTTACTCATTACCTGTAGTATGTATACAGACACGTTGAAGACTGATGAATGAAGAATGTAAACAAGTCTACTTCTACAGCTATATCTACGTATACATAAACACTCCGCACGCCACCGTAAGACGCGTGGCGGGGAGTAACCTCCATCACTACTAATAATTTCCATTCCTGTCCCACTCGTAAACAGAAAAAAATGGCTCTGAGCACTGTGAGACTTAACATCTGAGGTCACCAGTCCCCTAGAACGTAGAACTATTTAAACCTAACTAACCTAAGGACATCACACACATCCATGCCCGAGGCAGGATTCGAACCTGCGACGTAGCGGTCGCGCGGTTCCAGACTGTAGCGCCTAGAACCGCTCGGCGACGTCGGCCGGCTCGCGAACAGTGTGAGGGAGAAACGACTGTCTGCATCACTCCGTACGAGCCCTAATTTCTCGTATTTGCCGGCCGTGGTAGCCAAGCGGTTCTAGGAACTATGGCTCAGAGCCATTTGAACCATTTTTTTTTCTCGTATTTTATCTTCGGGGTTCTTAAGCGAAATGTATGTTGGGAGCAGTAGAATCGTTCTGCAGTCAGCTTCAAATGCCGTTTCTCTAAATTTTCTTAATAGTATTTCTCGAAAAGAACGCCACCTTCCCTCCAGGGATTCCCATTTGTATTGGTGAAGTTTCTCTGCAACATTTACGAGTTGTTAGAACCTACCGGTAACAAATATATAAGCCCGCCTGTGAATTACTTCAATATGTTTCTTTTATCCGACATGGTTTGGATCCCAAACATTCCAGCAGTACTCAAGAATAGGTCGCGCCAGAGTTCTGTATGCGATCTCCTTTACAGATGAACCGCACTTTCCCAAAATTCTCCGGATAAACCGAAATAGACCATTCGTCTTCTCTACCACAAACCTCACATGCTCGTTCCATTTCATGTCGTTCTGTAGCGCTAAGCCCAGATATTTAAACGACTTGACTGTGTCAAGCAATACACTACTAACGCTGTATCCGAACATTACGTGTTTCTTTCTCCTGCTCATCGCATTAACTTACATTTTTCTACAATTTAGAGCTAGTTGCCATCCCCATCACACCAACCATTTAGTCTAAGGCATTTAGTCGTCCTAAAGTCCATTAGCGACGACGCCTACCCCTACACCACAGCATCATCAGCAAACAACCGCATATTGCTCCCCTCCCTGTCCTCCAGATCATTTAGTACGTATAAAATAGTAACAGTCCCATCACATTTCCCTGGGGCACTCCTGACGATACCCTTGTCTCTGATGAACACTCACCGTGGAGGACAACTTACTGTATTCTATTACTTAAGAAGTCTTTGAGCTACTCACATATCTGGGAACCTAAGATATACAGCGTGATTCACGAAGATGTGCAAATATTTTAATGTAGTTCGCTAATATGAAGCCATCGCAAAACTGTACGAGGTTAAAGTAAAGCACGATTTCCATTTATTTTGTTGTTATAGGTCTGCTGAATCTAATAAAACATGTCCCAGACGTATATCTGCAGTAGTTTTCCACGTTTCCCCAACGCCATTAATGTACATTTAAATGAACATGTTTCCCAGAAATGGAGTGGTCGTGGTGCTACACGTCTGTGGGAACCCAGATGGCTCGATTTAACACCAATGGATTTTTGTGTATGGGGATGGATGAAAGACATAGTTTAGGAGGACAAAGTCAATACACGTGAGGCATTACTTGCTCGCATTATGAATGCAATAGACGAAATTAAGAACAACTCTGTGAAAATGAAACGAGCAACAAAACCTGCTAAATGGATTGAACTCGGTGGAGACAGTTTCGAACATTTACTGTGAATGTATTGTGAAATTGTATGTACACTGTGCAACTTCCTTAACACTGAGCTTTGTTTTTTCCGGTTTGACATGAATTCAATTGTGCTATGGTATTAATAAAAGCAGATTATCTGACACATTCATACAGTTTCAGTTAACGTTATTACCATCATTTTTCCAAAATTAAATTCTCTTCTATTGAAAACATTGTGCAGTTGTCTGGAATTTAAAAAACAAATTGGGTCAAGTAGTTAATAAATTAAATATTTCACGAAATTACTTCTTTGCTTCTCTGAATGTCCTAGAAAACTGCTGTAGATACACGTCCTGGACATGTTTTATTAGATACACCAGATCACTAACAACAAAATAAATGTTTTACTTTAACCTCGTACAGTTTTGCGATGGTAAGACGGCGTCAGTCGTCGAGCAGCCGCACGTGCAGCAGCATCGACACAGACCAGTTATTCCGTGTTATTTTAGGAAGAGAAGGCGTTCACGCCTTACAGTGTATAAAGCTATTGGTTCAAATGGCTCTGGGCACTATAGGACTTAACAGAGGAGGTCATCAGTCCCCTAGAACTTAGAACTACTTAAACTCGTGAAGTCGTACCGGCTGATTTACCGATTTACACACATGCACCACGAGTACCGCTTTTTCCCTGAAAGTCTCTGGTGTAAGCTGGGCTTAAAATTGTCTTTGGGCATGAGTGAATGGACTGAGCGTTGAGAACTGGCTTATGAGGGAATCAGCGATTTTATTCATATTGACAGAGCGTATAGGGCACAACTAGGACACGAACACGTGTAAACAGGAAGACGCAACTGTTAATCATATCCGAGGAGATCGAGTTTGAAAATTGTAGGCTTGCTTATATACACTCCTGGAAATTGAAATAAGAACACCGTGAATTCATTGTCCCAGGAAGGGGAAACTTTATTGACACATTCCTGGGGTCAGATACATCACATGATCACACTGACAGAACCACAGGCACATAGACACAGGCAACAGAGCATGCACAATGTCGGCACTAGTACAGTGTATATCCACCTTTCGCAGCAATGCAGGCTGCTATTCTCCCATGGAGACGATCGTAGAGATGCTGGATGTAGTCCTGTGGAACGGCTTGCCATGCCATTTCCACCTGGCGCCTCAGTTGGACCAGCGTTCGTGCTGGACGTGCAGACCGCGTGAGACGACGCTTCATCCAGTCCCAAACATGCTCAATGGGGGACAGATCCGGAGATCTTGCTGGCCAGGGTAGTTGACTTACACCTTCTAGAGCACGTTGGGTGGCACGGGATACATGCGGACGTGCATTGTCCTGTTGGAACAGCAAGTTCCCTTGCCGGACTAGGAATGGTAGAACGATGGGTTCGATGACGGTTTGGATGTACCGTGCACTATTCAGTGTCCCCTCGACGATCACCAGTGGTGTACGGCCAGTGTAGGAGATCGCTCCCCACACCATGATGCCTGGTGTTGGCCCTGTGTGCCTCGGTCGTATGCAGTCCTGATTGTGGAGCTCACCTGCACGGCGCCAAACACGCATACGACCATCATTGGCACCAAGGCAGAAGCGACTCTCATCGCTGAAGACGACACGTCTCCATTCGTCCCTCCATTCACGCCTGTCGCGACACCACTGGGGGCGGGCTGCACGATGTTGGGGCGTGAGCGGAAGACGGCCTAACGGTGTGCGGGACCGTAGCCCAGCTTCATGGAGACGGTTGAGAATGGTCCTCGCCGATACCCCAGGAGCAACAGTGTCCCTAATTTGCTGGGAAGTGGCGGTGCGGTCCCCTACGGCACTGCGTAGGATCCTACGGTCTTGGCGTGCATCCGTGCGTCGCTGCGGTCCGGTCCCAGGTCGACGGGCACGTGCACCTTCCGCCGACCACTGGCGACAACATCGATGTACTGTGGAGACCTCACGCCCCACGTGTTGAGCAATTCGGCGGTACGTCCACCCGGCCTCCCGCATGCCCACTATACGCCCTCGCTCAAAGTCCGTCAACTGCACATACGGTTCACGTCCACGCTGTCGCGGCATGCTACCAGTATTAAAGACTGCGATGGAGCTCCGTATGCCACGGCAAACTGGCTGACACTGACGGCGGCGGTGCACAAATGCTGCGCAGCTAGCGCCATTCGACGGCCAACACCGCGGTTCCTGGTGTGTCCGCTGTGCCGTGCGTGTGATCATTGCTTGTACAGCCCTCTCGCAGTGTCCGGAGCAAGTATGGTGGGTCTGACACACCAGTGTCAATGTGTTCTTTTTTCCATTTCCAGGAGTATATTTTGTATGGTTGCAAAATATTCAAGCACTACACAGCTGAGCGGGTAAGCGCAAGGCGTCAGCATCGAATCTTGGTATTAGTACTTTTTTTAAATTCTGAATTCTAACAACAAATTTACAATGACCTTGCGGATTATCAGTATTTAATGATTCATTTATTATTTACATAGTATTTATCATGAAAAAACGAGAAAAAACTTTTTTGTACGGAGGTTGGAAATAAAAAGCGATGCATGAGGACTTTGGTAAGAGATGGAACTAATCCTCCATAGTACACAAAACAGGTCCGAACGCTGTTGCAGAGGCAAGGGAAAAAGCATGCGAAGTTTAGAAGAACGCGAAATCCCGAAGATTGGCTAAAATTTATAGACGCGCGAAATTTGGCACTGACTTCAATGCGAGATGCCCTTAATAGGTTCCACAACGAAATATCGTCTCGAAATTTGGTAGAAAATCCGAAGAAATTCTGGTCGAATGTAAAGTACACAAGCGGCAAGACGCAGTCAATACCTTTGCTGCGTAGTGCCGATGGTACCGTTACCAACGACTGTGCCGCTAAAGCGGAGTTATTGAACGCAGTTTTCGAAATTCCTTCACCAGGGAAGACGAATGGGATATTCCAGAATTTCAAACACGAACAGCTGCTAGCATGAGTTTCTTAGAAGTAGATACCTTAGGGGTGCGAAGCAACTCAAATCGCTTGACACGGGCAAGTCTTCAGGTCCAGATTGTATACCGATTAGGTTCCTTTGAGATTACGCTGATACAATAGCTCCCTACTTAGCAATCATATACAACCGCTCGCTCACCGATAGATCTGTACCTACAGATTGGAAAATTGCGCAGGTCGCACCAGTGTTTAAGAAGGGTAGTAGGAGTAATCCATCGAACTACAGACCTATATCATTGACGTCGGTTTGCAGTAGGGTTTTGGAGCATATACTGTATTCAAACATTATGAATCACGTCGAAGGGAACGATCTATTGATACGTAATCAGTATGGTTTCAGAAAACATCGTTCTTGTGCAACGCAGCTGGCTCTTTATTAGCACGAAGTAATGGCCGCTATCGACAGGGGATCTCAAGTTGATTCCGTATTTCTAGATGTCCGGAAAGCTTTTGACACCGTTCCTCACAAGCGACTTCTAATCAAGCTGCGGACCTATGGGGTATCGTCTCAGTTGTGCGACTGGATTCGTGATTTCCTGTCAGGAAGGTCGCAGTTCGTAGTAATAGACGGCAAATCATCGAGTAAAACTGAAGTGATATCGGATGTTCCCCAGGGAAGCGTCCTGGGACCTCTACTGTTCCTGATCTATATAAATGACCTGAGTGACAATCTGAGCACTTCTCTTAGGTTGTTCGCAGATGATGCTGTAATTTACCGTCTAGTAAGGTCATCCGAAGACCAGTATCAGTTGCAAAGCGATTTAGAAAAGATTGCTGTATGGTGTGGCAGGTGGCAATTGACGCTAAATAACGAAAAGTGTGAGGTGATCCACATGAGTTCCAAAAGAAATCCGTTGGAATTCGATTACTCGATAAATAGTACAATTCTCAAGGCTGTCAATTCAACTAAGTACCTGGGTGTTAAAATTACGAACAACTTCAGTTGGAAAGACCACACAGATAATGTTGTGGGGAAGGCGAGCCAAAGGTTGCGTTTCATTGGCAGGACACTTAGAAGATGCAACAAGTCCACTAAAGAGACAGCTTACACTACACTCGTTCGTCCTCTGTTAGAATATTGCTGCGCGGTGTGGGATCCTTACCAGGTGGGATTCACGGAGGACATCGAAAGGGTGCAAAAAAGGGCAGCTCGTTTTGTATTATCACGTAATAGGGGAGAGAGTGTGGCAGATATGATACGCGAGTTGGGATGGAAGTCATTAAAGCATAAACGTTTTTCGTCGCGGCGAGATCTATTTACGAAATTTCAGTCACCAACTTTCTCTTCCGAATGCGAAAATATTTTGTTGAGCCCAACCTACATAGATAGGAATGATCATCAAAATAAAATAAGAGAAATCAGAGCTCGAACAGAAAGGTTTAGGCGTTCGTTTTTCCCGCGCGATGTTCGGGAGTGGAATGGTAGAGAGATAGTATGATTGTGGTTCGATGAACCCTCTGCCAAGCACTTAAATTTGAATTGCAGAGTAATCATGTAGATGTAGATGTAGAAATCAGTATAATTATTTCGTTTAAATATTACTGTATGTACAGTTCGGAAAAATAGAATTTGTAACTCATCGCCACGCGGGATTAGCCGAGCGGTCCTGGGCGCTGCAGTCATGGACTGTGCGGCTCGTCCCGGCGGAGATTCGAGTCCTCCCTCGGGCGTGGGTGTGTGTGTTTGTCCTTAGGATACTTTAGGTTAAATAGTGTGTAAGCTTAGGGACTGATGACATTTGCAGTTAAATCCCTTAAGATTTCACACACACTTGAACTTTTTTGTAACTTGTCGAGGACTGCACGTATCAGGATGATACTGATGGTAGAAAGATGGAAATGCCGGCCGGTGTGGCCGAGCGGTTCTAGGCGCTTCAGTCTGGAACCGCGCGACCGCTACGGTCGCAGGTTCGAATCCTGCCTCGGGCATGGATGTGTGTGATGTCCTCAGGTTAGTTAGGTTTCAGTAGTTCTAAGTTCTAGGGGACTGATGACCTCAAAAATTAAGTCCTATAGTTCTCAGAGCCCCTTTTTCCTGCATGTGCATTATTTTTATATGTGTCTGTTGCAAAACACACTTGGTTTACATTCATAAAGGGTTCTCTGTCATCGCACAATTTAGCGGCATACCACCCACATCGAAACGTATCACCGAATATTGATACAGACAAATGGATTAAATTTATATACAGATAACAGAACGCAGCATGTCATTCTCAATGGAGAGCAGTCTTCCGAAGTAAGAGTGATTTCAGGTGTGCCGCAGGGGAGTGTCGTGGGACCGTTGCTATTCACAGCATACATAAATGACCTTGTGGATGACATCGGAAGTTCACTGAGGCTTTTTGTGGATGATGCTGTGGTATATCGAGAGGTTGTAACAATGGAAAATTGTACTGAAATGCAGGAGGATCTGCAGCGAATTGACGCATGGTGCAAGGAATGGCAATTGAATCTCAATGTAGACAAGTGTAATGTGCTGCGAATACATAGAAAGAAAGATCCCTTATCATTTAGCTACAAAATAGCAGGTCAGAAACTGGAAGCACTTAATTTCATAAATTATCTGGGAGTGCGCATTAGGAGTGATTTAAAATGGAATGATCATATAAAGTTGATCGTTGGTAAAGCAGATGACAGACTGAGATTCATTGGAAGAATCCTAACGAAATGCAATCCGAAAACAAAGGAAGTAGGTTACAGTACGCTTGTTCGCCCACTGCTTGAATACTGCTCAGCAGTGTGGGATCCATATCAGATAGGGTTGATAGAAGAGATAGAGAAGATCCAACGGAGAGCAGCGCGCTTCGTTACAGGATCATTTAGTAATCGCGAAAGCGTTACGAAGATGATAGATAAACTCCAGTGGAAGACTCTGCAGGAGAGACGCTCAGTAGCTCGGTACGGGCTTTTGTTGAAGTTTCGAGAACATACCTTCACCGAAGAGTCAAGCAGTATATTGTTCCCTCCTACGTATATCTCGCGAAGAGACCATGAGGATAAAATCAGAGAGATTAGAGCCCACACAGAAGCATACCGACAGTCCTTCTTTCCACGAACAATACGAGACTGGAATAGAAGGGAGAACCGATAGAGGCACTCAAGGTACCCTCCGCCACACACCGTCAAGTGGCTTGAGGAGTATGGATGTAGATGTAGATGTAGATGTAGAAACTATCTCTTTACTGCGTTCGCAATTTTGTAGTCATTTTATAAGGTTCTTCGCTTGCATGTAAAAGTGAACGTCGCATGGCTGCACCAGCAGAATACACTGGGGAGGGATTACTTCAATACTACGCGTTGGCGGAATCACGTGGGAACGAGGGAAAAAGAGGGCCTTTATCGAATTAGATTCAGGGACTTCACGCCTATGAAGGTAACTGCTTTTCGCTCAGTGACATACTGCTAATATATTTACGATCATACAGAATGCACCGAAGGGAACAAAACACCAAAAGATACTTAATACAGACTAATGAAACGCTGGGAATACATTTGTCTAGGTAACATAGTTAAGTGATTAACATTGCCAGATCATTGGTTAATGTAAGCGGTAGATAAGTCACTGAAAATATGAAATTCTGGTACATTAATAACCAGTGTATACGCCAGCGTGTTGAATGCAAGCGTGTAAAAGTACATGCATTATGTTGTAAAGGTGCTGGATGTCAGTTTGTGGGATGGAGTTCCTTGGCTGTTGGATTTGGTCGGTCAGTACAGGGATGTTCTACGATGGTTGTGGATGACGCTGGAGTTGTTCGATGATGTCCCATACGTGCTCGATTTAAGACAGATCTGGCGAACGAGCAGGCGAAGGCCACATGTTGACACTCTGTAGAGCATGTTGAGTTACAACAGCGGTTTGTGGGCGAGCGTTATCCTGTTGAAAAACACCCCCTGGACTGATGTTTATGAATGACAGCACAACAGATTCAATCACCAGACTGATGAAAAATTTTGGAGATAAACAGGAGAGTGCTCCTGCTGTCATTCGAATTCACACCCCAGACAATAACTCCAGGTGTAGTTCCAGTGTGCCCAGCACGCAGACAGGTTGTTTGCAGGGACACAACTGGTATCCCTCTAACCAACACAATGCAGTCACTGGCACCGAGGCAGAACCAGCTTTCATCAAAAAACGCAACAGACGTCTACCCGGCCCCTCAGTGAGCTTTCCCTTGACACCAAGGAAGTCGCAAATTGCGGTGGTTGAGATCAGTGGAATGCCCGCTACAGGCAGTCTGGCTCGGAGCTGTCCATGAAGCCACCGATTTGTAGCAGTTCGTTGTCACACTGCGCTGCCAACTGTTGCTCAGACTGCTGTTGCAGATGCAGTCTGATGCACCAGAGCCACACTGCCGATTACGATGGTCTTCCCTCTCGGTAATGCTCATGTTGCCGTCCGGAGCCCGGTCTTCTTGTGACCGTACATTCTTTTGACTACCGTTGCCAGCAATCGTGTACATGAACTACGTTCCTGCCAATTCTTTCTGCAGCACCGCAAAACATACAGCTTCTCGTAGTCGTATCATACGATTTTGTTCAAACTCCGTAAGGTGTTGATAATTGGCGTCTTTGTCGCCTTAAAGGCTTTCTTGACTAACATCAGCTCACCACGTCCAGTCTCAACGGTAACTAACGGTCACGACCGCTACAGAGTGTATTTAAAGCAAAGCTGATCTTCATGCTGATCTCCATGCTCTAGCGGTGGCACTATTGTGCGACTGGCGCGAAATTTGAATAGACATCGCCTTTCAGATGTAGAAACACGCCTACAAACTTTCGTTTATATCGCACGATTTCTTTTTACTATTGCGATTTACTTTCCCGCCAGTGTATATCTACATCTACATCTAAATATACATGAATAATCTGCAAATCAGATTTAAGTGCCTGGCAGAGGGTTCATCGAATCACCTTCACAATTCTTTGTTATTCCAATCTCGTAAAGCTCGCGGAAAAAACGAACGCCGTATCTTCCCGTGTGAGGTCTAATTTCCCTTATTTTGTTATGGTGATGGTTTCTCCCTATGTAGGTCGGCGTCAACAAAATATTTTCACATTTGGATGAGAAAGTTGCTGATTAAAAGTTCGTGAAAAGATTCCGTCGCAGCGAAAAACGACTTTATTTTTATGATGTCCACCGCAAATCCTGTATCATTTCAGTGACATTCTCTCCCCTATTTCGTGATATTAAAAAACGTGCTGCTCTTCTTTGAACTTTTTCGATGTACTCAGGCAATCCTATCTGGTAAGGATCCCATACCGCGCAGCAGTATTCTAAAAGAAGACGGACAAGCGTAGTGGAGGCAGTCTCTTTAGTGGATCTGTTACATTTTCTGAGTGTGCTGCCAAGAAAACGCAGTCTTTGTTTAACCTTCCTCACAACATTTTCTATGTATTCCTTCCAGTTTAAGCTGTTCGCAATTCTAATTCCTAGGTATTTAGTTAAATTTACAGCCTTTAAATTTGACTAATTTACTGTGTAACTATAGTTTAACGGATTCCTTTTAGCACTCACGTGGATGATTTCACACTTTTCGTTATTTAGGGTCAATTGCCAATTTTCACACCATACATATATCTTTTCTAAATCGTCTTGCAATTTGTTTTGATCTTCTAAACGACAGCGTCATCTCCAAACAATCTTAGACGGCTGCTTAGATTGTCTCCCAAATCATTTATATAGATAGCGAACAGCAAAGGGCCTAAAACACTACCTTGGGGATCGCCAAAAATCACTTCTATTTTACTCGAAGACTTTCCGTCACTTACTACAAATTGTGACCTCGCTGATACGAAATCACGAATCCAGTCACATAACTGAGACAGAATTCCATAAGCAGGCAATTTCACTACAAACCGCTTGTGTGGTACATTGCCAAAGGCCTTCTGGAAATCCAGACATTCGCAATCAGTTTGAAATCCCTTGTCGATAGCACTCGACACTTCGTGCGAGTAAAGAGCTAGTTGTGTTTCACAGGAACGATGTTTTCTAAACCCATGTTGACTGTGTGTCAGTAGATCGTTTTCTTCGAGGTAATTGATAGTATAATAATAATGGCGTGTGACGAGGGCCCCCTGTCGGGTAGACCGCTCGCCTGGTGCCACTTCGGCGACTTGCGCGTCGATGGGGATGAAATGATGATGATTAGGGCAACACAACACCCAGTCCCTGAGCGGAGAAAATCTCCGACCCAGCCGGGAATCGAACCCGGGCCCTTAGGATTGACTGTCCGACGAGCTGACCACTTTTTTTTTTTTTTAATCTCGTTTTGTTCGGTGCATCTGCTCGGGGCAGACGTCGTAGTACATCCGTTGAAGCTCGTTGTTGATCGATTAACTCCGTTTTTTATTACAGAGGGCAGCTAGCCCTCTGACCGAACATGCTGAGCTACCGCGCCGCCTTTTTTTTTCGTTCGTTGTATTTGCTCTGGGCGGACGTCGAAAGACACCCGTTTCAGTTCGTTGTTGACCCATTAACTCTGTTTTTTTTTTTTTTTATTACAGAGGACAGCTAGCCCTCTGACCGAACACGCTGGGCCATCATGCCGGCGTTTCCCATGTTGTTCGCTTTCGTTCGTCGCATCCGCTCGGAGCGGACGTAGTAAGACATCCGTTTAAGTCCGTTGTTGATCGATTAAATCAATTTTTTTTATTACAGAGGGCTGTTAACCCTCTGACCGAACACACTGGGCTACCATGCCGGTGCCGACCACTCAGCTACCGGGGACGGACGAGGTAATTCATAATGTTCGAACACAATATCCTGCTGCATATCGACATTAATGATTAATTCAGTGGATTAATCCTACTACATTTCTTGAATATGGTGTGACCTGTGAAACTTTCCAGTCCTTGGGTACGGATTTTTCGTCGAGCGAACGGTTTTATATTTTTGTTAGCATGGAGCTATTGTATCAGCATACTCTGAAAGGAACTTAACTGATATACCCTAGTCTGGAGCTGAAGACTTCCTTTCATTAAGTGATTTAAGCTGTTTCTACATTACTCATGTTGGCAGCTGTTCTTCATTAGAATTCTGGAATATTTACTTTGTCTTGTATGGTAAACGTATTTCGGAATGCTGTGTTTAGCAACTCTGGTTTGGCAGCATTGTCTTCGTTAGTATTCACATTGCTATCGCCTACAGAAGGAATTGATCGTGTCTTGCCGCTGCCATACTTCACACACGACCAGAATCTCTTCGGATTTTCTGTAGACCTACAATTTTCAGACTCATTTTCTCAAAAGCGGTTGATAGGTACATCTTCCTGTTTACGTAAGCTGAAGTTCTAGTCTTTTCTCTGAGCACTCTGTCAATCTGAATGAAGCCGGTGACGGCAAGTTCGTACGGTCACCTAGTTAGACAGGTGCGTCCGCCGTCGCGTGTGCAGGAAGCGCCCGTGAGGTCGCGAACGACTGGCGGGCGCGTGCCTCGGCTCGGCGCGGCGGCGCACCTGTGAATGGCGGGCTCGCGCCGCAATGAGGCCGCCGAGGGCAGTCCGCGCCGCGCCGCGCCGGGCCGGGGAAATCGATGAATGGAGCGAGCCGCGAGCCGCCGTGCTCCGAGCCGTGCCGGCGCGTTGCATAACCGCGCCGCGCCGCGTTGCGGCTCGCCTGCCGGCCATTCACGTTGCGCCAGCGCGAGCGCGCACGCGCCAACCCGCCGCAGCCGCAGCGGCAGAGCCGGCGCGCAAATGTGGACGACGCCGCTTTCTCTCCGCCGCGGCGGCAGCACCGGCCGCTGCCGGCGGCGAAGGTCGCGGGGCCCAGCCTGCGGCAACCCGCCTCTCACCGCCTCCACTTCCGCTCTGTCCACTCTCAACTACTGCACCTCCTAATGTACAGGGCAACAGACCCTTTGCAGCACGATCTACAAGTGACTTGACAAGTATCTACAGCCTCACTCTGCGAAACTACTGTGAAATCCATGGCAGAGTCTACTTCCATTTATACCACACGTTGAAGTTCCCTTTCCATCTGTGTACGGAGCACGCCAAAAATACGAGGCGTGTTTTTTAACTACGGTCTGCTTGCACATAAGTACACAACGAAAGATTATTTCAAAAAAGTAATCTTATTTTCAGAAAATACATACACTACTGGCCATTAAAATTGCTGCACCGCGAAGATGACGTGCTACAGACAGGAACACGATGCTGTGATATGCATATGATTAGCTTTTCACGGCATTCACACAAGGATGTCGCCGGCGGCGACACCTACAAGGTGCTGACATGAAAGTTTCAACAGATTTTCATACACAAACAGCAGTTGACCGGCGTTGCCTGGTGAAACGTTGTTGTGATGCCTCGTGTAAGGAGGAGAAATGCGTACCATCACGTTTCCGACTTTGTTAAAGATCGGTTGTAGCCTATCGCGATTGCGGTTTACGTATCGCGACTTTGCTGCTCGCGTTGGTCGAGATCCAACGACTGTTACCAGAATATGGAATCGGTGGGTTGAGGAGGGTAATACGGCACGCCGTGCTGGATCCCAACAGCCTCGTATCACTAGCAGTCGAGATGACAGGCATCTTATCCGCATGGCTGTAACGGATCGTGCAGCCACGTCTCGATCCCTGCGTCAACAGATGGGGACGTCTCCAAGACAACAACCATCTGCACGAACAGTTCGACAGCAGAATGGACTGTCAGCTCGGAGACCATGGTTACCCTTGACGCTGCATCACAGACAGGAGCGCCTGCGATGGTGTACTCAACGACGAACTTGGGTGCACGAATGGCAAAACGTCCTTTTTTCGGATGAATCCAGGTTCTGTTTACGGCATCATGATGTTCGCATCCGTGTTTGGTGACATCGCGGTGAACGCATATTGGATGCGTGTATTCGTCATCGCCATACTGGCGTATCACCCGGCGTGATGGAATGGCGTGCCATTGTTTACACGTCTCGGTCACCTCTTGTTCGGATTCAAGGCACTTTGAACAGTGGACGTTACATTTCAGATGTGTTATGACCCGTGGCTCTACCCTCATTCGATCCCTGTAAAACCCTACATTTCAGCAGGATAATGCACGACCGCATGTTGGAGGTCCTGTACGGCCCTTTTTGGATACAGAAAATGTTCGACTGCTGCCCTGGCCAGCACAGTCTCCAGATCTCTCACCAATTGAAAACGTTTGGTCAATGGTGGCCGAGCAACTGGCTCGTCACAATACGCCAGTCACTACTCTTGATGAACTGTGGTATCGTGCATGGGCAGCTGTACCTGTACACGCCATCCAAGCTCTGTTTGACTCAATGCCCAGGCGTATCAAGGCCATTATTACGGCCGGAAGTGGTTGTTCTGGGTACTGATTTCTCAGGATCTATGCACCCAAATTATGTGAAAATGTAATCACATTTCAGTTCTAGTATAATATATTCGTCCAATGAATACCCGTTTATCATCTGCATTTCTTCTTGGTGTAGCAATTTTAATGGCCAGTAGTGTACTTCACTCTATTCACCGAGATAGTTGCCAAGTTTGTTGAAACACTTATCATACCTCTCAACCAATTTTAGAATACCCTCTTCATAAAAACTTGCCACCTGCTCCGATAACCAAGGGTTCACTACCGTTTTCACGTCGTCGTCATCATTGTAATGCTTGCCACTGAGGTGTTGTTTGAGGTGGGAGAACAGATGGTAATCGTTTGCGCAAGATCAGTACTGGTGGGTGGTCTAAAACTTCTCAGCCAAAACTGTCCAATAAATCGCGCATCTGACCTGCAGTGTAAGGTCTTGTATTGTTATGGAGAAAGACAATTCCCTCTGTCAGCATGCCGCGTCTTTTGAATCGCTCTGCGTAGGTTTCTCAGGGTCAGGCAGTATTCTTCTGCATTGATAGTGGTTCCTCGTTGCATTAAGTCGACCAACAAAACACCGCGCCTATCCCAAAATACCGACGCCATGATTTTGCGCTTGGACAGTGTCTGTTTGGCCTTCACCTTTACAGACGAGTGTGTGTGCCTCCGTTCCATGCTCTATTGCTTAGATTTAGGCGTGATATGTGAAACCCATGTTTCGTCTCCAGTTACGATCTGGCTCAAGAAGACGTCACCTTCTTCGTGATAACGAGTCAAGAACTTCATCGCAAACTGAAATCTTTGGTTTTTGTGGCCCTCTGTTAAGAATTTCGGGACCCAACGGGAGCACAGTTTCCTAAACTTTAGGTGTTCAGAAACAATATTGTAAAGCACTGATCTCGACAATTCAGGAAATTCGTTTGAGAGACCTGTTATGGTGAATCGTCTGTTCTCACGAATCCTCACTTCAACTGAAGCCACCAAATCGTCTGTAATCAAAGAAGAGCGGCCGGAGCGGTCCTCATCATGGACGTTGTCACGGCCATCTTTGACTTCTCGTACCCACTTACGCACTTTGCTTTCACCCATAACAGTATCACCGTACACTTCGCAAATCTGTCGATGAATTTCTGCAGCAGACAAGTTCCTTGCTGACAAAAACCGTATCACTGAGCTAACCTCACACGCGGCGGGCGAGCTGATAGTCTTCAACATTTTGAAAGCACACAACAGAGCCGTACAGGTTAGCCACAGAGCTGAAACTGAGCGCAGTTGTTCCCGAGGCATGCCGGTACACGACGCACGACCTCGTTGCGGTACGCATGCGAACTACTAGTGTCTACAACAAAACGGACCTTACTTAAAAAACGCGCCTCGTATTATTTACATAGTCTGTATTTTACGGTGTACTCCGCAGTGTTCTTCAGACATGCAAACATGTCTGAAGGACATAGCCTAGTACAACCAGACGGTGCAAATGGAGACTACAGTGAAAGAATAAAATGTGTTATTTACAAAAGGTTGCTATGCCTTCCAGCTACTTCTCCACATATTCGCAGCTCCATCTTAAACATTTGTCGTAGCATTGTCACAGAACCCTCGTCACAGAACACAGCCGTCAGTGCTTCCCGCCACTTCTCTACATTGGTCTGCAGTTCGTACCTGTGCCACAATGTTGTCGTCATTGCCTCAGTCCATGTGAGCAGAGATGAACATCCGAGGGAGCCGAGCCCGGGCTGTATGGCGGTTGATTAAATAATTCCCATCAAAAACGCTGCAGGCGCGTCCTCATGGCCCCTGCAGTGTGCCACCGAGAGCTGTCTTGAAGAAGGAAATGCATGACAGGTATGTTACATCGGCTTGCGTGAAATCAGGCGGAACTTCACAGCGGGCACTCATACTTGCCGTGAGACACTACAGTTGTGGGCATCTCTATGTGCTCACGGTGTGCTCAGAACTGAAAAGACCCATGCGACACCATCGACAGGGTATAGAACTTTTGTGGCAGTCTTGTTGATGAATGGAGTGTCAAATATTTCGTTATGTAAGGTGGTGAAGTCTCAAAATCATTTATCTGAGTATGAGTTGGGGTGTTCAACTCATTCAATTATACGTCCAACTGAGCTAAGTCGTTGGAATCAACTGTTTGAAACTGTGTGTCATTATCAATATCATTATCATTTACTGTGTGAACGATTGTTGTTGTTGTGGTCTTCAGTCCAGAGACTAGTTTGATGCAGCTCTCCATGCTACCCTATCCCGTGCAAGCTTCTTCATCTCCCAGTACCTACTGCAACCTACGTCCTTCTGAATTTGTTTAGTGTATTCATCTCTTGCTCTCCCTCTAGGATTTTCACCCTCCACGCTTCCCTCCAGTACTAAATTGGAGATACCTTGATTCCTCAGAACGTGTCCTACGAACCGATCCCTCCTTCTAGTCAAGTTGTACCACAAATTCCTCTTCTCCCCATTTCTATTCAGTACCTCCTCGTTAGTTATGTGATCTACCCATCTAATCTTCAGCATTCTTCTGTAGCACCACATTTCGAAAGCTTCTGTTCTCTTCTTGTCTAAACTACTTATTATCCACGTTTCACTTCCATACATGGCTACACTCCATACAAACACTTTTAGAAACGACGTCCTGACACTTAAATATATAATAATACTCGGTGTTAACAAATTCCTCTTCTTCAGAAACGCTTTCCTTGCCATTGCCAGTCTACATTTTATATCCTCTCTACCCAGTCTACATTTTATATCCTCTCTACATCGACCATCGTCAGTTATTTTGCTCCCAAAATAGCAAAACTCCTTTACTACTTTAAGCGTCTCATTTTCTAATCTAATTCCCGCAGTATCACCAGATTTAATTCGGAATTATCCTCGTTTTGTTTTTGTTGATGTCCATCTTATATCCTCCTTTCAAGACACAGTCCATTCCGTTCAGCTGCTCTTCCAGGTCCTTTGCTGTCCCTGACAGAATTACACTGTCATCGGCGAACCTCAAAGTTTTTATTTCTTCTCCATGGTTTTTAATACCTACTCCAAATTTTTCTTTTGTTTCGTTTACTGCTTGCTCAATATACAGATTGAATAACATCGGGGATAGGCTACAACCCTGTCTCACTCCCTTCCCAACCACTGCTTTCCTTTCATGTCCCCCGACTCTTATAACTGGTTTCTGTACATATTGTCAATAGCCTTTCGCTCCCTGTATTTTACCCCTGCCACCTTCAGAATTTGAAAGATTATATTAACGAATTCGCTTACTGGTGATCTTGGGATTTTTAAATGTTTTACCGTGTTCAAAGTTGTAATAAATAGAAATTGTCCAAAAGAATGTCGCGCCCACTTCCTCCTAGTTCTTCCATTTCCTAGTTCTTGTAGACTTCGGTAGAAGAGAGCGCGGTTTGGGTTAGGTGACGTGAATGTGATATCAGAGTAAACCTTCTTTTACTTGCATATATCGGTTGTATTCATATTAGCAGATATTACTTGTTGTGGTTCTGTTTCAGCATGCTACGAGGGAGGTGTTCGGTACGTCGGAACTGCGGAAGGAAGAGTTAGTTTACGAGCTAAACATTCACGGGGCTGATACATTGGACAGTGCGACCGAGTTAGCGCGGCGTGTGCGGGAGGTTGTTGGTCGTCCGGTAGGCTCATCGGACTTGCAGGAAGCACAGGTGAGTGACGCCGTTTTCAGCATTGAACTTGCGTTATTAGAATTAGAATCAATAATTTTCTTTCTTGAAGATAGCGAGCCGTCTCGTTCGCAAGGTAACAGAATTAAAGCTAGGGTTATGCATTACGTTGGGACGGCGCAGGATCTGTGTAGCGTCAAACCGTCCAACCTGGTATGCAGGGAGCTGTGTGAGCAGCTCGATGAACTGCTGGTGCGAATTCAGGGGATGTTAGCTCGTGTAGGGGACGTTGCGTCAGGGGAGTTGTGTCATCCAATGATAGAGCAAACATCCCAAGGGTCTCCTTCTATAGTAATGTCCGATTTATTTGTTGAGTTAGAGGTACTATTGCAGGGAGAGCTCTAAAATTTTTGTTGGAATGGCAAGATAGAGGGGAGTTTTTGGATAAAGTGCTGAATGTTGTTACCAGTTACTGAACCCTATGGTCAGTGGGCGGCTAGAACAGGCGTTGATGGAGTGAATGCGTCGTCGACTGTCATTCACTGCATTTCGTTAGCTAATTTCCAAGATTTATATGAGCGCCCGCGCTCGACCTGAGCTTGTAGGCAAAAGCTATCTTGCTGTGCAGTATTCTGATAAAATATTGGAGAAATATGTAAATAAAATGTAAATGTAGACCGTTCGCCGGGTGCAAGTTTTTCGATTTGACGCCACTTCGGCGACTTGGGCGTCGATGGGGATGAAATGATGATAATTAGGACAACACAATACCCAGCCCCTGAGCGGAGAAAAATTTCCGACCCAGCCGGGAATCAAACCCAGGCCCTTAGGATTCAAAAGGATAAAAGACAGCGATAGCAGTTTGTGTTTGAGTTACAGTGAGGGGGAAATAATTGAAACAAAATTTGCAAGGAATGCGACCCAGCGACCGCTCTAGAGCGTTGTTTTGCGAGCAGACCTTCGTCAATTAGAAGAGTTAATGAGTCGTGAGCAATCTGTAGCGCACGCTGATCAGGAACGAGAAGAAGGATTTACCTCGTGGCAAGGAATGCTAAATAGTAACACCAGCCGGCTTATGGCGTCATCTGTAGTAAAGTGCTTTAGGTGTAAGGGAAGAGGGCATATTGCGAGAAATTGTACAGCGCGAGGGAGTTTTAAAGACAGTTGATGGTACCATAAGCGGGGATCACGAAGAAGGGGCTTTTGGAAAAGAATTTTGGCCATCTCCGGGAGGCGCGAGTCCCTTTTGTGCATATTTCTATAAACGAAGAGTCGCTTAGTGCTCATAATGATACAGGAAGCTCTGTCCCCTTAGTCAAGGAGGATTGGTGTTAACACATAGGGAGCATTGTAGATTACCCGAAGCATCGGCTAGAATTGAGTCCTGTTAGCCAATTCCGAGCAAATGCAAATTTTAGGGACAACTAAGGTTAGGATTCGAGTTGGTGATTTTACGTGGATGGTTCCGTTAAGGGTGGCCAACAACCTTTCAGTGTTGGCTGTCCTAGGTGCAGATTTTATTTGTAAGGTGGGATTGGGTCCACAGTGGAGTAAGAAAAGATCTTATTTTGAATTTGCTAGCCAAAAATTTTTAAATTCTGTAAACATGTAGTGAATGGTTTTGTGTTGCGCCAGAAGTTTGTAATTAATTCAGTGGACACGGATGCTGCTGGGTATAATCTCGAACGTTTGCCTTCTGAACAGAAGGGGCAGATTGCTAAATTACGTGAAGAATTTAGTGATGTGCTCTCTGATAGGTTAGGTGAAATGAAAGAAGCCGAGTATAAGATCGAGTTGACGAGTAACATTCCCGTGAGGCCGCCACCATACAGGTTCTTTCCACCTCAAATGAAAGTGTCACGAACCATAATTGGAGAAATGCTGCGTGGAGGAGTCATTAGGCCATCTAAATCCCCGTGCTCCCATACTCGTGGTGCCCAAGTCGCAAGATTGGATGCATCCAGTTGTTGACTGTCGGGTCCTTAACAAAAAAGTAGCCCTAAAATATATTCCCCTTCATGAACTGCACTCGTACTTCTCGTGGTTTCAAGGGGCAGAGGTATTTACGACCTTTGATCTAAACCAGGCATATTATCAAATCGCTCTGGCCGAGGAGTCCAAACCCGTCACTCTATTCGCTACTGATTGGACACTTTATGAGTATAATAGGGTTTCCTTCACACTATCTACGGGGCTAGCGGTCCTGTCAGCTATCGTGGAGAGGGTGTTCTCTGATCTTAAATTTGAGCTTTTGTGCTTTTACCTTGATGATTTAGTAAATTTTAGAGAGAATTTCCAGAAGAATGTTGGTCAAGTTAGGGAAGTTCTCCAGTGGTTGCAAAGGGCGGGTTTTACTTCAGCAAGGAATTTATTGTCCGAACAGACGCCGCCATGCCAGAAGTTGCGGTATTCCTTTTGCTGGAAAAAGAGTCTGGGAGACTCCACACAGCTTATGCTTCACGTATGCTATCGCCATTACAGGCCCTACACCAACCACTTATATTAGAAACCGATAATCAGGCTCTCAGTTGGATGTTGGCAAGACCAAGGGGAGTAGGGCGATTTGCTAGATGGACATTACGTATTTCTGCGTTCTGTTTAAGGTCAGGCATATTCGTGGTTCGGAAAATGTGGCCAATGGCCTGAGCCGAATGTTTGAGCAGGACTCGGAGGATCAACTGGATGATGTAGAAACTCAAAGGGACGTTACTCTGGAGTCGCTAGTTAATCAAAGTTACGGCATTCTTACTGGATTTCCGCTTCTTTTTAAGGACATTACGGTGCGCCAGAACGGAGACCCAGGGCTAAGTAGCGTTAAGGAAAGGATAAGGAAAGGAGAAAGCGTCAGGCCATAATGCTTAAAGGGAAATGTATTCGCCGGCCGGGGTGGCCGAGCGGTTCTAGGCGCTACAAAAAATGGCTCTGAGCACTATGGGACTTAACATCTATGGTCATCAGTCCCCTAGAACTTACTACTTAAATCTAACTAACCTAAGGACGTCACACAACACCCAGTCATCATGTCTAGGCGCTACAGTCTGGAACCGCGCGACCACTACGGTCGCAGGTTCGAATCATGCCACGGGCATGGATGTGTGTGATGTCCTTAGGTTAGTTAGGTTTACGTAGTTCTAAGTTATAGGGGACTGATGACCTTAGAAGTTAAGTCCCATATTGCTCAGAGCCATTTGAACCATTTTTGAAATGTATTGTGTTGCACTGGCAGTGGGAAACGAGGTGAGAAAGTTGTTTTGGCGAGTGACCTGGTTTCCTTAGTCTTTAAGTATTATCAGAAAACTCAGGTCATTTCGGAGTGTTGAAAACGCATGTGAAAACTAAGGAAAATTTTGTTTGGATAGGCATGGATAAACAGATCAAAGAGATGGTGTTTGGTTGTAAAAACTGTGCGATGGAAAGCCGGCCTTGAATACGTGACAAGGCCTTTTGTCGTCCGATGTTGCGGCTGACTGCTCTCTTTTCTTCCACCGAGGTGCACACAATTGATTCTGTTGAGTGTAGGCGGCCTCAATAGGTTTGTGTCTAGTGTGGTTTCTTGTCAGTGCCGTAAGATGATAAGAGAAGGTGAAAGTTGAAACCTGGTGCCGGCACATTGCATTTGCCTCTCGTATAGCAGTAAGGAGCCGCCTGATGTAAGTCTCCATCTGACAGGCGAATCATCATTAACAGTGTCACTTGCCCTCACTCGAAGATATCTGGAAACTAACACAGAACGTTACACGTAAACTTCCGATCAGCAGCTTGACGCCACCACCCTTCCCCCTCATGCCGGCCAGATACTGTCTGTTCCCTTCCCTCGCCGGTTTGCTGAGGAACTCACTACTTCCGGCCGCTTACTTTTCGGTATCTCTTCGTAAACCAGATCTCAAACGCTTCGATTCCCTCCTTTTCCAGTTTTCTCACAGTCCACTATTCCACTGTTCACTTCCACGTAGCTGTGCTCAAGACATGCTTAGAAACTGCTTCCTCTAATTAATCAAGACCGATACTTAAGACTGATATTTGAGACTAGCAGTCTTTTGGCGGGGAAGGGGGAATATGTGGAGGAGATAAAGAGAATGGGGACAAAATTTTTAACTGGATGGATAAAAGGAGAGTTCTAATGACTTCATATGGTTCAAATGGCTCTGAGCACTATGGGACTTAACATGGCCCGAACCACATTTCCTCGAAGTTTTTGTCAGGTCATCGGTGGGCCGGTACGCAGTACAGGTGAGGTATAAAATTTTTCTCCCCAGGGAACGTCTTAAATTTATTACGTTAATAGAGCTCTGTACCACACATAAAATTCATCTAAATATTAAAAACTGGTTGCATATGAGACAAATGACAATAATGCTGATCTAATTTACAGGTTAAAGTGCACTTACGGACAAGAATTACCAAAATAAACAATGTTATTCTCATATCTCTAAAATTCGTAGTGCGATATCCCTATCACACTTTGCAAACACAATGGACCATTAAATTAAATACAGGGTGTTACAAAAAGGTACGGCCAAACTTTCAGGAAACATTCCTCACACACAAATAAAGAAAAGATGTTATGTGGACATGTGTCCGGAAATGCTTAATTTCCATGTTAGAGCTCATTTTAGTTTCGTCAGTATATACTGTACTTCCTCGATTCACCGCCAGCTGGCCCAATTGAAGGAAGGTAATGTTGACTTCGGTACTTGTGTTGACATGCGACTCATTGCTCTATAGTACTTACATCAAGCACATCAGTATGTAGCATCAACAGGTTAGTGTTCATCACGAACGTGGTTTTGCAGTCAGTGCAATGTTTACAAATGCGGAGTTGGCAGATGCCCATTCGATGTATGGATTAGAACGGGGCAATAGCCGTGGCGCGGTACGTTTGTATCGAGACAGATTTCCAGAACGAAGGTGTCCCAACAGTAAGACGTTGGAAGCACTTGATCGGCGTCTTAGGGAGCACGGAACATTTCAGCCTATGACTCGCGACTGGGAAAGACCTAGAACGACGAGGACACCTGCAATGGACGAGGCAATTCTTCGTGCAGTTGACGATAACCCTAATGTCAGCATCAGAGAAGTTGCTGCTGTACAAGGTAACGTTGACCACGTCACTGTATGGAGAGTGCTACGGGAGAACCAGTTGTTTCCGTACCATGTACAGCGTGTGCAGGCACTATCAGCAGCTGATTGGCCTCCACGGGTACACTTCTGCGAATGGTTCATCCAACAATGTGTCAATCCTCATTTCAGTGCAAATGTTCTCTTTACGGATGAGGCTTCATTCCAACGTGATCAAATTGTAAATTTTCACAATCAACATGTGTGGGCTGATGAGAATCCGCACGCAATTGTGCAATCACGTCTTCAACACAGATTTTCTGTGAACGTTTGGGCAGACATTGTTGGTGATGTCTTGATTGGGCCCCATGTTCTTCCACCTACGCTCAATGGAGCACGTTATCATGATTTCATACGGCATACTCTACCTGTGCTGCTAGAAAATGTGCCTTTACAAGTACGATACAACACGTGGTTCATGCACGATGGAGCTCGTGCACATTTCAGTCGAAGTGTTTGTACACTTCTCAACGGCAGATTCGGTGACCGATGGATTGGTAGAGGCGGAGCAATTCCATGGCCTCCACGCTCTCCTGACCTCAACCATCTTGACTTTCATTTATGGGGGCATTTGAAAGCTCTTGTCTACGTAACCCCGGTGCTCGTATTGTGGACGGCTGTGATACAATACGCCATTCTCCAGGGCTGCATCAGCGCGTCAGGGATTCCATGCGACGGAGGGTGGATGCATGTATCCTCGCTAACGGAGGACATTTTGAACGTTTCCTGTAACAAAGTGTTTCCATTCCATGATTAATGTGATTTGAAGAGAAGTAATAAAATGAGCTCTAACATGGAAAGTAAGCGTTTCCGGACACATGTCCACATAACATATTTTCTTTCTTTGTGTGTGAGGAATGTTTCCTGAAAGTTTGGCCGTACCTTTTTGTAACACCCTGTGTATTAGCATCTAAGTAGTCTGTATAATTTATTAAAATGCATACAGCTCACTTATTGAGAACGTTAAATTCATCTACATACATTAAAATTATTTTCAAAACACACATGAGGACCACTGCTGGTCTAACTTAAAGCGTAAAATGCACCAATAATTACCGACGTAAACAACGAAAACATCTCGAGCCCTAGAAAAGCAGTTTGCTATTGATCCACACATTTTGGAATGCATAGCAATATAATCTTGCTGATTCGTCAAATGGCGATTATCCAACAAACCACCTCCATAGCAAAACACGCACGGGCACTATTGTTGGTATAAGTTACAGACTAAACTGTGCTTGTCCACAAGAATTAGTGAAGTGAACGATATTATTCCCACATCCAAAACTTGTCAAAATCAAAGTCAGTCAAAAATTATAGTGACCCCATGCTAGGATATTAGCTTCATCCTGCATCTCAAAACGTTTCCATCTTCTGGTGTTACATAGTGGTAACTTGGAGGAAGGAAACTGGACTCCTTTTACTCCCTTTGTAATATTTGATAATGTTGTTGCCTGGAAAACTCTCTCTCTCTCTCTCTCTCTCTCTCTCTCTCTCCCTCCCTCCTCTCTCTCTCTCTCTCTCTCTCTCTCTCTCTCTCTCTCTCTCTGTGTGTGTGTGTGAGTGTGTATGTGTGTGTGTGTGTGTGTGTGTGTGTGTGTGTGTGTATGTAATGCTACTGGAATTGTCACCTATTGGGGGTGTCAGCTACTGTCGGAATGTCTGCTTCTAAGGGTGTCATCTTGTACAGTACTCGTTTAAGATCTGCTGAACACCCTCAGTAGCTGACCCCCACCCCATTCCCAGTATTGACACCGCCATCTAGTAGTTGACACCCATATTAGGTTATCCCCAGTAGCTGATATATATGATTTATAGACTACAATAAATTACCCAGGAAACAACATTATCAAATACTACAGAGGAAATGAGGGCCCTCCTACAAATGTCCACAGAATAACACAAGAAGATGACAATATTTGGAACTGCACGATGAAGTTAATACTCTAGCACGGGGTGGCTATAATGCTTGACTGGCTTTAATAGTGGACAATGTTGCAGATCGCATATTTTACAAATCAACGGCACCGCAGCTACGTCAGTAGTATACCGCTTTCCTTCCTTTCCCCTGTAGTTCTGCGAGTATGGCGAGTCTGTGAATGGTGGCACTGCGGTCGCTTCCTTCGCGGCAACTCGTTCCCTCCTACTGAAGACTGCAAGACTGTAAGGTTAATCATTACTTAGTAGAAAAGTTGAGTGCACGATCTTGCTCTTGTAAAGTAGTAATGACAAGGCAAAATGACCGGTTGTCGGAATCAGGTGGCCTCTAGAGCAGCTGTGTTTTGTGAAACTGTGGAGGGGATAACATAAAAATAAAGTGATGTTGTTGTTGTTGTTGATGTGGACTTCAATCTTGAGACTGGTTTGATGCAGCTCTCCATGCTACTCTGTCCTGTGCAAGCTGCTTCATCTCCCAGTACGTACTACAGCCTACATCCTTCTGAATCTGCTTAGTGTATTCATCACTTGGTCTCCCTCTACGGTTTTTACCCGCCACGCTGCCCTCCAATACTAAATTGATGATCCCTTGAAGCCTCAGAACATGTCCTACCAGCCGATCCCTTCTTCTAGTCAAGTTGTGCCACAAACTCCTCTTCTCCCCGTTCTGTTCAGTACCTCCTCATTAGTTATGTGACCCACCCATTTAATCTTCAGCATTATTCTGCAGCACCACATTTCGAAAGCTTGTATTCTTTTCTTGTCTAAACTATTTATTGTCCATGTTTCACTTCCATACATGGCTACACTCCATACAAATACTTTCAGAAATGACTTCCTGACACTTAAATCTATACTTGATGTTAACAAATTTTTCTTCTTCAGAAACGCTTTCCATGCCATTGCCAGTCTACATTTTATATCCTCTCTACTTCGTCAATCATCAGTTATTTTGCTCCCAAAATAGCAAAACTCCTTTACTACTTTAAGTGTCTCATTTCCTAATCTAATTTCCTCAGCATCACCCGACTTAATTCGACTACATTCCATTATTCTCGTTTTGCTTTTGTTGATGTTCATCTTATATCCTCCTTTCAAGACACTGTCGATTCCGTTCAACTGCTCTTCCCAGTCCTTTGCTGTCTCTGGCAGAATTACACTGTCATCGGCGAACCTCAGAGTGTTTATATCTTCTCCATGGTTTTTAATACCTACTCCAAATTTTTCTTTTGTTTGCTTTACTGCTTGCTCAATATACAGATTGAATAACATCGGGGAGAGGCTACAACCCTGTCTCACTCCCTTCCCAACCACTTCTTCCCTTTCATGTCCCTCGACTCTCATAACTGCCATCTGGTTTCCGTACAAATTGTAAATAGCCTTTCGCTCCCTGCATTTTACCCCTGCCACCTTTAGAATTTGAAAGAGTGTATTCCAGTCAATATTGTCAAAAGCTTTCTCTAAGTCTACAAATGCTATAAACGTAGGTTTGCCTTTCCTTAATCTATTATCTGTCAACACCTGCTTTCTTTGGGACTGGAATTATTATAATCTTCTTGAAGTCTGAGGGTATTTCGCCCGTCTCATACATCTTTCTCTCTGGATGGTAGAGTTTTGCTAGGCTGTCAGTATTCTAATGGAAAGTTGTCTACTCCCGGGGCCTTGTTTCGACTTAGGTCTTTCAGTGCTCTGTCAATCTCTTCACGCAGTATCATACCTTCTATTTCATTTTCATCTACATCGCCGGCCGGTGTGGCCGAGCGGTTAAAGGCGCTATAGTCTGGAACCGCACGACCGCTACGGTCGCAGGTTCGAATCCTGCCTCGGGCATGGATGTGTGTGATGTCCTTAGGTTAGTTAGATTTAAGTAGTTCTAAGTTCTAGGGGACTTATGACCACAGCAGTTGAGTCCCATAGTGCTCAGAGCCATTTGAACAATTTTTCATCTACATCCTCTTCCATTTCCATAATATTGTCCTCAAGTACATCGCCTTTGTATAGACCCCCTATATACTCCTTCCACCTTTCTGCTTTCCCTTCTTTGCTTAGAACTGGGTTTCCATCAAAGCTCTTGATATTGATGCATGTGGTTCTCCTTTCTCCAAAGGTCTCTTTAATTTTCCTGTTGGCAGTATCTATCTTACCCCTAGTGAGATAAGCCTCTACATCCTTAGATTTGTCCTCTAGCCATCCCTGCTTAGCCATATTGCACTTCTTGTCGATCTCATTTTTGAGACGTTTCTATTCCTTTTTGCCTGCTTCATTTACTGTATCTTTATATTTTTTCCTTTTATAAATTAAATCAATATCTCTTGTGTTGCCTAATGATTTCTATTTGCCCTTGTCTTTTTACCTACTTGAACCTCTGCTGCCTTCACTATTTCATCCATCAAAGCTACCCATTTTTCTTCTACTGTATTTCTTTCCCCCATTCCTGTCAATTGTTCCCTTATGCTCTCCCTGAAACTCTGTACAACTTCTGGTTTAGCCAGTTTATCCACGTCCCATCCCTTGCGGCTGGGATGGAGATTTTCTCCGCTCGGTGTACGGGTGTTGTGTTGACCTCATCATAATTTTATCCTCATCACTGGCGCGCAAGTCGCCCAATGTGGCGTCGACTGGAACAAGACTTGCTCTTGGCGGCCGAACTTCCCCGAATGGGTCCTCCCGGCCAACGATCCCATACGTTCATTTCATTTTTATCTTTAAGAGGCAGAAGCGCAAGTGTACACAGTAAATGTCAGTGATACGTGAACACAACGTACCGAAAAACAGCATCAAAATCCAGGTCCCATCTTCACAACACCGTCCAAAACAAAGGTGACCCTCCAGACAACACACGAGAGCGCCCATTCCCCGTTTCCCTAGCGCAGCACTGCTTATGGAGTGTGGCTGCTACTTCCTGGCGGACACGTATGCATAGGCACACTCAGCCGTACGCCGTAGTACGTATCTAAAAAGAAATGCTCCAGATTATGCGGGATGGGATGGATTGACGGAGTTGTTGGATGTCTTCCTGAGAGACATAGTGCCAAATTTTGTCCAATTGGTGCGTGACGCGTTAGATGGTCAAAATCCCGAGATGGTTGGGGGAACTTGCTCATAATGTTCCAAATGTTCTCAAATGGGGAGAGATCCGGCGACCTTGCTGGCCAAGCTATAGTTTAGCGAGCACAAAGATAAGCAATAGATACTCTCGCCAAGTGCGACCGCACATTATCCTGCTGAAATGTAAGCCCAGGATGATCTGTCATGAAGGGCAACAAAACATGGCGTGGAATACCGTCGACACACAGCTGTGCTGTAAGGATATTTGGGATGACTACCAAAGGGGTCCTGTTATGAAAAGAAACGGCACCCCAGACAATCGTACCTGACTGTCGCGCCGTATGGCGAGCGACAAACAAGTTGGTATCCCACCACCATCTGGGGAATCTCCAGACACGTCTCCAGCCTGGAATCTCATTGGGTGGAATAGAATTGTCTTCAGTGATGAGTTATGCTTCGACTTGAGTCCCAGTGATAAGCGAAGACGTGTCTGCAGACTCCACGGACGGTGGTGGGTTACCAACCTGTCGTCCATCCTGACTTACTTTTCTGCAAGATAATACCAGCCCGCTCATGGCGAGAACTTCTAATGCTTGTCTTCGTGATTGCGAAACATCATCTTCGCCAACAAGGTCGCCGGACCTCTCCCCATTTGAGAACGTTTGGAGCATCATGGACAGGGCCCTCCAGCCAGCTCGGAATAACGTGCCATTTGTACAGAAACTGAAACTTCCTGGCAGATTGAAACTGTGTTCCGGACCGAGACTCGAACTCAGGACATTTATCTTTCGCGGGGAAGCCGAGTTCGAGTCTCGGTCTGGCACACAGTTTTAATCTACCAGGAAGGTTCATATCAGCGCACACTCCGCTGCAGAGATAAAATCTCATTCTGTACAAAAATTGTTGGCACGACAGCTCTCAGGAAAACATCCACCAACTCTATCAATCAATGCCAAACCGAACAGCTACCTGCATAAGTTCTAGAGGTGACCCATGAGTTATCGGCTTGTTCAGTTTGTGAAACACTTTCTCTAGAATAAATCATCCAATTTTTTCTGAGATTCCAGTCATTTCTTTTTCTGCACATGTACATCATATCTACCGATTTCCGCCCCTTTCGGATAATTCCTTCGTGGTGCGTCGTTTCTTTTTGTCTGAGACTTTATTAAGCAGAAGCCGGCTACTACAGTGCACACCCGTTCGTCGGTGGAGAAAGTGTATGCCATTCCCTGGGAGATAACAGCCTACTGTCAGCACCATTTCCGTCCAATCCACTCGTAAGCACAATTCTGTCGCTCGGTCGGACGTCCACCTTCGTTCGCTGCCTGTCCGTTACACCACTCCACTGCTAAACGTTTTGTCATTGTACGGGTGTATATAACATATAATTCGTGGCTACAATTCCGAACTCGTGTCCTCGCTCTCCTTTTTACACGAGACGAGACCACTTGTATCCGACAGCAGACTGAAGTGACGAGTTTTCACTTAAACGGGCAGCAGAGAACATTGGCGAGTCGAGTCTCCGTGGGCACTGAGACGGCGAGTTCGCCCATGACGTCATAGAACTCTCTGTTGAGTTTAATTCGAATCTACAGAGCTCATTTCTGGACTCTACCACACACCCATAGTCAGGTAACGTTCAGTTTCCATGCTGCGTGGCACATAAAAAAGAAAATTGAGGATGTGTTAGATGATCAGTTTGGCTTTAGGAAAGGTAAAGAGGCACCAGTGAGGCGTGGTCAGCATGACAGAATGTCATACCTAACGGTCCGGGTTCGATTCCCGGCTGTGTCAGAGATTTTCTGCGCTCAGGGACTGGGTGTTGTGTTGTCCTTATCATCATCATTTCATCCCCATCGTCATGCAAGTCGCCGACGTGGCGTCAACTCGAAAGACTTGCACCAGGCGAACGATGTACCCAATAATCACACGGCATTTCCATTTACCAGAGAAGCAATACTGGCGTTGCGGTTAATAATGGAGGCAAGACTGAAGAAAAGTCAAGACACGTTCATAGGATTTGTCGACTTGGAAAAAACGTTCGACATTGTAAAATGGTGCAAGATGGTCGGAAGTCTGAGAAAAGTAGGGGTAAGCTATGGGGAGAGACGGGTGATACACAATATATACAAGAGCTAAGAGGGAATAATAAGAGCGGACGACCAAGAACGAAGTGCTCGGATTAAAATGGGTGTAAAACAGGGATGTAGTCTTCCACCCCTACTGTTCAATCTGTAAATCGAAGAAACAATGATGGAAATAAAAGAAAGGTTCAGGAGTGGGATTAAAATTGAAAGTGAAACGATATCAGTAATCAGATTCGCTGATGACATTGCTATTCTGAGTGAAAGTGAAGAAGAATTGCATGACCTATTGAATGGAATGAACAGTTTAATGAGTACAGAATAGGGATTGAGGGTACATCGAAGAAAGACGAAAGAAATGAGAACAGCGAGGAACGTAAGACCAGGATTGATGATCAGGAAGTAGATGAAGTTAAGGAATTCTACTGCCTAGGCAGTAAAATAACCAATGACGGACGGAGCAACGACATCAAAAGGAGGCTAGCACTCGCAGAAAGGGCATTTCTGGTCAAGACAAGTCTGCAAGTATCAAACACAGGCCTTAATTTGAGGAAGAAATTTGTGAGAATGTACACTTTTAGCACAACGTTGTAAGGTTGTCAAAGATGGACTGTGGGAAAACTGGAACAGAAGAGAATCGAAGCATTTCAGATGTGGTGCTACAGACGAATGTTGAAGATCAGGTAGACTGATAAGGTAAAAAATGAGGAGGTTCTGCGTAGAATCGGAGAGGAAAGGAATGTGTGGAAAACACTGACAAGGAGCAGGGACAGGATGCCAGGACATCTGTTAAGACATGAGGGAATGACCTGCATGGTACTAGACTTGAGGGAGCTGTAAAGAGCAGAAACTGTAGAGGAAGACAGATTGAAGTGCTACTCTGAAATGAAGAGGTTGACACAGGAGAGGAATTCGTGGCGGACCGCATCAAACCAATCAGAAGAAGACTGATGACTCAAAAAAAAAAAAAAAAACACGAGAAACCATATTCCAAATGCCCTTCACATGCCCATCGCTAAGCAATTCGAGCCCGGTAACTTGTCACTGACAAGGCCGAACTCTCGTCTCCAGTCCCTGTTGGCCGCAGCAGTGTAGCATTCCTTGTTGACAAGTTAGATTGTGCGCGTTCATTCACGGTTTGGTCGTGGGCACTTGCCAACAGCATAACGCCTTTCTGAAATTCCATCATGTCTCAACGGCGATCTGTCTTACTGGGCTGCGTCCATATAACCGAATAATTCAAACCACTTCACTGTCAGCTACATCCACATCTACAAGATTACTCTGCAATTCGCAATTAAATGTCTGGCAGATGTTTTATCGAATCGCTTTTAAGGGGCTCCGGAAAGGCTCAAAATCATGAAAAGTTCAATTTTTACTTTTTTGCGTTTTCTGAATCTGCAGACTATTACCTTTTAATAGATATATAATTTATTCAATTCCAAAGACTACAACTATTTTAAATTTTTTTTTGAAATGTGTTCTACATGGGCGTGACCCACTGTGGCGCTGTTAAACTGCTGTCAAATGGTGTTGTTATTAACGTCCGTGTTCATCAGGTACATTTTAGTGATGTGAGATAAAGTGTGTGTTGTGGCTAACCTGTGATGGTTCAATATATATCGCTGGTGCGATTGTCGATTGTTTCATGTATCTCGAAAATATTCCTAATTAATTCTGTTTCTTGAGTCTCTGTTTTGTTGAAGTATAATAATGAGTAAAAGTAAAGTTATTAGAAATCCTCTGAAGGCTTTTAAGAAAAGGAGAAATGTTGGAAAGCCAAAGGTATGTGCTATTACTGTAAACAATAAAGACGATAACCAAGTGAGTGAACCTAACCTCTCAAGTACACCTGCCCATAGCAGTCAAAGTGGGAAAGAAAATACTTCACAGAAGAAGCTTGGTTCAATGAGTGAAAACTATGAATGTTTTATGGGCGAATCGGATGTGAATGAAATATTTGATATGTCGGTTCTCAAAGGAATTTTTTCAAACTGTGTAAGATGTATTCATTGTAGTGAAGTTGGTCTGGAACTCTCCATAATAAAGCACGTAGGACTTGCTACTGAAATACAACTGAAATGTGATAAGTGTTCATGCATGATCACCTTTTGGAACAGTGTTGCAGTAACTGCAACTGAAGAAAATGGTAGCAAAATCTACGAACACAACATTAGATTTGTTTATTCCTTGCGTTCAGTTGGTAAGGGTGCTACTGCAGGTGCAATTTTCTGTGGCATCATGAATCTTCCAAAGCCCCCAACCAAGTTTACGACCTATAATAAATTAATAGGGTCTAAAGTAGAAGATGTCTGTATAGAATCTATGAAGAACGCTGTGGAAGAGGCAGTAATGGAAAATAATGGTAACAGAGATCTCACTGCAGCGTTCGATGGTACCTGGCATAAACAGAGACACACATCTCTTCATGGTGTAGTATCTGCCACCAGTATGTATACAGGGAAAGTTTTAGATGTAGCAGTAATATCAAAGTATTGTAGATGTCCACAAAAATATAAAGGTACACATGAAAATAATTGCAAAGCTAATTATAGTGGCAGTAGTGGAGGAATGGAAGTGGCTGGTGTTGCCAGTATATTCCAGCGTTCTGAGGCGTGTGATAAAGTGCGAATGTTAATTACCTTGGTGACGGTGATTCTAAAAGTTTCAAACATGTTCAAGGACTGAAGCCCTATGGTGATGATGTTGTAGTGCAGAAATTTGAGTGTATTGGACACGTACACAAGCGAATGGGAACAAGACTTCGGCGACTGAAAGCTTCGTACAAAAAACAAAAACTCAGTGACGGTAAACGGTTGGATGGGAAGGGAAGGTTAACTGACAGTGTAATTGACAAAATACAGAACTACTATGGAATGGCTATTAGACAAAATACACAAAGTGTCGACGAAATGAAGAAGGCTGTTTGGGCTCTTTTTTTTCATACTTCTTCAACCGATGAAAATCCCCAACATAGCTTGTGTCCCAAAGAAGAAGACAGTTGGTGTAAATATAACAAAGGATTACTAACTGGTGAAGTGTACACTCATAAGCATAGTCTGCCTCATGCAATAATGGAGGTGATAAAACCTATTTTCAGAGACTTAGCAGCACCTGAACTGTTGAAAAAGTGTATTCACGGAAAAACTCAAAACCCCAATGAAAGTGTAAATAGTGTTATATGGTCGAGAATCCCCAAGCCTGTATTTGTTGGAATAGAAACACTTCACTTTGGTGTGTATGATGCTGTTGCGACTTTCAATGATGGTATTTAGAAATATGGGAATGAAGATAGGTTCTAACATGGTACGAGTGATGCTTGCTTTAGACAAGGAACGCCTTCGGGCTGCAGACCGGGCTGTAAAGAGTCTAGAAATACAAGCAAGAGTAAACAGGAGGAGGAACAAGAGGAAGCTGGAGGAGGAGTTTGCAGAAGATGAAGATAATCCATCCTATGGACCTGGAATGCACTAAAAAGTTAATCCAATCTTTGTCGCTCGATTCCCAAAACTTTTATTTTCTCATACTAATTACATGTTTTCTAAGGATCTTCCAAATATATTTGTTTCAAACTTTCAGTAAATGTTACACAGTACCTTCTGCATAATTTAACACAGCCTTTTTCCAAAAAACTGTATATTTTTGAATATATAAATAAAAAATTGCAAAAAAATGTTGTGAATTTTCATTATAATTGAAAAAAAAATCATCTTTAATAACTGAACTAAAATTTTTTAAAATCCCTGTGTTAAGTTGTAGCCCATATTCCAATAAATAATCTGTAAAAAGTTCAACTTCCTACCTCAAATACTTTGTGAGGAAAGATGTAATTTATAAGCGTTATTTTAACATTGCAAGTATAGGGCGTTCCGGAGCCCCTTTAGCTACTTCTCTGCCGTTCCAGTCTCGAACAGGGCGTTGAAAAAAAAAAAAAAAAAAAAAAAAAAAAAAAAAAAAAAAAAACAGTGAAATCTTTTCTTGCCGGCTCTGTGCCAACAAAATATTTTCACTCTGCCAGGAGAAAGTTGGTGATTGAAATTTCATGAGAAGGTCCTACCGGTGGCGAAGATTTCCTTTCTTTTAACAACCGCCATCCCAATTCGTGTATCGGAGGCACTCTGTCCCCTTCTTCGCAATAATACCAAACGGGCTGCCTTTCCCTGGCCTTTTCCGATGTCCTTTGTCAATCCTATCTGGTGCCCATCCCACACTGCGCAGCTGTACTCCAGAAGAGGGCTGGAAAGCATATCGTAAGCAATCTCTTTAGCGGACCTGTTATATTTTCTGCCAATAACTCACCGTCTTGGTTTGATTTCCCCCCAAAATTATCTCTGTGATCCTTCCAGTTTAAGTTATTCGTAATTGTAATCCTTAAGTAATTTGCTGAGTTTACAACCTTTACATTTGTGTGACTCATGGTATAACTGAAATTTAGCGGATTCTTTTTAGTGTTCATGTGGAACTTCTCACTTTTCATGATTTAGGGTCAATTGGCATTTCTTGCACCATACAGATGTCTTGTCTAAACCATTTTACAACTCGTTTTGATCATCTGATGACTTTATATGACGATAAATGACAGCATCATCTGCAAACAATCTAAGAGGGCTTTTCAGATTGTCTCCTAAATCGTTTATATAGATGAGGAACAACAGAGGGCCAGTAATACTTTCTTGGGGAACGCCACATATTATTTTTGTATCGCTCGATAACTCCTTCCTTTAGTCATTACGAACTGTGACCATTATGGCAGTAAAACAAGTATCCAGTATCACAACTGGGACGATACTCCGTAGGCACACAGGTGAATTAGAAGTCGCTTGTGAGGAACGGTGTCAAAAGGCTTCAGGAAACCTAAAACTATGGAATCAATTTGTCGTCCCCTGCTGATAGCACTCATTACTCTGCGGGAATAAAGAGCTATTTGTGTTTCACAAGAACGATATTTTCTCAATCCGTGTTGGCTACTTGTCAATAAATCGTTTTCTTAGAGTTCATTCACAATGTTCGAACACAATGCTGAGAAACGAATACATACGAACCTCCTTGAGCCATTAGAGAACTACATCGACAAACTAAAATCATCCCCAAAACTCTTAAATGAACAAACTGAATCAACACAGTTACTTTTCTTCCAGAATTTCCTGGGCATCTTGGCATCATAACAACAAAAATGACAATAATAACAAATATTCATCTTCCTGCATAAATCTTGTTCTGCTTGTCATGTAACATCTATGGTATTCTGTAGCTTAGAAAAAGTTTTAAATTATGTAGTAAATATCCACTGTGTTTGTCTTCTGTATAACTGTTAACCGATATTAAAAATTTTGTTGCCAATATAAAAACACTCCTGCAGCTAGCAAAATTTACTGAAATATAATACATGTACTACTAATATTTGTACTGTAATACAAAGTGTCTCCTGCGAAAGACCATGATTAGTAAAGTGCAATATGTACCATACCCGTATTCTTTGTAAAAACATCTAATGTTTACTTTCTGTGAATCAGTATAAAACCAAGTGCAGCTTTTGTATATTTGGATACATAGCTTAATAATGTACATTATAGGAAGAGATCTGAAATGGATACCAAAAGGCAGTGCACTGAAAGTACCTAAAACACAAAAAATTTTTGGGTTCCTAAGCGTTTCATCACCGATTACTAAATTTCCGTCATTTCCGCCAGCAGCTACACTTGGTCCACAACGTAACGTTCTTGTAGCATCTCCATCTGATGATGAGCCTGCAGTGCCTCTAAAACATATTCATGGTTGAATAAATCGTAATAAAGCGACTGGTTGTGTATTTATAACCACGTAAATCGTCACAGTCACAGTTCGTCATCCGAAATACTTACAATATATGTTCCAAAATCCTACTGCAAAGCGACGTTAGTGATACGGATCTGTAATTCGGCGGATTGCTCATATTTCCTTTCTCGGGTATTGTTATGACTTGTATAACTTTCCAATCTTTTGGTATGGATCTTCCTACGAATGAGTGGTTGTGTGTTATTGCTAAATATGAAACTGTTGTATCAGTATACTCTGAAAGGAACCTGACTGGTATACAATCTGGATCGGAAGCCGTGCCTTTCTTGAGTGTTTGAAGCTGCTTCACTACACCGAAGATATCTACTTCTAAGATACGTCAATCGTTCATGGTGACATGAACGCCTGGTACCAGTTCTGCACCATCTACAGAGATCTAAAAGCTAACAGTTTTTTTCTCAAGGGAGTGGCTAATACACTGAAGAGCCAAAGAAACTGGTACGCCTGCCTACTATCGTGTGTGGCCCCTGCGAGCACGCAGAAGTGCCGCAGCACGACGTGGCATGGACTCGACTAATGTCTGAAACAGTGCTGGAGAGAACTAACACCATGAATCCTGCAGGGCTGCTCATAAATCTTTAAGAGTGCGAGGGGTGGAGATCTCTTCTGAACAGCATGTTGCAAGGCATTCCAATTATGCTCAATAATGTTCAAGTCTGGGCAGTTTGGTTTCCAGCGGGAGCGTTTAAACTTAGTAGTGTGTTCCTGGGGACACACTGTAGCAGTTCTGGACGCGTGGGGTGTCGCATTGTCCTGCTGGAATTACCCAAGTGCGTCGTAATGCACTTTGGACATGGATGGATGCAGGTGATCAGACAGGATGCTTACCTACGTGTTGCCTGTCAGGGTCGTATCTAGAGGAATCAGGGGTCCCATATCACTCCAACTGCTCACGCCCGACACCATTACAGAGCCTTCGCCAGCTTGAAGAGTCCCCTGATGACATGCAGGGTCCAAGGATTCATTTTAGTCGTCGTTGGTCCCGTTCTTGCAGGATCTTTTTCCGCCCACAACGATGTTGGAGATTTGATGTTTTACCGGATTCCTGATATTCATGATACACTCGTTAAATGGTCGTACGGGAAAATCCCCATTCCATCGCTACCTCAGAGACGCTCGTGCCCCGACTACAACACCACGTTCAGACTCACTTAAATCTTGATAACCTGCCATTGTAGCAGCAGTAGCCGATCTAAGAAGTGCGCCAGACACTTATTGTCTTATACGAGGGGGGACCCAAAAGAAACTAGACTCCGAGGGCGCTGCCATTCTTAGACGTAGTGCAGGGTTCTCACGCTATATGGTGTTAGTAGAGTTCTCCATGAAACAGCTGTGCAGACGGCGTCAGTGTAGAGCTGAACGTGCAAGTGTGGTATTGTGTTTCTCTGACTGTTGGCGGGTTACCTCTGCGAAGTCGTTATGGCAACTTTAAAGCAACAAAGAGTGTGCGTGAAATTTTGTTTCATGCTTTAAAAAACTGCAACGGAGACACACCAAATGCTTCAGGAAGCTTTGCAGGAGGACGCACACAGGTTTTCGAGTGGTTTGGGCGCTTTAAACCTGGTGAGATGTGTGTTGAAGACCAAGCTCGTTCTGGACGCGCTTCAACATCGCGAAATGAGGAGAACATTGAAAAGGTCCGCCAAAAGATCAACGAGGATCGTCGCCAAACGATCGACCAAATTTCAGCAGAGACAGGAATCAGTTGGAGCTCGTGCCAGCGGATTTTGAGTGAGGATTTGCCCATGAGACGTGTTGCTGCTAAATTTGTTCCGCGCCTTCTCACACAGGAGCAAAAAACCATCCGCATGAATGTGTGTCAGGACTTGAAAACAGAGACTGCACGTGATCCAAACTTCTTGAACAAAGTCATTACAGGGGATGAGAGTTGGTGTTACGAGTATGACGCAGAAACCAAGCAAGCGTCAAGCCAGTGAAGGACTCCCAACTCTCCCAGACCAAAAAAAGCAAGACAAGTGAGGTCAAATGTGAAGACGATGATCATTGTCTTTTTTGATGTTCGTGGAATTGTGCATCGGGAATTCGTACCCCATGGCCAGACTGTTAACCAGCACTTTTACATGGATGTTTCAAGGCGTCTGCGACAGGATGTGAGGAGGAAACGCCCGGAACTTTGGCGATCAGGTGACTGGTTTCTGCATGACGACAACGCTCCAGCGCACACGGCCTTACGAGTGACCCACTATTTGGCATCTCAGAGGTGGTCTGTCGTTCCCCACGCTCCGTATTCGCCGCACCTAGCCCCGTGCGACTTTTTCCTATTTCCACGAATGAAAAAAACGCTAAAAGAGAAGCGTTACGACGACGTGGAGACGATAAAAACAGCTTCGCAAAAGGCACTGGACAATATCAAACTTGAAGAGTTCCAAACATGCTTCCAACAGTGGGAAAAGAGACTTGACAAGTGCATCGCATGTAATGGAGAGGATTTTGGAGGTGACTGAAATAATTTTTGTAAAAAGGTTCATCAATAAATTTTTTATGGCAACAATCCGGTTTCTTTTGGGTCCCCCCCTCGTTAGGCGTTGCCGGCAGCAGCGCCGCATTCTACCTGTTTACATATCTCTGGATTTGAATACTCATGCCTATACCAGTTTCTTTGGCACTTCAGTGTATTTTGTCCGGTGAGCTTAGTGAAGATGCTGTTCTTTGTGAAACACCCGAGCAGTAGGTGGCGTGGGCGGGTGCCGGATTGGGGACAGGTAAGAGCGACGTCGGGCGGCGCACGTGTCGGCCATTCGGCGCGCGCGTCGGCAGGAAGCGCCGGCCGCCGCATCAATATGGGCGCCCCGCCGCCGTTGCCGCCGCCGACGGCGCCGGCACCGCCCTTTGTTCACTCGTGGGGTGCCGGCACGAGCACGGCCCTGCCGAGGTCGAGAACTCGCTGCCCCTACACAGCGCCTAACGTCCGTGTTACTCGGTTTCTCCTTCTCATCATGCACCGTCTTCATGTAGAACGTACGCTAATAGGCTGTCCCCGTGCTGTAACTCAGCAGTCACCAAACTTATGAAGCTTCTGAGCTGCCGCACCGTTTTTAAATACTACTGTGAACTACCAAAAGAACCCAGCACATAAGTAAGAGCTTTTTTTTTTTTTTAAATTGTCTTAGTTTATTGCATACAGACTTACATTTCTTGTAAACATGAAATCAATTTTACACTACTGGCCATTAAAATTGCTACACCAAGAAGAAATGCAGATGGTAAAAGGGTATTCATTGGACAAATATATTATACTAGAACTGACATGTGATTACATTTTCAGGCAATTTGGGAGCATAGATCCTGAGAAATCAGTACCCAGAACAAGCACCTCTGGCCGTAATAACGGCCTTGATACGCCTGGGCATTGAGTCGAACTACAGTTCATCAAGAGTAGTGACTGGCCAGTTGCTCGGCTACCATTGACCAGACGTTTTCAATTGGTGAGAGATCTGGAGAATGTGCTGGCCAGGGCAGCAGTCGAACATTTTCTGCTTCCAGAAAGGCCCGTACAGGACCTGCAACATTCTGTCCTACTGAAATGTAGGGTTTCGCAGCAATCGAATGAAGGGTAGAGCCACGGGCCGTAACACATCTGAAATGTAACGTCCACTATTCAAAGTGCAGTCAATGCGAACAAGAGGTGACCGAGACGTGTAACCAATGGCACTCCATACCATCACGCAGGGTGATACGCCAGTATGGCGATGACGAATACACGCTTCCAATATGCCTTCACCGCGATATCGCTGAGCAGCGATGCGACCATCATGATGCTGTAAATAGAACCTGGATTCATCCGAAGAAATGTCGTTTTGCCATTCGTGCACCCAGGTTCGTCGTTGAGTTCACCATCGCAGGCTCTCCTGTCTGTGATGCAGCGTCAAGGGTAACCGCAGTCATGTTCTCCGAGCTGATAGTCCATGCTGCTTCAGACGCCGTCGAACTGTTGGTGCAGATGGTTGTTGTCTTGCAAACGTCCCCATCTGTTGACTCAGCGATCTAGACGTGGCTGTACGATCCGTTACAGCCATGCGGATAAGATGCCTGTCATCTCGACTGCTAGTGATACGAGGCCGTTGGGATCCAACACGGCGTTCCGTATTACCCTCCTCAACCCACCGATTCCATATTCTGCTAACAGTCGTTGGATCTCGACCAACGCCATTAGCAATGTCGCGATACGGTAAACCGCAATCGCGATAGGCTACAATCCGCCCTGTATCAAAGTCGGAAACGTGATGGTACGCATTTCTCCTCCTTACACGAGGCATCACAATAACGTTTCACCTGCTGTTTGTGTATGAGAATCGGTTGGAAACTTTCCTCATGTCAGCACGTTGAGGTGTCGCCACCGGCGCCAACCTTGTATGAATGCTCTGAAAAGCTAATCATTTGCATATCACAGCATCTTCTTCCTGTCGGTTAAATTTAGGGTCTGTAGCACGTCATCTTCGTGGTGTAGCAGTTTTAATGGCTAGTATTGTGATTAAATTTTATGTATGAAAGTACCACAAAATGAATCTGCAGCTTCTAAAAAAGCAGTTTTGAATGTTCATACAGTTTCTTATTCTGTGTAATACCTTTTTAAACTCAGAGTGACGCCTCAGCTGCTGCTCTACACTGAGGTGGCAGAGTCGTGGGACACCCTCTAATATCGTGTCGAACTTTCTGTGGCCTGGCGTAGTGGATCTTATCGACGTGGCATGGACTCTTCAAGTCGCTGGAAGTTTCCTGCAGAAATATTGGGCCACGCTCCCGCAATTGCCGCCCATAATTGCAGAAGTGTTGCCAATGCAGCATGTTGCGCGCGAGCTGACCTCTCGATTATGTTCCATAAATGGTGGATGGGAATCATGTCGAGCAATCTGGGTAGCAAAATCATACGCTCGAATTTTCCAGAATCCTCTTCAAACCAATCGCGAACAGTTGTGGCATAGTAACATGGCGCTTTGTCATCCATTGAAATTACATCGTTTTTTGGGAACATGAAGTTCATGAATAGCTGAAAATGGTCTCCGAGTAGCCTAACATAGTCATTTACAGTCAATGATCGGTTCAGTTGGATCGGAGGACCCAGTCCATTAAATGTGAACATAGACCACACCATTATAGATCCGTCCGTCGGCCACAGCGTTGTCCTCGGTGAGAGGTAACACCTGAAACATAGTGTTCTCGGCACGCTCTTGACACTGTGGACCTCGGAATATTAAATCCCCAACGATTTCCGAAATGGAATGTCCCATGTGTCTAGCTAAAACCCCCATTCAGCTTTAAAAGTCTGTTAATTCCAGTAGTGTGGGCATAAACACGTCGGTAACCTTTTCAGATGTATCATCTCAGTACAAATGACATCTCCGCCAGTGCACTGACCTTTTGTAGCTTGTGTGCGTATCACTATCCCCTGAATTTTCTCACCACTGTGTATTCCTTTCTAACACTTTGGATTTTATCTGCATTACGTCTTCTATCCTTTGAGCAGAATACAGCGGGAAATCCTACCCAATCTCTGAGTGAACGGTTTTTAAATGACGTTCAACGCTCCCTCTCTCCTCAACTGATACACTTTCATAGCACAGTAAACACACACATATATTCTTTACCTTGGTAAAGAAGAAATCGGTTTCTTATTCCGAACGAAAAGCCAAAATTTATATTTTGCTAGAGCAAATCTTGTTTGTTATCAATGCCTAAATGTAACTATTCACATTAACAACTGTCTGATATACACAAGCAAAACGTAAAGTGCACGACCTCACGCATATAAAATTAACTGCGAGGCTGACATTGTAGTAGTCTAGACTGACAATGTCAAATGCGTGAAAGAAACAAGAAGTTGCTGCTGTGAGCACTGTCAGAGTTCGGTGGAGCAATGCAGGATAGCCAACTTGATCGTTAACGAGCTCTACCGAAAATGTCCCCGAAAACTCCTGGTAACTAGCGATCGACGATTTGGCGAGCACAGCTGTAATATCTGGCAAATACACACATCAACAGAAGTTTTGCATCACCCCTTGATTTTGAAATTCATGCCACAGGAAACAAAAATTGTCTACAAGGCATGCATGTATATCCATTTGCAATGTGTCCACATCCCAAAATCATTTGTATAACAACAAAATCGTTTTTCATATCTTTTCTTTCCTTCATGGCATACCATCGATGAATTCTTCAAGCCAGCACTGTTCCAAACTGTCCCACACTTCAATGGCAATTTTGCGTTGTTGTCGTCCTAAAACAGCAAGTTCCAATTGATCCCACACATATTCAATTCGGTTCATGTCCGGGGAAAACGCAGGCTGCTTCATTCTGGTGGTCCCGGCATGCTGAAGGAACTTGTTGATGAGAATCGCATTATGCGGAAGCGTGTTATCATCTGTCAAGATGAAATTGTCACCAAAACGTTGACGATACCTTCCCACTGTTGGCTGCAGAATCTCGTCCCTGTATCGTAGAGCATGGAGATTCTCCTCAGCAAACACGAAAGGGGTATGGTGGCCCTATGTAATGCCACCCCAGGACGTCATTCTACCACCACCTTGTTGCACATGAGAGACACAGTGTTGCAGGTGTTCGATGTTATAGGCTTGTTTCCAGATACGTTGCCTGTGATTATCACGGTATGAATAAATTCAAGTTTCGTACGCAAACAACACCCGACGCCAATACTGTGGCGTCCATTGTGCATGATTTCTTGTCCATATGTAGCAGAGTGCATGGTGTTAGTATTGGGACAAGGCCAATTCCACGCCAAAGTACCGTTATCCAAGATGGCGACCGAGACGTCAGCTGATGATGTCATCCAAGATGGTGGGTTTTGTCGTGAAGAAGGGCAACTGTGGTACCTCCACTAACCTAACCCCTCTCCCCTCCCTTCCCCAGAAAAATGACAGTAAGCTCAAATACCATCAGGATAATGCAATATATGACAGTCACCTCCACTATCCTAAGAAAATGGCGGGAAGATAGGTCAATTGGGCTACCTCCACTAACCTGTCATCCGACCGCCACCTCATCCTATGCACTGGCGCCAAGTTTGAATTTTAGCCGGAAGATAGGTCAATGGGGCATCTCTACTAACCAAAGAAAATGACGGGAAGATATGTCTATTGGACTACCTCCACTAACCTAAGTCACCCGAGTGCCACTTCCTCCTAGGTAATGGTGTGGGTGGGGGAGGACTCAACCTGTGCTGGACATCAGTCTTTATTATTTTGCATGCACTACTCTTTATTTGAACAATTAGAGGCACTATCACCATCCAGTGTGGTCACCAAGGGGTCTGGACTCCAGTTGAGCTAGTACACAGTACCACCACCAGAGGGTGCTGTCATCCCTCCTGTGATGTAACCCAAGATGGTGGGGGGAAATGGTGGGAAACAGTGTGGTTGCCATGGGGTCTGGACTCCAACAGACCTAGTACACAGTATTCTACCACCGCTAGAGGGTGCTCTCACCCTTGACATATTCCAAGATGGCTGCCATGATGTCAGCTGATGACGCAGTACTGTTATGCAAGATGGCGGGAAACAGTGTATTCGCCATGAGGTCCAAGTGGCCTAGTACACAGTAACACTACCAGAGAGTGCTGTCGTCCATTCTGTGATGTAACCCAAGATGGTGGGGGAAAATGGCAGGAGAAGGGCTCTGCCTGTGCTGGTCATAAGTCTTTATTTTGCAGGCAGTGTCTCCACCACGAGATTTTGATTCCAACTGACCTAGTACACACTACTGCCACCAGAGGGCACTCTCATCCATGACATAACCCAAGATGACTGTCTGGAGGAGAAAATGACTCAGCCTGTGCTGGACTGCTGGAGAGATTAAGGAAGGAGTGTACTTTGTTTTGGAACAAATTATTTATGGACGGATTTTGAGAGATAGTATATTTAACACACTGACACAAAACACTCGCCCTGATGTGCTTGGGGTCATACAAAACAGTCTGCAGACCTGCAAACGTAAATAATGCAATAGACACGCTTGCTAATTGTAAACTGTCGAAATATTGCATTCCACAGGCTACACATGTGCAAACTACTACAGTGAAATAATTTCAGAACACAGCACACAGACCTGCAAACTGCTCCTAAATAATGCAGCACACTGATGTGTAGACATACTCAGTACTCGTAAACTGTCCAAATAACGGATAGCACACCCTACAGACCTGCAAACTACTCTTAAATAATGCTCTGCAGACATACAAACAACTCGTAAATTACCCAAATAATTTCAGTACAGACCTACAAACTGCCTCTAAATAATGAAGTACACCAATGTACAGACAGGAAATCAACTCATAAACTGTCCAAATAACGCAGAACACAGCCTACAGACATGCCAGCAAAATAATGCAACAGTCACACAACCAAAGTATGCAGACACCACCCACCGTCCCCTGTCCATTGGATCGCACAGGAGGCTACTGGCAGCCCCTATGAACTGACGTGGCCGTCAGCTATCAAACCATGCACAGGTCACAGCAAAGACCTATTTGCAGAGCATACTGATGCTGCTACGATTCAGTGGGCAGACACAAGCTAGCGTATGCCACCACTCTCACGCCAATGCTACCTGCAGCGAGCAGGTGAAAGTTCGGGTGTACACTTAAGAGTTCTCCAAGTGTTATACTGATGTCACAGAACTCCAATGTGCACTCATGCTAGTCCCATATGCGAGACACCTCTAAGCAGTACGTGTGTTTTACCATTGCTGATGCGATACCTGGGGACACTGACATCACTGAGTAGCACAGGGTGTATTGTTCCTAGCACAATATGTGAGACACGTTTAACCATGCTTAACTGTCCTGTGTAACTGACGCATCGCCTTAAAGCTGGAAATTGTATAGTGTGCCAGAAATAGTAAATGGTCACTTTCTTGATGTCTCAGCTTTTATCATGGAATTTCTTGCTGTAACAGAACCTGAATACGAAAATAGCGCAGAATAACCTCAAATGCATTCTTCCTCATGTTCCTAATGTAGCACCCCATTCATCATGTGTTACCCTTCCCGCTTCCAACATACACAAACGTTCTCACCGCTATGTAGAGACTCCCATATCCCAGCACAAAGATGTTATGTAAATGAATCGAGCATTATGATTGGCTCTTATCGAATTTACCCTCCAAATTATTGATGCCACCAGCGAGGAAACACAGTCTGCCTTTTCTTTCTTTCTGCAGACGATACTTTCAGTGGGCAAAATACTCTTTTACACAGACCGCAATATTGCACCAACAGTTAAACCCTGCAAAGTGCCCCTACGTATCATCAAATATGGAAAAACTCTTACTCAGTAACATTGGTCTCCCACTGAGGACAGGAGCTTGAATATTAGAGTGTGAAACCGATCTCCAACCCAACAATATGTCACTGCGTACCATGTCGATGTAGTAAACATACAGTTCCTATCCATTGCCATACAAAATCATCCCTTTTACATTATTCACATATATACCACGAAGACAGACAGCTTTGTATATACCCCTCACAGCACTAGATATTTCCCTGTGAGGTCAGCAGTCATCCACCCCCAATGGGTGACTAGAGTGCCCTCAGCGGATTGAAGTCACTCTCAGAACTGTTCCACAAATTTGGGCTCGCTTCCCCTTGGCACAAATGCATTACTGTTTCTGGTCCAGACCTGCTTGCTTGCTCACTTCTCTACACCGATCTCCAGACTCGGAGATTACAAGAACACGTGTATTTTTGCATAGTTTGCCATAATATTATATCATTTTCGCAGTACTTCTCGACATCAAGCACATGGCTGCATCCTACTGATTGCTCACGCAACATAATTCCCAAGATATAGACTGGAAATTATTTCTCTACAAACCTGAAACTTTAGCAAGGTGGAGTGTGCTCTAGACCACTGAGTAACTAGAAACTTGTCCCGCCTGCGAAGATCTTTACATGAGAACTCGAAACAAATAGATGAAACTGATATTTCCACTTGCGAATACCGATGTCCATGACGTAACATATTCCAAATCATGCCTATAATTTACAAAGTCAACTGACGTGTTTCTCATGTCTAGAGAACCGGCAAATGTGTTTTTCACCTGCTAGATGCACACACCACAATCGATGTTCCATCAAGTACATAAAGGCGCGAAATGTACAGAGGCAGTCAATCGAACAGTCTACATGGGAGGGAATAACGTCCAGCACAAACACACGTCCATATTCACATGCAATCATGAAAGCCGGCCAACTCATACTAAGTATTAGTTCGCTATTCGATCGTCTAGTGGAGAACATGGTTAAGTCATCTACATCCCTACACTCCAACAGCCCTCTCCATTTGGACAGCCTCTGTCGTTGTCTGGAAATGTGAATCATTCCCACCACAGGCCAAGCATACATGGAATCATCCTACGAATTTGGGCACATATATATTTGATCGCTATACTTACAATTAAATGTTATGATTGCAGTTTAAGTTGATTGACATTTGACAATGGGCGAAGTATCGGAAATACATCCTGTTGATGGCTGTGGCTCTGGAAATAGAAATATCTGTACCATTCTTATGAACTGACATACTCTTCCCTCTGCTATCACAGTATTCCACAGTCATCTCCTTCGCACATGTCGGAACAAAAACACATACTTCATAAGCCTGATGCTCAAGGTGAACCTATCACACATCCCCTACTACTACTAAGTATAATACTTTGCCAATAACTGTTTGCCTAAGATACGAAATAATACTGAGAGAATATCAGCGATGGGTGGACATGTCTCATAAGTTTTTCTTGCGAGTGTTACCACTGTGTCTTAGAAAGAGAGGCGTAATTGGCCAGATGTTAAAAAACCCGATCGCAATAACTACTGTATGTTTCTGTCATAAGCGGTCTTGGTTCTACAGGTGCACACAAGTATCCATATTAAAAGATATACTGGCTTTATAAATTGAGGTACGATGTTGCCTCTGAATGAGATGGTTTTTCTGGACAAATACCGAGACAGTGATCGTAGAAGTGTGTATTATCAGACCAGCAGTTCGCTTACACATAGCCCACGATGCAACCTCGAGATAAAATCACTGAATTTTGAAAGTGATTCGGCTAAGGAATGTGGTATGTAAGCGGTATTTTTGACTCTCTCACACTGCCCTAACTAGATGTTTCTATAGTATTTGTAACGCATTCTGTCTCGATACCATGTCAAAGGTTCTGTGATATATCCACTGAGTTATAGGCGACGACTGACTGAGAAGGATCACAAACAGTAGTAGATGGTGTGCTGATTGAGGTCGATAGAAAATGTACACTAGCTTTTCAGATCACTAGTATTATGTTATCTGCTAGAAATGTCTATGATTTGGAATCACATCTCAAGCACATGCCTACGCTAGAACCTGTTGACAAGTCTTTTAATGGTTACAACCACTACTCAATCATATTTCTGGCACTTTCATATATCGAAACGAGTCACCTTTCTCGAACCTGTCTGCTACAGTAAAATTCCAACCTGGTTTTAGTCAGCCCCTATGCATCTTCCAGCTGCTCCCATTTCTACAGCTTTGCGTATGTGATCGTTTCAATTTTAGTTGGAGTTGAGCAGAAGTCGGAGAAAGCCATATCCACCACCTTCTGCAACCCATGTAGAAACAGAACGACCTGAGTTAGTGCAACAGGACCATGTTTTGACCCCATTGTTGGATCCTATTGACAAATCCCTTAATTTTTACAATGAATTCTCAATCATATTTCTGGAATTCTCATATCTCGAAATGAGTCACCTTTCTTGAACCAGTCTGTTACAGTAAAATTCCAACCTGGTTTTAGTGAGCCCCTACACATCATGCAACTGCTACCATTTCTACAGCTTTGCGCATATGATCATTCCAGTTTAAGTCGGAACTGAGCAGAAGTTGGAGAAAGCCATATCCACCACCTTCTGCAACCCATGTAGAAACATAGCAAACTGAGTTAGTGCAACAGGACTGTGTTTTGACCATTCAGTGGAAATGCGCGCATTGTGGTGCGTCTCAAAACCAGATACAGATACTACAGTCTGAAGCAGATCCAGGTCCATTCACATCTATCAGCCCAACATGCTATCATCATTATTCTGTACCATCCATCAGAGAAAAATTATGAAGTATAAAAGCTCCACTAACTTCATCCAATATAGAACTCACCTAGGTACTGTTGCTGGTGTGATGACACATAGCTGCAGCGGAGGTCCAGTGTGGAGAGAGGGATGTCGCAATGTTCCTCAGGATAGCATAGGGCGCATTCCTCCTAGCATTCCTAATGGAACAGCCTGTCCATCGCTGAATTCATCCATGAAACTGCTGCTACCACTGCCTGTGTGGGGCGATCCTATTAAATATCCAGGTATTGGTCACTGCAGAGGCCAGTTTAAAGTTGCATCACCTGTACGATACGAGGATGATCGTATCCCACGGACTATACTGTAAATCATAAGAGATGTTGCCTCTGGCCATGTGTGGTTGCTTGAAACATTATTTTTTTCCGCTGTAGCACGCTTTGTACACTGCTATACATTTTGTTTTTCTGCCATGACTTCGAGGTCTTGTCAGGTTGTAAACTGACATTAAGACGTTCTGATACACGGCCTCTCGCAGAAAACTAGACGTCGCACAGTGTAAATCATATTGTTACTGCGGGTACCATAACATGTCACACACACACTGCATGATTTTAAATAAAAGACAGATACATCATAATGAAACTGGAAGATTTTGGCCGTGTTGTGGAGAGTTTCCAAACTACAGTCCAAAGGTGATTCATGAGCCCTATATGTAAGCTCATCTGTCATAGTCATGAAATAGCTGATGACTCTACGTTTCATTTCGACTGATTCATCATGTTGCAGTCATGTAGGCGATCACTGTTTCGGTGCTATCCACCCCAGAAGGTGTTGTCCAGCCACCAAAACCCCTTCTGAAACTCAAACAAGTGATGTCAATCAATCATTATGTGGCAACCAACGCCGTGCCTGTGGACGGATGGGATGGAAAAGACACCATCGATGTACTCTAATAATAAGCATCACAGTTGATAGTGCAAACAGTTTTAGCAAATTTACAGTAATTTCAACACTGACCAATGATGTGACAGCATGTTTCCCAATTTCAGCATCATACCTAAACCACCCCTTCTCCATTTTGCGAGTATCATTGCGAATGTGGATAGATGACTGTGCATTACGTCCATTCGTTGTTAATTCTCGAACACATACACCATCAAAGGATATCAGACAGAGCTTTACCTATTTCTAACACCTAGAGCATAGTGCTTAATTTACGATCTATCTCTCTGCGTATGGTGGTCACTGAGCATTCTCACTGTCTTAGGGTACAATTAGAGAGTGAAAGACCCTACTCACACTGTCATTGATCAACCCGCCCTGCAGCAGCGTTACCGATTTAATCTGCAATCGACCAGAAGTAGAGTGCTACACTCCACGTCTCGTGAATGAATGGAACTTTCCGAGTCCTCACCCATCCAAGTGCACAAAATTTCTCGCGATGCACCCATGTCGAGGAGGTTAGCACTCCTTATCGAAGTATAGAAACAGATTTCAAAATGTCGTTAAGTAATAGCAGATGGATAAGAAGAACAAGATACAAATGATTTTTATGCGCGATGGAGCTCCAGATGGATGGAGTTCGACGCATTTTACGTAATAAACCAAGTTAACAACCCTAAAGTATTGTTCTAGAGTCTAGGATCAGTACCTCGAAGGTATTGGTACGAGAGAACATAAATACACGCACTCCTAAGGCTACAACGTTCCACACTTAAAACCGGCCTTAATGCTCGATCGCTTGCATTTCCGACCTATCAGTCGTATCGAATGTAGCGCTGATAATATTCCAATGTAAGAAATATACTTTAAGCGGATGACATATATCCTTCTTCCCGGTTGCTCTATGATAAACTATGTTATCGAACCGTAAAACGAAAAAACTACTTCCTTAAAACATTGGCTCTGTGTGATGCAAGTACAATATAGCTTTCCAGAGATGTATAGCGCCCACTGTTCACATCCGAACACGGTTCGGAAATTATACTATGCCTGCATCAGCCCTATATAAAATGATCCATAGTAATGGAGAATACCTCTTACAAGGAAACAGATAAACGCATAGCAACAGTGTTCGACATGTGAAAATTATATGTCATTCCATCACTACCTCTGTAAATAACACATCCATCAGGCAGATGTATACATGGGGATTGCAGCGCCTCACAAGCACCTATTTCTAACTTATTTATGAAGCTGAAGTTTTGATTTTACACCCAAAATGCGACAGGGGGATGGAGTACATCACATACATCAAAGTTCGTTTAGAGGAATGTGTCATGTTTCATTACACATGAGATGGAAGTCCTCTGATGACCAACAAATTTACCATTAACGATCGCAAGTAGACACTGCTTTAAACCACATACTGAACACGTGGCTGTATACGAGTCGAGCCCAGGCTATGTCGCATGAAGGATGAATCCTGACAGAACAGTGGAAAAATTGACCCGCAGCAACTTTCCCCTCTCTAGAATGCATTATCAATCTACCATTAAATTGTACTTCGTTACGGCTCCATCTCAACCGATCACCACATCCACTCTCTGTTATCCTTTAACGCAGGTGCAAATAAGTTTAGACGTGGATGGTTCTCTGTTTTACAGAAAAGCGTCAAATACAATAGTCAACTCGCGTGTATCACTGGTACCTCAGTAGACATACAGTATAATGCTACCTTGACGGAGAAAAAATCGACTGCTTCCCTGATTCCCTTCGCTTCCATGTCGAAGTTTTCTCGGATTCCTCTTGCTGCTGCATACTCTTCCCCATGTACAAATTGTTCCGTGCGAACCAGAAGATACGCAAGTACTTCCTCAATTTCCCCGCATTTTGGTGTATTTTCGAACAATTTATACCAATTCCCCAATGAGTTTTCTCAATTCTACCGATTTTTCTATGTCAGTTCTATTCATGCGATCATGACATAACATTTCGTTCTGTGTTCTAAAAGTGCTTGTAAATGTAGCACAGCTGCCAAGACCTAGCTCAAATGCACTGATTGGAGGGTGTATTATAGCACTGTATTCGATAGTATCCAATCGCCTCCAGATTTGGAGAGCGTTTGCTCTGTTTTCTGTATGTCTGTGTACATGCATGTGTCGCAGAAGGCTCTCAGGACCCTCAGTTGACCCGAGTTAGCGTTCGAATGTGGATCTGCCGTGCGTTATATCCGGAGTGATACTAATACTTGGTATGTGTTGAGCAGCTTTCGTGATCACGTGGAAATTTGAGAAGAATGATTATGGACGTGTGTTTGCACTGGAGGTTATTCCCTCCCATGTATACTGTTCGGTTGACTGCTTCTGTACATTTCGCGCCTTTATTTACTTGAGGGAACATCGATTGTGGTGTGTGCATCTAGCAGTTGAAAAATACGTTTGCCGGATCTCTAGACATGAGAAACACATCAGTTAACTTTGTAAATTATAGACATGATTTGGAATCTGTTACATCATGGACATCGGTATTCGCAAGTGGAAATATCAGTTTCCTCTGTTTGTTTCGAGTTCTCACGTTAAGGTCTGTAACTAGGCTGTTCAGATTTTCTTATTGGTAACGCCACGTAGCGCTCTGCATGAAAATCACTGACTGTGCTGTGTGCAGTCTGTGGCTAGTTTGCATTGTTGTCTGCCATTGTAGTGTTGGGCAGCTGGATATTAACAGTGCGTAGCGTTGCGCAATTGGAGGTGAGCCGCCAGCAGTGGTGGATGTGGGGAGAGAGATGGGGAGTTTTGAAATTTGTAAGACTGGATGTCATGAACTGCTATATATATTATGACTATTAAGGTAAATACATCATTTGTTCTCTATCAAAATCTTTCATTTGCTAACTATGCCTATCAGTAGTTAGTGCCTTCAGTAGTTGGAATCTTTTATTTAGCTGGCAGTAGTGGCGCTCGCTGTATTGCAGTAGTTCGAGTAACGAAGATTTTTGGTGAGGTAAGTGATTTGTGAAAGGTATAGGTTAATGTTAGTCAGGGCCATTCTTTTGTAGGGATTTTTGAAAGTCAGATTGCGTTGCGCTAAAAATATTGTGTGACAGTTTAAGCACAGTCATGTATAATTGTTCAAAAGGGGACGTTTCATATGTCGACCCTTAGCCGAGGATACCTCACTGGAATCTTCTGATTTTTTTCTTGTAGTTTGTGTAATTAGTGTAGCCTTTGTTTATTGCTAGCGCGTAATTGTAGAGAGAATTTCCTTTGTAATTGTAGTTTTTCATTGTTGTACAGTAAAACAGTTGTGACATGCATGTAGATTTGCACCAAGTATTTCGCAGCTGCGCTTGCAGTTAAGTAGACATTATTTCCATTGCTATGTTATCTTATTTTGCTCTTCAAATTGTGCTTTTCTGTGTTATCGTGTGAAATATTGTGACAATTATGGCGTGTGAAAAACGTAATACTAGGCTCCAAAGTAAACTGAGAAATGACAGTGAAGACGAAAGCAGTGTGTTAGCGCCATCGTGTAATGAATTAACTAATGTTCAACATAGTAATTTGGTAATTATGCATAGGGAAATGGAGCGGGCGGCAAACAATGGCGTAGGCAGTGAAACAATTAGTGAACAGGGAAGCATTATCGATCGATCGCTCGGCAACAGCTTGCCTCAGGAATCCGAAATGACAAGACACAATTTTGCAAATACTGTAGATTCAGGTTTTGCGTCCTCACCGTTTTCTCAAATAAGTCAAGTCACATTTTCTGCTTGTCAAAATGTGAATGTTGCCGGTGCAAATGCACTGCCGAAAAGCGTAGAGGAACAGATTCCAGACACTAATGCATTGTTATTACAGCTAATGCAACAAATGGAACAAAATCAGAGACAAACACAGCAAAAGATTCAAAAGTTAGACACAATGGAACAACATCAGAGACCAACATTACAATGGCAGACAACAATGCAAACTAGCCACAGACTGCACACAGCACAGCCAGTGATTTTCATACAGAGCGCTACGTGGCGTTACCAATAAGAAAATCTAAACAGCCTACTTACAGGTCTTCGCAGGCAGGACAAGTTTCTAGTTACTCAGTGGTCTAGAGCATGCTCCACCTAGCTAAAGTTTCAGGTTTGTAGAGAAATAATTTCCAGTCTATATCTTGGGAATTACGTTGTGCGAGTGATCAGTAGGATGCATCCATGTGCTTGATGTCAAGAAGTACTGTAAAAATGGTATAATATTATGGCAAACTATGCGAAAATACATGTGTTCTCGTAATCCCCGAGTCTGGAGAGGGGTGTAGAGAAATGAGCAAGCAAGCAGGTCTGGACCAGAAACAGTAATGCGTCTGTGCCAAGGGGAAGTGAGGACAAATTTGTGGAACAGTTCTGAGAGTGACTTCGATCCGCTGAGGGTACTCTAGTCACCTGTTGAGGGTGGATGACTGCTGACCTCGCAGGGAAATATCTAGTGCTGTGAGGGGTATATACAATGCTGTCTCTCTTCATGGTATATGTGTGAATGATGTAAAAGGGATGATTTTGTATGGCAAAGGATAGGAATTTTATGTTTACTACATCGACACGGTATGTGGTGACATATTGCTGGGTTGAAGATCATTTTCACACTCTAATATTCAAGCTCCTGTCCTCAGTGTAACTGAGTAAGAGTCTTTCCGTATTTGACGACATGTAGAGGCACTTTGCAGGGTTTAATCATCGGTGCAATATTGCTGTGTCAGTTCTCTCACTGCCGCCATATGGTGGTCTTCCACAAGTGCCATAGAGACCACATTCGGGAATCGGTCATATATCTTTCCTCCGACTCTTTTCTGTCGCTTTCCTCGATTCAATGGCAATACTTGATGAATTCTTCATTTGTTATGACATCCTTTACCAGAAGAGCTTGGCTTGTGTGTTCTGCGACCCCTCTCATCAAAATCTTCTCGGCTTCTGTCATATTCGAATTCACAATGGGACACTGGGCCAAACACGTAGGATTGTGTCGTTTTCCCACGAAACTGGGGCCTGTCATTCAACTGTTCTGCTGCTGATAGGATTTGCTGCTGATTGTCGCGAATTATTTCAATCCGGCATGAAATTTTATTTGAGGTATCGAGCTTCTCTGCGATAGTTTCGAACCACTGTTAGCTGTCCTTTCCAAGTAGCAATACACATTTCCCAAACACAGCATGTCATTTCATTGTTGTATTTCGCGACTCGGTCACACAGTTTCAGCCATTTCACCAGATCCGTACTAGCATCTCCGGAAAACACTGAATAATGTTTGGTGTGAAGCTGACTTGTTGCCATCCTGAACATATGAACCTTGCGAACAATGTACTACTTGTACTCTGGTTTCTGTCCTTGTAGGAGATGGCGTTTACGTTGCCTAATTGGAACAAAGTGATACAGACGTTTTGAACTTCAGAACATCTCCGCCAGACAATTTGACGTCCTACCCATACTCAAATCAAATTCCGAAAGCAAGGTCATCAATGAAGTACAACAGCATCATTACTCCGAACACCAATGTATACCCAGAACAGGACTGATCTCTTGTGCAGAAAATGTTCCATAATGAACAAATGATACATGCAGAAATTTCTACAACCTTCCAGGAGTGATAAATACTGAACAACAAATAATTGCCTGCGTTGAGCTGACAGATTTGGGTGACGTTTGGGTACACCTTCCCATGCTGGCGAGTAACGGCGAGCCAATCCCACGACAGCCTGTGATTGGATGTTCCCAGTGGGTTACAGATCTGCAGAATGAACTGGGCAGGAGAATTGTAATGAGATGGGTCACGACAGCACAGGAAACATGCAGGTATGTATTGTTGAAATATAACGTCAGGGAGACCTCAAAGAAAAAAAAGAACTACAAGCTTGCACGTCAGTAATGTAGCTCCTGCTATCCAAATTGCCGCTATGCAAGTCAGAGATGAACCTGTTGTGTACCCAAAAGGCATCCCTTACCATCACACAGAGTGCTGTGTCTGTATGACATTGGCAAGTGCCACATAGCAACGTTTGTTCTGCTTGCAGCCTCCACATGATACTGTACACAGAAACAGGGCTCTGTGTGAAAAGACGACGTATTATTACTGCTGTGTCTAGTGTTCTTGTTGGCTGCATCACTGTCGACGTGACGCCTTTGCTTTTTTCGAGTCACGGGAAGACACAACAAAGGCCACCTCGTCCCGTCGTTTCTTATCTGGCTGAAGACAAGTCTATTTCCTGACTCAGGATACGTAATGGGGTTGAATGATCCTGCATGGTCGGGCATGCAATATGTCCGTCCTCTCATGCCTAGTCGCGTGGGGTTATTGCTGTCCTGCATGTGTTGAGTAGGCTGCTGTAGAACCCATCTGTTTCATGTTCGCATAGAATCATGGGATCCCAAGCATTCTTGATAGGCCACATATCTGCTGTTGTCGAAATTCGATACTTGCTTGTGGATGTTTTCATTCATACGAGAAGCATAACAGGATTTTCTCACAACCTTGCAATGAGAATTCTGAATGAGAAAACCATTATGTAGTTTATTCTCATAGACTGCAACAATCTTATGTAGTTTGTGCGGTTATGCTGAAATGCAAATCATTTGCACATCCAAGCATGTAGTACACTTCATGCCAATTTGACATTTGGTGAACCCCATCTTTATGGTGCTGCAAATAACCAGTAGCAGCCGCGCTGGATCAGCCGAACGATCTAAGGCGTTGCAGTCATGGACTGTGCGGATGGTCCCGGCGGAGGTTCGAGTCCTCCCTCGGGCATGGGTGTGTGTGTTTGTCCTTAGAATAATTTAGATTAAATAGTGTGTAAGCTTAGGGACTGATGACCTTAGCAGTTAAGTCCCATAAGATTTCACACACATTTGAACATTTTTGGAACCCATAGTATTCATACAGCTGTCATGGATCAATAAGAGTACCCAATGCTTAAGGTATCCTGGCAAGCCTAAGAGTCTCAATTTTATAATGCCTCCATATGAGCCCTAATTTCTCTTATCTTATCTCTGTGGTCCTTAGGCGAAATAAGTATTGGCGGCAGTAGGATCGTTCTGTGGTCAGCCTCAAATGCCACTTTTATAAATTTTCTCAATAGGGTTCCTCGAAAAGAAGGTCGCCATCCCTCCACGTATTCCCACTTAAGGCCCCAAAGCAAGTCTGTAATACCTGCTTGCTGATCGAACCAACCGGTAACAAATCTAGCAGCTCGCCTCTGAATCTCCTCAATGGCTTTCTTTAATCCAAACAGACACTCGGGCGGTACTCAAGAGTGGGTGTCACTAGTGCTCCATATACAGCCACTTTTACAATGTAAACACACTTTCCTAAAACTCTCCCAATGAACCAAAGTTCACCATTCTCCTTCCCCACGACAATTTTTACATCCTCGTTCCATTTCATAAGGCTTTGAAATGTTAGACCCAAATATTTAATGGACCTGACCATGTTAAGAAGTACACTACTAATGCTGTATCCGAACATCACCATGTTGTTTTTCTACTTAACTGCGTTAACTAATGTTTTTCAACAATTAGAGCTAGCAGGTATTCATTACATCAACTAGAATCCGCCTCCGTGAGCAAGGTCATAACAACATACCTTGCCATCATCTTGATGTGACACCTGTAGGATGATCGTCTTTGCTCAGACTGCCTTCGGCAGTGGTGAGGCGCGCACGCCTTGTTTGCGTCTCGCCTGCTGTGCTGGTCGCGAGGCAGCGCGCGTTTGTTTACTGTCGCGTGGCGGCTTGTCTCAGAGTCCCTCTTCATAGACCATCATGAGGTTTCTTACCACCAAGCCACAATTAAATAACTTCTCCTTTGGATCACAAACGACCGAAGGCATACGAAGTAGAACGCTTTATACGGGATGAAATGCGTCTCCCTGAACAAGATGTTCTCGGTTCAAATGGTTCAAATGGCTCTGAACACTATAGGACTTAACATCTGAGGTCATCAGTCCCCTAGAACTTAGAACTACTGAAACCTAACTAACCTAAAGACCTAAGGACATCACTCACATCCATGCCCAAGGCAGGATTCGAACCTGCGACCATAGCGGTCGCGCGGTTCCAACTGAAGAGCCTAGAACCGATCGGCCACAACGGCCGGCGATGTTCTCGGAATTCGTTTTCGATCCTCAGTACCACTGTGTACATAAAGTTTGCGAATGAAGAGCTTTAGGCTGACGTTGGGCCACACTACACTAACGATCTCAAGTTGCGACTCTCTGACGGACATATAGGGACTGTCGTGGTTGATCACGCTGGTTTTGGCCTCCGAACGTTGCGGATTTTCTAACTCCTGTCTAAGGCACCGTCGGACGCTGCGGTGGCCGCCTTTAAACCTTACAGCAACGTCAGTCTCTTCAAACGTGGAAGACGTTCGAAACATACCGTGTCCTCTATGGTGTCAGTCAGATAAAAACCGAACTACAGAAACACATGCCTTCCTATTTGGTTTTTGCCGGCTGCAGGACTGTCATAATGTATGATGGCCAGATGCGCACTTGCTCAGTTTGTGGTCAGGAAGACCATGTCCGTTCTGAATGTCTCCAAAGTAGACTGGTTCAGACGCCGATCGGAGACGTCGCTCCTCCTGCGGAGCCCACTGCGTTAAGGCCGGTTCCCACTAGGTCTGCCGCGCGTCAAAACCGCGCGTCAGCGGCGTGGTTGCCATGGAAACGGCGTCAGCGGCACGGCGCGACGGGCTCCGCGTCGCGGTTTGACCATGTCGAACCGCTTCCGCTGCCGCGTGACGCGCCCCAGGTGCGCGCCGCCAATCACAGAACGCGCTGAGCGTGACGTCAGGTACGCAACCCCGGGCCACAAGACCTTTCGCCGAACCGCTGGCGCGGACGCGGCGGCAGCTATGAAATACTTATCATCCGATTCCAAGGAAACTATTCGGTAGAAAAATTTGATTCTTCGGCATGTTACAGCCTGATATCTTCTCTCGATAAAGGGCCGAATTTCTTTTCGATATTCGTCGTGGTTACTTGCTGTATCGCATTTACGTAAACCTTTGCACGAAATTTTAATGAGTGTGCAGAGGTAAAAACGCATTGCGTGGACTTTGCGTACAGTTCATTTTAGGTAATACATTATTGCGTATGAAATTTAGTCAACATATCGAAATTGCTTTTAAAGCTGAGAGCAGAATGATAGCTATCACCGTTCTTGAGATATTGAATGATATGTCGGCGGACGGGCTATGCGGTGACCGCGCGGGTCGCTCGCGACGCGACCGATACTTCGTCCTGCTCGTTGTAAACCATGTGGTTGTATCAACTGCAAATTTCGTAAACGGTTCAAGAAATCTAAAAGCCTTTTTTTGCAAATGATAACTTGTAAAAAGTCATGTATTTCGTCGCATGATAAATATCCAAAATCTGTTTATCTACCGAGATGTGAAAGAAACTACAGTTTTTCAGAAGGGATAGATGATTTTTTTTAAACAGCATTTAATAGCGTGTGGAATGAGAAGTTAAACAGAAACTAATTTGCTGGTATGTCATAAGATGTAATTTGCTAAGTAACTACAGCTATAGATTATTTCCTTTGGTAAGTAACAAATGTTTTTTTTCTTTATCGAGTGTACTTTATTGGTTCAAGACGCGTTTCGCCTTTTACTTTAAGGCATTTTCGGTGGAATCTAGAATGATTCAGTTTGGTTTTAAATGCATAACTGATTACTTACAGTGAATCGAGTTTTTGGCGGACATATACGTTTCCCCTCACCTGGTCACATGCTGGAGGTTGAACTAAAACTTACATTATGGAACATAAGCACATTTTCATGTTCGCTCTTTTTTCTTATGTCACTAGCTGTAGACATTTTACCGAAAACACTGATTTGAAGTCGTAACTGCCCGCATCTCGTGGTCGTGCGGTAGCGTTTTCGCTTCCCACGCCCGGGTTCCCGGGTTCGATTCCCGGCGGGGTCGGGGATTTTCTCTGCCTCGTGATGGCTGGGTGTTGTGTGCTGTCCTTAGGTTAGTTAGGTTTAAGTAGTTCTAAGTTCTAGGGGACTGATGACCATAGATGTTAAGTCCCATAGTGCTCAGAGCCATTTGAACCATTTTTTTGAAGTCGTAACTACGGTGTGTTCACCTCATGCCCCTTCCTGTTTGGTTTGTTTGTGTACATGTTGCCATCCTAAAGAATTATATGCTGAAGTTGTTTGTTTATTTCTGTTCTCCTTATATCTGTATATGTGTGGGGCTAGCCAGTGATAGTTATAGAAAGTTGAAAGTGAATGCAGTAGTTGTCAGACAGTGGTTGAAAGGTTTGGTGTTCAGCTGATTTCAGTTTTGGTTTAAATGTTTTGTGGAGGAGTGCATGGAAGACTAAATTCACTGCTTACAGTAACAGATAAAATAGTAGAATAGCATTTGAACAAATGATTATTATCAGAATACTATCACCCAACCCCTTTGTCCTCACTCTTTGACGCCTCATAATATGTCCTGTCAACTTACCCCTCTTGTAGTCAAAGTTGTGCCGTAATTTCCTCTTCCTACTCTATTTAATTCCGTACCTCTTCTTTAGTTACACGATCCTCATATCTAGTCTTCAGCATTCTTATTGATCACCACGTTTTGAAAGCGTCCATTGTCTTCTCGACAGAACTGTTCATCGCCCACGTTTCACTTACAAGGCTGCACTCCACACAAATACCTTCGTAAAATAGTACCCAATCATTACAATTTATATTCCATGTGAACAAATTTTCTTTTTCAGAACGCTTTTCTTGCTATTCACAGTCTTCATTTTATATCCTCTCTACTTCTGCCTTCTCAATTACTGCTTCCCTTTCAAGTCATTGAAGTCTTAGAAATGCAGTTTGGTTTCTGTACAAGTTGTAGATAATCTTGTGTCCCTGTGTTTTATCGATGGCATCTCCAGAGCTTCAAAGAATGTTTTAATTAAGATTGTCAAAACCTTTCTCTAAACATGCAAATGCTATAAACACAGTTTCGCTGTTCTTCAGTGTGTCTACTTAGTTAAGTGGTAGGGTCAGTATTGCCTTGCGTGTTCAGACATCTCACAGGAATCTAACATTGTACTTATGTTAGTTTGTACAACCCCTCCCCCTCACCTGTCTACATATTCCTTCCACTATCTAGCCTTCTCTTATTTGCTTAGTTCTGGCTTGCCAAATGAGTTCTTGACAGTTGCTCCTCCTTTGAGCAAAGATTTCTTTGTTCTTTCTCATTTTCATTCCCTTATGTTTTCCAAGTGCAAAATCACGTTGCAATTTTGGACTTCCTGTCAACGTCATGTTTAGACATTTCTATTTCCAATGGCCTACTTTACTTGCTACATTTTTATATTTTTCCCTCTTGTCAGATTTAATATTTCACGCTTTATCTAACGATTTCTACTGTACCTTCTTCCCATTCTCATACTCTGCTGCATTCACCACTTCTTCTCTCAAAGATATCCATTCGTATTCTAGCTGATTCCTTCCTCTGTTTCAGTCAGTCGTTGCATTACGCTAACTTTAAGATTATCGAAAAACTGTGGGTCTTGACTTATTCAAGTTCCATTTCCTTAATTTGCTACCGTTTACTGTCTCTTTAGTTGTAAACTGCAGCTCGTAACTAATAAAGTATTGCAGGTTTGCGTCTGCACCGGGAAATGTCTTATAATTTAAAATCTGGTTTCGAAAACTTTGTTCCAAATATGTATTATTTTTTCATGATTCTTAAGCAATGTGCTAGATAGTGAAGAATGATGAACGGTAGTCATGAAATCTGTTTATGGTGAAATGAGAAAACATGCATAATGGAATATGTGAAAGAGTACATTGTACAGAAAATGAAAAATTGGTATGTCTTCACCCAACTTCGTCTTTCCTCCATGTAGGTGTAAGATATAGTTTTTCAAACGCACCGGGAGTTTCAGTGGGTCCTGACCCGTACCTCAGTAGCTGTCCGCCATTGGCTACCGCTAACGTCTGCCGCTTCCAGATGGGAACGCCAATTCCGCGAGCCTCCGCGTCAAAGCGGAAAACGCTTGCCGCTGCCGCTGCCGTTGCCGCACGACGCGCTGCCGCGCTCTAGTGGGAACCGGCCTTTACCTGTATCTTACGCGTCTGCGCCTGCTGCGCCCCCTCTGAATCAGTCGGTATCGGTGTCGACTGCTCTCGACGACTCGATGGACGTTTCGTCCGTCCCTCCTACACTCCTACCAGAGACAATACAAATGAACGATGATGGTCAACAGGCACAAGCTGTCTGTCCGAACCCCACGATTGTTGAGCTGTAACGACCTCCACTTTTCTACCATCTGGCCACATGTCGGAAGAAAGCCGCCCGCCAGTCGACATGGAGCAGCATGTTAGGAAGCAATGGTCGCCGAGGAAACGGAAGTGACCATGTCGTACCTCTTCTGATGACTGAGTCCATCGGATGTATGCGCAGGATGACACCCCCGGCTGAGGGTGCGCTGTCCTCTGACGCCCTGACACCAGACGACGTGACGTCCTTCCCCTTTTCCACCTCCAGAGACTGAAATTCCCCCGCCTGCCTTTGATGCTGTTGCCTCCCTTTCTGTGTCTGACACTGCCTGTGGGCGCACCTCTGACAGTATTCCACTGGACCGCCCTCGTGAGACGTCTGTTTCCTGGGCCGACGACGTCGATGTTGAGGATGTATTCTGGAGGTGCACAGGGCGATGAACCCCCCTGGTGGGGTCGGCTCCCTCCCCGTCACAGTGATGTGTCCTTCCATGGGGGCCCAACAAGGAGTTCCCTGTGTTTCCCTCATGTTTGAATCGCCCATCCTCCTGGCGATGGCAGCTTTCCAGACCTATCGCATAGCCACAGCCATTGTCAATACCATTCATGTACGCCACCAACTGGCTTTTCTCCATCAGGTGCTGTGTGCTGCGGACGTTGACGTTGCTCTGCTTCAGGAGATTCACGTCGCAACTTTCTGTGCTCCCTGTGGTTTTACAGCACATGTCCCTCACGCTTCCCCTCCTGGTAACGAGGTGGCGATCCTCTTACGTGACGGTATCCTCGTTGATGCAGTTCCCTATTCCCTGATGCCAGAGGTATGGCTCTAACGTTTAGTGACGCTAGGATCGTCAATGTCTATGCACCATCTGGTTCTGGCCGCCACCGTGAATGTTGCACCTTCTTCTCAGAGACAGTCATGACCCTTTCCTTGGGTCGTCAAGATGAATTGATCATGGGAGGCGATTTCAACTGCACTCTGGCACCGAAAGGCCAACTATCACGACACTCTCCATTCATGGCGCTAGCGACAATTCTGCAGTACCTCAGCCTTGAGGATTCTTGGGAGCATGTTCATGGTGATCGTCCAGGGTTTACGCATTTCACTAGCCATTGTGCCAGCCGCCTCGATCGTGTTTACATCTCCCGCGATATTGTCAGTGGAGTGTAAGCTGCTGAAGTCTGGCCCGTTGCATTCTCTGACCATGATGTATGTATCTGCGCCATCAGTCTCAGTCGCCAAAGGTGTGGCGCGGCCGTGAACCAATGAAACAGAACACGATCCACATTTCTTCACCCGAGTGCTGGCAGCTCACCGAGATCACGTGGACGGCTTGTAGTCGACGTCGTGATGCCTATCAGTCCGTAGCTCGTGGTCGTGCGGTAGCGTTCTCGCTTCCCACGCCCGTGTTCCCGGGTTCGATTCCCGGCGGGGTCAGGAATTTTCTCTTCCTCGTGATGACTGGGTGTTGTGTGCTGTCCTTAGGTTAGTTAGGTTTAAGTAATTCTAAGTTCTATGGGTCTGATGACCATAGATGTTAAGTCCCATAGTGCTCAGAGCCATTTGAACCATTTGATGCCTATCATTTTCCTCTATCTTTGTGGCTGATCTGTGCAAAGCCTGCCCTCCCCAAGGCCTTGATTGGTTATGGAAGAGAGGTTGCGGCATGGCGGCGACGAACTCAGGAATTCTGCGGGAATGTATATGATGCCGTACTCGCCAGAGCGCCAGGCGTTGGTGAAGTGTGCTAAGGCACAGCTCACATCCCTCTCTCGACGTCACCCTGAAGGAGCTATGGTCACGGCGCACACACACTATGGGTTAGTGCAAGAACGTCCGTCTATGTACCATGTCATAGTGGAACGATGCCATTGGACATTGGTTAATGTTCAAAAACGGTTCAAATGGCTCTGAGCACTATGGGACTTAACATCTGATGTCATCAGTCCCCTAGAACTTAGAACTACTTAAACCTAACTAACCTAAGGACATCTTCCAGGAGAAGACACATAATGTGTGTTCACAGGACATGTGGCTTGTAACTGAAAAAGTGATTCCTACAGTCTACAAATTAAGCACGACTGTCTTGGAGTTTAGAGTAATTTTATTTTAGTATCTGCAAGTTCACAAGATTTCCATCCGACATACGTTCTGAGATCGCTCTTACCCTACAATCTCCTTAATGTTAGGCGACCCTCAAAAAATAAATACGACCAGCTGCGTTTCTAGGATATCTGCTTCATCTTGACGAGCTTCCGTCCAATTTAATAGCGAAGCACTATTTTTAAAGATATAAGAGATGCAGAAGTAGTAACGGGTGCCAAACGTTCACATGTTTTAAAATACGTTCTGTAGTTATCCAAGCTATTGAGTATTATTTTGACTTCTGCCAAACCTATTAATTGTGTCACTATTCACGTTAATTGTGTCATGCGTTCCGCATAGGAACATTCTGCATATTTTGCATTTAATTTTCACAGGCACAAAATCAGCTGATTACACGCCAATATACAGGGTGCACAATTTGGGATGTTACTTGATGGTCCACCTATGGCAGATGTTTGCCTACTGGCTGTTTCAGCATGGACTACTGCTGGATTTCAGATGCACCTGATGATGGGTCAAAGACCGCGAATCTAATTGTGTATAGCGACTTCTGTCGTGTAAGACTTTGGTGAATAAAAATGTTCCACAACTGTGGCGGATTTGTTTACCACGAATATGCTGCAAAACAGTTGTGGATGTCTCTCAAATAGAAATTTATGTTAGAAATACTAATATTTATGCTTGGGTCTCAAATAACTGTACCAAAGAATAATTTCGGAAGACTGAAATGGTTAGTTCCAGTGAATATAGAGGACATAAGTGATCCATTATAATAGTCATTAATAAATTAACATAAAAACTGGAAACACTAGTTAGATGAAGTGAAGCAGTTCTACTACCTTTGAAGCAGTGACGAAATAATGAGGACACAAAAAGCAAACTAGTACAGACGAACTCTAGTAGTATTAAACACAGACCTTAATTTGAGGAATAAATCCCTGAGACAGTACTTTTGGAGTGTTGTATTGCATTATAGGGAAGTGAATCATGGACTGTGGAGGAAACTGCGAAGCAGAGAATCGAAGCGTTTAAGATGTAGTGCTTAGAAGGATACTGAAAATCAGCCTGACTATTAAGGATTGAGGAGGTTCTCCTGCGAATCAGCGATGATAGAAATATGTGGAAAACGTTGAAAATAAGAAGGGGCAGGATGATATAACATTTGTCAAAGCATCAGGTGTTAGAACACAAACCAGACATACAATGCAGAACAAGTGTACTCGTATTAGTAAACACAGAAACTCAAATCTCTTCCTTAGATTAAATTTTTACATTGACAGTATATGATTAAACCAAAGTTTCACTTGAGTGGCACAATAACTGTTTGTTGGGCTAACAGTCCAAAGAAATATCAAACTTAGTTTCTGAGTTCACTTTGAAACGAATAACTTAATAATACAAAGCCTATGGTGACCAATGCCAAAGTCCGCAGAAGCCTTATCTCAGCAAAGCCTTCTGATGGCACTAGCTGCATCATTCAGAGCAAGTCTCTGACTGGAATACAACCAAAGATCCTGATGGGTCCATGGTGAGACTGATAACCACTGCTACAGTCTTGTCTGACCCAGAGAGATTGTTAGGAATGAACTTCTTTGTCACAGTCCGGGTGCTGGCCTAAATACTGTGAATGTGCTGCGTCTATTTGCGCCCAACTGAACCTCTGGAGGCAGTTCTGTCTGCGGTGACAGCGACTTCTTGTGATGATCATGTTGCCACCTGACGAATGCAGAAAACCTTCTGGCTAATGCATGCTGGAGTGGTCCCCTTGGCTTTGCTGTGGAGGCCACTAGCTTGGTACAGATGTATGACTGGTTGCTATTTGAGAAGGTGAACAGACCCAATGTAGCATCCCCCTCCTGCTTGATGGACAAGAGGGTGTGGCATATCTTGCAGTCCCTGCCAGTGACCTGCAGAATATGTGAACCTGGAGAGCTGCTGTTCGCATCCATGGGAATGGGTGCCTGGATGTGGATGGAGGGAGGGGAACGTGATGAACTCGTTGGCATCTGGAGATCATGTCACAAGTTGGAGGTTGCTGCTGATAGTCCTGGGTGTTGATGTGTGAGTCTAGAACAAAAACCGTGGAAGATTTCCAATTGCTTGTGTTGGTGTTCTGCCATGGTGTGCCAGGTTGATGTGTCTACAGCAACAGGAACGATTTTGGAGTTGCACTTTGACCATTTCCCGACCTAACAGATTAGTTGTAAAACTGCCAGCAACTGGTGGACCTTGGAGAAGACAAGCGCTCATACCTAATCCTGTAAGGAGTATTGGTGGCAGCTCTCTCACTGGGAATAGGGTAAAGGATAATCAGGTGAATAATCAGAGTTGTGACTGATGTGGCCTGTCCTGTAGTTTTCCAGCCAGACTCTTGACGCAGAGAGGAGCAGTAGGATGCAAATAACAATGTAAGCATCTCATCTAATGCATGGTGCTGGTGCAGCTTGTCCATTTGTATCTTGAAAGTTGTATCTTGAAAGTGCAAACAAGCCTCTCCACAAGACAGTTGGACGCTGGATGGAAGGATGCCACGTGCACCCAAGGGATCCCATTTTCTGAACAACAACTGCCAAATTGGGGGAGGAGGAGCAGGAGGAGATTTATGAGATTAATGTTTAATGTCCCATCGACAACATTGTCATTAGAGATGGCGCACAAGCTAGGATTAGAGAAAGATGGGGAAAGAATCCGGCTATGTCCTTTCAAAGGGCCAGGCCGGCCTTTGGCTGGGGTGATTTAGGGAAGTCAGTGAAAACCTCAATCAAGATGGCAGGATGCGGGTATGAACAATCATCCTCCCAAATGCGAGTCCAGTGTACTAACCGCTGCGCCACCTCACTCGGTAACTGCCAAATTCAGTAGATGTAAACTGGGGACTGTTATCAGTCACAGTGGTTTCTGGGAGGTCCTCATCGGAAAAAAAATGTGAGCCAATATTGGATTGCTTTCGCTGAGGATGTCGCAGACGTTCGAGAGACATATGGGAAACTGCTGCCCGCATCAGTGACTATTATCCAGGAGTATCCCAAGATAGGGCCCATAAAATCGAAGTGGAGGTGAAATAAAAGAAAATATTGCCGAGCTGGAGCTCCCTGTTTACTCTGACAAGTTGTGCATATTAAAATCATTTTATCACAATCGTTGTCAATTCTTCCCGATATGTGTGTTAGCATGCCAGTTGTTTGATCAGAACTGTTCCCCAATGACTTTCGTGGAGGAGTGTGAGGATTCTTGGTCTGACAGCTTCTGGAATCACCACTTTTTTGCGACCATTGTCCCACTGAAGCAATAGAGCGAAGATGAAACAGGTAGTTCATTTCGATTTACCAGTAGTCCTACATATCTATGTTGTCCAATTGTCTGCTGGCCAACCGTGGTCCATTAATCAATCATCTTCCCAGATGACTGGTTCGTCTAAATATCAGCAGGCGAATACTGCTGAATTGACAGTCAAGTTGACCACAACTTCTTCTGTAGTATCCATGTGGAAACCAATCTATGTCTCCGAGTCGAACTGCAGATATTGCACCAAGGGTATCTTGGGACAATATCGATGTTGGCAGTTTGCGCCACGGACCTGTACTGTGTGTCGACATGACTCTGATAGGGACAATGCACATCGCTGGAGACGACATGCTGTTCTGGTTGGGATGTTGGCCTTGAGCAGTGGAAATGTCTGCTGTACACGTAATCGTGGAGCTTCTTCCAGGTGAAGTTAATAGCCACGGTTTTCTTCTTTATTTAGCTATAATTACGTTGACCTTGTATTAGCATCTTGGAGACGAACACAGTAGAGCTTTCCACCTCATCAACGGCATTGGAATGGACTACACTCAAGCTGCTGCCACAATTAATGGATTGAAAGGGTAGCAGGCTGTGAGACATGTTGGACAAAAAAGAGCTTGTTTGAGATTCCAGAAAGCCTTTTCACATGCAGGAGTCTAGTTCCACTTAATATTTTCCTGCAGTAGCTCATGCAGTAGTGCAGTGATGGCCACCAAATGAGGAATGAATTTTCTATACCAGCTGAATTTTCCAAGCACATATTTTAGTTGTTTGGTGTTGTTGGAGCCAAGGAGTTTCTGGATGGCCTAGATGTAGTGCAGTGTGGGCTGTATCCCCCAATGCACTGAACAGATGTCTGAAATATTCTACTTTTGGTACAAAAAACAGCATTTTTCCTTGCGATATTTGAGATTGGCCCACTTTAGGGTGTTAAAAGTTGAGGTTGGTGGCTAAATCCTGAGCATTTTTACCAGTAACAATAATGTCGTCTAATTAGTTGGCCATCCCCACCATCTCTTGCATAATATTCTCAAAGTTGTGTTGAAAGATGGCTCATGTGCTGCCAATACCTAAGAGGAGCCAATTGTATTGGAAAATTCCGAATGGAGAGTTGTTCGTCAAAATCTTTTTGATGCCTCATCTAGTGGGAGTTGGAGATATGCATCATACACATCCATTTTTGCAAAGATCTTGCCACTGGTGAGATATGCCATGATGTCTTTCACTCTAGGTGTAGTGTAGACACCAATGATCGACTGGGCAATACTCATGATTTTGAAATCTCCACAAATCCATAGCAAACCACTGAGGTTTTCCACGATGATGGGGTGTTCCACTGATTGTTGGGGACTGGTGTCAAGATGCTCTCATCCTGGAAGCATTGGAGCACGATCTGAAATTTATCCCTGCTGGGAACTTTAAAAAAATGAGATATAGCTGAATGCCTGAGTGCGACATGTCCCTCAAATCATGTGACGCCAGTAGAGAGACGTGAAAAAACTGTATCGTAGATTTGAGCTGGCTGTGAACGGTTGGATACTGTTAGTAGTATCGTGGACTTCCAATCCCAGTGCAGTCTAACCCCAAATGTTCATAGCACCCTGTGTGTCGACCATGAGGAGTCATGCTGTGAATGTGACTGACTGGAACTTGACCATGATGGTGTTGTTGCTGTAGGTCTTCAGTTGTTTGGAGTATACTTGGAGTAGAGGAAATCCCAGAACGCGATATATTTCCCACTCGACAATGGTCACTGATGAGCCTGTATTGCTTTGGAAAACGATTGGAGTGGCATTATCAGCTATTGTGAGAGTTAAGAATCCATTGGAAGTAGGAAAGACAGCTGGGACATCAGGATAGAAAACACCAGGACCTCAAATGATCGAGAATCCTAATAATCCAGGCGAGCGCAACCCATATTCATTTTGAGAGATGACTGAAAATTTCAACCTTGTGTCCCATTTCACCACAGGCCGAGCATTTTTCGCAGCGACAGTAGTGTTGTTTGCACTTGGCGCAATTGCATCACGAAACAATTATTGCAGGAAGGCAGCTGTTGAGGGCATCACTTGCCTGCACTGCCTTTCCCTTCAGTGAGCAACTCGGGGGTGTGTGCAGCCTGAGACGGGGGATGGGTCCTGTGAGTCAGATAGCTGGCAGACATCTGAGATGGGTGCTGGAATGCTGTTGAGGATCTAATAAAGTGTTCAATATTCTAATGGTGGGAAGCCATATATCGGGACAGGTCCTTAAGCTTAAGGAAATCACTATGGTTTCCTTCATTATGCAAATGGACAAGGCTCATGTTCTAAACTAAGGATGGGGCATACGATTGTTAGCACTTGGGGTTTGACACTGAAAATGGTGCTCTCAGGACGGACCCCGTAACATTGCTGTCCACTCCCTACATGATTGTTCACTGAGCCAATGACAACTGAAAAAATTCTGACTGACAACCGCTTCATGCACTTGGGAGTCAATATCATCTAGTAAGTATGACTTCAACCATTCATAAGGATGGGAAGGTAACTCTAGCTCTGGCTTGAGCTGCTGCAGTAAATGGTACAGGTTGGGGCCTGCATAGGTAAAAAAGAGCAAGCATTGCCCAAGGTAACTTGTGATACTGTGTGTCAGGAAATCTTGCTCAAGTTGAGCCACATATTTTCTCTGTGGCTCAGCCTTCTTGTCAGATCAAATGGCAGGAGCACCGTTCGGAAACCTTTCATCACTGTATCATTACGTGACAGGCGGTTGGAGATTTCCAGTGGAATTGTGGTGATGACAGCCATCTTCTGCAGCAGCAGTTCTTTAATGTGTTCTGTGTTCTGGAGAAGCAGTAACACTTTGGTTGTAATGTCAATTGCATCAGATTTATTGAAAAAAAAGTAATTGTCATTTCACTAGAACTTGGATGTTACACGAAAGAAAACGCTGTCTACCTGGGGCATAGCTCACATGTCGAAATCTGGGTTCAACAAAAAACACCTGATTGCCAGTTAATACATACCACGCCACTGGAGGTGCAGTAAGAACACGGTCCACGGAAACAACGCAGAGCTGGTTTATCAGTATATACACAAGCTCTCCTCGGAGTAAGTTTTTACATTGAAAGTATATCGGTAAGTCAGAGTTGCACTTGAAAGGCACAATAACAGTTTGTTGTGTTGACAGCCCCAAGAAATATCGAAGATAATTCAAAGCCTGATAATGGAACTAGCAGCTCCAAGCAGAGGAAGCAGCTGGTTGTAGACCCTGTTGGTTACTTAGCGAGACTGATTGATGAACCGCTGCTGTGGTCGGCTACTGGCCCATAGAACTCACTAGGAATGAACCCTGGCACGGCCCAGGTGCCGCCCTAAATACCATGAAGGCTCCAGAATGCAGCCGGGTTTGTTTGTGGCCATGTCATCCCATGGAGACAAGTTGGTCCGCCGAGAGCCAGCGACATCTTGTGGCAATTACACTACTGCCTGCTGGCTCAGCGCTTTCTGACCGTTGTCTGCTGGAGTGGCCCCTGTGGCTTTTCTGTGCGGGTCACCAGCTAGACACTGATGTATGACTGGTCTTTTACAAGAGGGCAAATGGCGTCAACATACAACCTGGGGATACCTTCCATGATACTAGAAGTAAAATTATAGAGGAAGACCGAGAATGGAATACATCCAACAAATAATTGAGGACGTTGGGTGTTTTGTTATGAGATGAGAAGATTAGTATTGCAGAGGAGCTTGTGGTGGTTTGCATCAAACCAGTCAGATTACTAATGAGAAAAAAAAAGATCAACGAATTGGACCAAATCCCAGACTGAAAACACAGAAGTGGTTAGTTCCATACCATATGACTCTAGCCGCATCAATCGAATACATGAAAAAAACGGAAAATCACAAGAAAAATGCATAGATGGATGGTTCTGGCTAAGAAGCAATCAGTACGCTGACATTCGTAGTGACATAGGAAAATGCAGATTAATATTTTATAGCCGTATCAGGATAATTAAATCAGCAGTTCTTTGCAGATACATTTGTATTCTGCTAACCACTGTGAAGTGAATGGCAGAGAGTACTTCCCATTGTGATGGTTATTAGAGCTTGCCGTTCCAAAACACTACCTAATCAAAAGTATCCTGACCCTGTCGCGATATTTTATTTTATTCCCCATAGACTACATTCAACTGTTTTCCCTTTCCAAGATTGTACAGTTCGCAATTAACAGATTACTTTCAATTGGCATAACCTGACATAATATTACGGATCTTCTGATAGCCAGCCGCTGTGGCCGAGCGGTTCTAGGCGCTTCAGTCCGGAACCGCGCTGCTGCTACGGTCGCAGGTTCGAATCCTGCCTCGGTCATTGATGTGTGTGATGTCCTTAGGTTAGTTAAGTTTAAGTACTTCTAAGTCTAGGGGACTGATGATCTCAGATGTTAAGTCCCACAGTGCTTAGAGCCATTTGAACCATTTTTTGATCATCTGATAAACAGATTAGAGGGGCAGACAATATGAAAAATGTCTAATTAATGGTTTCTTTCCGGTTTCAGAAGGTTTTTCTTTGTCTTTTGGCGTGGTTTTCTTGTTTGAAGTGTTCCATGTGTATTATGCCTAACTTATTGTGATATATGGCGATTTTCATTTATTTATTTTATTTTATTTTTTTTTTGTATTGTGTGACCTCGTGGGGACAATTTTTTGGAGACTGATAGACACGTTTTGTTGATTATTTGTGTTTGTGGGGTTCAAATTTGAATTTTACGAGTTTACGCGAAATTTTACGCGGAATGGCATTGTGGAATAAGTCAAAGATTAGTCCATGGCGAGTCAAGTGCGATACGGGGAAAGAATCGACCGGATTTGAACCGCCAGTCATGTGTGATTACGCCTTACAATCATTAGATAATGAGTACGAGTTTTGACTATGGGTGCAGCTAACAGGAAGCCGCTACCTTGTTCAGTGAGCAAGGTATTGTGACTGTTATTAAGGAATTTGAAACTCCTAGCACTTGCGCAACGGTGGATCTTAGTAGTACACAAGGTGCTCCACAAAGTACTAGCAATGCGTCTAGTGATGTTGCTGTTCCAGCAACCACAAATTCGGTCTCCACTCATACGTAACTGCGTGAATATGAAAGGGGAGGCATTAGATCCATGGGTCAAGAATTACGTATGGGTTCTTTTATGAGTTAAATTTTGGGAAATATAAAAAAACTAAATGAGGTAATTAAGGGACAAAATAACGGAACAAGGCAAAACTCAAGGCGAGAAATCAACCAAACTAAGTAAACAAAATGATTGATTCAGTAAACATCAAGAAAAGGGTGCAAGGGAATGATGAGACACAGCTGAGGTACTCACCCAACAACTGAGAAAATGCTTAATAGCTTAGAAGAGAGGTTTCAGGCCCTTAATATTGAGTTGCAGGAGGATTTTGAAGTGGGACAAGAGCCGAAGGTTGAGTACCAAGGAGGAAAACAGAGACTTGAAAGATGAGCTACGTACGTTAGCCTAAAATGTGAAGGAACTAGTGAGTGCAGATAAAAGCAGTGATGGAGCTGTGTCCATTATGGTGGTGGTCTGATCAGGTCAAGTCTCTGCTAAAATTCAAAGAAGGCCAGCTGGAAATTAACTGGCGTCACTGAGAGCTCAGGCGGCAATTATGTGAATGGGCGGCTCAAGTAGAGAAAAAATTAGATAGTATCAGGGACAGTGATGCGAACTTTACTAATTAAATGTGTCATGAGGCAGATCAATGTGACTCCGGACTCGAGGAAAAGTGGGACAGTGGACTGGAAGATTATGGACGTGTATATGGTGCGGATAGTAATATAAATGCCCAAGGACTTTCGCTATGACAAGAGACACTTCTTGCATATATGTGCTGTTATTAAGAGAGTGAGTATCTCTTAGAATGAGACTCATTGCATGCGAATGTACTATGAACAGGGAATTCATTCAGCCATTCCTGTCGTCATGTTGGTCAAAGGTCATGCAATATCACATAAAATATAGCATATTAATGATGCAAAACTACAATCAGGATTCATCAGTCCAGCTAGGTACTTCGAGCAGACGCTTTAGAAAAATCCATACTTGTACAGACCATACACAGTTGAATTAATTAGGATCTGTATAACTAAGTTTCCAATTGCTCATCATCTTAGCTGGGAGACGCAAGGATGATGTCTAGCGTTTAGAAATCCTGTTATAGGAACTGGAATAGGATGCAGGGGAAAATATTATTCTTAGTCGCCTCTGATGCCCGATTTATCGAAACAAACCACCACGTAACAGAGCTCGCAGTAGGAGCCAGAACAACTGGTGTGAAAAAACCTGTAGCCATTATCATTATGATAGGTGACACTAAACTTATCAGCACAATGGTTGGAAGTGCAACAACAACCACCACTATGAGCCGGGAAGGATTCGGAGATGGGAGAGCCCGAACGGAGGGAAATGGAGTATGTTGAATTATGGCAATGGTAATCGAGACGTGTCCGCCCCTTGTGGTCTCGCGGTAGCGTTCTCGCTTCCCGAGCACGGGGTCCCGGGTTCGATTCCCGGCGGGGTCAGGAATTTTCCTGCCTCGAGATGACTGGGTGTTATTGTGTGGTCTTCATCATTATCATTCATCCCCATTACGGTCGGAGGAAGGCAATGGCAAACCACCTCCACTAGGACCTTGCCTAGTAAGGCGGCGCGGTTCTCCCGCGTCGCTCCCCTACGCTCTGTAAAGAAGTATGGGACTCATCATCATCAATCGAGACGTGCCTGTAATTAGAAATAATAGCATCAAGAAATATACATAGTAATGTGGTTTTAATATGGTTATTAAGTGCAGATACACTTGCTGTGAATGTTTACTCTTTAATGAATTTTTTCTATACAGTGGTGATTCTCTTATTTGGATGAAGGGTGTGGTAGTAAGATGATAGCAACGAATTACTTGGATTCGTGTTTCTGAAAACTTCATGACTGATCAGATGAGTGGGTATTTAGTGTATAGTGAGGCATGATCTGAGAGTACAGTGAGTAAAGTAGGTTTGTTTGTTGTCTATGCTTAAAGTTCCCCTGGCTTTACTTATATTGTGAGATTGTTGTTGTAGTTTTTGATTCAATCAGTTTATTCTTGCATTTACTTCTGGTTCATTGGTTTGTGTTATCCCAGTGTGTGGCGTGATTTGTTATTGATTGTTCGTTTGTTAAGTTAGGATCACATTACTATAAGCATAATTTTGCAAATATGTGGTGAAGTCAGAATACCGAATTAAACCCTCAGGGAGATATGTATTTGTATTACATGAGGGATAGTCAAATGAAAACGAAACAGATGGGGAAAAAGTAAGTAAATTGTTTATTATTTCAAAATTAATTGGACTAACTGTTAACACATTTATCCCACTGTGACACAAGATCATCAATACCTTTATGAAAAAATGTTTTCGGTTCCTTATGGAACCATGATTGTATCTAGGGGTGCACCTCTTCATCTGAAACAAATCACCGCCCACAAATGGCTTTTTTCCGGGGCTCCAAAAGTAGGGAAATCGAATGGGGGGGGGGGGGGGGGGAGGGATCGAGACTGTGTGGAGGACGTGTAAGAGGTGCCCAGCGAAACTTCTTCAGCGTAGCCTAAAGAACCTTGGCACATGGGCTCACCTACAAAATGCATAAGAGCATCATATAAAGAGGAAGTGAAGTCATTACTCTGTATGAAAACGAAATAAAGACACGTCTCATCGTGTTAAAGTACAGGGTGTACGGAAATTCCCGTTACAAACTTCTAGGACTTGTAGAGGACCGTGAGTACATAATACTTTGAACAGGAATCCATGTAAGGCAACGTACCGTTTCCGGTCTACGACGGTATCAGTTCAAATGTTTAATACATAAACTTGAGGAACTGAATTAGGGGTGACGTAGTACAATTGTTGTCGTGGTCTTCAGTTCGGCGACTGGTCTGATGCAGCTTTCCATACTATTCTATCTTGAGCAAACCTCTTCATCTCCGAGTAACTACATCCGTCTGAATCTGCTTAGTGTATTCATCACTTGGTCTCCCTCTACGATTTTTACGCTCCACGCTTCCCTCCAGTACTAAATTGCTGATCCCTTGATGTCTCAGAACGTTTCCTACCAACCGATGCCTTCTTCTAGTCAAGTTGTGCCACAAATTCCTCTTCTCCCCAATTCTATTCAGTACCTCCTCATTAATTACGTGATTTACCCACCTAATCTTCAGCATTCTTCTGTAGTGCCACATTTCGAAAGCTTCTATTCTCTTTTTGTCTAAACTATTTGTCGCCCATGTTCCACTTCCATACATGGCTACACGCCATACAAATACTTTCAGAAAGAACTTCCTGAAACTTAAATCGATACTCAATGTTAACAAATTTCTCTTCTTTAGAAACGCTTTCCTTGTCACAGCCATATCCTCTCTACTTCGACCATCATCAATTATTTTGCTTCCCATCTACTACTTTAAGTGTTTCATTTCCTAATCGAATTCCCTCAGCGTCACCTGATTTTGTTGATGTTCAACTTATATCCCCTTTTCAAGACACTGTCCATTCCGCTCAACTGCACTTCCAAGTTCTTTGTTGCCTCCGACAGAATTATAATGTCATCGGGAAATTTCAAAGTTTTTATTTCTTCTCCCTGGACTTTAATTCCTACTCCAGATTTTTCTTTTGTTCCCTTACTGCTTGTTCGGTATACAGATAGAATAACATTGGGATAGGTTGAGCCCTATCTCACTCCCTTCTTTCTTTTCGTGCTCCTCGACTCTTATAAACGCCATCTGGTTTCTGTACAAATTGCAAATAACCGTTGGTTCCTTGTATTTTACCCCTGCCACCGTTAGAATTTGAAAGAGAGTATTCCAGTCAATATTGTCAAAAGCTTTCTCTAACTCTACAACTGCTATAAATGTAGGTTTGCGTTTCATTAAGCTATCTTCTACGAGAAGTCTTAGCGTCAGCATTGCCTCCCGTGTTCCTACATTTCCCCTGAATCCAAACTGATCTTCCTCGAGGTCGGCTTCTACCAGTTTTTCCATTCGTCTGTAGTACAATTACGAGGTAACAATTCGAGACGTCGAAAGGAAACATAACGAAACACGCATTTATCATTTATGCGCATTTGTTTGTATTAACACATAAACATTATGTGTTTAAGTTATTCCGAAACAAAAAAGAACCCAGCATACCGCACGTACAGAGAGGTGCTGATGAATCACAACAACGGCTCGATGTGACGATCACCAACGTAGTTACAGAAATTTTTCCTCCAACACACGTTCAGTACACAGTCTCTACCCCACCAGATATCTCTTCAATCTGTAGTGGAGCGGCCAGAATTGGTGCTAGCAAATCTTTCTTTCTCACTACAGGATTCTTGTAAATTAAACGTTGCATTGGATCCCACAAGAACTAGTAGACGTCGTTCTCAAGCATTACGAGTATTATCTTATGGTGAGGAAAATGTCAACTGGCTGCTGCTACATTAGCAAGGTTGAATAATGCAACTGTATTTGACCATAAAGGATTAAGTCACGATTCTGTGATTTATTACAGCCAGTATTTCAAGTAGTGTTTAATTTTCTGCCTTTATTTACGCTAAGGATAACATCACATTTAATATCATGAGTAGCATCATCCAGGTAACAAGTTTTGTGGAAATAGTTTCCATCGACTAAATTAATGAAGACTGGTATGAGAGAAGTACTCACTTTAATATTGTCAATTTTTTAGAAAAGCCTTTTGAAGCAAATAAGGTATTTAAATTGAAACATGAGGTTAAAGTATTCGATCTGGTAACTAGTTTCACTTAAAAGACCGTATGTAAATTAATGTTAATTGATTAAAAGTCGATAGCATTCATCCAATTTCAGCTCTGACCAAACGGAGTCTTTTAATATCCGAGTACATCACAATAATAAGTATGTTTAATTTTGATATTGGCATTCTTCCAGTGATGTCTCCTTTTATGGATTTAACTCAGTGGTTCCCAATCTTTGTTAGACCATTACCCTTGAGTGCAATTAGACATTAGCTAGTACCCCCATCATCTGTAGCCCCCCCCCCTCCCCCACATTATCGCCAACGTTAGCACCTAACTAAACTGTAAAGTGAAAGACTTTTCTTGGAAGACTTTTACTTTTAAAAATGATGAAAGATGAATTATATTTAGTTTTTGAGTGTGTGTGTATGTGTGTATGTGTGTGTGTGTGTGTGTGTGTGTGTGTGTGTGTGTGTGTGTGTGTTTGCATGAGAAAGCAGTTCGTGGTGCATCATAAGTGCTGCCCACAGCTCCTTCGCAGATAAGAAAGCTAACTATCCACAATGAGAGCAGGCACTTGTTACAAAACATACTCCCCGTGCATTACTCCTCTCCATTGCTGCACTTGCTTGACCTGCACACAGAAACCCCATTTCAAATCAACCAAGTTAGATTATCTGGTGCCACCGCCAGACACCACACTTGCTAGGTGGTAGCCTTTAAATCGGCCGCGGTCCGGTAGTATACGTCTGACCCGCGTGTCGCCACTGTCAGTGATTGCAGACCGAGCGCCGCCACACGGCAGGTCTCGAGAGACTTCCTAGCACTCGCCCCAGTTGTACAGCCGACTTTGCTAGAGATGGTTCACTTACAAATTACGCTCTCATTTGCCGAGACGATAGTTAGCATAGCCTTCAGCTACGTCATTTGCTACGACCTAGCAAGGCACCATTCTCAATTGCTATTTATCTTGTGATGTATGTACCGTCAGACCAATGTTCACCAATTATGGATTAAAGTTAAGTATTCCAGTAGTTACTTACGTTCTTTGCTACTATAAATTCCCTTACCTGTTCCAGACCTCACGCCAGCCTGCGTGAGCTTAAACGCGTGCCTTTCGGCTTCCTCTCCTAGTGGCTTGGCTGTCTTGCCAAGTCACAACAGATTATGTGCACTATACTTACTGTTAGTATCAGCAGTAATAGTAGTGGTTATAATAATAATAATAATATCGCAAAAGAAGCCGAGTAGCGCAGTCGCCGTAGGGTAGTATGCCGGCACGGTAGCTCAGCGTGGTCGGTAAGAGGGTTAGCTACCCTCTGTAATAAAAAACTGAGTCAACCGCGCAACACTGAAAATACTGAACTTGAACGGGTGTCCTGGGACATCCGCACCGAACAAGCCAAGCACAACGGAAAAAAAAGTGGTTATGATACCAACTGTTGTATGGAGGGCCGTGAGTTCAAAACTCACCTTAAGTGAAAAATTTTAATTTCTGCATTCGGTTCGAGTACATTCTAGAAGTATCCATAAATGACAAGAATCATTGTACTGGAATGTTCGGTAGCTGTATATATACTGTATGTGTTCTGGCCGGAGGCAGTTCGCTCCGCGCTCTTGTACGTGCAAGTGCTGAATAAACCTTCGTTAAGTGAAGTTAGTGTTCGTCATTCATCTACTTACTCCTTCCTCTACGTGACAATAATAATAATACTGTGTACAGTACTATATTAGCACTTATGTAGTTACAACTATGTCGTGTTGTTAGTTAATGCATTTATCTGTTTCGAACCGAGTAATGAAGCAATTTCTGGTGTACTGCCGGTACTAACTTGGAGAAGATATTTTCTTGAGATATTTAGCATTTGTTAGGTACACGTTTCACCTTTATCATCAGTGATGTATGGGACAATGCATAATATATGTGTGTAGTGAGTGGACTACGCGAGGAACCTGTAACCTCCACTGCAGTAATTATTGATAACTTATCTAATGAATATTACAGTCTTGCAAAACTGTGACAATAGTAATGATCTTCTGAAAATAATTTAGTTTCGTTACTGCAGCAGAATCCATTTGTTTAGTTCTTAACACTCAGAAAATTTCATTTTAACTCTCAGGGGGTAATTACCCCCAGGGTGGGAACCACTGATTTAGCTCTTTCACCCCATATGAAGCTGGTTCAATCAATACATTGTAAACACGATTCACATGCGAACAGAACCTCCAGTTCGTGTGGGATTCCTAATGTCAGTTTTATGTACTGAATTGTCTGTACGAGCTTCCGACTCACAATCACTGTTCTATCTGGATTGCAGGTAGCACTCTGGAAGTGATTTCTTCTGCTCGTTTCATGTGATATTTAACAACTACCCTCCGCATTGGTCGACAGCCCACGTCTTTCAGTAAATGAGACCTGTCTGGTCTCGGCTTAGCAGTGGTTGTTCCTTCGCGTTTGCACTTCACAATCACATCACCAACAAACGACTTGGGCTAGCTTTAGAGAGGTCGAAATGTCCCTGACGGATTTGTTACGCAGGTGACATCCAGCTACTAGTCCACGTCCGAAGTCACTGAGCTCTCCTGATTGACCCCATTCTGCTGATACTGCTTCTCTACTGTCAACACAATACTAACTGTCTCCTTGTATACTGGCAGATCCGTCTTTCGTGACATCTAGATTAAATCAGACAGTATGTACACTCGGGAGATGCGTATCTGAAACAATGAATTATAGCTAAATCTCAATGGGTCGTACTGAATGGATCCTTTTCTGGTGTGTGTTGACATACGTACAAACAGTGGAGCGGCAGCGAGTGAGTGTATCCTGACAGAGGAGTGGATCGCAGTCCACAGCGTCCGCTCGCCACGGCTCGGCTCGCCACAGCGGGCTGGACTAGGCGTGGCCGGCAGCCGTTGAGCAGGAGAAAGCGATCAATGAGCGGAGCGCCATCTGGGTCAGCTACCTGTTGCGCTCCATTCACAAACAGCGCTGGCGCCACAGAAACGCTTCCTCCTGCCGGCGCGCACCGGCGTTCCCAAACTGGACTCACCACACACACACACACAGAGCACCGTCCGAAAAGCAGTCAGCGTTTGCCTATCCAGATATTGACGAAGAAACTGAACTGTCGTCTCTGCTCATTCCTCGCGCGCCGCTTCATTCTTTGTCTTCTGTCGTTTTGCAAGTTTCCAATATTGAGAAATCTAATGTGTTCGTGTTGGTAGTCGATAGTCACAGGCCACTGCATACCTGAGTTTTGGTAAGGTTTGGTTTTCAGATCTTTCACTCTCCTAACGCATCCGTAAACATCTAAATTAAATTGTACTCTTCCCTTCTAACCACTGTGACTTCTGACTCAAGTTCTCTTCCAGTGTCCAACATCTATACGTGCTATATCTCCTAGCCACCAATATTAATAATTTTAAACCCACCAACTACTTGTCCCTTCACCTCTAAAGACCCTATGACAGTACGTAGCATTTGAGTTCATTTTAATGCTGCAGAACTGTGGGAAGTTCCAGTGTGCCTGGGTGATTCTAACCAGCTCCATCCCAAATCTGAGACGCTGCTGGAATTACGATAGTGAATAATATATCTCCGCATATTCCCCAGCGTTTAATCAGTTTTGGGATGGAGCCTATTCGCGGAACTGCACACTACTTATCCAATCACCTGCCTGATATATCCATAAATAGCACTATCCCACTGAAGGTGTGCCCTTACTCTCCATCACAAGTTGGTCTGCGACACCGTCTTCCTGCACCTCTATCCCTGCAACTCCGCCTAAATCTCCTAGTGCGCCAGGAGACGCCCTGTCGTAAACTCTTTTCGACAGTCCGGTGATAACTAGAGGAAGAATCCTTCAGTTTCCGCGACAGTCTAATCTTTACATCACCATCCTGGACGATGGTGATGAAATGACAATAATAATTATAAAATAACGTCTCGATTATGCTTTGCAGCTTGGAACGGACGTAGCCGAAAGTACAACTCCCAGAGAACGTCTGGTGCAACGGAATAGGGCTCTCAGTGGAACGAAAGTGTTGGCAGAAATCGGCGTTCCCCGTGACCAGGCCAGGAACTGCATTGGTGTCCGACCAACGTGATTTAGGAAAATTGCAGGAACGGTTGTGCCAGGGCAGCAAGATGACAAAGGTCATCACGGAGACACGTCTAGTGCACACAGCTACATCTCCGTCCGTTGAATATACCGAAAAATAAATTCGCACTTAAGCTTAAACCCATTTATGTTTTCAAGCAATGAATTATTGCACATGGACTTTATGTTCTCGGCATGTTGTTCTTGATAATAAATGTAAATCACACCCGACAGATAGATTCCATCTTTCTAGATTTCCAAAAACTTTTTCGACACAGTACCATATCGTTGGCTACTAATCAAAATATGAGCATACGGAGTAACTTCGAAAATATGTCATAGGCTCGTTGAATGTTTGCGTAACAGAACTCGGTACGTTGTACTGGACCTCTAAGGAAATTTTCTAGCACATTGAAACTGTGTGCGGAATAGAATCCTAATAAGTAAAAGAATTGCCTTGCCTTTTATGGACAATCCCTTTACTGATTGATCTAGTCAGGCACAACTGAAGACGACCCCTCACTACTTCTACCATCACCTCTTCTTACTAAATCTCAAAGAAGCTCTCCTGTATATCTTGCTGGGCTGCCATTACAGGAAGAAAAGTATGCAGGAGGGAAAGATTTATTGCTGGCGTCTAATGTTCTCAGTATTGATAAACGATATATCACAACCATAAGGAGCCCTATAACACTGTACGCTGATGATGATATTGCATTCACAAAAGTATCGTCGTTGGACGATAGTGAGCAATTGTAGAAAGACCTGGACGAAATTTGAACTTGGTGTAATGCAGGGCATTTCATTTAAAATGTGGGAAATTACAGAGGCTCGACATAAGTATGGGAACACCGAAAACGCAACCCATCACGATGCCTCATACTGTGTGGAGAAACTGCTGGCATTCAAAACAGCTTCCAGTCTTCTCGAAATGGATAAATACAGGTCCTCAATGATTTCCAAGTGAATCTTGTACCATTCTTCCTGCAAAATAGTGGCTACTTGAGGCAGCGATAATGGAAATGGATTGCGATCACTCACACTTCTCCCCAAGTAGACCACGAATACTCCGTAACATTGATACGTGTCATGTGTAATTTTTCTATGTGAATTTTTGGTATCTGAATCGATTGTGAGCGAGCAGCGATGTTGTAAGCTGTGTAGCAGAAGTTAAGCTAACGTCTTTAACCTGTGTGAGGGCGCTGTGGGGGCAGACAGTGTTTAGCTTTGGTAGCGAGTGGAGTCGATGTTCAACTATGTTAGAGTTAAGGCGATAATTTTAAGCAGTGTCAGTGAGGAAGCTATGGCTACTTTATTATTAAAACTAGAATTTATCTATTGTTCAATCAACATGATTACGAAACTGATTTGTGAAGGAAGAAATCTAATGGAATGTCAGGTAAATACCATAATGATATTATTTTTTACTATTGCTGCGCCATGGAATGAACTTAATTATTGTACTGAAAGCTGTTAGATTTGAGTGATAGCAAAATGTATTCTTTGGATGTTGAGAAGTTCATTAAATTTAAAATCTGCCTTGAGTACTTTTCCTCAATATAAGAAGAAAACAGTGTGTTGTCATTTATGCGCATATTTCATTTTCTTACCAACCTTTCTCTTACAATTCTTTTGGATGGATTATCCAACCAAGTGTGTTCAATTTGCAATTAACAAAGAACTCATTGCACCCCTCGACTGTCTCTGTGTAGATACAGTAATCTGCAGCTTTAGCATAGCGGCGCGCAAGGCAGAGCAGTACTGCAACGTGTTATCCAGATTTGCGCAGATTATAGGTGAGGAGACAACTTATGTTATTCAGAGACAGTTTTTGTGATCAAATGCCGGCTGGTGTGGCCGAGCGGTTCTAGGCGCTACAGTCTGAAACCGCGCGACAGCTACGGCCGCAGGTTGGAATCCTGTCTCGGGCATGGATGTGTGTGATGTCCTTACGTTAGTTAGGTTTAAGTAGTTCTAAGTTCTAGGGGGCTGACGATCTCAGCAGTTAAGTCCCATAGTGCTGAGAGCCATTTGAACCATTTTTTTGTGATCATATTTCGCAAAGCCAGTGACTCTACGTTATATGCGCAAGTTGATTATTCAGGCAGTTTATACTGTTCAAAATTCTTGCAGTCAGATTGCTAACTTCTACAACATGAAAGCGTTCCCTTTTCATTACGACGATTAATTGTTATTATAGAGCAGCTTTGCTTTCACTTTACGATTGTTGATCTACTATCACAGCAGGCTTACAACCAGAAACATAGTACGTCAGTCCATATTTTTATTTATTCAGATAACTTTCACTTATTTTTATTTGTTTCGATAACTTTCAACATTGAGATCTGGTGAATGTCGTGCTCAAGGGAATCGCGGCAATTTATTCACCATTGGGGAACAAACACTGTACCATGGGCTGGACCTGATCAGCCAAAATGTTCACATAATCAAAAGAAGAACACTACAGAATACTTCGACCACATAATGTGCAACACCAGGTAAGACCTGTTGCAACGAATTCTTCAAGGAAAGACTGATGGCAGACGTGGAAGACATAGAATGTTTAAATAACTTAAGCGAGTTTTGGGACTGAGCACAGAATCGCTGTTCAAAAAAGCCATAGAGAAAGAGCAAATCATCCTACTGATCGTCAATGACCGTGCAGGACGACACACTTAAAGAAGAAGAAGTATCATAAATGTTAGATTATCATCATTATTATTTTTATCGTATAGAAATACAGTTAAATTTTTTTATAATTGTGCTATATTTTATGGAATTTCTTTCTTTCGTAAAATAAACATATTTTTTTGCATTTAATACACTGCAAAAATTTGAAACTTTTATGTCCTGGCAACCTATCTAGTAAACGGCTCTTCTTGATTTTATTCATCAACTCCGGTAGATGCACGCTACAGAACTTGGTGATCGTACAGGCTTTGGAGTTGGGGGCGTTCGCATTCCAACTACTCATCTTTGTCACCATATTCTTCTTCTTCTTCTTCTTCTTCTTCTTCATCTTTATTCTCTCTCTCTCCCTCTCTCTCTTCTTGCTCTTGTATTCTCCCATGTGATTTTGAATGTATAGGTCGTTGAAGAACGTAAACCCAGTGATACATCGACACAAATGTGTTGGTGTATCATTGTGATATACAGGGTGATTCAAAAAGAATACCACAACTTTAGGAATTTAAAACTCTGCAACGACAAAAGGCAGAGCTAAGCACTACCTGTCGGCGAATTAAGGGAGCTATAAAGTTTCATTTAGTTGTACATTTGTTCGCTTGAGGCGCTGTTGACTAGGCGTCAGCGTCAGTTGACGAGAAGATGGCGACCGCTCAACAGAAAGCTTTTTGTGTTATTGAGTACGGCAGAAGTGAATCGACGACAGTTGTTCAGCGTGCATTTCGAACTAAGTATGGTGTTAAACCTCCTGATAGGTGGTGTATTAAACGTTGGTATAAACAGTTTACAGAGAATGGGTGTTTGTGCAAAGGGAAAAGTTCTGGACGGCCGAGAACGAGTGATGAAAATGTAGCACGCATCCAGCAAGCATTTGTTCGCAGCCCAGGAAAATCGACTCGCAGAGCTAGCAGAGAGCTGCAAATTCCACAATCAACTCTATGGAGAGTCCTACGAAGAAGGTTAGTTATGAAACGTCAACTACCCGAGGCGATGGATCGGCCGCCAGGCAGCCTGTGATAGAGCACTTCATCACTGGCCTCCAAGAAGCCCTGATCTTACACCCTGCGATTTTTTCTTATGGGGGTATGTTAAGGATATGGTGTTTCGGCCACCTCTCCCAGCCACCATTGATTATTTGAAACGAGAAATAACAGCAGCTATCCAAACTGTTACGCCTGATATGCTACAGAGAGTGTGGAACGAGTTGGAGTATCGGGTTGATATTGCTCGAGTGTCTGGAGGGGGCCATATTGAACATCTCTGAACTTGTTTTTGAGTGAAAAAAACCTTTTTAAATACTCTTTGTAATGATGTATAACAGAAGGTTATATTATGTTTCTTTCATTAAATACACATTTTTAAAGTTGTGGTATTCTTTTTGAATCACCCTATATATTAAACACAATCTATTTCAACATTAATAAAAAGAAACAGAAATTACCTGTATTTCTCGAAACAGTGCTCACACAGGGATTAACAGGTTTCTTCGAGCAAATGATGAAACCTTGTGGCGGCTGTCAGAGATGGAAACAAGCGAAGCACAGAAAGTACATGGTGTACAGTACACGCTACAAACAGGCACATCAAGTTCAGTTAAGTCTCTGAGCTAGGAACAAATGGATATAGTATATGCGCTACATAAGGACTTAGAAAAATAAGGGAGACTGCATATAGAAAATGTGTGCTACCCATTCTTGAGTATTGCGCGAGTGTTTGAGGTACCCACCAGGTCGGATCAAAGGAAGACATCGAAGCATTTCAGAGACGTACTGAGATATGTTACCGGTACGTTCGATGAACACGTGAATATTACGGAAATGTTCCGTGAACTCAAGTAGGAATCCCTGGAGTGAAGATGTTGTTTTCACGGAACATTCAGTAAGCTTAGAGAACCGATGTTTGTGACTGATTGCATATCGATTCTATCATCTCTAACGTACGTCTCCAGTAAGGGCCGCGAAGATAAGAAAAATTAGGGCCCTTATGAAGAAGTATAGACAGTCGTTTTGCCCTTGCTCCGTTTGCGAGTAGAACAGGAACGGAAATGACTAACAGTGGTAACCACCATGCACTTTATGGTGGCTCGCAGAATATGTATGTCGATGTGGATGTAGACGTAGAAAGGAATGGTAAGAGTACCTTTGGGATCAAGCCCAAAGGACCGCGTGATGCAGACCGGCCGCTGTGTGACGCGCTATGGAGGACATGGGGCAGCACACCGCTCTCCTAGCCGTTGTCGGCTTTCGATACATTCGACTCGCTATTTGCCATTTACGTAGCACCTATTTCACTAAAAAACACTGACTGCCACTTTTTAATATTATCCATTATGAACGTGAGGTAATGGTTATAATTTTCTTACAGCAATAAGTAATAGCATTCGACAGTAATTTTTGTCCTTGGCACAGCTCAACGACGTGTTTCAGGAGACAATAGTCTCATCATCAGATTGTAAAATCTAGCTTGTGAGGCAAAAAAGCTAAAATATCAACCAACAAAACGGTGGCGTTCACAGATGAAATAAAAACACATTGGACTATGGATCCTCGTCTTATATCAAAATCGAAAACTTCTGTCAGTGGCCGTCCCACCTCAGACTTCACACAGGACCAGCCGCGTCCTCCTGATCTGCTGTGGGCTCCAAGAGTGTGAACATGACGCTGACGCAGAGTTCCAAGGGTTGTTATGAACTAACGTCTCCGCCACATTACATAGCGAGCGCATCTGTTGGCTCAGCCATAATGTGGCATAGCAAATCTGATTATGTGTCTGCCTTAAAGTAATTCTACAAAGACGTTAAGAAATCACATTCCACTGTCATTACCTTGTGCATTGAGAAATTAGCCTCGTGAGCTATGTCTTACACCCCGCTGATGAGACTATTGTCTCTCCAACGCGTTGTTGAGCCGTGTGAAGGACAAAAATTACAGTAAAATGCTACCAATTATTACCCTAAAATGATTACTACTTGCTGATGAATGATCTCTAAACGCGTAGGAATTTAACTGATGACAATTTTCATTCCCAGCACTTCAATATTCGTTGGATGACGCATAAATTGACGTTCAACCTAAGAGGATGGTTTTCTTTTATTAGGCTGAAGATCTTGGCGTTAGGTCTCTTTATTTGCAATGATTCTTTGTTGCATCTTGACCATTTCTAAGAAACCCTGTGGCTTTTACTGCCATTCTCTCCCAGAAGCTCTGATAGTTTATCATTGATTAATAAAATGTCGCTATTATCAGCATGATACCGTACTGGTTAGACAGTTATGGATATAAGAGCAGTTCTGGTCAAAACATATTACTCTGAGGAACACCTGTATTAATATGTTTGGCATAAGATAAACGTTTCATCAAAACGTTTTTTAAATGATACATCTATCCTCTATTCCTTATTTTCGAATTGTGATCGAACAATTCATTACCTACCCACTTCCTCGAAGTGATCCTGGTGTAGAATCTGTTGTTAGCACTGAGGAATGCTTTGGATATGTCACCCCAGTGTCACAGAACTCTAGTGGATGAGTCACCATTGTTACGTGCATCAAGTATAACTTTTATTGATACTACTAAGTCTAACTTGGTACTTGCACCACTTCTACAACCCACCTGTGTTTTCGTAATGAAATGTTCACTCTGCAGCGGAGTGTAAGCTGATACGAAACTCCCTGGCAGATTAAAACTGTGTGCCTGACCGAGACTCGATCTCGGGACAAAGATCCCGATTTCTACTCTCGGTCCGACACACAGTTCTAATCTGCCAGGAAGTTTCATATCACCTGTGTTTTGTTTGGAAGGTTTAATTAATGCGCATAGTTTACTCGACTTTTTAAGTAAACAAGTCCTCAACAGACTCCAGTAAGAACAGAAAGATCCAATGATAATCTGTCTAAAACGGGGTACCCTGTGCCATCTAATCTTTGACGTTGTGGTGAGATCCAGATAACCCGCCATTATCTAACTGACTCACTTCATGCATTTTCCAGAACTGTTGTCAGCAACTCCTAATCAGTTTACGTCGCCGCTCTCTTGGGAAAGCTAGTCTAGCTAATCTATTCCGTTTAGTTCATACTTATTTTCTGTTGTTTGCTATGTCATAAATCCTGCCCTGTTCCATTATCTGTACTTTTGTTTTTTGCTTTTTGTTTGTAATTTGATGCTTCTGAGAAGAATAAAAGATTTGAAGCGGTCCACTACGACTTCGTCTCTGAGCAACATTTGCAAAATTCTCATCAATTACTTGTTGGGTGTTTTCCAATCTCTGTCTTCTCCTACAGTTTGAATCCTCTACAATCACCCTGAGAGCATGACAGCTGACGCCTGGTGTCTTAACACCTGTCCTCTCGTACTGTCGATTCTTATAGTCAGTGTTTCGCACATCCTTTAACTCGCTCATATTGCAGAGAACCTCCTCATTTCTTATCTCTCCACGTTATTTTCATCATGCTTCTCTGACATCACAGCTCAAACGTTTAGATTTCCTTCTTTACCAGTCTACAATGCTGATATCAGATACTTCTTCCTCAAATGAAGGCCGTCATGCGTTATTTTGTGGCTACTATATGGAACCTAATGATTGTAACGTTTGTAGCTAGTTAATTTATTTTTACTATTCCTTCCCTTTCTTAAGGAAATAATACTAAATTTTAGATTTCTATTCCGTACACCGGTGGTTTGTGAGTCATTATATTACTGTGTTATGCAGTTTCAAATCGCTGGATTTAACTTCTTATGTACTGTAATTTTGATGAATTTTCAAGACAGTAGATTTCAATCAATTTTTAAATCTCTATAACCACCAATGTTACTTGTTTTCCGAAGGTAATAAGCGTGCTTCAAAATTTATTAAGAGTTTCTTCGTTCGACGATAAAGCGTCACGAAAATGGAAAATCTGAACCGAAGAAGACTTTTGAAGGAAGAGACTAATCGTCTTGCGAAAATCTACTTACATATCCTTTTAAAATATGGTTCTCAGTAAGATTCACCCTGTAGTCATTAGAACACCCACCTCTACCACCAGTGGTGGGGATCATGAAACAAAGATTCATGCTTCAAAGCTCTATCTGTATTTGGCAACAGAACGACAATTTATGGTTCAACAAACGTTCAAATGTGTGTGAAATCTTATGGGACTTAACTGCTAAGGTCATCAGTCCCTAAGCTTACACACTGCTTAATCTAAATTATCCTAAGGATAAACACACACACACCCATGCCCCAGGAGGACTCGAACCTCTGCCGGGATCAGCCGCACAGTCCATGACTGCAGCGCCCAGACCGTTCGCCTAATCCCGTGCGGCTTTGGTTCAACGAGAAGAAAGCTCATATTATATCATCACTGCATCCCTAGGCAATCTTAAGTACATTCATAGCTTATTTTTCAAGTGCTTAAACAATATGGCTCCCATTATTACTTGCGAAGTACTTCTATAACATCGTAAATAATTATAAGGATGCAGTTAGTCTCAGAACAGCTTTCGGATCTTCTTTGGTGTTACTGAACGTTGGGGCCAGTAAATGAGGTACAAAAGAACCGACAGCAGTAATTAAACTCTAGAAAGAGCAAATATTTTTCTCTCCTGCCATTTACAAGAGCAGACATCCTAATCAGCGGACTTTATAGTAGATGATTTCCTTCGCTTTAACGTGATAATACATGAGTATATTGCCTTGAGCTTACTGCGATATTTGTTCCACACACACTAAGAAGACTTGGTATGTTAAGTGCATGAAGAAGAAGCAATAAAAGAGATAGGCGGACTAAGATATCTGTGGGAACTATTAATCAGCAGGAGGAGTAGAGGAGTAAAAATGTAGGCACATATAACCACAATGTTACACAAATTATGTTGGAGTAGAGGATACGAATAGGTCACAACAATATATATATAGAGAATTAGGTCAGCGTGATCCAGTTTTTTAGGGGGAGGACGAAGATTCGCTAGGCGCCTACGCCTTGCCGGATACGGTAGAATCCGCGAGAAGACAGCAGAGGATCAGCTTCCAGGAAGATGAGCTCATTTGTTTTCGCTTCCGACCCCAAACAAAAGGCCCAAGACAAAAAAGACACGGCGCTTCCTTCCGGTTCAAAGCGTTGCGCGTAGGACAAGTGATAAACATTATCTGTCGCAGCTTCCGGCCAGATGAGCATCCAGGACATGACTGTAATGTTCACACACGTACAATGAGCGTTATAACGATAATTCATTAATAGCCTGTTGTATGACAGATGCGAGAGCGGTTATTGGATAAAAGACCAGAGTATCAGTGTAAAAGAACAATGTACAAGAAATCTCAGATGCTATTGGTGAAACTCTACATAACTGGTCGATTAGCGCGTGAGAGATGTACTTGATTCATAAATACATGTATGTAAATAATCATGTTCGTGAATGGGAAGATGGCTGAGAAGCGTGACTAAGATAAGAACGTGACCGATACACCAATAATTAAGCACTTAGCCGTATCCGAAGTCACGAACTCACGCTATTGCTGTAGCTTTTGATCTTGGCGCAGCCAGAAGAAATCCAAGCGATGGAAGAAATGTTCAGCTACAGTATTTGACCTGAACGGACAGGCAGTGAGTCAACGTGCTGGTTTAAATTCCTAACATTTGTGTCTCGTGGGGTGGAAACAGGCGGCAGTTTTTATGTTAAACCGTCCAGCGGATTGGAGCGTTAAGATCAACAGCCCTCTTAGTGTTAATTTGGAGAAGTATGCTGTGACATTGTATTTCGACCTTGCAAGGGTCCGCCTACGGCCAACATGTTATTACGTTTAAAGCAAAATTCTAGTGAAGGGATCGGTTGAATGATATTCGAGGAAGTGGCAAATGAGCAGCCGCGTATGCAGACACGACACAAGAGCGGGAATTTCTTTTTTTCAGTGTTATGAAGTGTGTTACAGAGTGGTGGGATAACTATGGGCAACGCTGTCAGCTACGACCAAGGGATTGAGTACCTGGCCACTGGCGACGTATAACCGACAGCCGGTCGTGGATGCCACTGACGCAAAAAAGAAAGATAATCGAAGGCCGCCGTTGAAAATGAATATAAAACATAAAAAGACAAAGAGAGAGTTCTGTTACGCCACATTCATGTAATGACCGAAGAGCGCCGAGTTTCATTTAACTAAACTTTGACTGATGTTCTTGATTTCCAGTATACTTACGGATTTGACGGCGTACTTGCAAAACTTACGTGAAATGTAACTGAGTTATTACGAATTACCCTCGAATATGATTTAATAGTTTCAGTTACACTGATGTGAATGTATCAGCTTCGTGATATATTACGTTAGTTTTTCAATGAGATTCTAACAAATTTATCCATAATAATTGAATTAAAGACTAGTTTTACGAACTGCATTTGATTTATTCTGAGAAGGCGAATTATTCCACAACTTTATGGATATCGATCGTACTGAATGGACGAGAGACCTCAGCTGATGATATACATGGGAAAAAGTATCACCACAGCTGTATCTTGAGAATGTCTTTATTCTATCACACGACAAGTTTCGGCGGCACATTACCCCCATCCTCTGGCCCTGTTTACCAGAGAACAATAAAACATTGTCAGTATTTGAAAACTAAACAACTATAAAACAACGAACACATAACATTATGGTAATCTAATGTATTAGTTGAAGTTTGAAGTAACCTTAAGGTAATATTCTTCTAAGTACCAACAGCGCACGCATGTCAACACCTCCTTTTTCTTTGCTGTAGTCCAGAATCGTATAAGCATATAAAAGATAAACACATAATAAACCTGAATCACAGTCACAAAACACATGGCTGTCGTCGTATGTAAAAACAATGGATATTTAAGAAGACAACTTTTACTCTTTTTAAACCAAATCATTAAACCAACACAATGTACCACGGTATAAACTTAACGAAGGGGCCAAAATGTCAGACATGATCCAACTAAAAATGTTCATTAATGTTTCAAGACGTATGCCAAAGGCGTATACGTGATGTAAGAACCTGACGGTGAAAGTGAAACCAAGCTGGTACAGGTTAACTACAGACCTATTCAACTGTACGTGAACCACACAATTTTGTGACAACCTGTCTACAAGAATTGAAAAGGGTCTCGTCTCAAAAACATTGATAACTATGTACCTTAAATAACCAAGTACACAAGGCCTCAAATACTGTGTTCACTATTATATTATGCCCTTGTGTGATAAACACAAACACTTAACTGCAAGAAACGAAACTAAAATACCAAATTCAGACAGTATATTCCTCCATAATAAAACCTTCCTAGAAATAAAGCTGAGGAACCCGAAAACACATTTGAGTATCTACAACCTAACTGCTACAACTTCATTGTCTCAGGGTTGGGAACGGGTACCAGACAATTCGGTGCCCTCTGGTGTATTTTAGGGTACAAGCGTTTTGAGAGGAGGGCGTTTTCAGCTCTTGGAGACAGGTTGTCACAAAATTGTGTGGTTCATGGTTGAATGTGTCTGTAGTTAGCCTGTATCCTGTAGTTATGTTCTTACATCAAGTATACACCTTTGACATATATCTTTAAACATTAATGAACATTTTTAGTTGCATCATGTCTGATATTTGGGGCCCTTTGTTAAATTTCTTCCGTGGTACATTGTGTTGTTTTAATGATTTGGTTTGAAGGGAGCGAAAGTTGCCTTTTTAGATGTCCGTTGTTCTTTCATATGACAACAGCCATGTGTTTTGTGACTGTGATTCAGGTTTATTCTGTGTTTATTTTTAAACGCTTATACATTTCTGGACTAGAACAAAAGAAATGGGGGTGTTGATATGTGTGCCCTATTGGTACTTCGTAGAGTATTACCTTAAGACTACCTGAACTAATATATTGGAGTACCATAACTTTGCGTTCGTTGTTTTACAGTTGTTTAGTTTCAAATTGTGGCGTTGTGTTCATGTTATTGTTCATTGGTAAACAGGGCTTGGGGATGGCGGGAATGTATCGCCGAAACTTGTCGTATGATAGAATAAAGACATTCTCAAGATACAGCTGTGGTGGTAGCTTTCTCATATAGTCGTCGACTTTTGTGGATTTTCCTTCACATGCCGTTAAAATATTAAGGTATTAGACTCGACTTCTTATAATTAGTCAGAGCCTGTTCACTATTAACAAGAAATCGTTTTTGTACCGGGGATTACATTTTTATAGTTTAACCCCTGCTTTGTGTGGATTCCCGTTGAGACAGTAATTTCGACTACATGCCCTCACGTTTGAAGTAGGTCGGACTGTGGACGGAATAACTACTCCTACAACAATCACAAGACCGACTGATAAGGCAAATATCACAACCTCTCCTTTCGTTTGCGTAATCAGCCCTAATAACACAAACGAGACACTTTCAGCACCCAATCATTTCTCACATTTACGACGAGGAGGAAGACACACTCTTCGCACTTTTCACTGATGAAAGAGAGAGCACACCTCAGTATCTCATTATCTAATGAGAATGGAACAAACCGTTCGGATTCCAAGTAATGGCAAGGCATCTGTCTTTCCTAGCATTTATCCTGCCTAACAGGGGCCCGCTGTTTCTGTGATTTGTCACATTCATTTTAGTTTACGTTTGTGGTAACATCTCCTTCCTAACATCTCCTTTCTGTCGTCGCAGTCGGCAAGGAAACCTAGCGGAGGGAACGCGTGTGCGCTGTCTGTCTGTGACTCATAAAAACCTTGTTCTGTGTACTACCGTATTTTATCTGTTTCTGTATCGCACTTTTGATGGGGATATTAACCCAGATATTCCTAAAGGATAGTGGAAAGCCGCCTGAAAACTACACTCAGACTGGTCGTTATACCGACCAACGGTCGTTATTTCGCCCGCCCCGTGGTGGGTTCGATCCACGCCTGGCTCACCTTTGCTCCTCGCAACCTAGAGCGCTGCTTCTAAAGCTGTACGAGCAGACCTAACTGATGGCAAGACGTAAGTGTAAATAATTGTGTGCACCGATACCCAGCTTTCCCATCCGTTGCTCTTCGTGCGAAGAAGACATGCAAGCCCAGCAAGAAAAACAGAAGTGATTAATATTGACCCAGGTTACATATGTGGTATGACCATGGTACCTTAAAGCAGAAAAGTTTAGGAACATACTTTCTCAATTGAATAATACTACTTTTAGCACATTACATCATCTCAAATATCTTTCATTACTAGCCTTTGTGAGTATAATTTTAAAAATATTACCGGGAACAAAGTGAGCAAGACGTGCTGAGCTGTGTCACTGACTCTGAGACGCATCGGGGAATAGCAGGATTGGAAAATTCTGTAGCACATTCTGATTTAGGCTTTCCGAATTGTTCCTGAATCTTTCTACTGCTGGAATAATTTCTTTAACAATACTACGGCCGATTTTAATTTTCCAGCATTCTCCACTTGACTTCACCAGACGTTAAATTTTTCTTCCACGTTCTCAGTCCCTCAGGAAGGTCAATAACTCGGATACCGATCACTTAGAGCTGATTTAACGCGAAGCGTGTTCTGTGCGATTGTTGCGGGAAACTGTTAAAAAGGGGGGAGTACTGCACTCATGAGCCAAAGATTACTACGTCCGTTATCAAGCGTGAGATTTATGACGCATGCTGACGTTAGGAACACTTGGCGCCATAAGGAAAATATATATAAGCGAAACAGAGACAAGTGAGGAATCACTCTAATGCCAATACGGACCGCAAATGGGGAAATCCAGTGACATGAGCGACTTTGACAAAGGGCACATGGTTATGACTTGGCGATTGGGAATGAGCATCTCGGAGACGGCGAGGCTGGACGGTTGTACGCATGCTACTACCGTGAGTGGAAGGACGGGGAAACCTCGAGTAAGTGACAAGGTGTGACATCTCATCACGAAACGTCGAGGTCAGAGGCTTGTCCACTCGTCCCACTTTGCTGAGCATGTGGTTCTGCACCAGGCGATCCCTGTATATTCCCCTGTTGACTCGACGACACCGTCAATTACGAGTGCGCTGGGACTGTGTTATCGAGATTGGACCGCGGATCAATGGGGAACATATCGCCTGGACGGTTGAACCACGTTTCTTTCTACGCTGGATGGATGGGGATCGTGGTGTTTATGGAACTTCACCAGAATTCTGAAAAGTGGGGGATCGTGATGTTCATAGAATTTCGCTAGAATTCTGAACAGTTGTTCCAGCTTAATAAGTAATGTCCGTAGTGATACATATAATGCATCACTGGTACAGGAAATTGTTTCAGACAGATTAAAATACGCAGTTGTTAAATTTCTTCCTAAGTAGGGTGACAAGAAAGACTGAAACAATTATCGTCCAATTTCCTCAGAGACACCTTTTTCCCACAATATTCGAAAAATTAGTGTAATTGAGAGTGGTCTCACATTTAAGTAGAAACAATTTTCTTAGCATATTATAGCTTGTATACCAGAAGGATTGCTCGACTTAGCCGGCCGCTGTGACCGAACAGTTCTAGGCTCTTCATTCCGGAACCGCGCTGCTGCTACGGTCGCAGGTTCGAATCTTGCCTTGGGCATGGATGTGTGTGATGTCCTTAGGTTAGTTAGGTTTAAGTAGTTCTAAGCCTAGGGGACTGATGACCTCAGATGTTACGTCCCATAGTGCTCAGAGCCATTTGAGCCATTTGAATCATTTTTTGCTCGACTGAGAATACTGTTTATACATTCACTCACTAAATAGCAAAAGCCTTAAATAGATAAAAATATTGTCACTTGGTATTTTATATGAACTTTTCAAGGCTTTTGATTGTGTGGGTCGTGTTACTCTCTAAGAAAAATTCAAATTTTATGGAACCGATGGCTTTACACAAAATTTGTTTGAATCGTAGTTAATAAACAGAGCCGAAAAATTGAATTGAATAATTCAGACAGTGTTGGAAGGGTATAAAATTTTCGTGACTGGGAAGAAATCAGAAAGAGAGTCCCACAAAGTTCAATTCTGGGTCCACTCCTATTCTTTAAATTCAGGGTGTTCAGTTTAACTGAGGACATTGAAATATCTCGAAAACTACACATCGGATCAAAAAAAGTTATAATTCCACTTCGTTTGTCCTGGACAGGCCATACAACTATACCACACGCGAACCCCCACTCCACCCCATCCAAGCGTGGCGGGGGGCAACTTTGAAATCTCTAATGGGAACCCCTTTTTTTGTTGCAGATTACGATTCTGCGGGGAAATCTGCATTCGTTTTGTGTGGAGCATTTTCTTCATTTCGCCACAGATGGCACTGTAATAGGAGGTATTTATGACATGCTACTCAATGGCCCTTGAATATCCAATGGCACGTGGGACCACACCTCCATGCTGCGAGGGTAGAACAGGGCAGTATTTCATAACTTCTCAGTGGAAACCCTTTCGCAATGTATTCCTCCGACATATCGAACACGGGACTACTAGATGCGCCACTGTGGCGATGGCTCGAGGAAAACGCTACTCTACGCTCCCAATTTAAATACATGTTCAAACGTAGTGCCGTCAACTTCATTACACTTAGTGATCCGCTTTTCAAACGACCGTACATCTGCGGAAATGTCAGCAGAGGCGTTTCTGATGCGATCGATCATACTTGGCACTTGCTGATGCACCTTATCTTTCAAACATCCTCACAGGAACAAATCCCTGACATCAAATGCGGCGACCTAGCTGGCCAATTAATAGAGCCGCCTCTGCCGATCCACTGACCAGTGTAAACACATTGTAATACCTCCCGTGCTTCAATTGCGTAATGCGTTGGGCAACCGTCATGCTGAAACCACGTACGTTTTCGAACGTCCAGAACAACAGCCTGCAGTAGCACCGGTAGTTCCTGTTCCAGAACCGTTCGATGTTTGCGTCCATTGAACGTGCCGTCTATAAAATGCTGACCAGTGAGTTTGTTCCCCACGATGCCACACCGTACGTTAACCGACCAAGGACGTTGATGGTCAGCTTGCCGTAACCAGTGGGGAATGTCTACACTCTAGTAATGTTTGTTATGCCGATTAACGCTTCCCGTCGGAAAACAGTACCTCGGCAAAGAACGTGGGGGTCATTTGTATTTGTTGACGTACCCATTCACAAAACATTATCCGGCTATGGTAGTCTGCGCCATGAATTTCTTAATGCAATGACACGTGGTATGTACGACACTTGTGATGGCGCAGTATTGTGACAATATTAACTACGGACATACCGAATCGCAAGGTAAATACCGGGTGCTTATCCATGGGTTGCGGTGCACTGCCGCTAGCACAGCTATTTTAGTATCTTCTCCTGTAACAAGTTTGCATCGTTTCCTTTTGCCGGTCTGTACCTTGCCATCAGGCATAAAGGCGTTCACAACGTTGTAAAATAACGAACGAGAGCCAGCTTTCTCTAGAAAACACACGGCATACAAGACACCAGCAGCCTCAACAATTTCCCTACATTATCGTCCGCTTGCACGCCTGTTCTCCAAATGATAGGTAAGTGTGCAATCAATAAACTCTGCTGCACAAGTATTGTAATGTTTACAGCCGCTATCTGTTCTACGTCTGCACGATAAGTGAGCTCAGTTCGCAGAGAGTGTCTGTTATGATACGTCGTAGTTGGCTACACTGCCACGGGGGAGTTTCGAGTAGTCCTCTGTTCGATACGTCGGAGGAATAGAATGTTGCGAATGGGGTTTCCAATTAGAAGTTATGAAATTGCCTGTCCTGCCCTCGCAGCATGGAGGTCTAATCCCACGTGCTATTGGATATTCAAGGACCATTGAGTACCATGTCGTAAATTACGATTGTGTACCCATTTCTCTCCCTCCGATTACGCCGCCATCTGTGGTGAAACGAAGAAAATACTGCAGACAAAATGCATGAAGATTTTTCCGTAGAATCGTAATCTGCAATAAAAAATGGGGGTTCCCATTGAAGATTTCAAAGTTGCCTCGGTGCACCTATGCACGGGGTGGAGTGACGCTTCGAGTATGGTATCGTTGGACGTCCCTCTCCGAGAGAAAAAAAAAATTCGAATTATAGCTTTTTTTATCCGATTTGTAGCTTTAGAGATATTTCATTGTCTTCAGTTAAAATAAACACCGTGTGTATGAATGACTATCCACTTAACAGACAATAAACAGAACTGGTACTTTTCCATACTTAATAAACAGAATGCAAAAACTGAGCTAAATAACTCAAACAAAGTTGGGAGGGGCCCACTCCTATTCTCTCTCTCTCTCTCTCTCTCTCTCTCTCTCTCTCTCTCTCTCTCTCTCTATATATATATATATATATATATATATATATATATATATATATATATATATATATGTGTCTGTGTGTGTGTGTGTGTTTTTGGTGTGTGAATGACCATGCACTTAATATTCAATGGCACAGTATTGGTACTCTTTGCAGACATTACTAGTATAATAATAATTCCCACAGAGAGAGAGTAGCAGAAAAAATTGTAACTGTTGTTTTCCAAAGAATTATTAAATTGTTCTCAGAACACTGAGTATTCCTAAATTTGGAGAAACCACACTGTATTCAGTTCAGAACAGTAGAGAGTCATACCAACAACATGTAGCACATAGGCAGGAATCAGTAAATAGTACAGAATGCTCCGAATTTCTAGGTTTACATTTAGATGAAAACTCGAACTGCAAGAAGCATATTGGGCATAGATGTTTGTGATGTCCTTAGGTTAGTTAGGTTTCAGTAGTTCTAAGTTCAAGGGGATTGATGACCTCAGAAGTTAAGTCTCTTAGTGCTCAGAGCCATTTTTGGTGAACCGCAGAAGAGTAAATGGGAGACGTATGAACTTTAGATGAGAGACCCGCCAGGGTAGCCGGGAGCGCTAACGTGCTGCTTCCTGGACTGGGGAAGGCGCTCCGGCCCCGGATCGAATCCGCCCGGCGGATTAACGGCGAGGGTCGATGTGCCAGCCAGCCTGGATGTGGTATTTAGGCGGTTTTCCACATCCCACTACGTGAATACTGGGCTGGTCCCCATGTTCCGCCCCAGTTCCACGAGTCGCAGACATCTGAACACATTCGCACTATTCCATGGATTACACTCGACACAGACAGTTGGGGTACACAAATTCCGTCCCGGGGGGTAAGGAGTGGCGGCAGGAAGGGCATCTGGCCACCCCTTAAACATTAACATGCCAAATCCGATTAACGATGGCTGACCCTGCGTAACTGCGGGATAAGGCTCAAGCGATAGAATAGAAACAAATTCGATGAGAAGGGGACATGCGACGTACGCAACGGAGGAGTACTTGGAAGAATAAACAACGACGATGTCGGCGGAAAACCGTTACCAGAAGGAAATAAAGACCAGGACTACTTGTGCCCCGACAGCCAGTGACATGTAATTTTCATTGTGAAACGTAGTAGATTAGCTGAATAATATGGCACTATCAGTCAGACAACACGCTCATGTGAGATCATCTCCCGAGAATGAATGAAATTCTCACGAAACATGAAGCTGCTTTTATATAAAAACAAACGCGTGAACTGACAATTTTGTTAATTTTTTTTTTGCATTTTTGAATTCAGTCCTCAATTTCGCGGAGAAAACCCTACACGCCCTTGGTGATGATGTGTCCCACGCCTCTGGCAACGATAAAAAATGCCAATAGCACGCGACTTTGCCAATACCGCACTCGGCTGTCACGCCAATGAAAAGTAAATGCTCTAATGACTTCCCAGTCAAATGGCGCTCGGAAGAATTCCATTCACCGTGGCAAGAGATTATCCTCTCTCTCTCTCTCTCTCTCTCTCTCTCTCTCTGTAGAGTAGAGCCTAACACCTATCTTTCATCCAGCCGTTCATGAATGATCTCTGGGACTTCTGTTTATCGGAGAACTTCGAGACTTCTTCATTATACAATGCTGTCGTCGGCATTCGACTTTTGCCTCATGCATTACTTGGAACTCTTTCAAAAAGCAAAATTCCGAAGTAAAAACAGATATAAAGTTGGGGTTCAGAACTGGGTCGATGTGAAAGTTTGAGAAGGAACTCACACTAAACTGGTACATGCATCCGTTTATCTAGCGGCGAATAGTAAATAAGGTTAAATGCGAAAAGAAATAATGCTGTCACCAATACATTGTCCAGTCATATTATTGTGACCAGCTGAGAAAAACCTGAAGAAGTACGTTTTGCTGTGCGGGCCGCTTCGAGACGTGCAGGAGGACAATGAATGTGGTTCTGAAAGGTTCGGATAGGGATGTGAAAGCATGCCGACTCCGGTGCCGTGGTCATCTGCCCTAGGCTTCTCACTTTAGGATTCATGGCGCAAACAATCCGATCGAGGTGGTTCTACAGATTCTCGATTGGGTTTAAATCCGGGGAGTTTGATGGCCAGGAAACTATAGCAAACTCGTCCTGATGCTCTTCGAACCACGCACGTACGCTGCGAGCTGTGTGACGCAATGCATTGTCCTGCTGGTAGATGTCATCATGTCGAGGAAAAACAAACTGCATGTACCGGTGGATATGGTCCCTAAGAATACATGCATTTTATCTTGATGTGCTGTGCCTTACAGAATGACGGGGTCACCCAGAGAATTCCATAAGAACAATCCCAGATCGTAATGCATGAAAAGTGTTGCTGTTGGACGTTTCGCACCGTACACCCCAATGGTCATCTGTCATAAAAGGTGATTCATCTGAAAATAATCCCTGTCGTCTCTTAGTGGACGTCCATTTGTGGTGTTGGTGTGCAAATTCAAGCCTTCGTCGCTCATGAACAGCAGCCAACACGAACCAGACACCTGACGTGGGACCCTTACACAGCACTGAGCGAGGTGGTGCAGTGGTTAGCCCACTGGACTCGCATTCGGGAGGACGACAGTCAAACCCGCGTCCTACCATCATAATTCAGGTTTTCTGTGATTTCCCTAAATCGCTTCAGGCAAATAGCGGGACGATTCCTCTGAAAGGGCATGGCCAACTTCGTTCTCCAGCCTTCCCTAATCCGATAGGACCGATGACCTTGCTGTTTGGTCTCTTCCCCCAAAAACAAGCAACCAATGTTACGCAGCAATTTTCGCTCAACGGTCGTTGAGTGGACACTGTTGGTAGCCTCTTGCTTCATCAGGGCGGTTAGTTGCTCACCAGCTGCACGTCTGTTCGCAAGCACGCATGTTCGCAGCCGTCGTTCACCACTATAATCTGTGGCCTGTGGTGCGCCACAGTTGGCTCGGCGCCCGTTTTGGATAGCGCCATTTTGCCATGCATGGTATATGGCGGCACGCAAACAGTTTAAAAACTTAACCGTTTCGGAAATGTGTCCACCCTTGTCCCGAAAGCGAATGATTACGCCCTTTTGGTTGTCCGATAAATCGCATTAGTACAACGACTGCACTTTTTTCCGTGTCCTCTCGACACCCTCCACTGCAAGAGCTGCAGTCTATGAGTGGTCACTGCACGTTGACGTCGAAAAACGGCTGTGGTTACGTTAATTTGACTGAATTGTGTAGAATAAACGTTCTAGGGAGAAACTGGGCTGACAGAGGTGCAGTTTCGATCTTCAAACGAGAAAATTTATAAAATATACAATAAAAGTTTAATAAAATAGAATGATTCACACGCATTTATTTTTAAATTACACTACTGGCCATTAAAATTGCTACACCAAGAAGAAATGCAGATGATAAACGGGTATTCATTGGACAAATTTATTATACTAGAACTGACATGTGATTACATTCTCACGCAATTTGGGTGCATAGATCCTGAGAAATCAGTTCCCAGAACAACCACCTCTCGCCGTAATAACGGCATTTATACGCCTAGGCATTGAGTCAGACAGAGCTTGGATGGCGTGTACAGGTACAGCTGCCCATGCAGATTCAAAACGATACCACAGTTCATCAAGAGTAGTGACTGGCGTATTGTGACGAGGCAGTTGCTCGGCCACCATTAACCAGACGTTTTCAGTTGGTGAGAGATCTGGAGAATGTGCTGGCCAGGGCAGCAGTCGAACATTTTCTGTGTCCAGAAAGGCCCGTACAAGACCTGCAACATGCGGTCGTGCACTATCCTGCTGAAATGCAGGGTTTTGCAGGGACCGAATGAAGGGTAGAGCCACGGGTCGTAACACATCTGAAATGTAACGTCCACTGTTCAAAGTGCAGTCAATGCGAACAAGAGGTGACCGATACGTGTAACCAATGGCAGCCCATACCATCACGCCGGGTGATACGCCAGTATGGCGATGACGAATACATGCTTCCAATGTGCGTTCACCGCGATGTCGCCAACCACGGATGCGACCATCATGATGCTGTAAACAGAACCTGGATTCATCCGAAAAAATGACGTTTTGCCATTCGTGCACCCAGGTTCGTTGTTGAGTACACCATCGCAGGCGCTCCTGTCTGTGATGCAGTGTCAAGGTTAACCGCAGCCATGGTCTCCGAGTTGATAGTTCATGCTGCTGTAAACGTCGTCGAACTGTTGGTGCAGATGGTTGTTTTCTTGCAAACGACCCCATTTGTTGACTCAGGGATCGAGACGTGGCTGCACGATCTGTTACAGCCATGTGGATAAGATGCCTGTCATCTCGACTGCTAGTGATACGAGGCCGTTGGGATCCAGCACGGCGTTCCGTATTACCGTTCTGAACCCAACGATTCCATATTCTGCTGAGAGTCATTGGATGTCGACCAACGCGAGCAGCAATGTCGCGATACGATAAACCGCAATCGCGATAGGCCACAATCCGACCTTTATCAAAGTCGGAAACGTGGTGGTACGCATTTCTCCTCCTTACACGAGGCATCAGAACAACGTTTCACCAGGCAACGCCGGTCAACTGCTGTTTGTGTATGAGAAATCGGTTGGAAACTTTCCTCATGTTAGTACGTTGTAGGTGTCGCCACCTGCGCCAACCTTGTGTGAATGCTCTGAAAAGCTAATAATTTGCATATCACAGCATCTTCTTCCTGTCGGTCAAATTTCGAGTCTGTAGTACGTCATCTTCGTGGTGTAACAATTTTAATGGCCAGTAGTGTAATAATATGGACTGTCTTTACCATTTGGAAAACGGAAAAACTTCCTGACGACTGGAAATGTGCACTTATCCATCCGCTGTACAAGAAAGAAGATAGGACGAATGTGAACACCTACCGAGAAATCTCCCTGCTACAAGTCGCCTACATAATTTTCTAACCTTGTTCCAGAGAACACAAGAATAGTTAGAACACAGAATTGGTTAATAACAGGCGCCCCGGTCGTTCACGCACAGAACAAACCCTCAATCTGTAAACAGTTCTAAAACACAAGCCCATCAGGTATGCGCCAGCCATTTGCATCTTCACAGATTTAAACAAAGCGTATGATTCTGTTGACCGAGAATCCTTGTTCAACGTCTTAGAAGAACAGGGATTCGACCCAAAAACACTACAATTAATCAGACACAATAGCTGACACAACATCGAAAGTTAAATTCATGGGTGAAATCTCTGATTCCTTCATGATCAAAACTGGAGTGCGCCATGGCGTCGTATTATCCCCACCATTATTCAACCTAGTCCTCGACAAAGTATTGAGGGAATGGGAAGAAGAATTGAAAACTCAAGACACTGGAAACCAACACGACTAGGAAAATGCCGGGACAAAATAGGAACTTCTTTCGCAGACGATCTGGCCATACTATCAGACAACGAAGCAACAGCAGCCAAACAAATAGGAGTACTAAAATATTGCACGAAAAACTTCACTGCAAATCTCTTTGGAGACATCTGAATTTTTCTGCTCAAAAATAAACATAAAAAATTACACAAAATGTGGTAAAATAAACAGAGTTGCACACTTCAACTATCTATGTGAAATCCTTGAATCTACAGGAGAAGAAAAGATAGCACAGAAGACTCGACTACAAAAAATGTAGAGAGCGTTCGCCAAGACTCAGCACGTATATAATAAAAAATGCACGACCATTCACACAAAAGTCAGACACTACAACACAGTAATCAAGCCTGAAATGCTGTATGCAAATCGGACGCTAAAACTCAATACAAAAAGTGACATGGAAAGCAATAGGAAGAAACGAATAGCATGAGGAAAACTCTCGGCCCAAAGCTGACATAAGAGGGATGCACGTTACACTCCAGGAAAACTACGGAGAAGATGCCAAAATTGCAGCAGATTTCAGGAAAAGAAGGTTGAAGTTCTATGGGAACATCATCAGGCTGTCACGGACACGACTCATAAAGAGAATTCTAACATACGAGGGTCACTCCAAAAGAAATGCAGACTATTTTTTTTAATCCATCTTTTATTCTGCATGTTTGAAAGTTTTACAGTGTGTAGATACATCCTTTAGGAACAATATTTTCATTTCTCCACACAATTTCTATCCCTCTCAACTGCCTTACCCCATCTTGGAACCAGCGCCTGTATACCCGTACGGTAAAATTCCGGACCAACCTGTTAAAGCCACTGTTTGACAGCGTGCACAAGGGAGTCATCATCTTCAAACCTTGTTCCACGAAGAGAATCTTTCAGTTTCCGAAAGAGATGATAGTCACATAGAGCCAGGTCAGGACTGTAAGGTAGGTGTTTCAGTGTTGTCCATCCGAGTTTTGTGATCGCTTCGATGGTTTTTTTGACTGACATGTGGCTGTGCATTGTCGTGCAACAGCAAAACATCCTGTTTTTGCTGATGTGGTCGAACACGACTCAGTCGAGCTTGAAGTTTCTTCAGTGTCGTCACATATGCACCAGAATTTATGGTTGTTCCACTCGGCATGATGTCCACAAGCAAGAGTCCTCCGGAATCGAAAAACACCGTAGCCATAACTTTTCCTGACGAAGGTGTGGTTTAGGAATTTTTTTTCGTAGGTGAATTTGCGTGATGCCACTCCAATGATTGCCTCTTCATCTCTGGTGAAAAATGATGGGGACATGTTTCATCACCTGTCACATTTCTTCCAAGAAATTAATTTCAACCATTCTCGTCCTGTTCCAAAAGTTCGCTGCATATTGTTTTTCTTGTTTCTTTGTGAGCCAGTGTCAACATCCTGGGAACCCACCTGGCACAAACCTTTTTTAACGCCATCACTTTCAGTATTCTGCAAACACTTCCTTCCCCTATCCCATCGTAGCGTGACAATTCGTTCTCTGTGATGCGTCTGTCAGCAGTCACTAATTCAACTCTGCGCATTGTCTGGAGTGTGTGTAGTACGAGGCCTGCCGCTGCGAGGACAATCCTCAATATTGCCGTGCCCGCTTTCATCACGTAACCTGCTTGCCCACCGCCAAACTGTACTGCGACCGACAGCAGCATCTCCATACACCTTTTTCAACCTCTTGTGGATGTTTCCCACTGTCTCGTTGTCACTGCACAGGAATTCTATGAAAGCACGTAGCTTCTGACGAACGTCAAGTGCAGCAGCCATCTTGAAGACATGCTGTGCGCCACTCACGGGGACAGGTTGACCTAAGTCTGAAAACAAGCGGGAAGGATGTATCTACACGCTGTAAAACTTTCACACACGCAGAATGAAAACTGTATTTGTACAAAAATAGTGTGCATTTCTTTTGGAGTGACGCTCGTACACAGAAGGAGTCAAATCAACAATACCATGGGTCACACAAGTCAAACTGGACCTGGAAGCAGTAAAAATCCATCCAGTTAAAAAATGACGACAGAAATGTACGCAGGGACAAGATACACAAATGTAATGTGAGGTCAAAAAATGAAATCCCAAAGAAACCAGAGACAATGTGGACTGAGAATAGAAAGATACTCCATGGAGAAAAAATTAGAGAATCGTGGAAGATCAGAAAGAACGCTCAAATGAGGCAGAATGCTTTGCATTATCCTACAAGGTCTCGACGCATATAATAATAATAATAATAATATGGACTATTGGTTACCGAAGATTGTAAGTAAAAGTTGGTTAATTTTGTAAATATAGAAAAGTTATAAGAAGTGAGGAGCAAACGAGGAAGTATATTGTAGGAGAGTGTTTCGGATGTAGATTGGAAGATATGGGCTGGAGAAGGCCGAGCCAAGCTTTTGAGAAAGGAGAGAAGCCACCCGCGGTCCGTCTGTGTTTCGACATGTAAACTGTTTCCCTGAGGTGAGTCATACCCTCATGGCAGCCTCTTCTGGCATATTATATCATTTCCAGTCAGGTTAGGCTCTTCCAAAAGAGACTCGTGAATTGTAACACTAATATCGATATTACCTGTAATGGTCTTATCTAACTTCTTTGCCTGTGTTTTACATAATGTGATCTCTGTATAACCATGCTATTTTATGTAACATGGATGCAAATGTTTTATTTATTATTTATGATAATATATGTAATTGTAATTAAGCTATGGATGTAATTTCGAATGTAATGTGCTGTAAAAGAATGTAAAAGTTAAAACTTTACTTGTAATACTGGTTCATGCATAGGGAGAGAAGGTTAGTAATTATTTAATACTTGGAGGGAAATCCCTCCACAACGGAACTAGCTACGCGGGAATAGAAAAGGTGGATATGGCGGTCGAACTGCAAAGCTCCTTTGTGGCATGAGTCAGTCGGTGGCTAGCAGGCAAGGGGTGCACACCTTGTTAACTGAAAGAGGTGAGAAGAGCTGCGAGGTATGTGAATGTAGAAGTAATTCGGCTTATTATTCATGGCACACTTTGGTTAGCACTGTAGGGCCTACTATGAAAATCCGACGCTGACGTGAGATTTTTCAGAGTTTGTTACACGGGGAGAAAATGGTTCAAATGGCTCTGAGCACTATGGGACTTAACAGCTCAGGTCATCAGTCCCCTAGAACTTAGAACTACTTAAACCTAACTAACCTACGGACATCACACACATCCATGCCCGAGGCAGGATTCGAACCTACACGGGGAGAGACATGGATACTTTTGTCGCCTTTTTTCAGTAGCACAAGAGGCCTACACTGCCACCACCCTTATCTCAAATTACCAGTTGTGTAGTTTGTAATTGCATGGACCGTTTATGTTTCGTTTTCTATGATAAGTTTGTGTTCTGTAAATTTTGTTCTGAGCCACCGTATTTTATTCTTAGTCATTTACCGAGGCGGGGTCCTATCCCAACTGCTACGATGAATCCGAGTATCCTATTTTACTGAAATTAAAAGTAATTATCTTCCTTAACAAAAGTTAATAAACATTTTGGAGTTGTAAAGCACATAATTATTTAGTGAGCATAAGTTTTTGAAATACTTGGACAGTTAAAGAAATCAAAGATTTTTCTTATTAAAATAATAGTGTTAACAATTTCATGTGTTATGTAGTTAACAGTGTCTTCCATATTGTGTTTGTAATTTTAGTTTCAGCCACGATCTGAACCTACCGATAAGTTACTTTCTGGGTCCCAATGCTAATAGCTGAGTCAGATTTAAATGTCATATTACAATAACAGAAATCAAGAATAAGCATCTGGCTACAAATATTCAGTCTATTCTAGACCCAGGTATCACATGTTCCACTTGAGCTAAATAACAGGAAGTGAACGTTCCTTGAGAATGCATATAATAATCAGCCCAAAAGATACAATTACTTCGTAACTATTTCAATAGTAGTAATTTCCTATAATTAAACTAACAAAAGAATCTCTTGCCCAATTCAGTACTGCTCTATCATTAGTAATCAGCTATCTAAAATTATCTTCCTACTGAAATGTATGTGAAAGCCAGTTCTTGCCTAAACGCACTAATACTCCTCCTTTGTAGTTCAAGTTAAATCAGTGGTACATTATTTGCTGAATTGTGCTACTGTCTTGTATCTTATGCGCAAAACAGAGGTTCAGTTTCAAGTAAAACCAAACCCAACAGTTCACTTTCTTTCTGAATCTTGCTAGCTATGGGTACAACTTTGCATAATTAGGCCGGCAATCGTTCCCTTTTACGAAATTACAGTTTACTTGATAACTAATAGAACCTTGGTTCGATTCCCGTTTGTTTCCTTTCAGTAGCAATCTTCAGGGACACAAAAGTAGTCGGATATCTTTCCATTATGCACGATCACGGTCAAAGAAGTATCCTTTCATAGGAACAACATTATCGTCACATTACTTACTTAATAATTGCCTGTAGTTTTGTAGGGTGACTAGCTGCAGTAATGTACTGTAACTAGGTTCTCTCTGTAAAGTTCCCCGTAAATGATTAGACGTGTTTGACAAAATTGCTCTTATTTAGTCATTTGTGAAGCAAGCCAGTACACGTTCAAACAATGTTTTCAGTTTAACCTCACTTTGAATCAGAAGCTGTTTGTCTTCGTAAGTATTTTGACAGTACTGAGAAAGGCTACAAATCCAGACAAATCTGTCGTGGCATTGACTTTGGAACTGTGTTTAAAGAAGAAGAAGTAAACAAGATTCTGGTCCAGGGAATGGCTTAAAATGAGAGATTTGCCAATGAAAATCTGCTAAAGGATATAGAACCCGATGATTACATCGACTTTCTTCGTAAGGATGATTAAATTTCTTAAAGCTTGTTAAGCCCTTCCTAAAGGAACAAATTTGCCTGTCGAATTCGCTCTTATCTAGCCACGGATGTGTCAAACAAGCTCGTACACATGCATATAAAGCTCGTCAGCTTAACCTTACTTTTGAAGCAGAAGCTTTTCGTGTATGCTGAATTTTGACACTAGTGGGAATGGCTAAAAATGTAGATAAGGCGTTTTTAGTAGCATGGAGAGATGCATCAAACCACTCTTCGGACTGAAGACCACAGAAACAGTAACAATGACTGTCTTCTATTTATTCCTCGACTGACAGTTCACTAAAATACTACAACGTAGGAACATATAGTCCACATCGTCCGTGGAACAACCAGAGAATTTCGATTTCTTTTATTTCATTCCACTTCCGTTTGTATGTGTATGCGTAAAATACTGATTTTGTTCATAAACTCTTCATGCGTAATATACGACTCGGAAAGATGCTATACCACTACCATTCTGGTAATTATCAGTGCTGTTTTCTTTTTATACTTCATAGCAGTTTCCATGATAGTGGAAACTCACGATACAGTGAGATAATTTGTTGTAAAACAATTTTTCACTAAGCATATGCTGCGAAATGTCGTCACAAGTAACGTCCACCATCTTGTAAAACTGCCCGTCAGAATTTCTGGCAAATACGTCAAACACTATCTATGCTTGACAAAGTCGGCAAACGGCACAGTACACGGTCAAATATTTGGCAAGCATATCAAGCTTGACAAAATGTTTGATCGTATACGTGGCCTTAATGTGTGTGTGTGTGTGTGTGTGTGTGTGTGTGTGTGTGTGTGTGTGTGCTCGTGCGCTTCTTTTGCATTATTTGAACACCTTTGTTCTGCATTGACAAAAATGGCCTGTGCGAATACGCAGACTCGATGTTACATGTCAGCGTATCTTCTCTTAACTGGCGAGAACGTTTTTATTCCTCGCCCCCAGGGGCAGCCGAGGTAACGCCGACTCAGTGGTTCGGCAGAGCACGCCGAGCGACTCGTATGCTGGAGTGAGTTGTGACACCGTCACCGGTGATGGGCTAGGAGTGGCACATCGCCACATTACTCTTTGTTGTGGCCGAGTGAGAAAGTCCTTCTTGGCCCCTTTGTACCTCCTGCAATGGAGGCCTGGCTTTTAACCTGGTGAAGCCCATTGAGAGGGAAGTGAGACTGTAAATTAAATTTGACACACAACACCGAAGGCTATGAATCAATTACTCCAGGACGATTGCAGAAGAAAATTGTTCGGTGAGAACTTCATGCTAAGCTCGTTGCTGTCATCGCTTCGGATCTAATCTGAAAATTGGCACTGAAAATTTATCTTTTCTGTTTGCCGTGGCTAATACCTTACCTGTGTGTTTCATACATTTAAATTTTAAAAAGTTGCTGTGAGTGATACCGATATTTTCTTTACACGTCTTATATCACCTCCCCCCCCCCCACCACCGGTTGCTTGATAACGTTTGAGTACCGTGTTTAATGTTTTTAACTTATTACCTGAGTTGGTGGCATTTGATAATCGAGGGAGTGCCACAGCAGAACACATTTTAGCAGCACTTAACCAAAACTACCTTTTCTTCATATTCTGCTGTAACATTTTAAATGTTTCCAGAGTATATCTGGCATATTAAACCTTGTGCAATTAAACCAAGTTCCACGGGGTTGTAATGAAAATCCAGCTACTCGAGAAGGTCCAATGTGGGCTGTAATTATCGTATGGCAAGGAAATATGGCGGAGACTCTAATACGTTAATGCGGAACCAATGCACGCTGGCAAAAAGGAAACTAGTTCCAGTTTTGACCACCAGGTGCAAATTTGGCGCTGTGAATATAAGGAAGACGTACAGAAATGGTTCCGTACGTAATGGATTAGGAACGCTGTCTGTCAGACGATAGTGCATCGTGCTAAAGTGCAGATCACTTCACTCATCCGACAACGCTTGGAAGGGACCCTTGTTAGGTCCTGCACCTGTGACCGTATGCCTCACGAAACGCCATTGATGTACCACTTCCTCACAGAACGCCGACGTCATCGTCGAGCTCTCATCTACGACCTCATCGATGTGGAAAGGCTACGATACACTACACAATGAGTCGTTGGTCACACTTTCTATTCCCATTTCACCCATTTGTACCCTGCCATCCCACATCACCCGACCTTAATTGAGTTGGTAGCGAGACACATTGTCAACACCATGCCACAGGACATGGCTCAAGAATTTCAGAAAGGAGTGACCCCTGACGAAGTCCTAGATGCTATCAAGGTGGGAACTGCCAATGTCCCCTGGATCTGACGGCCTCCCACTCGAATTTTACAAGTGTTTTAGTTATCTCTTGGTACTTACTTGGAGTTCCATCTGTGGTGAACTGACGATACCCACAACGACGACCCCAGACACCTCCTTTGATGGGGGTCATCATGTTGATCACTAAGCCACGTGGGCGATCATGGAACTGTGATTACTAGCCCATGTCACTACTCAACAGTGACATGAAAATTTTCACCTGTTTGTTGGCTTCACGATTCAAGAAGGCAGCAAGATACGTCACGTCCTTTGATCAGACTTCGCTGGGTAGTGACCACAATATTCATATGGCCCTTTGCCGTTACAGGGACATGATCACACTCGAGATCGCAACATCTACCTGGGGCACTGAATCACTTGAGACTTGACGTCAGTCAGGAATTGGACTATGTCGACCATATCTTTTGAAATCGGTCCTCCAGCACATGGGTTTTCCGGCTCACGTAGTAACAGTGGTAATGCACCTCTTGAGCGGCACGACTTCAAGAATATCCTATAATGGTCGCCTCACCGAGCCTCTAGCGATCGAGCGCTCTGTCCGACAGGGTTGTCCACTTTCCACAATATTATATGCTTTGGCGTTAGAGTCCCTATTCCAAGGACTTCGCCAACGCCTGGTTGACCTGGCATTGCATAGACACCGCTTCTGTTGTACAGCCTATGCTGACGATCTTGTCCTCTAGTCACGGAATGAAAATGATGTCCGCACGGCTCTGACTTGGGTGGCGACTTATGGGGAGGCATCGGGCAGTTCTATTAACGTTTCCAAATCGAAGGTTCTTTTCATTGGTGAGGGTCTGCCTGAGAGATATGTCGCTCCTCTAAGTGTGGCCACCAGTGTCCATTGTTTGGGCATTGATTTTATGAATGCCCTCTATCGTTCAGAGGTAACAAAGAGTAGACACGTCTCCTCCAAACGATCAGGGCTGGCTTCGTGGACCACCGACTTAGATCCCTCGACATTGCACAGCGTGCGCAGTACGTAAATGTCTACCACGCCTCTCACATCCCCCATCAAGCACAAGTTTTCCTGGTTCCGATTACTCACACCCATCATATGTTTATGGAGATGGAATCCTTTTCTGTGCTGGGATGTTATTTAAAGTTCAGTATTCCTCCCTTTCCCTCCCACGGGACCGTGGTGGGGTGGGCTTATTCCACGTGTCAGACAGAGTTACTGAAATTTTTGTTAGCTCTAAATTGAAGATCTGGCACCGTTATTCGACAGACATATGCTCAGTACACTTTCCAGATGCTGTTATTCCAGGATGTGATTCATTACCCTGCAATGAAAACTTAACGCTGTGACTGGGGTACGCCGCGACACGGTCCGCTACCTTTCTGGCCCCGACGAGGAATCTGAACTGGGTTATTGGACACATCTTAACGATCTACATTGTGCACTTGTTCGAAACCCCAGATACAGGCAGTTCTTTTCCAATTTTCTATGGAGCGCTTCATGATCCGCCTTCCAGCTTGGACGTGCAAGCAATGAGATGCTGACGCTTATTTTGCCGATGTAATGCTGTGAAAGAACTACAAACGGAATCTCCATTAAATTTTCGAGAAAACGCGTTTGGTTGTTTCGCCAATCAAAAGGCGTTAGCGACTCCTGGGATTCTGGTACATGGAATAAAAAAATAAAAAATTAAACAAATATACATAAAAACTCCAAATAAATAATAAAAACAAACAAAATAACAAAAATGTAGGAAAATAAACTAAAAAAACCAAAAGACTTTGCACAACTACTTTAAAAAATGGGGGTAGCGTCTTTGATTTTTATTCATAACATCCTTGGTCCCGGTTTCAGAACCTGCCAGCGCTTAAATTTTGACTACTAATCATCATGGGTGGTCGAAGACTTGCCCCTAAAGGCGGAAGAATCAGCAATGATCAACGGTATGAGGTTGCAAAAAGCAGTACATTAAACACACATCATGTGTATCCACAGGGCATGTGGCCTGTAATTGAAAAAGTTGGCAGGTGGCTGGTGGCGTATAGTGTATTCGCGATTTTTTTGCTTCTTTTCAAATGATGCAAGATGTCGAATGCACCAACAGCTCAATGAAGAGTTTAGCCCGCAGGGTGCAGAGGCTGTAGTTCATGCTGGACATGATTTTGTGAATTTTTGGGTGTGTTTTCTGTACCATTACATGTGATCGCACTTTCATCTTAACCGAGAACGTGAACCAGGATATTTATGTACCCATTCTCGGTGATCAAGCCTTGCTCTTTCTTCTACGTATTGGGTATTCTGTGGACACTCCCGCCTTCCAAGGTGACAACCCGTGTTCAGAAGGCTGCCGCGCATTAGTTCCTGGTTTGATGAACACTCAGGCACCGTATCGCAATTCGACTGCTTCTCTAAATCACCCGCTGTTCACCGCGTATAACAAATCTGGGACCATATGGAACACCGGCTACAACGTTGCAACCTGGTAGCTCTGCGGGATCTAATCACCAATGAGTGGCCTTAAATGGACAGTGTTTGGGCAAAACTGTGGGAACACCCCGAGAAATGCATGCCTGGACATAAATACAAATGCTAGCCAAGCCTGTAGGTAGCGCTGTTGTATTTGACTGCGAAAGGCACCTCTGTAATGGTATCAATATGTTGGAATTGTCAGTCGTGTCACAACACTGTTCTGTGTAGTTGTAAGTGCGTTATGTCAGAGCTAAGTAAATTCGAACGTGGATAAATCATTGGTGCTCGTATGGTGGGTACTTCTGTACGAGGGTAGCTAAATTGTTTCCAGTTTCAAGAGGCACTGTATCGAAGATTAATACTGCATACAGCGAAAGCGGGAAAGCATCATCCGCTAAGTCATAACGCGGACGAACATGTATGTCGGGTGATCGTGACAGGTAATCACTCAAAATGACTCTCGCGAAAGTCACTGCAGATATGAATTTCGCACTCGCGAATACTGTTGGCACCAGAACAACACTAAGGGAGCTCCGTAAACTGGAAATTGCAGGGCGAGCTGAAATTCCAAAACCATACATCACTGATAGAAATGCCTGTGACACGAAAATGTAGTGCCAAACTACAAAACATGGACCATGGAACACTGAAAGAAAGTCATTTGGTCGGATGAGTCTCGTTTCACATAGTTTTCAACTGAGTTCAAAGGGTAAAACGTGGTATGGTTCCGGTGATGATTTTTTCAGCTACACTACTGACCATTAAAACTGCTACACCAAGAAGAAATGCAGATGATAAACGGGTATTCAGTGCACAAATATATTATACTAGATCTGACATGTGATTACATTTTCACGCAATTTGGGTGCATAGATCCTGAGAAATCAGTACCGAGAACAACCACCTCTGGCCGTAATAACGTCCGTGATACGCCTGGGCATTGAGTCAAACAGAGCTTGGATGGCGTGTACAGGTGCAGCTGCCAATGCAGCTTCAATTCGATATCACAGTTCACCAAGAGTTGTGACTGGCGTATTGAGACGAGCCAGTTGCTCGGCCACCATTGACCAGACGTTATCAGTTGGTGAGAGATCTGGAGAATGTGGTTGCCAGGGCAGCAGTCGAACATTTTCTGTATCCAGAAAGGCCCGTACAGGACCTGCAACATGCGGTCGTGCACTATCCTGCTGAAATGTAGGGTTTTGCAGGGATCGAATGAAGGGTAGAGCCACGGGTCGTAACACATCTGAAATGTAACGTCCACGGTTCAAAGTGCCGTCAATGCGAACAAGAGGTGACCGATACGTGTAACCAATGGCACGCCATACCATCACGGCGGATGATACGCCAGAATGGGGATAACGAATACACGCTTCCAATGTGCATTCACTGCGACGTCGCCAAACACGGATGCGACCATCATGATGCTGTAAACAGTACCTGGATTCATCCGAAAGAATGACGTTTTGCCATTCGTGCACCCAGGTTCGTCGTTGAGTACACCATCGCAGGCGCTCCTGTCTGTGATGCAGTGTCATGGGTAACCGCAGCCATGGTCTCCGAGCTGATAGTCCCTGCTGCTGCAAACGTCGTCGAACTGTTCGTGCAGATGGTGGTTGTACTGCAAACGTCCCCATCTGTTGACTCAGGGATCGAGACGTGGCTGCACGATCCGTTACAGGCATGCGGATAAATGCCTGTGATCTCGACTGCTAGTGATACGAGGCCGTTGGGATCCAGCACGGCGTTCCGTATTACCCTCCTGAACCCACAGATTCCATATTCTGCTAACAGTCATTGGATGTCGACCAACGCGAGCAGCAATGTCTCGATACGATAAACCGTAATCGCGATAGGCTACAATCCGACGTTTATCAAAGTCGGAAACGTGATGGTACACATTTCTCTTCCTTACACGAGGAATCACAATAACGTTTCACGAGGCAACGCCGGTCAACTGCTCTTTGTGTATGAGAAATCGGTTGGAAACTTTCCTCATGTCAGCACGTTGTAGGTGTCGCCACCGGCGCCAACCTTGTGTGAATGCTTTGAAAAGCTAATCATTTGCATATTACAGCATCTTCTTCCTGTCGGTTAAATTTCGCGTCCGTAGCACGTCATCTTCGTGGTGTAGCAATTTTAATTGCCAGTAGTGTATATCGTGGTATTCCATGTGCCCCATAGTTACCCCACAGTGTCACAGAACTACCAAAGATTATGTGACGATTTCGCTTGATCAGGCCCATGCCATGGTGCCATGCTTGTTCCCCAATGGTGAAGGTGTGTTGCAAGACGACGGGATCCCTGATCACGTAGGTCGCGTCGTTTTACGAGCGCGAGGATGAATTGTCCCAACTCCCTGGCCACCACGCCCACCCGATGTACATATTATTTAGCCTTTGTGGTGTTCTTTGAAGTGTGCTTGATGGCCATTCACTTCCATTATCGTTACCTGCAGTTCCCACTGTTTTGCGGCAGGAATGGTATTATTCCTTTGAGAACTGTACATGACGTGTAATATTCCATTCCGAGAAGACTGGAAGCTGTTTTGTAGGCTAACTCTTTTCCTACTTCATATAAGCCGCGTTAATGTAGTGTGTTTCTGTTTCCACATTTTTGTCCGCCCCCTGTGTATGGCAAACCTGCAGAAACTTGTGGACACTCTTCCTCGCTTAAGTGAGGTGATTACCGACACTAGAGGTGGTGTTACACGCCATTAGCATGATGTCTGCCGGAGCGGCTAACTTTTTGCTTGTCCGGTGTGCTTAGTTATTACGCAGCCGTAGGAGTGCTGGCAGGCGACGTCCGCGGCCAGCCTTGGCGACCCCGCGGCCCAGGAAGTGTACGCCGGCATTCCGCGCACTTGCTTGTGCAACTGGCCCGCCTTACGTAACTGTACAGGGATTCGCGTCCCTGAATGCGAAGCAGGCGCTGCCGCGGGCCGCGAGCCGCGCCTCCACACCGCTCCCCGTACGGCCATCCGCGCTCCGCAGGCAACACCATCGGCCGCTGAGTCTGTTTGCAACTACATCCGTGGATGAGGGGCAACAGGCAGGTTCCATGTTTCTGTATCTCTGGAAAGCATTTAACACGGTTCCCCAGGGCAGGCTGTTAACGAAGGTACGAGCGTACGGAATAAGTTCACAGATATGTGAGTGGCTCGAAGACTTGTTAAATAATAGTACACAGTATGTTGTCCTCGACAGCGCGTGTTCATCAGAGACAACAGTATTGTCAGGAGTGCTCCAGGGAAGTGTGATGGGACCGCTGTAGTTTTGTATACAGGGTGGTCCATTGATCGTGACCGGGCCAAATATCTCACGAAATAAGCGTCAAACTCAAACACTACAAAGGACGAAACTTGTCTAGCTTGAAGGGGGAAACCAAATGGCGTTATGGTTGGCCCGCTACAAGGCGCTGCCATAGGTCAAACGGATATCAACTGCGTTCTTTAAATAGGAACCCCCATTTTTATCACATATTCGTGTAGTACGTAAAGAAATATGAATGTTTTAGTTGGACCACTTTTTTCGCTTTGTGCTAGATGGCGCTGTAATAGTCACAAACGTAAGGCTCACAATTTTAGACGAAGAGTTGGTAACAGGTAGGTTTTTTTAAGTTAAAATATAGAACGTAGGTACGTTTGAACATTTTGTTTCGATTGTTTCAATGTACATTTGTGAACATATCATTTCTGAGAACGCATGCAGTTACAGCGTGATTACCTGTAAATACCACATTAATGCAATAAATGCTCAAAATGATGTCCGTCAACCTCAATGCATTTGGCAATATGTGTAACGACATTCCTTTCAACAGCGAGCAGTTCGCCTTCCGTAATGTTCGCACATGCATTGAAAATGCGCTGACGCATGTTGTCAGGCGTTGTCGGTGGATCACGATAGCAAATATCCTTCAACTTTCCCCACAGAAAGAAATCCGGGGACGTCAGATCCGGTGAACGTGCGGGCCATGGTATGGTGCTTCGACGACCAATCCACTTGTCATGAAATATGCTATTCAATTCCGCTTCAGCCGACGCGAGCTATGTACTGGACATCCATCATGTTGGAAGTACATCGCCATTCTGTCATGCAGTGAAACATCTTGTAGTAACATCGGTAGAACGTTACATAGGAAATCAGCATACATTGCACCATTCAGATTGCCATCGATAAAATGGGGGCCAATTATCCTTCCTCCCATAATGTCGCACCATATATTAACCCACCAAGGTCGCTGATGTTCCACTTGTCGCAGCCATCGTGGATTTTCCGTTGCCCAATAGTGCATGTTATGCCGGTTTACGTTACCGCTGTTGGTGAATGACGCTTCGTCGCTAAGTAGAACGCGTGCAAAAAATCTGTCATCGTCCCGTAATTACTCTTGTGCCCAGTGGCAGAACTGCACACGACGTTCAAAGTCGTCGCCATGCAATTCCTGGTGCATAGAAATATGCTACGGGTGCAATCGGTGATGATGTAGCATTCTCATCACCGAAGTTTTTGACATTCCCGATTCTCGCGCAGTTTGTCTGCTACTGATGTGCGGATTAGCCGCGACAGCAGCTAAAACACCCACTTGGGCATGATCATTTGTTGCAGGTCGTGGTTGACGTTTCACATGTGGCTGAACACTTCCTGTTTCCCTAAATAACGTAACTATCCGGCGAACGGTCCGGACACTTGGATGATGTCGTCCAAGATACCGAGCAGCATACATAACACATGCCCGTTAGGCATTTTGATCACAATAGCCACACATCAATATGATATCGACCTTTTCCGCAATTGGTAAACGGTCCATTTTAACACGAGTAATGTACCACGAAGCAAATACTGTCCGCACTGGCGGAATGTTACGTGATACTACGTACTTATACGTTTGTGATTATTACAGCGCCATCTATCACAAAAAGAAGAAAGTGGTCCAACTAAAACATTCATATTTCTTTACGTACTACACTAACATGTAATAAAAAATGGGGGTTCCTATTTTTAAAAAAATTAGTTCACATCCGTTTGACCTATGGCAGCGCCATCTAGCGGGCCAACCATAGCGCCGTCTGGTTTCCCCCTTCAATCTGCACGAGTTTCGTTCTTTGTAATTTTTTCGTTTGATGCTTATTTCGTGAGATATTTGGCCCGGTCACTATCAATGGACCACCCTGTATGCAGGGTGGGGAGGAATCTGCTGTTGTTTGCTGATGATGCCGTGGTGTACGGTAAAATTCGAAGTTGAGTGACTGTAAGAAGATACAAGATGACTTAGACAAAACTTACAGTTGGTGTGACGAATGGCAGCTAGCTCTAAATGTGGAAAAATGCAAATGAATGCGGATACCTGTAATGTTCGGATACAGTATTACTAGTGTCCTGCTAGACACAGTGAAGTCGTTTAAATATGTGGGCGTAACGTTACAATGCGATATGAAGTGGAACGAGCATGTGAGAACTGTGGTACGAAAGGCGAATGGTTAATTTCGATTTATTGGGAGTACATTAGGAAAGAGTGGTTGATTTGTCAACTAGACCTATATAGGACGCTGGTGCGACCTGTTCTTGAGTACAGGTCGATTGTTTGGGATCCGTACCATGTCGGACTGAAGGAAGACATCGAATCAGTTCAGAGGCAGGCTGTTAGATTTGTTACTGGTAGGTTCGAACAATACATGTTATGGAGATACTTCGGGAAATTAAATTGGAATCCCTGGAGGGAAGGCGACGTTCTTTTCGAGAAACACTGTCGAGAAAAATTAGAGAACCGGCATCTGAAGCTGACAGCCGAATGATTCTTCTGCCGCCGACATACATTGCGCGTAAGGACCATAAAGATAAGATACGAGAAATTATGGTTCGTACGGAGGCATATATACTTCTGTTTTTCCTTCGCGCAGTTTGCGAGTGGGACAGGAAAGGAAATGAAAAGTAGTGATACAGAGTACCCTCCACCACGCGCCGTACGGTGGCTTGCGGAGTGTCTTTTTAGATATAGATGTAGAAGCGTAATCTCATTGCTGGGAATAATAGCTGTGAAAAAAATAAATAAATCAAAGTTAATCTTGAAGGAGGTAGGTGTAATAAAATTTCTTGAAGTTGGACGGGTGTAACTCAGATAGTCCAAGTAAGATGTTGGGGTGAACTCCTTTTCGTTGCTCCACTGCAATTGATTTTCCCCATATATACACATAAACAAATGTTTTGCATCACCCCGGTTCCCAGAACTCCTGAATATAGACGTTGACTGTGAATATTGTATCACAAACACACTCTGTTTGACAGTTCAGAGATGTCACTAAACTCGCCCAAACATGTATGAGCAGCGCCTATTAGACGGAGGGGGTCCGACAGCCGACCAGTTCCAGTCATTCCACCAGGAAAGAGGTACGCGGCTCGTATTGTTTAAAAAATGGCTCTGAGCACTGTGGGACTTAACTGTTGAGGTCATCAGTCCCCTAGAACTTAGAACTACTTAAACCTACCTAACCTAAGGACATCACACACATCCATGCCAGAGGCAGGATTCGAAACTGCGACCGTAGCGGTCGCTCCGTTCCAGACTGTAGCGCCTAGAACCGCTCGGCCACTCTGGCCGGCTCGTGTTGTCTGTAGTTCAACCATGCCTAAGACGGTCGATCGCGTCCACATTGTTACTTTGTGCCAGGAAGGGCTCTCAACAAGGGAAGTGTCCAGGCGTCTCGGAGTGAACGAAAGCGATGTTGTTCGGATATGGAGGAGATACAGAGAGACGGGACTGTCGATAACATACCTCGCTCAGGCCGCCCAAGGGCTACTACTGCAGTGGATGACCGCTACCTACGGATTATGGTTCGGAGGAATCCTGACAGCAACGCCAGCATGTTGAATAATGCTTTTCGTGCAATCACTGGACGTCGTTTTGCGACTCAAAGTGTGCGCAATAGGCTGCACTATGCGCAACTTCACTCCCGACGTCCATGGCGAGGTCCATCTTTGCAATCACGACACCATGCAGCGCGGTACAATGGGCCCAACAACAAGCCGAATGGACCACTCAGGATCGGCACCCCGTTCTCTTCACCAATGAATGTCGCATATGCCTTCAACCAGACAATCGCCAGTGACGTGATTGGAGGGAACCCGGTCAGGCTGAACGCCTTAAATACACTGTCCAGCGAGTGGAGCAAGGTGGAGGTTCCCTGTTGTTTTCGGGTGGCATTATGTGGGGCCGACGTACGCCACTGGTGGTCATGGAACGCGACGTAACGGCTGTACGATACGTGAATGCCATCCTCCGACCAAAAGTGTAACCATATCGGCAGCATACTGGCGAGGAATTCGTCTTCATGGACGACAATGCGCGCCCCCGTCGTGCACATTTTGTGAATGACTTCCTTCAGGATAACTACATAGCTCGACTAGAGTGGCCAGCATGTTCTCCAGACATAAACCCTACCGAACATGTGTGGAATAAATTGAAAAGGGCTGTTTATGGACGACGTGAACGTGACCCACCAACCACTCTGAGGGATATACGCCGAATCGCCGTTGAGGAGTGGGACAATCTAGACCAACAGTGTCTTGATGAACTTGTGGACAGTATGTCACGACGAATACAAGCATGCATGAATGCAAGAGGACGTGCTTCTGGGTATTAGAGGTACCGGTGTGTTCAGCAATCTGGACCACCACCTCATAAGGTCTCGGTATGGTGGTGAAACATGCAATGTGTGGTTTTAATGAGCAATAAAAAGTGATGTTTATGTTGTTCTCTATTCCAATTTTCTGTATAGGTTCAGAAACTCTCGGGACCGAAGTGATCCAAAACTTTCTTTGATGTGTGTATATACGTCTCATTTTGTTTGAATTTCGTTTTAGTTACAAACCCATCTTTCATTTAAATTTTCATCTGCGTTATTTTGTTCCTAGTGCATTTGGTACTTATGTTTTAAGTGTTTGCTGACTATTACCGTGCAAGAAAAACTGCGCTTCTGGTAACAAAAAATACATTTTTCACACCATTGCACAATTATAAATAGATTATATCGTCGTTTGTTTTTTAACTGACAGATCGGAATTTCCAAATAATTGACTATTATAGTGGATAAATATAATTAAATTCATATTCACAAAAATTCCGATTGGAAAGAGAATGATATGAAGAAAAATGAAACAACTAATTAATTAAATAAAAATAATGGTCAAAGTAATTTCGAGAATGATTTCAAAACAAAAAGTTTGTGTACCTGACGAGATTCGAACTCATAACTCCGTACATACGAAGCTGCTACCCTATCCATTATACCACGTAACCATACTCTTGAACATACATTTTTTAACAGTACCGAGTGACATTAAAAATTCCGATTTTTTTGTCGATTACTCGCAAACGAGGGCCCACCAGGGTGAATGGCTACAGTGTGCGATACCTGGCATGTTAACCTGCACTAACGTACAGATAGTTTCAAAAAGTCGATCGCACCGCTGGAGACCTCTATTTGTGAGATTGTCCAAATAAAATGTTTGCGTGAAATTCTTCTCGTTGCTCCGCTGCAGTTGATTCTTCCTGTTTATTTCTTGAGAGGCCACCATGGCTCTCTAATGAAGTGAAAGGTCAAAAAGTAATTCAGGTCTACTCAGATTTAGAACTCTGTATGGTGTTTTATTCTTGATTTGATGTTATACCACACAAAAATGGCTCTGAGCACCTTGGGACTTAACATCTGAGGTCATCAGTCCCCTAGGACTTAGAACTACTTAAACCTAACTAACGAAAGGACATCATACACATCCATGCCCGAGGCAGGATTCGAACCTGCGACCGTAGCGGTCTCGCGGTTCCACACTGAAGCGCCTAGAACCGCTCGGCCACAGCGGCCGGCTTATATCACACAGTCCAGCTCAAAATCTCACACCGTGATGGCTTCCTAGAGCGATTTTTCGCAGGTCTTATATACATTCGCTGACAATCAGAACATTGTTACATATAGTAGCTTCGTTAATTACAATCACAGAAGCTGTTCAGAAGTAGAGAAAATGTTATCATCCGGAGACTACAATTGAAATACATGAAGTAGGATACAAGGCCAAATAATATCTGTCGTCTTCATGGAAAAACAAATGAAATGACCCAAGTAAAGAACGCTGATTAAATTTTGGTTAATTGCACTGAAACTACATTATCCTAAGTCCTCCTACGATGATCCCTGCATCAAATAATATGAGTATGGTATTTTTTAGTGTAGACGGAATTTCAGTATACAATCCAGCAGCCTAAATAAACATTTTTTTTACATCCGCAGTTTAGTTTCGTCTTGTGAATTACAGTAATAACGAAGTAATTAGTTTTCATTATGTTAAACAATAGTATAGTAAGTTGACAGTATGACAAACAGAGTTTTTACATGTTTCTAACACTATAAAACAGAGTGTACTTTGTGCTCATTTGTTATCCAATTTTATGTCAGAAGTGTTAATTGCTATTAAACGATTGATGATACATGTTCCGAACAATGAATAGACGTACTATTAGCGAATGCTTTGACTTGTTGTTGTTGTAAATCACACTGTAGAGCTCAAAAGGCGAAATTACATATATGAGTCCTACGTAATGACATAACAGTTAATGAAGAGATCCAAATTAGCGTCGAAGTCGTGTGAAAAATGGGCTTTCACGTTTCAGTCTACATCCGTACTCTGTAAACCACTGTGAACTGCATGACAGTCTTAGTTATTAGAGCTTCTTCTTGTTCCATTTACACTATTTGATCAAAAGTATCCGGTCTCTCCTATGTCCTGGGGAAGTGACTGCTAGATGTCAAGAGAGGCGGACCTGCAGTGCAAAAGGAAGCGGGAAGTATCGTGTTGCCAGTACGTGGGGTTTTTGCCAAATATCTGCGTACATTTTAATACAGTTTGTTGTTGCGTTTTAACGTACAGTGTAGAAAGATTCACATTGCTGTAAACGGCGCATGCACACTAGCCCAACGAAGGCGAACGAACGACAGTCAATGCAGTGGCATTCACGCTGTCATCCTCGCCAAACCAAAGGGTTGAGACAAGGGATTCCACCACGTTTCAGTCTATAACTTGTCGAGGTTGTTCACATTTTGTTATTGTTATAAAGTAGCGTTTTAATAACAGTTTCATCGACCGATATTGTGAGGGAAGAAGAGGATTTAGTAGTCGTCACAAGTGCAGCATTTACTTTACTGCAGGAAGTAGATCGCCAGAAAAAGAAATAGAAGTAACGAAGCTGGCAGACGACCCCTCTTTTAAAAAATAGGGAGCAGTGTGACCGCACAACATTAATCTCTGACCTTAAAGCTGAATGGTAATATGAGTTACTTTTCTCTTTTTTCTTTTCCTTTTTTTGCGAATTAGAGCTACAGATTTCGAATTTTTATTGAATAGTGTGGGTCCTAAAATGTTCAAAGATGAAACGCCTTTTGGGAGAGCTGTACCTGCAGTAAAAAGATATACACCAAGATTCCATTTTCTTTTTCACATCGAGCATATTATTTTCTAACAGCTCTCTCATTTCCCTCCAAGCATCTAATATTTTCAATTTGAAACAAGTTTACTGTAACCAGTCACTGTTTATTTATCTCCACGACGCATTTCAAAGGTTTAAACCTCTATCATCAGGTGGATTTACATTTGTTAGTATGACATTTGCGTGTGTTGTGTTACGAGTTTTTGGAGGAACTTGTGGCACTGTCTCCAGTGGTCACAGGTTCCTTTCACTGTCGTAACACATCACATGTATACTGTCATATTTTGTAAATAGTAAATATTCTGAAATAGTTTCCAGACGCCATATTTGTTTACAGAATATGACAACACACTCAAATGTCATACTAACAAATGTAAATCCACCTGACAATGGAGGTTTAAACCTTTCAAACGCGTCGTGAAGATAAATAAACAGTGGCTGGTTACAGTAACCTTGTTTCATTTAATGTCAATCACATTCACGGTAAAGCCTAACCTAAAATGTTCGCATTTAAAGTTAAACTTTCCAATTTGTTTTTACAAGCGCAGATTGAAGAGTCCCATAATCATTCTCGTTCATGATAAAACTATCGGCTTTACTGCTGACTCCTTATTCCACTAAGTGCTCCAATATTTTCAGGCACAAGAAATACATACCCGTTCAACAGACACAGCAAAAGGCTACTAAACAAACGAACGTTCGACTCGATGTTACCGCTGGCAGCCGGAATCGCAACCAAAGCCAAACGCTTCAACTGCTCCGATTTGCGACCTGTGTACACTAAGCAAATTTCAGCCAAGGGGAAACGTTCGTTGGCCTTCGTTCGTCTAGTCTGTACCTGTGTTAAAGTAACAAGATGCGTGCAGGCACGCCACCCAACAAATTGTCTCAAAGTGTGAAAACGGTGGGACGCATAAGAGTCGCAGCGTGCTGTAACCTATACAGACAGCGGGGATTCACCTGCGAGGCCTGGCCGAAGAAGCATAACTTGCGCTGTCCCCGCCCCACTGATGAGTTTTATTATTTGCGTAGTTCGGCTCTGTCTTAATGTTGACTAAATTCGTCGAGTGAAAGAGGGGGCAGCGCAGCTGATGAAGAAAATGTCGCCTATGGCGATTATTCACCAGTAACTGACGCTGTCTGACTGCTTCTCGTAATAACTCTTATTCAGAACTCCTTTTTTACAATAGTTACAGCGATTTATTTCTGATACCTATGTACAGTCGGCTCTTGAGGTACCGCTTACTGCGCTACCGGCCGTTAAATTGCTTCTTCCTACTTTCGCTGTTATACACAAAGTTCCTCATTATACATTCTTCTTTTTTTTTCTCCGAAGTCCAACAACCGCCTCGGAGTATCCTGCCACCGCGACTCTGGATCTCCATGGAGCGACGTCATCAGCCTCACTGTGTTTGCTCCATGGCGGCCAGCTACTTGCCCCGTCAACGAAAGTCCGCGCCGGTTGCTGGCTCGGTGTTTGAATTATCTGCACATATAAAAACCAAATACTTCCGCAGTATTTATGCACATAACTAACAAATCATAACCCGCAAATCAATTTTATCATTTAATTAGAATTTGTGCTAGGCCAGCGGCGATAGATGGCGCATGCAACAGACCACTTGTCGTCTGTTACTCCACAAACTTTCATTATCTATATTTAATGTTTGAGTGTTAATATACATCTCCAATCTGCTGACGTTACTATCACTGGTAAGTTGTTAGTAATAATTTCAATAATTCTCAATTCACACGTGAAAACTAATTAGAAATTTCAGTTAATACAAGCGTGGCCTGAACGGAGAGCTGCAAAATTGTTAAGACACCTCACTATTCGTCTACGATCGGCTTCCGAGGTGATAGTATATGAACTCGTGTATAAAATGTGATCCGGGGTGAAGACGGAAGAGTTTGTTAAAAATTTCCTCGTATGACGTACTTAATCGATCTTGTGTTAACCTCACTAGTCTATGATCGATTTCCGGGGAGGGAATAAATTGTTTACTGTGTGAAGTGCAATTTCGCGTGAGAGCGGATCAAATTGTTATCAGTTGGCTCCGAAAGCAAACTCGTATATGTGCGATCTCGTGTGAATTCTAAGATTGTGTGGAGCATTTTGTTAAGACTTTTTATGGTGTTCTGGAAATAATAAGTATTAATTGTACACTGGCCCTCTGAATCGTTTTCTGGATTTTGAGACTCTTTCACAGAAAGGAAAATCAAGTGACGTCCCTATATTTCGTAATTTCATTTTCTAGTAGCACTGAGAACTTTCCCATTTGCCACTTCGTTATGTACTGTTTACTACTTGTATATTAGAGTCTGCGGCCGGCGGAGAAGATACCAATCGGAGCGATAGCTACGAGTCATCTTCACAAAGTAAGAGGTAAGAAAGTTGTGCTAGGAAAAACTGGCGCGGATGTTACATTCAGAAATCGTGTTTGTTGCACCTGCCATACCTGTTTCGTGCTGTTACTCTCAAGAACCCACCTGCAGCACATAAAGTTTGCAATTTCCGTTTGCCGTGAAACTGCTAGTAGTCTGAACATTGATTGCCATAATTATTACACTTGGCATGTTTGTGACAAGTAGAGAGAGCAGTAACTGGAGAATGAGTCGCCTACGAGAGGTCCGTGACTTCGAACATGGACTGGTCATTGGATGTCTCCTGAGTAATAAATCCATCAGAGACATTTCAGCCCTTCTAAAGCTGGCCAGGTCAGCTTTTGGTGATGTGATTGTGAAGTGAAAACGCGAAGGAACAATAGCAGCTAAACCAAGACCGTATAGACCTCATTTACTCATGGATAGGGACCGTCGAGCATTGCAAAGGCTGGTTCAAAACATTGCACGAAGTTAGTGGAAGAAATCACTCGTAAGTTCCAAAACGCTACCAACAGTTCACGTAACACAATGATTGTGCGTAGGGAGTTATAAAGAATGGAGTACAGTGATTGAACAGCTCCTCATAAGCCACACATTTCTTTAGTCATTGCTAAGCGACGCCTGCATGGAAAGCGACGCCACTGGACATTGGACGATTGGATACGAGTTATACGGTGTGGTGACTCACGCTGTGTCCTGTGGAAATCCGATGGGAGGGTTTGGATTTGGGAAGAGCCTCAAGAAAGTTACCTGCCATTACGTATAGTGCCAAGAGCGAAGTGCAGAGGAGGTGCTGTTACGGTGTACAGGTGTTTCTGGTGGTCGTGGGGTTGTCCCCTTACTGCACGTTAGGAAACACTAAATGCCGAAGGATGTGAACGCAGTTTACAACATAGCGTAATTCATACCGTAGAGGAACAGTTCTGAGACGATTGTTTGTGTCAATATGACAATGCAGCCTTTCATAAAGCTTCATCTGTGACGGGGTGTGGACAGCAACCTTCCGGAAATGGACTAGCATGTCCACGGTTCCGACCTGAAACCAATGGAACGTCTTGCGGATGAATTAGAAGATCGATTTCGTTCCAGGCTCCAGCGTCCAGCATCATTACCTTCTCTGGTTTCGGGTCTTGAGGAAGAATGGGTTGCCATTCCTTCACAAAGATGCGGGCACAGAATGGGTTGCAATTCCTCCATGGACATTCAGACACATTGGAAGTGTCCCCAGCAGAGTTCAAGCCTCCATAAAGGCGAAGGGCCACACAAATCCATATTAACATCCGCTAATAGGTGTCCGGATATGTTGGATTGGATAGTGGAGCGCGGAAGGATGATTTCTGAAATGCCTCTGTGCGCGCTGCACTGCAATTTGTGTAATCTTGTCTTCGCGATCCCTACAGGATAGATACGCAGGGGGCAGCAGTACATTCCTAGGTCCCTTTGTTAAAGGTGGCTCTTCAGACTTACCAAATAAGCTTTCACGGGATACTTTGCCTCTGTCTTCAAGCTGTTCCCTGTTCAGTTCTTTCAGCAGTTCTGTGACACTCTCCCACAGGTCAAACAAACCTATGGCCATTCGTGCTGTCCTTCTCTGTATACGTTCAATATCCCCTGTTAGTTCTATTTGGTACGAGTCCCACACACTTGAGAAATATTCTAGGATGGGTTGCACCAATGTTATGTAAGCAGTCTCCTTTGTATACTGACTGCACTTCCTAGTATTTCAGCAATGAACTGAAGTCTGTCAGCTGCTTTATCAACTAATGGCCCGTCTCATCCATTTCATATCCATAGAAATTTTTGTACCCAGATTTTTGTATGAGTCCACCGATTCATTGATATTGTAGTCGAAGGTTAGTGTATTTACATTTCTGATCATTTAAAGCCAGTTGTCAATCTTTGTACCGCTTTGCAATGTTATCAAGATGTGATTAAATATTTGCGCATTGCTTTGAAACATGCATTATATATAACTGCATCATTTGCGGAAAGTCTGGCGTTACTTTTACTGTTAACAGTAATTGTGCCGATACACTTCCGAGGAAACAACTGAATCTATTTTTACGCAAAATGACTCCCCATTCAAGATAACATGAATTGGTTTCTTTCGTTTCAATCTATGATCGCAAAAAATGTTTTTTTGTCGTCTTACCATCGATTTAGATCGGTAATGACCATGTTCTGATCAGTTCAAAATGGAATAAATTAATGAAAATTCCAAGGAAGTATAGAGTCAACTGGAATGATAGAAGGCCGATTAATAATCTCTACCCGCAACAAAAAATACGAGCACAGTTTGCTAATGGGAAGACAGAGGAAAACACAATTGGACGTGGAGTGAGGCAAGGCTGCTGTCTCTCATCGATCATGTTTAAAATATGTTTGGAGTATATTATTAAGAAATGTTGGAAACGAGAAACAGAAGTGCGGTGTGATGACAGGAGGAAGAATCTATTGAATTTGCAGGTGACATGGCGTTATTTTCAGCGAGCGAAAGAACTATTATTGGAATAAGACACAAAGGAATAAGAATGTTGAAAGAATTAAATAAGACCTGTGAGGAATTCAGAATGAGAATTAACGAGGAAAAGATAAACTGTATGTTGATAAGTGCAAGAAAAGTGAGGAAAACTATAAATTTAAGACAGGAAGATAACAGAATAAGATAGTGCTTTCAGATATGTAGGAAGCATAATTACGGAGGACATGCAATAAGGAGGTGAAAAGGAGTATAGCAACTGCCAAGGAGGCATTTAATAAGAAGAGGAGGCTTCTATGTGGTGTGTGCATGGACAGGGACACAGGGACCTTAGGAAGAGACTGGCAGAGTGGTTTATATGGAGCGAGATGTGGACACCGAGGAACGAGGAAAAAGATGAATAGAAGCATCCGAGATGTGGATTTGGAGGAGGATCGAAGGGATAAAATGGTTAGACAAAGTGAGAAATGAGGAGGTGTTGAGAAGAGTGGGGGAAGAGAGAAATTTTGAAGGTAATCGGGATGAGGAAACGCAATTGGCTTGGACCATGGATGAGAAGAGATTGTTTATTGACGGATGCTACGGGAGGAACGGTGAATGGAAGAAGAAGAGGAAGAGCACGCAGAAGACACCAGATGGTGGATAGGAAAAGAATAGAAAACAATTATGAGAAAATGAAGAGGGTAGCAAATGACAGGACTGTGTGGAGAGCTACATTTGGGGACTTGCTGTAAAGTAGCACGCTGATCATGATTTTGTTTGTATCAGCTTTTGACGATGCCATTTTGGTTTCATCGCACTAGAATATGTTTGAAACAGATCTGAAAGTGGTCACCACTGACCGAAATCGTCTGACAACGAAAAATTTTTGTGATCGTAGGCGTAAATAAAAGAAATAAATTGTACCCTTCTGTCTGGCTGTTTTGATCCGTGGCTTTCCGGACGTCATGCGAGAAAAACACATTTTCGGTTTCACATGATTGGAATCCAGATCATTCTGTTTGAGATACCTCATTACATTTGAGCTCAACATATGTTCTAATACTCTATAACAAATGGATTTAAGGATATTGTACAGTAGTTTTGTGGATTACTTCTGTTATCTTTCTTGCAAACGGCTGTGATTTGTGTTTTCCTTCAAACACAGGGCATTCAGCCGCAAATCAGGTTCAAGAACTTTGTTCAGCTCTAACGATTTCGGCTGTTTCTCAGCGCCTCTGACACTGTGATTTCTATTTCATTCCGCTTTACAGAGATACAAGAATTAAATTGGGTCATTGCTCCTGGGATTTCCTAGGTAAAGGAAAACTAGAGAACGGAATTATGCGTTTCTGCTCTTTACTTGCGATCCTTAATTTCAGCCACCAACAGTCTTTATATACGACTAGAATTTTCTCGAGTTCTGAGAAAGAAAGTTTGGTAATATTCAGCTACGATAATAAATTAAGGTTTCATAGCCAAACACTGTCCATTCAGCATCTCTATATCTCTAGCCTTATGCTTTATTTAACATTTGTTATGCACTAGTCACTGTTACTTTAGAAATTTATGTACAGTGACCCTTGTAGGGTCCGTCCCATCATGTATTCTTTTATTAGGTATGTACCCATCCCAATTACTTTTTCAAACTCAGGCCATAGTTCTCCTACGTGATCCTGTGCTAAGGTCAAGATTTCAGCTTCCTCACTGTGATATGCTAGCTCCTGCTACTGCTACGGCTACTCAGCATATACATATTTCTACTTATTTTAGCTGCCCTTTGTACTTTGGTAGTCATTGTTGCTACAGTTGCTTCACCGTCACTGACACCAGTTTCGATTTGGACATCCTGAAAGAAGTTAGGTCTGTTCGTTGTCGTTTGATCCAAAATATTTCCATCTTGAGTTTGACTCCGAACTTAATGTTCTTGGTAACTTTCAGAGAAGGTCTTCGGTCATGTTTCGCAGGATTTCCTGTCACGCCCATGACTAACGAATTTGTAATTAGCCCAATTCATTGTCGTATGATTAAAGTCTCCTCCGACTGTTACGGTATTATTGGGGAACTTATGAAGTAGCGAACTGAAATTTTCTCCAAAGTTGGCGGTGACAGAATATGAGTAGTGTACAGTAGAAGGGTCCAGTTAATTATGTCCATCCCTATATACTGAAACATGCCCAATGAGTCTCACATGCAGCTTCATTTTATACCTCTGTGGATTCTGAGTTTTCTTGTGTACCACGACAAATACACTGCCTCCATTTCCCATTAGTCTATCCTTTCGATGTACGCTTAAATTTTCTCGAAAATCTGAATGTTGTCATATTCGAGTTTTATTAAGCTTTCTGTAGCTAGTAATGCTTTTCAGGAGTACTTCAGACTCTGGCGCTTTCTTCCAATTCTTTTGCAGTTAAACGCTAGGATTTTAATTTTCTCAGCTGTGAGAGGCATTTCTTTAGATCTTAAACGGATACCTTTGGGTCTCCTACAGCTGTCGTTATCTGGAATGCACTGAGAGTCGCCTAATCGAAAAGATCCTTCCATGCACCCCACACAAAGTCAGCTACCAGGGCAGCTGTCTCTGATGTACAGTGTACACCCGAACCGTTCTGGGTGACTCTACAGATCTCTATACCTATGGCGCAAGTCTAAGAAGTCACAACCTAGCTAGTCACATAATCTTCACAGTCCCGGTTCAAGCCTTCCATTCAGAACCATGGGGCTTCAATCTGTTGTGGGGACAATGCTGAAAATTGTGAGGTTCGCTGAAACTCCATGAGCAAATCTGGTATTCTCAATCTTCTCTGGCAATCGCTGGAATGATCCAGGTATGACCTCGGAGTCCAGACGACAGGCATCGTCTGTCCCAACTTGCGCTGCAGTCTGCAGTTGCTTGCACTCTGTTTCCTCAATGGCTACCGGAAAACCCGCTTCAATATGTTGAATGAAGGCCTCCAAGGCTTATCCCTTGTCATTTCGCTAAGGGATACATTTGAACTACCTAGCATTAATAAACACGTATCCTTCTATTTATGCCTCGCCTTGACACGGGACGCAACACGTTTCCTAACAGGTGAATGTAAGTCTCACTGGCTACGTTTCAGTTTCAGAGGAAGACAGCACGTCAAATTAATTGACGGGTTTTACATCTGAGTTCCCCTGGTCCCTGTTTCCCCTGTACAGAGTGCCAAGACCCATCACTGATGTGCTGGTGACTGTCAAATGCACGAGTTGTTGTAGTTCCTATACCTCCTGTAGAGGCGACAGTATCCACAGGAGAGTTCTTGACAACCCTTGCTGTATCTTTGATACATTAGTCTAGGTAGCGCTCCCAACACATTCATTCGCAGCACCTTTCAATTGCTTGACAGCGGTCAGCGCGATTTCCAGCTGCTTCCAAACAGCAACTAGCTCATCTTGTGTCCAGGAACAGTATAACAGTGGGGCTGCTCTTTGGCTGGTGCAAAATTTTATAGAACTTTAAACAAATTACTTTAAATAAGGTGATTGAGTCTCTTTTAATTTATGTTACTGATATTCTGGGAGTATTACCAGTGGCTTCTTATAAGAGTAGCTGTTAACAGCAGAAACGAGTTATTTACGCCGAAGAGCCAGTGAAACTGGTACATCTGCCTAATTTCATGTAGGCCCCAGCGAGCACGCAGAAGTGCCGCATCACGACCTCGCATGGATTTCATTAATGTCTGAAGTAGTTCTGAAGGGAACTGACAACATGAATCCTGTAGGGCTGTCCATAAATCCGTAAGAGTGCTAGGGGTTGGAGTTTTCAGCTCAACAGCACTTTGCAAGGCATCCCAGATACGCTCAATAATGTTCATATCTGGGGAGTTTAGTGGACAGTGGAAGTGATTAAACTCAATAGCTTCCCATAGATGCTAGCCGACTAGCTTTGCCGTTTTTGAGATGTTTGTTCCTAGGCGCCGGGCCATAGCAAACTGCCCTTTATCAAAACGGAGCGAGGTGGCGCAGTGGTTAGCACACTGGACTAGCATTCGGAAGGACGACGTTTCAGACCCGCGTCCGGGGGCCCTGATTTGGGTTTTTCGTGATTTCCCCAAATCGCTTCAGATGAGGTGTGAGAAAACCTGATACAGGAAGTGCTGGGTGGGTGGATTGGCAGGTTTTGCACCTGTGTCTTCCACATGGATATGATCCTTGTGGCAAGGCGTTGGGATTAGGAGTGGAATAGCGATGGACTACGATGTTGTGGAGGTTGGGTGCTCCCTGGAACACCGCTTTAGGAGAGATGGTAAGTGTCTCGCATAGGATGTCCCTCATTTCAGAGCATTATGATAGGTAATCAAAGCGTTGGCGAAGGATGTGGCTCAGTTGTTCCAGTCGAGTGTGGTACTGGGTGACGAAGGGGACACATTCCTTTGTGTTTGGTTTTTGGGGCTAGGGAGAGGGTTCGGGTTGTGAGGGGAAATGGCACAGGTGATCTGTTTGCAGACTAGGTCTGGGGGGTAGTGCCTGCCTGTGGAGGCTTTGTTGAGAACTTCAGCATACTGAAGAAAGGAGTTTTTCTCACTGCAGATACTCTGTCCCTGGGCAGCTAGGTTGTATGGAAGGGATTTTTTTGGTGAAAGGGATGGCAGCTATCAAAATGCAGGTATTCTTAATGGTTCATGGGCTTAATGTTGACAAAGGAGTGGAGGGAGCCATTAGAGAGGAGGTGGTCAACATCTAGGAAGGTGACACGGTTGGTTGAGGCGAACCATGTGAAGCAGGTAAGAGAAAACGTGTTGAGGTTGTGAAGGAAAGAAGGTAGGATGTCTTGACCCTGGGTTCAGGTCATGGAGATATCATCAAAGGACCTGAACCAGACTTGGTGCTGAAAACGTGTTGAGGTTGTGAAGGAAAGAAGGTAGGATGTCTTGACCCTGGGTTCAGATCATGGAGATATCATCAAAGGACCTGAACCAGACTTGGTGTTTTAGGAGGCCGAGAAAGCCCGCTTGCTTTGAAACGTCACGGCAGATTTCCTTCCCCATCCTTCCCTAATCCGCGCTTGTGCTCCGTCTCTAATGACCTCAACGTCGACGGGACGTTAAACCCTAATCTTCCTTCCTTCCCTTTATCAAAGTGACTTCTGTAGTGAGTTTCTCTATTTACGCAGCACATTGTTACTAAACTGATTCCCTGTAATCTGCCGTGATTCTGAATTCTTCGTATCCCAGTCCCTTTTTATTACTGCTGTCAATATTCAGGATTCAGGATTATTGGAAAGTAAAACGTCTTCACACCGACGCATTCAATACTTTATTGCTTTACAAACAAATAATATCATAAACTATTCCTGTTTGCATTGTGAAGTGGATGTACGAGGATCGTTCGGCACGTTAAGCAACACATTTGTTTTTGGAAAGCTAGTTGGTTTTGGTTCAGGTTTCCAATACGCCATATTATTCCCCACTCTTTTGGCTACAGGACGCTTTTTTCCAACATAATCTCCGTTCAATACGACAGCTTAACGCCACCATACTGGTCGGGCCTGTATGGCCCCATGGTATGACCTTACTTGTCGACGTCGTCAACGTCGGAGCCAACGTCTTGATGCATCAGTAACCTCCCCATGATCCACGTACTACCTCCCACGGAGTGCATCCTTTATTGGGGTAAACAGATGGACGTCGGAATGTGCGAGTTCTTGGCTGTAGGGTGGATGACGAAGAACAGTCCAATTAAGTTTTGTGAGTTTCTCTAGGGTGCGCAGTCTTGCGCGATGCCTTGTGTAGTCATGGAGAAGGAGTTTTGTACATTTATGGTGTCGAACACGCCGTCATTTTTTCCATTTCCTGGGGGTAGCAAAATACCCTCAGTGTTGATCGTCGCTCCACGAGGGAGGATATCAAACATGAAGTGCCTCTTTCTTTCCGGTTCGAAGTGATGAACCCATGTTTCGTCAACAGTGTCGATGTTGGACAAAAAATTTTCACAGTCAGCCTTGCAAAGTGCAAGCACTTCCACACAGATGCTTCTTCATTGTTCTTTATGGCCTTCCAGTTGAGCACGGAAGAGTTTGATTATGATCCGTCGGTTACCTCGAATGAGAGTCTCCGCGGGTACCAACACTGCAGGAGTCGGGGGTGGCCGATCGGCACGCAGGTGATCAGACAGGTTAGCCTCGCCCAACGACTCACCGTACTTTTGTTCACTGCCAGATGTCCATACATATCCTACAAGGACGTATGAATATCTAAGATGCTCTGGTTTACGCCAAAAGAAGCTGAGTGACACCTCTCTGCTTGGAACGCGACTCCGTTACAGATATCATTTTGAAGGCTACGTATAGCGCACCATCTGCCGCAACTTCTTGAAACTATAGGGCCTAAGGTAGGAATATTTCTCAATGTTCCACAACAAATTCGGCAATTTTTTGACCGAAATTTGCGAAGAGAAAAAAAAATGTTTCGCAGTACTTATTGAACGCACCAAGTGCAATCACTGTATTGCAAGCAATACGGTATGAGGATATGTTTAATTTAGTTAGAAATCTCTGTTCATCGTGCTCTCCTTGACAACTTCCGTTCGCGCCTGGTGGGCTAGTGGAGACTTCATGAACGACCACACACAAGCTATCCCCACCTGTGCTGTAGTAGCGTGTGGAATCGATAGCTGGCGGCTGGCTAGGAGCACTGAGAGACGCCCATACCGCGCGTCGCAGTAAATTCATTCGCAAACGTATAAGAAAATACACAGACGCACATTCCTTAGAGAATTTTATCGCTAATTTATTGAGAACACAATAACTACACAGCGATTTTGCTGGAAATGCGATATCATCATTTAGCTTCATGAGAGTGATAGCATCATACTCTCGAACTGTAGAATGTCGTTTGCTTTCTGCGTCTCATTGTGGGAATATGAGGCAGAGCCATGTCCCTATTTCGGACTATTCCTAAGTACAGCCATAACAATGGACTGTTTCAGCCGCAGAATAGTTATTGCAATTTATTTGAAAATCGTGGAGGTCAGCAGTCAGCTGCAGATGGTTTAAATAATAAAACACTGCACCTGTTACGTTTTTGATGCAAAACACAACGTGATTCGAGAATTAATTCTCATTACCAAGTAAAAAGATTTATATTGGCATTTTATGTGATGTTTGCTAGGGTTTTCTCCTGCCTCTCTTGACATGCGGTCATATTTTCGTGGTTTCATTGCAATCGGAAACCGGAAAGTAAAAATCTTGTGATTTTTTTACGCGGGAATGTTAGGAAACCGTATTTCTAGCCGGCCGGTGTGGCCGTGCGGTTCTAGAAGCTTCAGTCTGGAACCGCGTGACCGCTACGGTCACAGGTTCGAATCCTGCCTCGGGCATGGATGTTTGTGATGTCCTTAGGTTAGTTAGGTTTGAGTAGTTCTAAGTTCTAGGGGACTGATGACCATATATGTTAAGTCCCATAGTGCTCAGAGCCATTTGAACCATTTTTGAACCGTATTTCTAGTATATCTGCTTGTAGGTACTATACCTCCTTCACCGTGCACAAATTCACACACACGCGAATCTTCAATCACAGTTTTGATCTACGCGAAATTTAAACATGATACAAAGATTTACGGCCGGCCGGGATGGCCGAGCGGTTCTAGGAGCTACAGTCTCGAACCGCGTGACCGCTACGGTCGCAGGTTGGAATCCTGCTTCGGGCATGGATGTGTGTGATGCCCTTAGGTTAGTTAGGTTTAAGTAGTTCTAAGTTCTATGGGGCTGATGACCTTAGAAGTTAAGTCCCATAGTGCTCAGAGCCATTTGAACCAAAGATTTGCGGCAGTTTGGCTTCCCAAAGAGTTTGGATATAGTCAGAGATGTTCCGTTCTTCATTGATTTATTATTTACATTAAGCTGTCAATTAAGTTACGTACTAAGGCTTCTGACAGTTTAAGTTATCGATTATTCTTTACATTCTATTTAAAACCACTTAAGTTAAATGAACACATTTATGGATTAGCTGTGGTTATTACATACAAGAGAAACATTTGGAGAAATTAATCGGTTCACTATTTACTTTGTCACTGATAATTTTTATCTCCTCGATTTTTATGCTCTACAAATTGTTTATGAAAGAGTGTCTGGTGTCTTTGACTCGTGTTGCTATGGCTGATTTTCTGAACTGGTTGTGTGTGCAACAGTTCATGTGTTCAGTGTATCTATGTAGTTCTATGTAGTAGCTTGAGTGAGTTTTGTATGTGAATCTGTGTATCCCCGAGTCTAAGAATTTATCTTTATTGTTTAAGGTGTGAGCTGATTTTTATTACGGTTACCATACTTTGATCTCACATAAATACAGAATGAGATCTTCCGGTGAAGTTCAACGGACGGAATTCGAGTCTAAGTATGACATTATTGTATTTTTATCAGTTTTCTGCGTTGTTATCAGGTCCTTTACGTCTGTCCATCGCTTGCTTCTTCATTCTACTGCATGTGCTACCGTCCAGGACATCACTGGAATCTGGATTCTATTCCTGCCTCACTCTCTCTTCCCCTCCATATTCGCATCTAAACCTGTTTTCATAAGCCTCTCTTACTTCCATAATATATGTTCAAATCAGTTTCTCTTCCATCTTTTTATCATGCTCAGTAATTGTCCCTGCTTGCTCACTGTTTTCAATACCTCCACATTTCCATCCTATCTATCCAAGTTATGCATTCCACCATCCGCCAGATCCCTAATCAAAAGATACCGGCCGAGCTCACTCCTCCTCAGTCTCCACATTTCAACACCATACAGGAGAATTCTGCGTCCAAACCTCCACATCTGCGTTTTCTTGAAATCTTTGTCCATGTTACTACTGGAAACTACGCTTTTTTTACCATACACCTATTCCACCAATACTATCCTTGTAATTATTTATTTGCTGCGCTTGTAGTCGCCTTCTACCTTGCCTTGTTGCTTCCTAAGTATTTAAATATTTACGCATGTTGTAATGTTTCCCAGTGCAGTGCCCCCCCCCCCCCACCGCCACCACCTTTTTGTTCCTAGTATCATTACTTTTTTCTCATTTACATTTCCATTCCATACGATTATCCCTTTACTTTAAATGACATCCTACAGTTCTCTTTCGTTTTTTGCTAGAAAGACAATGTCGTCTGAAAACCACAAAAACCATATTCTTCTTTCAGCAGTTTTATCCCTTTTCCATTTAGTGGGCGGTGCTCAACTACATTCTGTAAGTAGAGAGTGAAAAGAGCGGGAGACAGGAAGTAGCCTTATCTTATTCATTTTCCTAATTTAGTTCAGTTGTTACTTTCTCCTCTGACTTCCACCGACGCTTTTTGATGTAAATACTCTTTAGTTGCTTACTTATAAAGAGCCACATTGTCAAGTACAGTTTCCCGGTACAACTAACAGGTTTACTTTGTGAGAAACTTTCTGATTCTGCAGAATATGCGACAGGGATGTAAGAAGGACTAGTAATTTCGTCAATAGCGATAAACACCCCGAGAGTATGCTTAACATGCGCTACCTCATCAAACGTATCCGGAAACCTATTAAATATGGGGCACGCCCACTATTTGCCTTTATGAAGTTATGAGCTCTGCTGGGATCACTTTCAATAACGTGGCTGATTGTCTATACTGAAATGGAAGCCCAGTCTTCGCGATGTTGGCCGCCGAGATCTGGGGCGAAGCTGACGTTCTAACTCATCCCAGAAGTGTTCCACTGAGTCCACGTCTGGATTCTGGGCATGCCAGTCCATTTCACGACTTTTATTTTACAAACCGTTGCTTCACAGATGCTGTTTTATGTCAGGGTGCATTTTCATGCTGATACAAATAATAGCCGTCGCCGTTTTGTTCTTCTACTGTACGCAGTACACAATCCCGTTCAGTGTTTTCATATCCTTCCGCCCTCATCCCGTAATAACACCAGCGCAATCACACATGGCGACAGGTAACGTTCTCCAGGAATTCGCCAAACCCAAAACCTTCCATCGGACTGCCTGAGGATACAGCACGATTCATCACTTCAGATCACTTGTTTCCAGTAATCCACTGTCTGGTTGCGCCGCTCTTTACGCCATGTTGAGCGTTTAGCAGTGATTACAGAAATACGGCTTCTGAGGAGCTGCTCAATCATTGTACCCCCTTCCTTGTATCTCCCTAAGTGTAGTCATTATGCTAGCTGGACTACTGGGCTGTTTGGTTCTGGTTTTGCTCTGTTTGTTCCTTCCACTTCACAGTAACATCACCAGCAGTCGATTGGGCAACTTTAGATACGTTGAAATATCCGTGATGGATTTGTTACTCAGGTGCCATCCAATGATTAGCCTACGTTAGAAGTATTGAGCTTTCCTGATGAGTCCTTTACCCCGTAATTGCTTCTCTGGCGACCACACAACACTCCCCACCTGCTTTTATATTGGCAGGTCCGCCTCTCGTGACTCGTGATCTATTCCGATTTACATAGGGGTGTCCGGAAACTTTTGATCAGACAACGTACTTTTTACGAAACGAGTTTTACTGGAGATGCGCATGTCCTATGCTAATGGGAGAGAAGAGGTGGGGAAGCGAAAAATTGGAACATACTTACTCGGTAGCAGCAAAAAGTCCGCGAAGTATCGCCGTACACTGCGAATACTCGAATCAAGGTCATCATCGGTCAGCCTTATGCGAGCAAGGGAGGGACCAGCACCGAAAATGCAGGTTCGCGGCAGCACCGTCACCGGAATGTTGGTAGCAGCGCGCCGGGGACAACGAAGTTCCACGCCGCGGCCAACAGGTGGCGGGCGCGTCCACCGCGGAGCTCGCGGCCGGTGGGCGGTATTTTGAACGCGGTTCGCGGCGAGGCCGATCTGCGCATGTGCGGGCGCGCGCGCGCGCGCTGTATCTTTCGCCCCCGAAACAAGATCGCCCATTCATTAGGAGGAGACCGGGTTCGAGGCCCGTTACGTAAGGCGGCCGGCCGGGTGTATTTGCGCGCGTGACTCAGGCGCGACCTCGCCCTCACTTCCGGCCGCGGAGGTTCGGGCGCAGCCACCGGGCTATTCTCGGCCGCGCGCCCGCTCCAGCATCCGGAGACGGCCGCGTACACGCACACACACTCCTCATACACACACCACATATGCAGTTGTCCACAACAGGGTATTATCGTTCTCTATCTCGCGAGTCGGTATGCTTTTCCCTCAGCCATATGTTTACGTCCCATTCACGGATGGCGTGTGGAAGAGTGGTTGCTGGTACGGCTATGCGTGAGCTGTTATTGGTCTAATTTCTTCTTCACAAGAGCAATACCCGTGGTGCACAAAAATTACCGTAGTTTTCGCAGTCGTTACAATCTCTTGTGCATCAAGCCCGAGGCCAGCCACACTTTGCTCCTATTGCAAACTCTCTTTAAACCCATTTTATATGAGCGACTTGCTCCCCTCACGGTGGCACCGCACGTACCGTCATCATCGATTTCGTTCTGATGTATGGTACCGAGTGATTATAATTATAGCGCAGCTTCTCACGGAGATCCGGTGAGGGCTGTAATTACCGTATGGCAGCGGAATTTGGTAGATGTGGTAATGCGTTAATGCGCAACCGATTTACAATGGAAACAAATTAGTTCCAGTTGTGGCCACAAGGTGCAAATCTGGCGCTGTACGCTTTCTGCATGATGAAATGCCATCCATACTGTCATTTGACAAGCCAAGGCGTGAGTGAACAGTATGGCTATCGAGAAGCGAGACCGTGCGCTGTTAGCGAAACTGTTTTATGTGAACGGCAGCAATTGCAGTGCTGCACTGAGAGTTATAGGCTACTGAAACGTCTGAGGAGAGGCGTAACGTTATTAAATGGATGTAAATCTTGAGTGACTAGGGCCTCCCATCGGGTAGACTGTTCGCCTGGTGCAAGTCTTTCGATTTGACGCCACTTCGGCGAGTTGCGCGTCAGTGGGGATTAAATGATGATGATTAAGACAACACAAGAACCAATCCCTGAACAGAGAAAATCTCCGATCCAGCCGGGAATAGAACCCGGGCCCTTACGATTGACATTCTGTCGCGCTGACCACTCAGCTACAGGGGGCGTACATTAAATGGTTTAGCCGGCCGCAGTGGCCAAGCGGTTCTAGGCGCTTCAGTCTGGACCCGCGCGACTGCTACGGTCGCAGGTTCGAATCCTGCCTCGGGCATGGATGTGTGTGATGTCCTTAGATTAGTTAGTTCTAAGTTCTAGGGGACTGATGACCTCCGTTGTTAAGCCCCATAGTGCACAGAGCCATTTGAACCATTAAATGGTTTAAAGAAGATGATAACGAAATTCGAAAACATGAGTGACATGGTTGTGACACGTGGAAGAGGAACGCGTCCTATCAAAAAAATGGTTCAAATGGCTCTGAGCACTATGGGACTTACCTGCTGAGGTCATTTGTCCCCTAGAACTTAGAACTACTTAAACCTAACTAACCTAAAGACAACACACACATACATACCCTAGGCAGGATTCGAACCTGCGACCGTAGCAGTCGCGCGGTTCCGGACTGAGCGCCTAGAACCGCTAGACCACCGCGGCCGGCGCGTCCTATTCTCCTGGAAGTTATTGCCTAGGTTGTTGTTGCTGTAACTGACCAGGCAACACGTGCCCTGGGTAAAGCTAGTGCACATGCAGCGTCACGAGAATTGTCTATCCCATGGTCAATAGTGTTGAAAGTTTTGCGGTCTGTTTTTGATTGATACCCGTACAAAATCCAAACAGTCGAGCAATGGAAACCTCATGATCTGCAGATTCTGTTTCTGAGGCGGATCGAAACACATTTTACACTAAAGGGTGCAGTGAATGTACAGAACTGCCAAGGTTGAGGTACTGTTAAACAGTGTGTAATGCGCGAAGAGCCACGCACTCGTCATATGTGATTGTGTGTGTAGAGTCACAAACACCTTTATTCTCGGTACGTTCTTTTTTCAAGAGAATACACTCAGAGGGTCCGTCAGGTGCAGCTTGACTTCTGCACGCTACAGAGGCATTGTACAGCGTGTTATTACAGCTTTGGAAGAGCGCAGCTCTGTGAAAATCACCGTTTTCATGCAAGATGGGGCAACAACGGAGGTCACTCGCCCACTGAAAGCTCTGCTTAGTGCAACCTTCCACAACAGTGTTATCTCCAGACGTTTTTCAGATCACCTGACTTGAGTCCACGTGGCTTTTGACTCTGGGGATATCTGTCGTAAAAGAACGCTTTTACCAGGGACACTTTCGGTCTCTACCTTATCTGGAGGCCAGTATACAGGAGCACATTGCTCAGATTTCACAGGAACTGATGCGAGCAGCTGTTGATCACTTTTTGCCGGCCGCTGTGGCCGAGAGGTCCCAGGCGCTTCAGTCCGGAACCGCGCTGCTGCTACGGTCGCCGGTTCGAATCCTGCCTCGAGCACGGATGTGTGTCATGTCCTTAGGTTAGTTAGGTTTATGTAGTTCTAAGTTCTAGGGGACTGATGACCTCAGATGTTAAGTCCCATAGTGCTCAGAGCCATTTGAACCATTTGTTGATCACTTTGTTTTAGGGGTGCAGCATCTCGTCGACGTCTCAGGTGCTCATGCGGAACAGATTGTGTAAGCGGTGGTTAATAATAAAACCAACATTATGCCTTTCTCACTTGTTTGATCCTTTCTGACCACGTCCTGTTCCACATCCGCTAATATGAAAACATATCGATGCGTCTTTCCTGCATCACAGATCCAGAGATGCGCCTGGTGGCCGAAATTGGAGCGTAAACTGGTTCCGCATTAACGCATTAGAATATCTTCCAAGTTCAACTACCATACGATAATTACAGCCCAGACTTGACCTCTGCGTGTAGCTACACTCTAATTTTAACCACCTAGTATATGCAGGGCTTGACCAGAAATGAAAGTATCAAAAGTGGGAGCTCCAGATGACCAAGCGCTTTTCTAAAAAAAGAAATGGCGCAGACTGGGCGAGACATAAGATATACATGTTAGCGTAGTTTCCAGGCAGCGATTAGCGCAGCGGAAAGAGCACAGAAAGGTAATCCGAGGGTCTCTCTTATTTTCAGTATTTACGTTACTTACATTGAAAACAAACCAAGAGAATACTCAATAAGTTGCATTTCATTCTGATGAAACCTTATGTGCAGGAGAAAGTTTTCTTTGGTTCACTGACGACTGGGGAGGACAAACAAATTCACAGTTATGCAACAAGATTTTTCAAAATGGTGAAGGACTGCCATCGTCCAGTATTAAAGTGATTTGCACCAGCCTCCCACCCCTCGCCAAAAAGACGCTCCGCTAGTACAACCTTACAACGTCCATTTTTATCGGCAGTTAAGAAATTTGATCAAAACGCTTCAAAATCACTGTTACACCGTCGAAAGAGGAAAAGAAATCATATCCCAAGAAGACAGCACGAAAGTACATTCCATTGTACGTCACGATATCCTCGCTAATATATGCCGAAATTATGCGCTAGGTATGGCTAGTGTCAAACTGTGCGATGAGAGAGAACCTTTAATGAACGTGAACGAAGTTTGTTTTGTATAGCAACGTTAACAGAACCACGCAAAGAAAGGAAAAAGAAACGCAACGTCCTCGCATAGTTACGTGTAAAATGCCGGGAAAATTACTGCTTCCACTGAATTTACGGTGAATACTACCCAGCATTTGTCAATCACCGTTGTACAATAACATATCTAGTTTCATATAGGAAGCTGTCGGTACGCGCCTTACAGTCTCTGCCTAGAAATTTATTTGCAATCCCAAATTTTCCTTTGCCTTTGATTTTATGAAAATATTAGTGAATACAACATACTGAGCATTATTTCGGTTTATTTTCACTGCAAGTAATGTAAAAATTGAAATTAAAAAAACCGAGGACGAGGATTGAGAACGGCGATATTAAGTTAATTTTCTATGTTGTCAGACGACGCCATAGTTCCACGTTTCTATGCGTGCGTAGTCTGCAGCACATTCAGCATTTCAAACTCCACTCTCGTACCAGTCAACTGATCAATGACGTCACTGACTCACTCTCCACATGATTGGCGATCGATTCACAGGCGGGCACGTGACGATCACCCACCTCGATTAGTCGACAGACCACGTAGTCCCTCTTCTAATTTGTACATACTTTGGTACGTGCGGCATAAATGTTCTACAGTACACCTACGTTATATTGAATAAACAGCCATCGGTTCTAAAACATCCGTAATGGATAAACTTAACCTCACATATTTGTATACAATGAATGCATAGGACTAATGTTTGCATTACATTGACACTAAAGTTTTATTGTTGTTGTTATTAGAAGATTGATGGGCTTGATTTAATGATGCATATCGTGTTGTACGTTTATAGCATATATTTGGTTATAACGTGAATATTTTACATCACTACTGCTTTCCTGTACTTACAAACATTAATATGTATCATTTGTTTCTTTGATGTAATACTATGTGTGACATTCTGTTATGTGTTTATCTGCTTTCTTGTATAGGCGTGAAGATGGCGCAATTGGAACGTCGAAACTGGTTGGCTAATAAAATAATATCGTAATAACGGCTGTTGGTAATTATTAAATTTCATTGAGAGCCGCTGTCCCACGCTCCTGAATCCAAGTTGGAGATACATTTCTTCCCTTTCCTGCTCCAATGTCAAATCGAGCAACGACTGTCTGTAGGCCCCCGTACGAGCTCTAATTTCTTTTATCTTGCCCTTCGTGACCTTAAGTGAAGTTGCGTTGGCAGCAGTAGAATCGTTCTGCCATATCTCCAAATTTTCTTAATATTGTTTCGCGAAAAGAATTTCATCTTGCCTCGAGGTTTTCCCATTTGAGTTCACGAAACGTCTCCGTAATACTGAAGTGTTGGTGGAGCCTAGCGCTAGCAAATCTAACAGCACGACATTGCTTCGACGTCTTCATTTAATTCGACATATTTGGTATCTCAAATGCTCAAGCAGTACCAGGGATGGCGGTCACCGTAGAAACAACAGGTTTTGGGTTATATCAATTTTTTTCCACGGTAGTTTAATCTGAGTGTTAAAACCGCTCAAAATAACCGTTCCCAGAAATTAAGGATTTTAGGTTTTTTATTCCTCTTATCTCCTGTTATAAACGTAGAAATCGAACAAAGAGTGGAAAATTTTGACTCTCTCAGTTCCAAGACGTATAGAATCAAAATATTAAGCTAAACAGACAAAACAAAACTTAGTCCGTCCACTGTTCGCTGCTTTTCTCGAAAAGTGAGAAGTGCTTGAATACTACAAAAAATCACTTGTGTTCTCCTACTGATTTTAGTTTTTTGAAATTCTGCTCAAAATCGGGGATAATACCACTATTTGGGCATTGCGAAAATGCAGTGATAAAGGGTGAAAACTGAGGTTAACGAATCCTGTTTTTCGTGTTAATTTGTCCGTTTTCAAGGTCAGCAGGGAGGTAAAGGCATATTATATAGACATAGGCAGCAGATCAGCTACTTCCTATCTTTGTTACGTACTAAAACTGAATTTTTATTAAATCTTTAATTTATTACTATTCCCTTCCTCCTTTTTATTTTACAGAAACGGCAGACAAATATTTAATCTTTTAAACCAGTATGGGCTTAGTAATCACAAACTCCTTTTTTAAACATAAGAACATTCACCGGTATACTTGGGAAGGCAGGGGAACCAGATCTGTCATTGACTATATAATAACAGATCAGGAATTCAGAAAGGCTGTGAGGGACACACGTGTATTCAGGGGATTCTTTGATGACACTGATCATTATTTAATCTGCAGTGAAATTGGGATTGTGAGGCCGAAAGTGCAGGAGGTCAGGTCCATATGTAGGAGGATAAGAGTGGAGAAACTTCAGGATAAGGAAATCAGGCACAAGTACATAACAGTGATCTCAGAGAGGTACCAGTTAGTTGAATGTGGTCAATTACAGTCATTGGAAAAGGAATGGACAAGGTACAGGGACACAGTACTAGAAATGGCTAAAGAATGTCTTGGAACAGTAGTGTGTAAAAGTAGGATGAAGCAAACAGCTTGGTGGAATGACACAGTCAAGGCAGCCTGTAAAAGGAAAAAGAAGGCGTATCAAAAATGGCTACATACTAGAACTCAGGTAGACAGAGAAAGTTATGTTGAAGAAAGAAACAAAGCCAAACAGAGAATTGCAGCATCCAAGAAGAAATCTTGGGAAGACTTTGGAAACAGGTTGGAGACTATGGGTCAAGCTGCTGGAAAACCATTCTGGAGTGTAATTAGCAGTCTTCGAAAGGGAGGTAAGAAGGAAATGACAAGTATTTTGGACAGGTCAGGAAAACTGCTGGTGAATCCTGTGGATGCCTTGGGCAGATGGAGGGAATATTTTGAAGAGTTGCTCAATGTAGCTGAAAATACGATCAGAATGGGATAGGAATGATGATGGAAATAGGATCACATTTGAGGAAGTGGAGAAAATGGTCAATAGATTGCAGTGCAATAAAACAGCTGGGGTGGATGAAATTAAGTCGGAACTCATCAAATACAGTGGAATGTCAGGTCTTAAATGGCTACACAGGATAATTGAAATGGCCTGGGAGTCGGGACAGGTTCCATCAGACTGGACAAAAGCAGTAATTACACCAATCTTTAAACATGGAAACAGAAAAGATTGTAACAACTACAGAGGTATCTCTTTAATCTGCGTTGTGGGTAAAATCTTCTCAGGTATTGTTGAAAGGAAAGTGCGAGTATTAGTTGAGGACCAATTGGATGAAAATCAGTGTGGTTTTAGGCCTCTTAGAGGTTGTCAGGACCAGATCTTTAGCTTACGGCAAATAATGGAGAAGTGTTATGAGTGGAACAGGAAATTGTATCTATGCTTTATAGATATAGAAAAGGCATATGACCGGGTTCCTAGGAGGAAGCTATTGTCTGTTCTACGAGATTATGGAATAGGAGGCAAACTTTTGCAAGCAATTAAAGGTCTTTACATGGATAGTCAGGCAGCAGTTAGAGTTGACGGTAAATTGAGTTCATGGTTCAGAGTAGTTTCAGGGGTAAGACAAGGCTGCAACATGTCTCCACTGTTGTTCATATTATTTATGGATCATATGTTGTCTTGTGACAGCCAGAGCGAGAGCACCAGCAGCAGCGAGTACTGTTTGTATAAAGCGTTTATTTTGCATTTTGTTTACGACCTTCCACTAAGGAAGGGATTCTATTTGTGTTTATCTGCTCTGCATAGTAACTAACAGTTCTTGATAAAACTTTACGTAGTTTTCGTGTTAGATTTCTTAGTGTTTTCTTGATCGTTTAGAACAGAAAGCGCCCTAAAACCGTCTTTTGTTTGTTTCGCGGCCGTTAGCCACTAGTCACTTGAATCAGCAGTTGTCTTGTGACAGCCAGAACGAGAGCACCAGCAGCAGCGAGTACTGTTTGTATAAAGCGTTTTTGTACTTATTTGCTGCGCTTAGCTTTTAAATAGTTTTTCTGGGAAAACCTAGCGTAGTTTTCGCGTCTCGTATTTCAGTGAGTGTTTCTTGATTATCAGAGTAGCTCATCAGAAGATTATCTTGGGAATTTGTCACCGTATAGAGTAGGGTAAACATAGTCATGTGTAGGGACTGTGGTTGTTGTGAGCGGACGCAAGGAGAATTGGCCACTCTTCGGGGGCAGGTGGAGGCTTTGTCTGTTAGGCTCATCGAGCTCGAGGCGCAGGCGTCGGTTCGTAGTGGCGTTGGGGCAACTGTGGTGAGACCTATGCCTACTTCGGTGGCCTTGGAATCACATGGAACCCCTGGTGTCGCTGCGTCTTCCGGCAGTGAGCATCTTACCGGTCAGCCATCACTCCAGGGTGAATGGCGGACAGTGGTGGGCTCGCGCGTGCCTGGCCGAAAGGCGAAGGTGGGATCTGGCCGCGTGGCAGCTGCCTTACACCTTTCCAACAGGTACGGGGTGCTTCCTAGTGGTGATGACATCGTTTCCGAGCCACCACAGGATGCCTCGCCTGTTGGGCCAGTGGCCGATTCTCCGGCAAGGTCCCGACAGTCACAGAGGGCGGGCCTATTAGTTATAGGGAGCTCCAACGTTAGGCGGGTTATGGAGCCCCTCAGGAAAATAGCGGGTACGTCGGGGAAGAATGCCAGTGTGCACTCGGTGTGCTGGCCGGGGGGTCTCGTCCGTAATGTGGAGGAGGCCCTTCCGGCAGCTATTGAACGCACTGGGTGTGACCGGCTGCAGATAGTAGCACATGTCGGAACGAATGACGCCTGCCGCTTGGGTTCTGAGGCCATCCTTGGTTCCTTCCGGCGGCTGGCTGATTTGGTGAAGACAACCAGCATCGCACGCGGAGTGCAAGCTGAGCTTAATATCTGCAGCATAGTGCCCAGAGTCGATCGCGGTCCTCTGGTTTGGAGCCGTGTGGAGGGTCTAAACCAGAGGCTCAGACGACTCTGCGACTATAATGGTTGCAAATTCATCGACCTCCGTTATTGGGTGGAGAACTGTAGGGCCCCCCTAGACAGGTCAGGCGTGCACTACACACCGGAAGCAGCTACTAGGGTAGCAGAGTACGTGTGGCGTGCACACGGGGGTTTTTTAGGTTAGAGGGACCCCCCTTGGGCGAAACGATAAAATACCTGACGACTTACCAGAGAGGACATTATCATCGTTGATAAAGAACGTCCGTCCTCAGAGACCAAAAACAGGAAAAGTTAACGTAATATTGGTAAACTGCAGGAGTATCCAGGGCAAGGTTCCTGAATTAGTATCTCTTATTGAAGGAAATAGTGCGCATATAGTATTAGGAACGGAAAGTTGGTTAAAACCGGAAGTGAATAGTAACGAAATCCTAGACACAGAATGGAATATATACCGCAAGGATAGGATAAACGCCAATGGTGGAGGAGTATTTATAGCAGTAAAGAATTCAATAATATCCAGTGAAGTTATTAGCGAATGCGAATGTGAAATAATCTGGGTTAAGTTAAGTATCAAAGGTGGGTCAGATATGATAGTCGGATGCTTCTATAGACCACCTGCATCAGCAACCGTAGTAGTTGAGCGCCTCAGAGAGAACCTGCAGAACGTCGTGAAGAAGTTTCGTGATCATACTATTGTAATAGGGGGAGACTTCAATCTACCAGGTATAGAATGGGATAGTCACACAATCAGAACTGGAGCCAGGGACAGAGACTCTTGTGACATTATCCTGACTGCCTTGTCCGAGAATTACTTCGAGCAGATAGTTAGAGAACCAACTCGTGAAGCTAACGTTTTAGACCTCATAGCAACAAATAGACCGGAACTTTTCGACTCCGTGAATGTAGAAGAGGGTATCAGTGATCATAAGTCAGTGGTTGCATCAATGACTACAAGTGTAATAAGAAATGCCAAGAAATGAAGGAAAATATATTTGCTTAACAAGAGTGATAGGGCACAAATCGCAGAATATCTGAGTGACCACTATCAAACGTTCATTTCTGAGGAAGAGGATGTGGAACAAAAATGGAAAAAATTCAGAAACATCGTCCAGTACGCCTTAGATAAGTTTGTACTGACTAAGGTCCAAAGCGAGGGGAAAGATCCACCGTGGTATAACAATCATGTACGAAAGGTACTACGGAAACAAAGAAAGCTTCATCATAGGTTTAAGAGTAGTCGAATCATAGCTGATAAGGAAAAGCTGAACGAAGCGAAAAAGAGCGTAAAGAGAGCAATGAGAGAAGTATTCAACGAATTCGAACATAAAACATTGGCAAACAATCTAAACAAGAACCCTAAAAAGTTTTGGTCATATGTAAAATCGGTAAGCGGATCTAAATCCCCCATTCAGTCACTCGTTGACCACGATGGCACCGAAACAGAGGACGACCGAAGAAAGGCAGAAATACTGAATTCAGTGTTCCGAAACTGTTTCACTGCGGAAAATCGTAACACGGTCCCTGACTTCAGCCGTCGCACGGACGCCAAAATGGAAAATATTGAAATAAACGATATCGGAATTGAAAAACAACTGCTATCACTTAGTAGCGGAAAAGCATCCGGACCAGACGAGATACCCTTAAGATTCTACAGTGATTATGCTAAAGAACTTGCCCCCTTTCTATAAGCAATTTATCGTAGATCACTGGAAGAACGTAAAGTACCTAGCGACTGGAAGAAAGCGCAGGTCGTTCCCATTTTCAAGAAGGGTCATAAATCAGATGCGAATAATTATAGGCCTATTTCGCTTACGTCAATCTGTTGTAGAATAATGGAACATGTTTTGTGTTCTCGTATTATGACGTTCTTAGATAATACAAATCTCCTTCATCATAACCAACATGGATTCCGCAAACAGAGATCATGTGAAACTCAGCTCGCCCTATTTGCCCAAGAAATTCACAGTGCCGTAGACACTGGCGAGCAGATTGATGCCGTATTCCTGGACTTCAGGAAGGCATTTGATACGGTTCCACACTTACGTTTAGTGAAAAAAATACGAGCTTACGGAATATCGGACCAGGTTTGTGATTGGATTCAGGATTTCCTAGAAGAAAGAACACAACATGTCATTCTTAACGGTTCAAAATCTGCAGATGTAGAGGTAATTTCGGGAGTACCGCGGGGAAGCGTGATAGGACCTTTATTGTTTACAATATACATAAATGACTTAGTTGACAACATCGGTAGCTCCGTGAGGCTATTTGCAGATGACACGGTTGTCTACAAGAAAGTAGCAACATCAGAAGACTCGTACGTACTCCAGGAGGACCTGCAGAGGATTAATGCATGGTGCGACAGCTGGCAGCTTTCCCTAAACGTAGATAAATGTAATACTGTATAATGCGCATACATAGGGGCAGAAATCCATTCCAGTACGATTATGCCATAGGTGGTAAATCATTGGAAGCGGTAACGACCGTAAAATACTTAGGAGTTACTATCCGGAGCGATCTGAAGTGGAATGATCACATAAAACAAATAGTGGGAAAAGCAGGCGCCAGGTTGAGATTCATAGGAAGAATTCTAAGAAAATGTGACTCATCGACGAAAGAAGTAGCTTACAAAACGCTTGTTCGTCCGATTCTTGAGTATTGCTCATCAGTATGGGACCCTTACCAGGTTGGATTAATAGAAGAGATAGACATGATCCAGCGAAAAGCAGCGCGATTCGTCATGGGGACATTTAGTCAGCGCGAGAGCGTTACGGAGATGCTGAACAAGCTCCAGTGGCGGACACTTCAAGAAAGGCGTTACGCAATACGGAGAGGTTTATTATCGAAATTACGAGAGAGCACATTCCGGGAAGAGATGGGCAACATATTACTACCGCCCACATATATCTCGCGTAATGATCACAACGAAAAGATCCGAGAAATTAGAGCAAATACGGAGACTTACAAGCAGTCGTTCTTCCCACGCACAATTCGTGAATGGAACAGGGAAGGGGGGATCAGATAGTGGTACAATAAGTACCCTCCGCCACACACCGTAAGGTGGCTCGCGGAGTATAGATGTAGATGTAGATGTAGATGTATGTTGAAAACAATAGACTGGCTGGGTGAGATTAAGATATGTGAACACAAAATAAGCAGTCTTGCATATGCGGATGACTTAGTTGTGATGGCAGATTCGATTAAAAAGTTTGCAAAGTAATATTTCAGAGCTAGATCAGAAATGTAGGGACTATGGTATGAAGATTAGCATCTCCAAAACGAAAGTAATGTCAATGGGAAAAAAATATAAACGGATTGAGTGCCAAATAGGACGAACAAAGTTAGAACAGGTGGACAGTTTCAAGTACTTAGGATGCATATTCTCACAGGATGGCAACATAGTGAAATAATTGGAAGCGAGGTGTAGCAAAGCTACGATCTACTCTCTTCTGCAAGAAGGAAGTCAGTACCAAGACTAAGTTATCTGTGCACCGTTCGATCTTTCGACCAACTTTTTTGTATGGGAGTGGAAGCTGGGTGGATTCAGGTTACCTTATCAACAAGGTTGAGGTTACGGATATGAAAGTAACTAGGATGATTGCAGGTACTAGTAGATGGGAACAATGGCAGGAGGGTGTCCACAATGAGGAAATCAAAGAAAAACTGGGAATGAACTCTATAGATGTAGCAGTCAGGGCGAACAGGCTTAGATGGTGGGGTCATGTTACACGCATGGGAGAAGCAAAGTTACCCAAGAGACTCATGGGTTCAGCAGTAGAGGGCAGGAGGAGTCGGGACAGACCAAGGAGAAGGTACCTGGATTCGGTTAAGAATGATTTTGAAGTAATAGGTTTAACATCAGAAGAGGCACCAATGTTAGCACTGAATAGGGGATCGTGGAGGAATTTTATAAGGGGGCTATGCTCCAGACTAAACGCTGAAAGGCATAATGTCTTAAATGATGATGATGATTTAAACAAATGAAGTGTTGGACATCATCGATATGTCATCTTGTTAAACTATTGCAGACTAGGATTGGAGCCATTCTGCAGTCTAGTGGATTCCTGACGACGAAAGCGAGGAACTACCGTACAGACCACGTGGCGCAAGTTTTGCACACTGCACATACACGTGTACCGTAACCATGGCACACGGTAACAGGGACATTATTGTCTCACGTTCTTCTGCCATATCTTTGTTGCTCGTTTCTGTTGGCATTGTTATTAAAATCGCTTTTCCAATCTCCTACAATAAAGCAAAATTTCTAACCAACGCAAATTTTACGACTAAAAATTACTCCTTTTTCAAAACTGGTTTATTTAAAAGCGAAAAATTGTAGGTCTGCCTATTTCGGTTTTTTACTCGGTTATTAGTAAGAAATAAAAAAAAACACACTTGTTATAACCCAGACTATACAAATACCCAAAAATACTGGCTATTCAGAACCAAAATGCTGATATCAGTTTTAAATAGTCGGTTTTTTCCATCCCTAAATGCAGCACTCAACAAAGGGCCGCGCTAGTGTTCTCTACGCGGCCCCCTTTATAGACGAGCTACGATTTTCTAGAATTTTCCCATTAAAACGAAGTCAACCGCTCGCGTTCTGTATTACAGACCTTGCGCGCTCGTTCTGTCTCACATTAATTTGTAACGTTTCGCCTACCTATTTAATTACATCTACCTATTAAATCGGCGTGATTGAATCAAGCAGCACAACACCAATACCATATTTACAATTAAATCAATACCATTAGCTGCTGACAGGCGTTGAAATACATCAACGGGGGTAGTAGAAAATGTGCGTCCCGACCGGGACTCGAACCCGGGATCTCCTGCTTGCATGGTAGACGCTCTATCCATCTGAGCCACCGAGGTACACAGAGGATAGTGCGACTGCAGGGATTTATCGCCGACACGCTCCCCTTGAGACACACATTCTCAATTTGTAGTCCACACACTACATTCATAGTGCCCCTGCCATTACACCTATTACTCGCGGCAGACAATCCACAGAGTCCTCTAAGAGTTCAGGCAATTCGTGTGCATCAGCAATGAAGAAGGTCATCAGCCGTTTAGCTTTAATGACGTGAAGATGCATCTGTTTTTTCGGACATGTCCGAAAGAACAGATGCCATCTTCATATCAATACCATATTTGAACATTCTCGTTGTGGTCTTCAGTCCGAAGACTGGTTTCATATGGCTCTCCACGCTGCTCTGTCCTGCGCAAGCCTCTTCACCTCCAAATAATCACTGCAACCAGCATCATGGTGTCACACATTATGTTCTATCGACCGATCCCTTCTTTTAATCGAGTTATACCAGAATCTCAGCACTTCCTCATTAGTCTCGCCATCTACCGAGCTAATCTTCAGCATTCTTCCGTTGCACCACTTGTCAAAATATTCCATTTTCTTTTTTTTATGAACTGTTTATGGTCCACGTTTCACTTCCGTACAAACCTATACTCCAGAAAAAACTTTCAGAAAATATTTCCTGACACGTTTGTATTCCATGTTAACAAATGTATTTTTTGTCCTGAAAAGCTGTTCTTGTCATTATCTGTCTACATTTTATACCCTCTCTGCTTCGGCCATCATCAGTTATTTTATACCCAAATAGCAAAACTAATCTCCTACTTTTAGTGTCTCATGTCCTAATCTAATTCCCTCAGAAACGACTAATTCTATTCGACAACATTCCAGTATACTTCTTTTGCTTTTGTTGGTGTTTACCTTACATCCTCCTTTCAAGGCAATGCCCGTTCCGTTCACCTACTCTCCCATCTCCTTTGCTTTCTCTGACACTGTTACAAAGTCGTCGTCGTACCTCAAAGTTTTTATTTCTTCTCTCTGGACTTCAATTCCTACTCCAAAGTTTTCTCTCTTTTCCTTCTTCCGCTAGCTCAGTGTATGGATTTAATGTCAGGGATAGACTACAACTGTCCCACTCCCTTCTCAACCACTGCTTCTCTTTCACCCCCTTCGATTCTTATAACTGGCACCTGGTTTTGAACATTACAGGTTTATTTCTCCTACTCATCTGCATTAAGGTATATTTTTTCATATTTGTAGTAAGCTGTCGTTCACCACATCAAATAGAAATTTTATCTAAGCCATCCTGTATCTTCCTACAGCCACTCAACGACAGCACTTCCCCGCCCACTACAGGTTACCAGCAAACAGCCGCTCACCCTGTCCGTCCGATCCTTTGATGTATGTAGAGAACAAGAGTAAACTATCTGAGTCAGACATAGCTCCTGAAGGCGATGAAGGAGATAGTAACCAAAAGCTTAGGATTTTATCCGAATTTGGTGCGGCAAATGTACCGAAGACATTTTATCTAAGCATCAAACTGTAGTTCGCCAGTATTCGATCAATGAATCGAAGACTTCCCTTCCCTGAACCTATATGACAATCGCAGTTCGTATGTGCATGACCTGTTACTCTCAGGGTTTTGGAAGTAAAGATGGTCACCAGCTGCATTTCGGTAATTGTGTAGTTCTTTGTTGTCTTTTTTTCTTGCACTTCTTAAAGTGCACAATTTTACATGGCTCTGCATTCTGAGTTAGTTTCTGATCTTTGCAACAGGCTGTTATCTTAGGCCTAATAAGATAAAAAGGAATCTGATTCAGCTAATCGCGCTTCTTATTTTGGATCTGAAGATGTCTTACTTCGGCCGAAGTCGGTTGTAGCAAAAAACCTACGTGATCCAGAACGCGCTATTTTTCGTAAAAATCGCCTTATGACACAATCTCGCCTTTCTGTAACAACATTAGTTCTTCAAACAACTTGTTCACGGTGAGATTAGGATTAAAACGATTTAGTGTGTTATGTAACTGCTACCATATATCATAGGGTTGTTTGTGTAATGCAATGTAGATAATAGCGTCGATATTTTTTTCGTGTGTGTAGATTAGGATTAATGGCATGAACTCAGTCCGCAGTTGCTCCAGTCTTCAATTTGTTTCTCAGTATCAGCGCTTTTACCGCTGACTACATTCGCGGTATAGTGCCCTTCGGATGCACAATATTATTCTCTTGCTGTGAAGTTGTGCAGTGAAGCATTTAGTGGTAAGTGCACTGTTGAAATTCCTGTATTTAGAGACTAGCAGAGAAAATATTTTTACAGACTGTTATTGGAATAAATAATTTTAAAGTCTCGTTTTTCTGTAAAGGTAAGGATTCCATGTAATTCAGAACTAACTATATGAGACTGTTCCTGAAATAAGCTTAGCAGGTACGTCTGCATGAAGGCGGACTGCTAAAAGGTGACCAGCGGCTGTTCTAATAAGGCTAGGTGCTCCTCAGTCCTCGTGCGTTCCTGAACCTAACCTCAGGCACCAACAGGACAGACAGGCGAGCAGGTAGGTAGCATTCAGTACTCATTCTCACGGAAAAGTCAACGTGAGAGTAGTTGGGTTGCAGTCAAATTTTACGTAGGTCATACACTGTCTGAAGCACCCAGAACACGTGGTCAGATGTCAATGTAACTTCGTACAAGAACACACCATCACTGTGTGGTGTAAACGACTACAGTTGCAGTTCTCTGTGACGGACACAAAGCTCAACAAGGTTCAGTAGCGTTGTTTGTGTTAAGTATTGTTACCAGATTTGATAGAATATAATTTATAATAAAACCGATGACACTGTAGTTCTGTCAGAGACAGCAAAGGACTTGGAAGAGCAGTTGAACGGAATGGGCAGTGTTTTGAAAGGAGGATATAAGATGAACATCAACAAAGCAAAACGAGGATAATGGAATGTAGTCGAATTAAGTCGGGTGATGCTTCGGGAATTAGATTAGGAAATGAGCCATATAAGTAGTAAATGAGTTTTGCTATTTGGGGAGCAAAATAACTGATGATGGTCGAAGTAGAGAGGATATAAAATGTAGACTGTCAATGGCAAGGAAAGCGTTTCTGAAGAAGACAAATTTGTTAACATCGAGTATAGATTTAAGTGTCAGGAAGTCATTTCTGAAAGTATTTGTATGGAGTGAAGCCATGTATGGAAGTGAGACATGGACGATAAATAGTTTGGACAGGAAGAGAATAGAAGCTTTCGAAATGTGGTGCTACAGAAGAATGCTGAAGATTTGATGGGTAGATCACATAACTAATGAGGAGGCACTGAATAGAATTGGGGAGAAGAGGAGTTTGTGGCACAACTTGACAAGAAGAAGGGACCGGTCGGTAGGACATGTTTTGAGGCATCAAGGGATCACGAATTTAGTATTGGAGGGCAGCGTGGAGGATAAAAATCGTAGAGGGAGACCAAGAGATGAATACACTAAGCAGATTCAGAAGGATGTAGGTTGCAGTAAGTACTGGGAGATGAAGAAGCTTGCACTGGATAGAGTAGCATGGAGAGCTGCATCAAACCAGTCTCAGGACTGAAGACCACAACAACAACAACATAATTTAAAAGGGGCATGAATAACGTCAGGTGCTGGGTACTACTGTGAAGGTAACGGAGATGGTGCGTACTCTTGTGGGAAAGCGTTGCAAGTGCCGGACAGACCTTCAAAGGGCTTCATTGTTGGTCTCAATTTTTCCGGCTGGTCGAACCATGTAATGTTTGGATTTGTATGGCATTGGGGTGTGACAGTGGCCAGCTGTTGGGAACGTGAGAGCAGACATACTTATCGTCGAGGTACAGGTCGACCACATCTGACCTCCACAAGGGAGGATCACCGTCGCGGGGATCACCAAGCACATTGCAACACCTTCGCATCTGTGTCTGCTCTCCGACGACAAACAACGGACTTCTTGTTTCCAACCAATGCTCGCAGACTAGCAGCAGTCGGACTAAGGACCCAACGTCCAATTCGTAGAGTCATGAACAGCGCCAGATGTAGAGTATCACTGTGAAGGACACGGAGATGGCGCATGCTGTCGTGGGGCAGCGTAATGGCTGTAAAGACTATCGTACTATCGATCTGCGAAACAATGGCTAGAAACTATCAGGTCGTTCATGCACAAACAATGAGTTTGTAATTAGAAACATTATAGAAAAACCAGAACTTAATATAGAAATCCATATGGCCTTTATGGATCTTGAGAAGGCTTTCTCCGTGATAGCCTATGCAAGATTATGTCTGAATGTGGATACCTTTATCACCTAATAGAGGTAGTAAAAAGTCTTCACAAAAATAGAAACGTTGTAATAAACAAAGATATGATTCGATCAGAAGAAATAATTATTAACCGAGGTGTTAGCTAGAGATGTGGTCTGTCACCTACGCTTTTTAATATTAAAATTTGACTCCATTTGTCGTAAATGGAAATGTGAAGTAAACAGAGGAATTAAGATAACGCAAGAGGAATACGTTAATGTACTTCTGCTTGCAGATGATATCGGTGTTATTCAAAAGAATGAAGAAAGTGCACCCACTGAACTAAATGTGCAAGAAATACAACTTAAAAATTCCTAGTAATGAAACTAAAATATTGGCCCAGTAATGAAACTAAAATATTGGCATTCCCAGGAATATATCCGGTCAGATTACAAATTGTTTCGAATAATTCAGTTTTAGAACAAATCTTTCAAATCTCTTATTTAGGCTGTGCCGTACGTTTTGTTTTTGACTCTGATGCTAAAATGAAACACATAAATTCCAACCTGTCTGTGGTAGCATTAGCAGAACATTGGGGCGTAAAGTAAAAAAAGAGATCATCGCGAAGTTCTATAAAATGACGGCTATTCCTTTGTTATCCTATGGAACCGAAAGACGGGTCACCACATAAAAAGGAGAGCACAAGAGAAGTTAAAAGGTTGCACAAGAAGGGACACGATTAGAAATGAAGATATTAGAACAGAATTAAATACTTTCAACATGAATCAAAAATTCAAAAATATCGTGAAGATCGGACGAGAATGTCGGGTCACAGAATTCCCCATAAGATATTGTCCTAAAAGCCCAACGGGAAAAGAGTTATCGGAAGACCTCAGAAAAGATGAGAATGATTTTGTCTGTGACTCCGGAATAGGCAATACACCCTAAGCCCTGAAAGGAAGATGACGACGATGCGTAGGCTGCAGTTAATACCATAACACGAAAGTCTGAATTGGGAGATGTGTCACTGTCGGAATGCACGGACTGGTGATGAATGGCGTCACATTGTGTTTAATGATGAATGGCGGCTCTACATTGCCGCGGATGCCCAATGCCGGTGAGTATGGCGGCGACCCAGGAAGAAGTCCCATTCTTTTAATACTTTGGAGAGGCTCAGGAGATTTACTTTGGAGAGGCTCAGCAGATTTGCTCTTGGCATCAACGTGTGGGGAGGCATCGGGTGTGACTCGAGGTCACGGTTGGTGGTGGTTGAGGGAACACCGACAGCGCAAAGGTACGTCACGGAAATATTGTGTCTCCATATGTTTTCTTCTCACGTCACGGTTTCGTGATCCCATTTTTCAGCAATGTTCTTCCACACACGGTACCTGCCTCTGCGAACTTCCTGTGTGATGCTGATACATTCTTATGGCCAGCAAGACCCATAGATTCATTCCCTTGGCCACCCGTAGTGGCCGTGCGGTTCTAGGCGCTGCAGTCTGGAACCACGATACCGCTACGGTCGCAGGTTCGAGTCCTGCCTCGGCCATGGATGTGTGTGATGTCCTTTGGTTAGTTAGGTTTAACTAGTTCTAAGTTCTAGGGGACTAATGACCTCAGAAGTTGACTCCCATAGTGCTCAGAGCCATTTGAACCATTTGATTCATTTCCGACAGAACCTGTGTGGTACGAGCTCGGTCTCCAGTTCCGTTCCAGTGCGAGTATCCAGGATATCAAGGACCAGTTGCAATAGTTGAGGGCCAGCTTACCTCAGGGGAGAATACAACAGATTTATGACATATCTTCTAACCAAATCAGTGCATGAATGCATGCAGGCCAGAGGAAATGCAACGTCACACTGATAAGTGCGCTCATACTGCCAAGTTAATTGTAAATGCGATTACATTTTGCACCATCTCAACCAGTGGTGTTGCAGTTCATTTCCTCCTCTCTTTCTGAGTGCTTCACTTTTTCCTCTCATATATATAGTTAAGGCGCACCGGCTATTTGACCATCTTCTCCTGTGCAGATGCACAAACAGTGCCCGAACTCTTACGGGAATCGGCAAAAAGCTGCGAGTAAAGAGTATAATGGGCAGGGGCACTATGAATATAGTGCGGGACCATAAGTTTGGAAGTTGGGTCTCACGGGAGGCGTGCAAGAGATATGTCCCTGCAGTTGTACTATCCTCTGTGTCCTCAGTGCCTCAGATGGATAGAGCGTCTGCCATGTCAGCAGGCGATCCCGGGTTCGAGTCCCGGTCGAGTCCCCCTTGAGTTATATCAACGCCTGTATCCAGCTAGGGGTATTCATTTCATTGTAATTCCTCTGAGACAGTTAGTATTGTTAAAATGCAGAGACTTGGGTGTGCTTTAAAATAGACACGACACCAAGTGAGAAGTGAAGTGAAGTATACTAATTAAAAGAACATTGTAGCCAATGTAAGAACAGTTACTGCTGCACATTATTGTTAGTGAAAAAAGTTCATTTTGACTGTAGATCGCCCGCATCTCGTGGTCGTGCGGTAGCGTTCTCGCTTCCCACGCCCGGGTTCCCGGCTTCGATTCCCGGCGGGTTCAGGGATTTTCTCTGCCTCGTGATGGCTGGGTGTTGTGTGCTGTCCTTAGGTTAGTTAGGTTTAAGTAGTTCTAAGTTCTAGGGGACTGATGACCATAGATGTTAAGTCCCATAGTGCTCAGAGCCATTTGAACCATTTGACTGTAGATCCTATTGCAACTAAACTGCTGGCCCCTAGTACAGGGAGAACTTAATAAATTGTGCAATACAATCCTTTTTCTCGGCCAGTTTCGGTTGAAAAAATGCAGAATTCGTGGTGAGAGATCTTGGAGTATTCCGGCTGCTGCCCCTGTTGTTTCATGAACTTTCGATGGGTTGCGGTGCTGTCCGTAGCCTTCAACATGGTGTCTGAAACAGAGGTGCCAACCGGCCACTCAACAGCTGTGACTCCTGAAATGTTGGAAAGCGCGGACACTCTCATTCTAGGTGATCGACGGATGACAATCAAATACCTCGCCCAGTCCGAAACCACGCTGCTGCTACGGTCGCAGGTTCGAATCCTGCCTCGTGCATGGATGTGTGTGACGTCCTTAGGTTAGTTAGGTTTAAGTAGTTCTAAGTCTAGGTGAGTGATGACCTCAGATGTTAAGTTCCATAGTGCTTAGAGCCATTTGAATCACCTTGCTGCACTACTGAATATCTCTGTGGGTACTGCTGACATACCCATTCACCAGTTGGGACACCCAAAGGTGTGTGCCCGCTGCGACGCACTGTACAGCCCGGATCTCCCACTTTTCGATTTACATCTTTTTGGCGCAATGAAGGATGCACTCCGTGAGAAATAGTACGTGGGTGACGGGGAGGTTATTGATACAGTAAGACGTTGTCTCCGGTAGTCGACCAGAGAGGCACAGCGCGGGCATGCAGATTCTCTCAGTAAGGTGGCATAACTGCACCGCACCGAATGGAGATTACATTAAAAAATAGGCTTTTGTAGCCAAAACAGAGGGGAATAATATTCGCATCCCTAATAAAACCTGTGGCATTACTTGTTGAACGTCCTTCGTATGTTGACCAAGATCTTTGCTCCAAAAACATTGGTACTGAAAATATTTTCCACAGTCGGGATACAACTTGCTTCCTCCGGGAAGAACGCTAATGCACTAGCAAATAGCCCCTTCGGCTACAAAGTTAACATTGAACACGAAACCGCGTTGTTCGCCTTGGAGCAAATACTCACTCCAGTTGCGCCCAAACAGAAGCTCGGTTTGCACGAGTTTTATTACGCGGCACAAGGCGTTCGTTACGACAAACTGCACGTGGTGTGTGAGACCAGTCTTACGTCTAATACGTAACCCCGGTGACGAAGCAGAACGTAGCGACCTTCTGTGCTGGTGCTGACGCTCAGCATAGCGGTCTCCGGTGCACAGAGCTGACGTCAAACTCGTAAATTACGTGAGCAGTCGGCGTGCGTGTCGTAAAGTTGTACGATCGCTTTTGAAATCAGGTAAGCGCCGCGACAGACCTATGCTTACTCACAGTTTTTGTTGCGTCATACACAGTTTTACAGCTCCACTGTCGCAAAAGAAGCACATCGCTGAAAGAGAGGCAGCCTTGCGCCTCTGATCGTCAGGACGGACAGAACAGAATGCTCGAGAGACGACGACCATCGCGGCCTGGGCGACCCGTTGTCTAGTAAAGGGAACCGAAAGGAAATACGTTCTCTTCACAGCGCTCCTCACTTACTGCAAGGCTGATGACCGATATTTACCAGAGAATGTTGTGGCGACAGTAAAATTAGGTTAAGGTAATGTGATGGTTTACGGCTCTGAGCTTTACTTTAGGACAAAGAAAAAATAGCTCTGTGAAAATCTACCCATACTGTAGCAACCAGGCTCGAATCTAGGGGCAGGGGAGCAAACCTGGGTATCTGCCCCTGACGGGAATTCCAGGGGTGCCAAAAAACCTTGTTTCACCCTAGTATCCAACGCACGTTGGTCTTCTGATTATTCATACGATTTTGAAACGCATCCAAGCTGATTTAAAAACACATTCTAAACTGATTTCTGAACAAATCATAGGCTGATTTTTGAATGCATGTCTCTGGCAGGGGAATCCTCACCGCATCTAGAAAAACTTTCCCGCAGACGGTAGGGGACGGGGCCGTACGAGGTGAGCCAAATTAACTCGAACGGGTGAATGCCAATCGCTGGTTATTTATGTGGTTGATTGGGTGTGCGAATTATCAGCATTGGTATAATTATTAGCGAAATCTGCAGATTCAGAGTGACAGAGTGGAAGTCAAAGACTAACAGGAATAACAAGTAAAAATGATTACTTATTATCTTCTCGCTGTATCCAAGGAGATGAAATTTTGACAGAAAATTTTTATCAGGTCGCTACACTACCAGTCGTACAGTCCCCGGTTAGCAGCCGCTTTAAGTTCTGTTCTCGTAACAGGGGGGAAAACGCGTTGTACGAACACGTGATAAAGTCTAACCGGAGGATAAACGCAGGTTAACTGAACCTGTGATTGTGGCAGAGTTAGCGAAGTTAACCAGATAATAAGTCTTGACAATGGCAGGAATAGTTACACGATTAGTGATGACAATATTTTTTGTTAGAACGAGGAACGAGAAGAAACGGTGACATTACATAAACCATGTCGAAGAAAACGACCATTCCAAATTTATGTAAAAACTTCGTACAACTTTTCGAACTCATGCCTGAGTAAATGGAGCGTATGAATGAAATGTGAAACTATTTCTTAACATAAATATTTTTGCTTGTAGTAGGCGGCCAAATAGCCATTTGATATTTGTACTTCGTGAATTATGTTCTGTCGTGTTATTTATGTAAATGAGGTACATAAAAATGACAATTTGTGCCAAAACAGTCTCGCTTATTTGGTGTGTCTTACAATTGCTGCGGTATTAGAAATGCCTGTCTAGCAGACAGAGACAAAACAGACGTAATCAAACAGGGGAACGACACTAGTCTTGGATACTATTCGTATTAAGAGCTTTTTTGTATTAGACAACGACATTTTGATTTTTCATGCAGCAAAACGTTTGACGAACTTTGACGAGGTAACAGATTATGTCGCACATAGGGAAGCAAATAGTAAAACTGTAACAAGATTAGAGAGAAAAAAGTACTGGGACCTAAAGACTGAAGAATTTGTAATGTCTTGCTTGTCTTGTCTCTTGCCTTTACTGGTTTTATGTTTCCTACATTTAATTTTATGTTACACAAAAGAGAAAGTTATTAGGTAACAGGCAATAAAGAGTGTAAATTTTCTGAAGAGTTCCTATTCTCCCGGTCAAAAATAATCCCATCCAGTATTAATTGCGAGGTTTTTTTTTTTTTTTTTAAAAAAAAAGGGGTGTGGGATGTCAAACCTGCGGACAGGCAGCAGGAGAGGCACTACAGGACATTTTAATTTCCACTGTCCTGAATATGGGCTTGATGACTCCCATTACAAAATATACATGCTTGAATGACACAGAGTGAACTACAGTGAGTCTGACAGAAGAATGCTTTGTGAAGAGGCGTGGTGCTGCCTTTTGGCACAGCTAAGACCGAATAACATTCTTACATTTCCTCGAACATACATGTTTTATAGATCAAACTCTTCAGAAAGATGTGAGCTACAAAATCAACAAGTGTTCCGAAAAAAAAAATTCTCTTGTAGACACCTGAGCCGGGAAGAGTGGATGGGGGCGGGGGGGGGGGGGAGGGAGGGAGGCGAGGCCCCACTATAAAGTTTTTGTCCCGGTATGGAAATATCATAGTTCCGAGGATGGTAGCAACAATTTATAATTTATGGGATTTGGACCTTTGTATGAACTAGACAACACTCTATTGTAAAAACAGTACTCCGACAGCCGTTATTTTTATAGCTTTTTATTTAGAGTACCAGTTTCGACTCGTCAACAGAGTCATCGTCAGGCGCTTGAGCATTGTCGTGATGGAGATGCCAATTTGCTGTTGACCGCAAGTCCGGTGTCTTGCGCCGCACAGCATCACGTAGGCGACAGAGGACATCCTTGTTGGTTGACTCTATGGTGCGTACTGGCGGTGTACCGTATCGCGGGAGTCAAAGAAAGCAATCAGCATCACTTTGACGTTGCGGCGCACTTGGCGGGCCTTCTTTCGGTTTAGGAATGCTTCCACTGGGATGACGACTGGGATTTGGTTTGCGGGTCGTACCCGTTCACCAAGGACTCGCCACCAGTGATTATGGTGTTCACGAAGTCGAGGTCCCTGTTTGCGGAGTTCAGCACGTCCTATGAGAGTACAATATGAAGTTGCTTTTGCTGCACCGTCAGCAGCTTCAGCACGAATTTCGCCGTCTCTCTTTTCGTGGACAAATGTTCCGTCACAATGGAATTTGTTGCAAAAAAAAAAAAAAAAATGCTGATGCCCACTTCTTCCACAATTTCTTTGCTAATCACACGACGGTCTCGCATCACTACGGTGTTCACTTTGGCAATGAACTGATCATTTTGGCATGTCGGTTGCCGACCGGAGCGATGTGCAGCCGTCTTTAAAACTGTTGTACCACTCCTTAAGCTGTGTAATGATGCCCATAGCATCGTCACAAAAAGCCTCTGAATCTTCCAAATGGTTTCCACCCTGCTGTCGTCCAGTTTCTGGCAAAATTTAATGCAGTAGCGCTGCTCCAGCAGTTCCGTCATTTCCCTTGCAATGAAAAACCGACTCGAGCACTACATGATACCTGCTGTCTGCCAGCAACTGACACTATCAACAGACGGGAAAAAATTCACGCAAAAAAAAGAGAGGTCGGGTACTTTTGTAACAGACCTCGTACAGGAGAAAAAAAAAACTGCGGATGGAAACCCGTGCCCGAAACCGTCATTCACTGAGGCAACAAAGCATCGTATTCGTAGAAGACACGACCTTCTACGTACCAGCTAGCTATGTCTTCTCCACTAGTATGCATGCATGTCGTGTGACTAGGGCCTCCCATCGGGTAGACCGTTCGCTGGGTGCAAGTCTTTCGATCTGACGCCACTTCGGCGACTTGTGCGTCGATGGGAATGAAATTATGATGATGATTAGGACAACACAACACCCAGTCCCTGAGTGGAGAAAATCTGCAACCCAGCCGGGAATCAAACCCGGGCTCTTAGGATTGACATTCTGTCGCGCTGACCACTCAGCTACTAGGGGCAAACTTCTCCACTAGTGACCCTAGGCAATCAGCTACTATCACTGAAATCAGCCACGATCACTGAATAACAAACAACCTATGGGTCGTCAGCGTACGAAGTCACGTTTGCTGACGAAAAGTGATCTAGCGGCAGGTACCGGAGCCTATAACCTCGGCGCTCTGTAGCGTCGTTGGATGACGTTTCCGAACTCTCTCTACAACCCCTCAAAGTTTCTCGGTGTCGTTTTGTAACACCCTGCATACACACTGAAGCGCCAAAGAGACCGGTATAGGCATGCGTATTCAAATACAGAGATACGTAAACAGGCACAATACGGCACTGCGGTCGGCAACGCTTTTAAAGACAACAAGTATCTGGCGCAGTTGTTAGATCGATTACTGGTTAGATCGGTTACTGCTGCTACAATGCCAGTTTGTCAAGATATAAGTGAGTTTGAATGCGGTATTATAGTCGGCGGACGAGCGATGGGACATAGCATTTCCGAGGTAGCGATGAAGGGGGGATTTTCCCTTACGACCATTTCACAGGTGTACCTTGATTATCAGGAATCCGGTATGAAATCAAATCTCCGACTTCGCTGCCGCCGGAAAAGGACACTGCAAGAACGGGACCAACGCTGACTGAAGAGAATCGTCCGACGTGACAGAAGTGCAAACCTTCGGCAAATTGCTGCATATTTCAGTGCTGGGTCATCAGCAAGTATTAGCGTGCGAATAGTTCAACGAAACATCATCGATATGAGTTTTCGGGGCCAAAGATTCACTCGTTTACCCTTGATGGGCCCGACACAAAGCTTTATGCCTCGGTTGGGCCCGTCAACACTGACACTGGACGGTTGATGACTGGAAACACGTTGCCTGGTCGGACGAGTATCGTTTCAAATTGTATCGAGCTGATGGATGTGTACGGGTATGGAGAATGAATCCATGGACCCTGCATGTCAGCAGGGAACTGTTACAGCTGGTGGAGGCTCTGTGATGGTGTGGGGCGTGTACAGTTGCAGTGATACGGGAACGCTCATACGTCTAGATACGACTCTGACAGGTGACGTACGTACGCATCCTGTCTGATCACCTGAATCCATTCATGTACATTGTGCATGCCGACGGACTTGGGCAATTCCAGCAGGACAATGCGACACCCCACATGTCCATAATTGCTGCAGAGTGACTCTAAGAACACCCTTCTCAGTTTAAACATCTCCGCTGCCCACCAAACTCCCCCAACATGAACATTATTGAGTATATATGGGATCCCTTGCAACGTGCTGCCAGCAGAGTACCTCTCGTACTCTTTAGGATTTTTGGACAGCCCTGCAGGACTTTTTTTTATACTATGGGACTGAATACCTGAGGTCATCAGTCCCCTAGACTTAGAACTATGTAAACCTAACCAACCTAAGGACATCACACACATCCATGCCCGAGGCAGGATGCGAACCTGCGACCGTACCAGCAGCGCGGTTCCGGACTGAAGTGCCTAGAACAGCTCGGCCACAGCGGCCGGCTCTGCAGGATTCATGGTGACCATTTCATCCAGCACTACTTCAGACACTGGTCGAGTCCATGCCACGTCGTGTTGCGGCACTTCTGCGTGCTCGCATGGATCCTACACGATACTAGGCAAGTGTACCAGTTTATTTTGCTCTTATAATTTTTTTTTGTTCAGCAAATCTAGTTCCACGCTGTGTAAGTTTTCCCTCTTTTGAATTTATTATTAATTTTCATGTTAGTGTATTATGTCGATTAGGAGTATACTTTTAGGTTACGAAAGGGAGACACGAAACATTCTTTGTAGATCGTGGTCTGTTGAAACTGATTTTTTTCTTCTTATATTCGTATTGGCCATCTCCAGACCACGCTTGAAAGTGGTTAATTAGTTTCTGTTGTATGGTAATGTATAGTTATATTTACTGGTATTTTGTGTGTGTGATTATGTGGAGTTGAACTCGCGATTAGGAGAATAGTTATGCTCATATTTAAGTTCGTAAGTAATCTCGTAATTCTTGAAAAGTGATCAACAATGAAAAAGATGATTAGAAATGCAAAATTAAACTGTGTCCTGCAACGATCGTGGTGAGAGTACAGTCTGTTCTGTTAAATTTAAGAAAATAATTCTGTTAGCAATTGTACAAGGAATCTGACTGCGTGAGAAATATGAAATATAAAAAACTTTAAAAAGTGCCCTGTCTGAAAAGTATGTCACAGTTGAAACGTTAATTGTGTCAGACGTACCTGTTTGCACACTGAATAAATGATATGCTGCTGCTATCTCCAAACTACTGTGACTGATGCTGCTATGCTAGTTAAAAAATAAGTATTCAAACCACTAGCAACGCCATTTGCAATACATAGTTAAAACTATAGAGACACCCACAAAACTTCTGTGCGAATAAATCTCATTACTGCAATTATCACTGTCAATTAAATTCTGTTACTGAAAAACTCGGGAAAGCAAAATTATGTATGTGAAAATTGAAATAAAGAGAAGAATTCTGGTTGATGGAAAAGCAATAAATTAACTGTATTAACAACACTTTATATCACGAAGACAAAATATTTTAACACATGAAATACTAAAAATTCAATTTACATTAATAGTGGAAAAACCTGAACAAATACTCCTTACTTTCTTACAAACTCGAATGCTATCCACCTTGAATAAAAAATCACACAGTGTTACGTTGTCACAAAAATCTCCAATTCTAAATCCGTGATCAAATTAATTGCTACACTTGGATGTCTCAGCAAATGCGCTCTTACAGTAACTTTTGAAGTCTCCTGAATGAATTTACAAAATATGTCTCCATAAATGGAAAGTAATATAAGAAAATTATTGCTGGTACACAGCACAGCCTAAACACTTCTTACTCCATCACAAGGTACAACTGGACTCCTCCTCTCTCCCTCAAAGACTGCACTCTACTCACAAGCAAAGGTTCTACTAAAAGTCTCTCGCAGCACAGCCACCTTGGCAGAAATGTTGCCCGCTATTACTCAGGTGCTTTCGAAGGTTTTATTTTCCACGTGACATCCAAAATGTTACCAGAATTACAATTTTCTGTGTAAAACAAAACCTTTCTACGCTGTTTCAGCTACACTTTTCCCTTTCCTTGCACCTATGCCTTATCTTTAGCCCAGCATTCTTCTTTTCTTTTCCTGTATTGTTCCTTCCTCGCTTCAGTCCATGCTTCCCAGTTTTAATTTTTGGCTTTTCTCTGGACCCAAACTGCTCTCGGTGTTTATACTTGTGCGGAATGCGTTTACATATGTCTTGCACTGTTATTCCCACTTTTTGCAGGTCTTTTTCTACCCCGGAGAACCACGCCTTCTAGGTTTTGTTACTGAGAAAATAACGGAAGATCCGACTGATCGATCTTGTAGGACTTATACGTGCAATGTGGACATAGAACACAATTCATATCCACATGTGTACAGAGTTCATGCTTCTGTCGTCTCCTGAATTCGCAATCTTCATTGATCGGGTTTAGGATTTTCCTTTAAATCTGTCTTCTTTGTTTCTAATTTGTCAGTTTTCTTCTTCTAGAGCCTCTATATGTCTACTCCTAAACGCAGCCCTCTTCCAAAGATACCCATGTCAATCTTTTATGGGTGTTCTGGATCGATCTTTCTCCCGCATGTCACCGGATGTCGTCTCTCCATCTTTCTGGATGACATCTGACAGCTCGACTCCGTCGCACCTCAGTGCACCAGTGTTTTGGTCCATTTCAAATTGTTCCTGGCCACGTGTCGTGCCCAACACCACTCCAGCCTAGCTGTCCGAGCGACAACTTCACAGAGCCGTATTCTTCTGTTCTCTACGTTGATGTTTGTAATTGGGTACCTACGAAGTATCATTCCAGTAGTGCGACTGGATTCGTTATTTTCCGTCAGAAAGGCCACAGTTCGCAGTAACTGACGGTAAATCATCGAGTAAAACAGAAGTGATACATGGCACTCCCTAAGGAAGCTTGTAGACCCTCTGCTGTTTAAAAACTGCATAAACAACTTAGAAGACAATTTGAGCAACCGTCTCATATTTTCTGCAGAAGATGCTGTCATTTACCACCTACTAAAGTCATCAGAAGATGAATACCAATTTCGAAATGATGTAGACAAGATACGTGTATGGTGCGAAAGTGGCAAATTAACGTACGAGGGCGTGCTGAAAGTAAGGCTCCCGAATATTTTATTCTTTTCTCAATATCGGTTGAAGCATTACATTTCATGCATATTACTTGCTCGACTTCCAGCTAAGCAGACGCAAATTGCAACCTTTGCTGGGCTCCGAACCGTAGCGTGTAACATGGCGTTGTATAACGTAGCTATGTCAGCGAGTGACAAACAGAAAATTCAGAGTTCGAATTCGAAGGGCATACTCTCCTTCAGCATGACAATACCAGACCGCACAGGAGCGCTGAGACTTCTGCAATAACACTGGATTCACTGTTATCGATCGTCGTCCATACAGTCCCGACTTGCCCCCTTCCGATTTTCATCTGTTTCAAAAACTTAAAGAACACCTCCGAGAACTGCACTTTGATAGAGATGAAGCGGTGCAAGCAGAAGTGAGGTTGTGGCTCCGTCAGCAAAGTCAAACACTCTACAGTGACGGTGTAAACAAACTAGTCTCTCGCTGGGAGATATGTGTTCGTCGCCAGGATGACTACGTTGAGAAATAAAAATATAGACATGAAGAACATAAATCTTGAATATTAATGAAGTTTGTTTTTTGTATACGGCTTTGAGTTTTCACATAAACAATTCGGAGGCATTGCTTCAGGCAAGTCCTCGTAAATAACGAAAAATGTGGAGTCATCGACGTGTGTAGTAAAATGAAATTTCAATCACATGACAAATCAGACAAATCTAAAGTCACTGGTCTTATGTGGAAAGCGAACCAAGGACTGTGTTTTATCGGGAGAGTACTTAAAGATGCAACAAACGTAGTAAAGAGATTGCCTGCACTATGCTTCTTCGTCCTCTTCTGGAGTACTGCTGCGCGGTATTTGTCCTGCATCACACACAACTGACGGAGGACACCGAAAAAGTTCAAAGAAGGGCAGCTCGGTTGGTATTATCTCGAAATAGGTGAGAGTGTCACGGATATGATACGCGAGATGGGGGTGTCAATCATTAAAACCAAAACGTTTCACGTTACGGCGAGATCTTTCCACAAAATTTCACTCAATCCTTTTCTCGTCCAAATCCCAAAATATTTTGTTGGCGCCCACATATGTAGGGAGAAATGATCATCGTAATAAAATAAGAGAGATGACACCTCACAAGGGAAGATATAAGTGTTCGATTTTCCCGCACCCTGTTTGAGAGTGGAGCCAACACAGTAGTATCACCGCTTCCTGTCAGATCAACGAAGTTAAGGGCTGTTGGGCTTGGGATGCACTTGGATGGGTACCCCTTGAGTCTGCCGGGCGCTGTTGGCAAGTGGAGTACACTCAGCACTTGTGACGCAAATTGAGGAGCTAACTGATTGAGAAGTAGCCCGAGAGAGCTGTGTGCTGACCGCACGCCGCTCCAATCCGCATCCAAAAGGGTGACACGGCGGTCGGTCAGTACCATTGGGACTTCCGAGGACTGTTCGAACGGAGTTTAGTGTCTGTTCCAGAGTGGAACAGCAGCGAAATTGAGAAACGTGAATTGCAGAGTAGACACGTAGATGCAGTTGTAGATTTAATACACTCAAATTCTCGAAGGAGCTCTGGAGTCTAGCCTTAGCTGCTTGTGTTTTCAGCTCACTGATTTGTTTTGTAGCTGTGTCGAGCGATTCAGAAAACAAGGTCTTTTGAAAAGGACAGGAAGTCTACTGTCAAATTCAAAAGTACTTTTTTTAAAAAAATAAGGTGTCGTTTTATAGCAGAGATTCCCAGACGGTGGTACGCGTCCCTTTGGTGGTATGCGTACCACTTGTGACACGCAAGGTCATTTCAGGTAATACGCGTAAAAGTAAACAAAACACGTACTGATATAAGTAAAATTATTCTCTTATGTTAGTTTATTTTTAGAGTAAAAGGACCTTGAGAAAACTGATTGCTGAAAGTAGATTGGTATAAGGCTAAAGCAAATGGCTTTACCGCAGAATCTACGTTTCGGACTGAACGCAGACCACAGAAAGGTCGGACTGCACTCTCCCCACCCCTCACTCCAACAGTCGTCGGTGCGTTGTCCCGGAATGATTCATCTTGTTTTGACGTTGGTTATATTTTGATCGAATCTTGTCAGTGGTGATTCGAAAAATTTCGTGTCGCTTTGCAGCTACTGCCAACTTATGCGGTGTATCGATGTGTCATTATGCAGTGAACGGTTTACTGTTGTTATTGTGGTTTTGTTGCGTGTTATGTTAAATGTCATCGTGATGCGAAGAAAGTTTGGGCCTGAAACTGATTTTGAAGTCAGATTTACTGTCAAACTTCGATTTGATTACAATTTTCTTTTTGCTTTTACGGACCCTAATTTATCATACGCTAAGGTGACAAATGTCACGGAATACTTCCTGATATCGTGTCGGACCTTCTTTTGGCCGGCGTAGTGCAGCAAATCGACGTGGCATGAACTCAAAAGGCCATTGGAAGTCCCCTGCAGAAATATCGAGCCGTGCTGCCTCTATAGCCGTCCATATTTGTGGAAGTGTTCCCAACGCACGATTTTATGCACGAACTATTCGATAGAATTCATGTCGAGCGATCTGGTTGTGGAAAGCATTCCATCGAACTGTCCACAATGTTCTGAAAATGAATCGCGACCAATTGTGGCCCGGTCACATTGCGCATTGTCATCAATAAAAATTCCATCGTTGTTGTGGGACGTGAAATCCATGAATGGCTGCAAATGGTCTCCAAGTAGCCGAACATAACCATTTCCAGTCAATGGTCGGTTCAGCTGGAGCATGGGACCCAGTCAGTTCCATATAAACACAACCTACACCATTGTAGAGCCACCACCAGGTTGCACCTTGCCCTATTGACAGTCTGGGTCCATGGCTTCGTGGAGTATGCGCAACATTCAAACACTACCATCAGCTCTAAACAACTGAAGTCGGGACTCATCTGACCAGGATACGGTTTTCGAGTTGTCTCGGGCTCAACCGATATGGTCGTGAGCGCACGAGAGGCGCTGCGGGCGATGTCGCGCTATCGACAAAAGCACCCGCCTCGGCCGTCTACTGCCATAACCCATTAACGTCAAATTTTGCCGCGCTGTCCCACATTGATTTCAAATGGCTCTAAGCACTGTGGGACTTAACATCTGAGGTCATCAATCCCCTAGACTTAAAACTACCTAAACCTCACTAACCTAAGGACATCACACACATCCATGCCTGGGGCTGGATTCGAACCTGCGACCGTAGCAGCAGCGCGGTTCCGGACTGAAGCGCCTAGAACCATTCGGCCACAGCGACAGGCGGTGAATAGATAAAGTATATGAGGATATTGAACGGGTAATTCAATACATAAAGGGAGATGAACATCTATGGCTCATGGGGGTCTGGTATGCGGTTTTAGGGGAAGGAGTAGAAGAAAGGGTTACGAGAGAATATGGACTTGGTGTTAGGAATGAGAGAAGAGAAAGAAGAATTGAGTTCTGCTGGCAATAGCGAACACTCCCTTCAAGAATCACAAGAGGAGGAGATATACTGGGATAAGAAGGGGAGATACGGAAAGTGGTTATTTCACACAATGTTGATTGTCTGTTAGCACTAACAACTCTACGCAAACGTGGAATGAACTGCTCTGCTCCAGCTGAACCGACCATTCACTGTCAGTGGCTATGCGCGGCTACTTGGTGACCGTTTGCAGCTATTCATAGATTTCACGTCCCAGAACAAGGATGGAATTCTTGCTGATGACAATGCGCAATGTAACCAGGCCACAATTGTTCGCGATTCATTTGAAGAGTGCTGTGGACAGTTCGAGGGAATGATTTCGCCAACTAGATTGCTCGATATGAATCCTATCGAATATTTATGGATCGTAATCGGGAGGTCGTCGGTCACAGCGTTGTCTGCATGAGAGATTCTGTCTGTAATTTCGTATTCTCGACACCCTCTTGACACTCTAGATTTCCGAATATTGAATTCCATAACGATTTACGAAACGGAACGTCCCACGCATCTAGCTCCAACTACCATCCCGCTTCAGAGTCTGTTAATTCCCGTCGTACGGCCATATTCACGTCGGAAAGCTTCCCACATGAATTAAAAGAGAACTAATGACAGCTCCGCCAATGCACTGCCATTTTATACCCTGCTTACGCATTATTACCGGCATCTATACATGTGCATGTCGTTATTCCATGATTTTTGTCACCTCATTGTACTTCATGTTCCGTTTATTACTGTCTTGTTCAACTAGTTTATGTCGTTTGTGATGTAAAAGTTTAGTAAATATTTTAAATGTAATTCGTCTCTTACTCATTGAATATGAACGACTGGGTAAGAAGTGCTTCCACGAATCCTTGTTACCTGTGTGTGTGTGACGTTTCTGCCATACACTGATAGACATGACGCAAAAATCGTAAGTGTATTGTGCTATCAGGACTGAGGAAGATAGCGAAAATTATTCCACCATTACTGTTCTTCTCCCCTGTGTGTACATCTTCAAACCTCCATCCCCCATCCCTCATCTCCCACCTCGGGGTTCGTTACAAAGTGGACAAGCTATAGTGTTGCTGTTGTTGTGGCCTTCAGTCCTGAGACTGGTTTGATGCAGCTCTCCATGCTACTCTATTCTGTGCAAGCTTCTTCATCTCCCAGTACCTACTGCAACGTACATCCTTCTGAATCTGCTTAGTGTATTCATCTCTTGGTCTCCCTCTACGATTCTTACCCTCCACGCTGCCCTCCAATGCTAAACTTGTGATCCCTTGATGCCTCTGAACATGTCCTACCAACCGGTCTCTTCCTCTAGTCAAGTTGTGCCACAAACTCCTCTTCTCCCCAATTCTATTCAATACCTCCTCATTAGTTATGTGATCTACCCACCTTCAACATTCTTCTGTAGCGCCACATTTCGAAAGCTTCTGTTCTCTTCTTGTCCAGACTATTTATCGTCCACGTCTCACTTCCATACATGGCTACAGTCCATACAAATACTTTCAGAAACGACTTCCTGACACTTAAATCTATACTCGATGTTAACAAATTTGTCTTCTTCAGAAAGGCTTTCCTTGCCATTGCCAGACTACATTTTATATCCTCTTTACTTCGTCCATCATCAGTTATTTTGCTCCCCAAATAGCAAAACTCCTTTACTACTTTAAGTGCCTCATTTCCTAATCTAATTCCCTCAGCATCACCCGACTTAATTAGACTACATTCCATTATCAATGTTTTGCTTTTGTTGATGTTCATCTTATATCCTCCTTTCAAGACACTGTCCATTCCATTCAACTGCTCTTCCAAGTCCTTTGCTGTCTTTGACAGAATTACAATGTCATCGGCGAACCTCAAAGTTTTTATTCCTTCTCCATGGATTTTAATACCTACTCCGAATTTTTCTTTTGTTTCCTTCACTGCTTGCTCAATATACAGATTGAATAACATCGGGGAGAGGCTACAACCCTGTCTTACCCTCTTTCCAACCACTGCTTCCCTTTGATGTCCCTCGACTCTCATAACTGCCATCTGGTTTCTGTACAAATTGTAAATAGCGTTTCGCTCCCTTTATTTTACCCATGCCACCTTCAGAATTTGAAAGAGAGTATTCCCTTCTTTATGGTGTACAGGAAAAGTGAGTCCTGTGATGATATTAAGATGGGAGACACACTTGTATCGATAGAGCGAGAGGAAATCAGACATATTTCGAAGCGATACGCATCGAGCCAGTCAGTTTTCGGGGAAGTGCTGCGGCGGGGCCCTAATGAGGCAGCGCGCTGGGGCCAGGCGAGGCGGTAATTGCGGCGGAGCGTGTCTGCTGGCGGCGAGGCAGCCAGCGCCGGCGTTCCCAGGAGGAGGGGCGGCCACCGGAAGTGCACACTCTAAAGATGGTCGCATCCGGCGTGGAGCGGCGGCGGCGGCGAGGAGCGCTTCCTGCAGCCCGCAGGCGCTGCGCCCTCCCTCCCCCCACCCCCGCCCCTCCCCCGCTCAGCCGCCCGGATATCCCGCACAGTTAGGCGAGCTGCCGCGGCTCCGTTTTCAACCTTTTCCGCCGCCTCTGCGTCTCCACACGCTAATCCGGAAACGGAGAAATTCCAGTCTGCGACACAATGATCGGTACGAGCACCGTCTGTTGGCCGTGTAACTGGATAGTCGCACGGTCAAAGGAAGAATAAAGCAGCAGCAAAATGCTTTGTGAGATGTTGCGACCGCTCTTTTTAATGCCTTCAAAAACTGATGTTGATCTTGACAACTGTATTTGTCCGGCATTACGCCATTCTCAAAGGCTCAATCATATAAAACATGATAGGGTGTCTGTAAAAATTCATTGGCACAATTACAGAAAACATACTTCGCAGCCGGCCGCGGTGGTCTAGCGGTTCTAGGCGCTCAGTTCGGAACCGCGCGGCTGCTACGGTCGCAGGTTCGAATCCTGCCACGGGCATGGATGTGTGTGATGTCCTTAGGTTAGTTAGGTTTAATTAGTTCTAAGTTCTAGGGACTGATGACCACAGATGTTAAGTCCCATAGTGCTCAGAGCCATTTGAACCATTTGAACCATACTTCGCACAAAGGGAAGAAGCAACCACCCAGTGAAAAAGAGGGTGAAATGCACGTCGTAAGAGAAAATTCAAATGGTTCAAATGGCTCTGAGCACTATGGGACTTAACATCTCAGGTTATCAGTCCCCTAGAACTTAGAACTGCTTAAACCTAACTAACCTAAGGACATCACACGCATAGATGCCCTAGGCAGGATTCGAACCTGCGACCGTAGCGGTCACGTGATTCCAGACTGAAGCGCCTAGAACCGCTCGGCCACTCCGGCCGGCCGTCGTAAGAGAGATAGGTACAATTCACGAAAATATCTATAATACGTTCTTAGCTAAAACGAAACGAACATGGATACAAAGTATCTGGACTGCATTATTTGGCGACATCTGCGTGCAACTTTTGTTTGGAGTACGGAAGTACTGATGCAATTGATTGATACAATGTAGCTTTAAGTGAAAAATAACATTATGTTATACCTATAACATCACCTAGTTTGCTATCTAATAAGATAACCTTTCTTCTGTTTGCCTAGTAGAGCCTTTGAGAATGACGCAAGGCCGAAATACGTAAGTCAGTATAAAGTTAACAAACACAGTTACCAAGACTAATATCAGTCGTCGAGAACAAAACGTCAACAACCGGAGTGTGTGTAAGTGAGGTGTAAGCTACAGGGGAAGACGGCTTAATGAAAAATGGTTCAAATGGCTCTGAGCACTACGGGACTTAACTTCTGAGGTCATCAGTCCCCTAGAACTTAGAACTACTTAAACCTAACTAACCTAAGGACGTCACACACATCCATGCCCGAGGCAGCATTCGAACCTGCGACCGTAGCGGTCGCGCGGTTCCGGACTGTAGCGCCCAGAACCGCTCGGCCACCCCGGCCGGCTACGGCTTAATCCAGTATGTACAAAGACCAGTAGGGAACAATGAGAGCTACGACGGATAACTGAACGGTTTGTAACACAGGGATACGGTCTTATGTCACTACTGTTCGAGCTATAAATTGGAGAGCGAATGACGATTGTATGAAGGCTATTCAGAAAATGAGGTCCGATAGACCACGAAGTAGAAGCGACAGTGAAAATCCGATGAAGTTTTGCACAGATGTGTGGGGCAGTGTCTCTAGTATACCTGTCATGTGGCTCTTTTCAGTTCTGAGCACAGAGTGAGCACTTAAACATGCCTAGAACAATAATGTCTCCCGCCAAGTATGGGCGCCCGCTGAGAGGTTTCGCCTGATTTAGTGCAATCCCAAATAACGTATTTGTCATACATTCCCTTCTTCATGAGAATTCTCTCCCACACACTGCAGAGGCAATGAGGACCCCTGTGCAGCGGTTTTGATGGGAAGTGTTGATCACCCACCATACAGCCTGGACTTGGCTCCCTCTAATGTTTACCTCTGCTAATATGCACTGTTTGCTATGAAGACAACATTTGCGCACAGACAAGGGACTGCAGACCAGCGTAGGGAAGTGGCGGAAAGTACAGGCGGCTGCTACAACGTAACGACAAATGTCGGAGTGTAGAAAGTAGTTGGAAGGTGTAGCAAACTGCTGATTTTCACTCTGGTTTTCATTTCGGGGCCGATCGGACCTCACCTTCCGAATAACCCTCGTAAAATTAAAAAGTTCAGAAGTGAGATTAAAATACAGGGTGAAAGAATGTAAATGATAACATTTGCTGCTGACATTCCTGCCCTCAGTGAAAGAAAAGAAACAGGACATGTTGAATGCATTGACAATCTACTGAGTACAGATTATGCACTCAGAGTAAACCGACGGAGGACGAAAGCATTGAGAAAAAGCAAAAACGAGTCTGGTGATAATTTCAACATCAAAATTGGTGACCAAAAAGTAGATGAAGTCAAGGAATTGTGTTACCTTCAACCAAAATAATACATGACGGACGAAGCAAGGAGGAAATAAAATGGAGACTAATACAAGCGGAGAATCAAACATCAGCCTTAATTTGCGGAAGAAATTTCTACGAGAGTGTATGTAGACCACAACACTGTGTGGAAGTGAATCTTGGACTGTGGGAAAATCGGATCAGAGTGACATCGAAGCGTTTGAGATTTGATGCTAGATACGAATGCTGAAAATTAGATGTACTGGTAAGGTAAGGAATGGGAAACAGAATATGTTGAACACGCTGGAAAGAAGAAGGGACAGAATGATAGGTCACGTGTTTAGACATCAGGCAGTAACTTTCACGGTAATAGAGGAAGCTGTACAGCGTGAAAACTGTAGCGGAAGACAGGGATTGGAACATGTCTGACAAATAATCGAAGACGTTGGATGTGACTGCAGCTCCAAGACGGAGAAGATGGCACGGGAAAGAAATTCGTAATGGACCTCATGAAACCGGCCAGGAAAAGAAAGGAAAAGTCTTTGGAGAAAAAAAACATCCTGTCGGTCGATAAAAACGATTTAGATATTGCAGTTGACTTTCGATAGTTCGAAGTTCAAGGAACTTCAGAAGTTTAACTTAGAGTTCGGGTTATCGGAAGTCTGACTGATCAAGGTGTAATCAGCAAAAACTTGAAATAACGATTCCCTGTACAAACAAATTTTAGTTAAAAAATAGTACTGCAATTTCATGAACATTCGCATTTCGTTAAAAAAAAAAAGGAAGTGGAAAGCACAGTTAGAAGTCAAATTAGAAGGAAATTGGTATTTTACACATTTCAGAAATTTTTATTCATTGTAACGCGAGGTACTTATAAATTTCAGAAAATATAGACGGAACTTAAATTTTGTTTCGGGAAGAAATTCTGCTACGGTGACTTTTACTTGGTTGGTCAACAGCATTTTCTGTTGTGAATAAAACCGAAAGTAAATAGCCATCTACTTCCTTAATAAGAACGTACACGCGCAACGTTTCTAATGACGGGCTTACCTCTTTCGGAGTCACACATGGAACCAGTTCAGTTTCTAATTCATCTTCTTCTTGTTCCTCTGCGTTTTGCCTTCGATTTTGTCACGCAAACAGCCGAAATTTCACCTCGAGTCTGAGCACCGTGGAATTCAGTAATTAACTAAATCTTTAAATGTTAAATTTTCCCCGGCATTAGGAAAGTGTCCCTGAAAGAGTCAAATACTTGTGCTTCTTTGATGTAATTTTTAGAAATAGTTAAACGAAGGAGAGTCACGAGCATTTGGAAGTCGAAACAATTACAAAAACAATTATTGATGAAATATTCCAATCAGAAAGAGTTATATAGCAGTTAATTTGGACTTACAATAGTATTTGTGAACGGTCTGTCATGAAAATTGCTTATATTTATCGAGTGTGCCGAAACACATAGGGTTGTTGTCTATTGAGGTTTCGGCAAGCGATCATAATTCGATTTATAGAGAAGTTCGTTTTATCAGGGTTAGATTTGGCAAGAATCGTCTGTTTACAACTCGTAAATCACTACACAAGGCCACCATATGTCGTTGACGAATATTGCCTCCACAAAGCCACACTGGGCTGTCAATACACTACTATGAATCATATGGCTACAGATGTGACTGTTGTGTATCAGGAATCCATTTCTACCAAGACTCGTATCGCACTGCCTTCCCATGGATTTTGGCCAATTAATGTATAGTGTAAGAAAAGACCATTGAAAATGGATACATCGACTACAAGGGATGTAACAAAGCGATACGTAATAAAAATTACAGGGAATGTGAAGCAAAATTCAGAATTTTGGTCGTTGCTCGAGAACAGTGAGTTGTTAATCGGGTATGAAGGTTCGCGCGTTTTTAGATCATCTTCGAAACTGTTGGACAGATAGTACTAGATGTGACGATCCTAAGTTCCTGTGTTGTCCATCTACATCTCTGGGTGACACAATGGAACGATGTTAACGGGGTTAAGCGAAAGACCTTTGTGTGACTCCTTTGCCGAAAACAGTTCCAGAACTCAAAATGCGCACTTCTAATACATGCACTTTGGTGATTACTCGTATGCTTCAGAATCTATTACGTAAAATGGATTATCACCTAAATGTCCGTGTTACCAAGGGGAATCGTATAGTATACACATATATTCTAATACATGCACTTTGGTGATTACTCGTATGCTTCAGAATCTATGACGTAAAATGGATTATCACCTAAATGTCCGTGTTACCAAGGGGAATCGTATAGTATACACATATATTTTTTTAAAAATGAACATTAACATTCTCTGTCATTCCTATCGATGTATCGCTAGCCAATAAATAGTTATATCCGTTTTTATTTGTTGTATTCATTTTGAATTTCCCCATATATTGTAAGTAATAGTTTCGTCGACTATTTGTGATTATTAATAAGAAAACTTGCTCTTGAAACATGATACCTAATTATTTGATCCTAGATGGATGCTGTTGCACTCCGTGGCCATTGTTAAATTAAATATTGTTATAACATTTCTTACCTTACCAGTCGATCTAATTTTCAACATTCGTCTGTAGCACCACATTTCAAATGCTTCGATGCTCTTCTGTTCCGATTTTACCACACTCCATTTTAACGCTCTGGTCCAAAAGTACACTCCTGGAAATTGAAATAAGAACACCGTGAATTCATTGTCCCAGGAAGGGGAAACTTTATTGACACATTCCTGTTGTCAGATACATCACATGATCACACTGACAGAACCACAGGCACATAGACACAGGCAACAGAGCATGCACAATGTCGGCACTAGTACAGTGTATATCCACCTTTCGCAGCAATGCAGGCTGCTATTCTCCCATGGAGACGATCGTAGAGATGCTGGATGTAGTCCTGTGGAACGGCTTGCCATGCCATTTCCACCTGGCGCCTCAGTTGGACCAGCGTTCGTGCTGGACGTGCAGACCGCATGAGACGACGCTTCATCCAGTCCCAAACATGCTCAATGGGGGACGGATCCGGAGATCTTGCTGGCCAGGGTAGTTGACTTACACCTTCTAGAGCACGTTGGGTGGCACGGGATACATGCGGACGTGCATTGTCCTGTTGGAACAGCAAGTTCCCTTGCCGGTCTAGGAATGGTAGAACGATGGGTTCGATGGCGGTTTGGATGTACCGTGCACTATTCAGTGTCCCCTCGACGATCACCAGTGGCGTACGGCCAGTGTAGGAGATCGCTCCCCACACCATGATGCCGGGTGTTGGCCCTGTGTGCCTCGGTCGTATGCAGTCCTGAGTGTGGCGCTCACCTGCACGGCGCCAAACACGCATACGACCATCATTGGCACCAAGGCAGAAGCGACTCTCATCGCTGAAGACGACACGTCTCCATTCGTCCCTCCATTCACGCCTGTCGCGACACCACTGGAGGCGGGCTGCACGATGTTGGGGCGTGAGCGGAAGACGGCCTAACGGTGTGCGGGACCGTAGCCCAGCTTCATGGAGACGGTTGCGAATGGTCCTCGCCGATACCCCAGGAGCAACAGTGTCCCTAATTTGCTGGGAAGTGGCGGTGCGGTCCCCTACGGCACTGCGTAGGATCCTACGGTCTTGGCGTGCATCCGTGCGTCGCTGCGGTCCGGTCCCAGGTCGACGGGCACGTGCACCTTCCGCCGACCACTGGCGACAACATCGATGTACTGTGGAGACCTCACGCCCCACGTGTTGAGCAATTCGGCGGTACGTCCACCCGGCCTCCCGCATGCCCACTATACGCCCTCGCTCAAAGTCCGTCAACTGCACATACGGTTCACGTCCATGCTGTCGCGGCATGCTACCAGTGTTAAAGACTGCGATGGAGCTCCGTATGCCACGGCAAACTGGCTGACACTGACGGCGGCGGTGCACAAATGCTGCGCAGCTAGCGCCATTCGACGGCCAACACCGCGGTTCCTGGTGTGTCCGCTGTGCCGTGCGTGTGATCATTGCTTGTACAGCCCTCTCGCAGTGTCCGGAGCAAGTATGGTGGGTCTGACACACCGGTGTCAATGTGTTCTTTTTTCCATTTCCAGGAGTGTAGATCTCAGAAACTTCTTCCTCAAATTAAGGACTATGTTTGATAATAGTAGACTTCTCTTGGCCAGGAATGTTCTTTCTGCCAGTGCTAGTTTGCTTTTTATGTCCTCCTTGCTTCGTCCGTCATTGGTAATTTAGCTGTCTAGGTACTAGAATTCCTTAACTTCATCTACTTCGTGATCATCATTTCTGATGTTAAGTTTCCCCCTGTTCTCATTTCTGCTAATTCTCATTACTTTCGTCTTTCTTCTATTTACCCTCAATCTATATTCTGTACTCATTCGACTAGTTATTCCCTTCAGAACATGTTGTAATTCTTGTTCAGTTTCCCTCAGGATAGCAATGTCATCAGCGGATCGTATCATCGTTATCCTTCCACCTGGAATTTTTATTCTACTCCTGAGCCTTTCTTTTATTTGCAGATATAGACTCAACTCAGAATGTAGTAGTGATGAAGAATAAGCTGAATTTTAAGAGATTAGTCAGGAAGAATCAATACGCAAAGAAGTGGAATACGAAAGTACTAAGGAATGACAACATACGCTTGAAGTTCTCTAAGGATACAGATACGACAATAAGGAATAGCTCAGTAGGCAGTACAGTTGAAGAGGAATGGACATTTATAAAAAGGGCAATCCCAGTAATTGGAAAGAAAAACGTAGGTAGAAAGAAGGTAACTGTTAAGAAACCATGGGTAACAGACGAAATACTTCAGTTAATAGATGAAAGAAGGAAGTAGAAACATTATCAGGGAAATTCAGGAATACAGAAATACAGGTCGCTGTGGAATGAAATAAATAGGAAGTGCAGGGAAGCTAAGACGAAATAGCTGCATGAAAAATGTGAAGAAATCGAAAGATAAATGATTGTCGGAAGGACTGACTCAGCATATGTAAAAATCAAAACAACCTTCGGTGAAATTAAAAGCAAGAGTGGTAGCATTAAGAGTGCAACGGGAATTCCACTGCTAAATGCTGAAGAGAGAGTGCATAGGTGGAAAGAGTACATTGAAGGTCTCTACGAGGGGGAAGATTTGTCTGATGTAATAGAAGAAGAAACAGGAGTCGATTTAGAAGAGATAGGAGATCCAGTATTAGAATCAGAATTTAAAACAACTTTGGAGGAATTAATATCAAATAAGGCAGAAGGGATAGGTAACATTCCATCAGAATTTCTAAAAATCAGTCGGGGAAGTGGTAATAAAACCTCTATTCACGTTGATGTGTGGAATGTATGTGTCTGGCGACATTCCATCTGACTTTCGGAAAAATATCATCCGCCCAGTTACGAACTGAAAGACCTGACAAGTGCGAGAATTATTGCACAATCAGCTTAACAGCTCATGCATCAAAGTTACTTACAAGAATAATGTACAGAAGAATGGAAAGGAATATTGAGGGATGTGGTAAATGACGACCAGTTTGGCTTTAGGGAAGGTAAAGGCAACAGAGAGGCAATTCTGACGTTGCAGTTGATAATGGAAGTAAGACTAGAAAAATCAAGAAACATTCATAGGATTTCTACGTGGTAAAGCGTTCGACAATGTAAAATGGTGCAAGATATTCAAAATTCTGAGGGAGATAGTGGTAAGCTATAGGGAGAGACGGGGAATATACAGTATGTATAAGAGCCAAGAGGGAATAATAAGCATGTAAGACCAAGAAAGAAGTGCTTGGATTAAAAAGGGATAAGACAGGATGTAGTCTTTCACCTCCACTGTTCAATCTGTAAATCGAAGAACTTGTCATAGTAGCCCTTTTCTTGTATACAGTTCAGCACTTACGAAGTTGTAAAGGGTTACCTAAAGAAACAGAAATAACCAAATGTTCAGTGAAATGGATAAATAAGAGGTCCTGTTTGAAAAATTACATGAACTCTTATTTATCCATTTCACAGAGCATTTAGTTATTTCCGTTTCTTTCGATAGGCCTTTACATCTCGGTAAGTGCTGAATCTTATACAAGAAATGGGCAATTATGACAAATTTTTCGTTAATAGCTTTACTCTCACGATGATGTCTCTATGCTGTCACCTCCCGGAGCGTGTGTGTGTGTGTGTGTGTGTGTGTGTGTGTGTGTGTGTGTGTGTGTGTGTGTGTGTGTGCATGTGCTGTGCGTGTGCATGTGCACTCCGTCAAAAGTTTAGTCCCGGGTGACACCCTAACCCACACTTCACTATACCCATACTCTGCGAAGTACATGGCAGAACATTGTAAGTCTTAAGAGTCTGAAAGGTTGTTACAGTATCAGAAGTGGCAGTTTTGTCAGTGATCTTTTTCCCTTATAACACTTCTCCTAAGGACGTGTATAAAGGAGACTCTCTGGATTCCACAACTTATGCTGTTCTCAAAAGACATAATTCCACACTGCTGCTACTGTAGCTCCCAATATGTTAAACAAGATAATACCCAGGTGTGTGCGCTAGCTTTACAGAAAGTTGGATGTCACACTTAAGGAATCTTTTCATTTTTGGTTTGTAAATTTCATGACGTACATTATTTGACTATTGCGATATTGTTGATTCAATTCTTCGTAAATGCATAATTCAGGGAACAAATACGTCACTCTTTACTCCTTTTCATTTTGAAATTATGAATATGAATTTTGTTTAAATAACTAATTTTCATGAAAATTTTGTTTAAGAGTCAACTTCGTAAACTGACTGTTTATTTTCAGACTATAACAATTTACTAATAATAATGTCCAGTTATGTAGGTATGTTTTCAAATTTTATACTTTCGTTAATGAATGCGAAAGTGAAATTCAATCAGTTTTCAAATGATTTGACGTTAAGCCTCCACATACCACTTGCTGTTCAAAGGTTTTAAAACAAAAAAAAAAAAAAATCTGATCCGCACTGCAGTTCGCAATATCCGACTGTGTAACATGCTGGCACGCAATACTCTTGTATTGCACGTAACAAGAGTTATTCAAATAATTTTACTTCGTCTTGCAACAATGGAGTGCCGTTATAAGGCATGCACAGCTATCCGTTGTCGAGCGGATAAGACAAAGTTATTATTAGTACCAAAACTGACAACTGTTTTGTGCGCTTAGGGAACAGTGATTGTCTAGGTTCGTCATATATTCTCTGTTATTTAGTTCAGTGGCTGAGTATGTTTTTCATTGGAAATCTAAGCATTGAGATTAAATATAAAGTTTATACAGTCACATAAGAGATTCACATGTGATAGGTCAGATATATTTCGTTCATAAGGATCTCATATAATGTACGGAACAAAGGTACTTTAAACACAGAAGCCTTGTATGCAGTACAAATAATGGTTACATGCAGACACTAGTAAGCATAAGGTTACATCATGTAGACAATCAGATTAAAGTTTAAAGGTTTTCAAGGAGATGCAGAAGTAAAATACTCTCTTTTTGGAAAGTTATATGAACTGAATCTTCCGTTGGTTCTTGGTAGAGTAACATTATCATAAATGGAAAGCGGTAGTTTGCTTTTGTACTGCAGTGTTAATATTTTGTGCAACTGGTTTTCGGCTTACAAGGCCATCATCAGACATTTACTGACTGCTGTCGTCAAAGAAGTTACAATGTTTGTAAATGACAGTGGAAAAGAAATTACACACCTAGCACAAACGCACAGTAAATGACATCTTTGGCAGTGGTGGTATTGCAATGTAAAAAAGTAAAAAGCTGAACGGTAAATAAATGTAAAGGGAGTAAACGGAAAAGACTTTAACGCAAAACCGGAACAGCATGCCTACATAACAGTTTATATTAATAAACAAAACCAATAAAATAAAATAAAATGACGCTTTACAAGGCTATTTCAAGACGTATAAAACATGGAGAGTGATACACAACCAATTAAAAGAAAGAATTATCAACTGTAACTACAGAATATACGAAGAACTTGAGCAATATCAGTAAGATAAACAGAAATAAATAAATGCAACAAAATGAGGGAATGTGAGAGAACATACAGTGAATGCCATTTTCGACAGTTGGTGGTACTGCATTTTAAAAAGTAAAAAGTTGAACAACATACAAATGTAAAGGGAGCAAACAGGAAAAAATTAACATGATACTCTAAAACTGTGCCTATATAACAGTTTGCATTAAATAAATGAACTAAGAACATAGTACTCGACGAGAAAACTTCTAGAGTTATTAAATATGGAAAGTAATACAAGTACCAATTAAAAGAAAAACACTGTAACTACAGACTACATGGATTACGTAGGCAATTTCAATAAAATAAAGGAAAGTAATGGATACAGGAAAATGGGCAATATGAAAGAACAGACAGTTGGGAAAGTAATGAAAAACTGAGAGGATTATGTGAAGTTTAGCAGACTGGAAGTGTTAAGCTGTGTCTGGTTATTTGAGATTAGATCTCGACTGTGAGATAGATGTTTGTTAATTTCAGGGCTTCCAGCAGACTGAGTTTTTGGACTTTGTTTCCTAAGTGAAGGACACGGGACTCTGGCTGATAGTTGTGGCCCTCACTCAGTACATGCTCAGCAAAGGTGGAGTCAGAATTCTACAGCCTCCTCCTGTGTCCATGTTCAGCCAATCTAGTTGCTATGTCTCTGCCTGCCTGAAGAGTTATACTTAGATATAAACACAGTTAGGAACTTAAAAAGGCAGAGAACTTAGACTTAATATTAGTCTCTTTAGAGAAGTTACAAGTATTTTCCCGTTCTATTGACGTCTGAAACGTTGGAAGAATGACAACATAAACGTTTTTATGATCCATGTAATTAGTCTAGTCTTCTCTTTACGGTCCCTGCTGAAACGCTGCGTACGGAGCTGAAGTTCGTTTCTACTTATCTCGCCAGGCACTGGTTGTTGAACTTTTGTGCATACGTTTTCGTAGGTTCGCGTCTATCTTTATGCGTCTGCCAGTTTTGTTGTTTTAGCATTTCCATGGAGCTCTCCCGTGGGTCAAACAGACATGAAGCCATTTGTACTGACCTACTGCATATACGGTCAGTATACCTTGTTAGTTCTACTTACTGTGAGCCCCACAGTACTTCAGGACACGCCACACAAGCAATAATCCACCCTCTCCAGAATCCTCAGTACCCTAATACGCCCTAGAAATGAGCCAAAGTCCTTCCCCTCATCTCTCTCTCTATGGCTGAACCTAATGACTATTCAATATTTTTTTTCTTTTTGTGTGATGTAGAGTTTTAGATTTCTGAACATTTAAAGCAATTTTAAGCAAGTTGTGAATCCTTGTACCATTCTGAAATTTTAATAAGATCATTCTTAATATTTGTCCAGCTTTTTCAGACAGTACTTTGTTGTAAATAACTGCATCGCCTGCAAAAAGCTAAGCTTATTAATATTGTCTGCCAGGTCATTGACAGAGTTGTTATTTCCATTTTATGCACAATATTTCGACTTCCGAATCAGCCACCTTTTTCAGATACGGTAACAGTTCGCAGACTGGTTGGAGTCCAAGCAGCACGTACCCATAACAACAAAAGTCGTCGCACCTGAAGAAGACGGATAGGTCGGTCGTCCAAATATTATGCATATAGTGGAAAAAAGTTTCTGCACAACGCCCGGAAGATCACTAGTAATCAACAGCGCCGAAAAACTCGACAGATCATGCCAGTTTATTGATATACTGTATGATCAGCGAGGGTACCTGATCACTTCCGTTGGGAACATACGAAGTTACCTCTCCATCTTTCGCTGACTCACCAATCCACGTTCCATCTACGTCTTCCATATTTAGAAAAACTTAATCCTTTTACTAATTTCGTTTGATTTATTTGCTATTTTCTTTTACTCTGTTATCTATATAAAAGATCAGACCGAATGTTGCACATGAACTGACGTGAATATAGCCCATATAATATCTGATCAAAAGTATTCAGGATTCAGGTCAGGACTCTGTGCAAGCCAGTTCATTACAGGGATGTTATTGTCGTGTAACCACTCCACCACAGGCCGCCGTGCTTATGAACAGGTGCTCGATCGTGTTGAAAGATGCAATCTCCATCCCCGAATTGCTCTTCAGCAGTGGGAAGAAAGAAGGCGCTTAAAACATCAATGTAGGCCTGTGCTGTGATAGTGCAACGCAAAACAAAAAGGGGTGCAAGCCCCCTCCATGAAAAACACGCCCACACCATAACACCTTCGCCTCCGAATGTTACTGTTGGCACTACACACACTGGCAGATCTACATCTTCATCCATACTCCGCAAGCACCTGACGGTAACGCTTTCGCGATTACTAAATGATCCTGTAACGAAGCGAGCTGCTCTCCGTTGGATCTTCTCTATCTCTTCTATCAACCCTATCTGGTACGGATCCCGCACTGCTGAGCAGTATTCAAACAGTGGTCGAACAAGCGTACTGTAACCTACTTCCTTTGTTTTCGGATTGCATTTCCTTAGGATTCTTCCAATGAATCTCAGTCTGGCATCTGCTTTACCAACGATCAACTTTATATGATCATTCCATTTTAAATCACTCCTAATGCGTACTCCCAGATAATTTATGGAATTAACTGCTTCCGTTTGCTATATTGTAGCTAAATGATAAGGGATCTATCTTTCTATGTATTCGCAGCGCATTACACTTGTCTACATTGAGATTCAATTGCCATTCCCTGCACCATGCGTCAATTCGTTGCAGATCCTCCTGCATTTCAGTACAATTTTCCACTGTTACAACCTCTCGAAATACCGCAGCATCATCCGCAAAAAGCCTCAGTGAACTTCCGATGTCATCCACAAGGTCATTTATGTATATTGTGAATAGCAACGGTCCTACGACACTCCCCTGAGGCACACCTGAAATCACTCTTACTTCGGAAGACTTCTCTCCATTGAGAATGACATGCTGCGTTCTGTTATCTAGTAACTCTTCAATCTAATCACACAATTGGTCTGATAGTCCATATGCTCTTACTTTGTTCATTAAACGACTGTGGGGAACTGTATCGAACGCCTTGCGGAAGTCAAGAAACACGGCATCTACCTGTGAACCCGTGTCTATGGCCCTGTGAGTCTCGTGGACGAATAGCGCGAGCTGGGTTTCACACGACCGTTTTTTTCGAAACCCATGCTGATTCCTACAGAATAGATTTCCAGTCTCCAGAAAAGTCATTATACTCGAACATAATACGTATTCCAAAATTCTACAACTGATCGACGTTAGAGATATAGGTCTATAGTTCTGCACATCTGTTCGACGTCCCTTCTTGAAAACGGGGATGACCTGTGCCCTTTTCCAATCGTTTGGAACGTTATGCTCTTCTAGAGACCTACAACAGATGACGTTCACCGGACATTCACCGTTCCCACACCCTGCCATCTGATCTCCACATTGTGTACCGTGACTGGTCACTCCACACATCGTTTTTTCGTACGTGTCCCTTCATGTTTCCACTGCACTATCACATCGGAAACAGTGGACCTAGGGATGTTTAGGAGTGTGGAAATATCACGTACAGACGTATGACACAAGTGACACCCAATCAACTGACCACGTTCGAAGTCCGTGAGTTCCGCGGAGCGCCCCATTCTGCTCTCCTGCGATGTCTAATGATTAATGAGGTCGCTGATGTGGAGTATCTGGCAGTAGGTGGCAGGGTAGGGTAGTTCTAGAAATACTAAGTGACCCTAATATGAAAAATGTACGTTTCTGGGTGTGTCCAGATACTTTTTATCACATAGTGCACTTCAAATGTGTTAGCAATAACTAACATAGGAGACTTCCCATCGGAGCACCCTTCTCAGATTTAGTGGTAAGATGACCCAGTGAATAGCCTGTCAAAAACTGAGCACAAATCAGCATGGAAGCAGGAAGATAGTGTACTGAACTACGAAAAAAGAAGCAAAACGGAAACAATGAACAGTCCAAGCTCAGGATATGCAACATCGACCGACTTTGAGTAGCCACGGCGTCGTGATTATGTGGTTACGGTGTTGGACTGCAGAGGGGGAGATCCGTATTCAGACCTTCCTCAGTCTGTTCGCCACATTTAAGTTAATGTCTGTGTCGTAGTGTAACGCCCGTCTCCAACAGCGAGGAGTAACCAAGGGACCTCCAGATGTACATACCTCATATTTGTTCTACACAATTACTCGTACCACAAGTACACCGAATAACTTCTCTGTGGTCATCGTAGAGGCTCTGCTGTCCTTCCCTTTCTGGCTCTGTGAGCCCAAACGCTTGATCCGTAGCCCACAACAGCGAGTAAGACTGCGTTGTGGTACGTTCTTATTGCACTTAATGACAGCTGAAAATTTCTTTGGCCAGTTGTTGCTGTTTTATTTAAGACTTTAATGCCTCTCTGGCAAACGATTTCTACTTGTGCGTGAAAGTTTTGCTTTTCGTCGACATTAATCCCAAAGTACCCCTATATTTCTTTTCGCAGGTTGGTCATTTATTATGATTGTGTGATTTCTCGTTCCTGATAATGTTCCTTTTAGTAACATATAAACTGTTTTGTGTGCTGTTATCATTTGTTTGTTTTCTATGCACTGGTCACTCAGTATTTCTAGAACTACCCTACAATTTTCCTCTAATTCAGACCTTGTGTAGGCAGATACTACAATTAACAGATCATCTGCCTATGCGATGCACCCTCGAGTGTTTGTTATACACTAAAGCTGGTTCAGTAATGGCCCTATGCCAACATCCCAGAACTCTGAAACACAAACAGCCCCTGTGGGCAGCATTTGGCGATGTGTTTCACAGGTCTCTTTCCAGGCAATTGTAATTGCGCCTTCGTGTCTGTTATAAGTCATCTGGGGCAGTAGATATGTTTCAGTCCTTTCAACAGGGCAGGCCACCGCAAATTATCAAAGGGCCCAGCTACATAGTCATTAAGCCTATAACATACTTGTCGTTTGAGGTGTTCACATTACTGATTGCGAGATGTCTCGCATCATCGGTGGATATCCCTTTCCTGAAACCTTGCTGCAGGGTGCTCATGCGTACCACCTCTCCGTGGCAGGGAAGCTTTTCCTGTAATTTGGCTAAAGCATTTACTAAACAATTGTAAGATTTCGATTCAGTTGGGTCTTTGTCTGTCCCCATTTTTAGTGTAACGATATTCAAGATTTTTCAGATTTGGGCAGCCGACCCCGCAAAAGACATTCGTTTAATGACTCTGTTATGTATGGTACAATTTGGTCCACTAGCTGATGCAGCACTTCTGCCAGTATTCTATCAGGCCCTGGTGCTTCCTTCTTGTTTAACTTCATCACTGCCAGTCTCACTTCCTTCTGGGCAAATGGAATCACAGCTCTATCATTCACGTGGTACTCCAGTGATTCAGTGCGAAGATGAAGATGGCACGATGTCTCTTCTATCGTTGTAACGCCCAGCAACGAAGTTCTGAGTAAGCACTATACTGTCGTCTCCAGTTTGTCGTCACTGTGCTCTCGAATCGACTCAGAGTTGATAATGTAGTAGATGATCATACTTTGTTTGTTGCAAGTTTCTATGGGAAATCCCAAAGGTCTGTTACCATTTGGTCCTTAACGTACGCCTCCCACTTTTCTACTCTTCTCTATATCGTTGACTCTTCGATAGAAACTCGGCCTTCTTTGTCTTTATATTTCCTCTAAGGACTTTTGGTAGTATCTCCTTACCTGTATTGTTCTCCTTCTTTAGGACTCTTGACGAATGTTGGGATCGCCATGTCTTGCGCCGTCTGCAACACTTGCGCCAATTCGTCCGCTTTGGCGTCAGCGTCAAATGCGCTTCCTCGCAGCGTTTGTATCTTGAATTCTAGCTCCAAAAGTTCCCAATTCACTTAGCGCAGATTGTGTAGTAGCTCGGACTGGATGTCAGCATCTAAATCATTGTATGCGTTTGTAATTTTGATGTAAATGAGATTTCGTTTGTAAGTCCATGACAGTTTCCCATTGGCAATGTGGTCACTGACTTCCGAGTTTGCGAGAATGATTATATTCGTTGCCGAAAAGCAGATGGGTTGACAGGTCTGTTCATAACACGAAAGCAGACTCCTCTTTCATCCGTTACTCTGCTATGCCACATTGTTGATTTCGCGTTTGCGTCCATTACAAGGTGTGTCTATCGTGTCGACCCAGTATTGCTGCCGGTTTTAAGTTGTCTATATGTGGTTCTATCTCCTGACTGTACTGAAAATATTGACTAATTATGTAACATTCTCCTGAGGCAATCATTACTTCTAACGTCACCGCGTGTTCATCAGTCCGCAGCTCGTGGTCGTGCGGTAGCGTTCTCGCTTCCTACGCCCGGGTTCCCGGGTTCGATTCCCGTCGGGGTCAGGGATTTTCTCTGCCTCGTGATGACTGGGTGTTGTGTGCTGTCCTTAGGTTAGTTAAGTTTAAGTAGTTCTAAGTTCTAGGGGACTGATGACCATAGATGTTAAGTCTCGTAGTGCTCAGAGCCAATTTTCGTATTCGTCAGAGGATAGATATATCTTTGTCTCTGTTATGTCTTTATGTGGCCCCACAATGGCGGCTGTTGGATTTTGACCAGATGTTATGATCTGTGCTGTAACTGACGTGTAGGCTAATGCCCCACTTCTGGAATATGGCTCCTGCCTATATAGTATGTGTAGGTCCAACTCCTCTAACACTTTCCCAAGTTCTTGCATCACCACGACACTGCGCATCTCATTTGTCTGGCCAATTTTAATCATTTACCGCTGTTCCATCGCCGTTGGGGTGCGATTTGATTGCATGCAAATGCTGTTGGAACCTGTGATCACGTAGCTATGGGGCCATTCTAATGTATAATCATTTACAGTTCGACCACGTGTTGTCACTAATTTCTTTTTCTGGCATTAAAGTGTCAGTGTCCGTAGTTTGTTCGTATTTGTTGGCAGTTTGTTGACACTAGGCTGAATATGATCAACTTCCTCCATTACAGGGAAATTTTTAGCACTGCCTTTTGGATAAATGTACCTAAACAGGTGTCTCATTGCCGTCGTTGACACATGCGTATCCTTCAATTTAGATAGTCTCATGGTTTTTTCACATATTTCATAAAAAGGGCGCAGATCCAGTCATAAACTTTTTTCCATTTATCATGACATGTCCATCACTGTGTATCCTTTTCGTAATTCCCGTTACCATCTGTAGGTTCTATAATCACAATCTTCCTCTATTAACTGTTCCTTGCTATCACACTCCGTTACTATAACGTGTTGTATTTGTCACACCTTGTATTCATTGCACTTTCAGCCTTTTCTGCATTTGCATCTCGTTATCTAACTTGTCTTTATGGTCAGTCATGTTTACGGTTTGTGTCGCTATATCCCGTCTCGTTCTACCCTTCACACTGGGCCAGAATATTTTGGTTCTTCCTTTTCTAGATGTAGGCATGCTCCGTTACTTGTTTTCCTTTCTTCCTAGCCACTCCTTCTTTATATTATTCTTATTAATCAAAAATGGTTCAAATGGCTCTGAGAACTATGGGACTTAACATCTCTGGTCATCAGTACCCTAGAACTTAGAACTACTTAAACCTAACTAACCTAAGGACATCACACACATCCACGCCCGAGGCAGGATTCGAACCTGCGACCGGAGCGGTCACGCGGTTCCAGACTGAAGCGCCTAGAACCGCACGGCCACACCGACCGGCTCTTATTATTGGCCCTTTTATTGTCCATCTCGTTATCTACCTTGTCTTTATGGTCAGTCATGTTTTCGGTTTGTGTCGCTAAGTCCCGTCTCGTTCTACCCTTCACACTGGGCCAGAATATTTTGGCTCTTTCTGCATCTCGCTTTCTTTTCCATGGAGGTTCTGTTTCTCACAAAGATGACAAGTAATTTTATAATATGTTTGATCAGTAGGCTCGGGTTTGTTTTCTTCCTGGACAGTGTTCCGTCTTCTTCGACTGTCGACCTGACATTTGGTACGTTTGTATCTACGCTGTGGTGGCCTGTGATGCTCTCCAGCATATTACACAATGATTCAGTATCCCTATTTCCATTCTTTGAATTTCCCGCCTCAAGAACATTTGATATATAGTTCAGTCTTTACTTCGTTGGCTGCATGATTTCTTCCTTTTCACACATGGAATGCACAATGGAACTCACTAGTGGAGAAAAATTTCGATATCTAACTTATGACTCTGGTTAGTTAGTTAATAATCTATTAGTTGTTGAGTTCGAATTCCCGTTCAACATAAAAATTTACGCCAATTCATTTCATGTTTGTACATGAGCACACTTTGTTATTTGTGACTGAAACCAGGTTTAAGACCTTACATGGTAAGCTAACAGCTAACAGAAAGCTGGATAGGAATCCCAGATACCAGTCCAGTACAAAAATGTTCCTCATGAAATTTCGAGTTGAACCTTGCTTTTTGAAATGTTATTTTTTGTAATAAATTTGAGTTTACAAGCGTTAAAGACTGTATCACCTCTAAAATCTGAGATTTTCGTTATTGTGTTATTAATTTACATCCCGGCAGATCGACATTCAGAGCAAAATTTTCTAGTGGTCTCTTGTAGTAACCTAATAACTAATTTGTGTAGTCAAAAGACTGCACCGAAATGAAAGTAGACGACTTGCAAAACAGTTACCTTATGTGGGTTGCATACAAATCAGATGGAACGAAATCCAGGTCGTTCGGATACTCTTGAGCATGACGGGTATTGGGACAGGAGCCGGTATATTTATATGCGGTATTGCTAACATCTTCAGCTGTATGTAGTAGTTTTTATTTATTTAAGACTGATTTCATTGGCACAATTCCCTATCTAGATACAGCAAATATCATTCATTCATCATACTATAAAACAAATCATGATATTTATATTCACTGTTTCAAATGATGAAATGTTAACAATTTTATATAGAACCACTTTTCAAAACAATGGGAGTACGACCAAATAGTATTAAAATTCTATAACATCATTGACAGAAAATAAAATATATGGAGTAATTATTGGAAAACCGAACAGTCTATACTGTAGGTGCACAGCGCTATTGAGGACTGTATTCCCTTGGTTTCGGTCACATAAAACTTTCAAAATCTGTCGTGTACAATGTGTCACTTGCATGAGTTGGGATAGGAATGCGTAATAGAACACTTACTGCACTGTTAATGTGGTGGAACCCAAAACACGTGTTAAAAGGGAAGACCATATGCGGAAGAAACATAATGTGCAACCAGTTACATTACATATGGCTACATACGATGCTTCACACACTTCGTCCAAATAGGGTAGGCGTGAACAAGGCAATACAGAATAAATTGTATACCATTATTTCGATATACAATGAAAATATACGTATCTATATAATGTTCGTGGTTATATGTATTATTCCGTTTCGTCTAAATAATAAAACTATAATTTAATAAAGCGGTAAATAATTCTACACAAGTGTTTCAATCTGGAAACCGACACATATCCGATATAAACATACGCGCGTCATTATTGCAGCATGCGATAATGGCTGTAGAACGACTTGAAAGTCAGGGTGCTAAGTACAGAATTTGTATCAAATCACGATGTACAAGGTTGTACAACGTATGACGTTCACATTTTCCGTGTGAGAATACCATTATACTTCTAGCGAAGGTCCACAATTATCGGTGCCTGCTTACGTGATGTTGAACTTAACATAATATATGAAGATCCAATCATAATCACGACTTTCTGGTGAAAAGCAAAACATAAAGTTAATCACAATATTTCAATATACCTTTCGTCTGTGTTGTATACACCTGTATCACATCGACTTACTTGTTACTAGGAAATAAGGTCTTGAGTTATCAGAATCTAGTAGCATTACAAATGTCGCAGAATGTTTTGATCACTGATATAACCGATGAGAAAAAAGGACATAAATTACAAATAGTATTATATAGACATAATGTAACAGAATGAGAAGCATGGTATTAGTAAAAACTACAGTTCATGGCTTGTAACTGGAATTACCTCAGCAATGTCCAAATTTTGAGGCCCAGATGACGACAAATATATATGTAACAGCGAGTAAGGTTTATGTTACTTTCTTTGAACTCAGAGGACAATGGCACTTAATTAACAGATAATTTTATTTAAATTTTACTATATTTTATATGGGCTCATTGTATTTCTCGGTGTAGAAACACATATAATTATCACGTTTGCTTTGTGTGGCTAGTCTTATGTTCCATCACATGTGCTTAACATTTAACCCTATTTTTTCTGTCAGATTTATTTAATCAGTTCTTAGGAACATTATACGAACTAAACGCCATGAAATAACCCCCACCCCTAACTCTAGTGGTTCCTATATATCATGTGGTTACATATACTTTATTTGTCAGAGATCAGCATACTCTGCGATATCAGCTATGTTATTACATGCAACCTGATTCTGATATTTTAAGACTTTACTTCCTACTAACAAATACGTTGATGTGATACATTCATATGCACCACAGATGGAAGGTATGTATACATACGATGATTAAATTTATGTTTCACTTATGACAGATAATCTTGATTATGATTGGACTTTCCTATATTATACTACGTTGAACACACTTTCTTGGACACCAATAGTTATGAACCTCTACTAGAAGTCTAATGGCATTCTCCCATTAAAAAAGTTTTATCACCATACCTTTAAAAAGTCACCATTTTTTGGTCCTTCAGGTAAAATTCTACATCATGATCTAATATGTATGCTGTAATTTTTATTGTGAACCAGCTATACTTACAGCTATCATCGGACACTATATTTACGACACACATGATATGCTTATATCAGATTGAAGCTTTTTTTAGAATGACAGTCTGTAGAATTATTTACACCTACATTAAGTTCAAATTTTGTCACAGAGGCAGTGACAAGTATGCAGTTTACTCAGTGTTACCTTGTTCATACCCTGTATAATCCATTACATTACAAATAATATTCCTACAGTATATGGATAGCTTTCATTTAACACATGTTTGAATTCTAAGCAAAATTTTGTCTCCCACATCATGCAAATGACACTTTGTACACAGCAGCCTTTGACAGTTTTATGTGACGCACATTAGGGAAATACAGTCCTGAGCAACCCTTGACACAATCAATATAGGCTGTTTGGGTTTCCAACGATTATCACAAATTTGTTTCAGTGGACATACTTTCTGTAGCTGAGGTTTTACAGTTTCAATACTATATTAGTCACACACACACATAAATGTAATGAAAACTAGTTCAGTCTACTGTAATTAACATTTCATCATTAAAAAAGTGACTATAGATTTGTTTTTGGAGTGGGTCTGCCTGAAGCAAAACACAATTTTATCTTTTCTTCTATTTCACAGACATGTTTTGCAGAAGTTTCAGCGTCTTCAGAGACTTGAAGATGGTGAATTGCACCATCAAAAACCTGTTGCAAACAAATATATACGAATACAAACAGATGAAGGCATCAGCATGACTGCACATATTAAATTTTCATCCCCCTTTGCCCTACTAGATTATAGGTACAGCATCCTCATATATATTCTCTCATCCTCCTTTGCCCTGGTGAATTATAAGTACAGCATCCTTATATATATTCTCTCTCTCTCTCTCTCTCTCTCTCTCTCTCACACACACACACACACACACACACACATACACACACATCTTCTACTTTTGACTTCGGTATGCATATCTGACTTCTTATTGGTTTGCTGTCGACACTGATGAGAGTAACCCTATCACTGAACTGTTTGTTCAGAGTAACTCACTCCTTGCTCTACTTTCCTATTCATGACGAATCCTACTCCCATTATACCATTTTCCTACTGCTGTTGATGTTATATTTAACCGAGCAGAAATCCTTCTTTTCATTCCATTTAAAGACCGTCAGCTGTATCCCGAATAAATCTTTGCATTTCGATTTTCAAATATTCTAGCTTCCATATCACATTCAGACTTTTGACATTAGCCACTCCGATCTGTCGAATATTATGATTTCGTTGATTATTCAGTTTTTGGTGATGGTTATCTCCTTCTAGGCTACTCTCCGCCCCTCCACCTTCCCCTGGAGATCCGAATGTTCGACTGATCCGAAATCTTTTGCCACTTGCAGGCCATATGTAGTATGAATACGCATTATGTGTCTTTGATGCAGTACTTTCCATTACCTTCTGGATCCTTACACCCTTGTTCATTACAAATTCTTCCAACTTTTGAGGGCAGGGTCGCATTCCAAAGGCAAGATCTTGCTCAGTTTCCTCCATCACCCGATTTGACAAGGCCTTTAGCAGAACGATGGTGACTATACCAAAACTCTTCTTCGCCATTGTTGAAACCACCTCTTATATTACTGTTACCTCCTCTTTTTACCGTGTTTCTGCTAAATGATATCCTTGTTACAGCGTCCCGATAATTATTATTAATTCCATCACATTTAAACCGTGGTGATACAACTGGATTATGTTTACTGATTCGATTCTGACAGTGATCATCGTGGAAGAGATCCTGGCTGTTAGTTACTAACAAACCGCATATGCATTGGTGTGCAAAACTATAGGACGAAAGTACCTGTCGCATAATGTGTCAATGCTAAGTAACATAGCTCGAAGAAACCTTGACTATACGTATATACACAGGATTAGTCACTAACTATTGCCACCAGGAATAACTCCGAAAGTATGATAGGAGCTGAAAAGTTTGTGGGACAAATGTTGCATGGGACAACGGGGGCCATAATGTGACGTTGGTTTTTTGTTGCTAGGTGGGGTCGCGTCAGAGATATGAAGATCAACTACGTTTTTTTTCAAATGGGATGCTATAGTTTGGTACTTATTTTCTGATAGCGGCTATCGTGACGAATCCATTGATGTGTAACAATGAGGTCTTTGAAGGTCAACGAAGGTCAAAAAGGTAGCATGAACGTCCATTTAAGAAGGTGTTCGAAGAGATGACCATTGGTATCAGTGCACTGCTGCTGTCCTCTTAGCATAGATTGAATGGTATTCCTTATCACATCGGCACTTATCGAAGCACATGCTCTGTCAATTCTCTCTCGCGTATCTTCTGTTGTAGTTGGAACTTCTTTATAAATAATGTCTTTTACGAATCTCCACAAGAAAAAAATCCAGAGTCGTCAAGTCTGACGAACGAGCCGGCCACGACACGTCTCCTCCGCGTCCAATCCAACGATTTGCGATTTGTCTCTGCACTTCATTTCTAGCCATCAGCGAAAAACGTGTCGGACACCCATCATGTTGATACCACATTCTGTTCCTTGTTCCTAAAGGTATTTCTTCCAATAACAGACCTAATGTTTCTTGCAGGAATGTGATGTACTTCCTGTCATTAAGATTTTCTTCGATGAAATTGGGGCCTATAACTCTGTCTTCCAGAATCCCATACCATACATGCACCGACAACGGTTTTTGGTGTGCAACTTGCCGCAGCAAACACGGATTTTCAGTTGCCCAATAATGCATGTTATTCAAATTAACATTTCCATGGTTCGTGAATGTAGCCCCGTCAGTAAATAAAATCAAGTTAATAAATGTGTCATCCCTTTGAATCTGAAGTTGAGCCCATCGACAGAATTCAATGCGACGCATACAATCCTTACCAGTTAATTCTTGGCGGAGACTGATATGGTAAGGATGATATTTATGGCGATGCAGAATACGAACAACACTACTCTGGTCAATGCCAGATTCCCTTGCGGTTTGACGCGAACTAACACAAGGATCTCGAATCGCAGTGGCAAGAGTACCAATTTCTGCTTCCTCGTTAGTAACTTTCCTTTGCCGAATATGTTTCCTATGCGTTAAAGATCCAGTTGTTCTTAATTTATCATACACATATTTAAACGTACGACGTGTAGGGTGAGTACGTTGAGGATATCTTTCAGCATACGAGCTCTCACTGAATTTCATTGGCGTGCTCCGTAAATTAGAAACTTATCGACTTGTTCTTCGAAGGTATACATCACTCACATTCGCTTGATTCGACGATACTAGACTTACCTTTCCTATTAGTGTTGTATTGCGAAACTGTCGAATGGTGTTTACATTCAATGGAACGTTAGATGGATACGCCGTATTCAGCGAATATTTACTATTTTCACGATGTACGAGAGAGATTTGTGAGAGCAAGTGCTTCGATAAGTGCCGAAGTAATAAGGAATAGCACTCTAGCTAAAATAAGAAGATTGCAGCACTGCATTGATACCAATGGTCATCTCTTCGAACACCTTCTGTAAGTGCCACCATTGGACCTTCGTTGACCTTCGAAGACCTTACTGTCACACATCATTGGATTCGTCTCGATAGCCGCTATCAGAAAATAATTACCAAACTATACGATCCCATTTAAAAAAACAATGTTGACTTTCATATCTCTGACGCGACCCCACCTAGCAACAAAAAACCAACGTCATATTATGACCCCTTTGTCCCATGCACCCTGTTTCCCGGGTTCGATTCCCGGCGGGGTCAGGGCTTTTCTCTGCCTCGTGATGACTGGGTGTCGTGTGCTGTCCTTAGGTTAGTTAGGTTTAAGTAGTTCTAAGTTCTAGGGGACTGATGACCATAGATGTTAAGTCCCATAGTGCTCAGAGTCATTTGAACCATTTGTCCCATGCAACATTTGTCCTACAATCTTTCCAGCTACTATCATACTTCCGGAGTTCTTCTAGGTGGAAATAGTTAGTGACTCACCCTGTATATCATACTGTATGCTACGTACCGTCCAAGCTTAATCGAGTTATGTTACTTCGCAATAACACATCACGCGAAAGTTATTCTCGTCGTTAGGTTTTGCACACCAGTTATTACGTCTCTCTACTGTAATTTATTATTTGATATATTGATTTATTAGTATTGGCTGTTACATAAAATACAATTGAGGCCGTAATAAGAAAACTGATTTGCAGGTGGCCAAAATAAATGTTAAATTATGATTTACTTGAGCCCCAGGCTCCCTAAAAATTATTTCAAATGCTCTTAGCGTAATGGAATTCCGGCCAAGTCCACTGACCAGTCAAAGATCACCGCTGCTCACTTCGCAGCAACTGAAAAATTCTAAATAACATTTTCAGTTGACACTTTATGAAGAGGTGCTTGTATGGATTTTTAAATGACACAATGCACTCACAAGCACAGGATACACTCTAATTAATCGCTAAGCAAGAGAACAAACAGAACAAATGCTATCGCTACACGTAATCTCTCCAACACAATAGCGATCGTACCTTACAGACAGCAGACTAACAGCAGAAGAAAACTTCGTTGTCTTTTTTCAGTTTATATATAAGAACAAAGATCATAATGATTGCGTCTATACGTTATACACTACGATTTAATCCATTACATATAATTTGAAAAATTTTGATAATAAAGTTGACGTTCCTGTCCATTTAATATTATTCAGTCTCTTTTTTTAGTCATTTCATATGTATTGTCCTTAATATTTCAAAAGGGACACTACACAGTATATTTCCACCATTGGTTGTTTTCCTTACTATTTGTTCTAGGCGGTTTTTACAAAATGTAAAGGTTGATCAAAAAGATTCTGTGTGAGGGAGTTGCTGCTGCGTGACTCCAATGTGGGATATATAAGCACCGAGATGTAGGGAAGGGATTAGCGTGGCATTCGTTTATTTCCTGCGTGCCTGCGGTAAATTCGGAGTCGTAAACTATGGCGACGTTATTACCAAATGCATCCAAACAGGACCAACTGCTGTTATTCTTTTCTTGGCTGCCGAACGACAAACAGCAGTAGAAATCCATCGGAGAATGAAGAAAGTGTATGGGGCAAGATGACGTCGAAACTCACTGTGGTGGAATGGTGCGTGCCTGCGGTAAATTCGGAGTCGTAAATTATGGCGACGTTATTACCAAATGCATCCAAACAGGACCAGCTGCTGTTATTCTTTTCTTGGCTGCCGAACGACAAACAGCAGTAGAAATTCATCGGTTCATGATAATCCACGTTCCCGTGTTACATATACGATCGTATCGTTGTTGTTGTTGTGGTCTTCAGACCTGAGACTGGTTTCATGCAGCTCTCCATGCTACATTATCCTGTGCAAGCTGCTTCATCTCCCAGGACCTACTGCAGCCTACATCCTTCTGAATCTGCTTAGTGTATTCATCTCTTGGTCTTCCTCTACGATTTTTACCCTCCACGCAACCCTCCAATGCTAATTTGTGATCCCTTGATGCCTCAAAACATGTCCTACCAACCGATCCCTTCTTCTAGTCAAGTTGTGCCACAAACTCCTCTTCTCTCCAATTGTATTCAATACCTCCACATTAGTTACGTGTTCTACCCATCCAATCTTCAGCATTCTTCTGTAGCACCACATTTCGAAAGCTTCTATTCTCTTCTTGTCTAAACTATTTATCGTCCACGTTTCACTTCCGTACATGGCTACACTCCATACAAATACTTTCCGAAACGAATTCCTGGCACTTAAATCTATACTCGATGTTAACAAATTTCTCGTCTTCAGAAAGGCTTTCTTTGCCATTACCAGTCTACATTTTATAGCCTCTCTACTTCGACCAGCATCAGTTATTTTGCTCCCTAAATAGCAAAATTCCTTTACTACTTTAAGTGTCTCAATTCCTTTGATTTTACTGATGTTCATCTTATATCCTCCTTTCAAGACACTGTACATTGTGTTCAACTGCTCTTCCAAGTCCTTTGCTGTCTCTGACAGAATTACAATGTCATCGGCGAACCTCAACACTTTTATTCTCTTCTCCATGGATTTTGATACCGACTCCGAATTTTTCTTTTGTTTCCTTTACTACTTTCTCAATATAGAGATTGAATAACAACAGGGATAGGCTACAACCCTGTCTTACTCCCTTCCCAACCACTGCTTCCCCTTCATGCCCCTCGACTCTTATAACTGCCATCTGGTTTCTGTACAAGTTGTAAATAGCCCTTCGCTCCCTGTATTTTACCCCTGCCACCTTTAGAATTTGAAACAGAGTATTCTAGTCAAACGATCGTATCGCAACGCAGAAGTAACGCCAACTCAAGTGGGAGACAGTGGAGCACCGCCCTGTAGTCCTGACCTCCCCCCATACTATTATCACGCGTTCAGCCCTTTGAAAAAAGACTTGATGATGATTCCTGCCGGACGAGAATGTGCAGCAGTCCGTTTCGGACTTCTTCACGCAGCAAGACACGGTGTTTTACAAAAAATGGTTCAAATGGCTCTGAGCACTTTGGGACTCAACTTCTGAGGTCATCAGTCCCCTAGAACTTAGAACTACTTAAACCTAACCAACCTAAGGACATCACAAACATCCATGCCTGAGGCAGGATTCGAAACTGCGACCGTAGCGGACTTTGCGGTTCCAGACTGCAGCGCCTTTAACCGCACGGCCACTTCGGCCGGCGGTGTTTTACAAAACGGGTGTCTTCAACGTAGTGTGTTGGTGGGATGATTGCCTCAGCGCTCGCGGCTATTTTGTCTGATTGGTGTGCCAACTCTGGACCGTACGGCCTTCGAACGGGAACTTGTTGATTGCCCCTTACACTCTCGCTCAGTTTCACAGAATTTCCACCTGAAATGCTACACTACTGGTCATTAAAATTGCTACACCAAGAATAAAAGCAGATGATAAACGGGTATTCATTGGACAAATATATTATAGTAGAACTGAACTGTGATTACATTTTCACGCAATCTGGGTGCACAGAGCCTGAGAAATCAGTACTTAGAACAACCACCTCTGGCCGTAATTACTGCCTTGATACGCATGGCCATTGAGTCAAACAGAGCTTGGATGGCGTGTACGGGTACAGCTGCCCATGCAGCTTCAACACGATACCACAGTTCATCAAGAGTAGTGACTGGCGTATTGTGACGAGCCAGTTGCTCGGCTAGCATTGACCAGACGTTTTCAGTTGGTGAGAGATCTGGAGAATGTGCTGGCCAAGGCAGCAGTCGAACATTTTCTGTATCCAGAAAGGCCCGTACAGGACCTGCAACATGCGGTCGTGCATTATCCTGCTGAAATGTAGGGTTTCTAAAGGATCGAATGAAAGGTAGAGCCACGGGTCGTAACACATCTGAAATGTAACGTCCACTGTTCAAAGTGCCGTCAATGCGAACAAGAGGTGACCGAGACGTGTAACCAATGGCACCCCATACCATGACGCCGAGTGATACGCCAGTATGGCGATGACGAATACACGCTTCCAATGTGCGTTCACCGCAATGTCGCTAAACAGGGATGCGACCATCATGATGCTGTAAACAGAACCTGGATTCATCAGAAAAAATTACGTTTTGCCATTCGTGCACCCAGTTTCGTCGTTGAGTACACCATCGCAGGCGCTCCTGTCTGTGATGGAGCGTCAAGGGTAACCGCAGCCATGGTCTCCGAGCCGATAGTCCATGCTGCTGCAAACGTCGTCGAACTGTTCGTGCAGATGGTTGTTGTCTTGCAAACGTCCCCATCTGTCGACTCAGAGATCGAAACGTGGCTGCACGATCCGTTACAGCCATGCGGATAAGATGCCTGTCATCTCGACTGCTAGTGATACGAGGCCGTTGGGATCCAGCACGGCGTTCCGTATTACCCTCCTGAACCCACCGATTCCATATTCTGCTAACAGTCATTGGATCTCGACCAACGCGAGCAGCAATGTCACTATACGATGACCGCAATCGTGATAGGCTACAATCCGACCTTTATCATAGTCGGAAACGTGACGGTACGCATTTCTCCTCCTTACACGAAGCATCACAACAACGTTTCACCAAGCAACGCCCGTCAACTGCTGTTTGTGTATGAGAAATCGGTTGGAAACTTTCCTCATGTCAGCACGTTGTAGTGTCGCCACCGGCGCTAACCTTGTGTGAATGCTGTGAAAAGCTAATCATTATCATATCACAGGAATTTTCTCCTGTCGGTTAAATTTCCCGTATGTAGCACGTCATCTTCGTGGTGTAGCAATTTTAATGGCCTGTAGTGTATATTCGTTTGCCTGGTCCGTTAACGAAGCGGGACCCGTCAGCTTAGTGCGGGTGACAGCCACGTAAGCCGAGTGCGCTGAAGACGTGGGAGCGAGAGGGCGGCCAGCGGGCTTGGCGTCGCGCTCCTGGACATCGGGATGTCGGACGCGTGGGTCGGCCTTCCGCCGGCCGCCCGCGGCGTGCGTGCTGCGCGCCTGCCCAGTCGGTATCGCCGCCATCTCCCACGAATGTCACGGCCGGCATCTTAATTGATGGCGCTTTCTCTCTCATTCAGCGCTGGCGCCGAGCTCGCGCTGGAAGCTCCCGAGAGGATGGCGGGACTCCAGCGTAGGCCACTACGGCTGGAGAAGCCGGGTGCGCGGTTAACAAGGGACCAAAAATCCTTTGACATGGTCTTCCCTTCACTGAAGTTGCTTACGAGGAGACCAAGGTGAATTTTGAAAGGGGAATTAAAGTTCAAAGCGAAGAAATAAAATCTGTGAGAAATATTTTATGTAGGAGAAGCTGGACAGCTTACATGATGATTAAAGTTGCATTGTAATACACAGCTGTACTACTTTATTTCTAGTAAAGACGATCGATTTCGGGCATGAATTTGGCCATCTTTTATTCTCAGAGTAGTCAACTCGTCCCTTGCAGCCGAAGTCTTCATGTATAAGTGGGTGATTATACTAAATGCAGATAAGCCTCTACATCGTTACATTTGTCCTCCAGCCATCCCTGCCTATCCATTTTGCACTTCCTGTCGATCTAATTTTTGAGACGTTTGTATTCCTTTTTGTCTGCTTCATTTACCGCATTTTTATATTTTCTCCTTTCAGTAATTAAATTCAGTATTTCTTCTGTTACCCAAGGATTTCTACTAGCCCTCGTCTTTTTACCTACTTGATCCTCTGCTGCCTTCACTATTTCATCCCTCAAAGCTACCCATTCTTCTTCTGCTGTTTTTCTTTCCCCCATTCCTGTCAATTGTTCCCTTATGTTCTCCCTGAAACTCTATACAAACTCTGGTTCTTCCAGTTTATCCAGGCCCCATATCCTTAAATTCCCATCTTTTTACAGTTTCTTCAGTTTTAATCTACAGTTAATAACCAATAGATTGTGGTGAGAGTCCACATCTGCCCCTGGAAATGTACTACAATTTAAAACCTGGTTGCTTAATCTCTGTCTTACCATTATATATTCTGTCTGAAACCTTGTAGTATCTGCAGGATTCTTCCATGTATACAACCTTCTTTCATGATTCTTGAACCAAGTGTTAGCTATGATTAAGTTATGCTCTGTGCAAAATTCTACCAGGCGGCTTCCTCTTGCATTTCTTAGCGCCAATCCATATTCACTTACTACATTTCCTTCTCTTCCTTTTACTACTGTTGAATTGACTATTAAATTTCGTCTCCCTTCACTACCTGAATAATTTCTTTTATCTCATCATACATTTCATCAATTTCTTCATCATCTGCAGAGCTAGTTGGCATATAAACTTGTACTACTGTAGTAGGTATGGGCTTCGTGTCTACCTTGCCCACAATAATGCGTTCACTATGCTGTTTGTAGTAGTTTACCCGCACTCCTACTTTTTTATTCATTATTAAACCGACTCCTGCATTACCCCTATTTGATTTTGTATTTATAACCCTGTATTCACCTGACCTCAAGTGTTGTTCCACCTGCCACCGAACTTCACTAATTCCCACTATATCTAACTTTAACCTATCCATTTCTCTTTTTAAATTTTCTAACCTGCCTGCTCAATTAAAGGATCTGACATTCCACGCTCCGATCCGTAGAACGCCAGTTTTCTTTCTCCTGATAACGACGTCCTCTTGAGTAGTCCCCGCCCGGAGATCCGAATGGGGGACTATTTTACCTCCGGAATATTTTACCCAAGAGGACGCCATCATTATTTAATCACACAGTAAAGCTGCTTGCCCTTGGGAAAAATTACGGCTGTAGTTTCCCACTGCTTTCAGCCGTTCGCAGTACCAGCACAGCAAGGCCGTTTTGGTTAGTGTTACAAGGCCAGATCAGTCAATCATCCAGACTGTTGCCCCTGCAACTACTAAAAAGGCTGCTGCTCATCTTCAGGGACCACACGTTTGTCTGGCCTCTCAACAGATACCCCTCCGTTGTGGTTGCACCTACGGTACGGCTATCTGTATCGCTGGGGCACCCAGCCCAATGATTATTACGGGGAGCACTGTTATTAGAGAGCAGCACGAACCAACGGCTAGTGAAGAAAGCGGAAATTACGTGAGGAGTGTAGTAGCAGAGGAAATCGGCAACCGCGTGACTAGAGGCGACGTCGAGGACGACGATGAGCAAAAAAAGGCCGGAGCAGCAACGACGTGGCGGCGGCTACGGATAGGGGGCCACCGCCAGCGCCACAGCTCAGCGCCGGACCGACCCGGCGTCGTCTGTGGTGTCCGGCGGCCGCTGCCCGCTGGCGGCCGAGGCTGGCCGATTTCCGCTGCCCTAATGACGCCGCATCCTGCCCCGCCAGCGCCGCGGGCCGCTCGCAGCTTCCCGCCGCTTCACACCATTCTCCCGTCTCTCGCGGTCCACCACACTACATACACCGATGCAGAGGAATGCCGGACAGTTGCCACGCCGGACATTTGCCACACTTGCCCCTTCGCCACGTAGCGATCCCTCAGGTAAGGGGCGCCCTTCCTCGTACTTCTGCCAGCTTTCAAACCGCCGTCTGCACATCTTACTCGATACAACCAGTACCTAAGGGACCTTCTTCTTCGACATCTTGGCCAAATACAGAGTTTCTTTTCCGAAATCGAAATATTTATAACTTTTGTGAAACGAAAGCAATACAGACGATTACGCCAGTATGTAATTAGTTCTGCCAAGTATAAATATAGATTCCTCTGTCTGTACGGTAGCTTCCTTTCACGCTTACTGATTGCGATAGAAACAGTCCATAGCAGGTTCGAATCCTGCCTCGGGCATGGATGTGTGTGATGTCCTTAGGTTAGTTAGGTTTAAGTAGTTCTAAGTTCTAGGGGACTGATGACCTCAGATGTTAAGTCCCATAGTGCTCAGAGCCATTTGAACCATTTTAGTCCATCGCCATGGGAGCAACAAGAAAGGAACGATGTAATGAGAATGCGAATGTGCGCTAATCATTTCATTTTGATCACTGCATTTGTGTCTACTTTAATTACTACAACTGCATGCCCAAAAGACAACAAGAAAAGAAGAAATGGGTATGTGAATGTTTGAAAATAAGAACGACATACTCTATATTAATTTACTCTCTAAAATGCGATATCCCTTGCGCCAAAACGTTAGTTAATAGAGTGTAGCGGGACAATGTTCAAAACATGACTGAAAATACGTTCACTAAATAGAGATAAGAACATCTATGATTGACATGTCATCTAAAGTCGACTTACAATTTTAAAATGTTAGAAATAGCGAAATTAAGTAATACAGAAATGCTATGCTTGTAACGCACGTTGTTGTTCTACATTGTTTAGCTCTGGTATTTACAGGGTCGCAGAGAAAGCATCCTAGGTTTTGGGGAGAAAAGCCGTAATTGTAATGATCTGCACTACAACAGAAATAAGAAGCACAACTTAACGAAAAATAATTTAATGTGTGTTCCAGCTCACAAGCCACATTGAAGCAGATAGCTCCTGTGACTTAGTATGGGCAGAGGTTATAGTCGACAACCGGAATAAGTTAATAACAGGCTCCTTTTACCGACCCCCGGTCTCAGATGAAACAGTTGCTGAACAGTTGATAGAAAACTTGAGTCTCATCACAAATTGGTACCCTAATCATACCATTATAGCTGGCAGTGACTTCAATCTACCCTCCGTACGTTGACAAAATACATTTCCAGAGCCTATTCTAGATAGAAAACAACTTCCGTAATTGTTCTAAATGCTTCTTTTAAAATTATTTTGAAGAATTAGTTCACGAGGCCATTTAAATTGTAAATGGTTACGAAAAGTCACTTGACCTCTTAGTCACAAATAATACTGAGCATCACAACGGATACAGGGATTAGTGAACATACAGTCGTAGCGAGGCTCAATTCCGTAGCAAAGAAATTCAACAAAACTAAACGCGAAATATTATCTATTTATAAAAGCAACTAAAAATTCGGTTGACGTCTTTCTAAGAGACAGTCTCCAATCCTTCCAGACTATGTAAGTTAAGACAATGTGTAGCTTAAGTTCAAAGAAAGAGTAGCAACAGCACTCGAGAGATTCATACCAAATAAATTAATAAGAGACGGAACTGATCCCCCATGTTACCCAAAACACGACAGAAAGCTGCTGCGGGAGCACCGAAAAAGACAAGTATAATTTAGACGAACGCAAAATCTCCAAGATTGGCGAAGTTTTACTGAGGCTAGAAATTTGGTGCGGATTTCAATGCGAGATGCATTTAATAATTTCCTCAACGAAACTCTCTAGACATGTGGCGGAAAATCCGAAGACATTCTGGTTCTATGTTAAGTAAACCAGCGGAAAGGCTCAGCAAGCGATGGGAAGGAGGAGGAGGAGGAGGGAGAGACAAGGGACCCAACCCTCCGGAGCAGGTAAAATCGTGGCAAATGTCCGGCGTGGCAAATGTCCGCACACCGATGCCGAGGTGGCGCAGTGGCTTGTACGAGGGCGTACTGCAAAGTAATGCCTCTGAATGTTTTATTCTGTTCTCAGTATCGGTTGAGGTATTGCATTTCATACATATTACTCGGTCGACCTTCCCCGCCACAGCACTCTATACCACTGGACGTATCACTGACGCCGTCATCACCCACGTCCAACGACAGGTGGACGCCACAGTCACCTGGTGCTGGACAAACAAAATCGCTCTTCATGCCGCCAAAACTACGGCGGTCTGTTTCACGAAACGGCACCCAGTCCTCCGCCGCAATATTTCGACTGCAGGCGTGCAGGTGCCCTGGTCCCCGACAACCACCTATCTCGGGGTCCAGATGGACCACAAGCTGCTGTTCCAGTGTCATGGAGAGTATGTCGACAATAAGGGGCAAAAGCTGCAATCTCGTTATCAGATGGAGGTTTTAGAAGAACATTACGTTGTGGACCAAGCGTAGCTAGATGCAGTGCTTGTGCCCCCTCTTCCGCGCTGGCCGGAGTGGCCGAGCGGTTCTAGGCGCTACAGTCTGGAATCGCGCGACCGCTAGGTTAGTTAGGTTTAAGTAGTTCTAAGTTCTAGGAGACTGATGACCTCAGCAGTCAAGTCCCATAGTGCTCAGAGCCATTTGAACCATTTTCAACCCCCTCTTCCGCATTAGGGAACTTAACCTGCCTACCAAGCTCCGTATCTACCGGGCCGTTATCCTGCCTGTACTCACGTATGGCTCCACTGCATGGGCCACGATTAGTGTCACCAGGATGCAGACGTTGCAGCGTCTGCAGAACAAGGTTCTCACGTGGAGCCTGCACGCCCCGCCACTCATGCGGATTGTGACTCTCCATGAGGAAGCAGATATCGTCCCCCTCAAGGAGACCATACGCAACAACGCGCGGCGGCTTTATGAGAAAGTGGCTGCCCTACAGGACACTGTCCATGGGCTACGCCACTTTGGGACTACATATCCACGTCGCTGGCATCGCCATCCGGTTCCGTTGAACTTCCTCGAGGAATCGGCTTCCGAACAGGACTAGCGCTGGGCCTGGCACGCCCACCACGGCTGCCTCCTTTGCCAGGACTAGCCCTCCATTCCACGTCCACGACTTTCCAAACTTACCTGCCCATGTCGAACTACGTTTTTGTACCGGACAAAAGAGTACTGTCACCGTTGCAGGGTGGTATGGGACTCCAAGTCTCACAGCCATACCTCCAGAGTGTATTGCAGTGACTCAATGTCGCTGCCCTATGGTTTATATTTACTGGCTCACCAACACAGTTAGACCGCGGAAGGCTGGTGATGCTGTGGTGCACCGTATCACAAAAAAAAAAAACGCTAACGCCAGTTGCAACTTTCTGTCGCTAGAGTCCTGCTACCTGTAGCGTGTAACATGGCCGAGTGTAATGTAACTACACTGACGGGAAAAAGATTCGCAGCAGCATGAAGGAGTTGTGAAACATAATCGAAAGTTGCTAGGATTGTTTCTACATCTAATAAATGATATCTATTGAAATTTAGCACCAGTCGCTTAAGAGTGGCGCTAGTAACGCCACTATGGGCATGCAAATTAGGTTCGCTTTAAACACACGCTGTAATGGTCGTGAGCGTTAGTTGCCTTTGAGGTTGGACGTGGTGAGTTGATGTTACTCAAGACTGCCTTTAAGGCGACAAAGACACCGTTATTATCACCCCACAGAATTTCAACGAGATCTTGAAATAGGCCTACGAGAAGTTGGATTTTCCTTCTGCGATGCTACAGAAACCGTACAGCGATGGTCACGAGCATGTACAGTCGCAAGAAGACCGGGCTCCAGACGGTCATGTGGCACTACTGTGAAGGTAGACCATCGTGATTGGCGTATGGCTCTTGCCCGTCGTACAGCATCTGTAGCAGCAATTCTAGCAGCAGCTGGCACCACAGTGAAACAACGAACTATTACCAGTTGATTACTTCAGGGACAGCTCAGAGCCAGACGCCCTGTAGCGTGCATTTCACTGCCACCAAACCATCGCCATTTGCGACTTCAGTGGAGTCAAGCGAGAGCTCATTGGAGGGCAGGGTGGAGGTCTGTTCTCTTTTCCGATGAAAGCTGCCTCGATGCCAGTGATGGCCGTAAGTTAGAATGTTAGGAGGCCAGTTGAGAGCCTACAACCAACCTGTCTGCGTGCTATACACACTGCATGTACGCCTGGAGTTGTAGTTTCGAGTGCGATTTCGTATGACAGCAGGAGCACTCTCTTGGTTTTGCCACGCCCCCTGACTAGAAAGCTGTACGTCATTCCGGTGATTCGACGTGTTGTGCTGCCATTCATGAACAGCATTTCATGAGGTGTTTTCCAACAGGATAATGCTCACCCTCATACCGCTGTTGTAGCCCAACATGCTCTACTGTCTGTTGTCTTGGCCTACTCGCTCACCAGCTCTGCCTCCACTCGGGCACATATGGGACATCATCCGACGACAAATCCACCGCCATCCACAAATAGCATTATCGTCCCTGCATCAACCAAACAAATGCAGCACGCATGGAAAACCATCCCACAAACTTGGATGGTACCTGTAGAACGTAATGCATGCACGTTTGCATGCTTGCATTCAACGGTCTGGCGGCTAAAGCGGTTATTGATGTAACAGCATTTCTCATTTGCAATGGCTATCTGGCACTTACATTTACCCGTGGTTTTGCAATGTTAATCACTTACGATGTTCGTGTTACCTAGACAAATGTATTTGCGAAATTTCATTACTCTACGATAACAATTCTTTGATGTTGCAGTTTTTTCCGTCAGTGTTTGCAGTTTTTTCCGTCAGTGTATGTCACTGCGTGAGAATCGTCGTGCTATAATCGAGTGTCAGGGCGTGAGATTCGTCGTGTTATAATCGAGTTTCTAGCAGCACAAAAAGTGCTTCCAATTGAAACCCATGGAAGAATGAAAGCTGTCCACGATTATGGCCGTATCGAAATCAGTAATGTGCGATTGGGTCGTTCGTTCTCCTAATAAAGGAAAGCGTGGTGCTAAACTCAGAGCTCAGGGTGGACAACAGCGAACAACAACCGACGAGATTCATCGGAATCGCGTTGACGAAATCATTAGACAAAATGGTGGGATAACACGAATACAGCTGTCAGGTAAGTGTGGTATATCACGATTGCGTATACAGTCCATTAATTTCAGAGCTGCGGTACAGAAAAGTGTGTGCACCTTGGTTGCATCGAATCATCGAATGTTCACTCTTAAAATGAAACACAGGAGATTGAACATCTGTCATCAATTTATTTTGTATTTCGAGCGTGAGAATGTGGGCACCATAACAACACTGTGAGAGGTGATGAAAGCTGGTTTCATAATTTTAATCCCGAAAACAAGAGAACATCAATTGAGTTCCTCTACAAAAGATCACCGACGCCAAAAAACTTCAAGACTACGCCATCAACAGGCAAAGTCATACTCACACTGTTATGGAAAGTTCAGCACGTAGTGCATTTGGAATTCGTGCCTAAATTCACCACCATAAACTGTACGAGATACTGCGAGACTCTCAGAAAATTGAAAGTAGCCCAGCGCGCTCTCCTTCACCATGACAATCAATGCCAGAACACATGCGAGCGCTGCGACAGCTCCAACAGTCCTACGTCTTGAGTCCATAGTCGTGGACCGTCCTCCGTACAGTCCAGAATTGGCTCCATACGCTTTTCATGTTTTCAGAACTTGAAGAACACCTTCGACGACTTGACTCTGATAGTGATGAAGCGGTGCAAGCAGAGGGGTGATTGTGGCTCCGTCAACGAAGTCAAACATCCTACAGTGACGGTACCAAGAAACTGGTCTCTCGTTGGGCGAAATGTGTTCGTCGACAGGGTGACTATGTTGAGAAATGAATATGTAGAATAAAGATGTGGAATGTCAATAAAGTTTGTTTTATTTGAAGAGGTCGTTACGGTCGCAGGTTCGAATCCTGCCTCGGGCATGGATGTGTGTGATGTCCTTAGGTTAGTTAGGTTTAAGTAGTTCTAAGTTCTAGGGGACTGATGACCTCCGAAGTTGGGTCCCATAGTGCTCAGAGCCATTTGAACCATTTTTTATTTGAAAAGTTTGAAGAGCTTTCAAATAAAAAATTTGGAAGAATTAGTTTTCAGAACGCCCACGTACATGTCTCAATGAGCGGGACTAAATTACCCCTTTATGTGACCTCATTTACGACGAGATTCTTTCACTATAGTTTCATCATCCAGACACAAAAATAGTTTCATGATCGGTTTCGAATTCTTAGCAAGTTATAGTTATACGATTTGTTTAAAAAGAGAAAAAAATTTAAATACTAAACCCTAAGTATATGTGTGTTAGTTGTGCTCCACTACGGACGGCGTTTTCGTGACGCTGCAGTGTTCCCTTTCGCATACTGGTGGATAAGGGGACATAAAATCAGCTAAGTGCTAATTCCGCGCATTTCGCACGGTTACGTCCTTATCTTTAAATACATAAGCCGACTTCCGGTACTTGTCTTCCAGTAAAATCACGTGTGTCAGATTAAATCATTTCGTAAACTTAGGTCCAAAAACTTGACGTTAAATTTAAACGTAATTCGTTTTAATTTAACAAAACTCGTGTGGGTGTCGTGATTTATTGCGTAGTATTGTATCATCGATTTCTTTGCGTAACCTGTGCTTTTCAGAACCGTGATATATAATAGTGTTACACCATCAGTTGTAAACTAAACCTGTACTTCTCAGAAACTTTTGGCCACAGTATTCTCTCTCAAAACGAAAGTTGCATAATATCATAGTATATTTACATGAATAAAGATATATTTTTGAGAATTTTCGGACACTTGCAAAGTTTTTTTGCAAGTTACGAATATTTTCGCATAACTTATTTCCTAGTATATCGGTAGCTGTAATATAGAGTCACTGTAAATAACGTAAGGTATCTCATTACTTTTCTAAAAAAATGGTTCAAATGGCTCTGAGCACTATGGGACTCAACTGCTGTGGTCATCAGTCCCCTAGAACTTAGAACTACTTAAACCTAACTAACCTAAGGACATCACACACATCCATGCCCGAGGCAGGATTCGAACCTGCGACCGTAGCAGTCGTACGGTCATTACTTTTCTATTTTAAAATGAATGTATACAGGGTGTTACAAAAAGGTACGGCCAAACTTTCAGGAAACATTCCTCACACACAAATAAAGAAAAGATGTTATGTGGACATGTGTCCGGAAACGCTTAATTTCCATGTTAGAACTCATTTTAGTTTCATCAGTATGTACTGTACTTCCTCGATTCACCGCCAGTTGGCCCAATTGAAGGAAGGTAATGTTGACTTCGGTGCTTGTGTTGACATGCGACCCATTGCTCTACAGTACTAGCATCAAGCACATCAGTACGTAGCATCAACAAGTTAGTGTTCGTCACGAACGTGGTTTTGCAGTCAGTGCAATGTTTACAAATGCCGAGTTGGCAGATGCCCATTTGATGTATGAATTAGCATGGGGCAATAGCCATGTCGCGGTACGTTTGTATCGAGGCAGATTTCCAGAACGAAGGTGTCCCGACAAGAAGACGTTCGAAGCAATTGATCGGCGTCTTAGGGAGCACGGAACATTCCAGCCCATGACTCGCGACTGGGGAAGACCTAGAACGACGAGGACACCTGCAATGGACGAGGCAATTCTTCGTGCAGTTGACGATAACCCTAATGTCAGCATCAGAGAAGTTGCTGCTGTACAAGGTAACGTTGACCACGTGACTGTATGGAGAGTGCTACGGGAGAACCAGTTGTTTCCGTACCATGTACAGCGTGTGCAGGCACTATCAGCAGCTGATTAGCCTCCACGGGTACACTTCTGCGAATGGTTCATCCAACAATGTGTCAATCCTCATTTCAGTGCAAATGTTCTCTTTACGGATGAGGCTTCATTCCAACGTGATCAAATTGTAAATTTTCCCAATCAACATGTGTGGGCTGACGAGAATCCGCACGCAATTGTGCAATCACGTCATCAACACAGATTTTCTGTGAACGTTTGGGCAGGCATTGTTGGCGTTGTCTTGATTGGACCCCATGTTCTTCCACCTACGCTCAATGGAGCACGTTATCATGATTTCATACGGGATACTCTACCTGTGTTGCAAGAACATGTGCCTTTACAAGTATGATACAATATGTGGTTCATGCATTATGGAGCTCCTGCACATTTCAGTCGAAGTGTTCGTACGCTTCTCAACAACAGATTCGGTGACCGATGAATTGGTAGAGGCGGACCAATTCCATGGCCTCCACGCTCTCCTGACCTCAACCCTCTTGACTTTCATTTATGGGGGCATTTGAAAGCTCTTGTCTACGCAACCCCGGTACCAAATGTAGAGACTCTTCGTGCTCGTATTGTGGACGGCTGTGATACAATACGCCATTCTCCAGGGCTGCATCAGCGCATCAGGGATTCCATGCGACGGAGGGTGGATGCATGTATCCTCGCTAACGGAGGACATTTTGAACATTTCCTGTAACAAAGTGTTTAAAGTCACGCTGGCACGTTCTGTTGCTGTGTGTTTCCATTCCATGATTAATGTGATTTGAAGAGAAGTAATAAAATGAGCTCTAACATGGAAAGTAAGTGTTTCCGGACACATGTCCACATAACATATTTTCGTTCTTTGTGTGTGAGGAGTGTTTCCTGAAAGTTTGGCCGTACCTTTTTGTAACACCCTGTATAGTGTCCACTTATCATAAATTGTCTCTATTTTCAAATTTGTTAGTGACGACAACCTGAAAACGTTTGACAGTTACACTGAAACTTGTACCAAACTTTCTGTTGTTACAATAGATATCTTGTTTTGGCTGTCAATCACTTTAGTCGTAAAAGGCTACTGGTAACACTTAAAATACAAAAACTCACAAATTAAAAGAAAAACGGCAAGCTAAGTTTAAAGTTATTTATTTATTGTTGCACTATGTTATTTATCTACTGTTCCGTAAAATTACGCATTTAGCATGATGCAGCCCACTGTGGGTGCTGTTCTCAGGCAGGAGGTGAGGTAGTTGCTGTTCACAAGCGGCTGTGAATCACCTTCTTTACTGTAAAGCAATTGCTAGCTGCTTTAAATGGGTGCGTTAGGTGGGCTATCGAGAGCCATATACCAGACATACCAATTGTGTCTCAAGCAGAGCCTCACCTGTGGATATTGTCTCTTCTGCAGGAAATTCAGGATTCATCATCAATCGTCCACTTGACTGTGAGAGGTGTGCAGGGGAGATTCATTTAAAATGTGTGGAAACCTGTTGTGTTCTGTGTGAAGAAGAGGTAAATACAAAAGAATACTGGTCTATTACTTGTCAGTACTTGAAACGTGAGGCGGATAATGGTACCCTTAAGGAAAAGGCAGCAAAGAATGCGATCGAAAACCAGGCGCACACAAGATGTATGCTTGGAGGCGTCATTAAACACTTGGAAGGGGCTATTCCGGCATCTATTGAGATAACAGAGTTCAACATACTGAAGATTGTGGCACACGGAAGAAATGCTGCTTGTCGTCTGGTATCCGAGGTTATATTTGGATAATTCCAGTGACTAGAAGAGAAGCTTGAGAAGACCCAACTTGTTAACTTAGTTTCACCGAAGCTCACGATCTGCAGCATGGTCGTCATAAAAGATCGTGGTAACCTGGTTTCCAGTGGAAAGCTTGTACCAGACTGCGAATGTTCTGTGACAAGCTAGGCTGTGACCTCCTGGACTTGCAACATAGGGTTCAGAACTGTAGGGACCCGCTAAGTTGGTGATATTGTAAGTTAAAGGCTGCTACCCGTGTAGCTGACTGTGAGTGAGGTGCACATAAAAGTTTCTTTGTTTTCTTATTTCTTTTTTTAAAATTAGTTGTCTCCCCATGCAGCCCAGATAACAATAGCTTAGCAATCCCAGAAGTATCGGTGGAACATGTAAAGAAAGGCCCTCCTTCCTCCCCCCCCCCCCTCGCCCCTCCCACAGTAGAGAGTGCTAGAGTCCTTGTGGTTAACGGCGAAAGCACTCACAACAAAGTGGCAGAGTTTGAAGTACTTCTAAAAAGCAGTGACGCTCACATAATACTAGGAACACAAAGATGCCTAAGACGTGAAATTGACTTCTAGAGGAAATTTAAGGTTTACCGAAAGGATTGGATAATGCAGAGAGGAGGTGGTGTGTTTATCGCAGTGGACAAAAAACTCAAATCGCCCAAGACAGAAGTTGAAGATGCATGCAAGGCTGCTTGGGCAAGATTCAAATAGAGAGTGGGCATAAATTTATAATTGTATCCTTCTATCGGCTACCAGACTCACCTCCTGATGCAACCAAAAACTTTCGAGAAAGCCTCAGTTTCCTTGTACGTAAGCTCCTTAATTATAGTGTAATCACTGGAGTAAATTTTAATCATTCAACTATCAGTTGCGATAATTACGGTTCTGTTAGTTGTGGGCGTGACAAGGCATCCTGTGAAACATTACTAAATGCCTTCTCTTCCTAGAACAAATAGTTCGGAACAAAGCTGATCATGGAAATATGTTAGATCTAATGGCAGTAAATAGCCCTGACCCCTTTCAAGGAGTCAACATCAAAATTTGTATCAATGACCGTGGGGCAGTTATAGCAACAATGTTTACCAAAATACAAAGGACAAATAAAACAAATCGAAAGATTTATATGTTCAGCATATTAGACAAAGAAGCGGTAGTGTCGTATCTTCGTGATGACCTTGAAACTTTTAGCTCAGGACAGCAGCACACAGAGATACTACAGCTCAAGTTTAGTAGAATAGTTGGCCTTGCACGGAATGGATATGTACCCAGTGGAACAGTTCATGGGGGGAGGGACCCCCTCCATGGTATACAGTAAAGAAACTTCTAAAGAAACAGAGACTATTGTATAATAGGTATAAAACAAAGCATGGGGTCGTAGATAGAGAAATGCTCAATGAAGCGCGTTTGGCTGTCAAGAGAGTAATGCGTGAAGCGTTTAATGAATACGATAGCAGAATATTGTCGAAAGATCTTCCACAAAACCAATGGAATATCTGATCGCATGTAAAGGCTGTTACTGGCGTAAAAACTTCACTCACTCAAGTGCGAGACTGGATCTGAAGCTGAGGGTAGCAAAGTAAAAGCAGAAACTTTCGAATGTTCATTTACAAAGGAAAACCCAGGAGCAATGCTCAAATTTAATTATTCTACCACTGAAAAGACGACTGAAAAAGATGATAGAGTTAGAGCCGCGGAGAAAAAGTTGAAATCGTTGGAATTAAGCTAAGTTCCAGGGCCTGATGGAATCACATTAGATTTTATACCGAATTGTCGGCTGGATTAGCCCCTTTAACCAGAATACGTTGAAGATCCGTCGTATAAAAAATTGTGTCCGTAGCTGGAAGAAAGCACCGACTGCACCCGTCTATAAGAAGGGTAGTAGACGTGACACACAAACCTACCGTCCAATATCCTTGACATCCATTTGATGTAGAATCTTAGAACATATTCTGAGCTTAAGTGTAATGAGATGTCTCGAACAGAAAAACCTTGTCCAAGGCAACCGTTACGGATATCGAAAAGATCGATCATGGGAAACCCAATACTGAATGCACTGTATCAAGGCACAGAGGTAGATGCGATATTTTTGATTTTTGAAAAGCATTTGACTCAATACCGCACCTACGCTTACTGTCAAAAGTACGATCATGGGATAATAAGTGAAATTTGTGGCTGTATTGAGGACTCGTTGGTATGTAGGACACAGCATGTTATTTCGGATGGAAGGTACTCATCAGATGTAGAAGTAACTTCGAATGTGTCCCAGGTAAGTGTACTGCGTCCCTTGCTGTTCCTGCCGTATATTAATGATCTTGTGAACAATATTAATAGTAATCTCAACTTTTCGCGGTGATGTAGTTCTCTGTAATGAAGTACAGTTTGAAGGAAGCTGCACAAATATTCATTCAGATCTTGATCAGATTTAAAAATGCTGCAAAGATCGCCAATTTCATTTAAGTCTTCAGAAATGTAAAATTGTGCACATTACTAAACACTAAAAGGGAGTATCCTATGACTTTAATATCTGAGAGTCAATGATGGAGTCGGTAAACTCATACAAATATCTGGATGTAGCGCTTTGTGGGGACGTGATATGGAACGGTCACACAGGTTCAGTCCTGGGTAAAACAGGTGGCAGACGCCGGCTTATTAGTAGAATACTGGGGAAATGGAATCAGTCTACAAAGGAAATTGCTTAAAAATCACTCGTGCAACCCATTCTAGAATACTGATCAAGTATGTGGGACCCGTACCAGATACGACTAACAGGGGATATAGAACGAATACAGGAAGGGTAGCACGTATGGTCACAGGTTCGTTTAACCCTCTGACGAGTGCCTTGTCGATGTTGAAAGAACTGAACTGGCAGATTCTTGAAGACAGGTGTAAACTATTCCAAGAAAGCTTACTTTCAAAGTAGAAAGAACCGGCTTTAAATGACGAGTCAATGAACATTGTAAGTTCCCCTGCATATCGCTCTCTTAGGGATCATGAGGACAAAACTGGATTAATTACAGCGCGCAAAGAGGCATTTAACCAATCATTCTTCCATCGTGAATGGAACGGGAAGACGCCCTAATAACTGGTAGAGTGGGATGTACGCTCTTTCATGCACTTCACAGGGATTTGCAGAATATGGATGTAGATGTAGATGTGGATGTAGACAAGGAACCCAAATCACAAGTCAGTCTAAACAGTCTGGTCAAGTAGTTCAGCATCGGCTCTAGTCTTGATAATACCTCATTTAGGCAAAAAGGGGAGTCTACAACTTTCTTCAGGTGGGTCATATCCAGCTGAAGCCGCTCATTGATGGTTACATCAGGTAGAACTAAGTTACATCTGCTGTTCTAAACAGTCCCAGACATTTTATATGGGATTAACTTCGGCTGATTTAGAGGGCCAGTCGAAGAGCGATACCGAGTGTTCGTCAAATTAGGATGTATGCATGCAGTGTAGCGAACCCAGTTGTCATCTTGAAGGCGGGAGTATCGACAGCATACTCATCATGGAGACATGGAAGATAAAGGGCAACATGGTCACCAAGAATTTTGAAATCAAAATCCTGTTTAATATTCCCAGTAATCTGAACGAGTTGGCCCAAGTCCTGGTACAAAAAAAAAAAAAAAAAAAAAAAAAAAAAAAAAAAAAAAAAAAAAAAAAAAAAGTGGCAAACATTGCAAACCACCTCTGACCTGAACTACACTTGTCATTGGCCATCGATGCACTCGCCACCTAGTATCGTTTGAAAAGAGGGGAAAAGCGCATCTCGACGGACCGCAGTACATGGCACCGTTCAGCTGTTTCTGTGTGGTTTGTCCCATTGAAGCCGTGCAGGTTTTTGTGGGATTGTGAGCTATGCCCTTTTCCAAGGTACACCACTCCAAATGTCAATTAAATGCAGCTCGCTTCGCAATGTTCGCTCCTAAACTGGTTCGGATGGACAGCAGCGATTCCTGCCGGATCAGAAACCGATTTTCATTGACTAGTTGAGACGCTTGTCTGTGCTCTCTCTCGGTTACTGCGTTTTAACGACTACTGTTTGCCTTGTTATTTAACGGCGATTGGTACACGGTACACCATTCCATATTGGACAGTCTTCATTGATAAACCGACAAACAGGGCAACTTCATTCTCGATGTATGTCTTAGGCATATCCAAACATGTTAGCTCCTTTCTTCCATTCTGTCATGTGTCTGCATCAGTCCTTCACACAGCGATGATTCCACACACCCCACTGGAGTATAACATCCCTTCACTAGCACAACACACATTAGCGGTGCAGCCTCACATTAACATGTGGAATCATCTACGAGACTCCGAAGTAACCAGTGTGCTCTCTGAAGGACATCACTAATATTTTGTCGGTCAGTTGAACTACTGTACGCGAATATACCTACTTGAATACATTACATAGTGGCTCATCGATTGATCAAACAAGAACAGGCGTTCTCAATGTGACAGTTGCAGCGCTCTGATTCTTGAGCTGAAGGCGATAGTTATCTGCGACATTCGTAAAGAATATCAGATGAACACCGGTTGTTCTGAAAGTGTCCAATTTCAGTCTACAGATCGAATTTCTTTATTTTCAAATAACCGTTTCAAAATGGTTCAAATGGCTCTGAGCACTATGGGACTCAACTTTTGAGGTCATCAGTCCCCTAGAACTTAGAACTACTTAAACCTAAGTAACCTAAGGACATCACACACATCCATGCGACCGTAGCGGTCGTGCGGTTCCAGACTGTAGCGCCTAGAACTGCTCGGCCACTCTGGCCGGCTCAAATAATCGGTTTCGCCCAGCTTCCCATCTTCATATCCTTGGTTACAGTTACAGGATATCCACAGATTCCCGCCCCCCCCCCTCCCGCCCCCCTCCCGTGCCCGGGACTGAAAACGTGTACCCAACTGACAGCGTGTTGTGTTATTCGTGACAAAGTGAACGAAAGTTTTCTAAAGATTTGCGACTCGTGTAACTGAGGCGAAACTTCGGTACTGGTCCGGTATCCACCAAGTGGGATGTGGGAAACCGCCTAAAACCCACATCCAGGCTGGCCGGCAAGTCGACCCTCTTCGTGCGGGCGGATTCGCTCCGTGGCCGGCACACCTCCCCGTCCCGGAACCGGCGCTTTAACACGCGCAGCATTCCGGGAGAGTTTCCTTCAGAAGTTTATTTCAGTCAGGTACTGCAAAACGCGAATCACCACAGGTAAATTATTCGCCTTATTCGACGTGCAACAAGAAAGACAGCATGAATGGTGACAGCTTTGTTTGACCCACGGGTGAGTGCCATGGAGATGCTGAAAAACTTGAACTGGCAGGCGCTTGAGGAAAGAGGTCAAAAATACTTCCTGTTGCACTTTTGCAGGAAACCCCCCAACCCCCGTCCCCCACGCATTGCTGTCGTAGCGACCACGTGAGCAAGATTACACAAATTACGAGGGGCAAAGAGGAATTTTGTTTACCGCGCCCCATAAGCGCAGGGAATAATACGAAAACCCTAATGGAACGGAAAGAAAACAGTCTTGGTTGCACAGACAGGTTTATTAAATCTTTACTGTAACGCGTGTCCCCTGTTCTAGGCATCGTCGACAATCTGGGAAATTACAAACTGGTATGAGCATAAACTGCTACTGAAGGCAATAATAAATTAATGAATTAAAAATAACAAAAGGAAGTCATACACTGATTGGACTAAAGGAGCATAGGGCTATACTTGTGTTTCAGGGGGTGGTGAGGGGTATAAATTACAACTTATAAAATGCTGGACCAGAACCGAGCTTAGGAAATGCCATCTGACAGGAATTTTACAATAGTTTGCAGTGTGTGTGTTTTTTAAACGGAATCTGTACCCCGTAATTCATAATTGTTGGATCTGAGCATGACCAAAAAAAGGATTGTTGTCCACACTTCTGGATACGACCTCTGATATGGCCCCATCTGGAAGGTAGTAGGCAGAAAGGTTTTCAAGTTAGCGGTTTAGAGCAGAGGAAAACAGTACTGCAGCAAGTCATGGGAAAGAAAACGTTTGTGACAATGTGCACAAGTATTAGAAACTCATTAGTAACAACATACATTAGTGACAACATACTTTGTATACGTAATGCGTTATTCCAACATAAGTACGATTTTCTGCAAAACATTTATGTATATCACTTCAGTGCCATTTACCGGATAGTATCACGTTCGGTAATCCTAAATTCACTATAAAATTTAACCAGTGTGTCACTATTTCGAATAGTCTTACTATATGCATTTTGCAAATATTGAGATGTTTGCAAAAAACTGATCAACGTGATTTGTATTGACAATCTCCACTCATACCTACACAATAATTTTGAGTTGCGATATGTTACACTAAGTTAATGAAATAATTTATAAATGAGAGACAAACAATAGTGGATGTTCTAGAGTAATAAACGTTTCATTACCCGCTTATGGATTTCGAGGCTCATCATCAATTTGTAACTGACTATCGCCGTCAAAGTTTTTTACAAGTACTGGGGAACAAATATTACAATTCGGTTAAGAGGTGCAAAAACTGAGTAAATGCCATCATTGATTTAATTTCATCGTCGCCTAGGTTACAGCGAAATGGTAAATAAATGTAAAGGAACATACCATAAAATATTAAGATTAAACATCGAGAAAAACAGTGTGTGTGTGAGTGTGTGTGTGTGTGTGTGTGTGTGTGTGTGTTCACGCGTGCGGGACGTAAGAGCACAATATTACCAACCGATTACACCCAACAGAAGAGAATATATTCAAGTGATTAAAGAACAGAGTAGCCTACACAAGATTTCAAATTAACTGACAACGAAGTAAATCAAACGTAAGAGTATCGGAAAATAGCTTGAGCATATATTACATTTAGATGGTGATGGACACAAAGGTATAACTGACAGTTGTAACTGCCATGGAAATACATCATCCGATTTGTGTATCCGTAAGTAAAAAGAATTTACCAGGGCAGCTGTGTACCTAAACAAACAGGTTGTTTAACAATTTAGAATACATTGGCAATCAGAAGAAAAAAAATGATTTGTTTCTACGCAGATCTAAGTGTGATGTTTTGTGTGACTTTTCCTCTATTGATTTTGAACTGTCTTCTTGGTTCGCTGTTGTGGTGATTATCGATAGGAGTTGCTAGTAAACAGTTGGATGCACTGTGATGGAATGTTAGCGGTGAATATACCCCATATAATCATAACAAAATAAATACGAGGCAAACTAAAGGGGTAGCATTATAAACCGGACACGAAGAGAAGAGAAACTTTGAAAATTTGGAGCTACTGAAGGAGGCTGAAAATTAAATGGGTAGATCGAATAATTTATAAGGATGTACAGAAAAAAATGGTTCAAATGGCTCTGAGCACTATGGGACTTAACATCTGTGGTCATCAGTCCCCTAGAACTTAGAACTACTTCAACCTAACTAATATAAGGACATCACACACATCCATGCCCGAGGCAGGATTCGAACCTGCGACCGTAGTAGTCGCGCTGTTCCGGACTGAGCGCCTGAACCGCTAGACCACCGCGGCCGGCAAGGATGTACAGAATCGAACTGGAGAGAAAGCAAATTTGTGGCACAACTTGACTCAAAGAAGAGATTGGTTGATAGGATGCATCGTGAGGTATCAAGAAATTGTCAGTATTCCAATAGGAGGAAGTGTAGGGAGACAAAAACTGTGGAGGGAGACAAAGACTTGAATACAGCAAGCAGGTTCAAACGAATGTAGGTTGCAGTAGTTACGCTAAGATGGACAGGTTCACACAGGACAGGCTAGCGTGAGGAGCTATGTCAAAGCAGTGTTCGGATTCAAGACCACAACAACAACAGAATGGAGGGTGTAGAGAGGATTGGAGCAATGCGGGCCTGAGGTTTACGAGAAGAGAAGCATTAATCTAAATATATAATTACGAAGGTGGACTACCGAGCAGCGACGCAAGAATTAATTAATGGAATGGTATATACTATGTGCGTAAATTCGACCGCAGGCTGAACTATTACAGCGCAATGAGTAACAAGTTTATCGAGTGAAGTTAACTGCGAGGTATTCTGTCCGTCACGACCATGGGGATCTGGAGATTTAGCTCTGTTTTGGCTAGCAGGCGGTGACGTCCGGCTAGCGGAGGGAGGCGTCGCGACGCGCCGCGTCGGCCAGCCAGGCGACGCCTACACACGTGACCTCCGGCAGCAGCCGCGGCGCACGTGTTGCCCACCGAAAATAGGACGCACCAGCTGGACCGGACGGCCCGGCCGGACGCACGCCGGCTTACGGCACTGCTCTCCTATCAGCTGATCTTCCAGCCAGCACGTACTCGCCGAGAGGTGGCGCTCCCGTCTCCCCGGAAATACTTCCAGGTAACAAGACACGCGTGCGCAAAGAAAACTTAACGTAAACAAAGTTGAGCTCCTGGGACGTCGATGTAAATGAAGAGATCCTTTCAGCGTTTGGCAGTTGGGGGTTGGATTATGAACTACCATACCCCAGGCCCACTTGCTCCCACAGCACTAATTGGAGATCTAACATATTTTTCATTAAAGGACGCGTGGTATATGCCGTTTTAAGCTTTAAAGGTTGCCAGACGGTGAAACCGGTAGCAGAAAAGTAAGGTTTTATAGCGATCTCGCAGAACATCAGTTCGGGTTCTTAAGAAATGTAGGAACATCCTGGGCAATACTGACCCCAAGACTTATCTTAGAAGATGGGTTAAAGAAAGGCGAACCTACGTTTACAACATTTGTAGATTTAGAAAAAGCTTTTGAAAATGGCGATTGGAATACATTCTTGGAACTCAATCGGTGAGAACTGACGTCGTCATAAAGCACAAAATCTGTTGTTGTGCTCTTCATTCCGATGAGTGTTGTGATGCATGTCTGTGCCCTAGCCTGTTCTGTATGACCTTCTTCGTTTCTGCATAACTAATGCAACTATGTCCGTTTGAAACTACGTACTGTATTCAAGCATTGGTCTCCATCTACAATGCACACACTCCACTTTTAGTTCTAATAACGAATTGCCGATTCCTTGACGCTTAAGGACTTGACCTGTCAACCTGATCCCGACTATTAGTCAAGTTGTGCATTAAATATATTTTTTTCCGTTTCGGTTGAGAGGCACCCACATGCCTTGCTCATACTGTGGCATCAAGCAGTCAGGCCTGCGAGATAAGTGGTCTGCCAAGCGAGTGGATTCATTCTTATTTATCGAGTAACATGAACTCTAGTACTCACAATTAAGTTACAAATTATTCTTCTGTATGAATATTACGCAACGGAAACGCACATCTGACTATTAGTAATTTACACAACTCTGACTGTTCACTACGCACTGGCAGCACCACATTTTCTTTTTTTATTTAACGGCTTTGATCAACACGTGGCCATCGCACTGAATATGAATGACGCACACATCATAAGCTCTGGATATCATGGCAACATACAATTCGAAGGAAAAGGCCACCAATCTTTTTCTTTTCACTATCTTATTTATTCCGATAAATTCTATTATCTAAACACACAAATTCTATAACCTACAACAATAACACATGAGAAATTCCGCCCAGTGGGCATGGCTTTACATTGATGATTCTCTATCTTATGGTTTCGTAATTACTTAATGCTACAGTGCACTTTCTGGATAGGATGGTGGATCTTTTGCTATATCTCACACTTCGACTCTCACAACCATCATCACGAAACTTTCCTCCAGACCGAGCGGTACAAAAGGAACATGCATAACCCACTACCTCTGAAACTACCTTGCTACTCTCCCATGCAAACCACACATACTTAAATTACATGACATACACCACACTGCAACATGGAATACAACATAAGGAATAGTCACAACATTATAATCACATCACTTTCAGCTTTTCCACTTCAATTAGCATTTATCCCAGTTTCACACGACACTGCCCCACTTCGTAATTTTTCTTTCCTACTACGAACTCTGGAGGATATATGCACTTTGCAAAAACAGACATAATGTCTTATGAGATAACAGCAATCAGTAATTTTATAATGTTACTTAAAATCCGTCTTGATTGCAAATTTTTTTATTATTCATATGACCGGTTTCGGTTCATTCAGAACCATCTTCAGAAAAAAAAAAAAATAATGTTACTTAAAATCTGTCTTGATTGCAAATTTTTTTTATTATTCATATGACCGGTTTCGGTTCATTCAGAACCATCTTCAGATCTGATATTTCAGTTACAGGAGTAACCCGTCCAAATCCAGCAACTTTCACATGCTACATCACATAAAATCAGATCTGAAGATGGTTCTGAATGAACCGAAACCGGTCATATGAATAATAAAAAAATTTGCAATCAAGACGGATTTTAGGTAACAGGATATATGCACGTCTTCCTGTGCAATGCAAGCCAAGTGGCGTTGCTGGATAGACGGCCGAGTCACCTTGCTTCTCTCTCAGAGTTTGAATCTAGCGTCACACGGAATCATATCACGCAAAGTAATATTAAGAACATATTCATCACACACGCGAGTCCTCAACTGATACCATGGACGAGTACTTATCTTTATCCTTTGTCTCATACACAGATTGAGACTCACACAGTACTCACCACGTGGAAGTACTCGTCTCTAATTTCAAGTCCTGCACACGCCATTTCTTAAATATTTCAACTTATGGTACACACGCTATTTCTTAAATATTTCAACTAATTGTACACACGCTAGTAATTCAGCTTAACTTAAGCACACGGAAGTATTTCAACTTATTGCTACACGTGGTTTCATTGTGACTGTTGGTCACTTCCAGAGATTACTACAATCCCATTAATATTACCTGCCTGACATTTAATTCTCCCCACAAAAGTTCCTGAAATAGAGAAATTATTATTCTAAACTACTCTGAAGTATTTCATATGCATACCATGTCTCCACTCTTTTGTTTTTACAGAGCACGCCTAAGACAGGTCTTACCAACACTAGATCCAGCGGCAGAGTGCCGAAACACAGCCGTTCTTCAGGTCCTCTCGCACCTCTGCCGAAGTGGGGGAGCACCTTGCTACCGTATTGGTCCGCCACATTTCAGGCGCTCAGAGCTCCGGTAAATTTTATCTCTTTGGTTCTAGAAAGGCGACCAAAGGGTCGTCTCAAAGATGATCATATATTCACATTCACTATCTGCGGTTTCACAGATCTCACGAAACTGGATGTAGGGATTTATTTTGTGGGAGTGCACATGTGATCAATTAATTAAATAAATTGTTATTCTTTCCCACACTCGTATCTGGCTTCGCTGTATTAATTGAAATTGAGTTATTTTTAGAAAAAATATGTTGTTCTGACAAGAATAAGGAAGAATGGTGTACCTATTTTCAATGTCGGGCGGTACTGTACCCTTTCACGGTTCAGTACTTTCTCATTATATATCTAATCTACCCATCAATTCGTCAGAATTGCACTCTGACGTCACGTTTCAAAAAGTACTCTTCTTCGTGAACTGTTTATCGTCTCGGATTTACTTATACGGAAATACGTACAGAGAATACTTCCTAACTTTTAAAAGTACAGCTAGAGGGCAAATGCGAGAAGATAGCCATGACTAGGGGAATCGTAGATACCATATAAAGGAAAAGCAGATGATAAATGGGTATTCATTGGACAAATATATTATACTAGAACTGACACGTGATTACATTCTCGCGCAATTTGGATGCATCCATCCTGAGAAATCAGTACCCAGAACAACCACCTCTAGCCATAATAATGGCCTTAATACGTCTGGGCAATGAGTCAAACAGACATTGGAAGGCGTGTACAGGTACAGCTGCCCATGCAGCTTCAATACGATACCACAGTTCATCAAGAGTAGTGACCGGTGTATTGTGACGAGCCAGTTGCTCGGCCACCATTGACCATACGTTTTCAACTGGTGAGAGATCTGGAGAATGTGCTGCCCAGGGCAGCAGTCGAACTTTTTCTGTATCCAGAAAGGCCCGTACAGGACCTGCAACATGCGGTCGTGCATTATCTTGCTGAAATGTAGGGTTTCGCAGAGATCGAATGAAGGGTAGAGCCACGGGTCGTAACACATATGAAATGTAACGTCCACTGTTCAAAGTGACGTCAATGCGAACAAGAGGTGAGCGAGACGTGTAACCAATGGCACCCCATACCATCACGCAGGGTGATACGCCAGTATGGCGATGACGAATACACGCTTCCAATGTGCGTTCACCGCGATGTCGCCAAACACGGATGCGACCATCATGATGCCGTAAACAGAACCTGGATTCATCAGAAAAAATAACGTTTTGCCGTTCGTGCACCCAGATTCGTCGTTGAGTACACCATCGCAGGCGCTCCTGTCTGTGATGCAGCGTCAACGGTAACCGCAGCCATGGTCTCCGAGCTGATAGTCCACGCTGCTGAAAACGTCGTCGAACTGTTCGTGGAGATGGTTGTTGTCTTGCAAACGTCCCCATCTGTTGACTCAGGGATCGAAACGTGGCTGCACGATCCGTTACAGCCATGCGGATAAGACGCCTGCCATCTCGACTGCTAGTGAGACGAGGCCGTTGGGATCCAGCACGGCGTTCCGTATTACCCTCCCGAACCCACCGATTCCATCTTCTGCTAACAGTCATTGGATCTCGACCAACGCGAGCAGCAATGTCGCGATACGATAAACCGCAATCGCGATAGACTACAATCCGACCTTTATCAAAGTCGGAAACGTGATGGTACGTATTTCTCCTCCTTACACGAGGCATCACAACAATGTTTCACCAGGCAACGCCGGTCAACTGCTGTTTGTGTATGAGAAATCGGTTGGAAATTTTCCTCATGTCAGCACGTTGTAGGTGTCGCCACCGGCTCCAACCTTGTGTGCTTGCTCTGAGAAGCTAATCATTTGCATATCACAGCATCTTCTTCCTGTCGATTAAATTTCGCATCTGTAGCACGTCATCTTCGCGCTGTAGCAATTTTAATGGTCAGTAGTAAATATACGAACTATAGAAACAGAAAACGAAATTAATGTAGATGAGAGGAGAGATAAAGCTGAAAAGTGGGACGAATATGTAGAAGGGATACACAAGGGAAAGAAGACAATATGATAGAAACGGAGGAGGAGGTGAATGAGGCTGAGAAGGGAGATAGAGTTCTGCGGGAGAATTTTATAGAGCACTATAAAACTTAGCAAGCAATTCGAAACAAATCACCCATAGTAGGCGACATTCCTTCGGAATTATCGTTAGACTTCAAGAAGAATGTAATATTCCTATTAGAATGAAGGCAGGGTTTGATAGATACCACTGTTACCGAACCATGAGTTTAATAAACCATAATTTCTAGTTTGTGATACGAATTATGCACAGCAGAATGGAAGAAATGGTAGAGGACGATTTTCGGAAAGATCAGTTTTGGTTCTGGAAAAGTGGAGGAACACCCATGGGGATACTGTCCCTACGACTTATCTTAGAAGACAGGCTACAGAAAGGCAAACTTACATTTATAACATATGTAGATTTGGAAAAAAAAATTCACAATCTGAGAATCTCTGAAGGCAGCTGAGATTGAAAAAAGGCAGCGAAAGGTTATCAACAACTTTCCCGGGAGCCAGGCTGCATAAAGTGACCACATCTAAAATTGAGAGGATATAAAACGTAGACTGGGAACATTAAGGAAAACAGTTGTGACATAGAGCAATTTGTTAACATAGAATATAAATTTCACTGTTTTATGAAGCCTTCCTGAATGTATTTTGGAGTGTAGGGCGATAACAGCTGACAAGAAGTGAATAGAAGCATTTCAATATTTTCCTGTTCCATCCAGTGACGGAATGTGCCCTACTTGGTTCTCTCCCACCATGAGTCGCAGTGGTCAGTGTTTCTACATGTCAACCATACGTGTCCTTCTTCGCTGGAGAAAATCGGCCAGACACACACCTTTTGCACAAAATAGGCTAAATAATTCTTCTCGCGGTGTAATGTTTCATCACAGACGGAAAGTGTTTGTAACGTTCCTTTCGTGCGTCCTCAAAGACTCTTTGGCGTCGGGAAAACATATTAGCGACAGTAGCCAGAACCCACGCACTCTTGGCGCGAGAAAAATTACGTGAATTACTGCTCCACAGATATAACCGTGGACCGGATCAATTCTTTGCATTTACACACTTGTAAAATATGTATAAATACGGATCACCAGCCTCAGCAGACAGCTTTAAACTTCTCAGTACGCCAGTGTAAATAATTAAAGCCATGTAGTAATCCGACTACTTACAGGAACATTACGAGATTCGCCCACTGAATTGGAAAATATACACCGCCAGCAACTGGGTGCCAGCAACGTACCCCATACATTTCCACACAAGGCACCAATTCAGCGTCAACATGTGAAATGCCCCGTAAAACAACGGCAATCAAAATGTGCACGAAAACGGATTTATAGGGCTCAATTAATCCTACCATAGTGTAGTGCGTCACTTCCATCCAGCAGTACCTGTAGCTAGCTAATGAATCCCCCTCTGCTGTGAGTAATCTTTCTATCGAACAAGCCCACATTCTTTAATATGCAACTTGCACCGAGAAAAGCAGGAAAGTGCTCAAACAGAATTCCACGCCCGCAGAAAAGAGTGTAATTTAGATTGCTTTGTAGCTTTCCAATACTGGAAAAGTAGCATCGTTAATCACAAAAGGATAGTTAACTCGCGACTTCTGAAATGATTTTTTCTTTTAGTCATCAGTCTTCTGACTGGTTTGATGCGACCCGCCACGAATTCCTCTCCTGTACCAATCTCTTCATATCAGAGTAGCACTTGCAATCTATGTCCTCAATGATTTGCCGGATGTATTAAAATCTCTGTCTTCCTCTACAGTTTTTTCCCGCCACAGCTCACTCTGGTACCATGAAAATCATTCCATGATGCCTTAATAGATGTCCTATCATCCTGTCCCTTCTCCTTGTCAGTATTTTTCACATATATTTCTTTCCTCTCCGATTCTGCGCAGAAAATCCTCATTCCTTACCTTATCGGTCCATCTAATTTTCAACATTCGTCTGTAGCACCACATCTCAAATGCTTCGAGTCTCTTCTGTTCAGGTTTTCCCACAATCCATGTTTCACTGTTATACAGTTCTGTGCTCCAAAATTACATTAACAGAAATTTCTTCCTCAAATTAAGGTGTATGTTTGATGTTAGTAGACCTCTCTTGGCCAGGAATGCCCTTTTCGCCAGCGCAAGTCTGCTTTTGATATCCTCCTTTTCCATCCGTCATTGATTATTTTTCTGCCTAGAGAGCAGAATTTCTTAACATCATCTACTTCATAACCATCAATCCTGATGTAAAATTTCTCGCTGTTCTCATTTCTTCTACTTCTCATTACATTTGTCTTTCTTCGATTTGCTCTCAGTACATATTCTGGACTCCATAGACCGTTCATTCCATCCAGCGGATCATGTAATTTTTCTTCACTTTCACTCAGGACAACAATGTCATCAGCGGATCACATCATTGATATCCTTACACCTTGAATTTTAATCCCACTACTGAATCTTTTTGTTATTTTCATAATTGCTTCTTCGATGTATCTATTGAACAGTAGGAGCGAGGGACTACATCCTTGTCTTACACCCTTTTTAATCTGAGCACTTCTTTCTTGGTCGTCCACTCTTATTATTCTCTCTTGGATCTTGTACCTATTGTGTGTTACCCGTCTCTCCATATAGCTTACCACTATTTTTCTCATAATTTCGAACATCTTGCACCATTTTACACTGTGGAACGCTTTTGTCAGGTCGACAAATCCTATGAACGTGTCTTGATTTTTCTTTAGTCCAGCTTCCATTATCCACCGCAACTTCATAATTGCCTCACTGGTGCCTTTACCTTTCCTACAGCCAAACTGATCGTCATCTAACACATTCTCAGTTTTCTTTTCTTGTTAGAAACTAGGGTGTATGAGCTATTAAGCTGTTTCACTTGTCAGCTCTTGCAGTCTTTGGAAGTGTGTGAATGATATTTTTCCAAAAGTCAGATGGTACGTCGCCAGACTTATGCATTCTGCATACCAACGTGAACAGTCATTTTGTTGCCACTTCCCCGCTGATTTTAGAAATTCTGATGAAATGTTATCTATCCCTTCTTCCTTATTTGATCTTAAGTCCTCCAAAGCTGTTTTAAATTCTGATTCTAACACTGGATCTCCTATTTCTTCTAAATCGACTCCTGTTACCTCTTCTATTACGTCAGACAAATCTTACCCCTCATAAAGGCCTTCAATGTACTGTTTGCACCTACCCGCTCTCCCTTCTGCATTTGGTAACGGAATTCCCGTTGCACTCTTAATGCTACCGCTCTTGCTTTTAATTTCACCGAAGGTTGTTTTGACTTCTCTATATGCTGAGTCAGTCCATCCGACAATTATTTCTTTTTTGATTTCTTCAGATTCTTCCTGCAACTATTTCGTCTTAGCTTCCCTGCACTTCCTATTTATTTCATTCCTGAATGACTTGCATTTCTGTATTCCTGAATTTCCCTGAACATTTTTGTACTTCCTACTTTCATCGATCAACAGAAGTATCTCTTCTGTTACGCATGGTTTCTTCGCAGATACCATCTTTGTACCTATGTTTTTCTTTCCAACTTCTGGGATTGCCCTTTTTAGAGATTTCCATTCCTCTTCAACTCTGCTGCCTAATGATCTATTTCTTATTTCTGTATATATAGCCTTAGAGAACTTCAAGCGCATCTCTTTATGCCTTAGTACTTCTATATCCCATTTCCTTGTGTACTGATTCTTGCTCTCTAATCTCTTAAACTTCATCACTACGGTACCACATTATGATATGAGTCTATATCTTCTCCTGGATGTACCTTACAATCCAGTGTCTGATTTCCGAATCTCTGTATGACCAAGATGTAATCTAAATGAAATCTTCCCGTATCACCCGGCGTTTTCCAAGTATATGTCCTCCACTTGTGATTCTTGAACAGAGTATTAACTATTACTAGTTGAAATTTATTACGGAATTCAGTTATTCTTTCTCAATATGGTTCAAATGGCTCTGAGCGCTATGGGACTTAACAGTGGACGTCATCAGTCCCCTAGAACTTAGAACTACTTAAACCTAACTAACCTAAGGACGTCACACACATCCATGCCCGTGGCAGGATTCGAACCTGCAACCGTAGCGGTCGCGCGGTTCCAGACTGAAGCGCCTAGAAAAAAATGGTTCAAATGGCTCTGAGCACTATGGGACTTAACATCTATGGTCATCAGTGCCCTAGAACTTAGAACTACTTAAACCTAACTAACCTAAGGACAGCACACGACACCCAGTCATCAAAGCGCCTAGAACTGCACGGCCACTCCGGCCGGCTATTCTTTCTTCTTTTCATTCTTTGTCCCAAGTTCATATTCTCCTATAACCACTTCTTCTTCTCTTTCCCCTATAACTGCATTCCAGTCCCCCATGACCATTGGATTTTCATCTCTCTTTGTGTACCGCATTGCCCCTTCAATGTTCTCATACACTTTCTTTATCTCATCATCTTCAGCTTGTGACGTCGGCATGTATACCTGGACTATCGTTGTCGGTGTTGGTTTGCTGCGATTCTGATAGGAACAACCCTATCACTGAACTGTTCACAGTAACACACTCTCTGCCCTACCTTCCTATTCATGATGAATCCTACTCCCTTATACCATTTTCTGCTGCTGTTGACATTATCCTATAATCATCTGAGCAGAAATCCTTGTCGTCTTTCCATTTCAACTCACTGACCCGTACTATATCTAGATTGAGCCTTTACATTTCCCTTTTATGATTTTCTACCTTTCCTACCATGTTCAACCTTCTGACATTCCACTCCCCGACTCGAAGAACGTTACTCTTTCATATATTTCATGGTCACTTCCCCTTGGCAGCCTCATCACGGCGATCCAAATGGGTGACTAATCTGGAATGTCCAGCCCTGGTAGCTGAGTGGTCACCGCGACAGAATGTCATATCTAACAGTCCGGGTTCGATTCCCGGCTGGGTCGCAGATTTTCTCCGCTCAAGGACTGGGTGTTGTGTTGTCCTTATCATCATCATTTCATCCCCATCGACACGCAAGTCGCCGAAGTGGCGTCAACTCGAAAGACTTGCACCCGGCGAACGGTCTACCCGACGGGAGGCCCTAGCCACACGGCATTTCCATTTCCATTCCGGGATCTTTTGCCAGTGGAGAACTCATCATGATACTTTTTCATTTACAGTCTACATGTCCTGTGGATACACGTTATGTATCTTTAATGCTGTGGTTTCCGTTGCCTTCTAATTCCTCATGCCGTTGATCATTGCAGATTCTTTCGCCTTTAGGGGCAGTTTCCCACCCCAAGGACAATAGAGTGCCGTTAACCTCCGTCCGCTTCTCCGCCCTCTTTGACAAGGGCGTTGGCCGAATGAGGGTGATTTCTTATGCCGGAAAATTTCGGATACCAATGCTGATTATTAATCAAAATTTAAGCGGTGTTGGGTTTTGAACCCGGGACCGAGAAGGTTTCGATTATTAATCAAAGAGGCTACAGCTTTTTTTTTTGCATTTTTTTTCGTTGTTGATCTATTTGTTTGGTCGTTGCCGACGTCACATGACGTCAGATGTCCTGCCACCTCAATCCCACGAGGGCTTCTGGTCAACTCCCTGTTTTGCAGCCCTTAAAATCACTCTCTGAAACTGTTTTAACACCCTTCGCTACGATCGGTTATCACAGTAGCCGCTTACAGGGAAATTCAGTGACTACTTCCCCTTCGCGCTAGTGACCACTGCAAAATGATAATTCCTGCCAGAGCTACTCCAAAGTTAATTTTCAACAGGTGCTGCAGAGGTCCTGCCCTTGAACAAGCTTCTTAGGTCTTAGGATTAGGCTGGAGAAAACTTTCCTCAGGATACGGACGCTGGCATAGACAGTAACCACAAGGAACAGCACATAGGCGCGGCCTATAAATGGTAAATTAGAAGTCGCCCTACTCAGACAGCGTGACCTTCATAGAGGAACAGAATGGAGATTCATCATTAATAACGAATGGTCCTGTCAAGTTCTTATTTCTCTTTCAGTACCGTATGCCACTTCACGACATCATTATTCTCTAATGTGAGTGGTCAAAACCTCCTGGGAAGGCAATGGATGTGATATCGGTCGTCGGCTGCTGAAGCGTATGCGGTCCTGATAGAAAAGAGTCCCTCGCACCCCACATTCAAGTCGGCGACGATGTGACTCACAGCAGACCGTCGATCGTTCCGTATGGCTCTGGGAAGGCGACGTCAGAGCATTGGCCAAACATTTGCGCTCGTTCCGTATAAGATTTACGCGTATGGAACTGTATCTGCGATACTGGAGATCCACCCTAAACACAGTTGACCTCCGAAACTCGAATTATTTTTTAATCTGTGATTTGCTATACCCATGCACCTCGTACCGATTATGATCTCACGTCGTTCAACTCACGATGTCAGGGCTAAATTCACAACATACTGCTCAGATAACAAGTCTACGCACGAATCTTGTTGCAACGTACTGGTGTAATACATAGCGTATCTTCAAATGGGGTATCCCTTCCCTTGACTTTTGACCTCTCAGTTCACTTTGTATGCTAGTTGCAGTCTGTACATGTGATGCACTGCAATCGCTTTCTCAACTCCATTTTTGTTGCTTGTTCTAACTTCATTTCCTCGTTTCATTAGTGCGTAATACGTTGTGCTGTTATGACTATAATCATAATAACGATACTCACAAAAATACAAAGTCGTGTGTCGTGCGTCCAGATTCGAGCCATTTGACAACCGGTTTCGAAGATTAATTCGCTTCTTTCAGGCATTTCACCACGTACAATTATAGCCACATGTCTGTGGCCACGACCATGTGGGTTTCATTGCCTTACTTCCTGAATATGGATGAGTGGTCTTCCAAAGCATGTAGCCGTTAATATTAATATAGAGGCAATTTTTATTCGCTTCAGCTGAAGGCGAATAGATAAGTGTACTTCTTAAGCGTAACTTTATCGTAGTTGACGAGTGTGTGTTCAGTGTAATGTTGCAATTCTGTTACTGGTGATGAGAGGATGAATCCGGTGGTGGTACTTAACTTATTCTGTTGTGGACGACGAAACGCCGAGCCTAATGTCCGGGCGGAAGACTCACCATCACGTCCACAAGCCCCCATTCTTCGAGGTTCAGACATAAGACATCAGGTCTGATGTTGTTCCTAGCTAGGCATACGTGCAAAAGGCTGGATCGTGTTTCATTTTTTGACTTGAGCCTGTCTGCTCTTAATTCTGATCATGTAATTTTACGGCTTTTTAAAATTTCATTCTGATGAAGAGATCATTAGTGTGTCGAAACGTAGGTCAATGTACTAGACAATTGTTTGCAATCGTTTGGATGTGTGATTCCTGTGTTGAAACTAATATACGGTAGCTAAGAAACAGCCATGTTTAAAACTCATGAGTTTCTTATCTTTGCTTATGTTTTCCACGATATACCATGTTAGTTGACTGTCCCTGTGCAGTTCATGCATAATAAATTTTTCGTCAACTGGGTGTTTTTAACTGATGTACTTTGTTCAATTTATGGTTGCTGGGTTATTTTCATAGTTTTTACAGCAGAATCTGAAGCTGATTATACTGAAAAACGTAATGTCTAAATAGTAAATAAAAGTTACGATCGAGACTTTTCTGAGCGCTGAACAAAGCTGATCGCATATCTCTACAAACCATTTTATCTTATATCAGTTTAGTTTTAAATTACGTACATTCGTGATACAATGAAATATTTTTAGACTAAAATACATTATGAGGTGCAAAAAATACTACTTGCGACTTCCAACAATTTTTAGTACTTATCGCTGTGCTTAACTGGCTTTTCTTAGTGAGTTTCACTTTCAGTCACGGAATAAACTGTTTCCAAGGTACGAAGGAAACTAAAACACTGCGTAACAGTTGATTGACGCGGAGAGATTGTGGTGACGTATTCTGTTGCTCTCATTGACCATTAACTTAATAGAGTCAAGTGATACAACTCACCCTATGCCAGTTTTACACACTATCTTCTCAGTACGGAGAATCGAAGTAAAGTTAACAGTCAGCAATAGTGCTGAAATGACGAACTGCGCGCACGGTTTGCGAACGAATGTGATTAGCACAAACCTGCGCATTCAAATACACGACAGCTGCCCCTCGTCCGGCGATAGCTGTGTCCGCCGGCACGCGTGAAGAGTACAAAGTTTTTCCTCCTCTTCCGCAGCATCCGGCCGGCCGGCGTCTCTTACCGTCACAGTCAACTGCCCCCGCGGTGCGATCTGGTCAGTGAAGCGGTGAAGGACAAAGGAGTCACATCCGGCGCTTTTTCCACTGCAGAGCAAAGGGCTGGGGGGACACCGATTTCCTGATACGACTCCATAATGACCGCATCCGTTTCACTAGCCGCGTACGTTCGGCGCCGAAGCCGTCCAGGTACAAGCAACGAAATAAGACATCTGCGCTTCCTGCCTGTGTCTTTCCGGTAAGTGGACGTAATAACTGACTCCTCGTAAGAAGTGCTGGATGGCACTGTCACGCCACAGATGTGTGCCGGACGCCCTGTACCTTGCGACCTGTGTCATGCTTCCGTCGATTCGGACCTCCGTAACGAGTAGCTAGCCTCAGGGGGAAGGACACTGCTGCTGACACACAGATCCTCAAACAGCGCCTGAAAAGAACGGCTAAGAAACTCCATTAAGTAAAACTTCAGTGCTAAGAGGCCGTGATCAAACAGTAGAAATTCTTCCCTCTGACGTTTCGTTGCCAACTGCGGCCAACACTCTTCTGAGGCGATCCAACGAGCGAGTCAATTGGCTCATCTCGGAAGATGTTGCCGACAATTGGCAACAAAACGTCAGGAGGAAGAATTTCTGCTGTTCGACCATGGCCTCTTAGCATGAAGTTTTAACTAACGAAGACGCCGGCCGTGAAAGCCTACACATTATGATTAGCTAAAAGACTAACATCACTAACGCTGCGTCATCGGCGGTTTCGACAAGGTGGCTCTTCGAGTCTACTACTTTAAAAAATTGTCATGGACGAAATGATCAACGAGATATTGGCTGCCAGTGGCTATGGAATGGAGGATGAAGGAAAAAAAAATAATTTGCTATGCTGACGACGCAGTTTTACTGGCAAACAGTGAAGATAACCTGTAGAAATTTACATATATCTAACATCACAGCCAAAAAACTAAATTTTGACGTATCCACTCTAAAAACCTAATCTATGACGACATTCGTGGAACCACTTAGATGCTAACTGGATGTAGATGGAAAAGTATTTCAGCAGGTAATTGCATTTCAGTACTTGGCAGAAAACAAGTAGCAAAAGCAAACAATATGGCAGGGTGTTTAAATGGTTCTATTTGAAAAAAAAAATCATACAGGAAAAGATGCAAAGACAAGAATACACAAAACAATAGTAAGATCAATTATGACATGCATAGCTGAGACAAGACTGGAAACATCAAAAACAGAGACTTTTGGAAATTCTGAAATGAAAATTCTTTGAAAAACTACTACCACTGAGAGATAGCAAAGTGAAAGTGAGAGATGACAAGTTACTCTCTCGCCTATTTTTCGCCTATGGAAAATTATTAAAGATTTCATTACAACTTGACACACCTTGAGCGAGACTCCATAAAGATAACGGTCTGAGCAGATGTTGATGGAGCCTGGTAGGGTGGAGAAAGGATGAGGTATTTTTATGATTATTAACTTGTAGAAACGGTTTGTTGGGAGTTGAAAGCAATTGGCGGCGAGCCCATCCCTCAGTAAATCTTGCTGGGCAGATCCACAGCTGTACAGGGCAGACAAGGCAGCCCCTCGTCGGGACAGGGCTCCAGCAGAACAATGCCATGATACGTGCCGCGGAGCCAGCAGAAGCCTGGGCAGGGGTGATGGCCTAAAGGAATGCGTCTACACAGTGGAGTCGTAAACTGGGCATTGTGTCCAGAGCAATGTGTGATAAAATTTCACATGTTTTTGTGTTTGCTGATATTGCAAGAAGGCCTGTGAGCCACTTACCTTGCTCGTCCCCATTGCATAAAAAAACTTCCGCATCTTTATTACACCTCACAGCTAGGACTAGCAAATTCCAAGGCACAGGCGATTTAGATAAAAATCTTTGAGATTGTATCTATTGACATGTTGCCATGGAAACAGACACGACTTCAGACAAAATTATCTTTTCCCCCTCTGCAAAATTTAAAAAAAAACAGTAATTGGCAGTTTCTTTTTTTCAGAGATGCAGAATTATTAACTCTTGCCCTGGTTCGACATGCATTTGTGCTGTTGTGTGGGAGGGAAGATTTAGCGTCTATAGAGCCTTGTGATTGGCTCAAGATGGTGTGAAGCGGTGTCGTTCATGCACTTTGCGGGAAAACGAAATTTTTTTCTGGATAGGTGGGAAGCTCTCGGCTGCGGGGCTTTGGTCTGGTAAGCACTTCTGCTCGAAGCTCTGGCATGTGGGGTTGGTACTTGGGACCTGACCTGAGACTGACTTCACTTGTGAATAGTTTACACTGGGGAGCCTCTGGAGAAGTTCTTACTGTGCCGACATGGTGACTTCAAATGTCTAGGCCTACTCGTATGCTTAGGGCACACTTATTCGTTTTTAGTTTACCAGTCTTGACGTTTGGCATCCTTGTGTGGTCTGTCGTATAAGTGAACCAAATTGGTCCTTGGTATGACCAACGAATGGGTGTGTCACACACTGAAATCTACCGTGATTTCAGGGCTCTGGTAGAGAGTAATTGCAATCCGTCTGTCTGATCGCTAGACTGTGAGATTTTTGCATTTCTTTCGAAGCTGCGATCGATTCACAGGTGCTGCCTCCACATCTCACCTCCTCCATCGCACACACCTCGCCAGCTGCAAGACACGTCGCCACACGAAGTAAACAGGGCAACGTACTGCTGCTCTGGCATTGCCAGGGCGTACAGATCTCAATCGCCACTCGCTCTCAGCTGCTCCTATGTAGAGAAACTTTTGTAGATTTGATCAATCAAAGTCTGCTCAGCGTCAGATCAATTCAGCTTGCATTATCCACATTTTTAGGGCCAGAGTACTTGACTCACTGAACACCTAGTTAAACTGTCTTTGTCAACCAGGCGCCACCCAGTGGAGTGTTTAATCATCTGTTAGTTGTTTAGGGAATTCGGTCTATAACTTGTTTAGTATAATTTATGCCTTATTTGGTAAAATAAATGTTGTTAGTAAACTGAATTTTGCCAACATTCTCAATCAATTAAATAGGCCAGAGAAGTTGCCTTTCAAAAGCATTAACTCCATTAATGAGTGAGTTCATAAGAGAACACATGAATGGAACAAATGCATAGACAGTATGGATGAAAGAAAGGGTACGAAAATCGTAAAAATGGAAGAAATATTGTACGCCCAACGAAAGCACGGAGCGACAACCTCGCGGTAGACTGAGGGGTAGAAAAGGAGACAGGATTTAGCCTACGAAGAAAGGAAGAAGAAGAATATAAGAACAAAGAGAGTGTGAAGAATCCTGAGGACGACAAATATCATAAAAGGAATATACATGGTGAACTAGAACTCCACCAATAAACTTTCAGAGGTGTTAATATGGAACAAAACAAGAAACAAAAGTCTAGCAGTCAAAGATCTAAAATGCGTACCTTAAGAGCTTAAAATTTGGGAAGAGGTAGTATGGATTAAAACAGGAAAAAGAAGTTCAGTAAAACTGGTTTCTTAAATGGATACCTGCGCTATTAGCACCTCTTCCGTAGAAGAGATGTGTCTCACAGTAGCGAAGATGAACAAGTGCTCATTGTTCTTAAGATATGCACCTTAAAGTCCATACGCCAGTAACTGGTGAAGGAGTATGGTTGCGACCAAGCTGTCGGCCGATGTTATTGGTAGGCCTCAGCAATGACGTCTGGCGACCGTCTTTGGCGCAGCTGTGCCCGCAGCCTAAGAAGAAAGTCGAAACTTGCGGTCAGGGTAAATACACTAGTTCGGTAAGAACAAGGAGAGTACACGCAACGTGGCATAAATATAGCCAGTTGATGGAAGACCAGTGGAACTATGTTGCATCATTATATTTACGTATAGGCTAATAACTTTACATTTTTCAATCACCACAGAGGATGGTAGACATTAACATTTCAGTATATCATAAACTAAAATGTTATATTGTGTTCATGTCTGCCAGTTTAAAACACCAAAGCGTTCGCTCTTTCAAATTCTCTTAGAAAATTTTAACATTTGACTGGTTTGGATTTACTGTCGTCCCCTGATTACGTAGCAAAAGTTTAATATCACTTGATGTACGCTGACGTTGAGATTGGTTTATGTTACGACATACAGCGATTTTCATCTGTGGACGTTACATTGTCTATTTCCACGTTTATATGTTTTGCGGCCAGTAACTTACATGCACGTCTGGTTGTAATGCAAGACTTATGTACGTGGATGATTTGACAATGAACAAGCCGTCCAAAACTAGTTATCAGTAAACAAATGAAGCTTCCTACGCAACTCAAGATGGATCTACTTGCGGTTATTGTAATTAATAAAATGTTTAACACTTGTACTGAGTAAGGTGAGTTTTTGCCAAGTTTAAGTCATCTATTACAGACACACAACATCATGATTCCAATACAACAGTGATTTATTTTACATTGTTATCGCACAGAATAGTAAGGGGTGGAAATTAGAAAAATATTATTAAAACTTATTCATGACGACTTTCATCATGAAGTACGCGGGGAGAAATTGAAGAATCACATAGCTCATTCACATTGTCACAGGCAAACTCGAGTCATGCCAGAGACAGAGGCAGAAGCAGAAAACGAGCCCAAGTGGGTCCCAAGTGGGTCAGGTTGTTGACAGATTACGACGCCATCTGTTGAATAAAGTACGCTTCCACCAGAAAGGAGATTGCGACAGAAAACCAAAAGAAGCTATATAAGCATGTACCTTAGCTTGTAAGACATGCTGCAAGAAACTCTATCTCTTTCACAAGAAGACATGGTGAGGAGCTGACACAGCAGTTAACGGTCTGTTAAACGAATATATCAGAATAAGGACACATGTGGTCATTACAAATCGCACCCGCACACCAGCTCCCTTTAAATACTCCACCTCTCCAACTCATGTGATGAGATGATTATTGGGACTGATGGCAATCACAGTAATAACACTTGATTCCATGATTATGAAACTGTAGTGAATCTATGTCCTAGATTCTCCAGCCAGTCTATGAAATAGCCAAAGATGTACTCGAGATGAGGGTCTTCACATGATAAACCTCACACTGCTTGCTGTCTATTATTTACTGATGGAGAAACTGACTGTCTTCTGATAACACCACCTCGCAGAGTGCTGCCAGCACTCAACTTCAATGTGGAAGCCAGCAACAGGCCCTCTTGGGCTCCTTGTTCCTATTCAACACTCAGGCAGATGCAGGTGCTGAACCTGGTAGCAAGGAGATCAACTGACCACATGACTACCGACACCAGGTATATGGTGTATCGAACATCAAGGATCGTCTTAGAATTCAGACTGGGACTGAGGACCGCTGAGCAGCCAGCGCAAATCACTTTGTGCTGGGTGACGTCTGCACCTGCTTGCCGGTAAGCACCGAGGCCGCTAAACCTCGCCTGGGCGTGCAATCGCTGAGCTGATTGGACAGACATCAGCTAGATCCAGCAAGCAGCAGAATTTGCAACAGCCGAAGTTGGCGCAGAAGAGCGATGACTTGTAAACATTGTAAATAAATGATTAAATTCTAGTAATTTTACTAGCGTCGAAGACTATTCACAGATTCCCGAAAGCAATCTTAACTTCACACAGAGATGTCTGTGCTCAGCCTCTCTGTAACACAAAGGAATTACATCATGGAATATACAACATATCAAGTCATGGATAATCAATATTATCAGTGTGTCTTTATTAAAAACATCAACCCACAAAACAATTTACTTTTATGTTAATTCCTTCTCTTTACTAGTGGGTGTTTTGCACATGGTATTTTGTGTATTTTAGCTGGGTCCATGATGAGCCACCGTTGGAAGAGGGGTCCAGGGCAGAGACATGGTGTCTGTTCAGGCACACCAGGGAGTTTTGGCTTGGCTTTTAGAGAACAAAGAGAGTGGGGTGGGACGAAGCATCCATTAGTGGCAGGTACTCGCCACCATCACAGGCCCTCTTCGGGACAGGCTTCTGGGCGCCGCTTTCTGCGAGTTTTTCGCGTGATGGATCTTGCGCAATAAAGGGTCCAGGCCTACATTCAAAGAAGTCGTGTAACGTAGCAAGACAAACACTTGTTCTCGTGCTGAATCTTAGTTTTTACAAGCACTGCCTGTTATGTCCTAGCCAGTAATGCCACCCGAGCCCGCTGCCAAAAGGTTGGCAGTATCAAAGTCCGGAAGCCGTCCGCATAAGCAGCGCCAGCGAGACAGCAAATCGCCGCAAGTCTGCGCGCGCCACCGCTGGCTTCTGGTTTCTTAAGCGCTGGAGTCGCGAGCGCTGGGACAGTTCTGTATTCGCCGCTCAGTTGTATACTCGCCACCGAATTGTGTACTTGCTGGTCAGTTGTGTGTTCATCGCAGCAGAGTTGTTGTTTGTCGTCAGCCGACGCTGACCTAGCCGCTCCGACTCGAACTAGACAGATTTCTGTAGACACGGAGTTCACTACTGTGTTTCTGTATCTTCGTTATTAAAGATAAGTACCGACTTTTATTTAATCAGAGTGTTTGGGTTTTCATCTTTCTGTTCACAGTTCCAGCGGACCGGTCGGCCCGCTATTAAAAGTGTGGCGGTGACTTCGTAAGCCGTTTCTACAGCGAATTGTTTGTCGCTACGAACACCGCCACAAAACTGCCATCTGGCCAAAACATCATTCAAAGGAACTTCGTTTCGTGTTGATGGGTCGAATTACAACAATGCTGTGCAGGGATAAGTCAGTAACAGGGATCTCTGCATTTTGTAGGAAGCGTTGTAACCTCATTCTGTTCAGGAGCTCTTTTCTCTTTGTAAAGTGATGGGACGACTATTTGGCACAGCTTTACTTGGGATGAACACCCTCTTTTCTAAACAGTTGTAAGAGGGCTCCTTCATTAGTTAATCTTGGAAAACAGCAGAGAAGGGGAAATCAGTATGCCAGTTTGTGAGAAAGCTCAGCCATACTCTCAGAAGTTGAACAGGTGGGGCTGATATCTGGGGATAACCAGTACTAGAGGAAGGGATGGGAGGGGAGGAGGGCATTTGTAAGGGTTCGAGGTTAGGGAGTGAACTTAACTCAGTAGGAAACGGCAGAAGAAATAAAATTCCAGGACACACAAAATGAAAAATGCGTTACAATAGTAACAGTCAATATTTAAGTAAACTAAATAAAATAATTAGTCACTAAAAGAAGACATCATTTCAACAAAGTGTAACATCTTCTCCTGCTTTGACAGTAGATTCACTTCGGTGGGGGAAGAGAGTCCATTCAGGTAAGTCATACCTGTCCGAAGCAACTTCCTTATCATGCAGTGTGTTTGCAAAAGAACTCACCAGTTTTAATGTGTCCTAAAATCTGTACAAAATGACAAACATTATTGTAGTTTGTGGTGTTTGATGCATCAACTCTCCAAGTTTGGCTCCGCTGTAGTTGGCAGGACTGCTTGACCTTGAGACAGCACCAGTGCTGTTTTTTTCTTTTTTCCCTCTGTTCCCTCAGTTCAGTCCAGCAATAATGTGTACTCCACAACAGTATGTGTAGTGTGTTATTTGGCTCGTGAAAACTGAGTCAGTTGTAACAGTGCAACGTAATTCTAGTCGTCAGTATGGTGGTGAACCACCTGCAGTAAAAGCTATCTGTCATTGGCTAAGTCTTTCAAGGAAACCGGTAGTGTTTCAAAAGCAAAAGCACCAGGTAGACCGAGAACCTCTGAAGATGTTGTTCAACAGATCCGTGTTTCGTGTGTTCAGAGCCTGCAGAGTCATTGACCAGACGTAGTCTACAATTATGAGTGCCTAAAGGTACTGTGTATGATGTTGTGCATAAAAGACTTAAGTAAATTGCAACTGCGACTTTCTACCTAGAATTGATGATGATGTCAATATTTTAAAAAAGATTCTCTTTTCTGATGTGGCTACATTTCATGTCAGTGGAACAGTAACTGTCACAACTGCAGAATTTTGGGGGCAGAGCATCCACATGAAGTTGCTCAGCATTAACGTGACTCTCCAAAAGTTAATGTCTGGTGCAGTTTGATGGAAGATCGTGTGATAGGTCCTTTCATTTTTGTAGAGAAAACAGTAAATGGAGATGTTTACTGTGACAGAGTACGTCTTTCCCCAAATGTACGATATTGAGGCGGAAAAGGGGCTTGTGTTTCTCCGACAAAGTGGTGCTCCACCTCACTACAGTGACCAAGTGCGTGCGGCTCTTGACAGTCGCTTTCCAGAAAGGTGGATAGGCAGGGCTGGCCCAATACCTTGACCACCACGAAGGCCAGACTTAATCCCACTGGACTTTTTCTTTTGGGGACACATAAAAAATGTTGTGTACAGTGAAAAGATCAGAGACATCAATCATTCAAGAAAAAGAATCGTCGCGGCGGTTGGGACAGCTGCACCTGAAATGTTGGTGAATATGTAGCGAGAAGTGGAATATCGGCTCGACATGTGCTGGACAGTAAATGGATCCCATGTTGAAGTCTACTAACATTAAACAAAACTTGAAGGCTTCTCTTTCATGATATGTACTCATTGATATAATTTTTAATTAATACCCATTAAATTTATACTTAAAACTAGGGAGTTCTTTTTCAAGCAACCTGTACTTGGCGTGGATGTTGACTGCTACGATTCACCAGCTGTTCGGAACAGTCTCACAATTTTTTTGTGGGCCACGGAGTAATGGCCTTTTGAGAGCTTCCCGATTCCCGAGGCGCCTCAGCTGTAAGGATTCTTCTGTGCAAGAAGTATCACAATTAGCAGCGAACTCCATCGTAACAACTGTAAATGCTTCAGCTTGATAGTCTGTCAGGTTGCAGCATTTAGAATATATTACGATGTAGTATGACTTATGGTTTTATGTATGGGACATAAAAAAAAAAGAATGTGATAAACATGGTATGTAATACATGTCGTAGCAGCTAATAATAATGTCATGTGACTTGGGCCTCCCGTCGGGTAGAACGTAGCAGCTGATAATGGCACATGGCAAATTAGCTACACACCACGATTGTAATAAATCGCAATACAGCCTACAACGGACAATATATTCTTTTATTGAATCTTAGAGACTGTGAAAGGAAGGAAGGAAGGAAAAATAAATCCCGATAAGTTTCTCGCTGTTCTCGTTTCTGCTGCTTCTCATTACTTTCGTGTTTCTGCACCCATTAGTCTGTTCATTCCACTCAACGTATTCTGTAATTATTCTTTATCATTGATATCTTTTTACCTTGAATTTTAATCCCACTCTTGAAACTTTCTTTTTTTCAATCGTTGCTTCTTAGTTGTATAGATAGAGCAGTAACGGTGAAAGACTACATCCCTGTCTTACACCCTCTTCAATCCCAGCACTTTGTTCTTTGTCTTCCAGTTTCATTATCCCCTATTGGTTCTTGCACATGTTGAATATTACCCGACTATTCTTATAGCTTACCCCTATTTTTCTGAGAATAGCTAACATTTTGTACCATTTTACATTATCGAACGCTTTTTGTAGGTCAATAATTCCTATGAACGTTTCTTGATTTTCCTTCAGCCTTGCTTTTATTATCAAGCGCAACGTGATAGCTGCCTCTCTGGTGCCTTTATCCTTCCTAAAGCCGAACTGAATGTCACCTAACAAATCCTCAGTTTTCTTTCCCTTTCTTCTGTGTATTAGTCTTGTCAGGAACATGGATGTATGTGCAGTTAAGCTGAGTGTGGGATAATTCTCACACTTGTCGGCTCATGCAATCATCGGAATTGTGTGGACGATGTTTTTCCGAAAGTCTGATGGTATGTTGCACGTCTCATAATTCTATGTACCAAAATGATCAGTGTTTTTTTTGCCACTTCCCCAATGGTTTTAGAAATTCCTGTGGAATATTACGTATCGCTTCTGCTTCTTTGATCTTAAGTCGTCCAAAGCTCTTTTAAATTCGGATTCTAATACTGGAGCCCCTGTCTCTTCCCTGTCGACTTCTGCCTCTTCTTCCATCACGTCATCAGCCACGTCCTCCCACTCATAGGGTGTTTTCATCCATCCGCTCTTTCATCTACATTTAACAGCGGAATTCCCATTGCTCCAACGGCTGTTTTGACTTTTCTATACGTCGAGTCAGTCCTACCGATAGCCATTTCTTTTTCTATTTCTTCACATTTTTCATGGAGCCACTTCTTAGCTTACCTGAACTTCCTATTTATTTCGTTCCTAAGTGACTTTTACTTCTGCATTCCTAAATTTCGCAGCTCATTTTTGTACTTCCTTTTTTTTCATCGATCAGCTGAAGTATTTCTTATGTCATCCATAGTTTCTTCGCAGGTACTTTCCTTGTATCTATGCTTTTCTTTCCAACTTCTGTGGTTGCCAATAACTGAAACATCCATTCCTCTTCAACTGAACTTTATACAGAGCTATTCATTACTGCAGTGTCTTTAGCCTCAAAGAACTTCAAGCGTATCTCTTCATTCCTTAGTACTTCCCCACTCCACTTTTTCACGCATTTCGTGAATAGTCTCCTAAACTTTAGTCTATTCTTCATCATTGCTAATTTGTGATCTGAATATTTATCTGTGTTCTTGGGGACGCCTTTGAATCCAATATCTCATTTCGGGATCTCTGCCTGATCATAGTGTAGTCTAACTGGAAACTTCCCGTATCTCCTGGCTTTCCCAGGTATACCTCGTCGTCCTGTGATTCTAGAACAGAGTTATCGCTTTTACAAATTGAAATTTATTGCAGAACTCAAGTAGTCTTCCTCCTCTCTCGTTCAGACTACCAAGCCTCTGTTCTTTCGTAACCGTGTCGTCTACTTCTTCCCCTGCAGCCGCATTACAGTCTCCCATGACTATTGGATTTCCATCTCTCTTTACGTACTGAATTAACCGTTCAATATTCTCATATACTTTCTCTGCCTCTTCATTTTAGACTTGCGATGTCGGCATGTATACCTGAACTACTGTTTTCGGTGTTGATTTGCTGTTGATTCTGATGTTAACAAGTCTATCACTGAACTGTTCACGGATACCCACGTTCTGCTTTACCTTCTTATTCATAACGAATCCTTCTCCCGTCAGACCAATACTCGTCTGACCGTAAATCCGTGTCCTCTTTCCATTTCACTTCACTGACCCCCATTATATCTGGACTGAGGCAGAGCATTTCCCTTTCCAGGTTTTCAAGCTTCCCTACAACGTGGAAACTTCTGACATTCCGCGCCCCGACTCGTACAACGTTACCCTTTCGCTGGTTATCCAATCTTTTTTCTCATGGGCACCTCCCCCTTACCAGTCCCGTCCTGGAGATACGAATGAAAAGATCTTCGTGACACCTCTCGAATTATAGGCCATATGTCCAGTGGAGACACATTATGCGCCTTTAATGCAGTGGTTTTCAGTGCCTTCTGCTTTCTCGTACCGTTTATGTTCGGTGATATTCCACCTTTCAGTGGCAGTTTCCCACCCCAAAGGAAAGAGAATGCTCTGAACCTCTTTTAGCTCCTGTGTCCTCTTTGTCAAGACCTTTGGCACAACGAGAGTGACTTCTTATGTCGGAAGTCTTCGGCCGCCATTGCAAATGATTTTTATTTAAATTTTAAGCAGTGATGAGGTTCGAACCCGGGACCCAGGATGTTTTGATCAATAGTCAAAGACGCTACCCCTTGACCAAGTGTGCCCTTATTGTATTACGAAATTTCGGAACTTGATCCTTCTATATTTTAGGTGTTACGGCTCTCCCCTTTTACGAAGACGATTTTCAGATAAAAAACAAGCCACCAAACCAACATGGAGAAACATGTACATAGCTTTGATTCTGTCAGATCTTCTGGACTGAAAAATGAACCTGCCGACAGAGCGTTTTCTTTTGAATAGCAAGTGTCTCGATTCCTTCTCTGCGCCATTATATGCGATGAACAATATTGTTGTACCCAAAGATCCCAAAAGCGACAACTAAGAGCGTTATTGATATTCTTGATGTTTAGGAGAAGTCACAATAAGTAAGTGGACTAGTCATGAATTTGGTACCGCAGAGATCGCTGTCACACTGGTGCCAATCGAAGATTGTGGGGTATAGGTATCGGTTCAGTGCCATCCGATGTACGAAAATACACATTCCTGGAAATTCATTAATTTTATTTCCATTGCAACTAATGTCACGAACGCTACTTTCCACCTTCTCGTTCTTTGTATTTAAAACTATAAACTGAGATCACAATTCTTCTATACTATTCATGCGTGACGTCAAGTACCAACCCATTGAAAACTATGTAACAGTTGGTTAGATGCAAGCACCTGATCTCTTATCGAATGGTATAGAAATATTTTTTTTCGCGGGATTACGCAGTTATAGTAGTTGGATGTGCACCTGTAACAAAGAGAATTCGACTTGCTTAACTGGGTGCCAAGAACTGCTCTAAGATGTTATCGCAATGGCCTACCTCCCAGGAGCACTCGACGATCTCTTGTGTGACGTGAGGCCCTGTGCAGGATAGAACTTAAACTGCAGAAGTCGGTTTATGCCAGAAATATTTCCGAGACACTGGTAACTGATCATCAAACGGATTTAATCAGGAGGTTTTTGGTCTATAAGTACTGACCATCCCTCTGCTTTATTTTTCGTTATCTTTTCGGAACCTTACATTTGCTTGCAAAGGCAGCGAGATCGATACATAGCTCAGTTTTTGCGACGAACGCTCACCAATTAATTATATTTGAAGTCTCGAGGTTTTATGTTAGTCAAAATATAATTTTCCTTACAGAATTTGTAAATCCCTTCGGTACTACCATTATCTATTAGTAGAATAGCCCTCCTAACAGGTTTCAGCCAAATTACATTGCTGACTTTTGTGTGTCTTATGAGGTGTTATCTCTGACATTGATCAGTTCCATAGACCGACGTTTGGTCTCCAAGAAACATTTATTTTAGAGTGCCAGAGCGGTCTGTAGGTTGAAAAATGTGAAGGAGAGCTTCCGAAAGAATCACTTCGTGGAGAGAAATGACGTTGGCGGATCTTTACAGGCTTTATTTACAGTATGCCTGTTGTCAATAGCCAGGACATAAAAGGGAAACATAGTTAAGAAAGGAGTAAGACAGAGTTCTAACTTGTTCAAAATAACTGACATAGGCCAAAGAAGAGGCGATATAAAATGTAGAATGGCCATAGTAAGACAAGTATTTCTGAGATAGAGAAACTTGTTAATAAAATTTTTAGTGTTAGGATGACTTTTGTGAAATGATAAGTTTGAGTATACCTTTCCTTGTACAGCGTGTGTGTGTGTGTGAGAGTGTGTGTGTGTGTGTGTGTGTGTGTGTGTGTGTGTGTGTGTGTACGTGCGTGTGTTTGTCGGGGGGGGGGGGGGGGGAGGAGGAGGAAGTAAAATTGTAGAGGGAAACAAAGGTTTGATTGTAATAAGCAACTTCAAATGGTTGTAAGGTGCTGTAAGCATGCAGATTTGAAGAGGCTTGAACCTGTCGTCAGCCTGAACAAGTCAGCAACAACAGTCAGTACGAATGCCAGTGCTGACTAAGCTCGGCAAACAAGCAAAACCAAGGCTCTCATAAACTTGGCTGCAGTGTTAAAATGGATTTATTGTACTTATTCACGACAATCCCCCGCAAGGTAACGTGGGTTTTCTTGCTGCGTATTTGTGCTTCGCTTGAACTTGCAATATTGAAGCGTAATCCCTGCGCATCGTAGATCTAATTATTGTTCATTATTGTATGACGACAGGTAGTCCCCTTCCAAAGTGGCTGGTTCATGTCTGGCAACTCCAGGAAGCTTGACCGGTTTCATGGTTGCGTGGAGGGAATACCACTAAAAAACCGTCAATACTAGAGACTATTAAATCCCAGAAGCCCTCAAATTCCACACTAGGCCCATCTTCTATTTCACGACTTGACTGGCTAGTTTGTAAATCAACCTTAACTGAGTCAGGTACTCAGTTTTTCTCAATACATTCAGTTCTTTCAGAAAACGTCCCATGCATGCGAGTGCGTGTTTTGCAAAACCTCTCTATTTGACAGTTATACCCTTTGGATGGTGGTGCGTGTAGATCCCGTGAACTTGTAAGCTGTTATTTGAATTAGAGCGCACGACATACCTCGAAGAAAAATGTGAGCCACATACATGTTGTCCGAAAACTCCCGTTACTAACTTGGATCTATATAAGGTGAGTTTTGAATGGAAACTCACTCTCGGAAACGTGTAGCGTGATAGTAACAGTGTAGTAGTGGTGCGGGGTGGTTACGTCTTATCGCCTGATATCATCTGACATCCCTCCTAACTCTCTGACCTGCTTCGGGCGTCATTCATGCGTCTGTCAGTGTTACAGCAACATGGCTGAGTTCACGTTTGAAGCATACACCGACATGATCCTTCTGAATGGCGAATCTCACTGTAAAGGAAGAGTGGCCGAGCGGTTCTAGGCGCTACAGTCTGGAACCGCGCGACCGCTAAGGTCCTGCTTCGGGCATGGATGTGTGTGATGTCCTTAGGTTAGTTAGATTTAAGTAGTTCTAAGTTCTAGGGGACTGATGACCTCAGAAGTTAAGTCGCATAGTGCTCAGAGTCACTTGAACCATTTGTAAAGGAAGAGCTACTTGTCACCTTTATCAAGATCGTTCTCCATAACGTCCAACTCAGTCACATACCCTTTTCGCCACAATTACGCAAGTCTTCGAGAAAGGGTACCTTCACATGTCAGCAGGCCTGACCGTAGTGTTCCTGAAGAGAACCCGTAAACAAGTACACGAGCAATTTCTTTGGCTGTTAATGGATGGAATTGTGAAACAAGCGATGTACTGGGTCACGTATAGTTAGTTACTTGTAAAAGTGGTCACTTGTAAAAGTGGTCACGTTATCAACATGGTTTCAAAAGGCTGTAGCTCTGAAATTGACGTTTCTAGATATGGGTTTCAATTCAAAACATTATCTACTCACTCCCCTCTACAGATCCTAGAAGCTTGTAACGGGAATTTCCGAACACCCTATATAGCGAGATTCGACTTTCGGTCTGGTCCAGCATTTTAACATTTCTCAAGTAGACCGACATATGTGTGAATTTAGGTACAACAAAGCTGTCTTGTGCCAAGGATAGTACATTTACGGGCTGAGTCTACAGTGGATTGCTCCATAGAAGAACACTGACAAACAACAGCCGTTAGCTCATGAATGGACTACGATAGCGGAAGGGCGTTGCACATATCTAATGAGAGTATATTCTGATTTTAATATAATTTAACTTTTTTCTACTGCTAGCGTTGAAGAAGGAAATTCGTATCCGATTTCGAGGAGGAACGGCGCAACTGTAAAAACGCAGGGAAACACCTGTTGTGACGGAGACGGGGAAGCGGCGTGAGCGCGATTTATGACTTCTGCGTACTGAGCACACGAGTTATAAATATCTTGTTTAGCGGGCCCAGCAGCGCCACTGATCGCCGCATACCACCGCGCAAGCGCAAACATCATTTGAGAGTGTGACGTCACCCTCGGGCCCGCCGCGGCTTCTCAGCGATCGTGCTCGGTGCGTGTTTGCGAATTCGTGCACTGGCTGATGTTAGCAAGGCGGCAAGCTAGCTGACTAGTACTGCCCACGGCGGCACAGGTTACGAACTCAACCTCTCCGTAGTTTTAAGTTCTCAAAGAGCATTTTACTATCTCTACGTTCACTTGTTATTATTATTCTCTTTGTCGATAAGGGCTATTCTTGTCTGACTAAGAACTGGAGGATCTATTTTGACCCCGAGTCAACACATGATCCTGGTCGGAGGACGGGTAAATGGGCGCTTCAATATCTCGAGTAGTGTTCACACGGCCTTGTGTGGACGGTTAAGGACAGCTGATACGAATGCCACGGTTTCGGTAACGATTACGAAAGCTGACGCTAGTAGAGTGCGATAGTTGGTTGGTAAGTTGTTTTAGTAGAGTGTCGCTGAAGTTCCATGTATCTCTCATAGGCTGTTTTGGAGGAATAGGTACTCAGATCGTGAAACTGAGCATCCGTTTCAGTGAGTTACTAAGAACACTTAAGAAAGAAATTAGAATTGTATATTAATACCTTCAGCTGCTGAAGGGCGTTGACATATATCAACGGGGACAGGTGAAAATGTGTGCCCCGAACGGGACTCAAACCCGGGACCTCCTGCTTACATGGCAGACGCTCTATCCATCCTTTTTTTTTTCTTTTTTGCCGGCACGGTAGCTCAGCGTGTTTGGTCAGAGAGCCGATTGGCCTCTGTAATAAAAAAACTGAGTGGAAGGATCAACAAACGAACTTTAGCGGATGTCATGTGACGTCCGCAACGACCAAACCCATCGATCAATGACGAACAAAAATGGAAAAAAAAATCCATCTGAGCCAGCGAGGGCACAGTGGACAGTGCGACTGCAGGGACTATCTCGTGCACCCCTCCCGTGAGACCCACCTTCTCACCTTGTATGTCCACGCGCTACATTCGCAGTGTACCTACCCAACACACTCATTACTCGTGGAAGACATTCTTACCAAGTCCCGTAAGAGTTCGGGTAATATGTGTGCATCCGCACACAAGAAGAAAGTCATGGCCGGTACGGCCAGAACTATATGCTTTTATGGATATGGTGTTTGTTCTTTCGGACATGTCGTTGCATGAGAAATTCATCTTAAGAATAGAAATAATCACTAGCCTTTTTTAATAATTAGTCTGGGTCACAGCTTCGAACCAAGCCACTGCTTGAATCTTGGGTGCAAATCGTGAGCAATGGTGACTGAAGACATCCGGTATAATGAGTTGCTCCCGTTCTGCCAACAACTTTGTCGAAGAAGGCGGAGGAGCGGACAGAACGTCAGGGCAACCTCTTGTCCTTGGGGGTAGAAAACTGCCCCTAAATGGCAGAAGATCGGCAATGACGATGCAAAACGCAACGGAAACCATTGCATTAAAAACACTTGACATCTGACCTGTAATTGAAAAAGTGTCATGATCTCTCCATTGGCAAGGTATTCCAGTTTAGTCCCTCATTGGGATCTCCGAGAGGGGGCTGCCAAGGGTAAGGTCACCATGAGAAAAAGGTGGATTAACCAACGACGGAATAACATTCTACGAGTCGGAGCATGCAATGTCAGAGGTTAGAACGTAGTGGGAAAGCTAGAATATTTGAAAAGGGAGACGCAAAGGCTTAATCTGTGGGAATCAGTGGAGTGACATGGAAATTAGACAAGGATTTCTGGTCAGCCAGATAAATGGGATCATCAGAAAATGATACACTGGTGTCCAAAGTTAAAGCAACAAACTGCTGTTTCCCCGTTCTGTGGTTTAATTTACGATATAATCATACAAACTGTCAACAGAACTCCGTACAGTCGTATTCTGCAAGAAAGGTGACATTCCAACCATGACGTCAGGGCACCTATCAAACGGGGTAGTGTTTCCCGGGTAATCCCTCACCTACAATTGCTGTGTACACAGTCACAGACGGTGCAGTATAGCACTGAGAAGATGTTTACTAGATTCTCTGCGGTGGAGGGCCATAGGAAGAATGGAAGCACAACATTCGCACACTGATGTGGTCCAATGGCTTAGTATAAATAGTTCTGTAGTTTCTCGGATGCGCCGACAGTTTATAGTGACCGAAACTGTATCCCAAAGACCAGGGGAGAGACGACCATTTGTGACATCAGAAAGAGAGGACCGTGATTTGGCTATAAGGGCATGACGGTACCGCCTTAGTACTGCACGGCAACTGGGATCTGATCCCGCGGCGTCCACTGGACGTGTTGTATCGACACAAAATGTGTATAAAAACCTTTGGCAGAGTGGCGTTTACTGTAGGAGACTTACTGTATGTGTACCTCTGACGCAACTACACGGACGTGGTCTAGAGTGGAGTCGTCATCATGCCAAAATGGTTCAAATGGCTCTGAGCACTATGGGACTCAACTTCTGAGGTCATTAGTCCCCTAGAACTTAGAACTAGTTAAACCTAACTAACCTAAGGACATCACACACATCCATGCCCGAGGCAGGATTCGAACCTGCGACCGTAGCGGCCTCGCGGTTCCGGACTGCAGCGCCTAGAACCGCACGGCCACTTCGGCCGTCAGCATGCCACGTGGACTGTCGAACACTGGGCCAATGTTCTTTTCACAAATGAGTCCTGATTTGGTCTGGAGAGTGATTCTCAACGGATTCGCATCTGAAGGAAACCTGGAACTCGATTTCGGAACTCGAACACTGTGGATAGAGACCGATATCGAGGAGGATCCCTAGTGGTGTGGACTGGGATTATGTTCAGCTCACGAACACCTCTTCACGAAATTGTGCGTATAAATCGGCACGGTTTAACTGCTGTCAGGCATCGTGGCGAGATCTCAGGACCTCATTTGCGGTTGTTGTGAGGTGCTGTGGGCCCAGAGTTCGTACTGATCGACGATAATGCTCGACGTCATAGAACATGGGTGGTTGACGTTTTCTTGGAAACGGAAGATATTGGACCCATGGCTTGGCCAGCTCGCTCTCCCGATTTGAACCCTATAGACCACGTCTAGGATGCACGGGGAGACGGATTACATCATATCAGCTTCCACCACCCACTCTTCAAGACTTGTGAGCAGTTCTGCGGGAGGAACGGGCGTTATTGCTTCAAAATGAGAACGATGACATCATTCATAGCATGCCCCGTCGATGTCAGGCCTATATTGCTGCCAGAGGTGGCCACACCTTACACTGAGCTCATTAACCAGTTGTCAGATTGTGTGTGCAAATCCGTTAAGTTGGAAAAAAGGACATTTTTGTCTACCGTTATGCATGTTGCAGTTGTTTACCTTCTGTATTCTTTACATTGTCTCTACTTTACTATCACCCGTGTATCCTGTTTTGTGGCATAATAAACGCAACATTGCAAAATTTCCGTTATTCGCCTTAATTTTGGGCAGCAGTGTATAAAGAGAGTATGACGCGTTATGAACAGGAAGGCAGGCGAGAGAGTGAGTTACTGTGAGCAGCCTAATGATACGATTGTTCTATCAGAATCGACAACAAACCAACGCTGACAACAATCGTTCACGTATACATCCCAACGTCGCAAACAGAAGATGAAGAGATAAAGAAAAGTATATGAGGATATTGAATGAGTAATTCAGAATGTAAAGGGATATGAAAATCTAACATTCATGGGAGATTGGAACGCGGTTGCAAGGGAAGGAACAAAGAAGGCGTTACGGAGGATACGGGCTTGACTGGGGAATGAGAGTGGAGAAAGACTAACTGAGTTCTGCATAAATTTCAGACGAGAATAGTGAATATCCTTTTCAATAATCACAAGTGGAGAAGGTATACCTGGAAAGGGCTGAGAGACAATGGAGGATTCCAGCTGGATTACATCATGGTCAGACAGAGATTCCGAGGTCAGGTATTGGATTGTAAGGTGTATTCAGAAGCAGATACAGTCAGATCACGATTTCGTAATGATGAAGAGAAAAATGAAGTTTAAGAGAATTGTCTGGGAGAATCATTGTGGTATGAACTGGGGTACTGAAGTACTGAGAAATTATTAGAAGTGTTTTATGTTCGCTAAGGATGGATACTGAATTAGTGAGGGATGTTCATATGCGTTTCAAGTTCGTTAAGGGCATGGATACTGTGACAAGACATACCAGAGTAGGCCGTTCAGTTTAAGACATCTACATCTACGTGATTACTCTGCTATTCGCAATAAAGTGCCTGTCAGAGGGTTCAATGAACCACCTTCATGCTGTCTCTCTACCGTTCCACTCTCGAACGGCACGCGGGAAAAACGAGCACTTAAATTTTTCTGTGCGAGCCCTGATTTCTCTTATTTTATCGTGATGATCATTTCTCCCAATGTAGGTGGGTGCCAACAGAATGTTTTCGCAATCGGAGGAGAAAACTGGTGATTGAAATTTCGTGAGAAGATCCCGTCGCAACGAAAAACGCCTTTGCTTTAATGATTGCCACTCCAATTCACGTATCATGTCTGTGACACTATCTCCCCTATTTCGCGATAATACAAAACGAGCTGCCCTTCTTTGTACTTTTTCGATGTCATCCGTCAGTCCCACCTGACGCGGATCCCACACCGCACAACAATACTCCAGAATAGGGCGGACAAGCGTAGTGTAAGTAGTCTCTTTGGTAGACCTGTTGCACCTTCTAAGTGTTCTGCCAATGAATCGCAGTATTTGGTTTGCTTTACCCACAATGTTATCTATGTGATCGGTCCAAATAGGTTTTTTTTAATTATATCCCCTAAGTATTTAGTTGAATTTACAGCCCTCAGATTTGTGTGACTTATCGCGTAATCGAAATTTAGTTGATTTCTTTTGGTACTCATGTGAATAACTTCATACTTTTCTTTATTCAGGGTCAATTGCCGCTTTTCGAACCATACAGATATCTTATCTAAATAATTTTGCAAGTCGTTTTTGTCATCTGATGACTTTACAATATGGTAAATGACAGCATCATCTGCAAACAATCTAAGACGGCTGCTCAGATTGTCTCCTATGTCGTTAATATAGGTCAGGAACAACAGAGGGCGTATAACACTTTCTTGGGGAACGCCGGATATTACTTCTGTTTTACTCGATGACTTTCCTTCTATTACTACGAACTGAGACCTTTCTGACAGGAAATCACAAATCCAGTCGCACAACTGAGGCGATACTCCGTAGGCACGCAGTTTGGTTAGAAGACGTTTGTGAGGAGCGGTGTCGAAAGCCTTCTGGAAATCTAAAAATATGGAATAAATTTGATATCCCCTGGCGATAGCACTTATTACTTCATGAGTATAAAGAGCTAGTTGTGTTTCACAAGAACGAGATACTTCATAATGTTCGCATACAATATATGTTCTAAAACCCTACTGCATATCGACGTTAGTGGTATAGGCTGTAATTCAGCGGATTACTCCTACTTCCCTTTTGGGTATTGGTGTGACTTGAGAAATTTTCCATTCTTTAGGTATGGATCTTTCTGTGAGCGAGTGGTTGTATATAATTGCTAAATATGAAGCTATTTTATCAGCATACTCTGAGAGGAACCTGACTGGTATACGATCTGGACCGGAGGCCTTGCCTTTATTAAATGATTTAAGCTGCTTGGTTACACCGAGGATATCTACTTAAATATTTCTCATCTTGGCAGTTGTTCTTGATTGGACTTTAGGAATATTTACTTCTTCTGCTTTGGTGAAGGAATTTCGGAAAACCGTGTTTAATAACTCTGCTTTAGTGGCACTGCTATCAGTGACTTAAATGTCGTTATCGCGCAGTGAAGGTATTGATTGTGTCTTGCCACTGGTGTGCTTTATGTATGACCAGAATCTCTTTGGGTTTTCAGCCGGATTTCGAGACAGAATTTCGTTGTGGAAATTATTAACAGCATCTCGCATTGAAGTACGCGCTATACTTCGAACTCGAAGACGAGTGGGAATCTCTAAAAAGGGCAGTAACAGCTGTTGGACAAACGTAGGTACAAGGAATGGAACTGCGAAGGAACCTTGGGTAACGGAATAAGTAAAGAAGGAAGTACAAAAATTCTTAGGGACATACAGAAATACAGCAATGTAAATCACGTAGCGATGAAATAAATAGGAAATGCAAGGAATCCAAAGTGACGTGGCAACAGAAAAAAATCAGGAAAATCGAAAAAGAAATGGTCGTTGTAAAGAGTGATTCAACACACTGGAAAATTAAATCAACGTTCGATGAAGTTAAAAGCAAGGGCATCAGGGAGAATCAATAAAGATTTGTGTTTTGACTGACGGTTTAGTAGGGAGAACGCAGCATGTTTTCTTGGGTGAAGAAACGTCGAAGTGACATCACGTGTGCCCCAGGGAAGTGTTCCATGTTGTTCATGATGTATTATAGTGATTTTGCAGACGATATTAGTATTAAGCTCAGACTTTATTAAAATGGCGCTGTCATCTGCAATGAAACATAGATGCACAAATATTCAGTCAGGTAAGAATTCAAAGTCTTGCAAAGAGCGGCAGATTGCTTCAAATATTCACAAATGTAAAACTGTGCGCTTCACGTAACAGAAAAAAGTAGTACCTTTGGTATAACATCAAAGCTTAATTGTAAGTAAAGCATATCGTAAACTTCGTAGGTACTGGCAAAATGCAGTCTGCAAGAGAGAATGCATCAAAAAACACTCGTGCGACTCTTCATACAGTATTGGTCAAGTGTGTGCGACCCTTAACAAGTAGGACTAAAACGTGATACTGAGGGTACAGAAAATGGGCAGCACAAATGGTCACAGGTTTGTGAGATCCATATGAGTATCACCCTCACGAACCTGGAGATAGAAAGAGGAGACGGGTGCGAGAACTGACGCTCAATCAGCTTCACAACTCAAGTGTAAAAGCTAATGACACCAGAATAATGGAAAAATACTGGAAAATCTGAACTGGTAGACACTTGACAGTCGCCAACTATCCACTAGTTATAAAACTATAAGAGTTTAAGTGAGAAATCGTAGAAATATACTACAATCGCCTGTCTGTCAAGATATTGAAGACAAGATTAGACTAATTACATCTTTGGCATTAAACTCTTGTAGAACATGTCTTATGCTCAAGAATTGTGATGTTATGGAGACCGAAAATCTCCTCTATAATAATCAACATTGATTCCCCAAACTGAGATCTTGCGAAACTGAGCCCGCTCTTTTCCTCCACGAGAACTATAGTGCTATAGACGTCGACGAGGAGGTTCATGCCGCGTTCCTTGACTTCAGGAACGCATTTGACAGCGTCTCTCACTGCCGTTTAGGGAGAAAAAAAGAAAAAAAAACGAGCTAACCAGGTAACGGAGCAAGTTTTCGACTGGATTGAAGACTTCCTTGCAGATAGAACTCAACACGTCGCTCTTAACGGAAGAAATTAGAAGTAAATGTAGTTGACGGAGTACCGCAAGGAAGTGTGATAGGTCCGTTGCTGTTTACGATGTATGTAAAACATCCAGGAGAAAGCGTCGGAATCTCTTTAAGAGTAATTACAGATGATGCGGTTGTCTGTAGGAAAATAACAACGCCTGAAGACTTTATCGATTTCCAGAATTATCTGCGGAGGATTGATGAACAGACCCTGACAGTTGACCTCGAATGTAAATAAATGAGACATACATACACAGGAAGAGAAATCCATTATTGTACACTGTTAATGACGAATTGCTGGAAACAGCATCTACCTTAAAATACCTAGGAGTAACTATCAAGAATGACGTTAAGTGGAATGACTACATAAAGCAGATATTAGGAAAAGCAGATGTCAGAAAAAAATGGCTCTGAGCACAATGGGACTTAACTTCTGAGGTCATCAGTCCCCTAGAAAAAAAAAATGGCTCTGAGCATTATGCGACTTAACTTCTGAGGTCATCAGGCGCCTAGAACTTAGAACTAATTAAACCTAACTAACGTAAGGACATCACACACATCCATGCCCGAGGCAGGATTCGAACCAGCGATCGTAGCGATCACGCAGTTCCGGACTGTACCGCCTAGAACCGCTCGGCCACTCCGGCCGGCTAAAGCAGATGTCAGACTTCTTAGCAAGAATCTTAAGGAAATGTAACCTCCACGATGGTAGTGGCATACAAGGCGCATGTTCGGGCTATTCTTGAGTACTTTTCATCAGTCTGAGATCATTTCCAGGTAGGGTTCATTGGAGAGAGAGAGAGAGACAGCGAGAGACAGAAAATCCAAAGAGAGCATCGCGTTCCGTCACGGTAGCATTGAGATGGCCCTATATGTTCAACGAACTCCAGTGGCAATTTTTATAAGAGAGGCATTGTACATCACGAAGAGGTTATTATTGAAACTTTGAGAGAGCACTTTCCGGAAATAGTCGGACAACATACGAGGGCTATTCGGAAGGTAAGGTCCGATCGATCACGAAATGGAAACCCCTGTGAAAATCCGATGAAGCTCTATATATACGTGTTGGACAGTGTCTCTAGTATGCCCGTCGATCGCGTCTTGTCGCTCTTTTCAGTTCTGAGGGCACAGTGTGCACGTAAAGAGGCCTAGAAAATGGTGTCTCTCGCTAAGTACGACTGCCTGTGAGAGCCCCCGCAGCGTACCTGTCATTCATTTTCTTCTTTCTAACAATTCTCGGCCGCACACTGCAGAGGCAATGAAGACGCTCCTGCAGCGTTTTCGACGGGAAGTGTTTGATAAACCCCATACAGCCCGCACTTGGCACGCTCTGATTTTCATCTCCGCTGCTATGAAGGCAACATTTTGGTGCAGACAACAAGCTGCAGATCAGCGTAGAGAATTGACAGAAAACACAGGCGGCTGCCTTTTATGACGTGCAAAGTTGTTACAACGGTTCGACAGATGTCAAGTCGAAGCGGCGACGTACAGAAGTCGCTGGAAGGTGTAGCTAACTGTTGCAGGTAGAACCATTTTTGATTTTCACTGTGGTTTCCATTTCGCGACCGATCGGACCTTACTTTCCGAATGACGCTCGTGTTACTTTCTCCCACATATATCTCGCGAAATGAACACGACGAGAAAAACCGATGAATTGGAGCTAATACTGTCAAAGACAGCAAAGGACTTGGAAGAGCAGTTGAACGGAATGGACAGTGTCTCGAAACGAGGATATAAGATGAACATCAACAAAAGCAAAACGAGGGTAATGGAATGTAGTCGAATTAAATCGGGTGATGCTGAGGGAATTAGTTTAGGAAATGAGACGCTTAAAATAGTAAATGAGTTTTGCTATTTGGGGAGCAAAATAACTGATGATGGTCGAAGTAGAAAGGATATAAAATGTAGACTAGCAATGGCAAGGAATGCGTTCCTGAAGAAGAGAAATTTGTTAACATCGAGTTTAGATTTAAGTGTCAGGGAGTCGTTTCTGAAAGTATTTGTATGGAGTGTAGCCATGTATGGAAGTGAAACGTGGACGATAAATTGTTTACATAAGAAGAGAATAGAAGCTTTCGAAATGTGATGCTACAGAAGAATGCTGAAGATTAGATGGGTAGATCACGTAACTAAAGAGGAGGTATTGAATAGAATTGGAGAGAAGAGAAATTTGTGGCACAACTTGGCTAGAAGAAGGGATCGGTTGGTAGGGCATATTCTGAGGCATCAAGGGAGCACCAATTTAGTATTGGAGAGCAGCGTGGAGGGTAAAAACCGTAGAGGGAGACCAAGTGAATACACTAAACAGATTCAGAAGGATGTAGGTTGCAGTTGGTACTGGGAGATGAAGAAGCTTGCACAGGATAGAGTAGCATGGAGAGCTGCATGAAACCAGTGAACTGAAGACCACACACACACACAGAGGCTTACCGATATTCATTCTTCCCACACGCTTTTCGCCAGTGGAGCAGCCAAGGAGGGTCTGCTAGTGGTACCAGAAGTACCCTCCAGCATATATCGTTAGGTGGCTTGCGGAGTATACTGTAGATGCTGATGTAGTACGGTGGGATTTAAGTAATCATTCTTCCCACGATCCATACACGAATGCAGTGTAAAAGAGCGCTAATTTGTAGTATAATGGGAGTTACTCTCTGCTCTACATATCGCGGTGTTCGGCCGAGTGTAGATGTTGAGCAGAAAGTATTTTTGACATTTCAGTATTTGCACAATGTAAATATCGAGCTAGTTGTAAATACAAGAATATGTGGGATGTATCTGGGTTAAAGAGGCTCAAAGAGGCAAGCAGGTAGTAAAAGACAAGATTAGTGTAAGAAGATGAATAAAGAAAGGCAATTAAGAACAATGCGACTCGAGAAAGGCCAACAAGATTTGTCGGCCGGGAGGCACGTCGGCTACTTGGTGGAGCAGCGTGCGGAATACAAACAAGGAGCAAGCAGCAGTGCGTGCGCGGCTGGTGGCGTCGCGTATGGTGTGTGACCCGCGAGCCAAGGACCTGTCCGCGGCCGCGCCGGCCGGAAGTGTGGTAACCGAGCCGGGATGTGACGTCACGCGCTGGAATGCGCACGCCTTGGCCGGGGAGCCCCAGCGCCGCAGCCCGGCGCACACGCAGCAGCGGAGGCCCGCAGTACCTGGTCACCGCTCCACACTCTCAACCAATTACCGCCTAGCAGGACACGTAGACGTGCCTGAGTCTGGTACTCGCCTTAATTGCTTCTCAAACCACTGCACAGTGCATGATAGAGGGATAGATTTTCTTTCATTTTTATGAAGACTGAAGGTAGCAATGATAAATTAAAGGGAGTGAAAGGTGATTTACAACTTGCAGGGAAACAATTTTACAGTTAAAAGAATCGAAGAACATTAACAGGAAGCAGCGGTTGTAAAGGAACTGAGACAGGTTAACAACCTATCCCCGATGTTATTCGGTATATATACATTGAGCGAGCAGCAGAGGTAACAGACGAGAAACTTGGAACGGAATCAAAGTTTCGGGAGGAGAGTGTAAAACGTTCCAGCTTTGTGGGCGACAGTGAGAGAAAGCAAAGGCCTTGGAAGAGTAATTGAACAGAATGGCCAGTTTCTTGCAATAGGATTAAAGATAAAGATCAACAAAAGGAAAACAAGGTTATGGAATGCAGTTGCATGAAATCAGGCGATGCTGAGGAAACTGGATTAGTTAATAAGACACTAAAAGCAGTATGAGAAGTTTTGCTATTTGGTCATCAAAATAACTGATGATGGCCGAAGTGGAGAGGATGTTAAACGTAGACTGGCAATGACATAAAAAGCGTTTCTGAAGAAGAGAAATTTGTTAACATCGAATATAAATTTAAATATTAGGAAGTCTTGTCTGAATATAGTTTCTGGAGTATAGTCTTGTACAGAAATGAAGCATTATTTGAGGGGAACACTAGAAACTAATGGAGATGTACTCGTAGACTCTGGGAGAAGAGTTTTATTTGGCACAACGTAACTCTGTGAGCCTCAGTAGTTTCTGCCTCAAACCAGAATCTGATTCATTTTGGTTTGAAATACCAGTGCCATTAGCAAGAAACACCGATGCTGCTAAAGTCTTAAGTGATAAAGGCACAGACACTTCAAAACGAAATGAATAAAATGCTGGTTCCAGGCAGAAACCAATGGGGCGCAAAGGGTTACATAAAATAATCGATCGATCAATACAGCACATTCGAAAGGGGGTGGGACCGGTAGTAAAACTGTAGAGGGAGACAAAGGATTGACTACAATTAAACATGTTTAAGCGGATGTAGGCTGTAATAGCCATGGAGAAGTGAAATGGCTTACACAGAAAATACTACAATGGAGATCTGCGTGAAAACAGTCTCTCGGACTGAAGACCACAACAACAACAACAACAATAACAAACTATCTCATGGGTATCGACATCAAGTTTTCGATATTTTCACAACACTGCAAAAAAATATCGACTATCGAATTGGGTAGGATAATAATTATTAATATTTTACGCAGTGGATCACAAAATGGGCTAAGTTAAATGTTTTTCCGCAGCTATGTTAAAAGATCTAAAATTAAGTGTTACGGGTAATTTTTACAAGGCTTCTGCTTTTTGGATGTTTGAGGACACTGAGAAGTGCTTGCTGTGCTTCATTTGCGACGGCAACTGACTTTTACTGTTCTTGGAGTAAGTCAGATAAATATAGTTTAATGAACTGTCGACTTCTTTTGAAATTCATTTAGTAAAGTGAGTCAAGAAACAGCTACCTTTAAAATACGAAGCGGTATCCGCTGACATGAAATACAATATACGCAAAGCACAGGTTAGCAATGGGTAACAGTGTAATTTATTGTATGCGATTGATGTATTCATCTTGATGTATTCAATTAACTGGTATTTTCTTCTATATCTGATCCTCTTTCTAGTCACCTTTCCTTCAACTCCGTGTTTTATTATGCAATCTCGTCTCATCCAGTGTTCTATCCAGTTTCTTCTCCTTCTCTTAACTGTATTCAGTATTTGTCTTTGCAACACCTCATTCCCTATCTGGTCTTTCGATTTCACAGTCTTCTCCAGATACCTACCTCAGAAGGCTCTAAGCATTTCTCAATTCTCCGCCAAAGTGTCATGTTTTGGCAACATAGAGGGTAACACTCCGTACAAAATACTTCACTAAATTTTTCCCTTAATTATTTAGTTAATTGACCACAGAAAATATTACTTCTTCTCAAAATTTATTTTGCAATAGCTATCCTAATTTTTATTTCTCGACTGCATGTCATGTTTTAAGCAATTTTGCATCGTAGTGCGCGATGTTATCAGCCGGTTCCACTAACTCATCACAAATTTTTATTCTTTCCTAGACTGACCTGTAAAAATTATTGCATTAGTCTTCTTCACAGCTATCATCAATCCATATCTCTCGTTAACTTTCTTTTCATTTTCGCTCAGTTACATCATGTCATCAGCAGAGCTTATACATTTTATTATCTCACATTCTATTGCCACATCAGACTTTTTTTTAAAAGCGGGTTATAACTAAATCATCTAAACAAATTTTAACCAGAGTAGATGAAAGACAACAGCATTGTCCCCGCTCCCAATTTTAATTCCTTCTGTCAGTTCATCTCCTATTAGTAGTTTTACTCTTTGCGAGGTGTGTAAACTGCTTATTAGCTTTCTTTCTTAAGTTAAATCCGATATTCTTCAGGACATAATGAAGTTAATTCACTGAAATCCATCAAAATTTTTTCTCAACTCAACAAAAATTGCCCAACTTAGCACACCTTTTTCTAGGTATTTTTTCCTATTTATTTTCAACAGACGAATTGGAACTCTTCTTCCTTTTCCCCTTCTGAAGCCGGACATTTCTCGACTTTTTCTGCAATTGTCTATTCATTATTCTTATTAGTTTGTTTAGGTGCTAACGCAATATTCATTGCCATTGCTCTAAACCATTTGATGACGTGTTACAATACAGACGTAATGTGAGGAGTGCTGTTGCGTTTTCTGAATTAGAGGAGCACCGAAGACAGCACCATTATTAGTACTACAGCAGAAAATGTGACTCTTTCTAGCTATAGAAACTTTCACATACACTATTTCGTCTACGTTTTAAAATTACGACAGTCGCTGTCACACGCACCACCGTTGATACAATTATATAAGAAACATAGAAATGGTCAAGTAGATTTAAAAACAGTGTCTGGGTAAGATATTTTTGTGGGAAGTTCCAGTCGTCAGTCATATTCCAGAACTAGACGTAAAGACTAGTTAGATGTAAAGACAGTAATTTCGATCTTGACGGTAGTCAGTTTCACATAGCACATTAGGACATTAGGAATTTTCGTGAAAATGGTTTCATTACTGAATATCAAAAAAATTGCTCTGAGCACTATGGGACTTAACATCTGAGGCCATCAGTCCCCTAGAACTTAGAACTACATAAACCTAACCAACCTAAGGACATCACTCACATCCATGCCCGAGGCAGGATTCGAACCTGCGACCGTAGCGGTCACGCGGTTCCAGACTGAAGCGCCTAGAACCGCACGGCCACAATGGCCGGCTACTGAATATCAGTTTGCTACTCAAAACGCCAAGTTTGAAAACGTCATCAGGTACTCAGACAAATGAATTGTGACAATTTTCTGCCCTACACAAGCGCTATGGGTATAGTATTAGAAAAACCACTGGGGACAAAGTGGAAACAATGTAAGAAACATGCAATGGTAAGCTCTTTTACCGCCCAACAAAACATTTTCACCTAGAACGCTACTGACATCTAGACAGTAAAAACCTGTTTTATTGCCGAAACGTGGAAAAAGGAGTATAATGATTTATCAGAACATTTCTGTAAATCGCAAATTCACTGAGAATTCTGAAATCAATACATCTAAAGGAAGGGAGGTCATCATATCATTTGATTGGCATTATATGGCCCTGCGTTCACTTTCACGACATTATGAACGTCTTTCCCCAGAAACTGGAAACACAGCTTCTGGCCTGAGAAATTGGCTTTGTGGCAAACACCTGAGAAAGTTAATACTTTTAGGCAGTGAATTTTGAAATATTTGCCTTTTACTGTTTATGTCTGTATCTGATTTTTTGTGGTAAGGCAAAAAGAATGGACTTTACGCCACCTTTGCATGAACCAATTTGGTTTAAAATAAAAGCTTGATATGTTGAATAAAAAACTAATACTGTAATGAAACTCCCTCGGGTTTCTTGTGGTGTGAATCCCCGGCGTGTTCGTTAGGTATCGGAAGGCACACGCCCTCCTCCTGTCTTCCCTGTAGAAGAGACTGACATGCAAATTATGGTTTTTTGTTATGTGAAGACGGGAGGACAGTGTATTTTTTCTGAAAATTTACGAGCACACTTCCAATTACCTGATCAAGAAGCCCATAAAAATTTTAATGCACTGACTCGTTGCAGTCATCTTTCAGTAGCAAAGCTGAATATTGATACTGATACTTTTGTTTCTGTGCTATCGAAATATCTTCTGATGACGTCGATACCAATACAATCATATACAACCGTTCGCGCAACGAAAGATCTGTACCCAAAGACTGGAAAGTTGCACAGGTCACATCAATATTCAAGAAAGGTAGTAGGAGTAATCCACTAAATTACAGGCCCATATCGTTAACGTCGATATGCAGCAGGATTTTAGAACATATATTGTGTTCGAACATTATGAATTACCTCGAAGAAAACGGTCTATTGAAACACAGTCAACATGGGTTTAGAAAATATCGTTCCTGTGAAACACAACACAACTATCTCTTTATTCACATGAAGTGTTGAATGCTATTCACAAGGGATTTCAGATCGATTCCGTATTTCTGGATTTCCGGAAGGCTTTTGACACTGTACCACACAAGCGGCTCGTACTGAAATTGCGTGCTTATGGAATATCGTCTCAGTTATGCGATTGGATTTGTGATTTCCTGTCAGAGAGGTCACAGTTCGTAGTAATCGTCGGAAAGTCATCGAGTAAAACAGAAGTGATTTCTGCCGTTCCCCAAGGTAGTGTTATAGGCCCTTTGCTGTTCCTTAACTATATAAACGATTCTGGAGACAATCTGAGCAGCCGTCTTCGTTTGTTTGCAGATGACGCTGTCGTTTATCGACTAATAAAGTCATCATAAGACCAAAACAAACTGAAAAACAATTTAGAAAAGATAGCTGAATGGTGCTAAAAGTGGCAGTTGACCCTAAATAACAAAAAGTGTAAGGTCATCCACTTGAGTGTTAAAAGGAAGTCGTTAAAATACGGTTACACGATAAATCAGTCTTATCTAAAAGCCGTAAATTGAACTAAATACCTAGGTATTACAATAACGAGCAACTTACATTGGAAGGAACAGCCGGCCGCGGTGGCCGTGCGGTTCTAGGCGCTGCAGTCCGTAACCGAGGGACTGCTACGGTCGCAGGTTCGAGTCCTGCCTCGGGCATGGATGTGTGTGGTGGCCTTAGGTTACTTAGGTTTAAGTAGTTCTAAGTTCTTTGAACTTTTTCGATGTACTCCGTCAGTCCTATCTGGTAAGGATCCCATACTGCGCAGCAATATTCTAAAAGAGGACGGACAAGAGTAGTGTAGGCAGTCTGCTTATTAGGTCTGTTACATTTTCTAAGTGTCCTGCCAATAAAACGCAGTCTTTGGTTAGCCTTCCACACAACATTTTCTGTGTGTTCCTTTCAAAAAAATGGTTCAAATGGCTCTGAGCACTATGGGACTTAACATCTGTGGCCATCAGTCCCCTAGAACATAGAACTACTTAAACCTAACTAACCTAAGGACATCACACAGATCCATGCCCGAGGCAGGATTCGAACCTGCGACCGTAGCGGTCACGCGGTTCCAGACAAGCGCCTAGAACCGCACGACCACACCGGCCGGCTATATTAATAGTCTGGAGAAGAATTTTTACCCGTGCAATGTGATGAAGTTTTTGTCTCCCAGATAATAAGCTCAACAACAAGTATGATGATACCTAACAGGATTTCCCTCGTTTCCTCATGCTACTACTGGGAATAAACACAGCTGACAACTATATCTATATTCTGCAAATCATATTATGCATTAGAAGGCATTTTACATTCTAGAGTATGAACAATCTGAATTTTTGCTGTTCATTGAAAGATAGTGTGTGGGAAGAATGATTTATTACAGCCACTTTGAGAGCTGTTGTTTAATATTCACGATTCTGCAGAGACGACATGGAAAACAATCCCTGTGATATTATGCGTATTTCTTCGCCTGTCTGCCATTTGAGAATTTTTTGCATTATGTTCTTCTCTCTCTCGAGTCAAACAGTCCCGTAACATTTCACACTGAACATCTTTAAACGGACTTCAAGTCTCAGTTAGCCCATCTTGATATGGGTCTCACACACTTGATCAGTATTCCATCGTAAATTGTGAGCAGTCTCCGTAGCACACACAGCTTGCAGTGAGTTTTCCTACAGTTAGACCTACGGGATTTTTCCATTTCATATAAACTGTAATCACAAGTTTCGTGCAAACTGGCTAATTCCGGTTGCGAGTTATTAATTTTATAGTCAAAGGCGTGGTCAGTTTCACATTTCTCTCCGTTATGAGCAACTTCACGAGTTTAGAACTACATATTGACACAATCGTATTGCACACTGAGGTGACAAAAAGTCGCGGGATAGCGATATGCACATAGCCAGATGGCGCCGCTACGTATAAAAAGACAGTGCATTAGACGAGATGTCATTTGTACCCAGGTGATTCGTGTGAAAAGGACTCCGACTTGTGGCCACTCGACCGGAATTAACAGACTTTGAACGTGGAATGGTAGTTGAAGCTAGATACATGGGACATTCCATTTCAAAAATCGTTAAGGAATTCAATATTTCGATATCCACAGTGTCAAGAGCGTGCCGAGAATAACAAAGTTCAGGCTTTACGTCTCACCACAGACAACGCAGTGGCCCATGGATTTCACTTAACGTCCGAGAACAACGGCGTCTGTGTAGAGTTGCCAGTGCTAGCAGGCAAGCAACACTGCACGAAATAACAGCAAAAATCAATGTGGGATGTACAACGAATGCATCCTTTAGGACAGTGCGGCGAAATGTGGCGTTAATGGGCTAAGGAACACAGACGACCGGCGAGTGTGCCTGTGCTAACAGCATGATATCGCCTGCAGCGCCTCTCCTGGACTCGTAACCATATCGGTTGGGCCCTAGACGACTGGAAAACCGTGGTCTGGTCAGATGAGTCCGGATTTCTGTTGATAGGAGCTGATTGTAGAATCAGAGTGTGGCAAAGACCCAATACCAGATCCACGCTTATCTCAAGATTTCGATCATATGGGGTTGTAGCCTGTCCCCCCATGTTATTCAATCAGTATATTGAGCAAACAGGAAAGCAAACAAAAGAAAAGTTCGGAGTAGGTATTAAAATCCGTGGAGAAGAAATAAAAACTTTGATGTTTGCCGATGGCATTGTAAGTCTGTCAGAAACAGCAAAAGACCTGTAAGAGCAGTTGAACGGAATGTACGGTATCTTGAAAGGAGGATATAAGATGAACATCAACAAAAGCAAAACGAGGATAATGGAATGTAGTCGAATTAAATCAGCTGGTGCTGAGAGAATTAGGTTAGGAAATGAGACACAGTAGAAGATGAGATTTGCTATTTGGGGAGCAAAATAACTGATGATGGTCGAAGTAGAGAGGATATAAAATGTAGACTGGCAACAGCAAGGAAAGTGTTTCTGAAGAAGAGAAATTTAACATCGAGTATAGATTTAAGTGTCAGGAAGTCTTTTCTGAATGTATTTGTATGGAGTGTAGCCATGTATGGATGTGAAACATGGACGATAAGTAGTTTGGACAAGAAGAGAATAAAAGTTTTCGAAATGTCGTGCTACAGAAGAATGCTGAAGATTAGATGGGTAGATCACGTAACTAATGAGGAAGTAGTGAACAGAATTGGGGAGAAGAGGAATTTGTGACACAACTTGACTAGAAGAAGGGATCGGTGGGTAGGATACGTTCTGAGGCATCAAGGGATCTCCAATTTAGTACTGGAGGGAAGCAAGGGGATAAAAATTGTAGAGGGAGACCAAGAGATGAATACACTAAGCAGATCCAGAAGGATGTAGGGTGCCGTAGTTACTTGGAGATGAAGAAGTTTGCACAGGATAGATTAGCATGGAGAGCGGCAGCAGACCAGTCTCTGGACTGAAGACCACAACAGCAACATGCTGTATCAAGGGGAAATTGTGGCTGGACTGAGAACTTTTCGGTAGGGTGGACACAAATTGTTATCTTGGATGGAGAGTCATCGTCACATGTAGAAGTAACTTCGGGTATGCTCCAAGGAAGTGTGTTGGGACCCTTACTGTTTATGTTGTATATTAATGAACTTGCAAAAAATACTAACAGAAAAATCATACTTTTTGCAAATGGTGCAGTTATCTGTAATGGAGTACTATCTGAAAGAAGCGGATAAGATTTCAAAGAGGTACAAAGATTGGCAACTTGCTTTAAATGTTCAGAAATGTAAAATTATGCACTTTACAAAGTAAAGTATCCTATGACCATAATGTTAATGAATCACTGTTCGAATCGGCCAATTCATACGAATATCTGGGTTTAACACTCTGTAGGGACATGAAATGGAATGATCACATAGGTTCACTCATGGGTAAAGCAGGTGGTAGACCTCAGTTTATTGGTAGAATACTGGGGAAGTGCAATCAGTCTTGAAGGAGATTTCTGACAAATCACTTGTGCGACCGGTTCCAGAATATTGCTCAAGTGTGTGGAACCCGTACCAGATAGGACTAAAGGGCATATTGAACGTTAACAGAGAAGGGCAGCACGAATGGCCACAGGTTTGTTTAATCTGTGGGAGAATGTCACAGAGGTAACTGAAGGAACTGAAGTGAAGGACTTTGGAAGAAAGACGTTAACTATCCCGAGAAAGTCTATTAACAAAGTTTCAAGAACTGGATTTAAATTGCGACTCTAGGAATATACTACAGTTCCCTAGGATCGCTCACATTGCACGTACAGAGGCATTCAGACAATCATTCTTCCCGCGCTCCATACGTGAATTGAACAGAAAGAAAACCTAATAACTGTTACAATGGGACGTACCCTCTGCCATGAGCCTCATGGTGGTTTGCAGAGCATTGCTGTAGATGTAACAGTTTTCTTTTCCTATTGCGGTGCTCGATATCACTGAGACCCCTTGGCTCTCATCATTAGAGTGCTTCATTTCGATGGATCCTCTTGCCTATCATCATTGGGGTGCTGGATTTCAGTGAGTTTTCATGGCAGGTGCGCCGGTCACTATCGCACCATGGAGATTTTACGTTATTACAATGGTTATAGTTTGTATTCCGCCCGTAGCTGCGCAGTGGCCACCGTGGCAGTTATGGCAGTTGGATGAGAACACACCGATATCAGTCCCCCTGATACCGGGGTTGGATGGCGGCCACCGAAATGAAGCATTTCGATGGTTTGGTGATCACCACAACCAACCCCGTAGCGAACAGAAAACTTACCGTAAAAGTGAGTAAACGAAATGTAGAATCAAATGCGTCGGTTCTTAATTGCAAAAAGAAGAACACTTGATATTTGTCGATTACAGCGCCATCTCCCACGATTGGGAAACAATGGTTTGAGTAAAACCTACGTATTTTTTTGGCGTAGAATCAGAATATGCAATAAATATGGGGTGTTCCCATTTGACGAAATTGACCTCACCCACGCACGAGGGATAGTTAGGAGTTGGCCAACTGCAGATATGTCCCCTTTGCTAATATTAGCTTTTCGCCTAGAACATTTGTTTCGTAAAATACGTCGTTTTCTAGACATTTAATTTGCCCAAGTGAAAACAAACACTCTGTGTATATGCAGGTTGATTTCTTCCGCCGTGTACAAACTCTAGGGATCGATCGATGAGAGGATACGGAACAAAACAGATCTAATGAATTTATGCCCGGAAATCATTGTTTCTATGCTAGAGACCATTTACTCAGTCATACATTGTTACAGAGACTGCAGTCTAATATGTGCTGTACCATGCAGCAACAGTTACAGGATGTGTTGAAAATGGTTTCCATGTGGTTCGTCGCATGCATGTACGCGTCATAGCATGTCTGTCTCACACGTTTACATCGGCCAGGCTGCATTCGAACAGCGTCAAAGGCAGCATGAACACGCTGCTCCAGTGTCCCAACATCTGTAATGGGCTGTGCATACACGATACTTTTGAGCTGGCCCCACAACCAGAATTCGCACGGATTGAGATCCGGTGAACGAGAAGGCCACGCAACTGGACCCCCTCGTCCGATCCATCGACCAGGGAAGACACAATTGAGATGCGTCCGGACGTTGATGGCGAAGTGGGCTGGAGCACCATCATGTAGCAGCCACATAACCCTTCGAATCATCAATGGCACTTTTTATAGCATGGGAGGCAAAGTCTCCCTCAAGAAACGCCGATATTTTCGGACTGTTAGGCGACGTGGAAGGAAGACCGGTCTCAAAATACAGGCACCAAATATCCTCGCCCACACATTCCGGCTACACCGATGCTGATGATTCGCTATCACCATACCATGAGGATTCTTCATACCATCCTGCAGATGACTGTTATGAAAGATGAAAATACCATCCCTCGTAAATGTGGCCTCATCTGTGATTAGGATGGATGACACAAATCCTGGAATCGTGTTTGCCTGGTGAAGAAAAAAATGCTCAAATGTGTGTGAAATGTTACGGGACTTAACTGCTAAGGTCATCAGTCGCTAAGCTTCCACACTACTTAACCTAAATTATCCTAAGGACAAACACACATACCATGCCGGAGGGAGGACTCGAACTTCCGCCGGGTCTGGTGAAGAAACCAGTGGCAAAACTGTTCGCAACGAGGAAAGTCTGCAGAGGCTATAAGTGATAAGTGTAGTAAAAGTTGTCATCGAGAATGTTCCACAAGGTCGTCTAGCTTAGCCTGTACTGGCGGGCCATCTGCCTGGTAGTGGCACGGCAGTCGCCTTTCACTGTATTAAATCACATTTTCCTCCAAGTCTTGTGTCCGAACATTTCGGGTACGTCCTTCGTGATTTCCTGCTTCCTGAAACGACCCTGTCTCAGACAAACGGCGAAACACTGTTTGAATGCTGTGGTTGTTGTCGGCGGGGATAGGTCTCCTGGTACAACCTTGCTGCCCGCCGCCTACTGCCATTTGCCTTTCCGTAAGGAAATACTATGTCGGCAAGCTCTCGATTCGAATACGGAACCATTGTGTACAACGCTATATCACATCCACTAGAAGGAGAGTCAACAAGAGGAGTGAATCGGAGAAAACATTACCACTTACTATGGCAAGAGAGGGTGCTAGGGCAAGGCGTATTAGGAACAGTACCACCCTCTAGGAGGAAACCATGCATCGTGCAGCGCGTTTTAGACAGCTGTCTCTGTAACAAAGTATGATTGAATAAATGATCTCTAGCATGGAAACCATGCATTTTCGGACATAAGTTCATTAGACCTTTTTTGTTCCGTACCCTCTCATCGATCAATCCCTAGAGGTTGTACAGAGTGTAAAAAATCACCCTGTACTGACGACATTTCAAAGACATAGATGTTGCTAGCAGATACGGGAATTAGATTATCAAACTGTGACTAGCCAAACACTCTACCATTTTTTTTTTTTTTTTGCAGATGATCAAGTAATGATTTAAATAAATGAGACATAGTTAAATAAATGCTTTTACCTTTTAAATAATCTATGTAAATTTAAAAATCTAGTTAATAAAACGGAAAAAAGAAGAAAGAGGAAAGGATACACTCAGATCGAAAACTTTTGAAAGAAGCATCAAATTTTTAATATCTTGGTAGTGATGTAAGTTTGTTTAATGACGAGGACATTGAGCAAAAAGATAGCAAATTTCGAGATGTATGTGGGACAATTCATAGAATTTTTAGTAATCTACATCAACATCTACATGTATACTCTGCAAATCACATTTAAGAGACTGGCATAGGGATCATCGAACCACCTTCGCAATTCTCTATTATTCCAATCTCGTATAGGGCGCGGAAAGAATGAACATCTGTATCTTTCCGTACGAGCTCTGATTTCCCTTATTTTATCGTGGTGATCGTTCCACCCTATGTAGATCGGTGTCAACAAGATATTTTCGCATTCGGAGGAGAAATATGGTGACTGGAATTTCGTGAGAAGATTCCGTCGCAACGAAAAACGCCTTTCTTTTAATGATGTCCATCCCAAATCATGTATCATTTCTGTGACACTCTCTCCCATATTTCGCGATAATACAAAACGTGCTGCCTTTCTTTGAACTTTTTCGATGTACTCCGTCAGTCCTATCTGGTAAGGATCCCATACCGCGCAACAGTATTCTAAAAGAGGACGGACAAGCGTAGTGTAGGCAGTCTCCTTAGTAGGTCTGTTACATTTTCTAAGTGTCCTGTCAATAAAACGCAGCCTTTGGTTAGCCTTCCCCAAAACATTTTCTATGTGTTCTTTCCAATTTAAGTTCTTCGTATTTGTAATACCTAGGTATTTAGTTGAATTTACGGCTTTTAGATTAGACTGATTTATCGTGTAACCCAAGTTTAACGACTTCCTTTTAGCACTCACGTGGATGACCTCACACTTTTCGTTATTTAGGGTCAACTGCCATTTTTCGCACCATTCAGCTGTCTTTTCTAAATCGTTTTTCAGTTTGTTTTGGTCTTCTGATGCTTTATTAGTCGATAACCGACAGCGTCATCTGCAAACAAACGAAGACGGCTGCTCAGATTGTCTCCAAAATCGTTTATATAGATAAGGAACAGCAAAGGGCCTTGGGGAACGCCAGAAATCACTTCTATTTTACTCGATGACTTTCCGTCAATTACTACTAACTGTGACCTCTCTGACAGGAAATCACAAATCCAGTCACATAACTGAGACGATATTCCATAAGCACGCAATTTTACTACGAGCCGCTTGTGTGGTACAGTGTCAAAAGCCTTCCGGAAATCCAGGAATATGGAACCGATCTGAAATAACTTGTGAATAGCGCTCAGCACTGCATGTGAGTAAAGAGCTAGTTGTGTTTCACAGGAACGATGTTTTCTAAACCTATGTTGACTGTGTGCCAATAAACCGTTTTCTTCGATATAATTCTTAAGGTTCGAACGCAATTTATGTTCTAAAATGCTGCTGCATATCGACGTTAACGATATGGGCCTGTAATTTAGTGGCTTACTCCTACTACCTTTCTTGAATATTGCTGTGACCTGTGCAACTTTCCAGTCTTTGGGTACGGATCTTTCGTCGAGCGAACGGTTGTATATGATTGTTAAGTATGGAGGTAATGCATCAACATACTCCGAAAGGAACGTAATTGGTATACAGTCTGGACCAGAAGACTAGTTTTTATTAAGTGATTTGAGTTGCTTCACTACTCCGAGGATATTTACTTCTACGTTACTCATGTTGGCAGCTGTTCTCGATTCGAATTCTGGAATATTTACTTCGTCTTCTTTTGTGAAGGCATTTCAGAAGGTTGTGTTTAGTAAATCTGCTTTGGCAGCACTGTCTTCGATAGTATCTCCAATGTTATCACGCAGAGAAGGCATTGATTGTTTCTTGCCGCTAACGTACTTCACATACGACCAGAATCTCTTTGGATTTCCTGCCAGGTTTCGAGACAAAGTTTCGTTGTGGAAACTTTTATAGGCGTCTCACATTGAATTCCGCGCTAAGTTTCGAGCTTCTGTAAAGGATCGCCAGTCTTGAGGATTTTGCGTCTGTTTAAATTTGGCATTTTTGTTTCGTTGTTTCTGCAACAGTGTTCTAACCCCTTTTGTGTACCAAGAAGGATCACCTCCGTTGTTTGTTAGTTTATTTAGTATAAACCTCTCAATTGCTGCCGATACTATTTCTTTGAATTTAAGCCACATCTAGTCTACACTTATATTATTAATTTGGAATGAGTGGAGATTGTCTCTCAGGAAGGCGTCAAGTGAATTTTTATCTGCCTTTTTGAATAGGTATATTTTTCGCTTATTTTTCGAGGGTTTGGGGATTGCAATATTCAATCTCGCTACGACAATCCTGTGTTCACTAATCCCTATATCGGTTTTGATGCTGGTAATTAACTCAGGATTGTTTGTTGCTAAGAGGTCAAGTGTGTTTTCACAACCGTTTACTATTCGCGTGGGCTCATGAACTAACTGCTCGAAATAATTTTCAGAGAACGCGTTTAGCACAATTTCGGATGATATTTAATGCGTATCTCCGAAATTAAACATGTATTATCACCAACATATCGAGGGTAAATTAAAGTCGCCCCCACCTATTATCGTATGAGTCGGGTACGTGTTTGAAATCAAACTAAAGTTTTCTTTGAATCTTTCTGCAACTGTATCATCTGAACTGGGAGGTCGGTGGAAGAATCCTGTTATTATTTTATTCCGGTTGCCAACAATGACCTCTGCCCATACTGACTCACAGGAAGCATCTACTTCAATTTCGCGACTAGTTAAACTACTTCCAACAGCAACAAACACGCCACCGCCAACGATGTTTAGCCTGTCTTTTCGGTACACCGTTACGTTCTACGCAAAAATTTCGGCTGAGCTTACATCCGGCATTAGCCAGCTTTCAGTGGCTATAACAATTTGAGCATCAGTGCTTTCTATTAGCGCTTGGAGCTCTGGTACTTTCCCAAGACAGCTACGACGATTTACAACTGTTATACCAATGGTTCCTGTACCTATGTTCTTCCTGTGTTCAGCCTGCACCCTTTGTCACTGAAGCCTATCTTGTGTTTTCCCGACACTCTCTAACCTAAAAAACCGCCCAGTCCACGCCACACAGCCCGTGCTACCCGTGTAGCCGCCTCCTGTGTGTAGTGGACACCTGACCTATTCAGCGGAACCCGAAACCCAACCACCTTTTGGCGCAAGTCGAGGAATCTGCAGCCTACACGGTCGCCAAACCGTCTGAGCCTCTGATTCAGACCCTCTACCCGGCTCTGTACCAGAGGTCCGCAATCGGTCCTGTCGACTATGCTGCAAATGGTCAACTCTGCTTTCATCTTGCAAGCAAGACTGGCAGCCTTTACCTATTTTGTTAGCCGCTCGAAACCAGAGAGAATCTCTTCTGATCCAAAGTGACACACATCATTGGTACCGACGTGAGCAACCACCTGCAGTTGGCTGCACCCTGTGCTCCTCATGGCAGCCGGGACGACCCTTTCCACATCTGGAATGTGATTCCGAGTGTTCCGCCGAGTTGCTTTTCCATTTTATGCACAATATTTTGACTACCGAAATAGCCGTCTCCTCCAGGTACTGAGAGTTTCGCAATTATGTGTACTCGTTGCCTGGACTCCAGCCAGACCGTGGACTATTGTTGGTCACGTGCCGCTATTTATAGCCGAGTTCGATTTCCGACATCCACATCGCCCTTTGATGCTCTTTTGTCTTTCAGAACTCACACTGATATTCCGTGAAACGCAGATGCTCTCAGCGTCTTCCAACGCAGGCGGATGTGATGGCCGACGGGGATTTTAATAAGCTGAGTGCTGGACCCAAAGCGTTATTTGAATTGAAACCGCCGTCCCTATTTATTAGATTTTCTGACTGCTTCATTTCGAGAGACTCCTTAATTACGCTGCCCCAGAGACTTGGCGTTTGTACTACGATACTGGTCTCATCGTATTTCACGTCGTGATTATATTCGGTGCAGTGCTCGGAGGCAGCTGATTTGTTTAGTTGCTTTAGTCGGGTATGTCGCTGTTCCTTTCATCTCTCCTCCGCTGTTCCGATAGCCTGTCCCACGTAAGACACGCCATTTCGCTTGAGCTGGGTCGGACTTGGAAATACTGTGTAAGAAACGAAGACATCAATGCGGCAGAAGACCAGGAGACACACAACCATTCAATAGCGCCGAGAAAACTCGAGAGATCACAAAGAACTTTAGAAAAAGAAAAGGTAGGAAAGAAACGAAAACTTGACTTCATAAATCAATGGCTTCACCCGCATTGCTTTACGGCAGCGAGGCGTGGACGCCGATTCAAAAGTAACTAAGTAAAATACAGTGGAAAGAAATGGGACATTTATGGGATGTTAAAAGATGTACGAGAATGAATAGGACATGAAATGAATCATCATCATCATCATTTAAGACTGATTATCCCTTTCAGCGTTCAGTCTAGAGCATAGCCCCCTTATAAAATTCCTCCACGATCCCCTATTCAGTGCTAACATTGGTGCCTCTTCTGATGTTAAACCTATTACTTCAAAATCATTCTTAACCGAATCCAGGTACCTTCTCCTTGGTCTGCCCCGACTCCTCCTACCCTCTACTGCTGAACGCATGAGTCTCTTGGGTAACCTTGCTTCTCCCATGCGCGTAACATGACCCCACCATCTAAGCCTGTTCGCCCTGACTGCTACATCTATAGAGTTCATTCCCAGTTTTTCTTTGATTTCCTCATTGTGGACACCCTCCTGCCATTGTTCCCATCTACTAGTACCTGCAATCATCCTAGTTACTTTCATATCCGTAACCTCAACCTTGTTGATAAGGTAACCTGAATCCACCCAGCTTTCGCTCCCATACAAAAAAGTTGGTCGAAAGACTGAACGATGCACAGATAACTTAGTCTTGGTACTGACTTCCTTCTTGCAGAAGAGAGTAGATGGTAGCTGAGCGCTCACTGCATTAGCTTTGCTACACCTCGCTTCCAGTTCTTTCACTATGTTGCCATCCTGTGAGAATATGCATCCTAAGTACTTGAAACTGTCCACCTGTTCTAACTTTGTTCCTCCTATTTGGCACTCAGTCCGTTTATATTTCTTTCCCACTGACATTACTTTCGTTTTGGAGATGCTAATCTTCATACCACAGTTCTTACATTTCTGATCTAGCTCTGAAATATTACTTTGCAAACTTTGAATCGAATCTGCCATCACAACTAAGTCATCCGCATATGCAAGACTGCTTATTTTGTGTTCACATATCTTAATCTCACCCAGCCAGTCTATTGTTTTCAACATATGATCCATAAATAATATGAACAACAGTGGAGACATGTTGCAACCTTGTCTTACCCCTGAAACTACTCTGAACCATGAACTCAATTTACGGTCAACTCTAACTGCTGCCTGACTATCCATGTAAAGACCTTTAATTGCTTGCAAAAGTTTGCTTCCTATTCCATAATCTCGTAGAACAGACAATAACTTCCTCCTAGGAAGCCGGTCATATGCCTTTTCTAGATCTATAAAGCATAGATACAATTCCCTGTTCCACTCATAACACTTCTCCATTACTTGCCGTAAGCTAAAGATCTGGTCCTGACAACCTCTAAGAGACCTAAAACCACACTGATTTTCATCCAATTGGTCCTCAACTAATACTCGCACTTTCCTTTCAACAATACCTGAGAAGATTTTACCCAAAACGCTGATTAAAGAGATACCTCTGTAGTTGTTACAATCTTTTCTGTTTCCATGTTTAAAGATTGATGTGATTACTGCTTTTGTCCAGTCTGATGGAACCTGTCCCGACTCCCAGGCCATTTCAGTTATCCTGTGCAGCCATTTAAGACCTGACATTCCACTGTATTTGATGAGTTCCGACTTAATTTCATCCACCTGCAATCTATTGACCATTTTCTCCACTTCCTCAAATGTGATCCTATTTCCATCATCATTCCTATCCCAATCTACCTCGAAATCTGAAACATTACTGATCGTATTTTCACCTACATTGAGCAACTATTCAAAATATTCCCTTCATCTGCCCAAGGCATTCACAGGATTCACCAGCAGTTTTCCTGACCTGTCCAAAATACTTGTCATTTCCTTCTTAACTCTCTTTCGAAGACTGCTAATTACACTCCAGAATGGTTTTCCAGCAGCATGACCCATAGTCTCCAACCTGTATCCAAAGTCTTCCCAAGATTTCTTGTTGGATGCTGCAATTATCTGTTTGGCTTTGTTTCTTTCTTCAACATAACTTTCTCTGTCTACCTGAGTTCTAGTATGTAGCCATTTTTGATATGCCTTCTTTTTCCTTTTACAGGCTGCCTTGACTGTGTCATTCCACCAAGCTGTTTGCTTCATCCTACTTTTACACACTACTGTTCCAAGACATTCTTTAGCCACTTCTAGTACTGTGTCCCTGTACCTTGTCCATTCCTTTTCCAATGACTGTAATTGACTACATTCAACTAACTGGTACCTCTCTGAGATCACTGTTATGTACCTGTGCCTGATTTCCTTATCCTGAAGTTTCTCCACTCTTATCCTCCTACATATGGACCTGACCTCCTGCACTTTCGGCCTCACAATCCCAATTTCACTGCAGATTAAATAATGATTAGTGTCATCAAAGAATCCCCTGAATACACGTGTGTCCCTCACAGCCATCCTGAATTCCTGATCTGTTATTATATAGTCAATGACAGATCTGGTTCCCCTGCCTTCCCAAGTATACCGGTGAATGTTCTTATGTTTAAAAAAGGAGTTTGTGATTACTAAGCCCATACTGGCACAGAAATCCAAGAGTTGTTTCCCGATCCTGTTGGCCTCCATATCCTCTCCAAATTTACCCATAACCTTTTCATACCCTTCTGTTCGATTTCCAATCCTGGCGTTAAAATCACCCATGAGCAGAACACTGTCCTGGTCCTTTACTCTAACAACTACATCACTGAGTGCCTCATAAAAACTATCCATCTTATCTTGATCTGTCCCTTCACAATGCGAATATACCGACACAATCCTAATTTTCTTGCTAGACACTGTCAAATCTATCCACATCAGTCGTTCATTTACATACCTTATTGCAACTACTCTGGGTTCCATTTCTTTCCTGATGTAAAGCCCTACACCCCATTGTGCTATTCCTGCTCTGACTCCTGACTGGTAGACCTTGTATTCTCCCACTTCCTCTTCTTTCTCACCCCTTACCCGAATGTCACTAACAGCTAAAACGTCCAACCCCATCTTACTTGCAGCCTCTGCCAGCTCTATCTTCTTCCCAGAGTAGCCCCCATTGATATTAATAGCTCCCCATCTCATTACCATTTGTTTGCCAAGTCGTATCTTAGGAGTCCCTGGTTTGTCAGTTAGAGGTGGGACTCCGTCACCTCCAAAGGTACGAGATTTTTTGCTCTGATTGTTGCCAGCATCATATTTAAAGTACCGGGGAAGCAGGTTGCTAGCCTTACTTTCCCCGAGTACCATTGCGTTTTACCCCTAACGGTTGAGAGACTAACCGGTGGATTTGGTAGTCTTTGCCGTATGAGCACAAAGATGACCACGACTCAGAATATGTCCGAGATGCCCAGCCTTATTCCAAAGTAACTGGTATCCCGACTGTCGGGACCACTTGGCCACTCATACGTTGCCCGTGGTTCATGAACTAGGACATGACTACAGGAGCCCACACCATAAATGAAGAAAAGAATTAAATATATATTTAGTGCATAATAAGATACTGAATTATAGACAGAACTGGAACGACCACTTACAAAGAATGGAAAATACCAGGCAGCGTTGGATTACCCGCCGAGGGGAAGGGAAGATTGAGGACGACCCAGCGTAAGCTGGAGACAACTGTGAAGACGAAACGGGCTCGAATGCCTGATGCATGAAGTGGAGGAGGAGAAGAAGAAGAAGAAGAAGAAGAAGAAGAGAATGCATCACAAGGCCCCGACGGAATTCCAACTAAATTTTACTCAGAATACATCTTGGACCTAGCTCTTTTCGTAGCTCGAGACTCCTTTGCGCAGTGAATAGTTGTGGAAAAGAACGCAGGCCACTGTTGTTTACAGAAAGCGTAAAACACCGGATACACAGAATCAGAGACCAATATCGCTGTCTTTCGTCGTTCGTAAGGCCCAGAGCAGATTCTAAGCTCAAAGCTTACAACGTTCATGGAGCAAAATAAATCTGTCCGAAAGAACCAGCGCGGATTCAGAAAATCTGCCCGTGTAAAAATCAGTTTTATTCATATGCGACATCTTACAATCAACAGATAAAGATTCAGATTCTGTCTGCCTGTGTTTCCTAAAGGCGTTTGATACTGTGCCACGTTGTCGACTTCTAATCAAGTCAGTCACATGCAGTATTTCCGCAGATTCATTGATGGCCGAAACCTGAAGACGAAAGTAATTTTCTCATGATGTGTCACTGCCCAGTAGCACAGCCTGATGGAACAATGACAGTACATAGAAAGAACTGCTACAGTATAGTACAGAAAGTAACTGAAAGGAATGCGCAGTGAGACAAATGGAAATGACACTATCATCCAAAGACAATAATTACACTGAATTCGCCACGATTAACAATGGTCCCCTTGACACAGAAAAAGATGGGACTCGGTTCTTAATTGGGTGTGTGATCCCCACAGATGGCAACGCATGCTCTGCGACGTACTCCCACGCTAGTCACAAGGTTGATGTGGAGTTCATCCATTCCTGCATCATCGAAGTTGACGACTGCTGGACGGTCAGTGGTGCATGTGCAATAAGTCTCCCTAATGCATCACACACGTGCTCGATGCTATTTAAGTTGGGGGAAGGGGCAGACCGTTCCATTCGCCGAATATCCTCTCGTTACAAGACCTCCACTATCTGCACTGTTTGGCGAGGTCGCGTATTGTCATCCACAAATGTGAAGTCAGTGCCAAATGAACCCCTGGAAGAACGCACATGGGCAAAGAGTACAGTGTCAATATAACAGTGATCGGTGAGTGTGTTGTCCAAAATATGTGCAAATGGCTCTGAGCACTGTGGGACTTAACATCTGAGGTCATCAGTCCCCTAGATTTAGAACTACTTAATTCTTACTAAGCTAAGGACATTATACACATCCAAGCCCGAGGCAGGATTCGATCCTGCGACCGTAGCAGCAGCGTGGTTCTGGACTGAAGCGCCTAGAACCGCTCGGCCACAACAGCCGGCACTAAAATATGTCAGTATGCTCATGCAGCATTATGCGTCCCCACACCATAACTTCTTGACCACCAAAATGGTCATGTTTGACAACGTTCCTGGGTGAATTACGTGTTTCTTCGTATCATCTATAAGGGTACGTTCAGAATAACTACTCACACTGAATCTGCTCTAATCCGAGCACTTTATTCCACTCCTCTTTGGTCCAGTCTGTGTGCTCTTGGCAAACGGTGCAGGCCTGTTAAATGTGGTTGCTGTTGCACCTACTATTGGAGTAGGTCCCTTCTCGCCTGGTGCACAATGTAGCGGTCATGTGGTCGACAGTAGCACGGCGAGTGTATGGGGGTGGTCTCTTCGCCCGACGGCCAAGTACACTGTGTTCCGCGACGTCTGGCTTTGTGTGCGGGACTGGGAGACCTCTGACAACATGCTTCTGCACTTTCATTGATGTCCACCGAGTACTTAATACGTTATGGTACTTCCTCTATCTCATCCCTAAGTTTTGCAGAACAATGTATGTGACTGGTTCGAGGAGTATCTTGTAATAGAACCCATCGTGTGATAATTTAAAGGCGAACGTTCCATAGAAGTGGAAGTACCATCGGGTGTGCCCCAAGAAACCACAGTAGCTGTAACGTTTTATTAATTTCTTCACGTGTGGGTCCACAACCTCAATATAACTCGTAAGTGATGAAACCATTTTAAAAACCGCCACAGGCTGTCAGTTGTATTATGCAAGATGACTTTATTGAATGAAATAGGCAAACTATTTACCCGGCCAGTTTCGACCATTGGGCATTTTCAAAAGCTGCATGTTTGAAAACGAACAGGGCCGAAAGTAGCTAGTCATGTGACACACATACATGGTGCAATAAAGGCATATTTCATAGTAGAACTGACAGCCCGCGACATTTTTTTAAAATGGTTCCACCATTACATCTACATCTACATGGATACTCTGCAAATCACATTCAAGTGCCTGGCAGAGGGTTCATCGAACCACCTTCACAATTCTCTATTATTCCAATCTCGTATAGCACGCGGAAAGAATGAACACCTATATCTTTCCGTACGAGCTCTGATTTCCCTTGTTTTATCGTGGTGATCGTTCCGCCCTATGTAGGTCGGTGTCAACAAAATATTTGAAGGAGAAAGTTGGTGACTGGAATTTCGTGAGAAGATTTCGTCGTAACGAAAAACGACTTTCTTTCAACGATTTCCAGCCCAAATCATGCATCATTTCTGTGACACTCTCTCCCATATTTCGCAATAATACAAAACGTGTTGCCTTTCTTTGAACTTCTTCGATGTACTCCGTCAGTCCTACCTGGTAAGGATCCCATACCGCGCAGCAGTATTCTACAAGAGGACGGACAAGCGTAGTGTAGGCAGTCTCCTTAGTAGGTTTGTTACATTTTCTAAGTGTCCTGCCAATAAAACGCAGTCTTTGGTTAGCCTTCCTCACAACATTTTCTGTGTGTTCCTTCAAATTTAAATTGTTCGCAATCGTAATACCTAGGTGGTGGTGGTGTTGTCTTCAGTCCTGAGACTGGTTTGATGCAGCTCTCCATGCAACTCTATCCTGTGCAAGCTTCTTCATCTCCCAGTACTTACTGCAACCTACATCCTTCTGAATCTGCTTAGTGTATTCATCTCTTGGCCTCACTCTACAATTTTTACCCTCCACGCTGCCCTCCAATGCTAAATTTGTGGTCCTTTGATGCCTCAGAACATGTCCAACCAACCGGTCCCTTCTTCTTGTCAAGTTGTGCCACAAACTCCTCTTCTCCCCAAATCTATTCAACACCCCCTCATTAGTTATGTGATCTACCCATCTAATCTTCAGCATTCTTTTGTAGCACCACATTTCGAAAACTCCTATTCTCTTCTTGTCCAAACTACTTATCGTCCATGTTTCACATTCATACATGGCTACACTCCATACAAATACTTTCAGAAACGACTTCCTGAGACTTAAAAATCTATACTCGATGTTAACAAATTTCTCTTCTTCAGAAACGCTTTCCTTGCCATTGCCAGTCTACATTTTATATCCTCTCTACTTCGACCATCATCAGTTATTTTGCTCCCCAAATAGCAAAACTCATTTACTACTTTAAGTGTCTCATTTCGTAATCTAATTCCCTCAGCATCACCCGACATAATTCGACTACATTCCATTATCCTCGTTTTGCTTTTGCTGATGTTCATCTTATATCCGCCTTTCAAGACACTGTCCATTCCGTTCAACTGCTCTTCCAAGTCCTTTGTTGTCTCTGACAGAATTACAATGCCATCGGCGAACCTCGACGTTTTTATTTTTTCTCCATAGACTTTAATACCTACTCCGAATTTTTCTTTTCTTTCCTTTACTGCTTGCTCAATATACAGATTGAATAACATTGGGGAAAGGCTACAACCCTGTCTCACTCCCTTCCCAACCGCTGCTTCCCTTTCATGCCCCTCGGCTCTTATAACTGCCATCTGGTTTCTGTACAAATTGTAAGTAGCCTTTTGCTCCCTGTATTTTACCCCTGCCACCTTAAGAATTTGAAAGAGTGTATCCCAGTCAACATTGTCAAAAGCTTTCCCTAAGTCCACAAATGCTAGAAATGTAGGTTTGCCTTTCCTTAATCTATTTTCTAAGATAAGTCGTAGGGTTAGTATTGTCTCACGTGTTCCAACATTTCTGCGGAATCCAAACTGATCTTCGCCGAGGTCGGCTTCTACCAGTTTTTCCATTCGTCTGTAAAAAATTCGTCTTAGTATTTTGCAGCTGTGACTTATTAAACTGATAGTTCGGTAATTTTCACATCTGTCAACACCTGCTTTCTTTGGGATTGGAATTATTATATTCTTCTTGAAGTCTGAGGGATTTCGCCTGTCTCATACATCTTGCTCACCAGATGGTAGAGTTTTGTCAGGACTGGCTCTCCCAAGGCCGTCAGTAGTTCCAATGGAATATTGTCTACTCCGGGGGCCTTGTTTCGACTTAGGTCTTTCAGTGCTCTGTCAAACTCTTCACGCGGTATCGTATCTCCCATTTCATCTTCATCTACATCCTCTTCCATTTCCATAATATTGTCCTCAAGTACATCGCCCTTGTATAGACCCTCTATATACTCCTTCCACCTTTTTGCTTTCCCTTCTTTGCTTAGAACTGGGTTTCCATCTGAGATCTTGATATTCATACAAGTGGCTCTCTTTTCTCCAAAGGTCTCTTTAATTTTCCTGTAGGCAGTATCTATCTTACTCTTAGTGAGATAAGCCTCTACATCCTTACATTTGTCCTCTAGCCATCCCTGCTTAGCCATTTTGCACTTCCTGTCGATCTCATTTTTGAGACGTTTTTATTCCCTTTTGCCTGCTTCATTTACTGCGTTTTTGTATTTTCTCCTTTCATCAATTAAATTCAATATTTCTTCTGTTACCCAAGGATTTCTACTGGCCCTCGTCTTTTTACCTACTTGATCCACTGCTGCCTTCGCTACTTCATCCCTCAGAGCTACCCATTCCTCTTCTACTGTATTTCTTTCCCCCATTCCTGTCAATTGTTCCCTTATGCTCTCCCTGAAACTCTGTACAACGTCTGGTTTAGTCAGTTTATCCAGGTTCCATCTCCTTAAATTCTCACCTTTTTGCAGTTTCTTCAGTTTTAATCCACAGTTCATAACCAATAGATTGTGGTCAGAGTCCACACCTGCCCCTGGAAATGTCTTAAGATTTAAAACCTGGTTCCTAAATCTCTGTCTTACCATTATATAATCTGTCTGATACCTTCTAGTATCTCCAGGATTCTTCCATGTATACAACCTTCTTTTATGATTCTTGAACCAAGTGTTAGCTATGATTAAGTTATGCTCTGTGCAAAATTCTACCAGACGGCTTCCTCTTTCATTTCTCTCCCCCAATCCATATTCACCCACTATGTTTCCTTCTCTCCCTTTTCCTACTCTCGAATTCCAGTCACCGATGACTATTAAATTTTCGTCTCCCTTCACTACCTGAATAATTTCTTTTATCTCATCATACATTTCATCAATTTCTTCATCATTTGCAGAGCTAGTTGCCATATAAACTTGTACTACTGTAGTAGGCAGGGGATTCGTGTCTATCTTGGCCACAATAATGCGTTCACTATGCTGTTGGTAGTAGCTTACCCGCACTCCTATTTTTTTATTAATTATTAAATCTACTCCTGCATTACCCCTATTTGATTTTGTATTTATAACCCTTTATTCACCTGACCAAAAGTCTTGTTCCTCCTGCCACCGAACTTCACCAATTCACACTATATCTAACTTCAACCTATCCATTTCCCTTTTTAAATTTTCTAACCTACCTGCCCGATTAAGGGATCTGACATTCCACGCTCCGATCCGTAGAACACCAGTTTTCTTTCTCCTGATAACGACGTCCTCTTGAGTAGTCCCCGCCCGGAGATCCGAATGGGGGACTATTTTACCTCCGGAATATTTTACCCAAGAGGACGCCATCATCATTTAACCACACAGCAAAGCTGCATGCCCTCGGGAAAAATTACGGCTGTAGTTTCCCCTTGCTTTCAGCCGTTCGCAGTACCAGCACAGCAATGCCGTTTTGGTTAGTGTTGCAAGGCCAGGTCAGTCAATCATCCAGACTGTTGCCCCTGCAACTACTGAAAAGGCCGCTGCCCCTCTTCAGGACCACACGTTTGTCTGGCCTCTCAACAGAGCCCCTCCGTTGTGGTTGCACCTACGGTACGGCCATCTGTATCGCTGAGGCACGCAAGCCTCCCCACCAACGGCAAGATCCATGGTTCATGGGGGTAGAATACCTAGGGATTTACGGCTTTTAGATTAGACTGATATATCGTGTAATTGAAGTTTAACGCGTTCCTTTTAGCACTCATGTGGATGACCACACACTTTTCGTTATTTAAGGTCAACTGCCACTTTTCGCACTATTCCGATATTTCTTCTAAATCGTTTTGCAGTTTGTTTTGATCTTCTGATGACTTCATTAGGGGTCTTATGTGTTCAATATACAAGAGCGATCAAAAAGTTTCCGTTCGGAGACCGTACAATTGAGAATCGGTACACAAATCAGGCAAAATCACGGTGAGCCTTGAGGCAATCACCCCACAGACGCAACAGGTCCAAGATACCCGTTGGTGAAACACCGTGATCTGGTGCGTGAAGAAGTTCGTGACCGCCTACTGTACATTCTCGTTCGACAGGAATCGTCGACTCTTCAAGGCCTTTTTTAAGGTACCGAAGGCAGGGTGCGGTAACCGCCTAGGTAGAGTCAGGGCTACAGGGTGGGTGTTCAACTGTCTTCCACTTCAGCTGGCGCAACTTCTGCGGTACCACATTTTCGATATGGCGACGTGCATTATCATGAAGCAGCAGCACCAGTCCACAACGCTTGTATTCGACAGACATTCTGTCCAAACGCGTTCTTTAAATGGTTCAAATGGCTCCAAGCACCTTGGGACTTAACATCTGAGGTCATCAGTCCCCTAGACTTAGAACTGCTTAAACCTAATTAACCTAAGCATAGCACACACATCCATGCCCGGCGCAGGATTCGAACCTGCGACCGTAGCAGCAACGTGGTTCCGGACTGAAGCACCTAGAACCGCTCGGCCACAGCGGCCGGCACACGTTCTTCAAACTCAGACGGATGTCTACTAGTTTTTGCTCTGCGGCAACGAAGAAAAGAATAACAGCAATATAGTTCCGTTTGGAAGCATTTTGTAATAATGTCGTCGTAGTCGACGTTTCCGCTTTACCGCACGCAGGTCGGAAAGACACTAATGCCACACTAATTCTTTGCCTATATGTTGGTTCCTATACAGCCGCATCGATCAACCATTATCTGCGTCACTAAAAAGTTGTTCGCGGACCATGACATCGTCTATGGGAAAGTGTCGTGGTTGGGGCGGTCGTCTTGCAGTAATGCTTAGACAAAATTCTTCAGTTGGTGTAATGAATGGCAGCCCTCTTTAAAAGGGGGAAGAAAGGGAATGAACCAGGTAGTGTCTCATTCCAACATTTATGCTGAAAATCTTGAGCACGTCACATCGTATAGGTGTTTTGGTGTGATTCCAGGAAGCGATACGAAATTTGCCGAGCACGTTAAATCAGTATTAGGAAGATAATGGAAGGTTTAGATTTTTCATGGTGAACGAAATCCTCTGCAGTTGTAATTACAAAGTTCTTTTATTTGGATAAAGGCATGTACGCTGCCCTGGTTTCAGGACATTAATCCCATCTTCAAGTAATACTTAACTGCGTTCGACAAAACCGTACACGTTAGGTAGCAGAACTAACAAATTTATCCAGCCGTATGAGGGGGCCTGTGGGGGCGAAGCACACGACGGCACATTTTTCATGCCTTACCCGCATCGACTCTTGTTAATTTTTCTACGTGACGTCTACGGTTTCGTCGTACGCAATGAAGTAGCATTTGAACCTGGGGTTAATGTTCTGAAGTCTCGCGGAGTGGCCGCGAGGTCTACGGCGCCATGTCACGGATTGCGCGGCCCCTCCTGCCGGAGGTTCGAGTCCTCCCTCAGTTATGTGTGTGTGTGTGTTGTTCTTAGAATAAGTTAGTTTAAGTAGTGTGTAAGTCTAGGGACCAATGACCTCAGCAGTTTGGTCTCTTAGGGATTCACACATCTGAACATTTTTGAATGTTCTGAAACCAGGGCAGTGTACTTACCTTTAAGCAAATAAGGAAGCTTCGTAATTGCAACTACAGTGGATTTTATTCACCATGAACAAACCAAGTAATAGTTGTCAATGTCGCTCTAAGAATATAATAGATTTGCTGGCAGGGGCCTGGAATGTGCAGTGCTCCTGCAACGGAAGACGCCAGTGTTTGTAGTTCCTCTCATGAAGCCATGAGGAGAAACAGAGAACGAATTCACAGACACGGTGCTAGTGTCGTATCAGATCGATAAAGCATACACATAAATGTAACAGTAATCCACGGGAAACTTAAACGCGAATCCTAGGAAGAAAGACTACATATTCCCTGCGGAAGCCCGTTGGATAAATTAAAAGAAACTATTCGAAGAGGAGTGGGACAATTACGCTGCCACTAACCTCTATCTCGAGTAGGAAGCAAGAGAATATAGCGAGTGAGATTAGAGCGCCTATAGAGTAATTTTCTCATCGCTAGGTGTGCAAATGGAACAGGAAAAAAACTGATAATATTGGTTCATCGTACCCTCTGCGAGGGCGTGCATCGTGACTTGCGGAGTACATTTGTAGATGTAGATGCAGTATCGGAGTTCAGAACGTGTCGACCAGTAGCGACTGCTTCACGAGCACGCCTGGAAGGCGGTACGGTGCTGCCCGCTCTCTGTCTGTCTCTCTCTCTCTGTCTCCCCCCTCCCCTCCCCCAGTCATGGCTGGCAGTCAGTCTCTTTGGCTGGACCGGAAGCTGCACGCCGGAAGCACATTCCCTTCGTATCGGCTGCAACCGGAAGCCACCTGAGAGGAAGCGGACAACGGGAAAGACATGCGGCTTTCCTGCACTCTCTTGCGACTACAAACTACGCCAGCTAGCCTTTCCTTTTGTCGGTCTTGCGACACTGTTCTCGCGAGCTAAACTGAAAGACTTCCATTTCGGGGAAACCGTGACGGGTCGCTAGGAGTCCATACCCGACGTTATTCACTTACGTGTACTTCCTGCTTTGTCTTAATTTGTATCTACTTCTCGAATAAGTTTAAACTGCTCGTCATGAAACACATGTTTAATGTACCCTGTAAACACATCAGAAAAATGTATCTCTGAGAGGTCATCACACAAATACCGCCTCAATTTAGCACGAAAGACAATCCAAGAGTTTCTTTAGGTAATGCATATGAAGCTGAAAGCACTCACTGATTACTAGATACCGCAAAGCGACCATTTTGCGCAGAAATTGATAACTATGTTTGACCTGCTGTTCCAGTCCCAGACGTCTCCTGTGGGATTTAGATCGGGTGCTTTAGCGGGCGAATCCTACTGCGATAGGGTTCATAAGCGTTCGTCAAACCGGGAACGTCTGTGTGTGTAGTGCTGTGAACACGGCTGTGATCGTCTTGGAACATGTGAGTCTCAAGAGCATCCTCATCATATTCATTACCTTCCTAATTTCATCACTTCTCCTCCTCTCTGTTCTGGATGTTCTGGCTGCTCTCCTTATTTTCCATCTCTACTGCCGGGGCTACACTTCTCTACAGCTCCCACAGGATCCATCCTGCTGCACCATATGTTAGTATAATTTCAACTTCAGTTTGCAGAATACTGTTCTTTGATCGTTTGATATTTTCCCGCTCCATAAAGTTCCATTTAGATCTTAATTGCTCCTCTTGCCCGCTGGATCTTGCCTTCCACGTCTTCTTCACAGCTTCCCGAGTAATGGATAATTGATTATAAGTATATAACCGGGCTTGTTACTTTAATAGTTCCTTGCGACAGTATTATATCCCTTCCATCTCCTTCCACTAACAGATATTCTGTTTTGCTAGTATTCAAATGCTTCCATTAACTTATTTATCTTGTCATTCTCGCTACTTTTCACTATCAATACTTGATCTCCGGAAAATGATAATGAATAGACAGTTCCATGCTGGAAATGAATTCTCATATCCCCGCACGACTGATTCTACAGTTCCAATGTATACTGCTCCACTTACTGTAAACAGGATCGGCGACATTGCCACCTTGTCTAAGCCGTTTCGATGTTTGGAGCGTCTCACTCAACTTTCTCCTTACTGTCACTACTGCGTGCAATTAATGGTATTTCTCCTAATTAGGGATTTTGCTGTACTTCTATACCTATATATTCCTTTACTTCCCATTGTGTGCTGAAGAGTAAAGAATCACATACTTTTTTGTAAATCTACAGATATTAGGTGTACTTCCTCACCCTTAGAATGTATTGACGGACATGCACCGTTGAGCGTTCCTGAGGGTTGTTGTATAGAATTTCATGATATCAGAGGAAGGAATCACTCGTGAGTTCCAAAATGCTGTCAGCTTTCCAGCTGGCGAAATGATTGTGCGTAGGGATTTAAAAAGAATGAGGTACAGTGGTTGAGCATTTCCTCGAAAGCCACACATTTCTGCAGTCAGGCCGGCTGTTGTGGCCGAGCGGCTCTAGGCGCTTCGCTCCGGAACCGCGCTGCTGCTACGGTCGCAGGTTCGAATCCTGCCTCGTGCATGGATGTGTGTGGTGTCCTTAGATTAGTTAGGTTTAAGTAGTTCTAAGTCTAGGGGACTGATGAGCTCAGATGTTAATACCCATAGTGCTCAGAGCCATTCGAACCATTCTGCAGTCAGTGCTTAGCAACGTTTGAGATGGTGTAACGAACTACACCACAGGTCGGTGGATGACAGGAAACTTGTGGTTCAGAGCGATAAACAGTGCTACATACCCAGACCTACTCAGAACCCCGACCTGAACCCAACTGATCACGCCTGGGACGAGTTAGAATGTCGACTTCTCTGCAGACCCGACCGCCCAACACCATTACCTTCTCTGGTTCCGGCTACTGAGGAAGAATGGACTGCCATTTCTAGACATACATTCGGACATCTCATTGAAAAGGTCCCCAGCAGAGTTCACACTGTCATAAGGGCGACCCGTGGACACACCCCGTATTCAATTCCACTAGTAGGTGTCCACATGCTTTTGATCAGATAGTGCTCTTGCTGAGGATGTGCAGTGTAAATGATACAGCTACCAGGCAGTGCCATGTCCTTCACCTGGAAAACAGAGAGCAAAAATCAATATCTGCTGAAATCCTCTGAGATCAACAAGTAGCTGGCACACAGATGGCTCTTACTTTTGAACGATAAATCACTGTTTGGCATTCCCCCAGTCCTAGACTTCACCTAAACCTTTCATTTCTCTACACTCTCCACACTAACTGGCCCATCTTACTCTTCTGTTTTGTTTCGTATTTCTGTTATTGGGGATTGCAGTGTGTTGTAAATGGTTCAATATTCTTCTTGGAGTTTAATTATTTATTCACTGCTGGCCACCAGACCTTGAACACCAGGAAGTATAAAAAGAATGTTTTACTTACTGCGCATTTAAGGTATAGCGGAGTGAATGCGATTAAATTTGTCGGTGACTGGGTGCGACATTTAGTACAAAGGACTACCGCCTCTGAAAGCAACAACAGCTCTAACGCAACTGGAATATAGAGTTGAGCTTGCATGACATATACAAGCACATCATTCCATACTGCTTCAGCTTTATGCCATAATTCATCATGACTGAAAGAAACGAAGATCAGAGGGCAACATCTTGTCGACAGCATGGTCGTTAGAGACGCTACACAACCTCGGACTGCGAAAGGAAGGGCAAGAGAATCGTTCATACTCTTTTCAAATGAACTATCCCAGAATTTCCCTGAAGCATAAAGCTTAAATCTGATTGGCCAGCGTAGCTACTGGCAAGTGTGACGTACTAACCTCTAAGCAACCCTTTGAAAAGCTGAAAGCCATCTGGCATATCCCTTTTCATTTAACGTGAAAATTACATTAAAATAAGAGGGTATTGAAAAGGCAGAATAGTACAATAACAAATAATTAAAACAAATTGGATTTAAGTGAGTATATTTACTGACCTCTAACTTCATGTCCCCCCCCCCCCCCCCATGAACCATGGACCTTGCCGTTGGTGGGGAGGCTTGCGTGCCTCAGCGATACAGATAGCCGTACCGTAGGTGCAACCACAACGGAGGGGTATCTGTTGAGAGGCCAGACAAACGTGTGGTTCCTGAAGAGGGGCAGCAGCCTTTTCAGCAGTTGCAAGGGCGACAGTCTGGATGATTGACTGATCTGGCCTTGTAACAATAACCAAAACGGCCTTGCTGTGCTGGTACTGCGAACGGCTGAAAGCAAGGGGAAACTACAGCCGTAATTTTTCCCGAGGGCATGTAGCTTTACTGTATGATTACATGATGATGGCGTCCTCTTGGGTAAAATATTCCGGAGGTAAAATAGTCCCCCATTCGGATCTCCGGGCGAGGACTACTCAAGAGGATGTCGTTATCAGGAGAAAGAAAACTGGCGTTCTACGGATCGGAGCGTGGAATGTCAGATCCCTTAATCGGGCAGGTAGGTTAGAAAATTTAAAAAGGGAAATGGATAGGTTGAAGTTAGATATAGTGTGAATTAGTGAAGTTCGGTGGCAGGAGGAACAAGACTTTTGGTCAGGTGAATAAAGGGTTATAAATACAAAATCAAATAGGGGTAATGCAGGATTAGGTTTAATAATGAATAGGAAAATAGGAATGCGTGTAAGCTACTACAAACAGCATAGTGAACGCATTATTGTGGCCAAGATAGACACGAAGCCCACACCTACAGTAGTACAAGTTTATATGCCAACTAGCTCTGCAGATGACGAAGAAATTGAAGAAATGTATGATGAAATAAAAGAAATTATTCAGATTGTGAAGGGAGACGAAAATTTAATAGTCATGGGTGACTGGAATTCGAGTGTAGGAAAAGGGAGAGAGGGAAACATAGTAGGTGAATATGGATTGGGGGACAGAAATGAAAGAGGAAGCCGCCTGGTAGAATTTTGCACAGAGCACAACATAATCATAACTAACACTTGGTTTAAGAATCATGAAAGAAGGTTGTATACATGGAAGAACCCTGGAGACACTAAAAGGTATCAGATAGATTATATAATGGTAAGACAGAGATTTAGGAACCAGGTTTTAAATTGTAAGACATTTCCAGGGGCAGATGTGGACTCTGACCACAATCTATTGGTTATGACCTGTAGATTAAAACTGAAGAAACGGCAAAAAGGTGGGAATTTAAGGAGATGGGACCTGGATAAACTAAAAGAACCAGAGGTTGTACAGAGATTCAGGGAGAGCATAAGAGAGCAATTGACAGGAATGGGGGAAATAAATACAGTAGAAGAAGAATGGGTAGCTTTGAGGGATGAAGTAGTGAAGGCAGCAGAGGATCAAGTAGGTAAAAAGACGAGGGCCAGTAGAAATCCTTGGGTAACAGAAGAAATATTGAATTTAATTGATGAAAGGAGAAAATATAAAAATGCAGTAAGTGAAACAGGCAAAAAGGAATACAAACGTCTCAAAAATGAGATCGACAGGAAGTGCAAAATGGCTAAGCAGGGATGGCTAGAGGACAAATGTAAGGATGTAGAGGCCTATCTCACTAGGGGTAAGATAGATACCGCCTACAGGAAAATTAAAGAGACCTTTGGAGATAAGAGAACGACTTGTATGAATATCAAGAGCTCAGATGGAAACCCAGTTCTAAGCAAAGAAGGGAAAGCAGAAAGGTGGAAGGAGTATATAGAGGGTCTATACAAGGGCGATGTACTTGAGGACAATATTATGGAAATGGAAGAGGATGTAGATGAAGATGAAATGGGAGATACGATACTGCGTGAAGAGTTTGACAGAGCACTGAAAGACCTGAGTCGAAACAAGGCCCCCGGAGTAGACAATATTCCATTGGAACTACTGACGGCCTTGGGAGAGCCAGTCATGACAAAACTCTACCATCTGGTGAGCAAGATGTATGAAACAGGCGAAATACCCTCAGACTTCAAGAAGAATATAATAATTCCAATCCCAAAGAAAGCAGGTGTTGACAGATGTGAAAATTACCGAACTATCAGCTTAATAAGTCACAGCTGCAAAATACTAACACGAATTATTTACAGACGAATGGAAAAACTAGTAGAAGCCAACCTCGAGCAAGATCAGTTTGGATTCCGTAGAAACACTGGAACACGTGAGGCAATACTGGCCTTACGACTTATCTTAGAAGAAAGATTAAGGAAAGGCAAACCTACGTTTCTAGCATTTGTAGACTTAGAGAAAGCTTTTGACAATGTTGACTGGAATACTCTCTTTCAAATTCTAAAGGTGGCAGGGGTAAAATACAGGGAGCGAAAGGCTATTTACAACTTGTACAGAAACCAGATGGCAGTTATAAGAGTCGAGGGACATGAAAGGGAAGCAGTGGTTGGGAAGGGAGTAAGACAGGGTTGTAGCCTCTCCCCGATGTTGTTCAATCTGTATATTGAGCAAGCAGTAAAGGAAACAAAAGAAAAATTCGGGGTAGGTATTAAAATTCATGGAGAAGAAATAAAAACTTTGAGGTTCGCCGATGACATTGTAATTCTGTCAGAGACAGCAAAGGACTTGGAAGAGCAGTTGAATGGAATGGACAGTGTCTTGAAAGGAGGATATAAGATGAACATCAACAAAAGCAAAACAAGGATAATGGAATGTAGTCTAATTAAGTCGGGTGATGCTGAGGGAATTAGATTAGGAAATGAGGCACTTAAAGTAGTAAAGGCATTTTGCTATTTGGGGAGCAAAATAACTGATGATGGTCGAAGTAGAGAGGATATAAAATGTAGGCTGGCAATGGCAAGGAAAGCGTTTCTGAAGAAGAGAAATTTGTTAACATCCAGTATTGATTTAAGTGTCAGGAAGTCATTTCTGAAAGTATTCGTATGGAGTGTAGCCATGTATGGAAGTGAAACATGGACGATAAATAGTTTGGACAAGAAGAGAATAGAAGCTTTCGAAATGTGGTGCTACAGAAGAATGCTGAAGATTAGATGGGTAGATCACATAACTAATGAGGAGGTATTGAATAGGATTGGGGAGGAGAGAAGTTTGTGGTACAACTTGACCAGAAGAAGGGATCGGTTGGTAGGACATGTTCTGAGGCATCAAGGGATCACCAATTTAGTATTGGAGGGCAGCGTGGAGGGTAAAAATCGTAGAGGGAGACCAAGAGATGAATACACTAAGCAGATTCAGAAGGATGTAGGTTGCAGTAGGTACTGGGAGATGAAAAAGCTTGCACAGGATAGAGTAGCATGGAGAGCTGCATCAAACCAGTCTCAGGACTGAAGACCACAACAACAACAACAACTTCATGTCTTAACTACATTTAACATGGTGGAGGTCTTACTTTTCTTTGTTTTCTGAGAGTGCTTCGGAGCAGGGCACATGCTGAATTTGGGACAGGCAAGGCAGTGTCCATTGTAACGAAAAAGCGGACCTGAGCAGCCAGCAGAGACTCTAGCTTTCACAGAAAACAGGATATGAGCGTGAGCTGTTGTCAGCGAAAAAGTTGCGTCACCGGGCGAGTCCCCAGGGGACCAGTGCTGCTGTTCATCTGCAACGTGTGCCGAGGGAAAGAAGACCAGCGCTATGCCGTGTTCAGAATAAAGCCTTCAGCAGATAACAATCTCATGCTTCCCTAAAGACATATGGGATGCTGCAAAATAAGAGCCTAGCCTTGAATACAGTTTTTTTAATTAGTTAGGACTCCTGATGTGAGGTTGACAGTTGGGCGTAAAAACGCACGATTGGTAAAAATGCATGAGAGAAGGGGATCAAAAAGTCGTTGGGGCTCTAATGTGATGTTTTTATTCTTTTTTTTTTAATGGGGCTTTTGCTTAAGTTGTTAGACCATTGGCAGACTAGGAGTTCTTGAACAATGGTTGGTGGTCATGTCTTGCTTGTCAGGAAAGAAAGAGCTGGCTGTTCAGCTCAGATAGAAAACTGGGAGCCCGACACTGGTCTTGGTACTGTATGCATGTCTATGGGCTACTGTACCCACTCGAGCATCTAACTGGTAGCCCATAGTTCGTGTCTGCGGGACCATGACCCAACTCTGTACTTCAGAGAGCGATTCGCGATGGCAACATTCTGCTTGTCTCACGCTAATTATTTATGGTGAGATTTACTAGCAGCTCCAGCATCTTGTTCAGAATTTAGGCAAACTATTGCAGTTAATGTGTCCCATGTTCACCAGTGCATTTGTGCAGTTTCTCAGTTAAATAGTCAGGCTAACAGTCACTGTGATTATTTAGTCAGGAACTCGTACGTCATTTCAGAACGTCAGTTGCGTCTGTAGGGAACCTTTCCAAATCGTTCAGGCAACTCTGGGAACCAGCAAGTTTATTTGGTGCATTTTGTAGCATTAACTAGTGTTGTCAGATAGGCAGATGCATTTCATATTTGTGTTTTATCTGAATATGTATATTTAAATCTTGTTTCTATTGACATCTTTAATTAATTTCTTTTCAATATTATGCAGTTCTCCACTTTAGGATCCACAGCTAGAGACGTAACATCAAGTAACGTTAGTTGATCCATTTGTGCACAGTAATTTAGCTTGTTTCTTAAAGGTGTATCTGTCTCATCATTAATTTTCTGAGTTAGGTTACCAATTTCAAACATATGCAACGTTATGCACGATAAATAGATGTTCGCATTGGGTGTCAGATCTTGATAATGGAAACAGACGAACACCCTTTGTATCATCAAGTTATCACGAGCAACGTATGATACTGCGTTACCTTGTTGAAAGTTAGAAACTTAACGTTCACTATAGAAATTAGCGCCTATGCGTAACAGAGATATCGTTCTGTGTACTCGGTGGTGCTCCATACTATCATTCCATGGGCTGTGACCATATGGCGATGCCATAAACAATCTGGCAACATTCGTTCTTCTCAGAACCTCCACAAGTGGATATGTCCTCTGCGATACTGTACCCCGGATCTAGACTCGTCTGAAAATACTGTGTGATGGTACTGCTGTGTTACGACTTTTCATTGCTCGCACCGCTGTCAGCAAGCCTCTCTATGCTATCGCATCAACCTGTAATGGAGATAAGGGAAGAAACTGGAGTGTACATATCCTAGAGAGAAACACTAGAAAGGGCCCATTTGAGATGGTCGGGTCATGTGAAATGAATGGACGAGGGAACGGCAGCGAAATTGTGACTGCACACTGCTGTGATTGGTAGAAGACCGGTAGAACGATCAAGAAAGAAATGGCCGGACCACGTGAAGGAGGATATAGAATCAAGAAGCGTCACCTGAGAAACACCCCTAAGAGAAGAACGGCACGTGGACATACACTGGTGGAGAGCGCCGTTAAACTAAGCCCAAGAAAACGGAGTAGAAAACCGACGATGATGTAATAGTTATGTGTTACTTGTAACATCTCGGCAATAACTTTGTTACAAATATCGGTTTACTTGTAACATAATTTGTAAGTATAATTTGTTTTCTCTCAGTGATGTACAATATCTCGTAAATTCATTTATGCTTACTCTGTATACATCCTTACGCATCAGAATACATATTGCAAATGTCAACCTCAAGTGAATTTAAGGGAAGGAAATTAAAGACGGCTAGCTACGAAAGAAGCGATCTAGCCTCAAAGTTGTCAACGCAATAAAAAGAAAAAGTGGTAAAAGAACACAGCAGACGGGCTTGGAGAGTGACAGATAGTGTGCAGTACAGAGTAATGATTCCGTGAAAGAATAATACCGTGGACGCCGAAGCAACCGAGCAGCTGTGCGGTGAATTTATGGGAAAACTAATAGAGTGCGGCCATTAACGTCGACAGTGATACATGAAACAGGAAAACCGGCCAGTTCTCGGAGTTCGAAAACGTCTAAAGACAAATATTGACATCTGAATATTTCTCTCTCTCTTTGTCTATACATTCTTGAGCTGTTTTCTCAACGAGACGCGTCGTTGCCTTTGGGGAACGCCATGAAACATTTCGTACCTCCTTCCTTTCCGTAATACGCTGGTTGACAAAGTAGGTCTCTTGAAGACATTTATCCAGCACGGATGGAAAATTAACATGAGTAAGCATCTGCTGTTGCACTCTTGGTATACGTATGAATGTCGGCATCAAATGTAATCGTTCAAAGTAAAACATTCAGTGGAACTGGAAAAGCCATATTTTATTACAGTCTTCGTTCGGTTTCTGAAGTTTTCCGGAGATACTATAGCAAGTTCACTGTCGGATATTAAGTAAAGTGAGCATACTTTCCTACGTCTATAGCAGCAATGTTTTAGGGTTACAGAAGATTTTTTTTTAAAGTTCGTGACATTCTCTTTCGTCTTGTTTTCTATAATATATCCAAGAATTACACTCCTGGAAATTGAAATAAGAACACCGTGAATTCATTGTCCCAGGAAGGGGAAACTTTATTGACACATTCCTGGGGTCAGATACATCACATGATCACACTGCCAGAACCACAGGCACATAGACACAGGCAACAGAGCATGCACAATGTCGGCACTAGTACAGTGTATATCCACCTTTCGCAGCAATGCAGGCTGCTATTCTCCCATGGAGACGATTGTAGAGATGCTGGATGTAGTCCTGTGGAACGGCTTGCCATGCCATTTCCACCTGGCGCCTCAGTTGGACCAGCGTTCGTGCTGGACGTGCAGACCGCGTGAGACGACGCTTCATCCAGTCCCAAACATGCTCAATGGGGGACAGATCCGGAGATCTTGCTGGCCAGGGTAGTTGACTTACACCTTCTAGAGCACGTTGGGTGGCACGGGATACATGCGGACGTGCACTGTCCTGTTGGAACAGCAAGTTCCCTTGCCGGTCTAGGAATGACAGAACGATGGGTTCGATGACGGTTTGGATGTACCGTGCACTATTCAGTGTCCCCTCGACGATCACCAGTGGTGTACGGCCAGTGTAGGAGATCGCTCCCCACACCATGATGCCGGGTGTTGGCCCTGTGTGCCTCGGTCGTATGCAGTCCTGATTGTGGCGCTCACCTGCACGGCGCCAAACACGCATACGACCATCATTGGCACCAAGGCAGAAGCGACTCTCATCGCTGAAGACGACACGTCTCCATTCGTCCCTCCATTCACGCCTGTCGCGACACCACTGGAGGCGGGCTGCACGATGTTGGGGCGTGAGCGGAAGACGGCCTAACGGTGTGCGGGACCGTAGCCCAGCTTCATGGAGACGGTTGCGAATGGTCCTCGCCGATACCCCAGGAGCAACAGTGTCCCTAATTTGCTGGGAAGTGGCGGTGCGGTCCCCTACGGCACTGCGTAGGATCCTACGGTCTTGGCGTGCATCCGTGCGTCGCTGCGGTCCGGTCCCTGGTCGACGGGCACGTGCACCTTCCGCCGACCACTGGCGACAACATCGATGTACTGTGGAGACCTCACGCCCCACGTGTTGAGCAATTCGGCGGTACGTCCACCCGGCCTCCCGCATGCCCACTATACGCCCTCGCTCAAAGTCCGTCAACTGCACATACGGTTCACGTCCACGCTGTCGCGGCATGCTACCAGTGTTAAAGACTGCGATGGAGCTCCGTATGCCACGGTAAACTGGCTGACTCTGACGGCGGCGGTGCACAAATGCTGCGCAGCTAGCGCCATTCGACGGCCAACACCTCGGTTCCTGGTGTGTCCGCTGTGCCGTGCGTGTGATCATTGCTTGTACAGCCCTCTCGCAGTGTCCGGAGCAAGTATGGTGGGTCTGACACACCGGTGTCAATGTGTTCTTTTTTCCATTTCCAGGAGTGTATTTACATGCGGTGCTTCGCTTCACTACAGCACACTGCGGTTTTATATGCAGTCTTTGACCAATCTGAGCACCGTGAAGTAACCTTCAGACAGTCACACATCGTCGATCGCTTGGTATCCGTGCATTAGCATGTACCAAATTATCATCGGAAGATGACAGATGACTTACCTGTGAATGATGAAGGGCAACGATCTTAGAATAATATATGGGGTATCCCATTTACCTTGAACGCCCAAAATAATATTTATCAAGAAGTAAAATTAAAAAAAGGGTCAAGCAAATGTCGTCTAGCTACCAGTGGGACATTAACCGACATATTTGCCTTTCTTCTAAGTTTCCGCGTTACAAAGATATGAACAGCAGTATGTCTGTTTTAAATAGCATTTTACTTTTTTATTTGATAGTCCGTTTCCTCTCTTCAAGACCTGTTCAAAAACGTATCACAAATTAAGTTTTCCACTTTCTGGTGTTGACAGTAACCAAGTGGAGAACCTTTAGTATAACTAAAACAATATTATTGCAGTTACTGTGCAAAACCCCGGGTATGTGAGGATGTGAAATCTAAATGAATCTCAAATTAATTAGGAATCAGGCATACCCCTGAGATTCAGTCCCGAATTTAATGTTCACAACGGAATTACTAACGCCATTATTTGTCGTTCTTAACAGTGAATCTGATGGTGGAGAACTGAGATAATGTTTGTTATTTAAAGGGAATGGTTGTGATAATAAAATAAAGATTTAAGTAACGCTATGGTTTATTATAAAAGACACGTTACAAATTGTGTAAGAAACACGATTATGTGGACAAGACTTTTACAAAAATGTATCTTTGTATGAGAATTGCAAACTAAAGCTCTGGGTTGACAGAGTTACTGAAAGAGATGGAGCAGCACAAAATCTCAAATCTAATTCTGTGAACTAGGTGCAATACCCTGACTAAGGTGATCGCAGTGTCTGTTTGTTTGAAACAAACACCCAAAAATTCTAAAGATCTGAGGAAGCAATTGATGAATACGAACCAATGATAACTATTGTGCGACCGAGCAAGGTGGCGCAGTGGCTAGCACACTGGGCTCGCATTCGGGAGGACGACGGTTCAATCCCGCGTCCGGCCATCCTGATTTAGGTTTTCCGTGATTTCCGTAAACCGCTCCAGGCAAATGCCGGGATGGTTCCTTTGAAAGGGCACGGCCGACTTCCTTCCCCGTCCTTCCCTAATCGGATGAGACCGATGACCTCGTTGTCTGGTCTCCTTCCCTAAAACAACCCAACCCAACTATTGTGGAACAGAACTACTATATTCTCGCGTGCCCTGATATGGCAGAGCTGTAAGCGATGCTTGTTCAACGTACTGTGAGCAGAGTGTTGATACAGTGGCTCTACGGCTCAGCCACAACTTGGCCTCCGTCACCTGTCCGTGACTTTTTCCTCAGAACTCCTCCAACTTAAGTGTCTCTTCACCATCTGCAACCGATTTTTTCCACTTTCTTCCCAGCAGCTGCCTCCCGTCTTCCCATCAACAAAGCTCGACCATCGATCGTCTTACAAGCTGATATAGCTTGCCATTCGTGTAATTTTTTGCAATATTGAGCACCCAGAAGTGACGAAACGAAAACTGGCCAATCAATCGAATTTCAAGCGTCCTGCTGTATGTTACTTCCTCATGCTATCACCACTAACACTCCAGTCGGTGCTCATACAGCCGCCAGATAGCCTGACATCCAAGACTACTAGACTAGTATCCAATATGGCTCCAGATCTATCCGTAAAGTACATCAGTGTCAGTGCTGTTTTTTAGTTTTTAGGAAAGTCAGGAGATGTTTATCTTCCCAAGCATATCACTTAATAAGCTCTTGGCGTCCACCATCCGCTGAGAATTCTGTCTTCTGGAATGACGGCGTTTCATCTCGGCCTCCGACAGACTGTCCTACAAATGTCATTGGCTTGTCTGCTTGGTCCCCGTGCGGCAAAGAGACTTCCATCCCCTGGCAAGGAGACGGGCGCCCCACCTCCCCTATCTTCGATGTTATTAAACTCTGAAAAGACCCACTATCTACATTTCAGAACCTGTAAGAGATTTCCTTCCAGTATGTGTTTAATATACGAAGACATGCAGACCTAATAGGTTGACAGTTGCGAGGTGCCGGGGCTAGCAGTGTATTTAACACTAAATTCTAGAATCTACATATGTAAATGATGCTCTAAGCCCCCCCTATTCTAACTCTGACTTCTGCTGTTGCACAAGGATTAAAAAATATACGCGAACTGATTGTAATCAACCCTGCAAGTGGAGTAGAAAAGAGTTTGGCACCTGCAATAATTTAATTTGATAAATAAGTTAAATAAAGGAAGGTTTCATTAACGTAGTGAGAAATGATGGGTTGCTCTACCGATTAACAGAATGAAAGTTCTGTCCAAAATAACAATATGATTTATTAAGACTAAACACAAAATAATAAACAAAAACACATGAAACATTTATAATACATCAAATTGGCTCAAATTGGATACTCAAACAAACGCTGTGAAGGTGAAGTTGTCCCTAAACTAGATTGTGAGGTTTATGACGAAGTGGTATGTGGAGCCAATTCCTTGCCACTCAAATCTTAAGAGAGACACACAGCTAACCTAACATTAATTGCTGCTACTCAAGACAGAACAAAGTTAGAAAAAGACGAACAGGCGCGCTCTGCTGAGCTCTGATTATCACCTAGGAAAATCGCTATCTGCCGGTGCTGCGGACATACATTACCAAACTGTCTTCTTAACTGCCAGAACACGATCTGGCGTACCGGAGGCGATGGCTGGTTGCTTCGACGTCCTCGACCGAAAGGCGAGAGCCGACTACTAGCGCACCCGTACAGGCCGAACACACAACATTCCCGCCCCCACAACAGTGGCCGTGGTTAAACGTTCCAATCAGCAACTCGAAAACCGGCGGAAAATTCCACTCCATTACCGGAGCACTACCATTCTACCAATGGAGATTCTTGGCGCCAATTTCTGCGCTGATTTTGCTACGTCACGGAGCTATGCCCTGAGCAAGCCAATCACAGTTACTATTTTGCAGAAAGCGCGGGAATTTTCCCGCCACAACTGCCTGGGTACACAAGTCATTCCCACGCCTCGCTGGTAGCCCGCCAGAAAGTGTTTTCGCTAAGATTCTGCGAAGTAACGGAACCTCTAGCCCAGCCGCTACTTCAGACCCCTCCGGGCGTGTCTTTTGACAATGTCGGCGTCTGCAAAGCATTCACTCGACTTCCTCACACCCGTCGGCTTAACCCTTTCCAGATCAGCGGAGCCCGCCTGTCACCGGACCACCTGGGTGACGAGAGATGCTGCGTGGGAAGGAATAGCAACTTTTCACTGCATGCAATTAGAGACGAAAATCGTAAGATAGAAATATGAGAGGGGGCTCATGCCACCTCTCGCAGTGTTAAATTTCAGGGATTACAACTCGATAATAAATGCAGTTGGAAAGCGCATACCACAGAATTGCTTAAGCGCTTAAACAAGTCTGTATTTGCAGTGAGAATGATGTCAGTTGTAGGACATATAAATATAAAAAATCTTGCATACTTTGCTTACATTCATTCTACACTATGTGATCAAAAGTATCTGCACACCTCCAAAAACATACGTTTTTCATATTAGGTGCATTGTGCTGCCACCTACTGCCAGGTACTCTACATCAGCGACCTCAGAAGTCATTAGACATCGTGAGAGAGCAGAATCGGGCGCTCCACGGAACTCACGGGCTTTGCACGTGGTCAGGTGATTGGGTGTCACTTGTGTCATACGTCCGTACGCGCGATTTCCACACTCCTAAACATCCCTAGGTCCACTGCCTCTGGAGTGACTGTGAAGTGGAAACGTGAAGGGACACGTGCAGCACAAAAGCGTACAGGCCAACCGCGTCTGTTGACTGACAGAGACCGCCGACAGTTGAAGAGGATCGTAACGTCTAATAGGCAGACATCTATCCAGACCATCACACAGGAATTCCAAATTGCATCAGGAGCCATTGCAAGTACTATGAAAGTTAGGCGGGAGGTGAGAAAACATGCATTTCATGGTCGAGCGGCTGCTCATAAGGGACACATCACGCCGGTAAATGCCAAACGACGCCTCGCTTGATGTAAGGAGCGTAAACACTGGACGATTGAACAGTGGAAAAACGAAGTGTGGAGTGACGAATCACGGTACACAATGTGGCGATCCGATGACAGGGTGTGGGTATGGCGAATGCCCGGTGAACGTCATCTCCTAGCGTGTGTAGTGCCAACACTAAACTTCGGAGGCGGTGGTGTTATGGTGTGGTCGTGTTTTTCATGGAGGGCGCTTGCAACCCTTGTTGTTTTGCGTGGAACTATCACAGCACAGGCCCACACTAATGTTTTACGCACCTTCTTTCTTCCCATTATTGAATAGCAATTCGGGAATGGCGATTTCATCTTTCAACAAGATCGAGCACCTGTTCATAATGCACGGCGTGTGGTAGAGTGGTTACACGACAATACCCCCATCTCTGTAATGGACTGGCCTGCACAGAGTCCTGACCTGCATCTTGTAGAACACCTTTTGGATGTTTTGGAACACCGACTTCGTGCCACACCTCACCAACCGACATCGATACCTCTCCTCAGTGCAGCGTTCTATGAAGAATGGGCTGCCATTCCCCAAGAAACCTTCCAGCACCTGACTGAACGTATGCCTGCGAGAGCGGAAGCTGTCACCAAGGCTAAGGGTGGGCCAACACCATATTGAATTCCAGTATCATCAATGAAGTTGTAAGATATTTTCAGCCAGGTGTCCGGATACTTTTGATCACATAGTGTATTATGTCAGATTCTGGGGTAACTCATCAAGCCGAGCGAAAGTTCTTATCGTGCAAAAGCGTGTAATAAAAATCATTTGTGATGTAAATTCAAGAATATCATGTAGAAACCTGCTCAAGGATGTTTGTATTCTAACCACTGCTTCTCACTATATTTATTCCTTAATGAAATTTGTTGCTAGTAATTTATCTCTGCAACCAATAGCTCAATCATAGCATCACAACTAGAAATAAGAAAAATCTACATATAGATCTTAAATCACTTATCTTGTTCCGAAAAGGGATCCAATACTCAGGAATAAACATTTCCAATAAATTGTCAGCAACCGTTTAAAACTTGGGTTTCAGATTAAGCACGGTTTAATCAGAGCTTAAAAGACTTTTTGATAGGCAAATCCTTCTGCTCTGTAGATGAATATCTTAACAGAGACTGTTAGCCCAGCTTAAGTAAAAATGTCTGTTAGATTTCAGTTTTGACAGCACTTTGTCAAAACAGTCAAGATTAGGTATTTTGTGTATGATAAATTTATTTATAGTGCATAACAATATTTCATTCTGACAGCGTATTAATTCTATAGATATTATCTGTTCCAGTTTACTGTAATGTATTCACCTAGTTTGACAATCTCCTGACAAATGGTCAGGGTAGTAAATATTCTATTCATATGCTTTATGTTATACTTCATGACATGTTCCACACCCCTGAGAATCATCTCATTTTTTGGGTCTATCGAACGAAAACTGTATCTTATCTAATCTAATCTTCTTCCTGTGTTTCTGCGAAGGTCGGCTCACCAACTGCTTCCCATGGCTCATTCCACTGGGTCTTGCAGTGCATTGCAGATTGAATACGCAATGTGGATTAACGACAAAGTTTGGTGTGTCAGCCTGGATATAGTTTTTAGACGGTTTCCCGTACCCCACTAGGTCAATACCGTGCTGATACCCACGTACTGTCTCCTTTAACCGTTCACAAACATTTATAAAACTTCTGCTGACTTTCACATGAATTACACCATGCACAGATACTTGGGGTACACATGTTCCGTGGGGGCTAATGAGGCAGCAACAGGAAGGGCATCCAACCACCCCTTAAATTAACCACGCCAAGTCTATTCTTAACTGTTCCTAACCTGCGCCGATGCGAGACAAAGGCACAAGAAAAAGGGGAAGTCTGTTCTGCTATCTTATGTTTTCCTTACATTGATAGCTTTTCCAGCTTCTCTTCGTTGGCGTACGTTGCACTCACACAAACCTTAAATTAAGTAAAGTCGTACGGCATTGTTGACTGGGAGGCTGTGAAGAGCAGGCTCAGCTGCTTTAATGAAAAGGTTTTTCTTTTCACGCACAGTGGCACCTTTCCTTCGTGAAGTGTGAGAGTCTGTATTGGGTATATGTAGTGCGGTGTAGTGTTTGTGTTGGGTTTTGACGGAAGAAGGGAGAGCATGAAACCCATTGATAGCACATGGCCTACTCCTCCAAAATAACACAAAGGGTGCCCTTGAGCGTGATATACGATCACCATCAACAGTATCACACACTCTCGCCATGAGACACTGCGGAGAGGTTTGAAATTTAATATAGGACATTTCCGCTGATTCTGATGATCAGGAATTTTTGTGCCACCATCTATCCTTCCCTTAGCCGGAAAGGCGGAAGGAAAATTGTGAGCAGCCCTCGGTGTACCCGGGCGGTTACCCATCCAATTACTAAACACACTCGATGTTCCTTGACTTCAGTGACCTGGCGAGAACAAGTGTATTCAACAAGCAAAGGCTACTTGCAACCTTCAACTGAAGACGGTTGACTGAACGACTGATGTGCATTTTCCTTGTGTTTCCTTATTTACTGTCAACTCCAGCATGTGGACGAATTTCGTTACCACTAGTACCTGCACTGTGTGCTAATACACAAAAGTAAAACTTTGTTTTATGTTCTGTTTTCAATAATATCACATCTTCGTGAATGGTACGCTGTGATAGGTTTCCGAACAAATGTTGAGGGAGCAAAGTGGATTATCGAATGAAAAACGTATGGTGTTATTAAAAAAAAGGTAATGTTTTGGTAACGAACAAAGGTACAAGAAAGCCAATCTAGCAGGCTAATGGCTCCACCCCCCCCCCCCCCACCCCCGGCATCTAAATAACATTTACTTGATACATTATTTACTATGTTTCTAAACAAAACATTAATTTAGGTGGTTTAGATCAACGGGACAACCTGTTTTTAGTATACAGTATGTACTCTTACACACACATATAGGAAAATTTTTGGACGATTTTGCTTTTTATGAAACTGAAATTATTTACGTAAATGATGTTTTCAATTAGTGGTGATGGTTATGTGAATATATTCTATGAATATTGTATTACAAACTGAAAATGACTGATTCGTGTACAGTGTCGATTTATAGCAAGGTAAAGAAAACCAGGCACCAAGGGAAAAGATGATAGGCTAAGCGTGAGAACACCGAAGCAGAGAGCAGACACAATCTTACGGGAGCTACCATACAGTAAATGAACCGTCGGAATGAGACTAAGGTAATGTGAGAAAAATTGTGGGAAATCCTCCCCCGTAATAGGTCGGGCGTGCACTATATGCAGGTAGCAGCTACTAGGCTAGAGGAGTACGTGTGTCGTGCACATAGGGGGTTTTTACATCAGAGGCACCCCCACTTTACGTATCAGAGGCAAATTGCCTTCCAGAATCGAAGATAAATCAGCTACAATGTTTTCAGGGAATGTTCGTCCTCGCAGATCGATTGGTATGATATTAGTAAACTGCAAGAGCATCCAAGAAAAAGTCTCAGAATTTGTATCGCTTATTGAAAGTTATAATGCCTAGGCAGTATTAAGAACAGATAGTTGCTTGACACCAGGGCTGAATAGCTACGAAATCCTAAGTTCGTATTGAAATATTTATTGTAAGGATAGCTTAGTAGGTTATGGTGGCGGAGTATTAATTATACCTAAGAATTCGGTAATATCTAGCGAGATTTTCAGGGATTCCGAATGTCTATTAACCTGGGTGACGTTACGGTTCAACGATGAGTCAGTATGGCAATCTTATGCTTTTATAGCCCCCTGGGTCAAGAGGTGTAGTGGTAGAGTGGTTCAGAGCGAACTTACACAGTGCAGTTAGTAGTTTTCCTGATCATACTGTTGTATGGGGGAGGGGGTGTCAGAAGGAAGGATTCGTGTGCCATTATTTTGATATAGGTGCAGCGTATTTGGCTAGAAATCAAAATGTCCTCATGCAACGTCGAAGTTATTTGTGTTTAGTTCTACAGAAAGTGTCCACTCACCTTGTGGTGTGTCCACATGACTTCGTCGTAAAAAAAAAAAAAAAAAAAAAAAAAAAAAAAAAAACGAATGTTGTTCTTCTACTGGAAAAGCTTAGTAGATCCAGTAGCATTATACGAATCCAACGAGTGCAACAAATATTTTTCAGTATCATGTTAACTGAGCGATTAATGAAAGGTGGTTTGTGAGCGAAAACTTTGACATTTTGGCACTTGTTTGATGCAAAAACACTCTCAGACCTGTGCCAATCTAAAAGTTCTAGTTTCGTCATTCACACGCAGTGATAATCACAATAGCCAGCTTATGGTAATTAACAAACCCATTACCAAAATGACTGTCTGTGACAGAATGCTCGCTCAAATATTACGCAATATGACCACTACGAATATTTAGTGGGCGGTCACGGCTTATATAACACGCCACGCGGATTTCGGTTATTCAATTGTCACAGTTTATTTGTTATACTCGAACTTTCACTTGTTTGTCTTTATCATACGTTCCCGTCCACTTTGCAGCCCCCTCGTTCAAGTTGCAAGTATTATTCCGCAAAGTTTTCACATCTGTTCATAGCTTCTTATATCCGCGTTCGAACATTAAGGCTGAACTTCGAACTACACTTACCTTCACAAAGCAAATCTCTTAGCTCACAAATTATGCGCGGACGTACTGGTCTCTAATTGGCTGATACTCCTCATAACCAATCCGATATTAGAATTAAACTGCGCAAGCCCGTGTCTTTTACTTTTGACCAATCACGACTTAATAGCGTTTATGAACTGTTTATCAAAAGAACCAATTTATAAAATCCACAAATTTCAAAATAACTCCCCCTTTAAATAGCAGAATTATGGTAAAACGTTTCTTGTTTTCCCAGCCCCATAAACTGGTTACTTGTATATTACAAAATTGCGCTGAGAGTGTAATTCACTTTCTCTGCGCTCATTTTTCAGGCTAATGTATACTCAGTTAATAAACATTACACTATTAATTTACTTAATATTCGCATTCACATCATCATCCACACTAATAACTAAACAAATTGTCAATACTTAATGAGAGTCGCAATAATCGCAATAAATGCAGTTTTGTTTCCAGAATATGTTTTAACTACGTATTATTTCATTGTACTTAAGATGCTGACACATTTCGTCCACAGTCGTAACTACTTGCAGCTACCTATTGGATCAGAAAGTATCTGTCATGCTATAACCACGACTCGTTTTATCTATTTGCTCGCTTCCGTCTCTTACTTACATGGGTGCGAAGCAAGGCAATATGTCTCACCTCGCCAGTGCTTTAATTTTGAATAAAAATTATCAGTAATGGTGGCCGATGACTTGTGGCATAAGAAGTCACCCTCGTTCTACCAACGGCCTAGTCAAAGAGGGTGGAGGAGCGGACAAAAGTTCAGGGAACTCTCTTGCCCTTGGGGTGGGAAACTGTCTCTAAAAGACGAAGACGGAAGAATCAGCAATGATCTACGGCTAGAGGATGAAGAAGGCAACGGAACCCACTACATCAAAGACACATAATGTATATCCACAGGTCATGTGGTCTGTAATTGAAAAAAGTGTCATGATGTTCTCTCCACTAGCAAACGATTCCAGACTATTTTCCCATTCCGGTAGCGGGCTGTCAATGGGGAGATGACCATGAGAAAGAGACTGGATAAACAAAGAAAGAGTAGCGTTCTATGAGTCGGGGCGGAGAATGTCAGAAGCCTGAACGTAGTAGAGAAGCTACAAAATCTGAAAAGGGGAATGCGAAGGCTCAATCTATACATAGTGTACTGGAAAAAAGACAAAAATTTCTAATCCGATTACAGTGTAACGGGGATAGGATACATTACGAATAGGAAGGTAGACCAGGAAGTGATTTACTGTGAACAGTTCGGTGATAGAGTTTATCTCGTCAGAATTGACAGTAAACCAAGGACAACAATAGTTCTGGTATACATGCTGACGTCGAAAGCAGAGGATGAAGAAGTAGAGAAAGTATATGAGGGTAGTGAACTGGTGATTTAGTACATAAATGGAGATGAAAATTTAGTAGTCCTGGGGAACTGGTTGTAGGGTATTAATGGTTACATGGTACTATAGGCATGGTAGCAGGCTATAATACTGCAATAATGAATAGTTCAGTAAGGAGTTCGGTTGAAGACTAATGGACATCTAAAGGGTAACCACAGAGGAAAAACAAGGATACAAAGACGGTAACTGCGAAGAAACCGTGGGTAACAGAAGAGATATCTCAGCTTATCGATGAAAGAAGAAAGTACAAAAATTATCCGGGAAATTCAGGAATACAGAAATACAAGTCACTTTGAAATGAAATAAATACGAAGTGCAGCGAATCTAAGCCGAAGTGACAGGATGAAAAATGTGAAGAAGTAGGAAAAGAAATGATTGTCGGAATGACTGCGTCAGTATATAGATGAGTCAAAACAACAGCTGGCAAAATTAAAAACAAGAGTGTTAACGCTGAGTGCGACATGTGAATTCCACTGTTAAATGCACAGGAGAGAGCGGATAGTTGGAAAGAGTACACTGAAGCCTCTATGAGGGCGAAGACTTGTCTGATGACGTGATAGAAGAAGAAGCAGGAGTCGATGTAGAAGAGATAGGGGATCCAATATTAGAATCACAGATTGAAAGAGCCTTGGAAGAGTTAAGATCGAATAAGGCAGTAGAGATAGATAACATCAGAATTTCTGAAGTCATTGAGGGAAATGGCAACAAAAAGACGCATTTGATGTTTATGCGTTATGGCGCACCTTGCCCACAGCTAGGCCATCACAAATTGTGTCGGCAATAGCACAAAGCGGGCAGCTGTCTCATTTCCTCGAAAACTGCGATTCTCCCTGGGGAGCTTCTTCTCTCCTAATGAGATTTACTGACTGTCTTCTGTCGACATCAGGACCCTCAGACCACACCTGTAGTGCTCCATCACAGTCCAAAACACGCAAAGCTTTTTTTCCAACCACACAGGACCAGCACTGACAAAATAATAACTGTGAAATAGTGGCAGGGAATGAAACAATATTGCATGGTGATATATGACAGGCAAGCCACCAGATACCAAAATACGGTATAACAGTGCGAAACCATCTTTTACATTCACACTGTACTGATACACACTTGTCATTACATGAAAGATCAGAAGAAGCCAAAGTGGAACCACCATGACTTGCAAGTTTTTGAACATTTCAACAATATTTACCTTTCAAAAGGCACAAACCTGCAGTATTTGCACGAATAGTTGTAGCTTGTTCTCTGCAGAATAACCTACCAAGTGATCTGATGCAGTTTCAAGACACTGTAATCCTATATAGGAGGATGGAAGTTCAAATCCCTGTCCAGCCATCCAGATTTATATTTTTCTGTGACTTCTCTAGTTTGTTTAAGGTGAACGCTGAATGCTTCCTTTGAAAGGGCATGGATGATTCCCTTTTGCATCCTTCCCCAATCTTTGTGCTCTGTTGTATCAGTGGACGTACAATCAGACATCCACCAACAGGTAACACGTTAATGAGTTTATTTACACTTTGTACACTCAATAAATGAGTTATATGTAACTTTGAATACTGTAGTTTCTTCTGCGATGCTGAGATATGTACAGATGATAGTAATGCTCTGGATATAACCAAATAGCCATGAGTGCTGATGCAGTTAGTTATGCAAGTCTCTGAACATTAATAACACTTAGTAGCGTCGTGCTACTGAGATGTTCTGTTCCTCACTGCAATCTCCCACACTAATGCTCGTAAGTCTTTTAGATGAACTTGATCTAAAGAGGTGAGGGATGTCGGGGGGAAAGCTCTGAACCGTGGCTGCTTAAAGGATGTGCCAATAAATCAGTGTTACGTGAAGTGAGGTCATGTGATTTGAATTTCTTCTAGTGGCGTGCATACGGGGCACCGCCTGACGGAAAACGGCGAGTGATGGATAAGAGATTTCTTATTAGTAGCAAGAAATATCAAAACTATTGACTCTCTTCGGTTGTTTTTGGGACGGACCGAATGTGATGAATGAAGCTGTTGTGCGCCAATAACACCGTTCGTGTGCTTAACAGTGAAAGGAGGAATGTCCACGATGGTGACAGAAGTGGCTGTCTTTCTGTAGTTATCTATCTACAGTCACTCGAGCGAAAATTGACGATAAAATTCCTGAAAAACTGTGTTGATATTACTCATCTGTCGACAGACTTCCCGCAGAGTTCACTAAACCATGAGGATACCACACTTTCTACACTACTAGCTGATTCGTGAACTGACTCTGGACCGTACGGCCTTCGAACGGGAACTTGTTGATTGACCCTTATACTCCCGCTCAGTTTCACAGAATTTCCACGTGAAATGATACACTACTGGCCATTAAATTGCTACACCAAGAGGAAATGCAGGTGATAGGCGGGTATTCATTGGATAAATATATTATACTAGAACTGACATTGTAAGTAGGCTGTTTATGTTTTCTTATTGGTAACGCCACGTAGCGCTCTGTATGAAAATCACTGGCTGTGCTGTGTGCAGTTTGTGGCTAGTTTGCATTGTTGTCTGCCATTGTAGTGTTGGGCAGCTGGATGTGAACAGCGCGTAGCGTTGCGCAGTTGGAGGTGAGCCGCCAGCAGTGGTGGATGTGGGGAGAGAAATGGCGGAGTTTTGAAATTTGTAAGACTGGATGTCATGAACTGCCATGTATATTATGATTTTTCAATACTATTAAGGTAAATACATTGTTTGTTCTCTATTAAAATCTTTCATTTGCTAACTATGCCTATCAGTAGTTAGTGCCTTCAGTAGTTTGAATCTTTTATTTAGCTGGCAGTAGTGGCGCTCGCTGTATTGCAGTAGTTCGAGTAACGAAGATTTTTGTGAGGTAAGTGATTTGTGAAAGGTATAGGTTAATGTTAGTCAGGGCTATTCTTTTGTAGGAATTATTGAAAGTCAGATTGCGTTGCGCTAAAAATATTGTGTGGCGGTTTAAACACAGTCATGTATAATTGTTCAAAAGCGGACGTTACATATGTCGACCCCTAGCCGAGGATACCTCACTGGAATCTTCTGATTTTTTCCTTGTAGTTTCTGTAATTAGTGTAGCTATTGTTTATTGCTAGCGCGTAATTGTAGAGAGAATCTCCTTTGTAGTTGTAGTTTTTCATTCTTGTACAGTAAAACAGTTGTGGCATGCATGTAGTTTTGCACCAAGTATTTCGCAGCTGCGCTTGCAATTAACTAGATATTATTTTCAGTGCAATGTTAATGTGTTTTCTTATTTTGCTCTTCAAATTGTGCTTTTCTGTGTTATCGTGTGAAATATTGTGACAATTATGGCGTGTAAAAAACGTAATACTAGGCTCCAAAGTAAACTGAGAAATGACAGTGAAGACGAAAGCAGTGTGTTAGCGCCACCGTGTAATGAATTAACTAATGTTCAACATAGTAATTTGGTAATTGTGCATAGGGAAATGAAACGGGTGGCAAACAATGGCGTAGGCAGTGAAACAATTAGTGAACAGGGAAGCATTATCGATCGATCGCTCGGCAACAGTCGCCACAGGAATCCGAAATGACAGGACACAATTTTGCAAATACTGTAGATTCAGGTTTTGCGTCCTCACCGTTTTCTCAAATAAGTCAAGACACATTTTCTGCTTGTCAAAATGTGAATGTTGCCGGTGCAAATGCACTGCCGAAAAGCGTAGAGGAACAGATTCCAGACACTAATGCATTGTTATTACAGCTAATGCAACAAATGGAACAAAATCAGAGACAAACACAGCAAAAGCTTCAAAAGTTAGACACAATGGAACAACACCAGAGACAAACACAGCAACAGTTAGACACAATGGAACACAATCAGAGACAAACACAGCAAAAGCTTCAAAAGTTAGACACTATGGAACAAAAACAGAGACAAACACAGAAAAAGCTTCAAAAGTTAGACACCACACTTGAACAAACACGTGAAGATTTAACTACTGAGTTACATAACATTGAATCTAAATGTCAGAAAGTCTGTAATGAAGTAAAAACACAAATTTGTGAGCATTTTCAACCTATTTTTTCGCGGCATGAAAATGCATTACAGAATCACGAAGCAGCCATAAAAGAACTGCAAACCATTGTTCATGAAAATCACGACACCTTGCAAACTAAAAGTGACTCAGTTGCATCTACCGATTCGGTTACACAACTTGCAAAAACTCAGGAAAACTTAAAGGACACAGTAGATACTCTGAAACTTGGTTCAGAAAAACACACTGAGGAAATAATTACACTATCGGAGAAAGAAGCCGAACTTTCGGATCAGTTCACTAACTTATCTACAAAGGCAGATGATGATCTGAATGACACAAGACCTGTAGCCATCACTGACACAGAAGAGTATGAACAAATTAAGAAATTCAAACAAAATCAGAATCAATACGCAACACAAAAGAGAAATCCGGGAAGTACAAGATCAGTTGGCACAAGTAATACAAAAATTACATATTTTAGAGGACACTCACGCTCCAACACGGGAAGAGGAACTTAGAAAAATTGGCAAGGCACACCGAATTTTGAGATGGAACCGCCGACACGACGTAACAATGACCGATATGCTACTCGCCGACACGATGATTTTTGACTATAACCTGTTCATTACTACACGTAAATTCAAAACACTTAAGAATTCTGGCAACGACATTCATCCACAAGTATGGCTCCATCAATTCTCTCATTGTTTTCCTCCCAACTGGTCGTTAGAACGCAGATTAGAATTTATGTGTGGCTACTTAGAGAATGAACCAGCTGTAAGAATGCGATCGGTCATTCACGATTGTCACAGTGAAGGAGAATTTTATCATGCCTTCCTCTCAGCATATTGGTCTCAAGCTACACAAGACCGAGTAAAACATAGCATCATAATGATGAAACATTTCGAACAATCTGAATTTTCCAGTCTTGTGAAATATTTTGAAGACATGTTGCACATGAATCAGTACCTGTCAAACCCATACAGCCCCTCAGAACTCATCCGCATTTGCTTAATCAAATTACCTGAACATTTACGACATATTATTTTGGCAGGACGTTGCAAAGACGACATTGAAGCTTTTCAGGGACTGTTACAAGAATTGGAAACAGGAACACAACAATTACAGGTCACATCCGTCACAATTCCGCGATGAAAGAAATAATAACTGGACACGACAAGGCTATTCTCACAACACAGATCGTGACCAAAACAGACACCACCTGTATGACAACCGTTGGCAGAGTAATAATAGTTACAGAGAAAGATCGCATTTCCGTAGTAATGAATATGACAGAGATAACCATAGAAACAGACAATATGGGAACAAAAATAATTATTATCAAGGGAGACAGAATAACTTCAGACGCAACAGTTCAGCGCCAGTAACGATTCAGGAAGAAATTCCCCACCACGTGACCGGCAAGAAAGAAACTATGGAATCTACCGACATGACGACAGACGATATAATCGTAACGACAGGCCTGAATTGCATCAGAACTGGCGAGATTCAAACAGAGCAGGGCACTCTCGACAAGGAGAATTTGTAGAAGTTAGGTCTCCTAATCCCAATAACGACGCGCGCCAACAAAGAGACAGACAATGACTCGCAACAATGTTTGAAGTTAAATATCCAGCCTAGAACCTAGGGAACATATTTAGACAGTATTTACAAGTGCATTTTTATGGTGAACAGACGTCACAGTGTTATTGTGTGTGTACATTCTTGCTTGTTAGTTGCACGATTATGTAACGACTGTAAGGCTTACATACTTAGAACATATACTGGTACTGCTAATGAGATTTTAATGCAACATTTTGGTTTACTTGAAAATACATTCTGGATTTATAGTACTTTCTGTGAGATACCAAACGATACAGTGGTTAGTTTATGTGACAACTACACGATTTTATCACGATGCTACTAATGAGTGACAATTTACAATGTTGCTTTTGCGGTGTTTCTGTTTTATATCTGCACAATTTTTCTGCATTATTCTGGAAAGTAAAACATGTTTTAGTAGTAATTTTTGTGGTATAGCAACAATGAGACAGCCTTTTTCGTGGCACGACAATACGTTACTGTACAGTACTTTCTTCATCACGCCAATAAGCATAATAACTACGATATCTATACGCAAAGCATTTCACTTTTGTTTATCATGAGGTAAGTACATTGACTTCTGCACAACTTAGCTTTTGGAGGACGATAGCTACGACACTTCCACAGAGATTATGTTGCAACAAGATGCACAGTTTAGCGCTACAGTACACGTATTTGAGTGATTAATTTTATACTTAAAACATTTGTTTTTAAAGATTTTTGAATTACAAAGAAAGTTTTCTGTGATACATTTCATTCCATTGGTGTAATCTGTAACACCTGAGGGTATAATTACATTAATCCTCAGGGGGGTACACGCTTACTTTGTGTACCATGTGTGTGGCAAGCACAAGGATCCCTAGCTAATATGGTATTTGCTAATACAACTTTACACATCGGTACCATATTTCTCCAACACAGAATTACACAGCTATCTGATTATTTAATAGAGAAACAAACATTTTTTTTTACTATGTTAGTGACAGATGTTTACGCAATTACACAGTTGGATAACTTCACACTTATGAAATTGTATTTTGTATGTACTTTGTGAACTCTTCATATTTTTTCGGAACCATTGTGATACTATGAGAGGTTTGAATGATGCATTTGGTAAGGGAGCATGATTTTAAAGTACGTTTGAGGTAGATGACACTATTGAAATGAGCAGAGAATTTTTTTGAGTTTTGAAATTATTGCAGAAAGCTACGACGTTTTTGAGATTTGACTGGGGTGTTATGACATTATTACGACGACGATGTGTATTATGCTGTTGAGGTATTTTTATCATCAATAAGCTGATGCTATATGAGGAATTTGATTATGCTACATATTGGTTATGATGAAATACTGTAGAAGTGTCGACGATATGTATATGTATAATAAGGTAAGGAATAATCAGTAGTGGTTAGGGACTCTGATTTGTGGAAAAGGTTGTTGGAAACCAAGAATCGTACTTTAAGAGTTATGAAATGTGTCTAAATGCGTGAATGTATCACAATGCCGACGAATATTTTTTGGACACTGTCATATTTATAGGATTTTGTTTCTACACATTTGTAACGCAAATTCTCAACCTGTGAATTTTTTTGTGTGAGACTGCCACTGTAGCGGAAACTGCTGTCGTAAATATTTCAGTAAGAAAGGTAAGTGACCTTGACGTAATGCGTTTTGAGCGCCCAGCTGAGAGGTAGTCGTCTGGCAAAAGAAAACCATTAGGTGCAAAAAAAAAAAAAAAAAAGGAGGCCATTATCCTCACTATTGACATTCCTTTGTAGAAAGCATCGCAAATACGACACGATCAAACTTGAAAACATATGATAACACTGTGGTGCTCATAATTTATGATACACTCCTGGAAATTGAAATAAGAACACCGTGAATTCATTGTCCCAGGAAGGGGAAACTTCATTGACACATTCCTGGGGTCAGATACATCACATGATCACACTGACAGAACCACAGGCACATAGACACAGTCAACAGAGCATGCACAATGTCGGCACTAGTACAGTGTATATCCACCTTTCGCAGCAATGCAGGCTGCTATTCTCCCATGGAGACGATCGTAGAGATGCTGGATGTAGTCCTGTGGAACAGCTTGCCATGCCATTTCCACCTGGCGCCTCAGTTGGACCAGCGTTCGTGCTGGACGTGCAGACCGCGTGAGACGACGCTTCATCCAGTCCCAAACATGCTCAATGGGGGACAGATCCAGAGATCTTGCTGGCCAGGGTAGTTGACTTACACCTTCTAGAGCACGTTGGGTGGCACGGGATACATGCGGACGTGCATTGTCCTGTTGGAACAGCAAGTTCCCTTGCCGGTCTAGGAATGGTAGAACGATGGGTTCGATGATGGTTTGGATGTACCGTGCACTATTCAGTGTCCCCTCGACGATCACCAGTGGTGTACGGCCAGTGTAGGAGATCGCTCCCCACACCATGATGGCGGGTGTTGGCCCTGTGTGCCTCGGTCGTATGCAGTCCTGATTGTGGCGCTCACCTGCACGGGGCCAAACACGCATACGACCATCATTGGCACCAAGGCAGAAGCGACTCTCATCGCTGAAGACGACACGTCTCCATTCGTCCCTCCATTCACGCCTGTCGCGACACCACTGGAGGCGGGCTGCACGATGTTGGGGCGTGAGCGGAAGACGGCCTAACGGTGTGCGGGACCGTAGCCCAGCTTCATGGAGACGGTTGCGAATGGTCCTCGCCGATACCCCAGGAGCAACAGTGTCCCTAATTTGCTGGGAAGTGGCGGTGCGGTCCCCTACGGCACTGCGTAGGATCCTACGGTCTTGGCGTGCATCCGTGCGTCGCTGCGGTCCGGTCCCAGGTCGACGGGCACGTGCACCTTCCGCCGACCACTGGCGACAACATCGATGTACTGTGGAGACCTCACGCCCCACGTGTTGAGCAATTTGGCGGTACGTCCACCCGGCCTCCCGCATGCCCACTATACGCCCTCGCTCAAAGTCCGTCAACTGCACATACGGTTCACGTCCACGCTGTCGTGGCATGCTACCAGTGTTAAAGACTGCGATGGAGCTCCGTATGCCACGGCAAACTGGCTGACACTGACGGCGGCGGTGCACAAATGCTGAGCAGCTAGCGCCATTCGACGGCGAACACCGCGGTTCCTGGTGTGTCCGCTGTGCCCTGCGTGTGATCATTGCTTGTACAGCCCTCTCGCAGTGTCCGGAGCAAGTATGGTGGGTCTGACACACCGGTGTCAATGTGTTCTTTTTTCCATTTCCAGGAGTGTATTTACTAAAATGCCTAATGAAATGATGAGCTACATTTTACATCTATTGTCTTTCTAGTTGAGAGATTGCTCATTTTGTTTAATATCTGGTCTCCAGCTGTGTTGCAGCATTGGTTTTATAAAATAAACTTAAATGCATCTGCTAATGTGAACACTATCTGTCAACAGATCCATTAAATAATTATTTTCTGATCCACATTCTTCGAAAAAGGAGCTCTTGGAATGGAAAGAACAATAAGAAGGGACTAATAACAGTAACTGCTCATATAATTTTCTTTTCAAGTACTTGGTAATTTTTTTTGTAGAATTAGTTTTGTGGTGCACCACTTTAATTATATAGACATTAAGATGTAAATATACATTTCCCTTATCTGCATTGTTGTCTTTAGTGTACTATTTTTTTTTTTTTTTTTTTTTTGCTTGAGCTATGTCATGTTTAGATATAAGTTATTGCATTTGCTGCTGCTGTTTGCCAGGCATAGTGCTACTAAATTTCGCTTTACATTACTCTGTTAAGCCAGTTTTGCTAAGAATTTATTTTTCTTGTTTGCTGCGCATTGCCTTATATTAGTTGTAATATTGCATTTGCTTTGCTAATTTATGCTGCTTGCTTTGCCATTTGTATTTTTTATCATTGCTGTTTGTGTTAATTGTTTTGTGCTGCTGCATTGCCTCATCCCTTAGTTTATGCATCTGAGCTCAGTAGATTTAAGTTAGCTTAAGAGGGGGCAGACTATGTAAGAGAATGAGTTGCGATGAATTGGAAGAAATGCATTGAGAAGTAATATGAAAAAAGTACAGAAAGCAGGTATAGGTAGGATTTTCTTGGAAATAAATGATGAGGTAAGATAATGGAAAATAAATAATGAGGTAAGAAATATGTGTACATATAAATACAGAAAGCATGCTTGGATAGGATTTTTTTTGGTGGAAACACATGTTGAAATAAGATGAAAGATCTATGGAATGAAGTTTTGGGTTGGACTGCAGTACCAAATGTTACACTGAGCACAAACCCTGTCCTTTCCTTTTGTGTTATCCCACTATGTGTTTGTGTACCCTTGTGTATATGTTTTCTTCCTGTCTCTGTGTACTGTTTCATAGAATTTTTTCTCTTCTAATACTAAGCTACATTCACTATGATGAGGAATACTGTTATCCTCAAATATAATTTGCATTAATAATATGTTATTTACTTCGTAAAGATTTTTAGACATTATTTATTCTGTTTTGTTTTAATGCTCATGTGTGAAATTGATGTTTCAAAAGTTATTCTAATCTTTTATGTATTTACTTAGGTCATAATTCCTGTAACACTGATGTATATGTTTATTTCTATTGTTTTGTAAAGCCTGTACTACAAATATTATCTGTATTTTTATGTTCTTTAATGATGTATTTTGTACCTTTGTAATTGTATTCTTATTTTATAAAATTGTAATTGACACCAGTTCATCAAATTAAGTGACTTGTAAGTTCCATTTCACTGCACACGTTTCTGTTGGTCATAGTATATGGACAATATGTGAGAAGTAGGGACTGTTAGTGTTTGCACGTGTGTTAATAATTCAGCAAGGGACTGGATAACAGCATTGCTGGTTCTAAGGACAATTCCAAAAACTTTGTGAGTGCACAAGTGGTGGTTATGAACTTGCTATATTATCCGCAAGACTCTTCAATGGTGATTGTGCACCTGCACAGTCACAACAGATGGCTGATGGCCATCTCTACAAGGACTACTGTAGGTCTGCATCTTTGATGACCCACTAATACGATTATTTCTACAAGGACTACAGTGGGTCTACACCTTTGCTGACTCACCAGTACCATTATTTCTACAAGGACTGCAGTGGGTCTGCACATCTGGTGGCCCACCAATACCACAATCTCTACCAGGACTACAGTGGGTCTGCACCTCTGGTGGCCCACCAATACCATAATCTCTACCAGGACTACAGTGGGTCTGCTCTGTGATGACCTATCTACCAATAGTCTTCAAAACTTCGAATGACTCTGTTGTGGGTTTGCTCTGTTGTGGCCCATTACCTATCTGCATGTCAAGAGTCAACACTGTCTTTTCGTTGGAAGGACAACACTACTTCTTCAAGACTGCATGGAAATCCACTACTTCCGTGTGCTTTTTCTTCTACTGCTCAGACTTTGAGAAAAACACTGCTATTTTACTGTGATGAACGATCAGGACTGTCTTTATGGACTGTGAGAAAATTTTAGCTTTTGACCAACATTGTATCAATAAGTGTGTGCATTTGATATCTTTGTTATTGTAATTATGAAAAATTTTATTAAATCGTTATTGGCCACTGCCCAAAACAATTTGTAAATTTTTTTGTGGGGAGCATGGGGGCTATGTAAGTAGACTGTTTATGTTTTCTTATTGGTAACGCCACGTAGCGCTCTGTATGAAAATCACTGGCTGTGCTGTGTGCAGTCTGTGGCTAGTTTGCATTGTTGTCTGCCATTATAGTGTTGGGCAGCTGGATGTGAACAGCGCGTAGTGTTGCGCAGTTCGAAGTGAGCCGCCAGCAGTGGTAGGTGTGGGGAGAGAAATGGCGGAGTTTTGAAGTTTGTAAGACTGGATGTCATGAACTGCTATGTATATTATGATTTTTCAACACTATTAAGGTAAATACATTGTTTGTTCTCTATTAAAATCTTTCATTTGCTAACTATGCCTATCAGTAGTTAGTGCCTTCAGTAGTTTGAATCTTTCATTTACCTGGCAGTAGTGGCGCTCGCTGTATTGCAGTAGTTAGAGTAACGAAGATTTTTGTGAGGTAAGTGATTTGTGAAAGGTATAGGTTAATGTTAGTCAGGGCTATTCTTTTGTAGGGATTATTGAAAGTCAGATTGCGTTGCGCTAAAAATATTGTGTGTCAGTTTAAACACAGTCATGTATAATTTTTCAAAAGGGGACGTTACAATATGTGATTACATTTTCACGCAGTTTGGGTGCATAGATCCTGAGAAATCAGTACCCAGAACAACCACCTCAGGCCGTAATAACGGCCTTGATACGCCTGGGTATTGAGTTCAAATGGTTCAAATGGCTCTGAGCACTATGGGACTTATCATCTGAGGTCATCAGTGCCCTAGAACTTAGAACTACTTACACCTAACTAACCCAAGGAAATCACACACACCCATGCCCGAGGCAGGATTCGAACCTGCGACCATAGCAGTCCCGCAGTTCTAGACTGAAGCGCCTAGAACCGCTCGGCCACCGCGGCCCGCTGGGCATTGAGTCAAACAGAGCTTGGATGGCGTGTACAGGTACAGCTGCCCATGCAGCTTCAACACGATACCACAGTTCATCAAGAGTAGTGACTGGCGTATTGTGACGAGCCAGTTGCTCGACCACCATTGACCAGACGTTTTCAGTTGGTGAGAGATCTGGAGAATGTGCTGGCCATGGTAGCAGTCGAACATTTTCTGTACTCAGAAAGGCCCGTACTGGATCTGCAACATGCGCTCGTGCATTATCCCTCTGAAATGTAGGGTTTCGCAGGGATTGAATGAGGGGTAGAGCCACGGCTCGTAACACATCTGAAATGTAACGTCCACAGTTCAAAGTGCCGTCAATGCGGTGAGCGAGACGTGTAACCAGTGACACCCCATACCATCACGCCGGGTGATACGCCAGTACGGCGATGACGAATACACGCTTCCAATGTGCGTTCCCCGCGATGTCGCCAAACACGGATGCGACCATCATGATGCTGTAAACAGAACCTGGATTCATCAGAAAAAATGACGTTTTGCCATTCGTGCACCCAGGTTCGTCGTTGAGTACACCATCGCAGGCGTTCCTGCCTGTGGTGCAGCGTCAAGGGTAACCGCAGCCATGGTCTCCGAGCTGATAGCTCATGCTGCTGCAAACGTTGTCGAACTGTTCGTGCAGATGGTTGTTGTCTTGCAAACGTCCCCATCTGCTGACTCAGGGATCGAGACGTGGCTGCCCGATCCGTTACAGTCATGCGGATAAGATGCCTGTCATCTCGACTGCTAGTGATACGAGGCCGTTGGGATCCAGCACGGCGTTCCGTATTACTCTCCTGAACCCACCGATTCCATATTCTGCTAACAGTCATTGGGTATCGACCAACTCGAGCAGCAATGTCGCGATACGATAAACCGCAATCGCGATAGGCTACAATGCGACCTTTATCAAAGTCGGAAACGTGGTGGTACGCATTTCTCCTCCTTACACGAGGCATCACAACAACGTTTTACCAGGCAACGCCGGTCAACTTCTGTTTGTGTATGAGGAATCGATTGGAAATTTTCCTCATGTCAGCACGTTGTTGGTGTTGCCACCGGCGCTAACCTTGTGTGAATGCTCAGAAAAGCTAATCATTTGCATATCACAGCATCTTCTTTCTGTCGGTTAAATTTCGCGTCTGTAGCACGTCATCTTCGTGGTGTAGCAATTTTAATGGCCAGTAGTTTGGGTTCCAAAAGTCCTTTCTGAGATACAAAAAAATTCAGTACGCTATTACTTCTCTGGACTTCGTATTTTGTTACCGTGCGGAACGAGGCCTTCTGAACAGAGCTGCGACCGCTCTACAGACTCTGCTTTCCTGTGCTAAGACAACTGTCAATGGTGTTGGTCATATCGCTTCGCCCAGTATCCAAAAAAAGCAAATAAGCATTGTCAGTCACAAAGGTTAAGGCTGCTTAATTTTAAGGCGCTAAAGGAATCTTGCTTGTGAAATTTTTAATGGAACGTGCTGCGAGATATGAAAAAAACTGAGAAGAGCCGCTAAAAACAGGCTATACTTCGCTACACCTGGTATCGAGTTGCTTAACTCTGGACTACTTGATTTCGACAACGACCTTCAGGATGCTCTGTAGGGGCGTTTGCAGGCTCAGGAAGGAGAATTTTATACAGAGGGTATTTGTCAACTATCAAAAGACAAGATAAATCCTTAAGGTTGAATGGTCTCTATATAAAGAAGTAATGAAAAGATATAGTGTTTATATTTTTCTAATAAATTCTTGTAAGCATTTTATGTTCATTTTTGTCGTGTTGTCAGCGCAGAGCGTTCGTGACCCCTATTGATGTGACTGTGGAGGTTACTAGTTTGTTTTAAGAGACTTGGGGATTGATCACTCATGCCACGTTGTATACACACCCACTGGACAAGGTGTGTTATGGGCTATTGAAAGTATATAATATCCTATATGGAGATAACAGATTTAGCTGTAGCTTATAGAACAGCCATGAATTTCTTCCCTTGGAGCACTGTTAGGCAGTGTGCTCCACCGTCTACTCTGAGACTCTGGAGTGAAATTTAGGGTATCAGCGAGTTCTACTCTAAATACGGTACCCTAGTTCTGGCGTGACCCGTTACGATTCTGTTTAGCCAGCCTCAAATCTTTTCGGGTGTATCGGACACTGACGCTGATATTGTGGGGTCTTTGCAGCCGTTGCGATGGGTCTCTTTGCTAGACTTCCATCTTGCTTTTCATTCTTGCTTCCTCCACGACAAAGATTTGACGCTCCTACGATACCTGTCCACCCTCTAACGCAGGCACAGCCGCTGCTACCCTCAAGCGGACGTTCGTTAGTGTGGCGGGCTAGCCTAATCGTCCGGTGGCAGGCGTGCGGCTTCTCGGACACATGATGTCATAGCGGCACTCCTCAGCTTTCTGTGAGATCTACAACCGAGACACTTACGGCGTCCGGAAACCAGTCGAAACATTATCATTCTGTCAACCGTTGATGGCATTCACGTCGTCTACTCTCCCTTTAGGAGCTATTGGTTGATAAAGCGATGTGTTCGTTGCCTTTCGGAAGGCGGACGATACACTTCCACACTGCCCGTAATAGACAGAATACTAACGTACGGAATATCAGATCAGCCTTGTGACAGGATTTAAGTACTTCTTACTGAACATAACAGGGCATGTCGTTCTGAATGGAGAGAAATTTGCTGATGTAGAAGTAACCTAGGACGTACCCCAAAAAAGTGTTATAGGACCATTACTGTTCACAGTACGTATAAATGACCTAGTGTATAACGTCTCTATGATGCTGTTCGCTATTGCTCCTGTTGTATAAACGGAAGCTATAACCACAGAAAATTGTAGTGAACCGGAGGCTGACCTTGGGAGCATCGCTTGGTGCAGTGATTGTCAGTCGAACCTCAACGTAAGTAAACGAAACGTACGGTGCACAAATAGGCGGAAATTCCTGTTATTCTTTGATTACATGATTGCCAAATTATCATTTGAAGCAGTCACATTCATTAAATATCTGAAAGCATGCGTACGGGAAGAATCCTCAGGGAATGCAGTCCACCCACACTGGAGATAACGTACAAAATCCACTCTCGAATAATATCTAGATATTGGCTTGTCAGTCTGAAACCCCGTATCAACGCAGACGAAATAAAGAAAATCCAAAGAACGGGAGCGCATTTCATCACACGGAAGCGTTAGGAAGATGCTCATCTAACTCCATTGGCAGACGGTACAAGTGAGGATTTGCGCATCACCGTGAGGTTTACTTTAAATATTTCTTGAGTGTACTTTCCTGGATAAGTCAGTTTATTGCTTACTCCCATGTATATTTTACTAAAAGGCCATGGAGGTAAAATTAGATAGTGTTGGGCTCAGACGGAGGCTTCTTAGCAATCGGTACTACACAGCAATCGCGACAGGAACAGGAAAGCATGTAAGCTACAGTGGTAAACAAAGCACGCTGCGGCACACAACAACAAGAGGCTTGCGGATTAAGGATGTACGTTTTGATGTACATGGCATCAAATTCGTTTGCCAGCGTTTTAGCGTCGACAGATAAGGTAGAACGACACACATTTACATCGCACAAATATCGAATATATTTAATTACGTAGTATTTGTGATTTAAAAGACGCGACATGGCAGGTGAAACGCAGTATTAACATGAAACTTTTCTAAAATTCAGTCAGTTTTTGAAGACAAGTTTCAAGAATCAGAAAGAGATATACCGCTCATTATTACTCTACATGTGCTTTCGGCAGGAGTCAAAATTCATGGCTCGTTTTATCTTGTTCTCAGAATATTCGTTCTTGTGATACACAACGCAGTGCAGCTGATTAAGATACCATCAGCGCCAGAGACACACGGTATTCGTCGCTACTGCACCGGTGCGGTTAATGTCACTTCAGCAAATACAGTGTGCTATGGTGTACGCGTAAGTTTGTTTTGACGCTGTGTGCCCTAGGATTCGACTGCACGTCCTGTATGGATCAAATAATCCAGGAAAGGAACGAAACAAATCTACCCGGTATAAAAATCAACTAAAACATGTTGAGGGAAATACGATTACAGTATTTACAGACAACTAGATACTAATGGCTGAAAGCGAACTTAATGTACAAAGATCTCCATACAGACTTTCACAAAGTAAGGCATTGTAGTTTCAGAATATAAAACTAAGGCAATACCTGTAACTGGAATAAATCTTTAAAGATTAAGTATTTGAATCAACAACAAAATAGCAGAACAAATTACAGATTTTGAAAATTGGTAGTGCCGTATTTTTCAATTTACCAACCAGATATAGCTAAAGCTTAAAAAATTATAATAAATTAAAGTGAATATTAAAATGAAACTTTGATTAACAAATGCGAAAAGATATGCAAATTATATTTCGCGATGTGATATTAAATCTGCCACTTCTATGTGGAAGTCAGTATTGGACTTTTCGCAATGATAAAATCGACGGTAAATATTGCACAGAAAATATACCTATGTGCTCCAAGTTACATAATTTCGAAGGACACGGTGAGAATATCATGCGTAAGAAATAGTACATAATATAAAAATATAGCAATCTCAATGACACCTGCATGTTATTAGGACACCGCAAATAGCATGTTATATACAGTGCTCTAATATGAGTCGCAAATAAGAAGAATTTGTGACAAACGCGTTGTCGATGGACTGAACAGTTTGCGTAGTCACAGAACGTGTCATATCCAGTGGTGCTAATGAATGGTATTGATGAAGATGATGATGACAATGACAGTGTGCACTTACCAACCGGAATGTGAATATATAACAAGGTATCTTGACAAAAACGTTTGTCTGGTACAGAGCACGACTTCTAAATTCTTGTTTAACTTGATCCTACGGTTTTGGCTGCAAATACTTCATTGTTCCCACGCAGCTGAACTCAAATGAGCTCTTTTAGCTTTACATTTTTCGGGATAGCAGCGAATATCTGTCGTGACGAAGAGTCTCTTTAGACCGTTTGGCAGCTTTCTAGGTAAAAAATATTGACCATATTAGTTTTGACTCGATAGCGCATTAAAACGCAATTCCTACACTCTATCGTCACAGGTTTGTGCAAGTGACACATGCAGAATCCAAGATAGCTCGGAAACGAAAACAGCTATAGTGGAACAACTGTGCAGATTCCCGTCAGATTCCACACCGAATATGACGAAGAACGGATTCCTCTTCTAGCAGCAGCCAGCTTAATGTCACTGGAACAAGAGGCTGTCAAAATACATTGAGAAAATATATAAAGAAACATCGTCTGGACCACAACTTTTCATTTGAGTTTTATGCCACTGTTGACAAAGTGTACTTTGCAATGCCGGAACTGAAGATGATATGCGGCCTAGGTTGAAATCGGTAGTTGGTAATAAAAAGTTGATTCGATTGCGGTATTTGTCTGATGTGCAGAACTGGAGCCCAGGATCACAAACTCGTCCACTTGCTGGAGTTGTCAGAAAACAAATGAAATCCAAGTACAAACATAACACAAAATTAACTTTAACTCTCCTGTACCATTGCCCAGGAGCAGGGCATTCAAAATTGCTCAAAGTGGTGACCCTGGACACCGGTACACTGATGCACTCGTTGAATGAAAGAATTATCTACTGTTTCCAGTGTTGCTTGCTGAAGAGAATTCAAGCAAGCACGATACGTTCCTGCATGTCCTCTGGAGCTGTTGGAATATCGCGATAGACAACGTCTTTAATGCATCCCCAAAGAAAAAAAGTCCAGAGGATTTAAATCAGTATACCTACCAGGCCAAGTAACTGTTCCTCCTCGACCAATCCATCTGGCAGGATACCTTCGGTTCAGAATACAACGTGCACATAAGGCATTATGTGCTGGACGTCCATCGTATTGATACCACATAAGCATTGTGGTTCTTAGCGGCATTTCATCCAGAAGAGGAGGAAGAATTCGTCTGAGAAAGTTGGCATACGCTGTGCCGTTTAGACTACCATTGATGAAATGAGGACCAATAATTGTAGTACCAAGCATCCCACACCAGACGTTAACTCTCCATTGACGCTGATGTTCCACCTGTCTAAGCCATCGTGGGTTGTCGCTAGACCTATAATGCATGTTTCTTGTACTTACCTGTCCTTTGTTTGAGAAGGAACATTCATCGGTAAACTGAACATTGGAGAAGAAGTTCGGGTTGGGGAGGATTTGCTGCTGTGCCCACTGACACAACTGTACACGATTCTGGAAGTCATTCCCGTGCAATTCTTGATGTAGGTGCACACGGTAAGGATAGAACCGGTGACGTGTAAGAATACGATGTACACTGGTTTTAGGAATGCCAATCTCGTGTTCAGGCTATCGTGTGCTCACATGTGGCTTCATAGCAAATGAAGCAAGAACAGTAACTTTGACAGCTTCGTCTGTGCTACGACGATTCCGTTGCCGTGGGTTGAAACTTCATGTTTCCTGAAGCGTGGCAACAAGACGAGAAACGTGCGTTCTTGCCAGGATATCGCTCTCTGAACAGTTCCACTACCTGCGTAGCATTTCGCCTGCCTTCAACAACAATAATAAAAGAAAGGTAATGTCGATGCGGTTTGTAGGTAGGACAGCCTTTACTGTATGCCTACTCTACACAACAGTATTTAAAATGACTAAACTACTGTACTAAATGTACCCGTACATAAGAAAAAAGTATTGCAGTTACTGTTCTGCTAACTTACATTCCCCATAGATGATTTGAATTTCTACCTTCTCTTCGTTGATGTACATTTTACTCACAGAACTCTTCAGCTGACGATGGTTGACGGAATGACGGGTGTGCATTCTACTTTTGTTTACATTTGTCCTCTGTTAACTTCAGCATGGGGATGAATTCCATTACCCCGAGTACCTGCACTAAGAGCTGGGAGCGTCAACGTCAATGTTCTGTTATGTAATTAATAACGTTTTGTTTCAGTGAACGATACACTGTGATATAGTTTTGAATAGGTCTTTAGGAGAGGAAATGAATTACCGAATAAAAAATACAGGGTGCCATTTAAAAAAGTCATACCACTGTTCATATCTTTGTAAAAAAAAAAAAAAAAACAAAGCTACAACGAAGGCAATCATGCTGATTGATGTCCCCCTGACGGCTAAAAACATTTTCTTGAAACATTTTGTAATTTGCATCTGGACAAACAGTTATTTACGATGGTCAAGATAAATAGGACACCCTGTATACAAACGTAATACATCAAGAAATGCCATACTGGCGACCTTCGTAATTTAAAATACATCGCAACTGTCGAAAATAAATTAGCGTAACCATAGAAAGCCATTTAATGACATCCATACTCCAGGTAAAGCCACACTAGCGAAATTTTGTATATTACAAAACATCGTAATTGCCGAAAAATAATACATGTAGGACATATTTCTGGGCCAGAATGTTGTTTTGTTAACAGATAAAAAGCAACATAGCTTGTACTGGTATGTAAACATCAGGTCACAAAATGATGCATCGTGTAAGTTTCATGTAGAGTGTTATAGCACAATTATCGTACAGAGTTACTATCGAAAGAAATTTTTTACGTACTATGGTGGGCTTAAAAAAGTAAATTACTATTGTTCAAATTGTAGCATAACTTCCCCACCTCACGTGGGCACACCCGTCAAGTATTTGGATGTGACTATTCGAAATGTTCTCAAATGGAACGATCAGACTACACAAGTAACGCGTAAGGCGAACTCTAGATTGCGGTTTATTGGTAGAATCCTGAAGCGATGCAATCTTCAACAAAGGAAATTGCTTACAATACGTTAGTTCGTGCAGTCTTAGAATACTGTATGGGACTATTACCGTTTGGGTCTCATTCAAGAGATTGAAAAGGTCCAAAGAAGAGCGGCAAGATTAGTGACTGGTACATTTAGCTATCGCGAGAGCGTTACAAAGTGGGATACACTTGCAGATTGACGGCGCTCTAAACGGAAGGGGCTGCTCATTAAATTCCGAAATCCGATCTTCACCGAGGATGTAGAGCATATATTATGACCACCATTCAAAGATAAAGGAAATTAGAGCTCGTACTGAGGCGTTCAGACAGTCATTTATCCCTCGTGCAATCCGCGAGTGGAACAGAGGGGGGGAAATACGACTTTGGTGCCAATTGTGCCCTCCGCCGCACACCACTTGGTGGCTAGCGGAATATATATGTAGATGCAGATGTAGACGAAGATGTTGGTGGAAGAGTTTCTGGTCGTCCAGGCAGCACAGGCGCCCGCCAGGATCGTCATATTGTACTCGTAAGGGCAGCAGTGGTAGCTCGCACACTTACCACAGCACAGGTAAGAGGGTTTGTGAACTCAGACGTATCAGCAAAAATCTGTTGCGAACCGATCTTTAGCAGTAGGACTACAGGCACGCGAACCGCCAGCCCGTCTTCCACTCAGGCCACAGCATCGACATGCTCGGCTCGACCGGTGCCGTAAGAGGATAACCTGGAAGATAGAACTGTGCACCAGTGATAAGGGCAGATTCTGCTCCACGCAGGTGATGGTCGTTTATGCGTAGGACGTAGAACTTGTGGCGTTGTCTCGTAGAGCGCATTCGTCCGAGACACACTGGTCCCACACAAACCTTATGGTGTGGGGTGCTATAAGCTGTAATTCTCGTTTACCTTTGAAGGGGATGCTAACCAGCGCTCGGTACTTGCAGTATGTCGTTAGACACGTTTTTTTGCCATTCTTGTAACAGGAAGTTGACGTGTTGTTCCAAGAGGATAATGCTCACCCACACACTGGCCGTGCTCTTGAGGATGTGCAGCAACTTCCCTGGCCAGCACGACCTCCGGACGTGTCTCCAATTGAGTACGTGTGGGATTAATGGGACAGCAAGTGACGCGTGCCACTCGTCAACCAACAACTTTTATAGAACTACATGAACAGATCGAGCAGGCGTGGCATAACGCACGATCGACTGGATGCCAGTGCCAACGCTTGCATTGCCGCTCTCATAGGCAACACCACTTAATAATATTAGTAATATGGTACCTCAGCAGGGGTCGGTGTCTGGTATTGCAAAAGCACTTGCTCTGTTGACCTGTTATCATTTCATGTACTCCATATGCACTGCTGCAACAATGAATTTTGAGTGAATCAGAAACCTCAAGCGTGCACTTTTTCTCTGGCGTTGTATGTTACACCTCTCTGGGTGCTGACTTCGCCGTGCGACACCGTTTCTGTGTATGGCTTGTCTCGCATCTTCAGGCGGTTACAGCCATACGCAATACAAGTAAAATTCTGTTATTTGTTATCCTTCCCGGTGTTGAGTTTTTAATGGCCAGCATGGTAATCTTGCCACGCCTTCTTGTGTGCGCGCCGCCCTCCTGACGCAGTGCAGTGCGAGCGCGTTCTCTGATTTCTCTTGGTGTGACGCCGTGTCGCCGGCTGGTGGGCGGGGCGGCGGCGGCACTGCCGCTCACGGCTCGGAGTGGGCGGCGCGCGTGGGCGGCGGCCGGCGGGCGCGGCGCGCCTTCTCGGAAAGCGATGGCCCGGAAAACGGAAAGGAGAGGAGAGGAACCGGACCGGACCCGCTTTCCTGTCAACAGCTTTATCTGTCCCGCACTGGCTATTAGCAGGAATGGCTTCGGCTCTTCCTCCGACTGTTTAGCGGAAGCGTGAAATATGCTGCACACGTCGACGCACCTCAGCTGTTTGCAGTTAACACTGTGTGTTTCACGAAGAATCATACGATTTCACAAGAATGCACTTCGAAACTTGAGGTGGATTGTGAAGTACGCCTCCACACTGAAACAACAACTTGAGTGATGTTCCAGATTTTAGTGAGCAGCACAGTTCTTAGTTTCCACTCGAGTGACATCAGTTATGTCACAAAAATATATGATTCCATTATATTTTTTGTATTATATGTCTATCTGTATCCGAATCCCGCTCCAGCTACTGCCGGGTCTGGGTGCTGACGAGTCCTCTCCATTTGGCTCGGTCCTCCCACCACTTTTCTTCCTCCACTTGCTGCCAGGTCACAGCTCTCCTTTCAACAGATATTCTCACTCCCATTTTCCACCGTGTTCTTGGGCGCCTTCTAGGTCTTTTCCCATCCATCTTTAGTTCTTCCATAATTTTGGAGAGTCTCTGCCCACACATCCTCTTAACATGCCCATACCATCTTAATTTCTTTTTTTCAATTTCTTCTCTCATACTCTATTGTTTAAGGTCCTTTCTAATCTCTACGTTCCTTACTCTGTCCATTCTTGTTTTTCCCTTAACTGCTCTGAGAAATTTCATTTCCCCTTCTTGCAGTCTGCTCCAGTCCCTTTCTGTTATTGTCCATGTTTCTCCACCATAGGTGAGAATAGGGAAGCAATAATTCTTATGCATAAGGTGTTTTGCTTTTTCTGAAACTTCCTTATTCCAAATCAGGTGTTTCATTTTTTGGTAGAAATTGCCTCCCTTCTGTAACCTTTTAATTTCGTTAGTTATTCTTCCACCCCTAGATATTTCACTCCCTAAATAAGTGAAACTTCCTACCACTTTGAGGGGCTCTCCATTCAAGGTAATATTTCCGTCGATCCCTTTCTCTCTTCCAAATACCATTACTTCACTCTTACCTTTACTTATTTTTAATACATACCTTTTCATTATTTCCTTCCACGCATCAAGCTGCAACTGTACATCTACCTCTTTATCACCCCATATTACCATATCATCTGCAAAAATCATCTTTTTGTCTTTTTATTTTACTATATCTTTAACTGCCCTATTCATTCCCTCCATCACAACATTAAAAAGTGCAGGAGATAAACTTCCTTGCTTAAGTCCTTGTCTTATTTCGAAGTATTCAGAGTTCCCTAGTGGTATCCTAATTCTACAATTGTGTCCTCTGTACATTGTCTTTGTTACATTAATGTATCCATCTTCTATATCTATCGTCTTCATTTCTTCCCAAAGTCTTTCCGTGTTAACTGAGTCATATGCCTTTTCTATGTCTATAAAAACCATTATCACCCATTTGTTATAGTCCCAACTTTTTTCCATCAGTTGATGGATAGAAAATATCAGGTAGATCGTGCTTCTTCCTTTCCTAAACCCATGCTGTTCTTCACTCAGCTCCTTTTCTATCTTTTCACTTATTCGATTTAGTAAAATTCTATGTTATGTCTACTAAAGTGTTATTGTTTTCTCTCTTTCGTGTCACAAGGGGGAGATGCTGGCAGGCGATCCAGCGGCGTTCTACCTACACAGGTTAGCACGATGGACTCACATTCTAGAGGACGACGGTTCAAACCCGCGTCCGGTCCCCCTGATTTAGGTTTTCCGTGATTTCCCTCAATCGTTTAAGGCAAATGCCGGTATGGTTCCTTCGAAAGGGCACGTTCGCTTTCCTTCTCCATCCTTCCCTAATCCGAGATTGTGCTCTTTCCCTAATGACCCTGTTGTCGACTTAACGTTAAACACTAATTTCCTCCTCCTCCTTCTCTACCGACGCAGAAATCAGCAGTGTGGGTCACTTATCACAAGAGCGCCGACGATCAGCGACAGCGAGAACATCATGTCACCATTGTCAGCGTCTTCTCCACACATTATTATAAACTGAAGTTCGAAAGCACACATGTAAACGTGTCACTTTCACAAAAGGTCTCGAGCTTATGTCAATGTCTTGTATGTAAAAAGAGAGTAATGGAGAGAATTAGTACACAATATGCTGCTTGATATTTTATTGTTGTATATAAGCTTATTTCGGCTTTATTGCCTTCAGCAGTACATTTGCAGAAAATCACATTTATTCGTGTTTTACATAATATACAATTTATAAACGTTTTTTACATTGAATGTTGTACGCACGTCCTGATTTTGTAGACGAACATATTTCAACTTTGAGTAAACTATTAGTGCTGTTCGAAGTTGTTAGGTGTAATATCTTTGCAGTACTGTTTTAAAGCTGTTCGATAATTTGATGTTGCACGTATATTATAATACGTATTTTATTATTCTGACAATCATAGAAATTCAAATTTGACAGCTAGTTGTTTACTCAAAGATATTTATGTCATCGTGGGTTCTGTATCTATGGAACTGTTATTAATGTATCTGTAATCTCTGGTGTTTTGTTTACCCGTTATCTTCGCATAAAATTTAAATAACTATTTTTTTAGAAACTGTGTGTGCTTGAAATCGGTTTGCTCATTTAGTATGTCGTGTGGATAATCCTTAGTGTGCATGTATATTCCAAATTCCTCCATAATGTTCGTGAATGTACCTTTTGGGACTTTATTCAGGATTTGTAAGCGTTTTCAATGTTTTCAACTTCGTGTTTTTAATTTTTGAGGTTTGTAAAGAAGTTGACCGTGTTTTTAATTTTTGAGCTGTGTAAAGAAGTTGACAACATTGAAAACGCACTACAAATCCTGCACAAAGTCCCAAAACGTCCATTCATGAATGTATTGGACGAATTTCAAATATATATGCATACTAAGAATTATCCCAACGATATACGAAATGAACAAGCATACACAGTTGCCAAAAAAAAAGTTATTGAAAATTTGAATAGGGTTAAAGAATAATCAAAACACCAGAGATTACAAACATATCAATAACGGTTACATAGATAGAAAACCCACAACAACATATATATTTTTGAGTAAAAATCTAGCTATCAAATTTGAATTTCTAGGACCATCAAAATAACAAAAAACGTGTTATAATGTACATCCAACATCAAACCATCGGACAGCAATGTTACAAATCAGTAGTATACAGGGTGGTCCATTGATCGTGACCGGGCCAAATATCTCACGAAATAAGCGTCAAACGAAAAAACTACAAAGAACGAAACTTGTCTAGCTTGAAGGGGGAAACGAGATGGCGCTATGGTTGGCCCGCTAGATGGCGCTGCCATAGGTCAAACGGATGTCAACTGCGTTTTTTAAAATACGAACCCCCATTTTTATTACATATTCGTGTAGTACGTAAAGAAATATGAATGTTTTAGTTGGACCACATTTTTCGATTTGTGATAGATGGCGCTGTAATAGTCACAAACATATGTCTCACAATTTTAGACGAACAATTGGTAAAGATAGGTTTTCTAAATTGAAATACAGAACGTAGGTACGTTTGAACATTTTGTTTCGATTGTTTCAATGTACATTTGTGAACATATCATTTCTGAGAACGCATGCTGTCACAGCATGATTACCTGTAAATACCACATTAATACCATAAATGCTCAAAATGATGTGCGTCAACCTCAATGCATTTGACAATACGTGTAACGACATTCCTCTCAACAGCGAGTAGTTCGCCTTCCGTAATGTTCGCACATGCATTGACAATGCGCTGACGCATGTTGTCAGCCGGTGTCGGTGGATTACGATAGCAAATATCCTTCAACTTTCCCCACAGAAAGAAATCCGGTGACGTCAAATCCGGTGAATGTGCGGGCCGTGGTATGGTGCTTCGACGACCAATCCACCTGTCATGAAACATGCTATTCAATTCCGCTTCAACCGCACGCGAGCTATGTACTGGACATCCATCATGTTGGAAGTACATCGCCATTCTGTCATGCAGTGAAACATCTTGTAATAACATCGGTAGAACATTAGGTAGGAAATCAGCATACATTGCACCATTTAGACTGCCATCGATAAAATGGGGGCCAATTATCCTTCCTCCCATAATGCCGCACCATACATTAACCCGCCAAGGTCGCTGATGTTCCACTTGTCGCAGCCATCGTGGATTTTCCGTTGTCCAATGTCGGTTTACGTTACCGCTGTTGGTGAATGACGCTTCGTCGCTAAATAGAACGCGTGCAAAAAATCTGTCATCGTCCCGTAATTACTCTTGTGCCCAGTGACAGAACTGTACACGACGTTCAAAGTCGTCGCCATGCAATTCCTGGTGCATAGAAATATGGTACGGGTGCAATCGATGTTGATGTAGCATTCTCAACACCGACGTTTTTGAGAATCCCGATTCTCGCGCAATTTGTCTGCTACTGATGTGAGGATTAGCCGCGGCAGCAGCTAAAACACCTACTTGGGTATCATCATTTGTTGCAGGTCGTGGTTGACGTTTTACATGTGGCTGAACACTTCCTGTTTCCTTAAATAACGTAACTATCCGGCGATCGGTCCGGACACTTGGATGATGTCGTCCAGGATGCCGAGCAGCATACATAGCACACGCCCGTTGGGCATTTTGATCACAGTAGCCATATATCAACACGATATCGACCTTTTCCGGAGTTGGTAAACAATTCATTTTAACACGAGTAATGTATCACGAAGCAAATACCGTCCGCACTGGCGGAATGTTTCGTGATACTACGTACTTATACGTTTGTGACTATTACAGCGCCCATTTATCACAAAGCGAAAAAAGTGGTGCAACTAAAACATTCATATTTCTTTACGTACTACACGAATATGTAATAAAAATGGGGGTTCGTATTTTAAAAACGCAGTTGATATCCGTTTGACCTATGGCAGCGCCATCTAGCGGGCCAACCATAGCGCCATCTGGTTTCCCCCTTCAAGGTAGACAAGTTTCGTTCTTTGTAGTTTTTTTCGTTTGACGCTTATTTCATGAGATTTTTGGCCCGGGCACGATCAATAGACCACCATGTACATCCAACAACTACGGATAGCAGTAACAGTTTACTCAAAGTTGACATACGTCCGTCTGTAACGTCAGGACGTGAGTACAATATCCAATGCAAGAAACCCTTATGAATTATATATTATGTAAAATATGAATAAATCTGATTGTTTGCAGATGTACTGATGAAGACAACATAGCCTAAATAAGATTATATACAAAAATAAAATATCAGGCAACATTATGAATACTAATTCTGTGCATAATGTCTTTCTGTGACGTAATACAACTTCAAAATTTTATTACGACGGCAGTTGTTGAAATATTATAACAACATTTCTTTTTTTCTAATCAGGGTTTATAAAAGTTTTTTCGACAGTGTTTAATAGACCTCTAAACGGGCGCCTTTAGTTGCACTAAGCACATCAAGACGGTACTAGATTTCTTGCCATGTTCTGTAGCATAGCGTCATCAGTGGTGGCAATGGCACTACGAATCCTTTTCTTCAAGTCAAGAATGTCCCGTACCTGTGTTTGATACACGATATGCTGGCCGAAGTGGCCGAGCGGTTCTAGACGCTACAGTCTGGAACCGCGCGACTGCTACGATCGCAAGTTCGAATCCTGCCTCGGGCATGGATGTTTGTGATGTCCTTAGGTTAGTTAGGTTTAAGTAGTTCTAAGTTCTAGGGGACTGATGACCTCAGAAGTTAAGTCCCGTAGTGCTTAGAGCCATTTGAACCATTTGATACACGATATCTTTTACATACTCCCATAAAAAATGTCCAAGGGAGTGATATCTGGCGAACGCGGTGGCCAAGTGGCTAAGGAATTGGCCCATCCCTCCCAATCCACCTGCCCGAAAATATTTCATTGAGGAACCGACGAAAATGCAGTCCCCAATGTAGTGGTGCACAATCTTGCTGGAAAATGATAGTTGGTTGTAAGTTAATCAGTCAGAAGGTCGAGGTAAACATCTGCAGTAATTGTTGGCTTGTTGAAGAAAAATAGACCAATTATTCGGTTGCACATGATTCCACACGACACATTCACTTTTGGACTATCCCGGTGAAGTTTCATAGTCACATGGGGATGTTCAGACACCCAGATTCTCACATGAAAAGTTGCCTCGTCACTGAAACAAACTCGCTTGAGGAATGCTTCATCCTCCGAAAGACGTTCCAGCATGTTGAGTGCAAACTCTGTCCGTTTTGGCTTGTAATTTGGCTACAGTGTCTGTAACAGTTGCACTTTGTAAGCGTACAACCGTAAGTTCTTGTGGAGAACCTTATGCACAGTTGAACGTTGTAGTTGGAACTGGCTGGCAGCAGTGTGGTTGGACTTTGTAGGTGAACGTGTGAAGATATTTAAAACGCGATCGATGTTTTCCTCAGATGTTCTTGGTCGCCCGCTCCTCCCTTTATCCGACACTGTTCCTGTCTCCATAAATTTTTTGTACCATGCACGGATTGAAGTGCGCAATGGTGGGCCTCTTCCATACTTCGTTCTGAAGTTTCATTAAGTCTGAACATCCGATTTTGTCTCAATTAACCAAGACACAGATTGTGCCATCTCTTGAGGAGTTGCCATTTTATAGAGGTTCAGTTCCTTCCATCAACAGAGTATCTGAAACACAAAGTTTTAGTATATATAAAGCTTTAGTAAACAGTGATCACAATAAAAGAAATTTTGTTAAAATATTTCAGCAACTGCCGTTGTAATAAAATTTTGAAGTTGTAAAGGGACTTTATGGACACCCTGTATATCCTGCAGGTCCCACAGTAATGGAAAAAGGAAGTTATTTAAATGTTTTGTAATTACGCCTGTTGAGTAACGTAATAATTGGATCAACCAAAAAGACAGAAGTTTCTGCAATTTGACTTACCGTCAAGTAATATTTAAAAAGATGGGTATTTTAAGAAATACAGCAACCAGGCACGTTTTAATGTATTTCTGTTTAAACTAATACGCCTTTCGGGCTTTCAACTACTTTCAGTTAGGCTAACACGTACTCATATTCGAGTCTTCAGAACGTACATCGCTAAAACGTCGACAGCAAATTGGAGTCTGCAGCAACCCTGTGCAAAATAATAATTTGATTTAGCTACTACTCATCGCGTGTTGTATGTTTACGGTATTTTGCTGGTTAGGTGTACTTACATCCTACTCTGCTTTAATATAATCCATTATGGAGTCGAGGTAGCTGTTGTCGTTATACTGGTTATCACTGTTAGCATTCAACCGAGATTCTTATACATATATTTTAACAACGCGTTTCAAGAGACAATGCTCTCATCATCAGGTTCTAGAGTCTATGTCATGAAATTAAACGGACTGAAAAGACAAAATACTATCACAAATAGTTGGGAAGTCCATAGAGTAAAACAGAATTAAAAGTATATTGGACTGTGGGTCCTCGTCTTACATTGAAGTTGTTGACACATGTCGATGGCCGTCCCATAGCTACCAACTATGCTGTCGCACTGTGCCGGCTCGGGAGCTGTTGTGGACTGACGTGCCTAGGTGTTGTGGCGTGGTTGCAGCCGTGTGCTTGACGGTAACGCTATGCTATTGGGCGCCTTATTTCCTTATTGCATTGGTCTGCCATCGTTAGCCTCTCGCAACTCCGTCAGTGACATGCTACAAGTTTAAAGTCGCATACCTACCCTAAAATAATTCTAAAAACCCGCTAAAAAGTCTCATTTCTTTAAAATTATCTTGTACATTTAGAATATTGCTTTGTTTCTTTTCATGGATAGCTATCTCGATTTCCTCTAGTAAATCAAGTTTCCTCCCTTTCTTTTCTACATGCAATATTTCTACGTTATCTTCTATGCTATTAAGGGGATTGCCTGTTTCATATATATGGTTCGCAACAACTGATTTGTCATAATTTCCTAACCTGAACGCATCTTTATGTTCTTTATATCCGATCGCGAATGATCTTCCTGTCTGCCCCATATATTTTGCATCACAAGTTCTGCACTGAATCTTATAAACTCCCGATCTTTCAAAATTATTTCTCTTCTCGCCAATTTTGTGCTTAAGGCTATACCTCACTAGGTTATTAGTCTGAAAAGTTATTTTAACATCGTATGGCTTAAAAATATTTGTTATCTTTTGTGAGACTGTTCCGTAGTATGGCATCGTGATAATTTTCACTTTCTCTCCATCAGGTTTTCTCTTTTTGCGCTTATTACTTTTCCGTAACAATTTTTTAACCATATCTATTCTGTAACCATTATTCATCGCTATTCTCTTAACGGTATTAATTTCAGTCTCCCTATCTTTTTCGCTCATAGGTATATTGACTGCCCTATGCACGAGACTACGGAAAGCAGCTTCTTTATAAGCCTGCGGATGGCATGAATCATTCGGGATCACGGCATCAGTCGTAGTTTGTTTTCCATAAACGGAGAACGCATGTTTGTCGCCCTGATTTTTTATATTCAGGTCCAGGAACTGTAAACAATTATCAGTTTCATACTCCACGGTAAATTCTATTTTTATTATGTGCGTCGTTGAACTTTTTTACTATTTCCTCAATGTCCTCACGGGAACCACCGACAAGTAACAGAGTGTCGTCAGCATAACGTTTGTAATAAACAATTTTATCCATAATGTTATCGTCAGAATTTAGAACTTTATCTTCAAGGTCGTTGATAAAAATGTCCGCCATAGTTCCTGAAATACTGGACGCCATGGCTAACCCATCGTCCTGAATATAAAATTTGTTATTAAACGTAAAATAATTAAAAATTGTAATAAGCTGTAGGAGTTCAATAAATTCAATTGTCTCTTGCGTTGAAATTTTACCGTATTTAAGGAAATTTCTCTTAATGATTTCTATAGTTTCGTTAACCGGAACACTGGAGTTTAAGTTCTTAACTTCCAACGAAACCAAACGGGAAGTGTCAGTGACTGGCGTATCTTTAATTTCACCTATCATGGTCATTCTACCACGCACCGAATAGTTATTTTTATACACGTAAGTCTTTTTCAGAATTTGGTTGAACAATTTCGTTATTTTATATGCTGGACTATTTCGACCGTTAACAATCGGACGAACCGGATGCAGATCTTTATGTATCTTCACCTGTGACCTTAATTTGGGGGCCGTTGGATTCATGATAACACATCTTCTTTTTTCGGCTTCTGTCAGCAGGAAGTGTGTGCGTTTAATTTGGAAACATTAGTCATCTCGAAAAATATAGTGAAGTCTCGTCTGTTTGAGAAGAGTCCGAATTAGGATTCTGGGCCATTAGAAAGAGTGAAAACTTAATTTTCTTAATGTGTGTAACGTTGAATGATTTTGCCAAATAGTTTCAATTTATCGCTTCAGTGTAAGTTTGATTTTGGTAGTGAGTCAGCAGTATGCCAATCTCCGAGCCTTACAGTTACGCGGTCTTTACTTCCAGTAATTTATTGTGTAATTGAAATTTAAGTGGGTGTAGGAGGAACAAAGTTGACGTTCTCATTGCAGATATTAACTGACATTTTAAGAGGAAAAAAGTCAAATAGTATCTGTGGGCGACAGAAATTTAACGAATCAAATAGTACCTGTGGGCGACAGAAATATAACAAATCAAACAGTATATAAGGGCGACAAAAATTTAACGACGCGATTTGTCATTATTTTAGTGCAACGGAAAAAACGATTCTCGCACAACAAAGACGATTTATCCGAATTTTAAAACAGAATCTCTTCTCAACTAGGCAGATTAAATGATTCTACTATATACAGAGGGGTCCAAAAAAATGTATCCACTGTTTAAAAGTCCATAACTGGCAAACTGATTGACGGAGTTATCTCATCTTTGGTTGTGCAATAGTTTGTAGTTCCGGCAATCGCTACACAAGCGTTGTATTGCGTTGTTTTGTTTTGTCAGATGACACTCGCCAGATAGTCAGTGTTTTGTTCTTAGTTGCACCTAGTTACTCGAGTGAACATGGCTGGCGCAAGGCTTACATTCGATGAAAGGAAGTCAGTCTTGAAGTGGTATTTTAAGTACGAAAACATTAATGAGGTTCAACAGCAATGGCGAAATGAGTGTCAAGCAGAGGCACCGACACCTTTAACGATTCGTCACATTCGAGACAAATTTGAAGCCGAAGGCTGTGTTAAAGATGTACACAAACAACGATCTGGAGAGACCTGTAACAGTAACAAGTCCAGCTAACTCCCGTCGTGTGTTACAACAATTCACTCGCTCACCACAGAAGTCTGTGAGACAGTGTGCTCGTGAAACTGAGTGAGTCGCTCAAGTGTTCGGCGAATTCTGAAGACAGCAAAGTGGAAGTGCTACATCCCACGATTGCTACACGCAATGAACGAGGACGACCCAGGTCGTGGAATGGAGTACTGCGAGTGGTTGACTAACATGGTGTGCAACGATTAAGAGTTTGCAAAATAGTTCAAATGGCTCTGAGCGCTATGGGACTTAACATCTGAGGTCATCAGTCCCCTAGAAATTAGAACTACTTAAACCTAACTAACCTAAGGACATCACACACATCCATGCCCGAGGCAGGATTCGAAACCGAGCGAGGTGGCGCAGTGGTTAGCACACTGGACTCGCATTCGGGAGGACGACGGTTCAATCCCGCGTCCGGCCATCCTGATTTAGGTTTACCGTGATTTCCCTAGATCACTTCAGGCAAATGCCGGGATGGTTCCTTTGAAAGGGCACGGCCGATTTCCTTCCCCATCCTTCCCTAATCTGAGCTTGTGCCCCGTCTCTAATGACCTCGTTGTCGACGGGACGTTAAACAGTAATCTCCTCCTCCTCCAGGATTCGAACCTGCGACCGCAGACTGTAGCGCCTAGAACCGCGCGGCCACTCTGGCCGGCAACAGATTGGAGAGATGATTGTGTGGTCTGATGAGGCACAGTTCAAACTCAGTGGTACAGTAAATCGCCACAATTGCATTTACTGGGCCGCCGAAAATCAGAACGTCCATGTAGACAAAGCCGTGAATTTGCCAGGAGTAAATGTGTGGTGTCGGTTGTCATACCGGGGCTTGATTGGGCCATTCTTCTTTGACGGCACAATTACCGGTGTGGTGTACCTTCAGAAGCTTCAGAAATCCATTTTACCTGCCATGCGAGACTTGTATGGAGGCGGAAGAGTTTGCTTTCAACAAGATGGTGCCCCAGCCCACTATCAAAATCGTGTTAGGGCGTATCTCGACGAAAATCTACCAGGAAGATGGATAGGCCGTAGAGGTGCTGTGGAGTATCCACCACGTTCCCCAGACCTAACTCCTCTGGACGCTTACCTGTGGGGCACACAAAAGGACGTCGTTTATCGACAAAAGCCACGCACATTGGACGAACTTCGAGAATCCATCATACATTCATGTGAAAATATCCAACTGAACACGTTGCAGTCAGTAGTTCGTGCTGCAGGTCGGCGGCATCGTTTGTGTGTGGATATTGATGGTGATCATTTCGAACACCTACAGTGATATCTTTAAGTTGGACTTAAAGCTACACTTTCACCAAAAATGAGACAAATCCGTCAATTAGTTTGCAAGTTCTGGACTTTTAAACAGTGGATACATTTTTTGAATCCCTCTGTATAAGCAGAAACTGGAATCCATTTTCTATAAGGAAGATATTCATTGATTACTTAGATATTTTTATATGAGGTGTGATGTGTCGATTAGCACGGTCGTTTGTGTCAACGAAAGAAGACATTTGAAGAATATTACTGAATTTATAAAACATTCGAAGAAAAAGTACAACGTATTATCGTATCCAGACTACACCGGCGGGGATCACAGGTTACTGAAGACAGTAAGGCATTCAACTGGCCATGTTGTATTCAGTATGGGAATGCGCAATGTGTGGAGGATGGCGTCGTGCTGGTACTGGGACGGGTCACCTCACTTGGCACCAGTTGTAGGATGCCGGTTCATTTGCTTGCAGGAAAAAGAAAAATGTCGTCCACATTGTCACGATGATAGCAAGGGCAGACAAGTGCGAGAAATACCGCACAGCCAGCTTAACAGCTCATCCATCCAAGCTGCTGACGAGAATGATATACAGAAGAATGGAAAATACGGTTGAGGATCTGTTAGATGACGATCAGTTTGACTTTCGGAAAGGTAAAGGCACCGGAGAGGCAGTTATAACATTGAGAATGATAAGAGAAGCATTACTTTTTGAAAATCAAGATACCGTCTTAGAATTTCTTGACCTACAGACAACTTTAGATAATGATAAATGTTGCAAGATCTTAGAAATTCGAGGAGTAAGCTTTGTGGTAAGTGAATCAGAGTGCATGTAGGAATGCCTGCAGACGAGAATGATATACAGAAGAATGGAAAAAAACGGTTGAGGATCTGTTAGATGACGATCAGTTTGACTTTCGGAAAGGTAAAGGCACCGGAGAGGCAGTTATAACGTTGAGAATGATAAGAGAAGCATTACTTTTTGAAAATCAAGATACCGTCTTAGAATTTCTTGACCTACAGACAACTTTAAATAATGATAAATGTTACAAGACCTTAGAAATTCGAGGAGTAAGCTTTGTGGTAAGTTAATCAGAGTGCATGTAGGAATGCCTGCAGAAAGCTTCCCTGATTAAAATGCTGTTTTGGATCAAGTACGACTCCATCTCATTAACAAGTTAACACAGCAAACACTTCGTGCACTATTTAACACTGGGCATAAAAAATGTTTCACTTTTATGATCAGGCTTCCTAATAAGTATTAATTGACCTTGGAAAAGTATAATAAGTTCCACCTTACAGCCAAAACATATGCGGTGAGCATTCTTTTCTCGTAATTGTGATTCAATCACTATTCTGCACAGAACCTGAAGATATTCAATTACAGGAAGACACTGCTTGGAACATGGTACAGTATTTGCTGCCGTAAAGATCCTTCCAATACCTATGAAAATCTTACTAAAAATTCTGCTAGCAATCTCACGCTTACTGAATGAATGAACCACACGAAAAACAATTCACACTAAATAAATGCGCTTGCTGAAGGCAGATGATCATACTACGATCCCCATTACTGAATAAGACCTTGGCCACAGGGCTTCTTGGAATGAAGCGTTATACAAAGGCTCTTAATTTAATAATGGAAGGCTGTATGAATAAAGATATCAAGATTTTGTATCAATTGTTGGTAATTGTGACTCGAAGATATAGCCATTTTACGTGAAATAATTTAGTTAATGTTACATAAACCGCATGATAATGTACTCATGAAAGCAACGAAAATGCATAGAATCTTTAGATGAATGAAGAATGGATTTACACAACTCGGTTACGAATCAAATGGATGACACAGGGAAAACAGATTCTGGCCCACACTAATCGAAACTGCACGTCCCACAATATTACTCATAATGCCTTGCATCAGTATGATGCGACAAATAACGCATTTGCAGCAAATACAAGTTTACCTTATGTTTCGCCGCTTGTGCACAGGGAAAAGCAGGTCGCAGTTCTCATTAAAAGTTTTCGCATCCAAATCAGTATGATACGACACATAACCATTTGCAGCAAATACACGCGTTACCTTACATTTCGCCGGTTGGGCACAGGGAAAAACAGGTCGCAGTTCTCATTATAAGTTTTCGCATACAAACTCAGATTCTAATCACCAACCAATCTCTTTCTCTCTCAGTATATATCAGACCAGCCAGGCTTCGTCCTTGTAAACCACGCCACAGATAAAACTAGAACGGAGGAGCATCTTTGTTTTTCTTTGAAACACACAGGGCAAGCTGTCGCCACTGCCCATGCTGGATTCTCATTGGTCGAGTATCCACTAACCCCAGAGAACGTCGTTAAGACAAACGACCACAGTTGAGCCAGGACTGGCTACTCCACAGGTACCACTGGGAACAATATCATAGCAAAACTGCTCGCGAGTTAAGAGACCAGTAAACCATGAGGAACTGGAAGCTGACAATTGAAACAGGCAATTTTCAGCTACAAGGAAAGACAAGTAATATAGAATATGTACATGAAACACGAGGGATCAATTTAAATGGAGACCAAGAACGAAATGTTCGGACTGTAATTGGTATAAGATGGGGCTGCAGTCTTTTGCATTCACTGTTCAAGCTCTACATCAAAGAGGTAATGACGGGAATAAAAGTGGGATTAAAATACAGGGTGAAAGGATATCAAAGATAAGATTTACTGTTGACATTGCTATCCTCAGTGAAAGTGTGGAAGGATCACAGAATCTGTTGACTGCAATGAAGAGTTTAATGAGTACAGAATATAGACTGGATGTACACCGAAGGGAGTAGAACGAAATGAGAAATATTAGAAACATGATTAGCGAGAAGCCTAACATCAAAATTGATGAATATGAAGAAGATGAAGTTAGGGAAGTCTGCTAACTTGGAAGCAAACTAACATACGTTGGGCAATGCAAGGAAGACATGAAGAGCAGACTGGGACAGACAAAGAATGCATTCCTGACCAAAAGAAGCCTACTGGTAGCAAATATCTGCCTTAATCTGATACAAATTTCTGAGAATGTGCCTTGGAGCACAGCATTGCACGTTGATGAATCATGTACTGTGGGAAATTCCGAAAAGAAATGAATCAAAGCGTTAGACATGTGGTGCTATAGATAAGTGGACTGATTAGGAATGGGAAGATTCTCTGCAATATTAACGAAGAATGGAACATATGGAAAACACTGAGAAGGAAACAGGAGAAGGTGATAGGACATACGTGAAGACATACTGAATAAATTCCGTTGTGCTTGAGGGAGCTGTGTGGAGACTGGATTACACTCCGCAAATAATTGAAGACGTAGGGTGTAAGTGTTACTCTGAGATGAAGGGATTGACACAGGGGAGGTATTTGTGTCGTGTCACATCAAACTAATCAGAAGTCTGGTGCGCTCGCTTGCTCATACGTAAACCGATATGTGCGAACTCAGATTGTGATAACTCTACAACAAAAGGCGATTTTCGTTCTCTGTTTCAACAGGTGCGATGCAGTTAGGAGTGGATCGCGTGATTTTCTACGAGAGTACGACATTGCACGACCTCAGCTCAAAGCGTTCAGATCTCGCACTGTCCCATTGACCTCCAGTGTCACCTGATATCTGGGTAAATGGGGTAAGTGACTTTTCTTTGACAGGACTTTTTGAAAGGCTATGTGCGTCTCCTTCCAAAAAAATGTAGGTGAACATCAAAGTGAATGTAATAACTCCAGACTTTCCTGCATGAATTTGACTATCGGCTGGATTTGTCTTGCGACCGATAGAAGGTAGAATTGTATTTATTTATTTACTAATTTATTTACTACGTTTACAGTCAGGTTTCCATCTATCTTTCAACCAAGCAACGATGTGTAATAACCATACCAGGCTTATTCTTAACGTTTACAGTAACTGGTCGACCTTCGACAATACGCTTCAAAACAGATGCATTCTGACGCCACCTCGACCACTCAAATTCTTCAAAAACAATTACTTTGTGAATACGACTATCGTAACCGCCAAATCCGAATTCGGAACAAAATGGCAAATATACGTGCTGCTTTTTAGACAACACCTTCTCCACTAAGGTTGACTTGCCAATATTTGTATCGCCAAATAAATACATTTGCTTATTACGAACCTCCGTGTACCGAGAGGCCTTGTTGTACCAGCGTACGACGCGACCCGCCCAGCCATTATACACTCCTGGAAATGGAAAAAAGAACACATTGACACCGGTGTGTCAGACCCACCATACTTGCTCCGGATACTGCGAGAGGGCTGTACAAGCAATGATCACACGCACGGCACAGCGGACACACTAGGAACCGCGGTGTTGGCCGTCGAATGGCGCTAGCTGCGCAGCATTTGTGCACCGCCGCCGTCAGTGTCAGCCAGTTTGCCGTGGCATACGGAGCTCCATCGCAGTCTTTAACACTGGTAGCATGCCGCGACAGCGTGGACGTGAACCGTATGTGCAGTTGACGGACTTTGAGCGAGGGCGTATAGTGGACATGCGGGAGGCCGGGTGGACGTACCGCCGAATTGCTCAACACGTGGGGCGTGAGGTCTCCACAGTACATCGATGTTGTCGCCAGTGGTCGGCGGAAGGTGCACGTGCCCGTCGACCTGGGACCGGACCGCAGCGACGCACGGATGCACGCCAAGACCGTAGGATCCTACGCAGTGCCGTAGGGGACCGCACCGCCACTTCCCAGCAAATTAGGGACACTGTTGCTCCTGGGGTATCGGCGAGGACCATTCGCAACCGTCTCCATGAAGCTGGGCTACGGTCCCGCACACCGTTAGGCCGTCTTCCGCTCACGCCCCAACATCGTGCAGCCCGCCTCCAGTGGTGTCGCGACAGGCGTGAATGGAGGGACGAATGGAGACGTGTCGTCTTCAGCGATGAGAGTCGCTTCGGCCTTGGTGCCAATGATGGTCGTATGCGTGTTTGGCGCCGTGCAGGTGAGCGCCACAATCAGGACTGCATACGACCGAGGCACACAGGGCCAACACCCGGCATCATGGTGTGGGGAGCGATCTCCTACACTGGCCGTACACCACTGGTGATCGTCGAGGGGACACTGAATAGTGCACAGTACATCCAAACCGTCATCGAACCCATCGTTCTACCATTCCTAGACCGGCAAGGGAACTTGCTGTTCCAACAGGACAATGCACGTCCGCATGTATCCCGTGCCACCCAACGTGCTCTAGAAGGTGTAAGTCAACTACCCTGGCCAGCAAGATCTCCGGATCTGTCCCCCATTGAGCATGTTTGAGACTGGATGAAGCGTCGTCTCACGCGGTCTGCACGTCCAGCACGAACGCTGGTCCAACTGAGGCGCCAGGTGGAAATGGCATGGCAAGCCGTTCCACAGGACTACATCCAGCATCTCTACGATCGTCTCCATGGGAGAATAGCAGCCTGCATTGCTGCGAAAGGTGGATATACACCGTACTAGTGCCGACATTGTGCATGCTCTGTTGCCTGTGTCTATGTGCCTGTGGTTCTGTCAGTGTGATCATGTGATGTATCGGACCCCAGGAATGTGTCAATAAAGTTTCCCCTTCCTGGGACAATGAATTCACGGTGTTCTTATTTCAATTTCCAGGAGTGTAGCTTAAATGACACTCGCTCAATGAATGCACAACGACCCCATTAGCCTGAAACGAATAAAAAAAAAAAAATGGTTCAAATGGCTCTGAGCACTATGGGACTCAACTGCTGTGGTCATAAGTCCCCTAGAACTTAGAACTACTTAAACCTAACTAACCTAAGGACATCACACACATCCATGCCCGAGGCAGGATTCGAACCTGCGACCGTAGCAGTCGCACGGTTCCGGACTGCGCGCCTAGAACCGCGAGACCACCGCGGCCGGCGAAACGAATCAAAGCACTTCTCAATAAAGCATATACGACTCCAATTATTAACAAGAAATGGATCTGTATAATCAAATCTAGTTGTTCGCTCGGCCCATCTACGTAAGCGAACATTAAATGACAATGCAGAATCATTGCAATTAGATAATGGTTGTCAGTCATGTTTAGTAATGTATATTAAAGCAGATTTCCGGCTTCTACAATTTTGAACATTTGAATATTTGGCGATACAAATATTGGCAAATCAACCTTAGTGGAGAAGGTGTTGTCTAAAAAACTAGCACGTATATTTGCCATTTTGTTCCGAATTCGGATTTGGCGATTACGATAGTCGTATTCACAAAGTAATTGTTTTTGAAGAATTCGAGTGGTCGAGGTGGCGTCAGTATGCATCTGTTTTGAAGCGTATTGTCGAAGGTCGACCAGTTACTGTAAACGTTAAGAATAAGCCTCGTATGGTTATTACACATCGTTGCTTGGTTGAAAGATAGATGAGAAGCTGACTGTAAACGTAACTGCAAAAATATCGAGATATTGTGAGAGTAAGCATGTAGAAGATATACAGTTGCGGCGTCATATGCTTTTTCGCATATAAAACCTACATAGTCCTATCTGTGAATTAAAATGTATCCCAATTTCCTGTCGTCATTCATGCAGAACTTACTCCGTGGGGCAAATGGAACTGGCCCGAACGAGTGAATACGATTGGATGTGAATGTATGCATATAACCACACCCCGTGACGCGCACCCCACGTGTACGCCCTCCACGTGGTTCACACCGGCTCAGAGCGTAGTGCGGCTTGTGTTAGTATGAGTGGAGCAGTGCAAAGGGGGCGATGGTACTCACAGTGGAGCAGCGGGTGCTCGTTGTGGAAAGCTGCGTGACAATAAAGTCGTGGAAATGGTGTTGGCTGTTGTTTGCTGAAGTCTAAGGTGTTCCGCAATAACTCTCATAGTCTTGAAGAACTGCGGCAGAACATTTAGGATGAGACTGCAGCAATTACAGCAGTCCAGCTTCGATCCTTCTTTAGCAACTTGCTGACCAGTGCCCAAAAGTCTGAAGAGATGAATGGTGGTCACTTTCTACATCTGCTATAGTCAGGTTAGTACTGTATTTCCTTTCCTCTGCTCTGTACCGTGGAAATCTGTTCTGCAGGCCAATTTTATTTGCCCCACCCTCTATGATCTTGTGAAGTCTGATAAATCTTTTGAAACTCCCTGTACTAATGACTGCAGTATTTGACACTGTTTAAGGTTACAGCATTTCATTCTTTATAATTTAAGGATTTACTACGTAAAGTTGCCCAACATATGAGTGTAGGTTTCCACAGCAAGATTCATTTTAATGAAGGAAGGGAAGCTGGAGTTTGATAAAAAATTGAGGTCGTTTGTACCTCCTGAAAAGACCAATGGCCCATATATCAGATTTGATTATAAAAGTCGATGTCTTGGTCGTATAACGCTTTATTAAAATTGATTACCGGTTTCAGTTTTGCAGGCATCATCGGATCTAAAATTTTTAGCACTGACTCTTAGGCTCGTAGTCAATAAATGTGCATGGCTCTGCTAAAATTTTTACATCTGATGATGGCTGCAAAGCTGAAGCGGGTGAAACCTTCCCGTCTCCTCTATATATCTTTTGCTTCGCAACCTTCCCTTCTACAATAACCTATGAAACCTTCCCTTAGGATTTCTATCTCTTGCTTAATAATAAAATGAAATCTTCTCTTTGAAATTTATTCTCTTTCTCAATCTTCGCATACAAATTTAATTGCTGATTATTAAAAGTGATTTTCTGATTATTTCGACGAAACATAGAATGTGTCGTCATCGTGGCCCTCAGGAGTTATCTGCAATAACCCAAAACTGTTCCTTACCTTTTTTTTACTGTTGCTGTATCGCCATCGGACTGCTACATCGAACTGCGACATGAATATACTTATTCTGTTTTAGTATACTCTATTAGCTGCTGGTGGGCTGTCATAATAAGTGGCTGTATTTATTACCAAAGCTGACGTTATTCTTTAATAGCAAAGCTGGCGTCATTCTTTAATTAATTTGACTGACGTTACGTAATTCATAGTTAAACTTTTTCTTGACAACAATTAAATTTTGCCAAGTTTTACGTTGATGGCTCCTGGGATGGATTATAATCAGTAATGCAATACTGCTGGCAAAAATTAATTATATTCGGAATGAAATGATTTTACAAACGTTCAAATGGGACATTTTACAATAATCTTACAACTAGCATTTCGAAAACATACCGTAAGTAGTCTTGAGTTTCGCAAAGAAAATAATTCAATAATATTAGTTCCTCTCATGACAATAGTTAGCTGATGTCTCTGTACATCCGTTTATAATCTCTTGTAAATCATAGCTGGTGGCTGGCAGGCACGCCGCTCCTCTCAACCTCTCGCTTCAGACCTGCTACCGACTCGCTTCACTTCTCGCTTACTACTGAATTCCTACGAACGCTAAAGCGCGGTCTCTCCCGCCAACAATGCTTTCTGGTGCAGACAATCCCTGCGACCATTACAAAATGTATCAATGCGCGGTCTTTCCCGCTCTTTTATTAAAAAGTATCCATACGCGGTCTCTCCCGCCCTTTTTAAAATTATATCATGTGCGGTCTCTCCTGCCAACAATACTTTGGTGCAGACATTCCCTGCTACCACAATTAGTTACAACGTGACAAATATTAATTATTCCTACTTAATCCTATTAATAAAATATAAACATCTTTCATAAATTGTGGTTTGACAATAACAATAGAAATATACACGTCTTACACGGGTAATTAATTTTAATAAAATATCCTGCGCAAAAAAAAGTATCACTTTTTCAAAATCCCATAGCTGTCTCTTATTACGACATGAAGTTTTGAAATTTGGCTCAAAGGTGTGTACAGCCTTCCTTTGTAATGATGCAGAAGTGGGGCGCTCTGCGGGTTGCCCACGGGCTCGGCACGGTGTCGACGTATGCGAGAAAAAGGCTACAGCTGATAAGTTGATGTGACGTGTAAGGTGGGTTAATGGCGTCACGTTGGTACATAATTGCGCCACAGTTCTGCCCAACACCATCGTGGACGTGTCATATGGTGGGGAAGTCCTCACACCCGCTGCTTTTTACGTCTCTGCAATGAAGGTCAGAACCGCGGCGCCCAGCATTGAATCCACGCTAATTTCTTATGGGTGGCCGAGGGAAACATTTCAGACACACCGGCGCTCGGAACCGACACGAAAAGCCCTCAGGAGTTGACATAAAGGGCGTCAATGAAACCACCTCTTTCCTTGGGGCGTTGATTCCCGCAAACTTCGCGGTCGAAAAGAAAGTTCGCAGTGCAATGAGCAGCATGATGTTCATCTACACCTACATCTACATCCATACTCCGCAAGCCACCTGACGGTGTGTGGCACGGGGTACTTTGAGTACCTCTATCGGTTATCCCTTCTATTCCAGTCTCGTATTGTTCATGGAAAGAAAGATTGTCGGTATGCCTCTGTGTGGGTTCTAATCTCTCTGATTTTATCCTCGTGGTCTCTTCGCGAGATGTACGTAGGAGGGAGCATTATACTGCTTGACTCCTCGGTGAGCCGGCCAGTGTGGCCGAGCGGTTCTAGGCGCTTCAGTCTGGAACCGCGAGCCCGCTACGGTCGCACGTTCGAATCCTGCCTTGGGCGTGGATGTGTGTGATGTCCTTAGGTTAGTTAGGTTCAAGTAGTTCTAAGTTCTAGGGGACTGATGACCTCAGATGTTAAGTCCCATAGTGCTCAGAGCCGTTTGAATCGTTTTGACTCCTCGGTGAAGGTATGTTTTCGAAACTTCAACAAAAGCCTGTACCGAGATACTGCGCGTCTCTCTTGCAGAGTCTTCCACTGGAGTAATACTTTCGCGATTACTAAATGATCCTGTAACGAAGCGCGCTGCTCTCCGTTGGATCGTCTCTATCTCTTCTATCAACCCTATCTGGTACGGATCCCACACCGCTGAGCAATATTCAAGCAGTGGGCGAACAAGTGTACTGTAACCTACTTCCTTTGTTTTCGGATTCCATTTCCTTAGGATTCTTCCAATGAATCTCAGTCTGGCATCAGCTTTACCGACAAACAACTTTATATGATCATTCCATTTTAAATCACTCCTAATGCCTACTCTCAGATAATTTATGGAATTAACTGCTTCCAGTTGCTGATCTGCTATATTGTAGCTAAATGATAAACGATCTTTCTTTATATGTATTCGCAGCGCATTACACTTGTCTACATTGAGATTCAATTGCCATTCCCTGCACCATGCGTCAATTCGTTGCAGATCCTCCTGCATTTCAGTACAATTTTCCATTGTTACAACCTCTCGATATACTACAGCATCATCCGCAAAAAGCCTCAGTGAACTTGCGATGTTATCCACAAGGTCATTTATGGATACTGTGAATAGCAACGGTCCTACTACGCTCCCCTGTTCTTGATCGCGTTTGGCACTGCCGGCGCCTCCCTCGCTCCTCCCCCCTCTTCCCGTGTGATTCAACACTACTCTACGGACTTCATGGGGCTGCAACTCCATTGAACGTGATCTGATTCCCTTTCACTGTGGCATGACCACACGCCATGCTCTAGTGTATGGGGTATAACAATAGAGACCATTCAAAACCGTACGACGAAACTGGAACGTGATCCGAAGCAACAAAGGATGTTTATGCTTTTCAACCTTCCTGTTTCGCGCCTTTCTGTGGTGTGATCACGGAGGGGTGCAAGATTGACATGTGCGAGAATAAAACGGCAATGGGTCCCTCTAAGACTCCTAGTTCGGCAACGTCCTCTGTGTTACCCACACACCTTTCTTGAGTAAGTTACTGATGTACCTGTCAGAAACTTCGACGCCCATGTACTAGGGCTATTTGTAAGATAAGATCTGATGGGGTACGAAATCTAAACCACAGCGAAAATCCGATGAAGCTTTGCAGAGATGCTTTGGGCAGTGCCTCTAGTATGCCCATCGAACGCATAACGTCGCTCTTTTCAGTTCTGAGCACGCAGTGAGCATGTACAGATGCTTAGAAGAATAGTGTCTCCCGCCAAGTATTAGGGCCTGGTGTGAGGTTTCGCCTGATGTCATGCAGCCCACATAACATAGCTGTGAAGCGTTTCGTTCTACATGACCGTACTCTGCAGGGGCAATGAAGGTGTTCCTGCAGCGTTTTCGTTGGGAAGTGTTTGATCATCCACAAAAGAGCCCGTAATTGGCTCTCCCTGTGTTTCATGTGTGCTCACATGAACCGATGGCTATGAAGACAATATTCTGACACAGACAACGAGCTGTAGACCAGCGAAGAAAATTGGCAGGAAGCACAGCGGCTGCCTTCTATGACGGGTGTATTGGAAAGTTGGTACCTCTCTACGGCAAAAGTCTAAATCGGAGTGGCGACTATGTAGATAAGTAGATGGAAAGTGGACCTAACTGTTGCAAATAAAACATTTTTGATTTTCACAGTGTTTTCCAATTGCGACCGATCGGATCTTACTTTCCGAATAGGTCTCGTAGTTGAGAGGCACCTCGTGACTGGCCTAGTGCTGAGGGCAAGTAACCCCACCTAATGGGTGTCAGAGGGGTTGCCTGCCCCATCTAAGAGTTGTCGAAGGGGATGACTGCTCTAAGGCGCGAGTGCAGCAATGGATGTCGCTGTTCTGGCCTCCATCGCAGAGGTGTCAAAAGAATGGGTGAAATGAGCGTAAGGGAGAGTGTGACGCCCTTACTGTCGTATAATACAACCACGATGGCGTTGGTCAGAATTACGATGCAGTTTGGTGCCAATATGACACCATTGCCTCACAGTACGCCTCACATGAACTTCTGAGCGATGGGCTTTATTTCGCATGCATCGCCACCATACTGTTATAAGCGTCGCTGAGCCCTAGGGTGACGTCGCAGGGCGCCACTGTTTTCAGAGGAAAGTTGTAGGTACACGTGAACCAAATTTCAAATATATGTGTCGCACTGGAAGACAATTACGCGATTCCGAATAAGTAATACATTTTTCATTTTGTGCAGTGTACGAATATTGTGCACTGGAGCGCCAAAGAAACTGGTATAGGCATGCGCATTCAAATAGAGAGATATGTAAACAGGCAGAATACGGCGCTGTGGTCGGCAATGCCTATTTGAGACAATAAGTGTTTGACGCAGTTTTAGATCGGTTATTGTTGCTACAGCTGCACGTTATCAAGATTTAAGTGAGTTTAAACGTGGTCTTATACTCGGCGCAAGAGCGATGGGACACAGCATCTCCGAGGTAGCGAGGAAGTGCGATTTTTTCCCGTACGACCATTAAATGAGTGTACCGTGAATATTAGGAATCCAGTAAAACATCTAATCTTCGACATCACTGCACCCGGAAGAAGATCCTGCAATAACGGCAGCAACGACGACTGAAGAGAATCGTTCAACGTGAGACTTCCATGAATTGCTGCAGATTTCAATCCTGGGCGATCAAAAAGTGTCAGCGTGCGAACCATTCAACGAAACATCATCGATTTGGGTATTCGGTGCTGAAGGCCCACTCGTGTTGAAATGTGGCTACACTGAGTCACAGCGCCAGAGATTGCGCCAAAGAGTATTATTCAGCCGCCTCCACTGGCAGTGCTTGTTGAGATGTGGCAGTGGAGAGTTCTTGTCGAGAAGTCGTCGTGGAGAGTGCGTATTGAGAAGTGGGCAGTAGGAGTTCCGATGCAGCCGTGACTAGTTGTGAGCATGTTGTATGCAGTTGTTCTGATGGGCTAGACAGCCGATGCTGTTCGATTGCGGATGTTGTAATGATCAGAGTGTATGTTTCGTCAATATGTATGAAGGTAATAAATTTTTATTTTTTATTTCAAATGTCTTAAACAATAATGCCTCTTGGTCACAGGTTCAGTCAACAAAGCATCTGGCTTGTGTTCATGTATTAGAGTGTAATTCTGGTTTCTATGTGCAAGTATAGTATTTCAGTTTTATTTAATTAATTCAGAGTTAATGGTATTTAAAATATCTTGTATTTTTGAGGAAGAACCGTGCCAGATGTGTACGTTGAATCACACTTCCACACACAGAACAGTTACACTTGTGTTTTGTTGTTTCGTAGGTTTTATAGTTGCTGGGGACTTAATTAATTAATTGTGTTAACGGAAATTTTCTTTCATTCTTTGTTGTTATTCTATGCAGTCAGATTGCGTACTAATACCAGTCAGGGCCAACCGGTTACGAGACTGCGTAACCGGACAGACAGCTACTAAAATTAAAATTATTTGCATTATATATAATTAAGCCCCCATGCAGTGTACCCTTGATGACTGCACGACACAGAGCTTTACACCTCGCCTGTGCCCGTCAACACCAACATTCGACTGTTGATGACTGGAAACATGTTGCCTGGTCGGACGAATATCGTTTCAAATTATATCGAGCGGATGGACGTGTACGGGCATGGAGACAACCTCATGAATCCGTGCACCCTTCATGTCAGCAGATGACTGCTCAAGCATATGGAGGCTCTGTAGTGGTGTGGGGCATGTACAGTTGGAGTGATATGGTACCCGTGATGCGTCTAGATACGACTCTGACAGGTGACACGTAGGTAAGCATCCTGTCTGGTCACCTGCATCCATTCATGTCCATTGTGCATTCCGACTGGGACAATCCAGCAGGACAATGGGACACCCCACACGTCTGGAATTGCTACAGAGTGGCTTCAGGAACACTCTTCTGAGTTTAAACACTTCCGCTAGACACCAAATTCCTCAGACATGAACATTATTGACCATACCTCGTATGCCTCCTCCTCGCACTCTTACTGATTTATGGACAGCCCTGCAAGCCTCATGGTGTCAGTTCCCTCCAACACTACTTTAGACATGCCACGTCGTGTTGCGGCACTTCTGCGTGCTCGAGGGGGCCCTACACGATATTTGTCAGGTGTACTAGTTGCTTTGGCTCTTCAGCATACGACAAAGACATTGATTTTCATAATCTTATTTGAGTTTAACGTTGATATCGTTAAGTACAGGGGTCAGGCTTTGGTACGAGAAGGACGGTGAAGAAACCCGACCATGGCTTATTTAAGGACCCATCCAGACACTCTCAAATGATGAGAAAAACATTGGAAGGTGTACTGGTAGGGTACTGAATCCTGCTTTATCCGGTTTACAGTCATGTCTCTCAGTCAATGAATGATGTCTCCGACTGACGTGTGGAACAACAGGGCCAAAATCAGTGTTACGGAGCAGTACGGGAGGTGCGCTTATGAGACAAGAACAAAACTCGCTCTCGGGAGGACGAAGGTTCTATTCCCATTCCCATTCTAGCCAACCATATTTAGGCTTTCCAGGATTTCCTTGAATCGCCTAAGGAAAATGCGTGGACGGTTCCTTTGAAAGGGCACGGCCTTCCCACATTCGTACTTTTGCTCCACCTCCAGTGACGCTTGCAACGTGCCGTTAACTCTCACTCTTCCTTGCACAATGTGGACTATCATTCGCAGGACAAAAGTCGTATTGCGGTACTTACGGTTTGTTACACAGAGTAAGTATTCAAACTGTCTTTCCTGCTTATTGCGTTGTAAATTGTCACCACATGGGATGTATCAACTTATCAGCATTGATTCGAATCCGATGAACATACCCCACATCATAAGCCTCAAGTATCTATTTATCATCAGTAATGTGTTTCAGTTGTCCATAAATCAAGTAGTCATCGTAGTTCCCCAGTTTGCTTGTTTCTTGAGATTCAAAAAGTCCCTTTCAGACGAGTTACTGAAGTATGAGAGAGTATGTTTCCATTCCGCTCAGTCTCAACCCTCCCTTCAAAGTGGAGATCAGTTAGTTGACAGTCGGTATTCATAAGTGCCTGACACAGAACCCTTGCGATGTAGGAAACGTGTTACAACGATGCCACAAGGTAACACCTAGGAGGATTTGGTAGCAGGTAGATTTCTACGTTTTTGCAGTATCCGTCAATATGCTTCATCAACACTGTCTCCGTAGTGAAGTGAAAATACGAGCAGCAATATCACTGAAAGAACCTGTCACAGACAACCAATAGTCAAATGTGATATCCGATTGAGGAATCCGTTGCGTGATCTTTCATTATGTACAGAACATGGATGGCGTCACTCCTACACACTATGTGTGACTGTGCTCAAATGGAAAGCATTTCCATATCCATGCATGTAGTTCCCTTCATGACAAGGTAACGTTAAATGGGAAACAAATTACAATTACAGTTGTAATTTTATTTTTTAATCCTTTGAGTAGCAATGGTTTCTCCCAGGAACCATCATTTTATTAATTTTGTTTTGAAGTACCAGTGCCTTTCGCACGAAAACACCAATGCTATTGCAAGGCAGAGACACCTTGTAGTACTCTGAGGTATTTCTATGGACGTAGTGTATTGTAATAGTCATTTGTAGAGTTCAGAACAACAATCTGAGCTGAGATTGTGCTGATTGGTTGTAAGAGATAGTGACATGTTGTGGTTTTGGTAATGATGGTATTGAGGAGATTTTTGACAGTGAAAGTAATTATATCTAAAGTAATCTTATCGCAAATTTGAGTATGTGCTACTACATTTATCAGTGATTATGAAAAGAAACCAATAGGTTGTATGTACTTAAGATATGAATTTATAAAGTTTTAGGCCTACTTTTGCTTCTTATTTAGGACTACAATTTGTCTTAGGCTTTATGAACTCGTAGAAGCTTCGAAATGTGTGATTGTGTCTAGGAAAAATGTGAAATTTCTTTCAAATATAACACATGAAATGATGGATTGTGGAAAACTACACTGACGGAAAAAATCCAACACCAAGAAGGAGTTGTGTGACATAAATGAAAATTGGTAGACGTGTTTCTACATCTAAAAAATGATGTCTATTCACATTCAGCGCCACTATGAGGATGCAAATACGGTTTGCTTTAAATACTTGCTGTAACGGTCGTGAGCGTTGGTTTCCTTTGGGACGTAAGTTACCCTTGGGATTGGATGTGGTAAACTGATGTTAGTCAAGAATGATTTTAAGGCTATAAAGACGCCATTGTCAACACCTCACTGAGTTTTTCGTGTAATAGCGATACGAAAAGTTGGACGTTCCTTCTGCGATACTGCAGAATGTCTTGACAGGAATGTAACCACCGAAATTCTCACATTTTAGGTCCCCTTGGTTGAAATGATCCAAATAATTTTGAAGGTTGTTGTTGCAGAATTTTTGTTTTTACGTTAGTATACCTTGTCACATTTTAGTATATCATACTGTCTTCTGAATTTTCATATTAACAAAGCCGAAATTACATTGTTCGCCCAGAATACAAAAATACGTCCGATCACATCAGAGGCTTGCTTGCTCCTACTTCACTCCGCGGTAATAACCATATTCCAAAGGGTTACAATTTTTCTTGGCAAATGAATTTCTATTAATTTCGATTATTATTTCTTAAATGGATCCAGAAATAAACACGGTAAACAGTACTAGATAGCGTAATTAATAATAGAAATTTTAAGTGTGCTAAATAATTCGTAATTTCAAATGTTTCTAAAAAAATAATTTTAATTGTACATGCAGAACTAGTACTAAACGATTATAATATCGAAAATAAAGTAATCGCTGTTCATAAATTTTAGCTTGAAATATAACATATGGTGTATAAAATTATATGAAAGTATTCAGAAAAGCAGCTGAGATAATACTGTCATGTCCAAAATTCGAAAAATAATACTGGTATCGACAACTACTGTCGAGGAAAAGTAATGCTAGAGGAGGATGTCCCGTTACAGAGTGTACTTGGCTTCCGTGACCAAATTATCTACTTCTTAATTTCCCACTGTATGCCGTCACTCCAGAGAGAGCGAAGTGGCGTCGTGGTTAGCACAGTGGACTCGCAGTCGGGAGGACGACGGTTGAGATCCCTGTGCGACCACCAAGATTTAGGTTTTCCGTGATTTCCGTAAATCGCTTCAGGCAAATTCCAAGATGGTTCGTTTGAAAGAGCATGGCCGAATTCTTTCCCAATCCTTGAAACATTCCAAACATGTACTCCGTCTCGCATGACCTCGATATCGACGGGACGTTCAACGCAAATTTACCTTCCTTCCGCCGGCCACTGTGGCCGAGCGATTCTAGGTGCTTCAGTCCGGAACCGTCCTGCTGCTACAATCGCAGGTTCGAATCGTGCCTCGGGCATGGATGTGTGTGATGTCCTTAGATTAGTTAGGCTTCATTAATCCTAAGTCTAGAGGACTGATGACCTCAGATGTTAAGTCCCATAGTGCTTAGAGCCATTTTGAACCTTCCTTCCCCCAACAAGTTACGAAAGTCTTATTTAGACGGGAAAGTTCCTAATCTGCTTCTATAATGGGGCATAGCAGATAATTTTTGGTGTTCGTTACATCGTTGCATTTTAAATGCATCATCGCTGACCATGAATCTGATTAAAAATGATTTTTTTTCTTCCTGTACGCCTTTTGTGTATGTAAGTCCTTCTAGAACCAGTATAACTTTTACAGTGAGCGTAGTGGCTACTTCAAGGAGCTTGAATTTGACCCCTCTGTTTGTCACTTAAGAATGCGCTTCCTGCTCCGTCTTTTTGTTTAGACCCTCTGCGGATGTCTTTCTTGGGGATAGCCATGTTGCTAAACTCAAAATGGCTCTGAGCACTATGGGACTTAACATCTGAGGTCATCAGTCCCCTAGAACTTAGAACTACTTAAACCTAACTATCCTAAGGGCATCACACACATCCATGCCCGAGGCAGGATTCGAACCTGCGATCGTAGCGGTCGCGCGGTTGCACACTGAAGCGCCTAGAACCGCTCGGTGTTGCTAAACTGTCATCTAAAATTCTCACTTGAAACTATATAGTTCTAGAGACATTTTCAAGCCTCAAAAATCTATGATGTATATATGCCGGCTGAACTGACGAATGAAAATTTGTGCCAAGGCTGAGGTTCGAGCTCAGGTCACCTGCTCACTAGGCAGATGTGCTAACCATTACGCCACCATGGCACTCTGGCCTTGTATAGCTGCATAGACTACCCTAGCTCGTCTCAGTCCTCTGTCCAAATTCCTATTCGCTTCTAAGCCCACAGTATTCCCCCTAAGCTCTAAAAGGATTGCAGAGGTTCTGTGGGTGTATTGGAATAGTATCTCAATTTCGAACACAACAGGAGATCCTGCCTGAAACCCAGTCATAGATGCCTTAATCAAAATGACGCTATATGGTTCCGGAGACATTTTCAAGTCTGAAACATCTATGATGCATTAATGAAGGCTGAAACGACGGATGAAAATTTGCACCAAGGCCGGGTTGGATCCCGGCTCTCTTGCTCACTAATAAGCCGCAGACCCTGCTTCGAACGTTAGACGTGGTACAAATTCACATTCGTCGCTTCAGTCTGCGTATATACTACTAAAATTTCTCAGTCATTGTACGTTACAAAACGAGATACACTAAAGAGCCAAAGAAACGGGTAAACCTGCCTGATATTGTGTAGGGTCTCTGTGAGCACGCAGAAGTGCCGCAACACGACGTGGCATGGACTAGACTAAGGTGTGTAGTGCCGGAGAGAACTGACACCATGAATCCTGCTGGTGGCCAGTGGAAGTGTTTAAATTCAGAAGAGTGTTCCTGGAGCCACTCTGTAGCAATAGTGTACATGTGGGGTCTCGCATTTTCCTGCTGGAATGGCCCAAGTCCGTCGGAATGCATAATGGACATGAATGGATGCAGGTGATTAGACACGATGCTCACGTACGTGTCACTTGTCACACCTCACGCCGTTGCAGAGCCTCCACTGACTTAAACAGTCCCCTGCTGACGTCCGGGGTTCATGGATTCATGAGGTTGTCTGCATACCTGTACATGTCCATCCGCTCGATGCAATTTGAAACGAGACTCGTCTGACCAGGCAACATGTTTCCAGTCATCAATAGTCCAGTGTCGGTGTTGACAGGCCCAGACGAGGAGCAGAGCTGTGTGTCTTGCGACCATCAAGGGAACACGAGTGGGCCTTCGGCACCGAAAGCCCATATCGATGATGTTTCGTTGAATGGTTCGCACGCTGACACTTGTTGATGGCCCAGCATTGAAATCTGCAGAAATTTCCGGAAGTGCTGCACTCCTGTCATGATGAAAGATTATCTGCAGTCGTTGTTGGTCCCGTTATTGCAGGATCTTTTCTCGGCCGCAGCAATGTCGGAGATTTGATGTTTTAACGGATTCCTTTTATTCACGGTACTGCTCCAGACACTTGTTGTCTTATATAGGCGTTGAGACCGCAGCGCCGTGTTCTGCCTGTTTACATATCCCAGTATTTGAATACGCATACCTACACCAGTTTATTTGGCGCTTCAGTGTAAAACGAAATAAATTACATAAAAAGAAAGACGTAAAATTGCTACTTTAATTTTATCCATTTACTTGAGTTATGGATACCAGGAAACATCGGTTTCCAAATATAGAAAAAAACTGACTGAAGTTCCTCAAAATTTATTTATTTAATCGTATGGCTATGGCCCCCCGTCGGGCAGACTGTTCGCCCGGTGCCGGTCTTTCAATTTGACGCCACTTCGGCGACCCGGAGTAGATGAGGATGATAGGATGATGATGAGGACAGCACAACACCAAGCCCCTGGGCGGAGAAAATTCCCCCACCCAGCCGGGAATCGAAATCGGGGCCAGAAGATTGACAATCCGTCACGCTGATCATTCAGCTACCGGGGGCGGACTTCTTCAAAATGAGAAATCAGAAGCCCCGAGCTGAATGCACTAAAAAGAATTTTTTATAGGCAAGATCGTGTTCGAAAACTTTCTTTGACAGGTTCCGACTCTCATTTTCACATCTTTGAAATGTTAATATGACATGAGTAATGGATGCACAGTGGATTGGTTCAAATGGTTCAAATGGCTCTGAGCACTATGGGACTCAACAGCTGAGGTCATCAGTCGCCTAGAACTTAGAACTACTTAAACCTAACTAACCTAAGGACATCACACACATCCGTGCCCGAGGCAGGATTCGAAGCTGCGACCGTAGCAGTCACGCGGTTCCGGACTGAAGTGCCTGGAACCGCACGGCCACCGCGGCCGGCGATGCACAGTTGAACACGATGTACAACGAAAACACTTTTGAACCATCTGAAGACGGCAATCTTTAGTGTTGAAACTGGCCAACAAAAACAGTTTCCAGCGCGACCTTGGCTACAAAAAAATTTTTAAAACGCAGAAAAATCTGTTTCTTGCATGCATGCTACACAGTGTTGCAGTTTTAATGAGCATGTAGAAGACATTAGCGAGCAGAACGCGCCGAGGCACCGCCCCGTTGCGGGAAGGTAGGCCGCTGCGGCCCTCGCGGCTGGCTGCCCGTCTTGAGCCTTAATAAGAGCCTTCCGCATCCTATGGCGTGGCGCTGGGCCGCCTCGGCTTTCCGGCGGCCGTTGACCTTCGGTTTGAGGAGAGGAGCGGACGCGCACCGCAGGCTCGCTGCTCGTTTTTCCCTCTCCCCGTGTGTAGCATTCTCATCGCCCCTCCCTCCCTCCAGCGGAATAAATTGCGCGCCGTGGCGTACAGATGGGGCGATTAGGGAACGGGCCGCGCCGCGCAACGCCGAACGTCGTCACTCTGCCGGCAGCAGCAGCGCGCCCTGGGCTGCCCCTGCACGGGGCACGGAGGTCACCTGTGTCCTGTCAGGGGGCTGCGTAAAAGAAAGTTACTGCTACATTTCAGTACAAATAATGCCGGCCCTGTTCTCAAAGAACAGTAAGAGTGGAAGACTGAGGCCGAAGTGCTCGAGACGATGTACAGCAGGGATGTAATACATATGACGAAGCCGCATTGAAGGAAATGAAAGGAAGGTGAATGAAATGAAATGATCGTGAACTGACGTCGATACCCAATTGTTATGTGAAACTTATAGCTGCTTTTTTGGCATACGGAAAAATAGTTGTTACAATTTTCTGATATCCGACTGGCGCAAGCGGGGCTGCCTCAAGGTTCCGTTCCATCCCCACTAATATTTAATCTCTACGTCAATGACATGCCAACTGTCACAGGGGTACAACGTGCGCAGTTTTCCGGTGGTACAGCTTTTCTCATCAGCGGCAGACATATTCACGTCAGCAGCGCTGGGTAGCCACGCGGTCTCAGGCGCCTTGCCACAGTTGGCGCGGCTCCCCCGTCGGAGGTTCGAGTCCTCCCTCGGGCATGGGTATGCGTGTTGTCCTTAGCATAAGTTAGTTTACGTTACATTAAGTAGTGTGTAAGCCTAGGAACCGATGACCTCAGCAGTTTGGTCCCATAGGAACTTACCACAAATTTCCATTTTATTCACGCCAACATTCGACGTCTTCAGTGTTAACTAACCGCCACAGCCGCTTGGTGTAAGACCAGTAAAGTGCAACTAAATCTGTTTCAGCGAGAAACGCCCCTCGATGCCTACCAACTTGAGACTGCATGGGAGGGATATCCCCTGGGGGCAACGGTGACTTGCCTGGGGGACACTTTGGACAAACACTTCTTTCCCCATAAACATGTTGACCTTCTGAGGATCAAAGCTTTCGGTATGGTCAAGAAACTCCATTTTTTCAAGAGTACTGACCGCAGTACCACAGCAAACTTTGGTTATACAAGGCGACGGTGCTCTCTAAGATACTGAATGGCAGCTTGGTCTGAGGTCTTGCCAGTCCAACACAAATTGGCCGTCTACATGTTTCGCAAAATATGACGCTCAGATGGATACTTCGTGCCAGCAGCTATACTCGCATCGTTGACTTGCACGCTGTCCTCCATATGGATACAGTACTAGAAGCAGTGCGCAAATGGACGACGACCTTGAACAACAAAGCAGACACTTTGCGAAACTCGGTGTACCACATAAGAACGCTGACAGGATAATACTCCCTTCATGGCATCGGTATAAGGTACCATGTACCCTGGTACTATGACATCCTAACCCATTCCATCAACTGGCGGTATCTTACGGATCGACAGGCTCTAAGAAGTTGACCCCAAACGTTTATTCATAATAAAGTGAACCCATGCACCTAATTACCTTCCACCATGAAGTCTGGATCGTCGTCGGCGATGTCACTTCGATTTACAGAGTGACAAATTTAAAAAAAATTAATGAAATGATCGTATGGCATTGACGGCCGGGAGTCCACACCCGGGTAAGTTCCGCCGCCGAGCTGCAAGTCTTTTCAGTTAACGCCTAAATGCGATACTTGCATGTCGGTGAGGATGAAACGACGAGCAGAGAAAATCTCCGGCGCTGGTGGGAATCGAACCCGCGACCGTTGCATGGCAGTCACCCACGCAGACGACTCAGCTAACGAGGAGGATTGAAAAAAAAAAAAACAAGGTTTAGGTGTGGGATTGAAATTTCAGAAGAAAGACTATCAATGATAAAATTGGCTGGCGAAATTGATATCCTCTGTGAAATTACGGAGAGCTACAGAGCGGAATGCAATGGATATTCTAATGATCGAAGAATAGAGCGGCAGGCATGACATTAACGATAAATTTATCATCGAAGCTGGGGACCATGTAGTACATGAAATGAAGGAATTCCGCTAAGTAAAGTAATGCATGACGGCGTAATACAGCCGTAGAGGGTATATTTCGCCGAGAGAAGGCTACTGGTATCAAGCGAAGGCATTAATTTGAGGAAGTGATTTCTAACAACGTACGTCTGAAGCGCAGTACTGTTCGCGTAAGACTCATGGACTGTGAGAAAATCGGAAAGAAAGGAGGAGGTCCTCCGCAAAATACATGAGAAAAGGAGTTATGTGAAAAGCACTAAAGAGAAGAAGGACAGAGGACGATAGGATATGCGTTAAGACGTGAGGGGATAATTTTCACGGAAACAGAAGGAGACGTAGAGGGCAGAAATTGTAGCAACTAATGGGTATTAGAATAATGAGAGCACACAGGACAGTAAATCGTGGGGAGACACATCGTACTATTCCACAGTTGGGGGCATCTGGAAGAGCACCGTGGACCTCTCTCGTCACAAATGAACAACAGAGCCGGAAAATTTCTGTCGGAATCACAGTTGATAACTGATTATTTTTATGTCCTTGAAGTCTGCAGGGTACTAACTGTAAGCGGGCTTTCTAGAATTTACAACTGTCCTGTGAATCATGCTCTTCATCCCGTTATAATACCATAATTCGCAGCTCATTGCGTTGTTACGCCACAAGCATAGACACATACCGGGGTCATTTTAGAATGAAAGAATCTATGGACACTGAAGTAGAAGCGGTGTCACTATCTGAACTCACGGAATAGGTCTTCTGCTGTCCTGCAGATTAGAATAGGCAAGTCTATGAGTCACTAGCTCCGCCCCGCTGCGTTTTCCGCCGTTAAACCGTTATGTATAAAAAATGCCCGAGTATACAGCGTGGTCCAGTGGTCGTGACCGGGCCAAATATCTCACGAAATAAGTGTCAAACGAAAAAACTACAAAGAACGAAACTTGTTTAGCTTGAAGGGAGAAATTACATGGCGCTATGGTTGACCCGCTACATGGCGCTGCCATAGGTCAAACGGATATCAACTGCGTTTTTTTAAAATAGAAACCCTCATTTTTTATTACATATTCGTGTAGTACGTAAAGAAATATGAATGTTTTAGTTGGACCACTTTTTTCACTTTGTGACAGATGGCGCTTTAATAGTCACAAACATATGACTCACAATTTTAGACGAACAGTTGGTAACAGGTAGGTTTTTTAAATTAAAGTACAGAACGTAGGTACGTTTGAACATTTTATTTCGGTTGTTCCAATGTGATAGATGTACCTCTGTGAACTTATCATTTCTGAGAACGCATGCTGTTACAGCGTGATTACCTGTAAATACCACATTAATGCAATAAATGCTCGAAATGATGTCCGTCAACCTCAATGCATTTGACAATACGTTTAACGACATTCCTCTTAACAGCGAGTAGGTCACCTTCCGTAATGTTCACACATGCATTGACAATGCGCTGACACATGTTGTCAGGCGGTGTCGGTGGATTACGATAGCAAATATCCTTCAACTTTCCCCACAGAAAGAAATCCGGTGACGTCAAATCCGGTGAATGTTCGGGCCATGGTATGGTGCTTCGACGACCAATCCACCTGTCATGAAATATGCTATTCAATTCCGCTTCAACCGCACGCGAGCTATGTACTGGACATCCATCATGTTGGAAGTACATCACCATTCTGTCATGCAGTGAAACATCTTGTAATAACATGGGTAGAACATTAGGTAGGAAATCAGCATACATTGCACCATTTAGACTGCCATCGATAAAATGGGGGTCAATTATCCTTCCTCCCATAATGCCGCACCATACATTAACCCGCCAATTTCGCTGATGTTCCACTTGTCGCAGCCATCGTGGATTTTGCGTTGCCCAATAGTACATATTATGCCGGTTTACGTTACCGCTGTTGGTGAATGACGCTTCGTCGCTAAATAGAACGCGAGCAAAAAATCTGTCATGTCCCGTAATTACTCTTGTGCCCAGTGGCAGAACTGTACACGACGTTCAAAGTCGTCGCCATGCAATTCCTGGTGCATAGAAATATGGTACGGGTGCAATCGATGTTGATGTAGCATTCTCAACACCGACGCCGGCCGCGGTGGCCGTGCGTTTCTGGCGCTGCAGTCCGGAACCGCGGGACTGCTACGGTCGCAGGTTCGAATCCTGCCTCGGGCATGGGTGTGTGTGATGTCCTTAGGTTAGGTAGGTTTAAGTAGTTCTAAGTTCTAGGGGACTTATGACCTAAGATGTTGAGTCCCATAGTGCTCAGAGCCATTTGAACCAATCAACACCGACGTTTTTGAGAATCCCGATTCTCGGGCAATTTGTCTGCTACTGATGTGTGGATTAGCCGCGACGGCAGCTAAAACACCTATTTGGACATCATCATTTGTTGCAGGTCGTGGTTGACGTTTCACATGTGGCTGAACAGTTCCTGTTTCCTTAAATAATGTAACTATCCAGCGAACGGTCCGGACACTTGGATGATGTCGTTCAGGATATCGAGCAGCATACATAGCACACGCCCGTTGGGCATTTTGATCACATTAGCCATACATCAACACGATATCGACCTTTTCCGAATTTGGTAAACGGTCCATTTTAAGACGGGTAATGTATCACGAAGCAAATACCGTCCTCACTGGAGGAATGTTACGTGATACCACGTACTTATACGTTTGTGACTATTACAACGCCATCTATCACAAAGCGAAAAAAGTGGTCCAACTAAAACATTCATATTTCTTTACGTACTACACGAATATGTAATAAAAATGGGGGTTCCTATTTAAGAAAAACACAGTTGATATCCGTTTGACCTATGGCAGCGCTATCTAGCGGGCCAACCATAGCGCCATCTGGTTTCCCCCTTCAAGCTAGACGAGTTTCGTTCTTTGTAGTTTTTTCATTTGATGCTTATTTCGTGAGATATTTGGCCCGGTCACTATTAATGGACCACTCTCTACATTTATTCCAGTCTTTCACTATGAGAATGAAAAAAATGGTCCAAATAGGCTGTATTATTTTTGTCTGTGCGATCGGTCAGTTTCAACTGAGGTCAGTTTCAAGCACATATATTCAACTTCGAGCTTCATTTTACGTTGACGTACATTGCTAGTAGTCCTGTCCACATGTATCATCGATGTATTATACTGTAAAATAAAGCTGGAAGATTAATATACATGCTTAAAAATAACCCAAGTTTGAAACTGGCCAGTCGTACAGATAATAAAAGGAATACAGCCTACTTGGGCCATGTTTTCATTCTCTGGAATAAATATATACCCGGGAATTTTTTAACCACGGAAAACACAGCGGGCTCTTGCCAATTCTACGCTGCAGGACAGCAGAAGAGCTATTATTTGAGTTCAATGGGGACGTCGTTTCTGCTTCATTATACGTATATTCTTTCATGACGAAATGACGTTACTCTCAGAAGTGACCAATGCATTAGGTGAACTGCGGCCCTCATAATACATTCTTCCTTCAGCGTGATGCAGGGACTGTATTTTAAGGTGGAAATATTCGTTCATATGATGCGAGTCATGATAAGAACCTGCTGCATGCACGAAGGATGCGGATTTGTTCTAGATTTTGCATTCCGCGTGTGACATCTTTGTTGTAGTATTGCCGTACTGAGAGCCGTTAACTCGTGTGTCGAAGGAGACTGTACTCGGTTCGTAGCTAAGGAAAGCGTTCTTCGGATTAGCAATCAGTCTGTTGTTCATCCAAGTTATCTAAGTCTGTATGCACCACAGCCTCTTGCTTCCCTGCTGATTTGTCTGCATCAATTGCTGTAACGTCTGAAATATGTGTCTGTGGTTGAGAGGTAATCATTCATTCAAAAAAATGTCGGCATGTTAGTTGAAACTTCTATTTAACGAAACTTGCAGGTAAGACTACGACCGTACACAGTACATGGTCTCCAGCTAACGCTAACCGTATAATCGCTTGTGTGCCCAGTGACAATTCACGTCGATGGGTAACTGGGTATAAATTAAGGCGAACCGCCGATTTCATTCTGTTGCGCATTCAGATACTCAGGTCTTCATATTTTTGCATCGAACCTACTGTCGGAAATAAATTAGTTTCGACCCTATAATCTCCCGGTTTCAGCCCACGTTTCCGTGGGATTTCTCTTGGTGTCAGGAAAATGCTGGAAGTGGTAATGTTTGTTGCATCGGGCTCAGATCAGCTGAATTTGCTGCCTAAGACATCAGTGTGACTGCACCATCATGCTCCCCAAATCCTGCAACACGTATCGGGCCTTGTGACACGGACAGTTGTCTTGCTGGAAGTTGCCATCGCCATTGGGAGGAACGTCACGCACGTGCCCTGCGATAATGTCCACGGTTGTCAAGGAGCTTCGATTACTAATAGAGGTCCCATACCAAAGTACTGACACCACCGGACTGTGTATGTGGCTTGGTGAATGTTTCGAGCTGGCGTTCCGGACACTACTACACACCTGGTACAAGTAGAAATGTAATTTGTCGGACAGGGCGACACATTTCCATCGATCAACGGGTCAATCTCTACGATCCCATGCACGCTGGAATCGTGACTGGCAATGTCGATGGGTCGGCGTAGAGGCACGTAGGGATCGTCTGCTGCAAAGTCCCATCTTCAATAATATGCGCAGAACGGTGCGCTCCGAAATTTTTTTCCCTGGTCCAGCACTCAAACTGTCATAAGATCTGTCGTACTTTACAGAGAGTACAGCCCTCCGACCTCGTAGTTCTGTGATGAGGCGTGGACGTGCAATATTTTCTCACCTACTCGTTTTTTCACCGTCCCTCGACTAGTTTTCACAGACGCTCACGACAGCAGCACACGAACCGCCGACCATCTTTGTCCTCTCCGAGATGCTCGTTCTTAAGCGGTGGACCAAAACAATCTGCCATTTGTCAAAGTCCTTTAAATCAATGGATTTCCCCAACTGCGGTCCGCATCGTCGCTTGAATGATTGCCCGTTGGTGTATGCTCTGCTTATGTACTCGGATATATTCCTTACTGCCCGATGCCCCCGCAGCGCCACCAGGAGGCTTCCCGTCTCATGGTTGCTAGTGGGCTCAATGTTCTGAATCATCAGTGTATAAAAGAAGTACCCATTCCCATGCTGACAGTAAGAAGTTTTTCATGACTGCGATCGCGATGACAGCTGCAGAAAGCTCTACAGTATTTACTGAAACAGACGTCTGGTGAAAAGAATGTACTGTAAGTTTTATTTACGATTGTCGATGCACAAGTTGATTAAAAGTAAGTCTCCTTCTCCCACCCCCCGCTTTAATAGCCTAGTGGTTCTACGAATTTCATTGTTAAGTGTTGGTGAATTCTAACCACTCTGAAGAGTTTTTGATTCTTACGTGATTGGTAGTATATATTCTGTATTTATTTTCAGTGGCCTAGGAGGGTAATCCCGAGGGTCAACTACAGCACTTCTTCCTTGTTACGTGAGTTTTCAGTGATGAACTGTAAATTGCAGGTGGAGGAGGGAGCTGGGGATGGCCTACGGTGCTGCTGTTTTCTTGTGCATTGGAAGTTGTTTGTAACCTGCCCAGATCTTGAAGCAATTAGTGCCGATAGTACCTTTAACATTGTCCCGCTTGAGGGAGTGTGGTGCCAACTAAACGGACTTGCCTCGTAACCAGGCATTCACTCTCTGATACAAAGTATCCAGACACCTACCAGTGGACATTAATAGGTGTGCGTGTCCACTCTTCACCTCTCTGACGGCTTTGCCAGCGTCACTTTCGATGTCGGTGAGGGAATGAAAGCCCATTCTTCACCAGGAGGCGCAACGAGAGAAGGTAATGATGAAATGATACAATTTCAGAGACTTTACTGGTCTCATACAGGTATGATTTTATGTATATAGACTGAAGTGGCGAGTGAAAATTTGTACAAGACTGGAAATCGAAACCGAGTCTCTCGCTTGGATCGAGAAGGGAGGCGAACTGGGGTAATTCATGCAGTTGTGGGAACTGCTACGCCAAGGTGGCTTAGTGCCTAGCGCACCTGCCTAGTAACGAGGAGACCCGGGTTCAATTCCCAACTTTGGTTCAAATTTTCACTTCCGCTTCAGTCTATATGCCTAAAATAATGTATGTATGAGACAAGTAAAGTCTCTGAAATTGTGTCATTTCTTTTGTATAAGTACCTGCAACTGGGTTTCAGGTTGTATCCCATACTCGTGCTGAGATGCTATTCCAGAACATGGAGAGCATTGACAATTCCGTTTGTGCGGAAGCAGAAATTTAAAGTAGACTGGGGCGGCAGTGGAAACTTGGACTGAGGAGAGAGGCGTGCCAGGGTAATCCGCACAGTTGTGCAAACCACTGTGCAAAGATAACTTGGCGGCTAGCCTGTCCGTCAGTACGTGAAGTCTCCTTAGTCTTGGTTTAGTTGTAGGTGTTCCTTCGCGTTCCATCTTCACAGTCACATCACCAATCTACGAAATGGGAAACTTTAGAAGGGTTGAAAGGCCCCTGATGGATAAGTTACTCAGGTGACACCCAGTGACCGCGATCGAAGTCACTGAGATCTCCTGATGGACCCATTCTTCTTCTGCTGCTGCTGCTACTTCTGTACTGACAACACAATACTCCCCACCTCCTTTTATGCTGGCGGATTCACGTCTCGTGACGTCTAGTGACGAACACTGCATCAGATAAGAGTGTCGAGACGCTTTTGACCAGATACTGTACAGCTCCCGTTTACTTTTCCAGTCTCTTTAATTTGATCCTATGGCTTCTCTAAGTGTAATCGATGTTGGAGACCAAAGTTCCTAGTGAGCACTGGAGCGTGGATTATCTACCGGAGACACCTTTATTCTACCACCTGGATACGTTGCAATAAGTTGTTACTGGTGAGACCCCATGACATACAGTCGTACAGGATTGCTGGTAATGCAGTCGATTTGTAGAGATCTACCGTGACCCATCTACACAGAAGCGCCAAAGAAACTGGTATAGGCATGCTTATTCAAATACAGAAACATGCAAACAGGCAGAATGAGGCGCTGCGGCCGGCAACGTCTGTGTCTGGCGCAGTAGTTAGATCGGTTACTGCTGCTACAATGGTAGGTTATCAAGATTTAAATGAGTTTGAACGTGATGTTATTATGGTCGTCGCACGAGCGTTGGGATACAACATCTCCGAAATAGCTATCAAGGGGGAATTTCCCGTACGATAATTTCACGAGTGTACCGTGAATGTCAGGAATCCGGTAAAACATCAAATCTCCGACATCACTGCGGTTGGAATAAGATCATGCGAGAACGGGACCAACGATGACCGAAGAGAATCGTTCAACGTGACAGAAGCGCAACCCTTCCCAAAATTGCCACAGATTTCAATGCTGGGCCATCAACAAGGGTCAGAGTGCGAACAGTTCAACAAAACATCATCGATATGGGCTTTCGAAGCCGAAGGCCCACTCGTGTACCCTTGATGACTGCACGACACGAAGCTTTACGACTCGCCTGGGACCATCAACACCGACATTGGACTGTTGATGTCTGGAAACAGGTTGCCTGGTCGGATGACAAATTGTATCGAGAGGATGGACGTGTACGGGTATGGAGACATCCTCATGAATCCATGGACCCTGCATGTCAGCAGGCATCTGTTCAAGCTGGTGGAGGATCTGCAATTGTGTGGGGCGTGTGCAGTTGGAGTGATATGGGACCCCTGATATGTCTAGATACGTCTCTGACAGGTGATACGTACGTAAGCATCTTTTCTGATCACCTGCAACCATTCATGTCCACTGTGCATTCCAACGGACTTGGGCAATTCCAGCAGGACAATGCGACACCCACATGTCCAGAATCACCGTAGAGTGGCTCCAGGAACACTCTTCTGAGTTTAAACAATTCCGCTAGCCACCAAACTCCCTAGACACGAACATTATTGCGCATATCTAGGATGCCTTGGAAAGTGCTGTTCAGAAGAGATCTCCCTCCACCCCCTCGTTACTCAGTTCCCTCCAGCATTACTTCAGACATTAATCGAGTCCTTGCCACGTCGTGTTGAGGCAGTTCTGCGTGCTCGCGGGGACCCTTTATGATATTAGGCACGTGTACCAGTTTCTTTGACTCTTCAGTGTACATCGCAACACCTATTTAGCGTCATGCAGTCCTCCACTCGCAGCTGCCTCGCTGACGACGTTCGCTGTAGGCTGGTAAGAGTGCTGGGTGCTGGGCGCTGGGTGACCACCAGCCGACTGTCAGGAGCGCCGCCGCCGCCGCTGCCGTCGCCACCGGCTGAGTCTGGGCTGGGCTCGCCGGGCCGGGCTGTCACTTGAGTCGCGGGTAAACAGTCATTCGATAACTGCCGCGGCCGGCGTTGCCGCTTCTCGGCCAGCGCCGCCCCGCGCCCCGGCGCGCGCCCTCTCGCTACTCGCTACTCACTACTCGCTACTCGTCGTCGCGGGTCGCGGATTTCGGGTTGCCTGGGACACCTCTGCTCGCGAGCACGTCGTGTGGCAACAATAGCTCTCCGTCCGATTTCCTGGGATACGCTCTTCCGGCTGGCGGGATATCGTGCTCTCCTCTGTCGATTACGAAACGGGCAGTCGCCGTTCTGCAGTGTGGAACAGCCTCTTCGTCCGCGATCGTAAGTTAGGGTTTAATTAGCACTTGCCTCTCCGTGGCGGTCAAACACGCCCAGGGCTATGATCTGGGATCAGTTCGTTACTGTCGCCCCCTCACCGTCTCATTTTCCCCCCTTTTTTGTTATTTCATCCCCTGGAGGAGGAAGAGGAGGAGGAGGAGGAGGAGGAGGAGGAGGAGGGGGGGGGGGGGGCTGGTAGCGGTACAGTCAACCCGCTCTCGAGGCAGTAGATACTTTTCACTGATTTAGAAGCTCAACACAAAACAAAGAGGCAAATGAATTTAAATGTTTTAAATACGTGACGTTGATTGGAAACTATAAGAAATGATGCTGTTTTCATAAATAGTTTAAAAACAGTGATAAAAATATGGACCCGCAACATAGTCAATAACACTTCAAAAATACTTAAAGAACACTAAAAGCACTTTAAAAAAGCGCTTGAATGACATTGAACACGGTAGATGATGATGATGTTGATGTTTGGTTTGTGGGGCGCTCAACTGCGCGGTTATCAGCGCCCTTACAAATTCCCAACCTTGGTTCAGTCCAATCTCGCCACTTTCATGAATGATGATGAAATGACGAGGACACCACAAACACCCAGTCATCTCGAGGCAAGTGAAAATTCCTGACCTCGACGGGAATCGAACCCGGGACGCCGAGCTGGGGAAGCGAGAACGCATCCGCGAGACCACGAGCTGCTGACAACACGGGAGAAGAGACACTGATAACTCAAAACGGAGCACTGTATGCTTTCGCTAAAATTGTAAAAGACCTCCCCTGTGATGATATGGTTCGAATGGCTCTGAGCACTATGGGGCTCAACTTTTGAGGTGGTGGTGGTGGTGGTGGTGGTTAGTGTTTAACGTCCCGTCGACAACGAGGTCATTAGAGACGGAGCGCAAGCTCGGGTTAGGGAAGGATTGGGAAGGAAATCGGCCATGCCCTTTCAAAGGAACCATCCCGGCATTTGCCTGAAACGATTTAGGGAAATCACGGAAAACCTAAATCAGGATGGCCGGAGACGGGACTGAACCGTCGTCCTCCCGAATGCAACTTTTGAGGTCATCAATGTCCTAGAACTTAGAACCACTTAAACCTAACTAACCTAAGGACATCAGACACATCCATGCCCGAGGCAGGATTCGAACCTGCGACCGTAGCGGTTGCGCGCTTCCAGACTGAAGCACCTAGAACCGCTCGGCCACACCGGCCGGCACCGCCAATTTAGCACGTCGCAGATGTGTACTAGATAAATAATAACAGTAATAAAATATACAAACTGTTTTAATATTACGGGTCGTGCTGAAAAGTAATGTTTCTGATTTTTTTAGGTGAAAGCTTTTAAAGCTTTTTCAAAATGAAACAAACGTTATTAACATTCTACATCTTTATTTTTCATGTTTACGTATTTCCGACCCTCTGCTGCTGAAGTGCTCCGAACTGTAGCGTTTAACGTAACGATGTGTAATGTAAATATGTCGGTAAGCGAGACACAGCGTGCTGTAATCGAGTTTAATCGAGTTTAGACTTCGAGGAGTTCGTCCACAGATAGGGCACAGCAAGGCAATCTCAGAACACGCACGAGCGCTGCGACATCTGCAGCAATCCGACGCCTTGGGAGCAATGTCATCGATCATCCTCCATACAGTCACAACTTGATCCAATCCGATTTTCATCTGCTTTCAGAACTTAAAGAGCATCTTCGAGGACGTTGAAAGTAATGAAGCGGTGTAAGCAGAGCTGAGGGTGTCGCCTCGTCAACGAAGTCAAACGTCCTACAGTGACAGTATCAACAAAACTGATCTCTCTTTGGGACAAACCTGCTCGTCGTCAGGAGACTATGATGAGAAATAAATGACATGAAGAATAGAGATATAGAAAGTTAATGCCGTTTGTTTTATTTAAAAGGCTTTAAGATATAACATGTTACAAAATCCGAAGGCGTTACTTCGCAGTACGCCGTTGTACAACGACAAATTATTTAATTACCACAAAATGGATAAAATATTTTAATGTAATAACAATAATATTAATATCTTTATAACTTTAGTTAACAGTACATTGCTACTTTTCAATCAAGTAGCTCCTCAGTTTGGCTCACAAGAGCCGAGTGCACCCAGCTTGCCAACAGCGCTCGGCAGACCGGATGGTCGCCCATCCAAAAGCTAGCCCAGCGCAACAGCGCTTAACTTCGGTGATCTGACGGGGACCAGTGTTACCACTGCGAGAAGGCCGTTGGCATTAAATTAGAAAACTTTTTTAAATTTTGTCTACATAAATATTATTTGCAATGTCTTCATTAATTTTCTATAAATGCTTTACACTGAAGACTAGGATACTGTACCACCGGCAGCTCTCTCCCCTTGCGCCCCCCCCCCCCCCTCAATGCTTTAAACTCAAGTCCAGGATACTGTACCACTGGCAGCCTTCTCCTCCCGCCCCCCCTCCCCCCCCCAGCCTGGCCGCATGGTACATGGTACGAGAAGGGTAAAGAAGAAAAGAAAAAGAAAAAAAAATTCACCTTCCTCCACACTAACGTGTGCAGCGTAATATATGTGACTACAGCTTTCCACTGCGACAGAGGGGTGTAAAAAGTTTTTAGAAGCTGCTGTTACTTTTGTCATTTGTTTCACTACGAGGCAGCTTGAAAGAAGCCAGGGGGAGGAAAATTAGGTAATGGCACAAAAGCATGAAATAAAGTGTTTGTATTAAAAATAAAAACAGCCAACGCCGGGCAATAACTTCCCTCAAGTAACAGTGAAAACACGCAGTCCAGTGACGTTAACGTGATCAGTGCCCATGTTCGGAGTCAACGTGCAATAAGCATTCACATTCGGTAGGTGGCAGCACTAATGATGGAGCGTGTATAGGGCGTGTCAGTGGAGGCGATAAAAAAAATGGTTCAAATGGCTCTGAGCACTATGGGACTTAACTGCTGTGGTCATCAGTCCCCTAGAACTTAGAACTACTTAAACCTAACTAATCTAAGGACATCACTCACATCCATGTCCGAGCCAGCATTCGAACCTGCGACCGTAGCGGTCGCGCGGTTCCAGACTGTAGCGCCTAGAAACGCTCGGCCACTCCGGCCGACGGAGGCGATAAAAAGTGCAGTTGTTGTCGGAAGGAGGAAACGGAGAGTATTACGTGGCGTTTAAGAGGTCATGATCATTGACTTTCGGGCCAGGGTGGAAGCATTGCCGTAGCGTCTCAATGTGTAAACTGTTCGCGCGCCGTCGTGGTTAAATTGTAACGCGCGTGGCCAAAAGGCGCTAATCCAAAACAGGCGCCTAGGCAACTGTGGTATCCAAAACCGGCGCGGGGCAACTGCACCACAGGCCACAGATGGCAGTGGTGAGCGACGGCTGCGGAGATGTGTACGGGCGAACAGACGTGCAGCTGTTGAGCAACTGATCGCCCTCATGAACCAAGGGGCTGCCAATAGTGTCTCCTCAACAATTGTTCAGCGAACGTTGCTGCGTGTGGGCCTCGCAGCAGGCGCTTGGTGCAAGCACCCCTGCCGACTGCTATTCATCTCTGACGAAGGCAACTGCACGTCCACTGAGTGTCAACAGGAGTCATTTTCAGATGAATAACATTTTATTCCCCATCGGATGTATGTTTGTTGACGTATACGGGGTGAAAAGTCTGAAAGCCGTCCGATGTGGCCGAGGGGTTCTAGGAGCGTCAGTCCGGAACCGCTCTGCTGCTACGGTCGCAAGTTCGAATCCTGCGTCGGGCATGGTTGTGTATGATGTGCTTAGGTTAGTTAGGTTTTGGTAGTTATAAGTCTAGGGGACTGATAACGTCATATGTTAAGTCCCATAGTGCTTAGAGCCATTTTTTTGGAAGTATGAAAGCAAACATCCTGGAGTAAACGTTGGAAGGAGCTAGGCCAGAAGAGGAAGCGTTATGGTCTGGAGAATATTTCCGTGCCATTTCCTAGGTAATTTCGTCGTTCTGGAAGGCATAATGGATCAACAGAAGTGTCTACCGCTACAAGCAGTTTATTTTTTCCTCGGCACTACGGCATCTACCAGCAGGAAAACAGTACGTGTCACACAATTCGCAGTGTCTGTGCATGGTTCCAAGAGCACCAGGATGAGTTCGCCGTACTCACCTGGCAAACTAGACTCCCCAAATTTAAACCCAGCCGAGCACCTGTGGGACCACCTCGATCGGACTGTTCGTCCCACGGGTCGTCAGCCGAGAAACCTGGAGCAGCTAGCGACGGCACTTGAGCCGGCGTGACTCCACGTCCCTGTCGGTGCCTCCAAGTACCTCACTTACTCTCTTCCTGCACGTCTGCACAGCAAAAAGTGATTATTCAGGCTTTCGACAGGTGGTCACATTAATGTGAATGGACAACGTACCTTCTCAACAGTGAAAAATCCTGTGATATGAAGTCATCAAAATGCATACCACGAAACACAAAGTAATGCAACAGTCCTCACATGAAACACGTACACTTTGATCACAGTGCACCGAATCATTTCTGTAAGTGTACAGCAATGCATGTAACAGATGCAGAACTGTTGCATGTCTACGAACTCTCAGTCAGTAAACCTGTCAGTACTTCTGTGTATCACTCTGTTAACGTGCAACTAACATTTCTGGAAAAGGGGAACATGAGACAAAACCAACCAGTACTAAATGCAGACTTGGAGAAGAATAGAGTTGTGGGCATTACTGTCAAAAGAAAGCACTGCCGACTTAACGGAACACACTTTTCTTTTTCTTTTCGAACAAGACACACAGCGTATACCACGACGTTTCCACTGTCGTGAAGACATTTGCAATGCAGTACGGATACAAAATTACATGCGGGTAAGAAACCAATTAAAGTACAATTACGCTGCAAGGAGCCCCGGGAGACCACGAGTCCTTTGTACAGAGACACTCAAGAAATATCTCTGGGCATACTCCAAAAAATTCGTCGCTGGATTTGGGTTCATGTGGTATTTATTAGAGCGTTGGAGACTTATTCTGCCTCTCATAGCCTGTAATCTGAATTAATGCTCCACTAGCAGGTTTTCTCGCGCGTTCATTGTGGCAACAACCGACTCACGCTCCGTCTTTGGGAATGGATTTCTTTTTTTTCTTTCCCCGACGATAGTGGCTGCTGAGAAATTCAGGAGGTTAGGCGCCGACTGAGAACAATACAGGACCGGTCCCGCGATTGCCATAATCCGGCCAGCGCGCCCCCAGTTGTGCACAAAATAACAATAATAACAGAGGTGCGCCAGCCGAGGCCGATAGCGGCCTGCCCTTATACAGAAGCTTGCTATCAATGAAGGCAGCAGCCGGCTACAATGGGCCGCGCTGCGACCGTAACCTGTTGTCCGCGGCCGTTCAAAATTTCGTTACCGCCGCCGTGCCCGCCGGCTTACGTAATTCTCGCAGCATTCCCCCTTAATCAAATGCGCGCAATTTTCCTGTCCGCCGTTTTCCCTTGTTGTTTCTTTTGTGGACGGAGTTTGCCAGTTTTTCAGGTTATTAGCGGCGCCGGAACGGTGTGCCAGCTACGTCGCCCACTCCTATTCAGTAACCAGCTCCGGGCAATCAGCGCCGTCCGTCAAGAAGTCGGCGAGGGGTACGACATTCTGAACGGCTGTAGTGCGTGCCTCGTACGAAATGGCCAATGATGAGGCACCGGACTGAAACGATCCTGTCTCACATTATAATACCTGTAGTACATTATACTTTTGCATAAATCCGTGATCTGTTGGTAGCTTCATGAAACGAGGTTATAGCACGGGCGTCAACTAAAGTAAAACGCAGGTAATGGACAGTGGTCGAATTAAGTCAGGTTGTGATGGAGGAATTACACTACTGGCCATTAAAATTGCCACACCAAGAAGAAATGCAGATGATAAACGGATATTCAGTGGACAAATATGTTACACTGGAACTGACATGTGATTACATTTTCACGCAACTTGGGTGCATAGATCCTGAGAAATCAGTACCCAGAAGAACCACCTCTGGCCGTAATAACGGCCTTGATACGCTTGGGCATTGAGTCAAACAGAGCTTGGATAGCGTGTAGAGGTACAGCTGCCCATGCAGCTTCAACACGATACCACAGTTCATCAAGAGTAGTGACTGGTGTATTGTGACGAGCCAGTTGTTCGGCCACCATTGACCAGACGTTTTCAATCGGTGAGAGATCTGGAGGATGTGCTGGCTAGGGCAGCAGTCGAACATTTTCTGTATCCAGAATGGCCCGTACAGGACCTGCAACATGCGGTCGTGCATTATCCTTCTGAAATGTAGGGTTTCACAGCAATCGAATGTAGGGTAGAGCCACGGGTCGTAACACATCTGAAATGTAACGTCCAATGTTCAAAGTGCCATCAATGCGAGCAAGAGGTGACCGAGAGGTCTAACCAATGGCACCCCATACCATCACGCCGGGTGACATGCCAGTATGGCGATGACGAATACACGCTTCCAATGTGCATTCACCGCGATGTCGCCAAACACGGATGCGACCATCATGATGCTGTAAACAGAACCTGGATTCATCCGAAAAAATGACATTTTGCCATTCGTGGACCCAGGTTCGTCGTTGAGTACACCATCGCAGGCTCTCCTGTCTGTGATGCAGTACACCATCGCAGGCGCTCCTGTCTGTGATGCAGCGTCAAGGGTAAGCGCAGCCATGGTCTCCGAGCTGATAGTCCATGCTGCTGCAAACGTCGTAGAAATGTTCGTACAGATGGTTGTTGTCTTGCAAACGTCCACATCTGTTGACTCAGGGATCGAGACGTGGCTGCACGATCCGTTACAGCCATGCGGATAAGATGCCTGTCATCTCGACTGCTAGTGATACGAGGCCGTTGGGATCCAGCACGGCGTTCCGTATTACCCTCCTGAACCCACTGATTCCATATTCTGCTAACAGTCATTGGATCTCGACCAATGTCACGATACTATAAACCGCAATCGCGAAAGGCTACAATCCGACCTTTATCAAAGTCGGAAACGTGATGGCACGCATTTCTTCTCCTTACACGAGGCATCACAACAACGTTTCACCAGGCAACGCCGGTCAGCTGCTGTTTGTGTATGAGAAATCGGTTGGAAACTTTCCTCTTGTCAGCACGTTGTAGGTGTCGCCACCGGCACCAACCTACTGTGAATGCTCTGAAAAGCTAATCATTTGCATATCACTGCATCTTCTTCCTGTTGGTTAAATTTTGCGTCTGTAGCACGTCATCTTCGTAGTGTAGCAATTTTAGTAGCCAGTATTGTATATTAGAAAATGAAGCATTAAAAGTAGAAGATGAGTTTCGCTATTTGGGCAATCCGTATGGACGACGTAGAAATAAGCATACCTGGCATAGAGAAACAACTGAAATATTTCAAAACAAATAGGTCACCAGGTCCGGATGTAATGTTAGTTCGATTTTACAAAGAGCACTCTACGGAACTGGCTCCTTACCTAGGTTGCATTTACCATGAATATCTCCCCCAGCACAAAGTCCCAAGCCACTGGAAAAAAGTGCAAGTGACTCCAGTATATAAGGAAGGTAAAAGAACGGACCGGCAATCCGTAGACCAATGTCCCTAACTTCTGTTTGCTCCAGAATCCTTGAACATATTCTCAGTTCGAATATAGCGAACTTTCTTGAGACTGATAAGCTTATTTCCACGAATGAGCATGGTTTTAGAAAGCTCCTGCGAAACTCAGCTTACCCTTTTCTTGCATGATATACTGAGCACCATGGGTGAAGAGCAACAGGCAGATTCCATATTTCTGAATTCCCGGAAAGCATTTGACCCGGTACCCCATTGAAGGCTGTTAACGAAGGTACGAGCATATGGAATAAGTTCACAGATATATGAGTGGCTCGAAGACTTCTCAAGTAATAGAATCCAGTATGTTGTCCTCGACAGCGAGTGTTCATCAGAGACGAGGGTATCGTCAGGAGTGCCCCAGGGAAGTGTGATAGGACCACTGTTATTCTGAATATACACAAATAATTCGGCGAACAGGGTGGGCAGCTATCTGCGGTTGTTTTCTGATGATGTCGTGGTCTATGGCAAGGTTTTAAGTGGACTTACTACAGGAAGATGCAAGACGACGTAGACAAAATTTACAGTTGGTGTCCTGAATGTGGAAAATGTAGGCTAACGCAGATGAGAAGGAAGAACAAATCTGTAATGTTCCGATACAGTAATACTAGTGTCCTGCTGGGATACAGTTTAAATAACTGGGCGTAACGATGTAAAGCGACATGAGGTGGAACGAGCATATGAAAACTGTGGTAGAGGAGGTAAATGGTCGACTTCGGTTTATTGGAGAATTTCAGGAACGATTATGAAACTTCCTGGCAGATTAAAACTGTGTGCCCGACCGAGACTCGAACTCGGGACCTTTGCCTTTCGCGGGCAAGTGCTCTACCATCTGAGCTACCGAAGCACGACTCACGCCCGGTACTCACAGCTTTACTTCTGCCAGTATCTCGTCTCCTACCTTCCAAACTTTACAGAAGCTCTCCTGCGAACCTTGCAGAACTAGCACTCCTGAAAGAAAGGATATAGCGGAGACATGGCTTAGCCACAGCCTAGGGGATGTTTCCAGAATGAGATTTTCACTCTGCAGCGGAGTGTGCGCTGATATGAAACTTCCTGGCAGATTAAAACTGTGTGCCCGACCGAGACTCGAACTCGGGACCTTTGCCTTTCGCGGGCAAGTGCTCTACCATCTGAGCTACCGAAGCACGACTCACGCCCGGTACTCACAGCTTTACTTCTGCCAGTATCTCGTCTCCTACCTTCAGGGACGATTGTTTCACCTGTAAAGGAGACCGCATATAGGACGCTGGTGCGACCTATTCTTGAGTACTGCTCGACTATTTGGTTCAAAAATGGTTCAGATGGCTCTGAGCACTATGGGACTTAACTTCTGAGTTCATCAGTCCCCTAGAACTTAGAACTACTTAAACCTAATTAACCTAAGGACGTCACACACATCCATGCCCGAGGCAGGATTCGAACCTGCTACCGTAGCGGTCGTGCGGTTACAGACTGAAGCACCTAGAAGCGCTCGGCCATCTCGGCCGGCTCGACTGTTTGGGATCCGTACCAGGTCGGATTGAAGGAGGATATCCAAGCAATTCAGAGGCGGGCTGCTAGGTTTGTTACCGGTAGGTTCGCACAGCATGTAAGTGTTATGGAGGTGTTTCGGAAATTCAAATGGAAATTCCTGGAAGGAAGGCGACGTTGTTTTCGAGGAACACTATTGAGAAGATTTAGAGAACCGGCATCTGAAGATGACTGCCGATCGATTCTACTGCCGCCAACATACACACCGCGTAAGGACCACGGAGATAAGATACGTGAAATTATGGTTCATACGGAGGCGTACAGACAGTCGTTTTTCCCTCGCTCTATTTTCAAGTGGAATAGGAGGGGAAATGACAAGTAGTGGTGCAGTGTACCCCCCGCCACGCACCGTACGGTAGCTTGCGGCGTATCTATGTAGATATAGATGTAGAACTGATGATGTCCGAAGAAGAGAGGCTATAAATTGCAGACTGTCAATAACATAGGAAGAATCTATGAAAAAAGGAATAAATTTAAGTGTCAGGAAGTATCTTCTGAAAACGTTTGTCTCTAATGTTGCCTTGTAGGGAACTGTAACGGGGATGGCAAGCGATTCAGAGAATAGAACTTTGCAAATCTGGTGCTGCAGAAGAATGCTGAAGATCAGGTGGGTACATCGAATAAGGAATTAGTCGAAATGGGAGAAAAGGAAATTGATGCCACAACTGACTAAAAGAAAGGATAGGTTGATATTATACATCCGCAGGCAGGCATCAAAAGATCATCAGTTTGGTAAGGGAAGGAAGTGTGTGTGTAAGTGTGTGTGTGTGTGTGGGTGCGTGGGTGGGCGGGTGGGAGGTGGGCCGGGGATTTCTAGAGAAACTAATGTTTGAAAATGCACGTAGTAAACAGGATCATATGGATGAAGATTGCAGTAGCTATGCACACATGAGGTTTGGACAGAATAGACTTTGTGATCTACACCAAATCAGTCTTCGGACTGAAGACCACAACAACAACAACAACAACAACATGAGGGAAACGCACTAATAGTTATTTTCGTATCGAGTGACAGAAAGCTGAAGATTGACTTAAAAGAAAAAAAAAGAAAACACGGATTTCAGTCCGACTGTGAAATGGATGGTGCCATAGGTTTCTCTTTGGTTTGTTGCGCATACGTCAAGTTCTGCTATTAAACATGCAGATGTTAGTGGATGAAACGTGAAAGTTTAAGAGTTAAATGTAAATAATTTAGCGAACATGTGGCTTTCGCAGGAGTAGGTATTTAACTGTAACAAAAGAGAAAATGATTGAGACCCCTCGAAAAACTACTCTTTACTATCATATGATGATAAAATCATGATGAAAATGAACATTTTGAATTATTGTAACTTATAATAAATGGAAAACATTATTGGACCCATCGCACTTCAGCAGCTTTCTTCACTATAAACAAGACTGCACAATCAGAAGCTTTTTTACCTAACTTTCACTCAGTAATTTCATACAGTAACGTGCTTTTAGCGCCTTTACGTATTCAGAACAAAAATATTTGTAATTAAAAATCGGCTATCATATGTTGTTATGATATTGGTTTGCGAGCTTCATACAGGTCGTTGTACAAGTGTCTTGGAATTATGACTCGGTTATTTCTAGCCGGCCGGAGTGGCCGAGCGGTTAAAGGCGCTACAGTCTGGAACCGCACGACCGCTACGGTCGCAGGTTCGAATCCCGCCTCGGGTATGGATGTGTGTGATGTCCTTAGGTTAGTTAGGTTTAAGTAGTTCTAAGTTCTAGGGGACTTATGACCACAGCAGTTGAGTCCCATAGTGCTCAGAGCCATCTGAACCATTTGAATCGGTTATTTCTATACGTATACTTCCTCATGAGATTGACGATCAGTAAAACCCTAACTGCAGCATTCATTATACTAACAAACTGAAAAAGACGTTTTGCTCTTCGACTACACATCTTTAATCATCACGTAGAAAAAAAAAGGCCACATTTTTACAGATTTCATAGTTAATAAAGATACAACACGAATGAAAAATTGGAATCGTAAGGTTCAGAGTTGCAAAGCAAGTTTAAAAAAGCCCTTCTGGTGTATATTACTTCACTTATGGACAGAATATCCTTGCAGTACTGTAGTTTTTTTCGCAGTATTGTGTCGTATATGTACATGAAATGAAGTGACCACATGGCATTATTGGCCGGAAGGCACCGTCTTCTGTTGTTCGATCGCCTTGTGCAACTTTTCCTATTTGATGCCACTTCCACGACTTGAGCGCTGACGGAGATGAGAAGAAATGGCAAGGAAAATACAAATCCCCAGTCCCCGAAGGAAGGAAGTCTCCTTCTCGGTACCGAACCAGAGACCCCGCGACCTAGAGACAGCCACGCAAACCAGTAGACGACGAGCTGCAGACTTATAAATACATATTATATTACACATTTCTCTTTTCAGGCTTTTTCTCATTTTAAAGGAAAGGAAATACGATATAATGTGGTTTATGCATTATGTGTAAACAGACTCGTTCCGAAATCGGATATCCTCGACTCAGGTATTGTAATGAAACTAGAGATATACGTATAAATACAGAAAATTGCAACCAATTACTTTTTTGAAATAGTTATTTATTCCCTAAACCGGTTTCCAAATATTCTCAGCCTCATCTTCGGTTGTTGCACAGTGGCTTACATGACTATTACAAAGCACAATACTGGCTGCTGGCTTTCTGCAGTGTGGGCGGCTTTATTTTTACTAGCCATCTATCAGCTTCCATTGTGACTGACAGTTGGTAGCACATCACTCACTTTCCACAAGAAATGTATTTATTTATCGTTGGTTACGAAATTTTGCCAGCATCCAGCATGTGCTGTACAGCTGTTGCTTGTCATTTGTAACAAATGTTGCAAAGGCATCGAGTGCACTGAGGACCGATGTGAGGCATTTAAAATGTTATGTGTGGAAAGTGTAATTCAGCTCGAGGTGGCTCTGTGATAAAAATGGCTCAAATGGCTCTGAGCTCTATGCGACGTAACTTCTGAGGTCATCAGTCGCTTAGAACTTAGAACTAATTAAACCTAACCAACCTAAGGACATCACACACATCCATGCCCGAGGCAGGATTCGAACCTCCGACCGTAGCGGTCGCTCGCTTCCAGACTGTAGCGCCTAGAACCGCACGGCCACTCTGGCCGGCGGTCTGTGATAGTTTGGGCACCGTGAATAAGGGCTCACTCAACCAGAATGTTTATTTCAACATGAACATACTTCGATGATCAAGTGTTATGTCACAACAGTAGTGTTCTAGGGTTGCACGTATACTCCCTAGTTTGGGGAGTGCTGATACTCTGCTTAACTGCCAAATAAATCGGTCTACATCCCACAGAAACATCTGGGACTATTTAGAACAGCGAATGAAACGTAGGAATCAACGTTCAATCAATGTGATAACTGTGTAAGATCTAATCATCAGTGAGTGGCTTTGCTTGGACATGATACGCCTGAAGAAACTCTTCCTCCTCTAACTGAGTTCATTACCAAGGCCAAAGACGTAATTGTATATGAGATCCAGTTTCTGTAGACAACGATACTCTGGGTGATACAATGTTCTTGGTTTTCAGGAAGGCATTTCACACCATCCCTCACTGTCGTCTAGTGAAAAAACGGTACGTGTTTGCCGAGTATCAGACCAGATTTCTGATTGCATTCGAGACTTCCTTGCAAACAGAATTCAACACATCGCTCTTAACGGAACAAAATGTAAAGGTAATTTTGGCAGTACCCCAAGGAACTGTCATACGACTGTCACTGTAAATGATGTAGCAGAAAGCGTCGGAAGCTCCTTAAGACTGTTCGCAGATGATGCGGTTGTCTGTAAGAAAGTGGCAATGTCGAATGACCTGCAGAGGACTGATGAATGATGCAGGCTCTGGCAGTTGACCCAGAACGTAAATAAATTTAACGTGTTCCACACAATTAAGCTACTCGTGGCAAATTCTGGAAGCACTATCTGGCTTAAAATAAATAAGAGTAACAATCAAGAACAATTTTAAGGGGAATGACCACATAAAACAAATAGTATCAAAAGTGGAGGCCAGACTGAGATTAATTGGCAGGATTTTAAGGATCTGCGAAAGAAATGGCTTACGAGACGGTTGTCCGACCTATTCTTAAGTATTGTTCATCAATCTGGGATCCTTACCAGGTAGAGCTGATAGAAGAGGTGGAGAAGTTCATAGAGCCAACGAAGAGTGGAGCATATATCACGCGATGATTTAATAGGCGGGAGAGCGTTACAGGGAAGCTCCAGTGGCAGAGGGTATAAGACAGAGACGTCGTGAATCACGGAGGCGTTTACTAATAAAATTTGGAGAGAACATTTTTCGACAAGAATCGGACAACATATCACTTCCTCCCATACACATGTCGCGAAATTATCACAACCAGAAAATTTGAGAAACTAGAGCTAATAGAGAAGTTTACTGACAGTCATTCTCCCGCACGCCTCTGCGAGTGGAACAGAAAAGAGAGGATTAGTTACTGGTACCAGAAGTACCACAGTTAGGTGGCTTGCAGAGTATGACGTAGATATAGATATGGAAGTTAGGGAATTCTGCTACCTTGGAAGCAAAGCAACGCATGGGGGACAAGGCAGGGAGAACATAAAAAGTGGACTAGCACAGGCAAAGAGAATATTCCTGGCCAAAAGAAGTCTACCAGCATCAAACATAGGTCTTGATTAGAGGAATTTCTGAGAACGCACGTTTGGAGCACAGGATTGTATGGAAGTGAATCATGCACTGTTGGAAAACCGGAAGAGGAAATCGATGAGTTTGAGGCGTGTGGTAGAAGGTTAAAGGAAGGAAGATTGTGTTTAACGTCCCGTCAACATCGAGGTCATAAGAGACGGAGCACAAGCTCGGGTGGTGTCAAGAATGGGAGAAGGAAATCGGCCGTGCCCTTTGAAGGGAACCATATCGGTATTTGCCTGGAACAACTTACGGAAATCACGGAAAACCCAAATTTGTAAATTAGGTGGGGCGATAAAGTATGTGGAGGTTGACCTCAGACTCGGCGAAGAAAGGAAGATAACGGAAACACTGAGAAGAAGATGGGAGAGGAAGTAAGGACATGTGTTATTACGTCAGGGAATAACTTCCATGCTACTGGAGGTAGCTGTAGACGATAAAACTGTATGGGAAGACATAGAATACATTCAACAAATAACTGAAGGCGTTGGTTTTAAATGCTACGCTGATATGAAGAGTTTGGTACAAGATCGGAATTCGTGGAGGGCAACATCACACCAACTATAAGACATGATTCAAAAAAGACTGGAAAGACCCTTGTTGATGGTGCTGTCCTGGTCTACCTCCATGGTCAGTACGTTCTTCAGTTATCTCGCTCACTGAAATCATTTTGTTATGGCTTGTTGAGAGAATAGTACACCGCCACTCGCCAGCCACTAGACTAACATAGTGAAAGGGTCCTGTAGCCACCTTTCATTGCCAATTCTCGTAGTGGTCAAGTCGGCAAAGAGGTTTCCGCTACTTGGGAGAAATCCACCTGCGTTAGGTTGGTGGCGGAAATGGCATCCTGGGGTTTTCCGGTCCACGCGGAGCGTGGAAGAGGCTGGAGAAGCGGGAGGCAGTCTGCCGCCGGTACGGGAAGCGTACACAGCTGTGCTCCAGTTGAAGAAGGGTGAGTTGGACTGACCGCGTGGCGCGTTGTCACATAGAGAGGGGAGCTTTTAGCTTTTGGTCTCGAATTTCGTCTTATAAAGATTTACTTGCTGGGTTGCAGCAGGGAATGCAAGGCTTTTGTAGACTTTCAGTTTGATTCCCAATGCAGTCTTGACTTTGATCTGTGAGAGGAACGCAGCACAAGGGAGTTGCATATGTTGAAGTGCCCTCGGTTCAGTGTGAGTGTTTATGTGCCTACAACTGTGTGTGTATGCTTCTAATCTTTTCCGGATCTTGGTAATTTTTGTGTATTTGTGAATTTTCTTTGTCTCATGTGATTAAAATTTGGCCACGGTCCATAGAAATTGTCTCCGCGGACCGAGTGGGCACGCGAGTCTGTTATGAAACGTATAGTATTTCACAAGCAATTGTACATAGTTAGCATGCAACAGCAGTCTATAGATGCACTACATCAATGTCTTAAGGAATAAATAATTTTGCCTTCAATCTTATCTTGTGTACCGATGTTACGTCGCCGTTACCTTCGCCATTTACCTTGTAGTTTTCCTTGTTGGCCCACCTATAGCGTTTCCATGTGCACAGGTGTAGTGATTAGTGTCCCTTTTTTTATCTGAAACAAATGCTCTGGAAAAGATCGTGTTTTCACGAATCTTGCTGCAGGCTGCACTTACGCATGGTGTTCACGACCTATTTTCTTTACTCAATATTGGATTCACGGGAAGAATGCCTGGATCACATTAATAACTACATCCCATTCTTTATCAATGACCTTACAATGAATGTTCTTTTGTGAGTTTTTCTTATTAATAAATTAAGTAATTTTCCGACTCAGTGCTACTTCTTCTTTGTCGTGTGGCTAGAGTTGGTGGCGACCCTATCTTTTATATTGATTTCAGTGTCAAGTAGCATTTTCTTATTCAAAATGTGCGTGGCTCTTTTAGCTATCAGGATACATTCAAAGGGCGCTTCATGCTTCTTGCACATAGCGTCCTTTTATTCACGCTACTTACATAGTTTTCAATAAGTGCGAGCGTGTGTAAGATATTTTTATTCTTATTTGCGGTAACAGACAATCACAAAAGGAAAATGTCTTATATGTTAGGACATCTTCATAATGGATGGCAGGTAGACCAGGCCATCTTATCAGAGGAAGATAGAGTTGTGGTAATACGTTTTGGCCATGACTGGGATCCATCTTGTATGAAAATGGATGAAGTATTGTACAGTATAGCAGAAAAAGTGAAAAACTTTGCAGTTATATACCTGGTAGATATAACAAAGGTTCCTGACTTCAATAAAATGTATGAACTGTATGATCCATGTACAGTAATGTTCTTCTTCCGGAACAAACATATAATGATTGATCTGGGCACTAGTAACAACAATAAAATAAATTGGCCACTGGAAGATAAGCAGGAGATGATTGATATAATAGAAACAGTGTATCGTGGTGCAAGGAAAGGGAGAGGTCTTGTAGTGTCACCAAAAGACTATTCAACAAAATACCGTTACTAAATTTTGCTTTGTGCTGTGGTATAGAAGATCTGTGGAACATGACACCAGCTGACTCTGTGTGTGTGATAGAGATGGTGATGCCTTGCAGTGTCTGCAAGTATTTTTTATTTACTATAATGGAAACCATTATATTTCTACTTACACACTTTGTTTTAAAGGTGTATTTGTTGTGTTCAATAAAATCTATGTAAGTAGCGTGAATAAAAGGACGCTATGTGCAAGAAGCATGAAGCGCCCTTTGAATGTATCCTGATAGCTAAAAGAGCCACGCGCACTTTGAATAAGAAAATGCTACTTGACACTGAAATCAATATAAAAGATAGGGTCGCCACCAACTCTAGCCACACGACAAAGAAGAAGTAGCACTGAGTCGGAAAATTACTTAATTTATTAATAAGAAAAACTCACAAAAGAACATTCATTGTAAGGTCATTGATAAAGAATGGGATGTAGTTATTAATGTGATCCAGGCATTCTTCCCGTGAATCCAATATTGAGTAAAGTAAATAGGTCGTGAACACCATGCGTAAGTGCAGCCTGCAGCAAGATTCGTGAAAACACGATCTTTTCCAGCGCATTTGTTTCAGATAAAAAAAGGGACACTAATCACTACACCTGTACACATGGAAACGCTATAGGTGGGCCAACAAGGAAAACTACAAGGTAAATGGCGAAGGTAACGGCGACGTAACATCGGTACACAAGATAAGATTGAAGGCAAAATTATTTATTCCTTAAGACATTGATGTAGTGCATCTATAGACTGCTGTTGCATGCTAACTATGTACAATTGCTTGTGAAATACTATACGTTTCATAACAGACTCGCGTGCCCACTCGGTCCGCGGAGACAATTTCTATGGACCGTGGCCACATTTTAATCACATGAGACAAAGAAAATTCACAAATACACAAAAATTACCAAGATCCGGAAAAGATTAGAAGCATACACACACAGTTGTAGGCACATAAACACTCACACTGAACCGAGGGCACTTCAACATATGCAACTCCCTTGTGCTGCGTTCCTCTCACGGATCAAAGTCAAGACTGCATTGGGAATCAAACTGAAAGTCTACAAAAGCCTTGCATTCCCTGCTGCAACCCAGCAAGTAAATCTTTATAAGACGAAATTCGAGACCAAAAGCTAAAAGCTCCCCTCTCTATGTGACAACGCGCCACGTGGTCAGTCCAACTCACCCTTCTTCAACTGGAGCACAGCTGTGTACGCTTCCCGTACCGGCGGCAGACTGCCTCCCGCTTCTCCAGCCTCTTCCACGCTCCGCGTGGACCAGAAAACCCCAGGATGCCATTTCCGCCACCAACCTAACGCAGGTGGATTTCTCCCAAGTAGCGGAAACCTCTTTGCCGACTTGACCACTACGAGAATTGGCAATGAAAGGTGGCTACAGGACCCTTTCAATAGAGTTGAAGTAGCATGGAATAACGGAACCGTATCTGTCACCCATGCTCAGTTCGACCAGATATCCAATCTGCTTAGAGTCGTTGCTGCCAGAGATGGCAGCTCCGTGTAATAAATCAACCACCCTGTATAACCAGGGAACTCCATATTTTTAGCCATGTGTTCTTCCTACTAAACTGGATACACACAATAACTTAAACATAGTTTTTTTCCCTATTCTTCCTGATGTTGCAGTTTCAATGGCCATTAGGTTATTTTAAATAGACACTGGTGAAGCGATTGTGGACGCTTGAAACGTGGAAAAAATTCTCAAATGTTTTGACGAAATGTGGTACATGTTGATCACGTCATACTAGGGAAAGAGTACGTTGGCAACATGAGGCAGTGCATTTTACTTACCAATAGGGTATCGTCCAGGTAGATAGTGGAGGTATTCTCGTATGGATATATTTATGTGTGATGAAATTTACATCTACAATCGTACTCCGCAAATCACCTGGTCTAGCGGAGGTTTCATCGTGTACTACTGTCACATACTCTCCCTCCTGTTCCACTCACGAATGGTCCGCGGGAAGAACGATTTTTGATAAACCTCTGTGTGAGTTCTAAACCTTCTATCTTTATAGTCTTTTCGAGAAATATACATCGGAGGGAGAAATATGTTGGTTGACATTTCTAGGAACGCTTGCCACCAGTGTCTAGAGTATTCCATGTCGCGTTCGTAGCCATTCTCATCACAACGAAAAGAAGTGCTGCACGTTACGGGGTCGTGTATGTATAAAAGTCGATCGAGAAGTTTCCGTTTGAGGGAGCTGCTGCAGCGTATATGCAACGTAGCGCGACTTCGATGCGGTTGTATTAGGAGCAACACGTAGACAAGGGATTAGTGTGGCATTCGTGTGTTTCAGACGTGCGTACGGTAGATGCGGATACGACAACTATGGCGATGTTGTTACCGAATGCTTCCTAACGGGACCAACGTGCTGTTATTTCCTGGGGTGCTGAAGAAAAAACACCGGTAGACATCATCCATCAGAATGAAGAATGTGTATGTGCAACATGTCTGTCGAAAACAGATGGGTGCTGCGGCTTCATGATAACGCACTCCCCTATATCGCAAATGTCGTAACGCACAAGTTACGCCAATTGAAGTGGAGGCACTCAAGTATCCACCCTATTGTCCTTACCACTCCCCTAGTATTTATCACGATTTCGGTCCTTTAGAAAAGGATTTTAAAGGGTTGACGATTCCTGTATGACAAGGGTGTGCAGCAGGCACTTACCGACTTCTTCATGCGGCAGGACATGGTGTTTTGCCAAACGGTTATCTTAAATCTGGTGCGTCGGTGCGATGAATGCCTCAGTGTCCACGGCAGTTTCGTCTGATTGGCATACCGATTCTGGACTGTACGGCCTTCGAGCGGAAACTTTTTGATCGCCCCTTATAGTTAAATGCCCCACACATGTATACTAATTATTTCTGTCTTGAAACTTGCGGGTAAACCAATGCCTTCGATACATTCTGCTGACATTGAGCAAGATACACTCAGGCTCATATATTAAGAATAACTCCAGAATATGGTGCCACTACACAAAACCGGCGCTAATAGCATAGGCACATAGGGAACACACACGACACAGATCTGTAAGTCCACGGTATTGGTGATAAGTTGAGAGAATCGTCCCGAAACACATGGCTACTAAACGGCACTTTTTCCTGTGCATGTACCCCGACATCAATATGGGATATGATCACCATGCACACGTACTCAGACCGCAGAACGGGTTGGCATACTCTGGATGAGGTGGTCGGGCAGCTGCTGGCGTATAGCCTCCCATTCTTGCACCAGTGCCTGTCGGAGCTCCTGAAGTGTCGTAGGGGTTTGAAGACGTACAGCGATAGGTGAACCGAGAGCATCCCAGACGTGCTCGGTGGGGTTTAGGTCTGGAGAACAGGCAGGGCACTCCATTCGCCTGATATCTTCTGTTTCAAGGTACTTCTCCACGATGGCAGCTCGGTGGGGTCGTGCGTTATCATCTATCAGTAGGAAGGTGGGACCCACTGTACCCTTGAAAAGGCGGACATACTGGCGCAAAATGACGTCCCGACACACCTGACCTGTTACTATTACTCTGTCAAAGACCTGCAGGGGTGTACGTGCACCAATCATAATCCCACCCCACTCCATCAAACCACGACCTCCGTACAGGTCCCTTTCAAAGACATTAAGGAGTTGGTATCTGATTCCTGGTTCACGCCAGATGAAAACCCGGCGAGAGTCACTGTTCAGACTATACCTGGACTCGTCCGTGAACATAACCTGGGATCACTGTTCCAGTGACCATGTACTGTGTTATTGACACCGGGCTTTACTGGCTCTCCTGTGACCAAGGTTAAGTGGAATGCACCTTGCAGGTCTCCGGGCGAATAAACCATGTCTGTTCAGTCGTCTGTAGACTGTTTGTCTGGAGACAACTGTTCCAGTGGCTGCAGTAAGCTCCCGAGCAAGGCTACGTGCAGTATTCCGTGGCCGTCTGCGGCACTGACGGTGAGATATGTCTTCTTGTGGTGTTGTACATTGTGTCCATCCCGTACTGTAGCACCTAGACACGTTTCCTGTCTACTGGAATCGTTGCCATAATACTGCAATCACACTTTGTGGCTCACGGAGGGCCCGTGCTACGAGCTGCTGTGTTTGATCAGCCTCCAGTCGCCCTAGTATTTTCAACACACAGTCACCATTAGCACGTCTGAAAACGTCTGCACACTTACTCGCTGCACCGTACTCTAACATGCACCAACACATCTCTGCGTATGTGGACTGCTGCCAGCGTTACCGTGCGACGACCGCAGGTCAAATGCACCGCATGGTCATACCCCGAGGTGATTTTAACCCGCAAACCGCTCACGAGGGCGTTGTTTCATCATGTATCAGCATTATCCTTAATTTATGAGCATGAGTGTATTATTGCAAACCCAAAAATACAAAACAGATATGATTTGTAAACGGTCACCATGATTTCACTATCATTCATTCCCATAGCGCTACAGTCACGTTTATTACGGAGCTGCACAACTTCTTAATAGAAGACACTGAACATAACGAGAAAACAGCGCGGAATTGGGGTTTATGGGCGACGATGAATTAAAATCTACAACAAAACAAAACACAAAATAAACACAAACCACGAAACTACTAACGTATAGTGCATGAGGGCTTAATTAAAATGCAATAATTTTAGTAGCTGTGTGTCCGGTTACGAAGTCTCGTAACCGGTTGGCCTGAGTGGTATTAGTGCGCAATCTGACTGCATAAAATAACAATAAAGAATGACAAGAAATTTCCATTAACACAATTGATTAATTAAGTCCCCTGCAACTATAAAAGCTACGAAACAACAAAGCACAAGTGTAACTGTTCTGTGTGTGGTAGTGTGATTCAACGTACATGTATCTGGCACGGTTCTTCCAGAATACGACAAGATATTTTAAACACCATTTACAGTGAACTAATTGAAATACCAGAAATACCATAATTACACAAAGAAACCAGAATTACAAGTCTAATACATGAACACGAGCCAGATGCTTTGCTGACTGAACCTGTGACCAAGAGGCATTGTCATTAAAGAAATGTGAAATAATTTTTTTTACCTCAGTATATATTGACGAAAAATACACTGTGATCATTGCAACATCTTCCATCTATACATTACACCAACCGAACAGCATCTACTCTCTCGCCCAACAGAACAACTACACTCGAAATCCTCAGAACTAGTACTGCTCTCGACATCCTCTCAACAAGTACTACCCACAGTAACATCTGAACTACTACTGCCAGTGGAGGCGGCGGAATAATAATCTTTGGCGCAATCTCTGGCGCTGTGACTCAGTGTAGCCACCTTTCAATAGCCGGCCGGTGTGGCCGAGCAGTTCTAGGCGCTTCAGTCTGGAACCGCGCGACCGCTACGGTCGCAGGTTCGAATCCTGCCTCGGGCATGGGTGTGTGTGATGTCCTTAGGTTAGTTAAGTTTAAGTAGTTGTAAGTTCTAGGGGACTGATGACCTCAGATGTTAAGTCCCATAGTGCTCAGATCCATTTGAACCATTTCACTAATGTATACAAACCAAAACAACCACAAAAACATAATACAAAGGTTGGTGTCAAAGACATAAAAAAAAGAACAGAACTGAAGAAAACGAAACTAGTATCGAAAGCCTCACTTCACTTTGCTGAATTCAAAAGCTCAATACCTATATAAAAAGCGAAAAAAGCAACAACACCGCATCAAAGTCATCACTTGAGCTATGTAGCTCAACTGAGTATCCCAATACCAACGCTTCACATATATAACTCAAGCAATTCAGACAGGAAAAAGTCACGAGCAGTAATTACACGTCATATCTCTCAGACGTGAGGTGGTAGACTCTTAGATGGTCCTGGTGATTATTATAAGCTTTGTTTTATCGTTTTGGAACGTGTTGTTCACCACCAACTCAATAAATTCTGGTAATTACTTTGAATTATTAATATTCGTATCCTTAGACTTTACATGAAAGAATTGTCTACATTTGCGACCAAACTTTCTTGCGTATATCGTAAGCGTCGAAGTATCACATTTTCTTATTTCTGTGATATTAATATTATTCCCCACTGGACAGTAATGATTTCATTAATATGTCAAAAGGAAGATATACTGTAAAAAAATTCCAATTTCACCTAAACTGCGATCATTGTGAGCACTCGTTACTAGATCAAACAAAAATAAAGTCTTAGTTTCAACTGAGTAGGAACTTAAGCTTCTATCTTCATGTAGTTAGCCGGCCGGAGTGGACGAGCGGTTAAAGGCGCTACAGTCTGGAACCGCACGACCGCTACGATCGCAGGTTCGAATCCTGCCTCGGGCATGGATGTGTGTGATGTCCTTAGGTTAGTTAGGTTTAAGTAGTTCTAAGTTCTAGGGGACTTATAACCACAGCAGTTGAGTACCATAGTGCTCAGAGCCATTTTCATGTAGTTAAAGTTGTTTGTTTACCCCTTTGAGTCCGAACAATATGAAAACAAATGTAATTTTAAAATTTTCACAGAAGTATATTCTATTGTCGTAATAAGCAACGAACACTAGAAAAAATTGGCAAAAAGTAAACAACCAATTGTCTTACGGAGCTGATTCCATGAACTCATAATGCCTAAAATGTACCGTAGTTCTAAATAACAAGTAAACATGGGCCTAAAATTAAATAAATTTTGCATCAAAATTACATACTGACTGCCCCAGTGGTCTCATTCCGAAACCACTCACAAAAGCAGCAGTGCAAACTGAAATGTACGTTACAATAACTTTAGATATTCTTACTTTCATTGTGAATCATCTCCTCAATATGGCCACTATAAAAACCACCACTTGTCACAAACTCCTCCAATCACATAGCACAATCTCCGCGCCGAGTGTTGGTTTGAATACCGTGACTCCTATAAACTCCACGTTCGTAGAAATACATGAGTGTACCACCAGATGTTTCTGTCTCGCAAGGCGATCGGTGGCTTTATGCTAAAGGCATGGTACTTGAAAAAGTTAATAACAGAAGTTCTGGAGAAGAGCATAGACATATTTGTTGTGAAAAGCTCCAGTTTTAGACGGGAAGTGGAATTTCTTGGGAACATAGTTTGCAGAACTCTAATGGCCAGCGAGTGACAAAACTGCTGTTTGTTGGTGTTGGGATCTTCAGTCTGAAGACTGGTCTGATGTAGCTCACCATATTACTCAATCCTGTGCAAGTCTCTGCATCTCTTAATAATTACTGAAGCCCACATCCATTTCATCGTCCTTACTATACTTGTCTTTTGGCCTCCCTCCGCAATTTTTTACCCACAAACATCCCCCGGTACTAAACTGACGACTCGTTAATGTCTCAGAATATGCATTACCAAACGGTCCCTTCTTTTCGTCGAGTTATGCGAAAAATTTATTTCTCCCAAATTCTGTTAAGTACCCCTCATTAGTTGCGCGATCGGCCCGTCTATTATCTTGCATTCTTTAGTAGCGCCACATTTCGATACATTCTGTCCTTTTCTTGCCGGAAATTCTAATCGACCACGTCTCACTCCCTTTCAAGGCTAAACTCCAGTCATATTTCTTCACAAAAGAATTCCTAAAATTTAAATTTACGTTTGATCTTCACGAATTTCTCTTTTTCAGAAGTCTACATGTCATATCCTCTCTACTTTGGCCATCATCAGCTATTTTACTGCCAAAAAAATAAATAAATAAATAAATAAATAAAACTCATCTACTACTTTGTCTCGTTTCCTAATCTGATTCCTCACCATCACCTGATTTGATTCGACTACACTTGGTTTGCTTTTGTTGATGTTCATCTTACATCCTCCTTTCAAGTCACTGTCCATTCCGTTCAACTGTTCTTCCAAGTCCTTTGCCGTCACTGACAGAATTACAAAGTCATCGGCAAACCTGAAAGCTTTTATTTCTTCTCCCTGAACTTTAATTCCTACTCCAGATATTTCTTTTATTTTCTTTACTGCTTGCTGAATGTACAGGTTGATTAACATCGGGGATAGGCTACAACACTGTCTCACTCCCTTCTAAATCACTGCTTCCCTTTCATGCACCTGGACTCACGTAACTGCCGTATGTTTTCTGTACAAATTGTAAACAGCCTTTGACTCTATGTATTTTAGCGCTGTTACCTTCATAATTTCGAAGAGAGTATTCCGGTCAACAGTGTCAAAGGCTTTTCCTAAGTCCACAAAAAATATAAACGTAGGTTTGTCTTTCTTTAACCTGTCTTCTAAGAAAAGTCGTGGGATGGGAATTGCCTTTCGTATTCCAAAATTTTTCTGGAACCGAACTAATCTTCCACGAGATCGGCTTCTAGCGGTCTTTCCGTTCTTCTGTAAATAATTCGTGTCAGTAATTTGCAAATATGACTTATTGAACTAATATTTCGTTAATATTTACGCCTGTCAGCATCTGCTTTCTTTGGAATTGGAATTATTATATTATTCTTGAAGCCTGGCGATATTTACCCTTTCTGATATATCTTGCACTCCAGGTGGAATAGTTCTGTTACGACTGGCACTCCCAAGGATATTAGTAGTTCTGAGACAATGCCGTCTACTCCAGGAACCTTTTCTCGGCTTAGATCTTTCAGTGGTCTGCCAAATTATTCTCGCAGTATCATATCTCTCGCTTCATCTTCATCTACTTCCTCTTTCTTTTCCGTAATATTGACTTTATTTTCATTTCCATTGAATAACCCCGATCGTATGTTCCTTCCATCTTTCAGCCTTTTAGTTGTTATATATCAAAAAGGGCGAAGACCGAAGCAAACTCCGCATACACACTGAAGCGCCAAAGCAACTGATACAGGCATGCATAATCAAATGCAGAAATATCTATACAGGCAGAATACGGCGCTGCGGTCGACAACGCCCGTATAGGACAACAAGTGTCTGGCGCAGTTGTTAGGTCGGTTATAGGTTCTACAATGACAGATTAACAAGATTTAAGTGAGTTGAACGTGGTGTCATAGTCAGCGCACGAGCGATGGAACACAGCAATTCCGAAGTAGCGATGAAGTGGGGATTTTCCTGTACGACCATTTCACGAGTGTACCTTGAATATCAGCAATCCGGTAAAACATCAAATCTCCGACATCACTGCACCCGGAAAAAGATCCTGCAAGAACAGGATCAACGGCAACTGAAGAGAATCGTTCAACGTGACAGAAGGGCAACCCTTCCGCAGATTGCTGCAGATTTCAGTGCTCGACCATCAGCAAGTGCCAGCGTGAGAATAATTCAACGAAACATTATCAATATGGGGTTTCGGAGCTGAAGGCCCACTGGTGTACTCTTGATGACTCCACGACACAAAGCTTTACGCCTCTTCTTGGCCTGTCAACAGTGACATTGGGCTGCTGATGACTGGAACCATGTTGCCTAGTCGGACGAGTCTCGTTTCAGAATGTATAGAGCGGTTGGACGCGTACGGGTATGGAGACAACCTCGTGAATCCATGAACTCTGCATGTCAAAGGGGACTGTTCAAGCTGATGGAGGCTCTGTGATGGTGTGAGGCGTGTGCAGTTGGAGTGATATGGGACTCCTGATACGTCTACGCACGACTCTGACAGGTGACAAGTACGTAAGTATCATGTCCGATCACTTGCATTCATTCATGTCCATTGTGCATTACAACGGACTTGGGCAATTCCGGCAGGACAACGCGACACCCCACACGTCCTGAATTGCTACAGAGTGGGTCCAGGAACACTCTTCTGAGTTTAAATACTTCCGCTGGCCACCAAACTCCCCAGACATGAACATTATTGAGCACATCTGGGAGGCCTTGCAACGTGCTGTTCAGGAGAGATCTCTTACCCTTCGTGCCCTTACGGATTTATGGACAGCCCTGCAGGATTCATGGTTAGTTACCTCTAGTATTACTTCAGACATTAGTCGAGTCTTAGCCACGTCGTGTTGCGGCACTTCTGCGTGCTCACGGGGATCCTACACCTTATTAGGTAGGTGTACCAGTTCCTTTGGCTTCTCAGTGCATCTCTAGCGTTGCAAAACACACTCCAAGAAAGCTTTGACTGTTCAGTTTATTGTTAGAAGAGTTGACGCTGAGCGGTCGTATATTCGTATTCAACAAATCCTCCATCGTCACGTGTTACTGATCCCTTTGCTGGAAAATCGTAGTTTCATGTGGTCCGGCTGGACTACGGTTATGCAGCGAAAGTCTTTAAACCACACCCAGTCAGTAAGATGAAGACCTCACGTAGAGGGCACTATGATAGTTTTCACTTCGTAACGATCAGTAGTCACAATGGCTATCCAGGCTTAGGCGAATTACACTGCAGTGCTTATAGTAAACGAATCGCGAAAGCTAAGTCTGGATATACATTTAGGGAAGGGTAGGTGTAAGATGACATTCTGCCTCTGCTGATTAGTGAAGGGAAACAATAAGAGAACTTCTGTATGTGTTTTGAGTAATGTCGGAGAAGTAGAAGATAGCAGCTAAATAGGAAAAGATAACTCAGGACTAGAAACGTAGGAAACATATTAGAGATAAGGAGTGGTTCCAAGAAGTGAGCCGCGTTATGCTATGAATGAAACACAACTTTCATCTAAAACTGTAATTAATGAACACAAAGAAAAAACTATTAATGACGACGGAACAAAATAAATTAACCTTCACCTAAAATTCATATCTGTCTTCGGAAATTCTGGAGAGAAAATCGCGCAATATCTATAGATTTTAATACTTAGGCTATGTGGGAGGCAGACACCGGCAAGCTCTAGAACAAAATATGCTGTGATATCTACAGATTGATGTTCTTGGAAAGATTTTGATACACAGGGTGTCCCATTTATCTTGACCACCCTAAATAACTCTTTGTCAAGATGCAAATTACAAAATATTTCAACCAAATGTTCTTTAGCCGTCAGGGGGACATCAGTCAGCATGATTGCCTTCGTTGTTGCTTTGTTTTTCACAAAGATATGAACAGTAGTATGACGTTTTTAAATGGCACCCTGTAATTTTTATTCGGTAATTCATTTCCTCTCCTGAAGACCTATTCCAAAATGTATCACAGTGTACCATTCACTGAACGCAACGTTATTAATTACATAACACAACATTGACTTTGAGCCTGGGATCACAAACTCGTCCACTTGCTGGAGTTGTCAGAGAACAAATGAAAACCAGGTAAAAACATAACACAAAATTGACTTTGACTCTCAGGAGTAGAACATTCAAAGGTGCTCAAAGTGGTGACCCTGGACACCGATACACTGGTGCACCCGTTGAATGAAAGAATTATTTACTGCTTCCAGTGTTGCCTGCTAAAGAGAATTACAAACGAGCACGATACATTCCTGCATGTCGTCTGGAGTTGTTGGAATATCGCAATATACAACGTCTTTAACGCATTCCTAAGGAAGAAAGTCCAGAAGATTTAAATCAGGAAACCTAGCGGGTCAAGTAACTGTACCTCCTCGACCAATGCATCTTGCAAGATACGTTCGGTTCAGAAAACGACGTGCACGCAAGGCATTATGTGCTGGGCATCCATCGTGTTGATACCTCATAAGCATCCAGGTTTAGCGGCACTTCATACAGAAAAGGAGGAAGAATTCGTCTGAGAAAGTTGGCATACGCTGTGCCGTTTAGACTACCATTGATGAAATAAGGGCCAATAATTGTATTAACAAGCATCCCTCACCAGATGTTAACACTCCATTGACGCTGATATTCCACCTGTACAAGCCATCGTGGGTTGTCGCTGGACCAATAATGCATGTTTCTTGTATTTACCTGTCCTTTATTTGAGAGGGAATATTTATCGGTAAATAGAACACTGGAGGAGAAGTTCGAGTTGGCGAGGATTTGCTGCTGTGCCCACTGACAGAACTGTACACGATTCTGGAAATCATTCCCATTCAATTCTCGATGTAGTTGTACATGGTAAGGATGGAACCGGTGACGTGTAAGAATACGATGTACAGTAGTTTTAGGAATCCCAATCTCGTGTGTCAAGCTCTCGTGTGCTCACATGTTGATTCATAGCAACGGAAGCGAGAACAGTAACTTCGACAGCTTCGTCTGTGCGAGTGCTACGGCGATCGCGTTGTCGTGGGCTGAGACTTCGCATTTCCTGAAGCGTCGCAACAAGACGAGAAAGGTGCGTTCTGGCCAGGATATCGCTCTCTGAACAGTTCCACTGCCTGAGTAGCATTTCGCCTACCTTCAACAACAACAATAAAAGAAACGTCATGTCGATGCAGTTTGTAGGAAGGACAGCCTTTGCTGTATGCCTACTCTACACGACAGTATTTAAAAGGCCTAGACTACTGTACTAAATGTACCCGTACATAAGAAAATAGTATTGCAGTTACTGTTCTGCTAACTTACATTCCCCGTAGATGAGTAGCATATCTGCCTTCTTCGCCGTTGGTGTACATTCTACTCACACAACTCTTCAACTGACGATGGTTGAAGGAATGACGGGTGTGATTCAACTTATGTTTACATTTTTCCTCTGTCAACGTCAGCTCGTGGATGTGTTCCATTACCCCTAGTACCTGCACAAAGAGCTGGGAGCGTCAACGTCAATGTTGTGTTATGTAATTAATAACGTTGTGTTTCAGTGAATGGTACACTGTGATACATTTCTGAATAGGTCTGTAGGAGAGGAAATGAATTACCGCATAAAAAATATGGGGTGTCATTTAAAAAAGTCATACTGCTGTTCACATCTTTGTAAAAAAACAAAGCTACAACGAAGGCAGTCATGCTGGTTTATGTCCTCCTGACGGCTAAAGAACATTTCGTTGAAACATTTTGTAATTTGCATCTGGACAAATAGTTATTTAGTGTGGTCAAGATAAATGGGACACCCTGTGTACATGACAATTTTAGATTTTGTTTTGCGAGCTATTGACAACCCGTAATCACGTAATCGTTATCATTTATATTAAGATGGCTACGCAACTATTTCTTAGTCTTAACTTTCGCCATGGAGGCGTACTTATTGTTTTACTGTTAAATGTCGTGAGTGATCATTGCTGCCTTCTGTTTTCATAATAAATAGATGGTAAGGGGCAATAAACTTTAATATATTTAAACGTCCTTTTTGGTGAAATCATGTAGCTACTTTGAGACTGTTTTCATTTTCTTGATATCTATGACGTGTATTGTACGCTTTTCATAGATTAATAATTTATTTTTGTTACTAAATTGATCAAAATGCAATAAAGTTTGGTCCACTTTGACCATTCGTTAAGTTGTATCCACGGTCACAAAACTGGTTCATGTCTTAATGCATGAAGTCAGTTACGACACTAGTTTACACAAGTCTCAAAGTATTTTTCCATGAAAAGTATACAATTCGTTCAAAATTCTTAAACTGATAGTGAGAAGACAATTACATTACAAATTTTTTGTGACAGGAAAATCATTGTGTCGACTTTTTCTATTTTCGACCTTTTTAGACTGTCCACTCAGGACTGTTTATGGTTTTCCGATCGAGCGAGTTCTGAAATGTACAGAAAACTTAAAACTTTAAACATTATTACATTTTAAACGATTGCCATAGACAGGGTAAGTCTAAGAGGGAAAATGTTACACATTTCATTCAATACCCATCAATGAAAGTATAGAAACAATTTCTGTAGGCGAAAGGTTTGATTCTGTACGGAAAAATTCAGAAACGCCACACGACTTGCTGCTGCAAACCTCGAAAAAACAGAGGAACGCACAAGATAATATACATTTTACTGATCATGGCTGATTATGTTAATCTTCTGAACTGACAGCGTTACATTTATTGTTACAATGTGATTCTTCAATCTAGATATACTTTGCAGCAGCAAACCAATGTATATCGATGGGTTGTAGACAAATAGCTACAATGATGTGTTTACTGCCCAGTGGGATCACGATCTGAATTAAAAACATGCATAAACTGTATTAATCATAATGATGTTAAGCAATATACCATTGTTTTCTGAACAATGATTTAAACATTCAGATCTGCTGTTGATTATATTTTAAAAATGAAAAATAGTGTCACATTATAGTTTGATTCAACCATATATTATTTCTAGTTGTACTTTCCACGCATAGTCCTATAAAATGAGAACGGTCAGGCGACTTCCACTACCATAACTGTTCAATTCTGTAAGGCGTGGCATGGCAGTTGATAAAACCAAGGTGGGCTTTAGATGAGTGACAAATTGCTTTCGAAACAAGATACTGGGTATATTATAATTTTTTCTCTCTTTATTTCCTTTTTAAATTTTATGTGTATTCAAAAGAAAGTTTGTACTTGGTATCTGTTTTATGTTTAGTTCTGATGATGGTTCGTAAAAGTCGAAACCGGTAAACTGTTAAGTCCATACCAGGCGATCTAGACAAGTGTGAATGACAAAGTAGTCACTAAAAATAAAGTCGTATGGCGTTGTTGGATAGGAGACGCCGAAGGGCAGTTCCATCCGCCTAACTGGTAAGATTTATCTGTCCTTTCTCGCACAGTGACACCTTTCTTTCGCGAAATGTAAGAGTTGTGTGTTTAAGTGCATCTGATAAGCGTTGGTGATTGTAATGGGGGTGCGTGCGTGTTGTGTATGTCATGTTAGTCTTGGACGATTATGGGAGGAGCTAGAGGGTGAAACGCGGTGCCGGTACATTGTCAGCTCCTCTTGATTAGCACCAAGTAGGCCGTTGAGCTTAACGTGCCCACCCGACGGACGATCATGCAGGAGTGTCACACCCCCTCACTTCGTGAGACACTGCTGTGAGGCTTGGAACGTAATCCAGGATTTTTGGTGCGAAGTCTGGTGATCCTGAACCTTACACCACGGTCTCTCCACCGCACTGCATCAACACAAATGGAAAGCAACCAACAGCACGTGACGTACGCAGGCGGTCACCCATCCTAGCACTTGCCACGTGTGACGTTGCAAAACTTCGCTGATCTGACGACAACCTGTGTATTTAACTGGGCAGGGACGTTGGTCAAAGAAGTTTCTGATGACACATTTATTACTGTCTCCACGTACTCTTCATTATCATATTCCACACCTGTAGCCGAACTACGGCTGCTCCGTTATAAGGAAATATGAAACGTTCGTGCTGACGGTTGTATAAGAAGGCTTGAGAATATCAGCAGCCTCGCTATTTCTAATGAACTGACAACAGATTCCTAATCTGACGACTCCAAAGTTTAGTCTCGGATGAATTTGTTCGGCGACAAGCACTTATGCTTCCCACACAAAGTTCAGGAGGACGTATTGACGAACTGTTACGCTACCGATCTTCCTCAACACCATGAATGAGCCAGCCGCAGGCTTCGGCGCCTGCTCGCTTCCCTACTACGTCCCTGGTTTACCCGCTGCGTCATTCATTAGCCGTAGTGTGTGGCAAGCGCCGACTGACCTCATAGGTCGCATGGACGAGTAATACCAGCTGAGCGGAAGCCGTCAGCTTGTTTACGCCGTATCCCGCAACGGCGCCTTCGGAGAAGTGCTTCTCATAATGGGAAAGTCAGCAAACGACTACTCGTAAGAGAGCTGAGAAACTGCTGTTTTCCTTGTGCAACACTAATGCTGATCACGCCACATTCCTGATCGCTTACTGCAAGTATGTCGTCCCTGTTGATTTCGGTAAGTGTGCGCTGGGCATAAAGCATTCTCACTCAGCAATAACATTCGACACTGCCTTCAAAACTGCGTCTAGTATCTCCATTTTGATAAGCTACTGAAGTTGGGATGAGGAAACGAGAATCTATAACCGTTAGACTCTCTATAATATAACATCATCTCCTACTTAGAAAAGAAAGTCACATTTCAGAAGTGTGCGCTGGGTATAAAGTATTCTCACTCAGCAATAACATTCAACACTGTCTTCAAAACTGCCTCTAGTATCTCCATTTTGATAAACTACTAAAGTTTGGATGAGGAAACGAGAATTTATAACCGTTAGACTCTCAACAATATAAAATCATCTCCTACTTAGAAAAGAAAGTCACATTTCGGCAACTGTGCACTGGGCATAAAGCATTCTCACTTAGCAATAACATTCGACACTGTCTTCAAAACTGCCTCTAGTATCTCCATTTTGATAAACTACTGAAGTTTGGATGAGGAAACGAGAATTTATAACCGTTAGACTCTCAACAATATAACATCATCTCCTACTTAGAAAAGAAAGTCATATTTCGTGAAAAGTTTGTAAGGCTGTTCCAGGAGAGGCTGTGGGGAGAAATAATTTTTAAGAAAAAAAATTGATACGTTGTGCCGGTTTAGAGCAATTCAGCACCGAAGTCAGAGAATCAGGTCACTGCGAGCGCAAATTCGGAACGCCTGCCAAAAGCGTTTGCTTTCCTCAAACCGAACAAACGTAGCTTTTGCTCACCTAGCTTAAATTAATCTTTTCCGAAAAAGGCAAGTTGTAGCTGGTAATGAGAATAACTGAAAGTCGTAACTCAAGCGCCCCATAGACGTCTGTGAGTTACCGCATTCTAACACGTGGAAGAGCTTGAATTTGCGCGCACAATGACCTGATTAGCTAATTTCAATGCTAAATAACTCTGAAACGGCGTAAAATATCGATTTTTTAAAGATAATAGTTTCTCAGCACATCCTCCCATGGAAGATCCTTGAGAGCTTTGCGGTCTGTTTCTCGCCACCTTGTGGAAGTCCTCGGACTACATCAAACCCGAGTTAAAACTCGAACTTTCGAAAATAATCATTGCCGTCAAGAGACGGCCGTCTGGCGGGAGCAAAGTTCGCCTCCTTTATAGTACAGTTGAAGATTGTAATTGGTTGAGTGATGTCGCTAGGTATTCTTTAACTGGCGGAGTGACGTCAACAGAAAGGCGGGATTTGCATGTACAAACGTCCTTTCGCCCACGGGGCCGCGATTGAGGAGCGGACGGAGAACTGAGGTCACCCCTAGCACCACTTATCACCATAAGATTGACATGTTTCTCTTCTTTTTATATCTTTGAAGAAATGCTGATAGCAAATACAGCAGTGTGCGTTGGTTGACAGGCAGCAATGTGAAACGATCCGTCAGCATTTCTTCACATATTGTTATAATCATCAATCTGAGAAATGATCTTTTTATAACTGCACAGTTACTTCCACATTCATCCATATGAACTTCCTTACTGTATTACAGATCTGTTCTCTATCAAAAGTTGATAGAGAACAGATAAACAACTCTGCGTGAAATAACCGCAAAAATCAATGTGGGACATACGACGAACGAATCCCTCAGTGTGGCAAAATTTGGTGTCAATGGGCTATGGCAGCAAACTACTGACGCGAGTGCCTTTGCTAGCAGCACGGTATCTCCTGTGTAGTGACGATAGTGGTTGGACCTGGTAATATGCGTCCCGGTTTCGGTTGGTAAGAGCTGGTGGTAGGGTTCAAATGTGGTGCAGACTCCACGAAGACGTGGACCCAGGTTGCCAACAAGGCACTGTGAAAATTGATGGTGGTTCCATAATGGTGTGGACTGCGTCTACATGGAATGGACTGGTTTCTCTAGTACAACTGAACCGATCAACGATTGGAAATGTTTATGTCCGGCTACGTGTAGACCATTTACAGCCATTCATTGGCTTCATGTTCAAAAACAACGATGTAATTTTTATGGATAACAATGCGCCATGTCACGAGGCCACAATTGTTCACGATTGGATTGAAGAAGACTCTGGACAGTTCATGCAAATGACTTGACCACCCAGATCGCCCGACATGAATCCTTTCGAACATTTATGGTACGTAATTGGGAGGTCAGTTCGTGCACAAAACCCTGCACCGGCAACACTTCCGCAAGTACGGACAGCTATAGAGTCAGCATGGCTAAACATTTCTACGGGGGTCTTCCAACCACTTGTGAGTCTATACCACGTTGAGGTGTTGCACTGCACCGGACAGAAGGAGGTTCAACACAACACCAGGAGGTATCCCATGACTTTCGTCACCTCAGTGAATTTCTCATACATACTCGTATTTCTCCTCTTCAGTGAAATTTTCTTACTGTTGCTAGCCAACTTACTGTATTGTAAAGTTATTTTTATTTTTAATTTTTTTAATTCGGCTTTCATAAGTTCTACATCTACGTAAGTACTCTTTAGTTCGCACTTAAGTGCCTGGGAGAGGGTTTATCGAACTACTTCCAAGCCATTTTTCTACCGTTCCACTGTCGAACAGCGCGGGAAAAACGAACCCTTAAATCTATCCGTGCGAGCTCCGATTTCTCCCTATGTAAATGAGTGTCAAAAAAATATTTTCGCATTCGGAGGAGATCACTGGAGATGGAAATTTCGTGAAAAGATCTCGCCTTAACGAAAAACACCTTTAATCATTACCACCCCGACTCGCGTGCTGTATCCGTGCCGCTCTCTCCCCTATTTAACGATAATACGAAACGAGCTCACCTGCTTTGAACTTTTCGATGTCCGCCGTCAGTCCTATCCAGTCAGGATCCCACGCTGTCCAGCAATACTCTGAGGACGGCCAAGCGTTGTGTCGACAGACTTAACTATTTAGCCAATAATAGGCAGTCTTTGGGTTGTCATCCCCACAACATTATATATGTGACCGTTCCAATTTAAGTTGTTCGTAATTGTAGTCATTATGTGTTTAGTTGGACTGCCACCCTTTAAATTTGTGTGATTTGTCGTGGGACCTAAATTTAACGGATTACCTTAAGTACTCATTTGTGTGACCGTACACTTCCCATTATTTGGATCAATTGCCTCTTTTCGCACCACACAGGCATCTTGTCTAAATCGTTTTGAATAGGTTTAGATCTTCTGATGACTTTGCTAGACGGTTAATGATAGCATCATCTGCAGAAAATCAAAGATGGCTGCTTAGATTGTCTCCTAAATTATTTATATATCTTAAGAACAACTGAGGCCTTATAACACTTCCTTGTAGAACACCAGATATCACTTCTATTTTACTCAATGACTTTCCGTCAATTACTACGAACGGTGACCTTTCTGACACATGACTGAGGCAATACTCCATAGACACGCAATTTGATTAGAAGACGCTTTTGAGGAACTGTGTCAAAAGCTCTTTGGAAATCTAGTAAAATGGAATCAATCTGAGATCACCTGTCAATGGTACTCATTATTTCGCGAGAATAAAGAACTAGATGTGTTTTACAAGAACGATACTTTCTGAATCCATGCTGACTGTGTGTCGAGAGATCGTTTCCTTCGAAGTAGCTGATAATGTTCAAACACCACGTATGTACCAAAATCCTGCTGCAAATCGACGTCAGTGATATAAGTCCAGCCGGCCAGAGTGGCCGAGCGGTTCTAGGCGCTACAGTCTGGAACCGCGCGACCGATACGGTCGCAGGTTCGAATCCTGCCTCGGACATGGCTGTGTGTGGTGTCCTTAGGTTAGTTAGGTTTAAGTAGTTCTAAGTTCTAGGGGACTGATGACCTAAGAAGTTAAGTCCCATAGTGCTCAGAGCCATTTGAACCAATTTTTGATATAAGTCTGCAATTCATCGAGTCACCCCTACTTGCTTTCTTGAACCTAGTGTGGCCTGTGCAATTTTCCACTCGTTAGGTATGGGTCTTTCGTCAAGCCAACGGTGGTAAATGATTGTTAAGTATGGGAATATTGTATCAGCATACTCTGAAAGGAATCTAATTGGTATACAGTCAGAACCGGAGACTTTGACTTTATTAAGTGACAGAAGCGGGTTCGCTACATCTAAATACCTACTTCTAAATTACTCATGTTCGTGGCAGTTCTTGATTAGAATTCTGGAATATTTATTTCGTCTTCTGTGTTGAAAGAATTTCGGAAAACAGTATTTAGTAATTGCGCTTTTGTGACATCGTCATCGGTAAAATTAGATTCCTTATCGCGCGGTGAATGTATTGTTTCTTGCCACTTGTGTGCTTCACATACGACCGGAATCTGTTTGGATTTTCTGCCAGATTTCAAGACAGAATTTCATTGTGGAAACTGTTAAATGCATCTCCCATTAAAATTCTCGTTAAGTTTTGAGATTCCGTAAAACTTCGCCAATATAGGGCATTTTACTTTCTTTTAAATGTGGCATGCTTTTTTTGTTGTTTCTGCAACAGAGTTCTGGCCTGTTTAGTGTGTCAATTCCGTCCCGCATTTGGTATAAATCTCTCCGCTGCTGTCGATACTATTTCTTTGAATGTAAACCACATGCGGTCTATTATTTTGCATGCCCGAATAAGAAAACTCGTGTAGTGCTTTCAGCATTTCATTTCCCATGTCCTTCAACGTCACCTGACTTGATTACGTTACCTTAGCTTACTTTTATTTACGATTATCTTATAACCTGTTTTCAAGATTCTGTCCAGTCCATTCATTCAGTACTCCAAGGACTTTGCCATCTCTAACTGAATTCAAAAGTTATCAGAAGATTTTTATTCTTTTATTATTATTTTTTTATTATTTATTTTTTATTTATTTATTTTTATTATTATTTATTATCATTTTTATTCTTTCCCTCTGAACTTCTGTTCCCTTTCTGAATTTCCCCGTAGTCTTCTTTATTTTTTACTCTACGTAGACAATGAATGACATGGAGAATACGCTACAGATGCGGCTCCTTCCTTAGAATTGCAATCTGGTTTCTGTACAAATTTGTAACTGCTATAAATATGGGTGACTGCCTTTCTTCAACGTATCCCCTAAAATAACTTCGTCAGCAAGTTGTTAGTGGATTGGTAGTGATCCTTCGGCTGTTCCATATCGCAGGAAGCCGAACAGTTCGTCCCGCAGGTCGATTATTCTGTGAATTCTTGTGGGTTCGATTGTCTTCGCCACGACATAGCAGCAACGTTCTCGGTTATGCGACAATATTATGACGGGAAGCAAGTTTCCTTCTACATCATAACATCCATAACGTGGAAAACCAAAGTGAACTGCATGGCAGAGGGTGATTCAGATTATACGTTAGGGTTTCTTCTTGTTACATTCGCCTATGACGATTGGAAAATGACTAAACGCCTCTGTGCTAAATGCCTCTATGTGCGATATAATTTGTTTAATTTTGTCTTGGCGATCCCTGCGGGAGGGGTGCCTGGAGGGTGTACCATACGCCTGATTTCCTCACTTAATAATGATTCTTAAGGCTTTGTAATCAGGTTTCTGCGGCACAGTTACCGCCCCTCTCGAAGCCAACTCAGGTTTGTCAACACGTCCGTGACGGTCTCCCGCGAGTCAGATGAACTTATGACCACTCGTGCTTCCTTTGTTTGGGCACATTCGATATTCCCCTTTACTCTACTGGCCATTAAAATTGCTACACCTAGAAGATGACGTACTACAGACGCGAAATTTAACCGACAGGAAGAAGATGCTGTCATTTGCAAAAGATTAGCTTTTCAGAGCATTCACACAAGGTTGGCGCCGGTGGCAACACCTACAACGTGCTGACATGAGGAAAGTTTCCAGCCGATTTCTCATACACAAACTGCAGTTGACGGACGTTGCCTGGAGATAGGTTGTTGTGATGCCTCGTGTAAGGAGGAGAAATGCCTACCATCACGTTTCCGACTTTGATAAAGGTCGGATTGTAGCCTATCGCGATTGCGGTTTATCGTGTCGCGACATTGCTGCTCGCGTTGGTCGAGATCCAATGACTGTTAGCAGAATATGGAATCGGTGGGTTCTGGAGGGTAATACGGAACGCCGTGCTGGATCCCAACGGCCTCGTATCACTAGCAGTCGACATGACAGGCATCTTACCCGCATGGCTCTAACGGATCGTGCAGCCACGTCTCGGTCCCTGAGTCAACAGATGGGGACGTTTGCAAGACAACAACCATTTACACGAACAGTTCGACGACGTTGCAGCAGCATGGACTATCAGCTCGGAGACCATGGCTGCGATTACCGTTGACGCTGCATCAAAGACAGGAGCGCCTCCGATGGTGTACTCAACGACGAACCTGGGTGCACGAATGGCAAAACGTCATTTTTTCGGATGAATCAAGGTTCTGTTTACAGCATCATGATAGTCGCATCCGTGTTTGGCGACATCGCGGTGAACGCAAATTGGAAGCGTGCATTCGTCATAGCCATACTGGCGTATCACCTGGTGTGATGGTATGGAGTGCCATTGGTTCCACGTCTCGGTCACCTCTTGTTCGCATTGACGGCACTTTCAATAGTGGACGTCACATTTCAGATGTGTTACGACCTGTGGCTCTATCCTTCACTCGATCCCTGCGAAACCCTACATTTCTGCAGGATAATACACGACCGCATGTTGCAGGTCCTGTACGGGTCTTTCTGGACACAATGTTCGACTGCTGCCCTGTCCAGCACATTCTCCAGATCTCTCACCAATTGAAAACGTCTGGTCAATGGTGGCCGAGCAACTGGCTCGTCACAATACGCCAGTCACTACTCTTGATGAACTGTGGTATCGTGTTGAAGCTGCATAGGCAGCTGTACCTGTACACGCCATCGAAGCTCTGTTTGACTGAATGCCCAGGCGTATCAAGGCTGTTACTACAGCACCCAAATTGCGTGTCAGTTCCAGTATAATATATTTGTCCAATGAATACCCGTTTATCATCTGCATTTCTTCTTGGTGTAGCAATTTTAATGGACAGTAGTGTAGTTCAGTATATGTACACATGAACAGTATTCTAGGACTGGTCCACGATTATATTATTAGCAGTTCTTTTTACAGGCTGGTTGGATTCTCCCACGATCATACCGATGAAACAATGTTTGCCACCTGCTTTGCTTGTCATTCCAGTCGACAAATTTTTACACCGAGCTGCAAGGGGTGGACAAAATATGGATCACTTTACAGTAGCTAATACTGTACAGGAAAATCGCTGGCATTCAAAATAGCATGCAGTCGGGTCAAAATGGATAAATACAGGTTTTGTATGATCTTCCAAAGAACCTTACGTCATTCTTCCTGCAAAGTAGTGCCAAGTTCATGTAATGATGATGGAGGTGAATTGCGATCACGCACCCTTCTCTACAAAGTCGGACACTAAGGCTCAGTGATATTTAGATCTGTTGACTTTGATGGTCGGTGGGTATGCGAAAATTCATCCTCGAGCTCACAAAACCAGTCCTGGACCATATGAGCTATGTGTAAAGGGACCCTGTCATCTCGAAACACAGGATTACCATTGGGGAACCAATATTGTCCCATGGGGTGGACCTGACAAGCCAAAATGGTCACAAAATCATTGGCAGTAATGCGAGCTTTCAGAGTAACCAAGGTGCCCATGGAATACTCGACATGGCTGCCAATATCATCACCGAAACCCGCAATGTTTTACTCGTGGAACGTAAACTTTGCCAGAAGTTGGGAACAGTGTGAAACAAGATTCATCCGACCAAATGACTTTCTTCCGATGCTCCACAGTGCAGGTTTTATAGCTTCAGCACCACGTATCCTGTTACAGGCATTTTCATCACTGATGAGCAGTTTTGGAATTCCAGCTTGTCCTCCAATTCCCAGCTTATGGATATCCTTTCGTGTTGGTTGGTGCTGACAGAATAGACCCGTACGACATTCAGATACGCAATGACTTTTACAGTTGTCATCCTCTAATTTTTCGTCACAGTACCCTTCAGTGACCGTCTGTCACAATTACTCAACACATTTTCGTCGGCTTTGTGGTCTAGCGGATGCTGCTGTTCATGACGTTCCAGAGCTTTCGCTGGCTCAGGATTACTGCCAAGACCGTACGGAACTGTAACTGTTCTTGAAAACTGTATAATTAACTCATGTAATTATTTGAAATTTTGCAAAATACTCCACGACCATTAATTAATTTTGAAAAATGAAAATTTTTGTTTCAACATAAATTAAAGAAGCTTTCGCGCTACGTTCATTTATATGTAATGAAGCTGGTTTCTGAGATATCATTTTTGGCAAATAAGCTGCACACAGTGTATTGTCGAAGTATTATCAACATATCTAATTAAAATATCTAAACGTCCATTATTATTCTAATAATTTGATGTACTGAGTTTTGTTTCACATTTGATGTTTTTTGTTTTGTTTTCTAGTTTACCGTTTTACATAGATGTGTTTTAGCTGAAAATAATAAGTAAATTATTATCATGATACAAAATTGCTAGAATAATGATTATCTGTAAATAAATGGTTGAAACATACTTTTTTTACAACATGCGCACAAAACGTATGAGCTTTCTTCATATAACACACACGACGGACAATATAAAAAATCATTCAGCTGGGTTCAACTTCATAGTGGCGCTAGAAGCGCCACTCTTACAGGGTGGCGCACGAAGTGTGTTACCAATTTGTTTTTGAATATAAACTTTATTATCAATACAATCTGAAAGGAACATACACTACAATGAAGAGCCGTCCATGGAGATTTGTTCTAACTCAGCACATGCTCAAAATGTCCACCATTTCGTTTCCTAACTTCCTTCAAACGAACACTGAAGTTAGTGATTACCCTACGGCACATGTCTTCCGCAATTTCACTGCAAGCTTAAAGAATAACTCTTCTGAGCTCCACTAAATCACGTGGATGTTTCGGGAAATTTTTTTCCTTTAGGTTCCCCCAAAGAAAAAAGGCACACGGATTGAGGTCTGGACTATTGGGGGCCCAATTTTATCACTGAAGCGACCTGGAAACCTGAGTGAAATGATTCGCATGTCGAAATGCTCGTGTAAAAACTCCAACACAGTTTTTACAGTATGTGGCTTTGCTCCATCTTGCATGAACCAGTGCGTGTTGAAGGGCAAGGCAGTAGCAAGAAGCTGTGGCATGAAGCTATTGCGAAGCATGCTCAATTAAGGCTCGCTGTTCACAGTTTCTTCAAAGAAAAAGGGTCCAATAAGCTTGTGACTGGAAATTGCTGCCCACGCTGTAATCCTCGGAGCATAATGTTGTCGTTCATGAAGCACTTGTGGGTTTTCAGTGGCCCAAAAGCGTACGTTTTATTTGTTAACCTCACCGTCTAAATGAAAATGCACCTCGTCTGAAAACCAAACCTTGTTGAGAGTTTCTTCCCTATCCTCCGCCCACTGAGCAAACAGTAGTATCTGCTGCTTGTGTTCTTCAGTGAGCTTCTGTGCACAGGTCATCTTGTATGGGTACATATGGAGGTCACTTTTAAGAATGCGTTGAACGGAGCGTCTGGATATTCCCAGTTGCACTGCAGCTTTTCTACACGATTTCCCGGGACTTCTCTGTACAGCAACTCGTAACGCTTCAATATTGTTCTCCGGCGAACAAACAGGCTTAGGACGCGGTCGCTTCGCTTCCAATAAGTGTTCCTTCCTGTGCAAATTTATCGTACAACCTGTGGATGGTCTTCTTGCAATGGACCCATCGTGTGTTAAACTGTTGTCGAACACGCCTCTGAGTCACAACAAGGCTTTTCGTATCATGAAAAAGTAACACAATTGCCGATCGTTGCTGTGTCGTCAGCCTTCCATTGTCAGCTGTTGCTGCTTACTAGTCTCCTAGCCGCACTATCGTGAATTACACGTTATTTCGTAAGTCATTTGTTTTTCCAAGCTCTGCTGGTACTGCTGTAGAGATCCCAGCGGGATATCTAATGTGCGTCGTAAATTGTGAAAGTAACTATTGGTAACACATTTCGTGCGGCACCCTGTATGTGACTGGCGCGAAATTTTAATAGACATCGTCTTCCAGGCGTAGAAACGGACCTACCACCTTTGGTTCATGTCGCGCAACCTCTTGGTGTTGTCATTTTTTTCCGTCGATGTATCTTGGTTTCCAAACTACTCTCTCCAAATCGCCTTTCTGTGTGTGCTTCACCTTGTAATGTCTCTTGCAGCGGTCTCTCCGCGATATTTTCAGAAATATTATAAATTATATAACTCAGTACATATCTCGAAATATCTCTTCTTATCTTACCGATTCCTAAACTTTAATATACGATGATTATCAATGCAAAGTAGTTTCAAGACCTATTATTCCTTGGAGCGTCCATTTACTCCATGGAATAGCTTCTCTGCTATCTATGTTTTCTCTTATGAAAAGAATGAAGGAGATCTTGCCGATTAGCCGTGAGAGAACGAAGATGGATATGTATGTATTGTTGAGCTAGTCGCCATCTTGATGAGATTCTGTATGAGAAGGAATTTAATACATGAACTAAACTAAAGTAAGTGTGTTCGCGTATTATTTGACTGATTATTATTGACAGTGTCTGCTTACTACGCTGTGTTGCACGAGATCAGTGGGGAACGTCTGATTTACACTGGACGAACCTGCCGTTTTGTATGCTCAAGATATCCATTTTATTACTTCCAATAAATAGGCTAACACGGTCTTACCAGCAGATCTCCGGTCTTCCCCATGTGATCACCGAAAGTTAATAATTATTACAAATGTTTTCAGGAGATCGACTGACAATTTTCGTCGCACCGAGACTTCGAAATTGCTTCACTGCCTTATGGAATTTAAGTTAAGCTCAATTTAATCGGGATAGAACAGTACTGAACTGTGTGAATGTGATAAGCCTGCTTTGTGAATTAAAATTCCCTTAATATACGCATGTTTTTTACCATCCTGATCAGTGAAGCTAAATCAGGCCGGTGTGAGAGAGGTTTTTAAATTTTAGATCCCACAAAAATATTAAATTTGTCGACCGTGACAGGACCAATTGCCAGGTATCGCTTCTTAAAGGTGAAACAGGGCAACTCGAAAAGATACGTATAGCTTTATTTTGACTCTTCTTCATACTCGCCAAGTTTCATCAGCATCTGGGAATGATTCCTTGTGAGTCGAGTGCTGGATCTGGAGAAATGGAGCTAGAGGGGAACAATAGTGACGTTCCACTCTTCTAGCGCTTGCGGGAAGGCGGTGCTGGGCTCGGCCTAGGCGGCACGTAGCGGCGTGCGCTGGCCGCGGTGCGTGAGCCACCGGGCACAATGGGCGGGCAGCCGTGGCGCTGCCACCTGGCGACTGGCGTCTGGCGACTGGCGACCCCTTCACCTTGACAAGGACGCCACTTCCGCCGAGCGCTCCAGCTGCGCGCGCGGCCGCGCCGCACCGCATCCACCTTCTCCCGCGCACACCAGCTGCCCAGCTTTTACCTGGACAACACAGCTCTACCCTATGCTCAACAGGCATAGCACACTGAACAGACGGGTGTCGAGGTCCATGTACGTGACACTTATTCGAACCCCGATGACGTATGCAGCCCCTGTCTGGGGATACGCTGCGCCCACACGCCTGCGCCGTCTGCAGATCGTACAAAACAAAGTACTCAAAATCGTAAGCAATGCTCCACGATACACACGCATCGCGGATCTTCACCGGGAATACCGACTTGAGACTCTCACGGTGGTAGCTCACCACAAGACTGTGCAGAAACTCCAGACATTCACAGAACCCGTTCATTCTGAACCTGGGGAACTACGACCACAACCACAGACGGAAACATAACAGACCAAAAAACATACTTGCAAGGACCTAACATCCGTGGCTAAGTACACGCAAACACAACAGTACAGGTTCAAATGGCTCTGAACACTATGGGACTTAACTTCTGAGGTCATCAGTCCCCTAGAACTTAGAACTACTTAAACCTAACTAACCTAAGGACATCACACACACCCATGCTCGGGGCAGGATTCGAACCTGCGACCGAAGCGGTCGCGCGGTTCGAGACTGTAGCGCCTAGAACCCCTCGGCCATACCGGCCGGCCTTATGCTTCTGAAGAAGGGTAGAGTACTCTAGCTGAAACCTGGCTAAAGACCGGTAACTTTTCGCAACTGAGACGGATCTTTAACGTACCACTCCGGCCGGCACGGTACAGGTGAGCCCCTGTTTATCAGCCACCATTACTGCATATCCAGTTGGAATACACTTGCCGAAAAACTGGCACCACGCAGGGAAGCCGTACCATACACTATATGCAGACAAGCGATACACCCCCCCCCCTCCCCCCACACACACAGTGAGATGATCTATGCCCGATCTCCCACTAATATATAACGATCCTGATTATTCCAGGAACGCAGCGGCTGCAGCAAACCGGGATACATCGCCATCGCCTGCCACGGTAATGATGCATGATACCCACACTAACAAACCCAACCTTGCATGAACTATCGCAGCTAGTATGCCACTACCCATCCCACTTTCGCAGAGGTTTTTTTCCCTCGGCACGAGCCTTGCCACTTTTTTCCCTCTGCTCTTCAAATCGCTACACTCATTCGCGTTTCTTCCACAATCCACCACCTGATGGACCGTGTTAATGCGTAGTCTTACCCAGACGCACTAATAACATCACAGCCCAGCATCCTGTGATCCACTTATTAGACAACTAACATGTTGGCGGAGGTGACAGTAAAACTTTTGGTTTGGTCACAACGTTGGTGCGGGCGTGGAGGGGCCCCATCTTTGAAAAAAAAAAAAAAAAAACCGGGTCCACAACTTCCCCAAACCTGCCGTTACCGCGAGTATCCGACCTCTGTAACTGACAGCAGGACTCCAATTTCACGTTGCCAGCACACCAGCAATCCGTATTGCACGAGTGCATCAAGTTAAGTCTGTAAGACAGAAAAACATTAGAATAAGTTTCTTCACAAACGATAAACTGCATCGTTAAGCTGTTCATTGTACAGTGCGCAAAGAACTGGGATTCGGAAGTACTAATACGATATGCTTGACGTTCTCTGATGTTATAGATACAGCAATAAAGAATACCATCGTAGGCACTAGAGTTGAAGAGGAATGGACATCGCTAAACGGTAGAGTCACAGAAGTTGGAAAGAAAAACATTGGTACAAAGAACGCAACTGCGAAGAAATCATGGGTAACAGAAGAAATACTTCAGTTGATTGACAAAAGAAGGAAGTACAAAAATGTTCAGGGAAATTCAGAAATACGGAAATACGAAGCCTGTTCAGAAAGTAAGCTCCGATTGATTGCCAAATTGAAACCACAGTGAACATCAGAAATGTTTTACTTGTAACAATTAGCTACACCTTTCAGCTACTTCTCTACGTAGTCGCCGTTCTGACTTAGACTTTTGTCATAGCGTTGTACCAACTTTTCAATAGCCTCATCATAGAAGGCAGCCGCCAGTGCTTTCCGCCAATTCTCCACGCTGGCCTACACCTCGTTGTCTGTGTCAAAATGTTGTCTTCAAAGACAGCGGTTCATGTGACGAGAGATGAAACTCAGGGGGAGACAATTGCGGACTGTATTGTGGGTAATCTCACATTTCCATTTGAAAACGATGCAGGAGCATCTTCATTGCCCCTGCAGAATGCGGCTGAGAATTGTCTTGAAGAAGAAACAGCACGACAGTTATGCAATGTTAGCTGCATAGCTTCAGGCGAAATTTCTCACCAGGCCCTCATACTTGGCGGCAGACACTATTTTCTAGACATCTTTACGCACTCACTGCGAGCTCAGAAATGAGAAGAGCGACGTGATGCTAACTGGGGTTATACTAGAGACACTACCCAACACATCTTTGCAAAGCTTTATCGGATTTTCATAGTCGTTTCCATTTCGCGACCGATCGGAGCTTACTTTCTGAACGCCCCTCGTACAATTCGCTGAGGAATGAAATAAATAGGAAGTGCAGTGAAACTAAGTCGAAATGGCTGCATGAAAAATGTGAAGAAATCGAAAAAGATATGTTAGAAGGACTGGCTCAGTATATAGCAAAGTCAAAACAACCTTCGGTGAAATTAAAAGGAAGAGTGGTAACATTAAGAGTGCAACGGGAATTGCACTGTTAAATGTAGAGGTGAGAGCGGATAGGTGGAAAGAGCACATTGAAGATTTATCTGATGTGTTAGAAGAAGACACAGGAGTCGATTTAGAAGAGATTGGGGATCCAGTTTTACAATCAGAATCTAAGGAAGCTTTGGAGGATTTAAGAACAAATAAGGCAGAAGGGATTGATAACATTCCATCAGAATTTCTAAAAGCACTGGGGGAGTGGCAACAAAACTACTAATCACGTTGGTGGGTGGAATGTACGAGTCTGCCAACATATCATCTGACTTTCGGAAAAATATCATCCACACAATTCCGAAAACTTCAAGAGCTGATAAGCGCGAGAATTATCGCACTATTAGCGTAACGGCTCATACATCAGAGTCACTTACAAGAATAATGTTCAGAAGAATGGAAAAGAAAACTGAGGATGTGTCAGATGACGATCAGTTTGGCTTTAGGAAAGGTAAAGATACCAGAGAGGTAATTCTGACGTTGGTTGATAAAGGAACCAAGACTAAAAAAAATCAAGACACTTTCATAGGATTTGTCGACATGGAAAAAGCGTTCGACAGTGTAAAACGGTGCAAGATGATCGAAATTCTAAGAAAATTAGGGATAAGCAAGAGGAAGTCCGGTAATGTACAATATATACAAGAGCCAAGAGGGAATAGCAAGAGTGAACGACCAAGAACGAAGTGCTCGGATTGAAAAGAGTGTAATTCAGGAATGCTTTCGCCCCTATAGTTCACTCTGTACTTCGAAGAAGCAATGATGGAAATAAAAGAAGGTTCCAGGAGTGGAATTAAAATTCAAGGTGCAAGGATATCGTGATACGATTCGCTGATGACATTGCTATCCTGACTGAAAGTGAAGAAGAATTACATGATCCGCTGAATGGAATGATCAGTCTAATGAGTACAGAATATGGATTGAGAGTAAAAAGAAGAAAGACGAAAGTAATGAGAAAAAGCAGAAATGAGAACAGCCAGAAACTTAACATCAAGATTGATGGTCAATACGTGGATGAAGTTAAGGGACTCTACTACCTAATCAGCAAAATGGAGCGAGGAGGACATCAAGAGCAGACTAGCACTGGCAAAAAGGGCATTCTCGGCCAAGAGAAGTCTACTAGTATCAAATATAGGTCTTAATTTGAGGAAGAAAATTTTGAGAATGTACGCGTGGAACACAGAACTTTGTGGTAGCGAAACATGGCTGTGGGAAAACCGGGACAGAAGACAGTCAAAGTGTTTGAAATGTGGTGCTACAGAAGAATGTTGAAAACTAGGTGGAATGATAAGGGAAGGAATGAGAAGGTTCTGCGCAAGAATCGGAGAGGAGAGGAAAATGTGTAAAACACTGATAAGGAGAAGGGACAGGATTATAGGACATCTGTTAAGACATCAGGGAATGACTTCCATGGTACTAGATGGAGATGTGGCGGGCAAAAACTGTAAAGGAAGACAGATATTGGAATACATCCAGCAAATAATTAAGGACGTGGGTTGCAAGTGCTATTCTGAGATGAAGAGGTTGGCACAAGAGTTCGTTATGGGATACATCAGATCAGTCAGAAGACTGATGACGAAAAGAAAAGAGTACAGGTACCTCTACCCATCCTCATAAAAAATCAGATACATGCGCATTAAAATGTGTATCTGATCCCGACGGACAGAATCTTAGAGATAAGATTTAAGGAGCACCACAATACATTTTGATCAAACAGTTAAAACAAAACCACAAATTGCTGGAAAGAAACCGTCTGTGCAAAACTCTGAAGGCAACGTATAGATTGTTTGTTCACTGTGCAGACAAAGGCAGTATCATAAATATTATTTTATCTGTGTTGGATCTCGTGTACTCAGCGGCCGTTAATGATAGTTGTTGAATGACAGTAGCAGCCACAAGTACTTTTTAAATGTCTAATTACAGTGCTATAATCGGCTTTGGGGTACCATACCCATCTTCAGGTGGCTAATATTTTACGCAAATGCTCTGATCAACAGTATGTCGTCTACACAAGTATATCTGAATATTTAGTGCCACTTTATAGGTTGTTTAATTTATAAAAACAGGCTGACGTTCTTGCATTTATTTAGACATAAAGTGAAATAGTTGTATGCACTTACATATGGTCCAGTAGATATCGACTTGTTTCTTTGGGCTGTTCACAGAAACCAAACACAACTTACGCCCCTAGCAGTCAGAAGTCTGCACAAAAAATAAAATCTGTTTGTGATATCGGTATAACATTGTATAAATATAAATGTCATGATGAACAAATGTGTTGCTCTCATCCCATCTTCCAATAATGCTATAAACAGCGTGTCCTACAGTCCTTTAATAATAAGTTCAATCTTAGAATGCAAACGTCTTAGAGTGTAAACATTTTTCCGTTATTAACATGTTGCATTTTACACATCCCTCATGTCATTTTTGCTTTGCTTATATCCTTTCTCAGTAGGAAATGATAAGTACCTTTCGCTAATGGATAATATTTGCAGCTGGCAGGAGTGGCAGAGCGGTTCTAGGCGCTACAGTCTGGAACTGCGCGACCGCTACGGTCGCAGGTTCGAATCTTGCCTCGGGCATGGATGTGTGTGATGTTCTTAGGTTAGTTTAAGTAGTTCTATGTTCTAGGGGACTTATGACCTCATCAGTTGAGTCCCATAGTGCTCAGAGCCATTTGAACCATTTTTTTTTAATATTTGCATTATAAACAGAAACATCATGTGTATAGCACACGTGGGACGTTCAGCACTGACATTAAGAACACTGTGAAGTGTGCCTCAATAATAACGTTATAATATATGTGCTATGTGTAATTCATCAACTTAGACATCGATCCGGAAAACCATGTGGACCACAACAAAACAAATCGCTATCTACTGGAACTTACACGAGTACAGCTATTTCACATTATACATAAATAAACGGAAGCACTTTAGTGTGTTTTTATTGGTGAAGCCATTTATAAAATGGCTCTAAATATTCAAATATTCTTGCGCAACCCAGGAGCTGACAACATGATGTTGATCAAAACATCTAGGTAACGGGAAAATATTAGCCATCTGAAGATGAACATGGCAGCCTGAAACCAGTTATGTCGTCGTAATAAAACATTTTAAAAGTATTTGTAGCTGACTGCACCATTCAGCAACTAACTTTATGAATATCCTAGAAGAAATAAAAATATTTACAAATAAGAGCACACCACCACACAGCATTCTGAACGAACCGACTGAACTAGGTAACAGTGCTCTTATTAAAATAAAAAAACTCCAAGTTACTCTGCCAGAGGACACAAAAATTAATTTTTGAAGCCGTATTGACTTAATCGATAATGACTGTTTAAAAAATATGAAAATGTTTTTCGGAATTCATTAGAAGTCACAAATTTCCCTTGATTTGCCTAAACTTTTTAATAAAGCAATTCGTTTCGAGGTGCAAACGTTATCTTCACGCTAAAATTGCAATATTAAAACATTTAACAAAAGTACATATAGAAATTAAAGCTGTTATTTACAGTCTTGACATCTGCTGCGACCATCTTCGTTCATATGAAATGACTGCCTTCTTGTGGTATGTTCAGTTGCGTCATTTGCTATGGTTGCTTGGATTTTGTTAATCACTGTTTATAAACTTGCAAAGGACACTTAAAACACATCACAGTCTCTGTGTAATTCAATAAAAAGCTACACATCTCATCTGGAGACTCTGATGCTAAAGGTACATTTTGGCTTTTTGTACTTACCGTTTTTTGTATCATGGATACTAAAAAAGTTAACTTATAACTGCCGCAAGTAAAATGTTTCCTGTCTAGGTATATCCCGTAGCGGCAAGTTTGCATATAATAAAACACAAAGCCCCAGTATCTTCGTGGTAATTTTTAGACGTTTCTTCAATACTAGTGAAAAACATTTTGGACCTTCTCAAGTGTCCAATGAGCTCAGTAGTTTGACGCTATCATTCGTAGCATTCAAGGATTGATCCCTCAATTTTGATTTTAGGCTTTTACAGTAACTACGTACGCAAGCCTGAGGTCGAACGAAGGAGCACCCAAAGTTTCCAAGAAAATCAGTATAGTAAACATGATATTTGACTATATCTTGCAAGCAGGGGTTGTCATTAATGAACATCCCATGAAGTTTATGTGACATTTAAGGAAACATCGAAATAAATCTTGTGTTCTTCACCACAGTAGGTATCTGTTTCATCAAATTTTACAATTTGGTCATGGACATGCACACAAACGTTGCCAAGAATAGTATTGCCACTCATGTTCTGGCCCTTCATGTCTTTAGCGGTAGTATTTTGAAGTAGTAACTGCTTATCTTTTATGTGAAACACTGTGGATCTTCGTAAGCATATTCTTACAAATGTTCACGTCAATTTTTAAATCAGAACTGGAAGAATGATTTCTTTTAAAAGAGCCTTGGTTAGGCCTGTCACTTTCTTTGCCAAACTCTTGGTCTGGACCTTGTTATCCCCATCTATGATTAATTTCGGTACCTACAATCAAAGTCTGAATATAGGTGTCTTGAGAGACTTTTAGTTTTTCGAAAGAATGAAATTATCTCCGTTTTTCATTTGTGATGTCATGGTCAATGTTTAAATAACTTTTTGCATTGCACTTGGAAGAGAGAACTGTGCACCGTAGCGAGACAGCACTCAGCCTTGGCCACGCGAACAGAGTCACGGCTGGTGTACCGCAGCTCCACCAAGTCACTACCACCGGGAGCGCCGCGAGTCCAGTGACGGCGGGAGTTGGCGTGCGAAACCGGCACACATCGGCAGAACAGGGAACGCTACTGAAGGGAGCCCTGCAGTACCACCGAGCAACCGAACAGGATGGATCAGACCCAACGTCTGAGCAGCGGTGGTGTAGCTGACTGCCGATAACAACGACGTGCTGCCCCAACAGTGGAAGTTGTAAGTGGGCTGCTTCTGTGTTGGCAGCGCTGTGTAGCTCTTTGCATTGGATCTCTGACTGCGCTTTCTTTGTAAGAGACTCTATGGCTTGTTGGATTCGTTGTTGGAAGTTAATTCCCAGTAGTGTTGGGCAGTTGGAAGTTAGTCACCAGTAGTGATGGAAGTACTGTTGGGCAGTTGGTGGTGAACAACCAGTAGTGATGGATGTTAAATGTGAGAAGTTAGCATTGATGTAGGGTAGAGGTCTCAGCTGTTAGCGTAGGCTAACGACCTGGAAGTATCCGACTTAGGAATTGAAAATTACTCGTGATTATATATCTTTGTACTAGATGTCAATGACGATTTAGATTCGTGTCTGAACTGGATGTCACATTATTAAGGTAAAAAAATACATTATTTGGTTTTGTTACAAAATCTTTTTTTTTTGCTAACTACATGCCTATGGGTAGTTAGTGGCTTTAGTAGTTAGAATCTTTTATTTAGGTGCCAGTATTGACTCTCGCTGTATTACAGTAGTTCGCGTAATGAAGATTTTTGTGAGGTAAGTGCTTAATGAAATGTATACGTTATTGTTAAGATTTCTTTTTAGTCAGGGCCATTCTTTTGAATTGTATCTGAAGTCAGGTTGAAATTTTTTTGAGCAGTCAGATTGCGTTGCGCTAGAGTATTGTGGGACAGTGTTGGCATGATAAGAATAAGTAAAGAGAAAGTAGGCTCAGTTCAAAAATGTTCAAATGTGTGTGAAATCTTATGCGATTTAACTGCTAAGGGCATCAGTCCCTAAGCTTACACACTACTTAAATTATCCTAAGGACAAACATACACACATCCGTGCCCGAGGGAGGACTCGAACCTCCGCAGGGACCAGCCGCACAGTACATGACTGCAGTGCCTTAGACAGCTTTTTTCAGTTTTTTTTATTACAGAGGGCAGCTAACCCTCTTTTTTTATTTTTTCATTTTTTATTTTTTCCTTTTTCTATTTTTTTGTTTTTTTGTTTTTCTTCTTTTTTCTTTCTTTATTTCTTTTTCTTTGTTTTTTTTCTTTTTTCCCCTTAGGAAAATGGAACTAAAAAAACTAAGCGCCACCGCCACTTTTCATCCTATAACAAGAAAATCTTATCCACTTCAGGCGTTGGCTCCTGACTAAACCTACCCCAGAGAGCTGCCTATATACCAGGGGAAATATGGGAAATCAAGGTTAGGGCTATCCTTACAAACAAAACAAAATCTTCCTTTTTCCGAATTTGATTTTTATTTTTATTGTATTTATTACTTTTTTGTTTAGTTTTGTTGTGTAATTGATCAGAGGCCTTCTGCGCCCCGCTGGTAATATGTTGAGTCACGTCTTCTCGAAATTGATGTGTTCCGTTCAATTGTTCAGAAATGTTCATTGGTTCAAACAGGAAACCTTCTTCTCTCTTGGCTTAACACATTCCAGCTGCGAGGCGGGTCGTGGAAAGCACTCCCAAGGAAGTTCGAGAAAAATTGTCTGTATTTTGGGTGACGGACAACGACATAATGATGGGTCATTGAGGTATGTCCAAAAATCGAGTACCGAGTCTACAGTTTGTCCAGATAGATAGTGAATGGGATGTCCGCGAATCCAATTCACAGCATTGGTCTTTGTCCGAGGAAAATAGTCACGTTCCGGAAATAATAATGAAAGGGGAGTAGTCCGATCCGGAATGTCCCGCGTTAGAAAAGCCACAATACGACGAATCAAGTGCCAAACCTCCGCGCCGGTCCGCAAACAAAACCGATGTCCGTCATTGTCTGGCACTCCACACGTGGAACATGGAGGTGATTGGGCGAGGTGGATACGATGAAGGCGAAATTGGCTGATTCGCTTAACACTGACAGTGATGTACCAGACAGATTGAACATTCGTGTCAAGGTAACAGGCGAAAACCGCGCGCCATACAGGACGCCAGTCAACCTGGGGGAACTTTTGTTCAATCGGGTTCGGTGGACGACCTAATTGGAGGACATTGTATACTGCCTTTGTCTTGAGTAAAAGCTGTCTTGGTAAGGTGAGGCGTAGATAACTGAGTTCAAGAAAGAAGTATCGTATATAATGGAACTGGGCCGGAACATCCGAGATCATCCAGTGAGACCGGCGAATATGCCGACAGGAGGAGACCAGTGAGGCTCGTTGGGCAACGTGTCCATACCGTCATCTGGGAACTGACAAATAGGGCGCGAGCTCTATCCGGCACGTGAAACAGACCTATCCCACCTCGTTCACGGCGAAGAGTAAGGGTTGCATAGTTAACTTTGAACAACAGCCCAGAGCTGACGAAAGATGCCATCGCTGCCAACATGCGACGTGCCACAGTAAGCGGGAAAGGTAGAATTTGTGCTACATGGGGAACTCGGGATGCGATATATATATATATATATATATATATATATATATATATATATATATATATATATTGACACATCGAGCTCGTTGGAGAATATCTAGTGATCGAAGGCGATGGTCCATAAGACCTGCTCTGATCATTAAAAGGAGGCGTCGGCAATTGATGGTTGCTGAACGCCGGAGATCAGATGAAAAATCTATTCTCAAACAGCGGATGGTATCAACGGTGGTGAGAGGTGTAACGCACTCCACGGGAAGTCCCGTGCCAATGAACATAACTTGTGACTTACTTACGTTTAAAGAGCTACCCGACGCCTCACCATAAGTCGCTACCCACGTCAAAACAGCTCGAACCTCGTCGGCGTGACGTAAACAGATGCCTACATCGTCAGCATAGGCCGTGCAACAGAATCAGTATCGAGCTATGGACAACCATACCAAACGTTGTCTTAGTCCACATAGCAAGGATTCCAGGGAGAAGGCGTACAAATCGCTGACAGATGACAACCTTGACGTACAGATCGACCGATTTTAACGGAGGAGTGAGTCTGCCATTGTACATAATCCTGGATGAGGCACCCCGCAGAAGGCGCATCACTACCGTGATAACGGCGACTGCGAAACCCATGTGGTGGAGAACGGCCGTAAGGAACGAATGGTCAACCCTATCAAAAGCTTAACTAAAATCCAAAGACGCAAGTGCCCCAGAGAGGCGTTGTGCCTGGGTAACGGCGATCATATCCCTGTAGCGGCATAAAGCCGTGCGGATATTATTATCCCCTCCCAAAGGTGCTTGGTCTGGCGACACAACATATCGGGCAACGTTTTTAAGTCGTGCCTGCAAAAGGCGAGTGAAGATTCTCATATCACTATTAAGGAGGGTGATGGGCCGCTAATCACTGATATTGTTGCCACCATGCGGTTTATGTACAGGAATAATAATTCCTTCCATGAAAGCGTCCGGCACAGGTACTTCCGGAGACATCAGTTCCCGACAGATGGAGGTGAAGGTGGACTCTAACAAATCACGGAAGGTGCGATAAAATTCGAGGGGAAGACCGTCGGGACCTGGGGAGCGATTGATGGTTCCTGCCCGGATCGCATCGCGGACTTCATCATCAGTCACCACTGACATCAAGTCAATCACCGCATCTCCTGGGATACCACCGAAGTTGAGCTGTGAGACTTCCTCGATAAACTCAGGGGAATGTGGAATTGCGGCGTAGAGCTGCTGGTAGTGGACGTGAAGCACATTCCCTAATGCAGATTGGGTTACGTAGCGACGCCCTTCTTGGTCTGTAAGGACGTGAATCAATTTTCGGCGTCGATTTTAGCGTTCTTGGATGATATGGTACATCGACGGATGTTCATGAGGCATGCGATCAGCAGTACGATATCGTACTATCGCTCCTTCCAAATGCCTTCGCATGAAATTGGAGAATTGGGCCTTTGCATGGTTCATCCTTGGATGGCGCTCAGGGGAGGCTGGCATCGTGGAGCATTCTCGTAGGATCCAGTAGTAAAAGTCCATAGTGCTCGACCGCTCGGCTAATCCCACGCGGCTAGGCTCAGTACGTTCAGTTTTACTCAGCTATTTCAGAATTAAATAACGTAGAAGCTTCAACTTCCAATTTCATTCTGTAATTTAAGTAGAGACACACTTATTTAAATAAATAAGTTTCAAAGTGTGGCGCTCCCCGTACTGTTTGCTCTAGACCAGTCTGTTCCTGGATCCTCCTGCAAAGTAGGAATTGTGACAGCGTCTTGAGTCACGTGCGAGGCCCACGAGAAAGACAGGCCGCGGCTCGCTCATCTCAGCAGACAAAATGCGTTTTTAATCCTGTTCACTCGCAACTGGGTGTGCACGTACTAACGAGAATAGCACCTTCTGCTGGAGTCTGCTGTTATGAGGTCTTACTGAATACTAGTCGTACGACAAAATTTAAGATCAATTTTCGACATAAATGGTATAATGGCTTGTTTATAGCACTTAGTCTCTTCTGGTTAACAGTTCTCATGTCATACAGGATGTGGCGCCTTATGCAACAGATAATCATTTTGGCATTATTTTAATTTTATTATACCCCAGCACAGCAGTAATAAACTATAAACAGACTTGTGGACTTCCTATCATTGTAGGACTAATAACAGTACGACTCCACAACAGTGGCTTCCAGTAGACAATGCAATTCTCGTTTGTACATACACTTCTAGTCACGAGTTAACAGGTGTAGAAGCGCAGTTTGGCTGCTGAGTTGAGCCAGCTCGGCCTACCGTCGTGAAGTACGCGCCGCGGCCTGTCTTTCCCGTGGGCCTCGGTTATGTGGGTCTCTCGTTATACAACACGTCTCTCATTTCTACAATATTGCAGTGCTTGTATTATTCTGATTACGATGCAAAGTTCCTTTGTACATGCAAGCAAGTCCAAAGGAACTTTGCACCTTAATCAGAATAACACAGGCACTGCAGTATTGTATTCATCTGGCCATACAGGCAAGCGACTATGAAGTATAACGTCTGACCCACACGAGAATATACATAACGGATGTACGAGTACAGGTTGCGCCCACATGGTCGACGGCATATGGAAGTTTTGGTTAAGCCGTGTTGTTGTTGTTGTGGTCTTCAGTCCTGAGACTGGTTTGATGCAGCTCCCCATGCTACTCTATCCTGTGCAAGCTTCTTCATCTCCCAGTACATACTGCAACCTACATCCTTCTGAATCTGCTTAGTGTATTCATCTCTTGGTCTTCCTCTACGATTTTTACCCTCCACGCTGCCCTCCAATGCTAAATTTGTGATCCCTTGATGCCTCAAAAATGTCCTACCAACCAGTCCCTTCTTTTTGTCAATTTGTGCCACAAACTCCTCTTCTCACCAATTCTATTCAATACCTCCTCATTAGTTATGTGATCTACCCATCTAATCCTCAGCATTCTTCTGTAGCACCACATACCAAAAACTTCTATTCTCTTCTTGTCCAAACTATTGATCGTCCACGTTTCGCTTCCATACATGGCTACACTCCATACAAATACTTTCAGAAATGACTTCCTGACACTTAAATCTATACTCGATGTTAACAAATTTCTCTTCTTCAGAAACGCTTTCCTTGCCATTGCCAGTCTACATTTTATATCCTCTCTACTTCGATCATCATCAGTTATTTTTCTCCCCAAATAGCAAAACTCCTTTACTACTTTAAGTGTCTTATTTCCTAATCTAATTCCCTCAGCATCACCCAACTTAATTCGACTACATTCCATTATCCTCGTTTTGCTTTTGTTGATGTTCATCTTATATCCTCCTTTTAAGACACTGTCCATTCCGTTCAACTGCTCTTCCAAGTCCTTTGCTGTCTCTGATAGAATTACAATGTCATCGGCGAACCTCAAATTTTTTATTTCTTCTCCATGAATTTTAATACCTACTCCGAATTTTTCTTTTGTTTCCTTTACTGCTTGCTCAATATACAGATTGAATAACATCGGGGAGAGGCTACAACCCTGTCTCACTCCCTTCCCAACCACTGCTTTCCTTTCGTGCCCCTAGACTCTTATAACTGCCATCTGGTTTCTGTACGAATTGTAATTAGCCTTTCGCTCCCTGTATTTTACCCCTGCCACCGTGAGTCGTGCACAAATAGCCAAATGGCGCTGGCATGGTAGATAACGCAGCATGTTCTCTCAGAGGGCTGGTTGCCCCCTGCAATGAAAAAAAAACTGACTTTAGGAATCAACGCTCAACTTGAACGGATGTCATGTGACGTCCGGCCAGTTCAAACTCAAGGCACAATACCGAACACAATGAAAAAAAAAAAAAAGTTAAGGCGACCGATCGCGATAAGCGGAAATCCGGATTCGAGTAGTCCCGGTCCGACACAAAGTTTCATTGTCGTCATTCCATTCTACAGCTGATGGTTGTCCTTATTCGCAATTGCGGAGTCGTTTAATGTCCCTCATTTCTGGCGCAAATTGCTGTCAACGCCCTCTGATAAACGGCCGCTACCGTCGTTATACGTAGAAACAGCAGAAGTGTTCTTGGTGTGTACTTCGGTTCTTAATCTGTGCAAGGGTATTACTATGCGGCTATCAATCATTTTTGCAATAGATTCCCCTTGATTCTGACTAAGCATTTTGGTCAATTGTGTAGGAGTATTCAGTGAACCATTGGGTTATGTTGTTGCACCTTTTACCAGATGATGTAAGCATACCTAACCAAAGTAAACCGTTCGAATATTTTGGTACCTTCGATCTAGCGTCTACTGCTCTGATTGCTTTTGCAATCAGTGAGTTATGAACCTTGCATATTCTTGTTAATGTTTTTACCATAGTGCTGATTTTGAGTACAGGCTCTAAAACTATTTTGGGAAGCTATTTGGAAACGTTCTGTTATTCCGTTGTAATTCTGAATTGCAACAAAATTCCTTAAGCCTTGTCATATTGTAACACCACAACTCTGTGGACGATCTTACGTTCCCTAAGTGTTTTGCGAAGTTTGCTTTATTAGTTGTGCTGAATATTGTTCTTGTAAATATGTTGTCAAGTTACAAATGGTATTCGTTATTTAAGAAAGAGAATACGCATGGAATGTTAACATTTTGTAAGTAGACACGCTGGCCTAGTCAGGGAAAAACTATTGTCAAAGAGTGTAATAAATTGTAAATGCATTATCGCTGGGCGTGCGAGCTCGCAGAAAAGGAGGAGTTGGGAGTCGCGAGGAGACGATTGGTGTCGCTGGTTGTGTGTATTCGCCGGTGTGGCTATGCAAAAGTGCGGAGGAGAAAAGTCCTTTTCCGAACTGCGAACAGTGAAAACTGAATTCGTTGTTTTGGTAGATGTTTAATATGAGCAAGCTATGGGATTTACTGGGCGCAGTAAAATTGCAGCAAGAGTGTTTCACATAACATCAAGAGTGGGCCCTTGTTATTGGCTGTGGTATGGCAAGAAGATCAAACTCTACCCTATTTACCGGTAAATGAAGCCACTCGACAAATTCTAACGGCATCATGAAGCGAAGTAAGTTCTAGACTTTTTATAACTAGAAGTGATTGACCAGCGTAGTTGGAATCTTGTTGCTTGAAAAACATTGTTTTCGTGCATATTGTCACGTAACTAATTTTCCTAAGTCATTATCCAAGTAGTAGCCATCCTATCCCTTTGAAGGGTCGACAGAAGAGTCCGATCCCACGCGTCGGCTTTGACCCGTGACGTAAAGGTGTTGTCGTGTGTGACGTCATGACGGCGCGGAGTTTGGTTTGTGAATGTGGCGTGTTTGTAGATGTCGTCGTGTTGTGGTTTGTTGTGATCTCTGGTGGTATGTTCAGGGTTTTCGTTTGTGTAGTGTAATGGGTTCAGTTTGCTTTTGCTCATTACCCAGAATTGTTCGAGTGTCGGCTGTGTTTGTAGTGGAATTCGTTTCAGTGAGTTAACGATTTTGTGTGAAGGTTAATTTAGTGTTGTTCGCTGTACATCGTGTGGTAATTTTAGTAAAATTAATCGGTTGTTGTTTCTGTTCAGGAATGGAGATGACGGATAAAATTAACAGTGCGCAGGTCAAGGAAGTGTTCGATCCCATTGTGTGGCTGTGTATGTTGATATTGGTATCGGGAGATGTTTTTGAGCTATATAGGCCAAGGGAAGTGTTTGATCCTAATTTATGGGATCGGAAGCTGCTGTTGAGCTATATAGGTCAAGGGAAGTGTCCGATTGCAGATGATATTGTGTTTAGTGGTATTTGGGGAGTTTTGATGTCGGTTTTTTTCGTCGTTTTGTGTTGTTTTGTATGGGGGTGGGTGTTTAAATTTGTTTATATTTAGTTTGCCCCCACCCAAAAACACCCCATTTCCCGCGCTTGTCCCGTTAGTGTCTTTAGGCTTTTTGTGGAAAGTTTGTGTGTTTGTTTTTCGATGTCTTTTCGTCCTCATAATGTGTACGTACCGACTTTATATGCACCATATTGGAATCGTGGTTTATGGTCGTTTCCGCCATATTTGTGACGTCATGGGTCAAAGCAGACGGGCCGGATCGGACGCTTCCGTGTTTCCAATTCAAACAATCTTTCTGCTTGCTACAGTTACGACAGTCAGTATTTCGGTGAGTAACGTAACAAAAAGTTTCTGTCCACAGCCAGTAAACAATATTACTTTAATTGATCTTTGAAAATTAATAAGAGATGTTGTATGTGTTTGCTATTTGATTATTATCTGACTACTGTGACATGTGTGATGTCAAGTACTTGAAAGTGTGCGTTAGGTACTGTTCCTACGTCATGACGCCAATAACTATTCTCATGTAAGAAAAATATACGTGAATTCCTAAGGAACCAAACTGCTGAGGTCATCGGTCCTTAGACTTACACACTACTTAAACTAACTTATGCTAAGAACAACACACACACCCATTCTCGAGGGAGGAGTCGAACCTTCGGCGGGTAGGGCCGCGCAATCCGTGACACGGCGCCTCTAACCACGCGGCTTACGTAAGACTGCTTACGAGTATAAAGTTCAGTTTCACTTTAATTATTCTTGTTTCGGTGAGGAACTGGCGACAGTTGGTTATTTCATCAGTGACATACTTTGAAAACCTTTCTTCCAAATTTTCCACTGACTACTGTTAATTAAAAACCTAGTTTATGTAATCAAAAATGTATAAAGTTAACCGAACTTTGTTTCTAATCACCATTGCTAAAATACTGAGTAGTGGCGATTCGGTAATAACTTCATCTACTTCTCTTGGTTTTGCATTATTCTTCGGAGTAGATACCTTTTCCCCACACATTAGGGACTTTAGGTACACGGTCATATAGAAAAGCCTAATTAGCCGGATAGGTAGGAGGGTTATAATATTTATGGTTTTTTTGTCACGGTGTTGCTTGGCTGAGACTGTGGGCACGATTTTTCAAAGCAAACTTTCATATGTTCCTTCTCACTGTTGTAGTAAGGTCGTATTTTGTGCTCTGGCCGGAGTGCATTCAGTTCGTTCTTGAATCTTTTGTGTATTTTTAAACTGTTGTTGCTGTATTTTTAAACTGGGTTGCTTCAGAGAAGTTTTATTGGTATTTGTTTTGATGTTGTGGTTAGTATCTCTTGGGTCTGTCACCCGGTTTTGGATTTTAATTTTGCCTTGTTTGAGAGGGCGTTAGTCTATTATTGAATATTTTTGTTATTCATCCACTTGCTGTTGGTTTAAAAGCACTGCTGTCATAAGTTTTTTATGATTGGTTGAAGTATAAAATCTGTTATGTTGTTAAATAAAACGTTTAAAATAATTATCACTCACAGCTCAACCCAGTCGTACCACTTTCTGTTACGTCACATTCTTGTAGAAGGGCGTATTTGTGGGTGTGATTAGTTGTGAATGATAGAATTAGTTTACAGAATATTGTTGGTATACATTCTTTGGTTTCTTTGGTGTGGCAAACAATACTCTGCTTGGCGATCTGTTTCAGTGCGGCCACAAGCAGGGTGACCTGGGTGATAAGCTACTCAAGGATCAACTCAAGTATGAACTTAATATCAGGAGCGCGGATACCGCGGGAAATGCAAATAAAATGGCGAAACATCTTCGGGAGGTGCTCGACTACCTGGTGTTCTGCAGCTGACAGAAGTGAGTGCGGCCGTCTCCCATATTCAGTAAGCATTGCCCGAGCTAGTTTCAGTAAGAGGGGTGCTAGAAGTCAACGAACTACGACGTTATCAGCTTGGCAGAACTCTGTCGCGAATGTAACATTATAGGAACTGACTCAAGAATTAGCGAAATACCAAAGAAGTAGAAAAATTTAAGCAATCTATCAGCTCGTTACATAACCAAGTGGAGTGTTTGCACGATCGCTCGCAAGTGCTATTGAGTAACATTTTGAAAGATAGAAAACACGGTGTGGCATCTGGATACGTTGATTGTATCTCTGTATCTTTCATGGAGCTGCCTAATTTCTTAAAAGGTTTATTGTATGAAAGTGGGTGCTAGCTAGTAAAAGTAGCAAGGATATTGAACAGACTACACAGTTCCTTATCGAATTACGGGAATAAATGATTTTAAATTTTATCCGTTGTTGATGCCATTGGCTTCTGGTTATTTAGAACAAGCGGTACAGGAAGCTATGAAGAGAACTGATCTGTAGCAGATATTCCTCCGGTAGAATTTGTCAAGAGTTAGTAGCTAAATTATATCTTGAGGTACAGCAGTCGCACGAACCACTAGAATATTGTGTTAGTAGAATTAAAAGGTACGCTCGTTGCATGTGCCTTTCCATTTATGAGAAGGAAATTGTGATAACATACTGGAAGGTATGTGTCCAACAGGGAGGATGCGAATGATGTTCAGTACCCGACCAAGCAGTTTTATACAACTGGAGTAGCTTATATCGTAGATTGACGCCGTGAGTGAAGCTAGAAGGAAACGTTTGGCTGAGAATAACGTAGGGTTGGTACGGGAGAAGGATCGGAAATCTTAGATTAGAATAAGATGTTATAGCTTACAAATGTAACCGCCCATGTTACTTGGCCAGGAAATGTCCTGACAAGGACCAAGGAACCAATGGATGACGCCAGAGAAACCAGGCTCCGCGACCAGTGTGATGGAGTTATAGAATGAGGCACCCTCTTCTCGGGTTGCTTTTGGGTGTGCAGGGACTGAGAACCTGTAAGCGCACTGCTCGATACAGAGACTTCTTTAACATTGATTAATCAGGAATTTTACAATGGGCGTAAGGATATTTGTAACTTTACGTGTGTATCCGGGAAAGAAGAGAGATGTAAGGTGGCTAATTACACTGAAATGTTTTTGTTGGAGCATCAGGGGGTGAGGTTATGCATTGATAAATTTAAATGGCCATTTAAGGTCAAGGTTGTGGAGAGACTATCCGCACCAATTATACTGAGCGCGGATTTTATGCGCCATTTTGGGTTACTCCCTAATTAATATGACAACAAATTTTCCTTTGATTTTGAGCCTCACACCTTTATTGAATTTTATAAACATATTGCACAATTACGTGTGCATGCATCAGTTAGTAATAGTCATGATATAACTGTACCTGATTACAAACTGTATCAATTGAGGCCTGCCCCTGCGGGACTGGGGGTTAGAACAAGTCCAAGATATCCCAAGGTATCCCCGCCTGACGTAAGAGGCGACTAAAACAAGTCTCACACTTTTCGGCCCTATAAGTTCAGGTCCCATTTTGCGGTTTGTCCTGCCACTTTCCAAATTCTACAGAAGTGCGGGCCATATGGGGAAGGACGCCTTACGTCGGGCATGAGTTATCCATAGTACCCTTAGATTCGATTTCCTAAACCTCTTGTCTTGGATTTGCATCTCCACATGCAATTCAACTATTTGGGCGAGGACACATTCCAGGGTATGTCATCTTCTTACGTTGTCTCCTGTCCTCTTTCGCCCCCATGACAGTATTGGATTTCTCTGCGCCCAATATCCAGCACGGTAGCCAGTCCGTTGTGGTGGGGCCGTCATGTACCCATTTAGTGGTAGCCCCCTGACAACACAGGAATCACACTGCTGATGCCTGAGCTGGATGTATGTCAAGGAGTAGGTGCCTGTCTTCCTGGGGCATCAGGACCCCTGGCAACGGCCATCATGCCAGGTGGCCTTTGCTGTGGCTGGGTGGCGCCCATGGGGTGAACCCCTGATTGGAGTGGGTGGCATCAGAGCGGATGGCCCGCAATGAAGCGGACTAAGTCATCTCTTCCTGGTGACCGTACGGCGCAAGCAGTCTCTAAGAAGGGCAAGATCGAGTACAATGCTGACAGATATGACCCTAAATCGTTTCCCTCCCTCGCTACACCATGGGAGGAATGTAGGACTACAGAAAGAAGAGAGCCATATTCACCTCGGTATTTAGTCCGTAGCAGAATGGATGGGGACTCGTTTCTACCTATGAAGCCTCAATTTTTTGTTGAACATCTTGAGATAAGTTTGGGGAAGTGATATCGCTGTCCAAGATGAGAAGTGGTGCAGTCTTGATTCATACAGCATCCCCAGCCCAATCCTGGGCATTACTCGCTTGTGACCATCATTCTCCATCAAAGCCTCAACATGGTCCAGGGAATTATTTTCCATTGCGACCTCCTCTTCCAGTCTGACGACGAGCTCTGCGCCAGTCTAGAACGGCGGGGTGTTCATTTCATCTGGCACGTCTACAGGGGATTCAAAGACAACAGGGTTGCTACTGGTGCCTTCATCTTGACCTTTGGGGGTGATTCATTGCCTGAAAAGGTGAAGGTGATGGTTTACCATTGTGACATTAAACCATACGTCCCTCATCCTATGTGGTGCTTTAAGTGCTGGAAATTAGGACACATGTCTTCCTGCTGCACTTCCAACGCCACATATCGAGACTGCAGACGTCCACTGCATCCATATACTCCATGTGCGCCTCCTCCCAATTGTATCAACTGCAGAGAACAGCACTCCCCCTGCTCGCCAGACTGCACAATACTCCAAAAGCAGCAGAAAATCATGGAGTACAAGACCCTGGACTGGTTGACTTACCAAGAGGTTAAACGTAAATTTGAATGATTACACCCCATTCAGTTGACATCCACATATGCTGCAGCTACATTACCATCGCCATCACAAGTACCAGTCGTACCACACTGTGCCATGGACAGTGGGCCCGCCAGGCCTCCAGAATACAATCACCCCCATGGTGGTAGGTGGAAAATCTCCTTCCGTTGCTCCCAATGTACATACTTTGGGAGAAGCTCCCCCCCCCCCCCCCCAAACGCAAGGGAAAGAGGTCCCCTCCCGCCAGCCAGAGAAGCAACAGCTTCCTCTAGCTCCTCTCTTGTGGAAGGGTCCCTTGGGACCTCTCTCCCAAGGTCTCCACTAATGCCACAGCAGACACTTGCCAGCGGCTAAAGGAGACAAAAACAGCTGGACGAAGAGCTTGTCTTCCTCCATGCCTGAAACTATTTCAGAGAAGTCCTCCCAGCAAGCCCCTAAGGAGAAGCGAGATGGCAAGCAAACAAAGATGTTTGCTAAGAAAAAGGACCCTTCGGTAGCCCCAACACCACTCCCTACCAATTCTGCACCTGTGGATGAGATGGAGATCTCAGCTTCCCCTAAGGACCTGGATATCACTGGTGCCTCATCCACAATAGGAATGGATACAAATACTCAGTTGGTGGCAGCAGGTGACCCTGAGGCGTCAGCTGCCTCCTTGCATGCTTCACGCGTTCCCAGCCTCACGATAACGCCTTCCTCCAGTGGAATTGCTGCGGTTTTTTCTACTACCTGGCTGAGCTACTGCAACTGTTTAACTTTACACCTGTTTCTGCATTGCCCTACAGGAAACCTGGTTCCTGAGAATGTGGACTCCTGCCCTTCAAACCCCTCTTGAAGCGGTGACTGTCAGGATAAGGACGACACAGGAAATAAACGTCTGCAACGTTTATCTTCCTGCAGATGGTGCAGTGCAGATGAACGTATGGGCTGCACTGATTTATCAACTCCCTAAACCTTTCCCACTTTTGGGAGATTTTAAAGCCCACAACCGCTTGTGTGGTGGCACTGTGCTTACTGGCCGAGGTAGAGATGTCGAAATTTTACTGTCTCAACTCGAGCTCTGTCTCTTAAATACTAGGGCCCCCACACATTTCAGTGTGGCTCATGACACTTACTCGGCCATTGATTTATCCCTCTGCATTTCAAGACTTCTCCCATCTGTCCACTGGAGAGACCAAGAGGACTTGTGTGTAGTGACCAGTTTCCCATCTTCTTGTCACTCCCCCAGCACCACTCCCACGGACCAAGATGGGCTTTAAACAATGCAGAGTGGGAAGCTTTCACCTCTGCTGTCACCGTTGAATCTCTCCCACATGGTACCATAGATTTGGTATTTGAGCAGATCACTAGAACGATCGGTTCTGCAGTGGAAAACACGATCCCTTGTCCTTCAGGGTGCCCCGGCGAAAGTCAGTACCTTGGTGGTCACCGGAAATCGCTGAGGCCATAAAAGAGCGTCAGCGAGCTCTACAGCGATACAAGCAGCATCCTTCCCTAGAGCACCTAATAGCCTTTAAACGGCTCCGTGCCCGCATTCGCCAGCTTATAAAAAGACGGAAACAGGAGTGTTGGGAGAGGTACGTCTCGACTATAGGGTGCCATACGTCACCTTGCCAAGTCTGGACAAAGATCAGACGTGTTTGTGGCTACCAGACCCTGACAGGTGTTATTGCCATTAACATCAATGGCGTGTTATCTACCGACGCAAACTCAATTGCCGAGCACTTTACTGAGCACTATGCTCGAGCCTCCGCGCCAGAGAATTATCGCCCAGCATTTCACACCCTCAAACAGCAGATGGAACAGAAAGACCTCTTAGTCACTGAACGTCAGAGTAAACCCTATAATGTTCCATTTACAGAGTGGGAGCACTTCAGCGTCCTTGCGCATTGCACAGACATAGCTCCTGGGCCAGATCGAATCCATAGTCAGATAATCAAACATCTCTCGTCCGACTACAAGCGATATCCCCTCGTCATCTTCAGCCGGATCTGGTGCGATGGCGTCTTTCCATCGCAATGGCGGGATATCACCATTATTCCAGTGCTCAAACCCGGTAAAGACCCGCTTGATATGGATAGCTATTGGCCCATCAGCCTCACCAACGTTCTTCGTAAGCTGTTAGAATGTATGGTAAGTAGGCGGTTGTGTTGGGTCCTGGAGTCGTGTGGCGTGCTGGCTCCATGCCAGGGTGGTTTCCGCCAGGGTCGCTCTTCCATTGATAATCTAGTTTCCCTCGAGTCTGCCATCCAAACAGCCTCTTCCAGACGCCAACACCTGGTTGCCGTCTTTTTTTGATTTACGTAAAGCTTACAACATGACCTGCCGACATCATATCCTTGCAACATTAAATGAGTGGGGTCTCCGGTGCCCGCTCCAAATTTTTATTAAAAATTTCCTGTCGCTCCATACTTTTCGTGTCCAAGTTGGTGCCTCCCCATAGTTCCCCCCATATTTAGGAGAATGGGCTCCCGCAGGGCTCAGTATTGAGTGTATCTCTGTTTTTAGTGGCCATTAACGGTCTACCAGCAGCTGTCTGGCCGTCGATCTCACCTTCTTTGTATGCAGACGACTTCTGCATTTCGTACTGCTCCTCCGGGATTGGTGTTCCCGAGCGGCGCCTACGTGGAGCCACCCACAAGGCGCATTCATGGGCTCTAGCCCACTGCTTCCAGTTTTCAGCCGCGAAGTCGTGTGTCATGCACTTCCGTCAGCGTCGCACCGTTCATCCGGAACCAGAACTTTACCTTAATGACGATCCATTCACTGTGGGGGAGACATATCGATTCTTAGGACTCATATTCGACGCTCGATTGACTTGGCTACCTCACCTTCGTCAGCTTAAGCGGAAGCGCTGACAGCACCTCGTTGTCCTCTGCTGCCTGAGCAACACCAACTGGGGTGCAGATCCCTCTACGCTGCTGCTGCTCTGTAGAGCCCTTGTACAATCACGCCTCGACTTTGGGAGTATAGTTTATGGTTGGACGGCGCGCTCAGCGTTGCATTTACTCGACCCAGTGCACCACTCTGGCGTTCGATTGGCAACAGGAGCTTTTAGGACGATTCCGGCGACCAGCATCCTGGTGGTGGCCGAAGTCCCTATATTGAAGGTTAGGCGTGCACGACTGCTCGCCAGTTACGTTGCACACATTCGTAGTTCTCCAGGGCATCCGAATTACCGTCTCCTTTTCCCATCCACGGCGGTTCATCTCGCGCATTGGAGGCACAGGTCAGGGCTTACGATCGCGGTTCGAATGCGATCTCTTCTACCTGAAGTGGAGTCCTTGCCTTTACCACCTATACTCGAGGTCCATTCATGTACACCTTCATGTTGTACACCTAGGACGAAGCTTCGCCTTTACCTTTCACATGGTCCTAAGGACTCAGTTAACACTGCAGCTCTCCGCTGTCACTTCCTCTCAATTCTTGACATGTACCGGGACTATGAAGTGGTTTACACTGACGGTTAGATGGCTGACTGTCACGTTGGCTTCGCGTATATTCATGGAGGATATATTGAACAGCACTCCTGGACAGATGGCTGCAATGTTTTCACTGTAGAGTTGGCGGCCATTTTTCGTGCTCTTGAGCGCATACGCTCATGCCCTGGCGACTCATTTCTTCTTTGTATTGACTCCTTGAGGAGCCTACAAGCTATTGACCAGTGCTACCCTCGCCATCCTTTGCTAGCGACCATCCAGGAGTCCATGTATGCCCTGGAACGGTCCAGTCGTTCTGTGGTGTTTGTGTGGACCGCAGGGCACGTCGGAATCCTAGGAAATGAACTTGCCGACAGGCTGGTCAAACAGGCTACACGGAAACCTCTTCTGGGGATTGGCATTCCCGTAACTACTCTGCCATCATTATTATGCCTTAAGGTTTTTCACTTTGGGAGACGGAATGACATAATCTCAGTACGCACAACAAACTCCGTGCCCTTAAGGAGACTACGGCTGTGTGGAACACCTCCAAGCGGGCCTCTCACAGGGCCTCTGTTGTTCTCTGCTGGTTCTGCATTGGCCATACGTGGCTAACACATGGCTACCTCCATCGTCGCGATGACCCAACTAGATGTCACTGTGGCTCACATTTGACTGTCGTCCACATCTTGCTGGACTGCTCACTTTTAGCGGCTCTGCGACGGACTTTTAACCTTCCCAGCACCCTACCTTCGGTGTTGGGGGAGAATGTCTCAACAGCAGATTTAGTTTTACGTTTAATTCGTGGGCATTTAGCCTTCTCTCTGAGGTCGCCACCCTCCCTCCATTTTAACTCTGTGCACTTTCTTTGCATTTGTTTCTCTCGGTGGTCATCTTTTCCGTGCATGTGTTCATCTCGCCCTGCCTTTTTGGGGTGGACATTTTAATGTGTTGCAGAGTGGCTGGCCCATCCACCTTTATTATTCTGATCAGCCAGCGCAGACCATCTGCTCGATGGTGTTAATACCTTCTTCTACTTTTCTTTGTAGTGTATGTGTCTCCCTTTTTTGTTCGTTCCATTCGTTTTCTTTTTAGGTGTGGTATTGGGCGTTTTTGTATCTTGAGCCTTGCTTGCGTCAGGAAAAAGGGACTGATGACCCTGTAGTTAGGTCCCTTTATACCCCAAACCAACCGATTGAGCCCTGAACAACGGGAACAGTTGGATTAGTCGGGTGAAGAATATAACGTTAAGGCTGGTGAAGTGCAGGCAGTATAAAACAGAACTAGGTGATATATTTCCAGTTAGACACCCTCTATATTGTGTATCACGCCGCAGACGAAGCAAGAAGCAACTGAAGACCGCTGTAGGTGAAATGCTCAGGGTAGGAGTAATTAGACCATCTAAGTCTCCATATTCGTCTCCCATTTTTCCTGTTCTGAAACCTCAGGGCAGTTGCACTTAATAATGATATGGTCTTACCGTCTATTTCGTTACCGATGTTCTTCGTGGTTTCAAAAGGCTAAGGTGTTCACCACTTAACCAGGCTTATTTCCAACTTCCGTATCGGAAGAGTCAGAGCCAGTAACTGCATTTGTACTGACCGGAACCTGTTGGAGCACAGACTTGTTTCCTTTGTACTCGAAACCGGAGCAGCAGTATTGCCCCATATTTTAGATGTATTTGCCCTGATTTCTGTTTCAGTTGCATTTATCACTACTTGGATGATTTGGTTATTGTTAGTCGAGATTTCCAGAAGCACTTGGCCCATGTTCGGGAAGTCCTTAACCTTTTGCATGAAGCCAGTTTTACTGTCATACCATCTAAGGCTATATTAGTACAGCTAGAGATATACTTCCTGGGATATATAGTTTCTTCAGTGGGCGTTAGTATTGGCCAGAGTCGAACGGAAGCGATTTGCACCTGCCCACCATCTAGGTACTTGAAGGCAATTGCCCACTCCGCAGGGGTGGCGATATTTTTCCAAAGGTTCACCCCAAATTTTTCTCAGTTAGAAACCCAATTTAATGAGCCAAGGAAAAAACGAAAAAAGTTTGAGTGGGGTCACTACCAGCAGGCGTCGATTGAACTTTTAAAAACGGCTCTGGCAAGCGTACCCGTGCTGGCAATGCCCGATTACAAAATGAAGTTTATTGCCCAGACAGTCACATCAGTTGAAAGGGTACAGTACCGCCCGACATTGAAAATAGGTACAACATACTTCATCATTCTTGTCTGAACAACATATTTTTTCTAATAATAACTCAATTTCAATTAATACAGCGAAGCCGGATACCAGTGTGGGAAAGAATGACAATTTATTTATTTAATTGATCACATGTGCACTCTCACAAAATAAATCCCTACATCCAGTTTGGTGAGATCTGTGAAATGAATAAATGTATAGTCGTCTGCTAACCGCAGATAGTGAATGTGAATATATGATCATCTTTGAGACGATCCTTTGGCCACCTTTGGTGGAACCAAAGAGATGAAACTTACCGGAGCTTTGAGCGCCTGAAATGTGGCTGACCAATATGGTAGCATGGTCTTCCCCCACCTCGACAGAGGTGCGAGAGGACCTGAAGAACGGCCATGTTTCAGCACTCTGCCGCTGGATCTTGTGCTGTTAAGACCTGTCTTGGGTGTGCTCCGTAAAGACAAAAGAGTGGAGACATGGTATGCATGTGGAATATTTAAGAGTAGTTTGAAATAATAATTTCTCTATTTCAGGAAGTTTTGTGGGGAGAATTAAATGTCAGGCAGGTAATATTAATGGGATTGTAGTAATCTCCGGAAGTGACCAACGGTCACAATGAAACCACGTGTAGCAATAAGTTGAAATACTTCCGTGTGCTTAAGTTAAGCTGAATTACTAGCGTGTGTACAATTAGTTGAAATATTTAAGAAATAGCGTGTGTACCATAAGTTGAAATATTTAAGAAATGGCGTGTGCAGAACTTGAAATTAGAGACGAGTACTTCCACGTGGTGAGTACTGTGTGAGTCTCAATCTGTGTATGAGACAAAGGATAAAGAGAAGTACTCGTCCACGGTATCAGTTGAGGACTCGCGTTTGTGATGAATATGTTCTTAATATTACTTTGCGTGATATGATTCCGTGTGACGCTAGATTCAAACTCTGAGAGAGAAGCAAGGTGAGTCGGCCGTCTATCCAGCAACGCCACTTGGCTTGCATTGCACAGGAAGACGTGCATATAGCTCCAGAGTTCATAGTAGGAAAGTAGAATTACGAAGTGGGGCAGTGTCGTGTGAAACTGGGATAAATGCTACTTGAAGTGGGAAAGCTGAAAGTGATAGTGTTGTGACTATTTATTGTACTGTATTCCATGTTGTAGTGTGGTGTATGTCATGTAATTTGGGTATGTGTGGTTTGCATGGGAGAGTAGCAAGGTAGTTTCAAAAGATTAGTGGGTTATGCTTGTTTCTTCGGTACGGCTCGGTCTGGAGGAAAGTTTCGTGATGATGATTGTGAGAGTCGAAGTGTGAGGTATAATAAAAGATCCACCATCCTATCCAGAAAGTGCACTGTAGCGTTAAATAATTACGAGACCATAAGGTAGAGAATCACCAATGTAAAGCCATGCCCACTGGGCGGAATTTCTCATGTGTTATTGTTGTAGGTTACAGCATTTGTGTGTTTAGGTTATAGAATTTATCGGAATAAATAAGATGGTGAAAAGAAAAAGATTGGTGGACTTTTCCTTCGAATTGTATGTTGTCATGATATCCAGAATTTGTGTGTGCGCCACTCATATTCAGTGCGATGGCCAGGTGTTGATAAAAGCCGTTAAATAAAAAAAGAAAATGTGGTATTGCCAGTGCGTAGTGAACAGTCAGAGTTCCGCAAATTACTGATAGTCAGATGTGCGTTTCCGTTGCGTATTATTCATACAGGAGGTTGATTAGTGACTTAATTGTGAGTACGAGAGTTCATGTTACTCGATGAATAAGAATGAATCCACTCGCTTGGCAGACCACTCATCTTGCAGGCCTGTCTGCTTGATGCCACAGTATGAGCAAGGCACGTGGGTGCCTCTCACAGTGTATGGGGTGGCCGCAGTTTTGCTTCAGGAACATCCCAATGGGCGGGGGCTGGTGGCTTAAGCTTCTTAGTCCTTCCCTCACTGGACGCTAAGTGCTCGGTGTGCAAACTTGAGCCTTGGCCGTTTTATTTGCCTTATAGAAGTTTAAAATGAATTTAGAGCACCGGGCCCTTCAGCTAGAAAATAATAACCAAGCCCCTAGATGGATACTCTTATGGCCAAGGCAGATAGTGTGTGTAGGCAAATGGGCGGTGAAGATATTCGCTTTTTATTTCAGGGTTAAATATAGCCTATTCGAGAGATGGGAAATATCATCGCGGATGGTCTGAGCAGCATGTTCGGTGAAGACACCTAGGGAGATAATCACAAGGCAAAAGAGGTGCTGGTAACTGGCATCGAATCAGGTACAATGGTGTGCCATAGTTTGACAAGACTTCCTTTTCTTTTTAAGAACGTTGCAGTACCCGTGTTGGTTCCTGCTGAAGAGCATTCGAGGAAGGGGAAGACAGGCAAACCTTACGCTTAATGGGGAATGTAAGGCCTGGGGACATGGAGATAAAATTGTTTTACCACTGAAACTGGTGTTATGCTTGTTTAAATATTGTCATGGAATATCTCTAGAGAGGCATTCAGGTAATATTAAAACCAGAATAAAGACCTGCGGGAATTTTATTTAGAAAGGCATGGACAAGCAGATCCAGTCCTACAAGACTTGTTGCCTAAGTAGACCAACGTGGTTTACTGTCTTCCGACGCCGTTCAGGCTCTGACGCACATGGTGTATGTTGACTGCGTTGGTCTGTTTCCTAGATCAAAAGAGGGGAATCGATTTGTGCTCCTGTGCATTGACTTCAGTGCGCGCTTATGCTGGCTGCTCTGAAGAGCGATGTTAATACACCTACGAGTATCAAATGATTGAAGGATATTTTTGGAACGCTTGGAGCCTGTAGGACTCTAGTGTCGGATAATACTAGCGCTCTTACATCTGTGACATATAGGAACTTCTGCTTCGTGAAGGGAATAGCGAATACTACTATAGCATCTTATTACCCGAACCCCTCACTCGCGGAGCTTGTTAACCGAAATTAACGAGCAGCCCTCATCGCTTTTCATCACGACGATCACACTAATAGAATACGTTTTTGTGTTGGTTAAGCTATGCGTTTAACACCACTGTCCATGAAGTGCATCCTGGCCAGTCTCACGTTTTGGTTCAAGCCTATTTCAGTCCTCTCTAGTCTGTGGACCTTGAACGATTAATTGCCGGAGAAGGTTGACACTGTGCATATGAGAGACATGACATGCGTAAACGGGCAAGGAAAACTCTATGCGTTAATGTTGAAAGACTTGCTCAGCACAATGAAGTGGGGCGACAGCCCACGTCATTTAAGTCAGGGGATCAGATTTTTGTTAAAAAATTTGGTGCGGTAAGTAACAGAACTGATAAGGTCATGGGCAAGCTTTTGCAACATTTCTAGGGTACGATCCAAATACAGTTCATCACATTGGTTACCTTACTGGTAAGGGACCCGAACAACAGACGTAGATATAGAGGCCATATCTCCCAGATTAAGCTATATCTGAGAGAGAGTGTTCCTTAATGTTACTAGGATGGAACTAGTCTTATTTTTGTGCTTTTACTCTTGTCAACATGTTTTGCTATGATCTTGATTGTTTAATGGTACTGCTTGGTTAAATTCGTAATCTTTAATGTGGTAATTTGTCAATTTTCAGTAATGAAAAGGTTGAGTAAACTGGGCCTTAGGGCAGCCTTAATTTTAGTAAATGGCGCGTAAGAAATTTTCGATCCGCATCCCTATGCTTGTGCCATGACAAGACGTCATTCAGCCGCGGCAGTTTGAAAAGTGGCGCGAGCGGACTTGCGGTTGCAGCGGTGCGACTCCATGAGGCCCTGGACAGGGGCGTGGTGAGAACCTTGTTGTCGCTCGCCATCCGGCCCGACAACCACGAGTGAAGGTCTGGGGTTGCATAGCTTTTCGTAGCAGGATCCCTTTGGTTACCGCGCTGCTGCTACGGTCGCAGGTTCGAATCCTGCCTCGGGCATGGATGTGTTTGATGTCCTTAGGTTAGTTAGGTTTAAGTAGTTCTAAGTTCTAGGGGACTGATGACCTCAGATGTCAAGTCCCATAGTGCTCAGAGCCATTTTTTTTAACCCTATGGTTGTCAGCACCCCTACAGCACAGCGGTTCGTCGACGATATCCTACACTCTGTTTTGTTGTGACGAGAGTTTCTGCTGCTTATCTTCGTGTTTGCCAAACCTCACCCAGGCCACTAAGGTCGCCAGATATCTCCCCAGTTGGGAATTTTTGAAGCATTATGGACGGGGCCGTCCAATTAACACGGAATTTTGACGATCTAAAGCCCTAATTGGACAGAATTTGGCACAGTATACCTCAGGAACACACCCAGCCACCATATCAAGTATACGCTAAGTTTGCGTAAGGACCAGAGGTTAACCAACGTGTTAGTGACTTGCTCAATTTGAAGCTCCTTTTCTTTTTTATGTAAATCATCAGTTCTTTTCTGAAACCATAATTATTTGTTTTTCTGTACATGCACATCACATCTATCGATTTACGTCCCATTCGGATAATTCCTTCGTTATGCGTCGCTTTTGTTTCATATCCTGGAGTGTATTTTCCAATGGCATCTTCCCGCGGGATAACTACCCTTGTCACAGGGCCAGAATCGTGTTCCATTGATTTGAGGAACATGATAGTGAAGACCACTATCGGGCGGCAACTCTGCGCCTACAAACCGCTGGCCCGTAGTTCGGGGGGGGGGGGGGGGGGAATCTCGTCAGTTGTTCGTAGACGTCTGATGCCACGTAGCTCCGGAACCCTACCGGGGACTTGTCGAACCCATACCACGCAGAATAAATACTGTATTGTGTCCCAAAGATGGACCAACACGCTATTAAGCAGATATTCCCAATATTTTGGTTCATTTGCTTACATATTACCATATTTACAAATTCTACAGTAAAAGAAATAACATTTCGATCCAACATCGCTAATCCATAAATTTACATCAGTGATATATAATCAGTCAACAGCTTCAGATACAGATTTCGCAATGTCACTCCATTTTACGGGGTATTTTATCGCACGGTCTTCCCGGGCAGTTCATGCCGTGGAAGTTGTATAGCGGAGTCTTCGTAGCCGTTGAAAAGGCCTTACAAAACAGATAGTGACGGCTACCTTTTGGTAGTTTAAGTAAATTAGTTGTTGTCAAATAATGTTTATGATAACCGGAAACGGCCTCAAAAACACAAAAAAGGTGATTTCGACTGTCAGTATCTACTACATAAATCTAAAATTGCTGAAGTTTCAACCTGTTGTCACAGTTTCTTTCCCATAGTCTCTCACAGAATGAGATCATATGACCAGACTTACCGTAAGGCCGGGATTAGCACTAACAGTCCTAGTTCTCTAGTACTGTCGAGAGCAACGTGCTGTGTTGCAAAAATGTCCGGTGTTTCAGAATTTTATGACCAGCGACGTCTGTTTAAATTTTTTGTTTGCAACGTTACACCTAAATGTTCGACATCACGTTTATACACGATCTCTTTCGGTCGTTCCCGTCTCAGCCGAACGTGGAACAAGCTCTGACTTCGATGAGGAGTCATGGTTACCGGCTGCCCCACAAATTTAATTTTCACTTAGTCATTTAGCAACAAATGGGGACGACGTGTTTAAGATGTTTTCGTGTGTGAAGTAACTTATCTACACGTTTTTGATTATTTTATCTTTATTCCATTTTCTTCTCATCGTTTGACAATGGGCAAAAGAAATCATATGTTTAATGTTAACCTGCAACAGGAATAAAATGTTTGAAACTGTGCAATGGCAGTAAAAATGAATGGGATTATTGCACATTATGTACAGGAGAATTTTTTGTTGCACATAAAGAGTGATACAGAATACCACGTGAAGACAGCTAAACCTAAGGGTGCCTTTAACGCTACTGTTTCGCCAAGCGTAAGTAGTCTTTTTTAAAGCTAAAGATGGGAATAACAGTGATTGCAGTGGGCTGCTAAAGGGACTGCATTTTCATACCACACTACTAGACACGAGTACTATTTCTGAAGAAAGTTTTGTCTAGTGAAAAATACAACTGAATAAATAAGCTGATATAACTAATTTCAAAAATAGGCCCTGGGTCGGACTCAAAAAGTTTGATAAACCTAAATGTGACTGTTCATGATGATTCGTCCGTTGGATAGGTACTTTTGGCAACGCGTCTCATGTCGTGTCTAGCTGTATCACTCGGAATCATCTTCCTGTCACTTTGCTATTTTCGTCAGAATCAACGTCGCAAACACGACGCTGCGCGCTTACATACAGTAACTTATTTGATTAGCTCTGACACGCAGCTCACAAAAAAAGAACACAAGTCAAAGTATTGCACCAGGCAACGAACCACAATGAAAACACAGATGCGTTATACAGGTTGCGAAAGTATATGCTAGCAGAAGACAAAACGTTCTAGTTAACGTGAGTCCGCAAACGAACCGTTTCGTCACTGTGGTTAAGAGCCACCCCTGACATCAGTATGAAATATACTCTTAGTAAAAAATTATTTGAAATGTAAACCTGTCGATTACTATGACGAGGAATGAAATTTAAAACAGGGAATTGGAGCAAACTCTGACGATCAGTAACCTAACGCCACCACACCCGCCGCTCCTTTCTGACCAACTACTAGCGGTAAAAATTTCTTCCGTCAACACGATTCCAACCGGATGCCTCCGAGTAAAACGCCACAGTAGAGAAAGCCGTGCGATAGCTGCATCGGATACCGAGGTAGGTATCGGTGTTAGCGTTCTACTACCAGCAGACCCTTCTATTCAACTCATTGATAGTGCATGAGAAAGACTATTTGTTTTACGCACCCGCGTAAACCACAAACTTTAAAATCGTGGACATTACGCGTTATGTATATCCGTGGTTGTAATACATTCCGTACGATTCTTTGAAGTTGAAGAAAAATCCTCTTTGTGTTGTTTAATATTGTCCTTGCTTTAGAACTGGAGTATCTGTGAATATATTTATAGCAGTTTCGGTCTGTCTAAACAAATCCGTGACGAATTGCTCACGTCTTCTTTGAGTCACCTGAAACTCTTCTTCTAATTGCTAATTCCGTTTGCTAAGGAAACTTGACAGAGGAATAACAGTCCAGACAGCGACGGACGTAGGTTTTGTAAGAAGACTTCTTTGTAGATACGCTACATTTCCTTAGAAGTCACCCAGAGAATTTTATAGCCTGGCATCTGTTTTTCTGACAACTGTTATGTGTGTGGCACATCCATCTTAAGTCGTTGTGGACGTAAACATTTAAATATTTTAATTGTTCAGTTGATTCTCGCAGCATTTACACGCGACACGAAATGGTGGACGAGGACAGAATATATATAACCTATCGTCGATATAAAGCTCATTAGAGATCGGAGATGTGCGGGATTTTAGGAACTAAGCAAGTCTTTGGGGCCAATTCCAGGAACTAGGCTAAACAGGGTAGCTACTTCAACTTGACGTCTGTGACTATGGTGAACCACTTGGAAAGCTAATTGTTGGAGCGCTGGAATCAAAATGGGGAAGCCTCTGGAAGACGTGATCGGATTCCTGCGTGGGGTCTAATCATTCTTGAAAAATTTACCGTTTCAATCTCACTGTCGCTAATCTTCCAGAATGTTTGTAATGGTCAGTGAGTAACTTTGCACCGGCCATTACGTTAGCGTGACGTCCTTTCGTCGGCTCTCTGACGCGTCTCTTATTAACAACACACATTTAGGTCGATGTCAGTCGACACATTCTCATGGAGAATGATGACTAGTGTTGAGAAACGAATGCACCACACAGGTACTGCTGACCATTGAATCTGAGTGTGAAGATACAGCGGACATTGATAAGCAACGTTCACGCTACGCAATCATGGTGCTCAATACTTCCCTGTTCTCGTGAAACCGTGATTAAGGCAACACTAACGGCATTACGGTGCACCAAGCGAGGAGACTGGATCAGACATACGGTTTGTTCCGTAGATCCACAGTTAGAAAATCCTCAAAGGCGTAAAACAGCTCGCAAAACAAGAATATACAGCACATATTTCCAAAAAAGATATATGATAATGTCCCTTCCCGAGGTTCTAAGAACAATTGTCCCCATCGGTCAAAAAATTATAAGCATGTTTTCATTCAAGAAGTTATTACGTAATCCACACCTATAAACTTTCAATTATTTATATATAGTAATTCTTTTACGTGATCATAGCAGTTCAGTAGAACGCTGTTCTAAAATTTCTTGTCCATAATACTTCTCTTTTCGACTTTTAAATTAATTTCATCATTCTAGCAAATGCATGTTTTACTGTGTCCACACATCCTATACAGCGTTTGTAATTCAACATCTTTACTACTCTGACATCTTTGAAACTATTGTGTTACTGAAGTGAAACTTCGACGCGTTTGGAAATGTTTAGCGTTTGAGCTAACATAAAACATAAATTTGAGGTATTCATGCACTTTTCAGGGAATTAAACAGTACTTAAACAATGCACGTGTAAAATTTGTTTATTTATGGATGCATAAGACGAATACAGGAGGAGTTCATTGCACAGAAACGTCCACCACGAAAGACTTCGCTCAATTTCATGTTTCATTAACTTAAAAATCATTTTATGGACGTTTCTCTGAAGGTCGAAACCAAAAAATCTCTGGTAAAATCTTTGTTTTTCGTTTTAACGAAACACACTGGTAACAAATTCAAAACGCGGCCCCGGTAGGAAAGCAAAAAAGCTGTAATAGCCATAGCTTTGTAGTAAATTCGAAATGGTCTGAGTTAAAGTTTTCGAACCATACTTGCGACTGGTTGCTGCTTACGTTATAACTGTACTACAGCCACGTTTTTCAACCTGTAAACTTTTAACACGATGGCGAACAACAACAAACTTGTCACAAAACATTCAAATCTACAATACAGTGAAGTACATAATGTAACTCTTAGGTTATTATAACCACACTTCGTGAAACACTACCTATTTACATTGATTACATTACTGCACTGATGACATGCAGAAGAGAGATTTTACTTAACACTCACGTTATTTGATATTATTAACAACACATACATCATTAGGTTCTATTGGGAAACTCATCAGCTATGCAGAAGGAGCTGGCCACCAATAAATCCTTCAGGCACCTCTTAAACTGAAACTTATTAATAGTGGAAGTACATGTGGTAATTAGCAAATTATTGAGAATGTGTTTTTCCGAGTAATGGATGCCTTTCTGGATCAAATACGATGACTTTAAATCCTTAAGAATATTGTTTTTCTGTTATTGGTAATTTCACAGGTCACTTGCACACAATGTATATTGAGGGGCGATTGTTACGATGCGGGATATCGATTTTGTTTAAACTGTTGGCTACAACAATGATGAGCACGCGACTCTCATGGCGCCAGAAAACCGTTTTGTTTTCAGCGTTGACAACAACAAAGACAAAAATGGTTCAAATGGCTCTGAGCACTTGCGACTTAACTTCTGAGGTCATCAGTCGCCTAGAACTTAGAACTAATTAAACCTAACTAACCTAAGGACTTCACACACATCTATGCCCGAGGCAGGATTCGAACCTGCGACCATAGCGGTCGTTCGGCTCCAGACCGTAGCGCCTAGAACCGCACGGCCACTCCGGCCGGCCAAAGACAAAAGATGCACTAAAAATTTTGATAGCAGTTTAACTTATTTTACTCGTTACCCACCTCTTTATCACCGACAGTTCCGCGTTTTGTATACGCAGTCGGAAGCAATCCTATTTTGCCGTAGCAGGGGTACAGTCTAGCTATATCTTTCACCAAGTTTGACAGGTGTTTCCCGATGAGAGTCCATGCAATTCTTAAAATCGTGATCCGGCACTACATTAAGCCTGAACCACTTTCCACCACTTTAACTCCCGCATCGACTTCGCTTCCCTCATCTGCAGAGCACTGATGACAAGGCTCGCTGTAGCAAGATATTCTGTTGCAACACTGTGAACAAAAGCAATAAATAATCGATATTCACCACCATGACTGTCACACGCGATATATGTCGTTTCCAAGTGATCTTGGAAATTATCATATTATTGATTGCATAAACTGAACTGCTAGTTTGGGGAAGATATGTTATATGACGACAAATTTAATGAAGTAATAAATATATTGGGAATCAGTAGTTAGTATTCCTAGTTCCTTGAACAGGCTTTTACAGGATGTTAATAAGTTCACTTCACAAATAATTCGGATTACAAGCTTTTGGACTCGTAAAACTTTAGCTTAGCTAAGTGAGTTTTTTAGAAAAATGATCGTATATGACATCATGGAATGAAAGTAAGTAAAGCATACTAGCTATTTATTTTTGTCTCGCCTATATCTGACAACATGTGCATGGCAAATAACGATTTGTTAAGATGTTTCTGCGCCAAGAGCCTTGCCGCAGTGCTAACACCGGTTCCCGCCAGATCACCGAAGTTAAGCGCTGTCGGGCTGGGCTAGCGCTTGGACGGGTGACCATCCGGTCTGCCGAGCGCTGTTGGCAAGCGGGCTGCACTCAGCCCTAGTGAGGAAAACTGAGGAGCTACGTGGCTGAGAAGTAGCGGCTCCGGTCTCGTAAACTGACATACGGCCGGGAGAGCGGTGTGCTGTCCTCATGCCCCTCCATATCCGCACCCAGTGACGCCTGTGGGCTGAGGATGACACGGTGGCTGGTCGGTACCGTTGGGTCTTCCAAGGCCTGTTTGGACGGAGAGGTGAGGAAGATGTTTCAGCAGTTCTGTGGTATGCTCTTTCAAACTAAATTTATCAAGTTGTAATCCAAAGAATTTAACACTGTCAACCTCTTGGACCTGCTTGTCGTCATATTTTAGATGTGTGCCGAAAGGAAAACTCTTTCAAGTTCTCAGCTACATACGACATGTCTTTCTAAAATTAAGTTACAAAGAATAATCTAGAATCCATTTATTAACGTCCTTGAAACTTTTATAAACCTATCTTTTTAAAACTATATTTGATTTGCTTTTTGTTGCAGTTTAATATCTGCCAACAAAACTATCTTGGCATCTTTCAGTGAAACCTGTTTATGTCAAGGTTTGTATCATTTGCCAGCAAAACAATCTTCACATTTGTCAATGTTACTTCTGGTGAAAAGTCACGAATATATGCAAGAAGAAGTACAGGCCCTAAGATAGAACCTCGTGGTACATCTTATCTAATTAGTTCCGAGTTGTATATTGCCTAATAGCTTAATGACGGTAGCTTCCGTCTCTCTCGATCAGTGGCCGCACCACTCGAACCTTCATCCCTGACTTCCCAAAAAATTCCTTCCATCTCTGCGGCTCCCAACCTCTCACAAACATCATAGGCGGAGAGGCTGAATCTATACCATTGCTCACGGGAGACGGGTGACACAAAAATTTGAAAACATCATGGGAAAGAAAGCAAACTTCCCCGCTTCTGTGTCCACCATTCACAGTTTCCTTTACGAAGCTGGTACCAGGCTGAAACAGTGTTATCCCCTATTGGTCGGTTCTTCGGCGTGTTGTGAAAGGCAAACACGATGCTATCTCATTCGCTGAATCCATATTTTGAAACGTAAACTCGGAGGCGCCGTCCCGACACTATTATTGGTGCCAGGGCGTTGATCTCTAAGACGCAAGCACCAAGAACCGTGGTTACTGTACCACTTATTTCACACAGGTAGCCGGGCTGACACCAACTGCCACCCGTCGGTCCAGCTCTCCAACAAACAAGAGGCGTTAGTTTGGGGCATTCAGACAGATGTCGAAGTTAGGCCACCCAAGGAGCACGTGGGTGAAGCGGTAAGATCCACCAATGTCCTTCTCTGACGCTGCAATAGGATCCTTAGCCCGCCCGCATCGTGACCGCCAACCGGACTTAATTTTTATTTTTATTTTACACGTCTAGTTCCTTAGGACCAAATTGAGGAATAAATCTCCAATGTCATCGAACGTATCAGTACATGAAATTACAACACAAAACTAAAAATGGATAAAATAACATGTTTATTAACCCAAAAAACATAAGCTTATGTAAACGCAGTCAATAATATAACACAGAAGTCAGCTTAATTTTTCAAGGAAATCGTCGACAGAATAGAAGTGACCCAAGGGCAAACTGTTCAGTTTCGATTTGAAAGGTCGTGGATTACTCCTAAAATTTTTGAATTCTTGTGGTAGCTTGTTGAAAATGGGTGCAGCAGTATGCTGCACACCTTTCTGAAATAGAGTCAAGGAAGTGTGATCCAAATGCAGGTTGTGTTTCTGACTATTATTAAATGAGTGAAAGCTCATAATTCTTGGGAATAAGCTGATATTGTTAACAAGAAACGACAGTAAAGAAAATATATATATATGTATATTCAGAGGTTAAGGTCAGAACATTCAGACTAATGTACAGTGTCGACAAGAGGTTCGCGAACTTACACCACTTATTGCCCAAACCGCCCGCTTCTAAGCCAAACGTATCCTTTGAGAATGGAAGGATCTACTCCAAAATATAATATCATGTCATAAGCGAATGAAAATAAGCAAAGTAGACTACTTTTCGTGTCGAACTATCACTTAGTTCAAATACTGTTCGAACATTAAAAATGGCGCATTAAGTATTTGAACAAGATCCTGAATGTGGGCTTTCCACGACAGTTTACAATCTATCTGAACACCTATAAATTTGAACTGTTCAGTTTCACTAATCATATGCCCATTCTGTGAAGTTAAAACATCGGGTTTTGTTGAATTGTGTGTCAGAAACTGTAAAATCCTAGTCTTACTGTGATTTAGCATTAGTTTATTTTCTACAAGCCATGAACTTATGTCTTCAACTGCACTATTTGCCACAGAGCCAATGTTGAGCAAAAAATCCTTTACTACCAAGCTAGCGTCATCAGCAAACAAGCAGTAAATTTAGCAAACACTGATGGTATAGAAATAGGTCTAAAATTGTCTGCATTATCCTTTTCCCCCTTGTTATAAAGCGGCCTTACTACTGAGTACTATAATCGTTCAGCTAACTGACCATTCATAAAGGAAAAATTACAAATATGGCGAAGTACAGGGCTAACATGTGCAGCAAAGTACTTTAATATTGCGCTACGCACTCCATCCTATCCATGAGAGCCCTTGGTCTTCAGTAATTTAACTACTGACTCAATCTCCCCCTTGTCAATATCACAGAAGAGTATTTCAGACGTTAATCTCGGAAAGGAATTTTCCAACAGAGTTATATGATTCTCTGAAGAAACTAAGTTTTTATTTAATTCATCAGCAATGTTCATAAAATGAATGTTAAACACTGTCCATATACCTAACTTATCAGTAACAGAAATACAAAATTGTTAAGGCTTTCGTGGCCACTTGTTGACAAACTGCCTACTGGCGCACCAACGTCCGAGGGCTTCTCCGCGGTCATTTCCGCAACGGAAATGACCGCGGAGAAGTCCTCGGACGTTGGCGCGCCAGGTACATATAGTCTGCGGCCGCGAGCTCGGCTCCAGTTCACCACTGGCAATGGAGGGTGAAGCTTTGACAATGCCAGCCACTCGTGCTGGCGAAATGTCAGAAAAATCATTAGATGAACGTCGGCCGAAGAACCCGAGACAGAAGCCAGTAGGCAGTTTGTCAGTAACAGAAATATTTTTACTACTAACTTTGTATCGTCGACCTTGTGCTGCTCACCAGAAACTTCCTTGACAGCTGAACATGTGGTTTTAATTTTATCCTGTGAATTAGCTTTAATACTCTAACACACAATCCACAGACCAGCAACTAAAAATGGGAAAACATGCTGATCGTAAAAATGAATCGATATCGAGTAGCGATTTGTGACGGTCGTCTCACCTCACTCCAGGGTTCTTCCCAAAAACAAATGAAAGAAAAAAGACTCCCACATGGTGGCCCCGTTCGTCATTTGTGCTCGGTATCCCAGAAAATTTGCCAGTTGCTCCAGTCAGTGAATCTATAAAATGATCTTCCAGAGGTTTCCTTTATGATAAGGGGAATGGCAAAAACATAGTATTTCCAGATTGGTACTTAATTGCTAGACATAATTTGAGGATGTATTGCGTGTAGCTTCTACGTTAGTAAAAGTTTCGTACTCACGGGAGGAATTTGTGTTCCTGAAAGGAGAACTGAAACTAAAAGAAATTACTTTAGCTTGCTACATGGCAGGCCCGTTTGGTTCCTTACTAAAATAATATCAAATATTTCCTATTGTGGCATGTATATGAGACAAAAAGTATTTATGAGAAACTGACATGTCAACAACTTTTGTTTTTCTTAACTATCGTGTTGCTCAAAACGAAGAATAGCGATATTTCTTTCTGATAAGGCCTGGGTGTAGGGTACGCTTGATTAATTGAATTAATAAAGTAACTGCACCTAATACCAAATAGAAACTACGTACAGGGTGGCAATCATTGAACTATATAAAAAAAGATTTAAATTAGTTACAAACTACGGCGTGCACACACTTTATTCAACATGTAAATGTCACTACAGATATTCAGATTTAGATTATGACACGTTCGATAAGCCTGCCATCATTGGCGATGATGTGGTGCAGACGAATAGCGAAATTCTTCACGTGCCCCTGAAGTGTCGGAACATCGATGCTGTCGACGACCTCCTCAGTGGCTGTTTTCAGCTCAGCAATGGTTTTGGTTTGTTTCTGTACACCTTGTCTTTAATACCGTGCTATCAAGGAATATCGCACCGATTATTCCGTGATTGGACATTGCACACCACACAGTCACCCGTTAGCGTGAAGAGACTTCTCGATTGCGGAATGCTAATTCTCAGTCCCCCAAACGCCCCAGTTTTGCTTATTGAAGCACCCACCCAAAAGAGAGTAGGCTTCGTTGCTAATCCAAACCATATGCCATCAAAATTCCTCTCAAGCCCCGTGGCCAGCCGCGCAGTTTGAACGTCCTAACGCAAACCGTTGAAAAGTTATGACAGTTTAATTTCATATAGTTCAATAAATGTCATACTGTATGAAAAAAAAAGAAAAGAAGCCGGCCGTTGTGGCCGAGAGGTTCTAGGTGCTTCAGTCCGGAACCGAGCTGCTGTTACGGTCGCAGGTTCGAATCCTGCATGGATGTGGGTGATGTCTTTAGGTTAGGTAGGTTTAAGTAATTGTAAGTCCAGGGGACTGATGACCTCAGATGTTAAGTCCCATAGTGCAAAGAGCCATTTAGAAAACAAAAAAAAGAAAACTTAATAGTAAGATACTGTATTCAATAAAATGAAGATTGCTGATGTTTCTTTCAATTAAGACGGGGTGCAGGATAGTCTCGGTTAACAGACGTCATGAAATAATAGTGCATATGTTCGAGCAGAACCTGTGTATGAGACTTCAGGAGATTCAGAAAGAACAGACGTGTCAACTACTTTCGTTTTTCTTAAAGCAAACTTAACAACAAACATCTGTTTTTAAAACGATGATTACTAGAGACTGACATCGCAACATAGAAAAACTTGCGTTGCCTCTGTTCATTGACGACGGGTAGTAAGTTTCCCGCCGAGAAATGGCTCAGGTAAATGAGGTTGTCAGGCACAGAGCTGCACCCTCACCGTGGCGGCCACCTCAGTGATGATTGGTTCGCTGACTTCGGGTCAGCGGGACGCCTGCGTGGCCCGCCTTTTTTCAGTGCCGCCACTCGTCCGCCGATACCAGGTGTGTCACCTTGGTTGAGCAGCGCGTCACAGCGTGCCGAGCCTCAATGCGCTCACACGCCCTCTAGGTGGCGTTGGCAAAGCCTTACTGTAACAGCTGAAAGCTTCGACGAATTTTGTGCCCGTGCAATCTGTTTAACGCAGCACAAGCTTACGTTATGCTGAAGTATTAATTGTGCACCCTTGGTAACTTCGCATTACTTCAACTTTGAATTAACACAAAACAAACAAAGTGAGCCATCATTAACCCCATTCTTAACATTTTACACATTTTTCCCTCCAAAAGGTCTTAACGCTAACAATTAGCACGATGTATCACTGCACGTCAATCTACTCGTATGTGCTGGTTCAATGTGTTCACGTGGCGAGTTAGGTCCAGAGGATACCTGCGGTCTTGGCACAGAGGACATTAATCCTGGCGCCGATTGGGCACATCCTTGTTGACACCGACTGGAGTAAGTGACGCGTTTCGCATTAGCGCTATCTACCTTCTGAGCTGCTAACAAATTGCGTGCTGCGCAACTTGGGTTGCCTGATTAATTGCATTGTTGCAAGGGTCTTGAACTCGTTTTCTTCGCGTTTACAAGCTGCACAGATTAGGAAAGCTTTGGCGTTTCTCGAGCAGTCTTCCACGTAAATGAGGTACTTTCCCGCAGTGATAGCGGGACATTCTTGATTAAATTGAGCTTACAGAGAGCTTTGTGTTTCAGTATTTTATATGACTTGGTGCTCTTTAAATTGGAGCAGATTCTCGGTCAGTTTTACGAGACTTTATGTTCATTTTCTTGGAAACTTATTCTCTGTCATTTTAATGTATGTGACGAGATTTTAGAGTAAGCAAATGATTTGTTGAACCACACTCGATTCGAATCTGAGAACCAAACTACTGTCCTACAAGTGTCCATCTAAACTGTAACCAATTTTTCTAGGTTTCTCATTTGTCTCCTCATTGCGCTGATGTTCCGTTGCAACACAGTGGCCAAAAACTCTGATTATTCAGCTTATACGCAGACATTATACGGCATTGTTTAACTGATGCGTAACGGCCTTTGCACTCGCTCGTCTACCGTATATTGATACTAGCGTAAGTAAAGTAGGATGCCATACTACATGCAACAGACAGAAGCAAACGATGCTTATACACACATAAAAAAAAGTATTGCATACCCCTGTTTCCAGAACTCCTGAAGATAGACGTTGACTGTGGATATTTTATCACAGACCCAGTCCCTTTGACTGTTCAGAGATTTCACTAAACCCGCCCAAAGATGTAAACAACCATGCATGAGCAGCGTCTATTGGACAGAGGGCATCCGACAGCCGATTAGTTCCAGTCGTTCCACCAGGAAAGAGGTACCCAATTCCTATTGTCTGTAGTTCAACCATGCCTAGACGGCCAATACCGCGGTTCGATCGCGTCCGCATAGTTACTTTGTGCCAGGAAGGGCTCTCAATGAGGGAAGAGTTCAGGCGTCTCGGAGTGAACCAAAGCGGTGTTGTTCGGACATGGAGGAGATACAGAGAGACAGGAAAAGTCGATGAAATGCCTCGCTCAGGCCGCCCAAGGGCTACCACGGCAGTGGATGACCACTACCAATGGAATATGACCACTACCAAAGGAACCCTGACAGCAACGCCACCATGTTGAATAATGTTTTTCGCGCAGCCACAGGACGTCGTGATACGACTCAAACTGTGCGCAATACGCTACATGATGCGCAACTTCACTCCCGACGTCCATGGCGAAGCCCTCCTTTGCAACCGCGACACCATGCAATGCGGTACAGATGGGGGCAAAAACATGCCGAATGGACCGCTCAGTCCGCAGCTCGTGGTCGTGCGGTAGCGTTCTCGCTTCCCGCGCCCGGGTTCTCGGGTTCGATTCCCGGCGGGGTCAGGGATTTTCGCTGCCTCGTGATGCCTGGGTGTTGTGTGATGTCCTTAGGTTAGTTAGGTTTAAGTAGTTCTAAGTTCTAGGGGACTGATGACCATAGATGTTAAGTCCCATAGTGCTCAGAGCCATTTGGATCGCTCAGGATTGGCATCACATTCTATTCTCCGATGAGTGTCGCATATGCCTTCAACCAGACAATCGTCGGAGACGTGTTTGGAGGCAACCCGGTCAGGCTGAACGCCTTAGACAAACTGTCCAGCGAGTGCAGCAAGGTGATGCTTCCCTGCTGTTTTGGGGTGGCATTATGTGTGGCCGACGTACGACGTTGGTGGTCATGCAAGGTGCCGTAACGGTTGTACGATACGTGAATGCCATCCTCCGACCGATAGTGCAACCATATCGGCAGCCTATTGGCGAGGCATTCGTTTTCATGGACGAAAATTCGCGTCCCCATCGTGCACATCTTGTGAATGACTTCCTCCAGGATAACGACATCGCTCGACTAGAGTGGCCAGCATGTTCTCTAGACATGAACCCTACCGAGCATGCGGGAGTAGACCGAAAAAGGCTGTTTATGGACGACGTGCCCCAGCAACCACCCTGAGGAATCTACGTCGAATCGCCGTTGAGGAGTGGGGCAATCTGAACGAACAGTGCCTTGATGAACTTGGGGATAGTATGCCAAGATAAATACAGGCACGAATCAATGCAAGAGGAAGTGATATTGGGTATTGAGGTACCGGTGTGTACAGCAATCTTGACCTCCACCTCTGAAGGTCTTGGTGTATGGTGGTACAACATGCAATGTGTGGTTTTCATGAGCAATAAAAAGGGCGTGAATGGTGTTTATGTTGATCTCTATTCCAATTTTCTGCACAGGTTACGGAACTCTCGGAAACGAGGTGATGCAAAACTTTTTTTGATGTGTGTATTTCAGTACTCTTCATCCAATACAACACCAGTATTCATTTCTAAATAAGGTATGAAGAATCTGTATGCTATCCATAGAAACTGGTATAGCACCGCTAATGGTATATTTTGGAGGACGAGAAGAATATAAATTTTGATTAATGTTATTTCTTTTAAGAGAAGAAGTCTGAGGTAAGACTGCAGCAAACGTAGCTAGTTTGTCGGAATAATTACTGTCAGCTAACTTCGTTCACTCGCTCAGAGCCGACAGAAAGGCCAGTCCCCCTCCCTGAGTTATGCATTAACATATCAACTGATTAAGCTGTTTCGTTTTTACAGAAATTCTTTGTTAACATTGTACCCTTTTCAAAAAAATGTTCGTTTTGTTAAGCATAGTACTTGTGACTCTTCAGACTTTCCCGGTGGATATGTTGTAAATAGTCTTCACGGGTTTGCCGCCGGGTGACGTGTAAATTCCACAATATTTCCTCGGAGCAATTGTCCGAAATCTTCAGATGGTTGAACTGTGCTGGTGGCTTGGTACGACTGACTGTATCCTCACGCCGACCCCTCTGTATATAGAACATGTGCGAAAGGAATGCGCAGGCGTGGAAATCACGCATGCGCAATAATTTGCAGATAGATGGCGCCATACTCAAACGCCCTCTGCCGAAAATCGCGGCCCTCCTGCGCGTTGCTGTGCGCTATGTTTACTAACAGTGCGTCCACGCGTTACTCACTAAAAACCATAGGACAACAGGGATGCGGGATTTCAACTGAGCACAGCCTGGAACCTTGCGTTGGTTGCTATTAAATTATGACGAGAAAATCAAGATTTTTCGATAACAGGATCGTCATAACATTGGTCTAATATGTTCTACTCGTATCTGCACAACAGCGCCAATGGTGACAGTATGCGCTGAGTGTATTGGCCAGGAAAAAAAACTTGTTTATTCACTGTCGGTGCTTGCTGTTGACAACAGTAATATCCGCTTCACTCTTCGCCCTCACTCTTGCATTCAGCATTGCCCGACTCTAGCTTAGTTACTGTTTTGCTCTCTGTGATACCTGTACATTAACGCTGGTACACAGCAGATGGATTAGTTATTTCTGGATACGATTCATGTAGACGAAACAACATTTGTTCTGAAGAAACATGACTCGGCTCCCCTCCCTCGTAACTGCAAAGGCGAATCAATTCTCGAAACCCCGGAATATTCTCCATCTCTACAGATTCTTCAGTCACAATCGGGCAATGAAAGATATTCAGTAACGGCAAGTAAAAATGTGTGCCGGGCCGGGACACAAAGCCGGATTTCCCGCTTTACGCAAGTGCTTGCGTAAAATGCTTCAAACTCCATCTGTCTGGAGCTTCATCTTGCATAAAAATTACCCATTTCTTGTTGTTCTTAACCGTTTGCTACCATGTCACAACATTTTCAAATTTGTTACTATTCACCGATAAGGGGTGCTAACCTCATCGACATGGGCGTGTCTGGAGAAATTTTGTGCACTTGGACGGGCGAGGACTCGGCAAGCACCATTGATTCACAAGACGCAGAATGTAACAGTATACATCCGGTCAGCTGCATATTAAACTGGAAACGATGTAGCAGGTTGGGCTGGTCAAAGACAGTGCAAGGGGGTCTTTCAGTCTCTAATTTTATCTTAAGATTGCGAGAATGCTCCGTATGTGTTCAAGAACTGACAATGAGGGACATACTGCACAGTCATGTATCTATATTCACAATGATACTCGCAAAGTAGAGAAGCGGCAGTTTAGCTATGATACTGAAATTGGTAAACATTCTATCGCATCATTGGTCGGTGTTGAAATTACTGTAAAATTGCTAAAATTTTTCACACTATCAACTGTGATGCTTATTATTACAGCACGTCGACAGTCTCTTTTCCATCCCATCCATCCACTGGCATGCTGTTGGCTACAGCATAATGTTTGACTGACACCGCTTGTTTGAGTTGAAGAAAGAGTTTTGGTGGAAGGGCAACACCTTCTGGGGATGGCTAGCACCAAGACAGTGATCGCGTACGTGATTGCATTACGAGGAATCAGTCAAAATGGAACGCAGAGCCGTCAGCCATTCTAACACTGTAGCAGGTGAGTTTAAATGTGGAGGTTGTCAGTCACCTTCGGACTGCAGTTTGGAAACTCTCCACAATGCAGCCAAACTCTTCCAGTTTCCTTATGTTGTATCTGTCTTTCATTTAAAATCATCCAATGTGTGTGGTGTGTTATGGTAGCAGCAGTAACAACATGATTTACACCATGCGACATCTAGTTCTCTGCAAGAGGTAATGGATCAGAACGTGTTAATAACAGTTTAGAACCTGACACAGACCTTGAAGTCGTGGTGGAAAAACAAAATGTATAGCAGTGTACAAAGCGTGTTACAGCAGAAAAAACAATGTTTCAAACAACAGAACAGGCTCTCAGGGAGCATATCTTGTGACTTACAGTATAGTCTGTGGAATACTATCATCCTCCTACAGTTCAGGTGATGAAACTTTAAATTAGTCTGTGCAATTGATTAATACCTGTATATTTAATAGGATCGTCACATGTGCTCGATGCGTTATTTGTTTTGATATATGGGAAGAGAGAGATGCGGTGAAAATCTTATCGAGTTCTCTATAGTTCATAATTTTTCTCTGTTGGATGGTACAGAAAAACAAAGACAGCATGTTGGGGGCGCTAGACGTGAAGGGACCCTTAGGGGTGCAGATCTGTAGTACTTGTATGTAGTTTGGCGACGCACCAAAGTTCAGTAGCAAAATCCTCGTCCTTCTCCCTGTTCCCATTTCCATCGAATGGTCAAAACACACTCCTGTCGCAGTAACTCAGCTTAGCCTGTTTCTACATGAGTTGCAGAACGTGGTAGATCTCCGACTTCTACTTAGTTCCAACTTACATTGGAACGATTATATGCGCAAAGCTGTAGGGATGGTAGCGCAGCTTCTGAGGGGCAGTTGCAAGTTGCTTAGGGAATACCTAAAACCACGTTGGAATTTTACTGTAGCAGATAAGTTTGAGGAAGTTTACTCATTTCGAGATATGAAAGGCTAGAAATATGATTCACTTGTGGCTGTAATCATTAAAGGACTTCCCCATCGGATACAAAGCAGGTATGTGGTTGAATGGAAAGACTTGATTCCAAATCATAGACAGCATTTCTACCGAAAGCTTAGCACTAGAGATCTGAAAAGCTAGTGTGCATTTCTTATGACCTCAATCAGCACACCATCTACAACTGTTTGTGATGCTTCTCAATCAACCATCGCCTATAACTCAATGGATATATCGCAGAACTTGACATGGCATTGAGACAGGATGCCTTACAAATACTGGAGAAATACCTAGCAGAGGCATCAGGGAGCTGCAGATACTGATTTCATACCATTCTCTTTAGCCGAATCACTTTCAAAATTAGGTAATTTTATTACGAGGGTGCACCATCAGCGATGAGTAACTGCACCACTGGTCTGATAATATACACTTCTATGACCACCGTCTATATTCAGTGTCACGGTATTTGTCTGGAAAAACTGTCATTCGGAGGTAATGCCATACCTCTATTTATAAAACCAGTATAGCTTTTAACATGGATATTTGTGTGCATCTGTAGAACCAAGACCGTTTGTGATAGTAACAAACAGTAGTTGTTGCGATAAAATTTTTTAACATCTGGCGGTTTGTGAGACGATTATGCCTCTATTTCTGAAGACACAGTGGTAGCACTCACAAGAAAAACTTACGAGAGACATCCACCCATCACTGATTTTCTCTCAGCATTATTTCATATCATCAGAATCATTTATTGGCGAAGTATTATACTTAGTAGTAGGGGATGCGTGATAGGTTCACCTTCAGCATCAGGCTTATAAAGTAAGTGTTTGTGTTCCTATATGTGCAAAGGAAATGACTTATGTCCACTCTTAAGGAAGGTACGGATTTCATGTGGAATACTGTGATAGCAAAGAGAAGAGTATTTCAGGTCATAAGACTAGTACAGATATTTCGATTTCCAGGGCCACAACCATCAGCAGGGTGTAGTTCAGATACTTCTGTCATTGTTGAATGTCGTTCAATTGAGACTGCGATCGTAATGTTCAATTGTAAGCATAGCGATCAAATATGTTTGCGACAGATTTCCTAGGATAGTTTTGTCTAGCAGTGCGTGACGCGCCGGTGGTGGCCTGTGGCGGGAATGATTTATGTTTCCTGTAACGGCAGGAGCTGTCCGAATGGAGAGGCCTGTTGGGTGTAGTAATGTAGCTGCCTTAACCATCTCGACATGCCCAAATAGCGTCCAAGGTGCTACTCCAGGTGGGTGTAAAATGCATGTGCGTAACGGAAAATATTGAACGCTAAAATGATGATTTGCCCCTGTCTGACTACCCCCTGAAGCAGATCTTAGGATCTCTTAATGCTCTTTAACATACAAATTACAACCTCAACTTAAATGAATGATTAAGGGAACTAATACTACTAAATGATAAACCTTGTTTCTTATTATACGTTTATTATAGTTTCTGATCAGTTGCCCAACTCTGCCCCTTTTTACGGCCACGCGATCTAACATAAATAATGCGAAATGACTGACATCATCTACATACCAAACACTAGAAGGCACTGCTTTCAAAGATGATCCACGGTGGTGTGGAACCTCAGTGGAAATAAAGTAGCGTGATCACAGCTGTTTAGCTTTATAGCCCTAATAAGCCAATGCAATTAGCAATATCACCATATGTACTGTGTCAGGTTCGTCGGAGTGATGGTTCTTGTACACGTCTGCAACGATGGAAGAACTCTAGCCACAAAATAAAACTCTTTCAAACACTAGGACGGCATAAGGCGGTCCTCTGACTAATATTGCCTACTCTAATACCGTCTTCTCCTCTCTGTGTTCTACAGACAGGAACGTGAACTCCTAGCCACAAGGACATAGTTCAAATAACGTCTCAACGCAAATAGAGGCAGTAGAAGTGCTCTCAATCACTGATCGTTGAGTACTAAATGACGACTTCCAACCCGGACGCGAAGTCCAGAATCATATAAGTTCACAACAGTACAGTGCCTAACTATTCTAACTGTAAACTCTCCTGAGAGCAAAGACAGCAAGTACGCCTGTACCAACAAAGCTGATACTGAGCGACCGTCACACACAGGCGCTCAAAAACGGAAGACTTCATCCTCTCCTCCGCTGGCTTCCCAGCATGACTCGGCTCCCCTCCCTCGTAACTGCAAAGGCGAATCAATTCTCGAAACCCCGGAATATTCTCCCTCTCTACAGATTCTTCTGAACGCTAACCAACCATATTTTAGTCTTTTGTCATCCAGTGCAGAAAGTCCACTAGGAAATACCTCTATTCGTACAATGGTATGCTGCTGAATAAAAATCCTTGGAAATAACCCAGCCTGCATGATTTCTAAGATGCGAACTTTACGGAAGGCGAACTACTCGAGGTTAAGAGGAATGTCGTTACACGTATTGCCAAATGCATTGAGGTTGACGGACAGCATTTTGAGCATTTATTGCATTAATGTGGTATTTACAGGTAATCATGCTATAACAGAATGCGTTCTCAGAAATGATAAGTTCACAAAGGTACATGTATCATATTGGAACAACCGAAATAAAATGTTCAAACATACTTACGTTGTGCATTTTAATTTAAAAAACCTACCTGTTACCAACTGTTCATCTAAAATTGTGATCCATATGTTTGTGACTATTACAGCGCCATGTACCACAAAGCGAAAAAAGTGGTCCAATCATATTTCTTTACGTACTACACGAATATTTAATAAAAAATGGGGGTTTCTGTTTTAAAAAAACGCAGTTGATATCCTTTTGACCTATGGCAGCGCCATCTAGCGGGCCAACCATAGCGCCATCTGGTTTCCCCCTTCAAGCTAGACGAGTTTCGTTCTTTGTAGTGTTTTCGTTTGATGCTTATTTCGTGAATATTTGGCCTGGTCTCTATCAATGGACCACCGTTTATACGATGTATAACCTATCAAGTGATACCTAATTGTGGTTGCAGATCATGGCAATGCATGTAGATGAGTGCTTGTAAGATGCGAAACTATAGCCACCTTACAAGTGAACTAATACTTAATATGTGTTGGGCAGCTTCCATGAATGCATCGTAATTTGAGAAGATTCAATATGGACATGTGTTTGTGCTTGACTATTACTCCCTGCTATGTAAATTGTCTGGTTGACTGATTCTGCACTTTTTGCACCTTTATTTAGTTGAGGGAACACTGATTGTAATGTGTGCATCTAGCAGGTGAAAGACAGGTGGAAGACATGTTTGCTGGTTCTCTACACATGAGGAACACCTTAGTTGACTTTGTAAATTATAGAGATGATTTGGAATCTGTTGCATCACCGACATTGGTATTCGCTAGTGTAAATACCAGTTTCCTCTATTTATTTATTTATTTGTTTTTTTTTAGTTTTTACGAAAGGTCTTCACAGACAGGATAAGTTTCTAGTTATTTAGCGGTTTAGAGCACACTCCAGCTCGCTTAAGTTTTGGGTTTCTAGAGAAATAATTTCCAGTCTATATCTTAATAATTACGTTGTGTGAGCGACACTGCTATGCATGTGATATTGGTATGTGCTTGATGTCGAGAGATACCGTGAGAATGATATGACATTCTGGCAAACTACACAAAATTACATATTTTCCCGTAATCCCAGTGTCTGGAGATGGGTGGAGAAAAGCAAGCAAGTGTGTTTGGACCAGAAACAGTAACACGTTTGCGCTGAGCAGAAACGAGACCGACTTTGCACAACAGTTGTGAGAGTGACTTCGGTCCACTGAGGGCACTCTGGTCACACGTCAGGAGTGGATGGCTGCTCGACCTCACGGAAAATATCTAGTGCAGCGAGTAGTATACCTAAGGTACTTGTGCTTTTGCTGTCTGTCTTCGCGGTATATGTGCGAGTGTCTGGCGGCCGATAGCCATATGAATGACGTAACAGGGGCGATTTTGTATCGTGCAGGTTACGAATTGTATGTTTACTACATCGACATAGTATGTAGTGACATATTGCCGGGTTGGAGATTGGTTTCACACTCTAATATTCAAGCTCCTATCCTGAGTGGCAGAACAGTTTAATTGAGTAAGAGTCTTTCCGTATTGGACGATCTGTAGGCCACTTTGCAGTGTTTAATTGTTGGTGCAATATGGTGGTCTGTGCAAAACAATTTTTTGCTGCTGAAAGTCTTGTCTACAGAAAGTAAAAAAAAAAAAAAGCAGACAGTGCTTCCACACTGGAGGCATCAGTAGTTCAGCAGGTAAATTCAATAAGTCATTCATAATGCTCCATTCATTCACAAGACATCCATTGTGCCGGGATGTAGGAGCATCTACAAACTGATTCAAACAAGATGGAGGCAAGGTATCTATGCAAAGTTCTGAGAAATCAAGTGTTCAAAGACAAGTTGAAACAGACTATCCATCTCTGGTGGGAATGCCAACACTCATCTGCCACTGCAGCATTAGGACATATCCAGACCAGTAGCTGTAGAATACCGAAAATGCCCGCAATTTTCTTCTCTTCTGTAGGACAGTGCTTCGAATTTTGTGTGCATAATTGTTCTGATTCCCCCCATCTGTGCTTAGACAGTGCTCTCATTCCAAACAAGAATGCTTTTATGAGTAAAGGTGTTTCATGAATGTGCGCAGACATGATAAAGGCTTTTAGTAATGAGAATGTTTAACGTTTCTGAGATGTATGTCGACAGCAGGACGGACATTTCATGGTGATGTGTCAGCCACACTCGGCAGTAAGCACACGTGCATTTTTATAGCGTGACCTGTGATGTTACTATCCACAGGTGGAGGTTTCCCACCAGCAACCCATAAGGTGAGTTGGCTGTTATTTAGATAGACATGACATCAGTATAACATTACGACCGTTTTAGCTGCTATCTAAACGTCTCTCTCAGCCCTGGACCCGCACCACAGCTATGCATCATAGCATCAGCAATGGTGCCTAGGTGAACACGTATTTCAACAGGAATTTCAAGTATGAAAGGGATGCCACCACCTCATGCTTATGGAACCCGAACAGACACCTGTGCATGGCTCGGCAGCTGACAGCCTCGTTGTCACTTCGCAGAGGCTGCCGGTGCACCCCGATGTACGCGGAGTCAATGACGTTGGTGCGTGAGCACGTTGGAACAGTTCACTGATAGGTTGCAATTTTTACGAGCACCGAGTGTTTGTGCACTACACTATTTTCGGCTGTTTAAGCGTTGTTGGCGAATCTGTAGGCTGTGCAATGCGTTATTTCAACAGTCTGCGGGTTGTTTTAGTGTCTGTACATCAGTGTACCGCATTATTTCGGCGATTTACGAGTAGTTTGCATGCAGTGCTTTATTTCGACTGTTTAAAATTATCAAGTGTGTTTGCAGAGCATTGTACATGCATTATTTTGACAATTTAGGAGGTGTTTACGTGTCTGTATGCTGTGTACAACATTATTTCGGCAATTTCCGAGTTGTTTTCGTGTCCACACATCAGTGTACTGCATTATTTACAAGTAGTTTGCATGTCGGTAAACTGTGTATTGTGACCCCAAGCGTGTCAAAAATGGTTCAAATGGCTCTGAGCACTATGGGTCTTAACTGCTGAGGTCATCAGTCCCCTAGACTTAGAACTACTGAAACCTAGCTAACCTAAGAACATCACACACATCCATGCCCGAGGCAGGACTCGAACCTGCGACTGTACTAATCGCGCAGTTCCAGACTGAAGTCCGAGAACCGCTTGGCCACTCTGACCGGCCCAAGCATGTCAGAGCAAGTGTTTTGTGTCAGTGTAATAAATATACTATGTTAAATCCGTCCATAAATAAATTGTACCAAAAATTAATAAAGTACACTCCTTCCCCTCTCCAGTGGCCCAGAACTGGTTGAGTCCTTTTCTCGCCATTTTTCCCCCTCCAGACCGCCATCTAAGATTACGCCACGGGAGGGACGATGGTGCCCTCTGGTGGCGGTACCGAATAATAGGTCAGTTGGACTCTGGACCCCATGCTGACACACTTGATGGTGGTACTGCCTCAAAATGATTCAAATAATAAATACTGTTTAAATAAAGACATACATTAATCTTATCCAGCACAACTGAGTCCTTTTCCCACAAATACCTGGGAAGAGGTGGTATTTGAATGACTTAGATTAGTGGAGGTAGCCCCAAGTGCCCTTTTTTCCCGCCATTTTCTTATGTTAGTAGAGGTAGCTGTGCATGTCCTGATGCTGGCCGGAGTGGCCGTGCGGTTCTAGGCGCTACAGTCTGGAACCGCTCGACCGCTATGGTCGCAGGTTCGAATCCTGCCTCGGGCATGGATGTGTGTGATGTCCTTAGGTTAGTTAGGTTTAAGTAGTTCTAAGTTCTAGGGGACTTATGACCACAGCAGTTGAGTCCCATGGTGCTCAGAGCCATTTGAACCATTTGAACTATTGTCCTGATGGAATTTGGACTTCCTGCCATTTTCTGGGGGAGAGGAGGGGGTTAGGTTATTGGAAGTAGCCCAACTGACATATCTTCCCTCCAAAATTTGAACTTCCCACCATGATATCATTGCAGCATTGCCGTATCTATCGCCGCCATCTTGGATCCGCCAACTTGAATAAATTTGGCAACAAAGGTGAGTGGGGTGAGGCCTGCTTTGTTCCACTACTACTCCATTCCTGACAGAAATGCACCTCTGCCTCCCCCAACCTTTCAAAAATGGATCAAATGGCTCTAAGCACTAAGTGGGACTCAACATCTGAGGTCATCAGACTCCTAGACTTAGAACTACTTAAACCTAACTAGCCTAAGGACATCACACACACCCAAGCCCAAGGCAGGATTCGAACCTGCGACTGTAGCAGTAGTGCGGTTCCGGACTGTAGCGCCTAGAACCGCTCGGTCACAGCGGCCGGCTCCCAACCTTTCAACTCATGAAACATGGTGGCCTACCCAACTGACACGACAATTGGTCAGTGGGACCTCACGTCCATATACGTCAAACGATCAATCACACACACAATCCTCTCACACTGCAGAATGATGCCATCTGTCAACATTCCTGGGTGTCTGGATACGCTTCAGAAGTTTCGCTGGAAAGCGCTTACACATCCTCGATACAGGCCTGGTCTCTTGCCCTGTCCATGTGCACTAAGAGCCAAAAAAACTGGTAGATCTGCCTAATATCGACTAAGGCCCCGCGAGCTTGCAGAAGTGCTGCAAAATGATGCACAGACTCGACTAATGTCGGAAGTAGTGCTGGAGGGAACTGACACAATAAATCCTGCAGAGCTGTCCAGAAATCCGTAAGAGTATGATGGGGTGGAGATCTCTTCTGAACAGCACGTTGCAAGGCATCCCAGATATGCTCAATACTGTTCATGTATGGGGAGTCTGGTGGCCATCAGAAGTGTTTAAACTCAGTAGAGTGTTCCTAGAGTCACTCTATAGCAATTCTGGACGAATGGAGTGTCGTATTGTTCTGCTGGAATTGCTATGTCTTTCGGGATGCGCAATGGAAATGAACGGTTGTAGGTGATCAGACAGGATGCTTATGTACGTGTCACCTGTCACCGTATCAGAAGTCCCACATCACTTCAACTGCACACCCCCCACACCATTAGAGCCTCCAGCAGCTTGAACAGTTCCCTGCTGACATGCAAGGTCCATGGATTCATGAGGTTGTCTCCATACCCGTAGACCACCATCTACTCGATGCAATTTGAAACGAGAATCGTCTGGCCAGGCAACATGTTTCCAGTCATCAAATGTCGGTGTTGACGGTCCCAGGCGAGGTGTAAGGCCTTCTGTCGCGCAGTCATCAAGGGTACACGAGTGGGCCTTCGACTCCGAAAGCCCATGTAGATGATGTTTCGTTGAATGGTTCGCACGCTGACAGTTGTTGATGGCTCAGCATTGAAATCTGCAGCAATTTGAGGAAGGTTTGCACTTTTGTCACTTTGAACGATTCTCTTCAGTTGTTGTTGGCCCCGTTCATGCAGAATTTTTTTCCGGCCGCAGTGTCGTCGGAAATTTGATGTTGTACTGGTTTCCTACCATTCACGGTACACTCTTGAAATGGTCGTACGGAAAAATAGCCATTTCATCGCTACCCTGAAAATGCTGTATCTCATCGCTAGTACGCCGACTTTAACACTGCGTTCAAACTCACTTAAATCTTAATAACTGGCCATTGTAGCAGCAGTAACCGATCTAACAACTGCACCAGACACTAGTTGTCTTACATAGGCGTTGCCGACCGCAGTGCCGTATTCCGCCTGTTCACATATCTCTGTATATGAATACGCATGCCTATACCCGTTTCTTTGGCGCTTGAGTATATTCTGGAGTCCTGAAGAAACACATTTGTGGACGTCAATTTCCTCTGGACGAAGAGTTTCATGCCTGGGTACAATCGTCGTTCCATAGGTAAATAAAAACATTTTTCTGTGAAGGCACTTACGGGCTTATATCACAGTGGGATAAATGTATTAACAATTACGGCGATTACTTGTGAAATAATAAACAGTTTAGTTAATTTTTTCTATCTGTCTTGTTTTCATTTGACTGCTCCGTGTATTTCTATGGATGCCAATAACGTCGCTGAACCCATACACACACAGCACCTAATGGCTCAAATGGCTCTGAGCACTATGGGACTTAACATCTGAGGTCATCAGTCCCCTAGAACTTAGAACTACTTAAACCTAACTAACATAAGTACACCACACACATCCATGCCCGAGGCAGGATTCGAACCTGCGACCGTAGCGGTCGCGCGGTTCCAGACTGAAGCGCCTTTAACCGCGTGGCCACACTGGCCGGCACACAGCACTTAGTGGCATGTTTTAGTAGCTAGGTTGTGTAACCGTGACTCTCAATCAGGTGAGCACTGATGGTGAGGACGCGTGCTTGTGATGCCATACTATTTTTTAAGCAAATTTTGGTTGTTGCAGGGGCTGGACACAAATATCGCAAGCAATGCTTGAACACAAATGCAGATGCAACCGAAGCCCGTTGGTAACGCTGTTGTATTTGACCCCAAATGGCGTCTGTGCAATGTCGCCTATACGTTGCAAGTCTCAGTCGAACGAGGGCAAAGCGTTGGCGCTCGTATGGTGGGTGCTTTCGTAATCAATGTAGCCGAACTGTCTGGTGTTTGAAGAGACAGGGAACATGGAAAAAAAATCATTAATTTTCAAATAGTCAAAATACGAGTTTTAAATTTAATGCCATATTGTTACTTACCATAAGCCAATACCGGCTCCTAAATTCATGTCGTTTTTGATCAACTATTTTTCTCAAGAAGTTATTGTGTCAGTTATATCCGATTTAATTAGAATGTATGCTAAGCAACAGCCCTGCACAATAGCTACAAAAAAATGTTCAAATGTGTGTGGAATCTTATGGAACTTAACTGCTAACGTCATCAGTCCCTAAGCTAACACACTACTTAACCTAAATTATCCTAAGGACAAACACACACACCCATGCCCGAGGGAGGACTCGAACCTCCGCCGGGACCAGCCGCACAGTCCGTGACTGCGGCGCCTAAGACCGCTCGGCTAATCCCGCGCGGCTACAATAGCTACACACTTTAAAGTACAGAGAGCAGTGCGAAGAGCGTTACCATCGCGCAAATAAAGGTAACAAATTTTATTGTTAAGCACAGGGACCATTATTTTAAAATTGATCAAGTTTTGTTTTATAACCAGGGCCAATTTCAAATTAAGAGTGTTGCATCAGATTCAATTTTTGTGTTACGTAAATTCATGTAGTTTTGGTTTGGTTGAAAGTTATTGACAATTTACATTCTCGCAGTGGATAAGTTTCGTACAGGACAAGGCGACGAGATAAAATACACGTTCGCATGCCATTCCCATTCTAAGAGTTGTGTTGCTGGCTACTGTCAGTTACGTAATTGCAACCATCATTACAAACATAAATGTTTCAAATCATTTGATCGGATGAGTCTTGTTTCACATTGTTTCCAACTTCCGGCCGAGTTTATGTCCCAAGTGTGAAACATGGCAGCGGGTTTGGTGATGATTTGGTTAACCGCTATGAGGTGTTCCATGGGCACTATCGTTACTCAGCAAGGTTGCGTTATTGCCAGGAATTACGTTACAATACTGGCTGATAAGATTCATACCATAGTAAATTGTTTGCTCCCAAATGGTTTTGCCGTGTTCCCAGACGACAGGGCTCCTTCTCACACAGCACGTCTGGTTTTGTAAGTACTAGGATAACTTGTCGCATCTCACCAAGCCACAAGTCACCAGATCGCAGTATTACTGAGCCTTTGTAAACAAAGTCTACTTTGGAGAGGAGTGTGGGTGAGTGCTATCCAACTCTATCGTCGTTACCTGGACTTGCCACTATTTCGCAGGAAGGTTGGTGTAAGGTTCCCTTGTAAACCATTCAGGACCTGTATTAGTGCGTTCCGAACTGCTGGGAAGTCGTTTCGAAGGCCAACGGTTATTCTACGAGAGTAGCACCCAACCTGGGGGTAAAATGTCACTTTCAGAGGGGTAAAAGCAAAATGGTTCAATTGTGTTTCGGTCAAATCATTGCTGCTATGACTATTTTATAACACTGTAATACTGGTTACATAAGTTACCAACAATATTAACTTTTTTCAAATACTAGCATTAGCGAGTGGCACAAAGTGGTGGAAATTACAGCTTGTTAAATAAATATATGAACAACATCCACCTTAGATAGTTCACCTAATAGACCATACCTTGCACTTTGTTCCATTCATCTATGACAGTAAAATTGAGACAGGTAGATGGAAAATGACTTCTCCGAGTTGTAGGTAGCTCCCACAATAGACTGGAAATCATTCAGTATTCCCTTTGCAACAGTAAACAAATCAAGTAACAACACTACAAAGTAGTAATTAGGTAATGTCTACTACACTTCTTTAGTGGCTGCGGTCAGACACAAAACATTGGTAGCCTGAAATGTCCACACATCAAGTGATTTAGCAATACAAATTGTAGTGCACACATTTTGACTTAGTTTATTTCAAACAGTGGCGTAGGCAGTGGGTGAATCAAGTACCGCTTATAACTGCCCACATCGTGTTGTGCCGACTCCACTGTAGCTTGAATGGATTTTTAAGCTTGTTTTATATGCCCGACGTCTAATTTCACCACACAAGTCTCCAGGGTTGAGCAGTTATTGCCCGATGATGACACGCAATACAGTTTGTTAAAGCGGAGTTCGCAGTTATTAATTATGTTTTTAGATTTAATTTTATTACTCGTACAGACACTCAACGTTCCTTTGTTTAACAGCGCGTCGTCAAAATAAGTATGAAATTCTAATGTCTTTGCAATACATAACGTCGACTATTGAGTTAAAGTTCGTACCTGTTTTGCCATTTTAGAGAAGAGAAACCTTAAGCGCTTCTGCTTCTATAGTCTGAGTATCAAATGTTCACTAATTTCAATCTACTTCCTATCTCAGTTCAGTATTTAACACAAATTATATATCAATGTCATTTCAGAGATATTACATCGGTTCCACACTAACGGAATAACACGTAATTGTCATTTAACATCACTTTTAGTAATAATCCTTTTTCTTATGACGTAAATGTTAATGAATGATCACTATCTAGGGAGAAAGATGGATTGGTCCAAATCATGAGATAATAGCTTTTAATGAGCCCGCAATCGTTAATTAAATAAAAAGTCACGTTCGAGGATGCTATGCGAACAACTTTCGTTACGTCCGTTTTCACGTATCTGTCAAAACTAATCGCGTCGCCCACAATTAAAATTAACACTGACGTTAACCCCTTTTGTCGGAACATCGAATCGTAACTATTATGTGAAAGTTTATTCTAGTCCCCGAATTAATTCCTTTCACATACCTGCACGACCGCACAGCAGAACGGAACACAAACGACTTGTTTTAACAACTGAACAACGAAATGACGTTGCATTACGACAATGTCCGCCCAATGAACATCTCTTTGACTTTATCTTTTGTACTCTGCTTCGTTAAATTATTCCTAATTACAATTTATTCAGCTATTTAACAAAACATCTAACAAAAAATAAAATAAATTTATCCCAACGTAACGTAAAAGATCGGTTATACGCTCCAGGGAGAAGTGGTCCAGAGGAAGCATGTTGTGTAACAGGTGTTTACCCTCAAAGCGGATCGTTAGCTTTATGTTCTGAGATTGTGTTGTATGTAGCCCAGCAATGAACTGAAAAAATTCTTTTTCATACTAATGTTAGTGCTAAAGTTAATTACGTTGGAGGGAGAGGGATGAGGGTGCCAGGTAATACCTGACTGCACTCAGGGGTAATGGCGTAAGGGAGACTGGGAACAACTGTCCTACACCTCAGTAGGCACGGTGAGTGTTGTGTTTCTATATTTTGGCCACTATTATGTGATGGCTTTATTTTTGAATATTTTTTTACCAGTAATACTTTGAAAAGCCAAAGAAAGTGCTACACCCGCCTAATACCGTGTAGGGCCCCCACGAGCACGCAGTAGTGCCGCAACACGACATGGCGTGGACTTGACTAACGTCTGAAGTGGCGCTGGAGGGAACTGACACCGTGAATCCTGCAGGGCTGTCCATAAATCCGCAAGATTGCGAGGGGTGGAGATCTCTTCTGAACAGCACGTTGCAAGGCATCCCAGATATGCTCAATCATGTTCATGTCTGGGCAGTCTGGTTGAAAATGTCCAAATGTGTGTGAAATCTTACGGTACTTAACTGCTAAGGTCATCAGTCCCTAAGCTTACACACTGTTGTTGTTGTTGCTGTGGTCTTCAGTCCTGAGACTGGTTTGATGCAGCTCTCCATGCTATCGTATCCTGCGCAAGCTTCTTCATCTCCCAGGACTTACTGCAACCCACATCTTTCTGAATCTGCTTAGTGTATTCATCTCTTGGTCTCCCTCTACGATTTTTACCCTCCACGCTGCCCTCCAATGCTAAATTTGTGATCCCTTGATGCCTCAGAACATGTCCTACTAACCGGTCCCTTCTTTTTGTCAAGTTGTGCCACATACTCTTCTTCTCCCCAATAATATTCAATACTTCATCATTAGTTACGTGATCTACCCATCTAATCTTCAACATTCTTCTGTAGCACCACATTTCGAAAGCTTCTATTCTCTTCTTGTCCAAACTATTTATCGTCCATGTTTCACTTCCATACGTGGCTACACTCCATACAAATACTTTCAGAAACGACTTCCTGACACTTAAATCTATACTCGATGTTAACAAATTTCTCTTCTTCAGAAACGCTTTCCTTGCCGTTGCAAGTCTACATTTCATATCTTCTCTACTTCGACAATCATCAGTTATTTTGCTCCCCAAATAGCAAAACTCCTTTACTACTTTAAGTGTCTCATTTCCTAATCTAATTCCCTCAGCATCACCCGACTTAATTCGACCGCTTTCCATTATCCTCGTTTTGCTTTTGTTGATGTTCATCTTATATCCTCCTTTCAAGACACTGCCCATTCCGTTCAACTGCTCTTCCAAGTCCTTTTCTGTCTCTGATAGAATTACAATGTCATCGACGAACCTCGAAGTTTTTATGTCTTCTCCATGGATTTTAATACCTACTCCGAATTTTTCATTTGTTTCCTTTACTACTTGCTCAATATACAGATTGAATAACATCGGGAAGAGGCTACAATCCTGTCTCACTCCCTTCCCAACCACTGTTTCCCTTTCATGCCCCTCGACTCTTGTAACTGCCATCTGCTTTCTGTACAAATTGTAAATAGCGTCTCGCTCCCTGTACCTTTAGAATTTGAAAGAGAGTATTCCAGTCAACATTGTCAAATGCTTTCTCTAAGTCTGCAAATGCTAGAAACGTAGGTTTGCCTTTCCTTAATCTTTCTTCTAAGATAAGTCGTAGGGTCAGTATTGCCTCATGTGTTCCAACATTTCTACGGAATCCAAACTGATCTTCACCAAGGTCGGCTTCTACCAGTTTTTCCATTCGTCTGTAAAGAATTCGCATTAGTATTTTGCAGCTGTGACTTATTAAACTGATAGTTCGGTAATTTTCACATCTGTCAACACCTGCTTTCTTTGGGATTGGAATTATTATATTCTTCTTGAAGTCTGAGGGTAGTTCGCCTGTCTCATACATCTTGCTCACCAGATGGTAGAGTTTTGTCATGACTGGCTCTCCCAAGGCCGTCAGTAGTTCTAATGGAATGTTGTCTACTACCGGGGCCTTGTTTCGACTCAGGTCTTTCAGTGCTCTGTCAAACTCTTCACGCAGTATCGTATCTCCCATTTCATCTTCATCTACATCCTCTTCCATTTCCATAATATTGTCCTCAAGTACATCGCCCTTGTATAGACCCTCTATATACTCCTTCCACCTTTCTGCTTTCTCTTCTTTGCTTAGAACTCAGTTTCCATCTGAGCTCTTGACATTCATACAAGCGGTTCTCTTTTCTCCAAAGGTCTCTCTAATTTTCCTGTAGGCAGTATCTATCTTACCCCTAGTGAGATAAGCTTCTACATCCTTACATTTGTCCTCTAGCCATCCCTGCTTAGCCATTTTGCACTTCCTGTTGATCTCATTTTTGAGACGTTTGTATTCCTTTTTGCCTGCTTCATTTACTGCATTTTTATATTTTCTCCTTTTATCAATTAAGTTTAATATTTCATCTGTTATCCAAGGAGTTATACTAACCCTCGTCTTTTTACCTACTTGATCCTCTGCTGCCTTCACTACTTCATCCCTCAGAGCTACCCATTCTTCTTCTACTGTATTTCCTCCCATTTGTGACAATTGTTCCCTTATGCTCTCCCTGAAACTCTGAACAGCCTCTGGTTTAATCAGTTTGTCCAGGTCCCATCTCCTTAAATTCCCACCTTTTTGCAGTTTCTTCAGTTTTAATCTACAGTTCATAACCAATAGATTGTGATCAGAGTCCACACCTGCCCCTGGAAATGTCTTACAATTTAAAACCTGGTTCCTAAATCTGTCTTACCATTATGTAATCTATCTGATACCTTCTAGTATCTCCAGGACTCTTCCATGTATACAACCTTCTTTCATGATTCTTTAACCAAGTGTTAGCTATGGTTAAGTTATGCTCTGTGCAAAACTCTACCAGGCGGCTTCCTCTTTCATTTCTTCCCCCCAATCCATATTCACCTACTATGTTTCCTTCTCTCCCTTTTCCTACTCTCGAATTCCAGTCACCCATGACTATTAAATTTTCGTCTCCCTTCACTACCTGAATAATTTCTTTTATCTCCTCATACATTTCTTCAATTTCTTCATCATCTGCAGAGCTAGTTGGCATATAAACTTGTACTACTGTAGTAGGCGTGGGCTTCGTGTCTATCTTGGCCACAATAATGCGTTCACTATGCTGTTTGTAGTAGCTTATCCGCACTTCTATTTTTTTATTCATTATTAAACCTACTCCTACATTACGCCTATTTGATTTTGTGTTTATAACCTGTATTCACCTGACCAAAATTCTTGTTCCTCCTGCCACCGAACTTCTCTAATTCCCACTATATCTAACTTTAACCTGTTCATTTCCCTTTTTAAATTTTCTAATCTACCTGCCCGGTTAAGGGATCTGACGTTCCACGCTCCGATCCGTAGAACGCCAGTTTTCTTTTTCCTGATAACGATGTCCTCTTGAGTAGTCCCCGCCCGGAGATCCGAATGGGGGACTATTTTACCTCCGGAATATTTTACCCAAGAGGACGCCATCATCATTTATCCATACAGTAAAGCTGCATGCCCTCGGGAAAAATTACGGCCGTAGTTTCCCCTTGCTTTCAGCCGTTCGCAGTACCAGCACAGCAAGGCCGTTTTGGTTAATGTTGCAAGGCCAGATCAGTCAATCATCCAGACTGTTGCCCCTGCAACTGTTGAAAAGGCTGCTGCCCCTCTTCAGGAACCACACGTTTGTCTGGCCTCTCAACAGATACCCCTCCGTTGTGGTTGCACCTACGGTACGGCCATCTGTATCACTGAGGCACGCAAGCCTCCCCACCAACGGCAAGGTCCATGGTTCATGGGGCATGGCTTACACACTACTTAACCTAAATTATCCTAGAGGAGAAACACACACACACACACACCCATGCCCGAGGGAGGACTCGAACCTCCGCCGGGACTAGCCGCACAGTCCACGAGTGCAGCGCCATAGACCGGGCAGTCTGGTGGCCAGAGGAAATGGCAGACATCCTGGAGATGGGCTGCACCTGCAACGCGTTTTGAATAATTGTCGAGTCGATTTCACGAAACGCACTTAGCACTGATGTAAGAAGTGCTCCACACGAATCTGTGACAGTCGGGTGGCGATCCGCGGGTGTGCCGGGCGGCGCGCCTGGGCCGCTATTGGCGGGGCAGCGGCAGAGGCAGCGCCTGTTGGCAGCGCCCGCGGCCGCCAGCGCTCGCTTTGAATGGGGAATGCAGGCGAGCGGGCACCGCCGCGCGTGTGTTTTGTTTGAGCCGGAGGAGTGGGGGGCGGCGCGGCTGGCCGGCAGCCCGCGTCGTGCTTTTATTTTTACCTCGTAATGCCGAGGCAAGGACGTCTGAGGGCGCGCCCGTCCAGTCGCGGGCCGAGCCCGTGCCCGCTCCGCTGCCGCCGTCTCCCACACCTCGCACCTGCGCACCGACGACACCTGCTCCGTCTCGGGCGCCCCCTCGAGCCGCCCTCAAATGACGACGTCGCGTCTGCCCACATGCATCTCTTTGGTATTCGTCTGTGGGTGACCACCCTTCCTGTTGTGCTCCACGGACCGCATCCCGTATCTTCCCCCATTTCGCATCCTTCCTGAGGCCATTACCACAGGACGAGAGCAAATATCAACCAGACCCCTAAAAAGTGTGGCACCTAAATTTTAGATTAACAAAATAAACACTCTTATTTATAATACAACTGACACACACAGTGGTTACGGTTACTACAAGCCACACCACAAGTTGGGAAACGGGGCCAAATTTCTATTAGTTTACTGTCGAGTTAAGATTTTCACACACAAATGTTTTACTCGTATCTTACAGAAACTAACAGTACGGCAATAAACAACCTTTTAAACACGCCGCTAACGGCAATCAAATCATTTATAGCAATACAACAATTTTAAAAAAATTCTTAAAAAAAATAGAGGTACCAGTACGGCAATCAACGACCTTTCAAAAGACGTCGCTAACGGCAATCAAGTAATTTATAGCAATACAACAGTTTAAAAAAATTAAAGAACATTAGTAAACAGGCTACTAAAGTAAATACAGAAATTTGTTAATAAAGTACGGTGAGGTAATCAAGCTACCAACACCGCCATTTTAAAAAAAATCAAAGGTATCAGCAGACACACGATTACTGGCAATAAAGGAATGGAGGAATTTAAAAAAGTTTTTAAACAAAAGTGTCCTGGAATATCATTAGAACATAACAGATATGACGCACGTGTAAGGCGGCCACAAATCACCCACTCAGGGATGCTCAGGCTAGGCAGAATACTGACCCATTTAAATTCGCCCGTAAACACAATTGCCACTCTCACTCCGGTCACTCCACCGTCTTCTAGCCAGCGAAAACTTGTAATAAGATGGCTTCACTTGCTGACTGAATTAGAGCTAAACTCGAGCAAGGAAACATTTCACCACACAGTCCTGAATGGGCGACCACATGATCAACCAACAAGAAGCATGAATTTACTCATAACATACGACAGAATAGCGAAACAGTTAAACTGCCAAAACTACACCTCCCATCGGGCAGTAACGAGAGGTGGAGGAAAGATCACTGTCTTCAATGACACCGGTGCCGGGGACAGGAAACCCTATCGCCGGAGGCCACAAGGCAGAAGAGACACTGGTTACGCAAATTTATTACTTAATGATTAAACTTTCCACTAACTTAACTTGCAATTATGCTCGAACAGGCAGTACACGACCTCCGATGGCAAGGATCCACACATCCGACCGCGCACGCTTCGTCAGTGTACCCAACACGCCTCGGTCACGCGACAACACGCTCTGTCACCGGAGTTCCCGTCTTCTCTGCAACGTTGACGGGTAGTGACCGCTCGTTCATGTTAGGTGTCTCCTTTTCAAACTCCAGTGTTGAAACAGAGGACATAAAGAAGCTTGTTAACGGCCCACCAAGGTGAAATGAACAGCAACTACTCGTGGGGTCCGACCGGTGTGGCCGTGCGGTTCTAGGTGCTTCAGTCTGGAACCGCGTGACCGCTACGGTCGCAGGTTCGAATCCTGCCTCGGGCATGGATGTGTGTGATGTCCTTAGGTTAGTTAGGTTTAGTAGTTCTAAGTTCTAGGCGACTGATGACCACATATGTTAAGTCCCATAGTGCTCAGAGCCATTTGAACCATTTTTTTACTCTTGGGCCGATTCTGTATACAAGCAACCCGCGTCGAGCTCTTCCGTCAACTCCACCCGCTCGTTACAGACAACCGACATCCATCACGTGGCGACTCGGTACAGCCGACCACGCGTGGTCCGCGCTGGAGAGCCACACTGCCCTCCCGTGTCCACCACACTCTCTGCGGGAAACGCCCCTACTTCCGCGCCACCACACGAAGTTACCACCTGTCAAAGATCTCACTTCCTCCATAGCAGTTTCCAGGAAGCAAAAACGCATATATCGATAGCAAAGGGAAAAGACAACCAAGCAGCTACTTAATGACAGACAACATATCAAACAAGCATGTCAGGGGAAGAAAAGGAAAACCAAAGCAATCTAAAGACAAGGTGTAGCACGAGGCGATACACGGCTCAACGACGAACGTTGAATAAAATGAATGAGGTACAACCCTGTATTACAGCAACATAAACAGCAACGGCTAGAGTGCAGACACTAAATGTGTCATCGGCCACGAGCGTAAACAAACGCAAACTTGGACTGCCCTAGGGGAGAGGAGTGGTGTGGGGGAGGAAGCCTCGCAGCCCTCTCTCAGGGCTGGCAGACTACGTCCGTGTTCCATGTCTCTGAAAATGCAGAACTGACATATTGTCATCACAAAATCTTTCTGGTGCTGTGAGAACCGTGATGGAACAGGATTACTCTATTGCTCATTACAAAGCATGAAAAGCAAACAGCGAGCAACAACACAAAGCAATGCCGAGTACACAAGGCATCCAGTAACGGATACAGCGCAATTTTTTGCAGCCGAACTGTAAGCGTGGACCTTCATGCCCGACCACTACCCGGTACCATACGTAACCGTAGTTCAAAACGTCACACCTCTCTAGTCCCCGGCCCCCTCCTAAACCTGTGAATATAAGTGTGCGCGTAATAGGACTGTGGACGTCACTTTCTCGTTCTCTGCAGTTTCCTACCCCCACCAGGATTAACAAGGGTAATTGGCGCTCAGGGGCGGCTTCTGTAGACGAGCGATTCTAGGCGCTTCAGTCTGAAACCGTGATGCTGCTACGGTCGTAGGTTCGAATCCCGCCTCGGGCATGGATGTGTGTGATGTCCTTAGGTTAGTTAGGTTTAAGTAGTTCTAAGTCTAGGGGCTGATGACCTCAGATGTTAAGTCCCATAGTGCTTAGAGCTCAGAATGAGCTTCAACTGCCGGCCGCAGTGGCCGAGCGGTTCTAGGCGCCCAGTCCGGAACTGCGCATCTGCTACGGTCGCAGGTTCGAATCCTGCCTTGGGCATGGATGTGTGTGATGTCCGTAGGTTAGTCAGGTTTAGATAGTTCTAAGTTCTGGGGGACTGATGACCACAGCTGTTAAGTCCCATAGTGCTCAGAGCCATTTGAAACATTTTTTTGAGCTTCAACTTACCGCTACACTCCCTCCCTGCTGACAACTCCCCACGTTTTCTTTCATCCTCGTCGCAGCTTATTCGTTCATTGAGATCAAGTGAAAGATACTCATTTTAACCTTTTTTGCGTGAGTCAATTCAAAATACTAGAATCACACGGTCCAAAGTTGAGTTCGCTTGCAGCAATGATTTCTCTCTCACTCAATACCGATCAATGCGAAGCCGTAAGTATCGAAACAGAAAACACAAAACGTACTCTTTACACTTCCATTCCATTTTCCTAGTTGGCGCAACAAGAGTCCTTGAAGCGTATTGGCCGAAAGCAAGACAGAAGTGCCTCCATACTAGGGAGAGGTAGGCCTTACGGAACTGTTGCTGAACAGAGTCCAATCTGAATCTCTTCAAATTTCCTTTCCTACACCTCCGCCCTCTTTCCAGTTTAGTGCCATTCAGAGTCGGTATACCTTCCAAGTTGCTTGTCCTGTTAGGCATTTTTTCACATCCCCTAAGGTGAAAACCGGCTGGTACCTCACCTACATGACTTGTAAACATTTAGAAAACTTTCGCTCACTTTCACATAAATAACTGGGGTACTCACATTCCGTTCTCGGCGGGGGGGGGGGGGGGGGGGGGGGTAACGGGGTGTGGCGATCGATAGAAAGGCCATCTTCCCACTCCTTAAACTAACCATGCCAAATCCATACACGACAGTGGGACCATGCCGAACCTGCTCGGATGCGGGGCAACAGCACAAGAAAAAGAAGAATCACTTTATCTTCTTTATTTTCTACTTCTTTCCCGTTCCGTCCCACTACGCCCTCTCCTTTTGTTTTGCCCTTGCTACTGCTCTCATCTCTCACAAAAATGGGAGTTTACCGAAGTTCGACGTATCCTGACTGCCATCACCACTATCCCCCTCCCCCATGCCCCCTCCTCCCTCCCCCCTCCCCTACCTCGTTTTCTTACTAGCCGCTCTTACGTGAAGATCACATTATACACATGTGCATGTTGAAACATCGTTAGTATACATATTTATAAATAATAAATAAATAATATATATTTATAATTTTTTTGTTTTAATATGTATGCAATGAAACAGATGATGACGAGCAAACCATGAACGAAACACGTCGGAATGTTCCAAATTAAAACAAACAATATGACGTGTCAGTAAGAAACGCATTTTAAATCTCATGCACTTTCCGAAAAGTATGTTTTGTTTGCTCATTAAAAAATGTATTCTTTAGGAAAAGGGACGTCAATTGGTTACAAGTCTACTTCCCTTTTTCGTGTCATTATGTTCTTCTAAGCACTTTAAACCCTTTACCAGAGAAATTCTCCACCTGGAAGTGGATGGTGTTCAGTTTCTCGTCCTTTAAACTGTTGTCAATCAGACCTTTTTTCGAGTAACAGACGAGGCAATAATCGCTGGGTGCGAGGTGGGGACCGTTGGGTGGGAGGTGGAAAAGTTCCCAACGGAAGTGCTGAATATTACCTTCGGTACGGCAGCAGCATGCAGACGCGCATTGTCGTGAAGGACTGCCAAGGACGTAAACAAAACAAAGATTATGTGAATGTGCACCCGTTTGCTTTACTTCTAGGTTGTCTCTAAATGTATACCATCTATATGAATGAAAGCTCTTGCATATCATAGAAAAAAATGTGCGCATAAGCTAAACTCATATTTACGGTTAAGAACTACATCTGTCAGCTCCAGTCGTGGACTGTGCGGCTGGTCCCGGCGGAGGTTCGAGTCCTCCCTCGGGCATGGGTGTGTGTGTTTGTCCTTAGGATAATTTAGGTTAAGTAGTGTGTACACTTAGGGACTGATGACGTTAGCAGCTAAGTCCCATAAGATTTCACACACATTTGAACATTTTTTTTTTTTTTTGCATCTGTCAGCGAGAATGAGAAGCAAATATGACTGCGAGAACGTAAATGAAATATGCCCGCAATAGAAAAAGTCGCGGTAGTGCAATGCATTCTCTTAAATAAATGCAGTGCAAATATGCTTCTCATAAAATTTATCTCGCATAAAAACGAATGTTCATCAGGCACTGGGAGCTTGATAATGACGTAGGACAATCTGAGTTACTCTCTAGGCAAAATTTCGGGTCTAGAAACTGTTTTAAAAAAATCGTTTCAAAAAATATTTCTTGACGCTATTTCATTTATAAAATTACACCATTGAAGGAGTAGCAAGCAATAAGAAAATATTTCATTACAAATTAAAATTATGTGAGAGCAACACTGGATAAATACAAAAATGTAGCTCAAAATGAAAATTTATTCTAACACAAAATGTCTTGTAATGATGATTAAATTCTTTTCGTCTTTTCAAACCCATTTACGTTGACTGTGATGAAACTTTGTAGAAATAGCAATAAATTCCTGATTGATATGTCCATGCTAAACCAAGTATGCCTAATTAAATGCTGCCACAATATAGTAAAAATGTTAATTCGTTACCTTAAACCCCAATTTTCTCAAAATAGTCTCTATATTGGGAAATCCATCTCATTCGATGCATACTGATACTATTCCTTTTGCAATAATAATATCTTCCATCAGCTCAATAAAATAATTCCCAAGAGCCTCACGTTCTGCGTCCTTCCTGTATAAACTCCCTGCAATGACCCCATGCTGCGACTTCCTTTCTCTTCTCCCGGCGAGCAACACTTCAACATCTGCACATCTCTGCATCTCTGACTAGGCTGCGAGCTCATAACGAAACAATACGAATATAATACGCACGTATTGAGTATATTACCTATAAAATCTCACATATACACACCTTTCATATCTATAAAACTATTTACACACACCGTTCACGGTTCCTCAAGTCGTGGATTTTGAATCGTGAGCCGAAGTTTCGTAAGCGTTTTTGCAATACACATCAGCTGCAATTGTTAACCCACGTTCCAGGAAATTGACTAACCGAAGGACCTTTACGTCCCAGCAAACGATAAACGTCATTTTTCGATTGCACTAAGGAGGTCGCTTCAGTTTTTCTCGGTTTTGTGGAGGTTGCAAGGCATCACTGCATTGGCTATTGTTTTGACTCGGCGTTGATATCCATATCGTCGTCAGTTACAATGTGTTAACAATGTGTTTCTGGCCGTCCAATAGCTGTTGTCGGCTTAACATTATTTGGCCTTTGTTTTAGTTGGTAAGCATTTTCGATAGCCACCTGGCACACAATTTTATATATACAAGCTTTTCCGTGATAACAAATAAGTAATGTAGCGTCTAACAGAAGCTCACCAGACAAACCACCAATCGTTAATTACATCGCAGTTTTTGCTCCAGTTGCTGCACAAATTCATCCACCTGCCACTGTGTTCATCATCACGCATATTTGCGCCGTCAGTTGTAAAGTCTTGACGGCATTATCTAAGCTTTCCTACGTTCATTACGTTACCGATTTCAAATGCTGACTACTACGGAGATACAGCAAAATAAATGAACAGAAGAGCGAAACTGGCTACATCGGTTTCTCAGAAAGAAGTTAGCATTGCAGTCTAATCTAAAGGCCGTAAATTCAACTAAATACCTATGTATTATAATTACGAACAACTTAAATTGGAAGGAACACATAGAAAATGTTGTGGGGAAGGCTAACCAAAGACTGCATTTTATTGGCACGACACTTAGAAAATGTAACAGACCTACGCTTGTCCGTACTCTTTTTAGAATACTGGTGCGCGGTGTGGGGTCCTCACCAGATGGAACTGTCGGAGTACATGGAAAAAGTCCAAAGGAAGGCAGCACGTTTTCTATTATCGCGAAATATGGAAGAGAGTGTCACAGAAATGATACAGGATTTGGGCTGCACATCATTAAAAGAAAGGCGTTTATCGTTGCGACGGAATCTTGTCACGAAATTCCAGTCAACTTTCTCCTCCAAATGTGAAAATATTTTGTTAACACCCACATACATAGAGAGGAACGATCACCACGATAAAATAAGGGGAATCAGAGCTCGTATGGAAAGATATAGGTGTTCATTCTTTCCGTGCTCTATACGAGATTGGAATAATAGGGAATTGTAAAGGTGGTTCGATGAGCCCTCTGCCAGGAACTTAAATGTGATTTGCAGAGTATCCATGTAGATGGAGATGTGGATGTAGTTAACAAAGAGGACGTTTTCAATCAAAGTACCTTTGCTGAAACACTCAACTTCCGTGTAAATAAAATTCTGTAACTGCAATTGTTCAGTGAACAGTGGATGGAAGCATGCATCTTGGGTAAAACAGGACAGACGGGAAAATATGTAAATGGATCAAGAGGGCGACTGGGGAACTGTATTGAGGAAACCTTTTATCCAGCACTGGATGTTAATGGCTGACAGAGGTTAGCAGTTTAACAAAATAGTGATAAGAGAAACTTTTGTTAAATGTAACTAGGGTTGTAAAGAACCACAATCGAACCGTTTTCTCTACACCTAAGGAAATTTAATTTGATCGCTCAGAGGTTAATTGGTTTCAGTGTGGGAACTGCTGAGGTAGTAAAATTTCTTGTCTTCGAGCCATATGGAACATACAAGTAAGTGCTCAGCAGCAAACTGCTGCATTTATAATGAGTAAGACTATGCATATAAAACTCAACATGTTGCAGGAACATGACGCTCTCAGTTATCAAAAAGGAAAAGAAAGAGAAGGAATGAATATAAAAATAAACGCTCCCTGAAAAGAATGGCGCTATAGGAGCAATAATATCGCTTTAATCGCCAGACTATTTAAACTGAGTGCCTTAGGTTCTGCTGCTTGGAAAGCTGCAATAATAACAAAAACTGTCACATCTGCGAATGTGATAAATTAGCGACCAGGAAAGATACAACCTTTCAATGGTATTAGCCAATGGTACCGGTTTGTATTTGAAGCCATATTGGACTGAGTGTATTTCACAACACTGGGAAATAAACTAGAATAGCCCATTCTTACCCAGCTGGCCTTCGCAAATACTGATACATTTAAATTTTTGAGATTTTAGCATTATCAGATTTCATGATATGTTTGTGCCTGTCTCCGATGCGTTAAATTGTGAAGAAAGGCATTGTTAATCCACATTCATCACGAGGGACTGCGACTACTGCTTGGTGTACATGAAACAAGGCACCTTAAAATCTTGAAACGAACTACAACTGAATTTTTTAAAGCAATCTTCTACCCTGGTGGAAGTCCAGCGGTCAACCAGATAGCTGCGTGCAATACAACGTTAATACTTTTTCCATGAAACACAATATGAACTAAATGGCACTGAAGTTGTACAAAGGCGAAATGTTTTGATTACTTCAACTCTTAAAAGACGTTTCCCACTCTAAATTAGAGTTGAATGTATGGAAAACTCAGATCCACCGTCCTAAACATTTTCAAGGCAATTTTATCTTTTTCCAGTGAGCCAGTAACCCATAAGTGCTTCTCAGTGCACGCGTTTTGCAAATCAGATAATAGGGTCCTAGATAGACATTGTCATCAATGCCCACTAATGCTGTATCGTTAATGAAACGCTAACGACAACGATACATACTAACCTTTCTCAGTACTTGCTGGGGCAATAGCGTTTGCGAGAGCATGTATGCTGTATGTAAAGCTTTTTTTCATCTTTATGTTTTGAATGAATCTTTCATGCTCACAAGAGCTGATCGCAGCCATTCATCGTCAACAGGTGAGGTATCGTGGACTCCCATCAGGGCGAGCGCTGATGCCACTGGCGGCTATGGATACAAAACCACATAGATAACCTACCTTACCATCCCAGAACATGTGGAGTTATTGCGCTTGCTACCATCCCATGACAGATGGGGAATGCCAATCAGTGACTTCGACCTCATCGAGGCATCGAAGATTTTGGGAAACAGCAACTAATGATTTTTTCTTTGTTTCAGAGTGTGTATGCATGTGTATTAAAAATCTGTGCGATATCGTAATGAGACTTCTGGGCATCTTCCTCCCATATTGATAAGAGATTCGTTTGCCAGTTGTCATTGGTCAAATGCCATTTCTCTGTGTGGAAGTAGGTGGTGCAAGCTGGTTTCTCTTCACGGGAGTAAACCAAACTGGAACAATGGACACAGGTAACAGTGGTATCTCATACTATTGATATTGTGCATTAATTTTAAACTACCCTTTTCCCTGCAGATATGCTCACATATGCGTTTGACACATATATTGCCCACATCTCCTTCAACTTCCTCTTTGTGTCAACCTCTTCCTCCCCTCTCCATACACCTCATCCTCCCTTCCTATCCTCCACTCTTTCTGCCTCTCCATTTCATCCTTCCCCTATCTTTGTCCATCTCCCGTCCCCCATCTCTATGAACTTCTTTGCCTCCACACACTGTCCATCTCCCACCTCTCTCTGCCCATCACCTCCTCTCCTGTCTCTGTTCATATCTTCCTGCATCCATCTGAGCATCTCTTCCTCCACCCTCTTGAACGCAAATTCCACCTGCCTCCTGCAAATACCGCTCCCCCCTCCCTTTCTCTCTTTTCACCTTGTCCTCCCCTCACTTTGTCCATCCCCTCTTCTATCTATATTCAACCTGTTCCCAGTCATACTCATCAGCATGTGTAGCCCCTGCAATACTGTTCAAAAAAGCAGCCTGATACTACTCCCACAACATGCTCATAATGCAGGGCAGCCTACATGTCAGGACCTGCAAAACTGTTTCTCCCCTTGACATGTAGACTGCCCTGCAAAGCAGGTTGATTTGGCAGGTCAATACTAGTCCCACACACTCACACCTCTCATTAGCCTGCAAGCCAGAGGATGGTAAAAACACTGTCTTCAGTGTATTTCTGCTTGTATTGTAGGTAGGATGTTATAAGCCCCACTTGTGATGTGTGCTGTATCTGTGCCAAACTTGGTTGAAATCGATCAGTGGGTCTGGGAGCAGATCCGAGACATACACACGTACACTCTGCTGTTTGTTATCGAGGGTCTCTCCTATGAGTAGTCAGGTGCAGATGATGTAACTTTTCTACTAATTTTTATTTTTGTGATGAAACTGGAGTAAACTGAACTGCTGTTTTTATACTCGTGTGTGTCAGTGTTGTAACGCTGAACAACACAAGTGGTGTAGTTACAGAAATGCTGTCTGATTCACTAGTAGCCAAAACAAATTGCATCACTGTATTTTTAATTAACTTTACCAAAGTGATTAGAAAATGTAACTGTATATTAAATTAGCTGTTCTTTGAAATTCTGTGGCGCAGTACAGTGAAGTGCTACAATGCATGATGTCACAATATGAGAATGAAAATACTAAAAAAATTACTAATTGAATTTTGAAAGAACGAATCACCAAAATGTTTCTACAAAAACTCCCTATAAATTTGCATACTCAAAACTGCTTAACAGTGTTCTAAACACTGAATAACGCACATGCAAATGTAACATCGCCCTGTAAAAATAAAACTGTCTGCATATGAAATGGAAACTGAAATAAACTTTGCCTAAACTGACTCTATTAATGAATGTAAGCGTAGGCTTCCGCGGCCGTTGTCTTCTTCAATAAAATTCTTCAGGGTATCAGACCGCATCGTCATAATTTAAAATGCGCCAACGTTTCGGCCAGCGTTGCAGCTAGCCTTCATCAGGGCCTTGCGTTAACTGCTAAATGAACACACTTGGTTCCTTAAATAGCTGCACGAGAAAACCGTGTCGTTACTTGATTGGCTGTAAAAGGAGGAGGTGGAAGGGTGAAAGGTATGCTTTATTGGTGTTTCCTTTATTATCTGTCATTGGCTGAAATAGCTGTTTTCTATTGGTCTTTATATTAATCCACCCCATTGGGGGAGACGGACGAATAGCGAACAGGTGATGGCTGTGACGTCACACTGTTTCCATGCTGTCCAGAAGCCGGCTGCGGCGTGCCATTGCTTTGTGTGCTCGCGACCACTACTGCGGCTCTCCGCGTGTCTGCATGGGCCGCCACGGCTCTGCCGCCGCTCCGTAGCCCTGCTATTGCAGGCAGCCAAGACCTCGGAAGCTTGTACCCTTCCTCTCTATTCATGTTGGCGGGTCTTTTGGCTATTTCTATCGCCTCTCTGATCTTTCTTTTGAAAGTGAGAGGCTGTTTCGCCAGGACGCGGGCTTCTTGAAAAAATATTGGTTTCCCGCACTCGTCTCGGTGTTCCGCCACTGCTGACTTAGTGTGTTGTTTCAGGCGGATATATCTTTCATGTTCCGAGAGCCTTGTGCTAATCGGACGTCCCGTCTCACCTATGTAGACTAATCCACACGCACAACCAATTTCATACACGCCAGTTCGGTTCTACCAAGGATGCAGTTGACAAACTACACACAGCTGGCGTGTATGAAATTGGTTGTGCGTGTGGATTAGTCTACATAGGTGAGACGGGACGTCCGATTAGCACAAGGCTCTCGGAACATGAAAGATATATCCGCCTGAAACAACACACTAAGTCAGCAGTGGCGGAACACCGAGACGAGTGCGAGAAACCAATATTTTTTGAAGAAGCCCGCGTCCTGGCGAAACAGCCTCTCACTTTCAAAAGAAAGATTAGAGAGGCGATAGAAATAGCCAAAAGACCCGCCAACATGAATAGAGAGGAAGGGTACAAGCTTCCGAGGTCTTGGCTGCCTGCAATAGCAGGGCTACGGAGCGGCGGCAGAGCCGTGGCGGCCCATGAAGACACGCGGAGAGCCGCAGTAGTGGTCGCGAGCACACAAAGCAATGGCACGCCGCAGCCGGCTTCTGGACAGCATGGAAACAGTGTGACGTCACAGCCATCACCTGTTCGCTATTCGTCCGTCTCCCCCAATGGGGTGGATTAATATAAAGACCAACAGAAAACAGCTATTTCAGCCAATGACAGATAATAAAGGAAACACCAATAAAGCATACCTTTCACCCCTCCTCCTTCTCCTTTTACAGCCAATCAAGTAACGACACGGTTTTCTCGTGCAGCTATTTAAGGAACCAAGTGTGTTCATTTAGCAGTTAACGTAAGGCCCTGATGAAGGCTAGCTGCAACGCTGGCCGAAACGTTGGCGCATTTTAAATTATGACGATGCGGTCTGATACCCTGAAGAATTTTATCTATTAATGAACTCTGAAAAGCAAAACTAACTGAACGATATAACTGTAACCTGACTGCATTGTAATACTGCCCATAACAAATTTCGTTACGGTTTACCTGTGGCTATGGGAACTTGGCACTGCTCGAAGTGATGAACATAAAATATGCACCAGCAGTAAGAAAGCTAAATAGGAAAGAAAGTCCTTGCGGAGTGCAACGCAGAGAGCTTCAACTGTTCTAAACAGAGTATGCTTTGCATTTACTTTGTGCAGCTGTGTTCTGCTCCGTGCGATGTGGCAACAAAAATAATCAGAAAATGAAGTTCTTTTGTGAGGAGACTGTACTGGAATTCGAATTAGTTAAATGATTGGAGGGAAATTGACCTTTAAAAACTGTATTTCAGAAACAAAGTCATTGTCTGATTATAAACATCATCTTTGCAAAAATTATTCCTTGCAATAAATATTACCCTGCCAAGATAGATCACTGAAAATGGTAAAGGAGTTGTAAAATCTATAACCTCTTAGTGCAAGCCATGTGATTGAAAAACTTTACTAATTCTCGCCTGAACAATGAAACCGACTAACCCTTACAATTAAAGAGAGATTCCATTAGAACCTTCCGTTATTCACACACATCATAACTGCGTATAAGCAAGCAATGCAGCAACACTGTACCTAAAAAAACTTCGAGTTTGACAGAGCACTGAAAGACCTGAGTCGAAACAAGGCCCCTGGTGTAGACAACATTCCATTAGAACTACTGACGGCCTTGGGAGAGCCAGTCATGACAAAACTCTACCATCTGGTGAGCAAGATGTATGAGACAGGTGAAATACCCTCAGACTTCAAGAAGAATATAATAATTCCAATCCCAAAGAAAGCAGGTGTTGACAGATGTGAAAATTACCGAACTATCAGTTTAATAAGTCACAGCTGCAAAATACTAACGCGAATTCTTTACAGACGAATGGAAAAACTGGTAGAAACGGACCTCGGGGAAGATCAGTTTGGATTCCGTAGAAATGTTGGAACACGTGAGGCAATACTAACCTTACGAGTTATCTTAGAAGAAAGATTAAGAAAAGGCAAACCTACGTTTCTAGCATTTGTAGACTTAGAGAAAGCTTTTGACCATGTTAACTGGAATACTCTCTTTCAAATTCTGAAGGTGGCAGGTATAAAATACAGGGAGCGAAAGGCTATTTACAATTTGTACAGAAACCAGGTGGCAGTTATAAGAGTCGAGGGACATGAAAGGGAAGCAGTGGTTGGGAAAGGAGTGAGACAGGGTTGTAGCCTCTCCCCGATGTTATTCAATCTGTATATTGAGCAAGCAGTAAAGGAAACAAAAGAAAAATTCGGAGTAGGTATTAAAATTCATGGAGAAGAAGTAAAAACTTTGAGGTTCGCCGATGACATTGTAATTCTGTCAGAGACAGCAAAGGACTTGGAACAGCAGCTGAACGGAATGGACAGTGTCTTGAAAGGAGGATATAAGATGAACATCAACAAAAGCAAAACGAGGATAATGGAATGTAGTCAAATTAAATCGGGTGATGCTGAGGGAATTAGATTACGAAATGAGACACTTAAAGTAGTAAAGGAGTTTTGCTATTTAGGGAGTAAAATAACTGATGATGGTCGAAGTAGAGAGGATATAAAATGTAGACTGGCAACGGCAAGGAAAGCGTTTCTGAAGAAGAGAAATTTGTTAACATCGAATATAGATTTAAGTGTCAGGAAGTCATTTCTGAAAGTATTTGTATGGATTGTAGCCATGTATGGAAGTGAAACATGGACGATAAATAGTTTGGACAAGAAGAGAATAGAAGCTTTCGAAATGTGGTGCTACAGAAGAATGCTGAAGATAAGGTGGGTAGATCACGTAACTAATGAGGAGGTATTGAATAGGATTGGGGAGAAGAGAAGTTTGTGGCGCAGTTTGACTAGAAGAAGGGATCGGTTGCTAGGACATTTTTTGAGGCATCAAGGGCTCACAAATTTAGCATTGGAGGGCAGCATGGAGGGTAAAAATCGTAGAGGGAGACCAAGAGATGAATACACTAAGCAGATTCAGAAGGATATAGGTTGCAGTAGGTACTGGGAGATGAAGAAGCTTGCACAGGATAGAGTAGCATGGAAAGCTGCATCAAACCAGTCTCAGGACTGAAGACCACAACAACAACAACAATTCATCTTTGTCTGTATTTTTATTTCTGTGCTGTACAAGCCATTTCCATCCTCTCAGTAGTATTGCCAGCACCCGACTCTCTCACTAGCTGCTCCTACAACGCTTACTGCAACGACTGTGCTGCAAGCAAGCAAAGATCGCAGTGCTTGTACTCAGAACCTCTTTGCCGTAACGTATCGACTATCGAAAACTGCTATTTGAAAAATTTCCAGTATTCACATGTGAAATGTGACACATCGAATGAAAATAGAGCTTACACCACTTCCCTTGAATGTTAGACGTAAACTAGAAAACTTACGATACTTGCAGTTTCGTTTTTTCAAAGTGTAGCAGAAGTCAGTGCAAACAAATCCTGCTTTCAGATCTTTCTACGACGCCCAGCGTCGATGGAAAGCGTCGATTTATTTCCCATTATAAACAAAACTAATTCTAAAGTGGACTTTTAAGTGCACATTCGCTAGAATGAGCCCAAATTAGTCATTTGTGTTATTAGGTTTATCTACATGTATTATCGACAACTATAAAATAAGATTAATAGCCAGTACTCCAGCAGCGAATGAGCAATGCTTCTACATGGCGGCAGCAGTCAGCGCTGGCGAGGGTGGTGATGATGATGATTATGATGATAATGTTTGGTTTGTGGGGCGCTCAACTGCTCGGTCATCAGCGCCCGTACAAAGTCCCAATTTTTATACAGTCCAATTTTTTACACAATCCAATCTAGCCACTTTCACGAATGATGATGATGAAATGATGAGAACAACATAAACACGCAGTCCCCGGGCGGAGAAAGTCTCCAACGGGGCCGAGAATCAAACCCAGGGCCCCGTGATCCAAAGCAGCGGGGGCCGGGGTGGTGGTGTCGCTGATGGAGTGCTGGTTATTCTTCGTGTTTTACTGTCCCTGTCAACACACGTCGATAAAAGGAATATCACACGAGGCTAATTTGGAACCGCTCTGTGCAATGGGCACGTATAACTGACTTTAAAAATATTTTTTTTTAATTACGGGAAACAAACCGACGCTATCCATCAACGCTGGGCGTCACGTGAAAGACGTTATGAGCAGTATTTGTTTGGGCTGACTCCAGTTACATGTTGCGAAAAAGAAATTGCAGATATCTGCCGAAACACCAGAGAAAGTGGGATGACGACTCTTAGGAAAGACATCCTTAGAACAGACGCGGCCATAAATTGCTTACAATGAACGGCACGTTTGAGGTCCATCAGTTTTTGTAACACACAACTCGTTTTGGGTGGACAGAATGCCATTGTACGCCTCCACTCGCTCGCAATATCGGACACTACTGTTGAGGGCTGTCTTTCCCTATAAGAACCACCACGGATTTCCTGCTCTTCTGGTACACCCTTCCTTATGTTACAGAGCTGTGCCCAGGCAGCGCACGCAGATTGCTGCATACTCCAGAAGTCACATGCCCGTGTGTGTGTGTGTGTGTGTGTGTGTGTGTGTGTGTGGTGAGGGGGCTGCCAATGAGGAGCACGGCTAGGAGTGTTGTTGTTTGTTCTTCGGTAAGATGCGTGACTAATAACGATGTTCCTGTGAGTAATAATTATCAGTATCCTGACAAATTCAACCTCGCCGCTGCAGAGGTCATCTACATCAGGCCCCTACATTACCTTAGCCACTGCTGAGTTGGACATATGCAGCTGGACCAAGCGTCACGTTGCAGCCGCAGCTATTAGCATCGGGGCAGGCGGCACAGTGAGTAAGGTGTTTTTTTCTTCGTCTCATGACGAGTGTCATGTTGAGTCAGTGCATATTCTACCAGGTCTTTATATCTGATTTCGTATGTGAAGTGTGGCAAGCAAACTCAGGCAGTGTTCTGAGGATGTGTGAGTATGAATGTTCGTTTTCACCTGAGTGCAGAGTGTCTTCTCTTGAGCAAAGGGTGTGGCTCATTGTCTAGAGATGTATGAGGTGTTAGGAAAGTATTGTGGTCCGCGAGGTGAAACAGAGTTTTGTCGAGAAGTATTATGATAGTGTAAAATTTTCATATGTCATTAATGCACTTACTGAACTGCGTTTCCACGACTTCAGAATCTGAGAACTGTAGGAAATATTTGCTAGTTTTCACCGTTTCTCATGAGCAAGGAATATGGCTCCTCGTGTGAAGTTAAGTTCAATCTCAGGTTAGTGTTATGTTTAAGTGTTCTTGTCGTCGTTCTGTTTTGGTATTGGTTTTTTGTTGTTGTTGCATGGGTAATTGCCAAAAGGTTAATCATGTCGTTCTCGATATCAAAGGGAATACCTGATAAAGTTTGACCACCCCAGCTATTTTCTTTAACCGATGTAGATTTTGAAGGTCTCCTCTACATGTAGTCAATACCATGGAAAGGCCTATTTGACAACAATTCACTTGTGCTGCTACAGAGATTTGGAATTTCTCTGCAACACGAGCAGATACGCGTTTCTAATAGCTCTTCAAAGCTGGACGTGAACTATACGAAACTACGAGTACTGGTGAGGAGTTAGGTGAGCGAATGTGATGGGTATCACTTTGCGATGCCTACGAAAGTTATTGATAACAAAAAGATACGTGGCAGAGGAATTCAATGCCACGCTCATTAATATTGAGCCCTCCGTAACTTCGAGGCCAATTTCTCAAGCAGACGATGGAGAACGTATGAAGTCCGCAGTATAGTTGATAAGAGGCTGCTGACTGTGCGAGTATGATCGGCATTGTCAACGATGTTTGCCTTAAGCGAAGAATTAGACAGCGACAAATGTTATCACACGACTTTCGGAAATTATATACGAGGGCGGTTCAGAAAGTAACCTCCGATTGGTCACAGTGCGGGTTGTGGGGGGAGTAGCGACGCCATCTGTGCGTTCACGCACTCAACGGGTCAGTCGGCATCAAGCCGTGGTCGAGTGAACGTCGTACCTGCTCTAGTTTAGTTTTTGTGGCAGTTTGAAATGTGTGCTGCAATAGAAAACCCTGCCAAATGTGAAGTGCGTGCTGTCATAAGGTTTTTTACAGCCAAAGGATATTCTGCAGCAGCTATTCATCGTGAGCTTTGTGCCGTGTACGGACCAAGAGTTATGAGTGAAGGAGTTGTCCGTGAATGGGCACGTTTATTTAAAAGTGGACGAGAAAACGTTCATGATGAAGAGAGGAGTGGTAGACCATCATTGGTGACTGACGAACTCGTTCAGACAGTTGATGCAAAAGTTCGTGAAAATCGACGTTTCTCAATGTCGGAGTTGTCTACTGGTTTTCCACAGATTTCTAAGACTCTCTTGTACGAGATAGTAACAGCAAGATTGGGTTACCGTAAGTTCTGTGCACGATGGGTGCCCAAAATTCTTACCGACCACCACAAAACTCAAAGAATGGCCTCTGCATTAGACTTTCTGTCATGTTATGAGGACGAAGGAGAACCATTGTTTAACAGAATCGTGACCGGTGACGAAACCTGGATTAAGTACGTGAACCCTGAGACAAAAGAACAATCAAAGATGTGGGCACATTCAAATTCGCCTGCCAAACCAAGAAAACCCTCGCAAGATTTTTCTGCCAGAAAACTGATGGCAACGGTGTTTTGGGATGCCAAAGGGGTGTTGTTGGTTGAATTCATGGAACGTGGTACGACCATTAATCAAGACGTGTACTGTGAAACAATAAAAAAGTTACGACGGGCTATACAGAACAAACGCCGTGGTATGCTGACTTCCGGTATCGTTTTTTTGCACGATAACGCCCGTCCTCACTCTGCTCGCAGAACAACGGCCCTTCTTGAGTCCTTCAAGTGGGACGTTATCAACCATCCACCTTACAGCCCAGACCTGGCGCCAAGTGATTATCACCTCTTCATGCATTTGAAGAAATGGCTCGGGTCACAGCGGTTTGATGACGACGAAGAGCTCAAAGATGCGGTCACAGGCTGGCTCCAGGCACAAGCGGGTGATTTTTATGCAGAAGGAATTTCAAAGCTTGTGAAGAGATACGATAAGTGCCTCAATCGCTATGGAGACTATGTAGAAAAATAGTGCAAAGATGTAGTTGTAAGATGTATATCTTAAAATATTTTTATTTAACTTGGTGTATTTTTTTAAATCAACCGGAGGTTACTTTCTGAACGGTCCTCGTATAAAGGACGATCTCTTGGAATTTAAAAGGCTCATGACACATCGAAGACAGGAATAAATTCATGCACTTGAAATGTGGCCTGGTCCAAAAGTTTAGACACCTGTGGCACTTTTGGAGCAAAGGAAGGATACAGGTACTACTCACGGAAGAAGCTGCGCCGGCCTGTGTGGCCGAGCGGTTCTAGGCGCTTCAGTCCGGAACCGCGCTGCTGCTACGGCCGCAGGTTCGAATCCTGCCTCGGGCATGGATGTGTGTGCTGTCCTTAGGTTAGTTAGGTTTAAGTAGTTCTAAGTTCTAGGGGACTGATGACCTCAGATGTTAAGTCCTATAGTGCTCAGAGCCATTTGAATCATTTTTTGAAGAAGCTGCAAAGTACCCCACTCCTCAGAGAACCACATAGTCCAATGTCCACAAGTAGAAGTTGATCATCGTGGAGATGATATGTACTGATGATCGTAATTTATGGAAATGTGCTGACGTTGCATTTATGTTGTTTGTAAGTTGTGCTTTTTATTGTATTTTTTCTTCTGTTTTCTTACAAAACACGAAATAGGATAATCGTCATCGTACTCGCATCTAGACGCAAGCAACAGTGGACGTTTGACATACAGATTGCGCCAAGTCAAGCGGCACGTTTGTCTTGCCCATGACAAAAAGAATTTTTGGTGGTTTTTAGTAGAGGCACGCCGACAGAGGGATGGCTTTCTGCGTGGGGATCAACGCGAGCGCTCCTGGGGCTGAAGCGTGAGGACGGAAGTGGTCAATGCGGTCAGTCAGTGGACAGCCAGCGAGTACGAAATGATTTGGCTGACAGGGTAGGCAGCAATTTGCCGTTGTTTGCTGATGATGCCGCGGTGTACGGTAATGTGTCGAAGGTGAGTGACTGTAGGAAGAAACAAGACGGCTTAGACAAAATTTCCAGTTGGTGTGATGAATGGCAGCTAGCCCTAAATGTGGAAAAATGTAAATTAATGCGAATGAGTAGGAAGAACAAGCCTTTAATATTTGGATACATTATCAGTAGTGTCCTGCTTGACACAGTCAAGTTGTTCAAATACCTGGGCGCAACGTTGCAAAGCGATATGAGGTGGAAAGAGCACGTGAGAACTGTGGTAGGGAAGGCGAATGGTCGAATTCGGTTTATTGGGAGAATTTTAGGAAAGAGTGGTTCGTCAAAAAAGGCTGATGCGATCTATTCTCGAGTACTGCTCGAATCTTTGGGATTCGTACCAGGTCGGGTTGAAGGAAGACATCGAAGGATTTCAGAGGAGGGCTGCATGGTTTCTTTCCGGTACATCTGAACAACACGGAAGTGTTACGGAGATGTTTCGGGAAGTGAAATGGGAATCCCTGGAGGGAAGGCGATGATTTTTTTGAGAAACACTGTTGAGAAAACTTACAGAACCGGCATTTGAAGCTGACTGCCGAACGATTCTACTGCCGCCAACATAGGACCACGGAGATGAGATATGAGAAATTAGGGCTCGTATGGAGGCATATAGACAATCGCTTTTCCCTCTCTCTATTTGTGAGTGGAACTGTAAAGGAAATGACTATTAGTAGTACAGGTACCCTCCGCCACGCACCGTATCGTGGCTTGCGGAGTATTTATGTAGATGTACGAAGCGTACTGCAGAGCTATTGGTAAGAGGAGCCGGGATTATGACTCCACTAACGAACGACTTGGAATGTGGTCGTAGAGTATGACACAATTTGCCAGGAGGGTGGCTGATGTCATTTTCGGGCGGATGCTGGCGATTCCAGATGAGACGTAGAAATAGGCTTCTGTAGGTGCACCCACCATCTAGGTGTAGCGTCTTCGGCTAGTATTCAAAACGCCCTCGGTCCCGGGCAAGTCACCCTTATTTTGCCAACGGCCTTATCAAAGTTGCCCCAGGAACGGACTGCAGGACAATCTCTCCCCTTGGGCAGGGAAACCTCGTACATGGCCTGAGAATGACCAATGATAAACGGGATGAGATTGCAGAAGCCAATAGAAACCACTGCATTATAGGCACATAACGTGTATCCACAGTACATGTGATCCGTAAATGAAAAAGTGATCTCTATGTTGGCAAAAGATACCGTACTCGGATCAAGACGAGTGGTGAGCACGAGAAAAAGGCTGAGTAACCAACAAAAGGATTACGTTCTACATATCGGGGCGTGGAATATCAGAGGTTTGAACGTGGTAGGGAAGCTCTAAAATCTGAAGAGGGAAATGCTAAGACTCAATCTGGAAATAGTGGGCGCCATTGAAGTGAAATGGAAAGAAGATAATGATTTCTGCTCAGACGAGTGTAGGATAATATCAACAGCAGTAGAAAATGGTATAACTGGAGCACATTCATTATGAATAGGGACGTAGGGCAGAGATTGAGTTACCGTGAACAGTTCAGTGATAAGGTTGTTCTCATCATAATCGACACCAAAATAATGCTGACAACAATAGTTCTGGTATACATTCCGGCGTCTCAAGCAGAAGATGAAGAGATAGAGAAAGTATATGAGGATAGTAAAAAGGTAGTTCAGTACGAAAAGGGAGGTAAAAATCTAATAGTCACTGAGGAAGGAAAGCGGTTGTAGGGGAAGGAGCAGAAGACAGGGTTACGGAAGAATATGGGCTTGGTAGTAGGAATGGCAGAAGAGAAAAACTAATTGAGCTTTGCAACAAATTTCAGATGGTAACAACGAATACTCTGTTCAGAAAATGCAAGAGGAGGAGGTATACTTGAAATAGTCCGGGAGATACAGGAAGATTTCAGTTAGATTACATCGTAGTCAGGCAGAGGTTCCGAAATCAGATATCGGATTTTGAGGCGTACCCAGCAGCAGAAATTTAGTGAAGTTGAAGAGTGGGCTGAAGTTTAAGAGAATAGTCAGGGAGACCAATGCACAAAGACGTGGGATACAGAACTACTAAGGAATCAATACATACTCTTGAAGTTCTCTGAGGGTATAGATACTGCGATAATGAATAGCTCAGTAGCCAGTTCCGTTGAAGAGGCATGGACACCTCTAAAAAAAGGTGACCACGGAAGTTGGAAAGAAGAAAATTGGTACAAAGAAGACAACTACTAAGAAACCTTGGGTAACAGATTAAATACTTCAATTAATCGACAAGAAAGTACAAGAAATACAGAAATAGAAGTCACTTAGTAATAAAATATATAGGAACTACAGGGAAATTAAGGTGAAATGACTACATGAAAATTGTGAAAAAATCGAAAAAGGAATGATTGTCTGAAGGACAGAAAATTCAAAGCAATCTTCGGTGAAATTAAAAGCAAGGGCGGTAACATTAAGAGTGCAATGGAAACTCCACTGTTAGACGCAGAGGAGAGAGCGGATGGGTAGAAAGAGTATATTGAAGGCCCCTATGCGGGGTAGACCTTGTCTGATGCTGTTATACAAGGAGAAACAGTAGTCGATAGGGTAGAGATAAAGGATCAAGTACAGGCATTTAAAACAGGAATTTAAAACAGCTTTTAAAAATTCGAGATCAAATAAGGCGGGAGGGAAGGGTAACATTCTATCGGGACTTGTAAAATCATTGGGAGAAGTGGTAACAAAACGACTATTGACGATGGTGTGCTGAATGTATGAGACTGGTGATATACCATCAGAGTTTCAGAAAAACATCATTCACACAATTCCCAAGACTGCAACAGTCTACAAGTGCGAGAATTATCTTTCAGTCGGCTTAACAGCTCATGCATCCAAGTTGCTAACAAGAATAATATACAGAAGAATGACAAAGAAAACTGAGGCTCTGCTAGATGACGATCAGTTTCCCTTTGGGAAAGCAAAGGCACCAGAGAGGCAGTTCTCATGTTGCGGTTGATAACGAAACCAAGACTAAAGAAAAATGAAGACACTTTCGTAGGATCTGTCGACGTGGAAGAAGCGTTGGACGATGTACAGTGGTGCAAGATGTTCGAAATTCTGAGAAAAATGGGGTAAGTTATAGGGAGGGACGGGTCATATACAATATGTACAAGAACAAAAGAGGAGCAGTAAGACTGGAATACCAAGAACAAAATGCTAGTATTGAAAAGGGTGTAGGACAGGGATGTAGTCTTTCGCCCCTACTGTTAAATCTGTACATGGAATACACAATGAAGGGAATGAAATTTTCGAGAGTGGAATCAAAATTCAAAGTGAATGGATATCAGTGTTAAGAGTCGCTGAACTTCAATGAAAGTGAAGAAGGATTACAGGATCTGCTGACTGGAATGAACAATCAGATGAGTACAGAATATTGCCTGAGGTAAATCGGAGAGAGAGTGACATAAATGAGAACAGTGAGAAAATACCAGAATTGGAGATAACCAAGTAGACAAAGTCAAGGAATCCTGCTACCTAGGCAGCAAACCCACGGCGGACGGAGCAAGGAGGACATAAAGAGCTGACTACCACTGGCAGAAGTGTATTCCTGTCCACGGGAAATCTGCTGTTATCAAACACAGGACTTAATTTGAGGAAGAAACTTCTGAGGGCGTACGTTTGAAGCACAGTATTGTTTCGTAGTGAAGCATGGGCTGTAGGAATATCGGGATAGAAGAGAATTGAATCATTTGAGATGTGGTGCTACAGAAGAATGTTAGATGGAGTTAGAAGAATGTTAGGTAAGGAGTGAGGTGGTTCTCCGCAGAATCAACGAGGACAGGAATGTAGGGTTCAAATGGCTCTGAGCACTATGCGACTTAACTTCTGAGGTCATCAGTCGCCTAGAACTTAGAATTAATTAAACCTAACTAACCTAAGGACATCACACACATCCATGCCCGAGGCAGGATTCGAACCTGCAACCGTAGCGAGGAATGTAGGGAAAACAGTGACAAGTGGAAGGGACATGAGTATAGGACATCTGTTAAGACATCAGGCAGTAACTTCCACGGTTCTAGAGAGGGCTGTGGAGGATAAAACCTGTAGGGGTAGACAGAGATTGGAATACATCAGGTAGATAATTGAGGACGCATTTTGCAAGTACTCCTCTGCGACGAAAAGTTTGACACGAGAGAGGAATTCGTGACGGGCTGCATCAAATCAGACTGATGATACAAAAAGATATGGCGTTTGTAGTAAAAGAGGTGCATTGAAAGTGTGCTTTAGTGATCGACAGAGTAATATTGGTCGACTGAGTTGATTCAATCAGTGTAGACATACTGTGAAGGGTGCAAGTGGAGCGCACTGAGTGTAACGGTTTTTCAGTCACACTCCACACGGGAGGACCGACTGCTTCGTGCGGAATGTTGAGGTTACTGTATTTCCTTGCTCACTATGCGTGCATTTGTTTTCTCGAAACTTATACCTATGCTTTGAGCGTAACTAGAAGAATATAAACAATTACACAGAGAAGTTGCTAATTTTGCGTAGGTAGTATTTTAGTTGGTTGGTAATAGTGTTGAGTATCTGATGGAGGGAGTGGTTAATCAGCTAGTATTTAGTTTAATTGTAAATATATGAAAGCCCAATTAAATCTCAAGACTGACGCTCTGATTAATTGTTCGTATTAAGCTATTTCATTTTTGTGCTTGTCGTAGTTTTGCCCAAGAGGCCGAACATTATGAACTGTTTGTGTTCTTTTTGTCGCCCTCAACTTTAGTATCACTAGGGCATTGTTTATTTTTAAATTGTTTTATCATCGTACTGAAGAGAAGAAACTTTAGTTAATATATTGTGTTATCCTAATAACCACTATAATTTGACCAAGTACTTAAATTCAGTTTCTCAAATTGCTATTTTTTTAATTGGCAAAGAAAATATTTTTGGTTTAATAGATATCTGAAGAAAATAATTTTGAGTAACCAGCTATATATATACACCTCTGTAAATAAATAAAGGTGTGTATGTACAGATGGTAACTCAAATTGCTCTTCTTTAAATACTTTACAGTCATAAAGAGTTACCTACAAGAAGCTTAAATTAATAAATATTACTTCTCAAAGTAAGTCCACCCCTGCACAGCCTCTTCCCAAACCCAGCTCCACCCAAATCCTACGTTCTAAGATAAACTTCCTCTCCAACACTGCCTGGAAGTTACAACTTTTGAGCAGCTAATATCTTAAATCAGTCCTACTGAGGCTTGTTTACTTTTGTTCGACCTTGTAGTGACCTACGACGAACATTTCTTGTGTTTCCAGTTACCACCAAAGCCTTCAAGTGTCACCTTACAGCACAGCAACTTCAACGCTACTGTTGAGATTGTGTCTATCTCTGACCCAGATCCAGACAGGCGGGAATTGTACCACCCAAAACTTGGTCCAAATGGTGTGTTCGTTGCATTACTTTTTTTTTAATTTCTGGTTTACAAACAGCTTACTCACCTACAAGGTATTATAATTTCTCGAAGTTTCATTTATTTGATTAATTTACGCCAAGCTCTGCAGTTATCAGATACAATAGATAAATCTGCGAGACGACTTGTACAACGTCTACCGGATTTGTTTTAATTGTCATGTGAGTGGTCGAAAGTCACAGGAATGGCTCTGCCATTTGAATATAAATCGAATGCCTCGGCTACATGCGGCGTATGGTACAAATGTAGACACAGTGTCCGAGAAGTCTGTTATAGGAGGGAGTGCAGTTAACATGGCGGCACGTCCCGCGTGAATGCAGAATGCTAATCGATTCTAGATGCAAGAGTCAAAGCATGTCTGAGATTACGCAAGAATTCGGGTTTCCGAGTTCAACAGCTCTGGGCACTAGACGCATAATACACTGTCGGGACCAGCAGTATACACGTAAAGTGCCGGTAATGTGGGAGCTGATGAAATACACACTATATGAAGCACTTTTTTTATAACTAGTATCTGCTTCATTTTTTATCGCTTCCTCCCTTCGCGCGCTGCTCTCGTCTAATTGTTCCTACGGGAACCTGGCTGAAGTATGGCGTAGAACTGGAATATTCTTAATTTTTGCTGTAGGATACATCATCAGTTACGACATAGACAGTTTATACATGGTTTTAAAGAGTGTACTTTCAATTAAGTCTATATGGCAATGTCGAGTGGCTAGGGCCTCCCGTCGGGTAGACCGGTCGCCGCCTGGTGCAGGTCTTTCGAGTTGGCGCCACTTCGGCGACTTGCGTGTCGATGGTGATGAAATTATGATGATAAGGACAACACAACACCCAGTCTCTGAGCGGAGAAAATCTCCGACCCAGCCGGGAATCGAACCCGCGCCGTTATGTATGACATTCCGTCGCGCTGACCACTCAGCTACCAGGGGCGGACAATTAAGTCTATAAAAGTGGTGGATTCTATATCTAGTGTTTCCCTGAAGTGATAACAAGGCATCAATTTTGTATTAAATGCCAGCTAAGGGTATAACGGCATCCCTCGACACCTCCAGAAAATTTTCTAGATTTTTCTCCGTATATATGACACTGAGAACATACGATCATGATTTGTTTCCATGTTTCACTGCCTCATCAATAAAAAAAAAAACTGTTGACAAAGAATGTTCAAAAAGCACTTGTATACATAGACCCTCCTTTCCTCGCCTTTTCCATCTAGCACTTCAATTACATTTTGGTTTTAGGTAGCATAATGACTTCAAACGCCTATAGCATATATACTGAAGTTCGACGTAACTATAATAGGTATAGATGTACTACCTAAAGCAACCCATGAAAATCTGAGTCGGACCAACGCAAACGTGTCACACACCTATCTATTTCCTCTTATAGAAAAGTCTACAGCATTCCCACAATCCACATTTCGATTCGGTGCAGCACTCCGCTCTAACAGGTCAGTTTAAAGCATTTCTTTCTTAATTCTGTATCAGTTTTTTATAATAAAGGAGCTACTTTACTGAAGAAAGTTTTTTTTTTTTTTCCTTGCGGTGATTTCGAAGCTATGCATGTCGCTATTATGATATTTGCCCAGTTCAATTACGTAACGTAAATCAGTATATGCTTCTAACTTTCCAAAGATGTGCGCAAGCGTGGATCGATGGTACATCTTCCGCGACTCTAAGTATTGGCGTTAATGCCTCGAGAAAGTCTTTGCAATTTTCATAGCTCAGCGGATGCAGATCTACATGGGACCCATGCCGCGTTAATTGGAGGGATCGCACGGTACTTTCGTGAGTAGGGAACGCATTGCTTTTACTGTTTTCTGCATTAACTTCTTTCTACATCCTATATTTCTTTCACGCATAGTAAATTCGCTCATGTGAACCGGAACTCTATGGTTTAAATGGCTCTGAGCACTATAAGACTTAACATCTGTGGTCATCAGCCCCTAGAACTTAGAACTACTTAAACCTAACTAACCTAAGGACATCACACACATCCATGCTCGAGGCAGGATTCGAACCTGCGACCGTAGCGGTCGCGCGGTTCCAGACTGAAGAGCCTAGAACAGCTCGGACACACCAGCCGGCCCGGAACTCTAAATTTTCCGAGTGGATTTGAGTTTCGTATCCATGTGGGCGAGGATATCACCCAATCGTTCGTCAGGAGCTCTTCTCTAATTCTGACGTCACCTCTCTCGGCTAGAAGCAAGTTGATTAAATTTTGTAACAGCTTTGTTAAAATGTTATCGTCTTAGTTTATAGATCTGAAGCCCACCTGTGTGAACTGTGAGTACAGTTATGTTCTTGTCCTTTGCACTAGTGTTTCATGAAAATCGTACGCTGTTAGCTCTTAACATCTCGAGTTTTGTGAAGGGAGATTGCTGTACCTAGAGTACAGTGTATCTAGAATCACATGATGTTTTCTGGTTGGTACTTAAATCTAGTGACCGTTTATAGAATCAAATGAAGGAATGTGAACTAGAGACCGCCATAAACAGTTCCGCCATGTTCTACAGTTTTTGTTGTGAGACATCAGGTTGTGTTCAGTGCTGCATTTGTAAACATTTCGCGTTCTACACGTCAAAGCTGTTTAAAGCATATTTTAGTTCTGCAGGTTCAGAATTTTATAGTGATCAAAATGTAGTAATATGTTTAGAACTATATGTATAACATGTGAACAGTTAAGCTAAACTTTGTCGGTCTTTCGCCATCTTGTACCTTGAAAGAGAAGGTGTTCTACCGTGCAACATGTCATTCTTGCAAGTGAACTGAGTTTCTTTAATATCTTATGAATTTTACATGTCCTGAAAATGGAAATTTGTTTTGGTGTCCAATGGCTTCTATTTCTAAATGTATTTAAATTGTAACTGGTTTTTGATAATACTTCTGCTTAACTTGATTTCACATATTTATTACTGATGTGTGGTAGAGTAATAATGTAACATACTATCAAATACAGTGTTGGTAAGATTGTCTCGATTGCAATGCTTTAAGATTTCAGTCGAATATATGTTCATACAAACATGACCTTGGAAAATGTTTGCACATTTGAAAAAAACCTCAATATTCATGAGTAATTTTTTGAAATGCAGAAAAGGACTGAAGCACATAAGAAGTGAATCCCATCATTTAAGAATGCACTTAGAAACTGTACTGATCTTCTATTACAGGGCTGGATAGAGACTTAAGTATAAAAAGTGTCCCAAAGAATATTACTCTTCCCTACCATTCATTTGCGTGGCCACATTATATGCGGATCTTGTTTGTAAAATGTTGGCAACTAAATATATGGAAACTAAAACACTGCTCGCCCAGATGTACGTAAGATTCCTGAGATTTATTTTCGTGAGACAAGACGGTCAGTATCGTTATGGAGAAATGTTTGCAGCTGTCTACGGAACCATGATTGTGCCTTGTCGTGCACCCGTTCGTGCAAGCAAATTGTACCTAAAATAGCCAATAGCACTTCCTCTTGCATTGATGCGTGCCTGTCTTCGTCGTGGCGTACTATCCACAAGTTCATCAAGGCAGTGTTGGTCCATATTGTCCCACTCCTTAACTGCGATTCGGCGTAGATCCCTCGGAGTGGTTGGTGAGTCACATCGTCCATAAACAGCCCTTTTTCAATCAATACAAGGCATGTTCGATAGGGTTCATGTCTGGAAAACATGCTGGCCACTCAAGTCGAGCGATGTCTTTTCTTGAAGGAAGTCGTTCACAAGGGGGCGCGAATTGTCGTCCATGAAGACGAATGCCTCGCCAATACGCTGCCGATATGGTTGAACTATAGGTAGGAGGATGGCATTCACGTAACGTACGGCCACTACGGCGCCTTTCACGACCACCAGTGGCGTACGTCGGCCCCACATAATGCCACCCCAAAACAGCTGGTAACCTCCACATTGCTGCACTCGCTGGACAGCCTGACCGGGTTACCTCCAAGCACGTCTCCAACGATTGTCTGTTTGAAGGCACATGCGACACTCATCGGTGAAGAGAAGGTGATGCCAATCCTGAGCGGTCCAGTCGGCTTGTTGATGGGCCCTTCTGTACCGCGGTGCATGGTGTCGTGGTTGCAAAGATGGATTTCGCCGTGGACGTCAGGAGTGAAGTTGTGTATCATGCAGCCTACTGCGCACAGTTTAAGTCTTAACACGACGTCCTGTGGCTGCACGCAAAGCATTATTCAACATGGTGGAGTTGCTGTCAGGGTTCCTCCGAGCCATAATCCGTAGGTAGAGGTCATCCACAGCAGTAGTAGCCCTTGGGCGGGCTGAGCGAGGCATGTCATCGGCAGTTCTTGTCTCTCTGTATCTCTTCCACGTCCGAACAACATCGCTTTGGTTCACTCCGAGACGCCTGGACACTTCCCTTGTTGAGATACCTTCCTTGCACAAAGTAACAATGCGGACGCGATCTGGAATGACTGCAACTGATCGGCTGTCGGACCCCCTCCATCTAATAGGCGCTGCTCATGCATGGTTGTTTACATCTTTGGGCCGGTTTAGTGACATCTCTGAACAGTCAGAGGGACTGTGCCTGTGATACAATATCCACAGTCAACGTCTATCTTCAGGGGTTCTGGGAACTGGGTAGTGAAAAACTTTTTTAATGTGTGTATAAAATAAGAATATTATATTCAGCAAAACAATAGTTGATTTTTTATCACCAAATTGCTTTGATATATGTCGTTAGAAGACATTGTTTAAAAACAACTTTTAACTCCTGAAAAAGGCACCAATGCTGCTCCAATTTGTTACCTACATTCTACTACTGACTTGGTGTATTTATAGCTGTTCCTAATTGTTCCCTAGACAGCGCAGATATTGCATTGAGAAAGAGAGATACACGGAATTTGTTTCAAAATATTGACAAATAAGTAAAATAAATGCTGCTTGGCAGAGCCATCTCTATAAAGGGAGTAAATGCATTGGTCGAGGTAGATTGCAAAACCGAGAGAATATAGCAACAGTGAAGAATATTAGTTGGAAAAAGAAGTGTTTCAGTAACGTAAGAAGGATGAAACATTAGGGTGACATGATCGAAGTACAACCTTAGATTGAGCAAGAGAAGCATCGCGGCTTTCGCCTTCAGATATGGTGAGAGAAATCTGGATGGCCCAGTGTGAAAATTAAGGCAATTGTTCTCAATCAAAAGGTTGGTCTCCTATCCGAAGGTGCATGATCCATTGCCTTCCAGTCTAGAAAGAATAAATCTGTATGATACAGATATAAGTTTTCTGTAGTTACGTAGTTACAATGGCATTGGAACCACAGAGAACATCATTAATGAGAATATCACAAGTAAAAAAGCAATTACCAAGAAATTTTGTGCGTGCAAAGCTGAACTGAAGCAGATACTTTGCAGTCAGACTTTACGCCACAAGCTATCAGATGTCGACTGTGGGATTCTGCAGCTGCATTCAACTAGATATTATCCGCGAAAATGTGATAGATTATTCGTTATGATTTTGTTGTTGTAGTAGTAACGATGATACTGATTAAACTAGACATTATAAAGCGTCTGTCTTTGTGTGTTACGTGTGTGTGTGTGTGTGTGTGTGTGTGTGTGTGTGTGTGTGTGTGTGTCTGTGTCTGACATTTCAAGTGTCGGATACAGGACCAGTTTACGTTCGCTCGGGGCTGGTTCTACACACTTTGATTTTTTAACCATTATCTGACCAACTTAGCAAACAGTTATCAACTAACTAAAACCATCCCTCACAACTGGCTTTTGTTAATTCCATTTCGATAGCAAAGAAATGATACTATTTAGAGGAGGAAAGAGTTTAAAGTCACTCCATGTTTTGTTTCCCCTCCAAATTAGGCAACTGTTAACTTACTGAGTTGGCTATAAAATAACGTACTAAGACAGTGGGGCTGAGTGTTGTCTTCACTGTAAATTATAGGCCAAGTTTTACGACTGCGGGATAAAGCCAAGCTATTCGTACAATAAACTAACTATTCGTACGGTATAACTGTGGGTATGCATTGTATGATTCCCTACAACAGCGTTCACATTCTGTTAGATTGGCAATACAAACTGAACTTGCATAGTAATTTTTCTGGTAAAAGTTAACGATATCCAGCTGATCTTGCCGTCATCTGAAATAATGTCAACTGTACGCATTATCGTTCGAAATACTTGAATTAAACGCTATGAGGACACTCTGATACCAGTGGAAATCGTGGCGGATTTCAAGAACCTTGTGAAAAAGAAAAAGTTTGACCCCTCATACCTTGCTAAAAGATTAATGAAAAACAATTTATCAAGTCTGAAAGCAACACGGTGCTCCTATCTTCAGGTCAGTTAAATTAAGAATCAGACGTAAACTGTTTGTCTAATAAGAGATAAAGAGGCATAGACTCACAAATTTTCAGTCCTCAAACATTTGGATGCAGATTAGGGGAGTAGTTAAGCTAGAAACACGATGCTCTGAAAAAGAAACAATGGAGATTTTAAACTTGTAGCGGAGCATAGCTGTAGATGTCATAAGGTGCACAATATGTGAGATATTAATGTCTAATGCTCTTAAAAATAAGCAACGTGCAAGCGAAGGCTCTGTGAGATCTGCCGCATTATGCTCCTATAAATTCTGAAATGCTAATTTCTTCGGGAAAATGTTTTTACGTGTATTTTCAGGGCGCCATGCATTTTCTAACTATATAGAAATCATTGTGCAACACTGACACATAACTACTGACTATCTTGTTGAGTTTATGTCACTGATTAACTGGAGTAGCAGTGGATGGCCTACAAAAATTAAAATTTGTAAATCGTTGATCTCTGTTTATACATTCATTCTTCAACCACTTTGGCACTTATTACACATATAAACATCCAGTTTTTATCATGTGCTGGTTATAAGAAATTATATAGGTCTTATTTGGTGAAGAATAACAGTTCTCACTCTTTGCAATGAACAAAGACCGTTGTTTTTACTTTAATGAGGCACAACGATACCTATGACACACATCTATGTTAATGCCTGTTACCGTTTTGTGTTACCTGTATTTTAGAGGAACAGTAATTGTAGCATGCATAGATTTGTCTTGCGCAATCAAATCTGACAGCTTTGCGATAGAGGACAAAGGGTTTGTCCAACTATTTCTCTCCTGGATTAATTCAAGGATTTATGCAAATAACGTTGCGCTATTGAGTATACTACTGCTATTTCGGTCAGTCAATGGTCCATTAACTGTTGCCACATAATCCACAGGCAAGATTAATTAAAACAGTTTTATAAACATTTAAATTACTTACTCTGTAAGACTTCATATATTTGATATCCAATAACAAATTTATGAACTATGAACTGGAAACATCCAGGCACTAATGCCTTGTAAACTATCACGTAGTGCAGTAGATTTGAAAACACTCTGTTAGAATTAGAATTTCATTTTGTATGTGAAACTTTATATTTCAGGTCTCAAGCTGGAAAGACATTTTGTCATAGCTGCACCACAGAATGAGTGCAGCACGTAAGTGTTTGTAAGTGGTAAAGTTCATAGCCAACTCTACACTCTTGCTTTGATTCTGACCAAAATAAAAATAACAATAAAAATTCAGAATAGAAGTCAAAATGTTGTCTACATGGCTTACAAAAACCTACCCCAAACAGTAAAAGTGCTGAAAATTATGCTAGGTGAGAGACAATTAAACAATTTTGTTTTTCTTCTTGGAATTAAATAATATGGCGTCCAAATGCTTCCACTAAATAAGACAAAGTTGTTCTGACACTGTTGGAATGTTTACAGAAAGTACAACATGTAGAATGAGGTGGTGGAATAATATTTTGTGCGATAAAAGTGTTGTTGGTGTGGGGGCATTAGGAACTAACCGTAAAATGAGAGAAGAAGGAAATAAGTTTGCATGCACTATCTAATTATAAGTCTTGAAAAAAATAATTTCTTTTTAGATTTGAAAGGTTTATTTGCACTCTTTTTGCTAAATAGAAAGACGAATTTTGAAAATACTGTAGTAGTGGTAACACAGCGACAACAGGAGATAAATTTAAGGTTCTTTCAGTTTGAAAAGCAATACTATCAGTTTATTTACTAAATAAAACTAAAAAATAATGTTTCTTCTTTCCCTTAAGTATTATTGACATAACATTTTGAATCACTTGTAAGGAAAAACGTCTGTCTCCATACGTCAAATTCTATAGATACTATAAATATTAGAATTGTATTATGAAGTACTGGTGCAGACTCATTTGTCAGTCATATGATGTTGTTTCATAATTACGAGATCGATAAGACTGAGTAGAGTTTCCATTAACAGACTAAATCTAGTTATAAAATGTATGTATTCTTCGGAAGAATTGGGCCCATGTCTCATTTTCTTGCCTCTTTTTATCCTTACGAAAAATTATGGACTATCTCATAATCTCCTTTCCGAATTTATAATTATTTGGTCACTCCTGTAGAAGTAGACTCTTCAAACATATTCTCTGGATTAACTTTCTAACCTAGCACGAAATCGTCGAATAACTTCTCTCGAGTTTCTACTCCGATCTGGTGTTTATCTTGCACAATTCTGAGAACAAAAGTTAAGAACCATTTATTCCGATTTCGTACAATCGGCCCTAGGTCGTTCAGAGTCTATTCTGTCGGTCAGCCACAACGTGGGTTTCATATAGTTACCAGCACTGATCTAGGTGTTAGTGAGCAGGGTGAGTGTGTCAGTCTCAGACTTTATCGTATTACACAAACAGGTCCAAATGGCTCTAAGCACTATGGGACTTATCATCTGAGGTCATCAGTCGCTTAGACTTAGAACTATTTAAACCTAACTAAACTAAGGACAGCACACACATCCATGCCCGAGGCAGGATTCAAACCTGCGACCGTAGCAGCAGCGCGATTCCAGACTGATTCGTCTAAAACCGCTCGGCCACAGCGGCCGGCACACAAACAATAAGAATATGTAAAACTACATCTACGCTGGGGTACTACAACATAGGAAGATAACTTTCCTCTGTGTGTAAGCTGTTTAAAAATACTATTACACGCATCCAGGTGTTGCAGAGTGTGAAGATCGGATCACTTTCAAATCCCCCCCGCCCTCATGACACCGGCACAGCGGAGACAATGTCCTCTGACCTGTGTACTTTACAGAAGCACATGAGATGCGCAATTTTTCGAGTACTCGTCCTCAGCTTCTCTTCCACGTGAAGAAGGAACTCCTCTTCAATATCGTCAGCGCGACGCGCCCGTGGTGCACCACAGCCAACCCTACTAGGTGCAAACGTACCAGTTTCTTGTTGTTGCCGGACGAAAGTGGTATGTGATGTCATAACTACAACAGTGATAGACAATGGCGCCATCTTCTCCGCTTGTGTGCATACCGTGAAGCGGGAGATTTGAAGGGGTTTCTGATCAAAACTTTACCTAGAGATCCTCTCTATGACCCCAAGAACCTGTAATAGGAATTGTGAAACATCCCGTATTTAAGAAATAGTTATTCTGTTCAGACAATATAGGCAAAGAAGGATTTTTTAGAAAATATTGTAATCGTATTGCAAATATTCAACACTGTGTTATTATGTAAAGCATGTTCTCGTAAATGCTGAGGTGAACCACAGTTTTCGCACACATTACTTGTTGCTGTACTAGTATTGTCGCAAAGTTCTCAAAACTTATACAGCTTCCCTTCTACGTGTAATACGCTCTACATCATAAAACTGAAATAATTTACACAAATAAGGTGACAAAGACGATCCTGCTCTTGTTTTTCAGTAAACGGGGAGAATGAGGTAACCACTGTCAGCGGTAAGCATAACTGCTTGACCAAGTACCAGCGGCTCCAGGTCACGAAAACTGACAACGGCAGGGTGAGCGGTGTGTCAACCACACACCCATCCATACCGCATACAGTGACGGCAATGGCAGAGGACGACACGGCAGTCTGTCGGTACCGATGGGCCCACGTGAGCGTGTTGACCGTGTTTACATTTCTAACTCGAGTATTCCCCAGAAGACACTCAAAGAGGCAAGTACGGACTGGAAGGACAGAAGATTAATTCAGGAACTCCACATATGACAGAAACTGCTATTAAGGGTCGCCGATGAGGAAACAGATGGGACAGGTATTGGAAATGGTATCAGACAGGGATGTCGTTTCTTACCAAGGTTTTTCAATATGTATGATCACAAACTAACAGACAAAACATTAAGAGAAGCAAGAGCTGCAGTAGTTGGAGGAGAAAGCAGTGTAGGCTGAATCAGAGGAAGAAATTCAATTTATTATGGTTTGAAATGAAACTGCGAAAACAATACCGGATGTGAATAAATGTTTGAAACACCATAGTGATGGGTATCATCAAAAGTGAATATTCAGTCAAAGTGTCGTTGGAAGGAAAGATCTTGGGAGAAGTAAAATCTTTTATATACTTAAGAAGTAAATAAGAAGTGGAACATAAACCGACGGAAAAAATCGCGACATCAAGAAGAAATTGTGCGACGTAGACGAATATTAGCAAGCGTGTTTCTACACCTGAAAGATGATGTTTATTCCTATTTCACGCCAGTCGCATTAGAGTGGCCATAGTGGCACCTCTATGAGTATGCAAATCAGGTTCGTTTCAAAAACACTCTGAAATCGACATGAGCGTTAGTTACCTTCAACACTGGACGTGGTGAGTTGATGTTAGTCAAGAAGGCGACAAAGATGCTATTACCAGCACCTCACTGAGTTTGAAAGAGTTCGTGTAATAGGGCTACGACAAGTAGGATGTTCCTTCTGTGATAATGCAGAAAGACATGGCAGGAATGCTGGCAGCAGTGGTCACGAAAAGGTATGGCTGCAAGAAGACCGGACTGCGGATAGCGTATGGCTCTGGTGCGTCGTACTGCATCTGCAGCAGCGATTTGAACAGGAGTTGGCACACAGTGGTACAATGAACTGTTATACATAGTCTACTTCAAGGACAGCTCCGAGCCAGACGTCCTGTAGCGTGCATTCCGTTGATCCCAAACCACCACCGTTTGCGACTTCGATGAAGCCAAGCGACAGTGGCAGGGTGGAGGTCTGTTGTGTTTTCTGATAAAAGCTGATTCTACCGTAGTGGCAGTGATGGCCATGTGGTGGATAGAAAAAGGATATATCAGGGCCTGCAACAAACCTGTATGCGTTCTAGACACACTGGACCTACATCTAAAGTTATGGTCTGAGTCACGATTTTCTATGACAGCAGAACAACTCTCACGGTTATCTCACGCACCCTGACTGCACATTTGTACGTCAGACTGGGAATTCGACCTGTTCTGGTCCATTCATAAACAGCACTTCAGGGGGCGCTTTCCAACTGGATAACGCTCACCCCGCCGACCACTGTGGCCGAGCGGTTCCAGGTGCTTCAGTCCGGAACCGCGCTGCTGCTACGGTCGCAGGTTCGAATCCGGCCTCTGGCATGGATGTGTGTGATGTCCTTAGGTTAGTTAGGTTTCACTAGTTCTAAGTCTAGGGGACTGATGAACTCAGATGTTAAGTTCCATAGTGCTTAGAGAGATTTGAACCATTTGAACGCTCACCCGCATACCGCTCTTGAAACCCAACATGCTCTACAGTGTTGTCGTGCTCTGATCGATTGCCAGATGTGTCTCCAGTCGAACACAATGGAACATCATCGGACGCAACTCTGGCGCCGTCCACAAACAGCATTAACTGTCACCGTGTTGACCGGCCAAGTGCAACAGGCATGGAACTCTGTCCCATAAACTGACATCCGGCACATGTTCAACATAATGCATACAAGTTTACATGCTTGCGTTCAACATTCTAGCGGTTACACCGGTTATTAATGTACCGCATTTCACATTTGCAATGGAATGTCTCGTGCTGACATTAATCCGTGATCTTACCATGTTAACCACTTAAATATGTCACCCAAGCAAATGTATGCCCGAAAATTCATTGCTCTACATTAATTATTTTTTGTGCTGCGATTCTTTTCTGCCAGTGTATACGGGTAAATGAGCTTTTGGGAAGGTGACATGTTATTAATAGTAAAAAAAATTTCAGTAGAATTAAGAAAGAAATACAACAAGGGTGTTATGTCGAGAAAACTATCGTATGGTAGGGAATAACAGACAATAAAAATACTTGCATGGCGTTGAAACGGAGTGACACAATAACGATTGAAGAAACACTTCTAAGAATATGAGAAAAAAAGGAAGCGATAAGGATGAGGACTACATCTCGGCTGAGACATGTATTTCGAAGAACTTGCCGGAAAGAATCCTTGAAGGAAAGATTTGAAGAGAGAGAGAGGAAGAAGACATCCTGGTGCGCTGGATGAAATTAAAAACAGAACAAAACCGTTACTCAGAATGAAAATGACTTCCAAGAAACTGTTTTTAATTTAAAGGAAATAGCTAGGGAATACAATTTCAACATCTGTTATGAAGGAAAAATCAGTAGCATTTTTAGGACATCAGCTGATGTAAGTAAAGATCTAAATTGATTGCCAGTTAATAGAACAAATTAATACACTTAAATACACTCCAATAATAAAAAATGCGCCCCACGAATGAATGATTCGATTAGGACGGAAGTCGGTAGGTGTGATGTACAAGTACAGAAAACAAATGGCTACCATTTCAGAAAAAGTGGGTAATTTATTCAAGAGAAAGAGCATCACAAACTGAGCAAGTCAATAACGGGTTGGTCCACCTCTTGGCCTTGTGAAGGCAAATATTCTGCTTAGTATTGATTGCTAAAGTTATTCGATGTCCTTTTGAGGGATTTCGTGCGAAATTCTGTTGAATTGGCGCGTTAGATCGTCAAAATCCCAAGCTGGTTGGAGAGCCTTGCCCCTGATCCTTCAAACGTTCTCATTCAACGTAAGGTTTAGCAAGCACGGAAACAAACAGCAGAAACTCTCGTCGTGTGCGGGCGGCCGCTATCTTGCTGAAATGTAAGCACAGGATTGCTTGTGTATAATATTGTCGACGTACAGCTGCGTTTTAAGTGTGCCGCGGATGACCGTCAAAGAGGCCCTGCTATGAAAAGAGATGTCACTCCAACCATCACTCGTGCTTGTCGGACTGCATGGCAGGTGACAGGCAGCTTGGTTGGTATCCCGCCGTTCTATGGGGCGTCTCCAGACACGTCTTTGACCTACACTCTCATTAACCGGACTAGAATTGTTCTCAGTGATGAGCCCCGCTTCGAACTGAGACCCGATGACCAGTTAAGACGTGTTTCCAGATCCTCCGGACAGCGGTGGGAATATTTGCGGACGATGATGTTTGTGTACAGAAGATCGTAGCGAAATGAACTGCAGAGACTCGACGTTTGGTACTCCGACTGGTAGTGGTCTCTAAACGTAAATAAATGTAACGTAGTGAGGATAAATAGGCGAAGGGGTACACTAGTGTTCAATTACGCTATTGTCTACTAATCATTAGAAACCGTGACTAGCATAAATGTATGAGTAACCATCCGGAAGGACCTTGCAGATACCAGGCTAAAAGTCATTGGGAGCATCTTAAGAAAATGTAATGCACCAAGGAAAGAAGTGGCTGACAGGACACTTTTTCAATTGATTCTTAATTATTGCTCACCTAGACTACTAGAAGAAAAATAGAATATCCAACGTAGAGCGTCTCGTCACGGGATCGTTTGGTCGGCGCGGAAGCGTTACAGATACCGGGTGATCAAAAAGTCAGTATAAATTTGAAAACTGAATAAATCACGGAATAATGTAGATAGAGAGGTACAAATTGACACACATGCTTGGAATGACATGGGGTTTTATTAGAACCAAAAAAAAAAAAATACAAACGTTTAAAAAATGTCCGACAGATGGCGCTTCATCTGATCAGAATAGCAATAATTAGCATAACAAAAAATGGCTCTGAGCACTATGGAACTTAACATCTGAGGTCATTAGTCCCCTAGACTTAGAACTACTTAAACCTAAGGACAGCACACACATCCATGCCCGAAGCAGGATTCGAACCTGCGACCGTAGCAGCAGCGCGGTTCCGGACTGAAGCGCCTAGAACCGCTCGGCCACAACGGCCGGCAATTAGCATAACAAAGTAAGACAAAGCAAAGATGATGTTCTTTACAGGAAATGCTCAATATGTCCAGCATCATTCCTCAACAATAGCTGTAGTCGAGGAATAATGTTGTGAACAGCACTGTAAAGCATGTCCGGAGTTATGGTGAGGCATTGGCGTCGGATGTTGTCTTTCAGCATCCCTAGAAATGTCGGTCGATCACGATACACTTGCGACTTCAGGTAACCCCAAAGCCAATAATCGCACGGACTGAGGTCTGAGGACTTGGGAGGCCAAGCATGACGAAAGTGGCGACTGAGCACACGATCATCACCAAACGACGCGCGCAAGAGATCTTTCACGCGTCTAGCAATACTTTTTTTTGGTTCTAATAAAACCCCATGTCATTCCTAGCATGTGTGTCAATTTCTACAGATCTACATTATTCCGTGGTTTATTAAGTTTTTAAATTTGTACTGACTTTTTGATCAACCGGTATACTCAACACATTGCAGCGGCAGACGCTATAACACTGGCGTTCCGCTTCGCGGTGATAAGGTAATTATTGCAGCAGCAGCAGGTTGAGGAGTGGGAGTGGCTGGGAGTTGTGGGGATGCAATGTAGGAAGCGGCGCTATATTATTATTATTGTGGTCTTCAGTCCTGAGACTGGTTTGATGCAGCTCTCCATGCTACTCTATCCTGTGCAAGCTTTTTCATCTCCCAATACCTACTGCAACCTACATCCTTCTGAATCTGCTTAGTGTATTCATCTCTTGGTCTCCCCCTACGATTTTTACCCTCCACGCTGCCCTCCAATACTAAATTGGTGATCCCTTGATGCCTCAGAACATGTCCTACCAACCGATCCCTTCTTCTGGTCAAGTTGTGCCACAAACTTCTCTTCTCCCCAATCCTATTCAATACTTCCTCATTAGTTATGTGATCTACCCATCTAATCTTCAGCATTCTTCTGTAGCACCACATTTCGAAAGCTTCTATTCTCTTCTTGTCCAAACTATTTATCGTCCATGTTTCACTTCCATACATGGCTACACTCCATACGAATACTTTCAGAAATGACTTCCTGACACTTAAATCAATACTGGATGTTAACAAATTTCTCTTCTTCAGAAACGCTTTCCTTGCCATTGCCAGTCTACATTTTATATCCTCTCTACTTCGACCATCATCAGTTATTTTGCTCCCCAAATAGCAAAACTCCTTTACTACTTTAAGTGCCTCATTTCCTAATCTAATTCCCTCAGCATCACCCGACTTAATTAGACTACATTCCATTATCCTTGTTTTGCTTTTGTTGATGTTCATCTTATATCCTCCTTTCAAGACACTGTCCATTCCATTCAACTGCTCTTCCGAGTCCTTTGCTGTCTCTGACAGAATTACAATGTCATCGGCGAACCTCAAAGTTTTTATTTCTTCTCCATGAATTTTAATACCTACTCCGAATTTTTCTTTTGTTTCCTTTACTGCTTGCTCAATATACAGATTGAACAACATCGGGGACAGGCTACAACCCTGTCTTACTCCCTTCGCAACCACTGCTTCCCTTTCATGTCCTTCGACTCTTATAACTGCCATCTGGTTTCTGTACAAATTGTAAATAGCCTTTCGCTCCCTGTATTTTACCCCTGCCACCTTTAGAATTTGAAAGAGAGTATTCCAGTCAACATTGTCAAAAGCTTTCTCTAAGTCTACAAATGCTAGAAACGTAGGTTTGCCTTTCCTTAATCTTTCTTCTAAGATAAGTCGTAAGGTCAGTATTGCCTCACGTGTTCCAGTGTTTCTACGGAATCCAAACTGATCTTCCCCGAGGTTGGCTTCTACTAGTTTTTCCATTCGTCTGTAAAGAATTCGTGTTAGTATTTTGCAGCTGTGACTTATTAAGCTGATAGTTCGGTAATTTTCACATCTGTCAACACCTGCTTTCTTTGGGATTGGAATTATTATATTCTTCTTGAAGTCTGAGGGTATTTCGCCTGTTTCATACATCTTGCTCACCAGATGGTAGAGTTTTGTCAGGACTGGCTCTCCCGCGGCCGTCAGTAGTTCCAATGGAATATTGTCTACTCCGGGGGCCTTGTTTCGACTCAGGTCTTTCAGTACTCTGTCAAACTCTTCACGCAGTATCGTATCTCCAATTTCATCTTCATCTACATCCTTTTCCATTTCCACAATATTGTCCTCAAGTACATCGCCCTTGTATAGACCCTCTATATACTCCTTCCACCTTTCTGCTTTCCCTTCTTTGCTTAGAACTGGGTTTCCATCTGAACTCTTGATATTCATACAAGTCGTTCTCTTATCTCCAAAGGTCTCTTTAATTTTCCTGTAGGCGGTATCTATCTTACCCCTAGTGAGATAGGCCTCTACATCCTTACATTTGTCCTCTAGCCATTCCTGCTTAGCCATTTTGCACTTCCTGTCGATCTCATTTTTGAGACGTTTGTATTCCTTTTTGCCTGTTTCACTTACTGCATTTTTATATTTTCTCCTTTCATCAATTAAATTCAAAATTTCTTCTGTTACCCAAGGATTTCTACTAGCCCTCGTCTTTATACCTACTTGATCCTCTGCTGCCTTCACTACTTCATCCCTCAAAGCTACCCATTCTTCTTCTACTGTATTTATTTCCCCCATTCCTGTCAATTGCTCCCTTATGCTCTCCCTGAATCTCTGTACAACCTCTGGTTCTTTTAGTTTATCCAGGACCCATCTCCTTAAATTCCCACCTTTTTGCAGTTTCTTCAGTTTTAATCTACAGGTCATAACCAATAGATTGTGGTCAGAGTCCACATCTGCCCCTGGAAATGTCTTACAATTTAAAACCTGGTTCCTAAATCTCTGTCTTACCATTATATAATCTATCTGATACCTTTTAGTATCTCCAGGGTTCTTCCATGTATACAACCTTCTTTCATGATTCTTAAACCAAGTGTTAGTTATGATTATGTTGTGCTCTGTGCAAAATTCTACCAGGCGGCTTCCTCTTTCATTTCTGTCCCCCAATCCATATTCACCTACTATGTTTCCTTCTCTCCCTTTTCCTACACTCGAATTCCAGTCACCCATGACTATTAAATTTTCGTCTCCCTTCACAATCTGAATAATTTCTTTTATTTGATCATACATTTCTTCAATTTCTTCGTCATCTGCAGAGCTAGTTGGCATATAAACTTGTACTACTGTAGTAGGTGTGGGCTTCGTATCTATCTTGGCCACAATAATGCGTTCACTATGCTGTTTGTAGTAGCTTACCCGCATTCCTATTTTCCTATTCATTATTAAACCTACTCCTGCATTACCCCTATTTGATTTTGTGTTTATAACCCTGTAGTCACCTGACCAGAAGTCTTGTTCCTCCTGCCACCGAACTTCACTAATTCCCACTATATCTAACTTCAACCTATCCATTTCCCTTTTTAAATTTTCTAACCCACCTGCCCGATTAAGGGGTCTGACATTCCACGCTCCGATCCGTAGAATGCCAGTTTTCTTTCTCCTGATAACGACATCCTCCTGAGTAGTCCCCGCCCGGAGATCCGAATGGGGGACTATTTTACCTCCGGAATATTTTACCCAAGAGGACGCCATCATCATGTAATCATACAGTAAAGCTGCATGCCCTCGGGAAAAATTACGGCTGTAGTTTCCCCTTGCTTTCAGCCGTTCGCAGTACCAGCACAGCAAGGCCGTTTTGGTTATTGTTACAAGGCCAGATCAGTCAATCATCCAGACTGTTGCCCTTGCAACTACTGAAAAGGCTGCTGCCCCTCTTCAGGAACCACACTTTTGTCTGGCCTCTCAACAGATACCCCTCCGTTGTGGTTGCACCTACGGTACGGCTATCTGTATCGCTGAGGCACGCAAGCCTCCCCACCAACGGCAAGGTCCATGGTTCATGGGGGGGGGGGGGGGGCGGCGCTATATGTAGCCTTGAAAATTGCGTCTGCAACGGGGATGTACCGCAAGAAGTGAGCTCCTATTGAGTTTCTTTCGGCAGGAAATCAGAGAATTCTAGATATTCATAGGCACTTGCATGTCTACGGAGACATGGCAGTGAACAAAAGCAAAGTAAGTCGTAGGGCGGGGCTTCTGTCATCATCGCTACGAGGTTGAGCAAACCTGTCCGATCTCACGCTTGCCGGTCCGCAGCACACAGCCGTCTCTCTTGCAATGTTGGAACGTGCGGACTACCTTGTTCGAGGTGAACTACGGATCACAATCAAACACCTCGCTGCACAACTATACTTCTTTGTTTGTAGTGCTGATACATTTGTCCACCAGTTGGGGTCCTCAACGGCATGTGCCCGCTAGGTTCCTCACCCCTTAACAGAAGACTATAAAGAGCAACCAAGGACTCTCTGTGTGGAACTGTTTGCGCGTTACGAGGCTGGTAGTGACAATTTTTATGTCGAACATCGTCTCAGGCGATGAAACATGACTTTATCAGTGAGAGCCAGGAACAAAACGGCTATCTGTGGAGCGGCGCCACACGATCTCCCTTCCGAATAAAACGTTAAAAATCGATGCCTCAGCCGGTAAAATCATGGCGACGGTCTTCTGAGACTCTGAAGGGGCTATTCTGTTTGATGTCCTCCCTCATGGTGCAATTATCAACTTGGAAGTGCATTGTGCTACCCTCAGATGCAAACGAACTTCTCATTCTGCATGACAACGCAAGGCCTCATACAAGACTGCTCACCTGAGAGGAGCTCACAGAGAATCATTGTTCTTCCTCATCCACCCTACAGCCACGATCTCTATCTGTTTAGCTCAGTGATGGAGGCACCCCGCGGGAAGCAGTACGTGGATGACGGAAAGGCTATTGACGCAGCAAGGCGTTGCCTCCGACGTCGACCAATGGAGTGGTACCCTGTTGGTGTACAAGCCCTCCAAGTAAGGTGGCGAAAGCCCGTCGCATTGAACGGAGATAGGCATTAGTGATTCTGAACGGAAATAGGCTTTCATAGCCGAAAGAGTGGGGAAGAGTATGGTGTATTGGGATAGTGAATAAAACCAACTTGCTTAAAAAAAAAAAAAGTCTTGCAATACATATCGAACCTCCCTCGTTTATTTTCGTAGTCTTCACAATTTTGTTATAAAAAGAAAAATTGATCTGCAGCTGCAACACCCGTGTTCTTCGATCGTATAAGGATTAAATGTAATGCACATAGGTCAGAAATCAGCAAAAATACCTTTAAAAAGTAAATAAAATACAAGCAACATGTTCAGTAGTCACAGAAGGAAATACGACCCGTGGGCACTACAAATGTAGGAAATGAAGATAGACAAACTTCCACATTAAGTACCGTAAGTATTGAATGGCAGATTCAAACCATTCGGTATAGACACGACAAACAAGAGGACGTTTCACTTAAGGTTCATTGTTTAAATTCCTAGAGCGCACGTTCCAAGAAGACTGGGGAAACGTATTGCTTCCTCCCACATATGCATTGTAAAATTACCACGATGAGAAAATCAGATATTTACAAAGGCTTACCGACAATCGTTCTGTCATATATTCCATTTGCGAACGAATCAGGGAAGATGGACAAGACACCGCTACCAGAAGTGCCCTCTGCACAGACCGTAATACATCTTGTACACACGAAAGTTACATGTAGGTGTAAGACGTACACGAGCTGAGTGTGAATATATAAACACATGTAAACAGAAAAAGTATTGTGTCAGTGCACTGCAGTATGCTTAAATTCCAAAACACCTGTGTATAGAACAATGGATGAAAGAGACTTGGGAGTCAACAGATCACTAAGGAAGCTTTAAATAACGCGAAACGTGTGTGGTGCAAATAACGCATCATACATTCGTAAAACTCCCTTATTTCTTGTACCGTACAATTGCGACTGCGGAAGAGATAACCTAAAAATCAAAGAGACGACTTGCAAATGTTTGTGTGTTGCAGTACCACTGAACACTAACGCGCTGCTTCCCGATCGGAAAGGCGTGCCGGTCCCCGGCGGGAATCCGCACGGCGGATTAGTGTTGAGCTCCGGTGTGCCGGCCAGCCTGTGGATGGATTTTAAAGAGGTTTTCTATCTGCCTCGACGAATGCGGGCTGGTTCCCCTTCTTCCGCCTCAGTTACATTATGTCGGCGATTGCTGCGCAAACACTGTCTCCAGGTGCATGTACATCATCATTACTCTACCACGCAAACGTTTAGGATTACACTCGTCCTTGGGGGGTGGCGGGGAGGGGGGGGGGAAGTGGAGGGGGTCCACTGGGGGCCGAACCGCACAATAACCCTGGGTTCGCTGTGGGGCGGCGGTGGGGTGGGTGGACTGCTGTGGCCTGTTGTGGGGTTGCGAACCACTGAGGGCTATGGCGGGACGATGCCTCCCAGTCTTTTCTAGGTCCCCGGTTGAATACACACATACACCACTGAAAGTTACTGCACATACAGCTAAGACAAATGCACACCTGAATCAGACCATGAGAACCACTGCTAGCACTATCAGATCTCTAGAATGAATACTCACTCTGCAGTGAAGTGTACGCTGAATTAACACTTTCCAGTGCCGGACTGAGTCTCGAAGGTGGGATCTTTGCCTTTCGCGTGCAAGTGAGATACCAACAGAGCCATCCAAGCATGACTCACGTTCCGCCCTTATAGCTTTTCTTCCATCCATACCTCCCTCATCTCCTACCTTCCACACCTCAAAGAAGTTCTGCATTCTTAGCGGGACTGGCACCCCTGAAAGGAAGTTTCAAATCAGTGCTCACTTTGCTGCAGAGTGAAAATTCATACTGGAAACAATCTCCCAAGGCTGTGGCTAAGGCATGTTTCCGCAATGTCCTTTCTTTTAGAGGTGCTATTTCAGCAAGGTATGCGGGAGAACTTCAGTGAAGTCTGGGAGGTGAGAGGTGAAGTAGTCGCTGAAGTAAAGCTGTGAGATCAGGTTGTGAATCTCGCTTGGGTAGCTCAGCCGGTGGAGCACTTGCCCGCGAAAGGCGAAGATCCGAGGTTCGAGTCCCGGTCTGGCACGCAGTTGTAATCCACAAAGAAAATCTATTCCTGCTCAGTGGTTATCTGTTTTATGCAAGATTGATCGTCTGCACTCAGAACTAAAGCTGGACAGATGCTAATTTTTAAAAGCATAGAGTTGTACAAGAATTCAGTTTCTAAGTAGCGCTTCTGAAAGAATACACCAGCTGTACACCTTAAGTCTCAAAGCCACCTTGAGTCGATCAAGCTGCGATATGGTCTCAAATTGAAAATTGACCCGAATATAGGATAAATGTCCTTTACTTCACGTCTGTGGTCAAAAATTTTTTTGTCATCAGACTACCGGTTTCAGCCTGTGATGACTATCTTCAGATCCGTGTTATAAAAAACATGTCCTAACATACTGGAGCCGTAGTGGCATTGTCAAATGTTTTTGTAAAACAGATCTGAAGATGGTCATTATAGACAGAAACCGGGAGTCTGATGTCAAAATAATTTGTGACCATAGCCGTGAAGTAAAGGAAATGTAATCCACATAATAGAAAATCCAGCGACGAAGATTGCAAGGCCTGATCCTCCCCATCGCGAATGGTCAAGATTCAGCAGCAACCGAACGGGAAAAGGAAGACGTGGCTAGTCATTGAAAGAGTGGGACTGTGGTGAAAGTGCTGCGTGTGACTTTGATGCTGGAGAACAGACAGTAAAAGGCATACTATCTGCTTTAAAGTAACAGGACACCTATTACTGGACATCAATACGGGCTGCGTGTGCCGTTCGCCTTTATGATCGCTTGAACTCTGCTCGCGACACTTTCAGTGAGGAGTCTGAATGCGGAGGAATAGCAACACATTCTCCCTGAAGAGTCGAAACCAGGACTCTGGCGTCTGGAGGGAAGTCTACGTTCTACCTCATCCCAAAGGTGTTCTCTACAGTTCACGAAGGACTCTGCGCAGGTAAAGCCATTGCAGGAATGTTATTATCCACAATCCATTGCCTCATAGATGGTGTTTCACCACAGGGTGCGCTGTCATGCTGATGCAACCATCGTCTCCGCACTATTCCTCTACTGTACGTAGTATACGATGCTGTGAAATGTGTTCAATCTTTTATCCTTCCGCGTTAAGCATTACTTCTGGGGCATTATCAGGAGCACAGCCTATCACTAAATACAATATCATACCATAACACCATATGCTCTGTACTCCACTGATGGCCCTACAGCCGACCGGGATGGCCGAGCGGTTCTAGGCGCTACAGTCTGGAACCGCGCGACCCCTACGGTCGCAGGTTCGAATCCTGCTTCGGGCATGGATGTGTGTGATGTCCTTAGGTTAGTTAGGTTTAAGTAGTTCTAAGTTCTATGTGACTGATGACCTGAGAAGTTGAGTCCCATTGTGCTCAGAGCCATTTGAACCATTTTTGATGGCCCTAACACATGACGGCAGGTAATCGCTACAGCGAAAGTCTTCCGTCGGATTGCCACAGGCTATAGCGTGATTCTTCACTGTAAATCACAGCCGCTGTCCAGTGAGGTCGCTCTTCACACCATCTCAAACGTTGCTCAGCGCTGACTATAGAAATGAGTGGCTTAAGAGGAGCTGCTCCACCATCGTACCTCGTGCTTTTTTAACTCCCAGCGCAGAGTCACGTGCTAGATGGGACTGCTGGTAGTACTTTCGATCTCAGGAGTCATTCACTCCGCTCGTTTCAAGTGAGTTTTTACAACAACCCTACGCTATGCTGTACAGTGCATGTCGTTAGTACATAAGGTTAGTCTCGTCTTGGTTTCATAATAACATCACAGTCGACTTTTATAGCTTTAGAAGGAATGAAATGTCTCTGATGGGTTTGTTAAACAGGTGACATCCAATGAATAGCCTCGTTCTGGAAATTTTGAAACTTTCTAAGATCTTATGGGACCAAACTGCTGAGGTCATCGGTCCCTAATCTTACACACGGTTCGATCTAAGTTAAACCAACTTATGCTAAGGACAACACACGCACCCATGCCCGAAGGAGGACTCGAACCTCCGGCGGGGTAGGCGCGCGACCTACGTTCTGCTGTTACCGCTTCCCTGCTGACAACGCGATACTCCCCGCCTCCATTTATACTGGCGGGTGCTTCTCTTGTGACATGTCGTGGTCAATTCCGCATTATACAGGGTGTTCCATTTATCTTGACCGCCCTAAATGACTGTTTGTCCACATGAAAATTACAAAATGTTTCAAGCAAATGTTCTTCAGCCGTCAGGAGGACATTAATCAGCATGATTGCCTTCGTTGTAGCTGTTTCTTACAAAGATATGAACAGCGGTATGACTTCTTTAAATGGCACCCTGCGTTTTTTATTCGGTAATTCATTTCCTCTCCTAAAGACCTATTCAAAAATGTTTCACAGTGTACCATTCACTGAAACACAACGTTATTAATTACATAACACAACATTGACGTTGACGCTCCCAGCGCTTAGTGCAGGTACACGGGATAATGGAACGCATCCGCGTCCTGACGTTGACAGAGGACAAATGTAAACATAAGTAGAATGCACACCCGTCATTCCATCAAACTTCGTCAGTTGTGAGTTGTGTGTGTAGAATGTGCACAAACGAAGAGAAGATAGGAACGCTACTCATCTATGCGGAATGTAAGTTAGCAGAACAGTAATTGTAATACTGTTTTCTTATGTCCAGGTACATTTAGTACAGTAGTTTAGCCCTTTTAAATACTCTTGTGTAGAGTAGGCATACAGTAAAGGCTGTCCTTCCTAAGAGCTGCATGAACATAACGTTTTTTGTATTATTATTATTGTTGTTGTTGTTGAAGACAGGCGAAACGCTGCGCAGGCAGCGAAATTGTACAGAGAGCGATATCCTGACAAGAACCCACCTTTCCTGCGGATGTTTTCTCGTCTTGCTGCGACGCTTCAGGAAACGGGAAGTCTCAGCCCACGACAACGCAATCGCAGTAGCACTCGCACAGACGAAGCTGCCGAAGTTACTGTTCTCGCTTCCGTTGCTATGAAGCCACATGTGAGCACACGACAGCTTGAACACGAGATTGGGATTCCTGAAACCATTGTACATCGTATTCTTACACGTCACCGGTTCCATCCTTATCATGTACACCTGCATCAAGAATTGCATGGGAATGATTTCCAGAATCGTCTACAGTTCTGTCAGTGCGCACAGCAGAAAATCCTCGCCAACCCGAACTTCTTGTCGAATGTTCTATTTACTGACGAATGTTCCTTCTCAATCAAAGGACAGGTAAATACAAGGAACATGCATTATTGGTCCAGCGACAACCCACGACGGCTTAGACAGGTGGAACATCAGCGTCAATGAAGAGTTAACGTCTGGTGTGGGATGCTTGGAACTACAATTACTGACCCTTATTTCATCAATGGCAGTCTAAACGGCACAGCGTAAGCCGACTTCCTCAGACGAATTCTTCCTCCTCTTCTGGATGAAGTGCCGCTAAGAACCAGAATGCTTATGTGGTATCAAAACGATGGATGTCCAGCACATAATGCCTGGCGTGCACGTCGTGTTCTGAACCGAAGGTATCCTGCCGGATGGACTGGTCGAGAAGGAACAGTTGCCTGACCTACACCTCCTGATTTAAATCCTCTGGACGTTTTTCTTTGGGGATGCATTAAAGATGTTGTCTATCGCGGTATTGCAACACCTCCACAAGACATGCAGGAACGTATCGTGCTTGCTTATAATTCTCTTCAGTAGGCAACACTGGAAGCAGTGCACCAGTGTATTGGTGTCCAGGGTTACCAGTTTGAGCACCTTTGAATGTTCTACTCCTGGGCAAAGGTACAGGAGAGTCAAAGTAAATTTTGTGTTATGTTTCTACTTGGTTTTCATTTGTTTTCTGACAATTCCAGCTAGTGGACAAGTTTGTGATCCCGGGCTCAAAGTAAGTGTTGTGTTATGTAATTAATGACGTTGTGTTTCAGTGAATGGTACAATGTGATACATTTTTGAATAGGTCTTTAGGGGAGGAAATGAATTACCGAATAAAAAATGCAGGGTGCCATTTATAAAATTCATACCGCTGTCCATATCTTTGTAAAAAACGAAGCTACAAATAAGGCAGTCATGCTGATTGATGTTCCCCTGACGGATAAAGAACATTTGGTTGAAACATTTTGTAATTTGCATCTAGACAAGCAGCTATTTAGGGTGGTCAAGATAAATGGGACACCTGGATACTTTTTTTTTTTTTTTAAATCTTTATTCATTAAAACCCAATATCATACATAATTAACCCACCACCTGAAGTCATTAGTGGGTCGAACTTATTTACAATTTACATTTCAGCAGCATTTACTTTATCTGTTATATTCTATTGTTAATATTAGCTACAGGAAGTTAGTTTGATCTACGGGTATCTACATTATCTACAGGTATCTATGTGGTTTACTGTTAATCAATCATACTATCAACTCTAATCTACTTTACTACTAACATCGACATCCTGCAGCGTTACAGGTGTGCCAGTATGTAATATAAACCTACTGTTTTGTGGCCGTGCCCACCGAGCTAACCCCAGTGGGCATGCCCCTGGCACTGGGCTGGCCTTCAACAATCGCTGCAGGTCTAAGAAGAAAAATTTCCTACAATCTACTTCTACAACAATAGTAATAAATATTATAAGTCATAATTGGTGTGCTTTAGTCTTAGCCGGTATGGTCGCACCCTCCCCCTAGTCCTGGATGCGTCGGATCCCGATCGTCGTTGGCGGTCGGCCAGTACGCACCCTGGCGGAATGGGATGATGCGTTATGTCAAGAAATTTTGGATCCTATCTACTCGATCTCCCTTCTATATTCCCTTAGGATCTTGGCGGATACCTCGCTAGCCAGTTTATCAATGATGGTGAAGGTGGTAGAGTCCCTGATGAGATGAAAAGTGTCTGTATTAGGCAATGAGTTTCGTAAGTCCGCTGCAACGTCGTCGAAAAGCTGACACTCGTAGACCACATGATCCGGTGTGCCCACTTCGGCACCACAGTCACACGACGGTGTCGCTCTTTTCCCGAACCGGCAAAGTGAGGAAGTGCAGCAGTCCCTTACTTGGTTGGAAATGTTTCATCTCTAGTCTTTCCTGGACGTTTGGTAATAATTGGCGCGTTCTTCTTCCTGTCTCTTCCCCATCCCAAATTTCCTGCCAAAGTTCCATTCCCCTTCTTTTAATTGTAATTTTGTCCCCCACTCTGACCCCCATAATATCCATAGTTTTTTCAATTTTCTCCCTTTTTCACCCAGTACCATGCAGCCTGCCCTGATTTTTACATCGAGGGGGCATAGACCCATGAGTATCAGTAATGCTCCCCCTGGTGACGTTCTATATGCCCTCACTGATCGAAGTATCATGTTCCGCTGCACCCTCCTCACGGCCATAGCAGGAACGACCCTCGTGAGCCTGTGGGCCCAGACCCCGGACCCGTAGCCCACGATGGAGACTAGAATGGTATTATGATACAGCTTGATGAGATTTGGTGGAAGATGAAATCGTCTATGGCCGATGTTAATGAGATTGTTTAACACTTCTATTGCCCTATGTGTAGTTGCCTCGATATGTCTGGCAAAGCTCCATTTTTCATCTAGTATTACCCCTAGGTATCTAGTTTCTCGACGACGTATAACTGGCGTGCCATCCATCCTAACTGGATACTTTAGCTGATATAGTCTATTGTTGAGAACTCCTCGCTAGACGGCCTTGAATGTGATCTGAAAGACGTGTGAAATGACGCCGAGAGCTGCGGTATGGTTGTCACATTGGGACAACATCCTATACATTCATTAAGTATGTGCGAGGGGCATTCAATCAGTAATGCAACATATTCTGTTCTCAGTCAATTTCGCTTGAAAAAAAAAATGACTGTGGGATAATCGTGGAATATTCCCGCTTCAGCTCCGATAGTTTCACGAAGTTCCGATAGGTGGCGGCGCTATACGCACCCTTCGAAATAGCGTCTGTAACGGATGTGATTTCCAAGCAGAAAGCTGTCATTTTAAGTTCCCTTTGGAGGAAAACCAGAGAATCGCAAATAATCACAGGCGCTTGTATAATGTTTACGGAGACTTGGCAGTAAATAAAAACACAATGAGTCGTTGGGCGAGGCGTCTGTAATCGACTTCCATCTGTTCGGCCCAATAGAGGATGCCCTCCGTGGGGAGCAGTAGGTGTATGTTAACGAGATTACTGATGCAGCAAGACATTGGCTCCGACGTCGACCAGTGGAGTGGTGCCATGCGGGTGTACAGGCCCTCCTCCCAGTAAGTTGCTGTAAGGCCGTTGCACCGTACGAAGATTATGTTGAAAAACAGGGTTTTGTAGGCAAAAGAGCGGGGAATAATTGTTTGTGTTGGAATACAAATAATTGTATGGGAATCCTGAAAAAAAAAAACCAAGTTGCTATCAGAAAAGAATGATACATTACGTTATGAACGTCCCTCGTTCATACATATGTTTCCTTAGTTCCTTTATGTCTAACAATAGTAAAATATTTATTTATTGCAAGTTTCTGCTACCAGTCACTTTTCATTTTATGCTTAATCTAACATAACGTTTCGAACATGTTCTGTTCATCTTCAGGCGTTTATAAATACAAACATACATAGAGAAATGTTACTTAAAAATAAAGTCTTAAACTAGATTAATTTAGAACACTTTGTCCTTTGTTTTCTACTGTAGCTGCTAGTGTGGCATTTGGGGGGAAGGACGGGCTAGAAATCGAAATCAGTAATGTCTTTTGCTGGTTTTCTTCTTTGTGGTTGACTATGTATATCACAGCCTGTATAGGATGCAGATAGATTTGCATCAGTTGTACGTTACGAAAATAGTGTGAAAGGCTTTTATATGACAGTTGATCACTTACAATTTCATAATTAAATAATTATCCCACACAGTCACAGTTCAGATACGTAGCCATTATGGCTGATAATAATAGTAGAATAATAATAGCTGAAAGCTACGGGACGGCCCTGGAGGGGGAGGAGAGACACGTGTAATGCGAGGCCAACGACCTAGAGAGTCGCGGAAGCGCGTGGCCCAAAAACGGCGGTGTTCGGTGCTGGCTGTTCGGCGCAGTGATTGCCGCGGGGCGGGTCAGCGAGCGGAAGTCGTGCCCACTTGGCCGGAAACCGCCGGCCCGCAAAAACCCAGCCGAAGGCGCGGCAAAAACGCGCGCCCCGCGCCGCCTGCCTTCTAGCCGGCCATTGCGTCACGCCGCCTCGTCGCCTCCCCCTCCTGCAGACCCTGTCATTGTGCTTTCCACACCAGCTCCGTGTTCTGTGAATACCGCTCCCAGTAGATACACTGACCAGCTCTACACCTGGTGCCCATAGCGACTAGCTCATGACGTTCGCCAAAATTCGGTCAGATCTTGGTAATATTTCAAAGCGCTGCAAAGATACCGTTGCGATTTCCCTGAGAGAGGAGGGATTCTGTCCTCAGGACGGATGTTGAAAGTATAGCTCTTGTCCGATCTCCTACGAGCCATGAAGGGCGACGTCGTGATCCCATATTCCAAGATTTCCGGGAAGCTTAGCGATGGCCCGACCTTCCGGAATAGGTTCTCAGACATATGAATTCCTCGAAGACTTTATGAGTCATTGAACCCAGTCTCTTGTCCTGTGCGACGAGAGTGCAATACACACAAAAATGGTTCAAATGGCTCTGAGCACTATGGGACTTAACATCTGAGGTCATCAGTCCCCTAGAACTAGAACAACATAAACCTAACTAACCTAAGGACATCACACACAGCCGGCCGCGGTGGTCTGGCGGTTCTAGGCGCTCAGTCCGGAACCGCGCGACTGCTACGGTCGCAGGTTCGAATCCTGCCTCGGGCATGGATGTGTGTGATGTCCTTAGGTTAGTTAGGTTTAAGTAGTTCTAAGTTCTAGGGGACTGATGACCGCAGATGTTAAGTCCCATAGTGCTCAGAGCCATTTGATCCATCACACACATCCATGGCCGAGGCAGGATTCGAACCTGCGACCGTAGCAGCAGCGTGATTCCGGACTTAAACGCATAGAACCGCTCGTCCGCAACGGCCTGCACACAACACACACAAAACTAACTTCAGGAGTCCCCTTCGGATTATAGATAATGATCTGTCGTACAGGGTAAGCAGCAACGTGCACCTGTTTGGTAATGACACTATATTATACGGGTTCGTTTCCCCGCAGGGTCAGAGATTTTCTCTCACTCGTGATGACTGGGTGTTGTGTGATGTCCGTAGGTTAGTTAGGTTTAAGTAGTTCTAAGTTCTAGGAGACTGATGACCATAGATGTTAAGTCCCATAGTGCTCAGAGCCATTTTTTTTATATTATACGGGAAAGTGTTGTCACCGAGTGCTTGTAGGAGGATACAAGAAGCCGTGGGCCGAATTTCCATCACGTGTGACGAGTGGCGGCTTGCTAAAAATATGGAAAAAATATACGTTAACGCACATCAATAAGAGAAACTACTCTGTAATGTTACAATGCGTTATTAGCGGTGTGCTGATTGACACGGCCACATACATTAAATATCTAGGAATAAAGTTGCTAAGCGAAATGAAATGGAACGAGTACGTGTGGTGTATTGCGAATCCAGTAGGAGAGGGAATCGCCCGCTGTATTACAATGTGCTCTCCACCAAGACTGGTCCCGGCGGAGGTTCGAGTCCTCCCTCGGGCATAGGGGTGTGTGTGTGTGTTTGTCCTTAGGATAATTTAGGGTAAGTAGTGTGTAAGCTTAGGGACTGATGAGCTTAGCAGTTAAGTCCCATAATATTTCACACACATTTGAACATTTTTTTTCCACCAACACTGTACGGTTCAAATGGTTCAAATGGCTCTGAGAACTATGGGACTTAACATCTGAGGTCATCAGTCCCCTAGAACTTAGAACTACTTAAACCTAACTAACCTAAGGACATCACGCACATCCATGCCCGAGGCAGGATTCGAACCTGCGACCGTAGCGGTCGCGCGGTTCCAGACTGCAGTGCCTAGAACCGCTCGGCCACACCGGCCGGCCACTGTACGGTGTCTTGCGAAATATGTCTGTAAGGGTAAATGTAGATGTAGAAGTAGATGTACGTGTAGAAAGATCTGCTGTACAGCCTTATAAAATATTGAGATCTCAATTAGAATTTCGGTCTATCTGGAAAATTATAGGAAATTGTAGCATATCTACAAAGGAGACCGCCAACAGAACACATGTGCGAAACATCCTGGAGTGCAGTTAGGGGCCGGCCGAAGTATCGGTCGCGCGGTTCCAGACTGAAGCGCCTAGAACCACCCGGTCACAACGGCCAGCTTACACGGGCTAAACGAGAAAAGACAAAAATAGGGATAACGATTATGAGGAGGAAAAGAAATTGAGTAGTACACTGTACGAGAAGAGAATGAGTAATAAAGATGTACTAGAAGGAATGGTGACTGGGAAGAGGCCCAGAGGAAAAAGAAGCTATCAGTTAACTGACATCAAAATAAAAGCACAGCTACGAAACGGATGGCGGAAACCGATACTACTGGAGGATGCTGAAGCTGTAGGGCAGGCGGAAGACCACATCGCCAGCAGCAGAGCCTCCGTCGGTGCTTGCTAGCAGGACCGCAGCGCGGCAACGTTCGGAACAGCTTGGGAGGCTGGAGGTGACGTGAGAGTACTTTCGGAAGAAGGACGTCACGCTTGGACCTCGTTGCACATTACGGAGGAAACTGGCCGTATTTTTGTCGGCAGGGCGTGGAAGACGGCGTCCTGGCGGCTATTTCTGAGGCACCGGAAGCGATAACTTGTGGACCTTGCCGGCTGTGTATGACACGGCCCTGACGCCGCTTCAAACAGCTCGCGAGACGCTCCGCAGGCGTCGTCCGTCATCGTCTGACAGCCACGACAAGTGTTTACGGCTGCGCCGCTTGTCGTGCCGACGTGCTAACTACCGGCCTAGATTACGTACACAAACGATTCGTACCGAAACATTTATACCTGCTCAGGCCTCCACCAATCAGAGGGTGGTGGGTAACGATAGATGAGCCCGGTAATGCCGACATGACGCTGGGTCCCTCAGTTATGGTCGTTGTTGTAGTATTCAGTCCGAAAATTTGTTCGATGTAGCTCAGCACGCTAATCTATCCATTGCCCGACCCTCCATCTCTGCATATCTGTTGCAATCTACATCTGTTTGAGCTTGCTTTTATTGAGCTGGTGCATAAATTCGTACCATTTTCCCGCAAGTTTGATAAACACAACAGACGTATGTAACAGTGATTTTAGTCCAGAATGAGATTTTCACTCTGCAGCGGAGTGTGCGCTGATGTGCTTCCTGGCAGATTAAAACTGTGTGCCGGACCGAGACTCGAACTCGGGACCTTTGCCTTTCGCGGGCAAGTGCTTTACCATCTGAGCTACCCAAGCACGACTCACGTCCCGTCCTCACAGCTTTACTTCCGCCAGTACCTCGTCTCCTACTTTCCAAACTCCCTTCTTCCAGGAGTGCTAGTTCTGCAAGGTTCGCAGGGGAGCTTCTGTGAAGTTTGTAAAGTAGGAGAAGAGATACTGGCGGAAGTAAAGTTGTGAGGACGAGGCGTGAGTCGCGCTTGGTTAGCTCAGATGGTGCCGGCACGGTAACTCAGCCTATTCGGTCAGAGGGTTAGCTGCCCTCTGTAATAAAATAAATAAATAAAAAAAAAACTGAAACGGGTGTCTTGCGACGTCCGCCCCGAGCAGATACAACGAACAAAATGAGATTAATTTAAATAACGGTGGTAGAGCACTGCCCGCGAAAGGCAAAGGCCCAGAGTTCGAGTTTCGGTCCGGCACATAGTTTTAATCTGCCAGGAGGTTTCAGTGATTTTAGTCATCAATAATATATTCTCCTTCTCTATTTACAACAGTCCGCCAAAGCTGGCGTAACTTTTCGATCCCGTGACTGTAGAAATCACGTGGTTTTGAGGTGAAGATCTCGTCGAGCTATATTCGGGGCGCATTTTCATCTGGAAAAGAAGTTACATTAAGGTTGTTCGACAGAGCGGAAAAGGTGAAAATCTGAAGGCGCAAGATCAGGTGAGTAAGGTGGCTTTTCACAAGAGGTGAAGCCCCTCCACACCCACACCGGCGTGATGGCCAACTCAAAAAGTCTACTGCCATCTCTGCATAAGGGTTAGTTTTCACTAAAGTGAGGTGTGGGTTCTGCGATGTTTGCGTACGTCTGATTAAGGTTAACCATTAATACGCGCTCATCTGGAGATAGATTGGGTCTAAAGTCGAACGAAGGGTAGCGGTTTGAAGGGCACAGGAAAAAAAAAGTGCCAGGCCAGAGCCAAGGGAAAAAAACCTCTGCTATAGTTAGGTCGGATAGTAAGAGCAGCAGTGGATATCTTCCTGCCTGCGACAGGTCATGCAAGGGTAGGCTTTATTAGTAGTGAGTATCATGCATGTCGATACCTGTGCCGTTGTGCCTTTTTAATGACCTCCTACACAGTATTTTCTGCCAGTCTATCAAAATGGTTCAAATGGCTCTGAGCACTATAGGACTCAAAATCTGAGGTCATCAGTCCCATAAAGCTTAGAACTACTTAAACCTAATATCACACACATCCAAGCCCGAGGCAGGATTCGAACCTACGACCGTAGCGGTCGCGCGGTTCAGACTGAAGCGCCTAGAAGCGCTCGGTCACTCTGGCCGGCTCAGTCTAGCAGAACGCAGGCGGGCGTCGTGGTGGAGTGACGTCGCTTAACGCAGTCTCCCTGGCCGTTGTTCTTAGATTGCACCTACAAGACGTCTCAGTTGTACACAGTCAATGTCAGCAGTGATGTTTACACATCGGGGCGTTATTTAATTCGTACTACATCACACCGTCACTGTTCCACCAGAAACATAACATAATCTTTTATGGAAGTGCGCAGGTCTTTGAAAGTGGAGTTGCTGCTGTGTTTGGGCTCAACCATTTCTTTCTTTTCCTGACGTTAGCATAAAGGCATCATTTCTCGTCCCCAGCAACGATACAGATGTTGTTCGCAGCCGATAGCCGACGACCAGGCAGAGATGCACATATGGCTGATTAGTGTGATTTTGGCTTAGAGCATGTGGTACACATACATCCAGTTTTTGAAGCTTCCCCATTGCATGGAAATGTCGCGCGATAGTGGAATGATCACAGTTAGTCACATTTGCCAGTTATCGCGTACATTTACGTTGATCATTTTGGATTAATGAGATTTAAACGATCTACATTAAACCTCGTAGGTCTTCCTGAATATGTAGAGTCACTAATGTCAAAACGATCTTCCCTAAAACGAGAAAATCAATTCCTTGCTGTGTCCTGTAAAATGACAATTATCCCCATACATGTCGGAAATGTTTCTGTCTCCGCTGCTGTCACCCCTCTGCTGAATTTAAACAGTAGAATGTGTCGGAAATGTTCCGATTTCTCCACTGGACACTCCATTTTCTAGCGTCCACAGCTCCACTCACTATCTCCAGATGACAAAATGAAGATATGTAAACTCAAATAGCAACAGTGAACTACAAATAAAAAATGACAATTGATATATAAACCCATAGCAACCGGAATACCAACTTGAAAAACAAAAACGCTACGGATTTATGAACCAACCCGGTTGTAGTCAATACTTAGGCTCCCTCTACAATATTGTTGCCGATAGCTGGCCTTTGGCTGTGCTGCGGTGAGGACGCGCTGTTTGTGTTCCTGCCGCGGAGCGAGCGCTCGTGTTGTTTACATCGTACTCGGCCGTTTCGCGCGTGCCGTACTCAGCATATAGATCACTATGGCGCACCAATACAGAAAATCGACACTCAAATTTACGTTCCGCAACGAATTTGCACGGCCCAAAGCACTCGAAGTCGAACGATTTCTACGAGAAGAAGTTAAAATCCCGGCGACCGACATTCTCGGCACTCACTTGTCCATTCTGAGTAGTATCGTATATGTCAAGATCATCAACGACGCAACATGTGAACGGATCCTTCGGGACACGAAACAGGGCCTCCGTTTCTGCCATGCTGATGGCAATGTGGGGACTGTGCACGTCGATTATTCTGGCATGGGACTCTGCACGATCAGACTTTTCGAACATCCTTTCGAACTACCGACAGAGGACGTCGTGACAGCGCTGCGCCCCTACGGCACGGTCCATGACCATATTGCGGAAAAATGGACGCAATTCCAGACATATCCTGTGCTGAACGGCGTCCGCCAGGTCCGAATAGAACTTAAAAGACATGTACCTTCATATCTGAATATCTGTGGCTGCCGTGCCTTCGTCATCTACGATGGGCAACCGAAGACCTGCTCTGGTTGTGGGAAGGAGGGACGCCTCAGATCACTCAACTGCCGCTGGCTGACGCGGACCCGCCATCGCAGCCGACGCTGCTTCCCGTGACTTATGCAGCAGCCCTCACGACAGCTACCACTTCACCACGACTGCCGACATCCACTGTTGGGTCGCGGCTCCATCCTCCAATACAGGGCGATGATGACATACCCGTTCCACGAGCTACGGATTCAACTCAGATGCCACCGCCCCCGTCGACGGATAACAACAAAATGGTTCAAATGGCTCTGGGCACTATGGGACTCAACTGCTGAGGTCATTAGTCCCCTAGAACTTAGAACTAGTTAAACCTAACTAACCTAAGGACATCACAAACATCCATGCCCGAGGCAGGATTCGAACCTGCGACCGTAGCGGTCTTGCGGTTCTAGACTGCAGCGCCTTTAACCGCACGGCCACTTCGGCCGGCGGATAACAACATACATGACGATAACATGGCGGTAGACTCACTTATTGTGCCTACGGCTGCCTTTGTGCCGGAACGTCGTGAATCTTTGCCATCGTCTGACACAGAAGGACACACCAGGAAGCAACGTTCTCCGAAGCGACGGAAGCGGAGGCGTAGAGCAACTTCCGAACGGGATGCGACACAGCCTCCAGAGGACGACTACTCCACCTTCAATGACGACGCTACCACAGAGGCAGCCGCCATTTGCTGCAGTGTGGCACCACCGAACGGAACTGAGTACAAACCACATATATCTACAGTGACAAAATCGGATGCCGATATGCAGGACAGATGCTGCCCACCACCTTCTGGAGTGCAAGCACCCATGCCGTGTCCTGAGGAAGCTAGGGAAGCCGATCTTGCTTTGAGTTCCCCGACGTGGGCGGATGACCACGACGACGACGGAACCATGCAAGTTACGCCAACAGGGCCCACACCATTGGCGCCGGCTCTCTAGAAAGGACTGCAAGTGAGGTTTGGGGGATGCGGAGGCGTCAATACAGTCAGAAGCGCCATAGGTAACTCCAGTCTTCATGGATAACTTAACACCTGCGGTTCGGCAACAAGCTTATCGTATCGCCACGGTTAACCTCAACACGATACGAACGGCAGTGAAGATCCAGTTGCTGCGTGAGATGCTTCGTTCTTCGGATGTTGACATTGCCCTGGTGCAAGAAGGGTATACAGCGGCCCTCCCCGTTTTCTACGGTTATGTGACATGTGTCACCGGTGGACCGGAATGGCAGCGGTACGGCAATACTAGTGCGCGACGGAATTGCCATCGAAGAAGTGACTTACCTTCCGTCAGGAAGGGGGCTGGCGATCACAGCACTGGGCACGCGCATCATTAACATTTACGCTCCATCAGGAACTGACCAACGCCGCGAACGATCGCTGTTCTACTCGGAGGATATCGCCCCCCTCTTTATCAGCCGCTTCGATCAATATATCTTCAGCGGCGACTTTAACTGTGTGCTCCACCCCAAAGACCAAGTCCCACACTTCTCGACTTGTCACGAACTTCGGCTCCTGGTTCGAGATCTGCTTCTCACCGACACGTGGGAGACACTGCACGGTGACCGTCCCGGGCCGACATACCTTACTAGTCACTCAGCCAGTCGCCTAGACCGCATTTATGTCTCACGAGCTCTAGCGCCGGGAGTATTGGACGCCGAACGTTGGCCGCTTGCCTTCTCCGATCATAGCGCTTTCATATGCACACTTACTCTACAACAGCAGCGGATATGGCGCAGCCGAGGACCCTGGAAGCTGAATGTGGCACATCTTCAAGCCCCGGAATGCCGTCAGATTATCGCCAACACATGGCTGGATTGCGAACGTCGTCTTCCCCGATACCCTTCGACTCTAGCATGGTGGGTGGGCTGTGCTAAACCAGCGTTTCGGCGTGTGCTAACACAATTCGGAAAAGATATCGCAGCTTGGCATCGTCACACATTGGACTTTTATTACACGATGCTTCGCGAACTCGACAGCCAACCACCATCTCCAAACCGACAAATGGAAAGCCGCCGAATTAAAGGTAAAATATTGTCTCTTACGAGGAAACGTTTGGAGGGGGTCGCAGTGCGATCGCGACGTCAAGACCGAGCGGAAGGAGAAAACCCGTCTACGCATCACATCGTGTTCGACAGCCACCGACGCCGACAGCAGCTGATCACGGACTTCGTATTGCCAGGTGGTAGGGTCGTAATGACAGGCGGCGGTTACAGAAGCCTTTGCAGATCACTATCGCCGGTTTTACGACGAGGTGAATACAGAGGACGAGGAAGCGGACGATCGCGACATACCGCAGCACGTGTCGCGCACCCTCGACAATGCAGCAGCGGCGACGCTGTTAGGTGGAATTACACGGGACGACATCGAGGACGCGCTTAACAAGGGAGCACTCAACAAATCTCCCGGGTCAGACGGACTACCGCTCGAGTTTTATCGGACTTTCCGCGATCTAATGATGCCCCGATGGATCATCATGTACCAAGAACTGATGACCCACGGTTCCCACGTGCCACTTGCATTCGTGGAAGGTCTCCTTATACCGATACACAAGCCTTCCAGAGGTCGGACGGTCGAGGACTACAGGCCAATTACAATGCTCAACTCGGACTATAAAATCTTCGCCCGAATACTCGCCAGCCGCATAAAGAAGGTTCTGCCCCTACTCCTCTCAATGGAGCAAACGACACAGGGCGGAGTGACCAACATGCAAACGGCAACCAGCGAATGCAGGGATGTAATAGCCATCGCCACATCCTGTCGCCTTCGAGCTGCTCTGATCTCCATTGATTTCGACCACACCTTCGACAGAGTTGAACACAAGTTCCTTCTGTCCGTTATGGCCCGCATGGGCTTCCCGCCTGACTTTCTCGACATCTTTCAGCGCCTTTTCCGTGGAGCTGCATCCCGTGTACTGGTGAACGGACGGATTGCGGGTCCCTTGCCGATCCGACGGTCAGTTCGCCAAGGATGCCCACTCTCCATGATCCTTTACGCGATCGCACTCGAACCACTTGTCGGAGGATTGAAAAACAGGCTCTCGGGCATGTCATTGAGGGATCACACCTTTCACTACAGGATATATTCTGATGACCTTCTATTACTTGTCCGATCTGGTGACGAGGTACGCTCGGTGATACAATGGATCAGTCGCTATGGATTCGCAGCGGGCAGCCTCATGGATGTGGCCAAGTCGGCAGCGATGCCCATTGGGAGAGGTCTACAGGAGGACGCTTTAGCCCCACTCCCACTAGTTAACAAGATCCGGTTCTTGGGCATAACATTTACACAGAATGTGCGCCGCACGGCTGCCATGAACAATGCACGATTACTACAGGCAATACGCACGGAAGTTCGCCCGAACTTCGACGGATGGACCTCCTACAGCGTGTGGAATACCTCACCCTTCACGTGGCGACTAAGATGATCCACATGGCCCAGGTCCTACCGATATCGACAGCGATGGCACACAGACTGCAAGCAGCGTTTGGGTTTTACCCTACCGCCGGACACCTATTCAAAGTCCACAACGAAACACTCACCTTCCCTCCGCGTGATGGCGGACCGGGACTTATAAATGTACGAGCGAGAGCTACAGCGTTATACTTGTGCACAATGATGAAATTGTGGACCCACAAAGATGCTTCCCTTACGGGACGTCTGTTAGAGGAATTGCTGCCGGCGTCTCTTCTGCCACCTGTCACAGTTGCGCACATTACACCCTCACTCTCGCACCTCTCGGTATTTATTCTTGACTATAGTTACTTGCATCCAGACACACGTGGACACTCGCACTCCCAAGGCGAGAGACGTTTACAGACTGCTGCTAAGGTCCATCCCTCGCAATGAGATTGAGAGGAAGAGCCCTACGACCCTATGGCCTGCAGTGTGGAGAGCGATCCAGAAGCCGTTCCTCCCCACGCGGGTACGAGCCGCGTGGTACCAGGTGGTGAACGGGAAGGCTGTAACACGACAAAGGCTGCACGCTGTTGGGATGACGGACTCCCCCCTTTGCCCACGTTGCCACCTCGTGGATACTGACGAACACCGTTTAACATGTGGATCGGCGTTAGATGTATGGCTGCTAGTGCAGAAGATCCTCGCCTGCTACCTACGTATCGCGCCGCGCACAATTGAGCCACGGCTCCTCCTTTGTCCAGAGGATACTTATTTCCCACCTGCGAAGACTCACGCTCTCACATGGTTTAAAGGCATGTCCATATACTACCTCTTTCGAGATGATGAGAAGATGGTGCTTGATTACTCGCAATTTCTCCAGGACAGTCATAGCACACTTGAGTGTACACCCCGATACCGACAACTATTTGCGAACTATTTGCGCAGTGTCTTCGATACCCCCCCCCCCCCCCCTCACAGTTGGGTAGTACCGGGCAGAGGATGACCGCCTTCATGGGGCTCCACACGCTGCGAAATGTTGTACCAATTTGGAACATGGAATCTGTACGCAGATAGGCCATGCACATGGAGTGGCGTGTGGGATTTGGTTACTTTTTTCTTTCTTTATTATCTATCATCACACTATTAGTTTCAAATTCTATTTCATAGTTTAGAAGGAACTCTTGTTCTGTTGTTGCTACGGATGTACATTCTAATTTTGTTTGTCGTAACTGAAAGACGCCTTTTTCCATATATAACAAAAAAAGGTTGGCAGAGAAAATAATTTACAATTACAAAAATTAAAAAAAAAATTTAAAAAAATTTTTTTTTTAATGGTCAGCGCGGCAGAATGTCAATCCTAAGGGTCCGGGTTCGATTCCGGGCTGGGTTGGAGATTTTCTCCCCTCAGGGACAGGGTGTTGTGTTGTCCTAATCATCATCATTTCATCCCCATCGACGCGCAGGTCGCCAGAGTGGCGTCAAATCGAAAGACTTGCACCCGGCGAACGGTCTACCCGACGGGAGGATCTAGTCATACATCATTTACATATAATTCCTGATGCCTCATGACGTGTTCTATCAACTAATCCCTTCTTTTAGTCAAATGGGGCCACAGGTTAAGTCCCATAGTGCTCAGAGCCATTTGAACCATTTCTGAACTCCGTGTAACACAAACACATTCCTTATTTCACGTGTCCTTTCAACCTCTATATCTAAATGATTACTCTGTAACTGACATTTACTGTTTACTTGAGTTTCATAGAAGCATGCTACCAGAAAAAAATTAGCACGCCTGGAAAGACAACGTCGAATTGAATCTGAAGAAATAATCGCTTTAAACCGCATGAGCGTCTAGGAAAGTGATTCCAGTGGTGGTTTCCCTATGTCTTCCACTGATGATGACGAAATGATAATGAGGACAACACAACACCCAGTCCCTGAGCGGAGAAAATCTCCGACCCAGCGGGAAATCGAACCCGGGCTCCTTGGCGTGACAGGCCGCCGCCTTCACCACTCAGCTAGATGATATAACAGATGTACTGATAATCGCTTCAGCGTCGTCCGCCAACAGATGGAGCAGTGACATATCTACCAGACCGCCGTCCGTCTTTACCCCTTCATAGGTAATGCTCACACTCAAAAGGATTAGTGTGTTGCAAACGTGTGAAGCAAACAGACAACCATGTCACGGAGACGCACTCGTGCTTCCTACAGCCAACTCAGCGAGTTTAAAAGAGGTAAAATTGTAGCCTTCCGATTGGCAGGATGGTTCTTTCGGAGAATTGCCACCCAAGCAGGAAGTGTTGCGCCTGTCGTGCAACGATGGTGGTATCTCACACACACAGAACGATGTTCTGGACGTTCACGCAGCATAGGCGCCCGCCAGGATCGTTGTACTGTAAGGGCAGGAGTGGCAGATCGATAGTCTCTAAATTCGTTTGATTAATTGTGTAACTGAAATCTTTTTAATACTCGTGTGAAGGATCCCATATTTTCTATTTATTTTCTATGATCAGTTGCTACTTTTCACACCATGCAAATATCTTGTCTAAATTATTCTGCGTTCATCTCAAAATCGATGTCTCATAAGCCTCTAAGCATTTCTTCTCTTTCCGCCTCAGCGTCTATGTTTCAGCATAACAAAACTCAATACAAAACGCTTCACCAACCTATTCCTTAGTTGTTTATTTAACAGAGTTCAGATAAATACCCACTCCTCTAAAATATTTCTTTTGTAATAGCTATAGTTGGTTTTGTATATCTTGATTACACGTCATTTTACTGGATAATTTTCACCTCAGAGAAATGAATTTATCAACTTGTTCTAACAATTCATCACAAATTTGAACTTTTATCTTCCATGATTGCCTTATAAAAACGATCGCCTTACACTTTTTCACATTTATTTTCATTACATGTCCGTAAGAGCTGGTGTTTAGTTCTTCTAACATATTGTAAATCGTCTTTTATTTACAATCAGTGATATGATCTCATTAATGTACTGCATTTACTCTGTTATTCATCCTCCTATTGTCTCAGGTATGGACTTTTCTTTTTTTTTCCTTTCTTTCAGTGGAAACGTAGCTGCTATTTTGTTTCGTTTTATTCTTTAGTATAAATTGCTGTACACAACGAAATGTCAAAAGAAGCTTGCATAAGTCGGTCGATGGTGCACTTTGCGCGATTCTCTTTTTGAGCTGACGCGCAGCTAGATGGTAGTAACGTCTGTCTGCTTTCTTTGCAGTAACGACTAATCAGGGCTTGACAGCAGAGAGTTTGAACGGTCTCTTTTCTACTTTAACACTGCTGCTGAATTTTCAGAGCTGGACGGAAGTCTACTTAGATGGTACCACATGCTGCTTTAACTGGTGACGTCACGCGATACTGTGGCAGATAGAGAATATTTTTCTATTATATTCTTCTGAATTTTCATTCTACTTCTGATATTCCTTCCACGTAGATCAGTGTGCTCCACACTATACGATATACAGTACACAATTTATTTGGCCTTAACAGCAAATGTACTGGTTATACTGTTGCATTTGTACTCTGTGGACAGGGCGTAGCGAAATCATTCCTAATATTATTTATTTTGAAAATCAATATTAAAATAATTCCTGCCACGTAACCGATATAACAGACTGTTTAAAACTAAGGATGTTTCTTGAGTATTTGCTTACAGTGTGGAAGACTTTGGTAGGGCTCTCCTCGCTTGACGCCTGGACAGTGGTTTATGATCCTTTTATCCTGTTACTATTTGATCAAATTCACGCACTTTTTGTCGTTCCAGTCTACGAAACGCTCTTTCCAATGCCAATGAAAGAAGCATATCATTAAATTAAAAATATAAGTCCGTGCCAGAAGCTATAAACGTTAAAATCACGTGATTACGCTCCAGAAATTGCCCACACTATTTACTACAGCATAGTGTAAGTCACACATGGAAATATTTACTTGTTTTCCATACGGTCGAACTGGCCTGCCTTTGCTCGTCCATCCTGCTGCGTTCACAGTATCGAAAAAACGGGTTTGAGTGACCGGTAGACATCACTGCCGTAACAGCATGGCGTGTACAAGCTGTAATAGCAGTCCTGTGAAATGATCATTCTGTCCCGTTCGCATTCATTTCATTCTCTTGCTGATATTGCGCCCTTTGACCTCTGCAAGGGATACTGGTACAGTCAGCTGTCCGCTTAGTTTGATTGTTCACTGAATGAACTTGGCGGAATGCTGATATATCCGGTCACACAAGAGATGAAGCGCTTGCTCCTAACTGTAAGGGTTCTGTCAGTTTTCTTCGTCAGATACATCAGAAACCACAGGTTTCGTCTATTGACTGTTACAGTTTTCAAAAGCGTTCATCTACCTACAGCTACAGCTATATTTTGCAAACCACTGCAGAGTGGATCGAAAAGGATACTTTGTATTGTACCACGTTTTAGGGATTGTTCCCGATCCAATGGTATATGACTGTCTACAAACCTCTGTGCGCCCTGTAACTAGTCTGATTTCCTCTTTGGGGTCCTCAAGGTAATCACACATAGAGTGTCGCAATATGTTCGCAGATTTCTCAATATTGGCTCTTGAAACCTTGTAAGCAGATTTTCGCTCAGTAGTTGGTATCTGTTACTAAAATAAAAACAGCCTAAGCAGAAAAATGACTCCCCTCAAGAAATTCACGGCCGCTGTGGAGACATGTATATAAAACATCGTTGCAGTATACTGAGCTCCTTGGCAGGAACTTGGAAGCATTTTCAGGGCACTATCGGAAACTAACAGATGAAATATCACTCAGACAACGACTACTAGAACTGCAACTAGTGGAGCTCACGAAGAAGCCCTAACTGCCTCACTTAGTAAGACGACGTTACTAAGCGGAGTGAATCAATGAGTGCCACTTGCATCTGGACACATTCCTTCCCTGTTACCTGTAAGTACACAAGGTACTCGCAAGGAATGGTTCCGGAGGTCACTACATAAAATACGTGAAACAGATGATTTCGGGAGTCGTTAATTTCTATTTTTTTCCCGGTGTCATTCAGTGCCTAGGAAAAAAAAATACACTAAGACAAAAAAAGACGCACCATGAAACAATTATCCGAATGGGACAGAAATCGGTAGACGTGATGTACATGTACACACAAGCAAATGATTACGGTTTCAGAAAACTTGGATGATTTATTGAAGAGAAAGAGCTGCACAAATTGAGCAAGTCAATAACACGGTGTTCCGCCTCTGGCCCTTATACAAGCAGTTACTGGGCTTGGCATTGATTGAAAGAGTTGTTGGATGTCCTCTTGAGGGATATCGTGCCAAATTCTGTCCAACTGTCGTATTGTTGTTGTTGTTGTTGTTGTTGTTGTTGTCGTCTTCAGTCCTGAGACTGGTTTGATGCAGCTCTGCAAGCTACTCTATCCTGTGCAAGCTTCTTCATCTCCCAGTACCTACTGCAGCCTACATCCTTCTGAATCTGCAGAGTGTATTCATCTCTTGGCCTCCCTCTACGATTTTTACCCTCCACGCTGCCCTCCAATGCTAAATTTGTGACCCCTTGATGCCTCAGAACATGTCATACCAACCGGTTCCTTCTTCTTGTCAAGTTGTGCCACAAACTCCTCTTCTCCCCAATTCTATTCAATACCTCTTCATTAGTTGTGTGATCTACCCATCTAATCTTCAGCATTCCTCTGTAGCACCACATTTCGAAAGCTTCTATTCTCTTCTTTTCCAAACTATTTATCCTCCATGTTTCACTTCCATACATGGCTACAATCCACACAAATACTTCCAGAAACGACTTCCTGACACTTATATCTATACTCGATGTTAACAAGTTTCTCTTCTTCAGAAACGCTTTCCTTGCCATTGCCAGTCTACATTTTATATCCTCTCTACTTCGACCATCATCAATTATTTTGCTCCTCAAATAGCAAAATTCACTTACTACTCTAAGTGTCTCATTTCCTAATCTAATTCCCTCAGCATCACCCGACTTAATTCGACTACATTCCATTATCCTAGTTTTGCTTTTGTTGATGTTCATCTTATATCCTCCTTTCAAGACACTGTCCATTCCGTTCAACTGCTCTTCCAAGTCCTTTGCTGTCTCTGACAGAATTACAATGTCACCGGCGAACCTCAAAGTTTTTATTTCATCTCCATGGATTTTAATACTTACTCTGAATTTTTCTTTTGTTTCCTTTACTGCTTGCTCAATATACAGATTGAATAACATCAGGGATAGGCTACAACCCTGTCTCACTCCCTTCCCAACCACTGCTTCCCTTTCATGTCCCTCGACTCTTATAACTGCCATCTGATTTCTGTACAAATTCTAAGTAGGCTTTCGCTCCCTGGCACCTTTAGAATTTGAAAGAGAGTATTCCAGTCAACATTGTCAAAAGCTTTCTCTAAGTCTACAAATGCTAGAAATGTAGGTTTGGCTGTCCTTAATCTTTCTTCTAAGATAAGTCGTAAGGTCAGTTTTGCCTCACGTGTTCCAACAGACAGATGTATTACCTAGTCAAAATCCCTATATCGTCGGAGAGCCCTACCCATAATGCTACAAACGTTCGCATTAGGGGAGTGATACCGCGAACTTACTCGTCAAGGTGGGGTTTCGCAGCAACGAAAACAGGCTGTAGAAACTCTCACCGTGTGCGGGAGGACATTACCTTGCTGAAACGTAAGCCCAGAACGGCTTGCCATGAAGGGCAACAAACCGGCGCGTAGAATATCGTCGACGTACTGTTGTGCTGTAACGGTGCTGCGCATTACAACCAAAGGGGTCTTGCTATGACAAAAAAGGGACCTCAGACCATCTCTTCTTGTTGTCGAGCCGTATGTCGGACGACTGTCACGTAGTGATCCCACTGCTGTCCAGGTGCATCAGACACTTATTCGCTAGTCATCGGTGCTCTATTCGACGCAAGACTCGTCACTAAAGACAAATGTACTGCATTCAACGAGATTCCAGGCAAGAGACGTGACTGAAGACGCCCAGGACGGCGGTGGGATACCAGCCTGACTGTTGTCCGCCTTGCAGCCCGACGCACCGAAGTGGTGGTTTGGAGGTACCATTCCTTTTCATAGCACGATCCCTTTGGTTGTCATCTGTGGCACCTTTGCAGCACAGCAATATGTCCACTATATTCTAATAGCCGTGTTGTTGCCCTTCATCGCAAACCATCGTGGGCTTACATCTCAGCAACATAATGCCGACCGGACACGACCAGAGCTTCTAGTACTTGTCTTCGTGCTTGCCAAACCCTACCTTGGCCAACAAGGTCGCCAGATCTCTCCTCAATTGTGAATGTTTAGAGCTCTAACCAGCTCGAGATTCTTACGATCTAACGCGCCAATCGTTCAGAATTCGGCTCGGTATCCCTCAGGAGGATGTTCAACAACTTCATCAATCAATGCCAAGCCGAGCAGCTGCTTTTTAAGGGTCAGAGACTGACCAACGAGCTATTGACTTGCTTTATCTGTGAAGCTTTTTGATTTCAATAAATCATCCATTTTTTAAAATTGTAATCATTTGTTTGTACATTCAGATCGAATTACCGATTTCCGTCCTTCTCTAATAACACCTTCATGGTGCGTCTGTCGGCAAAGGTAGTGTCAGTTCATGAGCTGACAAATAACGCACCCTGCATGTGCCATATGCAGGATCAGAGGCCGTGGAAAGTAGAGATGATGTGGCATTGTAGAACTTTGTTTCTATATCCGTATAAATCATGAAGTATGTAGGAATATGTGTAGTTTCTACCCATTTCAATTGCAAATGTATCGTGCAAAGAATTATTCCTTTTACAATGCTGTGAGAAACATTATTTATTATTTTCGCAATCTCAGCGAGGGTGACACGTAGGGGACTTCTCTTTTTGTTTCTCTTTGTGCCGCATGAATTTGGCCTGGTTAGGAACTGATTTAAGAGGTGGCTGGATGCTCTCCCTGTCGCCACCATGTTACACCCCCCCCCCGCCCCCCCTTTCCATACCCCCGCCGACAATCCCGCTTGGAAGTACGTGTATCCCAACTGTGTGCGTATAGTGCTATCCATGTGAAAACTGTGAACGTTGTCTCAATGTAACTAAAGTGTAACTTGGGTCCCAGCCCAATATTCATCTACTCGGATGTGGGAAACAGTCTAAAATCCACATTCAGGCTGGTCGGCACACCGGTCCTCGTCGGTAATCCGAGGGGCGAATTCGACTAGGAGCCGACGCACCTGCCGTAATCCCAGCAGCGGCAATTTAATGCGTGCAGCTGTCCCGCAGGAAGAGGGCGGTAAGTAGAAGGTTGGAAAATATTCCGCTGTAGAATCTAGTAAAAGGAAAAAAGTGTCTGTGTGATATACAGCGTCATACTTCAAGTGCTCGCCAATTAAAGTTTTTGAACTTTTAAAGGCAAACAAAACTAGCCTGCGACAGACTTGGTCTCCCTCCTTTGTGTCAGCTTGATGTACTCTGTCAGTCCGACATCAAGTGGCTGTTATACTCTCAAGCTGATCCCGGCTGAGGTTCGAGTCCTCCCTCGGGCATGGGTGTGTGTTTTTGTCCTTAGGATAATTTAAGTTAAGTAGTGTGTAAGCTTAGGGACTGATGACCTTAGCAGTAAAGTCCCATAAGATTACACACACATTTGAACATACTCTCAAGCAGTGTTCCATTATGGACCACACAAGCGTCTTATAAGCGATTTCTTCCGCAGACGAACTACCATTTCCCAGCGTACTACCACCAAAGTTCCACAACACATTAATTGTATAATCAGAGGATACTAGAATACGTTTTTAAATTTTTAAACTATACTACTTTCTGTTTCTGGGTAGTTAGGCTTGTTTTTAATCTTCTCTTTAATATATCGGGATGCAGTTGTTGTTGACTTATAGCATACAGGATATAACGGTTATAATTATGTAATGGATATAAGTGCAGATATTTCGCTTGTCGACTGGGGACAGTGTACTGAACAACATTACATCAGTATTTGTTTCATTTGCAGACTAATAATTATAGCTATTAGGAATAGAATGTTTTAGGTTTGTTAGTTCTTCCAAATACGTGTGGCAAGAGCAACCTTTTCTTCTCATGGACAAAAATCACATGAGCGCAAAACGATCAGTCTGTACTGACAGGCGTAGACCACTTAGTGGTACAGTTACGGCCATGCAGAAAAATCATGCCGTTAAGTTTGTGACGTGTTTGCCGGAAGACTGTTCGATGCACAGAAAAATCAACAACCACACTGGTGTGTGTATATATTTTAGTTCCATACATAAAAATGTCAGCACTTATACCCGTTACACCCAGTATACAGATTCATATCATAAATTAGTTACGAAGAAGAGAAGGTTGCAATTTTAAGGAATCGTCCAGAAGAATGATTGTGTAAAAAAGTAGAATACAAACAATACAGGAGTGATGCTGTGTGCTTGAAGTTACCTACGGCTGTACATATTGCGATAATGAATGCCACAATATGCAGTTTAGTTGAATAGGAATGGACATATCTAAAAAGGGCCGTCACAGAGGATGGACAGACGATTATAAATAGAGGAAGAAACACTGTGTAACATCAGAAATGATTCAACTGATCGATGAGAGAAGGAAGTACAAAAATATTCAGGAAAAGTCACTCACAAATGCAATAAATATGGAAACAGAGGAAAAAGGGGAACGGTTTCAGGAACAATGTGAAGAAATCGGAAAAGAAATTGTCGTCGGAAGGACTGATTCAGCGTAGAGAGAAGTAAAATCATCTTCAATGAAATCAAAAGCAAAAGAGTCAACATTAAGAGAGCAAGAGAAAATCCACTGCTAATCATAGAGAAAAGAGGGGATAAGTGGAAGGTACACCGAAGGTCTCTACGAGAGGGAGAAAGTGTCTTAGGTGACAGAAGATATTGAAGACACAGGGGACCCAGTATTAGAGTCAAAATTTAACAAAGATTTGGACGATTTGTGTTCAAACAAGGCGGAAAGTGTAAATAAGATTCCCTACGTAATTTCCAAAATTATTACGGAAGTGCAATCCAAAAACTATTATTGTTGGTGTGTAGATTCAGTGAGGGTAGAGTCACACCGTCAGACTTACTCAATTCCGAAGTAGCAAGGGCAGGTAAGAGCGAAAACTGTCACATAACCAACTAAAATGTTGCTGGTAAGAAAAATCTACACAAAAATGAAAAAGAAAATTCAGGATGTGTTAGAAGACGGTCAGTTTGGGTGTAGGAAACGTAAAGGCACCAGAGAGGCTATTCTTACGTTGCACTGGGTAGTAGAAGCAAACCGTAAGAAATTCACATTCTTAGTATTTGTTGATCTAGAAAAACCTATTCGACAATGTAAAATGGTGGAAGGATTTCTAAATTCCTCGGAAAATAAGCAAAAGTAGGAATGGAAGACCAAGAACGAAGTGCTTAGATTAGGAAGGGTATAAGGAGCGGATGTATCTTCTTTCGCCCCCTACTGTTCAGCCTGTCCGAGAGGAAATGGGAGTAGGTTAAAATTCAGAATAAATGACAATAATGATAAGATTCGTCAGTGAAAGTGATAAAAAACTGCAGGATCTAATAAATAGCTAATGAGCACTGAGAGCAAATTAAAAAAAAACGATGATAATGAGAGCAGAAGAAATGAGATTAGAGATAAACTTTATATCAAAACTGGATACCAAGAAACAGATAAAGTGAAAAAATTGTGTTACCTTCGATGCAAAATATCACATGACGGAAAAAGTAAAGAGAAAAAAACCTGATTAGTACAGGAAAAGAGACTATTCCTGTCCAAAAGACGTCTACTAATATCAAACATCGACCTTAATTTGAGGAAGAAATTTGTGAGAACGTACGTTTGGAGTCCAGCATTATATGGTAGTGAGACATGGACTGGAAAACCGTAAAAGAAGAATATCGAAGCGTTTGAGACGTGCTGTAGAAGAATGCTGAAAATTATATGGAATGACACAAGGAATGAGAAAGCATCTGGAGAATCGTCGAAGAAAGGGACATAAGGAAAACAATGACAAATAAAAGTGACAGGATGACAGGACATATTTTCAGACATCAGGGAATAGCTTCCAAGGTTCTAGAGGCTGCTGTAGATGGGAAGATAGACATTGTTACACATCCAGCAACCAACTCAGGATGTTTGGTGTAAATATTACTCTCACAAGGGGAGGGCCTCACATGTGGGCCACCGAGTCTGATCAAGTTTTGCAAGGACGTTCTCTATTGAGAATAAATAGACACGTGTTTCGGCATTTTCCTAGACACCCCCTAGTTTTTGAAAAATAGAAGTCGAAGTTGATGGTGGAAAATCTAAAAACATTTTTAGTCCAAAGATAATAATGTTGAAGCTATTAACATTTTGCGTTTTTAATCTGTGGTTTGGGTACCCGTCATTCAATGTGTTTAGCAGACTGAAGTCGGCGTTTGAGTAGAGAAAGCTTTAAATTCCTAAGCAGCTGGTCCGTGTTCGGTTAGTTGTCGTGGAATTTTTCTGTTATTCGATGTTTCTTTTGTTGCCTCTGATAATATTCTGGCTATCGGTACACTTTCCGTTGCCTTTTTTTAAAGTAAAACGTCAGATATGTGATCAATTATCAAATAAGTATACATTGTAAGTACTGCTGGTTATTTTCATCGTGATACATAGTACAAAAATGCACGCAATTCTAACTGATCGTCTATCCGTAAGTGTTCTCGCATTCACTGGGGCGAAACGTCGCAGAAAAAGGCGAACCATAAATATTTCTCGCACAATGCTGAATAACGAACGAAATCTCCAAGCACTGACCTGCCTTTCCAGTACATTGTTCGTGGAAAACACATCTGATACACATTGCTAGAAGCAGATCTGTTGTTGTTGTGGTCTTCAGTCCAGAGACTGGTTTGATGTAACTGTCCATGCTACTGTACCCTGTGCAAGCTTCTTCATCTCCCAGTACCTACTGCTACCCACATCCTTCTGAATCTGCTTAGTGTATTCACCTCTTGGTCTCCCTCTACGATTTTTACCCTCCACGCTGCCCTCCAATACTAAATTGGTGATCCCTTGATGCCTCAGAACATGTTCTACCAGCCGGTCCCTTCCTCTAGTCAAGTTGTGCCACAAATTTATCTTCTCCCCAATTCTGTTCAATACCTCCTCATTAGTTATGTGGTCTACCCATCTAATCTTCAGTATTCTTCTGTAGCACCACATTTCGAAAGCTTCTATTCTCTTCTTGTCTAAACTATTTATCGTCCATGTTTCACTTCCATATGGCTACACTCCACACAAATACTTTCAGAAACGAATTCCTGACGTTTAAATCTATACTCTATGTTGTCAACAAATTTCTCTTCTTCAGAAATGCTTTCCTTGTCATTGCCATTCTACATTTTATATCCTCTCTACTTCGACCATCATCGGTTATTTTGCTCCCCAAATAGCTAAATTCATTTACTACTTTAAGTGTCTCATTTCCTAATCTAATTCCCTCAGCATCACCTGATTTAATTCGACTACATTCCATTATCCTCGTTTTGCTTTTGTTGTTGTTCATCTTATATCCTCCTTTCAAGCAGATCTGTCATGTATCAATTTGGATGCGTACCAGGCGTATAAAAGAGTATCTTGAAAGACGGCGATGGACAACTGACTAGAGACCAACGCATGAATTTTGACAGCATTCGCCCTGTCTTGTAATTCTCTGCACTGCTGTGATGTCGGGATGAAATTCGTTATTTGTTGAAAAAGTAAGCGTCAACAGCTGACACCGAAAAAATATAGAATGAAAAAAAAGTCACAACCAAGAATCAAATACAGGCCAGCAGTTTAATAGTCTAACGCCTTGACCTCTCTATCACTGACGTCTTTCTACTATACACACGGAATGACGGGTACCAAGCTACAGCATGAAAACGCAGAAACGTTAATAATTCGAACATTACACTCGATGGGAAAATACTATTTCCCGTTACCAACTTTGACCTCGATTTTTTTCAAAAACTAGGCAGTGTCCAGCAAAAAGATGAAACAAGTGTGCCGGCCGGAGCGGCCGAGCGGTTCTAGGCGCTACAGTCTGGAACCGCGTGACCGCTATGGTCGCAGGTTTGAATCCTGCCTCGGGCATGGATGTGTGTGATGTCCTTAAGTTAGTTAGGTTTAAGTAGTTCTAAGTTCTAGGGGACTGATGACCTCAGATGTTAAGTTCCATAGTTCTCAGAGCCATTTGAACCATTTGAAACAAGTGTCTCTTTATTTCCAGTATAGAACGCTGGTGCAGAAGTTAATGGAAATATATAACCAACATGTCAGGCCCTCTCCTTGTAAGATGAAGAAGATGCCACAGCAGAGGAATTTGTTGTGGGTTGCACCCAACCAGTGAGAGCGTTGACATCCCCCCTCCCGCCCCCTCTCCCCCCCCCCCCCCAAAAAAAAAGGAGTCACAGTTTTCAGGTACTCTATTACCCCTCCTTAATGTCTATCTCCATGCGTTGTTTGCTTCTAAAAGTTAGTAACAAGCTGCAGAGACACTCTCTTCGTCTTTCTCAGCTTCTCTCAGTATTGTCATTTTTTTTGTCTTTTACATAATTATATTGCTAATTAAAAAAAGATGTGATTAATAAGTTCCATTTTGGTAAGGGAAAAAATTTTGACTAGATTCTTAAGAAAAAATAACAGAAGAAAGGAAAGGTTTAGATAACAAAAGAGGACCCTTTACCTGACAATTTTAGATAGAAGGGCTCCCGTAAACATTTCGAGCCTGTCTCATCTGAATTAGCGTATTCCATTTTAAAGTGGTTGCTACTTTATGTACGTATGTCGTGAGAGTAACTCGACGTGGTTCGTGTATGAGGTATGATAGTACAACGTTGTTACTACAATTATTTCCTCCATTTGCCCGCGCCATAAACTGGAGCGGAACCTCGGAAGAGTTACCTCGAGCCTCGTCTCGCCGAAGGGCACTTCTTATCTATGTTGTACGTTTGTGTTTGTGTAGTTTAGTCTTATGATACTGCATATGTATGTTTATGTACGATGTGTTAAAAGTCACATGTTTTACAGTTTGCATCTTATACAGTTTATATATTAAACAATTACATGTTTGAAAATAATTATACAAAAACTAAATAATTACATGTTTCACTTAGGAAAATTCATTGTTTCATTTTTTATTAGCAATTTATTTCTAAATTCCATGTATACATTACTTGTAGTATTGTTGCAGTCATGTCATCTACTACTAGGCCGTATATGTAACTGTACCTGATGATAAAAAATGGTTCAAATGGCTCTGAGCACTATGAGCCTTAACTTCTGAGGTCATCAGTCCCCTAGAACTTATAACTACTTAAACCTAACTAACCTAAGGACATCACAAACGTCCATGCCCGAGGCAGGATTCGAACCTGAGACCGTAGCGGTCGCGCGGTTCCAGACTGTAGCGCCGCTAATGAGGTCAACATGTCTAAGCCTCCAGGTTCCCGGATGTTCGGGATTAAAGGAGAGGACCCGATGGCTCTTGTCAGATGTTTCTTTTTGCCATGCAGCAACCTTCCATAAGTTTAACTGGAGTTTTTCTGTAATATACTGCTCTGTTAACTCGTGTATCTTGCCCAGTCTTCCCCTTTTGTGCCAGTATGTTGGTGCTCTGTGTGAAATGGCTATATCAACGGAGTATGTTGCAAGTAAATCGCGTAGGGGTTCCACGGACGTGGTGCAAAATGCCCCTGACATTCTGAGCAATACACATCTTGTCCACGCCTCGCAACGGTTTTGTGGGTCGAGAGTGACAATCGATGTGCCCAGGCACTTGTTGCCTAATATATGATAGACTCAAAGAGGACTTTATGATACATGCGTAGTGTCTGCAGTGGTAGTCTGTAGTGAGTTGAGTTTCACGTGCCAATTTGGTGCATTAGTCTTATCGATTTTTCAGTGGTAGTCTTCGAGGTGGTTGTTTTTCTGTGTAAATGTAGCCCACTGTCTTGGAGTAGTGTTGTCACGCGCAGCGGTCTGCGGTCGGAGTAGTGGCTAGCGGACGCCGTCACGGCTGCGAATATCGCCGTATAAATCGGCCGGTGTGCGGTGCCCGCCCTGAGTCAGTGCGCCTTCCCCGAAGGCCCGCCACTGAGTCAGCCGCGGTAAAAATGTCCCCCACCCTGGCGCGCCAGACGGGTGGACGCCACGCCGCACCAGCTGGCAACAACAGCCACCACCTAGGCGCTGGTCGCTCTCTGGTAACGCACCGTAAATAGAACCCGGGCCAGTCTGTGTGCGCTTGACGAGCCAGATGGCTCTCCGCCGGCTTTCGTTTCCGGTCCGGCTCCGGTTTGATTCCCAGTAGGGGGATCTCCGTCATTTGTTTACGAGTCGCTAAAATGAGCACAGGCCAACCGGCGTACGGCTGAAATCGACCGACTGCGCTATGGTGACGATTCAAAAAAATGTCTCTGAGCACTATGGGACTTAACATCTTAGGTCATCAGTCCCCCAGAACTTAGAACTAACTAACCTTAGGACATCACACACATCCATGCCCGAGGTAGGACTCGAACCTGCGACCGTAGCAGTCACAGGGTTCCGGACTGAAGCGCCTAGAACCGCAGGGCCACCGCGGCCACTGTGGTGACGGACCAACCTGCGGAATACCCTGAGGTTTACGATAGGATAGAAGATGATCATTTGGTTGTGAGTTGGCGAATGAAGGTTGTGTAAGAAATTGACTTGCAGCGTAGCTCAGTGGTTACGTTCTCCCCATATTTAATCGGCCGAACGTGAGTTACACCGTGGTCATTTTAGTCGCTCGTCATTTGGTTTTAACACCTTTAAATATATCGGGTCCAGTTTTACATGTGGGACAAACAATGAAATACAAAATAAGTTAGACCTATCTGACTATATCTGTTGAACTTTACGCAGAACACTGGAAAAGAAAGATCACAGACATAATCTACCACAGTCCTATAATTTTATGACTATACCAGTACTGCTCTATGGATCCTAAAACTGGACACTTAAGGAGAGAGACGAAAAGAGAATAGAAGCATGTGGCATGAAATTTCCTTAGATACTTGGCTGAATACACTTTGGTAGATAAAAAGAGAAATGATAACATCGGAGCTGAAATGAATATGGAAAACATAACTGACATAATAAAACAATATCAGTTAAACTTCCTGGCATATTAAAACTGTGTGCCGGACCGAGAATCGAACTCGGGACCTTTACCTTTCGCGGGCAAGTGCTTCACCAACATGTTTTTTCCTTTTTTTTTTTAAATCTCATTTTGTTTGCTTTTGTTCGTAGCATCTGCTCGAGGTGGACGTCGTAAGACATCCATTTAAGTTCGTTGTTGATCGATTAACTCAATTCTTTTTTTTTATTACAGAGGGCTGCTAACCCTCTGACCGAACACGCTGAGCTACTGTGCCGGCCGGCTCCGACTGAGCTACCCAAGCACGACTCACGCCCCGTCCTCACAGCTTTACTTCTGCTAGTACCTCGTCTCCTACCTTCGCAGGAGAGCTTCTGTAAAGATTGGAGGGTAGGAGACGAGGCACTGGCAGAAGTAAAGTTGTGAGGACGGGGCGTGAGTCGTCCTTGGGTAGGTTGGTAGAGCACTTGCCTGCGAAAGGCAAAGGTCCCGAGTTCGAGCCTCGGTCCGGCACACAGTTGTAAACTGCCAGGAAGTTTCATATCAGCGCACACTCCGCTGCAGAGTGAAAATATCATTCTGGAAATAACAGTTAAGATGGAAAGAACATGTGGACCGTATGCCAGACGCAACAATCACTCAAGCCGTAAAACAATGCAAATCAAGAGACAAAAGATCTTTAGGAAGGCTTGATAAATTTTGAAGGAGACGGAAAGGACCAAAAGGCTCGATCCTTGATGCAGATGATGATGATGATGTCATTTGTTTAGTTCACTTTAGTTGTTGGCGTGAAGTCAAATCCCTTTCCGTAGCCTCTCAAAGTGAAAAGTCCCCTGACTACAGTTTTGTTCTCCACTCTCCTTTAGTCCAGCGTTTCAGGTCCATTGCTTCATATGAGGTACTTTGAATTGCTTCAGTCACAAACAGAAAATTATTGCACAAACAGCTCTGACCCTGACCACGGAACAAGATCTAGACTGAACGTGTATTTATCAAGAAAGAGTAAACATAGAACTCGACACAAGTCTTAAAATTGTGCAGCAAAATGCCCAAGAAGATTAACGATTTTACTAAGACAAACTTATTCAAAAATTACCTGTTAAGCAATACATTCTACACAGTGAAGAATTACTTAAGTAACACAGATTAACTGTTAGGTAATATATTTTAAAGTTAAAAATTGAAATAGTCTTCGATAGCACAAAAACAGTTATTACAATGGTGACATGTTTTAGTGTATTTACAGACCATCTTTAAATCATTCTCCGGTGGTGGCAGGCGGGGTTTGTGAACGGGCTAGGTACTTTCTGCTGAAAGTCGAGCGTCAAATACTTTCTTTCAACAGACCGTACCTGCTCTGTTCACAACCTCCGCTTACCATCATTGAAGAATGATCTGCAAATGGTCTGTAAATAGACTGAAGTATGTCAAGATTGCAATTAGTGTTTTTGTGATATGGAGACTGTTTTGATTTTCAACTTTAAAATTTTGCACTGAGATCGCTGTTCTCCCAATAATGTTTCCAAATTCAATGTGTAGTAGAATTTAACACAAATAAACAACAATAATAAAACATCTGATATGTATTTTCTGGAAAATGTTATTCCAAAACTCTGTGTTTTATGCACACAATATACTTGGTGTCAAAGATAAATATCTGACAGGAAGAGAACCCCCTACCGCCGAAAGGAGCTATGAGATGGCTTGCTTGAATGCAGTAATTGTACAGCCTCGTCACATGGCCAAATGGGCTTGGCAACATCTATGACAAAACCATGGCACCACCGTTTAGCAACAATTTACAATAATTTTATTAACAAAAACGTTTAATAATTTATTAATAGAAACGTTAACCAATACTTAACTGCAGCTGAGGATAGGGCCTGGCACGAATGCAGTGCTCATTTGCATTGATCTGTCTTTAACTCTGGCCTAGTCCTCCATCCAGGAGACGACAATTTCGAACCTCTTATTTTATTACGATGATCATTTCTCCCTATACAGGTGGGCACAAAAAATGATTTCATGCTGTGAGGAGAAAGTTGATGAGTGAAATTTCATGAATAGATCCGGTCGTAACGAAAAACACATTTGTGTTAAATGATTGCCACTGTAATTTGTGTATCATATCCGTAACACTGTCTCTCCTGTTCCACAATAATACAAAACAAGCTTCCGTCATTTGTCTTTTTCGATGTCCTCCATCAGTCCTAGCTGATGAAGATACCACACCGCACAGCAATACTCCAGAGGAGGCCAGACAAGCGTAGTAGAAGCAGCCTCTTTAATAGACCTGTTGCGTTTTCTAAGTGTTCTGACAATAAATAGCAGTCTTTGGTCTGATTTGCCCACAACATTATCTACGTGCTCGTTCCAATTTATGTCATTCGTAACTGCAATCAGTAAGTATTTAGTTGAATTTACAACCTTTAGATTTGTGTGATTTTTGGTGTAACCGAAATTTAGCTAATTCCTTTTAGTATTCATGTGGATGACCTCACACTAATCATTATTTAGAGTTCACAGCCACTTCCCACACGATACAGATATTTTGCCAAAATCATTTTGCAATTGGTTTTGATCATCTGATGACTTTACAAGACAGTAAATGATAGTATCATTTGCAAACAATTTAAAAGGGCTAAGATTGTCTCATAAATCTTTTATCTAGATCAGAAAAAGAGCGGACCTATAACACTTCATTAGGGAACGCCAGATATACTGTTTTACCCGATAACTATCCCTCAGTTACTTCGCCCTTCCTGACAGTAAATCACAAATCGAGTACCACAACTGATGCGATACTCCACAAGCATGCAATTTCATTAGAATTCACTTGTGAGGAACGGTGCCCAAAGCCTCCTGGAAATCCAAAAACATGGAATAATTTGGAAATAACCTGTCGACAACACTCATTACTTCGTGAGAATAAAGAGTTACTTTTGTTTACAAGAAGATATTTTCTGAATCCCTGTTGGCTGATTGTTAATAAATCGTTTCCTTGTAATGTTCGAAGACAATATATGTTCCAAAATCCCACTGCGAATCACGTTAGTGACATGGGTCTGCAATTCACCGGGTCACTCCCTGGGTACTGATGTGGCTTGTGCTACTTTCCAGTCTTTAGGCACGGATCTTTTAACTAGTGAGCGTTTGTATATGATTGCTAGTTATGGAGTTAATATATCAGCATTCTCCGAGAGAAATCTGACTGGTATACAATCTGGACTGCATACCTTGCCTTTATGGATGTAAGCTGCTTCGCTACGCCGAGGATAACTACTTCTAAGTTGCTCATGTTGGTGATTGTTCTTGATTTAACATCTGGAATATTTACTTCGTCTTCTTTGCCAAAGCAATTTCGGAAACCAGTGTTTAGTGGTTCTGCTTTAGTGGCACTATCATCGGCAGCATCACCGTTGTAATCGCGCAGTGAAGGTATCGACTGTGTCTTACCACTGGTGTGCTTTACATACGACCAGAATTTCTTTGTATTTTCTATCAGATTTCGAGACGGTGTTTCATTGTGGAAACTATTAAAAGTACCTCGCATTGAATTTCGCGCTAAATTTCGAGCTTCTATAAAATTTTGCTGATCTTGGGGGTATTGCGAGCTTTTAAATGTGGCGTGCTTTTTTCGCTGCTTCTGCAGCAGTGTTGTCACCTGTTTTGCGTACCGTGGGGGATTATTAAGATCTCTAACTAATTTCTTTGGTACATATCTCTCAAATGCCGTCAGGTGGGCGCATGAAATAGTCCTTGCCTTGAACCCCCTCTATTGAAGGCTGGCCCCAACTCAGTTGCACCTGAGTATTACACAGCTCAGTTGACACTGGAGATGTATTTTCATGATTTGGTGAATCAAATGGCTCTAAGCCCTATGCGACTTGACATCTGAGGTCATCAGCCCCCTAAACTTAGAACTACTTAAACCTAACTAACCTAAGGACATCTCACACGTCCATGCCCGAGGCAGGATTCGAACCTGCGTCCGTAGCAGCAGCGCGGTTCCGGACTGAAGCGCCGAGAACCGCTCGGCCACAGTGGCCGGCGATTTAGGATCAACACAGAATTCGAACACATTATGTTTATGATGTAGAGACCGAACTGGGTTGACATGCAGGTAAAAGAGCTAAAACGAACACAACCAAAAATCACTACAAAAGAAAAAAAATGCATTTGATTCCTAGACTGCTAATATGGATCCACACGTCGCCAAGGCAAGTTACTTAGAAATGTATTGGTTTTTAATTAATTAATATTAATTAAAGTACAGAGTTTCAGATGAAAAACAAAGTACCTGCATCGGGATTTTGATCTCGTACATTGACTGTGACACCTCAGATGCTTCAGAATGCCTTTTAAAGAAATGGTAGAAAAGTAAGTAGTGTTCTCATGTCAGGCTTCGTGATATTACTTCTCGGAATCCATCCCCTACAGAACCTGTCATGTCACCACAACGAATAACAGTTGGTTCTGCCTGATTTTCAATAAATGTTAGCGGTGTTTGGGATGATTTCTAAAAGGGAAATCAAATACAAAATTTGAATTCTACAAAAATAAATACAAGTAAGGCACTGAAAAGAGATGGATAATATGAAGAACGAGTAAATATACGTTGTAGCCGAAAGTGTCTGTTACAGCCGCGAGGGATTAGCCGAGTGGTCTGGGGCGCTGCAGTCATGGACTGTGCGGCTGGTCCCGGCGGAGGTTCGAGTCCTCCCTCGGGCATGGGTGTGTTGCGTTTGTCCTTAGGATAATTTAGGTTAAGTAGTGTGTAAGCTTAGGGACTGATGACCTCAGCAGTTAAGTCCCGTAAGATTTCACACACATTTGAACATTTAGTGTCTGTTACGTCACATCAGAAAATTTAGGTAATGAAGCATAATCGATTACAGATCGAAGGCTTAAAATCGATTTTTGCTATACAAAAGGCTTGGAGAATAGATAAGAATTCTGTCACAAAGTCATGGAGTCCTGAATGAGTAAAGGAACAGAGGCATAAACATTGTAGACGCCACTGACATAAAATCTTCACTCTCGTTGAAATATAAAGCCCGAGCTCACAGACCGTTCCAGATGTGTTAATCCGCGCTCGAACTATCAGCCCTGTACCCTCCATCCTTTAGCTGCGTGTGTTGTTGGATCCAGACGTCACGAGGTTGCAGCCGGCGCAGAGTGAAAGACTGCTTTAGATAACGATATATTACTTACCTTACTTTCCGTGTCCATCGTGCGCCGAAACTCCCATCTTCAGTATACAGCAGCTTTTACAGCGTTGTCCTTCGATGAAGCTAACTCTTGTAAATTCACTGCCTCGTCCAAAAGTTCACAGAAAAGTAAGTAATGTATTGCGATTTCCCCACATTCGCATGCATCGTCCCTTTAGAACCATCCATTTGTTTAGGAAAGTCTTTCGTTTGGAAACTTGATTTTTATATCTAGGTGGGATTTGTGAGCGTGTGGCTCTCAAGAATTTCCTCTCAATTCATAATTACAACTGAATTGTGTCTCCTGCCATTGATGTAAGCGTCTGATCTCAGGTGGAATTGTTAAGGGTGTAATTCTCTTGAGAAAACGTTTTCTAAACCTCAGGCATTGTGTGACAACGGTGTCGTCCATGGCATATCGCATTGCTCAAGATAAGTGATAAAAGCAAAAAAAAAAGGCAGATTTAGTTCATGTCACTGACAAATGCAAATGAAGTTCCCCAATGTGCACGAAAACATCACATTTATATCCCGCAATTCGTCTACTTCAGGGCTTTGTTGTAGGGTACTTCATGATTCGTAACAGCAAGAACAGAGTCCCATCAGCATTGGTATTAGGAATTATGCATGGGTCATTCAAGGAAAGCGGCACATTCTGAGTCGTGACACTTTTCATGATAAGGTAAGTCGAACGTAAATTTTAATATCATTGGTTATACAGTGTCTGTACATTATGTTACAAAGTACTTCAGACATAATACCTTTGCACGGCCAGCTTATGCAGCAGCTGTTAAAATCAGTTATTACTGGTTTTCCTGTCGCCAGTTTACTGCAGATTAGCTAAAGAAAATTTACACCGGACGCGTTTCGCTTTGATTTATAAAGCATCTTCTGCGGGTATTCTGCAGATTGGATACTTATCTTTGTACATTTTTGGATGTTTTAGATTAAAAACAACGTTTTGTTTATAAAGTTGAAGTGCAAGTTACTTTAGGTGTTTCTCTATATATTCTTCAAACCACTGCTTCTTTCCTCCCTGCTATCAGCGGTTGATGTCGAAAGACTTCGTTTCACGCATACACTTGGCAGTTTTTGCCATTCTGCCGTATTTCTTGCGCTGCATTTTGGTTTTTTACATTTGTAGATCGAACTAAAGTTATGTGTGTTCCTCCCTCTGTGCAATATTACAATCTTTATGACTGTTCGTTTGTTTTCGTGCAGGTTGCGAGCCTTGGAAACCTGTGAGATATTGAGCCATTTAATATAACATTAAAAATACACATATAACCAAAGTCTCTAATTACCACTGCCATCGTCTAACACACACACACACACACGCACGCACACACAAACACAAGCACACACACGGCCACACACGAATTATTGGTAGTAATAATAATAAAATGTAATTCCACAGGTTGGCAAGACGAAAAAAACAATAATAACTGGATTCTTCAGATTTGCACGCAGACACTGTTTTGATGGTTATAACTGTTATAAATGTTGCGAAATTTCGTGCTTTGCATCCTAAAAGAAAAAAAGTTGAGCGTTCAGCTACAAGTAAAGTTCACACTGAACCCCTTTTCTCAGCGAAAACTATTCTTACTTAATATAACTCTATTTATGAGTCTAGATTTTCGCTAACTGTGTTTCTTAAGTTGTACCTAATTCATGTTCCTTACTAAATTCCACTATTTTCCATAAATTCTGCATTTTTCATTTTTGTAATTAAACAATTTCAACTAGTTTTCAGTTTTTATCCTAACTTCAGTACTAATTTTGCCTGACGCAGATTCGAATGTCGTATTAGATTACAATAAGTACAAAAGTATGTTATTTTGGGTGGAGAAGTGTGAAAATTATTAATTGATGGGTCGTAACAAAAACAAAAAATGTTTTAGGAAAGAAAGAAAAGTGACACATTTCAAATATCTAATGAATGATTACCTAATAAAACCTTACTATTAGTGTGGTATAGAATATAATGGAATTTACTGCCAAAAATACTTACTTGAAGTTTGAAACAAGTTCATACTGTTTCAGAATAAGTTTTATAGATTCTTCAAGCCGATTTTTCTCAAATATTGCATTTATTCATGAGTTGTGTCACTGTTCTTGCTAGGGTGTGATATGTCTTGCGCTTTCTAATGTGCCTTATTTCCCTTTTCCGATACGCCTGCTCTTCTAATTTGGGGTGGAATTACTCCCGCGAGGGGGCTAACAGCGGTCAGAAGTGTAGGCTTCAAGCATTCAGTAACAATTATAACTGCCTCATCTGCTTACTTTGAGTGAGCCGTCGCTTCGCACACCGACGCTGCACACACTGCCGCTCAAAGTAGAGCCATAGCAGTGGTCTTTGATTCCTCGGTGGTTCCTCCATGGGTTCGTATCTTACCCTCGTCTAACTTTGCATTTGCATTTCACAGAAAATATCTGATCAACAGTGAAAATGTCGACCATATGTGTTTGTATGTCTGGTTCGGAAACAAATTTCTATAGTACTTTTTCTAGCAATTGTAGTTGTATGTAAGGAAATAATAAGCAACCAGTTACGTAAAAGAATTTTAATATCTTTACCTTATTCAGAAGATCCAGTCACAAACTCCAACCCCGCGATGCGCTTCGCACTTTGCTTTTGCCGACTGGCTCCCTAAAAGCATGCTACTGACCTCGCGTAGCGTAGCAAGGTCAGTAGCATGCTCTTAGGGAACCTGTTAGCAAAAATAACGCTTGTGACTGAACCATCTGAAGATGCGCACTAAGTGTCCCAAACCGGTGAAGAGATTAAATTTCTTTTATGCAACTGGTTGCTTGTTATTTCGTTATAAATTTCCTTAGTTCACTCACAGGACTTGCTGTCGACAACTCTAATGTCCACTTTACTCTTCGCTACAAACTTGCTTTCGGTACTTCTCGGTTGTGTCTCAGGTTTGTATTTCCAGCAGTGTTGGTTGCACGTTACCAGTGATTCTCAGTACTACGTGCAGGTCTGCTGGTGAAGACTTGGCAGACAGGCACCCCGTGTATGTGAACACTGAATAAAATGGAAGAGTGACGCGACAACGCTATGCCGAAATGTTTCCGCAGCGATGGTGACTGTTCTGTGACGTAGATTTTGATGAGTGCATGTTACATTCGTTTTCACTGTTGTGAGGGTATTACCAGAGTAACAGAGGCATCTGGGGTAACAAATCGAATAAATCGTAATTACAGTTTAACATGAACAATCCAACATACTTAGAAAATCTACCTGAGCAACATCTGAAATGTTGTCAGTGGAGTTCGGGTCACCCTGTACGGTATCTGGAGGTTTGGTTTATAATTCATCATTGAGAATGACCTGGAAATAACCTTTTCATTTATCTCTGAATTTTTGATTAATGGTTCCATGATGCCTATGACTACTGCTGGGACTGGCAGAGAACCCTTAAAACTGTTAAGAGGGTCAAGACGTTTTTAAGAATCACAGTTGTGAACATCATGTTGAGCACTTCAGAAATGCTCTCCATAAAAAGGAGGCGATTCAAATCACACCTAATTTCGGTAAAAATGTTATGACTTGTTGGTTCAACAGAGACGAGAACAAGAACTACATTTATGTTTCTCAGTGATGTCATATTCCTGTTATTTTGGGGGATTTAATTCCTTTTTTAGTAATACTGGGGTTGGGGCAGAAGTCATTGAACAATTGTTTTTCCTTGCACATACCAGCTTAGTTACAAAATGTTACATGTACTGATGAAAGGACGGTTTTGTAACTACATTTGTCGACGATGAAGAACACGCGAACCTTGTGGCTCATGTACATCTACATCCATACTCCGCAAGCCACCTGACTGCGTGTGGCGGAGGGTACTTTGAGTACCTCTATCGGTTATCCCTTCTATTCCAGTCTCGTATTGTTCGTGCAAAGAAAGATTGTCGGTATAGCTCTGTGTGGGCTCTAATCTCTCTGATTTTATCCTCATGGCCTCTTTGCGAAATATACGTAGGAGGGAGCAATATACTGCTTGACTCCTCGGTGAAGGTATGTTCCCGAAACTTCAACAAAAGCGCGTACCGAGCTACTCGCCATCTCTCTTACAGAGTCTTCCACTGGAGTTTATTTATCATCTCCTTAACGCTTTCACGATTACTAAATGATCCTGCAACGAAGCGCGCAGCTCTCCGTTGGATCTTCTTTATCTCTTCTATCAACCCTATCTGGTACAGATCCCACACTGGTGAGCAGTATTCAAGCAGTGGGCGAACAAATGTACTGTAACCTACTGCCTTTGTTTTCGGACTGCATTTCCTTAGGATTCTTCCAATGAATTTCAGTCTGGCATCTGCTTTATCAACGATTAATTTTATATGGTCATTCCATTTTAACTCACTCCTAATGCCTACTCCCAGATAATTTATGGAATTAACTGCTTCCGGTTGCTGACCAGCTATATTGTAGCTAAATGATAAAGGATCTATCTTTCTATGTATTCACAGTACATTACACTTGTCTACATTGAGATTCAATTGCCATTCCCTGCACAATGCGTCAATTCGTTGCAGATCCTCCTGCATTTCAGAACAATTTTCCATTCTTACAACCTCTCGATATACACTACTGGCCATTAAAATTGCTACACCAAGAAGAAATGCAGATGATAAACGGCTATTCATTGGACAAATATATTATACTAGAACTGATATGTGATTACATTTTCACGCAATTTCGGTGCATAGATCCTGAGAAATCAGTACCCAGAACAACCACCTCTGGCCGCAATAACGCCCTTGATACGCCTGGGAGTTGAGTCAAACAGAGATTGGATGGCGTGTACAGGTACAGCTGCCCATGCGGCTTCAACACGGTACCACAGTTCATCAAAAGTAGTGACTGGCGTATTGTGACGAGCCAGTTGCTCGGCCACCATTGACCAGCCGTTTTCAATTGGTAAGAGATCTGGAGAATGTGCTGGCCAGGGCAGCAGTCGAACATTTTCCGTATCCAGAAAGGCCCGTACAGGACTTGCAACATGCAGTCGTGCATTATCCTGCTGAAATATAGGGTTTTGCAGGGATCGAATGAAAGATAGAACCACTGGTCGTAACACGTGTGAAATGTAACGTTCACTGTTCAAAGTGCCGTCAATGCGAACAAGAGGTGAACGAGACGTGTAACCAATGGCACCCCATACCATCACGCCGGGTGATACGCCAGTATGGAGAAAACGAATACACGCTTCCAATGTGCGTTCACCGCGATGTCGCCAAACACGGATGCGACCATCATGATGCAGTAAACAGAACCTGGATTCATTCGAAAAAATGACGTTTTGCCATTCGTGCACCCAGGTTCGACGTTGAGTACACCATCGCAGCCCTCCTGTCTGTGAATGTCTGTGTAGCAGCGTCAAGGGTAACCGCAGCCATGGTCTCCGAGCTGATACTCCATGCTGCTGCAAACGTCGTCGAACTGTTCGTGCAGATGGTTGTTGCCTTGCAAACGTCCCTATCTGTTGACTCAGGGATCGAGGCGTCGCTGCACGATCCGTTAGAGCCATGTGGATAAGATGGCTGTCATCTCGACTGCTAGTGATTCGAGGCCGTTGGGATCCAGCACGGCGTTCCGTATTACCCTCCTGAACCCACCGATTCCATATTCTGCTAACAGTCATTGGATCTCGACCAACGCGAGCAGCAATGTCGCGATACGATAAACCGCAATCGCGATAGGCTACAGTCCGACCTTTATCAATGTCGGAAACGTGATGATACACATTTCTCCTCCTTACACGAGGCATCACAACAATATTTCACCAGGTAGCGCCGGTCAACTGCTGCTTGTGTATGAGAAATCGGTTGGAAACTTCCCTCATGTCAGCACGTTGTAGGTGTCGCCACCGTCGCCAACCTTGCGTGAATGCTCCGAAAAGCGAATCATTTGCATATCACAGCATCTTCTTCCTGTCGGTTAAATTTCGCGTCTGTAGCACGTCATCTTCGTGGTGTAGCAATTTTAATGGCCAGCAGTGTACTACACCATCATCCGCAAAAAGCCTCAGTGAACTTACGACGTTATTCACAAGGTCATATATATATATATATTGTGAATAGCAACGGTCCTACGTCACTCCCCTGCGGCACACCTGACATCACTCTTACTTCGGAATACTTCTCTCCATTGAGAATGACATGCTGCGCTCTGTTATCTAGGAACTCTTCAATCCAATCACACAATTGGTCTGATAGCCCATGTGCTCCTACTTTGTTCATTAAACGACTGTGGGGAACTGTATCAAGCGCCTTGCGGAAGTCAAGAAAAACGGCATCTACCTGGGAATCCGGGTCTATAACCCTCTGAGTCTCGTGGACGAATAGCGCGAGCTGGATGTCACACGATCGTCTTTTTCGAAATCAATGCTGATTCCTACAGAGTAGATTTCTAGTCTCCAGAAAAGTCATTATACTCAAACATAATACATGTTCCAAAATTCTACAACTGATCGACGTTAGAGATATAGGTCTATAGTTCTGCACATCTGTTCGACGCCTATTCTTGAAAACGGGGATGATCTGTGCCCCATTTATCAATCTTTTGGAACGCTACGCTCTTCTAGAAACCTAGGGTACAGCGCTGCAAGAAGGGGGACAAGTTCCTTCGCGTATTCTGTGTAAAACCGAACGGGTATCCCATCAGGTCCAGCGGCCTGTCCTCTTTTGAGCGATTTTAATTGTTTTTCTATCCCTCTTTCATCTCTTTCGATATCTACCATTTTGTCATCTGTGCGAAAATCTAGAGAAAGAACTACAGTGCAGTCTTCCTCTGTGAAACAGATTACACTGATTAGTCAAACCATTATCACTTCCGACCTCCTATCAATATAAACCGTCCAGACGCTAGCAGCGTCGTCTGGCGAAGAATGACTGTTAGCAAGACACACACATGGTGCCTGTAGTATCAGAGAGCATGCTGTCCGTGTGTAGAATCGGGAAGGCGCGCGATCTATCTGAGTTTGACTGAGGGTAGACTGTGACGGCCCGGAGACTCGGGATGAGCATTTCGAAACTGAACGACTTGTCGTGTGTTCAAAAATCAAATCAAATGGCTCTGAGCACTATGGGACTTAACTTCTAATGTCATCAGTCCCCTAGAACTTAGAACTACTTAAACCTAACTAACCTAAGGACAGCACACACATCCATGCCCGAGGCAGGATTCGAACCTGCGACCGTAGCAGTCACGCGGTTCCAGACTGTAGCGCCTTTAACCGCTTGGCCACTCCGGCCGGCGTCGTGTGTTCGAGGAGTGCCGTGATGAGTGTCTCCAACAGTTGTCGAAACCAAGGTGAAACTAAGTTCAGACGTCGTGGGGTTGGGCGGCCACCCGTCATTACAGATGTCGGATGTCGTAGGATGGGCAGATGGTAAAACAGGAGAGGCGGCGAGCTGTGGCGCACGTAACATCAAATTTTAATACTGTGCAGAGTACAAGTGTGTCTCATCACACAATGCACTGAACACTCGAAACGATGAAACTCCGCAGCCGGCGATTCATGCAAGTGTCAATGTTAAAATCACAACATCGGCAACTACGAGTGAAATGGGCACGTCACCATCGAGACTGGGCGTTGGCGCAGTGGCAGAGCATTGATGAGTCCCGATACCTCTCTCATGATGCCGATGAGAGGGCGCGAATCCGTAGTCTTCCACAGGAACAGTTTCTTGGCACCTGTAATGCGGAACGGAGACAAGCTGGCGGCGGCTCCACTGTGTTCTGGGAAACATTCACGTGGGTATCCATGGGTCATGGGTCAAGTGCAGCTCGAGCAAGGCACCAAGATGGCCAAGGAATATCGGACATTGGATGCAAACCACGTGCCCCCCTTCATGACAACCATGTTTCCCAACGGCATGGTATTTATCAGCAAGATAATGCGCCATGTCACAAGGAAAGGAGGTGACGCAGTGGGTTGAGGAACACCGTGGCAAGTTCCAATTGAAATGCTGGCGCCCAAACTCGCCACATCTGACCCAATCGAAAACATTTGGGATCCGATTGAACGTGGAGTCAGAGCTCATCGACCTCGTCACCGGAATTTACAGGAATTACATGACTTGTGTGTGCAGATGTGGTCCAGCTCCCTCCACCGACCTACCAAGGCCTCAATGCTTCCATGCCACGACGCGCCGCCGCTGTTAATCCGTGCCAAAGGTGGACATACTGGCTATTAGGCTGGTGGTCATAATGGTCTGGCTGGTCAGTGTACCTTTTATTGCGGTTTCGTACAGAACAATACTGATTTTTACTTCAGAGCACACATACAGTTGACGTGACAAAAGTGTGTTAAAGGCTCTCAAAGTAGTCCCCTGCAACGTTCGCTTCACGCTAGCAATTGCGCCACCATTTCCCGCACCGTGTCTGAATCGGGCCATCTGTTGTCGCGTAGCATTGGCAAAGTGCTTTCGTGTCATAGCCCGCCTGCCGCGTAGCACGACGGCTGCTCCTATTGTTCCCACTCCAGCGTCGCTGCTGCCGCCGTGCGTACGCTGTTTTACGTGGTTTTGCGTTGTGCAGTATGACTGCACTGTCCACTGTCAGGGCCTCACGCAGCATTGCTGGCAGCGTCTGGTGAATGTTGGAGGGGACTACTCTGAGTGCCTTTACCCGTAGTTTTGTCATGTCACCTGCATGTGGGCTACGTTCTAATCATTTTGAATCGTGAGTCCAGTACTACCTTGTAATCTACCCTAATAGATCTGTGAGGCACAATGTTCACGTATTCTTCAGTCTCGAGACATGTACTTCCCACCTCGTCCTTTCATCTGTACGTTTCACATTTTCCAACCATGCTTGTATCTGCAAGAAAAAAAGTAGTTGCAATGACTTTTGCCCCAACCCTCGTATTTAGTGGCAAAATTGTATTTGATCCAGCGTTGTTAATCAGAACCACTTAACGCGGCTAGAATCCTGTAGTTATTATTTTCTTTAGGAAATACTGTTTGTTTATTTATAAGTTCGTAAGTAACGACCACGGTAGGTCACAGGAAATGTATCACTGTCATGTCTCTATCGCCCACGTGCCTGAGTAGGCTGAAAGAAAGTTCGTAATAGCCACACCAGTAAGTACCACGTAACTGATAGGCCCATGTTGTTCTCCAGACCTCTGGGTTCCTTACAGCCAAATTCCAGCGAGTCGGGAGTGGGACAAAGTGGTTCCCACTTACGAATATATAACACAATTATGTAATAAGTATCGTTGAAATACACTTTTATGAGAAACACAAGTGCGAAGAAGGAACCGTTTAAATGTACATTACTGGGGATCGCAAAATTATAATATTTTCTGTTTAGATGTATCAAATATAACATCACAAATCTGTGAAAAGATTCCAAAAATTATTCTGGGTTGTGGACCGCGTCATACTGTCATCCTGTAGAATGATGAAGCAACGTAAAGGCCACAATCGAAAGTGGCCTTATTCAGCGGATATGTTATACACGATGTTTCAACGTTTGAAAATATGGCACGGTCCACAACAATGAAAATTTTAATAGAATTTCACTCCAGCCGCGAAAGCCTACTAAAATAGATATTCGAAAAGATGCGTATTTGGGGAGGGAGAGAGGCATCTTGGTTTTAAAATATACCCTGTTCTCGAAAAGCCTACATAGTCGCTTTTCCCTGTCAAGAGTCTACTGATATAAAACATACGAAAATACTCAGACTTTTACCGCGAAGTAGTCCGAGAAGTGGAAACCTGCCAAAGGGGAAAAACAGAGATCCAAGAAAACCTGACCTTGTGTGAGTGAGTCATTAAGACTGGATGTTAAAGAAGGCACTGTCTGCTAATATGAAATGAGCAAGCTTGTGTTTAGTGCACCAGCTACTCCCAGTTATAGCTGATACTAGTTAACTTTTAAAGAGATATGTGCTCCCCATAACACACTCGTTCTACAATCGGAAGAACCTGAATTTTTCCTCGTCTATTGCCATCCCACTGCATTTATTAAATTAGTTCAGATGACCATCAGCATATTCTCACGCGTGTCCGGACGTCGGAGTAACGCCTCGCTCTCCAAGGCTGGTCGATGACAACGTGCCAATATCATGCAAGTGCAAACACTGCAAAAAGTGAGAAGGCTTCTTCGTGAAAAGGACACGTGCTAATGGAGCGCATCATCATCCCGTAATTTCAATCGATCCTCATCCAGTAACAACAAACTTTCAGTCCAGCAGTGTACTTGAAAAAACGCAGCAACGATCATGGACTAATTCCCTAACTCAAATGATTTTCATTGGAGTTGAAAAAAATCACGTGGCCTAAATGAAAAAGGATAAGTGGAAGTACTAGACTCATGTCCTGAGTGACATTTTTTTAACATCGCATCAAGCAAGTCATCTTCGTCTACAAGAAGCAGCAATGACGAAACCAACATAATAAAACGCTGTTACTGCATAAGTTTTATTTTAAAATGCAGTTGCTTCATATCAGTTTCATTAGGGTTTCATTAGGATTAAAAGACAACATCTTTCTTAGACTTCGAAACTGCGAGCCTTGTATCAAATGCGACTGTCTTTACAATATTTGGTATCAAAGTGCTTAATTAGACAACTGCCAAAGTGACAAGCTGCGTTTTATGTTTAAACACTTTTCGTAAAGTGTTAACATAAAAACTAGGTCATGCTACGTTATTCTGTTAGTTAAACTACACAGGTTTTTCTTTTCATTTTTCTGAATGTATATGTTACCAGCATTGTGTGAAATCCCGGTATTCTATAGAATGCCTAGGTAATGTAATAGAATGTCTGATGGTTTTAGGCCAACTATGAAATATATTTTTTTGTGAAAATGTTACATACTTTTCCTAGACATTCCACACATTTCCTAGGTATTATACATAATGATCAGTACCATTTACGCAAAGTTTTAAAAGGGCACAAGATGAGTAGCCTAATGTATATGCATATGAAACTAAAAGAACAAAACTACGAAGTAGAGCACAGGTCACTGTTACCGGGAAGCAATGAAAGTGGAACTGAGATTGATCTGTAAGCATTCACTTTTCTACTTCACAAAAAAAAATCACTTTACATTTTGGCAATTTGATCATGTACGCCGGTTGGTGTGGCCGAGCGGTTCTAGGCGCTTCAGTCTGGAACCGCGCAGGTTCGAATCCTGACTCTGGCATGGATGTTTGCGATGTCCTTAGGTTAGTTAGGTTTAAGTAGTTCTAAGTTCTAGGGGACTGATGGCCTCAGATGTTAAGTCCCATAGTGCTCAGAGCCATTTGAACCAAGAATGCGAACACAGTACTGTTACCGGTTAAACACAAATCAGGACTGGCAGGACCAGCTTGTTGCAGAAGGAAATGCTAGAGTCACATTTTGAGTTTCACTTAATTTTATTTTTTCACACAATGGCACCTCATATTTTGACATTTCGTGTTACACATACATCTGACGAATCTTTGGCCGCTTCCTGAGGATTGAGAAGTAGCTGCAGATCGAAAAGGTATTTCGTTGTGAGGGAAATCTTCAATTTTCATTAACTTCTTTGGACATACGACAAATTCTGATCTTGCGTAGAGCTGCTTCAAGATTCCTTCTGCAGTTCCAAGCCGTGCGGAGTGGCCGCGTGGTTTGAGGCGTCATGTCACGGACTGCGCGGCCCCTCCCTCCGGAGGTTAGAGTCCTCTCTCGGGCATGAGTGTATGTGTTGTTCTTAGCATAAGTTAGTTTAAGTAGTGTGTAAGTCTAGGGACCGATGACCTAAGCAGTTCTGTCACTTAAGAATTCACACACATTTGAACATTTTTTGCAGTTCCAAGTCGGTAAAAGCCATCTTCCGTCACGCTCATAACAGCTGCCAACGTACTGCGTGAGTCACCCCGCCCTTTGCCGACGTCGGGAATCGGTACTCATACAGTGGCAACCAAAGGTACTGGAAGACTTTTTTTGTCATAATCTATTTTCATTTTTTTGGCCTGAATCTCAAGGTTCAGTTTCGATTCCATTTTACTTTGGATAGCTTTCTCAATACTGAAGCAAACACTGCTCAACATGCTAACTGTATAACCTTCTACTTGTTCGCAGTCATCGTCTTTAGGAGAATGTCCACTGATGGTATGAACGTTTCGACCTCCCACATGTATGAGTACCGCTTGTTTCTGTTAAGCAGACGCAATGGATATCAGAAAGGAAAACATTTTCGGTAACCACAGAAATGGAATCTCTTCGATAGCCATGGCTTCATCATTGTTTTGATGTCCTCCGTCATGGACTGCATTCTCATCTATGTCTTCTGTTGGAAGCTACGCCTCTTGCATTGATTCACCTCGTCTTTCTTTCTGCTGTTGTGTTGTTTGTAGGCTCTCTGTTATTCCATTTTACTTTGGATAGCTTTCTCAATACTGAAGCAAACACTGCTCAACATGCTAACTGTATAACCTTCTACTTGTTCGCAGTCATCGTCTTTAGGAGAATGTCCACTGATGGTATGAACGTTTCGACCTCCCACATGTATGAGTACCGCTTGTTTCTGTTAAGCAGACGCAATGGATATCAGAAAGGAAAACATTTTCGGTAACCACAGAAATGGAATCTCTTCGATAGCCATGGCTTCATCATTGTTTTGATGTCCTCCGTCATGGACTGCATTCTCATCTATGTCTTCTGTTGGAAGCTACGCCTCTTGCATTGATTCACCTCGTCTTTCTTTCTGCTGTTGTGTTGTTTGTAGGCTCTCTGTTATTCCATTTTACTTTGGATAGCTTTCTCAATACTGAAGCAAACACTGCTCAACATGCTAACTGTATAACCTTCTACTTGTTCGCAGTCATCGTCTTTAGGAGAATGTCCACTGATGGTATGAACGTTTCGACCTCCCACATGTATGAGTACCGCTTGTTTCTGTTAAGCAGACGCAATGGATATCAGAAAGGAAAACATTTTCGGTAACCACAGAAATGGAATCTCTTCGATAGCCATGGCTTCATCATTGTTTTGATGTCCTCCGTCATGGACTGCATTCTCATCTATGTCTTCTGTTGGAAGCTACGCCTCTTGCATTGATTCACCTCGTCTTTCTTTCTGCTGTTGTGTTGTTTGTAGGCTCTCTGTTATTCCATTTTACTTTGGATAGCTTTCTCAATACTGAAGCAAACACTGCTCAACATGCTAACTGTATAACCTTCTACTTGTTCGCAGTCATCGTCTTTAGGAGAATGTCCACTGATGGTATGAACGTTTCGACCTCCCACATGTATGAGTACCGCTTGTTTCTGTTAAGCAGACGCAATGGATATCAGAAAGGAAAACATTTTCGGTAACCACAGAAATGGAATCTCTTCGATAGCCATGGCTTCATCATTGTTTTGATGTCCTCCGTCATGGACTGCATTCTCATCTATGTCTTCTGTTGGAAGCTACGCCTCTTGCATTGATTCACCTCGTCTTTCTTTCTGCTGTTGTGTTATTTGTAGGCTCTCTGTTATTTTTTCCAGCTCTTTGTCAGTCTCCACGTCTTTTAAAACGTGGTCAGGCAGGAACGACTTCGAGAGACCTACTCTAGCGTTGCAGCCGAACAGAGCTTCGTATGGTGACTTGTTAGTCCCGGAATGAAAAGCTTTGTCTTTCTTTAATTTGACGAACCGCAGTCCGTCACTCGAGCAGCTAGTTTTTTTCATCTTGCATCAAAGCACATAGTATATTTCAGTGTCCTGATTTGCTTTTTCTACGCTCTCCTGAATCTGTGAGTGGCGTCTTCAAAGTGGTCATTTCTCCTTTAGGCTGATTACCATGTTTGCAGATTGTCTGCTGTTATCGGAGTGTAGAATCGTTGGAGCACCAAGCAACATAAATATGCCGATGAGACTGTAGGCTACTTCTCTTTTATTTCAGAGCCATTAGTAAACTTAGTGAGATGATCTCGGTAGACTACTACAAATTTATACTCTCTTTGAGGATGAGGCTGGAAAGACCTCAAGAGGGGAACAGAATTCCGAAAAAACCACCACCTTTCTGCTTCTTCTGGCAAGGCTTACAAAAGTGAATGTACAGTTAGGTGTTATGACAAGTAATGCTTTCACAGTTCTTTCATCCTATCCTACCCTCCACGACCAATAGCAAAATGGGCCATATGGAGCATGTCAAATAACTCGGAATCTGCAATGTTAAGTTGATTAGCACTCGTACCTTCTTTAACAGGATAGATCAACTTAGTCTTAATCTCGACTATCATTATGTCACAGTGGTTCAGCAGCCAATAGTCCCGTGGTTTCTTCTTCGTGGTCGTTCTAACCTTTTTCACATCGTCGACTAACTTTCGGTAACTGGATTCTGTTAGGAAAACACAGTTTTTAGCAGTACTGGCTCTCATTTGACATAATTCATTGCAGAATATTCTTTGCTTGTCAGGATGGCGTAATTCCTGTCTTGGTACTACACTCCCTCGCGACAAGGTGATACAAGAACCATCACCGGAGAGTACCTGTGGGACTTCAGCCGGACACTATACACTGGAGGACTATTAGGCCGATATCCGTGGCGTGATGGGTGAAACGTCAAATAATAACATGCTGTCTTCGCAACTATTAAACAAAGACCCGAACGCCACTGCAAAGAGTAGTGGCGGGTAAACAATGACAGGATTAGGCTTATTATATACTTTGCCAGCAGACAATTCGGCAAAGTATACAGTGCCTAGGCAATGTATAAAATATCAGCCTTTACATACTTCTACGTCCGATTTTAGGCATTCTACAGAATGCCGCATTTCACACAATGTCGGATTAATGCATGGGAGAGTCCAGAGTTGATATATTTGCAAGAAATTTCTTAATACGAGTGGTTCTCTTGGAAAATAATACATATAACACAGCATGAGGATAACGAAGCCTTTGCATTCCGTCGGAAAGTTACCGGATCCATCAGGCTGTTTTCCAATATCATACATTAAGTTACATTATTTTTTTGGGACTGCAGAAATTCTCTCCTGAAATCATTAGCTTTCGAGCGGGAAACTCCAATTCATTCCTATAGAAGCAAACGAGGTCGATGAGCGTACGATACGTTGTGTGATAAATACCAATCAACCGTAAAGAACTGCAGTGTCAAATTTTAGTACTAGTTTTTTGGGTCTCACAGTAGATTAACAGTAGGGTGGTCTTTTACACTGAGAGTGGCCTATGCTATTGGTCATGGGTATAGTATCATTTTGGCACGTTGGCATTTCTCTCCCTAAAACAATAGGTAAGGTACGCATGCTCGTTGTATACAATGACGAAAGAAAAAAAACCGTGACATCAAAAACGAGTTGTGCGACATAAACGAAAGTTGGTAGGCGTGTTTCCGTATCTGAAAGATGATGTCTACTCAGATTTCACGTCAGTCGTATAAGAATGGTGCTAGTAGGACCAATGGCGATGCACATTAGATTTGCTTTAAGCACACGCTGTAACGAGTGTGAGCGTTACGTACTCTGAGATTGGACGACATAATTAAAACCCCACTGAGTTTGAACGAGGTCGTGTTATAGGGATGTTCTTTCTGCGATATTGCAAAAAGACTTGGTAGGAAGGTAGCCACTCTACGTGATTGCTGGCAGAGGTGGCTACGAAAATGTATGGTCGCAAGAAGGCTGGGCTTAGGACAACTGCGTGGCACTACCGATGCGCAAGACCATCGCATTCGGCGCATAGCTCTGACACATCGTACTGCATCTGCACCAGCAATTCTAGCAGCAGTTGGCATCACAGTGACACTACCACCGTTTCAAATAGGTTACTTCAATCACAGCTCCGAACGAGAAGCCCTGTAGCATGCTCTCCACTGACCCCAAACCACCACCATTTGTGGCTGCAGTGGTGTCAAGCGAGAGCTCATTGGAGGGCAAGGTAGAGGTTTGTTGTGTTTTCTGATGAAATCCCTGTGCTGCCTCGGTGCCAGTGATGGAAGTGTGTTGGTTAGAAGGAGGCTGGTTGAGGGCCTGTAGCCAGACTGTCTGCGTGCTAGACACAATGGACCTACATTTGGAGGTATGTCTGTGGTGGAATTTCATATGACTGCAGGAATACTCTCATGGTTATCCCACGATCGCAAATCTGTTCGTCAGTTTGGTGAGTCGACTTGCTGTGAGGCCATTCATGAACAGCATTCCAGGGGATGTTTTCCAAAAGAATAACGCTCCCCCACATATCTCTCTTGTAGCCCACCATGTTCTACAGAGAGTCGTCACGTTGCCTTGGCCTGCTCCATCACCAGCTCAGTCAAGCACATATGGTACATCATCGGGAGATAAATCGCGTCTTCCACAACCAGCATTAACCGTCTCTGTATTGACCAACCAAGTGCAACAGGCGTGGTACACCATTCTACAAATTGATGTCCGGCACATGTCCAACACAATGCTTGCACGTCTGAATAGTTGCGTTCAACATTCTGTCGGTTACATCGGTCGTTAATGTACCACCATTTCACATTTGCTTATCTCGCGCTTTCATTAACCTGTGATCGTGTTGTGTTAATCACTTCAATATTTTACGTAGAAAAATGTATTCCCAAAATTTCATTAGTCTACATTAATTACTTTTTGGTGTTGGGCTTTTTCTCGGTCAGTGTATTTGATGAAGAAAGACGTATGTGAGCTGACAGCCACATGTCTACAGGAATGCCATCAATATACAAAATTAATTACACTGCTCACCAATAAAGCTGCTTCACCAAGAAGGCGGTATGCAATAAGCCTCAAATTGGCACAAAGTGTACTACCGGGTGCTAATGCGTTAAAGCGGAACCGATTTACGCCGAAAAAAAAAAAAAAACTAATTTTGGCCTCCAGCTGCACGTCTGGCGATGTGAATGCAAGAAAGACGTATAGAAATGCCAAACAAGTGAGAAAGGCATAATGTTTCTTTTAATATTATTAACCGCCGGTTACGCAATTTTTCAATATGAGCATCGGAGAAGTCGACGAGATGTTGTGTGGTGTCAGATTTGCACCTGGTGGCCAAAATTGGAACTAAGTCTTTCCCTGCGAAAATAGGTTCCGCATTAATTCATTAGCGTATCTACCAAGTTTTGCTACAATACGATAATTACAGCCGACACTAGACCCCGTGAGTAGCTGTTCTTTAATTATAACCACCCAATTCGTGCTTTGATATTATTCAAAGGATTAGCAGTTCAGGGCAACCCTACAAAATTGGTAGGAGTAATGTCGTCTGCATTAAGTATACAAGGAAAGATTACACAGGGGGTGCCTCATTTAGAAATCGCATTTGAATTGTTTTGTGATACGATCGTGCTACGCCTCATGTAAGAAGCGCAAACAACTACCTGCACGTGTTGGGATTAGACGGGATCTTGGTCTATCAAGATCGCCGTTCCTTGCGATGCTTTGCTGCTCGTGTTGGTCGAGATCGCATGTCTGTCATGCGAATAAGGAATGGATGGGTCCGGGGGGCCCTTACTCAACGCTTGCAGGATCTCAGCGGTGCCGTGAAACTGTTGGCCTTGAAGAAAGACACATTGTTCTCTCATCCATACTGGATCGTATAGTGACGTCACGTATCCAGATACGGGAAGAAATGGGCTTGTTTGTAGCAAAACAACTATCCACACAGACAGTGTGACGACGTCTAGAGCAACTTGGACTGTCAACATGCGACTGTTGTTATGGCTTCCATTGACGCAGCAACAGAGCAAGTACGCTGCCAATGATACACTCAGCAACAACCCTGGACGTAAGATTAGGGCCATCTCCTCTCTAACAGACCAGTCTTAGTCCTGAGTACGTCATCGTTATTTAATTATTCGTGTGTGAAATATCCCAGGTGAGCGAGCGTTGCGAGATTGCGTTCGTAATTGTCATACGGAAGGAAGGAAGGAAAAGGGATTGGGCTTAACGTCCCGTCGACACCGAGGTCATAAGAGACGGAGCACAAGCTCAGATTGTGTCAAGGGCTTGGAAGGCAATCAGCCGTGTCCTTTCAAAGGAACCATCCCGGCATTTGGCTGGAAAACCTAAATCTGGATGGCCTGACGCGGTTCGTTATACGGGTCACTTTGAGTGACGTATAGGTTGCTAATAGAAACGGAACACGATCAGCGAGTGGTTTGGACAGCAGTAGTTACCTTCCGGACGTGGTAAGGCCGGTAGCAGTGCCTTATCGTCAAGGTCTACATTATATTTCAACAAGATAATGCGAGACCGCGTGTTGCTTGTGCTGTCCAGACTTACCTCGATACTAAAGGAGTCCGTCTGTTTCCATGGCCAATACGGTCTTCCGATTTCTCAACCATTAAAATCATGTGCACATGGGCTGCCGATGGACTCGCACACAACAATCGCCAGGCACCACGGCTGATGAATACCAGCATAAAGGTATAGAATGGAATGTCGTGTGCCGAGGTCCTCCCGTTGGGTAGACCGTTCGCCTGGTGCAAGTCTTTCGATTTGACGCCACTTCGGTGACTTGCGCGTCGATGGGGATGAAATGATGATGATTAGGACAACACAACAGCCAGTCCCTGAGCAGAGAAAATCTCCGACCCAGCCGGGAATCGAACTCGGACCACTCAGCTACCGGGGGAGCATAAAGGTGAAACAGCATGGAATGATGTACGCGTATCTGTCATCCAAGCTCAACTCGGCACGACGCCCAGACGGGTAAATAGCACTGTTGCTGCCGAGGTGGCAACTTTGTGTAATGAACTTCGACCCCTGTATTCGCACAACTTTGAAAACGTGCGCCCTGTCCTCCTTTGTATATTCTTTTTCTTATGCACTACACGGTCATATTGCTGCGAATTTATTCTAAATTCATTCATAATTTATTCATTCTTGTACTATGCTGTGGATGATCTTCCATGTAGGTAAATATCTTTAGTACTCGCTCCTTGGACAACGGTTGTCCTGTACAAACGAGAGAAACTCCCCATCGCACTCCCTCCCCCCAGATTAAGTGGTCAGAGGGCCCGCTAGACAGCCCGTCAAAAACTGAACACAGATCAAGCTTGAAAACAGGAAGAAGCTGTACTGAACTGAAAAGAAAAGCGAAACAGTAACAGCGAACGGTCCCTGTTTAACAAGTGCTACATTGAGCGGACGAGCCGAGCGACGTTGTCGTGGTTAAGTGGTCACGGTATTCGACTACAAAGTGTGTGTGTGTGGAGGGGGGCTGTTTTTAAAACTCCCTCGTGCCTTTTCATTTTATTTTTTTCGCTGTTGGCGATTCAGATTTGTCTGTGTCGTGGTGTAACGTCCGTTTGCAACAGCGTGGTTTAAGGAAAGAACCTATAGTGAAAATTGATTATGCACAACTGGTCTATTAGCAGACAAAAGGAAGTGGCTTTCGAATGGGAACCGCAAATCTTTGATGATGGTTCTCACCGGAAAGCGTTCGGTGTGACATGCACGGCATTAGTGACAGTACGTGTCTCTTGTGACAGGACCTAATTTGTGCATCTTTTGAATGAGATAGGCCTCTTTGCCCAGTTTATGTGTTAGTATGGATCTGAATGTGATCACTCCGAAGGAAATGACGAACACATAATACTTTGTCACACAAGCTGCAACAAATGAACGCAACAGTTTCACAATCACACAGTTTCTCCGTGTTCTGTCAAACGATATGTTTTTAACGGTTTTTAAGTTCCGTTTTGGAAGTTTAGGCTCTTGAATCGCTTTGTTGTAACATAATTCACATTAGTTTATTAGTTGTTTTCGTATCTGTGAGATATCTACGTGGTATTTCGCCTCCTCTTGCTGTTCATCGCATTTGCTTGTGACCGTAATGTATTCTCATCACATGAGTTATAGTCTATAAACAATGTATAGTATGACAACTCCAAGACTACAGAAAGACAATAAACCGACAATTCATAAAATTGTGGAAAAAAGAAAAGAAATGGGACGAGATGGTTGACAACGCGGCTCGCCCGCTTCGTAGCCCAATACCGTGACCACTTAACCACGACACCATACAGTCTACCCAAATTGCACTTGTTAAGCTTCGACCGTTCACTGCTTCTATTTTGCTTTTTATTTCAGATTTCCTGTTTTAATGCTTGATATGTGTTCAGTTTTTGACGAGCTATTCACTGATCCATCTCACCAGTAAATGTGAGGAGGGTGCGATGGAGAGGTTCCTTGGAAGTTTCACTGGAGGCTGTATTTGTGGCTCCCTGTCCGACAAGGATGATAAGCTACAGTGCTTTACACCTGTTTAAATATCACTTTCACTTGTTAAGCACGTCTGCACAGTCGAGCGTATACGACACCACACATGCCACTGACTCATCTTGCAGGAACGCTAATATGTCATCTGCCACTTCTTTCTCACTTTGAGAAATTCGCTGGGTGCCTTTCTGACAAAATGTCAACTTCGGCAACTGTTGTAAATACATTGCAATGTTTTCTTTGTTGATAGTTGCCATTACTCTGCTTTGTGTCAACACCACTAGCGCTGTAGCACTGTTGTGAGTTAGTCGTCGACTAAGCTGCCTCATGCTGTGCTCACCCATTGGACACCTCCAGTCCCGCCCTCTGTTACCATTACCAGATAATATTCTGATTGCATGATAGACAATATGTGGGGTGTCGAAAGCCATAAACACAGCTGCCTTTTGCTACCTAGCACTCAAGGGATTCCTTGCAGGACCAGACTGAAGAGAATCGGTGAGAACAAATCATCTTGCCGAACACCTGTGTCAATTCTGAAACCTCTCCTAGGAAAAAATTTTCTTCTAGGAATTTAATTTTTTACGTTGTGTCTGTGAGTGCCTGTTAAACTAATTGTCTGGTGGTTTTGCCGATACCTGCTTCTTCCATTGTTAGGACTGCTGTCTGTGATAAGGTTCCGCATTGTTACGATCCTGAGGATTGTTTTGAAGTTAAAAATTTGCTCTGGGCAGGAAATATTTTTGCTGAATCCCGCTTTGAACTCCCCAGTTTGCATGTTCTGCTTGGTGTGCTATACTATTCAGTAGATCTTTAGATACAATTTTGTAGGTGACTGGAAGTTGAGATATCCCTCGCTAATTATTGGTATCTGTCCTTTCTCCATGTTTATGTAGCGGACGGACTATGGCCTGTTTCCAGTCGTCTAGTGAGGATTTTGTTAGTAACTTAAAGATGTCTTCGTTGTCTGTCATCAGCGTGCCTGTTGAATCTTTGAAGTGAAGGCTCACCGGCTTGCACCGTATTATTTCTTCTTTGAAAACTTTGCAGAAGTCCCTAGTGTCGTTTTGTCTGAAATTTGTATCTTTTCTCTAATCGTTGTTGTAATATTTTCGTTTCTCTGTTCGAATAATTTTTGATGTCTGTTTTCCGATCTCCGTGAATGTGTTCCACTCTCTTTACGTTCTGCTGGAGTTACATTTTTTCCAAGCTGTTAGTCTGAGCTCTATCGCTTCGCCACGTATCTTTTTCAACCATCTATATTTTTTCTTCTTCGTGGTTGTTATAGTTCTTTCACTGTTTCATCACTGCTTCTCTGACTTCATCTGCATTTCCCATCTTCTTTGAGTGAAGATATTTTACAAATTCGTCCATGTTGTCTGATAAATTTTGTGACAATTCTATAGACTTTAGTTTTGGGATTTGGGTTTTTCTGTTGAAATTTGGCGTTGATTACTGTTAAAGGGGTGGTACCAATCTTTGCCTAGCACTCTTGTGAATCGTACAGTCACGATTTCTCTGACCCTGTTGATATGAGCCTAAATGTATGTTAGGCGAAGACCAGATCTTCTTGCTCCTTGGTAATTTTCTGAAAAAGTTTGGTACCTAGTAGTTTTAAGTCGAATTGGCTACAGAAGTTGATAAGCCTTTCCCGTTCTTATTGCTACGTTTCCGTGCAGGAAAGTTTCCTACTATATTCTCGTGTTTCTCTTCTCGCCATCTGTGCTTGGAAATCTCCTACGAGTAATTTTACGTGGTGCTTTAGTATTTTGCTGTCTCAGTTTTTAGTGTTTCTCAGAACTGTTCGATTTTTCTGTTGTTTTTGTTGGTAGATGCATGTACATTAATGAATGGCATAGCCCTTGTTTGCTGATCCAGACGAGAGCAGTAATATTCGCTCTGATGGGGACGCAACATTTATGGATTCCGCTTGACCATGAAAGCTGTTTCTTCTCATTCTTTTTGGCCGATTCCCTTTATAGATCACAGATTCCGCAGCCCTCTTATTCAAATGCGTTCTCATCTCTGTGTCTGGTTCCATGACGTGGTAGTATGTCTATGTTTCGTCTGTTTATTACATCCATCAACTGTTTAAGTTTACCAAAAAAATGGCCCTGAGCACTATGGGACTGAACTTCTGAGGTCATCAGTCCCCTAGAACTTAGAACTACTTAAACCTAACCAACCTAAGGACATCACACACATCCGTAGCGGTCGCGCGGTTCCAGACTGTAGCGCCTAGAACCGCTCGGCCACTCCGGCCGGCTAAGTTTACCAGTCTTGAGCAAAGAGTTGATGTTCAATGTGCCTAGCAAGTGTTTTTTCTTATGGCGTTTGCGAGAAGTTCTAAGAAGCTCATACTCTTCCTTACGTGGTTTTCTAGGTTCTCCAGAATCCGATGGCCTAGCTGCAACACTGTTTCCAGTTGTAAGTGTTGATTACCTCCTGGAGTCCTTTTCCGTTCAGTGTTTTCCATCATATCTTGATTGAAAATAAGTTAGGAAGGAGTTTTAACCCCTTCGTGGAATGTTGATCGAATCGCCAGATGGGTCTTAAAAGACCGCCAAATATTATTATTATTATTATTATTTGCCACGTGATCATATTTTGCCACATTATTAGGCTTCATTACATGAAAATATATCAGAGGTATTGCCCTCATCAGCTTTTTGTTCATCACTTCAACAAAAATCAGTTTCTCGCTTTTTTAAAATAACGACTTCAAAATTTTGCAGGCACACAGAAGTAAGAAGATTTCACAACTATGTGAGCTTGCACAATTTTTGTTGTAACACGGCATTAGTTAGTCCTATACGCCCCCTGTGTTAACATTTGATAAAGCGCGTTAGTTAAATAGTAAGTCCCAACGGCCACGTTGTAAGATTCACGTCATCCGTCTCCACGAAACACTGCAGAGATTTTTGGGGTTTAAATCATGAGAGTGGTGTACTTTACGGATCAGGACCTCCGCATGTATTCCTGTTATCCTGTTTCTGGTGAACATGTAGTGAACTTTCTTCCGCGATCAATGTCTGAACTACCTTCTATTACCTTGCCTTTGGGACCTGGGATACTTAGCTAGTCGAAAATGGTGACTATGTGTCAGGCAGAAGGTGTGATCGACATCGAAACAAAGCACAAAAATCAGTACTTGGTAAATCCAAGTAGAATACCATCTAACACGTCAGTTTCGGTTATTTTCATGACTGTTCAATTTTCACAGACATAAAATTGATGATGGTACCAAGCAGAACTGAGATACACGAACAACGCTAAGCTTTTAGGCTTTCCCACTGACTGTCATTTTATTACATTTATTTTCTATACTTCAGTTTTTTATTCATGTCCCATGTTCCACTTGGCTTACCAGTTTCCACTTGGCTTAACGCCAAAATTGGCCAATCATTAAAATAAAATTATTCAGTCGTTCCGTTACCGATTAAATTGTACTCAGAGCGATGTCGCTGAGGAACTAGTGTATTCGGTCTACTAACGGCAACATCAACAATCGGTCAAATGTTTGATTGCGTTAGAAAAGGATTGGAATAGAAGCGTTTGTAACTATTCTTTCCAGTTTTTTGCTGATTGTTGATTTGTCTAAATCGGCGTTTTCATAGACGATGAGTTGTTGCGCGTTGTGTGTGAAAATAAGCAGTTGACATCTTTATGTCTGTTATGTTTAACACGGTAATTAGTAGCGTAATTCTAGAAGCTAAAAGTAGAGGGGCCAACACAAATTACGTTAATTAATGGTGCTTATTTTAAGTGTGATAATGTGGTTATGACACTAACGGAAATATGTTGCTCTAGGTATTTGCGTTTTGTTATACTTATTTTTTGTTATACGAGAATTAACGTGCAGTTCGATTTATAAACTCAAACATTTTCATCCAGAAACTGAGATACTTTTATTTCTGTAGCAGATAATTTATTTAGTGTGAATAAAATCTCTGGACAAATGATCCAAGTGGTAAATCACGTTCTCAGCATACAGTAAGCCACTTTTCTCCGGCGACGTTATACAACTTCGGTCACTATGATAAAAGTCGACTATCATCACAAGGACTGCATATCTGCTGAAACAGTCCTTCATTATACGTATAAATACACGAAAAATCGCAAGTTATGGTTTAATACAATTGACCTTTTTGTTTAGGCGGCCCTGGAAATGGAAACTCTGGAGCAGTCGCGTAGTTCCACTTATCGGATAAAGGCCTCGGACTGAAGGACTTTAACTGATAGAAAAGCAGAAAATAGTACCAACAACGACGTCTTTTCATAAAAAGTGGGCGCTGTTGATGTGTTCTTACGACAGTAAATACGGAAGTATTTGTAAGACAAGTTCGTCCTGGTCATCTTGGGCTGTGTGCACGTGTACCAATACGAGAACGAGATCATAAAGTACTCGTCTAAGTCATAAAAGGTGAAACAGGTAAGTTGTCTGTCTACTCAATGGATTGTTATTATTCAGCCTTCCTAATCTATGTTAATCTTTTAACTTATGTTTCTGTCGACTCTGATAGTCTTCGAGATATGTTCAGATCCTTATCTCTCCAATATTTGAGCTCCTCAGCTACTCATGCGTGAGAGAAATTAATAATATTCGAGAATACCAAACGATGCCTGTTTCATTTTAAGGGTTTTCTTTAGATTTTCCCTCCATTTTCTAGTAATTCATGTCTACCAGCTTAACACAGTGTTGATACACCTTTGGAATGCAACACAGCAGCAATTATACGTGGTACAGATTCGACAAGCACTTGATAGGTTGCCAGCGATATGTTGTACCACATCGCTGTGCGCAAGTCACGTAATTTCTGTAAATTGCGAGCCAGTGGTTACGGTTGCAAGTTGCTGCACAGCAGCTCCACACACGCGCTCCATAGAGTTCAGATCAGGCGAAATTGGTGGCCAAGACAACAATAAAACTTTCCGGCAGATTAAAACTATGTGCCGGACCGTGACTCGAACTCGGGGCCCTTGCCTTTCGCGTGCAAGTGCTCTAACAATTTTTTTTTTAATCTCATTTTGTTCGTTTTTGTTCGTTGCATCTTCTCGTGGCGGACGTCGCAAGACATCCGTTTCAGTTCGTCGTTGATCCATTAACTCAGTTTTTGTATTACAGAGGGCAGCTAACCCTCTGACCGAACACACTGAGTTACCGTGCCGGCGATTGTTCGATATAGTTCGTTGCGTTTGGTCTGGGCGGACGTCACAAGACATCCGTTCAAGTTGATCGTTGATTCCTTGACTCAGTTTTTTTATTACAGAGAGCACGCAGCCCTCTGACCGAACACGCTGAGCTACCGTGCTGGCAAAATTAAACAGCTGTCTTCCTTCCGTCCTTCCTTTTTTTTTTTTTTTAATGTGTGTGAAATCTTATGGGACTTAACTGCTAAGATCATCAGTTCCTAAACTTACACATTACTTAACCTAAATTATCCTAAGGACAAACACACACACCCATGTCCGAGGGAGGACTCGAACCTCCGCCGGGACCAGCCGCACAGTCCATGACTGCAGCGCCCTAGACCGCGCTCGGATAATCCCGCGCACCATCTGAGCTACCCAACCACGACTCACGCCCCGTCCTCACAGCTTTATTTCCGCCAGTACCTTGTTCCTACCTTCCAAACTTTACGAAGCTCTCCTACGAACCTTGCAGGACTAGCACTCCTGAAAGAAAGGATATTGCGGAGACATGGCTTAGCCACAGCCTGCGGATGTTTCCGGAATGAGATTTTCACTCTGCAGCGGAGTGTACGCTTATATGAAACTTTCTGGCGGATTAAAACTGTGTGCCGGACCGAGACTCGAACTCGGGACCTATTACCTTTCGCGGGCAAGTTGGTAGAGCACTTGCCCGCGAAAGGCACGGATGGTTATTCTGCTGGAAGACGCCATTGCTGTCGGGGAAGACATCTAGCATGAAAGAATGCAATGGTCCACAATAATTACGTAACCACAGCCTTTGATTACTACTATAGGTTGCATGGAAGCCATCTAAATGTCTCCCATAATATAATACTGCTCCTAGCGACCTGCGTTCGTGATGTGATGTTTCGAGCAACCGTCCGCCTGAATGACAGCATATCCGGACACGACCATCGACCTCGTGAAACACGAAACGAGATTCGTTTAGCCAAGTGACGTGATTCCATTCGTTCATTGGACGATCTCGATGACGCCGTGCCCATTGCAACAAATGGTCAACATGGGAAAACGTAGGGGTCGTCTTCTGCAGCGCGCCAGGTTGAGCAATATGCGCTGAATGGTGTCTTCTGAAACATTTCTGTCTGCACCAGCATTGAACTCTGTCGTTATATCTGCCGCAGAAAGCCGCATATCTTGCTTTAAATACCAGGCAAGCCTCCGACGTTCGCTTTCTTTGACGAGGTGTAGGTGTCTAACACCCTGTCGCCATATTCTTTATTTAACCGTTCAGCTTTCCACAGATGGTCACAATAAACGTATGCGAACAGCCGACCACCTTTCACATTTTCGAGATGTTCATCCCTAGACGCCGCTTCCTGTCTATCCAGCCTTCATACAAGTCGCCTGTATCAGTGGAGTTCCTCATTTGCAGCACGTAGCGTCGCTATAATGATTCTTCATTCGTCTCAGCTCTACTTATATAAACAGTGGGCAAAAAGACTTCTGCAAATGTGTATCAAATTGCTATTGATAGCGATACCGACGTAAATGCAAAATTCTAAGCTTTGACAGCCGATGAGTGACTGTGTGACGCTGCAGCGCAATTTCATCGCAATTTCATCGCAATTTCCACCTCCACCAAAAGGCGTATTCGAGCTGGGGTGCCACAGGGATCCGTCCTGGAGCCCGTTTTGTACACTGCGGACACACCGACGGACCGCTGGTGCACACCGCATTGTACGCAGATGACACAGCCTTCTACACACGAAATGCGAATAAGTACCTGGCCATCTGTAGGCTATAAAGGGTTCGCCCTCCCTGCCCCCCCCCCCCTTTCCACCATCACCTAAACGGATCCCAGCTGCCCTGGCGCAGAACAGCTAAGTACCTTGGCGTAACCTTGGACTCTCGTCTTACGTGGAAACCCCACATAGACGAGGTCCACAGGAAGGTCTGCGCCAGAACGTCCATCCTATACCCAGTCTCCAACTCAACCAGCCCCCTTCCCTGCTCTGTAGGAGTGAATGTTTTATCAGGCCCTGATATGGCCAGTAATGGAATATGCATGCCCTGTTTGGGGATACGCTGCGAAGCAGCACCTGGACAAACCCCAGAGGCTGCAGAACCGCGCCCTCGGGAGGGCACTGCATCTACCCCTCGGATTTCCTACGGAAGATCTGCACGCCGCAGCCGAAATCACACTTCTGAATGAGTATTTCCAAGATCTGGCAAGGGCGTTCTATGAAGGCTCTTCCAGATCAGGAAACGTCTTCATCCACTCCCTAGGTCGGTATGACATGTCCCGCGATAAGCACAAACGCCTAATGACCATCTTCGACGACTAAGTTGAAGAGAAAAATCACTATATCCAATTCCAAATCCTCCTCCCTCTCCCATAATATCCATCACCTCGCCAACCTCAGATAAGTACCAGACACACACAAAACAATCATCACATCACGCGGACACCCAAAAATTATAGAAATAACCACACACACAAGTATACAGTGGAGTAAAAGAAAGGCTAAAAACTCCCCCACACACTTCCCCAAAGAGTGGAAAGTATTAAATGAGAGTGAGTGAGTGAGATTGGTCGACCTAGAGAGACCGGTGGAACGTGAGGACCGAGCAATCGTCAAGAGACACTCAGAGCCCCGGATTCATCATTATCATCGATACGATGTGCAAGTGGGGCTTCAGTAAGCACAAGGACCATTAACAGGCTGCTAACAGAAGCTCATAGCACCCCTTGCGCCGAATACCATTGGCCTCCTTACACCAGTTTGCAGTGTTCTGGCACATTCGGCCTCGAATGTCGTTGAGTGGAGTAGAATTCTCTTCATTTACTCGTCCCGCTCCGAACTGAGCCTCGATATCTAGCTAAGATAGTTCTGAAGACGCCCCAGACAGTGGTAGGATTCCAGCCTGTCACCTGTCATACGGTCTGACAACCAGGAGTGATTGTCTGGATTCTCACTTTTCTCGTGGCATGACCCCTTTGGTTGACAATGCAGCATCCTTACGGCACAACGATGCTTCGACGATATTCTACGTCCTGGACTTGCATTTGAGCAAGATAATGCCGACGTGCACACGGCGAGAGTTTCTACTGCGTGTCTTTGTGTTTGCCAAACCCAGTCTTGGTCACCAAGGTCGCGGGATCACTCCCCAGTTGAGAATATTTGGAACTTCATGGGCAGGACCTTCAACTGCCTTCGGATTTTGACCATCTAACAGGCCAATTGGAATAAATTTGGCACTATATACATCAGGAGAACATCCAGCAACTGTATCAATCAGCGCCAACCAGAATAAATTGAAAGAACGAGGGCCATTTGTGAAGCTAATCATTTGTCTGTCTGTACATGTATGTAATATAAAATACGGAATTCCATGCCATCTGGATAATTCCTTCCGGTATTATGTTTTCTTTCTTTCTCTTAGTGTATTTACGCGGCGGCTGCACAACTGACCCTTGAACAGGAGAACCGCCCATCACAGAAAATGCTGTAAACAGTGGTTTGTACGCAACATTCTGTGCTGTCACATGTCTGCGCATGTGCATCTTCCACATGTTCTGTCCCGAGTACTTCAAATGGCTCTAAGCGCTATGGGATTTAACATCTGAGGTCATCAGTCCCATTGACTTAGAACTACTTAAAAATAACTAACCTAAGGACATCACACACATCCACGCCCGAGCCAGGATTCGAACCTGCGATCGTAGCAGCAGCGCGGTTCCTGACTGAAGCGCCTAGAACCGTTCGCCACAGCGGCCGGCACGAGTACTTCGCGGTGTTATTATGTTTGAGTGAGACAAGCAGACATGTTTAGTGACAACTAACGATACAGATGCATATCCTCTTTGGCAATGCTTTGAAACGATGGCCAGTCAGTTCCCACTTGCAGACATAAAAGGCGTCGATATTTCGTCAGATTTTGTTCCAGGTTGCCCTTCACTTGAGCAGTGTTTTTAGGTGCGCGAACTCTTTCAAACAGTTACGGCTTTTACTCGCTTCAGAGCCCGTTACGCCCTATTTTACTATTGAGTGCTGCATTGCAGACTTTTCTGAAGGTTTTACCAAAACACTTTCATTCTTAAAAGTCATGAACAAACAGTTGTGCACTCGTTTTCCACGAACTGTGTTTCGCACACCACTTTACAATGAACATGAGCCGTGTTGCGGCTCGCGTTGGTGCCGTTGGTAGGTTGGCATCGTGTAATAGGGATAGTGGCGTCTCGTTTTCTTCTCGTGTTACTGGCGCCACTACATTTGCTAGCGTTGTTGTCCGTGAGTGGCAGCAGCAGCGGTTATCGATACTTAGTACTCTAGTACTATCTTTGGATGGGCGTCAAGTGTTTTCCGGCTCGGAGTGTGCCGGGTAGTTCTGTTGGGATGGAGGAGCAGTGAGGTCCGGCAGTGCAAGGACATGCCGGAACCGCTGGCGACATGCAGGCACTGCCGGATCGAGGGGCTGTAGTTGCGAGGGCGACAACCTCGTTCTCCACCGTACCCAGGACGTTTGAGTTGAGTGAACATTAACAAAGTTGTGAAACTTCCGCTATTTTGAGATCACGCCGTTTGTTCGCGCGTTGTTGCTCGAAGGGTCGCTGAGACGAAGAGCAACGAGTGGAGTTTTTGAAGTTGGCGAAATTAACTAGCCGTCCTCCATCTTTTATTATTAATCATTGAATTCCTTGTGTTTATTGATGAAGTTCAACCAGCGGTATTTTTCTGCCTAGTGGCCGCTAACGCAATTACCTGCCCTGGAGGTTAGCGTATTTTCGCGGCAGTGTACCTTACCTCGCTTTGCAGCCGCTGTCCGGTAAGGCGTGTAGTTCGAAAGCCTCCTCGATTGTGGTTCGGATATTTGTTTCTTTTGGACTAATTTGGTCGTAATGGGTCCTACTTCTTCTGGATGTTCTCAACATCGGATTCTGAAGACGCAGTGCTGTCCGCCGGTTCCACCTTGCCTGGGTTATTCCATCGTTGTGTTGGTTATCAGACGTTAGGTAGATGTTGCCTGCTTTTAAACTGTCACTAGTTTGAGTTGCCATCCGGTTAAGTGAATACAGCTCTTGACTGCCTGTCTCATCGTTTACGAAGTTGAGCGACTTTCCCAGGTCGATCCTTGGAGCACTGTCTGAGGCCCTCTTCTCTCTTGCTTTGGTCGGATTGTTATTCTTGTCAATAATGCCTTCAGCCGAGAATGCAATTTGTCTTAAGAATTGTTAATTATATATTGTCTCTTAATAGTGAAAATTTGGTGATTGTCCTTTTTCTATAATATTTTACTATTTCTTAGAGAAGTTAACTCATTCTTAATAATTTGCTATATAGGCCTTCAGCCGTCAAATTGTTTCTGAGTTATTACTACGTATTGGGGCCTTAGCTGACAAATAAGTTGAATTTATGGGCAATAAGGCCTTCAGCTGTGAGTGCAACTCGCTTAAGAAATTTTTTATTTGACATTGTGTCTTAACAGTCAAATTTGATAATTGTTCCATATTGTCGACCTTATTTCCAATTGTTTTCAAATAAAGTGTACGTGGTTTTTTTTTTTTTTTTTTTTTTTTTTTTTTTTTTTTTTTTTTTAAGTGAGTTACCAACGGTAACTGAATACGGCCCTGTCCACACTGAATCCTGCCTTTCCCTAAGTTCCACGTCTCAGAACACTCACTGTTTTGTCGTGACCACCATTTTCAGTGACGTTCATCTTGTCACTGAATACGTGTGTTTCCCTGTTCACTTAAACATAATGACACAGCGAACTACTCAGAACTGAGCATGTATCAGATGTGCATGCGCAGATACGAGGGAGAAATCGACTGATGGACATAAATCACAGCTTCCAGCATTTTCTGTGCTGGGTATTCCCTATGTTCATTAACAAGGGTCAGTTCCACATCAGTCTTATAAATATTGTCCGGCCAGTTTTATCTTGCCTTACCACGTTATGTGCCCGCAACTCCGCCAGCCGCCTTTCAGTCTCCCTGTGGGCAGTGATCATGATTTTGTTAATCAGTGTGGCCCTAGCCGTAGGGAAGGCGGACAGGAATCGCAGATTTACCAACAAAAAATTTTGAGTGTCTTCATCGGCCAGGGAACCTTAACAAGTTGAATTAGCGGAAGGGAAACAATGTTTAAAGAAGGAGCCGCGCGATTCGTCACAGGAAACCTGCAGAAGAGGCGCCGTGTATCGAGCAGAGCAGTAGTTTCGCAATCCCCAGAGCCCGTGTTCCAATTTGAGTAAAAAGCAAATTAATTTCCGACGACGTACGTCTCGTTATACCTCGCGTCACACTGAGCAACAAAACGTCATGTCTTTTATACAGACGAATACTTAGCTTTTATAAAACTGACATTGTGGTTTGACGTGTTGCCTATTTGATATCGTTTCGGGATCTTAAGCCGACACTTGTTCAGTGATTTTTCTGATGTCTCGCCAGCATTGCCAGAGAATTAGTTACTGCGTATCCTGTTGACGAGAAGTTCATCGCAGTATTTGTGTGGATCCGAGGACGAACTATAACAAAAATCTATACACAATAATCCTAACAAAGCACGAAATGAGCTAACTACGTCTGTCTTCATTATACGTTGGACGTTCAACAATTAAACAAGAAAGTAGCTGTACCGTAAAAATGGCGTATTATATCAACACAATTTTTAGTCTACTTCTCTACGTAATTCCCACCAATCTCTATGCATTTCATTGATGCTTACAATTCTGTGTTCATACAGCGTCTGTACCTTCAAAGTACAATGCAGATATGTCTGAAGGAACAGACACTGTCGCTGACGATGGTAAACTTTACGAAATCGATTTTCATTTTTCGACTATGCTTTGACGTCAGCTGTTTGCAACACGTGAAAGTTTTGCCGGACCGGGATTCGACCCCTAATTTATAGCTTATCACGAGCGGTCATCTTGAGCGCTTCGTATACCCGAGCACGCCTCCAGGAGCGATTCATACTTTTATACGTCACGTAGTCTCAGTCATTCTGCTCGCACGATTCGTGATTCTCGTAGAGAGACAAATATTATATCCTTATTTTAGCTCGTCGAGGAAAATCACGAATTGTGCGAGCGTAAGGGTTTTGACATGCGGAAGTTTGGACCGCTCCTAGAGCAGTGCTCGGTAGCCGAAGTTGCTAAGGCAACCGCTCTTGATAAGCAGGAAATCACGGTTCTAGTCGCGATCTGTCACAAGTTTTCATGTGTCACAATCTGCTGAGTCAATGTGTAGTTGCAAAATTCTAATGTGTGTACCCGTCTCATCTTCTTTCGAGTCCTCCTATCGATCTGAGAGTACAGTAATACTGAAGCCAGTTTTAAATTAACTTCTTCGTAGCTGTTCCACTTGATACCACATGAAGGTTCTTTAATCGCAGCAAGCAGATAACAATTCGAAGGGACAGGGTAAGGGCAGTAAGGAAGATGAAGTAGTGCTGCAAGACGCCGAGCTTGGGATGAAGGAGGAGCACGCATTTCCCCTGCCATCTCAGACATTTCCTCTTCAGCACAGCCTTGAATTTATTATCAGTCATGTCTGAGTGGTATGTAGACAGCTCGGTGCTCCACCAAAAATCTCGGAAAATTTGATCACAGATATCGTAAAAGATGATTAACGTGACCTTACCAATCCGTGATTGTGTTTTGAATTTCTTATGGACAGACGATTCAGGAAGTTTCCATTGCATACTTTAACGCTTGGACAGTGGCTGAAAATGATGTATCCAAGTTTCACCAAAGGTTAAAATGCTGTCCAAAAACGCAACACCTTTGATACTGAAACGGCATTAATCTTTGTCGTTTGCTCCGAGCTGCCTCCTGCATCCGTTCAAAAGTGGCACAACAACTTGAGGCATTCACGGTCTCCACATAGATGAGGAAATAAACGAGCAACACACATTGTGCGTCTCACAAGACTGTGGTCATAACTCCTTTAGTGTATATCTTGCTGTTGTTTTCTCTCGGCTGTCATATGACGTATCCAAGTTTTGTCCTTTGCGACAATAAAAGCTGTAGCACTGTAAAAATGGAGCACACTATGCCTGATATCGTATTAAATGCTGGAGACCAACCCATTTGCTTGGCTTTGCTCTCGCCTGAGATTTGCTGCGATGCCTAGCGAAGAAAACGTCTTCCGTTCATGCACTTGTTGTGCACGATGTTGCATTCGTGCACGGTGCGCCTCGTATAAATGCGACGATCGGCTTGTATTAACCCTTCGACACGTCACACGTTGTCACCTGTGGTGGTCGCGCTTGTCTCGCTCATTTCTCCCGCCTTTATCAACTTTCTGGCACCAAAATCAAACCATCTTTCATGAAATTACACCGACTCGGTATACTTCCACTAGTCAGCGACGAATTGCAGCTGGGGACATTTTTTAACGCATAAACCACATTACACCTCGCATTTCAATCGGTCTGCAGCTTGAAACTGCATTTAGAATTGCAGTGGCACAGCTAGCTCCAGTTACCCGCTGTGACTGAAAGCTCTGATCGCTGCTTCTACCTGTATATGGAATTTAATATGGTCGGGGTATCTGTGCAGTCCTGAGAGCTCTTATTACCTTTCTTATGGAAGCACCTCAGTAGTTCGTTTTTAAGCAGAAGCTCTTTTTTATTCGATTGGCGAATGAAATAAGAGAGAAGGAAAATAATTGCGATTCTCTGTATTCCCTCAGATACACCTTCCAATATTCCTGTAGTCGCACACTTAGGGAGAGGAAGTCATCGATAGAATTGTAAGTTGTGTGAACGAAGAGAAGTGGCAGTGATTTTTTGATCTTTGCCACGGATTCAGTACCTGTAGACAAGGGTGGACTAAATCTCTTTGGCAACGAGAGTTAATGTTGTTTTGTGCAGATGACGTCACTTTTTTCTTGGCCGCCTAGCTTGTTATACTGTTCTTCTGGCGTTCATAGTGTGGAGACTTATTTTTGGGATGCTTATATATATCGTGAGGTAAAGAGTATAATAAATTTTTTGCTGCGATCGTTAACATTGACACAATTTTCTTAAGGCAAGTTATTCATTGTGCGAGTTATTAGGTGGTGGTCACATTCATGATTAGCAGAACTTCGACTGAGTAGCTATTTCATGACTATCATACACTTGTTTTGGAAACTGTTCCATTATTCTTTATATTTGCCAATGCAGCTAATGCAGGGGTAAAATTTTGTCAAAACTGCTTTCTGTTTCACACACGTCCCTGTGTCTATTGATTGTTAGCGACAATGTGTAAAAGAGGCAGGGAGTTTTCATTAAAATATAACTGAATTTCCTTAGCTGCGTGTTTTCTGAGTTGTAATTTAACTTTAGATCGAGAAAGCTTTTTGATTTGCTTGATCCCAAACTTTCATATTTCGTCTTGATGACTGAAAGCATCCTTTCTGAAGACGCATTGCACAGTCACGTGATCAGCTTCTTAAATCTTTGTGCACGCATTGCACTCACCGTGGGTTATTCAAAAGACATTTGCTTCGCAGCACACTGCACAGTCTACATGCTCCTCAATGATGTGTTACGGGTACTATAGCAGGTCAGGTAATGTAATTTTAGGGCCAAGATTAACAACTCTTAGATGTGTTTACAGAGCAGTGGTCTTGTATCAATCTCTACATAATTCTCAAGTTGTAACCGCAACTGTATGTAGACTTAACACAAGAGAGCTGTTAACCTCTCAAAGTATTGATCGTTGAAGCGTAAGACGTTAACTAGTGTGTTTTACAGAAAGTTACTTCTCATGTTCAAATCAGTAATTATTAAACTCAGAGAAAAGATTGCGAATCATCGTTTCCAGTCCAACGTACTGATGTTTCACAAAGTAGGCAAACAGATAGTATACTTCGATTAAAATTATTGATAGTTGTAGCTGGTTACCTCCAATCAGAGCTCTCAACCTTCGCCGTTGACAAACTACCACAACAGCTAGGGCTGAGCCTTTTACTTCGTATTTCATCACACATAATAACCACATCAAACACACACACACACACACACACACACACACACACACACACACACACACACACACACTCATACACACACACGTTTCTAACGAAATATATTCGTTTCCACCAACCAAACACTACTGTATCTTTCCGCAGCACAAGATGCGATTCATTTAAGCAGTTATTATAATAACAGAGAGTTTTCATTAGTTAAACTTTGCACGACATTGCTTTAAGCCGAATTTTTGAACGCTGTCAATTAACTGCTGTGACTGGGACACCAGAGTCATAAATATAGTGTATTGGCGTAGTGTAGTGGTTAGCGAATAAGACTAACGTGTAGAAGGTCAAAGCTTCGAATCTTATCAAACACAGCGAAATTTTTTATTTTTCTAAATCCATTGAAAGCACTTTATCATTTTTATTCAATTAATTGGTTTAATTTTTCATTTCTAATGCTTTGCCGCGTAATTTTCATCATCGTTCTGACTTTATCTGCTCTTAGTTTTCTTCCTATCATCCCTTTCACGTTTGGAATCCGCTCGTTGTCGCCTACAATCTATAACCAACTGCCAACCATGATTGCTCATCCGTAGGAAACGCGGCATCCCGTCTAGCCACTGTGAGGATAGTTTGTTATCCAATGAAAGCAAAAAAGTACAGGTTACTTTCACCGCTGAAAGTGAAATTTTGCTACGGAACTTGGCTATGCAAACAAACACATTAGGAATTTTTTCTGTCTTGAGTTTGCTCGTAGGGATTAGCCTTACACGGCATGAACAAAGCGATCGTGATATTAGTGCTGCCGCAGAGTGTTGATCGCCCCTTTCTCAGATACACAGCAGTCACGAGGTTGCGGTTTGTTTAGGACATGAGTTCAAGTTCAGAGGCAAAAAACACGTCGCCCGTCGCAGTTCAGCCATTAATTACTTAAAATCAGTTGTCGACAGAGCATCTCCCATTCCGTGATTCCTCGCTTCTAACACGCTCCGCGTTATGCATTAACACATTGACTGCCATGATGAGATTTGGACTATGCATTGCTATGCTACACTGAAATCACGAATATTACTTCTGAAGCCAAATTGATTTTTTGCATCAGATGTCTTCTTTTGAACATGTAGAATTAAGTTACTTGATAAAGTGTCAATTTATGACTTACCTGGACTGATAACTGGCGTGAGCCATTTATGGATCACGTGGCTAAACGACATTTTAACACAATTATAATCTGTGGCCGCTTGGGACACATGTGGCTCACATGATTTAAAACCACAATAGGTATAAAAAAATCGTTTTTCAAGAAATGGTTCGCACACTTACTTTATTTAATTATATTTGCTATATGTAACATTATTTTTAATCTTTTTACTTGGTCTGACAATAATGTTCACGAATGAAGACCTTAGAATATTCTACTTCTTCAACACAGCGTTGTGAATCTCACTAAAACACTCGTTGCACATAGAACTGTCACATTTATTACGCATCCTCTTCACTTTCTTAGCAGCATCCTTTCTCTCTTCTCTCCTTCGCAGGCACTTATAGCAGCCCGAACATTATCTTGACTGCTCTGCTTTGCTCCCTCTACTGTCACAAGACGATGTGTTTTACCTTCGTGGAACGGTTGTAGTGTTGCTCGTGGTTGTGGATCTTTGGCATTCAGTAGCAGTAGAGTCAAGCGCTTCCTGAAAGGGATTACTTGAATGCGAGACTTGGATCCTTTGTTTGCCAAGTTGTACAGCGCTTGAGCATTTACAACAGATGTTCCAAAAAGAATTTCAAAAACGGTCTTTCTGTACCATTTAACCGTACACCGAAGTGTCGTTGAGAATGAGCTTATCTGACCGGATACATCAATAAATGACTTGGCGGCACGACTGCTTTTGGTTTCAAAACTTCCACGCCACTTTTACGTTTTACAGGCACCATATTTTCGTTATGTTTGGTAGAAATCATCAAAACACCCCATTTATCTTTACATTTGATCACTGGGATTTTTGTGTTGCTCTGTGAACCTACTTTTTGCCCTTTCTTCAGTTTTTTCAGCTATTACAGTTTGTGCGTTACTGAGATGCCCGCTAAACTCGCTGGGCAGAACAGGTGATTATGATTGTGGAAAGCGCCAAGTAAGGTGTCGGTCAGTTTCACTCAAAATTGTAATTTATTGCAATTTAATAACACCTTTAATCCAAAACGGCACATATCAGAACCTTTACAGCTACTAGTTTCAAAATCCAGAACAAGAAACCTTAAAAATCAACAAAATGCAGTTAAAACAGCGATAAAATTATATATATATATATATATATATATATATATATATATATATATATATATGTATGTATGTATATCTCACAGCTAGTGTGGAAAGCCTCAAGGCAAAAGCGGATAGACAAACACAAGGAAGATGCAATACAAACGGCTGAAGGCCCACAATAAAGTTTTCAAGATCTTAAAATAAATTATCATAACCTTCGAAAGGCAGAAGGCCGCAATGTTTCTGCTTAAAAGGTAATTTTCAGAATAAGGTTTTAAGCGGCTGACGGCCCACAGTTGATTTTCCATGTTTTAATTTTTTAAAAATATAACCACAAGCCTTATGTTTTAAGTAGAGCTGAAACCGCACTAAAAGAAAGGACAACACAACGGTAATAACCTGTCAGCAAATATCCACTTGCCGGAATTCAAACTTACTTATATGCGGCTGAAGACTTTTGATTTACATAAAACACAGTAAAACCAAGAATTTTTTTAAATTATTGGCTAAGATAGATTATAAGCAGACAACTAAACACCGGTGAGAAAGACAGTAAAGACAACGGCACTTAGAAGCCTCCAGGGCGTCGGTCTGCCCTCGTTCACTTAGGTGAGACAGGTGGTGATCCCAACCACACTTGGTCCGTCAGAACCCAACCAAGGGACAGCCACGGACCGACCGACAAAACGACTTGCTTGCCATCAATCGGTACATGAGAACTCAAACACAAAATGTTATGGACGTAATTATCCACAATCATATATGTATATCTATTAAGCTGTCAAAACTACACACCGTGTTGGACAAGGACAACAGGTGAGGAAAGGACACTGCCTGAAATTACGTTAGTGGTCAGGGCAAGTAAACGGAACACTAACGGTCACAAGGCAGAAAATTCCGCTAGTGCACTTGAATTTCAGTCAACGATTGTAGTTAATTCCACCGCATGGTTGCTAAATTTCAGCAATACAAACACTCAGTGTTGCTCACAGGAAGATCTCCCCAACAGCGAACCACCGAAACTAACCACACAACATGAATGGACGTGGCTTGGGTACTTCCAACACCACTCAATTTTTACGTCCTGGGTCGGTGAGCCACGAAGCTCATAGCGATCGGACATCTCCACACACACTCCGACACTGTGCAGGGACCGCCAGCGGACCCGGCCGGCTGCACCGCACGGAGATATCCTCCGCACCAACCGACTGACTGCCCTCAGAATGCCGACAACATGTAAAATAATCGTCAGTGGAAATAACGCCAACTACACACACAACTTGACAAACACTTGCACGAAGACCTCAACGATACTCAACAGTAACTAACCACGCACGAATACAAATTGGGAGTCGACTCATAAACGATCGGCGAGCCAAAACGCGTCGTCCGGTATGACGACCGACCAAGGATCCACCAAGACCGTGGCCTGGCTCAAGTGATGCTTGGCGGCAATGGTCGGGCGAGCCATGTCAACGCAGACCTCACAGCTCCAACCCGACTGCACTAGTGCGGCATCGCAATTCCCGGACTGGCAGGTCTGGACTGCGCTCCAGACACTTTCCAATTGACTGGCAGCCCGAACTCGCGACCTGAATTGGCCCTGCGACAGACAACGACTGGGAAGTAATAGCAGTCGTGCAAAGATACTATGAGAGGGGATATATCGATACGCGGTGCTAGCGCCGGTCACGGTCAGGCAAAGCAGCAACTCAGTGACACCAGTAATTTAAATTAACGTAGTGAGGTGGAAGTACGTTAAAAACAGGGTGTAAAATACATGATGGTTGGAACACGAGCCACACATGGCTCAGTTACCTTTTCTGTTACTCCTACAAGTGCCAACAAAGTGGGCAGAGCTATTCATTAGTTCTGTAGCCAATGACACACTGAGTCGTTGTTAAGTATATCTCTGACGATTGCAGTTAGGAATCACCAAGACTACCAATTGCAAAAATATTGAGTGCTACGAATATGAGAGTGTTCAGTGGAGCAACCGCAGTATCTGTGAGTCCTATGAGGCTCACGAGGGCTCTAAAGACAACTCTGTATGTGAGCCACTTATGGCTCACGCGGCCCGCAGTATTATGTACACGTGATCCAAATATGGTTCACGTGGCGTGACAACCCGTGTAACTATGAGCCAACATCGGCTCACGTGGCAATCAATGTGTTAACAGTATTTGTGAAGTAACCTGGCGTGTTTGTCTGTCGCCTATAACCGAGCGGTAGCCGGCGGGTGTGGCAACACTTTAGTGGCAAGTGACAAACGTCAACTATCAAGTAAATTTAGTAGGACTACAAGCTGTGCAGTATTAGTCAGTATACGAATTTCATGTAGCACAGGGGCACAATAGCAAGCATGAATAAGTTTCGTGTGAGCAAACAGTAGTTACCAAGTTATCACTCACAGATGCTTGGACACATTACATATTACATTTAGAGCACTGTACTTCGAAAGTCCCGTAGCGTTACACTTTAGAACGTTGGGCAACCACATTGCATTTAAAAAGCTATAGTATTCAATACTAAACGCAAAATGTTATGAATTAGAAGTATGGACCCAGAACATTACAGGCTGGCCGCTGTGACGAGAACGGTTCTAGGCGCTTCAGTCCCGAACCGCTGCTACGGTCTCAGGTTCGAATCCTGCCTCGGGCATGGATGTATGTGATGTCCTAAGGTTAGTTAGGTTTAAGTAGTTCTAAGTCTAGGGGACTGATGACCTCAGATGTTAAGTCCCATAGTGCTCAGAGCCATTTGAACCATTTTTGAACATTACAGAATTACAAGAAGCTAAATAGTTCAGATGCTGGAGACCAGGGAAACGAGTGGTCCAGGAAAGCTAAGGAACCCAATGATACTGCAGATGCCAAATCGTGTCATTAAGCATCAGATACAGTCTTTCAAGAGCATCACCCTTACCGTAAGTTTGCAACCGAACCACTGTGAGGTTATTGATCTTCGCTCTTTGAAGAGCTACTGGTCTATCAGCACGTTACTTTCAGTATCGGGGGTTACCAAGAGGCCGTAACATTTCGCCATGTGGTAGCCTAGCGCTTGATCCCTGAGGTGCAGTTTGGCTATTGCCAAGGGCGTGCCACTGCTCGTCGACTTCTGTTATTTGTGGAAGAAGTAAGGGAGGCACTCTGGCTACGGGAGTACTTCAGAGTGATGCTCCTGGACGTCCCGCTCAGTGTGCCACGAGCGTCTCTCGTACTCACTCTTTATGCTTGGGACTCTATAGCGCCGCAGGTACGTCTACGGAACGCCTACTTGGAAGAAGCTTCCACGTCAAGACGCAGGATGGTCTGTCCTCAGAGCGCTGGATCCTACTAGGAGTTCCACAGGGTACGGTACGCCTTCTGTACACCTTGTACGGAGTGGATCTGTACGCGCTGTAAACCAACGGCGTACCGCTATTTACGAGTAGCATGAGCGTGCACCTTAAGTAGCGCAAACTACCTGTGACAGCCTGGCGTAATGGGCGTAAAAATTGAGATTACCCTTCAATGCAGCAAAGATCCAAGCAGTTGTTGTTGTGAGGCGCCTGGTCCCCATGTACTTGAGACAGACATCCGGAGCTGTGCAATGGGGAAGCACCTGGAAGTCACTGTCGGCGGGCGTCTGAGTTGGTGACAATAGGTGAAAGAGCTGCAGGGAAAAGCAGTGAGAGGGATGAGACATCTAAACTCTTTGTTAAGCCTGACGGACCCAGATCCACGCGACAGTGACGAACAGGGCGCTACTGCCCTCAGTTTTGGAGTAGGAAGCTGTCGTCTGAAAAATGCCTCCGATACACACAGAAATCGCCTATAGATGGTGCAAAATGGAGCTCTCTTTGCAGCGACCTCGGGACACCCTGACGGCAGAACTCCGTGAGACAGACGATATACCTTACATCCGGAAGAGGTTTAGGCGATCGGCTGGTGACATTATTGACGGACGTCGCAGAACCGGCATATCTTCCGCCGTACCAACATGATGCAGCGCCAACACGCTGCCAGGTGACCACACCCGCTGGTACAATAACGTGTCCTTGATAACATACCAACGCAACTTTTTTTGTATGTTTCGTATCCGTACTATAATGGAGAAGAAGAGAAACTATCAACGGACATCGAAAGTGTGAAGAAATACCCGTCAGGACTAACCCCTAACACAAGATCGGGAGTGTTGCCGTTACTATCACCAACACCCTCCGATACAGTACTGACCTGCAAATTAGAAATTCAGAAGTGGACTAGCGTGTTCTGACTTCTCGCACATTGTTAATTTCTTACTCTATTACTATCTGTTCAGTTTTCAGAGAGAATAGCGGACGTGTCCCACTGACGGAGGGCCTCTGGCAGCAGCCAGCGACCACCGTGGCAGGTGGGGAGCCGCGGTCGCCACGCCGTCCGGAATGAATATGGAGCAGGGCGGCGACACTCCCTATAAGTGAGCAGGCCGCGCCTATTTATAGCGCCATTTCATTTGGCCGCCGCCGAGACGCCGCCACCTCAAGGACGCCGCGGCGAATTTAATTTACGCGATCGTACGTCTAGGCACCGGCGACCTTCGGTGGAATCGTTTCAGTCAAGTAGAGAACGCTACCTGATCGGTGGAGGTCTGCATAGACAAGAGATGAGAGGTCCGCATCTGCGCCGCATCCGCAAGTGCCTGATTCGCATCCACTGCTCTCTGGTCAACCAAGTATGGCATGCCGGAACTCTGACGACAGGATTACGTCCGTCATAAATTTTCCTCTCTGAATTCAGACAGCGTAATTTCCAATTCACTAAAAACGTAGAGGCCAATCATGACCGCATTTATAATACGAGGGCGGGCTGAAAAGTAATGTCTCCGAATTTTTATGTGAAAACTATTTGAATATTTTTAAATAGAACAAACGTTATTAACATTCTACAACTTTATACTTCATGTTTATATATTTGCAGCCCTCTGCCGCTAGAGGGCTCCGGATTGTGGCGTGTAAATGGAGGTGTATAACGTGACTGTGTCGGTGAGCGACACAGCGTGCTGTAATCGAGCTCAGAGTTCCCCCACACGTGGACCACCCTCTTCTACAATCTTACAATGCCAGAAAACACAGGATCGCTGCGACGTCTAGAACAGTCTGAAGCGTTGGGTTCACTCTGTCGTCGATCATCATCATCCATACAGTCCTTACTTGGCCCCATCCGATTTTCATCTGTTTCCAAAACTTAAAGAACACTTCACTTTGATAGCGATGAAGCGGCACAACCAGAGGCGAGGCTGTGCCCACGTCAACAAAGTCAACATTCTACAGTCACAGTATCGACAAACTTGTCTCTTGTTGGGAGAAATATGTGTGTAGCCAGGGTGATTATGTTGAGAAATAAATAGGTAGAAATGAAACTTTAAGAGTTATCACATGCTTTTCAGCATGCCCTCGTACAACATAGCCTTTCATATTCTTAATACGTTCCGTTAGTTACTAGTCTCAGTTGAAATTAATGAAACGGATTTTGTGAAGTTTTCTGTAAAAAATATTCACTACATTGTGATGTTAGTTGAAGCTGTGATATAATTTGTAGATATTCCACACTATCTAAAAGATTAGCCGTAATTAGTTTATCAAATTTACCTTAGTTCAACCGGCCGCTGGTGGCGGTTCTAGGCGCTTCAGTCTGGAACCGCGTGACCGCTATGGTCGCAGATTCGAATCCTGCCTCGGGCATTGATGTGTGTGATGTCCTTAGGTTGGTTAGGTTTAAGTAGTTCTAAGTTCTAGGGGACTGATGACCTGAGATGTTAAGTCTCATAGTGCTCAGAGCCATTTGAACCATACCTTAGTTCATAACAATTTTAATACATGTAAACTTTCTACACTAAGCATTGTATATACATCTAAATGCAGCGGTCTGCAGAATTTAAGTACGAGACAGATCAAGTAACGTAACATATTAATTACTTGGTGGAAATGCATGAAATTCGGGAGCGTGTTGTCAAGAGCCTCAAAGTCGTGCGCAGAAAGTGGGACGTTGCAAGGTGTGAGGTCAGCGAGACTGTAACGCCAAATGGGGCTGGCAGGAGCGGTGAAAGGGTTGTAGTACGGACCAAAACAAGAAAAAAGAGGCAGTAAACGTGGTCTCTAAAATGCGTACTTTAAGAGCTATGAGCACTTGTCCATCATCGATACTGCGAAACACTTCTGCAAGCTCTTTTCTTTACATATTTTGCGAGGTAGCAGTACAGACCCAATGAAGAAAAAAATCTCGTAAACGTGGGCACTAAAATGTACTCTGGCTCACGAGAAGTGATGTCTTTTAAAGTAGCGAAGATCAACGAAAACTCATAGTTCTTAAGGTATGCATTTTGGAGCCGAGCCCTTCTTTACTAGACATTTTTTCGTTGTTTCGGTCCATACTAACACCTCTGATAGGTCGCTGTTGGAGTTCTGGTTCACCCTGTACAATATACGTGAATGTGTCAAGCGGAACACCACTACAACTGTATGCGAAAATTACATACTTGCTTTACCTACTCATTTGCATAAAATTACATTTTTCTACATTTAGAACAAGCTGCCATTCATCACACCTGATATAAATTCTGCCTAAGTCGCCCTGTAACTTCCTAGTCACACGGCGAAACATTACCTTACAACAAAGCGTCATCAGTAAACCGTCGCAGGTTGTTGCTCACCCTCTCCATTACGCTGTGTACTTGTAAATACATTTAATATGAACTTTGATGCATCACTGATTTAATACGAAAACTTGTCACATGCGCGATATATGAATGGGTGACAGGTCATGAAATGCATCCCAGTGGAAGGAGTGTCCTAAAAGAGCCTCCAGGTAACTTTGTGGCAGCTTTCGACAACTGATAAAAAAAAGATCTGTAACAGCTAAGATCTGTAACAGCTAATGAAACAGGAATGACTGAGTCGTAATGTAGCTGTTGGTACAACGGAAACGTGATGCATGCGTGATTATATGAAAAACCAGGAAGGATAGACGTTGCAGATGTCAACAAGGCATCTAATCTGTGCGGGCCACTTCAAAATGAAGCACGTACTTGATACTCCATCGCAGACGGCTTCTATCAGTGACGTAAAACAATAATTCAATAATTATTATTGATCGTTTATAATGGAAACATACAAAAATTGTCTTTCATGAGCAGCAGAGGATTTTTTAACTTTAACCACAACGCAACCCGCCCGTAAGTTCACAGATTCAGCATCGGCGCAGGCTTTTACCAACAGAGTACGATAGCTTACTGAATATAAATGCTTCCGAATATTTTACGTGAAAACTCTCAAAGCTTTTTAGAATAAAACAAACCTTATTAACAGTCTACATCTTTATTCTTCATGTCTACATATTTATTTCTCAACATAGCCATCCTGGCAACGAATACATTACTCCCAGCGAGAGACCAGTTTGTTGATACCGTAACTGTAGAATGTTTGACTTTGTTGATGTAGGCACAACCTCACCTCTGGTTGCGCCACTTCATCGCTATCAAAGTGAAGTCCTCGAAAGTGTCCTTTAAGGTTTGGAAACAGATGAAGATTCTACGGGACCAAGTCGGAACTGTATGGAGGATGATCGATGACAGTGAAACCAAGGCGTCGAATTGTTACAGATGTCACAGCGCTCGTACGTGGTCTGTCATTGTTATGCTGTAGGAGAGGATGCCCCATGTGTGGACGAACTCTTCGAATTCGCAACTCGATTACACCACGCTGTTTCTCACGCACCGACATAATTACGTTACTTACCGCCATGTTACATACGACAGAGGGCTGTTACACACGGCAGAGGGCTACAGATATCAAGACTTAAAGAATAAAGATGTAGAATGCTAGTAACGTATGTTTTATTTAAAAAGTTTTAAGAATTTTCACATAAAAATTCTGAGGTATCGCTTTTCAGCACGCCCTCGCGGTTACTATTGCCGATATCTGTTGCTACATCCTCTGATAACCCACCCGCTCAGATCTCTACTGACCAGGACTTCACCGCCGAGCTGCTTGTTGGGCAGATGTGGATTATTACTATATTCTGTTTCGTCAAGATCATTCCTGTATGGTCAACAACTTATTTAATGAGCAGCAGAAAAACTAGGATTTTTAGACGACTTTACGTCGCTTTGATCTAAGTCGTTGTCTCAACTCTCTGCGCGATATACAAACCAACCCGAAAGGTGTGCGGGTTCCTGAAGTCAGCCAACGACTTTCGCAAACCTCTGGAAAAATCAAGAATTAGTGGATACTGTCTAGTTGTGAAGGTCTGTATATGGGTACTGTTGAAAGAACGGCCGAGAAACGACTATAGGAACAGAAGGGCAACTGTAGAAGGGGAGAAACATTTAAGTTATAGGGTAGCAAGCTTTGCAGCCAGAAGATTATTGCATTTGATTTGATAAGACTCGGGTACTGGCAGCCACAAGTGGATACTATGAACGGCTATGCAGAGAATCCAAAGAGACGGCTAAACGCCCCGATGATTTTAATTGAAAGGCAGAAGGCATGAAACTGAATGGCGTCTGGATTCCAGTGCTAAAGAAGATGTGTACCAGTCTTGCACTATCGGGGGATTTCAATAGCGGATGACAGAACCGACAACGCTCGAGTTTTCAAAAGATGTGACGTCACGACTATGCATGGGAGCATGCTAAAACGGAATTTTACTCCAGTCAGCAGTGAGACGAGGTGCGCGTCGGACTTTCGAAAAAGGTGCAACTCTCTTCCTAGACGTCTTCCGCAGATGGGGGCGAAACGTTGGTTTTCAACAAGACACTGAATCGATCACGGCATAATAGCACGGAACATTTTAATGTATGAAATTTCCGACCGTTTAAGTTTGTATTTGACAACTGCGTTTCTTTGTTTTCCATAGGTCACGTAATACATAGAAGCAGCACATGACCTACTGTTCTCTGCACATTTTTCCCACCGAGCAGGGTAGAGCAGTCGTAAGACCGTGGACTCGCACATGGGAAGGGAACTGTTCAAATCCACGATCCGTTAATCAAATTCAGGTTTCCCGTGGTTTCCCCAAAATCTCTAAAAGCAAATGCCGGGATGATTCCCGTGGTAAGTTTCCGATACAGTTCCTTCCCTATCTTCTTTTTTGGAGCTTGTAATCCATCCCTAATGACAGCGTCGTCGACGTGATACTAAGGCCTTAACCTCCTTCCTTCATTTTGTACTTTCCACATTCTTCTCAAGATTCCACTGCTGTTTGTTACAAGCTTTCTTAAAATTCATAAACACTGGTCATTTTTGTTTTAATTTTTGGTAAAATCATGTAACTCGTGAGGAACTATGGTTTAAACCTTTATCAGAGAAAAATTTTAGATATTTTTACACATACTGAGCAATTAACTGTAATGTTTTACAGATAGCCCACATCCCTAAAATGCGTTATATAAAACCAGTTTAGATTTATGTAACATCGTTAGACACTGTTTAAGTTGCTTATTCGAAGCATGCTGCCAAGAGCTGGTAGGTCCGCAATTGTTCAGCGCTGAAGAAGTTGAATAATTTTATTTCGTCCGTCTCAGTTGCATTGACACAAATTTTTTGCTGCAGCGGTTTCCGGTTTCAGGTTGATACGCCTATTCTCATACCACACATGTTGTTACTAAGCGTAACTAGTCACACAACATGGTCCCAAAAGGCACGAATAGCTTCTGCGCAGAAAGGTATACTGTGGGCAACAAGTACTCTCATTGAGATTAGTCTACGTGTCTGTTGCACCTGACTGACAACGAAAATAACAATATTGTGTGACTAGCTCCGGTTAATGACAAGAAATGTGTGGTTTGAGAATGGGCGTGTCAGCTCGAAACCGGTAGCCACTGCAGCAAAAATTTTTTGTCAATGCAACTGAGACGGAAGAAATAAGACTATTCAGTTTCCTCGATGTCAAGTTTTCCAATGGAGTAGGTCGAACAGGACCTGTGGTGCTTCAGAATAACTCATTTCCGTAGTTAGTACTGCTCAAAGTGGATAACAGTCACCTTAGGTGGGACTGCTTTGGTGATCAGCAACATTGTAGTTAAGTTGTAAAGCAAAGCACTACCCGTCGAAGGAAATGTGAAATTATGTTCAAGTATTAGTCATTACGCGTATAAATAAACTTCGGCGGCAAATAAAATTTCTAAATAACATAGAAATATCGTTCACTTGTGATCTCAGATTCTAGGAGTTTATGTGAGGAAGAAACCTTTCTTTCCACATTTTATTCTTTTTTTTTTTAAGAAAAGAAAGAAAGAGGAGTGCTGTCCCTTCTTTACGCATTATTTCGACACAGAAGTTAATGTTTGTGGATAGAAGGTACCAAAAAACTGTGCACACGTTACCGATTTTTCTAGAATGTAGCTTTTTTATCATTCCTGGAGGAAACGGCACGCGATGAACTGCAATACTAGCCCCGGACAAACAAGACGCTCTGATGAAAGAAGTCACAGCCGTCAGTGGCTTGTGGCGTTCCTATCCGCGTTATTTCTGTCAGCGGAAGAGATATTTGCGCAAGAGGTCTGTACGCGATCTCAAGTGTACATAAACACACTGGCCAACAGAGCAGACGTTTGTGCAGCGCTTGCAGAAGTGAAGGCTACTGCAATGAGCGCGATGACGTGGCCGGAGGGAGCGAGCGTGTGCGCCCTCTGTCTGGAACAGTACGTCGCTCATCGCCACTTCGCCGCCGGCATCGTCGAGCCCAAGAAATCCGCCGGTCTCCTCCGTGCGAAGATTTTGTGTTGTTTTGTTGCCTTACATGCAGTTGGCATGAGCTCTAGTGTTAGGCAAGGAAACCTAGATCCAAGTTTTTGGACCTTGCAAGATCCCCTTGCTTCTAAACTGATACTGTTATTATTACTCAGCTTAGCCGCGAGTCCGTAGGGCGTAGAGGATGGTATATGTGACGTACAGCATGACTGGTCATCATTTCCACCCGGAACTCGCGAATGTAAGTCGGTCCTTCCTTCATCCGCCATGGTGGGTCGCGTCGTCGGATTTCCTCCTACCTGTGCGCGGTGCAGCTCTTCAATGGTGCATTGGATGTCTCTGTCGGTAGAAGCTAATTATCTGAAATTGCTGTCGATCAACTTTGGGGGATCTATTTACTCGAAATTAACATTCAGAATGCCGTAATATCACTTTTATTCCTATTAGATCAATAATGAAACACTCATGTCATAAACTACTCGTAACTGAGAGCATGGCTACCATCGAACAAGACAAGAAGAGCTCTTAACGCCAACTGCCGACTTTGGCGCGCGGTCCGTATCTCTTACTAGTTTCGTCATAGTTCGTGGATTTCCGATCAAGTTCGTACTTACTAAGATACGCATTTGTTAATGAACGAGTGTGAATTTTAACGAAGACAAAATTATGATAAATAGTTTTAAACATCCAGAGGCTCCTCCTAGTATTCATGTTGTCATAAATGACTTTAATTATCAAATATAAATAAACAAAATCAGTGACTTTGGCGCCAAGATGACGGTACTTCCCTTCATGTATATTTCCCAGGCTAACGCTTGTTGCTAAGGTCCAGGTCCGAGCCCCACCCCACCCCACCCCACTACGCGCGACATATGGACGCTTCGTCAACTAGCCAACCAGCGTGGGAACTGCTCTCCGATTCATGGCCGGCTACGGACTAAGCACTCCATAACTATCGTGAATACATCAGTAACAGACAATTTATTAAAACTGGTAAAATTGTCTTCCTCACGTAAGAGGCACCTTACAACCTAATGTGCAGTAGTAAACGAAGGCAGTAAAGTAATAAAAACGGCTTCAACCATAATTCATAAATAACCCTAGATTAGTAATCCATAGTAAAATTAAGGTTGCAGTAGGGCCAAAACACGACATTCTGCACTTAATTTGGTGAGTAACATACCAATGGAGATTTAATAACTGTAATTAACTAATGTATAAACTATAAATATGATTTCCTTTGAATAAAATACGGAGTAGTAAACTTTATGATGGTTTAGTAGCAATGTAACAGTGTTCTAAGGTTAAAGACGAGGGAAATTAATTTGAGCGTAATAATCAGAAGAAGCGCCCCAGTCATCTCCGGTCCATTGTCATGGAAACAGTCATTGACAGTAAGCGAATGAGTGTTAGTAGTTCCAGCTGAGTTGCCAGTTGGTCGTGAACATGAGCACTTGCAGTCGGTGCAATATAGTTACGTTTATGTTTGTACATGATACTTTTATATTCGACATGCCGATGTGTAGTGATCTTTACTTTAGTAGGTTGTACATATGCAGAATGAAACGACTTGTAACGTTGATAATATGTTGTAAAAATTCGAAGCATTAGATCCGATGATGACTACATGGCTCTGTCCTAACTAACCATCCAATAAAAAGCTTTTTTTCAGCGATTTTGGCTTGCAAAGTTTTCTTCAGTTACCCCAGACTGACCATGTCAGGAATATATAAAAAATGGTTCAAATGGCTCTGAGCACTATGGGACTTTACTTCTGAGGTCATCAGTCCCCTAGAACTTAGAACTACTTAAACCTAACTAACCTAAGGACATCACACACATCCATGCCCGTGGCAGGATTCGAACCTGCGACCGTAGCGGTCGCGCGGTTCCAGACTGTAGCACCTAGAAACGCTCGGCCAAACCGGCCGGCCAGGAATATATAGCTAATATATTTTTTCACATATATATTGAGAAGATTGTGTTATAGTGTTTTGCCTCCTGTGTGAAAGAGAAACGTCTACCCGACTTTCCGAAGTTAAGCAGCGGCAGAAACGAAGCTTGTCGAGGTCCTGATTTTTGTTCTACAGTATCGCTGCTCATGCCGAACAGATTTCCACGACTGTCATGTGAAAACTGAAGCGATGCGTTCGGGAGAGCCATACTTAACGTTGGCCAGGATCTCGACAGTCTCACGCTGCTAGCACTCTAGACGATAAACATGTTGTAAGTAGGCCTGTATATGTGTTTGTATGTTGGCAGCGCTATTTAGTGATCTGCATTAATAACTCTGACAACGCTGTGCGCACCCTGTAAGAGACACCCTGTGGCTGGTCGGACTCGCAGTTGGACGTGAATAGCCAGCAGTGGTGGAAGTTGGGAGTGAGTATTCAGCAGTGATGGAGGTTAAAAGTTAATAATTAGCGGTGTTGGAGGTTTGCAGTACTAGCGCGAGCGGACGGTCTGAATGTGTTTCCATCGTGGAGATTTATTACTGATAATTACATAATTTTTTTGAACTAGTTGTCATTTGATTAAGGTAAAATCTGGTAAATACATTGTTTGCTCTACAACAAAATCTTCCCTTTGCTAACCACATGCCTATTAGTAGTTAGAGACTTCAGTAGTTAGAATCTTTTATGTCGCTGGCAGTATTGGTGCTTGCGGCATTGCTGTATTTCGTGTAATGAAGATTTTCTGTGAGGTAAGTGACTTATGAAATGTATGGGTTATTATTAGGATTTCTTCTAATTCAGGGCCATTCTTTTGTATTAATCAATTGAAGTCATGTTATCACTTTTGAGCAGTCAGATTGCGTTACGCCAGGATATTATGGGTCAGTTTTGACATGATAAGAAGAAGTAAAGAGAAAGTAAGCTCAGTACGTTCAGTTTCTCTCAGCAGTTTCAGAATCAAATAATGAACAAGTTTCACCCTCTCCGCTAGTGCGGTGTGCCCCTTTTATAAGAGATTGTATGGATTATAAGAGCTCGTTGAGCGATTTCGTTAAAAATTCTAATGTGAATGCCACACAACACGGAAAGTTCGTGTCTCAAGAAAAGACAAAATATAAGGGGGCGATCAACAAGTCTCTCTTCGAAGACCATACAGTTAAGAATCGGAACAGAAATCATGCGGTATCCCACCGCGACGCCAGGTTGCAGATGCCCGTTTCGTACAATAGTGTGACATGTTGCATAAAGGTCGCGTTTCAGGGACCGAAGGCGTAATAATCGAGTGGGGATAGACAGGTCTATAGGGTAGGTACTCGAGTGTCACCCACTTCACTTGGCGTAACTTCTCCGTGACGACATTGGCAATAAGTGGACGTGCGTTATCATGAAGCAGCAGCACCCCTTGTCCCAGAATGGTGACTTTTGACAGACATGCTGTCCTATACACATTATTTATTCTCCGATGGATGTCTGCCGTTGTTTGTCCTTCGGCAGTCAAAAAAGAATAACACAGGTTCATCCTGTTTGTACGCATTTGGTAATAACGTCGTCGTAGTTCACATTGCCGCATTTACCGCGTATACGCTCCAGCGACACCCTCAAACGGAAATTTTTTCATCGTTCCCTTATCAACCAAATGAAATTGACTGAAGCTGTAATGGAAGTACACTATTCTGCCCTGGTGGCTGTCTTCACACACAGAAATCGACTAACTTTAAGTACTTTCTGTACAGTACTTCACCGCCACATTACAAAATTAATACTTCACACTGAATAAATATTTCATTTAAGGTAAGATAAGATGCGTATAAGTCACTTGAGGTTCAGGATGTCTGCCACTAGAATGAATTTCGGATCGCACTTGTTATAGAACAAGTCGAACAAAGCACAACATTTAGCAAAGGAAATTACGTACCCAATAGTCCTGGAAGGTTTATAAGAAGTAAAGCTCACCAGAATGCGAGCGGCGATATGCATCTAACCATATTATGTGGAAGTACTCGGAAGCTTCCATTTTGTTTATTAGAAAAATGTACGAATAACTGCTTGATATGGCGTGTTGAAATGGCGATGAGAGAGTCAGCACGCCTGTCCCACCGAACGAAGGTCACCCAGGGAAGTAGAGCTCTTAACTGCCGCAAACTGCGTAGCCGGAACAAGTGAAAGTACCGCCTAGCGTTCCGATTGGTTGATTGGTTCAGATACCTTAGCGTCTCAGAACGGGTCACCACATTTCTGCACTAGCAAAGCTGCATTTGCTCTCGCGTTTTGAAGTCGACGTGCTGATCGAAAGCCTGATCAGACAAGTGATAAACGCAGTGCGTATTGCACGTTCACCAAGAATTAAAGGGCGCTCATTATTAAGCGGCTGTCTTTCAAGACGAATGCGGAACCATTCTAGCAATGATACAGACCACAAATGGAGCATTTACTGACATAAGTTAGTTTGACGAAGGGAAGATGGTTAAGTCGTGAAGCTTTAGAATGAGCATCTCGGAAACTACTCTACTGTTCTTGTACTATTGTTGTGAGAGTCCATGGAAAGCGGTTGAAGGACGGTGAAGAGACACGTCCACACCTCAAACCTCATTACAGAAAGGGGGAATTGAGACATGCTTGCTCTTGATGGCAGGATAATTGGTTTTCTGTGGCAGATCTGACGGCTGAGTACAAAGCTGGAGCAGACACAACTGCTGGAAATTATACCGTTCAGCACACGTTGTTGAACATGGGCTCCGTAGGCGGCGACAATTCCTACCCCCCCCCCAACCCCCCCCCCCCCCCAGGGGGCTCGCTTCTCTTCGGCAAGTTCGTGCTTGGTTTCCACGTGATCCTGACCTTTGCAGCATCTTCTCCTTGCATGTCTATCCTCTTGCTATTCTTTTCCCTTCCCTGGGAGAACATGCCTGGGATGTTTTTGGAAATACGTTCTGCATTTTCAGTAGCCGATATCAGAACAGTTTTTCCACTGTTTCTCGTTCCTTTTTTCTTTCTTCGTTGCCTTCTCCTATCCTTCTTCCGGTTCGGCATCTGATGTACCTCCTCGTCTTCTTCCTCTCTGTGCGTTCCTCAAGGCTGGCCAACGCGTCTAAGGTCAACAGGTAGGGTTCGCAAGAACCCCCTGTTACAGGCCAGGCCTGCTACCTCCCATAATCGCCGATTAGAACCTCTGTCAGGTGTTTCGGAGGTGTGATCTGAGGTATGAACAATCATCCTCAAGCAGGTGCGCCCTCTTCTGCGGGGGGCGTCCAGCTGGAAGGAGCATGCCATCGGAGGCGCTGGCAATCAAGGAGGATTTTCTCGCAATGAACCAACACCTTCACAGTCACCGTCTACTAAACGTAAACGGAATGAGGTTAACGATTCAGAGACCCTCCCAGTTGCACCACGGTTCCTCTTGGTATCAGGTACTGAAAACAGTCAGTCCTTTGCTACAGTAAAACAGTTTATTATTCAGAGAGGTGTTGATGCAGTTGTCGGCCGTGTGAAATCCTGCTCTCGTTTAGACATTGGCACTTTGTTTTTGGAGACTAATTCTGATTCTCATTCACAAAAACTGCTCGCAGCTTCGCTCCTCCACGGCTATACTGTTCGTGTCAAAGCACATTGAATGATTAATTCTTCCCCTGGTGTTATTTACGCTAGGCTGCTCGATGGTTTACTGAGGCAGAAATCCAAATGTATCTGTCTGGTCAGTGTGCCATTGCAATCCATCGAGTGATGAGAAAGGTAGATGCATCCTTAGTGCCCACATTCACTCTTTCTCTTACTTTTCATAGAGTGGTTCTTCTGTCTAAGATCAAAGTACGCTATGAGGTTATCATAGGCCGACCGAACATTCTAGCACTCAATGCGCTGCTACCAGTGTCATCATTACAACCGTATTCGAATGTCCTGCCGACAGCCGGCCAGATGTGTAACCTGTGGCAGGGATGCTCACGAGGGCGATTGTCCCCTCCTTTTCCCCACTGAATCAATTCCAATGGTGACCATGCTGCTCCTCATGAGATTGCCCCGTGTATCTCAATGAGTGGGCTGTACAGAAGATCCGGGTGAAGGAAAAAGTGCCTTACCCGTTCGCTCGCAAGTTGCTGGCCAGTTGGAAACCCTGCATTGTACCATCTGGCACTTACAGCACTGTTACTGGTACTTCTCGCTCCACGAAGGACATGGCCACGCAGACATGCAACCTCAAATTCAGCACCACAGTTATAAAATTGCCCACTGTCATGGCAGCACGTCCATCCAGCCAACAAATATCTGAGTCTTCCTCCGCCAACCGGAAAGACTCCAAGAAATCAAACAAAGGCAAACGGTCTTCTCCTTCGCCGACTCAGAGATCCTCTTTGACGGTGTCGCCTTGTGATACCCTCTGCCGGCCGATCTCCATGTCGCCGGTGTGCACCACCAACCATATCTCTGCTCTGGACTCCGCAGACCAACAGAAGGAGAAGCCGACGCCTCTGTGGATCTCATGGAGCAGTAACCTCCAGTCTCTGTGTCCTGTATCAGTGAGTCTTCGAAGGCTGGCACTCGGCAGCTGCCGAGATGACACTCCTTCATTTTTTCCCTTCACCCCTTTCGTCGTCCTCCAATGGAACGTTCGTGGCACTCGATCCAACAAAGAGGACTTACAGCTGCTCTTGGAATCGCAACATCTGCTGCTTCTCTGCGTCCAGGAGACAAAATTGCATCCTCACGACCGCTTTGAGCTCTCCCATTTCTTCCCAGTTCTTCCATTCCCTCCGATGTCCTGTGCGTTGCGGTCTGCGAGCAGGTGGCATCACTTTGGCATCATCACTGGTCTTCCCTTCATGGGAACAAGCTCCAGGAATTAAGACGACCTCCTCTCGGCCCTCTCGCTGTGAGGAGATCGTTTTGACTAAGTTGCGTATTAGGCACTGTCATTTTAGCCATCGCCATTTGTTAAATGGTGCTCTCTCGCCACTTTGTGCTCATGGCCCTTAACATTTGACGGTTCGCCATTCCCTGACGGAATGCTCTGTTTTTAATTACTGAAGTTCTCATTTATGTTTGTCGTCTGAGTTATCGGCCGTTTTAGCGAACGATGCGCTGGCTGTCGTCCTCGTTTTACTTTTTATCCGTCGTAGCAATGTGGCGAAGGACATTTAATCTTTAGTTGAAGACCTCCGTTTCCCTATTGCATAGTTTATGGACCTTTCTCCAAGTTCCTGTTTTTAGCTGTCTTTCCTTCCGTCGACTGGGTTTAGCGTGTAGTTGTTTTTAACTCCTTTTTTTTCGTGTTCTATGGTTATGAGGTGGGCGCGTATGACCCTAGTTGTTTTTGCGCCCTAAACCAAAACAACACAGATACCTACGTTTTTTTATGTTGACCCAGTGACATCGTCAGTTACGGCTGCACTGGGCACGGGATCATCGAAATTGCTCGGGAGATTAATGCAACTGTGTCCGCTGGTCGGATGAAATAATTTTCTTGTTACAGCAGGCAGCAGCAGCACAAAGTTGCTATGGACTACGTGAAAACTGCTGCTGACCAACTGCATCCTTTTTATGCTTCACGTCTTCGCACCGGCGCGATGGCATATTTCAACAGGATAATCCATGTCAAAAAGCTAACATCGTGACATCGTGCTACAGTGGTTTGAGGATCATAATGGTGAATTAACGCTGATGTATTGGCCACCAAATTCGCTTGATCGTTACCCATTGGAACTCATCTGGGACCCTATTGGACGCCATCTCCCCCCCCCCCCCCCCCCATAAGCCACCGGCCTGTTATTTACGGTAACTACGTGAAGTATGTGTATACATCTAGTGTCACGTACGTCTGGAGACCTACCAGAATCTGTTACAGCCAGAATTGCTACTGCATTGATTCCAGATGGCAGGATCCAAGTAAATATTTTAAAGACACCGTTAGGTGCAATCGGTTTCTAGATACACCTTGTGAAGAGACAGAAATTGCGTTCCAAAGGTAGACCAACACGCTATGAAACAGGCGGTCATAACGTTTGGGCTCATAAGTGTATAAAAAGACTTTGCGTAATTATTTGGCAATCATTATCGGAACGAAACGAAATATTATAATTATTTATGTACTGCACTAATTCTTTGAGCTTGTTTGCAGGTGGCAGAAGTATGAGTTGACTGCTGGGAATGGTGAATCAGTAATTAGCAACAGTTACGGATTTTAAATTCCTTTGCGCGAACTGAGTTATGACTTATTGAGGGTCATTACGTCTGTTGGGCGTGAATTCAAATTACATTTCGTAGTTTAGATATTTCCACTATTCCATTAACAAATGTCTGTCACGCTTCGCGGAACCTGGTGTTATGAGCCCTTTGCTGCGGCGCACACACACGAGAGTTGAGCCGAGGGCCGCATATCAGCTCGCCTCGCTGCTGTAGGTGCCAGAGCCCTGTGTGACAGTTCTGCTGCGGGGATCTGCATCAGGACACTGTTTTTCACAAACACTGCCTTCCTCACAGCTTTTAGGAAATACTTTCCGGGGACGGAGGTAACGAGACCATCGAATTCCTTCGGGATGCATTTTTTATTGAAGCTTATCTATCGCACGTGAACCGCAACACAATTTAGGCATCTGTCGTTACGTTTTGATATCATTTCGTGTCCATACGTGTTCTGCTGCTAATTCTAGTAGAGTATGGTATTATTTAAATACAACAAATTAATAGATTATCTCTGAGATACAACAGACAAATAGTGAAATTATGTGTATATAGACTGAAGCAGGGAGTAAAAATTTGTACGAAGGCCGGGTATCGAACGCTGGTCTCGTGCTTACTAGGAAGGTGCGTTACGCGCAAAACCAACTTGGCACTGCGCTACACACAATTGTATGGATTACTCTGGCATGCCTCCCTCTTTGGTTCGATTCCCAGCCTTGGTACAATTTTTCACTAGCCGCTGCAGTCTATATACACAAAATCATATCTGTTTGAAACCAATAAAGTATCTGAAATTGTGTCATTATATTTGTAATAGTGAAGTATCTGGTAGCCATCTCCAAGGAATTCACTATTAAAATGGGTATTAGGCGAGGTAACAACTTTCAGTGATTCACTTAAGCTGTTCTGTACGGAGTAATATGTCTCTGGGAAGAGAAAATGCGGGAAAGGAGACCATGTCTTATGTCTAGAGTCAAAATTCAACTGAATAGGCACACATTTTTCCGTAAAATTCGGAGACAATCTCTAAATTAATATCTAGGAAAAAACCAATGAAAATGTACTCAAATATTTTAATTACCTTAATAAGCTCTTTCAGAACGCCACTTGAATTGTTACTAACAGAAAAATTAATAATTTAGTAAAGTAAAATACTTAATTAAAACTGAGATAGGTAAGGCTGTGCTGTTTGATGTTTTCGTCAAGTAGTAATTCAGCCAATAAATTTCTGGAGTGCACTTGGATAAAATTTATTACTTCTTTTTCTATTATTTGGGCTACAAATCTTCCGGACTCCTTCAGAGTAAGCCGGTGGAAGTCACATATTTAGTTTATGCATATTCTTTGCAAACCATCAACATTTCTGGCGCTTGTGTTTATAGTTTAAAACGACGGGACATGTACTATAGTATACTGTAGCTTCAGTCAGTTACCTCTGAAGATGGCCGGAAGATATATGGCTGAAATACATTCCTGGAAATGGAAAAAAGAACACATTGACACCGGTGTGTCAGACCCACCATACTTGCTCCTGACACTGCGAGAGGGCTATACAAGCAATGATCACACGCACGGCACAGCGGACACACCAGGAACCGCGGTGTTGGCCGTCGAATGGCGCTAGCTGCGCAGCATTTGTGCACCGCCGCCGTCAGTGTCAGCCAGTTTGCCGTGGCATACGGAGCTCCATCGCAGTCTTTAACACTGGTGGCATGCCGCGACAGCGTGGACGTGAACCGTATGTGCAGTTGACGGACTTTGAGCGAGGGCGTATAGTGGGCATGCGGGAGGCCGGGTGGACGTACCGCCGAATTGCTCAACACGTGGGGCGTGAGGTCTCCACAGTACATCGATGTTGTCGCCAGTGGTCGGCGGAAGGTGCACGTGCCCGTCGACCTGGGACCGGACCGCAGCGACGCACGGATGCACGCCAAGACCGTAGGATCCTACGCAGTGCCGTAGGGGACCGCACCGCCACTTCCCAGCAAATTAGGGACACTGTTGCTCCTGGGGTATCGGCGAGGACGATTCGCAACCGTCTCCATGAAGCTGGGCTACGGTCCCGCACACCGTTAGGCCGTCTTCCGCTCACGCCCCAACATCGTGCAGCCCGCCTCCAGTGGTGTCGCGACAGGCGTGAATGGAGGGACGAATGGAGACGTGTCGTCTTCAGCGATGAGAGTCGCTTCTGCCTTGGTGCCAATGATGGTCGTATGCGTGTTTGGCGCCGTGCGGGTGATTGCCACAATCAAGACTGCATACGACCGAGGCACACAGGGCCAACACCCGGCATCATGGTGTGGGGAGCGATCTCCTACACTGGCCGTACACCACTGGTGATCGTCGGGGGGACACTGAATAGTGCACGGTACATCCAAACCGTCATCGAACCCATCGTTCTACCATTCCTAGACCGGCAAGGGAACTTGCTGTTCCAACAGGATAATGCACGTCCGCATGTATCCCGTGCCACCCAACGTGCTCTAGAAGGTGTAAGTCAACTACCCTGGCCAGCAAGATCTCCGGATCTGTCCCCCATTGAGCATGTTTGGGATTGGATGAAGCGTCGTCTCACGCGGTCTGCACGTCCAGCACGAACGCTGGTCCAACTGAGGCGCCAGGTGGAAATGGCATGGCAAGCCGTTCCACAGGACTACATCCAGCATCTCTACGATCGTCTCCATGGGAGAATAGCAGCCTGCATTGCTGCGAAAGGTGGATATACACTGTACTAGTGCCGACATTGTGCATGCTCTGTTGCCTGTGTCTATGTGCCTGTGGTTCTGTCAGTGTGATCATGTGATGTATCTGACCCCAGGAATGTGTCAATAAAGTTTCCCCTTCCTGGGACAATGAATTCACGGTGTTCTTATTTCAATTTCCAGGAGTGTATTAGAACCAGAAGAAATAAAGTTCATGTGGCTGCACTCCCGAAATTTAATGGATGAAAGATAACGCTATTTTCAGGTTACTGCTGAGCCGTCGACCTAACCCTGGATTGGAAAAGGAGCTGTACCAGGTAACCATATCGATAATGAGCTCACTCCTCTTATAATAAGGTGAATATAACTGTAGATCACGCACAAAGGATAACTTACTGAATTTAACTTATGAAATAGGAGTGGCCCTAGCACACGTGAAACATGGGTTTCAACAAAATACTGAATGAAACCATGGTCACTATAAAACTTTACTTATTACAATTTGTTGTGGACTTCAGGTTAAACACAAGGACATGATATCACTACGTTCATTGATTATTAATACTACTTTGCTACGAAATTAAAGCAGCAGCATTTTGGCAAAGTTCGGATAATGAAGTGCAAATGAATACTTTAAAGTCAGACCAACGTTATAGGGAACAATTACGTTCGCGAAAATCATACCGTGATTACCGAATTTTAATCAGGGAGCACAGAAATAACTACAGGAAGAATCACGCACGCGCCCTCTACCATGATTAAGTACATGTTGAGTTCGATATTACAAATGACTACATTTGAATAAGAAACGTTAAAGCCCTACGTCAACCTGAGAACTCCACATACATCCTATCACTCGGTTTGCGAACTCTGCAGCATCTCGACATACATCGCGTTTACGGTGCCTGTGAGTGGGGGCTGTGGTGGCTGGAAAAGTCATCTGATCTGCGCTGAGGGATGCTCTCCATGAGTGTCTAAGTCCCTGTCTTGGCTGAAGCGTCCCCTCGTGAGTCTTGGATTGAGGTAAGTGCTCCCAGCAAGAAACAGAATTTTTATCTGTGCATGATTTGGAGTACCAACGACAGTGATTCTTCCGACTGCAGAGCAGTCTGCTCTGGATTAATTTTGCAGCAATCTCCTTTCCACCCTCAGTTTAAATATAATTAACCAGCCGTATATGTTTTAGCGTTGGAGTTCAGGAACAAGCAGCCCCTACTCTAACCATCTACCCTATCCTGCGTTTTCAGGCAATCTCGCCTCCTGCACGCACACACAGCGATATCTCCTATTCAGCTCTATATTTTATTCGTATTATCTAATGCTATCAACTCTTACCATTTTTTTGTGTCATCAGTGTTCTGAATGGTTTGTTGCGACTCACCACGAATTCCGCTCCTGTGCTAACCTCTTCATCTCAGAGTAGCAGTTGCACATTAAGCCCTCAATTATTTGTTGGATGTATTCAAATCTCTGACTTCCCTTACAGTTCTTACCCTCTAACGTTCCCTCTAGTACCATGGAGGCTTCCCTGATCCTTAGTACGTGTCCTATCATCCTGTCGCTTCTTCTTTCAGTGTTTTCCATATGTCCCTTCCTTCTCTAATTCATTGGAGAAATTCTCATTCCTTATCTTATCACTCCATCTGATCTTCAACATTCTTCTGTTGCACTACATCTCAAACGCTTCGATTGTCTTCTGTTCCACTTTTCCCGCTGTCCATTATTCACCATCATACAATGCTGCGCTCCAAATGTACATTCTCAAAAATGTCTTCCTCAAATCTACATCTACGTGATTACTCTGCTATTCACAATAAAGAGCCAGACAGAGGGTTCAGTGAACCACCTTCAAGTTGTCTCTCTACCGTTCCACTCTCGAACGGCGCGAGGGAGAAATGAGCACATATTTTTTTTTTTGTGCGATCACTGATTTTTCTTATTTTATCGTGATGATCATTTCTCACTATGTAGGTGGGTGCCAACAGAATGTTTTCGCAATCGGAAGAGAAAATTGGTGATTGGAGTTTCATGAAAACATGCCATCTCAACGAAAAACGCCTTTGTATTAATGATTACCATTCCAATTCATGTATCACGTCTGTGTCACTATCTTCTCTATTTCGCGATAATACAAAACAGGCTGCCCTTCTTTGAACTTTTTCGGTGACATCCGTCAGTCCCACCTGATGCTGATCCCACACCGCACAGCAATACTGAAGAATACGGGGGACAAGCGTGGTGTGGGGTAAATATAGATTCGTTGGACTTGCTAATTAATTGAATTTAATGATAATACGTGACACTTTTGCCAAAAACGGTTGCATAACATCATTCCTCCTTTTATGCAGATGTAATTGTGGTCAGATTTACCAGAGCATAAAAACATCAAGAAAACTGTCTGTTATCTGGCACTGCTTTTGCGTGCTCGTTGTGGCTGAGATATTAGGAAAGGAAAGAATGTTTGTCACGGATGCGTCTTACCATCTAATACATTCAATCTTATTGTTAGCCACCTCATATTCACAGAAAATGCTTGTGTAAGAGTTAACTTTATTTTGGGGAACTTCATATTCAATGGGATTCGCAACTAACAGATTTTCATTCATTCTTTTATCTCCTCTTTACTATTGTTCTTTATTTAACTTCCTCATCCTCATTAATTTACTTTACAAAATGGGACGGCCTCAACATTCTCATCCTCTCATAGATGGCTTACAAAAAAATTCAGTCATACTCTTCGTAGAATACAGAATCGTTAAGTCGCAGTCACTCTTACTTTATTGACATGAACATTCATAAGTATTCACACATTTTTATAACATATATGTAAAACAAAACACAAATAGCACAAATCTATCAGAACACAAATCATCCAAAAACTGGTTATCAAAAATCATTCTTTAGTTTTTGTTTTCGTGTGCATAATAAAATAAAGTATACATCTGTAAATGAGGCACATAAAAATAGTGTAACAGTTAGGCAAAATCATGTATGTATATCAACATAAATAATATATATCTGTACACTCATGTTGAAAAAAAGGAAAAGAACAGAACACCTTGAACGACTAGAGATAAGACGTTCATATTCACAGGACACATACATCAGTATATTCTGCAGAAATGATTGGCATTTCAGTCACTTCATCATGTCTCCTGTTGCCTAGTAGGCACAGGGTCCGCCATGGGCCCTAATAATTTGTTCCATGCGTAATGGCATCGACGCTTAAAAGGCGTGAATGGCGTCCTGAAGTACAGCCATGCATGCTGCATTCAAGTGGTTCCACAGTTCAGCTGTGGTGGCTGACATTGAGTCACAGCGCTGCACTCATCGTTTCTCCATATCCCACACATTTTCGACAGGCGACAAGTCTGGTGATCTGGCGGACCGTGGCAAAAGGCTGACGTCCTGTGACACCAAGGAGATACGTGTTCGTGCAGAAACATGTCGTACATTGTGTTGCTGAAAAATGGTGTCTGGTGTGTTGTACAGAAAGACTGTGGCTACGGGTCACTCACGTAGGTCACACTGATCATAGTATCCTGGACTCGCACCAACTGTTCAAAAATGGCTCTGAGCACTATGGGACTTAACATCTGAGGTCATCAGTCCTCTGGAACTTAGAACTACTTAAACCTAACTAACTTAAGGACATCACACACATCCATGCCCGAGGCACAGGATTCGAACCTGCGACAGTAGCTGTCGTGCGATTCCGGACTAAAGCGCCTAGGCCACACCGGCCGGCGCACCAACTGTGATTTGTGGTTGTGCCCAATAGCACCCCACACCATAAGGCCTTGAGTATGTCCTGTGCGAATGCAGTTACTATGATGAAATCCCCCTGTCTACGGCGAACGAAAATGCCCCCATTTTCAAACAAACAGAACCTGGCTTCGTCCGAAAACACTATCTGATGCCATTCTTGTCCTCAGTGGTGTCAACTGGTACAGCGGGCCAGAGCTTTAGGTAAGTAACTCTTCTGCTATGCTGCTGCCTGATGTGTCTGGGCCGGCCGCGGTGGTCTCGTGGTTCTAGGCGCGCAGTCCGGAACCGCGCGACTGCTACGGACGCAGGTTCGAATCCTGCCTCGGGCATGGATGTGTGTGATGTCCTTAGGTTAGTTAGGTTTAAGTAGTTCTAAGTTCTAGGGGACTGATGACCACAGCAGTTAAGTCCCATAGCGCTCAGAGCCAACTGATGTGTCTGACTTGTCGGCTGAGAGTAGTGCTGTGAGGCATGTCATACGATGGCATTGTCCTACAAACTCGCTTTCCGGACCAACGGCTTTTCAAGGGCACCATCCTTTGTCGAATGAAGTGTGCTGAACGCATCTCTGTGTGTTGGTCTCTCTCTCTCTCTCTCTCTCTCTCTTTCTCTCTCCCTTCCTCTTTACCTTATCAGTGAGTAACCTTTTTTGCAAACATTGAACTGTGTTACAAAACTCATTATAAGCAAATAATAGTAAAAAACATTACATCCTTCCATCGTAAGTTATTCCTCCTTCCTACACTAAATTCGTGAAAAATACAATGTATCATTTATTTACAAAGTTTATTTTAATTGCCTCTGACTTACAACAATTTTAAACAAACTTTGAGTCAAATGCATCATTTACATTGACTTTATTTACTAATAAATCATCTATGAACAACTTACTAATGAATCGACCATGAGCTAGGTGGTTCAACTTTCTTGCTTAAGTGAACACCTCAATCCTAGGAAGTGTGTATTGTGTTTTCAAGTATTGGTTGGTTAATATATTAATTCGCATGTGGTCAGTCATTTATTCATGCACTATATTATTGCCCCAGAGATGCTAGCTCGCAACTATCACACTAATGCATTCAATGTGGCCACTCTGCCGGCCACGGTGGCCGAGCGGTTCTGGTGCTTCAGTCTAAAACCGCACAACCGCTACGGTCGCAGGTTCGAATCCTGCCTCGGGAATGGATGTGTGTGGTGTCCTTAGGTTAGTTAGGTTTAAGTAGTTCTTAGATCTACGAGACTGATGACCTCAGATGTTAAGTCCCATAGTGGTCAGAGCCATTTGAACCATTTGTGGCCACTCTGACCGCATTGTCAAGACTACCATAACCATCTTCCTGTTCACTCTAGTTTCACCTATAATAATTCATGTTTCGTTTCCCGTTCTTCTTTGTATGATTGTATATATTTTTTGTTATTGATGTCCCTCACGTGTGCTACATAATTCACCCTGCAACGTATCCGACAAATATAGTACTCACTAAATACTACACAACCTAGTTTCTTTGTCTTATAGATTATTTTATCACATCATATCGTCCTTATCTCCTTACCTTGGCCGACCTTTGGGGCCAAGCGGTTCTAGGCGCTTTAGTCTGGAACCGCGAGACCACCACGGTCGCAGGTTCGAATCCTGCCTCGGGCATGGATGTGTGTGGTGTCCTTAGGTTAGTTAGGTTTAAGTAGTACTAAGTTCTACGGGACTGACGATCTCAGATGTTAAGGCCCATAGTGCTCAGAACCATTTGAACCAATTTTTTTCCCTTACCTTGCTTTTGGTCTTGCTCTCATTTCTACATCACGCAGTTTCATTGGCTACAGAGTCTGAATGCTCGTTATCTTTTCCTCATCATCATTGTAGTCCGTTTTTGTATATAAAGCTCATCACTTGTAATACATTTCCTTATTTCGGTCTGGGTTTCTTCCAACATCTCAGACGTCCAGCCTGTCAACAGTCTAGTAAAATACACAAAAAATTCAGATCCTACTCTCATTGGATTTACATATCTTCACGTAAAATTGCGTAACTGCTTACATACTAATTAACACCCTTGGTTGAGTGCCACCTCTCACCTGGCTCATTTACACAAAATGCTCATCGGCTCACAACACACATCTCACTCAACATGACCAACAGTATCTTCACTACTTGTGACACAGCATTGCCTCGCGAAAGCCGTACTAAAGGTCATAATCACTAAAATACGCACATTTATCTTGCTTCAGTTTCATTAAACTTCGTCCGATTCTTCTTCTCTTAGCGTCGCACACACAGCCTCCATGGCCCCATCTCATGACGACTGATATTATCCCATACACAGAAGTCCTAAATATGCTATTACGACTCTTCTTCACATGGAATATTTCCTATTCATTAATGCACACTTTTCTCTAGCAGACACGAGACTTTCTGTACTGTCTTGGCATCATCTTGCGAATTTCAGTCCGTAAATTTCACTCTGTAAACATCCTCCTCTCGCCTTGCACCTCTGCAGCGTCTCCAATTCTACAACATTATCACATGCAATTCTTCGTACAAGGCGTCATCCAGAAAATATAAACTACAACTTGCTGGACAATTATTTACTTTTCTTAGCTCTTCCCTCTAATTTCAATAAATATCACCAATGGCGAATTGAACCTTCCATACCGACCCAGTGTCGCTTGTGTCCAGCAGGTGGATAACCCACAGTCTCTCTCTCTATCTACAAGTGGCTGGTTCTTTAGTACTAATGTTGGTATCATTCCCATGGCTTCATGTGGTAGATCATTTATTGTTCCTTGAATGTCTACGAAGTATTCATCCCACGATCTGCGTCGATAGTGGCAGTACAAATGGAACTCCTTCGTAATCCTTCCTGCAGGATTCGGGGCCAAGTGGTAACGGGGTATCTATATCATTCTTATCCTCTTTGTGGTCCGAAACTGTTGCCCGTTGTCTGACAGTATTCTTCTTACTCTTTCTATTATGTGAAGGAAATGATTAGAGAAACATTTTGTTAATGATCTACCACTGGCATTTTTGACTAGAGTGAAGATCACGAACTTGGAATTGAGTTGTACTGTCAAAAGTATATATTGGTAACCCTGTCTGCTAGGAATTGGCAAAAAAAAAATAGCCGTGGCTGCGACGTCTCATAATCGTTTCGGCATAACTGGAAACACGAGTACCCACTACGTGGGTTTGGCTTTCTGTTATGGTGCACAAGTACTTAACACCTTTCTTATACATCTGTCCATGTTGTTGAAGCGCACTAATTTCCTTAATTTATTATAACCATTCCTGAACCCGAAATATATTTGACTCAAATGTATGTACAGGACTATTTCTTTAATGAACTCTTCAGGCATACTCAACAGACATTTCCTCTCGTTAGAACAGCAAGCGTAGTTTTACCAAACTTCGTGCATGTTACTCCCTTCAGTAGGAAAGCATTGAAATTAAGTCTCCTTTGACTTACTGTCGCACTCAGGTGTCAATTCTGTAGGTGTTAAATAGGTATATTGAGAGTTAGTTATTTGTATTTTCGGAATTTGTGCGTACTGACGCTAACCACCAAACTTCCAAATGTCAGACACTCAGATTTGTACCAAACCTTGTATTTCAATAGAGTACCAACCACAACTCCGATCTGGTTTGTACTATGTGCAGTTGTCCAGCGGAAAGGGCGTAAACGTTAATTAAAAGTGACATCAGAACTACCAGAGCACAGGAAAAGTGTATCTGTGGGCGATGGGTACGCAGAGTTGGACGTGGGTGTTTGGTAGAACATAAGGTCGCCGTGCGAAGGGTTCCGAATCCAAATTCCAAAACGTAGTTTTTTATTTATTTTTTGTTTAGTGTATTATGCTTGGAAGTGTTTATATCGGACTACATGCCTACACCATATAAAAGGACTGTTTCGAGCTTACAGCAATGTCCTCTTGGCCGTCTGCTTTCACTTTATTTCTTTTGAAGTAGTAAATCTGTAGAGTACATTTGTAATTTCACAGAATAAACATAAAGAATGGGACAACTGAATAAGGAAACAATTGGATCACTCTTGTGGAAGTATTATTTGTAATAATAGTAGAATAATATTAATAATAACATAATAATAATAAAAATAATAATAATAATAATAACAATAATAATAATTAACTGCAGATGGCAGCGCTGCAAACATTAGGTGTGCTTGTTGTGGCTAGATTCTCGTGTTTGTGAACACGTACTGCTATTGTGCGATATGAATCTTTGAACGTTATTGACATTCTCGTCGAACTGTTGCATAGGGATTATTGTGTACGTACAACAACGGAAATAGATGAAGACGAGACAAAGTGTGTAGCACCCGTACTGGACATAATTAATCAATGCAATACGTCGAACATGACAGAAGAGGAAACGTTAGATATCGACGAGCGCACAACACGTGGAGCGGAATCGTTCGTTTGTGACCAAGTGAATGGACCAGAGTCGACGTTTCCGATATCGTCGCCAGAAGTGTCTTTAAGCGATGGAAATGATTAAATACACAGAAGGAGAAAAGGGTAATGTTTTATTCATGACACGATAAAATGGAAATGCTCATATATCGGCTTAATGTAAAAAACCAGCCGAAGTCAACCCAAACATTTGAAAACCGCACAATGTCTGCAATGAAAAAAAGATTTCGCACTAGATGTCCTACACTGTGTATGCTGTATGAATGGAGACAGCAGTGGGAAAGTGGAGAGTTTATGTCTGTGAAAACATAGATTTAATTCTTTAAAAGAAATAATGATAAAGCTTACGGCCAAGAGGACACTGCTGTAAATTCCAAACAGCCCTTTCACATGTTATAAGTATGTTGTCCCATATAACACCATCGCGTATAATAGAGTAAACAAAAATTAAAAAAAAAGAATACGTTTACCTTATTTTTTTAATTTTTGGTATCTCGATGGGGGCTCGGGGGGCAAAGTGGACAGGGGTCGAAACCCGAGGCGTGACCACAGTGTCCCCCCTCACCACCACCGAGCCTGTGGGGCACAGGAATCAACAGAAGTGGAAGGCGTTGTTCTTGTTTATTTATTTCCATTGTGTTTTTGTAATATTCACTATTATTATGAAATTATGTGGAACACATCGGCGACAGAGGAAATAAATATAAATGCTGGGTAAAGAAAAAAAAGGAAAAGGAAAGGAAAAAAGAAATAGGTTCGATTGTGTCTGGTGGCACTCGGAGATAGCAGGCAATGATTCGCTGCACGAAGCGCCAGACATCTTGCGAAGAGGCGCATATCAGACGGTGGTCATCAGTGTCCAGTTTCTGGCAAAGAGGACAAAGAGGGGAATCTGACAAGCCAATGTGGTGCAGTTACTCTTTCGTGGCAAATTTCCTGTTGACTATGTGATACCACAGTGCCGGGACGTCCGTAGGGGGGAAGGGCAGGTAGATGGTAGTCCACACGATGTACCACTGGATGGTGGGATGTTTGGTCTCCTTCACAACGCGGCGCAATAGTAAGCTGTAGAAATCCTTAGTCCTCGGTGGGCGCGTATCAGGGAGACTGGTATGTACAAGTATGTAACTGTAGAAATATGAGACAAATGAGGCACGATATGGATGACAGACACCGGTGTTGAGGTGGAAGCAGGCAGGAGGACCTCAAGCAAGCTGCGTGTTAGAGATGTGCCTCGGCCGGTCCACTGTCTTCTCATGGTGCTCATGTACAAGGCCGCAGCTCGCATACGGACATTGACGAGCCCGAGGCCACCAACCCGTGTCTCATAACGGACTTTAAACATGGAAACCTTATTTGAACCCTGATGTCTTAGCTCTATCAACACACCAACGGAGAACTTTGAGAACCGATTGCTCACAGATGCACTTTTCCTGTGCTCTGGTAGTTCTGACGTCACTTTTAATTAACGTTTACGCCGTTTCGCTGGAAGACAGCACACAGTACAAACCAGATCGGAGTTTTGGGTGATACCCTATTGACATGCAACGTCTAGTGCAAATCTGAGTGTCTAACATCTAGAGGTTTGGGTCTAAGCGACAATTCTGAATCGCTTATTATTCGCACGCAGTCTTTGGTCAAAGTAGCTGTGTCGCTGGAAGATGTGATTCTTTTTCATCGCTGTTTGGCAGCGATGTGCGCAGGAGTTTTATCATTCGAGAATTAGTGAGAGAGACGCCAAGCTGAGGACTCGTGGCAATGTCATCATAAAATTAAGTGGACCTGTGTTTAAGTAAAATGATTTCTATTTGAATATTGTGACACAGAGAAGAAAGATTCGAACGATGGTTTAGAATGAAATGAGATTTAATTAGGTTAGAAAAGCATATGAAGAGGAATGAAGGTATCATTTTTTATTTAGCTGCATTGCAGTGGGGCGTAGTGTGGAACCATTATTGAATGAGACATCCGTATCAGGGAACTTTAGATTGAGTAACTTTCACTGAAAGGTATTTTTCATGTTTGTTGATTATTTGTGTAACATTTGTGAGAGTAAGAGTTTGATATCAATTTTCCTCTTTGTCAGTGTTAGTGAGTGTTGTAATATGAATTTGATACAAGTAATAATACATCAGATAAATTAAAAACGGTTTGTTAGAAAAGTATTTCACCTAAGAGCATTGTCTACATCCTCGATTCAAGTCATTTTTGTTTAAGGAATGTCTCACTCAGTGATGTGTATAAAATAATTTACATGTTGTCTGGAGCATTGCACTAAGCTCCCGGGAACTGTAGTTAGAAATTTGCAGTTGGCGCACGCAGAACAGCAAGCATTGCATTTCCAAGCAATTACGTACCGAGGTAAGATATTTTCATTTCAGTATCAGCTGCTATGAAAATTATCAACACGAGGAACATTTCATTAAGAGTACTATTAGGCATATCTATAACGCACAAGGGCCACTTTGTTTAATTAGAGAGATTAATAGTGAAGTTCAGGATTTAATCAGTTTGCACATTTTTAGAAAGATTATATATATTCTCGCACGCAGATGAATTTGATTTCTCTCACAGTTGACAATCCACAAAGTCACCCGAAGCTAAACAACAGCGAAATTACAACCAATCAATCACGACAGCAAGAGTTCAAAATCAAACGAAACTAATTATTAAAGGAAACTTTCACTTGGTGATAACTCTGTTCGGTTCGGGCAACACGGAATCTTTTAAGAATTTTGTAGTCAGATACGTGCACTGCTCTCTATAACATTTTGTTCGTAGTTAGTTTTTGCGCTGCGCGCATGCATTAAACGTTTGTGTTTCCTTTCCCGTACGGTTAACAGACTTAATTTTGACAGTTTATTTTCTTTTGAATATTGTTCTTTATTGCGATGGTGCGTAAGACGGTAAAGAGTAGTTGTCGTACCAGTATTGTTCAACATTAGCTGTGTCCAATTCAACAGAAAATAATATCTCTTTTTTTCCTTTATTGAGTTTCGATTCCCCCCCAAAAGGGGGCGGGCTGGCAGCAGCTTAGTATGCCGCTCCCCAGCCGACAGACTTTGTTTTATAAAGGAGATAATATATGATAAAATCGGAGACTTAAAGGGTTACATGGCGAAAAAATCTTGGAACTTAAAACATAGAACAAAGGGATGATGATGCTAATAAAATACAGATGAAGCAGACTGGTAAAATAATAGACAGACAATTAAAAAACACGGCGTCAGTCTGGTTTCTGTTCGTAAAAGACATAAAATTCACACCCAGCGGCAGTATGGTTTCTGTTCGCAACACTTGGAAAGACGAAACAACACCGAACATTCACTGGAACATTGCACTAAAATATACCACAGCCTAGAGCAGGTGGGGGGAAACTGGACAGATGATGGGAAAATAAAAACGGGGGGAAGGTGAGGAAAAGCGAAGGGGGGAGGGGGGAAAGTAGCCAATGGAGGATGAGGAACCATAAGAGGGCAGATGCGATAGAGAGTGGGGAAGGCAGAGGGCGGAAATATAAAGGGACTCGGGGGGGGGGGGGGGAGAAGAGAGGTAGGGAGAGGTTAGGCGGGGTGAAACACACGATAGAAGGGGGGAAGAGGGACCCCAGGGAAAGGACAGAGGAAATGAGGGGGGTGAGGATCAGAGTTGATAGGAGGGATAAATGGAGGGAGAGAGGGCATCATCTGGGAGGGGGGGTTGATGGAAGCCACTTTGGGAAAGGAGATGAAGGGTGTAGAGATGGAGGGTAGGGGGGACACAACAGTGAAGGTGTGGCAGGGGATGGGGATGGGAGAGGAGAGGAGCAACCAAGGGGTGAAGAGGATCCAGGAGGCGGGAGGTGTAGAGTATGTGGATATGTTCAAGGAATAGGAGGAGATGGGGGAAAGGAATGAGGTCATAGAGGATCTGCGTGGGGGACGGGAGGCGTATATGGAAGGTGAGGTGGAATGCATGATGTTCAAGGATCTGGAGGGACTTATAGAATTTGGGGGGGGGGGCAGATATCCAGGTGGGACTGGCATAACAGAGGATGGGATGGATTAAGGATTTGTAGGTGTGGAGGATGGTAGAGGGGTGCAACCACCATGTCCGGCCAGAGAGGAGTTTGAGGAGTCGGAGGCGGTTGTGGGCTTTGGTTTGGATGGAGTGGAGATGAGGGATCCAGGTGAGGTGACGGTCAATGGTGAGGCCTAGGTAGGTGAGGGTGGGGGTGAGGCATACAGGACAGGCACAGACGGTAAGGGAGAAATCCATGAGCTGGAAGGAGTGAGTGGTATGACCTACGATGATTGCCTGGGTCTTGGAAAGATTGATTTTCAGGAGCCACTGCTTACACCATATGGCAAAAAGGTCAAGGTGATTCTAGAGAAGGCATTGGGAACTTTGGAGGGTAGGGCCAAGGGCGAGGAATATGGTGTCATCGGCATATTGCAATAGGTGTACTGGAGGGGGGTGTTGGGGCATATCTGTTGTGTACAGGAGGTACAGGGAGGGGAGAGGACAGAGCCCTGGGGCACACCTGCGGAGGGGTAGAAGGTGTTGGAATTGGCATTATGGATGGCAACATAGGAGGGGCGGCGGGAGAGGAGGGAGGCCATCAGACGGATGTAGTTGATAGGAAGGGCATAGGTTTGGAGTTTAAACAGGAGACCAGGCTGCCAGACATGATCGTAGGCCTCTTCGAGGTCAAGGGAGACAAAAATGGCGGAGCGACGGGAGTTAAGCTGGAGGGAGAGGAGATGAGTGAGGCTGAGGAGTTGGTCATCAGCAGAGAAGGAAGGTCGAAAGCCACATTGGGTGTTGGGGAGGAGGTGGGTTCGGTGGAGGTGGTGATGAATGCATTGGATGAGGATGGATTCCAAGAGCTTGCTGAACACTGATGTGAGACAGATAGGACGATAGGAAGAGCCATCGTATGGAGGCTTGTTGGTTTTTGGAGAACATCAGGATATGGGAGGTTTTCCACAGATTGGGGTAGAAGCCAGTGGCAAGGATGACATTGTAGAGGGTGGCAAGGACTGAAAGGAAGGAGAGAGGGCAGTGTTTGAGGTGGCGGTAGGTAATGCGCTTGTGGCCGGCAGCAGTGTTGTGTTTAGTGTAGAGTGTGAGGCTGATGTCCTGTTTAGTGATGGGAGTGTTAAGTTCAGATGGTGGTGTGTGGCCCAATTACTGGAAGCTAGGAGCAAGGGGAGGAACAGAGGTATTCATACGGTCCATGACGTCAGGGAAGAGGGAATAATCAAATTGGGGATCATCTGGTATGGAAAAAACATCAGAGAGGTGAGAGGCAAAGTGGTTGGCCTTACTGAGGTTGTCAGGAAAGGGACGGTCATCAAGGAGGAAAGGGGGGTGGGGCGGTTCCCAGTAAGGCAGTGGAAAGCAGACCAATACTTGGAAGAGTTTATTGGAAGCGTGGTGTTGAGTTGTGTACATGTCTGGTGCCAGGAGCAGCATTTCTTCTCAATAAGCAGGTTGCAGATGTGTCGTTGTAATTGCCAGTGGCGGGTAAGTGTGTCCCAGTCACGAGTGTGTAGAAAAGAGTGGTAGAGGCGGTGGGACTCCCTAAGGAGAAGGACAGCCTGTGGAGGCAGAGTGGGGTGGTGAGGGTGGATGGCTTTGGTAGGGATATGGGTGGCGACGGCGTCAGACAAGGTCTGGTGCACGAAGGCAGCAGCGTGAGAGATGTCATCAGGAGATTGGAGGGTAAGGTCGTGGCCTTCGACCTGGGTATGAATGGAGTCCTGGTAGGCATCCCAGTTGGCCGGGAGTAGTCATGGACAAGTTTAGGAGGGATGTAGGGGCGAGGAGCAGGGCGAGGATGGCGACCACTAGGGATAGTGAGGAGAACAGGAGCATGGTCACTGCCAATGAGGTCAAGGACATCTGCGGTGATGCGCCCAAGGAGGTTGGAAGAGGCAAGGACCACATTGGGAGTGGTTTTGGATTCGGGTCAGGTGTGCTGGGGGAGGGGATCCAGGTCTCCCTGGAGGGTGGTGACAAACCGATGCCGCTGCTGGAGGTCGGCAGGATCACAGCTGTGGATATTGAGGCCGGTGGCAATCATGTAGATGGAGAAGGTGCAGTCAATGTGGGCCAGGAAATCGTAAGGGATGCGGGTGCGATGGCGGACATAAATGGTGGTACAGGTGACGGTAAGGGTGGGGAAGAATAGGCTGAGGGTGAGATGCTCAGCAGGATTGTTAAGGAGAGGTTGGGGCCGGACAGGGAGGTGCTTGAGGTGGCCTATAGCAACTCCGCCATGCACCAGAGGATACGGGTTATCGGTGCGGTGAAGGGTGTAAGGAGCTGTGGAGATGGAGATACGGGGTTGAAGGAAAATTTCATTTAGGACGAAGGCATCCACGCGGTGCTGATGGAGGGTGTGGAGAAAGAGGAGTTTGTGGGTGGGCAGGGAGCGGATATTGTGGTACGGGATACAGTAGGGTTGTTGTACCATGGGAGAGGAGAGTTAGACGAGGGTGGTGAGGGGGGTGAAGGTGAAGTGGGCCTGGTTGTGGGAGTATGTGACATAGGTGGTAAGATGGAAGATGGAACGGGCAGCGAGGGCGATTTGGGAAAGGGTGTGGGAGCGCTGGAAGGGGTGGATTTTGGAGCACAATGGTGATCAAACGGATGATGTCCTTTGCAGTAGGTGGAGGGCGGAGCGACTTGTTGGGGTGGACGGGGTCATCAACAGGATGGACAGGGACGGTGAGCTCAGGGGTGACTTGAGGAGGTTTCACTTTACAAAATAATACCGTGATTTCTGACGAATTATTGCATCCTAATTCAGAAAATCGGTCAAACTCGACAGTACAAGAGGTGGATTCTTCCCTCACAGACAGTCACGTTCCAACAAATATGGAGACGTTACCGACTTCGTATAGCAAAGTGATTGCAAGTCTAAATATTTCTTTCGTCAATGATACACCCATTTCAACTCTACTTTTTTAAAGGAAACTTTCAGGTGCTCACAATACGAGGGGCGTTTGAAAAGTCCGTGCAAAGTCCGAGAGATGGCACCACCGGCGCGTATAGAGATCATGTTTAGTTAGTAACATCGTCGGAAAGAACGCACATCAAGTTTCAGCCATATTGTTCTATTTATTTGTGTTTGGCAGTCGTGTGAATCAAGGAAGTCGAGTGATTGTCCAAAAATGGACGAAAAATAATTTCATGTGGTGATTAAACATTACTTTATAAAAGGCAAAACACCTCATGAGACTAAAGAGAAGCTTGATAAACGTTACGGTGACTCTGCACCTTCGATCAGAACAGTTTATAAGTGGTTTCAAAATTTTCGGAGTGGCCATGTGGGCACAATTGATGCTGAACGTTCTGGATGCCCTGTGGAGGTTACGTACTCCAGATATCATCGTGATGGATGACACAAGAGTTAAGGTGCGTAAGATTGCTAGTGCTGTGAGCATATCGAATGAATGGCTACTTAATATTTTGCATAAACATCTGAACATGAGAAAGCTATCCGCAAGATGGGTTCCGCGATTGCTCACGCTTGACCAGAAACGGAATCGTGTGAAGTGTTGCAGCTGTCTGGGAAGAATCCGCAGGACTTTAAGTGGCGTTTCGTCACTGTGGATGAAACTTGGATACATTACTATACTCCTGAGACCAAACAACAATCTAAACAATGTAAACAATGAGTTACCATGGGAGAATCTGCACTAAAAAAGGTGAAGACCATTCCTTCGGCCGGAAAGGTTATGGTGATTGTCTTTTGGGATTCGCAAGGGATAATCTTCATCGACTACCTAATAAAAGGGTAAAACTATTACAGGTGCATATTATTCATCGTTATTGGACCGTTTGAAAATCGAGCTGCAAGAAAAACGCCGGCGATTGGACCGCAAAAAAGTCCTTTTCCATCGCGACAATGCACCAGCACACACCTCAGCAGTTGTGGTCGCAAAATTAATGGAAATAAGATTCCAACTCGTTTCACATCCCCCTGTTCTCCAGACTTGGCTCCCTCTGACTACTATTTGTTCTCCAATTTGAAGAAACGGCTGGCGAGACAAAGATTTTATTCAAACGAAGAGGTGATTGCTGCAACTAATAGCTATTTTGCAGACTGGGACAGTTCCTATTATTCGGAAGGGGCCAACAAATTAGAAGAGCGTTGGACGAAGTGTATAAGTCTAAAAGGAGACTATGTCGAAAAATAAAAAAGGTTTATCGAAACACGTAAGTAGTTTTTATTTTTGCATGGACTTTTCAAATGCCCCTCGTACGTCTGCTACAACATTTTCAGTTCTGGGTATTTCCCTTAATTGTCATCAGTGATGTGACCCGTTTCAAGTTGTGACCAGTGAAGACTGGTGACATCCCGGACAGTGGTGGGACACCAACCCGACTGTCGTCCGCTGTACTGCCCTACGACCAGTAGCGATGGTCTGCGGTGTCATACCCTTTCATACCAGGACCCTTTTGGTTGTCATCCGCGGCAGCCTTACAGCACAGCGGTATGTCGACGATATTCGACATCTCGTTTGGTTGCCCTTCGTGGCAAGCCATTACATTTCAGTACAATAATGCTAGAGAATTCCTATTGCTTGTCTTCGTGCTTGCCAAACCCTACATTGGCCAGCAAGATCGCCGGATCTCTCCCCAATCGAGAACGTTTGGAGCATAATGAGCAGAGCTGTGCAACCATTTCGGAATTTTCATGATCTAATGCACCAACTGGACAGAATTTAGCACGAAATCCCTTAGCAGGACATCCAACAGCTTTATTGACCAGTGCCAAGCCGAATAACTGCTCACATAAGGGCCAGAAGTGGACCAACCCGTTATTGACTTGCTCAATTTGTGAAGCTTTTTCTTGTGAAAAAGTCATCCAATTTTTCTAAAACTGTAGTCATTTATCTTACATGTACATCGCTTCTACCAATTTGTGACCCTTTCGGATAATTCCTTTGTCGTTAGTCGTTTTTTATGTCTTAGAGTGTAAAATACGGTGCACATGTCGGTGACTGACTTATTCTGTCATTACATCGGAAACTATGAAACTCATCAATGGAGAAGGTCCGTGGTGGTTAATACCTGTTGGGTAACGCCGTAGAAATACCGCTACCCTGCTACATTCAAGGCGAATGAACAATGTGTTTGTAGACTTGAAATAATATTGGGGTGGAAATAGCGGAGCTACAAACAGGTGATAGGATATGCTTTGGGTATAGACTTGCCCATGCTGCTTACTTCCTGTAGGCTAACGATAAAGGCGAATGTAGACCATAACTAGTATGCTTCGTCAATGCAAAGTCTGGAAACAATTCTGAGTGTACTGCTCCAATGTATCATAGAGCTTGTGTGGATCCAGTGCTCCGTGACGCTTCATCTACTGTGTTGATTTCCGACTTTTAGCTGTTCTTCCTATGTTACGAGTCCTAAGAACTATGTATGTTTCTGTAAGATTAGATCCGGTACTGTCACACGCTTCTAGATGATTTGTGACATTTAACCTCTACTTTGCCCTCGTTCGAGCCTACTTGTTTCGATATTATGGATTGTTAACTACAACAGACTTACTGACAATTGAAATGTCAAGTGTGTACTTAACGTATGACCAGAAATTACAGTCTGGAGAAGAGGTCGACTATCGACTATAGTCAACTGCTATGATAACTGTATACTATTACTTAAATGTCTCGAGTAAGGTCTTAAAGTGTTTCGAATACCATGGTTCAAAATGTCCCGGAGTGCATTCGTGCGCTGCACAAAAGTGTTTGTGTGTTGCAGATCACACCCAACTGTTTCTTTCAGCCATATGTAAGATTTACCAGCTTAAGATTCAATTCTACAGGCGTATATGAGAGCCATTCTCATGTCTATAATGTGGGTACGTCTTCCAGAAACAAAAGCGTCCATCAGCCGCTTTCACTAATATGGGGTGACTTTGCCTTCTGACCCTGCATCGCTGCTCGCTCTGGTGTTTCCAAGAGACATATACATCTCACTGTAAATGTGCTTCCAATCCTTATGTCTTCTCCGATAGCAAGCCTGTGGCACTTACTTCTGTTCGTCTTGCGCAGGTCGAGGCACGGATTTCACCGACAAAAAAAGGCTGCTCTGTCACTTCTATAAGTATTTGCAACATGTAAGTACGAGAATTTCACACTTCTTCTACTAAGCTACAAACTGAGACCTTAGAAAAGCGATATTATGGACTGTGACTGCTGTAGGTGGGATACAAACAGTTGCAACCTTTTTCAACGTTGAATTCCTTGATTTGAACACGAAACTGAAAAATGAAACTGCACTGCCTGTTGAAGTTAGTCTGCCAAACGAAGAAACGAATGGGGAGATGTTAACTATTCCGTTCCTCTATCACATCCGCTATACCTACACAACGTTGAGGAATTTCTAAGTCAGACACGTGATCGTTCCACATCACATCTCCTGACACATGTAAAGCTTTTTTAAATTGCCGATACGAGTCACAAACTTTGTTGACTATTGTCTATTTATTTACCGACGTGTTTCCAGGGAATACATCATCTTCAGGCTAAATGGCATTACAAAAACAATTTTACAATAAGGTCATACTGATGTTACAAAGTCTTTTCGTAAATGCTGTGGTTGTCTTTGTTCTTCTGGCGTGGCAGTCTCGTTGTGATGCACTGAGGTGTTTCTATTTCCGTGACTCTCTTGGTCACTGTTCACAAATTTTCACTGTTACTGTTAGGTCAGTGAAAATTTGTGAACAGTGACCAAGAAAGTCTAGAGAGCCACGGAAATGGAAACACCTCAGCGCATCACAACGAGACTGCCACGCCAGAAGAACATACATAACCACAGCCTTTACGAAAGATTAGTATGATCTTATTGTAAAATTGTTTTTGTAATGCCATGTAGTCTGAAGATGAGGTATTCCCTCGAAACAGTAAATAAATAAATAATACAATAGTCAACAAAGTTTGTGACTGGCGGCGGTAATTTTAAAAACCTTTACATATTTCTTGAGACAGTCACGATCGAAAAATAGTCAAAATGACTTCAAATACAGCTCCTGACACTCCTCACCAGCAGAAAGACACACTGCACGAGGGCCCTTGTTGAAGAAGTCATACCGAAATTCGTCAGAAAATGATTATGAGTCCTAAAGAAGCATGTAAGCTTGCTAATGGAAATCCCACTACTTCGCCAGTCGATTACGAACATGTTTCACGTATGACCCACTTCTTTAGATTCCTCAGCTATCATTATTCCGAGATTCATTGGAATTGTTAGATGTCTTATGTATGACGTTCAAACAGTTAAAATTTATGTGAGATATCAACTAAAAATCACTTTAAAATGCAGTGCTAATGCTTACCATGTAAGTGGCAATTATTAAGATCCAGAGCTCGACTGTAACCATTTGCTGGGTGGAACTATGGGAAGCTATATGATAAAAACTATCTCCTACACCGCTACTTTCATGACCATGCTTATACATAGTTAGTTTTCAAAGTTCTCTACGTAATGCTAAATTGCGATGACATTGAGCTCAATGTCTCACAGGTTCACTTGATGTTAAACCCCAGAAGAGAATACCGTAAGAAATGGCTGAAGAATTTTCCTGCTCAAACAGCTATATAATTGAGTCTGGTGTAAGAGTCACTCGTGCTACTGCAGACAAATGCAGGTAACACCACTGTTCATCACAAATGATTCAGAAATCCCTTGGACCAATTCTCTGTCGTTTTTGTGTTTAGAGATATGGGACACTCGCAGCGTGGTGTAACAAACTGTGTCTGCCTTCCAGCCGGAGTCACAACATGTACAAAATACGGAATACCGTCTCAGATTTATGACTGAATTGAAGAGCTCCGAGCAAATAGCATGTCATCCTTAGCGGCGGGTACTGATTTCATTTACTTCGGTGTTATAGTCACTGTTTTCAACGCAAAATTCAGTTGGCGGTATAATGGTAATATTTAAAGTTTAGGACTACAACTGTAGAAGGACTTTACACTTCTTTAGGTGGAGGAGCTTCCACTGATTTCGATACATTTTTCTTTGAATTCACCATAAAATTGATATGAAAATTCAATGATTACTGTATGATGTTGGCTCTCTGTTTACTTAAAGGGTAATTGCACAGTAGAATATAGACCAGAAATAGCATGCTTCGTCTAAGTGGTTTCCTGCGTCTGGAATGTCGCATGTGAATAACAAGGCAGAAATTCGTGTTCCTTACCTTTGCTTACTGTTCAGTACAGTACCAAGAAATTATCAAATACACAAAGTAAGGAATATCACGCGGGATTTATGACTGAATAAGAGTTCCTAGCAAATAGCATGCTGTTTGTAACGAAGGGGAGATTCGCTCTACATCTACATCCGCATCTGCATAGATACTTCGCAAGCCACCGTACGTTGCGTGGCGGAGACTACCCTTTACCACAGCTTGTCTTTTCTTTCCTGTTCTACTCGCAAATAGAGCTAGGGAAAAACGATTGTCTGTATGCCTCTGTATGAGCCCTTATTTCTCGTATCTTATCTTCGTGCTCCTTACGCGCAATGTATGTTGGCGGCAATAGAATCGTTTCGCAGTCAGATTCAGACGCTGGTTCTCTAAATATTCTCAATAGTGTTTCTGGAAAAGAACGTCGCCTTCCCTCCAGGGATTACCATTTGAGTTCCTGATGTATCTCGGTAACACTTACGCGTTGTTAGAACTTACAGGTAACAAATCTAGCAGCCCGCCTTCGAACCGCTTCGACGTCTTCTCTCAATCCGACCCTGGATGGCGTTAGATACATTTGTCTGTGTTGGTACTGTGTTCGATACAGTGCCATGATGTCGTCAGATGAATTAGAAAATGAAATGTCAAACTAGATTTGTGATTGAGTTAGAGGGTAGCTTACACATAGCGTGTTTTTCTTCACATAGAGGGAAGTTCACGCTTAAAAGTAGTTAACGTGCATTCCGTTAGGGGTACCTTCAACCTATCTCTGTAGTACTGCCTGCCTAATTTTACTTTAAATTATGGGTCTAAGGACTGTAGGATTGTGGTGAATCATCGTCGCAGTATGTTCCGTAAACTTCCACATTTATGTTTCATGAAATGAACATACGGATTCCACTCGTAAATTAAGACGTGAAGATGAGCTTTCGTATGGTATTGTATGCTCCGAAACGCCACAAAAGCCATCATGACAGTACTGTGCCAGATGGATGCGGGCAGAGACTGGAGCACGATGAACAGGCTGTGTTCACGCCGGTAGCAGAGGAAGTCCGACACACAGCACAATACGATACCTTACAGTTCTTCGGCGTAAAAGAATGTAGCCGGCTGTGGTAAGGTTAGACTACCTGTAGATTACAATACATAAATAACAGCTGTCCACATTCCTAACTGACGGACCAGCGCACACACAGGTAGAATCACTGTGTGCTCTGTGCGACCGTCAGGTGCTAAGGGCAATTTGACGGTAGCTGTGGAGCAAAGTGTAGCACAGCAAGCCGTGGCTGGCGGGTAAGAGGGACTCAGCTGCGGGGATGTAGAACCTTCCATGGCACACGGGAATTGTGTAAGCTCCGCACGGTGCTGTTCGGCACGGAAAAGATCAACACCCACAGTGCTATTTCTGTAAGTAGACACAAGTACATCTCGTTCCTTTTCTTTTTCTACCACTTACGATAGTGACAAGTGTTTGGGAACCATGCAGACTATACCAGTGAGCAATACAGCTAAAAAAAGTTGGGATCAGTGATCTTCTCGCAACCAGAAGGTTACGCATCGTTTCAAACTTACGGTAAGTGAATTTCTCGCTCAGCAGTGATAGAAGTTGTTTAAACATAGGGCAAGTGGACTTAAATGTAATACAAGTCAGATGCAAATTTAGGGGGACCATTTTTTAAACTGTGATATCGGAGGATAGGGGAGGGGAATTGGCAATTGTTTAAGCATAGCACAAATGGACTTAGGGGAAATATGGGCACCCGATTTCGCTTAGGGGAATTTAAGTTAGGAGAAGTAGCATGTGTCTGTGATCTCAGGAATTCTGTAAGTGACCCAACTGTTGTAAGACAAGATAGAGCGATAATAAACAGCTCAGCAGGCTCATCAGTTGAAGAGGAACGGATATCTCTATAAATGGCAATCGCAGAAGTTGGAAAGGAAAACATAGGTGCAAGGAAGGTAACTGCGAAGAAACCATGTATAACAAAAGAAATACTTCAGTTGATCGATGAAAGAAGGAAGCACAAAAATGTTCAGGGAAAATCAGGAATACAGAACCACAGGTCACTTAAGAATGAAATAATTGGAAAGTGCAATGAAGCTAGGGTGAAATGGCTGCATGAAAAATGTGAAGAAATCAAAAAAGAAATGATTGTCGGAGGGACTCATTCAGTTTGTAGAAAGGTCAAAACAAGCTTCGGTGAATTTAAAAGCAAAGGTGGTAACATTAAGATTGCAATGGGAATTCCACTGTTAAATACAGAAGAGAGAGCCGATTGATGGAAAGAGTACACTGACGGCCTCTGAGGGAGAAGACTTGTCTGTCGACGTGACAGAAGAAGGAACAGGAGTCGATATACAAGAGATAGGGGATCCAGTATTAGTCTGAATTTTAAAAAGATGTTTGGAAAATTTAAGATCGAATAAGGCAGACGGGATACATAACATTCCATCAAAATTTCTGACATCATTGGGGTAAGTGGCAACAAAACGATTGTTGACGACGGTATGTAGAATGTATGAGTGTGGCGATATAGCATTTGACTTTCGGAGAAATATCATACACACAATCCCGAAGATTGCAAGAGGAGACAAGCTAGACAACTATCGAACAATCGCCGGCCAGAGTGGCCGAGCGGTTAAAGGCGCTACAGTCTGCAACCGCACGACCGCCACGGTCGCAGGTTTGAATCCTGCCTCGGGTATGGATGTGTGTGATGTCCTTAGGTTAGTTAGGTTTAAGTAGTTGTAAGTTCTAGGGGACTTACGAACACAGCAGTTAAGTCCCATAGTGCTCAGAGCCCTTTGAACCATTTTTATCGAACAATCAGCTTCTGACAAGAATAAAAACAGAAGAATGGAAAAGAAAATTGAGGACGTGTTAGATGACGATCGGTTTGGCTTTAAGAGAGGTAAAGGCACCAGAGAGGCAGTTCCGACGTTGCAGTTAATAACTGAAGCAAGACTAAAGAAAAATCAGGACACTTTCATAGGATTTTTGGACTTGGAAAAAGCGCTTGACAATGTAAAAGCGTACAAGATATTCTAACTCCTTAGAAAATTAGGGGTAAGCTATAGGTAAGGCGGGTGATAGAAGGAACAATGAGAGTGGAAGATCAGGAACGAAGTGCTAAGATTAAAATGGGTCTAAGGCAGGGGTGTAGTCTTTGTCCCTCTCATTCAATCTGTACATCTAAGAAGCAATGGCGGAAATAAAAGAAAGGCTCAAGAGAAGAATTCAGTCCAAGGTGAAAGAATATCAGTGATAAGATCCGCTGATGACATTGCTATCCTCATGAAATTGAAGAATGACAAGATCTGCTGAATGGAATGAACTGTCTAAAGAGTACAGAATAAGGACTGAGAGTAAACAGAAGAAATGCAAAAGTAATGAGAAGTAGAAGAAATGAGAACACCGAGAAACTTAACGTCAGGACTAATGACCACGAGGTAGCAGACTACCACCGACAAAAATGTTATACCTGACCAAGAGAAGCCTACTAGTATTAAACATAGTCTTTAATTTGAGCAAGAAATTTCTGAGAATGTACAGTTGGAGTTCAGCATTGTTTGGTAGTGAAACATGGACTATGGAAAAACCAGAACAGAAGAGAATCGGATCATTTGAGATTTGGTGCTACAGAAAAAATGTTGATAATTAGGTGGACTGAAAAGACAGGGTATGAGAAGGTTGTCTGGAGAATCGGTGTGGAAAGAAACACTGACAAGAAGATGGGACAGGATGGTAGGACAGCTGTTAAGACATCGGGGACTATAAGTAGTTGTAGAGGGTAAGAACTACATCTATATCTTCATCACTCTTAAGTGCCTGACAGAGGGTTCATCGAACCAGCTACACAATAATTCTTTTACTCCATTATCGAACAGCGTGCGGAAAAAGTTAACACTTAAATCTTTCCATGCGAGCTCTGATTTCCTTAATTTGTGAGGATGATCGTTTCTCCCTGTGTAGGTCGGCGTTAACAAAATAATTTCCCATTCTAAGGGGAATGTTGGTGATTGAAATTTCGTAAGAAGATCCCGCCTCAACGAAAAACGCCTTTGTTTTAATGATTTCCGCCCCAAATCCTGTATCAAGTCCGTGACACGCTCCCCCTTATTTCTCGATTGAGACGCCTGCCAACAACTGCTTTCTGTCGAATTGGAAATATTGCATTCTTCTTGTATATTTCACCTGTTTCATAAATCCTACCACACCAGCCGGAATAGTCTCTCAAGGGTCTCAGTACTTACGAGTGAATGTCGTATACTCCTGGATGCTTATTTCGGCTTAGATCTTTCAGTTCTCTGTCAAATTCTTCTCACAGTATCATATCTCCAATCGGATTTTCATCTACTTCTTCTTCCCTTTCTACAATATTGTCGTCCATTTCCCTTGCAGAGCCGTTCTAAATATTCCTTCCGCCTTTCATCTTTCCCTTCTTTACCTACAAAACACTGTGCTGCCGTCTGAAGTTCTTGATATTCGTACAGCTGCTTCTCTTTTCTCCAACGGTCTCTTTACTCATCCTATAGGTGGTATCTCTCTTTCCACTAGTTTTACATGGTTCTGCAACCTTACATATTTCCTCCAGCCATTCCGGCTTAGCCGTTTTGTACTTTCTGACAGTTTCATTTTTTAGATGTTTACATTCCTATTCAGCTGCTTCATTTATATATTTTCTCCTTTCGTCAATTAAATTAAGCATTTCCTGTGTTATCCAAGGATTTCTACTAGGCCCTTTTTTATGTTTGAACCTCTGCTACCGTCACTATTTCATCTCTCAAAGCTACCCATCGGTCCTCTGCTTTTGTTCACTTCCTCTGATTGATTTCAATGTTGCCTTAATGCTACCCATGAAACTGTCAGTGATCTATTGTTCTTTCAACGTCTGTGTCCCATCTCCTTTTCCTAACTTTTTGCTTTTTTTAACTTACAGTTCGTAACCGATAAATTATGGCCGCAGTCCACATCTGCCCCTGGAAATGTTTTGCTCTTTCTAAGCTTGTTTTAAAATTTCTGCCTTGTTATTACATAATCGGTCTGAACCTTCCAGTATCTCTTGTACCCTTCGACATATACTACCGTCTTATATGATTCTTAAACGACTATTTTATTAAGTAAAAATATTAATTAAAAACGCATGGGATTATTTGACTTTTAAATTTCCTGAAAAACTCTCATAGGGGCCGCGTGACCTTGTTTTTATGTCAGGAGTCAGTAAGCTATATGTCAGGCGCTATGGATCTTGAGATATCTTGTACGTTTTCCGCGATATCTCAATACGAAGTAAAATCATCTGAATATGGATTCCGCGAGTTTCAAGATCTCGAGAATCTACGTCTGGCGACAGTAAGTATGAAGTGAGACATGGAAGAAATATACAGGGTGAGTGAGAAGGCGCTCAACTGGTTTTGAATGTCCATAAGTTTTGTGATTATTGATATTTATTAATGAACGTTGTGTATTTTGTTGCAGGATCCCTGAAAATACCTTGACCGTCCACAGTCAGTAATACCTTCTTACGGTGAACGACGAGATGGTAGGAAAGTTGACTCTACAAGAGCACGCCCAGGTGTAACGCCGGAAATGCATATCCTCCTATTTCCATCTATTGTACTATAATTTGTTTTCCTTATTTTTGCTACCTGAATATATGATATTTCTGTGTCTTTACATATTGTAATTGTTTTACTATTTGTATATATATATATATTTATGCATTTATGTCGATGTATAATTGGTTTGATGTGTAAAGATTATTTGTATTTTTACGCTGGGTCTTGCCTAGGGAAAACTGCTATCGAACGATTACATCGATAGGTCGTGTGAAGAATCAAAGTGTGTAGGATCTTTGGTAGTGTTAACTCTGCCGCGTGGAGCGCGGGCAGAGCATGAGAGAGTCTGGCGGGAGTAGCGAGTGGAGCAGGTGTGTTGTGTGAAGCTCCCGCGAGTTGCCGCGCTTTCGGGGTTTGGCAGCATGTAATTGCGCTCGACTTGCGATGATAGTTTCTGACATGGTGTCGCGGACGGGAAGCATTAGCTGGCGCACATCAAGAGCCCGTTTCGTCTGGTGACCGTGTCGAGAAGAAGGCGCGCCAACATCCAGCTTCTGCAACAGCGACGGCCGACAATGAGTGACTGTCGCTACCTCCTCGATCGACGGCTTCAAACCTTCAATCAACCAACAAGGAAGACTGGAAGCACGTAAAGTTTCAGAACTGTATGGCAGACCTCAGCTTTTCAAACTGTTCAAATCACAAAATTACAGCAACGTAGCATGAACCTTTGTTGCTCATTGTCCCAATTGCATTGCCAAGCTGGGTCCCTTCCTTTTCCGAAATGAACCCGAGTGTCGTTGAAATTCAAACGCCAGCATAATTCCATTTCACTGCTTTAATTTCAAAGTTCACTTTAAATATTCATAGCTGGCTACAATATTTAGATTACACAAGCACAAATTAAGAGTGCGAGTTTTGTTACCGTATTTTAGCTTACCTGTGACTGCAGCTCAGCTTGGTACGTACTAAATTTTACCATTGTTAATTGTTCAGAATCATTTAATTCAAGTTCAAAGTAAAATCTCTTATTTCTAAATTGCGTAGATTCAAGTTGCTTTTGAAATTATTGTTGAGGTAGTCCAAGACTAACCGTATTTTACTGAATTTCGATGTGCTTCAGAAAGAAAGCTCACTATTAACTTCAGTCACTAAATTAACTTTCGATTTTCCGGTTTTGTTAATTCTTTTGCTAAATTAAGTCAGAATGTAGCGAAATTTATTACTTCTGACAAACCTTCAGTTTTCACACTACACGTGTCAACCTCCAGTTGCCACGCTTCTAGTGCTAATTATATGTGTAATAACCTTTCTTTTTCAGTTACTATAGTAATTGTCCTTAGGACTGGCGATAGTAATTTCCCCAAATCTCAAATATCTAATTACCGCTAGTTGATTGTTAACGTAACGACTGCACATTTACTTTCTTTATTAACTTTACCCCTATTTCAAAATTAATTTGCACCAGTTTCATTGGCATTTTTCCTTTCATTTAGATGTAACCCTTTCCTCCCTCTTTACCGACAGATTAACTTCGGTGACGATTGCTTTTCCCAAATTTCCATTAGGTACACGCGGTTTAATTTTTCACTGTCAATAAGGTCGATAAGTGAGGGGGAGGTTACAAGGTCGCTTCGTGGTTTTAAGTGTGGCGATCTGTAACCCTCTTTTATTAATGATGGCGGGGTGTTCATGGCCCTCACGCAACACTTGATGCTGAATGAATTAAGAATTGTCACACCAAGCTATTGACAACTGGGTCAGATGTTGAAAAACCACAAGGAGGACGACCTTCGGTGGCACGATCTCCAGAAGATGTAGCGCCAGTGAGGGACATCTTCACGCGTAGTCCTGTTAAACCAACACGCCACGCAGCTCGTGGGAGTGGAATCAGCAGGCAAATTGGATTGTGACAGGCGAATAGAATATGGGGAAATTACTTTGTCATGGTAAAACGATTGGCCAAATTTGTTCGAGAACAATATTTGGCGCGATGAGGCGGTGTTTCACTTTGGGTGATTCGTCAATTGATATAACTGCCATTATTGGGTAGAAACACATCCAGGAATGACAACTGAAAAACAACAAAGTTGACCAAAATTGACCGGTGCAGTATGACCGTGGATCGTCTCATATGTCCATTTATATTGCGAGACACCATGAACAGTGAAGGTTATCGCCCTATGCTGAATGAATGTGTGACCACTGATATCCCGGTGGGACAAAGTTGCGGGTGTTCCTTCTGCACAAGACGGAGCACCATCTCATTTCACGTGCATCGTTCGCGATTGGTTGGACGAACACTTTCCAAGTCTTGACCTAACCCATTGTGACTTCTTCTTGTGGGATTGGGCCAAAGAAGAGGTGTACGAAACAGACCCACGTACTCTGCGCGGATTAGAGCAGAGAATCACAGTTATCCTCGGAAATGCTCCTGTGACGCTCCTGCAAAAATGAGTTGATAACACTCCTATACGTTTACGCCGTTTGGTCGCCAATGTAGAAGCATATGTGGAATTGTAGTGTAGTATACATATTCTCATGGTTCTGAGAACCGACTACAACTTGTTCCGTGTGCAAACATTCATTAATAAAAAATTACGGACATTTAAAGCTAGGGAGCGACTTCTCGCGCACCCTGTACTTTCCACGAAATCGAGCTCATTTCTACCTGCCAAAATGAAGTCAGGCATTCTTTTAAGTCTTAGCGACATTAGCAACCTTGTAGCAGCGCAATTAATCGGACGCTACTGGGAATTTATAGTGAGGGAAAGCATTCTTTGATAAGTGTGTGCTGACGTAAGTCACGTCAGACGTCAGCTGTCCAATGAAAAATTCAGCTGAATAAGCCCATATAAAATAATAAAAATGGCTCTGAGCACTATGGGACTTAACAGCTGTGGTCATCAGTCCCCTAGAACTTAGAACTACTTCAACCTAACTAACCTAAGGACATCACAAACATCCATGCCCGAGGCAGCATTCGAACCTGCGACCGTAGCAGTCGCGCGGTTCCGGACTGAGCGCCTAGAACTGCTAGACCACCGCGGCCAGCTAAAATAATAAGTTCTGCATATTTTACAATATTTTAGAGTGTAGAAGCACCCACACCACAGTATTATATATATATATATATATATATATATATATATATATATATATATATATATTATCAGAGGATAACAAGACTCCCTAGAAATTACACAATGGATTTTTTTCCGAATTTTCATAGCCAAACAAAGAGGCGGTCTAATTTTAAATATATAATTATATATACTCCTTTTGTCAGAAAAGTTCCAAGACAGGTCCTTTTACTTCTGAGTTTGCAATGCCAAAAAGGAATAAATCTTGTTTTTATATTGGTGTGTGTGGGTCCTTGAAAAACCCTTGGCCTTATTTGCATGCAAACTCACCAAGTGGCAGTTGCGCTTAGCAACACACAGTATGGGTTCTTGGCGCATTAGTTACGGTGACACAATGGATGCTGATTGTGACCAAAGAGTTGAAACGTCCCCTTTGAACAATTTTACATGACTGTCCTTTACCTGACACACAATACTTTGTTAGCGCAACGCAATCTGACTTTCAAAATTCCCTACAAAAGAATGGCCCTGACTAACATTAAACTATACCTTTCACAAATCACTTACCTCACAAAAACCTTCGCTGCTCAAGCTACTGCAATACAGCAAGCGCCACTACTGCCAGCTAAATAAAAGATTCAAACTACTAAAGGCACTAACTACTGATAGGGATAGTTAGCAAATGAAAGATATTAATAGAGAACAAACAATGTATTTACCTTAATATCATCACAAGTCATAATATATATATCAGTTCATGACAAATTGCAAAACTCCGCCATCTCTCTCCCCACATCCACCACTGCTGGCGGCTCACCTCCAACTGCGCAACGCTACACGCTGTTCACAGCCAGCTGCCGCTGCCCAACACTACAATGGCAGACAACAATGCAAACTAGCCACAGACTGCACACAGCACAGCCAGTGATTTTCATATTGAGCGCTACGTAACGTTGCCAATAAGAAAACGTAAACAGCCTACTTACATAGAGAAAACATAAACAGCCTACTTACATAGCCCCCATGCTCCCCACAAAAATTTTTACAAATTGGTTTGGGCAGTGCCCAATACAGATTTGAAAAAAAATTTTCATAATTACAATAACAAAGATATCAAATGCACACACTTATTGATACAACGTTGGTCAAAAGCTAAAATTTTGTCACAGTCCATAAAGACAGTCCTGATTCATCACAGTAAAATAGCAGTGTTTTTCTCAAAGTCTAAGCAGTAAAAGAAAATGCACACAGAAGTAGTGGATTTCCATGCAGTCTTGAAGAAGTAGTGTTGTCCTTCCAACGGAAAGACAGTGCTGGCTCTTGACATGCTGACAGGTAATGGGCCACAACAGAGCAAACCCACAGCAGAGTCATTCGAAGTTCTGACGAATATTGGTAGGTAGGTCATCACAGAGCAGACCCACTGGAGTCCTGGTAGAGATTGTGGTATTGGTGGGCCACCAGAGGTGCAGACTCACTGCAGTCCTTGTAGAAATAATGGCATGGTGGGTCATCAAAGATGTAGACCCACTGTAGTCCTTGTAGAGATAATGGTATTGGTGGGCCACCAGAGGTGCAGACCCACTGTAGTCCTGGTATAGACGGCCAGCAGCCATCCGTTGCGACTGTGCAGGTGCACAATCACCATCGAAGATTCTTGCAGAGAATATAGCAAGTCCATAAACCACCACTTGTGCGCTCACAAAGTTTTTGGAATTGTCCTAAGAACCAGCAATGCTGTTATCCAGTCCCTTGGTGAGTTATTAACACACGTGCAAACACTAACAGTCCCTACTTCTCATATATTGTCCACATACTATGACCAACAGAAACGTGTGCAGTGAAATGTAACTAACAAGTTAATAATGTCATGAACTGGTGACAATTACAATTTTATAACATAAGAATAGAATTACAAAGGTACAAAATACATAATTAAAAACATAAGAATATAGATAACTTTTGTAGTACAGGCTTTACAAAAGAATAGAAATAGACATATACATCAGTGTTACAGGAATTATGACACGAGTACATACATAGAAGATCAGAATAACTTGCGAAACATCAACTTCACACATGAGCATTTAAACAGAATGAATAATGTCTAATATCTTTACAAAGTAAATAACATATTATTAATGCCAATTATATTTGAGGATAACAGTATTCCTCATCATAGTGAATGTAGCTTAATATTAAAAGAAGAAAAAAATTCTATGAAACTACACAGAGACAGGAAGAAAACAAATACACAAGGGTACACAAACACGTACTGGGATAACACAAAAGGAAAGGACAGGGTTCGTTTTCAGTGTAACATTTGGTACTGCAGTCCAACCTAAAACTTCATATATCTTTCCTTTTATTTCATCCGTTGTTTCCACCAAAAAAAATTCTATCTAAGCATGCTTTCTGTATTTATATGTTCACACATTTCTTACCTCAACATTTATTTCCAAGAAAATCCTACCTAAACCTGTTTTCTCAATGCATTTCTTCCAATTCATCGCAACTCATTCTCTTAGAGGCTACCCCCTCTTAAGCTAACTTAAATCTACTGAGCTCAGATGCTAAACTAAGGGACGAGGCAATGCAGCATCACATAACAAATCAACACAAACAGCAATGCAAAAAAAAATGCAAATTGGCAAAGCTAGCAGCATAAATGAGCAAAAGTCAAATTCAATAACACTATGCCTGGCAAACAGCAGCAACTTATACCTAAACATGACATAGCGCAAGCAGAAAAAATATTACAGTAAAAACAACAATGCAGATAAGGGAAATGTATATTCACATCTTAATGTCTATGTAATTAAAGTGGTGCACCACAACAACTTATTGTAAAAAAAATATTACCATCTAATTGAAAAGAAAATTATGTTTTACTGTTACTAGTTCCTTCTTATTGTTCTTTCCTTTCCAAGTGCTCCTTTTTTAAAGAATGTGGATCATAAAATAATTATTTAATAGATCTGTTGACAGAAAGTGTTCACATTAGCAAATGCATTTTATTTTATAAAAGCAATGCTGCAACACAGCTGGAAAACATATGTCAAATGAAATAAGCAACTATGAAAAGCAAAGCATAAAAATATCATTCAGTAGTCATGTGACATTTCATAAGTTAGTAGAAATTCTCTCAACTCTCATAGAAAGACGCTTGTCGTTATCAGGGTTGCAGATGTAAGAATATTTCTTGTCATTTTATTAGGCATTTCAGTAAATATCGTAAATTAAGAGGTAGTGTAATCATATGTTTTCAAGTTCGACCGTGTCGTTTTTGCGATGCTTTCTCTAAAGGAATGACAATGGCCAGGATAATGGCCTTCCCTTTTTTTTTTTTCTTCCTTTGCTCTGAAAGGCACGCGCTAATGACTTTTTCTCCAGGCGTCTGACACAGCTGGGTGCCCGCGACGCATTACGTGCAGGTGGTCACTTAACTTTCGTACGGAAATATTTACGACAGCAATTTTCGCTAAAGTGACAGTCTCACATAAAAATACTTCACAGGTCAAGAATTAGCGTTGCAAATCTGTAGAAACAAAATCCTATGAATATAACAGTGTCCAAAAAATGTTCAGTGGCATTGTGATACATTCACACATGATTCACACATGTCATAACTCTTAATGTACGATTCTTGGTTTCCAACATCCTTTTTCACAAGTCAAGAGTCCCTACCCACTATTCATTACTCCTTACCTTATTACACATATACGTATCCATCGACACTCGTCAATATTTCGTCATTATAAATATGAAGCATAATCAAATAACTCATATAGTAGCCTCAGCCTATTAATCGTAAACATACCTCAGCAGCATAATACACATCGTCATCGTAAAAATAACATCATAACACCTCAGTCAAATCTCAAAATCGTCGTAGTTTCCTCCAATAATTAAAAAAAATTCTCTGCTCATGTCAAAAGTGTCATCTGCCTCAAAAGTACTTTAAAAATCATGAATCCATACCAAATACATCATTCAAAGCTCTCATAGTATCACAATGGTTCCGAAAAAATATGAACAGATCACACAGTACAGACAAAATACAGTTTCATAAGTGTGAAGTTACCCAACTGTGTATTGCGTAAACATGTGTCACTGATGTAGAAAAAAAAATGTTTATCTCCCAGTTAAATGATCAGATAGCTGTGTAATTTGTGTGTTAGAGAAATATGGTACCGATGTGTAAAGTTGTATAAGCAAATACCATATTAGCTAGGGTTCCTTGTGGTTGCCACACACATGGTACACAAAGTAAGCGTGTACCCCCCTGAGGATAAATGTAATTATACCCTCAGGTGTTACAGATTACAGCAATGGAATGTAATGTATCACGGAAGACTTTCTTTGTAATTAAAAAAACCTTTAAAAATAAATGTTTTAAGTACAAAATCTCTCAAATGCGTGTCCTGTAGCGCCAAATGTGCGTCTTGCTGTAAGATAATTCTGTGGAAGTGTCGTAATTATCGTCCTCCGAAAGCTAAGTTCTGCAGAAGTCAATGTACTTACCTCATGATAAACAAAAGTGAAATGCTTTGCGTAGAGATATCTTAGTTATTACGCTTATTGTTGTGATGATGAAAGTACTGTGCTGTAACGTATTGTTGTGCTATGGAAAAGGCTGTCTCCTTGTAGCTATACCACAAAAGTTACTAATAAAACATGTTTTGATTTCCAGAAGAATTCAGAAAACTGTGCAGATATAAAACAGATACACCGCAAAAGCAACATTGTAAATTGTCACTCATTAGTAGCGTCGTGATAAAAATCGTGTAGCTGTCACATAAACTAACCTCTGTGTCATCTGGTATCTCTCAGAAAGCACTTTAAATTCAGAATGTATTTTCAAATAAACCAAAATGTTGCATTAAAATCTCATTAGCAGTACTGGTAAATGTTCTAAGTATGTGAGCCTTATAGTCGTTACGTAATCGTGCAACAAACAAGCAAGAATGTACACACACAATAACACTGTGACGTCTGTTTACTATAACAATGCATTCGTCATTTCTGTTTAAATAAGTTCTCTTGGTTCTTGATTGGATATTTAACTTCAAACATTGTTGCATGGTAACAGTTTCTAAAGCATACTAGTAACGTGAAGTGAAACGTTTTATGGCAAAGACAAAGTTAAAAGGCAGATTATTTTTCAATAAACGGTTTTACATGTGAAATGTGGTGTAAACCTTTACTCTTCCTAGTACGCAGACTTTCAACTTCAACGCAATTATCATGTGGTATACGTCGGTAAAGAATGCTAAATCTTTTCTCAAGGCTAGCGTCTTTGTTATTTTTCCCTGAGCCAGCGGCCGCACGCAGCTGCCTGCTGTGCGAGTTATTGTCTGTCTCTTTGTTGGCGCGCGTCGTTATTGGGATTAGGAGACCTAACTTCTACAAATTCGCCTTGCCGAGAGGGCCCTGCTCTGTTTGAATCCCGCCAGTTCTGATGCAATTGACGTCTGTCGTTATGATCATATCGTCTGTCGTCATGTCGGTGGGTTCCGTAGTTTCTTCCTTGTCCGTCACATGGTGGAGAATTTCTCCCTGAATCGTAACTGTGCGCCGAACTGTTGCGTCTGAAGTTATTCTGTCTCCCTTGATAATAATAGTTCTGGTTGTCATATTGTCTATTTCTATGATTGTCTCTGTCATATTCATTACTACGGAAATGCGATCTTTCTCTGTAACTATTACTCTGCCAATGGTTGTCATATGGGTGGTGTCTGTTTTGGTCACGATTTGCGTTGTGAGAATAGGCTTGTCGTGGCCAGTTATTGTTTCTGTCGTCACGGAATTGTGACAGATGTGACCTGTAATTGTTATGCTCCTGTTTCCGCGTTCCCCGATTGTCAGTGTCAATTTCCAGTTCTTGTAACAGACCCTGAAATGCTTCAATGTCATCTTTGCAGCGTCCTGCTAAAATAATATGTCGTAAATGTTCAGGCAGTTTGATTAAGCAAATGCGGATGAGTTCTGAGGGGCTGTATGGGTTTGACAGGTATTGATTCTTGTGCAACATGTCTTCAAAATATTTCACAAGACTGGAAAATTCAGATTGTTCGAAGTGTTTCATCATTATGATGTTATGTTTTACACGGTCTTGTGTAGCTTGAGACCAATATGCTGAGAGGAAGGCATGGTAAAACTCTCCTTCACTGTGGCAATCGTGAATTACCGATCGCATTCTTACAGCTGGTTCATTCTCCAAGTAGCCACACATAAATTCTAATCTGTGTTCTAACGACCAGTTGGGAGGAAAACAATGAGAGAATTGATGGAGCCATGCTTGTGGATGAATGTCGTTGCCAGAATTCTTAAATGTTTTGAATTTACGTGTAGTAATGAACAGCTCATAGTCAAAATCATCATGTCGGCGAGTCGCATATCGGTCATTGTTAGGTCGTGTCGGCCGTTCCATCTCAAAATTCGGTGCACATTGCCAATTTCTTTCATAACTTCCGAAATTCCCTGTGTTATTATTTTGCGGCTTTTCCGTGTTTCTAAGTCCCTCTTCCCGTGTTGGAGCGCGAGTGTCTTCTGAAATACGCAATTCCTGTATTACCTGTGTCAGCTGATCTTGTACTTCCCGGATTTCTCTTTGGTGTTGCGTATCAATTTGATTCAGATTTTGTTTCAGTTTCCTAATTTGTGCGTTCTGTTCTGTGTCATTAAAGACTACCGGTTTTGCGTCATTCAGATTATCATCTACCTTCGCAGATAAATTATTTAGCTGATCCGAAAGTTCAACTACTTTCTCTGATAATGAACACATTTCCTCAGTGTGTTTTTCTGAACCAAGTTTCAGAGTGTCCATTTGTGTTGAAATCGAATCTACTGTGTCCTTTAAGTTATCCTGAGTTTTTGCAAGTTGCGTAACCGAATCGGTAGATGCAACTGAGTCAGTTTTAGCTTGCAAGGTGTTGTGATTTTCATGAACAATAGTTTGCAGTTCTTTTATGGCTGCTTCGTGATTCTGTAATGCATTTTCATGACGCGAAAAAATAGGTTGAAAATGCTCACAAATTTGAGTTTTTACGTCATTACAGACTTTTTGACATTTCGATTCAATGTTATGTAACTCAGCAGTTAAATCCTCACGTGTTTGTTCGAGAGTTTGTTCCAATGAGTCTAACTTTTTGAGATTTTGTTCCACTGTGTCTAACTGTTGCTGTGTTTGTCTCTGGTGTTGTTCCATTGTGTCTAACTGTTGCTGTGTTTGTCTCTGGTGTTGTTCCATTGTGTCTAACTTTTCAAGCTTTTGCTGTGTTTGTCTCTGATTTTGTTCCATTTGTTGCATTAATTGCAATAATAATGTATTAGTGTCTGGAATCTGTTTCTCTACGCTTTTCGGCAGTGCATTTGCACCGGCAACATTCACATTTTGACAAGCAGAAAATGCGTCTTGACTTATTTGAGAAAACGGTGATAACCCAAAACCTGAATCTACAGTATTTGCGAAATTGTGTCCTGTCATTTCGGATTCCTGAGGCGAGCTGTTGCCGACCGATCGATCGATAATGCTTCCCTGTTCACTACCTGTTTCACTGTCTACACCATTGTTTGCAGCCCGCTCCATTTCCCTATTCACAATTACCAAATTACTACTTTGAACATCAGTTAATTCATTACTCTGCGGCGCTAACACACTGCCTTCGTCTTCACTGTCATTTCTCAGTTTACTTTGGAGCCTAGTATTACGTTTTTCACACGCCATTATTGTCACAGTATTTCACACGACAACACAGAAAAACACAATTTGAAGATCAAAAATAAGAGAACACATTAACATAGCACTGAAAATAATATCTAGTTAATTGCAAGCGCAGCTGCGAAATACTCGCTGCAAATCTACATGCATGCCACAACTGTTTTACTATACAATAATGAAAGACTGCAACTACAAAGGAGATTTTCTCTACAATTACGCGCTAGCAATAAACAAAATCTACACTAATTACACAAACTACAAGAAAAAATCAGAAGATTCCAGTGAGGTATCCTAGGCTAAGGGTCGACATATGAAACGTCCCCTTTGAACAATTTTACATGACTGTCCTTTACCTGACACACAATACTTTGTTAGCGCAACGCAATCTGACTTTCAAAATTCCCTACAAAAGAATGGCCCTGACTAACATTAAACTATACCTTTCACAAATCACTTACCTCACAAAAACCTTCGCTGCTCAAGCTACTGCAATACAGCAAGCGCCACTACTGCCAGCTAAATAAAAGATTCAAACTACTAAAGGCACTAACTACTGATAGGGATAGTTAGCAAATGAAAGATATTAATAGAGAACAAACAATGTATTTACCTTAATATCATCACAAGTCATAATATATATATCAGTTCATGACAAATTGCAAAACTCCGCCATCTCTCTCCCCACATCCACCACTGCTGGCGGCTCACCTCCAACTGCGCAACGCTACACGCTGTTCACAGCCAGCTGCCGCTGCCCAACACTACAATGGCAGACAACAATGCAAACTAGCCACAGACTGCACACAGCACAGCCAGTGATTTTCATATTGAGCGCTACGTAACGTTGCCAATAAGAAAACGTAAACAGCCTACTTACATAGAGAAAACATAAACAGCCTACTTACAGAGTGAACATTAAGTTCTGCGTTAAGCTCGGGAAAATCCCCAGTGAATCGTGGACAATGATTAGGCATGCATATGGATGCGAGGCACTTTCAAGATGTCGTGTTTTCGAGTGACACGAAAGGTTTTATGAAGGCAGAAATGCACCGCATGATGGTACCAGAACTGGTGCCCGCCTACATACAGCACGTACACATGCAAACGTGGAACCCGTAAGGCAGCTGTTGCAGGAAGACCGTCATGTAAGATGCGTGCGACAGCTTAAAACTTATTTTGAATCGTGATGTGTGTCATAAAATTTCGCGCGAAGATTGAGGGAAACAGAAACTCGGCTGTGACACACTAACAGACGAACAGCAAGAGGAAAGACGAAGCGTTTCTGTTGAACTGCTGGATAGCACCAGATGTGACCCCACTTTTCTGTCAAAGATTATTGCTGGGGTTGAAAGATGATGCTACCAGCATGACCTTCACACGAAGTATCAAAGTGCTCGATGGCGAATCCTTGATCACCCGCCTCGAGAAAAGCTCTACGACAACCTCCGAGAACAAAGATAATGTTGATCGCACTCTTTGATAGTGAAGGATTAGTTCACCATGAGTATGTTCCTCCAAGCCAAAGAGAGAACCAAACTATTTACATAGAAATCTTGAAACTTTTGCGGCAAGAAATTCGACGTCGCCGGCCTGATTTGTGGGATTCTCAGGACTGATTTTTGCTGCATGACAATTTAAGACACCATACAGCTTTATCTGTTACCGACCACCGGGGCAGACATTCTCTTATTGCCATATTCGCCCGACCTCTCGCCTTGCGATTTTCTCTTGTTTCCGCAAGGTAAACGGCAGTTGAACGGAAATCTTGATCAAGATATCGCTGACATTCAACGGGCTGTGACAAACGCGGCTGGCCGGTATGGCCGAGCGGTTCTAGGCGCTACAGTTTGGAACCGTGCGACTGCTACGGTCGCAGGTTCCAATCCTGTCTCGGGCATGGATGTGTGTGATGTCCATAGGGTAGTTAGGTTTACGTAGTTCTAAGTTCTAGGGGACTGATAACGTCAGCAGTTAAGTCACATAGTGCTCAAAGCCATTTGAACCATTTGTGACAAACGCACTTACAAGCATCGCAGCTGGAAAGTTCCTTGCTTGACTACTACGATAGGATCAAGTAAGTGCAATTTTCTATAAGAACAAAAATTGAAAGTAAAACAATGAACAGATGTATTGCGAAACGATTTGACTAAAGTAAGAAATAAAATAATTAGAGAAACATTTGTTTCTCGTTTGAATGATGCTGATGCGATGTAGCAAATGTAGTTCCGACTGAGGATTTAAACTTCCACTGGACAGACATCCTGTAGCACTCGTAACTCTAAGGTTCAAAGTAGTCACTGAATTTTAAATTCTCACTCGGCATCACATCTGCTGAACATTATTTCCAGAATCGTTCAAAGGCGCTTCAAATGCTTCTCTACTCGATTCATTTTTTGTTTTGAGGTACGAGCACCTGTGTGATGAGACTCCTAGGATATAGGACTAGCCTGCGTATTTTGCAGCCCTGAGCTGCTATGAAAAACTTTATTGCTGCTACGAGTATAGATTCTTACAAAGTGTAGCGGACACTGCCACGTAGCGGAACAAACGCTCAAGATCGCCTCCTGCAATCGTCGTGAGTAAGCGGCGCTTAGCTAGCATATCCTGAATACGCGCCTGTGCGTCATTGGCAATATGGCAAAGCGGCTGTGCTGCAGTCGCGGGCCGTGGCCCAGCAGGTGGGAGCTGCGCCGTGCCGGCCCCCCACCTCATCCCCCCTTTTTCCAACCACCAAAGCCCCCCACTCCGCGCTGGCGTGTCCTTTGCAAGGTCACGAAGCGCGCCGCTGCCGTGCAGTGCTGTGCGGTGCGCCGGTGACGTCACGGCGCAGTGCTCCCGCAGGTGCGCGGCGCTGACTGGTGGCTGGCCCAGAAGCGACCGGCGCTGGTGCCTCCGCTGCCAGACAATGATCCCGCCTCCTTTTGTTAGCGCTTGACGTCGCGTTCGTGGCCAAACCACTTACATTTGATTCACGCTGGCCGTCACATCAGCATCACGTGACGCAAAGTATTCTTTCACAATAATTTAAATGGTAGCGTTGGACTGGACTTCAACGAAGCGGAACGCCTCCGACACGTCAGTCAAATGAAGCGTTATCGACGAGACTGTTTGGACGGCGGCGTCACCTGAATGTCTGACCCACTGCAGCACTGTTTCCTATCACGACCTGGTACTGACTGGTTCTCGCGGATTTTGATGGAGAGGATCTATCGAAGGGTGACAATAAGACGAGATCTGTGCAGATAAGAGTTGAGAGATCCTCATCTGCACCGCTTTCACATGTTCTTTCTCAACATCCACAAGTCTTTTATCCGCGAATGTCTATGAATATTAAAACTGTGTAAATCATTTAACACCGTTCGGTACGTCGAAACTACGATGATAGGACTGACTGTCCCTGGCCTAAATTTTCGTCTGCTTCAGGACGTCTGATTCATACTCCATTAAAGTAGAAGCCCATTATGACATTTTAATACAACACAGCCTGTCATATTGTTGATACATTCAGTAAGTTACAACTTTCTATGGTAATTAATGAAACGCATTGGGAAAATTTTCATGGAAAGATTGTAAAATCAAGTGAATTCATATTGCAGTCATCACATATTACATACTGTTTAAAGCAAATTCACCATAACTTAATGTTGGATCGTGCTAACGTGTTACATTTCTCAGTTTAATAACTGTTGCATTGAGCAGTTATAAACACATTTCAGAGGAACGTTCATAGACGCACTTTCATACCACAGCGAAAAGGAATCTGACCACGAGACAGAGTTTCTAACGGATGGAGTTCCGTGGAAGAGTTTCAGGCAGCTTTGTGATAGCGTTCGGTAACTGTATAACTAACCCTTATTTACGATATTTTGCCGAAAATTGTCGTTTTGAAAACCGCGGCTTTGTGAAAATACTGTCAAGTTCATAACTGTATCAGCAAACAGCCACAAGTTTGGTTTAAAAAGATTCATTTGAATCAACCCATGACCAGTTGTTAATTTCTTACAAATGCCTCTTCCGAGCTACAGCCTGGAACCGCGCGACCGCCACGGTCGCAAGTTCAAATCCTGCCTCGGGCATGGATGTGTGTGATGTCCTTACGTTAGTTAGGTTTAGTTAGTTCTAAGTTCTAGGGGACTGATGACCTCAGAAGTCCCATAGTGCTCAGAGCCATTTTAACCATAAATGCATCTTTAGTTGTTAGGCCTACACGTTTCCGTGCTTTCATGCTCGGGTATCGTTTTGTGTCCGTTATTGGCTTGCTCCACGAGAGTAGACAAAAAGATTTTTGTTCACACTTTTTCTTAAAATTTACTAGAGATTTGATTGTTTTGACATCAATATATTCTAAAGAACTAAATCTCTCGTAAATTTTATGTCTGTGAACAAAATTTGTTTTGACCTCTGCCAATACATTCTAACGAACTAAATCTCTAGTAAATTTTGCCAAACTGTGAACAAAAACTTTCTGTCTACCCTAGCGCAGCAAGCCAATAACAGTTACAAAACGACGCCCTAGCAAGAAAGCAAGAAAACCTGAAACTACCATCTGAAGATGGAAGATATCCGAAACTAGCCATAGTTCGATTCGTACCAAGCTTTTTATACATACTCGTAGCTGGTTGCTTTTTCACTAGTAAACCTTAACCATCATTTACTATAAATGTAAAGAGAATGACCGAGACATAAGTAGTTTGCTGGTAAGACGGAAATGGACTGTTTGTGAAACCGTGCGGAAAACCAGGACGAAGGACATCTCTACCGCTCCGGGGCAGTGTGCGTTGAAGCCAGCGTACTGTCACTTCGTTCCAAATAGGTAATATTAGTAACTTAAAGCAAAAATAATAATTATCATCTATCGCATATAATGCAAATAGTCGAAAATGGTAATAGTGACACTGTCCTTAACTTTAAACAACAAAGTAATATTTTTTGGGGATACCCGCACATAAAGACGCAGATGTCCACTTCGGCTCAAGATTTTATCCGCAAAGTAATTGTTGCTGCTGATATTCGATTACGTGCAGATCACTAGCAGTTCTCTGAAGCACTTTAGTTTAAATAATGGAGTTCCGATCATGGCGCACATAGAAGTTCCTGAGGTTAAAAGAAAGAGGTTCCTTTCCGATTGAGTTAACGTATGCGCTTCATGCATTCAGCAGTGCAGAGACGGAGAACGTCTGGCACATACGTTTTTTCTAGGAAATGACTGATTAGCGTCACCCCTACCCTAAGTGCTATTTTAATAGGCTGCTTGACCGAAAGCAGCACCATGAGATCAATTTTTTGGAGAGTGTACGAGTTGTTTCTTAGTATTTTGTTGTATTTGCTCTCAACAATAGTAAAAGAAGGCTTAAGGCTCAAACAACTTGGAGTGAAGATTAGTTTTATGGAATTCGAATGCAAAAGATTATCTAATTAAAACGATGTATGTCAACGACTGAATTGCTTCAAACTAAAAACTTATTGAGGCAGGAGCAAATTACCGTTCTCCATATGGAAATGTGTGACATAGATTGGTCATGGTTGCCTCTTGGGTCTACAACAATTACAACAGAGTTCTGGGCGCATGTATGTGTATAAGCCGTTATTACAGTTTTGTGGCATGATATAATTATTCTGATCTTGTGATTTACCTCGACAAAGGACTTAATTTATCAATAGTCTGTTTACAGGTAATTAAACATTATAAATCAATCACTGAGTCACCGCTGAAAAGGTGAGACTAGGAAAGTCTCACACATTGCTGGCACTTGATCCAATAATGAAAGCACACACATCAAAAAACGTTTTGCATCACCTCGGTTCCGAGAGTTCCGGAACCCGTACAGAAAATTGGAGTTGATATTAACATCAGCATCATTTTCGCCCTTTTTATTGCTCATGAAAACCACACATTGCATGTTGTACCACCATACAGCGAGACCTTCAGAGGCGCTGGTCCAGCTTGCTGTACACACCAGTACCTGTAATACCCAGTAGCACATCCTCTTGCAGTGAAGCATTCCTGTATTCGTCGTGGCATACTATCCACAAGTTCATCAAGGCACTGTTTGTCCAGATTGTCCCACTTCTCAACGGCGATTCGTCGTACATCCCTCAGAGTGGTTGGTGGGTATTGTCGTTCATAAACAGCCTTTACAATCTATCCCAGGCATGTTCGATAGGGTTCATGTCTAGAGAACATGCTAGCCACTCTAGTCGAGCGATGTCGTTATCATGAAGCAAGTCATTCACAAGGTGTGCACTATGGGGGCGCGAATTGTCGTCCATGAAGACGAATGTCTCGCCAATATGCTGCCGAATGCTGAAGATTAGATGGGCAGATCACATAAATAATGAGGAAGTATTGAATAGTATTGGGGAGAAGAGAAGTTTGTGGCACAACTTGACCAGAAGAAGGGATCGGTTGGTAGGACATGTTCTGAGGCATCAAGGGATCACCAATTTAGTATTGGAGGGCAGCGTGGAGGGTAAAAATCGTAGAGGGAGACCAAGAGATGAATACACTAAGCAGATTCAGAAGGATGTAGGTTGCAGTAGGTACTGGGAGATGAAAAAGCTTGCACAGGATAGAGTAGCATGGAGAGCTGCATCAAACCAGTCTCAGGACTGAAGACCACAACAACAACAATGGTTCCACTATCGGTCGGAGGATGGCATTCACGGATCGTACAGCCGTTACACCGCTTCTCATGACCACCAGCGGCGTACGTCGGCCCCACATAATGCCACCCCAAAACACCAGGGAATCTCCACCTTGCTGCGCTCGCTGGACAGTGTGTCTAAGGCGTACAACCTGAGCGGGTTGCCTCCAAATACGTCTCCGACGATTGTCTGGTTGAAGGCATCAGCAACATTCATCAGTGGAGAGAACGTGATGCCAAACCTGAGTGGTCCATCCGACACGTTGTTGGGCCCATCTGTACCGCGCTGCATGGTATCGTGGTTGCAAAGATGGGCCTATGCATGGACGTCGGGAGTGAAGTTGCGCATCATGCAGCCTATTGAACACAGCTTGAGTCGAAACACGACGTCCCGTGTCTGCACGGAAAGCATTATTCAACATGGTGGCGTTGCTGTCAGGGTTCCTCCGAGCCATAATCCGTAGGTAGCGGTCATCCACAGCAGTAGTAGCACGTGGGCGGCCTGAGCGAAGTATATCAACGACACTTGCTGTCTCTCTGTATCTCCTCTAAGTCCGAACAACACCACTTGGTTCACTCCGAGACGTCTGGACACTTCCCTTGTTAAGAGCCCTTCCTGACACAAAGTAACAATGCGGACGCGATCGAACCGCGGTATTGACCGTCTAGGCATGGTTGAACTACTGACAACACGAGCAGTGTATCTCCATCCTGGTGGAATGAGTGGAACTAATCGGCTGTCGGACCACCTCCGTCCAATAGACGCTGCTCATGCATGGTTGTATACATCTTTGGGCGGGTTGAGTGACATCTCTGAACAGTCAAAGGGACTGTGTCTGTGATGCAATATCCACAGTCAGCGTCTATCTTCAGGAGTTCTGGGAACCGGAGTGATGCAAAACCTTTTTTGATGTTTGTATATAAGCAGAGAAAGGACGAACAGGGAATCACATTCAGTTTGGCAGCGCGCACAGTTGAGAGGGCCACTACAGTTTCTCAGACTTCTTCTGAGCTATTGCACGCAATTTATCGTGTTGCAGTGCCTCTGGCACCTCGCACACGCAACAATGTCGTATTTCCACGCTGCGCAACGTGCTGTAGCAGGGTGTAAATGCGAGTTGAAGTGAGATATCCAGGCTAGCCTGATTCAGAGCTAGTAGGCGTAGAGCAAAACGGGTCCAGGTCTTTGTTCGTAAAGGGAATCACGCCACCACGGAGAACTACCCTACATGACAGGAGACACTGCAGTTTATGAAGATATACAAGTAACCAACGCTGAGCCAGGAAGCGACATCAATGCGACGAGCGGAGCGAGAGATGGAAAGAGAAACGAAAAAAGAAACGACGAGTAGAGATAATATGTCGAGTACAAGAAAACGTGACGCCATAATCGCCTTCAGACCGTGAGGACGGAAATGGCGACCATAGGGGAGATTCTGAGACCAAAGGAAACAACGAAGCGACTTCCAAGGAAGAAGTGAAACAGCAGAAGGAGATTATAGCTAAAAAAAGTAATGCTTTCGACGACTTACGGGAAAAAAGAAGCTGTGCTTAAGAACAGCACAACATTTAGAATCCTAAGGTAGGAGATAGAACTACAAGACCCAAATAAATTTAAGAACCTCGCAGAAGAAGACACTGAACAAGCAACCAAAAACAAAGAAAAGAAAAAAATCTACAATATTTATCATTTCTCCACTAGCATTGTATACAAATTAGGCAGAACATTATGACTACTTCCCTAATAGGCAGTATGTCTACCTTTGACACGGATAACAGCAGCGACCCGTCGTGGCATGAAAACCATGAGGTCATTGTAGGTCGCTGGAGGGAGCTGACACCACATCTGTGCACACAAGTCACCTAATTTCCGTGAATTCCGGGGAGGGAGGCGATGAGCTCTAACGCCACATTTAATCTCATCCCAGGCGTGTTCGATTGGGTTGAGATTTGGTGAGTTGGACGGCCAGTACATATACTGGATCTCATCACCCGAACTACCCCATCACACTCCTGGACTTGCGACATGGCGCATTATCTTCTTCAAAAATCCATTGCATCAGCAAACATGTCGACGTACGTGGTCTACGACCAGTATAGGGTACACCTTGGCCGTCACGGTGCCTTGCACTACCTGCACTGAATTCACGGATACCTATGTGGATGTTCCCCAGAACGTAAAGGAGCTGCCGCCAGCTTGTCTCCGTCCCGCAGTACAGGTTTCGAGTAACTGCTCACCTGGAAGACGACATATTCGCACTCTCCCATCGGCGTGATGAAGAAGCTATTGGGATTTATCAGACCACCGTGCGTATGCCTGACTAGCAGTCATTCGTCGCTAGGTGAAGCTGCTATCACCTGGACAGGTTTATATCGATAGTGGGTCGCTGGTCGTAGCGTTCTGGTTGATCAGTGTATAATGTCGCAAACCTAATGCAGACTGCTATGGATCTGAAATCTGCGGTAAACGGCTGACTTAGGGCGATTTTTCAAGGCTATTGTATTAAATATTTTGTTGACTCTACGGAAGAACATGGAAAAGTTTTCAGATTCCCCACCGACCATGATCCATCAAAGAAACTGGAGAACATGGTGCTCAAGGACGTGCCGTCTGATGAGGGTGATGATGTTTGGTTTGTGGAGCTCAACTGCGCGGTCATCAGCGCCCGTACAAAGTCCCAATTTTTACACAGTTCAAATTTACACAGTCCAATCTAGCCACTGTCACGAAAAATGATGATGATGATAAAATTATGACGACAACACAAACACCCAGGCCCCGCGGCAGAGAAAATCCCCAACACGGCCGGGAATCGAACCCGGGAGTGATCCAGAGGCAGCAACTCTAGCCACGAGACCATGAGCTGAGGATGCGTGCCGTCAGAGGCGACAGATACAGAGGTTAAATAGCAATTGTCAGAGCAAGGCCATGAAGTACTGCACGTCCACCATTACAAACGAAAAGATGAGGAAACTGACAAACCAATCCCGCTAATAGTTTTCGCAGTAACTTTACCAAATTCCGCGACGTCTGATGCCATTTATGATGTGAGTTACGTCCTTTATTACAAAGTGCTTGTTGAACACTGCATGCCGGCCGGAGTGGCCAAGCGGTTCTAGGCGCTACAGTCAGGAACCGCGCGACCTCTACGGTCGCAGGTTCGAATCCTGCCTCGGGCATGGATGTGTGTGATGTCCTTAGGTTAGTTAGTTTTAAGTAGTTCTCAATTCTAGGGGACTGATGACCTCAGCAGTTACGTCCCATAGTGCTCAGAGCCATTTGAATTTGAACACTGCATGCCAAGAGCTGAACCGATGCAATGTAAACATTGCCAGCGATTGACGCACGCAACTAACTACTGCCGTCTTCCACCATGGTGCACTACAGAGTCACTATAGTAGGTGGGTAGATGTACTTTACCTCGAGAAGCTCCGGCAAAGTATGCCAACTGCCTACAAAACCATTCCGCTTCATGCAGAGGCTGCATACATTTTCAGAAGGCACTGGAAACCATCAAAGCTCCGAGGAACACTATCAGACAGGAATTACTCCGAGCATCAGAAATGATCCGACGCAGAAGAAGAAGAAGCTCCAACGCCGCAAGTCATTCGATACAGTGACACCACCAGAGCACGACAAACACACAGCAACTTCGAGAGAGCAAATCGATCTGGTCAAGAACCACAACAAATTTTGTAGTATACGGAGTGTGCGATGTTCTTGGAGAAATTACTTCGTTAATCCAAATGATCAAAAAAGCAAACCTTCTTGTTACTTTAATTTCAACTCGAAAAAAATGAGGAAAGATACATCGAAGAAAATCGCTGTACTAGTGGAAGCATTTGCGTCAATAGCGGGTTTAAAGCACCCCATGGCGGATCAATCTAGAACCGACATTGTAATTAGCAACTGGATCGCAAATGGAGTGATGGATTAAGAGTGGGAACTTCAACAGTTTATTAGTCAGCACAAGGTTGATATCCATTTACTTAACGAAATGCACCTCAGACTACAAAAGGGTTTCGTCTGTGAAACATGATTGGCCACAGATCAGACAGGAGAAGGAGGCGGCCAGGCGGAACTGCCATCTTCCTCCGCCAAAGTACATCCCATAATGCAGAATATCTGGCTCACTTGCACGAATTAGAAGCTACAGCAGTTATGCCCGTACCAAAGACCATACGTGCAAATAGAAGAAACATCATCACCATGACAAGTACTTCAATACTGATAACAAAACCAGTAGCTGGATGGGAATCCAACATCGTTTGTTGTTTGGCGCTCGTTGCTGTTTAGATTCTAACAACCCTACCACAACAAAGGTCAAAAATTAATTATGATTGCAGTGTTGCTCACTTCTTTTTTTGTTACTTTTGTTGCAATATCACGTAACTCACAAAACATCACTTCACAATATAAAACATACTTGAAAATATCTTCCTCATTGTTAAAGTTCACATTTTATAAACTGACTACAATTTGCGTCTTTTCAACATGACGACCAAGACTTGACTCTTGACTCCCTAATAACCGCTTACGCGCCCAAAAATCAGAGTTACAAGTACGACAAAGATCATACTGACAAAAGAAAGAATACGCATGAGAATAATATCATTGTAATATAAACATATCGATGTATCAAAGTACCTCTACATTAATGAAATCAAATCTGAATGTTGTCTCAGAAATATGTTAACTACTTTACAGAAACACAGTAGAATATTGTTGGTTTCGAGAGGTTGAGGTGAGGTGCCGCAATCGTTACATAATTCAAGTATCATTACAAGGTGTTCCAGTGTTTTGTCGTTCTGTTTTATTTTTTATTTTTTTTTTAGTATGTATATATATTTCCTATGCTTGCTGTTCCCGGTGTGAATATGTTTTTAGTTTTTAGAGTTTTCTGAAGTTTTTGTTTCTAGGATTTCTGTGGTGCCTGTCTAAATAGGTTAATTGTGCTGGTCAACAAATGTACATTTCTTACAGTTATTTCAAGGTTGCTACTGAGGTCGTTTGTGATTACTGGGGGTGTTACTTGCAAATTTTCCAGTGTGTGGTATTGGAATGGTTATGTGGACCGTTTGATCTGTAACACGAGGAACTTGCTTGTAACTCTGCCATCTCGGCTACCACGTGCAACAGAACAAATTGTACGAATAGTGGACATCCGATAGTTACACAGTTACGTATTAAGACTTCATTCTTTCATATGATGCCTTTTTTTTATTTAAACTATAAAGCAACAAAACTAGGAACTTCTCAGCACCCCCGCGTACAATACAATCAGCTACTATATTGGCTGAAAATATAAAAATTATTATAAACTTTTTCGAAGTATTTTTATGTACGGTGTGAAACAGAAATGGTATTTGATATTCATTATCATAATCTGCGTAAGACTAAATGCTGAAAAATTCCGTACTGCCTAAATTATTAACGAACCAATGGGATAAGGAAGAGACCCACATGATCAGCGTACAGACTGCTGAAAGTCGCTTGCGAGCGGAAGCAGTATGTTAAGGACGCACATGGTTTGGCACGCTGGATGTACACAGCACACAGGATGCAAGTTGTTTGCCCAACATCTCCGGTCCCGGAGTGGCTTCTATGTTTATTTCCAAACGTCCAAAGCAGCAATGATGAGCGGATGTGAATCTTTTTTTAAAAAGTGACGTGTTTATGAATGTCCCAGGAAGTCGATTTACGAGCAAGGATTTCGTTCTCTCTTTCTTTCTCTGTCTCTCTGCCTCTTCAAGTTCGCCCTGATTTACACGAGTTGATTTTGGCCGTCCATTCAGTATTCGCAAGTTTACTCAATCTGTTGTTGAGACACGCCGCCACAAAAGACAGACGAAAGCAGCGGGAAGGACAATCCATCTGCCATTCTACTTCTACACCTTTCAGTTCTTCCCGTTCGATTGGCGCATGGAGCTGAAGAAGAATGGCTGTTTAAATGCCTTTGCGCGCGCTGTAATTTATCCAATATTTTCTTCGTGGTCGCTTCGGGAGCGGTATGCAGGGAGTTGTATATTCCTAGATTCCTCACATCTGTTTCTTGAAATTTTGTAAGTAGAATTTCCCGAAATAGTTGGCATCTATTTTCAAACGTTTGTCAACTCAGGTTTATCAACATCCCAATGACGCTTTGTCATGGGTGGAACAAACCTGCGGCAATTTGTACTTCACTTCTTTGCATACGCTGTAGCTTTTGTAGTAATAGGATTCTACAATTATTTTCGTGTTCTGAAGCACAAAGTTTTACATTTCAGAACGTTAAAAGTAAGTTGTCAATCTCTGGACCACTTGCACATCTTATCAAGATCTGATTGAATATCAGAGCAGCTTTTTTCAGAGTGTACGTCATTGCACGTGGGTGTAGTTGTAGGAATGAGAGAGGAGGAAGGCGAATTACATTCTGCAATAAATTTCAGCTAGTAATAACGAATGCACTGTTCAAAAATCACAAGACAAATGCATGGAGACACGTGTAGATTCCAGGCGGATTACATCGTGCTCAGTGTTTACGAAGTCAGGTAATGCATTGTAAGGCATAACCGGAAACAGACACAGACTCCGATCACAATTTAGTAATGATGAAGACAATTTTTTAAGAAGCGTCCGGAAGGATCCGCATAGAAGAAATGGGATACTGATGTAGGAGGAGTGATATGACGTGTTTGAGGTTTTTCAAGGCTGTAGATACTGCGATAATGGTTATCACACTATGGATTTCAGTGGAGAGAGTATGGCCATAGACAAAATGGGCAGCCATAAAATTTGGACGCACCAACATAGTTACGAGGCAAGTAACTGTAGAGAAGTGCTAGTAACAGGAGAAATCAACAGACTGACGAAAGAAGGCAGTGCAAATGAGTTCAGGGAAAGAAAGGAACACAACGAATAGAAATCAGTTAAGAATGAAATAAGTAGAAAATGCAGACTAGTGAAAGGGTAATGTCTGCAGAAAAAACTGCGAATAAACAGAAAAAGACTTGGTAGTCGGAAGGAATAATTTAATATATTGAAAACAAAGGAGTTAACAGTAAAGGTTCAGTGGGAACTCCACTATTAAACCAGAGGAGGGAGAGGGTGGAGAAAGAACATACAAGGCCTGTACGAGTAGCGGGGCTTGTTTGATGACGTTATAGAGGAAATGGGAGTCCACATGGAGGACACAGAGGTTCGAGTACTAGTATAAGACAGAGGTTTGGAAGCCTTGCAATCAAATATGGCTGATGGCACAGGTAACATTCATTCATAATTTCTAAAACCTTTGAGGGAAATGACAACTAACGAACCACTGTGTAGAATCTATGAGACTAGAAATATACCTTAAAACTTTCGGAAAAGCGCCATCCACACAACTCCAATAAAAGTATTGTCGTACAGTCACCTTAACAGATCATCCACCAAAGATACTGACAAGAATAAATTCAGTAGAATGGAAAATAATATTGAGGATCTCTTAGCTAACGAACAATATGAATTTAGGAAAGGCAAAGGCGCGAGAAAGGCACTTCTGGCGTTGCGATTAATAACGGAAGCAAGACAGAAAAATTAGGACACGTTCATAGGATTTGTCGACCTAGAAACAGGTCCAACAGTGTACAATGGTGGAAGATATTCCAAATCCTGAGAAAAAATGGGGTAAGCTATAGGGACAGACGATTATTATACAATGTCTACAAGAACAATGAGAGAATAATAAGAATAGAAGACCAAGAACGAAGCGCTCGTATTAGGAAGGGTGTATAGCGGGGATGCGGTCATTTGCCCCTACTGTTCAATCTGTGCAATGACAGCAATAAAACAAAGTGGTATTAAAATTGAGAGTGATATCAACGATAAATTTACATTACGTTAAGACATCAACGAATCACTTGCATGGTATTTAAGGGACTGGGTAAAAACGGTAGGAGTAGACAGAGTTTTGGGCATGTCCAACAAATTACAGAGAAAGTTGGATGCATGTGCTACACTGAGATGAAGAGATTGGCTCGGGAGAAGAAGTCGCGGTGGGCCGTATCAAACATTTCAGATGTACTAAGAGATTGTCTAAAGACAACTGTGCCTATTTCAGTTAGCACTCTAAATTCAATATCTTGCATTCATGGGAGCAGGAGTGGACAGCCGAACCCTTCCCTCACGCCCCTTCCCCCCCCCCCCCACCTTTCCCTCCGCTACCCTCCTACAAGAGGAAAATTATGATAATTGCAAACTCAATCCTCCATGTAGACCGGCGTATCAGTTTAACCTCAATTTGAAGAAAGCTAGGACGTATAATGAGTATTGACGTGTAGCAGATGCACCCATGAAGTCTCTGTTGGATTCCTTTCATGTTAATTTCTTAAATCTGTTGTCATTTACGACATAAATTCCACTTCTAAATTTACTTCGTGTTTCTGACTCTATCTGGGAGGAGACTGAGTAGTGGAACGTGTTACTTTTACACATAAACAAGAACGATCTGTCACACTACTACACTTTAAAACACAGTTTATATGTAATTCATGTCACACAGTCTCATGTGGAACCTACATGCGCTTTCTTTTATATAGTGTATATGATAAGATACTGTCATCCCCCTTCCCTTCTGTGTGAAAGGATGAATGAGCAAATGTATTTCTAGTTGCATGCTTGAGGGTAGCAGACAAGCCTGTCTGCTAGAGAACAGTAGGACCAACGTCAGAACAGGTAGTTACGCTTTCTAAAAGCAGAGAGGTTTCTATTCTTAGTATGGTCCTGTCCGTCCCTTGTCATGTTGGCATAGGAAGCTGCCTCTCTGGTCACTTCCGTTTGTATCTGTTAAGCACCCTTGGTAGGGGCCCAGGCAGTCTGTCCACAGGGCGTGTCTGAAGTGGTAAGATCTCCGGCTAAGCGCGTCTCTGCTAAGTTCGTAGGACAATGCATTTCTTAAGTTCAGTCTAACTGAAAATTTAATCACCTTTATTTCAGGTTTAGATCTAAAATATCTAATGTTATCTTAAATTGCAACGCAGTGTAATTCGAGTGTGAAGTTCAGAATATCTTCCAGTAGCTTTGTCACTACTTTGTGAGTAAAGTGGAACCACGTGTTGAGGATCCGTAACTCTAACTAAGATCATCAATCTTAAATGCGAATGTGCGTGAGATTACAACGTCTCATCTTGACAATATTTTTCAGTATAGCAATTTTTCTTTATGTTCAACCCACGAGGGGTGTACTTTGTGAGACCAGTACCACGTGCTTATACAATTGTTTGACCAATCGGGTTAATAGTAAGACGATAGTAACCAGTACGACGTTTTTCTTTTGTGATTTGTATTTCGATGTAATTTATTTTAATTATCAAAATTATTGTGGAGCTACACTCTTTGTGTAAACCAAGTTGACCACGTGAAGCATGTAGTGTAACCATCAAAGTAGCCCTCAGTTATTCTTTTCAGGAAGATTTCATAGAGAGTTAGTATGAATTTAGTATACCAGTGTGTAGTAATTTCATGACGGACAGGATTGCGCTACGAACGTAACTTCTTTGGGTGAAAATTGAATCGGTTGGTTGTGATTAATTTCCTCTTGCATATGTTTCAACGTTCTTCGTGTGTTATTTTATGAATATAGTGTTGTATGCAGTCTCCCAATCTTGGCTCCATATTTGATGTGTTCCGTAAGATTACAAACTCACATTTTTACAATCCTAAATAAGGCACCAGTTTAGTTATGAATCAAGTTTAATATGCTGAAATTTCAATGAACAATGTTAAAATAAATTTCCAAATATAAACTGATTTATTTCTTTTTATTTAAATTGTCTTTATATATATATATATATATATATATATATATATATATATATATATATATATAAAAAATCACCGGTTATCGTAAGATGACTACTAAAAGATTATAATTAATGTTAGTCTGGTTGGGAATTTAGTAAGCTAGACTGGATACCTGATGAAACAGTTGCTCAGTAATGCAAGGTTAACTTCCCCAGATAGCTCACAGCTTTTAACCCGCTTTTATTGTCTTGAATATCAACACCGCTTTCAGAACAAATTAATGCATCAACATTACACCCAGACCAATTTTCGTGAAGTCTTAAAACTATTCGCCTTCCACCGATGTTCTCCTTGCAACTGCAAATGCAAGATGAGTCTGCGTTCTAAAAGCTTCTATAAGCGTTGTACCTTCAGTTCACGATATTTTTTCTAGTGTTGCCGTGCTGTGTCTAAAAGTACTAAAGTGAGAGAACGGAAGGTATTTAGATATATCTGGACGTTACTTGCCTGCCAATATAATACACTGAAGCGCCAAAGAAACTGGTATAGGAATGTGTATTCAAATTCAGAGATAAATCAACAGACAGAATACGGCGCTGGTGTCAGCAACGCAGATATAAGACAACAAGTGTCTGGCGTAGTTGTTAGATCGGTTACTGTTGCTCCAATGGCAGGTTATCAAGATTAAAGTGAGTCTGTATATGGTGTTATAGTCGGCGCATGAACGACGGGACACAGTATCTCTGAGATAGCCATGAAGGGATTTTCCCGTACGACCATTTCACGAGTGTACCGTGAATATCAAAAATCCGCTAAAACATCAAATCTCCGACATCACTGCAGCCGGAAAAAGATCCTACAAGAAACGGGACCAACGACGACTAAAGAGAATCGTTCAGCGTGACAGAAGTGCAACCCTTCCGCAAATAGCTGCAGATTTCAATGCTGGGTCGTCAAAAAGTGCCAGCGTGCGAACTAATCAACGAAATATCATCGATATGGGCTTTCGGAGTCGAAGGCCCACTCGTGTACCCTTGATGATTGCACGGCACAAAGCTTTACGTCTCGCCCGGGCCCGTCAACACCGACATTGGACTGCTTATGACTGGAAATATATTACCTCGTTGGATGAGTCTGGTTTCAAATTGTATCGAGCGGATAGACATGTACGGGTATGGAGACAACCTCATGAATCCGTGGACCATGCATATCAGCAGGGGACTGTTCAAGCTGATGGAGGCTATGTAATGGTGTGGGGCGTGTGCAGTTAAAGTGATATGGGACCCCTGATACGTCTAGATACGATTCTAACAGGTGACACGTACGTAAGAATCCTGTTTGATCACCTGCATTCATTCATGTCCTTTGGGCATTCCGACGGACTTGGGCAATTCCAGCAGGACAATGCTACACCCCATACGTCCAGAACTGCTACAGAGTGACAGTTGGAGTGATATGGGACCCCTGATACGTCTAGATATGATTCTGACAGGTGACACGTGCGTTAGTGTCCTGTCTGATCACCTGCAGCCATTCATGTCCATTGTGCATTCCGATGGACTTGGGCAATTCCAACAGGACAATGCGACACTCCATACGTCTAGAACTTCTACAGAGTGGCTCCAGGAACACACTGCTGATTTCAAACACTTCCGCTGGCCACCAACCCCCCCCCCCCCCCCTCCCCGTCTCCTCCCCAACACACAAAGACATAAACATTATTGAGCATATCAGAGATGCCCTGCAACGTGTTGTTCAGAAGAGATCTCCACCCGCTCGTACTCTTTCGGATTTATGGACAGCCCTGCAGGATTCATGGTGTAAGTTCCCTCCAGAACTACTTCAGACATTAGTTGAATCCATGCCACGTCATGTTGTGGCATTTCTGCGTGCTCGCAGAGGTCCTACACGATATTAGGCAGGTGTATCTGTTTCTTTGGTTCATTAGGGTAATATGTGCGTATGTCACAGTCCTTTCATCCTTTCAGATAAGTACCTTATAGGTAGTACGTCTACATCTGTACTCCACAATTCACTTTATGATGTGTGGTAAAGGGTACTTAGTATACTGTCACGATTTACCTGTTGCGAACGGTGCACAGAAAACGTGTAGTGTGCCTCCAAGTGGACTCGAATCTCTCTGATTTTACCGTCGTACCTGTTACTCATAAGAACTGGTAGCATTTGTGTGTTCATTGAATAACAAACACAGCTCTTCGGTATTTGGATGTGTTTTTATTTATTTATTTTTCATTTTTGTAACTCGGTTGGGCTGTCTGTGGACCATGGGGCTTGTATTTTCGCTTCACTGATGTCGTCTTCCACTTCTGGTGAAGTTTAACGGCTGTTTCTTGTTAGTACAGCTTTACAGTGAGGTGACAGAAGCCATGGGATAGCGATATGTACATTTACAGATGACGGTAGTATGCGTACGCAAGGTATGAGCTGCCATTTGTACTCGAGTGATTCAAGTGAAAGGGTCTGTGACGTGATTATAACCATACGAAGGGAATTTACAGATTTTGTACGCGGAATGTTGGCTAGACACATGGGACATTCCATTTCGGCAGTCATTAGAGAATCCAGTATTCCCAGACCCACAGTATCAAGAGCGTGCCGAGAACAGCAAATTTCAGCCATTACCTCTCACCACGGCCTTCACTTAACGACCAAGGGCAGCAATGCTTGCGTAGAGTTACGTCGGTTGGACCCTAGACGACCTTGGGACCGTGGCCTGGTGAGATGACAATGCGCCATGTCACCGGACCACAGATGTTCGCGATTGGCGGGTAGAACATTCAGGACAATTCGAGAGAGTTGTGTGGCCACCCAGACAGCCCGACATGAATCGTGTGGAACATTTATGGAACATCATCGAGAGGTCAGTTTGTGCACTGACTGCTCCACCGGCAACACTTTCGCAGCTATGGACGGCTACAGTGGCAGTATAGCTCGATATTTCTAGTGGGGACTTCCAGCGACTTGTTGTATACATGCAATGTCGAATTGCTGCATTACGTCGGGCAAAAGAAGGTCCCACAGGATGTATTTGGATGTTGTGTTTTATATATTTCTCCAGTCAGTTGGTAGTTGATGGTTGGAGTGCTGACATCAAAGTTACAGATAGTCTGTGGAAACCAGTTATATAGGCCACTGATTCAATATGGTTCGTGATAACCCCTTCAGCGTCAACTAAGGCCTGAAGATGACGCGTTGAAGCGCCGAAACTGGAAGCTGTACACAATAGATAAGATCGTAAGCTCGGCTGTAGGCGTTTCATTTTCTTACAATATTGAACGGCTATGGTCCTCAAGACCTCCCTTCAAAAGGATGGACGTACAAAACTGAGGTTCCTATGACATTTGTCACCTCTGTGAATGTTAGCCCAGTATTCATTTTTCTGCTGACCTTCATTTTCCGTCGAACCATTTCTTGGTCTCATTGAGGTTAACGTATGTAAGGTATGTTAGGAAGGATATGGTTTCAGTAACTAAATGATAGTCCCCTATCGGTTGTTAAGTTTGATTCCCGCCACCAGTTGTGGGCCAAGCTGTCAGGGGCGCCAGAAGGGCCACGGCTGTAAGATTTCCATACGGGACGGATCACAATTAGTAGTGGCTGCTTGGGGTGCCAAGCTCAGAAGTGCGCTTTTCCGACTCGCTCCTGATGTCAACTACAGGCTTCCTACGACGAAGTTCTTTAATGGATAAGCACCTTTTATTTCAGAACCTTCAACATCGCAGCGCGTCAGCAATCGTTGGTTAATATATTAGAAAACTAAAAACCCGCCTCGATTGCGAAAAAAGCACCTAGTGTTAACCCAGGTTTCGGCGTAGATAACTACACCTTCTTCAGAACAACAATAAAACCCACAAGTGCCTAAGAAAACCTTTGTCAATGATTTAACGAACACCATAGCTATATATTTATAAACGAAAAAGAAAAGGAAAACACAAACAGTACATATGTATAAAGTCAAAACCACTACTTAACTTAATAGTGTACGCTCCACTTCACACTGGCCTATGTTCGATCGGCCATGACCCGCCATAAACTGGCAGTTTCACACTAAAATCAGTCAGAAACAATATGCCCAACAAGAACCGTATGTGTGCGTACAAGAATTTCGCTTCGGTGTTTGTCACTGAAAGATTAACGTGACTGTAATAAACCCGTACCATTCACAGTTAGATTCTATAAACCCTTATCCAATTTAAATGCCTTTAATAGTTGAACTCTGGACATCTCGGTCCAAAAATTCACCCAAACTAAATTCTCGTTGTAGCTCTTGAAATAGTAAATAACTATTAATTGAGTTAGACAGTTCCTAATATTTCTCTCAGAGTCCAATACGCGATTTAACGCTGACATGTGAATTAATCATCTAAGTCAATTCAATATTCAGTATCAGAGCTAGTGCTATCACTTCGCATCACATTCAGAAAGTAAAATCTTTAACGTCCTTAACACACATTTAAAACTTCCCTAGACTTTATCTGAGCTCTAAGAAATTCTATAGCTCCTTATTAAATTATCAGTCGCTTCTCAGCTATCTTACTACTTCATATTGTTTCTTGAATAATAAGAATCACCATTACACGTACCTGACAGAACAAAAATTTTAATGTTGCAGCTTGCTATCAGATATACTAGTGAGTACAAATTCATCATCTCCTTTTATAAGACCATTGTATAAGATGCGTACCACAATTAGTAGCGAAAACTGACACTGGTGAAAGTGTACGAGGGAAAAGAGCGGGCAAGAGGGTGCCAAATTATCAGCCGACCATAAGGAAAAATGTTCTCCAACTGGCCCTGTTTGTTAACTACTTTAAAGATCTCCTCGGTGGTCCAGTGGTACCGCCACAGTAGCTCAGTGCGTTCGGCCAGAGGGCAGGCTGTCTCCCGTAACAAAGGAAATCATTAATTAACTTGAACGTGTGTCATGTAAGTCCGCTCAGACCAAATGCCGCGAATAATAACTAACGAACTGAAGAAGGAAAGGAAAGTGGTAAAATGTCGGACTGCAAGTGCAAACGTCTGGAATTCGCTTCCTGGTCAATCCCAGGGTTTTGTATGCGTTTTATTACTTCTTTCGCCTTTGGCTATGTTTGTTGATGTGAAAAAATGCCGAGCTGTACCGTGGTTCGAAATCCACGGTAAACTGTCTGGATAAGTCCGTTGAAAGATCAAAGAAAGGTAACGGCATACCACCTTCAACGGGACCATGCCTATTAAAGTACTGTGGTTTTCGAAACCATCTTCGGAGATGAGGCACTGGCGGATCCAAAGCTGTGAGGAGGGCTCCTGAGTTGTGTTTGGGTAGCTTAGTCGGTAGAGCGCTTGCACGAGAAAAACAAAGGTTCTGAATTTGTGTCTCGGGCCGGAGGCACAGTTTTAATCTCCCAGGAAGTTTCGTACCAGCGCACACTCAGCTGCAGAGTGAAAATCTCATTTAATATTAGGTGTATACCATCGTGTTCCATCTGGAAGGAGCCTTGTTCCTAGTATGTTTCACAGGAAATATTCTTTCAGTAATTCGAGGTTAGTTATTGGGGTCTTCTGGGGCTTCGTTTCTTCCACCTCCCATTCAGAGAAACTATTGCATTTAGCGTAGAAAAAATCTGTGAGCTGCTGTTAAGTCAGTGGTTACGAATAGGCATTGTAGAAAATGTATTATTTAAGTAAGTATGCCTGTATAGAATGGATAATACAGAATAGCTCTAACATTACTGCTGCGGAAGTTCGTGTATAATTCGCTAACTGCGGCAAATAGGCACACGTTTCGATACGCGGTAGAATCTTGGACCACCAACGGAGTGGCTAGCGATAGTAAAACACTGGCTAACCATGAAGTAAATCACACCAGTGATACATTCCACATGGTATTTCTACTGAGTATAGTATTTTGACCGAGAAAATTATTCTTTCGGTACGAAAAACCAACAACGCTCCCCGTTCAAGGGTGTGGAGACATGGTCAATCATTTTCAATTTTTGTAGATGTTTGTCGCGTCTTAGTGCACGCGCTTGTGAAAGGATGGCGGGGACCTAGTATTAAATCGTGGAGCTATTAATGCAGTTAATTGGAGGTAGTGCTCGTGAAAGAGAGAATGTTTACGGGTGTTATACAGATTTATTAACTATATTTGTTTTGTGGAAACTTGAAGAATTCTGAGTTTGATTTCACTCCTGACTTGCTTAGCTTTGAGTTGTAAACCTGGTTTGTCCTTAGGTCAGTCTCTGCGGGAGCTACCCTGAATGATTCAAAAGTAGTAGTTAACAGTTAATGCTGCACGTTCTCAAATCCATTGGTCGGACTTCAGGATCTTTCTGAACGTAGTTAGAATGCTACAAGGCTTTTATCATTGAATTTGGAGTGGTGACTATTTTCAATCTGTCCCCCGGGCCAAAGCGGGTCTGACGGCCCATATTAAGACTGTTTTAAAGTGTATCAATGCCTACAATTGTTTTGGTCCACCGATAAACATCTCTTTGTTAATCAGTGGTGCACAGGCAGCAACCCATCGCGTAAATTGCACTCGCTGAGCATCGCCAGGGGCAGTTGGATATTGGCCGCGGGTGCGCATGGGAGTTCAGGCTGCGTGATGGTATCGAAGGGATGGCGTCAAAGAAAGCTTCAGACTTGCATTCTATCCTGAATAAGGTGTCGGAAAGCTTTTTAGATATGATTCCCTTAAAAGATGATGAACGTAACTGATGATGAACTTACCTCTTAGGTAAGAATGTTAATAAGGTTCATTGTTGGATTTTAATCTTACACAATGTAGGGCTACGAAATTCAAGTATCGGATCTACACAATAATAACTGGATACGGATGGCTACTAACTGTATTATTTTTATGATGCATTTTCTGGGTATTCTTTTCTTTTTTTCGTATTTTATTCCCAACTCGTTTTTCTCAGCCAAATTTCCTAACAGCCTCGTAATGGAGCAGAAGGGAGTCCAAATGAGAGAACATGCGAGGAGATTTCCAGATTTGGTATTCGCCTGGTGAGCGAGCGAAACGTCCTGAAAACCTTGTTCGGACTGTAGATTTGGAAAAATTTTAATTCATTTCTTAAACAATGTTGTCCATTGTCTCAGGCAAGAATTAAAGTCGTGTGGATATGTATGTATGTGTTTCGCTCGCTGCCGAAGTAAAGTAACACCCTCAAGGATTCTTTTCAATGGAACCAGGGTGTCATGTGTGCATACTGAGGAGTTGTAATGTTTGTGATTCATTTGTCGTAGTTATCGGCGATCGGATGGCGCTTTGGAGGTTTGTCTGAGTGCCTCCAGTTTTGACTATGCAGGCAGTAAATGTGCTGAGCTGAGAGGTGAACAGTCAGTGCAACATTCACTGTAGGTCACGTATCGAAGGGTTTCTGCACATGTTGGACACAACGTAGCGGTGGTGTTTTGCTGTTTGCAGCATTGGTCTGTGGAACATTCCCTTACCCGTTGACCAGATTCTGGTTGTCCACATAGTACAGACGCGCATCAGGATCGACGTACTGTGTGAGTAACTGTGGCTGACTGAACATCATACGGGGAAGAATTCTGGGCACACGTTACACCTGCAGCAGGACTTAGATCACACGCGGCTCTGGTCGGGATGCCATTGACAGCATGACACCGCCAAGTATAGCAACTCTCGTGTCGTTAAAGGGTCAGCTGAAGAGTGCAATGGCACTCTGTTGTCTTCAGTGATGAGAGAAGGTTCCCTCTGTAAGTGGTTGATGAACGTAGCCGTGTAAAGGCATAGACCTGGTGAGCGGCTTATTCTGGAGTGCGTCCACCCACAACACAAAGGTACCACCTCAAGCTTCATAGTTTGGGCGCCATGAGTTACAACTCGAGGTCACATTTTGCGTTTCTGCAGGATAAAGCAACCAGTGTCCACTACATTGCACAGGTCGTTATCACCGTGCTACTACCACCTCCCTCACTGGAAGGTTATGTATGTTTTCAGCAGGACAGTGCACTTCCACATATGGCTGATACGCGTAATGTTCGCTACATAGTGTACAAGTGCCCACCAGCAAGATCACAAGATCTCTCACGGTTTCAACACGTATTTGGTGAAGCGGGAACTTACTCGTACCCCAGAGGCTACAAGAACCGATATCGAATTACAACAAAAGGTGCATGTTGATTGGGACAGTCTATCACAGGATGCCATTCGGCATCTTTATGAGCGTTTGCATGGGAGAATATACGCCGGCTTTGCCACCAGATGGGTACATCATTCTATATTGACGCGACTGTCTGGGCATCCTTTAACGTAACGTTAGTGTTTCATTCGGTCTCAGTTTGTTGTTATATACTCCTACAGCGATGAACTATCTGTGTCATCACTTGTCAATGAAATGCTCTTGTTCTTGAAGAAGTTGGATTTTCTCCGGCGATATTGTTTGTGTGTGTATGAGGGCGCGTGAATGGGTGTTCATTGGCAACAAATGAGACAGCTTTTGTATTGCTCATTGCTTGTCCCAGGTTTCCAGTTTCATCTAAATAGGTTTGTCACCGATTCCCTAAACGGCTTAAGGCAAAGAACATTTCCTTTCATAAGGACGTGGCCCAATACACTCCCTACTCTTCCCCAGCCCGAGCGTGGTCTCCGTCCTTAGCGTAGCCGACGTCTCCGTGTCGTTAAACTGTAACTCTTTTCCTCTGGGAATTCCATAATAACCAGAAATATCCACTTACAAATTTACCAAAAATCTACAAACAGTTATTTCGTCTTTAACACCAGCATGAAATAGCTATCCTTATGAATGTGCTCAGCGGCATAAAGGGCTGATTTTAATTAATCTTCTTCTAAAATACATAGTTAGTGTTCTTTGTCAACCATGCAACAAACTTAAGTCCTAAAACTTGTTGGGAAATACATCTGCAGTTGTTATTCAATTGTAAGAATACACAAAGTTTCATTCGATTATTAGCTTTTTTAAAAATGTGAAAACTTTACTGTAAGGGACAAAGATGGAAGGATGAACTTACATGAAAATATTGAAATTTTTATAGAGAGCACTCAGTTTGCAAATGTTTTACTTAACAGCAGGCAGAAGTAAGGAAGAAGAAGGAAAAATATCAGAGCTGTAAATAATTTTCAACTCAGTTTCGTTTTTCCTTTACATAGCTGACATCAAAAGTATTTTTGGTACAAATAATTTAAGGGAATACAGCCGGATGACGTCTTCGACAAACGTCGATATTTCGACAGGAGCACACCCTGTCATTTTCAAGGCATAAATGCAGAAATTAAGAGCTTCGTTTTGCAGAGAAACTCCGGAAAGATAACACGCGCGCACACAGACACACACACACACACACACACTCACACACACACACACACACACACACACACACACACACACACACACACACACTGCAAACACTAGCGCCTACACAAGCCAAATATGACTGACGTGAGATGTTATCGATAGTGAAATTAATAATCAGCGGATGAGGTAATATTAATCTATCCTACTGTTTTTAACAAGGGAGAGGGTAGGATTCCATGAAGAATTTAAACAGAAATCACCATCTTTAATTATGAGGTAACTTGTTAATTTAATTTCAACTCCTTTCTTAATAACTCTATCTCACTAGCTGGAAGTGCAGGCCAGAATATCCGTGTTGTTATATTCCACGGGATGACCGGTGCCAGGACAACAGAAACACACAGTCCCCGGGCAGAGAAAATCCCCAACCCGGCCGGGAATCAAACCCGAGACCCGTGATCTAGAGGCAGCACCACAAGCCATTAGACCATGAGCTGCGGACCCTGGGTACCGTGAACCAAGGTAAGGAGTACTCCTTCATGTTGAGCCAGACGTTGGCAAATGTCAGCTTGCAGATACAAGTTAGTACGAGTAAGCTTCTTATAAACGGCATCTCCCAACATACCATCAACCTTCCTCCTGACCAACACATCAAGCAAGGGAAGACAGCCATCCTTTTCCACCTCTATCGAGAAACAAAGACTCGGGTGGATTGCATACAGGTGATCTAACAAGTCGTTCAAATTCTCACTGCCATGAGGCCAAACAACAAAAGTATCGTCTACGTATCTGGAAAAAAAGATAAAACCACCGACTCCAAGGTATGTTCCTAGTAATTTTTCATAAAAAAATTGGCAATAATAGGTGACAACGGGCTTCTAATCGCAGCTCCACCTGTCTGTTAGTACCATAGTACCGGCGACTGAATAAAAACTAAATGGAAATCAACACATATGGAAATAGGTTCATTATTTCGACACGAAACTTAACCTCAATCAACCGTAACGAATCAGACAGAGGAACACAAGTGAAGAGAGAGACCATAACCGATGTTTTGAATTCATTGAAACAGCGCTTACTTGCTGCAGTTACACCTTGAAAAAGGTAGGAGCTGTCGACGACTCACCCGGCTGCTGTGCCGTAAGTTATTTGAACATTGTATACGCTGGGAGAGACTCAGGCCTCACTCCTTTTTTTTAACAATTTATACTAGTGATCCCCCCATGAACCATGGACCTCGCCGTTGGTGGGGAGGCTTGCGTGCCTCAGCGATACAGATAGACGTACCGTAGGTGCAACCACAACGGAGGGGTATCTGTTGAGAGGCCAGACAAACGTGTGGTTCTTGAAGAGGGGCAGCAGCCCTTTTCAGTAGTTGCAGGGGCAACAGTCTGGATGATTCACTGATCTGGCCTTGTAACATTAACCAAAACGGCCTCGCTGTGCTGGTACTGCGAACGGCTGAAAGCAAGGGGAAACTACAGCCGTAATTTTTTCAGAGGGCATGCAGCTTTACTGTATGGTTAAATGATGATGGCGTCCTCTTGGGTAAAATATTCCGGAGGTAAAATAGTCCCCCATTCGGATGTCCGGGCGGAAACTACTCAGGAGGACGTCGTTATCAGGAGAAAGAAAACTGGTGTTCTACGGATCGGAGCGTGGTATGTCAGATCCCTTAATCGGGCAGATAGGTTAGAAAATTTAAAAAGGGAAATAGATAGGTTAAAGTTAGATATAGTGGGAATTTGTGAAGTTCAGTGGCAGGAGGAACAAGACTTTTGGTCAGGTGAAAACAGGGTAATGAATACAAAATCAAATAGGGGAAATGCAGGAGGAGGTTTAATAATGAATAAAAAAAATAGGAGTGCGGGTAAGCTACTACAAACAGCATAGTGAACGCATTATTGTGGCCAAGATAGACACGAACCTCACGCCTACTACAGTAGTACAAGTTTATATGCCAACTAGCTCTGCAGATGACGAAGGAATTGATGAAATGTATGATGAGATAAAAGAAATTATTCAGATAGTGAAGGGAGGCGAAAAGTTAATAGACATGGGTGACTCGAATTCGATAGTAGGAAAAGGAAGATAAGGAAACGTACTAGGTGAATATGACTGGGCGTAAGAAAAGAAAGAGGAAGCCGCCTGGTAGAATTCTGCACAATGCGTAACTCAATCATAGCTAACATTTGGTTCAAGAATCATGAAAGAAGGTTATATACATGGAAGAAGCCTGGAGATACTAGAAGGTATAAGATAGATTATGTAATGGTAAGACAGAAATTTAGGAACTAGGTTTTAAAATGTAAGACATTTCCAAGGGCAGAAGTGGACTCTGACCACAATCTATTGGTTATGAACTGTAGATTAAAACTGAAGAAACTGCAAAAAGGTGGGAATTGAAGGAGATGGAACCTGGATAAACTGACTAAACCAGAGATTGTACAGAGTTTCAGGGAGAGCATAAGGGAACAATTGACAGGAATGGGGGAAAGAAATACAGTAGAAGAAGAATGGGTAACTTTGAGGGATGAAGTAGTGAAGGCAGCAGAGAATCAAGTAGGTAAAAAGACGAGGGCTAGTAGAAATCCTTGGGTAACAGAAGAGATACTGAATGTAATTGATGAAAGGAGAAAATACAAAAATGCAGCAAGTGAAGCAGGCAAAAAGGAATACAAACGTCTCAAAAATGAGATCGACAGAAAGCGCAAAATAGCTAAGCAGGGATGGCTAGAGGACAAATGTAAGGATGTAGAGGCTTATCTCATGAGGGGTAAGATAGATACTGCCTACAGGAAAATTAAAGAGACCTTTGGAGAAAAGAGAACCACTTGCATGAATATCAAGAGCTCAGATGGAAACCCAGTTCTAAGCAAAGAACTGAAAGCAGAAAGGTGGAAGGAGTATATAGAGGGTCTCTATACCGGGACGCTGTTCTTAAGGACAATATTATGGAAATAGAAGAGGAGGTAGATGAAGATGAAATGGGAGATATAATACTGCGTGAAGAGTTTGACAGAGCACTGAATGAACGAAGCCGAAACAAGGCCCCGGGAGTAGACAACATTCCATTAGAACTACTGACAGCCTTGGGAGAGCCAGTCCTGACAAAACTCTACCACCTGGTGAGCAAGATGTATGAGACAGACGAAATTCCCTCAGACTTAAAGAGGAATATAATAATTCCAATCCCAAAGAAAGCAGGTGTTGACAGATGTGAAAATTACCGAACTATCAGTTTAATTAGTCACAGCTGCAAGTTACTAATGCGAATTCTTTACAGACGAATGGAAAAATTGGTAGAAGCCGACCTCGGGGAAGATCAGTTTGGATTCCGTAGAAATGTTGGAACACGTGAGGCAATACTGACCCTACGACTTATCTTAGAAGAAAGATTAAGGAAAGGCAAACCTACGTTTCTAGCATTTGTAGACTTAGAGAAAGCTTTTGACAATGTTGATTGGAATACTCTCTTTCAAATTCTGAAGGTGGCAGTGGTAAAATACAGGGAGCGAAAGGCTATTTACAATTTGTACAGAAACCAGATGGCAGTTATAAGGGTCGAGGGACATGATAGGGAAGCAGTGGTTGGGAAGGGAGTGAGACAGGGTTGTATCCTATCCCTGATGTTATTCAATCTGTATATTGAGCAAGCAGTGAAGGAAACAAAAGAAAAATTCGGAGTAGGTATTAAAATCCATGGAGAAAAATAAAAATTTTGAGGTTCGCCGATGACATTGTAATTCTGTTAAAGGACTTGGAAGAACAGTTGAACGGAATGGACAGTGTCTTGAAAGGAGGATATAAGATGAACGTCAACAAAAGCTAAACGAGGATAATGGAATGTAGTCGAATTAAGTCTGGTGATGCTGAGGGAATTAGATTAGGAAATGAGAGACTTAAAGAAGTAAAGGAGTTTTGCTATTTGGGGAGCAAAATAACTGATGATGGTCGAAGTAGAGAGGACATAAAATGTATACTGGCGATGGCAAGGAAGGCGTGGCTGAAGAAGAGAAATTTGTTAACATCGAGAGATGTGTCAGGAAATCGTTTCTGAAAGTATTTGTATGGAGCGTAGCCATGTATGGAAGTGAAACATGGACAATAACTAGTTTGTACAAGAAGAGAATAGAAGCTTTCGAAATGTGGTGCTACAGAAGAATGCTGAAGAGTAGATGGGTAGATCACATAACTAATGAGGAGGTATTGAATAGGATTGGGGAGAAGAGAAGTTTGTGGCACAACTTGACTAGAAGAAGGGATCGATTGGTAGGACATGTTCTGAGGCATGAAGGGATCACCAATTTAGTATTGGAGGGCAGCGTGGAGGGTAAAAATCGTAGAGGGAGACCAAGAGATGAATACTCTAAGCAGATTCAGAAGGATGTAGGTTGCAGTAGGTACTGGGAGATGAAGAAGCTTGCACAGGATAGAGTAGCATGGAGAGCTACATCAAACCAGTCTCAGGACTGCAGACCACAACAACAACAAACTAGTGATATACTTAAAGTAGCATCTCTTAGTCACGAAAGATATTTGATATGTTAATCAACTGGGGACACACATACTACTTCTTTCCCGCTAAAAGTTACTATAGTGTGTACGTAATATTATGTAACTGAAATGTGTTCTGTTTGGTAATAATTCAGAGTTTCTCGTTTTCATAACAGGGAGGGATGGGTGTATACCAAGTGGCACGCAACATGCAGAAGGACGAAGTGCAAATGATGGTTCAGTACATCTGTCCGAAGATGAGTCATGAAACAATTAATTAATATTAAAATGTGGTTTTATGCAAATTGGACACTGAAAGTAAGAATGACACAAGAAGTGTTTTTGTCGGACGACTTTTACTAGCTGATGATTGGCGTCTAAATTAATGGTCTTGTCCGCAATTTTAATTTTTTTTTATGGTTCTAATTTCGGCAAACGATGTGTGGATGGCATCGTTGTCTGTGACTTTGAGTTGTATTAATACTTAAATGCACATGTAAGACAGAATATTCTAACGCTGTAGTGTGGTGCAGCGATCTTATATTGATTATGCACTACCTTGGCCGTTTGTTGTGCACTCCTGATTGCCACACTTGTTTCGATACTCGCATTTACCTTGGGGCGTGATGTTACTGCAAATGTTTCACTCTCCAGTACTTTGCATGTTCTAGGATATATTAAACAGAGACTCTCGTCTTATCTCCCTTTTTAACTCTACAATACTGCTCGTTAAATGAAATTTATTATTGAGAATAACTATTTATAGACTTCAACACAAAGAGCCTACAATAATTGAAGACCAAGAGGGAAATTCTCAACGAGCGTGAGGCAGGGGTGCAGATTGGTACAGGGAAAGAGGACATTCCTCGCAAGAAGTTAATATCAAACATAGGCATAGTTTGAGGAAGAAATTTCTATGAATGCACGTCTGGAGCATAGCATTGTATGGAAGTGGATCACGGACTGAGGAGAATACGTAAGAGAGGAGTATCGAAACACCTGAGTGTTACGAAAGATTTTAAAATTTTAGTTCTTGGGGGTCCGCAAGCTCAATGTGTTTTGAGAAGGAAACATGGTCTAAGTGAGCTGTATTCTTTTCATTTCCCGTAAAATTCGCCAATTTCTACCGTGCATCATTTCCAAGCACATATCTTAAGCTTCCAGTTGTATATGTGCTTGAAAATGACCTACACTTGAAACTGGCCAGTTCCACAGGAAGTAAAAAGGATGCAGCTTACTGTACTTCGACCATGTTTTCATTCTCAAAGTTACGAAGACTGTTTAAAATTAAGTGAAGATAAGACGTTAGAAGGTTCTCCACAGAATCGTCGAGGAAAGAAATACACAGGTATCGCTGACTAGAGTTTCTTATGGATGGCCGAGAAAAACATTTCAGACACACCAACACTCAGAATCGATACGGAAGGACCTCTTGGGATGGCATAAAGGCCGTTAATGAAAGCACCCCATCCCTTGGGGCGTTGATTTCCACACATTTCACGATTGAAAAAAAAAAAGTTTGCAGTGTGACGAGCAGCAGGAGGGCATTCTTTCAAGCCCACTCTAATGTCATCGTGGCGCTGAAACCATATTGAACGTGACCTGACCCCTTTGGAGTTGCTCTGGTATGTAGAGTGGAACCACTAGGGACCGTTGAAAAGCTTTCTACGAAATTTGAAAGTGATCCGAAGCAGCAAAAAGTGTTTGTGCTTTTTTCAGTCCTCCTGTTTTGCTCCCTCCTGCAGCATGATCACGGAGGGGCGGTGCGTGCAACATCAACATGCGCATGAATAAAACGGCATAGGGTCCTTCCAAGATGCTATAGTTTGGCAATGCCCTCAGTGCAACCCACGCATCTTTGTTGAGCACGTTACAGAAGTAGCTGTCAAAATCTTCGGCATCCATTCAGCTTCACTGCTGCTCTAGCACCTAAATGTAGGCAATCCATACCTAAGGGGTGTCGGAGGGGTTGCCTCACGCTCAGTTGCTAGAGTAGCAGCGAGGCTGGCTGTTTCTGACAGCTATATTTTTAAAATGCTCAAACAGGTGTTTGGGTGGCACCGAGCAGTTGTCGAACTAGTGGATCTCCACAGAACATTTGATGTTTTATTCACGCACATGGTAATGTTGCACACCCTGTAATCACGCCGTAGGAGGGCTGAAAAACCATAAACACTCTTCGCGGTTTCGGATCATGTTCAGATTTCGTCGAATGGTTTTGAACGTTCACTAGTGGTTCCACCCTGTGTACCAGGGCAAAAATAATTGCGGGCACACTGCGCTCCAAAGGGGGCAGATCACGTTCAGTGGAGTTGCAGCCCAGCGATCTTAGAGTATGCTTGAAACGCCCACGGCAGGCAGCAGTGTCGAATGTTGCTAAGAATGTATTCGTGTTACTCACCGCTCTGCAAACTGTCGTTTGACCGCGAAATGTGTGGGAATCAATATCCCAAGGAAAGTGGTGGTTTCATTGACGCCCCTTATGCCACCCCCTGAGGCCCTTTCCTGTCGATTTCTAGCGGTAGGGTATTTGAAATGTTTTCTTCGACTATTCATAAGAAAATCGAGTCATTTCAAAGCGAGGTGTCGCGGTTCTGACTTCGATCACAGAGGTGTCAAGAGAAGGGGTTAAATGTGGGTAAGAGGGGATGTGACGACCTTCCCACTCTTTGACACGACCACTGTGGCACTGGAAAGAACTGTGGTTAAATTTTGTTCCAATGTGACGTAACTAACCCACCTTATAGCTCTCATGGCCTTCTTCTTCGCATGTCTCGACGCCTTGCTGTTTGAGGCGTAGTCGAGCCCAAGAGTGACGTCACAGGGCGCCACGCTTTTGCACCATTACAGAGAAAGGTTGTAGGCACCTTTGAGCCAAGTTTCAAACTTACTTATCGCAATGGGAGACAATTAAGCGGTTTCGAAAAAATGATTCTTTGATTTTTTTGCACAAGGTCCGCCTGCTGGTAATATGCCGCTGTCTGTCAGATAGTGGGAAACTGCTGATGCAGACATTTCATAGTGGAGTCAAATCCACTGTGTTTAGACTAGTATGTGAAGTATTCTCTAAGGGGATAGTTTCAAAAACTGGCATAGTTAGTCCTAGAACCGACCGGGGTAGAAATGCGAATCCTAGGATTTGCGTCCGGAACAACTTGTGTCACCAAAACGCTTCTCAGCATCACATTGCAAAGAAGTATGACACTTTCACCGTACTAGTATCTTTTAGCACGTGTATGGAAGTTCAACAAAGTTTTCCTTTGTTATAGAACCGCAAGTTCTTTATTTCCAAGTGTCTTAAATGGAGGCTTTATCCTCCAATATGTTCTTTCAGTTTGGCCCAATAAGATCTGATTATAGGCTGGACGGTTCCAACAGAGATCCTTTACACATAGTGGGACGCCTCAAACAGCGCTGGAGACACTGATATTTACTGAGAGCCTCGAAGAAGTAGCTGAAAGGAACTTCTACACTTAAATTTTTCCTATAATGCGCGGTTCGCTATTTGACTCATCATGTAGTACTTTGGTGTAACTGCAGATGGCGAGACGATCAGAAATGTAATCCCTGCACAGAACAGCCCAGTTCCCCAACAGCTGTCATTACGTGAGCGGACAATACGGAGTGTAATCATCAGGAATCAAGTTGGCGGCTTAGTTTGGGTGGAAGAAGTATCAAACGCTGCGGATATTCGCAGGCGGTTGGTGACGGTGTTTGGAGAAAGGTGCTCTCACAATAAGACGACGCGTAGGAAAACCACAGCTGCCATCATTGAAATGGGGTGCCAGATACTGCAACACCCGCGGTGTTTACCTGACTTGGCCCCTTTAATTACAGTAGGCCCTCCTCAAAACACTTTTCTGGAATTTGTCCCACCCACCATACGAAGGCTGCTCGCAATTCGTGAAAGTCTGAGAAATGATGTCCCTGCAGAGGTTTCCTCGCAGCCCCGTACAGATGTTAAACATAATGGGCCAAATCAGGAGAATATGGTGGGTATTGCAGTATCTGGAACCTCATTTCAGCGATAGCAGCCGCGATTTGTCGACTCGTAAGGGGAAGAACTTTTCGTGACAGTGCACTCTTTCCAGACATCGCAACCGGTCGCCTGTGAATACGTGCAGTGTTATACCCTCCTTCCACCCAAACCATGTCTCCAACTCGGTGCTTGATGATTACACTCCATGTTGTCTTCTCACGCAAAAGCAGAAGTTGGAAAATTGGGCTGTACGGTGCAGGGATTACACTTCTACTGATTGCCCTGCCACCTGCAGTTAGACCAAAGCACTGCATACTTACAGCTGTAATCATGGGTCAGAAAGGGCGCCATACGTTATAGGAAAAACTGAAGTGGAAATCAATATGGAACGCCTCTGTACAGACAGAATCTAGCGTAAGAGGGGATCTCTTGGTGAGCATAGCTTTAGAGCACAAAATTAGCATCATTTCGGTACTCAATATCACTTACTCACAACCATGGCCGCATTCACACACAGACACACACACACACACACACACACACACACACACACACACACACACACACGTATACACAGACACATTCCGTGTTCGGATCAGGAGCTTGTAAAGCTGCGCGCCTGCTGTGTTACGTAAGCTGCGCACGAATTCACGAGTCGCACACCGTAAACATCGCCTGCCGATTCCCGGTAACATACATCGTCGTGCTGAGTACTCAGAAATGTTGGCCTTATGAAAAACGTCGACGTCTGCTTCTTCGTTCGCAGAATTGATCCGGCTGATACAAGAACCTGGGAATGCTATGTAATTCAAGCGGAATGCGATGACAGCACCAGGATATAATAAATGCTAAGCATTAAGGCAAATTCCCTCGTACCGCCTGCAGGGGGTTTTAGCTCATCAACGAACGCGATACGTGAAACGACAGATGACCCATGGGGCAATGGATTTCCCCATCGTAGTAATGACTCCGCGTGGCTCGAAATTACACAGCATCCTGCTTCTCCGATTGTAGTCTTAAATACCAATGCTAGAACTGAGCCATTGTCTGGATTTGTGCAGCGAAGACAGTGTATTGAGAAGCAACAAAACATTTACGTATAAACTTCTACTGACATTTTGACAAAAATGTAGAGATTTAGAAAGTAAGTTCCATCAAATTACTCCACGGCAATAATTTCAGTGCTGCGATTGGAGCAACAGCACAGGCAGGAATATAAGCTTTTAATAATAGAGAATGTAAAGAGAAAGTTAACAACCTTGTAATAGGAACAAACATAAAAACTGTTTACTGTACTCAAGAAAACGCCAAAGTGCATAAATTCGCAGCAAGGGTCAACGCTCTTACGACACAACCGACATTCAAGCCGATGTGGGACGCGAGTTCAACAGCTTCCCAAAGAACGACTGTTCTGACATTTTCACATTGTTACATTGACGTTCTGTGTGTTGTACGTAAGTGTGGCGAGAGACTATGTAGAACACTTTAGCGTTAGAACCAAAATCTTAATTTTTCTGGTATTTTTTATTAATCCAGTCTCGAATCTCTATTGGTTGTCAAGATAGTTCACATTCTTTATACGCTAATTCTGAAAGTCAGCTGAACATACTCGAGCAAGATTTTCTCCCAGATCTGGTGTAATTTGAATTGAATACTTTTATGAATGGGATGACTGTATGGGGTGACATCACCGAAGGCCAAACAATTTTTTTCAACTGTGGCGTAGTGAGCAGGCTGCCATAAATCGTTGCACTTGTGATATAGAGATGCAGGCATGAATCTGTTTGTCGCCACCGTCCGAAACAGGGATGGTATGCGTTTATGCCTTCATCGTAATATTATAACGTTCAGTCTCCCTACTCGCAGCACGAGGATGCATCAGGTTTAAGACATTACATGTACTAAACTGTCGCTTGTGGGAGGAAGATTCTCACGTGTCAAAAGGTCCGTTGTATGGCTCGACTGTTCACGCCTTTCCTGTTCTGATCAATTTGCAGGGGGATGGTGACATGTCGGACAATTTAACAGTACACTGCTGGCAATCGGTCTTCTGTCCGACGAAGGTGACCGCATGAAAGAAACACCACTAAAATGAATCAGTTTTTAACGGTGGTTAATCTCTCACAATCAGAGAAAATTAAAAACATTATCGAATGCAACGACTCGGTATCTACAAGGCACCAGATGCACTATTCCACCTCGATATTACGTGCTAGTTGGCAAAAGAAATTTTAATTAAATTTTAAATGATGTGGGATAATACCTCTAGAAATATTTTTTTAGATTGGAGTTGAGCCAAATTAACCAAGCACCAGAAACGATGAGGCGTTTACATAGTGTCATAAGCGATTTGAAATACGATCTCATGCTATGTGTAACTTATCACCAGGAAAGTACACCTTTTTTCAAGAATTTACGTGTTCAAGAATAACTGGCTAAATTAAAAGCACCAATGAAATATTTTCGAAAGAGGTACTAACACGATGGGATGATTATTTGACCTGAACTCTGTGTCTAGAACAACGTGGAAACACACAAACCAAGAAAATTGGTTTAAACGTAGAAAATAAAAAAGAAAATAAGAAATAATTAAAAAACAACGAGATAGCATAAATGTAAGGAGATTAGTTTAATGAAGTACTCCTTATGCCTATTTGGAACTGCCCGCCACCACAAAGCCAACATGGCAAAACGTGGTTGCAGTCTCAAAGACTAATTGCAAAATACTGAGAATTACCATCAAGAAATGCCGAAAAATAGCGCGAAGTTACCGGTTAAGCAAATTTAAAGTATAAAGACTGCGAAATCGTTAGCTGCACCTAGTTAACCTCTCATCCTAGCTTTCTCAATCCTGATGACCGTCCACAGCAGAGCCACACTTACCTGCTTGGTCTAGCGTCGGCCAGGCCTGAACAGAAGACGGCTGTTTCCTCTCCTCCCGGCTTGCTTCGTCACGTACAGCGGCCGCCGTAGAACACATGAATCCTGCCAACCTGTGCCAATCAGAAAAAAATGCTGGGCGATCATTTTCGTCAGTGCTTTCTCTACTTGCAGCGAACCAAAGCTATTGCGTCTCCATACACCCAATGCTTTATTGTTGTTCGCTCAAGGAGCCACCGTAGTGACTGCAGTGAAATCACTTATACGCCACGAATAAAATTAGTCTCAGAACGTTCTGTAAGGACTGTGTATTTATGTAACACGATTCACATTGCACCAGGCATCGACTCACATTATAAGTGTCTCAGAAAACGTTCACATTAATAGGTCCAAAAACACAAATTCAAAACTTAGATTTTTAGAACATTTACTGAAATAAATACCGCTGAGTATCTGTATACATTTTGGCTATTTGATGCCAGAAGAAACTAAGTATTAACATAGAAAAATTTATTCTCCATTTTTATTTAATTTGATGCCTAGATCCTTCTTGCATCTCACGTGTTTCCTACTTTCAAGCAAGCAAAAGCTTAACATCTTCCTGGTCGCCACAATCGCAAATATATGGATAAAAACGTTAGTTGACATATGAGATGGAATGATCACATAGCCTGAGTCCTAGGTAAAGCAGAAAGCAGTTGACAGATTTCGGTTCACTGATAGGAAACTAGGAAAATGCAGCCAGTCCACCAATGAGTTTATATAAAAGATATGCAAATGTTTCACTGCAAACAGGACTAATAGGAGATATTGAATGTATACAAAGGAAGGCAGACGGTAGGTCATAGACATTCTTTTTTATAGACTGAAGAGCGTCACGGAAATTCTGAGGAATCTTAACTGGCAGACGATTGAAGATAGAGAATTATCCCGCGGAACCTCACTTACAAATAGTTCACTTGCGACAGGATCCACAACTGCGATAAATTCCGTAGAAGAAATTATATCTCTGTAATCCATAACATTTATAGTTAATGTTTGAAACTGGTCACGTAGTCTAAACGTCTTGGTACACAAAAAAAATAAAAATAAATAACAAAGCACCAGAAGAAGACGGTATAGGTGCAGACTGGAGACAAAGCAACCAGCAAGTTGACCGAGATCTTACGAAACATTTGGGATACTGAAAAGTTACCAGATAACTGGATATCCGCTCTGATCCACCCCTTACGCAAAGAGGGTGATTTTACTGACATCAACAATTATAGACGGATGTCATTGATACCAGTCATCTATAAGATATTATCTAAGGCATTATTGAACAGAGCCGAAACTCAATTGGACCCAAAACTTGGAGATTATCAGGGTGGTTTTAGAAAAGGACGTTCTTGTGCTGATCAGATCGTTAACTTGAAATCAGTATTAAGTCAAACTAAACTAGCGAATGAACAGTACGTAGTTACTTACGTTGACTTCAAGAAAGCATACGATTTAGTCGACAGACATACTCTTATGAGAATTTTGCAGGAAATTGGCGTGGACCAGAAAACCGACAACCTTATCCAAAACACCCTGAGTAACACTAGATCACGAGTGAAGTTCAGGAGAACACTTTCAGCAAGCTTTGAGACAAAGACAGGAGCTAGACAGGGAGATGGACTTTCACCTCTTCTCTTCAACTGTGCTGGACATGGTGATCAGAGAGTGGCGAAACGAAATGGAAGTACAGAATATACCGAGCGGTATTTACCTGGGACACAAACGGAAGGGACTAGTAGTAGACTGTTTAGCTTCCGCATATGATCTGACACTTAAAGCAAGCTCAGTGGAAGCAGCAGTAAAGCAGCTCAATATGCTCAAACTCCAGGCTGTCAAGGTAGGACTTCAACTGTCACTAGAAAAGATAAAATACCACAACAACATCAGTGATACTCCCAGTGAACTACAGCTGGAACTAGGTCAAACTGAGAAAGTTGCCAGATTCAGGTATCTAGGAGAATGGTTGGAACATAATCTATCAGAAGGAACAGCACTAACAACTCGGATTAATAAGTTACAATTAGCATATCGATCAACAAAGAACAACTACAATAAGAAATGCCTATCTCGCAATTCCAAACTAAAACACTACTAAACAGTTATCCGCTCTGACGCCCTGTACAGAAAAGGCTTGACAGATAAACTAGAAATTCAGGAGAGGGAGGTCCTGAGAAAAATTCTGGGACCGATCAAAACAGATGGTGAGTACAGAAGGCAATCAAACCAGGAGTCATACAATCATACTGAGAAAATCACAGATGTAGCCAGGAAGACGCGGCTCGCTTTTTACGGACATATCACAAGGATGGACCGAACAAGACTGACGAATCGGCTTTTCAACTACTGGAAGAGCAGGAAGACCGTGACACCATGGCTCACAGAAGTCAAGAAAGGTATTCAGGAACTGAACATTACTGAAAGTGGCATTAGAAAACGAGCACTTCTCAGAAGGATACTGAAAGAGAAGAGGTTGCAGCACAGATCACCTCGTAGAAAGACCGGTGCCCTTTGGACAAAGGAGAGAAAGGAGAAACATAACCAGAGAATGCGGGATTACTGGGCGAACATAAAGTCCCTCTCCAGGCTAAAAAGTTAAATATCGTTGTCCTTAGCTAGCCCATTCGAAAGAAGAAAAAGAAAATGAAAATGAAAATAGGCAATGCAGAGTCTGCTTACAACATCCCACATAAGTAAAGACACACACAATCTTACTCTGCTTTAGTCTCTTACTTACTTACAAAGGGGCACTGGATCATGTCAATTGAAAATGGGAATTCAGCATGAATAGTCTCTTCATACGTCTGGGAGACTGATATACTTCTGAACGAACGTATGATCATGCAATAACATTGGAATTCCAGAGAGATAAAAGTTAACAAAATCGGAGTTGCAGACGATTAATTTGAAATCGTGGCTATTGGGATTCGACAGACTCGTGGACCTTATTTCCTCGCAGTCAGGGAGATTAAAGTCAAAGGTGGAGTAGCTAGAGACCACATGGCGTGGACACCATGGCATCAGTAAAATCGTGGCATTCCCTCGGCATTGAATTCAGAGCAAACGGCCACCTAACTGCACCTGGGATCACGAAAGACAACTAGTGACAAATTAATCACAGGTTGCAAAGCGTCGCTACTCGCTGAGTTCGTGATTCTAAGTTCCACACGAAAGAATTAAACTTCCCAAGCGAAGGTAAAAACAAGTAAACCGACCTACTCCCTACAACTGAAGGTACCGATACCAATTGGTTTGAACGTGCCTTATCTTATACGAGGGCGTGTTGAAAAGTAATGCCTCCGTTTTTTTACGTGAAAACTGTTAAAGTTTTTAAACAAAAAAACTTTACTAACATTACAAATCTTTATTCTTCATGTCTACATACTTGCAGCCCTCTGTCGCTAGAGGGCTTCGAATTATAGCGTGTAACGTAACCATGTCGGTGCTTGAGAAACAACATTCTGTAATCAAGCTCCGAATTCGAAGAGTTCGTCCACAAACGGAGCACCCTCTTCTTCAGCAAGACGAAGCCAGACCTCACACGAGGGCTGCGACATCTGCAGGAATCCGACGCCTTGGGCTCACTGTCATCGATCATCCTCTACACATTCCCGACTTGGCCCCATCCGATTTTCGTCTATTTCCGAAACTTAAAGAACACTTTCGAGGGCTTCACTTCTATAGTGATGAAGCGGTCCAAGCAGAGGTGAGGTTGCATCCGTCAACAAAGGTATTCTACAGTGGCAGTATCAACAAACTGGTCTCTGGTCGGGAGAAATGTTTTCGTCGCAAGGGTGACTATGTCGCGAAAGAAATATGTAGACATGAAGAACAAAGATGCATAATGGTAATAACATTTGTTTTATTTAAAAAATTCAGAAGTATTATTATCCAGCACGCCCTTGTAAAATCTCAGCCCGACTTAATTTCGAACACCACGTTCCATCAGAAACGTGTGCACTCAGCAGCTATCAGTCTCCGAGACACTCGTGAAAAAATTTCACATCGTCTCCCAGACGCAGGATCCAAAGTCAGTTCTATAAGGAGGGATGCCAACTGACCAATCACCGGCGCCAGTTAAAAAGCGCGGGCCACTACGGGTGAGTCATGCAGGAGACATGAAAAAATGCGGGCAGACGTTGAGCCTAACCTCGTTCTGAACGGAGGAAAGTTACAGAAAAGTCTAGAAGGATCTGTGCGGGATCCTACAGGATCAATCAAAGGACTCGAGAAGGCCGGCTTCTGCCACTGACACATGTTGCCGCCAGGTAGGCCTAATAAAGCCCAAGAACTTTCTCCCGGCTCCCAGAGAAAAAGAAAGAAAGCTGCTATCTCTGACACAGCAATGTTCTCATCTCATGGAGCTCACTACATTGGTACTTGGTATATGAAAAAGACTGAGGCTACTGATTACCACAGCAAAATGACAATAATAAATCAGAGAAAAAATTATGAAATGGGCTGCAAAAGTAATCGTCGCCTTTTACCAAGATAAAGTAAGAAATCTGGGAGTATGCTAAAACTTCAGACCTATCGCTCCTTTAAGACTGCAAGATAAATTTAAACTAATTACAGCGAACACACAGACGCTTTAGTAGTCATTCTTTCTGCGCTCCATCTGCGAATGAGAAGAGAAGAAACTCTAACAATAGGTAGAATGGGAAGTACATCCACCACGCACTTCACAGTGGTGTAAGTGGGATGGATGTCGTTGAAAATGTAGATACAGATACCAGTATCACTTAAGTTCAAAGTGTGCTGGAGCTACGCAATGCTGCCACCGTTAAGTGGCATTTGGATAATTTACGTAATGGCTCGTCAATGGGCTGCTGAGTTGCGAGGGTCGTAGTGGAGTGCGTCGTTGGACTCAGGAGTAAAATTCACCTTTGAAATTATTCAACGTCTCTCAGTTTTACTTCTAGACCTTTTTCGAAGAATATGTAAAAGGAAACTATGCACCGACACAATACATTGGTGAGCCAAAACGTTATTACCACTTGTTTAACAGCGTGTTGATATATCCTTGACAAGCAATACAGCAGCTTCGTTGGTACTTGGTAGGTTTCCAGAGGTATGTCGCACTAGATGGACAAGAACAGGTCGTCTGTCAGAGCGGAGTTTACGCCCGAAAGCGCCCCAAGTGTGTTCCATCAGGCTCATATCAGGCGGGTTTGATGGACAATACATCAACTTGAGTTCATTATCATACACCTCAAATCAATGTAGCACGATTCTGATCTTGTGACACGGTAGTTATCTTGTTGAAGATTCCATCGCGGTCAGGGAAGACATGTAGAATGCAGGAATGCAGTTGTCCCACAATAATGTTCACGTAGTCCATAACTTTCATGCTACCTTTAATTACTACCACAGGTCTCATGGAAACTCAGGCGAATGTTCTCCACAGCATAATGCTGTCCTCAACGGCCTGCGTCCGCGGCGTGATGATGTCTCGAGAGTACGTTCTGCTGAATGATGGCGTATCCGACGTGACCATCGACGTGGTATAACAAGGAACATGTTTTACCCGATCAGACGACACTCTTCCTTTGAGTCAAGGTCCAATCTCGATTACGCCGTGCCCACTGCAGTCGTAACAGGTGACATCGTTGGATCAACATGGGAACACATCGGGGTCTCCGGCTGTGGAGCCCCAAGTTCAACGATATACGCTAAACGCCGGCTTCTACAACAGTTGTACGTGCACCACCTTTGCACTTCGTCATTCGATCTGCGCAGAACGCCACCTATCCTGCTTTACAGAGTGGGCAAGCCTCCGGCCTCCAAGTTCTCTGATGGAGCGTGGACGTCATACTCCTTACCCCACTCTTGGTTTCTCGATCATCCAATCACATTCCACAGGACCACAGATGCTCAAGACAGCAGCACACAAACTGCTGATCACCTTCGCCATTTCTGAGATACTCGTTCCAGTCGTGGGTCATAACAGTCTGCTATTTGTCAAAGTCACTTTTTTTTATCAGTATTCTGACTGGTTTGATGTGGTCCGCTACGAATGCCTCTTGTGCCAAACTTCCCAGCTTAGCATAGCACTTGCAACCAATGTCCTCATTTGTGCTGGATGTACTCGTGTCTTCTTCTACCGTTTCTATCCTGTACAGCTCTCTCTACTACCTTGGAAGTTATTCTCAGATGTCTTAAGAGGTGTCATACCATCCTGTCCCTTCTTCCTGCCCCGTACATTCCTTTCTTCGCCGATTCTCCGGAAAACCTCCTCATTCCTTGTCAGTCCACCTAATTTTTAGCATCCTTCTGTAGCACGAAATATAAAATGCTTCGATTCTCTTCTGTTCCGGTTTTCCTACAGTCCATCTTTCACTACCATACAATGCTGTACTCCAAACGTACATTCTCAGAAACTTCTTCCTCGAAGTACTAAGAGACTTCTCTTGGCCAAGACTGCCCTTTTTGCAAGTGCAGTCCCGAATGTTGTGTCCTTCTTCCTCCGTCCATCATGGAGTACTTTGAAGTTAAAAACTTCTGGGTTATTATGCCGCGTCATGTTTCTTCTAAAATGTTCGACGTTTCGACCCCTCTGCTGGGATCTTCTTCAGGATCTCTTGGTGTCCACTACTGCTAGAACGTCTACAGACGTCACCCTGTCGTGTCCGCTCCCATTCTTCAATGAGAGCGGACGAGAGTTCTTGGAGAGTCTGTGGCGGAGCTCTACGATCACGAACGCATCTGTCAAGCATGTTCACATGCTCGATGAGATTTAGGTTGCGATGCACCACTGGCCATTCCATGACTTCAATGGTTAGGTTTCGCAAGACATCCTGGTGACGCCCGCCACATGGATCCTGGCATTATCGTACACGAAAAGGAATTCAGAGCCAGCAGCGTATGCAGCAACCAGCACGTGGTTCAATAGGATCTGTTAGATGTGCTTCCTGGCGGTAAGGCGATCACGGACAACGACAAGATTCTTACAGTAGCCAACACTAATGCCTCAGCACACCATCGCAAAATCTTGGCCGAATCTGCCGATTTTCTGGACAACATTTCGTAGGTGCCGCTCACCACGGCGCCTCCACACACGAACGCGGCCATCGCGTTGCGTCAGAGGAAATCTGCACTCGTCCGTGAATAACACGTTTCACCAGTGAAAATTTCGCCAGTTGACGTGAGAACGGCAGAACTGAAGGCGAGCTGGGAGATGTTTCCGTGTCAAGCGGGGTACTCGAAGAGGACGTCTGGTTCGTAAGATACTTGCCTCTAATCTGTTCCTTACTGTCTGACTGGACTCAGCGGCTCCAGTGGACCTTCGGAGAACGTCTTGCAGTACTCTGGTGCTAACCGAATGATGCTACAACGTGGAGACTCTAGATATCGGTCTTCATGTTCGGTTGTAATGAGTCGGTGACCTTGTCAAACTTGCCTTGTGTTCTGACCTATCACCTGTAGCTTGTCCACATTCTGTGGTTGACAGATGGAGAGAAATTAGCATCTGCTGCAACATGACTGGATGTCCATCCTTTCTGGATCAAACAGACCGCCTTATAACTTGCAACTGCATTAAGATGTCCCATTTCATATGACTGACTGAATACAGTGTCCACAAATGACAGCTTCCACCTGCGCCCCCTACTAGAAAACATTCGTACACCGGTACTCATTTTCTTCTGATAGATGGCGAATGACTTTCGTTGTTGCATACATTGGAAGTGAAGATCTCAAGCTATGCAATAAGACCACAGGTACCACCTGAACCAAAATAGATCTAACATACCGGAAGTTGATATACTTGTTCCCCCATTCTTTTGAACAGTGAATTAATATGCAAAGCTCTGAACGCTGTGAACTAACTTGACAATTATCACAGACGGAACTCCACAGAAGCTCTTACAGAATTTGGGATCTGTTTTAAAAATACCTACAAGTGGCGACTTTGAAATGCAACAAATATTAGTGAATCTTCTTTTAACCTGAAGCGCAATAGTTATTACACAGCTCCCCAGTAAGTCATGCAGTTACGTTCCATATTAGTACAAATAAATTATTATCGGAAATTTATCCCTCAGGCAGCGTGCACCGGTGGACTACTGCAGAATTTATTAGATAAAAGCACCAAATGTAACTGGAACAGTGAATGCCAAACCGCATTTTACAAATTAAAACAATGTTTGCTTTCGTAATTGATCCCAGAAAAATTTTCACAATTCCTGCAGATACTTCTGCCTGTGGCATAGGCGTCGTTCTGCAGCAGTTGCGTTCATTTCGAGGATTCTTACAGTAGCACAAAGAAACCACAGTCAGATCGAGAAGGCTGCTCTTACAATTAAACCTGAAGTCAATACATTTCATCAATTTACAGGCATAAATTTATCCTCCTCACGGACCACAAACCTTTAGTGGTTATATATGGACCGAACAATACCGTTCCTACACGGACAGTACAATGTTTCCAGTGCTGGGCCCTGGTTCTGTAGAATTACAACCGTGGAGTTACACTACTGGCCATTAAAATTGCTACACAAAGAAGAAATGAAGATGATAATCGGGTATTCATTGCACAAATATATTATACTAGAAATGGCATGTGATTACATTTTCACGTGATTACATTTTGGGTGCATAGATCCTGAGAATTCAGTACCCAGAAAAACCACCTCTGGCCGTAATAACGGCCTTGATACGCCTGGGCATTGAGTCAAATAGAGCTTGGATGGAGTGTACAGGTACAGCTGCACCTGCAGCATCAACACGATACCACAGTTCATCAAGAGTAGTGACTGGCGTATTGTGACGAGCCAGTTGCTCGGCAACCATTGACCAGAAGTTTTCACTTGGTGCGAGATCTGGAGAATGTGATGGCCAGGGCAGCAGTCAAACATTTTCTGTATCCAGAACGGCCCGTACAGGACCTGCAACATGCGGTCGTGCATTATCCCACTGAAATGTAGGGTTTCGCGGGGATCGAATGAAGGGTAGAGCCACGGGTCGTAACATATCTCAAATGTAACGTCCACTGTTCAAAGTGCCGTGAATGTGAACAAGAGGTGACCGAAACGTGTAACCATTGGCACCCCATACCATAACGCCGGGTGATACGCCAGTATGGCGTTGACGAATACACGCTTCCAATGTGCATTCACCGCGATGTCGCCATCACGGATGCGACCATCATGATGCTGCAAACAGAACCTGGATTGATCCGAAAAAATGACGTTTTGCCATTCTTGCAATCAGGTTCGTCGTTGAGTACACCATCGCAGTCGCTCCTGTCTGTGATGCAACGTCAAGGGTAACCGCAGCCATGGTCTCCGAGCTGATAGTCCGTGCTGCTGCAAACGTCGTCGAACTGTTCGTGCAGATGGTTGTTGTCTTGCAAACGTCCCCATCTGTTGACTCAGGGATCGAAACGTGGCTGCACGATCCGTTACAGCAATGCGGATAAGATGCCTGTCATCTCGACTGCTAGTGATACGAGACCGTTTGGATCCAGCACGGCGTTCCGTGTTACCCTCCTGAACGCACCGATTCCATATTCTGCTAACAGTCATTGGATCTCGACCAACGCGAGCAGCAATGTCGCGATACGATAAACCGCAATCGCGATAGGCTACAATCCGACCTTTATCAAAGTCGGAAACGTGATGGTACGCATTTCTCCTCCTTACACTAGGCATCACGACAACGTTTCACCAGGCAACGCCGGTCAACTGCTGTTTGTGTATGAGAAATCGGTTGGAAACGTTCCTCATGTCAGCACGTTGTAGGTGTCGCCACCAGCGGCAACCTTGTGGGAATTCTCTGAAAAGCTAATCATTTTCGGATCACAGCATCTTCTTCCTGTCGCCTAAATTTCGCGTCTGTAGCACGTCATCTTCGTGGTGTAGCAATTTTAATGACCAGTAGTGTATATTCAAGCCCACAGAAAAACACGTAAATGTGGATTTGCTTTCACATTTGCCAGTAGGACAAGACAAAAAGTTTGACTCATCATCTGTCAACGCAATGTGTAAAACTTGCCAGTAATCTCCAATTTAACTGCCAAACTTATACATAAACGTCCTGTTTCGTCTGTGTTCAACCAGTACATTTAAACGGAATGGTCTAATGATAAGAAGTTACTTAATCAACCAGAATATGAGGTATTCACATACAATGTAGTAAGGTATCACTTTGACATATTCAGAATCAGACAAGACATGAGTGGTTATTCCTGTGGTGGAATACAGACGCTACATCAGTGCCATTCGGCATAGTTCATACAAAATGCATTGCATGAGAGCATTGCTACCGGAAACATACAGACAAAGACATTGAAATGATGTTGGTTAAAGGCCACTCACATTGAAAATACCAGCCTGCTCCACCTAGACAATACTTTCTGCGCTAATCAAAACTGCATATTGCTTTTGCGCGACTGCTTCTCGGAAGCTACTAGCTCATCCTCATCTATCTTTCCTCCAAATTTCCATTTGTGATACTGTTGTCAGGCTTTGTCAAAGGTTATCTCTACTGAAAAACTGCCGCAGTCTATTGTCACTGACTTCACGGAAATTTAAACTCGTTTGTGAAACTGACTGCATTTCACACTTCAGTACTGCACTATTTCATATTGAGATCAATGCACTCACTGAAAGATTAGTACGAACTCTGAAATCGCACATGATAAATCTCGTTCAACAATATAATAATAACAGTGCTTTATTGATCTTACTCTCTCTGTACGGAGCCATTACACTCGTGCACGCTGCACAACATACATGGACGGCCGTTCTGAACATTCACGTCAATCGGAAAGTCACTCCTGCACTGAAAAGGCGAACTTCGACGACAGTGCAACCAAGAAAACTTTAAACTTAATGACGGTACTCATTTCAGTGCACAAATACGCGAAAAGGTATGGTTACCAGGCACAGTCACATAACAGCTCGGCAATGCTATGTTTGAAATTCAGTGTTCCCATGGAATCGCAATGAGCCACAAAAATGAAATCATGCAGCACCACACTCATATGCATATAGAAAGAAGTCCCAGGCTGTTTTCTTTTTCAGACTCAGAAGACCTGTTTGCAACTAGTCTGAGGGACCTCCCAGTGCAGCCACACCCCACCATCTGACCCAGCACCGGGACCTGCTGCATCCAGCCCGCAATGAACTGACGGATCACCTCTCGCATCGTACCATCTACAGACGTGTAAACTGTGAACCCTTGAACGGCCGCAACCTCAACACTGTTTTGCATTGGTTACACACAGTGCCACGGGTGAATGCAATGGGGAGCAACATACACGCACCCATCAAATACGCTTACCGGTAAACAAGGAAACACGATGCTAATGAAGCCATGAGGCCAGGTGGCTTCATTAGCTTATCGCACCCCCCCCCCCCTCTCCCCCAGAGAGGGACGCTGTGCATAAAGCGAGAGGTACACAACAAATACCATCACAGACCGCCGCAACACAGACACAACCAGTCTCAGGAGCCTTTCAGGTCCAGGCAGCAGCCTCCAGATGGCTCTCACAAACCTGAAACTGTTTCTGATTTCGAGCCACTTCCTCCAGCGCGTCGCACATATTCACCGACAATGTGCACAACAGATAATAGAGAACAGTGTCAGTTGCGGACTAATTTGCTTCCGCCTCATACTAGCGGACATGGACAAAACACGATACACACACTCACGCAGTTTACGATTCAGCCTGCAGACACTTCAGTTCAGTGTCTGCAATCAGGTCAGTACAGTATTCTGAAGACAAACTTCCGACTTAGTAGTCTACCTATGGAGCACTTGGACCACTAATAGAGCGTCTGCAACGTTACATTCAGTTATAGTGACAATATACAGATTGTCGAGAAACGGTAACGCTATTTAGATTCCATTGTAGTGGGTTTAGGACACCAAGAGACACGCATCAAATTATACCAAAGCTGAATACCATTTTGTAACGTCCTTATAATCAGTATTGCTTGTTATTTCTTACTATGTTGCTACATTTCTGTTACGGTGCTGCTCTATCAAACAAGTGTTAGTTATCAAGCATCTAATCGACCACAGTTAAGGAACTGTAGCAGGGTAACATTTTACTGCTGCCGTGGGAGTTTGAGCTGAATTAAGAGTAGCATTCAGTTATTCCATTCACAATATTAATCCAGTATCTAATTAGATCCCACACAAGCTCAATAGCGGACATTTATGGTGACCGAGCTAACAAACAAGTCGAGAAATGTAGAATTTTGGCTGTAAGCTGCAGTGTCCAGTGATTCCTCAACAAACACGTCCATTACCGTGTCATAATGGCAGTTGACGCTTCCCTGGCCGGCCCCGCATTCTGAAGCCAAGACATTCTCTGTTATCATCACTGCTCTGTGTTTGGTAAGTGGGCCCTGGCAGGCAGATAATATCTGCTGTTTCTGTATGCTACCCTGTGTGCGTCAGATGCAAGAGGTGAGCTCCCGTTGGTTGAACGGTGAAACTGGGCACAACGTTGCAGTAAATAGTTTTGGACATGCCAAACGAATACCACGGTGGGAACCGCTGTATTAATGTCCTACTCGTTGGAAAATGGCATGGACATTGTTTTCTGTGGTGGATGTTGATGGCATTCATTCCCGGTCAGCATCGCCCACTACTGTACGGCATTGTTCGAACTGCTGGCATTATATCACTACTGTTTGAGGCGGCATTGCGTTTGGTTCTTATACCTTGAGATTTTCATAGTTAATTTGTATGCAAGTTAGACATTTTGCCACGAGAATCGAACTAGAAATAATTTCGTTGCAACTGTGTACGCAGCGGTGATAAACTTTTTGAAAGAATGAATTTCCTGCATCGACTGTTATTTATTTCCATTTTATTTTTATTTTGCTTACTACGTTGGTTCGGCTGTGTACCCATTCTCAAGTAAAATGATTGAACTGCTAACTACATACAAAGTTTTGTAAACCCTCGTCGCCAGTTTTGTAAAGGCCTCGTCGGTACTGCTGTTGAGAGCGAGTTGCCGCTGTTGTTACGGTAGGCCGAGTCTGTGAGTTCGTGAAACGGCTTCTGGTGCAGTACACCGCTAAGACAATTTCTCCCTGCCCCTATTACATACCTAGGCCTCAGGGTCAGGTAACAGGATAGGAGAACAAAGGCTCTACAACACTCCAACAAATTAGAAACGAAGTCACACAAACGAGTTAAAAAGGTTTACTTATCTTTGTAACTTGTTGAAAAATGAAGTCTGCAACACTTTTTGTATTATAACCCAAGAAAGGCCCTCAATGGCTAAGTGCAAATAATCTTACGTAAATTACAAAGTACATAGCAAATGTAGTTTGCAACAACTGTCTGTTCACTTCTAAGAGTTCGACGTCCCCTGTCTAAGTCATCCCTGGCCGACGATCTATAACCAAGTGGGTGAGTGCCGCTCTTCTGTCTTCCGAGTAGGCTTCAGTCCGTTGTCGTCCGGTCATTGGCGCATTGTACTCGGCAAGCAACTGCCCGAGGCGAAGTCGATATCTTCAACCTCAGCGCCGCCCGTGGCGGTGTTGGAACTCGCTCAAGCGGCGAGCCTCTATGGCAGTCGCACCGGCTCGCATCTTTGCGCCTATGCTGCTTTTTCCCTGGCTGTGTCTTGTTAGTTTGGCACAGCACAAGGGACGCTCCAAAAGAGAGCTGTCAGTTTTTCACGCGGAAACTTTGTTACCAAAAAGAAATACGCCATGGATTTATGAACCATACACCTTACACTATTTTTTGACTTAGTCGCCGCCGATATTGAGACATTTGTCGTATCGTGCAATTAGTTCGATGAAATGACTCTGGTGAAATTCGGTGCCCTGCTATGAAAGGAACTGTCGCTCAGTCTGCTCTGTCTCAGCATTGCTTTGGAGGTGACGTCCCGAAATTGTGGCTTTCAGCGCAGGGAACAGGTGAAAGTGCTATGGGACAAGATCAGAGCTGAAGGCCGGGGAGTCAGTCTCTCCCATCCAAAGCTACGATTTGGTGTTTCTATATTTTTATCTGACTCCTGTAATTCACTTTCGTGATTTACTGGCCATTATTACACGGGTCCAGAGCTGGTGTCCTATAGCATTCCAGATGTTTTCCATTGCGTTCATATCACACATCAACGTGAGTTCACTATCATGCTTCTCAAACTAACTACGCACGTTGCAGCATTTCCATTCGCTATTATTGCCGAAAGTGTGATGAGATGGGCTGATCGTAATAGCTGGGCACTTAACGCGTGCGTCGCAAGTGGACATCTACAGTGTACACTTCAGATACATGGCGCGAATGTTCTCTCTACTAATCTTGCATCTTGCGTAGCTGATTGTGAGATACGCAGAAAATGTCGCACGGTCGTAGATCTTTTGATATCACCCTCAGGACGCCACCTCAAACCATTACTGAGATGGGGCAGGCTGAGTGACAATTCCTTGCATCGCAAGGCACCGAGTTATACCAGAGCCGTTTCATCAAATTGATCGCACGATACGACAAAAGTCTCAACGCTGCTGGATTTCTTCAAGTTTAATAGACTGGATGATTACTGACAATGAGTGTTCAGTATTATTTTGAGATTCCATGGCACTGCTTGCAGAATGTGTATACTCGTAATTACAACAATTCTGAGAAAAATTTTCGCAGAAGTAAAGTAGAATAACTTCATGGCAGATTAAAACTTTGCGTCGGACCTGGAATAGAACTTTGGATTAATTTAATACCAGTGCTCTACCGATAGAGCCATCAAACCACAACTGACGGCCCGCTCTCACAGCTTCACTTCGGCATAGCTTAGGAGATTGTTCCCAAGAGGAAATCATTCCTGAAACAATCCCCTACGCTGTTGCTAAAGTTGCGTCTCCGCAATGTCCTTTCTACCAGGACTGCTGTCCTGCAAGATATGCGGAAAAATTTCTTTGAAGTTTGGAAGGTAGGAGACGAGGTACTGGTGGAAGCAAAGACGTGAATTCGAGTCGTGCTTCGATAGCACGGACGATAGGGCACTTGCCCGCGGATGGCAAAGGTCCCAGTTCCGAGTCGAGGTGTCTCACACAATTGTCACCTGCCGGTATGTTTCATTTCAGTGCACACTCTGCTGCAGAGCGAAAATTTATTCTGGAAAAATTCGTACTGTTTACAACATACTGTCGCCCAAAAGATTTTGCTTCCGTGGGGATCCACAGCCTCTAAGAGATTAAGAAAAGAATACATGGTCCGTTGTAGGCTGTATTGCGCTTTATTAACATCATGCTATTAGCTAATTTCATTCATTATCAAGAACATTTGCTATGTCATGAATTACGCATCGTGCTCGCCACATTCTTTTATGTCACATGCATAAAACCTTTAACATACTCTAAGTGCTGCAGCCTGACAGTGTTTTTATGTATGTAATTTTTTTGTTTTTATCAACGTGACGTAAAAGACTGTGATGAGCACGATATGTGGTATGCGACACAGCAAATGTGCTTGATAATGACTCACGGACGAAATTAGCTAATAGTACAGTTTTAATAAGGCACAACGGACAATGTATTACTTTACTAAACACTCTCGCACAATGCAATTCTTTATCAAAAAATGGTTCAAATAGCTCTGAGCACTATGAGACTTAACTTCTCAGGTCATCAGTCCCCTAGAACTTAGACGTACTTAAACCTAACTAACCTAAGGACATCACACACATCCATGCCCGAGGCAGGATTCGAACCTGCGACCGTAGCGGTCGCGCGGTTCCAGACTGTAGCGCCTAGAACCGCTCGGCCACACCGTCCGGCGTACTTCTTTGTCCATGCACATTAATTCACAGACGGAAGCGTCCGTATCGGGCCGTTCTGGAATCTCTGTTCTCAGAAACTAGCCAGTCAGAGTCCAGAAAAGACAGCACCTCCTTATAAGAGCGTGCTCTGAGCAGCAATTGGAGGACAAAAACGTAATTCTCAGTCATTTCGCGCGATCGAGCACTCACCCAGGGCGTGATCACGACGCAATTGTATGTCACTCAGTTCAGTTTGTTCCCTATTGCACATTATGGTTTCCATATACAGAAAAATTTGACTGAGGAACTGTGACGTTTGGTTTGTGGGGCGCTCAACTGAGCGGTCATCAGCGCCCGTACAAAGTCCCATTTTTTACACAGTCCAATTTTTTTACAAAGTCCAATCTAGCCACTGTCACGAATGATGATGGTGATGATGACCATATTGAAATGATGAAGCGAACGAAAAGACTCAGTCCCTCGGCAGAGAAAATCGCCAACCTTGCCGGGAATCGAATCCGGGGCCCCGTGATCCAGAGGCAGCAACCCTAGCCACGTTTTTTTTTTTTTTTTTTCGTTGTATTTGGTCGTAGTGGACGTCACATGACATCCGCTGAAGTTCGTTGCTGATCCTTTCACTCAGTTTTTTTTATCACAGAGACCAGCCGGCTCTCTGGCCGAAACGCTGAGCTACCGTGCCGGCGTTACTAGCCCACGAGCTGCGGACACTGAGAAACTGTCTTCCAATATGCAACATCATGTTTCAGGTTTGAGAGAACTCATCAGAGGGCCAATTATCAAATAATATTACAATGTTATTTTGGATGGATAGTAATCGATAGATGTAGGTCCGAGGTAAGATGTGCCCCAGAGAAGTTTGTTGGACCGTTGCTATTCATATTTTACATTAATGATCTAGCAGATAACATTAATAGTATTTTAAAGGTGATGCAGTTTCTACAGTGGGCTAGAAATCTGGGAAAATACACAGCGCCCTAAGTATTGCCTTCGGAGGGACCATGAAGGCAAGATAGACTAATTACTGCACGTACAGAGGAATTTTAGCAAGTCATTCTTCCCTTGCTCCGTATGCGGATGGAACAGGAAGAAACCCTACTATGTGGTAAGTACCCTCTGCTATGCACTTTACAATGATTATTAAAGTATAGAAATAGACGTAGATGTACAGGTGGTTGACAAAAATATGAAAACACCAAAAACACAACACGATACCAAGCCTAATACGGTGTAAGAAACCCGTTGGCATTCAAAACAGCTTCCAGTCGTCTCGGAATGAAGAAATACACTTTCGTCTAAGTTGTGACTAAGCGGATGATGTCTTTCTGCTTTCCTTGTATCCGGTATAAATCTTCGATACTGTGGCTCTTGAAATACCAAACACTTTGGCCCTCTTCGTGACGTAAGCACCGACCATTCGAGCACCAACAATTCGTTCACGTTCGTAATTCCCTTAAGTCCAACATAATGCACTCACAACCACACAGAAAAGTGTTCTGACCACGACTGACACCTGCAATCAGTTAAGGACATTTCAGAGCTGCCTTTCGTGGTGAAATACAACACCGCAACCTGAAGGCTTAGCTACCATCTGCATCTACACTCAAGCGTGCACTTCTCGCGGTGTTTCCATATTTTTGTCCAACTCGTGTAGATGTGTTACCACCAAGATGGCCAGTCATTCGCTATAGAGGCATTCATTCGCAGTTATAGTACGCTGCCAACCTCCCAAATCAGTGCGATGTGGCCCTGTTGCATTTACGACACAATACTTGCGTACGGCAGTATTTATTTGCTGCCCAGTTTGAGAGCATCAAAATATTCTCCAGTGCCACTGTCGCCATATCTCATCTCTCAGATTAGTAGCACGTGGTGTTACTGCTCTGTAGATGTACTGGTTATTTGCAGCAATGTCCAACTTTCGTGCCTCTCAAACTATGTCGTTATTGATACCTCGTTTATCTGCATCATTTCCAGTAGCTTTCTCACTTGTATTTACGTATTCTCTCTTTGCTCGCAGATACTAGAACTACCGATACAAGACAAATTTCTGCGTCCAAGACGACCGAGAGAAGAACATTACAGCCAGCCTCACGCGCAGAGACGTGTTCACACACACACACAGCTGCACGCACACGGAGTGGGAAAGGACTCTTGGACGGTCGCCTGGCGTCGCGAATTGCGTACTGAATTATTAATGCCGGTTTATTGCTATTCGCTTTACACACGCGGAAGCTATTAGGCGAGCGACCTGCGAGCCATAAGAGCGGCTATCGCGGGACGGGATCGCCGGCGCCGCCCCGGGCCACGAAACCGTGAAACAAAATAAGTGCGTAGCGCCGGCCTGCCAGTAATTGTAGCGCCGTGGGCAGAGCTGGCGCCAGCGCGCACGCAGCGCCAGCCGGACCCGGTCGCGGATTCCGCAAGGCGCCGTTGCGGGCCCTATTTTCTCTTCTCTTTCTCATTCATCAGCGCCTACATGGCTGGGACACAGTGTTCTGCGTGGCACGTGGGCGGCGTATTGCCCAAGAAACAAGCAGCGTTCCGCGACGTGACAGCACGACTTATGAAAGAAGCATTAGGTAGACCGCGTGTGCAGGAGTATTGATTAAACAGTTCTATGGGGTAGGGTTGTTGGGTCTGGGCGCTTACATGCACTTCTGAGCAAAAATGACGTTTTTCCAACTTTTGGCGATTTTATAACGAATGTGTGTTTTCTCGATAATGAGCGCACATATTATAAGAATGAATGCATATACTCGTAAGTATGTATGTTCGTGTTTGTGTGTGTGTGTGTGTGTGTGTGTTGCACATCCCCTCCGAAACCAGTTGACCGATTTAAAACAAATATGGCGCACATATCCCTTAATATCAGGCAGCAACCACTGTGGGGAGCACGAACCACCCATCTATCTTAGTTCAGGAGATATGACGGCATAAACACTGTGATGCGTGAAAAAAATGCTGCACCATGCATGAAGTTTCAATAAATTTATTCTTTACTGAAGACACTCCTATAGTCGAGTCAACTTAGGTATATTCCTTACACCTGGCAACACTTTTGATAGGCGGCCGGAGTGGCCGAGCGGTTCTAGGGGCTACAGTCTGGAGCCGCGCGACCGCTACTGTCGCAGGTTCGAATCCTGCCTAGGGTATGGATGTGTGTGACGTCCTTAGGTCGGTTAGGTTTAAGTAGGTCTAAGTTCTAAGGGACTGATGACCTCAGCAGTTTCAAGTCCCATAGTGCTCAGAGCCATTTTTGAACACTTTTGATAACTTTTCAACTGCGAAGCGTAAACAGCTGTGTGATTAAAACAGTAGCTGTCTGTAGAACTATGAAGAATCATTGCTTAGAGACTCTTACAAAATCGGATTGTAGACACGCGAAGCAGCTGCGACCAGCCCATTGGAAACATAGTTTACAAACAAGCACTGACTTACATAAACATTACAGAGAATTTGTATTTTGCATATCTTGTTTCTCAATTTGCATATTGTACATATGCGTTTGCACATTTTGCATGTTTCTTTGTGCTACTGTTTCGTAATTTCAAAGGTGTTTTCACGAATACATGGAAATGAAGTTTTTTCGATGTTAACTACAAACAGAGTTCAGGTTTTACTTCTGTTTCTAATAGAAAATCGGCAAAACGAATACTCGTTCAGTGCCTGTATGTCTGCTAGAATACTGAGAAAATTTACTCAACTTCCAGCTGTAACTAATATTAAACCTAGGATGCCAAATGGAAGGGGGAGGGGGGGGGGAGGTCGAGTGGTGTGGAGGGAACGTTACATTGTTACAAAACCATCGTAAATTTTACGACTCCATAATTTATCCAAACGAGATCATATTTTATAGTTTCGCAGGAGAGCTTCTGTTAAGTTTGGAAGGAGGCCCTAAGTCGTGCTTGGGTAGCTCAGGTGATAGAGACACGATGGCTTCCAGGCTACGGGCACCGTTTGGACAAGTGGTGAACGCTGGTGCCGTTTTTAAGATCCGTTTTGTTACTCTTACTTTGCCCTTCGACATAGGAGGTGTTGGACTCACTCACGTCAGGCACAGAGCGTTGGCGCTGTACCTTTGCTCCATGCGGCGACTCTGGCTTTCCCCAACAGACTGTCTTCCTGGCATCCTGATAGCGGAGGTGGCCCCACACACGCTGTGCCCACCGGCACTTATTGGGCTTTTATCGTCCTCGCTATCAAATATTAGGACGTTTTTCATGGAGCACAGCTACGTGTTGGGGGTTATACCGGTGACATGGAACCCGACAGTAAAGATTATGAAACGCTGCAAATCCAGTTAACGACACTGAACGACGCCACCCCACGGTCGAGTGGACGCGGGTTTGGCTAGCCATCCACGTGCCCTTCCTGTCAACTTCAGTGCGGTCGACGTGATATGCGGTCACTATCGAGAAATTTCCGACCCGACGGAAGCTAGATGCCATCCACCTAACTGACGACCCTAAGTGCCCCCGTTGCGAGATGGTGGACACGGACGAACACAGACTGAACTGTGGCCCCGCACGCGAGAGCTGCAAACTGATCCGCCAGATACTGGCTTTCCTGCTACGCCACCCCCCTGTTTCAAAAATGCCCCCTGGACATCTTTCATCCTGACGCCGTCTATTTCCCGATGACCCGGATGAATGCGGCCAATTGGGTACAAGGAATAGCTATACGCTACATGTACCACGACGGCGGAAAGGAAGTCCTCGATTTGTGGCAATACATGATCGACGAGTTCCTGGTATTAATGAACAGAACGTAATACCGGAACCTTTTTGCTAACTATTTTGGATCGTCATTCATGGACCCACCGCCCAGATGAAGTGTGACGGGTGTGAGAAGAAATTGACTTGCAGACATGATGTTTCCACGATTCCCCTACAGTAACAGAAAAAGTTTATGACTGTGCGCAGCGGTGCCGGACGTTCCGACGGTTGACAACTGGTGACGCCCATTGCAATGACGACCGGCTCTTACTGGCCGCCCTCTTCGATAAGGCGATCCCAGCAGGGCAGATGGCCCTATTTAGTTCACATTGTCATCATAATTTTTGGCGTTGCCTCCCTTGTATTTATTGCTTCGTATACAAAAATAAAAATGAAGAAAATATGAAAAAATGTGATGGCGCGCTTAAGTGGTAGGTGAAGAGAGACATCGTGACTACGCGTTGGAATCGACCTCTACCCGCCTTGCCTCCTCCAGCCTGCCCCGGTGAAAAAAAAAAAAAAAAAAAAAAAAAAGTTGATCGATTTCCGGGCGATGCATTTGTTTTCAATTTGTTGTTAATTTGTTGTTCCGTTTCCGTATGCAAGAGGTAGAAGAAATGCGGTAATCGTTTTTGCCATGAAGGAGACAAAACCTCTCTTTTTTCAGTTTTAAATATGACATCTTTAAAAAAAAGTGGCTAACGCACCTACCAAAAAAGAAAGTGGTTAACACAATAGCCTAGCAGGAGGAGATCACATGCTACTATCCCGGTCTGGAAGGAAAAAAAAACATAACTGACTGCAATGCAGAGGACCCAGATTCAATTCCTGGTACTGCCAAGGATTTTTCCTTGGTGGAGGGACTGAAATAGAGTGCACTCAGCTTCATGATTCCAACTGAGTAGTGGCCCCAGGTCACAATAATTGACAACGGGCTAAAGAACAGCCGGCTGACCCCATGACCCACCATACCTTATCCAATAATGGCAATGTCAAGAGGATGATTTGGCAGTTGCTCAGTACCAGTGGCACTTATGGGGCCTGTGGGTAGAGTTTATGTTATTGTGTCCATGAAATAATAAGGAAACAATTTTTCCAGGACAAACAAATAATTTTGGAGATTCAAATACACGTTAGTGCAATATATATATATATATATATATATATATATATATATATATATATATATATATATATAAGAAATGTGGTAGAGCACTGAAAAAAAATGTTGGTAGAGCACTTGCCCACGAAAGGTTAAGGTCCCGGGTTCGACTCGCCTCGGCACACAGTTTTAATATGCCAGGAAGTGTCATAATTTATAGATTATGCACTACTTAATTACAATTACAAGGCCTGCATTGATATGTCGCATACAAAATAAGTACAAAATGTCCTGTTTTACACCCTGTACTGACAATACCCGATTGATATGAACCAAGAACTGGTAAGCACTGCATTTGTAAATTTTACAAGGGTTCAGTAATCTAGGGTTCATTAACCCTACTCCTACTAGGAACGACCATATTCATCTAATAATAGTGGAGGAAGCCTGATACATTTCTAATAAAATGTACACAAGACCTCATGCACATTAATTCTGGAGTGACTAAAACCATAAAAATTTAACTGTTCCCAGAATTAACTGTTGCAACCACTCAGATTGAACCAACTACTAATATTCACCAAACAAGTAAGCAAGGTCTTTCAGTGGCTCAGAACCACAATTGCATGGCGATTGCTTGTACATAAACAAATGGCACATAACACATATCTGTCAGGCTCAAAGTTTTCCCGGAAACGCATGTGTTGTGAATGGCTGCCGCCAACTGATACTGATCTGCTTGGTATGGATTCTTCAAATACTTGACAGGATTCTAGGAGATGTCTACGCACAGATCAAGCAATTCCCGCAAATTACACCAGGAAGCATTCAGCCTCGCGGTGGGCAGTACTCATAGTGTTTTGGCTCATCAGTGTAGTACACTTTGCAAAGCTGTACCTGTTCGTATGGAAATTCGTTTAGTAAAATAAATTGATTATGGTTTGAGATTTTGAGGTTACTGAAAGTCGTATTTAAAAATACTTGGAATTTGATTTACATCATAAGTGTAATAAAAATGAAACGTAACAAAAGTAGTTTTATTACAAATACATTTCTGGCATTAGCCTGCGAGAGGGGAGTGTCCTAACGTTGACAAGCATTGATGAACAACCACTTAGCTTATGATATCGGCTGGGAGAGAGGCGCACTGCCCCACGCACCTCCAAACTGTATACGGACGCTGCCATTGGCAGAGGATGTCACGATCATCGGTCGGCCTCGACTGGCACCTCTGGGCCAGAACGCGAAGCTTTTCTTTTCTTCTTATATTGATTTCATTAGTGTGTAGTTGGGAAACACTGCCGGCCAGTGATGTAATCCACCAAGTAAAACACTATTGTACTACGCCAAGAAGAAATGCAGATGATAAACGGGTATTCATTGGACAAGTATATTGTAATAGAACTCACATGTGATTACATTTTCACGCAATTTGGGTGCATAAATCCTGAAAAATCAGTACCCAGAACAACCACCTCTGACCGTAATAATGGCCTTTATACGACTGGGCATTGAGTCAAATAGAGCTTGGATGGCGTGTACAGGTACAGCTGCCCGTGCACCTTCAACACGATACCACAGTTCATCAAGAGTAGTGACTGGCGTATTGTGACGAGCCAGTTGCTCAGCCACCATTGACCAGACGTTTTCAGTTGGTGAGAGATCTGGAGAATGTGCTGGCCAGGGCAGCAGTCAAACATTTTCTGTATCCAGAAAGGCCCGTACAGGACCTGCAACATGCGGTCATGCATTATCCTGCTGAAATGTACGGTTTCGCAGGTATCGAATGAAGGGTAGAGCCACGGGTCGTAACACATCTCAAATGTAACGTCCACTGTTCAAAGTGCCGTCAATATGAACAAGAGGTGACCGAGACATGTAACCAGTGGCACCCCACACCATCACGCCGCGTGATACCCCAGCATGGCGATGACGAATACACGCTTCCAATGTGCGTTCACCACGATGTCGCCAAACACGGATGCGACCATCATGATGCTGTAAACAGAACCTGGATTGATCCGAAAAAATGACGTCTCGCCATTCGTGCACCCAGGTTCGTCGTTGAGTACACCATCGCAGTCGCTCCTGTCTGTGATGCAGCGTCTAGGTTAACCGAGGCCATGGTCTCCGAGCTGATAGTCCATGCTGCTGCAAACGTCGTCGAACTGTTCGTGCAGACGGTTGTTATCTTGCAAACGTCCCCATCTGTTGACTCAGGGATCGAGACATGGCTGCACGATCCGCTACAGCCATGCGGATAAGATGCCTGTCATCTCGACTGCTAGTGATACGAGGCCGTTGGGATCCAGCACGGCGTTCCGTATTACCCTCCTGAACCCATCGATTCCTTATTCTGCTAACAGTCATTGGATCTCGACAACGCTAGCAGCAATGTCGCGATACGATAAACCGCAATCGCGATAGGCTACAATCTGACCTTTATCGGAGTCGGAAACGTGATGGTACGCATTTCTCCTCCTTGCACGAGGCATCACAACAATGTTTCACCAGGCAACGCCGGTGAACTGCTGTTTGTGTATGAGAAATCGGTTGGAAACATTCCTCATGTCAGCACGTCGTAGGTGTCACCACCGGCCCCAACCTTGTGTGAATGCTCTGAAAAGCTCATTTGCATATCACACCATCATCTTCCTGTCGATTAAATTTCGCGTCTGTAGCACGTCATCTTCGTGGTGTAGCAATATTAATGGCCAGTTTTGTATAATTTCTGCTGTAGCCGTCCTCCTGAAAATGACCGCTCGTTTCTAGACGCAGCTGAGAAGTGTGATGTTTACAGTTTCCTCTTGGTTGAAGTTTTTTCAGTCGGCGATGTAGGCCAGGCGTGCTTCACCCATCGAAAACGAGATACTTAGCGACGCCTCTGTGCTTACCAATCATCTCCCGTCGCAATTTAATGTTGTACATGGTAGTTGAAGGGGCCTGGCTAGTGATCACAAGGGGAAAACTTGAAAAATTTGTCGGTTTTCTAAACAGAGTAGCTCAAAGAAGAGCTGTAAGTCCACGTAACACGTAGTAACTTTTAACAGATTTTTGAGGGAAGAAATTGATGTATGAAACAGAACTTTTGGCCTCACACTTTTTTAAATTTTATGTTGTGTTGAATGTGAAATAAATAATGTTGATTATTTATGTACAGCATACATACACATATTGTAAAACAAAAACGAATTAGAAGCTTGATGTTTTTTTGGAAGTTCTTTACATTATTATTTTTAAAACAGACTTCTAAACGATTTCGCTCTCATAAATTATGGCTCAAAAATTGTTTTAATTGTGGTTATTAAAGATTTCAGTAATAACCCATAGTTTTTCTTTAGAAACGACTTTAGTTTTCAAATTTAAGTCATAAGTATGTTTCAAGACAATACACAAAATTGTAACCCCTGTCTTAACAGTTTTTAACCAGTAAGTACCAGAACACCAAAAAGGTGAACCTTCGGGAAACTCAGGTTAAAGTTAACGCTTCTTTTTTTACCTACCCTGCATAACACCTATACATTCCAGGCCCATATGCTTTTTATTTCTGCTGTTGTTCTCCCTCACTTTTCGTTTTCATAATCCTTATTTTTGCTTCTTTCGTAGCTTCCAGCACTGATTTCTCTACTTGAAAGAGCCTCCTGCGGTCAGTGAGAATTAAAGTTCTTCGCACATTTAGTCTATCAGGTACTCCCATCAATTCCATAACCTAAAACCTTGACAATGTTCCATCACTGATATGAGAGCATTCAGCACACCTATTTTCACTATTTAGTGTTATCAGAACATTTTCGGTATCTGCTCTCGTATGTAGTGTTAAAACTCTCGCGTTTTTAGTCCTACCACGTAATTACTGCTCTAGTAGCCTTGTTTCGCTAAGGCACAAAAAAGAAACAAGTGAAAAAAAATTGTGTTTTAACATAGATGTCTGTGTGACATGGGGGCCTCGTCATGTGTACAGACACTTTAAATACTCTAATTTTGAGGCTTTGTTTGGTAAAATATCCTCGCAGTAACTTTTTCTAGTTCAGAAAACAACAGAAAATTTTTAAGACCAAAATTTAAAAAATACATTTTTTGACACCTAGTCACGCACTAGTTCCCTTCTGGCGAGAAGCATTTCATGTACCACAGTCTGTGGTGTGTGCCAAAAACTGTTTACTTGTTACAAACTTTACATCACAGTCACAACATCGTAGTGTTCTGATATTATTTCACGAAAGGTTAATCTGCGTCTAGAAGTTAATTTTATTAGCAGAAGGTCGTAGTAAGCATTGTTCACAAAAAGCATTGAACTCCGTACAATTGTCTCTTAACTGTTCCAGTAGATTGCTTTCATCTTATTACTTTATGACATAATAGGTCATAATGGAACCACCATAATCTGTTTGTTCATTAAGACAGCAGTTCACTCTATGTAACGAAAACCGTCCACTCTGAAAAGAGCCTATTGCACTGTCCATACAACCTGCTTCTCTAAGTCACTTTGTGAGACGACTGTCCGTAATGTTAGAGTACTGTAATATGTTTATATTTTAAATTCGTAATCTTGAATACACATCGAAACAGTTCGTATTGTGCACACTGAAAACCTTCCACTCCGCAGAGTGCACATAGCATTTTAAGGTTTATTTGTAAGTTATTACTCCACAATATGTGTTAGTCTCCTACTCTTCTCCAAACACCTTTGTTAGCATTTCACCTATCGATCTCTCGATGCATGTCTAAAGCGCGACCCCTCAAGCACGGCATTACACAGATTGCAGTATTCAAACTCTCAAGTGAAGCAAAAATCTTACATTATTATTTAGAACACATAGTAATAAATGTGTAATTACGGACCTTCAGATAAAGTGCAAAATAACAATTTCATAAGTAGCAGTTACAGTGTGTATATAGGAATATAATTAAAAACCTATACAATTGCAACTCTTAAGTAAGTATTAAGAGAAGACAAAGAAAAGAAAGAAAAAAAATACATCGTATTATAATAGCATATTGACAGAGCTGCATCAAAAAGTTGAAATCGCGTAAGCTTTCAGCGTGAGGTTCTCAGCCATTATCAAGTGGTGACTGTCATGTGACTGCTGCTGCCGTCGTTAAATAGCTGCGCCACCGCCTGTGTCGACACTGGTGACCCGTCCAGCGCCGTACAAGTTAATGTTTCCGTTGCATGATCGCTTCGCCTGCATTAACCTTCCGATTGCCGAGTCTCAAGCTGTGCTTAGCTGCAGACCATCCTCTTTACTGAGGGTGTTCTTAGAACTTTCAGGAACGATTAGTCAACTTTTAAAGAAGTATAAAATCGATTCAGTCTTCACACCAGCCACCAAATATATGACAGGAGAACAGCGACAGATTATGTAGGTCTCACCACGCGTGGCCTACATGAGTGCAAATACCGTGTTTATTCAACAGTTTTATGTTGAGAATAGTGTGTGCACTACTGAATAATGCCGTATAGAATACGAAAGGTCTTTCCGACTAAGCTATCCTGAGAGGTCAGAACGTGCTGTGGAAAACGGACACCGAATTGCATAAGCTGACAAATGGTTTCTGGAATAGCGTCAAAAGTGAAGCGATAGACAGAAAAATTTCTAAGAATTTTTAACATATTGCAGCCCCGTCAGTAACTTTGCTAGACTAATATTCTGAAGAATCAGCCTCAGTTACGCAAATTTTCTTGTCTTTACAGGTTTCGGCTAAATTAATCTAGCCTTCTTCAGGAGCATAAAATTACTATAACATGCAAGAGAAAGGCACAGTCAACATTAAAATTAAAACCTATAGTACTATGGTAGCATGTGGAATTAAAACTACTTAACTGAAGTCCAGCCCCGGCATCTCTTCACCACGCGGTCGGTTGGCAGTGGCAGCCACGTCGTGCACACTGAAAACCTTCAACTCCAGAGAGTGCACTATGCATTTTAACGTCTATTTTTAAGTTATTAGTCCAAAATATGTGTGTTCTCCTCCGAATGCGAAAATTTTTGTTGACACCGACCAACATAGAGAGGAAAGTTCACCACGATAAAATAAGGGAAATCAGAGCTCGTACGGAAAGATATAGGTGTTCATTCTTTCCGCGTATTATAGGAAATTGGAATAATAGAGAATTGTGAAGGTGGTTCGATGATTCCTCTGCGAGGCACTTGAATGTGATTTGCAGAGTATCCATGTAGATGTAGATGTAGATGCCGGCCGGGATGGCCGAGCGGTTCCCACAGTCTGGAACCGCGCGATCGCTACGGTCGCAGGTTCGAATTCTGCCTCGGGCATGCATGTGTGTGACGTCCCTAAGTTAGTTAGGTTTAAGTAGTTCTAAGTTCTAGGGGACTGATGACCTCAGCAGTTAAGTCCCATAGTGATCAGAGCCATTTGAACCATTTGTAGATGTATGTGTGGGCACTCTTGAGTGCCAACGTAGTTGCCGCTGCCAACCGACCGCGTGGTGAAGAGATGCCGGGGCTGGACTTTAGTTAAGTAGTTTTAATTCCACATGCTACCACGGTACCATAGGTTTTAATTTCAATGTTGACTGTGCCTTGCTCTGGCATGTTGTACTAATTTTATGCTTCTGAAGAAGGCTAAAACCTGGTAAAGACCAGGAAATTTGCGCTACTGAGGCTGATTCTTCAGAATATTAAAAAAATTTCTGAAAACTCTCCCAATTAAGGCGGCAGCATGGAGCACAGCACAGCTTGGACCCGGCCATTTGAAGTCTGATGCCGACGCGGCGGTCTCGCAACGAAAACATTTCCTTAAATGGCACTGGAATGGATACCACTATCGTCGTAGGAGGTAGCATGGCTATTTAATAAGGAGGCCAGTAGCAACCACAAGACAGTCATCGTTTGACAGTGAGCGAGGAACACCGACCAAAAGCCTGTGGGTTCATAAACACTTGACGCTGCTGGAAGCACGAAAAAGGTGTAACCGATTGGATAATATTCTTTTCATTTGTTTTTACTACCAGTTTAGACAGCAACACCGTTGTTAAACACCTAAGATACAAACCAGAGATTTTTAAAGTTAAAAATAATAGACAGAGTTAACCAAAATAGTCCAGGAGAGGATACCACTTTCATGACCTACGGGTAAAAGAGTACTGTACTGACAATACATTGAGGAAAATACACAGAGTTCAAAGTAGTGCTCTAACGTGAAATAATAATGTAACAAAGTCTGGATGAGAGTACTCATTAGTATGCTGTACCATATACTTACAATTTTATGACATTTTGAAATTTTACGACGTAATAACCCAATGTACGGCCACGATACTTGAAACACAGTCCATAACATTATAGCAAAAAGCCGTGACAGCTACACAGGGCAGCAAATTAGCACCCACCCATAAAAGTGAAAACTCGTTAGTGGATTGGCGTGCGACAGCTCGTGCAGGAACACAGTTCTATGGCTCAGGTTCACTTTGCTGATCTTCACGGCGCTGTTGCTAGCTTAGTGCACATCTTCTCTTTATATCTTTGCTACTCTACAATCAGCTAATGCTAGCAGAATGCTGGCAGGTACCATTACACGGAAGTCCAAGAAACACAGTAGACTGGTGATGAGCTGCGGGTGTGCCGCAATGTTATGTTTAATAGACGTGTAAAACCTTTAAGAGGATGACAACATACAAATATACCGCAATCACACGTGTGCCCTGTTAGTTCAGTTGTCCCTCAATTCTTCTGATAGCCGTCCTCACCTGTGCTGCACTCAGGCATTAATCCCTCATAGCTTAAAATTAATTAGCGCGTGCAAATATCGTTTTATATGTGGAGGAGGGTATCTTTGTCTGGAAACGACGTATCACATAGCTGTAAAGAAGCAATGTTCTGCAACAGCCACCCTGTTCTAAAGAGGTGGGAATGATAAAAAACATTGATATTAGAATCCAAGCAACTACACACATCAAAAAAGTTTTGCATCACCCCAGTTCCCAGAACTCCTGAAGATAGATATTGGCCGACCGGAGTTGCTGTGCGGTTCTAGGCGCTACAGTCTGGAACCGCGAGACCGCTACGGTCGCAGGTTCGAATCCTGCCTCGGGCATGGATGTGTGTGATGTCCTTAGGTTATGTTAGGTTTAAGTGGTTCTAAGTTCTAGGGGACTGATGACCTCAGAAGTTAAGTCCCATAGTGCTCAGAGCCATTTTGATAGACATTGACTGTGGATATTGTATCACAGACACAGTCCCTTTGACTGTTTAGAGGTGCCACTAAGCCCTCACAAAGATGTAAACAACTATGCATGAGCAGCGCCTATTAGACGGAGGGGGTCCGACAGCCGATCAGTTCCAGTCATTCCACCAGGAAGGAGGTACACGGCTCGTATTGTCTGTAGTTCAAGCATGCGCAGACGGTCAATACCGCGGTTGGATCGCACCCGCGTTGTTACTTTGTGCCGGGAAGGGCTCTCAACAAGGGAAGTGTCCAGGTGTCGCGGAGTGAACCACAGTGATATTGTTCGGACATTGAGGAGATACAGAGAGACAGGAACTGTCGATGCAATGCCTCGCTCAGGCAGCCCAAGGGCTACTACTGCAGTGGATGACCGCTACCTACGGATTATGGCTCGGAGGAACCTTGACAGCACCACCGCCATGTTGAATTATGCTTTTCGTGTAACCACAGGAGTCGTGTTATGACTCAGACTGTGTGCAATAGGCTGCATGATCAGCAACTCCACTCTCGACGTCCATGGCGAGGTCCATATTTGCAACCACGACACCGTGCAGCACGGTACAGATGGGCCCAGCAACATGCCGAATGGACCGCTCAGGATTGGCATCACGTTGTCTTCACCAATGACTGTCGCATGTGCCTTCAACCAGACAATCGTCGGAGACGTGTTTGGAGGCAACCCGGTCAGGCTGGACGCCTGAGACACTGTCCAGTGAGTGCAGTAAAGTGGAGGTTCTCTAGTGTTTTGGGGTGGCATTATGTGGGGCCGACGTACGCCGCTGGTGGTCATGGAAAGCGCCATCCTCCGACCGATAGTGCAACCATATCGGCAGCATGTTGGCGAGACATTCGTCTTCACGGACGACCATTCGCGCCCCTATCGTGCACATGTTGTGAATGAATTCCTTCAGAATAACGACGTCGCTCGACTAGAGTGGCTAGCATGTTCTCTAGACATGAACCCTATCGAACATGCCTGGGATAGACTGAAAAGGGCTGTTTATGGACGACGTGACCCACCAACCACTCTGAGGGATTGACGCCGAATCGCCGTAGAGGAGTGGGACAATCTGTACCAATAGTGCCCTGATGAACTTGTGGATAGTATGCCACGACGGATACAGGCATGCATCAATGCAAGAGGACGTGCTACTGGGTATTAGAGTTACATGTGTGTACAGCAATCTGGACCACCACCTCTGAAGGTCTCACGGTATGATGCTACACCATGCTATGTGTGGTTTTCATGAGCAATGGAAAGGGGGGAAATGATGTTTACTCCAATATTCTGCCGACCAGAGTGGCCGTGCAGCTCTAGGCGCTACAGTCTGGAGCCGAACGACCGCTACGGTCGCCGGTTCGAATCCTGCCGCGGGCATGGATGTGTGTGATGTCCTTAGGTTAGTTAGGTTTAGTTAGTTCTAAGTTCTAGGCGACTGATGACCTCCGAAGTTAAGTCGCATAGTGCTCAGAGCCATTTGAGGCATCCAATATTCTGTACAAGTTCGGGAGCTCTCTGAACCGTGGTGATGAAAAATATTTTTTGATGTCTGTTTGTATCGATGTGATTGTTTTAGACAAAAATATCAAACACCGCGAGAAAAGCATGCTTGAATGTAAATGCAGATGCCAGCCAAGCGTGAGGTTTGTGGTGTTCTATTTGTCCACGAAGGCCACCTGTGCAGTGTCCTCAATACGTTGTAGGTGTCAGCCGCTGTCAGAACAGTGTTCTGTGCAGTTGTGAGTGCATTACTCGGAGTTCAGTCAATTCGAACGTGGGCAAACTGTTGGTGCTCGCATGGTGGGTGGTTCCGTAACTAATGGAGCCGAAGTGCTTGCTGCCTCAAGAGCCCCCGTATCTTAAATTTATGCCGGATACAGAGAAACCGGAGAAAAATCATGCACTAAGCCACAACGCGGACGAAAGTGTGTGTTGAGTGAACGGGACGGACCTTACTCGAAGAGAATTGTACCGGTAAACCAGAGGATAATAGCTACAAAAGTCACTGGAGTACTGAACGTAGCACTCCCGAACAATGTAAGCACTAAAACAAAGGAGCTACATAACCTGCGAAATGCAGGGCGAGCTGGAATTCCAAAACCACCACTCATCAGTGAAGCAAGTGGCCGTAACAGATAAACGTGATGCTGAAACCATAAAACCTGGAGCAATGGAAGAACATCATTTGGTCACATGAGTCCTGTTTCACACTTTTCCAACTTATTGTAACGTCCTCGCTTCCCACGCCCTGGTTCCCGCGTTCGATTCCCAGCGGGGTCAGGGATTTTCTCTGCCTCATGATGAGTGGGTGTTGTATGCTGTCCTTAGGTTAGTTAGGTTTAGGTAGCTCTAAGTTCTAGGGGACTGATGACCATAGATGTTAAGTCCCATAGTGCTCAGAGCCATTTGAACCATTTGAACCAACTTATTGCCAAGTTTGCGTCGGAATAGCGAGGGCCTCTCTGCACGTTCGCGTTACTGCCAACGGTTGTGTGACCATGTGGGCTCATGGTACAATATTTGTTCCCCAGTGGTGAGGTTTTGTTCCAAGATGTGAAGCCCCTGTTCACACAGCTCGCATCGTGCAAGGCTGGTTTTGTGAACACGAGGATGAATAATTTTCACATCTCCCTGGTCACCACAGTCACCGGAGCTCAATGTTACTGTGCTTTTGTTGTTTACTTTGGCGAGAAGTATGCGTGATCGCTATCCACCTCCATCATCGTCACCTGAACTTGCCACAGTTTTGCAAAAATGGTTCAAATGGCTCTGAGCACTATGGAACTTAACATCTGAGGTCATCAGTCCCCGAGAACTTAGAACTACTTAAACCTAACTAACCTAAGGACATCACACACATCCATGCCCGAGGCAGGATTCCAACCTGCGACCGTAGAGGTGGTGCGGATCCAGAATGTAGCGCCTAGAACCGCTCGGCCACACCGACCGGCAGAGTTTTGCAGGACGAATGGTTTAACGTTCCTTTGAAAACCATACAGGACCCGTATTTACTAATGCCGACATGACTTAGAGCTGTTTTGAATGTCAACGGGTTTCCTACATCTTGTTACGCACGATAATGTGTTGCGGTTTTGGTGTTTCCATATTTTCGTCCAACCCCTGCGTGTATAATTTTTGTGACGCAAATATAGCAAGAATAAAAGGTCAAAGAATCTATTCATGCCCCTCAATCTTATGACGATATTCATTTGCAATCCAAAGGGCATACTGTTTCTCTATCTCGTTTTTTGTAAATTATTAAATGTTGTCCAACGTGAGTTTATCAGCCGCATCGCTTGTAACTTTCAGTTTAGTCAACATGCGTAGATCGTTCATTAAATCTTTATTTTCATGCCGCCACGAAGGGCTTGTCTTGAGTAAATTTGAATTCAAATCAAGTCTGGTAAAAGATACTTTTATCTTATTACAAAAATATCCTTTACTGAAAATTTCTGCGATCTGATCGTCTCTCAATCGAATTATTTTATTGTTTTCGTATTATATTTCTCTCTCACAATTCAAAGGACTAATTAGGGCAAAGATGACCTAGATGAGAGAATAGGAAACAGGTGTCAGAAATGATTTTTCAGTTTCTGTAAAGCTACGGACAGATATCGTGACGGACAAACTGATATTTGCTAAGATTTGAAAGAACTGCAAAGACCAAACTTAGTGCAAATACGTTATCTCCCATAAACGAACTGAAAACGATAAGATCGTACGTGCTACGAGAGCTGTCTTCCCACAAAAGGAAACACTACTGGGGTCATCTACGCCGAGAAGCAAAAAGGAACTTTTTCTCTCGTCCTGCCGCCTCCGTCCTGATCAATGAGCCGATCAGATCGATCAGTGAAATACACTGAAGCGCCAAAGAAACTGGTATAGGCATGCGCATTCAAATACAGAGATATGTAAACAAACAGAATATTACGCTGCTGTCGGTAATGCCTACATAAGACAAGAAGAGTCTGGTCCAATTGTTAGATCGGTTACTGCTGCACAATTGCACGTTATCAAGATCTGAGTGAGTCTGAACGTGGTATTATAGTCGGCGCACGAGCGATGGGACACAGTACTCCGAGGTAGTGATGAAATGAGGATTTTCCTGTACAACCATTTCACGAGTGTACCGTGAATATAAGGAATCCGCTAAACGTCAAATATTCGACATCGCTGCGACCGAAAAAAGATCCTGCAAGAAAGGGACCAACGACGACTGAAGAGAATTTTTCAACGTGACAGAAGTGAAACCATTCCGCAAATTGCTGCAGATTTCAGTGCTGGGCCATCAACGAGTGTCAGCGTGCAAAACATTCAACGAAACATCATCGATATGCGCTTTCGGAGCCGAAGGCCCAGTCGTGTGCTCTTGATGACCGCGCGACACAAACTTTTAAGCCTCGCATGGGCCCGTCATTGCAGACATGTTGACTGTTGAAGACTGGAAACATGTTGCTTGGTCTGACGAGTCTCGTTTTAAATTGTATCGAGTGGATGGACGTGTGCGGATATGGAGAGACAACCTCATTAATCCATGGATCCTGCATGTCATCAGGGAATCTTCAAGCTGGTGGAGGCTCTGTAATGGTGTGGGACGTGTGCAGTTGGAGTGATATGGGATCCCAGAAACGTCCACATACAACTCTGACAGGTGATACATACGTAAGCATCCTGTCTGATCACCTGCATCCATTCACGTCCATTGTGCATTCTGACGGACTTGGGCAATTCTAGCAGGACAACTTGACACCTCACACATCCAGAATTGCTACAGAGTGACTCCAGGAACACTCTTCTGAGGTTAAACACTTATACTGGCCATCAAATCCCTAAACATGAACGTTATTGAGTATATCTAGGATGCCTTGCAACGTGCTGTTCAGAAGAGATTTCCATCCACTCGTACTCTTACGAATTTTTTTTATGGAGATCCCTGCAGGATTCAGTGTATCAATTCCCTCTAGCACTACTTCAGACATTAGTCGAGCCCATTCCACGTCGTGTTGCGGCGCTTCTGCCTGAACGCGGAGGCCTTACACGATATTGGGCAGCCGTACCAATTTCTTTCGCTCTTCAGTGTAAGATTACGCTGAGAATATTGAAGTAAACAATCTGCCAACATGAGGCAATGAATAAACTTGCTACGTAGAAATAACATTTGGCGTAGTTGACGCTTTTGTTACCTCGATTTTCCCATTTCGACGGCCTACGGCATCCTTTCTCCTTATCCTTCAGATCTCAAATTTCAAATAGCTCGTTTTTACATGAAATTGAAACTAACTGCGGGGTAACACAAGGAAAATAATTTGAAATTTTAAAAAGTGCCATATTAGAATAACCCTATTGCATCAAACCACGTACATACATACAAATATTTTACTTTTGCCTCGGATAATGACCAACATTGTCCCAAAAGTAAATAAAACTAGCTTCTGTACTCCAGTTTTGACCAAGATTTTTTAGAGTTTTCTCTTGGTTATCAGGCAAAAGGTGGAGTTGGAATTCCCCTGCCAAACATTGCTTGTTGTCTTCACTTAAAACTTCCGGACTGATAGGCCGTGATCGATGTATAAAATTCTCCTCTGACGCTTCGTCACCGACTGCGGGAGACATCCTCCCAGATAAAGCGTCGAACTGCGAAGAGAACTCGAGGAAGCGATGATTATATAGACAGTACAGAGGGCCCCACTGTCCATCATGTGTCATCGGCTATGAGGCCGTCTCTGGTAATGCCAACATTCTCGATTGAAAGTAATCGATAGCCACACTTGTGGTGCAACACTGACATCCAAATTTTATCCAGTTTAACACCTTTGTCTTTCCTGTTAAAATTATTACCGTGTTTATGAATCTCGATACCCTCTCTAAACATGCGTGCATAGTAATGTGAGGTTTTAGATATGACGCTGGTCTCGCTGAATTTTATTTCATGATCACCTTCTTGGTAAACATGTTCTGCTACGGCCGATTTATCCGTGTCACCAAGGTGGCAATTCCTCTTATGTTCAATAAGATGGGTTTATATCGGTACCACAGAGAGAAGTGTGAAAAGCCTCAGTTCCGAGAGTTCCGGAACCTGTACAGAAAATTGGACTAGAGATCAACATAAACATCCCTTCTGCACTTTATATTGCTCTTGAAACCCACACATTGCATGTTGTACCATCACACAGTGAGACCTTCAGAGGTGGTGGTCTAGTCTGCTGTGGACACCGGTACCTCCAATACCCAGTAGCACAATCTCTTGCACTGATGCATGCCTGTATTCGTCGTGGCATACTATCCTCAAGTTCATCAAGGTACTGTTGGTCCAGATTGTCCCACTCCTCAAAGGTGATTCGGCGTCGATCCCTCAGAGTGGTTGGTGGGTCACATCGTCCATAAACAGCACTTTTCATTCTAGTATTTCTGGCATCTTCGATCAGGTTCATGTCTGGAGAACATGCTGGACTCTGTAGTCGAGCGATGTCGTTATCCTGAAGGAAGTCATTCACAAGAAGTGCACGATGGGGGCGCGAATGGTCGTTCATGAAAACGAATGTCTCTTCAATAAGCTGCCGATATGGTTGCATGATGGCATTCACGTATCGTACAACCGTTACGGAGCGTTCCATGACAACCAGCGGCGTACGTCGGCCCCACATAATGCCACCCCAAAACACTAGAGAACCTCCACCTTGCTGCACTCACTGGACAGTGTGTCTAAGGCGTCCCGCCTGACCGTGTTGTCTCCAAACACGTCTCCCACAATTGTCTGGTTGAAGGCACATGCGACACTCGTCTGTGAAGAGGACGTGATGCCAGTCCTGAGCATGTTGTTGGGCCATCTGTACCGCTCTGCATGGTGTGTAGTTGCAAAGATGGACCTCGCCATGGAGTCGGGAGTGAAGTTGAACATCATGCTGCCTATTGCGCAGTTTGAGTCGTAACACGACGTCCTGTGGCTGCATGAAAAGCATTATTCAACATGGTGGCGTTGTTGTCAGTGTTCCCCCGAGCCATAATTCGCAGATAGCGGTCATCCACTGCAGTAGTAGCACTTGGGCGGCCTGAGCGAGGCATTTCATCAACAGTTCCTGTCTCTCTGTACCTCCTCTATGTCCGAACAACATCTCTTTCGTTCACTGCGAGACGCCTGTACACTCCCCTTGTTGAGAGCCCTTCCTGGCAACAAGAAACAGTGCAGATGCTATCGAGTCACGGTATTGATCGTCTAGGCATGGTTGAATTACAGACAACGTGAGCCGTGTACCTCCTTCCTGGTGGAATGACTGAAACTGATTGGCTGTCGGACCCCCTCCGTCTAATAGGCGCCGCTCATGCATGGTTGAATGACATCTCTGAACAGTCAAAAGGACTGTGTCCGTGATAAAATATCCACAGTCAACATCTATCTTCAGAAGTTATGGAAACTGGGGTGATGCAGAACTTTTTTTTTATGTGTGCCTTTCCAGTTCCCCCACTTCTGACCGAGGCTAGAGGGAGGTTTCTCTTCCTTATGAAGCAAGTCTCAAAACTGGACATCTCGTCCCTCGATTCTCGATTGAGTCTCTCTTTGCCCCTCTGGTAATGACTAGACTATAACGTTTGACCAAGATTAATGAGATTACTATGTTATGTAGTACGATACTACAGGGGGTCGACAAACATATGGAAACACCGAACCACAGCCATGCCCAATACGCTGGAGGAAAACTGTTGGCAGTGGAAACAGCATTCAATTGCCTTAGAATGGATTAATAGACGTCCTGTGTGGTTTTCAAAAGAAGTTATGAAATCGGTGTTATTAATGTAATCCTGGAGCTCTCGTAATTGTGCCCAAATATGAGCCCTGTTCCTCTCTGGTCTTATGTCGTCTTCTTAGCCAAGCCATTTGGGTTTTTTTGACTCAAATAGGATACTTGCGAGTTTGTCGCTTTAGATGATGACGCATTTTACACATTTCAATGTACCTATAAAAAAGGGGGGGGGGGAAGTTTACCTGCATAACGTCCGTCTTCGAAGTTGGTGTGTATTTTTAAGCCTAATAATTTTACTTGTATTTTATAAAAAAAGTTTTCTTGCTAGAAGTTCTAGCTCCAAAGGCGCAGTATTGAGTGTTGTATGGGCGGCCTCTTTATCTGAGATTGCAGACCTGTGTTTTTAATGGTTTCGTTCTGGTGGTATGTGATACGAAAAAACTGTTTATGTACTGCATGTGTGTGCTGTATTATACACCTTCATTTCTCATTTTAAATTTACCGCCTTCATTTATATTTTACTTCGTCAAAATTTTAAGATAAGTTATGCACAGGTGTTGCCCCTAGTAATTCCATCTTATCAATGTTTCATGTGCATTACATTTGTAAAGTTTTAGTGGGCATGTATATCCAGTTTACGATCTCTCATTTTTAATCACTGCTGCGTCGCAGCGCCACCTCTTGAGGTGATTCTGTATTAGGCTTCAGTACTGGCAGAGGATGCTGTGGCGCATTACGCTTACTACCTGAGCCCCCATCTTACTGTTACTCGCTCCTGTGAACGGAAACGCGTTATGCAGATCTTGGTGCCTCTCGCGTCCATCTAGAAAAGGTTATGATTTTACTGTTTTATATTTCTAGTTTTTACTGTGTCTAACGAAGGCGATGTTGGCCTGGTATATTCGACGATGCCCTTTGGCTACACTGACTAAAGGATTCTTCTAAGTAGCGTTCTCGCTTCCCGCGCCCGGGTTCCCGGGTTCGATTCCCGGCGGGGTCAGGGATTTTCTCTGTATCGTGATGACTGGGTGTTGTGTGACGTCCTTAGGTTAGTTAGGTTTAAGTAGTTCTAAGTTGTAGGGGACTTATGACCATAGATGTTGAGTCCCATAGTGCTCAGAGCCATTTGAACCATTTGATTCTTCTAAGAAATACCAAATTAACGTATTTGCTCTTTCAATAGTTGATGCGATCGCGATTCTTAAATAGATGTATTTGTTTTCTGTTTTCTATGTAGATAACCTGAAGAAGGCTAAGTAAGGTGAAACGAGTCGTTGAAAAATAAAAAAATAAAATTGCAACCAAGACTGTTTTTAACCAATACTGTTAAGCACTGGTTTGCTGTATGCAACATATGGATTGCAAGAATTTCTTTCATTGTGGCCCAGGTAAGCTAAAAGACTGGGCACCCCTGCTGTATATGCATATGTATCCGCCAGGATCTCCCTCACCTCATTCTCATGGTCCCTACGATCATATATATGGTAATGACATCATAATGGACAAAGTTTTCTTCGAATGTGGGTGTCTCAATTTACCCAATATCATTCCTCGGGAACTATGTCATTTGCTTTGCATGAATTCCCATTTCAGTTCCCCGAGCATTTCCGTTACACTTACATCTTCCATGCGGGCTACACCAGTCTACGATTCTGGCATTACCTCTCTGAATTCGTTTGATGTCTGTTGTCATGTCTGCTTGAAAAGAACTGAGAACAATAAAAAACGTCGCACTATTGTCCTGTATGAGATTGCCTTTATAGATGGATTGCACCTCGCAAACCCATTCGAACAAATCTAAATCTTCGACACAACTCACCTAATTCCGATTTTACGCTATTATCCCGTCTCATAACTCTCCTTAGTATTACCCCGAAATACACTCTAAGAAAAAAAAAAGCGACGCACCATGAAGGAATTAGCCGAATGGGACAGAAATCGGTAGATGTGATGTACGTGTACAGATAGACAAATGATTACAGTTGAGAAAAAAACTTTGTCATTTCAGTTTATCCATTGGGTTACGACTGTCATTCAAACTGGCGATTTATCTGGTGTTTACTTTCTGTGTATCAGTGTAAAACCAAGTGCAGCTAAATACCGTGTATATTTGTGCACATAGCTTAATAATGTACATTATAGGAACAGATTTGATATGGCTATCACTAGGAAGTGCACTCATCAGTACAGCATCTAGCTACACTTGGTCCTCAGCATAGTGTTCTTGTAACACCTCCATCTGATGATGAATTACGACTGTCATTCAAACTGGCGATTTATCTGGTGTTTACTTTCTGTGTATCAGTGTAAAACCAAGTGCAGCTAAATACCGTGTATATTTGTGCACATAGCTTAATAATGTACATTATAGGAACAGATTTGATATGGCTATCACTAGGAAGTGCACTCATCAGTACAGCATCTAGCTACACTTGGTCCTCAGCATAGTGTTCTTGTAACACCTCCATCTGATGATGAGCCTGCCATGGCTCGAAAACACGTTTATGGTTGAATAAATCATAAATGCGACTGGTAGCATATTTATTAGGAGATAAACAGCTATTTTAAAAACATGATGAATTATTCAAGAGAGAGCATCACAAATTGTTCAAGCCTATTAAGCATTCGTCCACATCTGGCACATATGTAAGCAGTTATTCGGCTTGGCATTGATTGTTAGAGTTTCTGAATGTCCTCTTGAGGGATATCGGAACAAATTATGTTCAGTCTTAAAATCCTGAGATGGTTAGACGATCCTGACTACAACGTTCCAAAACTTCTCAATTGGGGATAGATTTAGCGACCTTGCTAGCCAAGTACGATTTGGCTGGCAGTAGAAACTCTTGCCTTGTCCGGATAGGCACTATCTTGCTCAAATGTAAGCCCAGGATGGCTTGGTGCGAAGGGCAATGAAATAGAGCGTAGAACATCGTCGAAGAACCGTCGTGTTGTAAAGATGCCACAGATGACAACCAAAGGGGTCTTGCTATGAAAAGAAATGGCAGCCCAGACCATCACTCTTAGTTGTCGGGCTGTATGGTGGTCGACAATCAAGTTGATATCCCGCTGCTGTCCGGAGCATCTCAAGAAACATCTTAGGTTGCCATCGAGGGTTAATTCGAAGCGGGACTCATCGCTGAAGGCAATTCTACTCCAGTCAATAAGACTCCTGGGCACAGACGTGTCGGGAAACGTCCATTACAAATACGAGCCTGCCTGCACCCGCAACACGGCCTGACAACCAGGAGAGATGGTCTGGGCTACCATTTCATTCATAGTAGGAGTCCCTTCGGTTGTCATACACAGTACTCTCAAGTAGTGGAACAATCTTCATACCACACCACATCACATTGTTGCAAATTTATTCAACATGGCGGATGCAAGATGGCGGTGAAAGAAGTGGCAATGCCACAATGATGTCATGATGGGAAGTTCAAATTTTGGCGGGAAAATAGGTCAATCAGGCCACCTCCACTAAACTAATACCCTCCCCTCCCCCCCAGCCCCTCCCCCAGAAAATATTGGGAAGTTCAAATTATACCAGGAGAATGCAACACACCACAGATACCTCCACTAACCTAATAAAATGGCGGGAAAAAAGGGCACTTGGGCTACCTCCACTAACCTAAGTCATTCGACCACCACCTCTTTCTAGGAATTCCCGGGAAAAGAAAGCCTGTGCTGGATAGGACGGACATAAGTATTTATTTTGCACGCAGTCTTTATTTAAACAATTACAGGCAGTAGCTCCATCCAGTGTGTTCACTAGAAGGTCCAGAGTCCAATTGACCTAGTACACAGTACTGCAACCAGAAGGCGCCGTCATCCCTCCTGTGACGTAATCCAAGATGGCTTTCTGTGGGGGGAAAATGTCAGGAAAAAGACTCAACCTGTGCTTCCTGGGCTGCTGGAGAGAGGAAGGAGTGTACTTTATTTTTTTTGGAACAATTTATTTAGGGGTGGATTTCACATAGTTCATATATTACACTGACACAAAACACTCAATCTGATGTACTAGGGGTAACAATACACAGTACAGACCTGCATACTATGCAGTACACTGACATGCAGACTCACTCAATAATTATAAACTGTAGAAATAATGCATAAAAATTATTTGGGGACAGATTCCACGAAGACTATTTATTACATTGGTACAAGACACTCACCCTCACGTGCTTGAGGTCGCAGTAAATAGTCTACAGATCTAAAAACTACTCATAAATCACCGAAATGATGCAGTACACTGATGTGCAGAGACACAAACAACTCCTAAATTATAAAAATAGTGCATCTAAAAGGCTTTTCAAATATGCTTGCTAATCATCAATTGTCAGAATCATGTATTGCATAGCCTGCACACCTGTTCACAAAATAATGCAACAGATACGAAAACAACTCGTAAATTGTCAAAAAATAATGCAGGTGTAACGCTATTCAAACACTGTCACAACACTTAAACGCCCAAAAATAATGTAGTGCACAACAACTCACTGCACGGAAAAAACGCAACTTATCAACGAACTGTTCCAATGCATGCATTCGCTTTGCAGGGCTACCCAGACGAAAGCCAGAGCAAGATTGTGAGCTATTACTATTGTACCACTGCCGACAGCAGGTGAACTTCGCGTCTATTTTTGGGTATACAGTTAGGGTTCTTTGAGTGTTATACTGATGTCACATGTCTATGTAAATAAGTGTCAAGTCACCCTCTGGACGGCGCACTTGTTCACCGTTGCTGCCATGGTCCCTCTCTCTACCTGTGGTCCAGAGAAGACCTAATTTCCGAACGACTCACCCTGGCAGACACTGCAGAAATCCATTCCATTCGTTCCCAGAATACCCACAGGCTGCATTGTTCCTAGCGATCCTAACAGGACATGTGAGCAGCATGTGGCTGTGCACGCATTTACCAACCCAAGTGTGGCTGACGCATCACTGTGAAATACTCCAATAGCTACATACCATCGTAAGCAAATCTAAAAGGTTCTGAATATTATACTGATCTCACATGGCTACATAAAATAAGAGCCAAGTAGACCTCTCGGAAATTGTATAGTGTCGCAGAAATAGTTAACGGTCGCTTTTGCGGGAGCTTTTGTGATGTCTCAGCTTGTCTGCATGGAAATTCTTGCCCTAACAGACCCTGTTTACGAAAATAGCGCAAAATAACACCGACTGCATTCCTCCTGATGGTCCTAACATGGCACCCCATCGATCACGTGTTACCCTTCCTGGCAAGGGCCGCCAGTGTAAAAGCACAGTCCGCCTTTTCTTTTCTTTCTGCAGACGAGACTTTCAGTAGCAAAAAACTATTTTGTTTTCATCATATTTTGCACCAACAATTAAACCCTGCGAAGCAGCCTACAGATCGTAAAATACAGAAGGACTTTTATTCAGTTACTTTATTCTGCCACTGAGGGCAGGAGTTTGAATATTAGAGAGTGAAATCGATCTCCAACCCAGCAATATATCACTGCATCCCATGTCGATGTAGTAAACATACAAATCGTTACCTACACCATACAGAATCGCTCCTTGTACATCATTGGTATAGCTATTGCCCGCCAGGCACCCATACATATATATGAACAAATGTGGAATATGTGGATGTATGTGATTGGATGCAATTGAGTACAGTTCTAAACTATGCCTTCCGATCAGAAAAATAGTGAATTTGTGCTAGGCGCTTGGCAGCTGTACTACATGAACAAGTAGTTTTAGAACACAGACCAAGAGGTTACATCATGGTCGAATGGGTAGAAGTGACAAAAAAGTCGATAGATGTGTGAAAAATGATGGAAAATACGTTTAAAGTGAGGGAAAATACGCCGAAATGTGGAGAATTCGAGGAACTAATAGAGTGTCTTCTGGTTTGCCGAGAACAGTTCTTGTACATCGGGACAAATATGTGACAGCAAGAGGTATACAAGAAAACCGTCGACATGGAAGCAATGGGAACTAGCGAAACAGTTATTTTTTTCCATTGAGGCAGCATTCTAGTTTATGTCCATTGAGGTAACGGTGATACATGTGAGTTGACAACTGTATTTGACGCTTTTAAGGAAAACAGAGAACCTTCTGCCTCTAAAGTTACACGCCCCTGCATGTATGGACAACAGAGAGTGGACGGGATGATCGTTTGAGATGGAGCTGTGACGAGGTATGAGTTAATGGCAGACTGATGATGCACTCTAGGGAGGGAGGGAGATGTTTTTGGCGCTGGTCATTTCAACATTTGCTCCACTGTTCTGTCGGGATGCATCAGTCATGTGACATTGCCTGCATTCGACACATACACAAGAACATTTTCTGTATTTGACTTAGAGCACTTTTTACTTGCAATCGTCAACAGGAAACCTCTCCATTATCAGAGGACTTCCATCTCATTTGTGATGAAATGTGACCATCCTGTTTCAACACATTCCTCTAAATGAACGAAGATTTATGCGATGTACTCCATTTCCTTGTAGCATTGTGGGTATAAAATCGAGACTTCAGTTTCATAACTAAGATAATTCTAAGTTAGCGATAGGTGTTTGTGAGACACTGCAATCCCCATGTATACATCTGCTTGACAGATGTCCTGTTTACAGAGTTAGTGGCTGCATGACGTGTAATTTCATATGTTGGACGCCAGTGCTATGCGTTTATCTTATAAGAGTTAATCTCCATTACTAAAGATCATTTTATATAGGAATGACGCAAGCATAGTATAATTATTTGTGAACTGTGATCGGATTTGAACAGTAGACGCTATAATCTCTGGAAGGCTACAGTGTGCACGTATCACACAGAACCGATATTTTAAGGAAGTAGTTTTTTCATTTTACAGTTTGTTACCATAGTTTATCGTAGAGAAACCTGCAGGAAGGATATATGTCATACACTGGAAATATATTTCTTACATTGGAATGTTAACAGTGCTGCATTACACATGAGTGATAGGTCAGAAATTGAAGTGGTCTAACATTATAGCCTGTTTTAAGTACAGAAGCGTGTAGCCTTAGGAGTGTTTGTATTTATGTTCCCTCTTACAAATACCCTCCTCGTACTGATCCCAGACACTAGAACAATACTTGAAAATTGATGGCATACTTGATTTACATAAAATGCTTTGAAGGCCATCCATCTGGAGCCACATCATGCATAATAACCACCCACTTCTTGTTCTCCTTATCCGTCTGCTATTACATCACTGCACTTTTCAAATCTACTACTATACACCGATAAGGAGTGCTAACCTCTTCGATATGGGTGCATCTGGAGAAATCTCGTGCACTTGGATGGGTGAGGACTCGGCAAGCTCCATTCATTCACGAGACATGGAATGTAGCGGTCTACTTCTGGGCACCTGCAGATTAAATTGGTAATGGTGCTGGAGAGTGGGTTGGTCAAAGACAGTTCGAGGCGGCCTTTCAGTCTCTAATGTTATCCTAGGACTGCGAGAATGCTCTGTGACACCCATCAGCATAGAGATCATAAATTATGCACTATGTTCAAGGTGCTAGAAATATGTAGAGCGCTGTCTGGTATACTTTGACGATGTATATGTTTGTGAATGAATGAATGCACTGCACAGTCATCTATCTACATTCACAGTGATACTCGTAAAGTAGAGAAGGAATGGTTTAGCGATTATATGGAAACTGGGTAACATACTGTCACATCATTGGTCAGTGCTGAAATTAATGTAAAATTGCTAAAATTGTTCGCACTATCAACTGTGGTGCTTATTATTACAGTATATCGATGGTGTCATTTCCACCCTGTCAGTCCAGTGGTACGCTGTTGAGGGCCCTGATGTGGCCGAGCGGTTCTAGGCGCTACAGTATGGAACCGCGCAACCACTACGGTCGCAGGTTCGAATCCTGCCTCGGACATGGATGTGTGCGATGTCCTTAGGTTTGTTAGGTTTAAGTAGTTCTAAATTTTAGGGGGCTGGTGACCTCAGAAGTTAAGTCCCATAGTGCTCAGAGCCATTTTTATGGTACGCTGTTGGTTAGCACATAATGATTGACTGACGTCGCTTGTTTGAGATGGAGAAAGAGTTTTGGTAGAGGAGCAACACCTTATGGGGATGGCTAGCACTGAAACAGTGATCGCATACATGATTGCAATATGAGGACTCAGTCGAAACGGAATACAGAGACATCAGCTATTCCGTCACTGTGACAGATGAGTTTAAACGTAGACGCCGTCAATCACGTTAGGACAGCAGTTTGTAAATGCTCTTCAACGCAGCCAAACTCTTCCAGTTTCCTTATGTTGCAACTGTCTTTTATTTAAAGTATTCCAGTGTGTGTGGTGTGTTGTGGTAGCAGCAGTAACATGTTTTACACTGTGCAACGTCTAGTTTACTATGAGAAGCAATGGATCAGAACGTGTTAATGTCAGTTTAGAACCTGACATGGACCTCGAAGTCGTGGCAGAAAAACAAAATGTATGGCAGTGCACAAAGCGTGTTTCAGCACAAAAAGCAGTGTTTCAAACTACGACACAGGGTACCAGAGAGCATCTCTTGCGAGTTATTGTATTTTTTGTTGGATATGATCATCCTCCCACAGTACAGGCGATGCCACCTTACACTGTTGTGTGCAATGGATCAATACCTGTATATTTAATACGATCATCACATGTGCTCGATGCAAGCACACAGACGGTATTTGTTTTCGATGTATGGGAGGAGAGAGATGCAGTAAAAATCTTGTGAATTTCTCTATCGGATGAAGTTAGTGTAGCTTTTATAGTTCGAAATTTTTCTCTGGTGGAAAGTACAGAATAACGATGATAGTATATATGTGAATGGGACCTGAGGGACGCGGACCTGCTTTGGACTGCAGTATCTGTATGAAGTTTGTTGACGTTCCACAATGCAGTAGCAAAATCCTCGTCCTTCTCGAAATATCCGTACTGTCTTTTAAACTACCTCATATTGTAGGGGCAGGCCTTATCTGGTGCTGACCTTACACACTGTACACTGTTGGCGGAGCTACGACAGCTTGTTCCCATTTCCACCGAATGGTCAAAACATGGTCCTGTTGCACTAAATCGGGTCACTCTGTTTCCACATGGGTTGCAGAAGGTGGTGGATATATCTCTCTCCGCCTTCTGCTCAGTTCTGACTTAAATTGGAACGATTACATGCGAAACATGTAGAAATGGCAACAGTTTGCAAGAGGCATAGGGACTATCTAAAATTTTACTGTAGCAGATAGGTTCGAAAAGGGTGACTCGTTTCGAGATATGAGTGTGCCAGAAATATGATTCACTAATGACTATAATCATTAAAGGAATTCTCCATCGGATACAAAGCAGGTATGTGGTTGAATGGAAAGACTTGAATCCATATCATAGACATCATTTCTACTGGAAAGCGTGGCACTAGAGATCTGGAAAGCTAGTGTACATTTCTTACGTCTTCAATCTGCACACCATCTACTGTTTGTGATCCTCCTCAATCAACCATCGCCTATAACCTAGTCGATATATCACTGAACCTCTGACATGGCATCGAGACAAAATGTATTACAAATATCGGAGAAATATCTAGTGGCGGCGCGAGGGAGTTGCAAATACTGATTTCAAACCACGTTCCTTAGCCGAAGGGGTGGCCGAGTGGTTCTAGGCGCTACAGTCTAGAACCGCGCGACCGCTACGGTCACAGGTTCGAATCCTGCCTCGGGAATGGATGTGTGTGATGTCCTTAGGTTAGTTAGGTTTAAGTAGTTCTAAGTTCTAGGGGACTGATGACCTCGGAAGTTAAGTCCCATAGTGCTCAGAGCCATTTGAACCATTTTTTAACCTTAGCCGAATCACTTTCTAAATTCGGCAATTTTATTACGACGTGTAACAGCACTGTTGGTCAGATAGTATACATTTTGGCGATCACCATCTATATTCAATGTCGTGGTATTTGTCTGGAAAATCCACTTCATTTGAAGTGTCAGCCAGTTTGCCGTGGCATACGGAGCTCCATCGCAGTCTTTAACACTGGTAGCATGCCGCGACAGCGTGGACGTGAACCGTATGTGCAGTTGACGGACTTTGAGCGAGGGCGTATAGTGGGCATGCGGGAGGCCGGGTGGACGTACCGCCGAATTGCTCAACAAGTGGGGCGTGAGGTCTCCACAGTACATCGATGTTGTCGCCAGTGGTCGGCGGAAGGTGCACGTGCCCGTCGACCTGGGACCGGACCGCAGCGACGCACGGATGCACGCCAAGACCGTAGGATCCTACGCAGTGCCGTAGGGGACCGCACCGCCACTTCCCAGCAAATTAGGGACACTGTTGCTCCTGGGGTATCGGCGAGGACCATTCGCAACCGTCTCCATGAAACTGGGCTACGGTCCCGCACACCGTTAGGCCGTCTTCCGCTCACGCCCCAACATCGTGCAGCCCGCCTCCAGTGGTGTCGCGACAGGCATGAATGGAGGGACGAATGGAGACGTGTCGTCTTCAGCGATGAGAGTCGCTTCTGCCTTGGTGCCAATGATGGTCGTATGCGTGTTTGGCGCCGTGCAGGTGAGCGCCACAATCAGGACTGCATACGACCGAGGCACACAGGGCCAACACCCGGCATCATGGTGTGGGGAGCGATCTCCTACACTGGCCGTGCACCACTGGTGATCGTCGAGGGGACACTGAATAGTGCACGGTACATCCAAACCGTCATCGAACCCATCGTTCTACCATTCCTAGACCGGCAAGGGAACTTGCTGTTTCAACAGGACAATGCACGTCCGCATGTATCCCGTGCCACCCAACGTGCTCTAGAAGGTGTAAGTCAACTACCCTGGCCAGCAAGATCCCCCATTGAGCATGTTTGGGATTGGATGAAGCGTCGTCTCACGCGGTCTGCATGTCCAGCACGAACGCTGGTCCAACTGAGGCGCCAGGTGGAAATGGCATGGCAAGCCGCTCCACAGGACTACATCCAGCATCTCTACAATCGTCTCCATGGGAGAATAGCAGCCTGCATTGCTGCGAAAGGTGGATATACACTGTACTAGTGCCGACATTGTGCATGCTCTGTTGCCTGTGTCTATGTGCCTGTGGTTCTGTCAGTGTGATCATGTGCTGTATCTGACCCCAGGAATGTGTCAATAAAGTTTCCCCTTCCTGGGACAATGAATTCACGGTGTTCTTATTTCAATTTCCAGGAGTGTATTTAGTAGTAGGGGATACCTGATAGGTTCGTCTTGAGCACCAGGCTTATAAAGTATGTGTCTGTGTTCTGACACGTGCAAAGGAAATGACTATGTCCAGTCGTAAGGAAGGTATGGATTTGACGCGGAATAATGTGATAGCGACGGGGAAAGTATGTCAAATCATAAGAATGGTACAGATATTTCTATTCCCAGAGCAGGGTGTATTTCCGATTCTTTGCTCATTGTCGAATGTCGTCCAATTGAGGGAGCGATCGCAATATTTAATTGTAAGTACAGTGATAAAATATATGTATGTGGTCAGCTTCCTAGGTTAATGATTCTGCCTACGTATGCATGGTGTGCAGCGCCGGTGACCTGTTGGGGTATGATTCATCTTTCCTTAACAGCAGGAGCCGTCTGAATGGAAAGGCCTGTTGGGATGCAGGAATGTAGCTGACTTAACTGTGTCTTCCTCTAGACGGTTGAATAACTAACTAGTACTTTGTGTGTGTTGGACAACTTTCGTAATCGCATGGAAATTTGAGAACATTCAATATGGATGTGTGTTTGCGCTGGACCATTACTCCCTCACATGTAAATTCTGCAAGTGACTGCTTTTTCACATTTTCCGACTTTATGTGGTTGAGAGAACATCGATTGTCACGTGTGCTGAGTGCATCTAGCAGGCGAAGGACAGGTAGAAGACATGTTTGCTAGTTCTCTACACATGAGAAACACCATAGTCGGCTTTGTAAATTATAGGGATGATTTGGAATCTGTTATATCACCGACATCGGTATTCGCGATTGGAAATATGAGTTACCTCTTTTTTTATTTTTTTCAAGTCTTGATGTAAAGGTCTTCGATGTTGAGATAAGTTTCTAATTACAACAGTGGTTTACAGCACACTCCACCTTGCTAAAGTTTTGGGTTTCTAGAGAAATAATTTCCAGTCTATACTGCCACGCAAGCGATATTGCTCTGTGCCTGATATAGAGAAGTATCGCGAAAATGGTACATATTCTGGCAAACCATGTGAAGTTACATATGTTCTTGTAATCCCAGAGTATGGGTGTAGAAATGCTAGCATGTCGGTTGGGACCAGAAACAGCAACGCGTTTGTGCCGAGGGGAACCGACCCCATATTTGTAGAACAATTCTGAGAGTGGTTTCCGTCCACTGAGGGTGCTCTGATCATGCATCGGGGGTGGATGACTACCTGACCACACGGGAAATATCTAGTGCAGCTAAGGAGTATACCAACGGTGCATGTGCTTATGATGTCTGTCTTCGTGGCATATGCACAAGTGTCTGGCGATCGATAACTGTACCAATGATTTAAAAGGGCCGATTTTGTATGGCACAGGACACGAATTGTATGTTTAGTACATCGACATGGGATGCGGTGATATATTGCCAGGGTTGGAGATTGGTTTCAAACACTAATACTAAAGCTCCTGCCCTCAGTGGCAGAACGGTGTAATCGAGTAAGAGTGTTTCTGAATTTGACGACCTGCAGGGGACATTGCAGGGTTTAATCGTTGTTGCAATATGGTGATCTGTACAAAATAGTTTTTTGCTAATGAAAGTCTCGTCTGCAGAAAGAAAAAAACGGTGGACTGTGTTTTCACACTGGGAGCATCAGTAATTCGGTGGGTAAATTCAATAAGAGCCACTCATAATGCTCAATTCGTGCAGAAGACATCCTATGAAACCCCTACATAGCGGTGCGAATATTAGCGTTTCGGAGATGTTTGTTGAAAGCAAGACTTGACAATTGCCAGGAAGGGTAACACGTGATCGACGGGGTGCCATGTTAGGACCATCAGGAGGAATGCATTTGGCGTTATTCTGCGCTATTTTCATAAACAGGGTCTGTTAGGGCAAGAATTTCCATGCAGACAAGCTGAGACATCACAAAAGCTCCCGCAAAAGCGACCGTTAACTATTTCTGCGACACTATATAATTTCCGAGAGATCGACTTGGCTCTTATTTTATGTAGCCATGTGAGATCAGTATAATATTCAGAACCTTTTAGATTCGCTTGCGATGGTATGTAGCTATTGGAGTATTTCACAGTGATGCGTCAGCCGCACTTGGGTTGGTAAAAGCGTGCACGGCCAGATGCTGCTCACATGTCCTGTTAGGATCGCTAGGAACAATGCAGCCTGTGCTATTCTGGGAACGAATGGAATGGATTTCTGCAGTGTCTGCCAGGGTGAGTCGTTCGGAAATTAGGTCTTCTCTGGACCACAGGTAGAGAGAGGGACCATGGCAGCAACGGTGAACACGTGCGCCGTCTAGAGGGTGACTTGGCACTTATTTACATAGACATGTGACATCAGTATAACACTCAAAGAACCCTAACTGTATACCCGAAAACAGACGCGACTTTCACCTGATGTCGGCAGTGGCACAATAGCAATAGCTCACAATCTTGCTCAGGCTTTCGTCTGGGTAGCCCTGCAAAGCGCATGCATGCATTGGAACAGTTCATTGATAAGTTGCGTTTTTTCCGTGCAGTGAGTGTTTGTGCACTACATTATTTTTGGGCGTTTAAGTGTTGTGACAGTGTTTGAATAGCGTTACACCTGCATTATTTTTTGACAATTTACGAGTTGTTTTCGTATCTGTTGCATTATTTTGTGAACAGGTGTGCAGGCTATGCAATACATGATTTTGACAGTTGATGATTAGCAAGCGTAATTGAAGATCCTTTTAGATGCACTGTTTTTATAATTTAGGAGTTGTTTGTGTCTCTGCACATCAGTGTACTGCATTATTTCGGTGATTTACGAGTAATTTTTAGGACTGTAGACTATTTACTGCGACCTCAAGTACGTGAAGGTGAGTGTTTTGTATCAGTGTAATAAATAAACTACGTGAAATGTGTCACTAAATAAATTTTATGCATTATTTCTACAGTTTATAATTAGTGATTGTATCTGCATGTCAGTGTACTGCATAGTATGCAGGTCTGTACTGTGTATTGCGACCCCTACTACAACAGAGTGAGTGTTTTGTATCAGTGTAATATATGAACTGTTGAAATCTACCCCTAAATAAATTGTTCCAAAATAAATAAAGTACACTCCTTCCTCTCTCCAGCAGCCCAGCGCAGGTTGAGTGTTTTTCCTGACATTTTACCCCCACAGACAGCCTTCTTGGATTACGTCACAGGAGGGATGACGGCGCCTTCTGGTTGCAGTACTGTGTACTAGGTCAATTGGACTCTGGACCTTCTAGTGAGCACACTGGATAGAGCTACTGCCTATAATTGTTTAAATAAAGACTGCGTGCAAAATAAATACTTATGTCCGTCCTATCCAGCACAGGCTTTCTTTTCCTGGAAATTCCTAGAAAGAGGTGGTGGTCAAATGACTGAGGTTAGTGGAGGTAGGCCAAGTGCCCTTTTTTCCCGCCATTTTATTAGGTTAGTGGAGGTATCCGTGGTGTGTTGCATTCTCCTGGTACAATTTGAACTTCCCGTCATTTTCTGGGGGAGGGGTTGGAGGGGAGGGGAGGGTGTTAGTTTAGTGGAGGTAGCCAGATTGACCTATTTTCCCGCCAAAATTTGATCTTCCCACCATGACATCATTGTGCCATTGCCACTTCTATCGCCGCCATCTTTAATCCGCCATATTGAATAAATTTGGCAACAATGCAACGTGGGGTGGTAAGAAGGTTGTTCCACTACTCCCTTACAGCACAGTGGTACGCTGACAATATTCTAGCCTCGTTTTGTTGCCCTACATGGCTTGCTTATATTTCAGCAAAAAAAACCAACCTGCTGTGTTTGGCCAGCGAATTCGCCAGTTTGAGCATTATGGCGAAGGCCCTCTAACCAGCTCGGGATTTTGACGATCTAACGCGACAGTTGGACAGAATTTGGTGTGATATCCCTCAGGAGGACATCCAACAACTCTAACAATCAATGCTAAGCTTAATAATTGGTTGTACAAAAGGCCAGAGGTGGACCAACGCTGTATTGACTTGCTCAATTTGTGAAGTGCTTTCTCTTGAAAAATTTATCCAATTTTTCTGTAATTGTAATCATTTACTTATCTGTCTGTACACATTACTGATTTCTGTCTCTTTCAGATAAATCCTTCTTTGTGCCTCTTCTTTTCGTCGTATGATGCACTTTTAAGATGTGACCTGTTCAAGATGTTCTCCATTAACATTGTAATCAGATTCTGTACCTTTATTTATCTTTGTTATAGTCATTATCTCACCTTAATCCGTATTGACAGGGACCTCTCTTTTTTACACCAAGATAAAATGATGTCATGTTTTTCATCAGTTCGTAACGATTGTCTAAGGACAATACTTTCCTGTACAGAACCTCATCATCAGCGACCAATCATATAGTACTGCTGATCTCATCTGCTAAATCGTAAGTAAACTGAAAACGTTAGAAGTCCTTTCGCATTTTCTTGGGGCACCGAAGATGTTAACCTCATTTTTGTGGAACGTAAATACAAGGAACATGCGTTATTGGTCCAGTGACAAACACCGTTGGCTTACACAGGTGAAACATCAGCGGCAATGGAGAGTTACTGTGCGGCTGTCCCAGCGGAGGTTCGAGTCCTCCCTAGGGCATGGGTGTGTGTGTTTGTCCTTAGGATAATTTAGGTTAAGAAGTGTGTAAGCTTAGGGACTGATGACCTTAGCAGTTAAGTCCCATAAGATTTCACACACATTTGAACATCAATGGAGAGTTAACGTCTGGTGTGGGATACTTGGTACTACAATTATTGGCCCTTATTCCATCAATATTAGTCTAAACGGCACAGCGTATGCCAACTTCCTCAGACGAATTCTTCCTCCTCTTCTGGATGAAGTGCCGCTAAGAACCAGAATGCTTATGTGGTATCAACACGATGGATGTCAGGACATAATGCCTTGCGTGCACGTCGTGTTCTGAATCGAAGGTATTCTCCCAGATAGCTTGGTCGAGGAGGAACAGTTACTTGGCCTGCTAGGTCTCCTGATTTAACCCCTGTGGACATTTTTCTTTGGGGACGCATTAAAGACGTTGTCCATCGCGATATTCCAACAACTCCAGAGGACATGCCAGAATGCTTGTAATTCTCTTCTGCAGGCAACACTGGAAGCAGTAAATAATTCCTTCATTCAACGATTGCACCAGTGTATAGGTGTCCAGCGTCACCACTTTGAGCACCTTTGAATGTTGTACTCCTGGGCAGTGGTACCGGAGAGTCAAAGTCAATTTTGTGTTATGTTTTTATCTGGCTTTCGTTTGTTTTCTGACAACTCCAGCAAGTGGACGTGTTTGCGATCCTGCACTCAAAGTCAATGTTGTGTTATGTAATTAATAACGTTGTGTTTCAGTGAATGGTACAGTGTGACACATTTTTGAATAGGTCATTAGGAGAGGAAATGAATTAATGAATAAAAAATACAGAGTGCCATTTAAAAAGGTCATACCGCTGTTCACATCATTGTAAAAAACAAAGCTACAACGAAGGCAATCATACTGATTGATGTCCCCCTAACGGCTAAAGAACATTTGCTTGAAACATTTTGTAATTTGCATCTGGACAAACAGTTATTTAGGTTGGTCAAGATAAATGGGACACCCTGTATAATACTTGTAGATAGAAAGCACAATACCTGATTGGACGTTAATCTAGGGTGTGTAGAGCCTTCACCTTTATGTCGGTTTGAACTCTACTGTGGAGGCTTTCAGTGAGAGTCTGAATGTCCGTAGAATAATGGCAGCACATTGTCGGTCAAGAGACGAAACCAGAGAAGGTAGTAATGTTAGACTCTAGGGGTCTGGAGCGAATTCGATGTTCCAGCTCATTCCAAAGGTGTCCCACTGTGTTGTGGTCGGGGCTCTGGGCACGTCAGTCCATTTCAGGATTGAGACCACTGCCTCACAGATGCTGCTTTATGACAGGACGCATTGCCATGCTGATACAAGCAGTCATAGTCTCCCAACTGTTTCTCTACTGTACGCAGTAGACAGTGATGGAAAGTGTGTTCATACGCCTCGACATTTAGCGTTTTCTTAAGAAAAATAAGGGGAACACACCCTAACCAGGAAAAACGCCCCAATGCCACGGTATCCTCTGCTCAGTATTTCATTGTTGGCACTGTACGTAGTGACATCCAACGTTCCCCAAGTATTCGCCAAACGCAAACCCTTCCATCGGTTTACCACAACGTCTACCGTGATTCGTAACTTTAAATCACTCATTTGTAGCCATCCACTGTTGAATGACATATCTCTTCACACCACCTCAACCATTGCTAAGTCTTGACTGCAGAAATGTGTGCTTTATGAGCAGTTTCTTGACCACTGCGCCCCATTCCTGTTAACTTCCTTCTAACATTCGTTGACCTAGCTGGAGTGCTGGTAGCACTTCAGAACTCACAAGTGATTCCTGTCACTGACTTCACGCAATCCTCACGGTTCTAGCGCCTGAGTACATGAGCTATGCCTAGTCTTGGTTTCGTTGTGGTTATTACTTCACGTTTCCAGTTTGCAATCTACATCTACATACATACTTCGCAATCCACCATACGGTGCGTGGCGGAGGGTACCTCGTACCACAACTAGCATCTTCTCTCCCTGTTCCACTCCCAAACAGAACGAGGGAAAAATGACTGCCTATATATATCTGTACGAGCCCTAATCTCTCTTATCTTTGTGGTCTTTGCGCGAAATATAAGTTGGCGGCAGTAAAATTGTACTGCAGTCAGCCTCAAATGCTGGTTCTCTAAATTTCCTCAGTAGCGACTCACGAAAAGAACGCCTCCTTTCCTCCAGAAACTCCCAAATGGCTCTGAGCACTATGGGACTCAACTGCTGAGGTCATTAGTCCCCTAGAACTTAGAACTAGTTAAACCTAACTAACCTAAGGACATCACAAACATCCATGCCCGAGGCAGGATTCGAACCTGCGACCGTAGCGGTCTTGCGGTTCCAGACTGCAGCGCCTTTAACCGCACGGCCACGTCGGCCGGCAGAGACTCCCACACGAGTTCCTGAAGCATTTCCGTAACACTCGCGTGATGATCAAACCTATCAGTTACAAATCACAGCAGTTGACTTGAGCACCTATAGAATGGTTTAAATGTCCCTGAAGCATTTGTGAACCAGGGAATACCCAGTGACTAGTCATTGAGCTGTTCTGTCCAAACCTTTCTGCTGTTTCTGCTTCTCCACTGCCAACACAATACTCCCCCGCGTCTTTTTACACTACAGTATCCACTTCTTGTGACATCTAGTGGCCAGTTCCGCATTACGTAGGGGTGTCCGGGTACTTTCGATGAGATAGTGCATCACGCGCGCCGAGTCTTACGATGGGAGACGAAGTACTCTCCATCAGAAGCCGTACGGTGGCTTGCAGACGTTATGAACAGATGAAGGTGTGCAGTGTGTACGTTGCGCATCAGAGAATAAAGAAAGTATGACGACTCTTGCAGGGCACCCGGTGCAGCCCCCACGCGAGCTTGGGGCTGTCGAACGCTCCGCCAGACGGCTGGGCAGACAGGAGTGGAGCCGCGTGGCGGCGCTGGTGTAGCGGCGTGGCGGTCTGATTGAACGAGTGGGTCTATTGGAACATCCGCGGCCGGCGCGCGGGAGGATGTGCCACAAGCAGGATGTGGCGAAACCGCCTCACCGGCCAGCGGCGCCGGCCGCCACGCCGCCGCCACGCTGCTGCCTTCGCGTTCCACCGTGTGACGCCGCTACGCGCTAAAGACGGCGGCTGTACTGCCCTAAGGACGTCCATCCCTTTGCGGATTACGCTCTACTTGCCTAACCTCCATCGCCACATATGTTAGTCGCAACGCATCCGCCGATATCACAGCAACGTATTGATGTGTCTTTGTAAGGCAGTTCCCTTGCATGAACTGAACTCTTCACCACCCTAAACTTACCAGGCAGTTGGAGCTGTTCATTACATAACTAGAGGCAACGGCAGTAAGTATGGTAGCAGCACAAAGTGATTCTGTAGCGTGTGTGGCACCTGCATTTCTCACGATTAATCTTTCCTTGAACATACTCTCATATATTACAATGGGGTCAGCCAGTACTGTTTTTTTAAGGTTATACACTGAAGTGCCAAAGGAACCTGTTGCATGCGTATTCAGGCAGAATATAGGGCGCTGTGGTCGGCAACGCCTATATCAGACTATAAGTGTCTGTCGCAGTTGTTACATCGGTTACTGCTGCTACAACGGCAGGTTATCAAGTTTTAAGTCAGTCTGAACGTGCTGTTAGTTAGTCTCGGCGCACGAGCGATGGGACACAATACCTCCGAGGTGACGATGAAGTGGGGATTTTCACATACCACCATTTCACAAGTGTCCCGTGAATATCAGGAATCCGGTAAAACATCAGATCTCCGACATCGCCGCGACCGGAGAAAGATCCTGCAAGAACGGGACCAACGACAACTGAAGAGATTCGTTCAGCGCGACAGAACTGTAACTCTTACGCAAATCGCTGCAGATTTAAATCCTGGGCCATCAAAACGAGCGAGTGAACCAATCAACGAAACATCATCGACATACCCTTTCGGAGCCGAAGGCCCACTTGTGTACACTTGGTGACAGTACCACACTAAGCTGTACGCCTCAGCCGGCCGGAGAGGCCGAGCGGTTAAAGGCGCTACAGTCTGGAACCGCACGACCGCTACGGTCGCAGGTTCGAATTCTGCCTCGGGCATGGATGTGTGTGACGTCCTTAGGTTAGTTAGGTTTAAGTAGTTCTAAGTTCTAGGGGACTTACGACCACAGCAGTTGAGTCCCATAGTGCTCAGAGCCTTTTTTTGTACGCCTCACCAGAGCTCCTCAATCCCGACATTGGACTGTTGATGCCTGGAAATATGTTGCCTGGTCGGGCGCCTCTCGTTTCAAATTCTATCGAGCGAATGGACGTGTACGGGTGTGGAGACATCCTCAAGAATCCATGGATCCTGCGGGGGAATGTTTAAGCTGGTAGAGGCTCTGTAATGATGTGGCGCGTGTGCAGTTGGAATGATATGGGACCCCAGATATGTCTAGACACAACTCTGACAGGTGACACGTACGTAAGCATCCTATCTGATCATCTGCATCCACTCACGTCTATTGTGCATTCCGACGAACTTGGGCAATTCTAGCAGGACAGCGCGACACCTCACACGTCCAGAATTGCTTCAGTTTGGCTCCAGGAACACTCTTCTGAGTTTAAACACTTCCGCTGACGGCCAGACTCCCTAGCATGAACATTATTGAGCATATCTGGGATGCCTTGCAACGTGCTGTCCGGAAGAGATCTCCAACCCCTCGTTCTCTTACGGATTTGTGGACAGACCCGCGGGATTCATGGTGTCAATTCCATCCAGCACTACTTCAAACAATATTCGAGACCTTGCCACGTCCTGTTGCGGCATTTCTGCGCGCTCGTGGGGGCTCTACACGGTGTAAGGCACGTGTACTGTTTCTTTGGCTCTTCAGTCATGTAGCACATCATAATGAATGCTCAGCCAATATGAGACACTGAATTCTCCCGAAGAAGACCCTCAGTAGAGGGTTTGAAACGTCGATTGTTGGAGAAGACTGAAAAGCAATACCAGTAGTTAAAGAGTAGGAATGAAATTCAGAGTGCTCAGCAAAAGAAAGGAAGTATTGCAGGACCTGTTGAGTGGAATGGGCAGTCTATCGCGCACACAATATGGATTGAGTGTAAATCGAAGAAGGCCGAACGTAATGAAGAGTAGCAGAAATGATATCAGTGATAAACTTTACATCAAAATTTGTGACCACGAAATACAGTAGATGAAGCTATGGATTATACTACCTTATAATCAAAACAACCTCATGATGTACGACGCAAGGAGGACATAAGAAGCACTTTAGCACAGGGAAATAGATCGTTCGTAGTCAAGAGAAGTCCGAAATTTCAGATATTGCATGGGGGCTTAATTAAATAAAATGAAAATGTTTTTTAGTATTTGGTAGCTGTATGTCCGATTACGCTGTCTCGTAAACGGTTGGCCCTGACTAGTATTATTACGCTATCTGACTGCATAGAACAACAACAAAGAATAAAATGAAAATTTTCTGTTAACACAATTAATTAATTAAGTCCCCAGCAACTATAAAACCTACGAAACCAAAGCACAAGTGTAATTGTTCTGTGTGTGGGAGTGTGACTCAACGTACACATCTGGCACGATTCTTCTTCAACGAGACAAGAAATTTTAAATACCATTTATACTGACGTGATAAAAAAATTAGAAATACTATAATTGCGTAAGGAAAGCAGAATTACACTCTAATACAAGAACACAAGCCAGATGCTTTGTTGACTGAACCTGTAATGACGCATTATTCAGGACATTGAGAAAAAAAAGAATGTTACCTTAATTTATATTGATGAGAAGCACTCTAATCATTACAATATCTCCACACCGACTCTCTACTACCACATCTCAACCAGAACTCTCCAATATCACATCTCAGCAAGCACTCTCTGCTACGAGTTCTCGACCAGCACTCTTCACTAGCACATCTCAACAAGCACTCTACTACGAGATCTCCCCAAGAACTGACTACCACGAGTCCTCGACAGGCACTGACTACTACGAGCTCTCCCCAAGCACTGTGGAGGCGGCTGAATAATACTCTCTGGCGCAATCTCTGGCGCAGTGGCTCAGTGTAGCCACCTTTCAATATCGGCCACAATGTGACGAAGAAATGTGTGAGAACGAACATTTGGAGCACAGCATTGCATAGTAGCGCACCATGGACTGGGGGAACACTGGAACTGAAGAGAACCAGAACTTTTGTGATGCGGTGCTAAAGAAGTATGTTGAAGATTAAGTGGTGTGATAAGTTAAGTAATGAGTAGATTCTCCGCAGAATTGAGGAAGAAAGGAATATTTGGAAACCAGTGACAAGAAGAATGGACAGTATGCTATTACAGGTGTTAAACGTCAGGCAACAACTTTCGTTATATTAGAGGGAGCTGTGGAGGATAAAAATGTAGGAGAGGACAGTGACTGGAAAATATGCAACAAATAACTGAGGACGTTGCGTATAAGTACTGTTCTGAGGTGAAGAGATCAATTGGTGGCAGGTCGCATCAAACCAGTCTGAAGATGACTCAAGAAAAGACAAAAGAAAATTACGGACGTAGCCTGTCACACAGAAGATCTTACCTACAATGAAAATGACTACGAAAGCCTACAGACTTACATATTCAGCAATCGCAAAGTTTTAATTGTCACCCAGGCAAAAAAATAAAGTTACTTAATTACTGATGGACGCTGTGGCCAAGCGGTTCTAGGCGCTTCAGTCCGGAACCGCGCGACTGCTACGGTCGCAGATTCGAATCCTGCCTCGGGCATGGATGTGTGTGATGTCCTTAGGTTAGTTAGGTTTAAGTAGTTCCAAGTTCTAGGGGACTGATGACCTCAGATGTTGTGTCCCATAGTGCTTAGAGCCATTTGAACCATTTTGAACCTCCGACCATGGTAAGGCCCCGCGCGGCTATTGTGCAGCTAAACAGTATGTTAAGTATTACGATAGTTTCCTACTTTTTATATGCGCTGTAATCACGTTAATGTGACCGCGCAAATGCAATCGGTCCGTAGACTCAGTACTGCCAATGTGTTGTTCGTTTGGTTTCCTGAAACCGAACAAGTTAGCGGTACAAAACTTGGACATAGGACGGTAGTAAGAATCGAATCCAATCCAAAGGGTGAGCACTTTCGTGGGCTGTCATCTACTCCGTGAGAGCAACTGACGCTAAATGCTATGTCTGATGGGCCGCTTTGATTTGCGCCCACAACGGCCTGATTGGCTAACTTCAATGCTAAATAACAGAGAAACGGCGCAACGTATTGATTTTTTTCTTAACAGTTATTTCTCAGCACAACATTACCGGAAACACCCTTTTAAACTCTTCAGAATGTTTCTGATCACCCTTTATGTATAGGGGAGGGGCAGAGCGGTGGGATGCAGAGGATCTGGACTCTCGACACTACAGCAGGCAGAGGCAGCGCGACCCAGGGTCAGCCGCCAGGGGGTCGCTGCTGATGAGTCGGGATCGGCCAGCAAGGCTGCAGACACTTTAACGCAAAACGCCTCTGTGCAGTTACACAAATTGAATATAATTCCAGTGGCACGATTCAATATCTCTGTTCGCTTACATGCCGCACTCACATTTTTATATGAAACGACATAGCTTTCTGGCTTGTTGTTTCATGGCTGGACCACTGTATTGTATTGTACTGTATGTTAACCAGGGACCTAGAAACGACGGAGAGGCTCCGTCACCGCCGCAGCCGCAGTGATCCACAACCCCACGAAGACTACCGCAGTCCACTTCACCCCTCCGCCGCCCCACACCGAACTCAGAGATATTGTGCGGTTCGGCCCTCGGTGGACCCCCTCAGGGAACGTCACACACCAGACGAGTGTAACCCCTATGTTTGAGTGGTTGAGTAATGGTGGTGTACACGTACGTGGAGAACTTGTTTGTGCAGCAATCGCCGACATAGTGTAACAGAGGCGGAATAAGGGGAACCAGCCCGTATTCGCCAAGGCAGATGGAAAACCGCCTAAAAACCATCCACAGACTGGCCGGTTCACTGGACCTCGACACAAATCTGCCGGGAGGAATCGTGCCGGGGACCAGGGCTCCTTCCTGCCTGGAAAGCTGTGCGTTAGACTGCACGGCCAACTGGGCAGGCTGACTGTACCATACTTACATGTGTTGGGTGGATGTGTTAGAAGAGTGCTTGTAGTCACGCAAGAACATTCGTTATTTACGTACGATTGTAATTTTCGTTTACCTTATTTTATAATTTTGTTGTCCACTGCACTTGGCTGAGTTCAGTGGGAGAATAACTTTGTCTTATTTTATATACACTGAAGAGCTAAAGAAACTGGTACACCTGTCTAATATCGTGTAGGACCCCCACGAGCACACAGTAGTGCCACAACACGACATGGCATGGACTTCACTAATGTTTGAATAGTGCTTAAAGGAATTGACACCACAAATCGTGTAGGGTTTTCATAAATCCATAAGAGTGTGAGGGGGTGGAGATCACTTCTGAACAGCAATTTGCAGAAGGGCTGCACAACTGCCACGTTGATTCATTTCAGTCGTTGTTGGTCCCAGTGTTGCAGGATCCTTTTCCGGCCACAGCGAAGTCGGAGACTTGATATTTTACCAGGCTGCTGATGTTCACGGTACACTTGTGAAACGGTCATACGGTAAAATCCCCTCTTTATCACTACCTCAGAGATGCTGTGTCCCATCACAAGTGCGCCAACTATAACACCACGTTCAAACTCATTTAAATCTTGATAACCTTGAGAGGTGGCATAAATCCCCTCTCATATTTCTATATTACTCTGAGTAATTCGATTTTCCTCTCTAACTGCATGCGGTGAAAAGCTGCTATTCCTTCACACGCGGACTTCCCACGCAGCGTCGCCCGTCACCCGGGTGGTCTGGTGACAGGCAGGCACTGCTGATCTTGAAAGGGTTAAGCCGATGGGTGTGAGGGAGTCGAGTGAATGCTTTCCAGACGCCGACATTGTCATAATAGCGGCGGAGACACGCCCGCAGGGACCTGAAGGAGCGGCTGAGCTATAGATTCCGTTACTTCGCAGAAACTTAGCGAAAACACTTTCTGGCGGGCTACCAGCGAGGCTTGGGAATGACTTGTGTACCCAGGCAGTGTTGGCGGGCAAATTTCCGCGTTTTCTGCAAAATGGTAACTGTGATTGGCTTGATCAGGGCATAGCTCCGTGACGTAGCAAAATCGGCGCAGAAATTGGCGCCAAGAATCTCCATTGATGGAATGGTAGTGCTTCGGCAATAGAGTGGAATTTTCCGCCGGTTTTCGAGTTGCTGATTGGAACGTTTAACCACGGCCACTGTCGTGGGGTCGGGAATGTTCTGTGTTCAGTTTGTACGGGTGCTCTTGTGGTAGTCGGCTCTCGCCTTTCGGTCGGAGTAGGTTACAAGACTGAGCTCTCGCTGCTCTGGACGGCCTGCCTTCCGTTGGCTGTCTAATATACTTTTATTTAATTGTAACTGTTTGACGAAGTTGCTGAAGTTTCGACTTCAACATAACTTTCCGAGTACAGTTGGCAATTGAGCGTTCTGCATACAAGCGTCCTATGTTGTCTGTGTTGAGCAGTTTTGGCTAAAGTTGACTGTATCAGAGTTACTGTATGACTTCGCTTGTTAATATAATCACTGTACCATCAGTGATTGTGTGGCGAGCCTTTTCGTCTCCCTCAGAGGCGTATTTGTATTGATAGGAAGTCTTTAGTCTGGAACAACCAGACCAGAATAATTTGTTTCGGGCTATACTCGCGACATTACCATCACCACGACGGGACGTCGAAGCAACCAGCCACCGCTTCCGGTACGCCAAATCGTGTTCTTGCAGTTAAGAAGACAGCTTGGTAATGTATGTCCGCAGCACTGGCAGCTTAGGGAATTTTGCTAGGTGTTCATTGTCTGAGTTCTCACTGCTGTAGCAGCAATTAATGTTGGGTTGGCTGTGTGTTTCTCTTAAGATTTGAGTTGCAAAGAATTGGCTCCACATACAACTTCGTCATAAATATCACAATCTAGTTTATGCACAACTTCACCTTCACAGCATTTACTTGAGTATCCAATTTGATGAATTGTAAATGTGTCATGTGTTTCGTTTATTATTTTGAGTTTAGTCATAATAAATGAAATTGCTATTTTGGACAGAACTTTCATTCTGTTAATCGGTAGAGCAAACCTTTCATTTCTCACTATGTTAATGAAACTTTCCTTTATTTAATTAATATCTAACAAATTACACTATTGCAGGTGCCAAACTCTTTTCTACTCCACTTGCAGGGTCGATTACAGTCAGTTCGCGTTTCTTCTTAATCCATGTGCAACAGCAAAAGTCGGAGTTAGAATAAGGGGGGGGGGGGGGCTTAGAGCATCATTTACATATGGAAATTCTAGAAGAATTTAGTGTTAAATACACTGCTAGCCCCGGAACCTCGCAACCTGCCATTGCAGCAGCAGTAACCGATCTAACAACTGTGCCAGACACTTGTTTTATATAGGCGTTGCCGACCGCAGCGCCGTATTCTGCTTGTTCACAAACCTCTCTGTATTTGAATAAGTATGCCTGTACCAGTTTCTTTGGGGCTTCAGTGTAGATGTGCGTCGGAGTTTTGCGCGGTGGAGTCCTTACATAAAAATTCTCGGTTCACTTGCCGCGTAAAATTCCAGCCTTTCGATGGTATCCGCCATCATGTTCCACAGGGGCTAAAACTGACTGTCGTGAACTGTATTCCCTGAAAAGTTTAGCGACGGCAGATGATAGTGGCGAACCCCTGGCTCTTCCATTAGTCATTTCACTATAATTTCCACATACAAGACGAACGTGGTCGTCAAAGTGAGGGGAAATAATTTCAAAATATTCGGGGAGAAATGAGTGGCCAACAGTTTAATGTGTCTTCCACTGGTACGTTCGTAAACAGGCTAACCATGGCTTCACTGGGGCCAGTCCTCAATTGCTTTATGATGTCAAAAAAAAAAACATTTGTGAGTTTTTAGTAATATTTCTACAGCGAACGACTGTAGGTAGCAATAGTTTAGTCAGATACTTTGCCAGTCTGTATGTAGGAAAACAGGTAGGACTAATAATTGGTCTTAACGGACCGCCAACCTTGTGCATTTTAGACAGACCATACATCCTGGGTGGCCTCTGTGCCCTTGGCCTAAAAATTCTTCACAGATTCGTCAGAGACGCCACAGTTCTTAAGAAGCTCTCCTGTCCTTCTGCAAAGTGCCTATGTAACATTCCGTTTGAGAATTCGGTATGTACTATCTTCCAATAACAAACCCACTTTCTTACGATAATCTGTAGCATTGAGGATAACCGTAGTGTTCCCCTTGTCATCTGGTAAGTAAACCAAGCTATTCATTCTTCTCCAACCATTTCAGCCCTTGTTTTTCCACTCTGCTAATATTGGACTGTCACCAGAAACCCGCCAGTGGCAGGCCTTACCTCACCTGCCTTCTGAGGAAGCGGCAGACCACTTACTTCTTGTACGGTGAAAATTATTATGAAATGACTGATGTAACAGCGATGGGTTCGCCCCTGGCACTAGCCGTAACTAACATTAACATGGAAGGTACTAAAAAACTAGCGTTGGACAGTGCTTCTTTACAGCCATCTTACTTCTTTAGATATCTTGACGATACATTTTTAATCCGGCCGCATGGCACTTAGGGGTCGCAGCAGTTCTTTGATCATTTGAATGCTATACATTCCAAAATAAGATTTACAGTGGAAGTGGAGAAGGACAAAAGTTATCTCTCTTAGATGTGTTGGTCTACCGGAAATCAAATGGACGACTCAGCCATTCTGTGAACAAAACATTGACGCATGCATATATATGTACGCATAGGCTTCAGCGCCCGTTGTCACTGTCAATAAAATTGTTCTGGGCTGTTGAGGGCTTTGTCATTCTACAAAACTGTCCGACGTTTCGGCCATTGTAGCAAACGGCCATCCTCAGGACTTTGTGCTGAGCTAACTGCTGAATGAGACAGACTTTATATTTTATATAGTAGTGGACGAAACTGTCAACGTAATTTGATAGGGTACTTGAGGATAGGCGGAGAGCTGTTTGGCGTTGTTTACTGATTGTTATATTAGTCCGTGTCATTGGTGGATAAAAACGTGGTTTATTGGTGTTTACAATATTTGTTGCATTGCCGGAAACAGGCGAACCAGATGGTCGAGCGGTTCTAGGCGATTCAGTCCGGAAACGCGCGGCTGTTACGGTCGCAGGTTCGAATCCTGCCTCGGGCATGGGGCATGGATGTGTGTGATGTCCCCCGTTAGTTAGGTTTAAGTAGTTCTGAGTCTAGGGGACTGATAACTTCAGAGAGTAAGTCCCATAGTGCTTAGAGCCATTTGAACCAAGGCCAATGAGAAACGGGAGATAGCTGTGACGTAGCGCTGTTTACTTGTTGCCGGGAGCGGGCAACGACGTGCCTGCGCTCTGTGTACGTACGACCATCGCGGTCTCCCGCGCGCCTGGGTGAGTTACTTTGAGCTCAGTAGGTGACTATACAAATCACAATATGTAAAATTTCTAATTTAGTTTATTATTATCATAGTACTTTGAATTTCTATGGCTATTTGGCAGCAATAAACTTATTCAAAAAATGGTTCAAATGGTTCTGAGCACTATTGGACTTAACATCTGAGGTCATCAGTCCCCTAGAACTTAGAACTAGTTAAACCTAACTAACCTAAGAACATCACACACATCCATACCCGAGGCAGAATTCGAACCTGCGACCGAAGCGGTCGCGTGGCTTCAGAATGTAGCACCATAACCGCTCGACCACTCCGGCCGGAAATAAATTTATTATTATTTGCCCACAGTCCGCAGCTCGAGGTCTCGCGGTAGCGTTCTCCCGGCGGGGTCAGGGATTTTCACCTGCCTCGAGATGACTGGGTGTTGTTGTGCCGTCCTGATCATCATCATTCATCACCATTACGGTCGGAGGAAGGCAATGGCAAACCACCTCCGCTAGGACCTTACCTAGTACGTCGGTGCGGGTCCCCCGCTTCGTCCCCTACGCTCTGTCAAGGAGTATGGGACCTCATTATCATCATTTGCACACACTGCTTTGTCACTGCTGGCAGCCAGGACGCCGGAAGCATATACCCGTCCTTGGCTATTTCCATCAGCTCTCTAATCTTGCTGCTCAATGTAAATGACTGTTTCGCCAGTACGCGGGCTTCACAGAATTTCTCTTCATCGCACCACCTCTGACCGGGTGCGTTGTCCCAGATGGACACATGTTTGATGCTCTGCAATTCGTGTGCTGATCGGCCACCCGTCTCGCCTACACGCAGCGGTCCACATTCGGAATCGATTTCGTAGACTCCTGCGGTGCTTAGCTCCTCAACCACATCTTTCGTTGAGTCATGATATTTTATTTTGTTATTGCTCCGAAGGATTGGCTTGATGGCGGCTCGACGGAGAATTTTGCCCACACGTCCACTGACCCCTGGTACATACGGTAATAGGGCTATGTTCTGTACTTCCTTCTGCTCTTTCCTATTGCCTTCATCCTTTGTCGTCATAGTTTTATCTACAGTATTTTTGCCATAACCATTGGCTCCAAAATGGATCTAAGGTTTCGTAGTTCCGCCTTCAGGTGTTCGTCGTCGCTGATCTTGTGAGCCCTCCTGGTTAAATTGTGAAGGCGGACTTCTTCTGCATAGGATGATGGTAGGAGGAGATCTGATGGCTCCCGCCCATGCTGGTTGATTTTCTGTATACTCTGTTGCCAAGTTTGCCTTCAGGATTTCGGTAAACCACGTCGAGGAAAGACAGCACCCCATGCTGTTCAATCCCCACAGTAAATTGTATTTTACAATGCTGTTGATGGAACTTCTGTAGTTCTTCCTTTCCATGTGTCCAGATGACGAACGTGTCGTCAGTATTTCGGAACCAGCAATCAGGGCGTAACTGTGAGGACTGGAGATCTGTTTCTTCAAATGCATCCATGAAGATGTCTGCTGCAATAGGCAAGAGAGGGGAACCCATAGCTATACCGTCCGTCTGCTCATAAAGTGGGTGGTTTTTAAACAGATACGCACTTGTTCAGTTCGCAGATGTTAGGTGCCACGCGTTCCTCTTAGATGATCATCGTGTCTTACACTGATACATTCGTGATTACAGACTTCACGTCAAAACTAACCATCAGATCCGTAGTTAAGACACTGTTTTAAAAGTGTCACAAAATGCGTAGAGTCTTTGACATACGAATCTGTGTGGCTTACTAGATGTCGGAGTCTCGGTGCCAGTTCTTTCGCTAGTTTCTATGTCGGTGAATTAATACTAGCCACTATGGGCCTTAAAGGAAAATCCTCTTTGTGGACCTTCAATACCCCTTGGTGCCTGTGGAACTTGAGGGATGAGTCTTATGGCCGTGTCATAGTTAATTCTAGTTTGCTTCAGCAGTGCTTGTGTCGATTTGATTATCTTGGCCGTCGGATGGCAAGTTTCTTATACATAAATTCTGTAAGAAGATCGTCCATTCGTTTGTTGTAACTGTTTTGTCCAGTACCACGGTGGCGTTGCCCTTGTATGCTCCATTACTTCTAAGTGAGGGTGGTTTTTCAGCACCCTGATAGCACGGCGTTCCTCCATGCTGATATTTTGTTTGGGTAGCTCTACATGAGTCAGGACTCGTACCGTTTCTTGTCGGATCTTCTCCGCTTCAGCTTGTGGTAGATGACATACCGAAGTCTCAGCAGTTTCTCTGACATCCTCTTTTGGAACTCGCCGTGATTTCTGTGGCTGCGTCGCTTTAGATTTGGCTGGAGAGGTTGACCACCGTCCTTCGCATGTCCTACATTGGTTCTTCTTCCGTCAATTTCGGCTGCAGTTTGGCGGACTTCCTCATCTAACGGTCAGTGATACTGTAGCTCGATCTTGTGGCTTGCTGAGAGATTAGCCTGTCGACCATCTACCAGTCTTCCATTTCCAGCTTTCTCGTCAGGAAGAGGTGCAATTCACACAGTTTTCTGTTGTTTTTGTCTAGGCTAACACTTATGTACAGGAAACACGTATGAACAGGGTCCTCTCCCTCAGAAAAGCCTTACTCGCTTGTAAACAGGTATTCTTAGCCTTGTTCGATTTTATATGGGACGTCAGCCGTAAGAACGGATCTAAGGTTTCGTAGTTTCGCCTTCAGGTATTCGTCGTCCTAATCCTGCGGGACCTCCTGGTTAAAGTGTGAAGGGCAGACTTCTTCGGCGTAGTATGATGGGGATGATGGTGGGGCTATGAAAACAAGAAATACGCACATAAATGTTTCTGTATGTTACTGATCAGGAGTGAGACATGGACAGAAAGGCAAACAAATGAGAAAGGCATTCAGTTATTTTATTACCGCTGCATCCGTAAAATGACGTGATCAACAGTTCCTCGCAGCATTTCCGCTGGAATCTGAGCAACGTGTTCCTGTATACTGGCCTTCAGAACAGGTAGAAACCGAAGGTGTCCCTTCTAAATTAGCCGAGCGGTCTAGGCGCTGCAGTCATGGACTGTGCGGCTGGTCCTGGCGGAGGTTCGAGTCCTCCCTCGGGCATGGGTGTGTGTTTGTCCTTAGGATAATTTAGGTTAAGTAGTGTGTAAGCTTAGGGACTGATGACCTTAGCAGTTAAGTCCCATAAGATTACACACACATTTTGAACATTTTTTGTCCCTGCTAAACGCATTCTTTTAGACATCCCTAGAGCGAAATCTCAGATGGTTTCAGGTCAGGTGATCTTACAAGCCATGCGTCTGGAAAATCTCTGGAGGTAATACGTTCGTCGAAGGTTTCATAAGGCAGATATTTCACTAAGCGAGCGACATGAGATGTTACCGCATCTTGCATGAAAACAGTGGTTTCTACACAGTAGCGTTCTTCCAAAGCAAAAGTTACATGCTGGAAGAGGAGAACCCGATAATGTGCGGATGTCACTATACATCTGACAGGTCCTCTGGGTGTATTCTCTTCGAAGAAGAAAGGACCGAGAATGAAGACGCTTGTGGGTCCACGCCACACAGTCACACATGGAAACTGCAATGGCTCTTCGTGCATAACATGCGGTTTAACACAACCCCAAATTCGGCAGTTCTGTGTATTCACTGCAACTTTTAGTGTCTCGCCACTCAGTAGAATATTGCCCGACCATGTGTCATTAACTTCGATCCGTGCTAGGAACCGACGAGCAAATTAAGAACATTGCTAATGATCATGAGGTTTCAGTTGCTGCACCGTCTAGATCTTGTACAGGTACAAGTGCAAAATAGACCGCAAAATTTACCGTACTGTTGTCTATGGGGTGGACAATTCCCGTGACACTGCACGAGCACTAGCGCTACCCGGGTCACGTGTTGCATGGTCAGTTACAGCGACAGCAACCTCGTCAATAACTTTTGGCAGGATGGGACTGCTTCCTCTTCCAGAAGTCACACCAAGCTCACCTTTTTCTTCGAATTTCATTACCGCCATCTTTAAACCATTTAATGACAACGGACCTCTCTTCAGACCTTTCAGATGCTGATAGAGCACAACCGCACAGTGGTCGCCTTATGCACACTTTCTTCCAAGAAGTGGAAATCAACGGAATGGAAAGGCTTGCGGTATCCGTTGACGTCAACCTTTTTAAGGTCAGTGAAACCTAAGTTTCCCAAAGCGTATAAAATGCTCAAGTAACTTGCGCGAATATCTTCGACAACCGCCGATATTTCGACAGGTGAAGACCGTCACTTTCAAGACCAAAAAGCAACGAGCGACCGCTGTTAAGGGAATTTAAATCGTCGGTAGGTAGAGCTACGGCCACCAAGGCCCATAGTACGGCATAAGCTGAAAGACAAAAAAAAAAAACACTTATCACGAACTTAGCGAGAGCAGGCAGTGCCCGCAGGGGAAACAGCGATTGTTGAAATTAACTTTAGCAGGACAGCCACAAGTCGCATTCAATATGCTTCATTTTTACTGGTTTCACTTTATAATTTTGCAAGAGCATCATCAGAAACCGTTTAAAATACAGTAGTTGGCTGATTACATTGCCGGCACCAGAGATTAAGCTGTACAAGAGCACAGAAATACTGTTTAAAATATATTAGTTGGTAGATTACGTTGCTGGCATCAGAGTTTAGCACCACCAGAGATTAAGTTGCGCAACCATCATAAAATCATAAGCAAGTAGCGACAACACACAACCAAAGACAACCAAAGTCAGAAGTTATCGATAGTGAATATTACTTACCAAGGAATGAGTAAGTATCATTAAGTCGGTTCCTTTGTTGCTCGACCAGGGAGAGAGCAAGAATGCAAACAACCACCTCGATCTCTATTTGCGTCATTTGCAAATTTAATGTCAACTGATCCCTTAACAATACTATTCTAATAGATGGAAGTGCACGCCAGAATTTCTGTGTTTACATCATAGGACGAATCTCTGTGTTTACACCATATAATGACAGTTACCAAGGCAGTGTTCTGCAACAGCAAATCTGTTCGACCATTGTAAGCAAGTATGAGGCTTATGTATTCACTGGTCCTCTTTTGCCATTGGAAAGATCATCATGACACGTTTTCATTTACAGGCTTCATGTCCTGTGGGTACACGTTACATGTCTTTAGTGCAGTGCTTTCCATTGCCTTCTGCATCCTCATGTCGTTGATTCTTGTCGTTGCTGCTTCTTCCGCCTTTAGGGGCTGTTTCCCACCCTTAGGACAAGAGAGTGCCTGAATCGCTGTCTGCTCGTCCGCTTTCTTTGACAGGGCTGTTGGCAGAATGAGGGTGACATCTTACGCTGGGATTTGCCGGCCGAAATGGCCGTGCGGTTAAAGGCGCTGCAGTCTGGAACCGCGAGACCGCTACGGTCGCAGGATCGAATCCTGCCTCGGGAATGGATGTTTGTGTTGTCCTTAGGTTAGTTAGGTTTAAGTAGGTCTAAGTTCTAGGGGACTAATGACCTCAGCAGTTGAGTCCCATAGTGCTCAGAGTCATCTTACGCTGGAAGTCTTCGGTCGCTTAAAATTGTTCAAATGGCTCTGAGCACTATGGGACTCAACTGCTGTGGTCATAAGTCCCCTAGAACTTAGAACTACTTAAACCTAACTAACCTAAGGACATCACACACAGCCATGCCCGAGGCAGGATTCGAACCTGCGACCGTAGCTGTAGTGCGGTTCCAGACTGTAGCGCCTTTATCGGTCGCTCATGCTGGTTATCAATCAAAATTTAAGCAGTTGCGGAATTCGAACCCAGGACCGAGGACGTTTTGGTTACTAACCGAAGACCCTACGCTTTTTTCATCACATTTTGTTCGTTATTGGTCGTTGTAATTGTTCGAGTGGACGTCCCATGACACTTGTTCAAGTTCATCGCTTTTCCATTCACTCAGTTTTTTTTATTATTATTATTATTACAGAGTGAGCTACTGTGTCGACGACACGTAGACCACGGCTGCTGCGACCCTACACACACCTTTATGGCCTCAGTATGGACGCCATTGAATACTGGGACAGGTTTGATCAGCAAGTCGTCGACGACCTTGTGAGCAGCATGGCGTGGAATATCAACGCATGTTTCTACGTACAGGATAGAGAAGAATGAGACTGAATGTTACCATGCAGTATATTTTGATTTCACATACGCACACTTTCGAACAGACCGTATTTATTTTGGTTATTCTTTTGTTTCACTTTCATAATTAAGTTGATTCTTATTTAAAAGACTTATTATTTCGTTGCCAATTGTCCATGAGTCTAACACAATGAGAACATTGTCATGAAGGCTGCTATACATAATTTTATGGTATATAAAGATGGTCCGATCATCGACATAATAAACAGTTTACTTACTTTTTGGCGGCTGTCTAGTTTCCATTTTACTGCCCATTATAACTGAAACGGATAGGCAAAACGCCTTTAGTCGATGCGTTGTCGCCCTCTCGGCTCGACGCTCTTTGGGCAAAGAACGACCGACTTAGTGACCAAGCTAGCTGCACGAGGGAGACGGCAGCCGACCACCAAATGAAAGAGAGGCTTTGAAACTGGCTCCAACGTAAACTTTTCGTTTAGTGTAGCGATTTCTTTGTCTACAAAACGAATACAGATTGAAGAAGAGATGTTGAAGGGTAGAGTAGGATAAACAAAGTTACGATCGTGGATGTGCCGCTCTCAGACATTTGCTCTAGGATGATAGTAGGAGGGAGGAGGCCTCGTTTTTCGTCTGTGTTCCTCTCACTTCACAATCGGACATCTTAACTTGGACAGACACCTGTTGATAACACCTTCAATCTTTCGCGACCCGGACCCGGACCCGACACTACTGTCCCATCCTGCAGGATTTAGATCTTCCATTTTGTCAGCACTGATAGGAAGCGGAGCGGCGGTTAACATAACCTTGGTTCACCTTGCGCGCGCCGCTGTCACTCGGAGCACCGGCGACTTGTTACCGGTTCTCTAAATTAAGGCTGTCTGCGGTTCTGCCCCCGGCTTCTCAGTTTCATCTAGGCGCGGGACCGGTTCTGCAGGCGGGACACGTATCCTCGTAACATGTCTAGGCGGCCCGCACAGTGGCGGCTGGAGACTGGCGGCTGGCGGGCGATTGTCCTCGGCGCGGCTCCGGCTGCCCCGTCCTCGCTGTCGCTAGCTCGCTGCCGCCGCGTGTAGCGCACCAAACGCAGCGGCGGCCCTCGCGCTGGCCGCGTAGTAACCCGAAGAGGCAGCGGGCGTCCTTCTTCCTGCTGCCTCGCTCCCTGCCCGAAACCGCGGAGACCACAAGGTTTCCCAACGCTGTCGCCGCTCCCGCCGGCGGGCAACAGGCCGCTACAAATACGGCTTCGGAGTATTAGCACCACTCTGAGGGTCTCTAAACAGAGCACAACTCTGTTTCTTTTTAAGTCGCGCTGATAAAACTCTCATACGCTACTGCCTCCGCCTTACATCGTAAATTATTGTATAATATTACCACACCTATATGAGTCACAAAAAACCAAATGAACTTTTATATAAATGAAAATAAAATTATGGTCGCTGCTACGCGCATCAATTAAGAACAACTGGACCAATTTGGCTTCGCTTTTTTCATTTCTGGAATACTTTGAAAAAGGTTTTTAGGAAATTAAAACCGAAAAAATTGCGCAGAAAATTGCAAAATTTGGGAAAACCTGAAAGTGCTGTTTTCTACGGGATTTTTTTATGGACTCTAGACCATAACTCAGGATTAGAGCGATAATATGCTTTATTCGTTCTTTGTTGTGTTCGTTATGGTTCTGGAAAAATTTTCGGGAAAAAAAGTCGAGACAACTACGAAGGAAAATTGGCAACTGAAAAATCATAATCAATCGAGAGATTTCGAATATACTTGGTTCACATATTACTCTGTCCGCCCCTGGTAGCTGAGTGGTCAGCGCGACGGAATGTCATGCCTAACAGCCCGAATTCGATTCCCAGCTGGGTCGAAGATTTTCTCCGCTCAGGGACTGGGTGTTGTGTTATCCGTATCATCATCATCTCATCCCCATCGACACGCAAGTCGCCGAAGTGGCGTCAACTCCAAAGACTTGCACCGGGCGAACGGTCTACCCGATGGGAGGCCCTAGCCAGACGGCATTTCCATTTTCCACATATTACTGTGGGGTAAAAACCAGCAACTTACCTACTGGGTGATGGTTATCATGTGGAGACAAAAGGAGGGGAAGAAATGCACAAACAAATATGGAGAAAGAGGAGATGGATACAGATATATGGGCAGAGGAGAGGCATAAAGGAAAAAGGAGGAGATGGACAGAGAAATGAGTTAGGAGGAGCTGAAGAGAGATGGGGCGAAGGGAAAGGATAGAGAAAGGTACGTAGACGGAGAATGATGAGGGGGAGATCGTCAGAGAGAGGGGAAGGCGTGATGGTCAGACGGAGGTGGAGGAGGAGATGATCAGGGAGAGGGGGATGAGGAGATGGACGAATAGAGAAGCAAGGAGCATACAGAATAATAGAATCGGAATAAATACATGTTCAGGCAATGCCGGGCACTCAGCTAGTATTTTTTTTTTTTTAACAGTGCTTCAGAGCTCTGATACGCACTTCCAGACAAAAAAGGTGAAGGACCCAGAAGAAATGGTCGTATGTCAATAGAACTTTGTACATGTACACACTTTCGGCGTGTATGTAAATCATTATGGTCTGTGACAGGCAGAACTACCATACTAGTGTATTAGTATTGTTCATGTTTAATGCTGTTACCAGTTCTGGTAGGGTACGTAAGGGATGTGAACAACATCAGATGTTGAGTATTCACTGTGAAGGACACGGGGATGCCATGTGCACGAGTGAGACAGCGTTATCAGCACCTCACAGAGATTGAAAGGTGCCTCATTGTGGGGCTTCATCTGGCTGCCTGGTTAAATCGTGCAGGACCCAGTTTTACAGGGCTTTCAGTTGTGACAGCGGTTCAGTGTTACACTGCATAGCAACATGAGGACAGGTATACTTGTCGTTGAGGTTCCTGTCAACTATGTCTAAGCACCACAAGCGAAGATGTACAGTTTGCGCAAGGATAGGTTGGCCCTAATTAAACTTTCAACATTTGGGCCAGCGCAGATGGAAAACTATTTACCGTACGCGTACCCAACATTATGGGAATGATCATCAGTCTGCGCACTCTAGGATTTGCATTTTTTTTATTAATGTTAGTGTCATGATTCGCCGCTACGCGCCGGTACAAGCAATGCGACGTAGTGTTGAAACACAAGCATCAGTGTGCATTAAAGTTGCAGACAGTCAACATGGGTCTTGAAGAGGTGAGCAGAGCTTCACTCGTAAAGCTGCTTTATCAAAACAACGCAGTTGTGCTGGTGCTCTTCAGGAGTATTGACGCGTTAAAGGAATGTGAAGAGATCCTTTTCCGCACCTCAGTTGAAGAACGTGATTCGGAAATAACCAGCGATTTGGAGATTGCTCCTGGGAGAGGCTGACGGCCGATGTTGAAGAAATTACTGTCCATGGATGAGAATGTGGACGCAATGTGCGATCTCCAAGCAGTGCACGATCTGTGTCACGGCATGTGGACGTACCACGTTGCACCATTCGAAAGATACTGCAAGCAATTCTGAAAATGTATCTTTAGTGCAGTTCCAGGCTGTCGTCACACTGAGTAAAGTTTGTACCCTGGTAGGTAAACACTGTACGCAATTCGCAATTATACCCTCTCAAGTGGAAATTAAAGTATGTTTCTTTCAAACTTTTATTCGTTATTTCTCTTCCGCATGTCGTTACAAATGTTTCCACCAAGTTTCATTGTCTCACGATCACTCGTTTTTCATGCGGGCCCTGTCAAGTAGCGAAAGTTTAATTGTAACCACTCAACACTTTTGAAGTTATTCCCTGATGCCCTGACGCAGGTACTGTCACGTTGTCTCTTCTTCTTGTCAATGTTTTCCAAAGTTTCTTCTCTTTGCTGACTCAGCAGAGGACCACATTTCTTGTCATTCCATCCAATCTTCAGTACACTGGGACTTCTGCAGAACACCACGTCTTAGACGCTACGGTTTCTCTCGTTTCCAATTTTCCGTTAAGTCCATGATTCGCTTCCACACAATGCTTTGTTCGAAACGTACATTCTCAGAAATTTGTTTCTCACGCTAACACCCGTCTTTGGTAATAGTAGACTTCTTCTGGTCAGAAATGCTCTCTTCGTCTGTGGCAGTATGATTTTTGCGTTAACACAACAGAAAATATCTGAGACTATGTCGGGATGAAATGTATCAGTCACATCCCCGAAATCAACAAGTTCCACAGGGTTCAATCATCAGTGAGTAGCTTTAGTTTGATACGTGAGACCTTTTGGGAGTCTTTGTCGAACTGAACCGATTGTCAAGGCTTGAATCTGCTTTACAAGGTATTTGCCTGAGGGTGAATACCATCCAGTTTATTTATGCAAATTCGTCCAAATATCACTTTATACATTTCAACGTCTTCAGTTTTCATTGTTGGGTTTCTAATATCCACTCTTTGGATGTACCTGTAAAATACTCATTCTTTTCCCGTAAGCACATATTGCAATTTTCCTGCGTGAGTCAGTCCAAGAGAACCGCGCGATGCTTTTTAAACATCCAATCTATTTTCCACACATTTGACATTTTATGGTATAGAATACTGATACATTTTTGAGAGACAAAATGTCATTTTTCCACATAATCTCCGTGCCTTTCAACTGCCTTACGTTACCGTGGGACGAGGACCTGTGTATCTACTCAGTGGAAATCAAGACCAGTACGTTTGAAGCACTGTTTGGGAGCCGTCACAAGGGAGTGATCGACTTCAAAGCTCGTTCCGCCAAAGGATTGCTTCAGTTTACCGAAAAGTTAGCAGTTAGATCAGTGCTGTAGGGAGGGTGTTTTAGTGTTGTCCATCCAAGTTTTGCGACATTTGTGGTAGCTCTCTCACGGATATGTGGCCAGGCGTTAACACTCAACAGCCGTACATCCTGTTTTTTCCACTGTTGTCGAACGTGACACACTCTAGTATGAAGCTTTCTAAGCGTTGTCACACACGCGTGAAAACTGATAGTCGTTCCCGTGTGGTATGATGTCCACAAGCAACAGTCCTTCTGAATCAAAAACACATCAGCCATCACTTTTCCTGCTGAAGGCGCAGTTTTGAATTTCTTCTTTTTCGGATAGTCTCTACGATGTCATTCCATCCATTGCCTTTTCGCCTCCGGTTCAAAGTGATGCAACCAGGTTTCATCTCCGGTCATAATTCTTGCTTGGAAGTGATCTCCAGAATTCTCGTACTCTTCCAGAAACTCGCTGCGCACTGTATTGAGTGTATCTTTGTGCGTAACCATCAACATTCTCGGAATCTACCTGGCGGAAACCTTCTTGATTTTCAGCTGTCTCAGTTTTCTGCACACACTACGCTCTCCTACTCCCACAGTTCGCTCACTTTTATGCACTGGTCAGCCAAAATCAGACTGTGAATACGCCGTACGTTTTCAGGAGTGCAAGCAGTGCTCGCTCGATCTGGCGCTACACGGGAGCTCCCGAGTATTGGTGTGTCCACTTTCACCGGATAATCTGCTTGTCCAGCTACTGACTGTACTGCAGTCATCTGTGTCACCCCCCACACACCTTCTTCAGTTTTTTGTGAATGTCACAGTTTGGTCCTCACAACACAAGAATCCTCTAAAGCACGCTACTTCAGACGAACGTCAAGTGCGACAACATTGAATTAAATTTGAATGCAAGGGACTAGAATGCTATATGAGCTCCATGAACAGCAAAGATCTAAGACAAAAGTCGATATTTGAAACAAATGTTGTGCAATTTTTTTTGGAGTGACCATTGCATATTTGTTTGCAACAGGTCTGCTTCGTAATTTATGTGTTTCTGCTGCCATTCGAGTGCCTCATATCACTGTCATAATCTTTCCCTCTGAGCACTCTACACATAATACAGTTTTCTGCCTGCTTGTTTGAGCTAAAACCTTCTAAAACCTTAGAGTTTTGTCAAATTCTGTATCACTCACGTCGTCATCTTTTTGTCTGTCGTTAAACTCCTCCCGTTCATCCCCTTCAGTTGACTTCTGAGGTCGAGCTGCCGTTTCTTCCGTACTTAACAACCAGGAAGATTTAAGTAGTACGGAAGTAACATTTACTAGAAGCTGGCAGTGCAAGTTACACAGAGGCAATAGAAGTGACGCACAAACCGGTCCCTGGGCACTTGCATGCAGCGGTTTGTCTCCTGGGAGAAGTATAACGTGAAGAGAACCGCGCGTCACGGTGACTCAGTCTGAAGGTAATTAACGTAAGCACAATGATATTTCCTCCGTTTGCCTTGGTACGTCATTAACAATTACATTTTTCGAATATTCCCATCGGAAAATCAAAATTGGCTGTTTGTCATTTTTAATATTGGGCATCTTAGGCCACCAACTTCGCAGAGTTACGAAAGGCCCATTTATAACATAATAGAGATAATTTTCTTCATTCATAGAATCACATTTTCGATTATCCATAAAGTTCAAGATTCTTGAAAGTTGTATCAAGCACAACATTGTTTTAACAGGCGCAGTCTAAAGCAACTGACAAACGTATCAGTTTGTGATGTACGTTCTTCCTACTTTCGCTCAGTAATTACACTCTGCCTTCAAAAAATGAGCAACTCAATAATGCATTTGTTCACCCTTGGCCCTTATGCAAACAGTTATTCGACTTGTCATTGACTGAAACAGTTGGGTGTCCTCTTGAGGCATATCGTGCCAAATTTGCTCAATTGGCGGGTAAGATCGTCAAAATCTCGAGCTGATTGGAGGATCCTGCCCACGATGCTCTAATTGGTGGGAAATCCGGCGACCTTGCTGGAAGAGATACACTTCGGAAAGCACAAAGACAAGCAGAAACTCTCGCCATGTGCGGGCAGACATTATCATTCTGAAATATATTCTCAAGATGGCTTGCCGTTAAGGGGCAGCAAACCGGGGAGTAGAATATCGTCGACGTACCGGTGTGCTGTAAGATTGTCGACAATGACAACCAAAGAGGCCTTGCTATCAAAAGGAATGGCACCACAGAGCATCGCTCCTGTTTGTCGGGCTGTATGACGGACGTACGGGTACCGTCTTTCATTCGTAATTAAAGCGTCGTGGGTTCCGGGTTTGAACCCACCGTCATTTAAAGTTTGATTAATAAACAACTTTAGCGGCCGAAGACATCCGGCATAAGACGTCACTCACATTCAGCCAACAGCCTTGTCAAAGAAGAAGGAGGAGTGGACATAGGTTCAGGCACTCTTTTGTCCTAAGGCTGGGAAACTGCCACTAAAGGCGGGAGAATCAGCAATGATCAACGGCATAAGTACGCAGAAGACAATGGAAACAACTGCATTAAAGACACAAAACATGTATCCACAGGACATGTGACCTGTAATTGAAGAAGTGTCTTGACGATCTCTCCACTGGCAAAAGATTCCGCAATAGTCTCCCTTCGAATCTTCGGGAGGGGACTGCCAGGGGGTGGTTACCATGAGAAAAAATATGAATAACCATCGAAAGGTAACCTGATCTGCTTGATAGGTTCCCGGGAATTACGTCGGTTAATATTGTAGAAACCACACAATATTTCAGCGAGACAACAACCCGCCATCTTCAGGTGCAACTGTCGCGTCGCTGAGAAGTTCGCCAATTTATATGTTGGCTTTATAGAACAGAGCAGGTGCCAGCAGGGCATAACGTGACGATGACGTTATGCTCCGATGGCGCCTGCGCTGTTCTATAAAGCCAACATATAAATTGGCGAGCTTCTCAGCGACGCGACAGTTGCACCTGAAGATGGTGGGCAGTTGTCTCCTGAAATATTGCGCGGTTTCTACAATATTATCCGGCATAATTCACGGGAACCTGTCAAGCAGATGCAGCGCCGGGAAAGCCTCAAACAGCACGTAACCTGAACTGTCAGAAGCTTGAACATGGTAGGGAAACTAGAAAACCTGAAAAGGAAAATACAAAGGCTCGATCTATATATAGTACGTGTCAGTGAACTGAAATGGAAGAAAGACAAGGATTCCTGGTCAGATGAGTATAGGGTATTATCAAGAGCAGCCGAAAATGGTTTTAACGGGAGTAGGATTCGTTATGAATAGGAAGGTAGGGCAGAGAGTGTGTTACTGTGAACAGTTCAGTGATAGGGTTGTTCTTATTAGTGTCGTCAGTAGACCTACACTGACAACGATAGTTCAGGTACACATGCCAACGTCGCAGGTGAAGGTGAAGAGACAGAGAAAATATTTGAGAATATTAAAAGAGTAATACAGTACGTAAAGGGAGATGAAAATTTAGTAGTCATGTGGGACTGGAATGCAGTTGTAGGGGAAGGAGTAGAAGAAAAAGTTACAGGAGAATATGGACTTGGCACAAGGGATGAGAGAGCAGAAAGACTAATAGAGTTCTGTATAAAATTTCAGCTAATAATAACGAATGCTCTGTTCGAGGAATAAAAGTGGAGGAGGTAAACTTGGAAAAGACCGGAAGATGCGGGAAGATTTCAGTTTCATTACATCATGGTCAGAGATTCCGTAATCAGATATAGATATAGATAGAGATTGTACCCAGGAGCAGATACAGACTCAGACCACAATGTAGTACTGATGAAGAATAGGTTGAAGCGTAAGGGATTAGTCAGGAACAAACAACACGCAAAGAAGTGGGATATGAAAGCACTAAGAAATGACGAGATACGGTTGAAGTTCTCTAAGGCCATAGATACACCAATAAGAACAACCCAGTGTGCATTACAGTTGAAGAGGAATGGACATCACTAGAAAGGACAATCACGGAAGTTGGGAAGATAAACGTGGGTAGACAGAATGTAACTGCGAAGAAACAATGGGTAACAGAAGAAATACTTCAGCTAATCGATGAAAGAAGGAAGTACAAAAATGTTCAGAGAAATTTAGGAATACAGAAATAGAAGTCACTAAGGAATGAAATAAATAGGAAGTGCAGGGACGATAAGACAAAGTGGCTGCACGAAAAATGTGAAGAAATCGAAAAATAAATGAATGTCGGAAGGACAGACTCAGCGTATAGGAAAGTCAAAACACCTTCGGTGAAATTAAAAGCAAGGTTTTTAACATTAAGAGTGCAGTGGAAGTTCCACAGTTAATTGCAGAGATGAGAGCAGATAGATGGAAAGAGTACATTGAAAGCCGCTATGGCGGGCCGCAACAAACCAGTCAGAAGCCGAGCGACAGTCCTGTTGGTATCCCACCTCCGTCTGGGACATCTCCAGACACGTCTTCGGCCTGGAATCTCCTTGACTGGAGTGGTATTCATTCATGAGTCCCGCTTAGAGTTCAGACACGATGCCCAGACGTGGCTGGAGACGTTCCGGCAGCAATGGGCTACCTGTCTGTCGCCCCCCATACGGCCCCGTCAATCAAGAGTGATGGGCTGGACCGTAATCTTTTCCAAAGCAGGCCCCCTTTGGTTGTCATCCACGGTTCCCTTACAGCAGAGCGGTACGTCGACGATATTCTCTCTCTTTTGTTGCCTCTCATGGCAAGCCATCTTGGTTATACACTTCAACAAGATAAAGATCACTCGCACAGGGTGAGAATTTCTACCGATTATCTTCATGCTTGCCAAACCCTGTCCGAATCTCTCCGCAATTGAGAATGTTTCGACGTCATGAGCAGGATCCACCACCCAGCTCAGGATTTTGACGATCTAACGCGCCAGGTGGACAGAATTTGGCACACCCCTCAGGAGAATATCCGACAATTCTATCAATCAATGATCAGTGCCAGTCTGAATAACAGCTTGAATCAGTTCCACAGGTGAACGCGTTATTCTGTTGCTCAATTTATGCCATTCTTTCTCTTGAATAAATCGTCCAGTTTTTCTGGAATTTTAATCATTCGTTTCTCTGCATATATACAGCACATCAAGCGATGTCCGTCACATGGAAGTAATTCATTCGAATAATTCCTTCGCGGTACGTCGTTTTTCTTTTTTTCACTCAGAAGACTTCTGCCTTCTTTATCCACTTAATCACCATAGGTTAGTGATGAGTGTATCCCTAAGACTCTGAGACAAAAGTGCAAAGTAACCAGTGGAAACATGTGGATTCACCACCGTCGAGAATGTTGAAGACACGACCATCATCGGTTCACCGATGCTGCCACATTGTACTCGTAAAGATGCAGACTGTTACAGGTGCGTGGCACCGGTGGCGGGAACCGTACGGAGTGATTATTTTTGCTGTACGACTGCAACTTGGTTCAGTCTGCCTCTGTGGGCTATCAGTTTTCTCTACCACCCACACTTTCCTCACATGGCCAGCCAGTGACCTACTATTCTCGAATGAAGAGCCCTTTGGGTGGTAGGCACTCCCGGAGTAACGAGGTAATTTTGAAGGTGGAAAGGTTTCTGAACAGCCAGATTACAGAGTTCTACAAATAAGGTCTGTGCCAGGTCATACATTATTGGCAAAAAATTGTCACACTGAAGGGTGAATATGCAGAGACGGACTAACGTAATCTCTAAGTTGGATGAAACTGTGTGTCGGACTGGGACTCGAATCTGGGACCTTTGCATTTCGAGGACCAATGCTCTACTGACAGACGTATCCAAGTACGATAGACGACCCTCCCTCGTAGCCTTACTTTCACCAGTACCAGTACCTGATCTAGATTCCAAACTTCGCAGAAATTTCTTGCGTACCTTGCGGTTCTGGTACACCTGGAAGAAAGGATATGGCAGAGACTTGGCTTAGACTCGGTGACTGTTTCCAGAATGAATTTTCACTCTGACTAGAGTGACTTATTTGAAAGCCGTTAGGTAACTCTTACTTCTATTGCTGCACCAATAGTGATTGTAACGTTCGGAACCTACAGGGATTTCGGGCCGCGCTCGAAGAAGAAAAACATGATCAGTGCTGACATAAGGATAGATCTGGCTCAAGTAGCAGATGTCTTTGATATCGAGGATGTCGGTGACAAAGTGACCTTCTGCAGTTGTTGGCGAAACAAGAGGTTTCCATACTGTGATGGCACACATAGCAAGGTGAACCAGAAAACTGGAGACAATATGGGCCCGATGTGTCTTGGAAAATTCTGGAGGAGGTCTAGCGTTACTATAACACAGATAAGATATTAGTTCATTTTACTATTACTCTTTAATATACAGGGTGATTTTTTTCCACGGACCACAGACTTTAGGGATCGATCGATGAGAGGATACGGAACAAAAAAAGGTGCAATGAACTTATGTCCATACTAGAGAACATTTATTCGATCATACTTTGTTACAGAGACTGCCGTCTAATACGCGTTGTACCATGCAACCACAATTACAGTATGCATGGTTTCCTCCTAGAGGTAGGTACTGTTCCTTATGCGTCACGCCCTAACGGCATCTCCTGCCACAGTAATTGGTTATGTTGGGTCCGATTCACTTCTCTTGCTGACTCACCTTGTTGTGGATGTGATACAGCGCTGTACACAATGGTGACCGCCGTGTCAGTACCAGGCAGTTGTCCCTCCAGTACGGGGTAAGCCAGACGACCGTGTGGAACATTCTCCATGACAACTGTTACTTCCCTGATCACTTACAGCTTGTGCACGGCTTACTAGCGACAGACTTTCCACATCGGCAAAAGTTTTGTCACTGTCTTCTTCACCAGGCAACCACGATTCCGGGATTTGTGTCATCCATGCTACTCACAGATGAGGATTGGCGACTTCAACTTTCTTAACTGTTATCTGTGGGATAGTAAGCAGAACCCCCACGAAATTGTGACAGCCAATCATCAGCATCAGTGCAGCTTGTAGGTGTGGACCGAGATAATTGGCGACCGCATTTTAGGACCAGACATCGTTCCACGTAGCCTAACAGGCCGGAACTACCGGTGTTTCTTGCGGGTGACTTTGCCTCCCCCGCTGGAGGAAGTACCATTGATGATTCGAAGGGTTATGTGGCTGCTACATGATGATGCTCCAGCCCACTTCGCCATTAACGTCCGGACGCATCTCAATCGTGCCTTCCCTGGTCGATGGATCGTACGAGGGGTCCAGTTGCATGGCCTGCTCGTTCACCGGATCTCAACCGCATCTGGTTAAGCCGGCCGGTGTGGCCGTGCGGTTCTAGGCGCTTCAGTCTGGAACCGCGTGACCGCTACGGTCGCAGGTTCGAATCCTGCCTGGGGCATGGATGTGTGTGATGTCCTTAGGTTAGTTAGGCTTAAGTAGTTCTAAGTTCTAGGGGACTGATGACCTCAGATGTTAAGTCCCATAGTGCTCAGAGCCATTTGAACCATTTTTTGGTCTGGTTATGGCATCATCTGAACAATATCGTGTATGCAGAGCCCATGCCGGATTTGGAGACAATGGAGCAGCGTATTCCTGCTGCCTTTGACACTGTTCGGATGCAGCCTCATCGATGTGGAAGTGTGAGACAGAACATGCTACGGCGCGTACACGTATGGGTTGAGGCACGTGCAAACCATTTTCAACAGATACTGTAACCGTGGCTGCTTAGTACAGCGTGTATTAGACTGCAGCCTCTGTAACAACGTGTGATTGAATAAATGGTCTCTAACATGGAAACAATGGCGGCCGCTTTCGCCGAGCGGTTCTAGGCGCTTCAGTCCGAAACCGCACTGCTGCTATGGTCGCAGGTTCGAATCCTGCCTCGGGCATGGATTTGTGTGTTGCCCTTAGATTAGTTAGGTTTATGTAGTTCTGTCTCAGATATTAAATCCAATAGTGCTTAGAGCCATTTGAACCATGGAAACCATAAATTTCCGGGCATAAGTTCATTAGACCTTTTCTGTTCCGCATCTTGTCATCCATCAGTACCTAGAGTTTGTACGTGGCGGAAGAAAATCACCCTGTAGAATACTTAACTTCGACACATTTCATGTCCCTTTTACAGAGAACCAGAATGACTGTATTCTTTAATGGTACTTAAGGACAGTCGCATATAAACGTACATTTAACTTCAAACTTTTGACTAATAATACCTTTGCAGACGTATCTGAACTAGGTGGATGCTACTCTCCTAATTAGCTATCGCAGAGAGCGGCAGGCGGCGCTGCGCTCTGACACAAGTAGAAATCCAGCCGGCAGCGGGGTATGGAACCTCTGAGGGCGTGTCTTCGTCGACGTCTCTCATTCGGGCTGCGTCTGGCAGCGATTCTCTTTAGCTTGAGGCGCCGTCGTGAGGCGCCGTCCACAACCTGGGACCTCACTCTTCGTACGACGCCACAGAAGGTGTAGATTGTTATCGAGGTTGGCAGTCAGCTTTTTTCCTGTTCCTTCCTACAAATTAGAATACTATAGAAAATTAACGATTGCTTAACAGTGAAAAAGCCTTAAAGTTGCATCCTTTCAGGTAGTTAAGACATTACTACAGGTTTTTAATTGAAAATGGTTAAAGTAACGCTGCCTGAATGTGTAGCAGTAAATGAAGAACGCAAGCAAAACCCGAAACATTTCTGTTATCCCTCAACACGTGTTGTTGCTTTAATGGTTCATTGTTTAGTAAACGTTTGGATCCTCTCTTCAGGTTACTGTTGTTGATATTTAAAATCGTGTCTGGGAACATTGTGGTAAATAATTCCTTGTTAGAATGCACAAGAGTAACTGCGTTCACTACGGAACATTTTAATGTAGAATAATTCTCGCTACTACAGCTGCAAATCGTCCAGCACATTGCGATGGAAGGATTGCATCATGTGAATAACATATAATAAATAACTTAACAAAAGGTAGCTCAGTCAGTAGTTAACTCGTCGGTGAATGGCTAAGGTCTGAGGTTTGAGTCCACATCCAGCACACCGTTTTAATCCTTCAACTACCATCGGGACGTATGAGTTCCACGACAGATTATCGGAGAGCTAATTGGAATTTGTTGCATGTTTTGCTATGTATTTGGATCCCAATGGGAAGGGAAGCCTTCTCATGGTTTGCATAATTCTTACAATTACAGATTGCACACATACTCGGTTATGCTGGCGTCAAGTTTCATTGTCAACCCTCGTCTCCATTATTGTCACGTAGAATTAATTCGCATCTGCAGATAGGCAACAGAATTACCAGTTTCGCATAGCGGGTTGGCTTCGCTCCTCCCCGAACACATCGCATCAACGACTTGCACCCACGAACTGACGCTTGCCACATCACAAACGAATCCCATATTGAGCACCTGTAGCGAGAATTACAGTCTTGGAGAGACGCTCTGCCCACTGATGTGTGTCTGTTTCCAGCATGTCTTGTAGTTTTTGTGCCGTCATCTCCTGAAACCCTGGAGGTACGCACGAGTAATCGTGCACGTCCGACCCACACCCCAACCCCTCAACACCCACGGAAAACGAAAAGGAGGGAAACGTTCTTCTCATACTGTTACTTTAGGCTAAGATATTAATTAAAATAACCTTGCATTAGTGTTTTTGAAACAAAATTTGTAGTCAAAAGGTTAATCTTCCAGGAAATATCAAATCAGCTTATACTGCGCTGCAAAGTAAAGATGTATTCTCTAAATTAACGTGCTGAGTCACAGATAGGTACGATAGAAAGACTGTCTAATTCTACATCTACATATATACTCCGGTAGCCACCAAGCTGTGTGTGGCGGAGGGCAGAATTTGCGCCAAAGTCATATTTCGCCCCGTCTGTTCCACTCGCGAATCGCGAGAGGGAAAAACGACTGTCTGAACGCCTCAGTACGAGCTCTAATTTCCCTTGTCTTTGAATGGTGATCATTGCGCGATTAGAAAGTTGGTGGTAATAATATATGCTCTACATCCTCGGCGAACATCGGATTTCGGGATTTAGTGAGCAGCCCCTTCCGCTTAGCACGCCATCTGTCTGCAAATGTGTCCCACTTCAAACTTTCTATGAGATTTTTAACGCTCTCGCGATGGCTAAATGTTCCAGTCACGAATCTTTCCGCTTTTCTTTGGACCTTCTCAATTTCTTGAATCAGACGCAACTGGTAAGGGTTCCATACAGCCGAACAATACTCTAAGACTGGACGAACTAACGTATTGTAAGCTATTTCCTTTGTTGAAGGACTGCATCGCTTCAGGATTCTACCAATAAACCGCAATCTAGAGTTCGTCTTGCCCGTTACTTGTGTAATCTGATCATTCCATTTGAGATCATTTCGAATAGTCACACCCAGATACTTGACGGATGTTAACGCTTCCAAAGACTGGGCATTTATTTTGTAAAACGAAACTTGCTGGCAGATTAAAACTGTGTGCCCGACCGAGACTCGAACTCGGGACCTTTGCCTTTCGCGGGCAAGCACTTGCCCGCGAAAGGCAAAGGTCTCGAGTTCGAGTCTCGGTCGGGCACACAGTTTTAATCTGCCAGGAAGTTTCATATCAGCGCACACTCCGCTGCAGAGTGAAAATCTCATTCTGGAAATTTATTTTGTACTTGTACAATAATGGGGATTTTCGCCTTGTTATACGCAGTATGTTACACTTATTAATATTGAGAGATAACTGCCAGTCATTGCACCCTCATTTACTTTCTTCAAATTTGTTCACAATTTTCGTGTGATCCTACTTTCCTGTAGACTACAGCATCATCGGCAAACAGTCTAATGCCGCTGTCAGTACCGTCAACCAGATCGTTTGTGTAAGTCGTAAAAAGCAGCGGACCTATTACACTGCTCTGTGGCACACCTGAAGTTACGCTTGTTTCTGTTGAAGTCACCCCGTTCAGGACGACATACTGCTCCCTGTCGGTTACGAAACGTATCTATCCAACCGCATATGTCATCGGATAGGCCGTAAGCGCGCACTTTTTGGAGTAAGCGACAGTACGGAACTGAGTCGAACGCCTTTCGAAAGTCGAGAAATGTGGCATCAACCTGGGAGCCGGTATCTAGAGCCTGTTGTATATCATGCACAAAGTAAGCTTACGGCCAGAGAGGCCTTCATCCGCATTAGACAACACACACACACTCACACACACACACACTCACACACACACACACACAAAGTCTCTGGCTGCCGAGGCAAGTCATGTGTATGTGAGTTGTGTGTGCGTGCGTGTGTCTGTGTGTGTGTGTGTGTGTGTGTTTTATCTAATTCGGATGAATGCCTTCCTGGCCGAAAACTTACTTGTTTGACCGTCTTTTTGTTGTACCTGTCTGCGACTATAAGGTGACTAGCAATCTGTCCTTTTCATATTATTGTCATTATTCCATCATGGATTTTCCATTGGTTGATTCTGTAAACTAAGTTAGACGGCTGCAGTTTGGTTTTCACGACGTGACAATCATAGCTTTATGACAACATCCTCGTACTCTCTGCTACGGGGCAGAACAGCGCGGACAAGGTGAGAACCACGGTGTTTCCGGTAGGCGATGACGGCAGAGCGCGAGTGGGCGCCGCGTCCGGCTGCGGCGTGAGTGGCGTCGCGGCGCTCGGCTGCTACAGCTGCGCCATCCGCGCCAGGTGCGGCCGCCCCGCCCCGCCCCGGCCAGTGAGTGCTACCTGGAAGGCCGCCCACGCAGCGCCCCGTCACCACCCCGTCCGCATAGCGGCCCGCTTCCTCTGTTCCCGGAAAACTGTCACAACCAGCCACGACGCGTGTGCGGCGGCGTCCTGTATTCTGCCGGGACAGACTACACAAATTCTTCGGCGTAAGAACTTTTAATAAGCCGGTCGAGCCCTAGAAAAAATTACATTATCATCAACATACGTACTCTGTAGTTCACGATTTAATGCATGGTAAAGGGTTCAGCGAACCATCTTTAAGCTAATTCTCCACCGTTCCACTCTCGAACTGCGCGCTGGAGAAACAGACACTTAGGTCTTTCTTTTCGAGCTCTGATTTCTCTTATTTTGCTACGATGATCATTTCTCCCTTTGTGCGTGGGTGCCAACAAAATATTTTCACACTCTGAGGAGAAATTTGGTGAATGAAATTTCTTGGAAAGGGCCTGCCGCAGCGAAAAAATCTTCGTTTCAATTATGTATGCTGATTCATTGATTGAGGTCTACTGACAATTCTACGCATCGTCAATTGCTGCTGATGCGGCAATTCTGAAAACAGCCTAAGGCTAGGCCGAAACTGGTCATTTTCAATAAAATAACCATCGCGATCTAGAGCGGTTTTTTACTAATTTTATGTAGCTTACAACTTTGCTGTTTCCCAAAAATGTTACCAAAAATTTTGTTTGTTTTGATGACTGTCACCCCAAATCGTGTATTATATTCGTGTCACAGTCTCCCCTACTTCGCGATGGTACAAAACAAGCTGCCCTTCATTCTACTTTTTTGATGCCCTCCGTCAGTCCTATCTGATGCGGGTCCCACAGCACACAACAGTACTTCAGAAGAGAGTGGACAAGGTAGTGTAAGCAGTCTGCGTAGTAGATCTGTTACATTTGCCAAGCGTTCTGCCAGTAAATCGCAGTCTTTGGTTTGCCTTCCTCACAACATTATCTATGTGATCGTTACAGTTTAAGCTATTCGTAATTATAATCCCCAAGCATTCAGCTGCATTTACAGCCTTTATATTTGTGTGATTTATCGTGGAATCGAAATTTAATGGATTCCTTTTAGTATTCATGTGAATGACGTAACATTGTTCATTATTTAGAGTCAGTTAACAGTTTTTGCACAATACATATATCTTGTCTAAATCGTTAAGCAATTCGTTTCGCTCATCCGATGACTTCATAAGACGTTAAATGACATCACATGCACACAATGTAAGAGGGCTAATCGATTGTCTCGTAAATCGTTTATGTAGAACAGGAACAACGGAGGGCCTATAACACTTCCTCGGGGAATGTCAGATATAACTTCTTTTTTACGCGATGACTTTCCGTCAGTTATTACGAACTGCCACCTCTCCCACAGGAAGTCCCGAATCCAGTCACACAACTGAGACGATACTCCACAGATAATTTAATTAGAACTCGCTTGTGAAGAACTGTGTCAAAAGACTTCTGAAACTCTAAAAATATGGAATCAGTTCGACGTCCCTGTCTACAGTACTCATTACTTCCTCAGAATAAAGAGCTAGTTGAGTTTCTCGACGTTTTCTGAATCCGTATTAGTATTTGTCAATGAACTGCTTTCTTCAACATAATTCATAATGAACATGAAGATGGTATCTGTACTTTCGGACGTGTCCGAAAGAACAGATACCCCATCTTCATATAGTTAAGGCTAACTGACGATTGACCTTCTTATTCTGTGCGTATGGACACGCATTGACCGAACTCTTACGGGACTCGGTAAGATTGTCTGCCGCGAGTAATGAGTGTAGTGCGCAGGGGCACTACGAATGTACTGTGTGGACATTAAGTTGGGAATGTGGGTCTCACGGGGAGCGTGCAAGGGATAAATCCCTGCAGTCGCACTCTCCTCTCAGCCCTCGGTGGCTCAGATGGATAGAGCGTCTGCCATGCAACCAGGAGCTCCCGGGGCACACATTTTCAACTGTCCCCGTTGATGTGTATCAACGCCTGTCGACAGCTTAGGGTCTTGATTTAATTATCATTCAATTCATAATGTGTGAGAACTTTGGACTTTTGTATAGGACAGGTAACAAAGTGGTTACAAAGCGCTGACTTTGTCGCTTATGGCACTTGGAGTTGTGAGACGGGAGTGACAGCCATCTTACGCCAAAACCTTAGCTCGGTGTTACTAGTTTGTCATGCTGGCGACCCACTGGTAAGAGACGTTTAGTAACATATGACAGTATCAACAGTCAGAAGAAGAAGGTGGGGAGAGAGAGTCAGATACGGTTTATAGGTACAAAGATGAAATATCACACAGTGACACTCTGGGTGGTTGAATCGATATTTTTCCTTGTTATCTAAAGTGAAATGGTGTCCATAGCGGTCTGGCTCTAGCCTACGTAACTTAAACTTAACACTCTACTCGGCTTGTGGTTGTTGTTGTTGTTGTTGTTGTTGTCTTCAGTCCTGAGACTGGTTTGATGCAGCTCTCCATGCTACTCTATCCTGTGCAAGCTTCTTCATCTCCCAGTACTTACTGCAACCTACATTCTTCTGAACCTGCTTAGTGTATTCATCTCTTGGTCTCCCTCTACGATTTTCATCCTCCACGCTGCCCTCCAATGCCAAATTTGTGATTCCTTGATGCCTCAGAACATGTCCTACCAACCGGTTCCTCCTTCTCGTCAAGTTGTGCCACAAACACCTCTTCTCCCCAATTCTGTTCAGTACCTCCTCATTAGTTGTGTGATCTACCCATCTAATCTTCAGCATTCTTCTGTAGCACCACATTTCGAAAGCTTCTATTCTCTTCTTGTCCAAACTATTGATCGTCCATGTTTCACTTCCATACATGGCTACACTCCATACAAATACTTTCAGAAACGTTTTTCCTGACACTTAAATCAATACTCGATGTTAACAAATTTCTCTTCTTCAGAAACGCTTTCCTTGCCATTGCCAGTCTACATTTTATATCCTCTCTACTTCGACCATCATCAGTTATTTTGCTCCCCAAATAGCAAAACTCCTTTACTACTTTAAGTGTCTCATTTCCTAATCTAATTCCCTTAGCATCACCTGACTTAATTCGACTACATTCCATTATCCTAGTTTTGCTTTTGTTGATGTTCATCTTGTATCCTTCTTTCAAGACACTGTCCATTCCGTTCAACTACTCTTGCAAGTCTTTTGCTGTCTCTGACAGAATTATAATGTCATCGGCGAACCTCAACGTTTTTATTTCTTCTCCATGGACTTAAATACCTGCTCCGAATTTTCTTTTGTTTCCTTCACTGCTTGCTCAATATACAGATTGAATAACATCGGGGACAGGCTACAACCCTGTCTCACTCTCTTCCCAACCGCTGCTTCCCTTTCATGCCCCTCGACCCTTATAACTGCCATCTGGTTTCTGTACAAATTGTAAATAGCCTTTCGCTCCCAGTATTTTACCCCTGCCACCTTAAGAATTTGAAAGAGAGTATTCCAGTCAACATTGTCAAAAGATTTCTCTAAGTCTACAAATTCTAGAAATGTAGGTTTGCCTTTCCTTAATCTATTTTCTAAGATAAGTCGTAGGGTCAGTATTGCCTCACGTGTTTCAACATTTCTGCGGAATCCAAACTGATCTTCCCCGAGGTCGGCTTCTCTCAATTTTTCCATTCGTCTGTAAAGAATTCACGTTAGTATTTTGCAGCTGTGACTTATTAAACTGATAGTTCGGTAATTTTCACATCTGTCAACACCTGCTTTCTTTGGGTTTGGAATTATTACATTCTTCTTAAAGTCTGAGGGTATTTCGCCTGTCTCATACATCTTGCTCACCAGATGGTAGAGTTTTGTCAGGACTGGCTCTCCCAAGCCCGTCAGTAGTTTCAATGGAATGTTGTCTACTCCCGGGGCCTTGTTTCGACTCAGGTCTTTCAGTGCTCTGTCAAACTCTTCACGCATCTACATCTTCATCTACATCCTCTTCCATTTCCATAATATTGTCCTCAAGTACATAGCCCCTGTATAGACCTCTATATACTCCTTACACCTTTCTGCTTTCCCTTCTTTGCTTAGAACTGGGTTTCCATCTGAGCTCTTGATATTCATACAAGTGGCTCTCTTTTCTCCAAAGGTCTCTTTATTTTTCCTGTAGGCAGTATGTACCTTACCCCTAGTGAGATAAGCCTCTACATCCTTACATTTGTCCTCTAGCCATCCCTGCTTAGCCATTTTGCACTTCCTGTCTATATCATTTTTGAGACGTTTGTATTCCCTTTTGCCTGCTTCATTTAGTGCGTTTTTATATTTTCTCCTTTCATCAATTAAATTCAATATTTCTTCTGTTACCCAAGGATTTCTACTAGCCCTCGTCTTTTTACCTACTAGATCCTCTGCTGCCTTCACTACTTCATCCCTCAGAGCTACCCATTATTCTTCTACTGTATTTCTTTCCCCCATTCCTGTCAATTGTTCCCTTATGCTCTCCCTGGAACTCTGTACAACCTCTGGTTTAGTCAGTTTATCCAGGTCCCATCTCCTTAAATTTCCACCTTTTTGCAGTTTCTTCAGTTTTAATCTACAGTTCATAATCAATAGATTGTGGTTAGAGTCCATATCTGCCCCTGTAAATGTCTTACAATTTAAAACATGGTTCCTAAATCTCTGTCTTACCATTACATAATCTATCTGATACCTTCTAGTATCTCCAGGATTCTTCCATGTATACAACCTTCTTTTATGATTCTTGAACCAAGTGTTAGCTATGATTAAGTTATGCTCTGTGCAAAATTCTACCAGACGGCTTCCTCTTTCACTTCTCTCCCCCAACTCATATTCACCCACTATGGTTCCTTCTCTCCCTTCTCCTACTCTCGAATTCCAGTCACCCATGACTATTAAATTTTCGTCTCCCTTCACTACCCGAATAATTTCTTTTATCTCATCATACATTTCATCCATGTCTTCATCATCTGCAGAGCTAGTTGGCATATAAACTTGTACTACTGTAGTAGGCATGGGCTTCGTGTCTATTTTGGCCACAATAATGCGTTCACTATGCTGTTGGTAGTAGCTTACCCGCACTCCTATTTTTTTATTCATTATTAAACCTACTCCTGCATTACCCCTATTTGATTTTGTATTTATAACCCTGTATTCATCTGACCAAAAGTCTTTCCTCCTGCCACCGAACTTCACTAATTCCCACTATATCTAGCTTCAACCTATCCATTTCCCTTTTTAAATTTTCTAACCTACCTGCCCGATTAAGGGATGTGACATTCCACGCTCCGATCCGTAGAACGCCAGTTTTCTTTCTCCTGATAACGACGTCCTCCTGTGTAGTCCCCGCCCGGAGATCCGAATGGGGGACTATTTTACCTCCGGAATATTTTACCCATGAGGAGGCCATCATCATTTAACCATACAGTAAAGCAGCATGCCCTCGGGAAAAATTACGGCTGTAGTTTCTCCTTGCTTTCAGCCGTTCGCAGTACCAGCACAGCAAGGCCGTTTTGGTTAGTGTTGCAAGGCCAGATCAGTCAATCATCCAGACTGTTGCCCCTGCAACTACTGAAAAGGCTACTGCCCCTCTTCAGGAACCACACGTTTGTCTCACGTCTCAACAGATACCCCTCCGTTGTGGTTGCACCTACGGTACGGCCATCTGTATCGCTGAGGCACGCAAGCCTCCCCACCAACGGCAAGGTCCATGGTTATGGGGGTAGGTGTGGTACTACATTTATTTTACAAGAAGGTTTCAAGAATGATGGGCACTACGATTTTTTGTTTTCACGGGAGCCATTTACGAAAAAAAACGGATACAGGTATTCCCCACCAATACCTAAGCACTTTTACCATCGATCTGTCAGATTTCGTATTTTCTTAGCAAACCATTCTTTGGGGATATCGCGGCGCCACTGGTGGACAACTGCATGAAGTTCGTTATTAACGTTGAAAACTTCTTAATCCCCATGACTGCTTTCATTGTATCGAGTCGGACGTAGTCGCTACAACAGATCCGGCGAATATGGAGAATGTGGCTGCACGGTAAACCCTATTTCACGTTTGGTGCAATGGTCCGGTGACCTTGTTTTGGATTAGAGCGCCACGACCCTATTTTCCGTAAATGCGTCAGCGGAGTTGGTGCAATAAACTGTTGAGGTTTGTATGGGGAAGGAGCCATTCCACCAACAGTATCCTGGTCCCAGGACACAGACACCATTTGTTTCTGCACGAATGGTCCAGACCGTGAGTTCTTGGGACGAGGGCCCCGAGCATGCTTCCACCCCACAGACTGGCGATTTTTTTTTCATGTAGCTTCGCGGAAGGACCATGACTCATTGAGTGTGGCGAGTCGCTCAAGCAACTCGGCTGTACTGTGCTGTTGCACCAACTATTGGCATATATCCACACGCTTCTGTTTCTGCGCAGTGGCGACGGAAAGGGGCACCTATTGTGCAGCCACCTTGTTCATCTTCAAATCTTGATGGGTGGTGGTGTGAAAGTTCACCGTGGTAGACCTGAAGCCTTATTTACGTCATGAAATGTGTTTCGCCTGTGCCCCATTATGAAGCCATTGACAGGCTGATCTTTGTCTGGCTGGCTGGACGCCAAGTGCTTCTGCGTTTTTCAGCATAGTCCCTGCGGTCTCTGATATCCAACGAAACACTGAAGCCTTATTTACGTCATGAAATGTGTTTCGCCTGTGCCCCATTATGAAGCCATTGACAGGCTGATCTTTGTCTGACTGGCTGGACGCCAAGTGCTTCTGCGTTTTTCAGCATAGTCCCTGCGGTCTCTGATATCCAACGAAACACGGATCGTCGACTTGCTACTGTCTCCCCACATACGGTTAATAATCCCTTGTGGATGTCTGACACAGTTAGTCCTTCCCTCCAGAGAAACTACACTGTTCATTGTTGTCCATGCTTGTTTGCTTGCATGTTTTCTTACAAGTGTCCACCAGCGCACACGCAAAGCGGAACAAGTCGCAAAGCGGAACAAGTGCTGCTGCAATACGCCACCTATGGGAAGCATGAGCACCACCTGATAGCATACGCAGAGACACATTTCAAACTGCTACTTTGCAAGAGTAATTTCCTCAGAATGCGCTGGGAACACATTTAGCTTTTTGAAGGAGAGGTCGTTTAAGTTAGCTATGGAAAATAGTGCCTACCATGACGGTGTGCTGTTTTCTTTTTGGGACCTAGTTTTAAAATAGGAGGCGGCAGGGTCACTCGGCCTCACGTTTGCATTCTCTTGTAGTCCACCTCAGAAGAACCTCGTGGATAACCGCCAGCTGCTATCGGCACCATATGGCGGGATCCTACAGCCCAAGATATACGCAACACGCTATCATGCTTCATTCCTGCTTCTCGTGTCTTTCATCTCTCTCTCTCCCTCTCTTCCTCTCTCTCTCTACGTTACAGCAAATTATACTTTTATAAGTTATTTTAGTTGATATTTTATAAAACATGATATTGAACATTAATGCACTCTTTCCTCCAGATTTCATTGCTTAATATTCTTTTTCTGTTGGCTTGTAAAGTATTGAATTCAGAACACAACGCAATTAAGGAGTCGAACTGGGGCGCTTCCTATTATTAGAACTGTCTTATTTCTCTTCCTGCTCACCTACATTCCAGGATTAGTAACTGCTTGATTCACAGCTGCAAGTAGGATAGATAGAGTCAGACCGTTCCAAGGCCAAAAGGTGTGGCATCACCTTCATTGGCTGCCATTTATTAGCTGAAGCGGTGAGCAGGTGTGGTGTAACATCACAACCGCTCTTGTGCTGCTGTAGTTCTTCCTGCTCTGCGGAATGTTCCTTCAAACGTTTGATGTCCATTTCTATCTTCTTTTCTTACTCGGTTCTCCTTTCTAGTTTCGATATGAAAAACACAAAGAAAGAGTTACAATAGTATGGAACGAAGAAGGTAGTAGGTGTGGCCGGCCACCTGGTTGTGTTGTAACGTTGCGTCCCGGTACCCAGGTTGCGGATGTGTCGGCTCTCTGAAGCCCTATGTTTTTCGTAGAAGTAAACAGCCGAACGCCTTAACCCCTCCCGTCGTTAAGATATTCCGGTTACCTGATGAAGTTTAGCCATCGAGAAATTCCAAAGTAGGCGCAAAGCGAGGTCGATTTTGCACCCTGTGTATGCTATCGCTATGACAATCGGCCGTGTTTCCCCAGACATCAGGTGCATACTCCAAAGCTGGGTTCAATAGCATCTTGTACAGATCAGCTCCAAGTTCCTGTGGGAATGTGGATGTCGGGTATAGCAGCAAGTATGGCTGGCGCATCCCCGCCGTTTTTTCCCTGTTCTTGGACGTGACGGAGCCAGTCGAGAGTGACACCCAGCTATTTGGTGAAGCAGAGCTTTCATGCTGCGCGTGTGTAGAGCCGAGTCGTCGGCGTACAACGCGAGCCCAGGATAGACACGATGGCATAACAGCTGCTGTTTACAGAGTGTTGAGCAAGCGACCGAGTGCTGAACTTCGCAAAACTCTTTCTAGGACCCAGCACTTTGAGAGGCTTGTGTCCTGACATGAAAAGTTCTGCCTTCTATGTCGCATTTCAGGAGACGCACGTGCGGTGTGCTCAGTTTCTAGAAGGGAACCTCGCTCCCCAAGGAATCAAGTACGTCTGAGACAACCAGGTACATCTCTCCCAAGTGCCTTCACCGCTTCTTCGAAAAGCCTAAGAAGTTAATGCTTAGCAGCATGTTCTTTTCTCAAGCCAAACTGTTCCTGAAAAGATCACGCGCTAACCTTTCACATGGCGAAGGAAGCACCTGTGATATGACCTCTCGAGAACCTTCTACAGTGTAGGTGACATGTTGTAGGCCGCTAACGCTTTGGCAGGTGAAGATTTATACAAGCCTTGAGTATGGCCATTATCTCAGCGTTATTCCACACCGTCGGAAAGATTCTCATGTATTCAGAGCTCTTATTAGACAGTGAGTGACGTGATATGTCATCTGTCGTAGCATCAGGTTGGTTAGCGAATCAGGACCACCTGCTTTTCGGCTACTGAGTGTCCTTAGCAGAGCCTGTACTTCGTCTTCTGCGACCGATGAATTCCTCTTCCTCTTCCTGCCGCACCAGGAACGTTCGGAGCCGCTTAGGCAAATGCTGGGCGTGGCTTGTTCCTGTACCGGTGTGTCTTACTAACGCGGGTTTGGAATCACCAATATCGTCGTCTGCTGATGGTATGCTACTGACTGCTCCATACTCTTTCTGGGGGCAGTTTTCCCTGGAAGTTCTACCCAAGTCCCGGCAAGAGAACACTCATTCACTTAGTCTTTCTTCCCGCTCAGTTTCTGGGAAAAAATTGCAACACCAGGAAAGAATGAGAGATCGCCTAAGACAACAATGTCCAAACGCTCTCCGTCTGATTGTAGTACAAACTTCTGCTTTTGTCTCTGAAATGGCTGTTTCACTGATAATTGCACTGGGTAATCTATAAGCAGAGAATTGTGAAGTCGCAGTTTTATGTTATCACCATGCCACGCTACAAAGAACTGGCTAAGTTTGAATTTGACATCATTTTTGTGAAGAGTTAACCGGTTTTTCCGAAGACCTAGTTGGCTGCTTAAGTGGCCGTTCAGCTATCCGGATATGAGGTCAGTGGTTAGTGAGTGGAATGTAAGCAGTCCTCATGTCTCAAGACCTCGCAATAGCGTGACTAACGTACAGGCTTGGCATCTCCACTGCAGGGCCGTCAAGAATCACCCGGAAATATTCACCATGTTAGAGATTCAGTGATAGTCCTTTAGTCAGTTGCTCGATGACGTTTCGTAGGATGGGCTTGTCAAGGTGCCAGCCACATTTGCTGTCGACAGCGAGTGCTATAGAACGAGTAGTACCAATAGTGACCTATTAATTGGCAACAGGGCAGCCTATCGGCCTTTGGAGTGTGTGTCTATGACGGCCGGTTTCCAATATAATTACTCGTATCTTCAACTTTTCGAAACTAGTTGCACTGCTGCAGCCTGGTTTCAAGTGGCAATAAACGCCGTTATTGAAACAGTCCGATTTTACTGATAGATTTCTTATTTATCATCACTGCGTTGAGAATTATCATCACCACAAGGTGTCCTCTCAATTTCCAGGTTGCTGACGCCATTGCTGTATTAAATAATGATGTTCCAGGATAACTGCTTTGTAGTCTCGTATCTTACTCTTTCATTTCATCCACGTTTTTTATTCTTATCTTTCCTATAATCTTCTGTTTGACGTTTGTTGTAATATGTAGTCTGCTTTTTTTTAAATGAAGTTTGGGAGACTTCTTTTTTCTTTTGCCATTTCCATTACTTCACTGGTGATAGCTTTATCCAGCCATTTTATTTCCTCCATTTTCTTCCAAACTTACATCTCGAACGTTTCACTTTTTTCTCTTCCTCTATTCTTTAACTCCCAGCATTCACAGCAGTAACAGGAAAACATTGTACATGATGCATTTAAGCAACGTTTGTCTGACCTAGATGTTCTAAAACTTTTAAATTACTGTTTTGGATACGAAATATTCCATGTCAACCCAGAAATGTGACCATTCCTTAAGTTCCTAACTTTCTTGCGTTTATTTCACTTGTTTCTTCTTAAACTTTGAAATCTCACAACAACCGTATTATTGTTACTTTTTCTTTAAAAGCGAACATTTTAGCTTACGATTTACTATGACTATTATTGACACTGAATAACTGTATTACAAATTATGTTAAGATTGACGGCAAAACTACCACAACAACTGCAAAGAAAAAATTGGAAAACGCTCAAAAACTCTGGGTCAAAAACCAACTGAAAGAATTTCACATTAAAAAACAAATGTTCAACACACAGCTTTATAATGCAGAATTACAGTTGGTTAAGTTGCTTAATAGATTAGGATAGGATTTTATAACCGCAGAAGTCATAAAGTACACCGAATACATCGTGCAGAAAACGAAAGCCACACAGAAGGGAAAAACTAGCTAATTTTATGAAACAACGGTTGCACCCAAATTGAATCAATACAGACGAAGAAAACATACATTGTACACAGCTTTCCTCAACAACACCAACATAATATTCACAGCAGAAGAAGAGGTTCTACTCTGCAAAGGATTGAAACACAACGTTCAGGCTCCACTGGACCAAAACAACCAAGACAAGCTCATCACTAGTGTCACACAGATTTCAACCACAACCCTTAATAAGCGAAATGACAATATAGCAGGCTGCCACAAAGTTAGCGAAATTATTGAGAAGGAAAATGCAAAACTATTCCCAACATTCAAGAAAAGAGAAGAAACCCTCACTTGCAGCAATAAGACTAAATTAAAACTGAACAATACGATAACTGTAAGCTGACAAGGGTAATATAACCGTTGCAATAAACAGAGAACCATACATAGAAAGCCAACAACATAACAGAAATACGTAAAGAAACAAAAAAGGGACCTCTATCAGGCCTATAGTGAATTGCAGGAACAGCCCAACATTAAAAGTCAACAAAATGCCCTTCAAAATTCTCAACAAGCATACACATTTAACAATAATAGAACACTTAAATACAGAGCAGAATTTACACAACATGTCAAAAACAGAACTTCCTGATGGAGCCACACTTGCCTCGTTTTGAGTACAAATCTTTATTCCTCTGTGCCAATCAATCCCAATAACTAACGCCAACTTACAGAAGCACAAAAAGTTCCTTCAACCCACATTACTGAGCTAATGGACCTGCAAAAATTCACACTTTCACTATTTCAAATTCAACACTAAACTCTAAAAACAAACAGATGGCCTAGCAATGGGCTCATATCTAGGATTGTTAGCTGAAATATTTATAAACAATTGAGAATACAAAGTCCTGAATTCCAGTCACCACCTCCTGATCATCTATTACTACATATATGTAGATGATACCATTATTTTAACCAATGGCACAAAAGATGACATCAATGAGTTGAACGGATTATTCAGCATTTCCCATGAAAACATAAAATTCACTGCTGAACACCAAGCAGGTGACCTTATCCTTAGAATAGAGTATAATAGACATCAGTTTGAAATTTATCGGATGCTTACCACAACACATACGATCATCCACAGCTCCTTCTGTCACCCCACACCCCACAAAATGGCAGAATTCTGGTACATGACCAGTAGAGCTATCCAACTACCACTCTCTACTTATAAATGTGAACAAGACATTGAAATAATAAAACAAACAGCTATTACAGATGGCTGTAACAGCTCCATAGCAGATACCCTAAAACTCCCAATAGTGGCAAAGCAATCACATCACAAAAAAGGAGAAAAAAAGTCTTCCATACAATCCCATTTGTTAGTAATATTTCATATCAGATTGCCAATGTTTTCAAATTTCTTCAAACGAAAAGGCATAGACATATCCTTTATCACAAACAACAAGATTGGACAGAAATTACCTCACATCAGCAACACACAAAACCCACTTCATCACATGGGTGTGTACAAAATTGAATGTTTGGACTGTGACAGTTTCTACATAGGCCAGAAAGGTAGGTCATTTGACATTAGATTCAAACAATACCTGGCAGCAACAAAAAAAATATCAACAACAGCCACCCACCTGCACGAAACAAAACACCATGTTAATAATACAAGTATCAGACTCCTACACATCCAGCCTAAAGACAAAAAACTAGACATTCTTGTTAGAACGCTCCATATATACAAACACCAAAGAAAACTACCTGAATCCATAGTAAATGACGAAAATAACAACATTTACAATAGTATCATCTCTGTTTTCAGCAGCAGCCCGTATTATTAAATTTGCAATGCACACACACACACATGCACGCACACACACACACACACACACACACACACACACACACACCTTAATATTTGTCATAAATATTTAGTTATGTTACCATAACATCTCCCAAATGTACAATGGACTGGCCTCATTTACAAATATGCCATCACACAAGCAACTCGTAGCCCCTGTGAGCTTGACACTATATGTAAATTAACTAACGACACAAATTGTACATCTATTTGCATATTTTAAAGCATTAACCAATATATTAACCCAGCCTTTAGTTAGTTATTACATGTAACTAGTATAGTCTTAAGATCCCCTTGCTTTGAAAAGTTTGCTCTCATCCAATCGCTCCTTCCACTCTCTCTCTCTCTCTCTCTCTCTCTCTCCTCCTGTCTCTTTCACTTTCTCTCCCTCTACTTCCACCTCCAGTCTTTCATCCCTATCTCTGAATCTCAACCAAAATTGTTATTTATGTATAATTTTATCACTGTTGTCAGCATAATCATTTTACTTAAAGTTTGTAACATATCACCTGATTATATAAACGCGTATGAAATTTAAGCTATATAAACCTGATTGAATCGGATTCATATTCCACCTGAAATATTTATTCCAATGTAGGTATTCAACAGCTCAAAACAAAGATATCAAAATCCTTTGAAACTTATTCCATAATAATACTGTTGTTGTTTATACTCTTTGTACTTCGTGATAATGTTTCTCTTTTGCTATATGCTCCTTGCACGTAATCGTTTCCAGACGTCATCTTTGTTTACAAAATATAATACTATACATGTGATGTATTACGACAGAGAAAGAAACCTGTGATCACAGGAGGTATTCTATTTTACTTATTTTATTTTTACATACACGTTTAGTTTTAGTCAAAAAAATCCCCAAAACCATGATCTGAAATAGTATCTTGTTTCTCCACTAGACAGTGCCACAAGCTCCTCCAAAAAAATCGTAACACAACACATACACATGTCATACTAACAAATGTAAATCCACCTGATGACGGACGTTGAAACCTTCGAAACGCGTCGTGGAGATAAATAAATAGTGGCGAGAAACAGTAAACTTTTTGTTTCATTCGAATGGTACTTTACGTACCTATTTTTCTGGGGTGGCCTTTTTGGATTTCTCGCACATGTCATTGGCCTCATTTCCTTTGCAAATTGTTATTCGATAGTTGTTTCACTGTTTTTTAGTCCTCCTGTCCTACAGCCGTTTCTTCTGTCAACTGGATTTCTTGCTCGGACGCGCCCTTTGCAGTGTTCGCGTCCGTCGGTTCATTTTCACTCTGAAGAATAGACGCCTTCCTCTTCAGGTTATGTTTGGTTATTTGAGTGTAGATGATCTACACATTTATTGCAGCGATATCTAGGATGTTGTAAAAGACACGCATCATTCACCTCCTGCAACCAATCTTCGTTGATCATTTCATCAATGACGTTCACACCGTACTTTATGGCGCTGCATAATGTAAGGTTTCCTGGTTTCTTCTTTCTTTCTTCACTCACAGCTATACCAGGATGCAGTATGCTGGGGATTTGACATTCCTATTCTTCTTCCGTTGGTACGCACTCTTGTTTATCATTCTTTTTCAACATGGTGGAGGAGTAAGTCAGAATTCTTCTTCTTCATATAGTTGGGGATTTCTAGTGGAATCTTGCTCTTCCTTCCCACTAACAATGTTTTCTTCTGTTTTTGGCAAGCTAGAGGGATGTTGCTTCCTTGGGTTATAAATGGCTCAATGATGTAAAGAATGACTTATGCTGCCTAGGGCTGGTTGTCTGATTTGCCTTCCTACTTACTAAGATATGGAAAGGTGTTGCAAATGTACTTGGATGCCACTTATGCCGTGATCCAAAAAATAAGTCCGTATCTATCTGGTTTATTTGACGTAATGTCGATACATCGGTAGCTTGTTTTGTTTGGAAGTAACTCCTCACAAATCTTAAAATTTCCACCGGCGCGGTACAACACACGCAGTTTTTCACGAACTTCTTCCATATTTCATAAATAGGAGCGAACTTTTAAAGTGGGATACATTGAGCTTGAGATGACTTCTTATCGAAGTGGAGGAGTCTGCTAAGTTCGTGGAATCTCTCATCATTTTATCTCTGCTGAAATTAGGTCTCCAAGAACAATAACAAAAGAGAACACTTTCAGCATAGAAAGCACTTCTGACATACTAGATGCCAATCATTGTCTCGCCATTTCCATCCGTACTCTCCAGCTCTCCAGCTGATGTTTCTTATTTAATTAACAGTGTTTGATTCCGCGCGTGTGTGTGTATTTTTTATGATACACAGCACTGATCCATGAAAAAGAAGTTGGAAGGCACTGATGACGGAGTCGTCTAATCGGTGACAGGTATATGCAGTGGGCCTCTTTCTCTCCTCTAGAACGCTGAAAGCAGTCCTTCTTCGTGGCGACGGAATATTAGCGACCTTCTATTTCGTTCCATCTCTAGCTGCCATCCTCACTGTTGCGCCAACTGAATCCTCAATCTGGAAAAAAACTGATGTGGAGGGACAGACACAAACAGTAACTCATTCCCAGTTTCGTTGTCTTCATCATCAGCTGTCTCTGGCAGCAAATCACTATCTCAACTCGGTAAGTCACTGTATGATTCAATACCTGAGCTCTACAGGATGCAAAAGAAATACATTAGTGATGCCACTCTGACGCGGCATTATTGAAAACGCCTGTTACAAGGAAAGAGCAGTGACTAACTGGTGGGATGAGTAAGAACAGCAACATACGGAAAACGACTGGAAACTTACTTTACAAGGTCCTGCGTGGAGATCTTGGCGTCAGTTATCATTCGAGGCAGCGTTTGTTGAACAAAGCAAAATGAAGTGCAAGTGCCCTTGTAATTATGAGAACAGCAGTACTCTAAAGAGGAGTCACGGCAGGTGTCTATTGACCCCTCCCGCTTTTATAGGTCCACTTCATGAAATTCTGAAGGTTCAGCAAATGAAGACACGTCACAAAATATGATGGAAAGATATTAAAGACCGAATTCGGTATTGAGGAAATAAAGGTTAGAAGGTGTCTTTTGACCCTTTGCTGTTCTCAAATCGAGCTTTAGAGGAACTTGGTAACCAACAAATTTTTCAAATACGGAAAACCTACTACGAATCGGCAGGTAGCCCTTGCCATTGTAGTCGGCCAGTCTACAGCTGTTGCACAGAGGAAAATACAAAGGGCCAGATGAGGTACCCTTAGATTCTAGATATAGTGTGCTGAACAGCTAGCCTCTTTTGACAAAAGTACAAGGTAGACTGTCCGAACTATGGAGCATCCTTCGTGATTAGAAAGAAGGCGAAGCTCGTTCCACTCTTTAGAAAGAATATATGGACAGATGGACACAAAGACAGACCTATCCAGTGACGTCCTTTGCCGCGACATCACAGAGCATTTTTGTACTCATTGGTTGGTTCGTTGGCTGGTTGGTTAGTTTGTTTTGGGGGAGGAGACCAAACATCGGTCCCATCGGATTAGGGAAGGATGGGGTGGGAAGTCGGCCGTGCCCTTTCAAAGCATTTAGGGAAATTACGGAAAGCCTAAATCAGGACGGCTGGACGGGTTTGTACTCGCTTTTAGCGATAATCTACCACAAAAATCACATTGATTCCACTGGCAAGGCCACCGTGAGATTGAACTTAGTTTGTTTATTTACGAAGAGCGTAAATGCTTAATTAGACTTAGTTCCTCCCATGCTAAGGAGCATATTGGGCTACAAGTTTCCACGAAGAGCTCAATCAGTTGCCAGATGTTCAGCTTCCTCCCAGTTTATGTCTGTGCACAGGTCTTTTGCAAAAGTTTGTTTGTTGGTGTTATGAGGTCTTCCTCTACATCTGTATTCAAAATGGTTCAAATGGCTCTGAGCACTATGGGACTTAACATCTATGGTCATCAGTCCCCTAGAACTTAGAACTACTTAAACCTAACTAACCTAAGGACAGCACACAGCACCCAGCCATCACGAGGCAGAGAAAATCCCTGACCCCGCCGGGAATCGAACCCGGGAACCCGGGCGTGGGAAGCGAGAACGCTACCGCACGACCACGAGATGCGGGCCATCTGTATTCATGCGTTGGTTTCCACAACAGTGCTGATTGGGGGCTTCTTCCATTTTTCATGCGTAAAACATGTCCCGAAAGCTTCAGTCTTCTTACAGAAACGATTTTGTGCAGGCTCCGTAGACCAGTTCCTCTCAGCACTTCATCATTTGAAACGTGGTCGCTAAAGATTATCTTCAGAATTCACCTTAAGTATCGTTGGTGAAACGGCGTGCGTAACGGCTATTTGTAGGATGATAGAGGAGAACAGTCTAAGTTGGTGGATGTGCTTATAGAGTCTAATTCGTTGGAAAGCTGCAGAAGCTTCCCAGGTCTGCTACAAATGTCTGCATCTGCGTCCCAGTTATCACAGATAAGGCTGCTGAGATATTGAAACTGGTCAACAGCAAGTAGTATCTTCTGTTGCACTGTAATTTGGGTAGAAACGTTTCCACTTCTTATGTACATTGTAATTGTCTAATTACAATTTATTTTTAGCCCTACGGTACTGGCGATTCCATCCAGCTTGGTAGTCATTAGTTGTAATCTTTATGGCGGTTCTGCCAGAAGAACAATGTTATCAGCAAAACACAGATCTTACGCCTAGATTGTTCATTCCAATACATGCCGATGTTGAAATTCTACATAGTTTTTCTCATTGTGAAGTCTCTGGCAAATGTGAAAAACAGTAGTGACAAAATACATCGTAGTGAGACGTCTCTCGAAATGGTAAAGAACCGCGTTCTGTTCTTACCAAGAAACACAGGTCTCGATAGAGATTCCTGAATTCCGTATAGGCTTACAATAATCCATACCGATTCTCGGTGAATACTGTCAAAAGCATTTGCAAAATGAGCGAAGTTTAGGTGCAGTGGACAGCTGATTTCTACGTATTGTCCTATTACGTTACGTAAAATGACTAACTGTTCGGAGCACAATCTTCCACTTCGAAAACCAGCCAGTTCTTCGCGCAGTCGACAGTCTGTTGCTTCTTGAGTCGTTTTTTGAAGAACGAGGCAAAAGACTTTGGCGGCACTGAGGGAAGCGTGATACCTCTACAGTTTCCACAATCTCTTAGATTTCTTTTCTTCGGTAGTTTAACAGTGTTACCACACGTCCTGTCTTCTGGAACTTGCCTTCTTTGTCAACAGATGTTGCACAGTTTAGATAATGAATAAAGTCCTGACTTCTGTATCTCAGAACTTCGATAGCCAACTGCTTCACTGTTTTTAAGTGGTTTGATTGCTATGCACAACTTTGGTTCTGCGATATCATCTGTTTTTAGCATTAGCTGTTGCATTTTTTGCTCTTTTTAGAAGTTGTAAGAGTTAAGTGGGTTGAGCTGGTTCAGCGTTTCTTATTCAAACCATTGGGCAGCTTGTTCAACTTTTGTGAGCAGAAGTTTCCCATTTTTATCGTTTATAAGGCCGTTTGGAAAACTACGGGCTCCAGTAAGTCCTTTCATCTCATTTCGGGAACCAGCATTTTTCCTCTCGCCTCTCTGTGCAGACCACTCGATTTCTTTTGTCAGCCGCACAACGGCTTTTGGCTTGTCGGTCTGACACGACACATTTTCGACTAGCTACTTGAAGCTCTCCTGAGTCCTTTAGCTTATTTACTTTAGATAATAGAACCTAGTGTGATGGCAGGTTTCTTGAGTCCTTGATTGTTACACTTCCACCTAGTAAACGACAGATGTGTGGTTTAACTGATGAGTTTGCTGGAAATAGGACAATCGTTCTTAACCCTAGATTCCTAAACCCTCGTAAAATTTACGGTTGCAGTTCATATCTCACCACGGTTCCCGCCAACACATGAGCGACACGTAATCTTCAGTACCTTCATAGCCGACTTTGTTGTTAACAATACCTGAATTATTTATTGCCAGACTCCAGTGGTTTGTTGACACAGATTTGATAGGAATGTAACGTTTTCCTCCTTTAGTGCTTTATAGTTAACAAGATAAACATCATCAGCTTTAGAAATTATAGGAAGCTTGCAGACGAAAATTCTTCTCGCTGTCTATTGCTTGGCCAACGACTTAGTTAATAATACCAAAGTATATTGTTTATAGGAACGATCTTTGAACGATCTTAGGATGCCGCTTGTGGCTGTAACAGATCAGCCAGCCGAGTCAGTTGCTGATTAGTGTTAACAATAGAAAACCAGATGCGTACGAGGAAAAGAGTCCCGACATACACACATAATGACGCTGTCCAAGTAGCTCTGCCTGCCAATCCCGGAAGAAGAACAATATTTTCGAAGATACGGCCCTCTTTCGCTTGGTTCGCTACGGAAACTTTTCACGCATTTTGCGACCAACGTGTTTTTTTATACGATGCAGGACTTTATAATGTAATAATATTACGTGTGATTACAGCAAACTAACGTGAGACTGAATAAGATGGTCGATTTTTACGAAAAATCAAATTACGACAAAGTAAGTTTCAGAGCGAAATTCAAGAAACCCAAGAAATGTCACGCCTGTCGACCGTATAGGGAAATGTTGCATAAGCAACTTAACGTTGGCTTTGCTATGGTTATGAATGATATTATTCATAAACAGCAGTTGATGTAAGTAATAAATGACGGAGGCGTACTGGTCCCGAAACATGATCGCCCCAAACCCTCGCCTTGTGGGGCTTCCCGGGTGATATCCTCGGACAAGGCCTCTGTGCCCAGAGCTGGCGCTCATATTGCTAACCCTACACAGTTGGGAGACCCATAATGAGTATAATAATATTCTATAGTTGTTGGTAACTATAGACAAGAGTTTAGCAAGAGGTTCAAAATAAAATTCGTATGTGGATGTGGACATGTCACGGACCCTTGCTCTGGTACTACGGAAGGTATGTTTAAATGTGGATATGGTCTCTGACGTAGAACACAGAAACGGCAGTACGACTCATATCAAAAACCTCTGACTTACAAGTCAGTATTTAATTTTTACTCTTTTAGTCCACAGTAAAAACACTGAATGCTCCAGGTAAGAGTGTTCTATGTCGATTGAACGTCTAGAAGCAAAGCTTCTTCTACTTCGAATGTTTGTTTCAGTAAACGAACTAAATTCAATAGTATAAACCAGTAGCGTCCTTCTTTCACATTTTTATCTCTTAGTATATGCAGCCCGTCCAGAAAGTTCCGAGACTGATTTTACTCCTGGCATATTAGCGACGTCAACGCAGTAACTACGGTGGCAGACCTGAGCTGACAGTTGTAAACAACAGATGTGCCTTCTACCAGTCAGTTGCGAGCAAAAGCAGTGTTAAACAGCGGAGGTGCAACTATGGTGTGGCAACGTCTTTGTTGGTAGAGATCTGCCTTTTTACCACCTTTCATATTTTCTAATCTCATGCATCGCTAGTGTCTCATGGATGTTGTCTCTGCTGCTTTGTCGAAGTTACCTGGAAAAAGAATTCAACGAAGCACTATTGTTTTATTTCCCTTAATATCAACGATCTTTTCGTTTTCCTTGCCATGTCCTGAATAATTTCTCCAACGGCCATCCGATGAATGGCTTATTTTTAAAAGACTCTTCCTGTGTTATGATTGTGATCTGTTCTTCGTCTGGATAAGACAATGTGCCTTCTGCATAATCATCTAGTTTGAGTTCAGTGTTTCCCCCCTTCCCTTATAATTAATGCATGCGAGTTCATGAAGTGTAGGTTTATCCTAGCGGGTAATACGAATGAAACCGATCAAGTGCAACAGGATTCGTGTATCATGAGTGAAAGTCCCCTATTCTGGTTTCTAGTACCGAACATTTTCCCCTAATCAGTCTATCAGTTAACCACTCCCGACGTTTCTTTTGCAAGCATTCTCGTGCGCTTCCCATTGGTTTATCGTGCTTTTACAACTACACATTCTCTAGGTCGAACTTGTCATTTATATGGTACCGTCTGCCATATGTACAAGATGATTATAATTAAAGCTAAACTTTCAAACCGCTGTAGAAATAACACCACTGGTCAGAGTGACGTAAAATTGCAGCGGAGTATATCGGAAAACGGGAAAAACATACAGCACAAGAAAAATAAATACTTACAAAATGTAGCAATAGATGGCGCTGTAACCATCATAATTTAATAATGGTCGACTACAAATGCCAAATGAATCATACAACAGTGCCTAAGGTGTACGTTTGACGTTAAACAAACTGCACTACTCAGTGTTCATGGATGTACAAGTGTGATTCTGTTAGTCACGTAAGTCCATCCACCACGGCAAGGTCATATCACATCGGATGGGAAAAATCGGTTTTTAATTGTCCTGAGGCCAAAAACCCTATAAAAAGCATTAATCAAAATCAAATCGGATTATTAATTTCTGTGTGACTAGCTCAGAACATGTTCAATACTGTCCACCGTTTTCGGCAACAAGCTGAAATCGAGCACGTTCCACAACTGACCGAAATTTTTCCGGGGTCACGTTCAGAACCTGTTGCGCAATGCGTGCCTTCAATGCAGCTAAGTTTGCAACCGGAACACTGAACACATCTTTCAGATAGCCCCACTGCCAGAGGACACGCGATTAAGATCAGGTGACCGGGACGGCCCGGCTGTAGGGAAATGGTGGCTGATAATTGTAGCATTTCCGAAATGTCGCCTCAGCAGCTGCTTTACTGGATTTGCAATATGCGGAGGTGCGCCATCTTGCATAAAAATGATCACATCCACACATCCACGCTGTTGGAAAGCCGGAATGACGCGGTGGCGCAAAAGACACTCATAGCGCCTACCAGTGACGGTACAGATAACAGGACCGGAAGCACCTCTCTCTCTCTTGAAAAAATATGGCCCTATGATAAATCATGCCGAAAACCCGCATCACACAGTGACCTTTTCTGTATGAAATGGTAATGTTTGATTTGCGTGTGGATTTTCCGTTGCCCATATTCGACAATTCTGTGTATTGACATATCCCGTCAGATGGAAGTGGGCTTCGTATATCCACAAAATCTTCCACGACCAATCATTGTCCACTTCCATGCGAGCAAAAAATTCTAAAGCAAAGGTCTCTCTTGCTAGCAAGTCAACAGGAAGCACATGGATAATTTTTAATGTATAGCAAAGAAGGATGTTTCGTAGGATTTTACGCACCGTGCTCACGTATATGTCCAATGATTGGACAATTCTCCGTACACCACACGTTTGCACACCACCATTCGTCTCCTCCTGCACTGCTACGGCTACTGCTTCCACTGACGTCGAATCAATTCGTTTCCTCCCTATACCAGGTTGCACACCAAAAGAACCCGTCTTTTTGAATCTCCGAATAATTTTCTCCGAACCCACGGGAATCGTCGGACCAACGCCTTTTTTCAAACCCTTCAGTGTCCGGAACTTCTGCAGAGCGACAGTCGTCATTCTTGTAATACAGCTTTACAAGCAGAGCGCGATCCTGCATTGAGACAGTCATGGCGAACGTCGCAGACGCGGAAGGAGGAAAAACCGTGTACCAGGCGTGTTTATACCAACTTCAATGAGTCGTGTGCATGACAGATGTTTTCATTGACGTATTCTGACACATCCAGCGCCGTCTATTGATCAATTTTCACACTATTTTTTTTCTTCTCCGATAATACTCCGTTGCAATTTGACGTCATTCTGACCAGTGGTGTTATTTCTACAGCAATTTGAAAGTTTAACTTTAATTGTAATCACCCTGTATTTTAATCTGTGATTTGCGGTTAGGAAGCCTTCTGTATAGAGTAGGCTATTATTTACTAAATATAGTCTACCCCTATAAAGATGTCAATTATTTCACGCATCACATTTTATCGTTATTATTGTGTTCTTTGCGAGCTGGCTCTGATGACGATGACTTTCCCTAAATATCCTGTGTAATCAAGTAACACTAAATTTACTGACTTAAATGAATCCCTATACGTATGGCAATATTTCACTTGTCGAGATTTATCAGAATAAACTGTTTTTTGTTGGATGTAGTGGACTTGGGTTTCCATCCTTTCTGACTTCCTGTGATCAAAAGACTCTGCTTCTATTGACACAGTATGCAGTTATTTTCCTTGTTATACCCTGTGTGATTCATTATTCCGTACAGTTCTGAATTATTCATTCATCAACAATTCCTGATAGTCACATCGTAAATATCACCAAAACGTTTGCTGTTGATCAGGTTATGGCTCTGAGCACTATGGGACTTAACATCTATGGTCATCAGTCCCCTAGAACTTAGAACTACGTAAACCTAACTAACCTAAGGACAGCACACAACACCCAGCCATCACGAGGCAGAGAAAATCCCTGACCCCGCCGGGAATCGAACTCGGGAACTCGGGCGTGGGAAGCGAGAACGCTACCGCACGACCACGAGTGATCAGGTTAACGAGGTGTATTGAGGTGTGTTAATGGTTTTCTATGTGTGTATGAGGGACTGCGTGAAATCATTATTTGTCAATGACGTATCCACCGTCTTCTGTATAACAAAAGAGTTTCATTCGTATGAATGTCCATTTTTGTCATATATAACCTAGAGTTGGTCCAAGTTCCTCTCACACCTCTTTTTCGCTTGTAATCACTGCGAGTTCAGTAACCAAAGCCACCTGTCTCCTAAAAGATTTTCTTGTCAAAAAATACAATGGTGTAATTAGTTCCATTAGCTCTGGCACATGCGAACACACCCCAAGTTCAGCGAAAGTCCATGAGGGGGCACTTTTTGGATCAGCCACACAGCTCTAACAGGTAGAGGCAGAAGTTAACGATCCCACCACGGCAGGAAGAAACTCTTGTGGAGCAGAGGTTACTGCGCCCAGCGCAATAGCACAGAAATCGATGATAGGTAAGCAGAATTCAGGCATTAAGATTACTGAATACAGAGATTTTGCAAAGCATATGCTAGCAAGTGTTGTGACGTGATGAAGTTGTGTAGCAATGGGGAGAAGAAGTAAGCAAGGCGGTGGATCGGATCTGGTGACTGCAGTTGAGTTGTGTCCTTCAGTGTGAGGTGGATTCGGATTGTACGCATCCAGTCGAAGTGAGTGGAACTAAAGAAGTCGTTACTCCAGTTTGAGCAAAACGAGACTCAAATTAGTTGTAAGAATCAGGAAGCAGTATGACAACTTGAGCGTGTAGCAGTCTGTGACGAGGCAATGCCAGAGACTGGGTAAATATGGACAGTGGCACTAGTAACGGATAAAACAAGGAAGCGATTTTTTTTCCATTTTGCGCCCGCAGAGATTTATCAGTTGCATATGGCAATATTATGGTTGTCTCTCTTTTCTATCTGAATACTGCTATGATTATTGCTCATGAAGTTGTGTACAAGTTGGTTTTATTTGTTTATTGATTTCCTCAGGAAGAGGACGATGGTACATTGTGGTGAACTGTTTACAGTGGAATATATTTTCTTGTTGCTTTTCTCCAGGTACGGGCTCTTGCATGGTAAATTTTCGTCGTGCATTTTTGGACGGAGTAGAGCAATGGTTGCACAAGTTACATTCAAACTTCTTCTGAAGGTGACTTATGACTCAATAAGTGGCGACTTGATGATGTAGAAGGAATCTACGATTTAGTGTTTTTGCAGGTACCAGAATGGAACAGGGCTGTGTCTGTGAGTATTGTATTTTGCTGATACAAATGTTGTTACAGAAAGGAAGCAGAAATAGTGTTATTAGCTTGTGTACGACGAACAAACCCTCTTTTCCATTTTTCCTGTAATGAGAGTTATCCGCTTGCAATCCTGAACTTGGTGGAATAACGATGAAGGTTATGAGTGGTGTCAGACAATGTTATGTTAATGATAGTAACGGCACATTCGACTGACTGTGTGTGAGTCACGTGAGAGCAAACCTGTTTATTCAGTTTTCACTCGATGTTTTGAAAGTTGTAAAGCATTGATGTTCATTCCTGCGAAGCTGACACACTGGAGCATGGATAATCATTTGTGTTGTGCGAAATGAAGGATTTTCGTGGATAGCCACGTAGGTGTGTACAACTGAGAGGTTGAAGGAGTAATCTTGAAGGAGCATTCCACACAGTTTGTGACCAGTCTTTCCGGAACATTCACAGTGCGGTAATAGCTAATCCCGTTTATTCCTTCCCATTGTGTAGAAGCAAGTTATTAACATGTTTTTATCAGGTCGCTTTCTCATGTGTCTGTCTCTTCAGTGCAAACTTTGCAATTGATTTTAAACTAACTTCCTGGTGAGCTAGAGGCTGGAAATTTTAAACATAGTTCAGAGCTGGATGACGGTGCTATACTGTGCGCATAGGAACATCGTACCTGCAATGGGTGACGGGGTGAGGGTGAAAACGGGGTTACAATGAAGCATAGCGCAGAGCACTGCCTGTCCAGTTGGAACTCCTGTAAGATGGCTGCTCTAAGCAGATTCCATCACAGCCCCTTCTGGTGCAACGGCGTAAATTACCTGCTGTAAAGAGAGTCTACGACAACTCATGCGATTTATAAGTGCACATCTGTAAAGCCTGAGGTAATTTCTATCAACCTGGGCTTATGTATCACTTGCAAGCTGAAAAAAAAAAAATACTGCGACAGTAAGCCCTCCATAGCATCCCTACGGCTGAGGGTTGGGATGAAAAGGATGATAAGAAACCATGAATCATGGTTTAGGGACACTTGGAGCAATTTCAACCAAATTTGGTATATAGGTAACTCATTTTGTTATCTTGTCTCGCGGTATTTTCGGTACGTATTTTGCAATTAATTTTAAACTAACATCCCAGTGAGCTAAACATTTAAAACTTCCAAAATAACTTAGGACTGGATGACGACGCAATGTTAACTCGCTTTCTTGTTTGATTTGTGAGGGGGTACTTTGTGTACCACTTCGCCCTTTTCATATTCCAGTCACAAATGGTTTGTGAAAAGAACGGTTGCTGGTAAACTTCCGTGTGAGTGCGAATGTGTCTAATGTTTACCTTTGCTCCCTTTTCGCAAGATATACATGGGAGAAAACTATATACTGGTTGACTCAGGTGAAATCAATTTCTCCTAGCTCCATTTAAATTTCTTGCCTCATACAGAAAGTTTTGGGAATTTGTGATTAGGAGTTTTTTACAGTTAACATAACTGAGCATTGAATATTTCACTTACTAACTATTATCTATTGCACGCACCTCACATTTTTTTGTTATGACTCTATAACTATTAAAATTTCAGTATCATATATTTTCAGAATTATTTCTAAGGCGTTAGGAAACTGTGTGGGATTAAGAGAAATTATTTTACACTTTTTAGTCCGATATAAAAATGTATCATATTAAAAATCTATTTTATTTAAGTATTATTTCCCTGTTTTCTTGAATATGACGAGTTTTTGAGTTGGTTTGTATGAGTCACATGTAGGAAGGCTTGACTGAAACCACAAGAAGGATTTCTGTAAGGTAATTATGTATTCAATAAGCAAATGCAGAGGTGTGATGATGAATATGAGTTTTCAGAAGTATTTTTTATTAATCTGCCAGTAATGGAAGAAGCACTGTGCCCACCTTTTTTACAAAGTTTCCTGCCAGAGCAGGGAGATAAATGCGTTATGGCACCAGTGCAGCATGAGAATCTGTGGTAATGTTTCTCTTTTTTTTCAGAAGTGGCGTGATTTTTTTAATTTCTGTACTGAGAATGTCTAGGAGGAACCACGAGCAAAGATGCTAGAGATTGTATGACATCTGATCGACCGACAGGTAAAATAAAAAGGAGCGATCGACCAACAGCTAAAGGAAAAAGGAGAATAGATGGGAACACTCAGACCCCTCTGAAGCAATCCTATAAGTAAGTTAATGTTGCTCTCAGAGAAATCTTATTGTGATTCATTATTGCAGGTATAAGAACTGTCTTAATCTTTATCCGTTCCAAAGCTGAAAGTCCAATAAGAGGTGTTAAGAAGAAGGAACTGACTTGTTTGACTTCCAAATCATTGCAGGTGGCAACATATCTAAAAGACACATGATTGGTGTTTAGACCATTGAGAGACTATTTGATGGTGAAAATAGAATGTTTTATTTCTTTGTGCGCATGGAATGGTGCGAATAATCATTGGAGTTTTCATAGGTTTGATTTCAGAAGGATTTCGGGTGGGAGTACTGTGACGACGAAGAGAAGGTTCGCAGTGGTATGTGTAGTTACTTGGGTAAATTTTATTGGTAGAATTTTGTAGACCATTTTGTTTCTACTCAGTGGTTTAATAGGTGAAGAAGTAATTTTCTGACTAGATGTTAAGTGTTGTGGAATGTCCATGGTAATTTAATCAGTAGGTTGATAAAACGAGTAATCTGCAACTGTATCGATGGGTATTGCGTAAGTAAAATGATAGTGTTAAGATACGTGGTTGATCATTCGAAACAGCCGGTAGTTTGGTGTGAGTTCAGAGTCCCTATTCTTTCTTTCCTGGGTAAAGCCTTACTTCTAGATCTTCCATGATGTTTCCATAGTGTAACATAGATTGGTAAGAATATGTACTGAAACTATCTTTGTACGAATAGGAGAACTGTGTGTATCATCCATTTTACATAGCAATTTGATGCCAGTCGCACCCCTTTTTTAAAGTAATTATTCCTGTAAATAGCAGATGCTGTTCTTGTAGCTGTGACACGAAATTAAGTTAATGAAATCGCACCGATTTGGTGAAACTATTTTTTTCTGTGTACTGGAAAATGCTGTTGTTCTGTTTGTGAGGCTATTCGCAGCGACTTGGGAATACAGCACCCGGTCCACCGGTGAAGAGCTGTCATTGTCTATGATACTGTCTGACACCCCTCTGAGTTCAGGCTTAATGGGACCATGGCGCGTGGCGAGGCTCTCCCTGCCCCAGCTGCGCCCAGCTTCGCCTGAATACCACCGAAAAGGGACTATCTGTGTGGACTGTTAAAGAGTTCACTATTATTGCCTATCATTACCATATTCTTCACAATAATCTTTTATGACCTAAATTAGACTTTGTATCATGACGAAATGAAAGAACATTTGCTGGGGCTAAGTAATTATGCACAATAATCTTTTATGACCTAAATTGAACTTTGTATCATGACAAAATGAAAGAACATTTGCTAGGGCTAAGTAATCATTAGGCAAAAATTAACTCCTCCTGTTTACTAAAAGTCATGAAATTTTGTTGATGGGAACTTTTTCTAAAATGGGGCTAAGTAATCATTAGCAAAAATTAACTCCTCCTGTTTACTAAAAGTCATGAAATTTTGTTGATGGGGACTTTTTCTAAAATGAATCGTGCAGGAGCTTGTGCCAAATGGTTCATTAAAACGTAATTAACGGTGAAACCAGTACGAGAGCTACAAATATTGAAGTTGAACTATCTCTTATGTTTACAAAATGCTGGAGGGAAACAGGCACTGGGAGGATCTGGTTAGTAAAAGTTTGTGGTGAGGCCGTGTTTTGGTTGAACTGGTGGACAATGATTTCAGGTGAGCTGCATCAGCGAAGATTTCACGCCATGTCCAAGTCGCTTGTACAAGGGGTGTTTAATAATTTTTTCTGAAAGCAGGTTAGTTTTATTCAGAATACTATTACACCATATGATTCCACACTCATATGGTTACAAAACCATATTTTTCAACATAATCTCCGTTCAATGGGACGGCCTTACACCACCGTACTGTGCCTGTACGGGTCGGTATAATCAGTAATTTCCCCATCATTCACATACTCCTTTCCACTGTCTACACCTTTCATTGGGCCAAACAGGCGGAATTCTGTAGGTGCGGGATCCGGGCTGTAGGGTGGACGTGCAAGAGAAGTACAACAAAGTTTTGTCAGCTCTTATCGGGTGCGCAGCCTTGAGTGAGGCCTTGCGCTGTGATGGAAAAGTTCGTTTGCTTTCTGGCGACGAACACACTGAAGTGTAGCCTGCGGTAGCTGAGTGCAGTTTCCGCCAAAAGAAACTCAATGACAGCTCACTGCTTAGAACCACCTCCATTACAGACACCATTTTCACGGCTACCTATAGCTTCACCATCTATTGTAGCTTCATGAAACTACAGGGGCTAAAGCGGGAATATTCCGCAATGTCCCACAAAAAGCTTCGCATGTTTTCAACTGAAAAAGGCGGAGTAAAATTTTTTTCATTACTTAGTGAACGCCCCTCGTCGAAGAGACGACTACCTAACCTATTATCCATACATCAAAAAGTTCTTCTTCTTTCAACCCTGTCATGCTTGAGGGAAATGCAGTGATAAAGGATACTCGCGATATGCTTTAGCTGTAGTGTCGTGTACATTTTGTGATTATTTTATTGCAGGAGGAAGACAGTACTCATAATACTACGTTTAAAGTTTCTTTTTGGTGTTTGCAAGGCTGTGTCTGTATGTTTAGGATTGGCGTTAGCAGTATAAATCATACCCGCCAGATCTATTACTTTGGGATCTATGTTTTCTCGGGGACACAAACTTGGTTTCTTTGGAGACGTACAGCCATACTTACCGAGGTAATCACTTGAACTTAAAACATTAGTAATTTTCTTGTGTTTGTTGACTTGGCTCATAATGAATAATCATTAACTTTAAATATGCCTTTGGTGTTTCATCTCTTATGGTTAACATGTGGTTCAAATGGGGTGACAGGCTTTTTTCGAGATACTTGTAAGATGCAAATATATTTCAACGTTATTTGCCAATAAAAGAGACAATCTATATCAAAACTTGTTTTTGAATACTTGATTTGATCCTGCCAAGCATTTAGGGTCCTCTCCTGCGGCCACATATCTCGAGTTAGCAAGGAGGAAAATTTACTTATTTCTATTTTTTCATATAAAAAGACCAGCTCAAGTGTAATTTTTTCCCAAGAATTAGTGTGATGAAAGGAGTCTTTCTTTTTGCCCCTTTTCACACTTTTTTCTAATCTCATGCATCGATAACGTCATATGTTGTTTTTGATGTCTAACGGAGCATTTGTCAGTACTTGGGAAAAGAATACGATGTAAAATTATTGTTTTATTTCTTTTAAAATCAGCAGCCTTTTCCTTTCCCTTGCCATTCCCTGTATAATACCTACGGGCCGCTGTAGCAGAGCTTCCATATGTTTCCAGTAACATAGCAGGCTTTAAACTCGGAGCTTTCCCACTTTTCTTTGTCTGTTCTATTGGCTAGGCCCACATAGCAGACTCTCCCCCCACCACGTGAAAAAAGGGGCCGCATTTCCAACAGCCGTCCAGGTGCCGCATATCTTAAGGTACTCTCAATGCGGCAGTCGTCTCTTATCTCTGTTCTTCAGAATGTGGTTCGTTGCGAGTTCAGATTGTTTTGTATAGTATAGAGTGTGGACGATAATGAAGGACTCAACGAATTTATTTCAGTTTAGCGGTCAATGTTTTTAGTAAGGTTCGTGTTTTGAATACAAATAAATTTGCATAAAATGCATGGGCTCATGACTGTGCTTTGTTCTTTCTCCAGATACGACCACATGCTTGCTCCATAATCTTTTTAGTTAGGTAAAATGCTTCCCCACTTCCACCTCCCTCTCCCGATAATTAATGCTTGCAAGTTCATCTAGTGCAAGTTTCTCATAGCATTCAATACAAGTGCAGTTGATCACTTGTTACAAATTTCATGTATTATGAGCGATAGGCCCCTGTTCTGGTTTCTGGTAATCTAAATTTTTCTCTAATCGTTCTGACAATCAATCACCCTCCTGCGATTCTTTTGCAAACATTCATATGTGATTCCCATCGGTTTATCCTGTGCTTACGTCTATATGGGGGCTAGGCAGAATTTCTCCTTTGTGTTCTACTGATCGTCTTGTGTATCTGAATCTGTGATTTGCGGCTAGGAAACCTTACGGTTATATTGTGCTAAATTTACTGAATACAACGAATCCGTTTATAGACGGCTATAATTTCATCTATGAACTGTGTGTGTACCAGACGTTTCACCCATAATAAGACTGTTTAAGTGTAGCTCTGCGCCGTGCAAATGGGCTTGCTGACCCAATCTGTTATACGCAAATGTAAGGCATCAAATAAACACAGTTTCTGAAGAACAGAGCAAAACGTCTATGCCGCCTGCATCAACACCAAAACGTAGCTTTCCTGTTGTACAGCATGCAAAGAAATGTGAAGTACAGTTTCATAGTGATTCCTACTATTACGTAAAATGGAACAAGAGCGTTTGTATTGACTGCTTAAGACAGAGGTGGCCAAGAATCAGCCTTGCAAGCTATTCTCTGGCTCGTGTGCCGTAGCTCAATCGCTAGGCTGCACACACCCCCACCACCACACCACGCTACCTGAGCGAATTTGCGTACGTGCGCATTTTGATTACAATGCAGTCACACTGTATATGATTTGATTTCAAATTTCGTGTCTCTCATCAACATACATCACAGCATTATTTAATTATTTTTGTCTTCCTGAAGACATAATTTATTTATCTGGTACAAACTGTCAGCATACAGACAGACACAGACAATTTCATAGATTTTAGCACTCAGTTTGCACGTAATCGTAACTTATTCACTTTCATAATCGAAAAAAGGTTTTTGAAGTGCATATTTTGATCGACACATATTAGCACTTTTGCAAGCTTATAATGGGAATGGGGAAACTCTACCTGAGGAAAACAATACAGACGTCCTGGACAGTTTCATCGTACAAGGATTTTTTTAAAGTGGGAACTACACTGCAGATCAATGAGTTCCACAGGGGTGCTTTCAACTGAAACGACAAACGGCCTCGAAAACGGCTCGAAAACAGATGGAAGATTGGCAGTCGTTTAGAAAACTACCCTTGTAATTCTTTCAAGGTCAGAATGAATTCTCCGATCCTCGCGTTTTTTTTTAACACCAGTAAGGTTAGGAAACTCTGCTGTGTTGTTTGTCAGAATCTGTCACTTCCCCAATGTGATTTTCCTTATATTTATATTATAAGTAAATTGTTTCTCACCTCGATGGCTTTCTGTTGGCAGTGGGCAGCCAAGTATACTTAAAATACGAGGTCAGAAATCCATTCTGGATGTGTTAATTTTCGTTCCTGCTCTATTTTTTCTTTCATAAATTCAACAATAAATGGTTTTAATTGAAAATTCGTTCCAGGCATGACCCTTGACTTAACCAGTGTACTCTACAATAATATATAAAGTCTCCACACTCTTAGTTCAGTTCCACTGAAAGTTGTTGCAACTTGCAGTGGAATAATGCATGCGACTTTCGAAAATTTACTATTCGTAACACTAATTTCTTCACGCGCTGCATGCCTGCAAACTTGACACAATGCTGTTCTGGATGTACAGAACAATGAATCCCGTCTGTCGATCGTTGTAATTTTTTATTCTTTCATTTTTAACTGAACCTTTAAATTCATCCTGTGTGGTGTCGTGGTTTCATAGCAAATTTGCAGTACCCAACGACAAATGTTGAGAATTCTCATCTTTCTTATCTGTAATTCCCATTCATGTTCAAAGGCTTTTGGCGACAGATCACTAGACTGCTTCTTTTCGTTCAAACAGCCACTGGACCTGTGAAATTCTTACCAGGAACAAGTAGCAAATGGTAAACAGCACTGACTCCATGATTCTACCAAACTGAAGAGAGTCGTGCCGACCGACGAATGCAGCACCGCAATAGTAAATAAAATGTCTGGCTGTACCCAGTACTTCCGAGAAGGTCGAAGCAAAGCCGAGACAGGCTAAAACTCGGCCTACACGCGGCCTGAACCTTAGGGTCACGTTCAGTTTCGCATGCCGTTGCCGGCCCTGGCTTAAGGCAAAAGGCACATTTCGCATCATGCGAATGTGTACTGACTGTAAGTAAAAGCCGATCTAATTCGTTTAAACTGCAAGCCGAGTGCCAAGGAAAACTGATTTTAAAGAATACTGGCATCTAAATTCATACAACTAGTTTCAGAAAAGTAAGTAAATTACAATGGCACATGTATTACTGGTACCCAGAAAACACGTGGTACACAGTGTTCCAGACGTAAGAAAATCAAAATACAATAAATAAAAGTTGAAAAGCATTTACACAGGTTCATTGGTAGGAAGTGTGATTGAAGTGGCTGCTAACATTCGAGCGAATTGGCAGCAAACAGATTCTGCAGTGAGTCCGGAAACATACTCGTCTCACAAAGAGACAGGACCCGACATCCATATCTGAGACGCGTGTCCACCACATGAAGGTTACAGCAACTTCAAGGAAATAGTTAAGAGTGAACCACACGTTCAATTGATTAACGAAATCGTTCCATGAGTACGCACTTCCCGCATGCAGCCAAGTTACATTCCACCAATTCACCGTCCAGCAGCCAGCAGCTCACGTCATTTGACAACAAGCGCGAACCACTCAAGATGGCAGAGCACAAGGGTTCTTACTTAAACTCATGCCCCACGATTCTCTGTGAGATGGGCAGTGACTTGATTGGTTGGCTTAACTGGAACTCAAAAAAGATTTCGTGGATAACTCGCAAACTGTCCCAAAGGTAACTTAGTTCTTCGTAATCATATGTTATATGTTCTTCGAAATCGACACTGGCCACAAAACTGCAACTTTGCAGTTAGTCTGCGGTAACTAGTGCGTGAAATTGATTTAACTGTAAAGGTCTCAGCTTAATTACGGAAAGCTGCAATTTAAATCTAAGTTTCAAGCTTCATTTCCTGCATTTCTATGTTTTCTTCTGAAATGAATTTCTTAGTGTCATCTATTCAACTGGGCTATATAATTTTGCATGGTTGTTTCTCTACCGCCTTCACTACATCCCTCTAAGGTAACCATTGATCATCTATGTATTACTTTCACCTATTGCAGTACTGCAGCCTACATCCGTTTGAACTACCTACTGTTGTCAAACCTTGGTCTCCCGCTTCAATTTACATACTTCACACATACCTCCATTATTGAACTGATGAATTCATCAATCGATCCCTTATTTTAGTCAAATTGTGCCACATATTTATTTTGTCCTTAGTTTGATTCAATACCTCGACATAAGCTACCCGATCTACTCATCTTCGGCATTCTTCTGTAGCACTACATTTCAAAGATTGCTATTCCTTTCTTGTCTGAACCGTTTATAGTCCGCGTTTCACATGTGTACGAGACTACAGTTCAGCCAAATACATTCATAAAATACTTCCTAATACATAAATTTATATTCAGTGTTAATAACTTTTTGGTTTTGAGAAATTCTTTCCTTGATAATGCCATTCTGCAATTTATTTCGTCTGCACTTTTGCCACCGTCAGATATTTTGATACTCAGACATCAAAACCCATCTATTGCTTCTAGTGTCGTATTGCCAGTATAATTTATCACCGGGTGACCCTATTCCATTACTCATGTGTTGCTTTTACTGCTGTACACATTATAACTTCTTTTAAAGACACTATCCATTCCGCTCTTCCAAGTCCTTTGCCGTCTCTGACAGAATTACGTCAATAGCACACCTCAAAACGTTTATTTCTTCTCCCTGAACTTTATTTCTTCTTCTGATTTTCATAGATTAGGCCTATCGACCTGTTCTAGTCTTCGTTCCAGCTTTTAACTGACCGTCGTTATTCCATTTTTCCTTTAGCTTCCTGCTGTACGGCCATCTTTGGACTCTTTCTTTCTTCCAATCGGTCCTGACGTTCCTTCAAATTTGTTTATGGCCTTATATTTAGTAATTTACAGCAAAAATATCTGGTTCTTGTGTAATGCTTTTGTTAGGAACCCCATCCAACATACTGCAATTGACTGCAATGTTTGATTGCTCGTAAAAATTTCATTTCAGCCTGCTGAACTTTAATTACCTCTCCAAATTTCTCCTTCGTTTTCTTTATTGCTTGTGCTTTGTAGAGACAGAATAACACTGGGGATGGTATATAACCTCGCCTCACTCTCGTCTCGACTTCTGCTTTCTTGTCATGTCCTTCGACTTGTTTCTGGAGTCTCATTTCGCCCTATATTTTAATCGTGTTGTCTTCAGAATTTCAAAGAGATTATTCTAGTCAACATTTTCATAACTTTTCTCTAAGTTTACAAACTATATAGCCGGAGATTTGCCTTCAGTGCATGTTCAAAGATAAGTTGCAGGGTCAGTATTGCCTCCCGTGTTTCTACGTCTCTCCAAAACCCATACCGATATTCCCCGTAGCGGCTTCTGTAATATTTTCCATTCTTCCATAAATAACTCGAATCCTACTTTATTAAACTGGTGACTGAGTACTATTCACGCCTGCTGACAATGATTGAAGTTTGCATTGTGGAAAATTGTACCAGGCAAATTCCTGTTCTTCCTAGACTCATGTTCCGCTACGACGCCTGCTCCACTTCCCATTCACATTATGGAACGCCAGTCTTGCACGACTATTAAATGTTAATCTCTTTTTAACATACCGAACAATTTCTTATTTCTGTGTGCATTTTTTTCCAAACTATTCATGAGCTGTGGAGCTAGTAAGCATGAACAAGACGTACCAAACGATATCGACTACATCTGGGGACTGTAGAGGCATCTTGCGGAACAAAATGATTGGGCTCCATGTTAGGAAACGCGTTTTCACAAAGCTAAAAGCTGTCGAATAAAACCACCAATAGTTGCGCCTAGTCCATCGCTTCGGCTTCATATGTGTGTCTGTAAGATGACGTTGCGTTTATCATTCTCTACAGTGTTGTTGTGATAAGAGAGGACACTTTCCACACCATGTAACGTCTTGAATGCTGTCAGGCTCATTACGAGAATTTCCGCCTGCGGCTTGTCTTTGTGCTAACTCACGTTTGCTGCTGAAGGTGTGTCCTCACAAAAGGCGTTGGCCCTTATTACTTCTGTGTTCCGTAGCGTTGTTGAATGACATTCGAAGGCGTGATTTCGTATCCTCAATTCGTTCTTCAAGATATCCCGTACAACCTGTTAAAGTTTGTCGATGTAACTTTTTTACACTCTGTATAGTTATGCTCTGTTGTGGCTGGCAGCTTTGCATCCATTTTGGCTACGATTATTCGTTCAGCGGTCTGTTCATAGTAGCCTATTTACATTCTGGTACAAGTTCGTTTCATTCTTAATGTCGTAATTCCTGCAAACGTTTGTGCAGGTATATACTACCTGATCGAAAGTACCCGACGCCTACTAGTGGACGTTAACAGGGATGAGCCCACAGTTCGCCTTTAAAACGGTTTGAACTATGTGGAGGGGGGAGGCACTAACAGTGAGGTGTCTGAACGTCTGTGGAGAAATGGCAGCCCATTCTTCCTCAAGAGCCGAAACCAGTAAAAATAGTGAAGTAAGGACGCTGGCGCCTGGAGCGAAGTCGACGTTCCAACTCATCCCAAATGTGTTGCATCGGGTTCAGGTCGAAACTCTGTAACGGCCACTCCATTTCCGGAATCTCGTTGTCCTCATATCATTGACTCACAGATGCAACACTGAAGCGCCGAAGAAACTGATATAGGCATGCATATTCAACTATAGACGTATGTAAACAGACAGAATACGGCACTGCGGTCGGTAACAACTGTTTAAGACAACTAGTGGCTGTCGCAGTTGTTAGATCGGTTACTGCGGCTGCAATGGCAGGTTATCAAGGTTTAAGTGACTTTGAAAGTGGTGTTATAGTCGGCGCACAAGTGATGGGACACAGCACCTCCGAGGTAGAGATGAAGTGGGGATTTTCCTTTGCGACCATTTCACGACTGTACCGTGGATATCAGAAATCCGGTAAAACATCAAATCCCCGATATCGCCCCGACCGGGAAACGTTCCTGCGAGAACGGGACCAACGACGACTGAAGACAATAGCTCAATGTGACAGAAGTGCAACCCGCAAATTGCTGCAGATTTCAATGCTGGGCCATCAACAAGTGTCAGCGTGCGAACTGTTCAACGAAACATTATAAATATGAGTTTTCCGGGCCGAAGGCCAAATCGAGTACCCTTGAAGACTGCACGACACAAAGCTTTATGCCTCGCCTGGGCCCATAAACGCCGACATTGGACTGTTGATGACTGGAAACATGCTGCCTGGTCGGACGAGTCTCGTTTCAAATTGTATCGAGCGGATGGACGATTATGGGTATGGAGACAACTTCATGAATCCATGGGACCTGCATGTCAGCAGGGGGACAGCTCAAGCTGGTGGAGGCTCTGTAATGGTGTGGGGCTTGTGCAATTGAAGTGATATGGGACCCTTAAAACGTCTAGATAAGACTTTGACAGGTGACACGCATGTATGCATCCTTTCTGATCACCTGCATCCATTCGTGTCCATTTTTCATTCCGACGGAGTTGGGAAGTTCCAGCAGGACAATGCGACACCCACTCGTCCAGAATTGCTACTGAGTGGCTCCAGGAACACTCTTCTCAGTTTAAACACTTCCACTGGCCACCAAACTCCCCAGACATGAATATTATTGAGTATATCTGGGACGCCTTGCAACGTGCTGTTCAGAAGAAATCTCACCCCCTCGTACTCTTACGGATTTATGGACAGTACTGCAGGATTTATGGTGTCAATTGCCTCCAGCACTATTTCAGACATTATTCCATGCCGAGTCGTGTTTCGGCGCTTCTGCGTGCTCTCCGGCGCCCTACACGATATTAGGCAGGTGTACCAGTTTCTTTGGCTCTTCAGTGTATAAAAAAGCTTGCATTGTAATGCTGGTACAAACAGTGATCATCTCCAAACTGTTCTTCTACTGTACGCAGAACGCAATGCTGAAAATGTGTTGTGTACAACACGCCAGCCACGGTAAACACGCCAGTACCGTAACACCACCTCCTCTGCATTTCCTGCTACTACACATGATGGCAGGTAACATTCTCCAGGCATTCGCCAAACCCAAACGCTTCCATCGGACTGCCACAAACTATAATGTGGTTCATCACTCCAAATCCTTCGTTTCCAGTCATCCATTGTCCAATGGTGTCGCTCTTTACATCTGGCGGTACAAGAGGATTTGATAGTACAAAATTATCTGGCTCTCCAGCAAGTTATGGGTTAATTAAACATAACCAGCTCAAGCGTCGCTTAACATTGACATTGGTTCATGAGGAACTGCTCGACCATAGTACCCCATACCTTCCAACTCCCTACGCACAGTCATCGTGGCAGCTGCACTACTGCTAGTACTTTGGAACTCACGGTTGATTTCTTCCGCTGATTTCGTGCGGTTTTTATACAGCCACCCTCCACACTGCTCGACGGTCCTTGTCCATCACTACATGTCACCTGCCTGTTCTCGGTTTATCTGTGGTTGCACCTTGGTATTTCACTTCACAGTTGCGAACAGTAGGCTTGGGCAGCTGTAGCAGGGTTGAAATGTCCCTGATGGATTTGTTACTCAGGTGACGTCCAGTGACAAGTCAAGGTTCTAAGTCAATGAGTTCTCCCGACCGACCCATTCTGCCGTTGCTGCTCCACTAGCGACAACACATTACTCCCTGCTTCCTATACTTGCGGTTCCCGATCTTGTCACATCTAGTGGGAAGTTCGGCATTACGTAGGGGTGTTCAGATGCTTTTGATCAGATAGTGTAGTTGTTGGTCTGTTCTGCTGTACGTCTGTTTCTTATTTGCGTACACTTCCATGGGGAACACAGATACTTGCTTTGGAAGCCCTCGTTGTAGACGCCATACAGTATATCGGCCGAAAATAATTCGTCTCCCATCCCTTCAGAGAACGAGTCGCACAGTCTTCACTTCGTTCGATTAGAAGGCTAAACTGGCGTAGCTGTAGTGTTCTCGTACTTGGGTAACAGGTCTCCAGGGCGAACTTCGACATTGCATTCTCCCTCTCGCCTGAGGATATCCTACCATTTTTATTCAAACCGCATCACTGACTAGTGTAGTTATTCATTTACTGAGATCAACATGCTTATACGACGAAGTAAACGATACAAATTTAAATAATTCCCTTTTTAGTTAAAATCGTATTGCTTCCTTCAAAAGTGCGAATCCGCTTCCTGTGTTTGCCGCTACTAACGGGTGCGAAACCATAGCAAACAAAATAAATCCAAATTAATGCTCTGTATACTTTAACAAGTTTGTTGGTGGAGCCATTTTCTGCGGCATGTATTTAAATATTCGTTTCTTTAAATTCAACCGCCTTTTTCTCGATGCAATTGTAGTTCGTACTTTCAAGAGGTGTTTCGCCTATTATATAGCACTCATCTTCAACGAAATTTTCTGAGATAAGTACTTAAATGTCTGGAAGAATACACATCATATCTTTTACTTAAATAAAATATTGCTCACAGTCACGCTCTGAAGGCACTACCAAAAATCTGCCTTTCCTCTCCTGTTAAGCAATGACCACTTGAAACGCAGATTTTAGTAGGACATACGTTCATTGGTTAAGACAGGAAACGGAGGATTTGCGGGATAGGCGAAAATTTACGGAAAGTAACTTCTTATTGTGTAAAAATTGCACTGTGAACTATTTCAAAAGTGTCACATATAAAAACAAAACTGTTATTCCAGAAAAATCTGAAGACGATGACTTTTATATTAAAGTCTAAAGGCGCCTGTAATAAGTATTATTATTGCTGCAACGAAAACGCTTTGTAATTTATAAAAACTTGCACTTCATTGGTCACTTGACATGAGTTAGCCGAAAATAAGAAATAAGCGCCTTTCTACCAGGGAGAAGTAGGTCCTAAGGGACTATTGTGCTAGACAGTCTAGTCCAATCGCCTCATGGTCTCCTTTCGTAAATCTCCACCTCCCTCCCATTTTAATGCCCTCCAAATCTTTCCCTTCTTTTTACAATATAGGAAGAGATGTTTAATGATCTCGACTTTGTTTTTTATCCTTGCTGCCACGATTTCTTCTCTATCTACTTCAAAGTTGCTGAGCACATACTGTGACATGTCTTCCACTTAGTTACCACACAATTTTGCATGACGCAAGAATTGTTGTTTGTTTTACAGTACCTTTCACAATCTGCAGAAAAGTCTGCTTGTGTTATGAGCTACGCGGGATAATTTTTAAAAATTACAAGAAAAATACTTTTATGAAATCAAATATAAATATAAGGTTGTAGAATATAGATATCTTTGTGAAGAGATCCCCATATTTAAATTCATTTATAAAATCAGCATTTAGATAAATATACATAGCATCTGCGATTCGTCACAACAGTCCTCTGCATACGTCTCCTCATCATAAAGGCAAGTATTACCGTCATTCATCTACATCTACATAGGTACTCTGCAAGCCACTGAAGGGTGCGTGGCGGAGGGTACCCTGTACCACTACTAGTCACTTCCTTTCCTGGTCCACTTGCAAACAGAGCGAGGGGGAAACGACTATCTGTATGCCTCCGTATGAGCCCTAAGTCATTCTAACACCAAACACGATTTCAGGAACTGACTCATTCGTGTCAATGTTTGAATAGTATGACTCCTTATCAGCAACTTTTAGGAACAGATATATAATTTTCTTTCGCTGGTCTTTTTTGGAATCTTTTTGGTTTTTACTTCTTTCTTTTCACTTATTGCGGCTGACACCTTTCTCTTACACACTTATTCGTGGTTTTTCTTCACGTCACTTTGTTTTCATTTCTGTCTTTCTTCTTGGAATTTGTTTCTACATTCTTTCCCTGCTCTCTTCTGTTCTGCATCCACTAATGCCAGTTCATAACGAGACGACGTTATTGAGGCAGCTTTTGTCGGCACGAGGTCTTTGCTTATCCTTTCTTGTTTGGGCTTTACAATGAGCTAAACGTCTTTCCGTAAAACAGCTGCTTCAGGATTCTTTGATCTGGAATGTCCAATCGGATCAGCTTCTTCTAAGTGCTACGCACATAGTGAATTAATCTGGTTCGATTTCTTTGGTGTGTTGACAAGCGAACTCGTAGATTTTATTTCTGAGAAGATGCAATAGCAAGTGTATTGTTTGGGGGAAGCGCTCCCTTATTTTGTTGGAGACTTTGCAGATCAAAACCCGCCATGCTGCTCCTAGAGGTTGCAAAATAAGCTTTGGTAAAACCATATTCCTCAAACTGTTATTCTAGTTTGACGGATTAGGTAAGTCTTGGCAAATGGGTGTGAAATGTCATATTTTCTAAGTGATCTGTCATCAAGACGCATCCGTCGTCGAATATTTTCATTGTAGTGATGTTTTAACGGGCCAATAAATGTGTTGTCCAATTTGTATGAGGAGGAGGGCTTTGTTGGTAATGTAATTTTTTCTGCCAAGATCTGTCTGTTATGCCCATCAAGACTAAGGACAACAAGTTCTGCTGCTGTGGGCTTGATTTGGTAATAGTGTTGGAACCAGTCTGGAAACTGATTTACTTGGATCAGGCCAGAAGGATGATATCTTCCGGGATGACATCTTCCAGTGGCATCAGGTGGGGCTCCTTTCATGAAAATGTCTGTTTTCTTCTAGTAAAAATTATGAGCGACGGGATAAAAGTTCCTCCGGCATTCATGGCTCACTCAGCCGCAGTGAGACTCTCCGCCTCAGCAGCACTTTAAAGAACCGGCCTAGCGTTTGCCTCTAGATCACTAGAGGAACATCGGTCTGCAAGATGGGTATGCCTGTTTCACCCACATTTGATATACTATCCGTGGACAGGATTGTTTATCAAGGTCAGCCTGCAGCATAGTAAAAAAGTTCACTCACAGCCTTCCTGGTGAAACCTTAGCATGAGAAAGTGAAGCTGCTGAAATTTTAAGGAAATGGTCGAACCATGCACGTCCTGTAACTACACCCGTTTTTCTCACATAACTGGAAAGCGAAATGCTGCACATAGTGTATTCTGAAGTCATTGAATTTAAATTCCATTAGAATTAAATATTTAATAAGTTGTTCTTCCATACAAGTAGATAATTATGACGTCAGAATGTAAGCAACTTCCTGGCAGATTAAAACTGTGTGCCGGACCGAGACTCGAACTCGGGACCTCTAGAGCACTTGCCCGCGAAAGGCAAAGGTCCCGATTTCGAGCCTCGGTCCGGCACACAGTTTTAATCTGCCAGGGAGTTTCATATCAGCGCACACTCCACTGCCGAATGAAAATCTCATTCGGGAAACATCCCCCATGCCATGTCTCCGCAATATCCTTTCTTTCAGAAGTGGTAGTTCTGCAAGGTTCGCAGGAGAGCTTCTGTAAAGCTTGGAAGGTAGGAGACGAGGTACTGGCAGAAGTAAAGCTGTGAGGACGGGGCTTGAGTCGTGCTTTGGTGGCTCAAATGGCGCCGTGCAGTGCGGACGTGTTGTTTGTTTCCGCCTAGCGGAGCACGCGCGCTCGCTGTTGTTTACATTTCAGCGGCCGTCCCTTACGTGTCACTTACGTGCACTAGAACCACGGCCAACCGTTTTCGAAAATCAACATTACGATTCAACTTCTGCAACGAATACGCACGACCAAAGGCCTTGGAAGTGGAACGCTTCCTACGCGACGTTGCTAAGATCCCAGCTTCCGACATCTTGGGCATACATTTGTCCATATTAAGCAGCGCTGTGTACGTCAAAGTCGTCAGTGACGCGGTACGTGAAAGAATACTTCGTGACACCAACCATGGATTACGCTTTCGCCACGCCGACGGCAATGTCGGATCAGTCACTGTCGACCATGCCGGCTTAGGAATGCGCACCATACAAGTTTTCGAACTCCCGTTCGAGCTTCCGGCGGAAGACGTTATCGCGGCTTTCCGCCCCTATGGCACTGTACATGGCCACATTTCCGAACGCTGGGCGCAATTCCAAACGTACCCCGTTCTTAACGGTGTACGGCAGATCACCATCGACCTCCATCGCCACGTGGCATCTTACCTGCAAATTAGCGCGGTTGTCATTACGACGGCCAACCTAAGACCTGTTCCGGGTGCGGCAAAGAAGGCCAGAAGGCCACCTCAGATCTGAGTGTCTTCAGCGACGAATCACCCAATTGCCAGCCACTACCGTGGCACCTCCGGCTCCGACGACGGTTTTACCGATCACCTACGCATCGGCGCTCTCTTCTCGTCCCGCCGGCCGCCGCCCATCGGACCACGTACCGGTGACCCTTCCAGCTACTACGGATACTGCCGGGGCCGACACGTCGCGCTCAAAGCCTGACGCTACTCCGGCGCCACTACCAACAGCGACGACTTCCGACACCCACCCGCCTGAACATATGGACGCCCCTTCATTTGACGGCCTTCCTCTCAGAGCGACGCGACTCCCTTCCGTCTTCCGACACGGAGGGGCGAACCCGCAAACAACGTTCACCTAAGAGGCGCAAGAGGAGGCGCCGTACGGTCTCGGAACGAGACGGATCACCACCCCCCGATGCTCCAGAGGCCGCCCGACCCGACGAGGCCTCGGAGAACCTGCACGACGATACGAATGTCGACAACATGACATCGACTGTGGATGCGTCGATGCCTACTCTACTGGCACGCTCAGGTGCTCCTGAACCAATGGACTCCACCGTTGCGATTGCCGCCGAGACGTCCTACGCCCCTGCGACCGAAGTGGAACGTACGACCATCACAACGACAGCGCCTTCAATGGTGTGGAGTGAGGACGTCGATGAGGACCCGGACCACACGCTGGGGACAGAGCTACCCCAGACGGAAGCATCGTAACGCCGCTGATAACGCCGTCAGGTGGCGTACGGCACGACTCGCCGTTGCCTCGCCCCTCTTCTTCCTCCGCCGGTGGAGTTCCCCTCCACGGAGGGGTACGGCTCCAAACCTACCGAATAGCGACGATCAACACTAACACCATTAGCTCACCAGTGAAACTTCAACTGCTGCGAGAGATGATATGGGCGTCGGACGTCGATATCGCACTACTACAGGAAGTACACTTGGCCACACTTCCAGACGTCGCGGGATATAACACTTATTCTTCTCCTGGTGACCACCTGGGACGCGGCGTAGCCATCTACGCCAGAGAAGGCATTCCAGTGGCCGATATCACATACTTTCCATCTGCCAGAGGCATGGCCGTCACCGTCATGGGGACGCGTATCGTCAACATTTACGCTCCGTCAGGCTCCACCCGCAGACGCGACAGGGCACTCTTCTATTCAGAAGAAATCGCTCCTTTATTTCTTGGACGCTGCGACCATTACTTGCTTGGTGGTGATTTGAATTGTGTATTGCACCCTAAAGATCAAGTGCCCCACTACAACACCTGTCAAGAACTGCGTCTTGTCGTCCGAGATCTGTTGCTCCGCGACACTTGGGAACTTCAGCACCTGGACATACTTACCAGACGGGTCACTCCGCAAGCCGTCTTGATAGAATTTACGTCCCTCGGGAACTCACACCTGCAGTCCAAGGCGCAGAACTTTGGCCCCTGGCCTTTTCGGACCACTGTGCCTTCATCTGCAACATTCTCTTCCCCAAGCAAGTGGTCTGGCGTAGTCGTGCACCGTGGAAGCTAAACACCTCCCATCTTCATGATCCCGAATGTCTTCAACGTGTTACCGAGACATGGGCCACCTGTGAACGTCGCTTACCTAAATACTGCACGACCTTGACCTGGTGGCTGGAATGTGCCAAACCTGCCATTCGACGTACTTTGATTCAGTATGGAAAGGAAGTTGCTCTGTGGCGCCGGCACACTACCGACTATTTCTACGCCGTTCTCCGCGACCTGGACGCCCAACCGCCCACCCCCGACACCCAGAGGGAACGCAGCAGGATTAAGGCGCAAATTGTAACTTTGACACGCCGTAGACTGCAGGGGGCTATGGTGCGAACCCGATGTCAAGACTCGGCGGAACATGAACATCCGACCATGCATCATATCGCCACCGATAGGAAACATCGACGACAACAACTCATCACCGAGATCACCACCTGTCGCGGCCAGCACGTCACTTGCCAGGCCGAAATCGTCAGTGCCTTTGTCGACCACTACCGCACAATGTACCAGGAGGAGACTACCAACAACCACGCCGAGGAGTCTGTGTTACCACACGTAACTCGCACCCTCACCAGCGACGAAGCGGACGAGCTGATGGAGCCCATTACGCGTGACGAAATCCACGATGCAATCAAAAAAGGTGCTCTGAATAAGTCACCTGGTGTCGACGGATTGCCGATAGAATTTTATCGCACTTTCTTCACACTAATGGCGTAACGGTGGACAACGATGTTTCATGAACTGCTGCGGATGGGGAATGCCGTACCGCCGTACCGCCGTACCGCCGTCCTTCGACACGGGAATTATTATACTCATCCACAAACCGACACCAGGTGTGATTACTGCACATTACCGTCCCCTGACTCTGCTTAACGCAGACTGTAAAATTTTTACACGCCTACTGGCAACGCGATGCCGCAAGGTCCTGCCCAGCATTCTATCCCCGGAACAGACAACTCCGGGCGGCTCAGTTAATATACAAACGGCCACAGGAGAAAGTCGCGGCGTGCAGACTCCGCGCCGCAGTGGTTGCCATTGATTTTGACAGCGCATTCGACAAAGTGCGGCATCTTTTTCTGTTCTCCGCATGGGTTTTCCACCAGCATTTATCGACGTGATCCGGCGCCTGTACGGCACCGCCGAATCGCTGATTCAGATTAATGGCCGTGTGGCGGGACCAGTGGCGATCCGGCGTTCCGTACGGCAAGGCTGCCCACTTTCGACCCTACTCTATGCCATAAGCCTGGAGCCACCTTTCTGGTCTCACTCTGCGACAGCACAGTTTTCGATGTCGTGCGTATGCGGACGACCTCCTCCTCTTGATCCGCTCACGGAGTGAAACACACACGGTACTTGATTTGATATCAACGTACGGCACTGCAGCGGGCAGTAACATGAATATGGCTAAATCCGCGGCGATGCCCATTGGACGCGGCCTCTCACACGACGACTTAACACCTCTCCCGTGTGTACAAAAACTACGATACCTTGGTATCATTTTCACCTCTACCGTGCGCCGCTCCGCTGCCATCAATTTTCGACGTGCACTCCAAACTATCAGCACGACGGTGCGACAAAATCTTCTCCGACGACTCGATTCTTTACAACGTGTCCAATACCTGAATCAACATGTGACGTCCAGAAGGGTCCACATTGCACAAGTCCTCCCGCTGCCATCAACTATTGGACGCAGCCTCCAGGCTGCCTTCGGATACTTCCTTACTGCCGGTACGCTCTTTAAGGTCCGCTACGACACGCTCACCCTTCCCCCGCGAGCGGGGAGCCGCGGCCTTGTCAATGTGCGACTCCGCGCGGCGTCCTTGTACATGTCCACCATGCACAAGCAGTGGCACGGGGGCACCCCTCTTACGCGCAGCTTGCTGGAAATTCTTGTGCCCGCAACCATAACACCACCAGTACCAGTCGGACACATCAAGCACCATCTGACGCACATTTCTGATTTCATCGTCGACTTCAGTTATGCTCACACACACTTACCGACCACGCGTCTCCACGACCTACAGATTTTTACACTCCACTACTTCGTTCCATATCCAGCAACAATATCGAACTGAGACATCCGTCCACGCGGTGGCCCACGGTTTGGCGTCACATCCACCAGCCTTTTCTTCCCTCCAACGTCCGGGCAACGTGCTACCAAGTCGCAATTGAAAAATTCGCCACAAATCATCGTCTTCACGCCGTCGGACTAAAGGACTCTCCACTTTGTTCCATTTGCCACCTCGTGGATGACGATGTCCATCAACTGACTTGTGCTGCCACCAGTGACGTCTGGAATCTTGCCCGACAGTTCGTTGCCTGTTACCTCCGCGTTCCGCCGGACTCGATTGATCCATGGACTTTTATCCATCCTGAGAATACTTATTTCCCCGCCACCAAAAATCATGCGATTGTATGGGTCAAGGCATGGACGATCACCTACATGTATAATGATGGCGACAAATCACGCCTTGATTTCTGGCAGTACTTACAAACCGCCCACAGTGAAGTCGAACACCGACCGCGCTACCGCGCCTTCTTCGCCAATTACCTACATGCCATCCTTACGACACCCCCGCTCAGTTGGATGGTGCCACACGCCGACAGCACTCCCCCCCCCCCCCCCCCCTGCTGACATCTGAGACCCCCCGCGCTACTTTCTACATTGTAACCCACAGTGGAGTAGGCGCATGGACACGCTCCTCCTTTCTTTTATGCACTATACCAGAAAACACTGGTTTTTCCCTCACTCCACTGTATATTGCTTCACACCTCTTAGCTTACATCAGTATTATTATTGTTTTTTTTCCTACACCTTGTTCATAAAAAAAAATTGCTCGCCTTGTACGAGTATAATGTTTTGTGTTATTTTCGCCGGAAGGATGGCATTTCTGTTGTATTTCAGTTTGTACCAATAAAGATCTTTCGTTCATTTACCCTGTTCCTGGTGAAAAAAAACATAATAAAAATAATAAAATAAAAATAAATCAAAAAGCTACTTTGAGGGAGTGTTTCAGGGACGGGAGGGGGAGACATCGCGGCCAGGCCTCGGGTTCCGACCCCTGCCCGCCTTGTCCCCACCCAAACTGAACACTCTTAAAAAAATTTTTTTAAAAAAGGTAACGTGCTTTCCTATCAGGTGCAAACTGCCTTTGTTCGCCTTTAGAGACTCGCTGAAAGCCGGATTTTTATTTTTTTTGTAGCAGAACTACAAGCAGGCAGATACAGAATAAAAAAATAAAAAAAAATTTAAAGAAAATGGTAGAGCACTTGCCCGCGAAAGCCAAAGGTCCCGAGTTTGATTCTCGGTCCGGCACACTGTTTTAATCTGCCAGGAAGTTTCATATCGGGGCACACTCCGCTGCAGGGTGAAAATCTCATTCTAGAATGTAAGCAAAACGCAACACCCAGTCGCCGAGAGGAGATTATCTCCGACCCGGCCGGAAACTGAACCAGGGCCCCTTCGCTTAGCAGTCCGCCCTGCTGACAGCGCAGCTCCGAGGTGGACAAATTGCTTCTTCGAAAGGCAAGTCAAGACGGAATAGCGTTTGTAGGATGGCTGCAGGCACCGAAAATGATTTTTCTGTCTTTTCAGACCCATTCTTTTCTCTAATAGTGCCTGTAAACTCTTACCATGTCTTGTTTATCCTAAGTCATTCTTTTCTAGTTTCTCCTTCTCAGTAACACTTTACGAGGCATCTGAAACAAAACACTGAACAGAGTTTCTATAGTGATAACAAACGTTAAATATGAAGTACAATATTAATTACTGGAACAAAACACTTGAAACGTGCGTAACACAAGGAAAACATCATAATGAGTATTTGCATAGATGGAGCTGTAGTAATAATGACATAAACCCGTACTTCTGTTCGGCGGTGAAAATAATGTCACTTCTAACTGGTAAACCTAGCTAGTGCATCAGGGCGCTCTACAGGCGTAACTACGAACTAGTAAGTGATACATTCACCACCAGAATGCGCGACTTTGGTTGTTATTGAGGAGGCTCAAATTACACTACTCTCAGGATCTTCCTCTCCTGAATTTCTAGTTTATCTGTCAAGCCTTTCCTGTTCAGATTCAAGCATTCTGAGGCATGTAGGGCTTCAGGGCGGATAAATGTTTGGAATTGCAAGATAGCCAATTCTTATTATAGATGTTCTTGGTTAATATACTAATTGTACACTACTGGCCATTAATATTGCTACAAAAAGAAGAAATGAAGATGATAAACGGGTATTCATTGGACAAATAAATTACACTAGAACTGACATGTGATTACATTTTCACGTAATTTGGGTGCATAGATTCTGAGAAAGCAGTATCCAGAACAACCACCTCTGGCCGTAATAACGGCCTTGATAGGCCTGGGCATTGAGTCAAACAGAGCTTGGATGACGTGTAGAGGTACAGCTGCCCATGCATCCTCAACACGATACCACAGTTCATCAAGAGTAGTGACTGGCGTATTGTGACGAGCCAGTTGCTCGACCACCATTAACCAGACGTTTTCAATTGGTGAGAGATCTGGAGAATGTGCTGGCCAGGGCAACAGTCGAGCATTTTCTGTATCCAGAAAGGCCCGTACAGGGCCTGCAACATGCGGTCGTGAATTATCCTGCTGAAAAGTAGGGTTTCGCAAGGATCTAATAAAGGAAAGAGCCACGGGTCGTAACACATCTGAAACGTAACGCCCACTGTTCAAAGTGTCGTCAATGCGAACAAGAGGTGACCCAGACGTGTAACCAATGGCACCACATACTATCACGCCGGGTGATACGCCAGTATGGCGATGACGAATACACGCTTCCAATGTGCGTTCACCGCGATGTCGCCAAACACGGATGCTACTATCACGAGACTGCTACGGTCACAGGTTCGAATCCTGCCTCGGGCATGGATGAGTGTGATGTCCTTAGGTTAGTTAGGTTTAAGTAGTTCTAAGTTCTAGGGGACTGATGACCACAGCTGTTAAGTCCCATAGTGCTCAGAGCCATTACTATCACGATACTGTAAACAGAACCCGGATTCATCCGAAAAAATGACGTTTTGCCATTCATGCACCCATGTTCGTCGTTGAGTACACCATCGCGGGCGGTCCTGTCTGTGATGCAGCGTCAAGGGTAACCGCAGCCATGGTCTCCGAGCTGATAGTCCATGCTGCTGCAAACGTCGTCGAACTGTTCGTGAAGATGGTTGTTGTCTTGCAAACGTCCTCATCTGTTGACTCAGGGATCGAGACGTGGCTGCACGATCCTTTACAGCCATGCGGATAAGATGCCAGTCATCTCGACTGCTAGTGATACGAGGCCGTTGGGATCCAGTGCGGCGTTCCGTATTACCGTCCTGAACCCACCGATTCCATATTCTGCTAACAGTCATTGGATCTCGACCAACGCGAGCAGCAATGTCGCGATACGATAAACGGCAATCGCGATAGGCTACAATCCGACCTTTATGAAAGTCGGAAACGTGACGGTACGCGTTTCTCCTCCTTACACGAAGAATCACAACAACGTTTTACCAGGCAACGCCGGTCAACTGCTGTTTGTGTATGAGAAATCGGTTGGAAACTTTCCTCGTGTCAGCACGTTGTAGGTGTCGCCACCGGCGCAAACCTTGTGTGAATGCTCTGAAAAGCTAATCATTTGCACATCACAGCATCTTCTTCCTGTCGGTTAAATTTCGCGTCTGTAGCACGTCATCTTCGTGGTGTAGCAATTTTAATGGCCAGTAGTGTACTAGCAACGGCCCATGACACCGCTACAGCTACTACTACTTCCTTTCTGCTTCTTTACCCACTTCGGTCCCCCTCATCCCCCTTACTTCTGGCTCATTTTTTTCCGACTGTCAAGTAATTATGCCCCTACGGTAGAACCACCTACAGTACGCAACCTTTCTGCCACCCACTAGTTACGCCGCTGCCCTCACCGTACGAAAGACGAACCTACCCGAACGTGTATCTACGGAAAGGCGGGCTTCGGCCGGCAGGTGGCAGGGGGAGGTAGCCAGCTGCCAGCTCGGTCGGAGCGACACCTCAGCTCTGACGTCGGCGCCGCTGGCCTGCCGTCAGCCGGACGCTCATTCCACAGTTGCGACATCAGCGTCTGGCCAGTACGTCACGCGGCTGCGGCGGCCGGCGAGCATGAATGGGCGCTAATACTCGCCCGGAATGGGCGGCGCAGAAAAAAGCGACGGCGATAATGCGGCGGCAGGCGCCGTGGTAGCCGCGTAGACAAGGCCACGCTAACGAGGAAGCGGGCTCGAGGCGGCCGGCAAGCATGAATGGCGGCGCTCGCCTGCTCACCAGCCGCAGCCGCGCTGGCGGGCGCACGCCTCGGCGGTGGGCAGCAGCCGGGCCGCGCGCCGCCGCCACCTGCCCTCCTCTCGTAATTTATTCAGCTGTCTCGGAAAAAGTACTCCGTTATGCACTGAAATGACAAAAGTCGTAGGATACGTCCTAAAATCGTGTCGGACCTCCTTTCACCCGGTGTAGTGCAGCAGCTCGACAACGCGACGTAGTCTCAACAAGTTTTTGGATGTCCCCTGCAGAAATATTGACCTTGCTGCCTCAGTGTTGTTGTTGTTGTCTTCAGTCCTGAGACTGGTTTGATGCATCTCTCCATGCCACTCTATCCTGTGCAAGCTACCTCATCTCCCAGTACCTACTGCAACCTACATCTTTCTGAATCTGCTTAGTATATTCATCTCTTGGTCTCCCTCTACGATTTTTACCCTTCACGCTGCCCTCCAGTACTAAACTGGTGATTCCTTGATGCCTCAGAACATGTCCTACCAACCGATCCCTTCTTCTAGTCAAGTTGTGCTGTAAGTAGGCTGTTTAGGTTCTTATATTGGTAACGCCACCGCCACGTAGCGCTCTGTATGAAAATCACTGGCTGTGCTGTGTGCAGTCTGTGGTTGGGTGGCATTGTTGGAATTTGCTACTATAGTGTTGGGCAGCTGGATGTTATCAGCGCGTAGCATTGCGCAGTTGGAAGTGAGCCGCCAGCAGTGGTGGATGTGGGGAGGGAGATGGCGGAGTTTTGAGAGCGGATGATCTGGACGTGTGTCCGTCAGAGACACTTTTGAACACTATCAAGGTAAATACATTGTTTGTTCTCTATCAAAATCTTTCATTTCCTAACTATGCCTATCAGTAGTGAGTGCCTTCAGTAGTTAGAATCTTTTATTTAGCTGGCAGTGTTGGCGCTCGCTGTGTTGCAGTAGTTCGAGTAACGAAGATTTTTGTGCGGTAAGTGATTCATGAAAGGTATAGGTTATTGTTAGTCAGGGTCATTCTTTTGTAGGGATTATTAAAAGTCAGATTGCGTTGTGCTAAAAATATTGTGTGTCAGTTTAGTGTTGATCAGAATGAGTAAAGACAGTAATGTCTGAGTACGTTCAGTTTTGGTCAGCTGTTTGAAAATCAAATAACGTAAGATGTTTATTAGCATAATCATTCATTAATTTTTCTAAAGGGATGCTACAGTGCCACAAACTCCTCTTCTCTCCAATTCTATTTAATACCTCCTCATTAGTTACGTGATCTACCCATCTAATCTTTAGCATTCTTCTGTAGCACCACATTTCTAAAGCTTCTATTCTCTTCTTGTCCAAACTATTTATCGTCCATGTTTCACTTCCATACATGGCTACACTCCATACAAATACTTTCAGAAATGACTTCCTGACACTTAAATCTATACTCGATGTTAACAAATTTCTCTTCTTCAGAAAGGCTTTCCTTGCCATTGCCAGTCTACATTTTATATCCTCCCTACTTCGACCATCATCGGTTATTTTGCTCCCCAAATAGCAAAACTTCTTTACTACATTAAGTGTCTCATTTCCTAATCTAATTCCTACAGTATCACCCGGTTTAATTCGACTACATTCCATTATCCTCGTTTAGCTTTTGTTGATGTTCATCTTATATGCTCCTTTCAAGACACTGTCCGTTCCGTTCAACTGCTCTTCCAGGTCCTTTGCTGTCTCTGACAGAATTACAATGTCATCGGCGAACCTTAAAGTTTTTATTTCTTCTCCGTGGATTTTAATACCGACTCCGAATTTTTCTTTTGTTTCCTTTACTTCTTGCTCAATATACAGATTGAATAACATCGGGGAGAGGCTACAACCCTGTCGCACTCCCTTCCCAACCACTGCTTCCCTTTCGTGCCTCTTGACTCTTATAACTGCCATCCGGTTTCTGTACAAATTGTAAATAGCCTTTCGCTTCCTGTATTTTGCCCCTGCCACCTTCAGAATTTGAAAGAGAGTATTCCAGTCAACATTGCCAAAAGCTTTCTCTAAGTCTACAAATGATAGAAACGTAGGTTTGCCTTTCCTTAATATATCTTCTAAGATAAGTCATAGGGTCAGTATTGCCTCACGTGTTCCGATATTTCTACGGAATCCAAACTGATCTTCCCCGAGGTCGGTTTCTACAAGTTTTTCCACTCGTCTGTAAAGAATTCGCGTTAGTATTTTGCAGCCGTGACTTATTAAACTGGTAGTTGCCTCTGTAGCCGGCCATAATTGCAAAATTATTGCCAGTATAGGATTCTGTGCACGAACTGACCTCTCGATCACGCCCCATAAATGGGATTCATGTCGGCAGATCTGTGTGGCCAATTCATTCGCTCAGACTGTTCAGAATGGCCGGTCGAAGTGGCCGTGCGGTTAAAGGCGCTGCAGTCTGGAACCGCAAGACCGCTACGGTCGCAGGTTCGAATCCTGCCTCGGGCATGGATGTTTGTGATGTCCTTAGGTTAGTTAGGTTTAAGTAGTTCTAAGTTCTAGGGGACTAATGGCAGTTGAGTCCCATAGTGCTCAGAGCCGTTTGAACCATTAGTTCAGAATGTTGTTCGAATCGTTCGGGAACAAATGTGGCCCGGTGACATGGGGCATCGTCATCCATAACAATTAAGCCCATAAATGGTTGCAAATGGTCTCCCAGTATCAGAACATAACCATTTCCAGTCAATGAACTGTTCAGTTGGACCAGTAGACTTAGTCCATTCCATGTAAACACAGCCATAACCGATTTGCACAGTGCCTTGTTAACAGTTTGGGCCCATGTCTTCGTGGGGTCTGCGCTGCACTCGAACCCTACCACCGGGACTCATGTGAACAGACCACGGTGTTCCAGTCTTCTAGGGTTCATGTAATATTGTCGCGAGCCCAGCAGAGGCGTTGCAGGTGATGTGCTGTTACCAAAGGCACACACGTTGTTCATCTGCTGCCATAGCTCATTAACCCCAAATTTCGCCGCACTGCCCTAACTTGTATTAGTCGTACGTCACACATTGGTTTCTGCGGTTGTCTGGCACTGCGTTGCTTGTCTGTTAGCACTGACAACTCTACGCAAACGCTGCTGCTCTCGGTCGTTAAGTGAAGGGCTTCGACTACTGCACTTCTCGTGGTGAGAAGTAATGCCTTAAACTTGGTATTCTCAGCACGCTCTTGACACTGTGGATCTCGGAATATTGGAGTCCCTAACGAGTGCATAAATGGAGTGTCCCATGGGCCTAGCTCAAACTACCATTCCACGTTCAAAGTGTGTTTCCTATCGTGCGGCCATGGTCACGTCGGAAACCTTTTCACATGAATCACATGAGTATAAATTACGGCTTCGCCAATGCACTGCCTTTCCACATCTCATGTACGGAACACTACCTGCATCTGTAAGTTATACGTGCATATCGGTATCCCATGAATTTATTATCTCAGTGTATGTTCAGCTGCGTAATAAAGTCTTGATTCACTCTCGGAAAGCAATACAGTTCGTGACACAAATCTGTTGCATCATTGGTAGGCTTTCGGAGTTATGTGGCAACACATGTCTACCCACAGGTGATGTACAGATTTGGACAAAAGTATCGAAACACGGCGAGAAGTGCTTGCTCGAACATAAATGTATATGCTAGCCCGTCTGCAGGCTGCGCTGTTTGACCACGAACGGCACCTGCGCAGTGCTCTCTACACGTTGCAAGTGTCGTTCGAGGTCAGATCAGTGTTCTGTGTAGTCGTGAGTGCATTATGACGCAGCTAACTGAACTCGAAAGTGGGCAAATTGTCGATGCTCACATGGTGGGTGCTTCCGTAGTCGAGGTAGCCGATGTGTTTGGTGTTTCAAGAGTCATCATATCGAAGTTTTATACCACATAGAGGGAAAGCAGAAAAGCATCATCCGCTAAGTCACAACGCAGACGAAATTGTGTGTTGAGTAACCGCGACAGACGGTCATTGCACAGGACTGTGACAAAAATAAAAGGACGACATCTGCAAAAGTCACTGCAGAACTGAATGTTGCCCTTGATAATTCTGTCAACACCAAAACAACGCGAAGGGAAATTATAAAGAATGTAGCAACCAGTCGTGGAAACATAATTTATTTATTTTGTGGCAAATCGATTTCGACTGATATCAGTCATCATCGGTGCATTTTTCTAACCGATAAATGCCATAAGTAGAAGTACTGTCCTTTGCAGATTTCTATCATGAAGCCAACAAGATAAATAAATTATGTTTCCGCGACTGGTTGCTACATTCTTTATAATTTTATATTACACGGTCGCTGCACAGAAAGGGAACCTTATGGAGCCCAACATTCAAACGCGAAGGGAGTTCCGTAAGCTGAGACGTGCAGGGCGAGCTTGAATCCAAAACCACACATCAGCGATGGCCGTAACGGGAAAAAACCTGGAGTATGGAGGAATGGAAGAAAGTCATTTGGTCAGATAAGTCTTGTTTCACACTGTATCCAATTTCTGACCGGGTTTACGTTCCTTGAATGAAACGTGGCGGGGGTCGGTTATAATTTGGACAGCCATATCGTGACCCTATAGTTACTCACAAGCTCGCATTACTGCCAAGGAATTTGTGATGAATTTGGGTGATCATGCCCATCCCGATGTACATATTTGTCCTTCAATGGCATTGCTGTGTTCCAAGAAGACAAGATTCTTGTTCACGCAGCTCATGTCGTTCAGGTCTGGTTTTGTGAGCATGAGAATGAACTGACGCCTCTCTTCTCTCCAACACAGATATAGATCTCAATATTATTAAGTCTTTGTGGTCTACTTTGGAGAGAAGGCGGCGTGATCGCTATCCAGTTCCATCATAGTTACCTGAAAGATATTTCGGAAAAAAACTGTATAATATTCCGTTCGAAACCCTACAGGACCTGTATTTATCCATTCCGAGAAGAGTGGAAATAGTTTTAAACGCCAATGGATTTCCTACAATGTATTAGATAATGGTAACTTGTGCTACTTTTCCATATTTTTGACTACCCCTGAAATTCGCGTAAATTATGCGTCTTTAGTTTGCTGGTCCCGTGTCAGTGTCGGATAGCGTTCCATAAGTGTTCCCATTACACATCAATGTGACTTCACTATCATGTTTCTCAAAATATTTGAACACTATACTTGCCTTGTGATACGGACAATTATCAGCTGGAAAATGCTGTCACCATCGGAGAAGACATCCAGAATGAAGGGGTTCAAGGGGTCTGGAATAAAGTTCATTTGCCCCACAAACTTGGATTACTGATACAGGTCGCGTGGACGTGCAGATGAACGTCACCCATAGCATAGTACTCCCTCCTCCAGCCTGCGTTCCCTCCGCAGTGCTTTCTTTGAGCAGACGTTGGCCTGCATGAGTACGTATCCGGTCACGACAGTCGACCTAGTGCAACAAGGAACGTGATTAATCCTGTCAGGAGACACGTTTCCATTGCCTCAAGTCAGGCCTCTATGATTCCGTCCCCATTACACTCGTACATCTGCTGCGGAGCCCCACGTTGGACAACGTGTGCTGAACGATGTGTCTCGAAACGCTTACGTCTGCACTAGCATAACACTCTGACGTCTGAACTGCCACATACAGTCGCTTATTTTATTCTACAGAGCGAGCAAGCCACCGACGACCTCCAGTTCTGTGATGAGGCCAGGGCGTCCTACATCTCGTCGCCCACTCGCTTTTTCTACGTCCTTCAAGCTCTCTCCATATATGCTCACGGTAGCAGGACGCGAACAGCAGACCAGCTTCGCCATTTCAAGGATGTTCGCTCTTGGGTGCTGGGCTATAACAATCTGTCATCTCGCTTATTCCACTGGATTTCCCCACGTGCGGCCAGTATTGTCGCTATGTTAATCCCCCTTCACATCTTGTCCGCTTATATACTTTCCGTAACGCATCGTGTGAGCACGGCACCTTCAGGCGGTATTCAGTCTCGTGGTGGCCAGTAGTCATTAAGTTTTGATGATTACTATTTTTCTTGACATCCGCTTCATATGGTGCCTGAAACGTGGGACTTAGGGATAGCAGAAAAAGGTGTGGACGGGGCCTAATCAGTTACCGTTGGTTGCGCAGCAAACACATACACTTTATTTAAGGAAATAATTTTTAAATACAATCATTTTTTTAAAAACTGACTGTAACACAAGCTACACTGACGGCTGAAGGCCTTATTAAGAAAGAATCCAAATTATTTGTCGGCTAATGGCCACAGGCAATACTTCAGAACGATTAGCGGCTGAAGGCCTGAATTACAAGTGAGGAAGACAACTACACGTCGAAAATACGGAAATAATTTTTAAAACAATCATTTTAAAAAAAATTGACTGTAACACAAGCTACACTGACGGCTGAAGACATCATTAAGAAAGAATCCAAATTATTTGTCGGCTAAAGGCCAGGAGCTATACTTCCGAACAGTTAACGGCTGAAGGCCTGAATTACAAATGAGGAAGACAGTTACATGTTAAAAAATACCAAAATAATTTTTAAAGCAATCATTAAAAACTGACTGTAACACAAGTTACACTGGCGGCTGAAGGTCTTATTAAGAAGGATTAAAATCATTTGTCGGCTGAAGGCCACAAGCAATAGGAATAATTTAAACAAAATATTATTTTTAAACATTTGACACAGACCAAATAAGAAGGGAGTGATCCACAGACAGTGCTTGAAGGATCGACCTGACAAAAGTCCCTACAGCTGCGTAAGCGGTGAGACAGGCAGCCAAAAGCTATACTCACTTAACAGGATGGCAACTCAAACTAGTGACAGCTGAAACGTCGACCAGCACACTCGCAAAATCCACCTAAGATGCGATTAACAATATCACGATAGGATAACAGTTAACATGGTCAAATGACAAGCATTTAATTACACCAGTTGGTTCCACCAAATCCTAGTACGCAGACAGGGTTAAGACCAAACTGTCTATTCAAAATCTGACTAGATTCACATGGAACCGCAAAATACAATTCCGCAAACAACTGAAGCAATGCTAAAACAGACACTATACAGCAACAAGACGAACTGCACATAGACATGAACGTTAAGAACACAGAAACGGCCGAAAGACCAGATACACGTCGTTCACTGAGACGACCAACCGAACGACCAAACGTTGCTTGTTGTCAATCAAGTCAGGCAAGGAAAACGTCGGAGTATAAAACCGCCAACTGACAGTTTGATGGCATGAGGTCACTTCGATGGACGGACACACACACAAGTGAAAGTTACACTACTCGAATATAACGATCCATTCAAGTTAAAGTCGCTGAATCCGGACCTCGACGTGGTCGTGCACTCTCGCGACCACACCCTTCCATCGGGTAGTGCATATATCGCCAGCTTTCTCGGCGAGTACTGGCACTGTCGGACCTTACTGCTGCTCCGTCCCCACTGAACTCCGACACACGAAGACCCGGAAATACTATAGGTCGCTCCAAAGATAGTACCACAGTACTCAATATCGTTAAAAGCCGCTGCTGCCACCCACGGACAGACAAAGCGAGCAAACGTAGTGGCGCCAGTGAACGGACTAAGAAAATGAAAGGTCACAGTCCGAATACACGACGCCAACGTGTCAACGTCACAAACAAGAACCGGAGCACGGCTCATAGCCATTGCATACAATATAACTACTTCTAACTCTGATCTAAATGTGCCAGCATAGCAGTAAATCCATCCACAGCCCTGTTTACGCTCAAAGCTGCTCTAGTACCTCTTCTTTGTTACGAGCAGCTTACACAGTACGAGCAGCTTACACAGTCATACAGCTAATGGGTTTACCTCGTTAAATACACCGGTCCTTGACAGGTCACCGAAGTTAAGGAACGTCAGGCATGGCTAGTACTTGGATGCGTAACCTCTGTAAGTAGGCTGTTTATGTTTTCTCAGGCTGTTTATGTTTTCTCTATGTAAGTAGGCTGTTTATGTTTTCTTATTGGCAACGTTACGTAGCGCTCAATATGAAAATCACTGGCTGTGCTGTGTGCAGTCTGTGGCTAGTTTGCATTGTTGTAATACTCGCCATTGTAGTGTTAGGCAGCTGGCTGTGAACAGCGCGTAGCGTTGTGCAGTTGGAGGTGAGCCGCCAGCAGTGGTGGATGTGGGGAGAGAGATGGCGGAGGTTTGCAATTTGTCATGAACTGATATATATATTATGACTTGTGATGATATTAAGGTAAATACATTGTTTGTTCTCTATTAATATCTTTCATTTGCTAACTATCCCTATCAGTAGTTAGTGCCTTTAGTAGTTTGAATCTTTTATTTAGCTGGCAGTAGTGGCGCTTGCTGTATTGCAGTAGCTTGAGCAGCGAAGATTTTTGTGAGGTAAGTGATTTGTGAAAGGTATAGTTTAATGTTAGTCAGGGCCATTCTTTTGTAGGGAATTTTGAAAGTCAGATTGCGTTGCGCTAACAAAGTATTGTGTGTCAGGTTAAGCACAGTCTCGCATGTATTAATTGTTCAAAGGCGACGTTTCATATGTCGACCCTTAGCCGAGGATACCTCACTGGAATCTTCTGATTTTTTCTTGTAGTTTGTGTATTTAGTGTAGCTTTTGTTTATTGCTAGCGCGTAATTGTAGAGAGAATCTCCTTTGTAGTTGTAGTTTTCATTGTTGTAGAGTAAAACAGTTGTGGCATGCATGTAGATTTGCACCAAGTATTTCGCAGCTGCAATTAACTAGACATTATTTCCATTGCTACGTTATTTTATTTTGCTCTTCAAATTGTGTTTTTCTGTGTTGTCGTGTGAAATACTGTGACAATAATGGCGTGTGAAAAACGTAATACTAGGCTCCAAAGTAAACTGAGAAATGACAGTGAAGACGAAGGCAGTGTGTTAGCGCCACCGAGTTATGAATTAACTGATGTTCAAAGTAGTAATTTGGTAATTGTGCATAGGGAAATGGAGTGGGCGGCAAACAATGGCGTGGACAGTGAAACAATTAGTGAAGAGGGAAGCATTATCGATCGATCGGTCGGCAACAGCTCGCCTCAGGAATCCGAAATGACAGGACACAATTTCGCAAATACTGTAGATTCAGGTTTTGGGTCATCACCGTTTTCTCAAATAAGTCAAGACACATTTTCTGCTTGTCAAAATGTGAATGTTGTCGGTGCAAATGCACTGCCGAAAAGCGTAGAGAAACAGATTCCAGACACTAATACATTATTATTGCAATTAATGCAACAAATGGAACAAAATCAGAGACAAACACAGCAACAGTTAGACACAGTGGAACAAAATCTCAAAAAGTTAGACACAATGGAACAAAATCAGAGACAAACACAGCAAAAGCTTCAAAAGTTAGACACAATGGAACAAAATCTTAAAAAGTTAGACTCACTGGAGCAAACTCTTGAACGAACACGTGAGGATTTAACTGCTGAGTTACATCACATTGAATCGAAATGTCAAAAAGTCTGTAATGACGTAAAAACACAAATTTGTGAGCATTTCCAACCTATTTTTTCGCGTCATGAAAATGCACTACAGAATCACGAAGCAGCTATAAAAGAACTGCAAACTATTGTTCATGAAAATCATGAGACCTTACAAGCAAAATTTGACTCAGTTGCATCTACCGATACGGTTATGCAACTTGCAAAAACTCAGAAAAACTTAAAGGTCACAGTAGACACGATTGCAACACAAATGGACACTCTGAAACTTGGTTCAGAAAAACATAGAGAGGAAATGATTTCACTATCGGATAAAGTAGCCGAACTTTCAGATCAGTTCACTAACTTATCTACAAAGGTAGATGATGATCTGAATGACACAACACCTGTAGCTTTCATGGACACTGAAGAGTATGAACAAATTAGAAAATTCAAACAAAATCAAAATCAAATCAATACACAGTACAAAAGAGAAATCCGGGAAGTGCAAGATCAGTTGGCACAAGTAGTACAAGAATTACGTATTTCAGAGGACACTCGCGCCCCAATACGGGAAGAGGGACATACAAATACGGAACAGACACAAAATAATAACACAGGGCATTTCGGAAGTTATGAAAGAAATTGGCAATGTGCACCGAATTTTGAGATGGAACGACCTAACAATGACCGATATGCGACTCGACGACGTGATGATTTTGACTATAAGCTGTTCATTACTACACGTAAATTCAAAACATTTAAGAATTCTGGCAACGACATTCATCCACAAGCATGGCTCCATCAATTCTCTCATTGTTTTCCTCCCAACTGGTCATTGGAGCACAGGTTAGAATTTATGTGTGGCTACTTAGAGAATGAACCAGCTGTAAGAATGCGATCGGTCATTCACGATTGCCACAGTGAAGGAGAATTTTACCATGCCTTCCTCTCAGCATATTGGTCGCAAGCTACACAAGACCGTGTAAAACATGGCATCATAATGATGAAACATTTCGAACAATCTGAATTCTCCAGTCTTGTGAAATATTTTGAAGACATGTTGCACAAGAATCAGTACCTGTCAAATCCATACAGCCCCTCAGAACTCATCCGCATTTGCTTAATCAAATTACCTGAACATTTACGACACATTATTTTGGCAGGACGTTGCAAAGACGACATTGAAGCTTTTCAGGGACTGTTACAAGAACTGGAAAGTGACACTGACAATCGCGGAACGCAGGAGCACAACAATTACAGATCACATCAGTCGCAATTCCGCGATGAAAGAAATAATAACTGGACGCGACAAGGCTATTCTCACAACACAAATCGTGACCAAAATAGACACCACCCGTATGACAACCGTTGGCAGAGTAGTAATAACTACAGGGAAAGATCACCTCTCCGTGGTAATGACTATCACAGAGACAATAAGAGAAACAGACAATATGGGAACCAAAATAAATACTATCAAGGGAGACAGAATAACTTCAGACGCAACAGTTCAGCGCGGAGTTACGATTCAGGGAGAAATTCTCCACCACGTGACCGACAAGGAAGAAACTACGGATTCTACCGAAATGACGACAGACGATATGATCATAACGACAGACGTCAATTGCATCAGAACTGGCGGGATTCAAACAGAGCAGGGCCCTCTCGGCAAGGCGAATTTGTAGAAGTTAGGTCTCCTAATCCCAATAACGATGCGCGCCAACAAAGAAACAGACAATGACTCACACCGCAGGCAGCCGCGTGCGCCGGCTGGCTCAGAGAAAAATAACATTGACGCTAACCTTGAGCAAGATTCCAGTATTCTTTACGGGCGAATACCGCATGATAATTGCATTCAAGTTGAAAGTCTGCGTACTAGGAAGAGTAAAAGATTGTACCACATTTCACATGTAAAACCGTTTATTGAAAGATAATCTGCTTTTTAACTTAGTCTTTGTCATAACATTTTTCGCTTCACATTGCTAATACGCTTTGTCAGACTTAGAATCTGTTAACATACAACAATGTTTGAAGTGAAATATCCAGTCAAGAACCAAGAGAACTTATTTAAACAGAAATGACGAATGCATTGTTATAGTGAACAGACGTCACAGTGTTATTGTGTGTGTACATTCTTGCTTGTTTGTTGCACGATTACGTAACGACTATAAGGCTCACATACTTAGGACACATACTGGTAGTGCTAATGAGATTTTAATGCAACATTTTGGTTTACTTGAAAATACATTCTGGGTTTAAAGTGCTTTCTGAGAGATACCAGATGACACAGAGGTTAGTTTATGTGACAGCTACACGATTTTATCACGACGCTACTAATGAGTGACAATTTACAATGTTGATTTTGCAGTGTTTCTGTTTTATATCTGCACAGTTTTCTGAATTCTTCTGGAAAGAAAAACATATTTTAGTAGTAACTTTTGTGGTATAGCTACAAGGAGACAGCTTTTCCGTAGCACAACAATACGTTACAGCACAGTACTTTCTTCATCACGCCAATAAGTATAATAACTACGATATCTATACGCAAAGCATTTCACTTTTATTTTTCATGAGGTAAGTACATTGGCTTCTGCAGAACTTAGCTTTCGGAGGAAAATAACTACGACACTTCCACAGAGATTATCTTACAACAAGATGCACATTTAGCGCTACAGGACACGCATTTCAGTGATCAATTTTATACTTAAAACATTTATTTTTAGAGATTTTTGAATTACAAAGAAAGTTTTCTGTGATATATTTCATTCCATTGGTGTAATCTGTAACACCTGAGGGTATAATTACATTAATCCTCAGGGGGGTACACACTTACTTTGTGTACCATGTGTGTGGCAACCACAAGGAACCCTAGCTAATATGGTATTTGCTTATACAACTTTACACATCGGTACCTTATTTCTCTAACACACAAATTACACAGCTATCTGATTATTTAACTGAGAGAGACAAACATTTATTTTACTGCATCAGTGACACATGTTTACGCAATTACACGGTTGGATAACTTCACACTTATGAAACTGTATTTTGTCTGTACTTTGTAAACTGTTCATATTTTTTCGGAACCATTGTGATACTATGAGAGGTTTGAATGATATGTTTGGTAAGGGAGCATGATTTTAAAGTACGTTTGAGGTAGATGACACTATTGAAATGAGCAGAGAATTTTTTTTACGTTTGAAATTATTGGAGGAAGTTACGATGATTTTAAGATTTGACTGAAGTGTTATGATGTTATTATTACGACGACGATGTGTACTATGCTGTTGAGGTATGTTTATGATAAATAAGCTGATGCTATATGAGGAATCTGATTATGCTATGTAGCTATTATGATGAAATATTGAAGATGTGTTGATGAATATGAATATGTATATGTGTAATAAGGTAAGGAATAAGGAGTAGGGGTTAGGGACTCTGATTTATGAAAAGGTTGTTGGAAACCAAGAATCGTACTTTAAGAGTTATGAAATGTGTGTGTATATGCATGAATGTATCACAATGCCACTGAAAATTTTTTTGGACACTGTTATATTTATAGGGTTTTGTTTCTACAGATTTGCAACGCTAATTCTTGACCTGTGAAATATTTTTATATGAGACTACCACGGTAGCAGAATCTCCTGTCGTAAATATTTCCGTACGAAAGTTAAGTGACCACCTGCACGTAATGCGTCGCGGGCACCCAGCTGTGTCAGACGCCTGGAGAAAAAGTCATTAGCGCGTGCCTTTCAGAGCACAGGAAGATAGAACAAAAAAAAAATGGGGGAGGCCATTATCCTTGGAAATATTTTTACATCTGCACACCTGATTATGACAAGCGTCTTTCTACGAGAGTTGAGAGAATTTCTACTAACTTATGAAATGTCACATGACTATTGAATGATATTTTTATGCTTTGGTTTGCGTAATTGCTTATTTCATTTGATACCTGTTTTTCAGCTGTGTTGCAGCATTGCTTTTATAAAATAAAATGCATTTGCTAATGTGAACACTTTCTGTCAACAGATCTATTAAATAATTATTTTATGATCCACATTCTTTAAAAAAGGAGCACTTGGACAGGAAAGAACAATAAGAAGGAACTAGTAACTGCATTCATAATTTTCTTTTCAAGTAATTGGTAACTTTTTGGTAGAATAACTTCTTGTGGTGCACCACTTTAATTACATAGACATTAAGATGTGAATATACATTTCCCTTATCTGCATTGTTGTTTAGTGTAATATTTTTTCTGCTTGCGCTATGTCATGTTTAGGTATAAGTTGCTGCTGTTTGCCAGGCATAGTGTTATTGAATTTGACTTTTGCTCATTTATGCTGCTAGCTTTGCCAATTTGCATTTTTTGCATTACTGTTTGTGTTGATTTGTTATGTGATGCTGCATTGCCTCGTCCCTTAGTTTAGCATCTGAGCTCAGTAGATTTAAGTTAGCTTAAGAGGGGGTAGCCTCTAAGAGAATGAGTTGCGATGAATTGGAAGAAATGCATTGAGAAAACAGGTTTAGGTAGGATTTTCTTGGAAATAAATGTTGAGGTAAGAAATGTGTGAACATATAAATACAGAAAGCATGCTTAGATAGAATTTTTTTTGGTGGAAACAAAGGATGAAATAAGAGGAAAGATATATGAAGTTTTGGGTTGGACTGCAGTACCAAATGTTACACTGAAAACGAACCCTGTCCTTTCCTATTGGTGTTATCCCACTATGTGTTTGTGTACCCTTGTGTATTTGTTTTCTTCCTGTCTCTGTGTAGTTTCATAGAATTTTTTTTTCTTTTAATATTAAGCTACATTCACTATGATGAGGAATACTGTTATCCTCAAATATAATTGGCATTAATAATATGTTATTTACTTTGTAAAGATGTTAGACATTATTAATTCTGTTCTGTTTAATGCTCATGTGTGAAGTTGATATTTCAAAAGTTATTGTGATCTTTTATGTATGTACTCATGTCATAATTTCACTGATGTATATGTTAGTTCGATTCTTTTGTAAAGCCTGTACTACAAATGTTATCTGTATTATTATGTTCTTTAATGATGTATTTTGTACCTTTGTTATTGTATTCTTATGTTATAAAATTGTAATTGTCACCAGTTCATGATATTATTAACTTGTTAGTTACATTTCACTGCACACGTCTCTGTTGGTCATAGTATATGGATAATATGTGAGAAGTTGGGACTGTGAGTGTTTGCACGTGTGTTAATAACTCAGCAAGGGACTGGATAACAGCATTGCTGGATCTAAGGACAATTCCAGAAACTTTGTGAGTGCACAAGTGGTGGTTTATGGACTTGCTATATTCTCCGCAAGACTCTTCGATGGTGAATGTGCACCTGCACAATCGCAACAGATGGCTGCTGGCCATTTCTACAAGGACTGCAGTGGGTCTGCACCTCTGGTGGCCCACCAATACCACAATCTCTACCAGGACTACAGTGGGTCTGCTCTGTGATGACCTACCTACCAATATTCTTCCAAACTACGACTGACTCTGCTGTGGGTTTGCTCTGTTGTGGCCCATTACCTGCATGCATGTCGAGAGTCAGCACTGTCTTTCCATTGGAAGGACAACACTACTTCTTGAAGACTGCATGGAAATCCACTACTTCTGTGTGCATTGTCTTTTACTGCTCAGACTTTGAGAAAAGAAACGGCAGTTTCACTGTGATGAATGATCAAGACTGTCTTTATGGACTGTGAGACAATTTTAGCTTTTGACCAAGATTGTATCAATAAGTGTGTGCATTTGATTTCTTTGTTATTGTAATTATGAAAAGAAAAATTTTTGTCAAATCTGTATTGGCCAGTGCCCAACACCATTTGTAAAAATTTTTTGTGGGGAGCATGGGGGCTATGTAAGTAGGCTGTTTATGTTTTCTCAGGCTGTTTATGTTTTCTCTATGTAAGTAGGCTGTTTATGTTTTCTTATTGGCAACGTTACGTAGCGCTCAATATGAAAATCACTGGCTGTGCTGTGTGCAGTCTGTGGCTAGTTTGCATTGTTGTAATACTCGCCATTGTAGTGTTAGGCAGCTGGCTGTGAACAGCGCGTAGCGTTGCGCAGTTGGAGGTGAGCCGCCAGCAGTGGTGGATGTGGGGAGAGAGATGGCGGAGGTTTGCAATTTGTCATGAACTGATATATATATTATGACTTGTGATGATATTAAGGTAAATACATTGTTTGTTCTCTATTAATATCTTTCATTTGCTAACTATCCCTATCAGTAGTTAGTGCCTTTAGTAGTTTGAATCTTTTATTTAGCTGGCAGTAGTGGCGCTTGCTGTATTGCAGTAGCTTGAGCAGCGAAGATTTTTGTGAGGTAAGTGATTTGTGAAAGGTATAGTTTAATGTTAGTCAGGGCCATTCTTTTGTAGGGAATTTTGAAAGTCAGATTGCGTTGCGCTAACAAAGTATTGTGTGTCAGGTTAAGCACAGTCTCGCATGTAAAATTGTTCAAAGGGGACGTTTCATACCTCCTGCGTACGCCACGTGCTGTTGAATGCCTATCCGGCAAAGGGGAAGAGTGTTTATGGTGTAACTTTCTGACCATCAGAGTTAAGTCCTGAATTAAACTCGAAACCTATCCGCAGTGCCTCATGAAGAGAGAGCATGCGACACTGTTGACAGTGGTCTGTCCGTCGGGTGAGAACTCGGGGTTCGGCGGCCTTCTTGGTGCTATTCGAGAGGACTAGGCTATACACTGGCACTGTTCCTTCCTCTCCCCCCTTTCATAATCACTTAAAACAAAAGCAACACCAAACTATACATACTGCTTACAACCGCTTACACTTATCAGATATGCCTGCACACACAACTCTCTCACTTCGTGACGGAAAGGTGCCATTGCATGCTAAGGTCAGAAACACCCTTCCCATTGGGATGGCGAACCTGCCCTTCGGGTTCTCCCAGCTAACAGTGCCATACTATATTACTTTTTTACCGTCATAAAGCATGGAAGTACCTTGTCTGTCCCTGGAAGAACAAATACTATTTTCATCTGCGTCTCCCTTCCGAGGTCTAGCAAACGTGTGAAACGTTATTTTATCAACAGTTTCATTCTCATTCGAAGAACTACCGTGCTTTCGCTAGACATCACTTGAGAGTCAAAGTACTGAAAGCTGCCCCATTACCGTCCCCAATATGTTTAACAGTGAGCAGAAAACCCGATCATCGGATTCCGGATCAGCGCCTACTCTTATGTATCATTTATACAGAGGAAGAATTAATTGCTTCGTTGCGTTTGACATTTGATGACTGGTAGCGTTAATCCACAGACTTTTCTACAGCTCGTCAATCTCAGCTGGATAAAGCGCATTTCCGTATTAAGGGAAACGGAATGACACACGTTCGGGAAAGAATGCTACTCGCGATGGACAGTCGAAGCGTTCTGTTTCGTATTACCAGCTACATCATGGGGATAAAGTCTGGCATGATTTCATGAGACCCAGGCGGCGCGGATGGGGTTAGGAAACTGAAATACTAAGAAATGCAATTTCTTAGTATTTCTGTCAGAAACTTGTACTCCCAGCTACCCGAAGGCAAATGCTTTCAAAAATGGTTCAAATGGCTCTGAGCACTATGGGACTTAACATCTTAGGTCATCAGTCCCCTAGAACTTAGAACTACTCAAACCTAACCAACCTAAAGATATCACACACATCCATGCCCGAGGCAGGATTCGAACCTGCGACCGTAGCAGTCCCGCCGTTCCGGACTGCAGCGCCTAGAACCGCAAGACCACCGTGGCCGGCGCAAATGCTTTCCATGCGGAGTGTAGAGCACGAAAAAGGGTGATAGACTTGTCTCCGGCACCTACAAACAGAGAGCATTCTGGCTGTTGGAGACAACCCTGACAGACATTCGGGAGGTCCCTCCTCCGTAGAAACACTGCATAGGGATCGTAGTCCCCCTCGATAGCTGAGTGGTCAGCGTGACGGATTGCCGTCCTACGGGCCCGGGTTCGATTCCCGGCTGGGTCGGGGATTTTCTCCGCTCAGGGACTGGGTGTTCTGTTGGCTTCATCATCATTTCATCCCCATCCGGCGCGCAGGTCGCCCAGTGTGGCGTCGAATGCAATAAGACCTGCACCAAGGCGGCCGGACCTGCCCCGGCCAATGACGCCAAACGCTCATTTCCATAAGGATCGTGACTCGGACAGCGACGTTTTCTCTCTGAGAACCCTCAAGCAGCGTCGGACATTACTGATCACAATGTTGTAACAATCAGACAAGGCAACGAAGCAATAATTCTGGAAGTGGACAAAGGCTTAAATAGCAGTATGCCCTGTGGCAGAGAAACTGAGCTATAGTCAAATGAAAACAGGACAGATGGAGAAAAAGTAAGTAAACTGTTTATTACTTACAAAATAATCACCATAACTGTTAATAAATTGGCACCACTGTGAAAGAAGGCGGTGAATCCCTTGATGGAAAAATGTTCGCAGTTGCCTACGGAACCATGATTGTACCGAGGCCCCTACCTATTCTTCCGATGCAAATTGATGACCACAATTGTCTTTCTTCAAGACACCAAAAATATGGACATCGCATGGGGAGAGATTGGGGCTCTACAGATGATGTGTAAGGGCTTCCAAGCGAAAGCTGAGCAGCGTAGCGCCCTAAAGAAAGACATTCGTGGCCGACGATTTGCTTCGAACGAAGAGGTGAGCGTCTGGGTACAATCATGGTACCGTACGCAACCGCGAACGTTTTTGTATGATGGCCTTCACCGTCTTGTCCCCAGTTGGATGCATTTATTAACAGCTACGGCTGTTACTTTTGAAATAATAAATAGTTTCTTACATTTTTTTTTCATCTGTCTCGCTTTCATTTGACTCCGCGTATAGAAATCACTATGAGTCATGATATATGGTGGAGCATCGTAAGAACAATGTGCGGCATGATGTGTACTATTCAATAGAATACCAGATCAGTCATGAGGATGGATGAATATTCGGACACTAAATTTTAGAATCACAGTAGAAGGGGGATATCTAAAAATTTCAGGTATGTACTGCCCAGAAGAGGATGGAAGGAAGATTAGATTTTAATGTCCCCTCGACAGCGGGGTCATCAGAAGTGGAGCACATGCTCGGATTACGAAGGGACAGGGAAGGAGGTCGGCCGTGCCCTTTCCAAACGAACCATCCTGACATTTCCGTGGAGCGATTTGGGAAAATGACGGAAACCTAAGTCAGGATGGCCCGACGCGGATTTGAATCGTTGTCTTGCCAACTGCGAGTCCAGTGTGCCAGCCACTGCACCACCGGAAGGACACAAGATTTTTATACTAACATGATCGAGCTAAGTGTCTCAACGGCAAGACTTGGACTCGTATTCATTAGGGCCTTGGTGCTAATCCCGGTCTGGTCCGCATAAGACAAAGGCCGAGATGACTTCATCATAGGGCACTGTTGACTTCCCTCCTCATCCTTTGCCGTTCTGACGTTGTGCTTCCTCTCTCTAGAGATATCGTCAGCGACAGGACGTTAAAACCTTAGCCTCCTTCCTGACATATGGTAAAGTTAACGAAAATGATCCTGTTCTTATAGCAGGAGACCTGAAAACTGGAACAGAGATAAAACTATAGTCATAAGAAAGATGACAGAGCAAAATACAAGAGCATCAGAGAACACAGAGGACTGATTTTTGATGTTGATGAGTTAGGTTTTCATGTACGAAAGTGTGGAACAAAAAATTACAGTAGTCTTCAAGAAGAAGAGAAAGTGCTTACGCAAAAATCAGCTGTTCGTTACCAGTTCTCCACGACTAATAGAACTCCCGAGGCCGTGTTTCAGAGTCACCATAGCACGCTTAAGATGCTGTCAGCGCTACCTCAGGTAACCTGTATTGGCTCCCACTGTTGCTAGTTGTGAAGATAAGATTAACAGTATCTTCTTAGGTCGCAAAAATTCTCATGGTTCTGTTAAAGTTCTTTCAAAATTGTTGCTTTCACTGCCGAATTCGACAAAGGTGTTGTTATAGGATAAGAACAACGTATCGTATGAACTCAAATCCATTTTTAGTCGTAATAGAAGTCCACTTTTAAAAATGGAACGTGTGAAATTTAAACGAGTGTAAACTACTTACTGTCTTTCTTCGTGGAAACTGTTCATTAAAGGTCTTCTTCCTTGGGCCAAAATCTTGTGTAATAAGAGGAATGTTTTAAAGTCACTTCCTTTATACACGCGCTTTAATTCACTAAGGCATAGAAGGCTTACAGTTGCACCAGGAGTTTGCAACGCCACAACCCCGAAAAAGCTCGTTATGCATTGGGATGCGCACGTCTGCGTTCGTGGCAGTCCATTAACAAAGAAAGAAATCTCTGATAATAAAAAATCAATACATATCATTCCAGATTCCCGACCAGTTTTTAACGGATGACTCACTGGTGAACTTATTACCACATTATCAATTTTTCTTCGAATCTTCCCAAATATTAAAGACAAATTCATCGCTGATTAAAAATTCAGAGACAAAGCAAATTCCTGTCAGGAGGGACATTGTGTTGGAATCCAAATTCGGATGCGATCGTTTTGAGTGGATTTCATTATTTGGTCGAGACAGTGGTAACTGTTAAAGCTAGACAAAAATTGAAACAGATTTTATGTTTTTAATTTATTGGCTCTCTGTATGTGCGTATACAGTCATCTCAACACTGGGAATATAATTCTATAGTTGTTTTGACAATGCAAAGTATACATTAGTTTAAGTCATACCCTGGAGCGAAGTTGTATAGGCTTCGCAAAGGACAGATTCCAACAAAAACCAAATTTTACATCCGCAGTATGCTGAAATGAGTAAATCCCTCTTCTTAGAGGAGACACAGTGCTACAAAAGCGACTGTGTTTCGACAGTTGGGGTCAGTGGAAGAGGGAAAACCTCTGTGAACAAAAGAAGGCGGCTGTTTTCTAAGCCCCAGCAGGCAGTTGTGATCACTGGCCCTCCCAGAACTCGGTTCTACCCCTGCGTTTTTGAGTTCGGAAGAACACGAGTGTGCAGACGTTCAGGAACCCTAAAAATTCAGAGCGCTGCCGCAAAACAGCTTCTCTTCGGACCAACTGCTGCAGTAAGATGACTCCGATGCGTACGCTATATACTCTCGGCATCCGCCTTGAGTCAGACCTTGTACAGAAGGGGGTACGTCGATGGCCTACGGGTACCAACATTTATAGTCGGTGAAAATGGTTATCGCACTTTTGCACTGAAGCTACGCACTCCTCCGTGCGGCAAACCGCCATAGCAACCACATCCTTTTCGCCATCCCTAACGCTTCTTTATGGTTTCACCTCTCTCTGTGATATGTTAGGATTCTCGAACGAATTTCAATCTGTAGCACTTTAAACGCCAGGGGTTGTTTAAGTTATTTTAATAACAGGAGGGCGTGCTGCAATGTAATACCTCATATTTTTTATGTGAAAACTCTAAGCTCTTTAAATAAAACAGACTTTATTAACATTCTACATCTTTATTTATCGTGTTTATATATTTATTTCTCAACAATGTCACCTTGGCGACGAACTCATTTCTCCCAACGAGAGGCCAGTTTGTCGATACTGTTACTGGAGAATATTTGACTTCATTGATTCAGCCACCACTTCACCTCAGCTTGCACCACTTCACCATATCGAAGTCCTCTAAGGTGTTCTTCAAGTTCTGGAAACACTCCGAGCTCTGTCACACACACTGAGATTAGTACCACCGTTTCCTTTATTACGAGCATGAACACCCCACCGTCGCACAATTCACCGTGCACTGCTTTCATTCCTCTATTGATTTGAATTGGAGGAACTTTAGAATCTCGATTACAGCCCGCTGTTTCTGATGCACCGACATAGATACTTTACACGCCGCCATATTGTACGCTACAATTCGGGGCCCTCTAGCGGCAAAGGGTTGCAACGGCAGCGAAGTGGGAAAGTCTACGAGTAATCTGCATGAGATGTAATACCTCACCCGATGTTGAGAACAGAATAAAAAATTCGGCAGCATCACTTTTCAGCACTCCCTCATAATTATGTTGATCAGTATCTCTGTATGTCAATAGCTTGTCTGGTCAGTGAACGTCGCTCCAGGCTATGGGTTCAAATGGCTCTGAGCACTATGGGACTTAACTTCTAAGGTCATCAGTCCCCAAGAACTTAGAACTACTTAAACCTAACTAACCTAAGGACATCACACACATCCATGCCCGAGGCAGGATTCGAACCTGCGACCGTAGAGGTCGCGCGGTTCCAGACTGTAGCGCCTAGAACTACTCGGCCACCGAGGCCGGCTCTCCAGGCTATATGTTGGTAAATTCTATAATAATATATCCTGTTGTGTGACATTCATTTCTTTTAATTGGACTGTATCGGCTGTCCTATTTTCCTCAGTTTTCGAATTACTATAGCTGGGTTTTCCTGAAGTCGGAACGATGCTGACTGTCTTCCATGCTTGGGACTTAGTTTCATCTCCATTAAAATTCCTGGTGATTTCTAAATGTCCGGCCAAGGAGCCGAGCCAGTTGCTACGTCCTGAGAACCATATTCCGAGTCGTTTATGGCAGGCTGCTCATCGCTTAGCGACACAGGACATGTTAGGGAGGATTATAAGTTATCAACAAGGGAAAAAGCTATTCAGATGCCAAACAACTTAGGACCTCCAGTCGGATGGCTAGTTTGATACAGCTCTCCGCGTCAGTCTACATGGTGCATTTTGTGCATTTCTGCTTGACTACTCCTGCCTACATTCATTTGAATCTGTTTTTGTGGTCAAGTCTTGGTATCCTCTACAATTAACCCCCCCCCCCCCCACACACACACACACACATTCCTTCCGTCTGATGAGTCCTTAATGCCTCACGATGTGTCCCATCAATCGATCCCTTCTTTAAGTCAAGCTATGCCATAAATTTCACTTATCCTATGTTCGATTCAGTACATCCTCATTAATTATCATATCTGTCCATCTAATCTGCACCATTCTCCTATACAAACACATTGTGAAACCTTCTATTCCGTTTGAGCTGTTTATCGTCAATGTATTGCTTTCGTACAATCCTACACTCCAGACTAATATCTTCAGAAAATGCTGTCTAACACAGAAATTTATATTCGCTGCTGCTATCTCTTTTTCATAAATGAAAATATCATGAGAAGGTTAGACTACTAAGCACCGTGTAGAGGAGATGTTGAGTCGCAGACAGGCACAAGAAAAAGACTGTTATACATCTGAGTTGAATTCGGACTCAGTGGCCGAAGACAGTGCTCACGTATGTTTGAGGTGTGCTTGCGTGAATGTGAGTTTTTTACTTTAGAAGAAGATCTTATGGCTGAAGGCTCAAACGTATAGCATTCTTTTCGTTGTGCCTGTCTGCGACACAACATTTCCTCCATATAGTGTGCAGTAATCTCTACTTCTCACAACACTGTCGTTATTCCGTCCTGGAACTTCTACTGTTTAATTTTTTCCTTTTTTCATAAATACTTGCCATTCCCAGCCTGCATTTTATATCTTTTCTACTCAAGCCATCGTCAGTTTCTTTTCTTCGTAAAAAGTAAAACTACCGACTGATTTAATGCCTCATTCTCTAACCTAATTCCCTCACATCGCTTGATTCAGTTCGACTACATTCCATTACCCTTGTTCGTCCATCTTGTAACCCCTTTCCAAGACACCATGCATTCCATTCAACTGATCGTCCACCTCATTTGTCGTCTGATATACTTAGAATGTCGTTGATGACCCTCAAAGTTTGGATTTTCTCTCCTTGAACATAAATTCCTTTACCAAATTGATCGCTGGTTTCCTTCACAGCTTGCTCAGTATATAGACCGAATAACATTTGGGATGGGCTATAACCTTGTCTCACTCCCTTCTCAACTACTGCTTTCCTATTCTGTCCTCTTCTATGATTAAATCACCTTAATTGCATGATTAAAATAAAATTTTTAGTGCACTGAGCGATTGTTTAAGTGTGATTCATTAGTACTTTACGTTGTGAAACTTGTCAGCTTGTGTATTTTCTTTTGACAGATAACTGAAAATATTTTCTGTTGTGTGATATAGCAATTATCTACAGTAAGAAAGTTTACCAAGAATAGTGGATGGTGGAAAGTGAAACCGCCTGCGTGCTATGACTGTCTGCAGCGTCATAGCCTCAGTTGAGCGTTGCCATAAATCACTATTACAGCCTACGTCCAGTGCGTAACTGCCGCTTTATCCAGTCGTTCCTTTGAGACTATTCTACCATTATGTTTGTCTGCCTGTGTCTCGCGCTGTGTTGCCCATATATCTCGCATCCAGGTGCTTTGGTTTTATACTTTCGACAGTTTTCTATGTACCATTTGCTCTGTCCACTTTCGTAGCCTAATCGTCATATCAATCAAATGTCACCCCACCTGTCTTGGAAACATAATTTTGGAGTGTTGACTATTTATAAATGTCGGTGTTGGTAGAATAAATTCGAAACGAAGTCTCTTTGTGAAAATTTTCTTTGATGTTTTTGTTTAATAGTTTTAATTCAAACGGAATTGTTATCGTTATTCTGTGAGGAATTGATGTATTTATTTTATTGTCCTTAACCTTTTCACGTCTCAACGGAAGGTGCACATTTAGGTTACTGCATAAAACACATGGTGGATCTAAACTCTTAAGATTCGCATGTTCAATTTCCTTTTCGTAAGTCTGGCTATCTAAAAATGGGCGCAACGCATCGGAAACAGAGTTTGCTTGACCTTTACACTTTAGCTTCAAGCACAGTATCACCTAGAGTATGTAACAGGGACTGGAAATTGCAATCGATTCTGCCTAGCATTATCGACTTGCATAAGTTTTACCGATAGGTTTCCATTCATTTTTGCGCAGTACTGTATCTATATTGAATTTCACAACAACTTTTAAAGATTAGTACTTTCCTTGACGTATTTATTATAATATGTAATAGTTGTGTAAACTTCGGATAAATCTCAAATAAAATTCATTATTTTTCTTACAAATCGATAACGTAAAACTTTTAGATACGCCTTATTGTAGTAATTGAAAAAAAAAGGACAGGGAAACTGTGTCTTCGCTGCATTGTGCTCATATTTCCGTAGCCGTAGGCTGTTACATTTACATAATTTAATATTAAATTACTTCACATATTAGTTTCGGCAGGTTTACCGCAAAGATTCTGCACCTAGTTATCGATTGCGACCAACATGGCTTATCTATGGATCAGTCTGTACGGTGTTAAGGAAGAAAACTGAGATTCGGCTTGACTCATTTTTCTGTCTCCTTCATATGCTCTTTCATCCACTGCCATAAAACAACTTTGACAAAGGACAGACTGTATTGGCCAGCGCCAAGGAACAAGCACCTCGGAAACAAAAATGTTCAAATGTGTGTGAAATCTTATGGGATTTAACTGCTAAGGTCATCAGTCCCTAAGCTTACACACAACTTAACATAAGCTATCCTAAGGACAAACACACACATCCATGCCCGAGGGAGGACTCGAACCTCCGCCGGGACCAGCCGCACAGTCCATGACTGCAGCGCCCGAGACCGTTCGGCTAATCCCGCGCGGCGCACCTCGGAAACGGCGGAGGCGACCGTTTACGGAAAGTGCTTAAGGATGGGGAAACCACTCACAGAGGGACCGATGACCTCCCTGTTTGGTCCCCTCCATGAAATCAACCAACAAACCACTCGTAGACAGTGTGTTGGTCGCCTGATCACAGAATGTGGAGGTCGCAGGCCTGCCCGCTCTGTAATCCAGGGTAGGTGGCGGCCTATGGTAGGTCTGATGACAGTACAACGCTGGTCCACGCGCAAGTGTTTTCGCGGCAGTGTGAAAGAGGTGGCTAGTTATTATCAATGTCGTTCTGTTTTCTTTGAATAAAGTAAACAGCTCCTTTGGGACATATCTGCAATGGTGCGTGTGTGCGTAACGTTGCGTTCGAAATACAAACGCTATACGCTTGAAATTTTAATAGTATGCGTATTGTAAGTGAGAAAACTTTCTGTGAGAACCTTGTTAAATTATTTTCATTTTTTGAACTTTATTAAATACAAGATGTAGTTGTGATAAAAAACGAGAAAAATGTGACACGTTATAAACAATTTTGGCTTGATGTACAGGATATAACTTTCTGCGCCTTATTTATTACATAATACAATAACGTTGTACCAAGTTTCATGTTTGCAATTCCAATAGCGCAAGCTACAGAGAGATTTGAAACGGTAATTCGAAGATGAATGTCTGTAGTAGTACCATTTGAGAAATCATAGCTTCCACCTTACCTCTGCGAGCGAGGTTGCTGGATCTCTTCCCAATTGAACTGTTGGAACATTATGCGCAGGGCCCTCGAACCAGGTCACAAACTTGACGATTCAATGTTGTACTTGGGCACAGTTTGCCACGATATCCTTCAGGGGGACATTCAACAACTCCCTGAATTCTATTTTTATTTTTTTATTTTTATTTTTTTTATTTATTTATTTTTTTATTTTTGGCTTTCAGTGTATCTAAGATAAAATGTCTTTCTTCCGATATGCCTATGACGTCAAGTATTTCGGATTACTACACTGTTCAGTCACATTAATATGACCACACGCTAAAATCCTGAATAACCACCTTTTGCAGTATGAACGTGCAGGATGAGTCAGTGAGGTTCTGGCAGGTATTGACTTGGATGTGAAGCTATGTTGACTCCAGTGCTGTGGCCAGTCGCGCTACGTCTCTCAATTGAGGATATATGGCACCAATAGCTCGGTTGAGCTGGTCCCACAGATTTTCGATTGGATTTAAATCCGGGGAGTTTGGTGGCCAGGGGCACCGTAAACTCATAACGATGCTCTTCGAACAACGTGAATACACTACGAACTGTGTAAAACGCTGCATCGTCCTCAGGTCCGAGTGCCTTCAGCGACGCATCACCCAACTGCTGGCCGCGACCGCGGCCCTCCGAAACCGACGACGGTTTTATCGATCATCTACGCATCGGCGCTCTGTTCTCCTCCTGCTGACCGTCGCCACTCGTGCCACGTACCGGTTTCCCTTCGAGCTGCTACAGATACCTCCAGGATCGGCTTGTCATGCCTACAACCTGACGCCACACCGGCGCCACTACCAACAACGACGACTTCCAATCCCCTCCCGCCCGATGATATGGACGACCCGTCGCTTATCGTCCTTACCGTCTTCCGACACAACGGGACGGGTACGCAGACAACGTTCACGTAAATTGCGCCGTACGGTCTCGGAACGACACAACCCTCCTAGATAGCTCACCTCACCTGAGGCTTCAGAGGCCATCCGGCCCGATGAGGCTTCGGAGAACCCGCACGACGACATGAATGACGACAATGCGACTTCGGCTCTGGCTGTGCCGGTGCCTACAATGCCGGCTCGCCCAGATGCACCTATACCAATAGACTCCACCGAGACTCCGGCGAGACGTCCTCCGCTCCAACGGAGAGGTGGAACGCCTCAACAACAGTGGCCCGAATCACATGCTGGGGTCGGAGTTACCGCAGACGGGGACCTTGTTACACCAAAGATAAAGCCGTCAGGTGGCTTATATCACGACTCGCCTCTGCCTCTCCCCTCCTTATCTCCCACTGATGGAGTTCCCCTTCACGGCTGGGCTCGACTCCAAACGTACCGAATTGCAATGTGAGCCGTGCTGGCACCTGCTTTAAACCTTTAAACTTTGACTGTTACTCTGCGTTTGCTTTCCCGCGCTTAATACGGTTGTGCCGTGGTTCTTCCTCTTTTTACGTGTGGCAGCAGCGGTGTGTATCGATATTCGCACCTTGTACTATCTTTGGTCTGGTGCTGATAGTTTCCGGCTAGCTGGTGTTCGGCAGTCGGTCGGTTGGTGTGGATCAGCCAACAAATCTCCGCGCGGCGCAGTGGGCCGGGCCCGCTGGCGGTCTCTACGCAGTGTCGGAGTGTGTGGGAGCTGTTCCGATTTCTACGGGATTCGTGGCTCACCGACCCAGGACATCAAAGTTGAATGGTGATTTAATTACTTAAGCCAGACTGTCCACATTGTGCCGTTGGTTTTCATGGTTCGCTGTTGGTCCCGTGAGCAACAGCGAGTGTTCGAGTCGGCGAAAGTTTGGTCACCATCCGTGGAGTTTAACTGTATTTTGGTTATTTGAAGTCGAAGTGCACCAACGGAATTTTCTGTCTTGCGGCCGTTAGCGTTCCAGTTACCTGCCGTGGCCGCCGACGTAAAATTCAGGCAGTGTCCTTTCCTCACCGTGTTGTCGGTGTCCAACATGTGTGTGTACTTTTGACAGTTTATGCAGACTTGGTTGTTGGCGGCTACGCCTTTTACGTTTTGGCTTTGGAGTTCCTTGTGCACTGGTCGGGTGGAAAAAATCGTTCAAATGGCTCTGAGCACTATGGGACTTAACATCTGAGGTCATCAGTCCCCTAGAACTTAGAACTACTTAAACCTAACTAACCTAAGGACATCACACACATCCATGCCCGAGGCAGGATTCGAACCTGCAACCGTAGCAGTTGTGCGGTTCCAGACCGAAGCGCCTAGAACCGCGCGGCCACCGCGGCCGGCTTCGGGTGGAAAGCAAGTCATCTTGTCGATGGGTCCGTTGACTGTATCTTGGTTGGGTTGCTGGCGGATCGGATGTAGTTGGGCCGACTACCTGTCGCCCCTATGCGAACGTTAATATTTCAAGTACAGACCGACCCCTGGGAACTTCTGAGCGCCACTGGCTGTACTGCCTTTTACTGCCTTTTCTTATTGGTGTTCGATTGTGTATTTTAATGGCTTGTAGCCGATGGTTTGAATTTGTATGCTTTTAGTTGGGTTTTAAATAATGGACGTTCAGCCAATTTAAAACTGAAAATTCCTTACTTGTCAAATAAGGAATATTTAAAATATTTTCTTGGATAAAAAATGGTTCAAATGGCTCTGAGCACTATGGGACTCAACTGCTGTGGTCATAAGTCCCCTAGAACTTAGAACTACTTAAACCTAACTAACCTAAGGACATCACACACATCCATGCCCGAGGCAGGATTCGAACCTGCGATCGTAGCGGTCGTGCGGTTCCAGACTGGAGCGCCTTTAACCGCTCGGCCACTTCGGCCGGCTTTTGGATAAAGCTTTGGGCCTTCTGCCGTTTGAAAATTTATTATAGTTGTGTTTTTCAATAATGGACCTTCAGCCGCTTTAAAATTTAAATTCCTTACTTGTTAAATCAGATTCTTTGGGCTTTCCGCCTGTGTAAAATATTGTTTAAAGATAAATCTTTGGGCCTTCTGCCTCTTGAAAATTTATTGTAGTTGTGTTTTTCAATAATGGGCCTTAAGCTATTTTAAAATTTAAATTCCTTACTTTTTAAATCTTAGATTCTTTGGGCCTACCGCCTGTGTAAAATATTGTTTAAAGATAAAGCTTTGGGCCTTCTGCCTACTAAAAATTATTTTAGTTGTTTTAAGTAATCAGGCTTCGGCCGTTTTTAAATTAAAGTTCTTGTCTTTCAAGTATCAGCCTGTGCAAGGCCTTCAGACTAATTGAAGATAAGGTCTTTTGCCTTGTGTGGTTTTTTTTAATTAATTTTACCTGCAGTCTTAAATCATGGGCCTTCAGCCGTCTTTAAATTCAGCCAAGTTATAGAACTTACTTACGTGAGGCATTCTGTCTTCAAAATATTCTGTTTTGAGTCTGAATTTTAAGTTAATGGCTTTCAGCCGTTTTTAAATTAAAGTGGTTGTGCCCTTAAGGCATAAGATAGTGTCACCTATTCAGCCGATAACTAAGTTCAAAAATTTTTACTGTATTGTTTGGACAACTAAATAAAGTTACCTGTGTTTCAGTGTAACTGACAGCCCACTTTTGGCCCCTTTCCACAATTCCAATTAACTGTTCTGTCCTGCGGACTTAAGCAGAGCGTCCCGACGGAGGTTCGAGTCCTCCCTTGGGCATGGGTGTGTGTGTTTGTCCTTAGGATAATTTAGGTTAAGTAGTGTGTAAGCTTAGGGACTGATGACCTTAGCAGTTAAGTCCCATAAGATTTCACACACATTTGAACATTTTTTTAAGCATAGCGTTTCACAATGATCAGCACTAAAATGATATGGGCATAGGACGTCGACATCACACTGCTACAGGAAGTACACTTGGCCACACTTCCGGATGTCGCGGGATCTAACACTTAACCTTCTCCTGGTGATCACCTGGGACGTGGAGTAGCCATCTACGCCCGAGAGGGCATTCTGGTGGCTGATACTGAGTACCTTCCGTCCGCCAGAGGCATGGCGTCGTCGTCATGGGGACACGTATTGTCAACATTTACAGTCCGTCAGGCTCCACACGCAGACGCGGCAGAGTACACCTCTGTTCAGAAGAAATCGCCTCTTTATTTCGTGAGTGTTGTGGCCATTACTTGCATGTGGATGATTTTAATTGTGCCCTGCATCCTAAGGATCAAATGCCCACTAAATAAACCTGCCAAAAACAGCGCCTTGTCGTCCGTGATATGTTGCTCTGCGACACTTGGGAAGTTCGGCACGGCGACGCAACTGGGCATATTCAGCAGCCGGGTCAGTTCGCGAACCGTCTTGGCAGGATTTATGTCTTTCGGGAACTCACACTTGCGCTCCACGGTGCAGTACTTTGTCCCCTTGGCCTTTTCGTACCACAGTGCCTACATCTGGAGTGTTCTCCTCCTGCAACAATTAGTCTGGCACAGTCGCGTACGGTGGAAGCTGAACACCTCCCACCTCCCATGATCGCGACTGTCTTCAACGCGTTACCGAGAAATGGGACACCTGTGAATGTCGTTTACCTAAATACTGCACAGCCTTGATATGGTGGCAGGAATGTGCCAAACATGCCATTCAACGTATCTTGATTCAGTGTGGCAAGGAGGTAGCTGCATGGCGCCGGCACACTACAGACTATTTCTAAGCTGTTTTCCGCGACCTCAATGTCCAGCTACCCACCCCTGAAACCCAGAGGGAACGCAGCAAGATTAAGCCACAAATCGTAACGTTGACAGGCCGTAAATTGCAGGGGGCAGTGGTGCAGATCCGACGTCAAGATTCGGCGGAACAGGAACACCCTACCACACTTGATATCGCCGCCAATAGGAAAAATGGTTCAAATGGCTTTGAGCACTATCGGAGTCAACTTCTGAGGTCATCAGTCCCATAGAACTTAGAACTACTTAAACCTAACTAACCTAAGGATATCACACACATCCTTGCCCGAGGCAGGATTTGAACCTACGACCGTAGCGGTCGCGCGGGTCCAGACTGTAGCGCCTAGAACCGCTCGGCCACCCCGGCCGGTGCCAATAGGAAACACCGACAACACTCATCCCCCAAGATCTACAACTGTCGCTCCCAGCACGTCACTTGCCAGGCCGAAATCGTCAGTGCCTTTGTAGACCACTCCGCACAACGTACCAGAAGAAGACTACCAACACCCGCGCCGAGGAGTATATGTTACCAAACGTCACTCGACCCCTCGCTGGCAACGACGCAGTCGATCTGACGGAGCCGGTTACGTGCGACGAAGCCCACGATGCAATCAACAAAGGTGCTTTAGATAAGTCACCTGGCGTCGACGGATTGACGATAGAATTTTTTGTACCTTTCTTGAGCTAATGATGTCGCAGTACACGACAATGTTTCATGAACTGTTGACGATGGGCAACACCGTACCGCCATCTTTTATAACGGAAATTATTATACCCATCCACAAATTAACAACAGGAGTGATTACAGCACATTACTGCCCCCTAAATGTGCTTAATGCAAACCATAAAATTTTTACCTAAGTCCTAGCGACGCGTTGCCGCAAGATACTGCTTAGCATTCTATCCCCAGTATAGACAACTCCACGCAGCTCAGTTAATAAACATACGGCCACAGAGGAATGTCGTGATCCCACTGGAAACGGAGTGAAGATTCCGCGCCGCAGTGGTTACCATTGTTTTGGCAGGGCATTCGACAAGGGGTGGCATCAATTATGAGCCGAATGGGTTTTCCACCCGCCTTTATCGTAATATCCGGCGTCTGTACGGCAGCGCGGAATCCTTGATTCACGTCAGTGGCCGTGCGGCGGGACCAATGACCATCCGCCGCTCCTCAAGGCAGAGGACCATGCCTCCGCCATTACCAGCAGGCCACATTACACACTGATGCACGTTTCTGATTTCATGGTCGACTTCAGTTATGCTCAAGCTCACTCATCCAGCAAACGTCTTCCTCGTACCAATACCAAAGATTACTATACCCACAGCTTCGTTACACATCCAGCAACAACGTTGAACTGAAACATCCATCGACGCGCTGGCCCACGGTTTGGCGTCATGTCCACCATTGTTTCCTTTCCTACAACGTCCGGGCATGGCTGGTATTGCCAGAATTATATACTTATATCGATATGGTATCTGTTCTTTCGGACATGACCTTCTTCTTCTGTGCGGATGCACACATATTCCCCGAACTCTTACGTGACTTGGTAAGAATGTTTTCCACGAGTAATGAGTGTGTTGGGGTGGGACACTACGAATCTAGTGTGTGGACATACAAGGTGAGAATGGGGGTCTCACGGGAGGCGCGCGCGGGATAGTGCCTGCAGTCGCACCAACCTCCCTGCCCTCGGTGGCTCACAAGGGGAAGGCCTCAGTCACGGCCAACCGATTCGGCTCAAATTTGGCAGGTCGCTTGTGTACAACCTAAAACGAAGGATTCTAAGATATTTTGGGTCAACACCCCCGCAATTTTGAGAAAAATCACCCCTAAGGATTATGACGAGCAATCGACTGAAAATAAGAGGGATCGATAGATAATTAGAGCATTTTTCATCATCAGATATGGGGTCCGCAAACGCAAACTTTTCCAGAAATCGAGGTAAGAAACTTTTACCATGCCGCTTTTGTACCCACATGGTAAACACATCTCGCCGCCATCATCGATAGAGCAACGGCCAAGGTAACTGGCTGGGAATCAGAGAACCCCGGTTCGAATCTGGAAGAAACCTAGCTGATGTTATTCTTTTCGTTTGTATTTTTCCTTATCTCAATTGATAGGGATAGGAGGGTTAATAAGGTAAGTAAATCAATAAGGAATGATAATAATAAGGTAAGCAAACTAATTTCCCAAACGCCGTGAGTTGCTAAAGTATTAAACTTTTAAGCCTTGTCACATGAAAACAACTCCGAGTAAGAGTGCTGCGAGTTCCTCACGAGGAATCACAGATAGCCAACAGCGCGACACTTGTTTACAGGGAGGCACGGGACAGAATGCACGCGGGGAGAGTTATGTTGTCCCGGTTGCCTCTTCGTCATATCATAGTTGTGAACCTGGAAGAGTGAAGGTGTCCAGCACGAGCCTTATAGAAGTCAATCGGAAAGAGTTGTTGTCTTTAGGCGATTTCTGGAAACGTATGCGTTTTCGGGCCCATACCTGATCATGAGACATGCTCTATTTACATTTACAATTATCTATCGATCCCGCCAATTTTGAGTCGATTGCTCGTCATAACCTTTAGGGGCGATTTTCTCAAAAACGCGGGGGTGTTGACCCAAAATATCTTAGATTCCTTCGTTTTAGGTTGTATGCAAGCGCCGGCCGGTATGGCCGAGCGGTTCTAGGCGCTTCAGTCTGGGACCGCGCGACCGCTACGGTCGCATGTTCGAATCCTGCCTCGGGTATGGATGTGTGTGTTGTCCTTAGGTTAGTTAGGTTTAAGTAGTTCTAAGTTCTAGGGGATTGATTACCTCAGATGTTAAGTCCCATAGTGCTGAGAGCCATTTGAACCATTTTTTTTTTTTTTTTTTTTTGTACACAAGCGACCTGCCAAATTTGAGCCGAATCGGTTGGCAGTGTCTGAGGCCTTCCCCTTGTCAGATGGATAGAGCGTCTGCTATGTAATCAGAGATCCCGGGTTCGAGTACCGGTTGGGGCAAACATTTTCACCTGTCCCCCTTGATATATATCAACGCCCGTCAACAGCTGAAGGTATTAATACAATTCTAATTTCGAACCTAATTATGGTCGTCCCTATGAAGGCAGCACATTGTTTGCGCTACCAGTCGGCCTTGCTGCGCTACGTATGACTGTATCATTTCACTGCGAGCGCACACAACCCAGGCGGCGAGCGAGCGTGACCGCTCCTGCTCGCCATGTCGCATCAACAACAGACATACTGCAATCTAGGACGGTACTAAAAATTAGTTTTAAAATTTTGGAAATCTGTGGTAAGGTCTTATGGGACCAACTGCTGAGGTCATCGGCCCCTAAGCCTACACACTACTTAATCTAACTTAAACTAACTTACGCTATGGACAACACACACACCCAAGCCCGAGGGAGGACTCGAACCTCCGACGGGGGGAGCCGAGTTTTAAAATATGTTGAAAAATTGCAAGTCACTTTTTATGATAACTTGTTTACCAGTTTCATTCTAGTTTGCTCATCTTCTAAAGGATGGAGAAAGTATGGATAAAACTGCGTCATTTGCCTGTGTGTCAGCTGCATAGATTTTGTATTCGGTTCCATTCACACAGAGTTTTGCTCTAGGAACCTCTCAAGGCGAATGCAGTGATAATTCCGTAGAAAAGACTTGGCCTTTGAGGTAGTCTTGTCAGTCTTTATTAGGGAATATTTTACAAATTTCAAAAGACTTTTATCAGGATTTTTGTCGTTTCTAGGGAATACAAGGAGGTAGTTTCTTTTCGTTCCACGTTAAATTTATTTACAATATTTACAAAATTCCGAATGATTACATCAAACTACTTTTCAATATTTATAAATTTTCAATTATTCTGACGTTTTCTTCCTCACTCTAACGTCTGTGCGTAGACCACACGTCAGAAATGATTGTAAGTTCCCATCAGTTTGGAGTTTCTTCAAAGTCTTTGCAGTCGTTCCGTCGGTCCTCATTGCAGCCTCTTTTCTTCTTTTCTCATCAAAGTTTAAAATTAGTTGGTCTAACTGTGGCTGTGGTACTCTGCACCATCTCGAGGATATTTCGCTAATGAGTGAGCATTCGGATGAACTTATGATATTAATGTATTTATTCTTCGGTTCCGTCTTTCTGAGACGTTGTTAGCGCGACAGCGTCTTCCACTGGAATTCCAAATCTCTCTTGGCATCTGTTGGTTATCGAGCCACTGGTTCACAAAATAAAAGTCCTGCAGCTTTTGGTTTGTACGCGTGCTTTCCTGAATACACAGCCAACCATCATGCAACATTTCCAGGGAAAGATGTGCTACAGCAGAACACATTCTTATATGACAGCCTATTTCCTCGTTTTCCTTATAGGCTTAAACGAGTGCTCAATACTGAACTTCTTTCCACAAACACTGATTAAAATGATAATTGCAACCAGTAATCTATATTCTAGGAAACAAACTTTTAGCTGCTTGGATGATGGCAATTTCCTAGTACATCATGAGAGATGCAGGATACCATCCAGGCACATTAGTTTCAATAGCTTTAAAGAAACGTTCACATGTTTCTCGCTTTTTATTTGGCACTTGTGCATAAGCAACAGGAATGGTTTTTGTCTGCTTCCAACAATAAATAAGGTCGACGTGGAATATAAACAACTCTACATACCTCTTGCTCGAACTCTTGAGCGTTCCATCCACAAAGAATGAATCGCAGTTTGATAAACACAATTTTCCCCTTTTACTGCCAAACACCAATATTCTGTCAATCGGTGCCATGTTATCATCTGCAAGGAAAGAAATTGCTACCATCATACATCAGTAAATTATTTCCTCCAGAATTGGTGGGCTGTTGTGTAGTTCGCATACATTTTCGCTTGATTTTTGCGTGATTAGAGTTATAGAAAAATTAGTATCGTAGACTTCTATTTCCTCAATACAAATTTTCACGATTTTACAAGTCTGCAGCTTCGATTGTGTTGATGTTTGGATTTATATGTACATGCTGTTTTTTTGCGCAGTGAAGAGATCGAAATCCACTCACAGAAGCTACTGGCAGACTTAAGAGCTTTTCTTCAAATCAATATTGCTCAAAAAGTCGTACCAGACATTGATTCTTTAGTGGACACAAAAATAAGTTATATTAATTGACTTTTTTATGTTTAAGGTTTAAATAAAGTGACAACGAAATATAAAACTTTCAATTTAAATGTAGTCCTAAAACAACAGTTGTCATAAGGCTGCAACTGTCGTAAGAAATAGCATGCTTCGTACTTAGCTGCCCCCGTTGTTTGCATCATAAAAATATTAAAAGAGATATTGAGTTTCATTGTCAGTTCTCATTATGTTGGGTTTCATTGTCAGTTACATTAATACAACAGTCTTAAAAAATAAATTTGCCACTAAACACGTTAATGAACCAATCATCCATCATCGTTGCCCACTGCTGTGACTCTCGCATGCGGTACGAAATGTCTTGGCTCAAACTCGTCTAGGGGTTGAACCGTACATATCGCATTACACGTCCTAAATTAGACACTTGTCACACTTTGGTTAAATTGTCTGGCTGATGGCAAGTTTGCGAAATTGTATGAAACATTGAGAGGCACCCACTTGCCTTTCTCATACTGTGGCATCAAGCAGTCAGGCCTGCAAGATGTGTGGTTTGCCAAGCGAGTGGAATCTTCCTTAATTTATCGAGCAACATGAATTCTCGTATCTTACTATTTAGTTACAAATTATCCTCCTGTATGAATAATACGCAACGGAAACACGCATCTGACTATCAGTGATTTATAGAACTCTGACTGTACACTACGCACTGGCAATACCACATTTACCTTTTGTCTTTGATTTAACGGCATTTATATAAATTCGGGACATTACGATAACATACTATTTAATGAAAAAGGCCACCAATCTCTTTCTTTTCACTATTTGATTTATTCCTAAACACACAAATTCTACAACCTACAACAAAATCACATGAGAAATTCCGCCCAGTGGGCATGGCTTTACGTTAGTGAATCTCTATACTATGGTCTCGTAATCTATTTACCGCAACAGTGCACTCCCTGGATCGGATGGTGGATCTTTTATTATACCTCACACTTCGCCTCTCACAATAATCCTCACGAAACTTTCCTCCAGATCGAGCGATACAGAAGGAACAGGCATACCCACAAATCTTTCGAAACTACCTTGCTACTCCCATGCAAAACACACATACCCAAATTACAAGACATACACAACACAACAATATGAAATATTACATAAAGAACGGTTACAACTTCATCACTTTCCGCTTTCCCACTTCAATCAATATTTATCCCAGTTTCACACGACACTGCCCCACTTTGTAATTTCTACTTCCCTAATGTGAACTCTGGAGATAAACGCACGTCTTCCTGTGCAATGCAAGCCATGTGGCGTTGCTGGAAAAACGGCAGACTCACCTTGATTCTCTCTCAGAGTTTAAATTCAGCGTCACACGGAATGATATTTCTTAAATACTTCAACTTATGATACACACGCTATTTCTTAAATATTTCAGCTTATTGTACACACGCTATTAATTCTTAAATATTCCAGCTTATTGTACACACGCTATTAATTCTTAAATATTTCAGCTTAAGCTCACGGAAGTATCTCAACTTATATCTACACGTGGGCTCTTTGTGACCGTTGGTTTACTACAATCCCCTTAAATTTACCTGCCTCACTTTGTAATTTTCCCCACAAAAGGTCCTGTGAAAGAGAAATTATTAATTCTAACTACCCTTAAATATTCCACATCCATACCATGCCTCCACTCTTTCATTCCGGAGCACAACAAAAAAACAGGTCTTTACAGCAGAAGGTTCAGCGGCAGAGTGCTGAAACATGGCCGTATTCTGATTCTCTCGCACCTCTCTCGAAGTGGGAGAAGCACCCTGCTACCTTATTGGTCAGCCACATTTCAGACGCTCAAAGCTCTGGTAACTTCCATCTCTTTGGTCTCACCAAAGGTAGCCAAAGGATCGACTCAAAGATGATCATATATTCCGATTCACTATCTGTGGTTAGCAGACGACCATACATTCATTCCTTTCACAGATCTCACCAAACTGGATGTAGGGATTTATTTTGAGGGAGTGCACATGTGATCAATTAAATAAATAAATTGTCATTCTTTCCCACACTGGTATCCGGCTTCGCTGTATTAATTGAAATTGAGTTACTTTTACACAAAAAATGTGTTGTTCTGACAAGAATTTCGTACCTATTTTCAATGTTGGGCGGTACTGTACCCTTTCAACATACAAAGTTAATATAACAACATTAATAGTAATATTGGGAGCTACATTAACGACCCATAAATGATGTAGGCCACACAGTTGCGATTTGGTTACAATAATGTTTATTCAGAAAGCAAACTAATAGCAAAAGTGGTCTCATTTAGAATTAATATTACACTAGAGCACATATCCATTTGATACACCTCGATCATTCACAATGTCATAGCGAATTACAAGACCAATACTCCACCTCGTTAACTACGCGTAAAGTTAAGAGTTTACACCAGGCGGTCGGCTATTCACCGCTCGAAGACAAAGTCCCGCAATATCACACAACGCGAAATTTTCTAAGTCGTTTCACTTCATAGCTACCTAACGACCGACCGTCCGCTTTCGCGTCTCCACCAGCACTGTCGCTCTGCCCGTCCCCGGCGGCGTTTCCCGAGCGCAGAATATCCTCGCTCAACTGACTAGCGCAGTTCCCTTTCCTGAAGCGTTCATCTGATTGGCTACAGCTTATTCTACATTAAAATTACGTTTTAACATATTTAAATAATCAAAGGTTGACCACTTTCACATTATAAATAAAGTAATAATAATATCTGTTACATAATAAAGTTAAATTCTTTTACATAAAAGCAATATAATTTCTTTCTCAGCTTTGAATGTAGCCTTGCATCAATATGCTTTCTGATAAATAAATAAAGAACAAAAGTAACTATTATTACCAAACTTTACAGCAAATATTCTATTACCTAATGATTCAATACTCTCATCGTTCAATGTGTTTTGTGTGGAGGAAATGACGATCTGATGCTTAACTGAAAACACTGGTAATTTAAATTTACTGTATCTTTTAAAAAATGAAGTTAAAGAGTTGATATTTACTAAGTTTGTCATTTTAATGATGCGCTTCTACAGGAAATGTCGTTCGTTAAGATCGACCAAAGCGTTCAGATTTTAGGATTCAGGTCTTTGTTACAAAACTTGTTAATTTCGCTTTAACACTAAATCCTAAACTATTATAGATATGATCAATATTCAAGTATTATTGGGATCACCACGAAAATTTATGAAGAATGGTAAATTAAAATTACTGTGGCTTCATTCCCTGAATTACTACAGAATTAAATAGTTTTCATAAATGTTTCCCTTTATGGTGGATCTTGTGTCCGCCATATTTAACACTGCTATTTCTCCCTGGTCACAAACAGCTCCTACAGGGTTTCCCTATGACGCAGGTTCTCGTCTTTCTCACTCGCACACTACAGCGCTTAGGCCTCATTCAGCACAACAGACGACTGTGAATTTCCCCATCTCGTGGTGAATCTGCTCTCTTTGTGGCACGCGATCCTGGACGACAGGGTTCGTTTCAAAATTCCTGATAGCTGTTTCTTTCGGCCATATACTTACATGAGAGCGAAATGCTCGTTAACTCACAGTGCGAGCCATCTCGCACGAGCAGCTGTGCCGACTTGCTAGACTTCTTAGTGCACCTGTACCTGTGAAAGGCCAGTCAGCCCGGCAACAACCCCAGGCTCCATGTAAGTGTCACTCCGCGCAGATGTCACTCCACGCATGTGTTTCAAACTCCTTCTGGAACATCCTGTCCGCTACCTACAGTTTCCTGGGCTCCATACAAATGTCAAGACATTCCTTCTTCGTACAAGTGTCACTATGTGCCAGTGTCACAATCTCGCAAAAAATGTCATAGCGGTAGCAGGATTCGTTATCAATAGGAAGTTAGGGCAGAGAGTGTGAGTTACTTTGAACAGTTCAGAGATACGGTTGTTCCCGTCAGAATTAACACCAAACCAACACTGACAACAACATTCATGTAAACATGCCTACGTCGCAAGCTTAAGACGAAGTGATAGAGAAAGTGTATGTGAATATTGAACAGGTAATGCACTACGTGAAGGGAGATGAAACTCAAATGGTCATAGGGGACCTGAATGTGGTTGTAAGGCCAGGAGCAGCAAAAAGGGTGATAGAAGAACGTGGGTTTGGTAATAGGAATGAGAGTAGAAAGACTGAGTTCTGCAATAAATTTCAGCTAGTGATAGCGAATACTCTGTTCAAGAATCACAAGAGCAGAAGGTATACTAGGAAAAGGCCATGAGATAAGGGAAAATTTCAGTTAGATTACGTCATAGGCAGAAAGAGATTTCGAAATCAGATATTCGAATGTAAGTCATACACAGATGCAGATATACAGGGTGGTCCAAAAGTCCGGAAACACCCTCATAAAATTCAAATGAAGTAGCAAACAAGGAAACAGAGTCCCTACACACGAGGAACGGGAAGGGGGAAACTTTATAGGCTATGCCGCCAACATGGTGGCCATCTTGAAAGCCGCCATCTTGGATTCAACTCCAAAATTTCAAATGGGTATGTGGTCATGTGACATATCAAACAGATAGAGAATTTCACCAGAAAAACAATGCCGTTGTTATTTTAAACATAGCTTTATTCATTCTCGGGTTATAGCCAGCTACATGTGGAAGCGGTGAGACGCTCGGCACCATGTGTGTTACGTGCCGAAGAGACATTACGCCGATGTTACACAGTCCGAGAGACCACCAACAGTCATAGGAATGGTTCGATATGTTGTCCATTATGTTGGATTGTTAATGCTATCCTCCGAACCCAGTCCTGATGAACTTTGACCAACACATCTGGCTGAATTTGACCACACGCATCAACAATGTGCTGCTTTAGATGATGGAAATCCCGTATTTTCACAGAATAAACCAGTGCTTTGACATGACCCCAAAGATAAAAATCCAAAGGAGTCAAATCTGGTGAACGTGGTGGCCACTCCGCAGCATCCCTACGACCAATCCACTTTAGAGGGATATGCACATCCAGGTATGCTCGCATATTGTGCCCATAATGTCGTGGGGCTCCATCATGCTGGAAGCATTCCGGAAATATCCCGTCCTCCATTAACAACGAGAGAAACACTTCTTCATCCAACAACCTCAGATAACCGTTGGCTATTAATGTATCATCAATAAAAAAAGGTCCAACGACTTTGGTACCCCACACACCACACCAGACCATCACTTTTTGTGAGTCGACCGTTTCAGAAGCATCAATCCAGTGCGGATTTGTGTCGGACCAGTATCTGTGATTCTGCTTGTTCACTTCACCATTGATAAAGAAATTGGCTTCATCACTGAACAGCACCTGATAGGGGAAACGTGGGTTTATCTGCAGCTGCTGTGTCACCCATTCTGCGAATTGTACCAGACGGTCTGGGTCATCCTCGTTCCGGCGTTGGAGCAGTTGAATTTTGTACGGGTGCCATTTGTGCTGCAATAAAATTCGCAGTATGGAGGTACGGCTAACCCGACATTCTTGTGGCAGTCGACAAGTACTCCGTTGCGGACTCTTGCAAAATGATGCCAACAAGCTCACTATTGTTGCTTCATCGGTGGCGGATTTTGATCTTCCAGCCTTAGGTTTATCTGCGACAGAATCTGCTGCTCGGAATTTGGCCAAAAGCTTGGCAACTACACTGTGAATGATGGGCTGTCTGGTTGGGTGACGACTGTTGAAATCCTCAGCAATGACCCGTGTGCTTCTTTCTCCTGATATCAAAATGATTTCAATGCGTTCTTCATGTTTTAAGGACATTTTGTAACCTGTGAAAGGTGGCTACACTGAGCCACTGCGCCAGAGATTGCGCCAAAGAGTATTATTAAGCCGCCTCCACAGTGCTTGTTGAGAGCTCGTAGTGGACAGTGCGTGGGCAGAGCTCGTAGAAGTCAGTGCTTGTCCAGAGCTCGTAGTAGTCAGTGCCTGTCGAGGACTCGGTGTAGTCTGTGCTGAGATGTTGTAGCAGAGGGTGTTCGTGTTGAGATGTGCTAGTGGGCAAGGCTTGTCGAGATGTTGTAGTAGGGAGTGTTTGTTCCATGTTTTATCCAGTTATTTGATGGGAGAGATAGCAGATGTTATTCTAATGAAGATATTGTAATGATCAGAGTGCATTTCGTCAATATATATGAAGGTAAAAACCACTATGTTCTTTATTATTTGTGTGTCTGAAATAATGCGTCATTACAGGTTCAGTCAACAAGCATCTGGCGTGTGTTCTTGTATTAGAGTTTAATTCTGCTTTCCTTACGCAATTATAGTATTTGTAATTTTCTTTTATCACGTCAGTAAAATTGGTATTTAAAAATTCTTGTCTTGTTGAAGAAGAACCGTGCCAGATGTACGTTGAGTCACACTCCCACATACAGAACAGTTATACTTGTGCTTTGGTTTCGTAGGTTTTATAGTTGCTGGGGACTTAATTAATTAACTGTGTTTATGAAAATTTTCATTTCATTCTTGTTGTTGTTCTAAGCAGTCGGATTGCGTAATAATACTAGTCAGGGCCAACCGTTTACGAGACTTGCGTAATCGGACATACAGATACAAAAAAAACTAAAAAAATATTTTCAATATTATTTAATTAAGCCCCCATGAGTTACTAAATACTAAAAATCAAAAAATATTTTCAATATTATTTAATTAAGCCCCCATGCACGTGGCGACCGCTGCTTCGGATCGTCCCTTGGAATTCTTCTGATTGTAAAAATAGTAGACAGTAGTATTGTTGTAGTAATTTGTAGTTTAGTAATTGTAGTTTATATTGTATGTGTAGATTTGGTAATTGGCATTCTTCTAATGGTATTTTTCAAAATTTAATTTTTATTGTCTTGTCTATGGGTTTGACAATTTAGTGCAATTATTTCAATTGTTCGATTAATCGTGTTTGAGGGAAACATTTCATGTGAATGGTATTGTTGAGATAAAGAGTCATTGTGTGTAATTTTCGTACAGTGACGAGTTTTGTATGTTTTGTAAATGATTACGCGATCGATGAAAAAGGCGAAAATGATGAATAGTGAGAATGACGAAATTGTTGACATGGCGAACTCGCCAACACAGGACAACAGTATCTTGAATAATGGAGTTGAAAACAATTTAATAAGTCTGGAAGACAGTCCGGAACCAGTTCAAGATTTTTCTCAATCAGAAAATTCACAGAATACGAGATTAACGATAGAAGATTCTGGAATAGTATCGAACACAGATAGCTTTACAGCCATGACGAAGGAAGCTGGTTTTGTGAGAAATGATAGGGGCGAAAGGAATCTCGAACAAGTTAATATGGAGCAGTTGATGAGTGTAATATTAAATTTTCGATCTGAATTTAAAACTGAGATGGGAACAATGGAAACACGGTTTAGATCTGAATTACAAACACAGATGGGAACAATGGAAACACAGTTTAGATCTGAATTATAAACACAGATGGGAACAATGGAAACACGGTTAGACTCACTTGGATCACAGTTAGGATCTGAATTAAAAACAGAGATGGGAACTTTGGAAACACGGTTAGATTCACGAATAGGGACATGTTTCACAAATATGAAAGATGAATTAAAGAAAGAAATCAGAGAAGAAGTACAACCGATTTTGAATGCTCACAATAATAGATTAGTTGCAGTAGAGATTAGACAAAGGGAACAGGATAGAGAACAGGAAGAAAGAGATCGCGTGATAGTACAGAAATTTTCAGAGTTAAATTTACAACGTGCAAAAGATAAGGAAGAAATATTTGAGAGAATCAAGGAATCCGTACCAAATGACAGATTAAATAACCTAACACAACAGTATGAACAGTTAACTACTAAATGTGTTAATACTGAAACCCGAGTCGCGACACTTACGGAAGACGTAAATAAACAGAAAGAACAAATAGGTGATTTATCGGAAAGAGTTGAGGAGATTTCAGACAAATTGACAAATCTTAGTTTAAATGGGGACAGAGATTCGGATGATACAGCACCATTGCCATTTGCAGAAACCGAAGAGTATCAGAACATAAATAAACATGTTGAAGATCAAGGAAAATTTAATGAACGCGTGAAAAGGGAATTTGAGGCTTTAAAAAAGCAAGTCAAACAGATTGAGGGCGAAATCGTAGGAAAAGACAGCAGAAGAAATTTAGAATCACGGATAGCAGAGGGCTTTGAAGAAAGTAATTTATTTCATTTACGAGAAGCAAAAAGGGAGCGCCAGGCGCGCGAACTTGACAATAATCGACATTCGGACTGGGACAGACGCGGTAGGTCTTTGTCGCCACGAGGCGAAACCTTTGACTATAAACACTTTTTGACTGTTCGGAAATTTAAGATCTTCCGCAATTCTAAGAATGACATACATCCATGTGCATGGTTAGATCAATTTATGTACGCACTTCCACCAAATTGGCCACTAAGTCACAAACTGGAATTTATGTGTGGATATTTAGAAAACGAACCGGCGACGCGGATGCGCGCACTCATTAGAGATTGTAATAATCTAAATGATTTTTATCATGCATTTCTATCGGCATATTGGTCCGAAAACACACAAGACAGAGTCAAACATAGTCTGATTATGCAGCGTAATTTTAAACAGTCTGAGTTCCGCACGCCGGCAGAATACTTTGAAGACATGATTCGAAAGAATCAGTTCCTGTCCAACCCTTACAGCCCGACTGAATTAATCCGCGTTTGTTTGACTAAGCTGCCACAATCCATAAGACAAATTGCTTTAGCCGGAAGATGTAAAGACGACATTGAGACTTTTAAGACTTTGTTGCAAGAACTCGAGTATGACAACGACGATGGGACTTCCTGTAATTTTTTCAGTAACAGTAATTACAATAGATTTTCAGAGAAAAGGGATAGTGATCGGAACGGACGTTATAGCGGTAATTTTGAGAATGACAGACGAAACAGACAGGACAATAGATACCAGCCTTATGACAATAACAGACGTTCTAACAGAAATTACACAGACAATCATAATAACGGTAATTCCTACCGGAATGATCAATCATACGGAAACAGTAATCGGTATCATCAAGACAGAAATTATTCATACAATAATAGAAATTCTTACTACAGAAATAACCAGGGTAGTAGATACAACAATAATTTCAGAAGTGACAGTCGAAATTACACAAGAAGTAGTTATGCAGACAGACAGAAAAACAGAAATTTTAATAACAGACACAACCAAGAATTTACATCTAACAGACAGGAGGGACCTAATTGGCATCCTCCACGTGACAGAACTTCAGAGAGACAAGTGCAAATCGTAGAAATTGATCCGCGAAATGACGCGAATAATCAAAGACGTGACGCAAACAATCGACAATGACTTGTAGCTTCGGCTTCTGGCAGCAATATAGACGGTTCAGAAAGTAATGACACTACGACTTTACACTACGTACGCCTGGAAGACATGAGAGACATTTTGCTAGACGAAAAGGAAAATAATGTAGACGCATTTTTACACCCTGTTATTGAAGTATGTGTGGGTAAGAATAAGTTCACTGCAGTTTTAGATTCTGGGAGCCCATTGAATGTTATTAGTGAATCAGTTTTTCGTATATGTGTAAGAACTATTGCTTGTCCTGTGTTACCTATTTCTAAAACTACAATTCGAGGAGCGATTTCTGGAAAAAGTGTGGAAGTTAAACAACAGACCAACTTAAATTTTATTTGTCAAGGATACGAATTTTCTGCTAATTTTATTATTGTTCCATTACTCAGTACACAAATTATATTAGGTATGGAGTTTCTTAACGCACATAAGGCAATTTTGAACTTTAAAGAAGGAAGTGTGAATTTGACTGTTGCCGGAATGCCCAAAAGTTTGAAATTTTTCGAGTGTTTAACAAGATCTGAGTCAGATACAAAATGTTTAAGGTTTCTTACTTCGGATGTTTTCGTTGAGCATTATGACGACAGTGTGTTTATTCATGATAACGACAATAGATACAGGGACGCGATGGATGATATAATTAATAGCGAAGAATTAATTGATGAAAAGGTTAAGAAAGCTGAAGTGCCAGATGACGTTGCAAGAAAAGAGCTGCACCACATTTTGACTTCACATGCTACAGTGTTTAGACATCACACAGGAACTATACAAGGCTTACAACATTTATTTAAAGTAAAAGAACACACACCATTTCGCGGGAAAACGTACGCTATTCCTTTGGCTTACAGAGACAAGGTTAAGAATGAACTTCAGTACATGTTAGATCAGGGCGTTATTGAGCCTGCAGTCAGTCCTTATACCAGCCCATTACACGTTGTTCTTAAAAAGGATGGGTCAATTCGTTTGGTTCTGGATTCCAGACAGATAAATAATATCATCATTCCTGAAACTGACCGCCCACAAAATTTAGATGAATTTCAACATTTCCATGGAATTAAAGTTTTATCCACGATTGATATGCGCACAAGTTTTTGGCAAATAGAACTCCACCCTGACTGTAGAAAATACACTGCCTTTTTAGCCTTTGGTAACTGTTACCAATTTCGGAAATTACCGTTTGGACTTAACTGTATCTTCAGCAGCATTCATTCGTAGTTTAAATGAAATTTTACCTGTTTATCTTCGTGACAATATTACTTCGTATGTTGACGATATTCTTATTGCTAAACATTCTTGGAGTGAGCACAACAAAATTTTGGATTCATTATTACGTATTTTTGCAAGAGTTGGCATTACAGTGAACTTGGAAAAGTCTGAATTTGGTCGTTCACAGGTGAAATTTCTCGGTCACATTATTTCTACGGAAGGTATTCTTCCTGATCCAAAAAAATTAGACGCTATTCGTAATTATGCTGTTCCTACCACAAAACGTGAGGTTCTTAGTTTCCAAAATTTTTGTGGAATGATATACTTTTGAAAAATTTTTGTAGAATGACATACTTGTGAGAAACTAACAGCTACATGTAAACATGCAGAGAATACAAGGATACCGCGCTGTGTTTTGGCGGCGGCATATACTCAAAGCAACAGTCAAGTCTGCGCGCCGCACAAGGCAGTCGTTGACCGCGAACAATTGCTTCCTACGTCACGCGCCTACAGCTGATCGAGGGCTCAGTGCGAATGCACTGACAGCTGTAAACAAATACACAGTTTAATTTCTCCGATTAAATTCAGTATAAAGCTATAGTGACTTGATGAATTATGTTATTAACATTCAGTATTTTTGAGGATACGGTTGTATAAAATATTTAAGAACTCCAGGTAAATTCTGTGCGTGTCCGACGTTAAGACGACTTGCTATCGAGAAATTTTCAGGAAGAATGTAATTTCCAAGAAGAAACTAATAAACTGAAGAGGGTGACTATTAATTGAGTTCGTTTTTCAGGTAACATATTTCCACTTAGGTACGTACTTTGGACGTAGTTTGCTGCTCGCGATTACGTGAATCATACTTTGTGCTAATTTCATGTTCTATGAATTTACGTGTGAAGCGACGTGCTTGCGTACATTTTCTGATTTTTGTCAATGTTTTATTAATGAACAGGATTGTTATTTGTATATATTACGCATCGCTTGGCTGCTATGCTTTTTCACTGATGTCATATTTTATAATTATGTGCCTGCTGTGCTTATTTATTTAAATTATAATTGTCACCTGATTAATTGTGCTGATGTGTTTAGGTATGTAAGTTATACTTTGTGATTTATCTGCTTGCGCCTTCATGTTTACTTATTAAGATGACATATGAACATTTATTTGCTTATGCTGATATGATGCTAATGACCTGTTTGCTGCTATGCGTATGGATTGCATATTTATACATTTCTGTTTGTTGGCATAACTACTCTTTAATTTGGTGTATAGAAATGCTGATATACTGTGTATGAACATAGAGTTTAGGTCACACTATTGTATTAATTATAGATTGTTTGCTTGGCAGAGCCTCTTTGTAAGAATTGTGCTGCATACACTTGTTGACATTCTGTTCTCTACTGGTATATTTACTCGCTATTGCTTGTTTTGCTTACGCTCAGTGCCTTATATTTTTAAGATAAGAAAATGAACTGCTATAATTCGACGAACAACATTGGTACAAAGAACTTCGTTGAGGTCACATGAGCTGGAGGTTTTATGGAAGCTGTATAACTTTATGCTAATAGGAAGGAAGCTAACGACATGACATACTAAAACTAGGTTTAGACCATTGACAGTTATTACACTGCATTCTTCGTGAGCAATTGAAATAGGAAGTGACACTTGACGCAAAAAATAGTCCACATGTTTGCTTCCGCCATAATTCTTGAAGTGGTGTACACACTGTGAAATATTATGCTCATTCACATTCTGTAATCGTACTTAATTACTGAGAGTTATTCGAACTAAGTCTGTTAGAGGTCATGTATGCATTTCTTTGTTTATAATTCATAATGAGCAGAAGATTTGGGTCAGATGGATTACACAGAGGTTGTGTGTTGACAATGTGTCTTCGGATTGTATGGGATGATGAGGTTTACATTAGGATTTTATCTGTACTTGTTCGAGGAGACTGACTAGAGGAAACAGTTGTTATGGAAGTGAAATGATGTTGGTAATAAGGTTTATATGTATCGACGCATTGAAGAGGTATTATTGAGGTATTATTGAGATTGTGTGAAGTTGATGATTATTGGAGTTTTGGTGGATAAGAGGTAAAGTAAGTGAGGAGCATATATTGGCAATAAGGTTTATATGTATCGACGTATTGAAGAGGTATTATTGAAGTATTGAGATTATGTGATGCTGATGCTTATTGGAGTTTTGGTGTATAAGAGGTAAAGTAAGTGAGATGTATATTTTTTTTTGTTGGTCTTAATGGAACAAGGAGGATGAAGATAGCAAACTAGAACACTAAAGTAGAAGGAAGATAGTCTATACACACACTTCGTTAAATCACTAAGCAGTATATACTTTTTTTTGAAGAGAGGAAGTATTTGCATGTCTTGGCTCACTGACAGTTGTTCAGCAACCGTACATTTGATCTGGCTTGGCAAACATTGGTCTTGACATGATGACTATGACGTTGACCTAACTATTATTGACTGTTATACATTGCTGCCACTACTACTTGATACACATGATGAACATCAGATTTTGACAGAATTACATTTACACAGTTAACACCATTCAATTACAAAGTAGTACTTAATGTGGATGAAAGATGAGTGAGTGTGTTTTGTGTGTATTCCTTTCCTAATCCTACCCACCTATCTCCTGAATATTATTTTATTTGTTTGTAGTGGCTTGCACTGACACCCATAAATATTATAGGTTTACTGATATTTGAGTATTTGTAATAGTTAATATGACATTTATCTGATATCATTTTTGTGTTTATTAGAATTTATATGTTTAGTGTTTAAAAGCATTTGTATGTGTTTTCAAACTATTGTTCATGCCTGAACTGTCAGATTAGTGATGGTGAATATTATGGACTGTTACCTGCACTTTTCAACGTAATGTGTGACACTTAGGAATGATTAATTTCTGCTGATGACCTGTGTGATCAGTGATAGTGAATATCATGGACTGCTCTCTGGACCTGCTCATCATTGCTAGGTGCCACTGATGGACTACTTGTATGGAAATGAAGTCACTTTTTGGTGTCTGCACCTGCTCAACATTACTGGGTGCACAGATGAAGCTACTTCTTTGGAAATGATGTCACTTGTTGGTGTCTGCACCTGCTCAACATTGCTGGGTGCAACTGATGGACTGCTTCTACTGAAATGATGTCACTTGTTGGTGTCTGCACCTGCTCAACATTACTGGGTGCACAGATGAAGCTACTTCTATGGAAATTAAGTCACTTGCCGATGTCTGCACCTACTCAACATTGCTGGGTGCCTCTGATGGACTGCTTCTACTGAACTAATGTGACTTGTTGCTGTGTGTACCTCTTAAACTTTACTGGATGCCACTGATGGACTGCTTCTACTGAAAAGATGTCACCTGTTGGTGTCTTTTTTTTTGTATCATTGAAAGCAGTTTATGTGAACATTTGTATAAACTGATTTTTTGTGTATTGTGCAAACTATTATGTAAAGCCACATGTATGCAAGGAATTTGTATTGCCTACTGTATTTCTTATATTAGGTTATTGAGAAGTCAGTGCAAAGCCAAAATTTTAACTAATTATGTGATATTTAGGTACTAATATTATCTTTATTTTTGTCTGTATTTTTCTGGACGAATTTAGTGGTATTTTCACCACCAATGCTGGCAAAAATACCATCAAATTCTGGCCTGTGGAGGAGGGGCATATGAAAGGTGGCTACACTGAGCCACTGCGCCAGAGATTGCGCCAAAGAGTATTATTAAGCCGCCTCCACAGTGCTTGTTGAGAGCTCGTAGTGGACAGTGCGTGGGCAGAGCTCGTAGAAGTCAGTGCTTGTCCAGAGCTCGTAGTAGTCAGTGCCTGTCGAGGACTCGGTGTAGTCTGTGCTGAGATGTTGTAGCAGAGGGTGTTCGTGTTGAGATGTGCTAGTGGGCAAGGCTTGTCGAGATGTTGTAGTAGGGAGTGTTTGTTCCATGTTTTATCCAGTTATTTGATGGGAGAGATAGCAGATGTTATTCTAATGAAGATATTGTAATGATCAGAGTGCATTTCGTCAATATATATGAAGGTAAAAACCACTATGTTCTTTATTATTTGTGTGTCTGAAATAATGCGTCATTACAGGTTCAGTCAACAAGCATCTGGCGTGTGTTCTTGTATTAGAGTTTAATTCTGCTTTCCTTACGCAATTATAGTATTTGTAATTTTCTTTTATCACGTCAGTAAAATTGGTATTTAAAAATTCTTGTCTTGTTGAAGAAGAACCGTGCCAGATGTACGTTGAGTCACACTCCCACATACAGAACAGTTATACTTGTGCTTTGGTTTCGTAGGTTTTATAGTTGCTGGGGACTTAATTAATTAACTGTGTTTATGAAAATTTTCATTTCATTCTTGTTGTTGTTCTAAGCAGTCAGATTGCGTAATAATACTAGTCAGGGCCAACCGTTTACGAGACTTGCGTAATCGGACATACAGATACAAAAAAAAACTAAAAAAATATTTTCAATATTATTTAATTAAGCCCCCATGAGTTACTAAATACTAAAAATCAAAAAATATTTTCTATATTATTTAATTAAGCGCCCATGCACCTGTAAATAAGGAAACAATGATTAAAACGTTAGCATGAGTAAATGATACCTAACATTTAAACACATGTAACATATCAGGCATGGGATAGTCACTTTGCACCGTTTCAGACTCCATTTTATGACTTCTCAGTACGTAATACTCATGCTGCCGAGCGTCCCTCTGCTGCCACAAGTAATTGGCTATAACATGAGAATGAATAAAGCTATGTTTAAAATAACAACGGCATTGTTTTTCTGGTGAAATTCTCTATCTGTTTGATATGTCACATGACTACATTCCCATTTGAAATTTTGGAGTCGAATCCAAGATGGCGGCTTTCAAGATGGCCGCCATATTGGTGGCATAGTTTCCCCCTTCCTGTTTCTCGTTTGTAGGGACTCTGTTTCCTTGTTTGCCACTCCATTTGGATTTTATCAGGGATTTTCCGGACTTTTGGACCACCCTGTAGAATCAGAGCACAATGTAGTAGTGATGAAGAGTAGGCTGAAGTTGAAGGGAGTAGTTAGGAAGAATCAGTGCGCAAAGAGGTGGGATACGGAAATGCTAAGGAAGGAGGAGATCAAGTTCTCTGAGGATATAGGCACCAAGGTAAGGCATAACTCAGAATGCATTTCAGTTGAAGAGGAATGGTTTTCTCTGAAAAGGGCAATCACTGAAGATGGAAAGAAAAATATAGGTTCAAGGAAGTTGACTGGGAAGAAACCATGGGTAAGAGAAGAAATGTTTCAGTTGACTCATGAAAGAAGAAAGTGCAAAATTATGCAGGGAAACTCTGGAATACAGAAACACAAGTCACTTAGGAATGAAATAAATAGAAATTCCAGGGAGGCTAAGGCGAAATGGCTGCATGAAAAACGTGAAGAAATCGACAAAGAAATGGTTGTCGGAAGGACTGGCTCAGCGTACAGGAAAATCAAAGTAGCCTTCGGTAAAATTAAAAGCAAGGGTGATAACATTAAGAGTGCAAGGTGAAAAAATGCAGAGAAGAGAGTAGATAGCTGGAAAGAGTACATTGTGAAGGCCTATATTAGGGGCAAGAATTGTTTGTTGACGTGACAGAAGAACAAGCAGGAGTCGGGATAGGGGATTCAGTATTATAATTTAAAAGAGCTTTGGAAGAGATAAGATCAAATATGGCGTTAGGAATTGATAACATTTCATCAGAATTACTAAAATCATTGGGTGACTTGGCAGCAAAACGACTATTCACGTCAGTCTGTAGAATGTGTGAGACTGGCGATACACGATCTGACTTTCGGAAAAGCTTCATCCACACAATTCCGAAGATTGTACTAGCCAAGAAGTGTGAGAATTATCGCACAACCAGCTTAATAGCTCATGAGTCGAAGTTGCAACACTAATATACAGAAGAATGTAAAAGAAAATTGAGGATGTTTTAGGTGGCAATCAGTTTGGTTTAGGAAAGGTACAGGCACCAAAAATGCGATTCTAATAATCGAGTAAGGACTGAAGAAAAATCATGACACTTCCATAGGATTTGTCGACCCAATGTAGAGTGATGCAAATTGTTCGGAATTCTGAGGAAAATAGGAGTAAGCTATAGGCTTGTATAATATGTACAAGACGAAAGAGGGAACAATAAGAGTGGAAGACAAGAACGAAGTGCTCGGATTAAAAAGGGTGTAACACAGGGATGTAGTCTGTCGTCCCTGCTCTTCAGTCTATACATCGAAGAAGCAGTTACAGAAATAAAGAGAGGTTCAAGAATGGAATTAAAATTCAGTGTGAAAGGATATCAATGATACGATTCGCTGATGACATTGCTATCTTCAGTGAAAGTGAAGAAGAAGTGCAGGATTTGCTGAATGGAATGAACAGTGTAACTAATACAGACTAAACTGAAGAAAGACGGACGTAATGACAAGTAGCAGAAATGAGAACATCGAGAAAGTTAACATCAGGATTAACGATCACTAAATAAATTAAGCTAAGTAATTCTGCTGACTAGGCAGCAAAGTATCTTATGACGGATGGGCTAGGGAGGACATAAGAAGCAGACTAGTACTGGCGAAAAAGGACATTCCTGGCCGGGAGAAGTCTACTAGTATCGAACATAGGTCTTCATTTGAGAAAGAAATTTCGGAAAATGTACGTTTGGAGCACAGCATTGTGTGGTACTGAAACATGGATTGTGGGAAAACCGGAACAGAAGAGAATCGAAGCATTTGAGATGTGGCGCTACTGAAGAATGTTGAAAATTAGATGGAAAAAGGAATGAGGAGGTTCTCTGGAGAATCGGCGAAGAAAGGAATATAAAGAAAAGTTGAAGGAACAGGTAGTACTAGAGGGACCTGTAGAGAGTAAAAACTGTAGAGGAAGACAGAGATTGGAATTCATCTAGCAAACAGTTGAGGACGTAGGTTGCAAGCACTACTCAGAGCCGCGCGGGATTAGCCGAGCGGTGTGAGGCGCTGCAGTCATGGACTGTGCAGCTGGTCCTGGCGGAGGTTCGAGACCTCCCTCGGGCATGGGTGTGTGTGCTTGCCCTTAGGATAATTTAGGTTTAGTAGTGTGTAAGCTTAGGGACTGGTGACCTTAGCAGTAAAGTCCCATGAGATTTCACACACATTTGAACATTTTCACTACTCTGAAATGAAATGGTTGGCACAGGAGAGGAATTCGTGGCACGCTGCATCAATCCAGTCAAGACTGATGACTCATAATAAATAAATAAATACAATGCGAACCAACGATTTTCATACTGTGTCGCCTCAACCAACTACGCTATGCTGAAGCTCTGCTAGTAAGCGACCTCGTATTTTATGTTAATCTCTTTTAAAAGCTTTAATCATCGAAATGTTATTATTTGTCTTTTAATTATAACAAATCCTAGCATGAACAACGCGTCTTTATGTACCTTTAATGGTTGTTACCTTAAAACGGCTTACTCTCAGGATATGAGAATTATATTGCCTTTTAACCTTCGTATCGACGTTTCCCGTAATTTTATTACAACAAATAGTACCAATAACGACTCGTTATCGAGATAATGGTCTGATGGTTAAAAAATGTACATATTCAAAGGGTGTAAAACCCACCGAATATGAGGTTTTACTGAACACAACAAAACCATTATGGCGTCTCGCTTTCTGCTTGTGACGTAGTGGACGTTCCTACATACTACATTATGTGGCACGTTGTCGAAATATCGCAGAGATTTTTTTTGTGTTTCATATGACGAAATGGTTCCTCAACTTGAAGCAGCAGGAAGTAACATTACGAAACTCGTAGAGCGCCACGTCAACTTTAACCTTAACGAACTCGTCGCGTGTGACGACGACTTAACGAAAAAGTTGGCGTTTCCAGACTTGTATGCTTGGGGCGCTGGTGCAGACTTGTATACGTCACGTTTGTCGTGTAATACCGGATTAACGGTGGTTCTAGGCGTCGGCCTCCGAGTGACTGCTGCCGCATCTGTGGCTTATGCTGCTGCCGCTCAACCCTCCCGCCCACAGCGTCCGCTGCCGCTGCCGCCCCCGGACGCCGCCTCCGCTGCGTTTCCTGCTGCTGCTGCCACCGCCACCGACGTCGTGGTTCCTGTTACCGCAACCGCCGAAGCGGTTTCCGCTGCTACTGCTGCCTCCCAGCAGCGCCGAACGACGACACTGCCATCGTTGCAACATGCAGGGGAGCGTAGGGCACCACAGAGGGACCACTAACTCGATGAGTCAGTGGTGTTAATGGTGGACACAATAAAAGAGGAATTGTGCAGTAAATGACGGTGCTAGAGTGCAGCAATTTTGTAATAAACCTACAGTTCAACTAGTGCAAACAGGTTAGGGATTTAAGAACTAAAACTGCAGCATGGTGAAGATGCTTCGGGAAATCAAAAAAATAAAAAAAAATCTAAATCGCTTGAACCTAACATGTATGGGCTGTGTTGTACAGATACCAAACTTAAAGAGTTCGAAAAACAGAATGACACATTCTCAAACCGATAATACCCGCCTTCACACATTCATTGCTTATTGGTAATATGAGATATTTTGCTAGACTTCAATCCTGTTCGTCAATATTTCTGGTACTGACAATACAATACTCTGTGAAGTTTGGTAGGTAGCAGACGAGGTACTTGCGGAATTAAAGCTGTGAGGACGGGGCGAGAGTCGTGCTAGGGTAGCTCAGTTGGTAGTGCACTTTCCCGCGAAAGGCGTCCCGAGTTCGGGTCTCAGTCCGGTACACAGTTTTAATCTGCCAGGAAGTGCATATCAGCGCACACTACGCTGTAGAGTGAAAATTTCGTTCTACAATACAATACTCGCCCTCAGAAGGTCATTATATTAACGTATTGACAAAAAATATTGAATGTATAAGGGTCCCTTAACTCGTCCACCCTCTCTTTCTCCCTCCCCCCCCCCCCTCTCTCTCTCTCTCTCTCTCTCTCTCTCTCTCTCGCTCTCACGGATTTCTTCCGCGGGCTAGATTGAAACCGGAAAGCATTTGACGCGGTGCACTATGCAGACTGTTCTTAAATAATAGAACTCAGTATGTTCCCTTCGACGACGAGTGTTCTTCAGAGCGAGGGTATCGTCAGGAGTGCCCCAGGGAACTGTGGTAGGACCGCTGTTGTTCTCCACATACATTTGACGCACAGGGTGGGCAGCAATCTGCGGTTGTTTGCTGATGTGCCTGGGTGTACGGTAAGGTGTAGAAGTTCAGTGACTGTATGAAGATACAAGACAGACAAAATTTCCAGTTGATGTGATGAATGGTAGCTAACCCTAAAAGTGGAAAGATGTAAGTCTATGCGGATGAGTAGGGAGATCAAACCTGTAACTTCGGATACAGAATTACTAACGTCCTGCTTGACACAGTCGATTCACCTAAATGTCTGGGCGTAACGCTGCAAAGCGATATGAGGTGGAATGAGCATGTGAGAACTGTGATAATGGTTCAAATGGCTCTGAGCACTAAGGGACTTAACTTCTGAACTTAGAACTGCTTAAACCTAACTAACCTAAGGACATCACACACATCCATGCCCGAGGCAGGATTCGAACCTGCAACCGTAGCGGCCGCGCGGTTCCAGACTGTAGCGCCTAGAACCGCTCGGTCACCACGGCCGGCGAGAACTGTGATAGGGAAGCTGAATGGTCGACTTCGGTTTATTGGGAGAATTTTACGAAACAGCAGTTCACCTGTAAAGGAGACCACATATAGAACGCTGGTGCGACCTGTTCTAGAGTACTGCTCGAGTGCTTGGGATCCGTAACAGGTCGGGTTGAAGTAAGACAACGAAGTAATTCACAGGCGGTCTGCTAGATTTGTTACGAAAGTGTTAAGGAGATGCTTCGGGAACTCAAATGAGAATCGCTGAAGGGAGACGTCGTCCTTTTCCAGGAACACTACCGTGAAATTTCAGAGAACTTGCATTTGAAGCTGACTGCAGATCGATCCTACTGCTACCAACATACATTCCGCATAAGGACCACGAAGATTAGGTACGAAAAATTAGGGCTCGTGTGGAGGCATATAATCGTTTTTCTCTTGCTCTATCTGCGAGTGGAGCAGGAAAGGGAACCACTAGTAGTGGTACCACAGGGTGGATTTCCGGAGTATGTAAACATGTGTAGACGTAGAACCTGATACCTATTATAACTACTTCCAGTAATTTGTGGGTAGGCTTTGTCATTATTATCTGCGACGACAACAGACTTAGAGCATGTATTTGTTACGTATGGAAAGGTAAAAAAAAGCAAAAATTTGTAGACCTGGATGTCGGTGCTATAGCTATTTTATAAAAAATGTTTATGTTCATAGTAAATGTATTCCGCATTTTCACGAAATGAAGTTAAATGGAAGAACCATATTAATTGAACGGGCATGTGGGTCTGCTTTAACTGAAGATACCCTAAAAGAAGTACAGAGAAGAGAAACCAGAATAGAGGACATACCTAAATATGTTCCTTGAGAACATGACAATTCAACCGAAAAAGTTCAAGCTGACTTTGAATCATAGCAGAACTTTATCAACAAATCAGTATTAATGTAGATCGTAGATTCGATCAACGGTGCGTCTTAACCTAGATGTAACACAGTCTGACTTAAACAATAAATCCCAGGGTGTAAATTATATGGTACTGGATGTTCTAGTAGACGGTATTCAAGTCCAGGAATAGCCGAAAGCAGAAATTCTGGTTGATGACCTACTTCAAAATAAAATAGAAGACAATGTAAATTATGTTTGGAACGAACTTGATAGGTCAACAAAACGGTGGAAGCACATATTAGTGGCTACCAATCAACGAAATGTAATGTGAACAGAGACCGCTGTAGCTATAAACCAAACGGAAAAACCAATTCCTTATGAATGAAGAAAGGTCATGTGAGGAAGTGAAACCGGTTACGGAAGATCTTACTGATATAAGAATAAACGGAGTAGCTAACTTCTGAGCAGACTATTGCAACGAAATTTTACTGAGAAACCAAACAATGTTTACCACTGTTGGCACACGGACGCCGTTCGAAGAACAGTGAAAGAGTCGGAGAAGTCCCTGCATAAATCGTAGGGGCCATGGGAGGCAACAAACGGTGACTCATTAATGTACACCTACGTCGTTAGCCATTCAGCGAGCAGAATAGAGCGGATTTACGTCTGACAAGACTTAGTACGTAGTATCACATCGGAAGTCTGGCCTGTAAATTTTTGCGATCATTGTGCTTATAATACCAGAATCAATTTAAAGAAACAAACAACTTTCCGCGGAAAAGGATCCTGGAAATTAAATACTGCCTTACTTAGAGACGAGGAAGTAAGACTTCTGACTCTGGAAACATGGAACACCTGCGTAACTAACGTAAGGAAGTACCTCAGCAGATTAAATTGGCAAGTGGCTCATGTGAAACCCAAGCTTTGGAGATTGTTTCGACACTATGGTTAAAACAAATATGAGTGGGAGGAAAGTATAGAGGAATTTTATGCAGGTGTCTCCGAGAATTGTGTCAAGATACACGAGATGCACCCACTACTTATCGTTCACAGATAATGCAGATTAAAGCACAGATAATGTCAATATACGGAAGAAAACTAGAGGGTCTGAAAATGAGGCCCAGAGCTGACAGTATTATCGAAGTGGAGAATGTGTCTCTCTAACACTCAATCCGCACATCGAAAAGGACAAAAAACGAAATAACTGAGGCACTCAACATAGGAAACGAGACAATGAAACAGCAGGCTGGTATGAAAAGAGGAGTGCTGAAACATTTCTGTCAGTGGTATGCTGCAGTCGACATAGACGAGAACCTCGAATCAGTTTTTCTGCTTGTTATTGACTACGTGCTGACAGAAGCAGACAACATTTCTCCCAGCGTATAATTTACAGAGGAGAAAGTATCTGAAGAGTTACTAAAAACCCGGCAGGAAAGTCACTAGATATACATGACATGTCATCTGAATTTCACCTCACTTACTGGGACATACCGAAAGAAGAGCCAATTAGCGTATTCAGTGATGCATGGGGTGCCCAAAATACCCTACAAGCTTCCATGAGGGGCTCGTCGTATTGGTACCCAAGAAGTACCCGAGTATAATCTTGAACGCTGACTACAGCTTGAACAGTAAACGCAAGAATAATAAATTTAACAAAAAACATGCCGGCCGCTGTGGCCGAGCGGTTCTAGGCGCTTCAGTCCGGAACCGCGCTGCTGCTACGGTCGCAGGTTCGAATCCTGCCTCGGGCATGGATGTGTGTGATGTCCTTAGGTTAGTTAGCTTTAAGTAGTTCTAAGTCTAGGAGACTGATGACATCAGATATTAAGCCCCATAGTGCTCAGAGCCATTTTAGCCATTTTCTGAATGAAAAGCATGATAGGACGTTACCAATCATGCGCAATTCCTGGGCGCAATATAACCGACACCCTGAGTGACTACCGTGACATAATAGCCATCAGGGATACGTGTAAAACAAAGGGATCTGTAATATCTGTCGATTTTTCGAAAGCTTTCGATCGGATCTCTCATAGTTTTCTACGAAAAGCAATGAGGAAATTTAGTATCTGCAACAACTTGTCCTATCTTGTCAGTTATTTTGCAAGGAAGTCAGTCCAACATCATGGTCAATGGGTAACCAGCTGGACCATTCGATATAAAGTCGTCAGTCCATCAGGGTTGCCACCTATCGATGGCCCTATGTGCAACTGCGGCCGAACCTTAATAGTTCACTCCCAGGCTTGATCTTATTAGGAAAGAAAAGTATGTCGAATATTTGCAGATGATCTGAGTGTATAGGCACAAGACCAGACACCACGCCCAAAACATTTACCGAACAGTTAGTGTGCAGCGACAGGATCCATGATGAACTCTAACAAATCCAAGATAATGAACTTAGGGAAAGGTTTACCGCTGGAAGAGCAACATTAATTACCCACAGCAACAAAGATACGAGGTCCAGGGCCAGGTCTCGTGTCAGACGTACGAGGCGCGCCGACTATCAACTGGCGATCGATGTTAGGGCAAGCGTACAGCTACATTCCAACAGAAATCTCGATATGATCCAGAAGTAGCACTTGTAAACGAGTTCATATTATCGAAAGTGTATTACATAGCGTCCATTTTCCTAGTACCAGCGCCAATACCCAAAAGTCTACAATGAGCGATTGGATATTTGGTATGCTGTGGAAATATTGTTAAGGTAAAATATAGCACGCTAACATTACCATTTGAAGAAGGTGGGATCGGATTAATAGATACTGTCGCAAAATCCAAACTATTACTAGTACATGTTGTCCTTAAAAGATCAAAATTCAGGCCTACCGGTCTGACCGGTATACTTATGAAAACAGTTCAGCCAGACAACGAAGTAGCAGCCGTCAGTATTCGCGAAATAAATTCAAATAGGACCTCCATAGTCGAGAACAGCTACGTAACTTAGGAATACAGAATTTGTAATGCAAAGAAATGGTACCATCACATTAAGAAACGTTCCGTTCTTAACAGGACGCAATCTAAATACGATCATGTTCATTGGCCTGGCGCGTGGAAGAACAGTCATAATAAACAGCTTACATCAGATGTTAGGACAGAATGGTCGAAGTTGTCAATGAAACGATTCCAGTGCGCACGAAGTTATACTCTATCCATCCTTTGGAGTCACAGAACTGTGATAGATGTAGTGAAAAGGATACAATTGTACACTGGTTTAGCCGGCCGAAGTGGCCGTGCGGTTAAAGGCGCTGCAGTCTGGAACCGCAAGACCGCTACGGTCGCAGGTTCGAATCCTGCCTCGGGCATGGATGTTTGTGATGTCCTTAGGTTAGTTAGGTTTAACTAGTTCTAAGTTCTAGGGGACTGATGACCTCGGCAGTTGAGTCCCATAGTGCTCAGAGCCATTTGAACCATTTGAACCATACACTGGTTTACGTGTAACCACACACACGAAATCTGGGAATGGATTCATCAGACGCTTGCGTCACTACTGCGGACGGCACCGCAAGATGTCAAGATACTAGAAGTTCTGACACCAGACCGAAAGCGTCGCACCGACCAGGAAAGACTATGGTAATCTGGTTATCGGATCAATTCGTACACTACTTGTTAGCATCAGAATCACCGAGTTTAACGGAACGTAAGTTTAAACTGACAGTATTGCAGCATGAAATGCAGAACAAAATAATTTTGCAAACTACGCAAGAGAGTGGTATCCCCGCATCTGAAATATTAAGAGCAGTGTAGAGGTTGTTGAATACTCTCCTTTTACTTTGTAGCTAAGATTAATACTTTTACTCAACATTCCTCCGAAGAAAACATGCTACGACAAAGGAGGAGGAATTTATTTTCTTTGTTTCTCTAATTTTTCTGCGGAAGAAACAAAAATCTCAGTTTCTATAGACGATAAGCGATTAGATTTACGTAAAGTATCACATTTCTTTGGATTTGCAAAGAAGCATACACTTCATGTTTAGCGGAAAGAGTGACATGAAGTTTTTCAGAAGAAAAAAAATTACATTACATTACATTTCAATATCGAAGGAATATACAACAATCAAAAGAGACTTTACTACATTATTACTTTTCTTTATCAATTCTGCGAAAAGGAAAAATTTTCATTATCATTTGATTTATAATTAAGAAGAATTTTAATGTAAATAAATTACGAAAAATAAAGAAGTTCCCAGAGCAAACGAAGTATTTATGTCAGAAAATTTCTTCCATTTTCCAGGAAAATTATTATGAAAACAAAAGAAAGGAAAAGAAGAAAAAAAAACAAAAATTAGATTAACAAAAACATAAATAAATAAATAAACCTAGATCAGTCGGAGGGCACTTTGTCGCAAAAGGCAAAGGGCCTGGCCTGGCCTCCATATCCGGTCAGGCAAACATTTTTAACCTGCCGGCAAGTTTCAATCGAGTTTACCACCTTATGTCAGTAGATCATCATCAGACAACATTTAAAGCGGATACGACGTGGACTTCGTATTAATACCGAATGGTATTGCCTATATAAGAATAGAAATTTGTGAAATAGTTTCCATTAAATTATCTTTTTCTAATAGAGAAAAATAAAGTTTTTTGACATTATTAGGTACACAGAAAGGAAAAAAACGCTGTAAAGAAAGAAAGTTGTATATATTTCCTTCTACCTATTGTTTGATTACTCTGGCAAATTAAGATGGTCGGCAGTTTTCCTATTCTTCCATTTTATAGCAGTTTACCACATAAACTTTGTCGAGCACATGTATTGAGAATTTTGCTTTGGCCATTTATGTACTTTATCATTGTTATATTCAAACTTTTGTAAAACGGATAGTGCTTCATAACGTCACTTTCACCGTTCAGTAGTTGGTTAAGTGAGGTGAGGTTGCGCCCACGTTCCGTCTAGCGTGAACCCACAACGAACTGACGGTGACGTCACCTCCCGTTCTTTTCCATTCCGCTCTGCTAGCGTTAAGAATGAATCGGCCATATAGTGCTCGTATGATGTCCTATAAACTGTGCTCACTGAAAGTTAGTTAATGAACTGCACTACCAGCTCGGCAGGTGGAGTAGCCGAGGGCTCTTACGCCGTGTGACGTTAGAGAGGACTGTAAAGGCCCGAACAAGAACTGTAACAACCAATTGTTTACAATCTGAAGTAATCATACTTATTTTATAATTTTCTTTCGAACGCAGTCATAAAATTTGTACTTATGACCACATCCTCCATAACTACAGATCTGAAACAAAATATGCAAATAATAACATGGAATTTAATAATCTTTTCCTTTCGTTCACCACACTGTGAGATTAGATGGTCAGTTCCTTCACGGAAAAATGTTTGCCATTGCTTCGAAACCATGACTGCACTCCGGCGTGCGCATTCCGTCTGAAGCACGTACGGCCGCCGCACGAGGAGAGATCGCGACTGTGTGGAGGATATGACAGGTCTTCCCAGCAAAACGTGTTCCATGCGATTCTCATATTTTTGGAACCCTGAAGAAAGACGTTTCTGGCCTCGATTTCCTCGGACGAAGAGGTGCTCACCTGGATCAATCATGGTTCCGCAGGCGACCACAAACGTGTTTCCATGAAGGCATTGACCGTCTTGTTTCACAAAGGGTACATGTATTAATAGTTAAGGCGAGTACTTTCGAAATAATAGACACTTACTTTCGTTCCACCCGTGCCGTTTCAATTTGATTGTGCCTTAGAAAAACTTTTTCAACGTATCCTCCCATTACCTTTTCACACACTGACTTACCGCCTATCTCTGTTCATTTGAACCTAGATTGTGCTTTTTGTTGCTGGAAAGGAAGTTTTGCAGTATTGGTCAGGCGCCTGAAATTTTCCCTATCTTATATAACGTCTTTTGTTTTATTAAGTCTGCCGGCCGGAGTGGCCGAGCGGTTCTAGGCGCTACAGTCTGGAGCCGCGCGACCGCTACGGTCGCAGGTTCGAATTCTGCCTCGGGCATGGATGCGTGTGTTGTCCTTAGGTTAGTTAGGTTTAAGTAGTTCTAAGTTCTAGGGGACTGATGACCTCAGGTATTGAGTCCCATAGCGCTCAGAGCCATTTGAAACATTTTTTATTAAGTCTCGTCAGACCCCATATCTCTTCCAGCCACCCGTGAAGTTTCTTGCTTTGGAAATGAAACTGGACACGTTCTATGTTGGCCTGCTGACATTCACAGTGTAATCAGAGGTTATGTGGTAAACTGTTCAGACTCCGGAGAACTGAAACATTTCAGAACGTATACATTTATTTGCCCGAGAAAATATGTACTTGCAAACATACCAAACAATATGTAAAACACAGTAAATGACACCTTTTTTATTTGTTCTTTGTATCTTGTTTTCTTGCTCAGTGCCAAATGACAAAGAAAATAATTTTTCTCTTCCAATAATTTTGACTTTTTCACTGTTTAAGTAACTTTCATTAAAACGCTTTATCTATTCACGTTCTCACTTATACATAGTGTATGTTTTTCTCAGAAAATGGCTCTGAGCACTATGGGACTTAACATCTATGGTCATCAGTCCCCTCGAACTTAGAACTACTTAAACCTAAATAACCTAAGGACACCACACAACACCCAGTCATCACGAGGCAGAGAAAACCCCTGACCCCGCCGGGAATCGAACCCGGGAACCCGGGCGTGGGAAGCGAGAACGCCACCGCGCGACCAGGAGCTGCGGACTTTTCTCAGAAAAGGGAAGCCTCAGTGCGAAAGTAAAACGCCAGGGGCGCTGCAGTAGACGCACTAGTCGCGAGCAGTCAATTGAGACAAGAAAGTCGATCGTGTAGAACGGGCAGTTTTTTGTGGGTAGAGAGACCACAAGACTGACTCCCTCTGGGAGTTTATTCTTGGTGGGTGATAGGTGTACATATTTTATGTCTCTTTATTTAGCAATCTACTGTATACACTTTGTAGGTAACTGGGCACTGATCGGTTCCTTTGTTCCTCGAACTATACAATACAGTATTTGCTATTGTGGAGGACCATTCTTTAATTCGTTCCGCGAGCCTTGGTACTGGTAACTTTTCGACGTCTCACGCCAGCGGACCAAGGTCCTTGGCGCTTGTACTTATCTCAGCGCTGGGGATGAATGAATGGTGCATAGTATTTCGTCCCTTTAGTGATCTACTTTGGCGTAGAGCTTCGTGACGTAGTCCGTTGTTTTCTCGTGGAGGTAGTTCTCCTTTAAGGCTTCGTGTAGTTCCCTGGTTCTCGTCCGTAGGGGAGCCCCCAGAGTCCACCTTAGGTACCGGTTATCTAATTGGTTGCAGTGAACGTATTTTGGTATCACATGTGACTCCCTACGCCGCGCAGCCGTAGAGGAGTTTTGTCAAATGCTTTCAAAAATGGTTCAAATGGCTCTGAGCACTATAGGACTTAACTTCTGAGGTCATCAGTTGCCTAGAACTTAGAACTACTTAAACCTAACTAACCTAAGGACATCACACACATCCATGCCCGAGGCAGGATTCGAACCTGCAACCGTAGCGGTCGCGCGGTTCCAGGTGTAGCGCCTAGACCCACTCGGCCACCCCAGCCGGCTTTGACTGGACTGTCGGTCTGTCGAGTTGGTACTTAGTCTTGGTATTCAGATGGGTGCTGGTGAAGATTGTTATCTGTATGTGCGTCATATTCATGGTGTCCTCTTTTCGTTGCTCAGCATATTTGTGAAGGTCAGGGACTCATCCAGAATGAACCCCAGGCACTTCGTTGAGTGTGGACAAGGGATAGGTTACCCTAGTAACTTCCGTGGGTAACGTAGTATCGGTAGCCCTTTCTTTGTAAAGAGCATTGCAGCGGACTTCGTGGGGTTGACTATTATTTTGTTACACAGCGCCCTCTCTTCCATGATATCTGTTGGTCGCTGAGCCCTGTTTATTAGCCGGTTCAAGTTGCGGCTCGACGTGATAAAGGCAGTATAGTCAGCGTCACCAGAGGAATCGTTGGCAGGTCATTTATATATACGTTGATCAGCAGTGTTGAGACAACAGATCGGTGCGGGTACCTGTTTCTGGTGCTTTCCTCGACGAATGTTTGCCGTCCACTCTGACGTAGAAGTTTCTTCCTCATAAAATACAATCTACCCGCTTCACGTAATACTCCAGTCAGGATGTTTGAAGTATAGTTTCACCATACTTTGTCGTACGCCTTTTCGATGTCAAAAATGATGCCGACCGTCGATTTGACTAAGTCTGATCGTCGTCGTAAGGGTTCGGTGAGTCGTACCATTTGTAATTCTGCTGACATCTTCTGCTGGAAGCCAAATTGTTCTGGTCGGATAATTCCGTGTTTCCCGAAACAGTTTGACGTCCTAGCCAAGATCACACGTTCCAGGATTTTTCCCAGCGTCAGTAGTAGTGTTACGAGCCGGTGATTCGTGGGTACCGCCGGAGCAAGAGCCAGGTACGCGGTGCCAGGAACCTTCCGGCCGGTGCGGCGTCGCGGCCGCGGCACGCTTTGTTTCGCAGCGTCGCCGCGCGGCGGCGCGCCCGGCGACATAAACACGCGCGCGGGAGGGGCACGCCAGTCGGAGTGGCGGGCGCGGCTCTATTCCAGAGCAGACAACAGGACCGCGCGCAACGCGGCGCGCTCCGGCCCGCGACACGCCGGCTCGCGTATTCGTCAGGCGTTTACGCGTATTTATAAAAGTGCGGCGGCGCGGGGGCGGCCCCTGACGGACGGCTTCCGAAATTAACCCGGTGACGTCACACAGCGGCAGTTTTGCGTCACGGCGAGGCGTCGGCGTCGCCAGGGCCAACGACACGGCAGGGCGCGGGTCGCCCCTCTGTGGGCCGGCCTTCAGCGACCGTCAGCGGCGTGCTGCGCCGGGCGGCGGCGGCGGCGGCGGCGCGGGGTATATTTGGCCTTCTCCAGGAATAGCGGGCGCCGCACTCCCACTGCCACGCACCGCGCCTCGTCCCGCCGCGGCAGCGCGGCGCTCCTCCGCCGGCAGGAAATCGCACGTGCGCCGTCGCCGTCGCCGCCGCCGCCGGTGAAAGCGACGCATTGTCCTCGCTGGCTAGGCGCGCCCACTGGGCTCGCCGGTGTGCGCAGACGGTTGCGCCAATGGGCCGCGAGGCGCAGCGGAGCGCTAGAGGACGCAACGGGAATCGCACACAGCGTGTGGCCCATTGGAGCTCCGGGAAGTGCAGCAACTTGACTCGCTAGTGCCTCATTGTTGTATTCACCAAACGAGTTCGGCGCCCAATGTAAGTTAATTCGGATGAGTGGCAAAAACAAACCCGGAATGTTGGGCCAAAGCATTAGTAGTGTCCTGCTCCACACAGTCACGTCGTTCAAATATCTGGGCTTCGAAATGCAAAGCGATATGAAATGGAACGCGCCTGTGACGATTGTGGTAGGTAAGACGAGCTGTCGACTACGGTTTATTGGGAGAATTCCAGGAAAGCGTGGTTCATCTGTGAAGGAGACCGCATATAGGACGCTAGGTTGACCTTTTTTTGAGTGCTGCTCGAACGTTTGAGATCCATACCACGTCGGATTGAAGGAAGACATGGAAGCAACTCGGAGAAGGGCTGCTAGATTTATTACTGGTAGATTCGAACAACATGCAGGTGTTACGGTGATGCTTTGAGAGCTCAAATGGGAATCCCTGGAGGGAAGGCAGAATTTTTTCGAAGAACGCTGTTGAGAAAATTTAGGGAACTGATATTTCAATACTCCATTAGTAGTGTAGCGCTTGACACAGTCAGGTCGAGTAAATATTTGGGGGTAACATTGCAGAGCGATATGATGTGGGACAAGCATGTAATGGCAATTGTGGGGAAGGCGGATAGTCGTCTTCGGTTCATTGGTAGAATTTTGGGAAGATGTGGTTCATCTGTAAAGGAGACCGCTTATAAAACACTAATGCGACCTACTCTTGAGCACTGCTCGAGCGTTTGGGATCCCTATCAGGTCGGATTGAGGGAGGACATAGAAGCAATTCAGAGGCGGGCTACTAAGATTTGTTGCTGGTAGGTTTGATCATCACGCGAGTGTTACGGAAATGCTTCAGGAACTCGGGTGGGAGTCTCTAGACGAAAGGAGGCGTTCTTTTCGTGAATCGCTACTGAGAAAATTTAGAGAACCAGCATTTGAGGCTGACTGCAGTACAATTTTACTGCCGCCAACTTACATTTCGCGGAAAGACCACAAATATAAGAGAGATTAGGGCTCGTAAAGAGGCACATAGGCAGTTATTTTTACCTCGTTCTGTTTGAGAGTGGAACAGGGAGAGAAGATGCTAGTTCTAGTACAAGGTACCCTCCGCCACGCACCGTATGGTGGATTGCGGAGTATGTATGTAGATGTAGATGAAGCTGACTGCTGAACGGTTCTCCTCCAACACATATTGTGCGTAAGGACCAAGAATACAAGGTACGAGAAATTAGGGCTCATATGGAGGCATACAGACAGTCGTGTTTCCGAGTAGAACAGGAAAGAAGCCGGCCGCGGTGGCCGAGCAGTTCTAGGCTCTTCAGTCTGGAACAGCGCGACTGCTACGGTCGCAGGTTCGAATCCTGCCTCGGGCATGGATGTGTGTGATGTCCTTAGGTTGGTTAGGATTAAGTAGTTCTAACTTCTAGGGGACTGATGACCTCAGATGTTAAGTCCCATAAACACAATAGATACACATGACAGCGGCCTTAGTCATCGATAATACGTATATTTACAACGGTCAATCAACGCTCAGGTACGATTCCGCGACTGTAGAAATCACGTGGTTTTGAGGCGAAGAACTCGTCGAGCCATGTTCAGAGCGCATTTGCATCCGGAAAGAAAGTTCACTGCAGGCTATTCGATACAGAGCGAAAGGGTGAAAATCTGAGGGCCCAAGATCGGGTAAATAACGTGGGTGCGGAATGATTGCCCATCCCAACTCTTATACAGCGTTTTTTCTCAGTCTAGCAGAATGCGAGCGGGCGCCATCGTGGAGCTAGAAACACTTCACGAAATCTTCCTAATGTTTGTTCTTGGATTGCGAGACGTCTCAGTTGTTATACCTCGTGGAAGCAATTCATACTCCACCATACCGTTGCTGTTCCACCACATGTATAACATTATCTCTTGTAGATGCACGCAGTTCTTTGTACGGGAGTTCTTGCTTCGTTTGGGCTCAACCATTCCTTTCTTTTCCTTACGTTGGCATAAAGACCATTTCTCGTCACCAGTAACGATACGGGATAGGAATAGTCGGTGTTGTTCACTAGCCAGTTGGTGACGAGCAAGCAGAGATTCACATATGGCCACGCGCTGATTTTTGTGATTTTGACTTAGAGCATGCGATACCCACACACCAGATTTTTGAACTGCCCCCATTGCATGAAAGTGTCGAACGTTGGTGGAATGGTCACAGTTCATCACACTCGCCATTTCTCGTGTACAATGATGTGGGCCATTGTTGATTAAAGCTTTTAAATGATCTTCATCAAACCTCGAAGAGTTTCCTGGACGTGGAGAGTCGCTAGTATCAAAACGATCCTCCTTAAAATGAGAAAACAGTATTCTTGCCGTCCTCTGTCCGATGGTATTATGCCCAAAAACAAGGCGCAAACGTTTCTCGCTGCCTCCGCTGCTTCAACCCTCTACTGAACTCAAACAGAAGAATATATAGAAAATTTCTCCACTTGGAACGCCGTTTTCTGGCGTCCAGAAAGCCACTCACTATCTTCAGATGTCAAAATGGCAACACGTGAAATCAAATAGCAACACCGAACTACAAATAAAATATAACAATTGATAAACAATCCGACAGCAAACCGAAATACCAACATGCAAAACAAAAACGCTTCGAACTTATGGACCAACCTAATAGTTGCTATACTGAAGGGGCATGCTTGTAGGCTTGAAACTAATCTCCTCACGGGACTACGGTAACAATAGCCTAGTTTACACCACGCTCCTAGGTTGGACGCAACTGCACTGCCGGCAATTGCGCAATGCGCGCCGCGCTTTTGCACAACTCGTTCGTAAAATTAAACGGTTTCAGCTCGTCCCAACTTCGGCGACCCGAGCTTCCGTGTTAGGTTTGTCTTTAGAGTATTAACAAACTGAAGTATGCAATGAGAAACGGAGGAAATTGTTCGTTTTTTAGACATCTGTGCTATGCATAGGTCTTAGTGGGATTGCAGTGATGTCGACTGCAAATACAAGTAGCACTTGAGGTCTTCCTACGCGATCTCACCATTGTTGGCCTGACGTCATGTAAGAAGCAGAGCAAAATTCATTCATTAAGGAGTACATACACACATGAATTCACAAAAATACGTGCAAACGAAACATCTGGCTGGGGAACAGTGCAGTGACGAAAATGTCGCCGTGTGTGTAGGCCTATTTTTGTTATGGAAAATTATGTCAGGAAATAAGGAATCACGAATTCTAAACGCATTTTCCACAATATGGCGAGCTCTCGTCAAAATGTATTTGAATATTCTTTCTTTGATACTGAGTGGACCATGCTTTGAAAAAGTGTTAACCGAAATCCGACGTCGCCGACTATAGACTGCATCTTCTGGTAGGCGAGAGTCCTGGACACTATTGCCGATTTTAGAGTACAAATTACTAAATTAGTAACATCAGATGTCCTTCCTGCTTCACCTTTATCAATGTAAGTGAATCAGTAATTACTACTATCTGCAACTGTGAAGAGAGAAATGCTAAATTTGGACATTGTTGATTCTGCAACGTTATATAGGTACTCTAGAGACGAATATGAATGCCCATTTGCCAAGAAACGCAATGTTATTAGTAGTTTTAGTTGTGAGGACAATGTTTCACTAATTATAGTAACTTTCTTCCTTATTGATTTTTTAACTCTTTTTTGCAAGAAATGTGAACTACTCTAGCAACATTCTTCAATGACTCAAATAACTTCTCGGGTCTTCCACAACAATTTCTTTCAATAAGGAACAGCCGGCCGCTGTGGTCCAGCGGTTCTAGGCGCTTCAGTCCGGAACCACGCGATTGCGACGGTCGCAGGTTCGAATCCTGCCTCGGTCATCGATATGTGTGATGTCCTTAGGTTAATTAGGTTTAAGTAGTTCTAAATCTAGGGCAGTGATGACGTCAGATGTTAAGTCCCACAGTGCTTAGATCCATTTGAACCATTTTTTTGAACAACAAGGAACTGAGTAGCCGAGCTGATGTCTTTTCTTTATCCAATCAGAAACCCAAACTCGTATTACATTTCTCTTACGCAGCGATTTCAAGTAGAGAAGCATTCCGCCACAGCTCACGCAGATCCCAAAACTTTTATTTTAGATGCAATAACGGCAGTCATAAAACGACGAAATTGACACGTACACTGATGTCGCCGTGTATACAGTCATATACGAAAACATTGGACGTACAACTCGTTTCAGTCAATTAGTGGCGCAATCTAATGTCGACGTGCGAACTAGCTTCAAAACACAAATAACGTTAGCAACGTTGTAAGTAACAAACAACAATCATTAGTCAAAATAGTGTACACCATAAATATTCATCTTCAGTTTGATGCCGAACAAGCGTGGCACTGTAGTATAAGATCAGAACCTAGTCTCAGTAATGACTGACTAACCTAAAAGTTCAGTATGGGCTGCCGTTAGACAGTTTCTAGTTCAGATCTTTCTATGTGTGATCCAAGTTTCATCGACCTATGTTACTTGCCAGCGACACATCATACGAAAGTTACTTTCGTCCTTAAATTTTGTATATCAGTGTATTTCGTCCATGTAGGAAATAGTCCTCGGTTTCACCATCAGTGTGGTGTTAGACGTAGCTGTCGGCCTGTCAAATGCGTCATATGTATGGCGACCATTCAGAGCTTTTGACGCCGCGCTTGGTGACTCCATGGTAATAGATGTGTACCGCTTGTGGCGGCGAACGCAGCGCTTACCAAGGAAGTGGAAGACTTCTGGTAAGGCCGCAGCTTCGACATTTTCAACACTTGTACATAGCAGCTCCTCAGATAAAAGCTTACTTATTTTAATTTCCTTTTCCGGTCTATAGTCCATTATCAAGGCATCAACTAGCCACACCGAACAAGACTTTGGTCATACTCCAGTAAACACAACGCTAATGCCATGTAAAACGGCCACTAGCCTTGATAATAGTCTCAATTCGGCGAAGAAGAGGGCACTGAAGTTTCTTTAGGTAAGCCACATCATCTGAAGCAGCTCACTGTTGATCAAGCACCCCAGAAAAAACTAGCAACGCCTAGGAGACACATCACACTAATATCACCTCTAGCCTCTACAATGGTCTTAGTTCGGCGAGGACACAGTTTCTTCAGGTGAGCCAGAGCCAACTGAAGCCAACTGTAGAGTGGAAATTTCAAACGTACTGCCGAATCTCACATCTGTCAGGAGAATCAAAAAACAACGTATCTCTTTTCGTACATAAATTATTTGTATCCAGAAAGTTGACCTGGCATACCGTTACCATAGAATTAAGATGCTCACCTCATCATACTGGAAAAATTATTTAGACAAATTAGAAAATAAATAATTTATTTGGAAGGTTGTAGTTACAACACGACCGGGAAGAAATGGTTCTAAGTACCAATAAGAAAATTTTTGTTCTAAGTGCCGTTAATATTGAAGCACTACGTTTTGTTTGAGATACGAATAATACAACAGCAGAAATACAACAATAATTTTTGCTGCAGTATCATATGCACGCGTCTGCATCGTTTAGTTCCCGTAATTTTCTTTTTATAAATCCATTGTTCATTTTCACTGTTCATTCCGCGATAATGTATGAAAAGTTTGAGTCTCCAGTGAAGCAGTATATCAATGCATTTACAAGAGGCATGTCTGGAAAGAAAGTACCGTTTCGGAAAAAAAAACTAATAACTTTTCTTTGAGCCAAAATTTATTTTTACACGAAAGAGTATTTCTTTAACTGTTTTTCTACATACCTGCCACCATTATTCAGACATTTGTCACAGGGGGGGGGGGGGGGGGGGAAACCAACTTTTCTGAGCCCTCTTCATAGAAAGATGCCGCCAGTGAAGACAGCCACAGTTGAACGCTCATCGTTGTCAAAGTGCCTTCCTCCAAAACCACGCTTCAAAAACAAGGGGCAGTCAGAAGATTCGAGATCGGCGATGTACGCGGGTGATCGAACTGATCCCAACAGAACTGTTGAATAAGTTGAATGACATCAGCAGAATAGACACGTGCGTTGTCGTGAAGCAAGACATTCCCTTGACTGAGCCTTCCAAGACTTTGGTTCTGAATTACGCGCCTACTTTTTCTCAGTGTTCACAGTATCGTACCGCATTGACAGTTTCACCTCTGTATAGGAACTCAATACCGAGAAAATGACGCAAAAAACAGTGTTCTGCAATGATTGTCTTCACCGGCTGCATTTTACTGTAAATAGTACATAGAAAAGTTGGTTTTCCTCTGTGACAAATGTCTAAACAATAGTGGCAACTACGTACAAATTACTTTAAGAAATAATCTTTCTTGTAAAAATAAATTTTTGTTTGAAAAATGGTTTTTATGAGTTTTTTCCGTAACTGTGCTAACTGCACTGACACGCCTCGTGCCTACACTTGCATGAATCCTAAAACAATAGTATTATCTATACTGTAGAACCTCTACGTAATTCACAATGAAAATTTATTCAAACAAGTTCTAGGGCGCCCATATGATAGTTTGTAAGGGAGGATGGCTAGACAGGACAGTATGGAGTATTTTTAATACGACGAATGTTAACTCGTAAGTAGACGCTGTTAAAAATCTACGTAATACCCACTCTTAAATCATTTTCTTAAAAGGAAAACACCTCACTGCACAATATTTTTTTCCTGTGCACGAGAGTTAAAGGTGGGGGGGAGAGGGGTGGGCACGGATCCGCCTTGTCTCCAGACAAGGACACACTTCGCCGAACTACAACACCAAAGCTCCACATTATACCACTTTATTTGAATCGTTGGGATCACAAGGTTCTATTTGACAGATTTTTTTATCAAATTACTTTCTGGTAAGTAATGAAAAAGTTGAATATTTGCATTATTATTAGTCTTCATCAATCAAATCTTATCATTCTTACAAACTTGGGGAAAACACCTACCATGTAAATTGTTCTTTTTGTGGAAGAAAAGAAGTAAGGAAATGGAAATTTGCTGTTATAAACTGAATGAAGAAACAAGCGTAGAGGTAAGTGACATGTGAAACTGCATGACATGCTTTAATAGCATGATCAGATTCCAATTTGTTGTAGTTTTCCGAGATGGTGTACAGCAGCAGTTTTACAAAGAACGAAGTACAGGGGAGGTTAACACAGCTACGTTGCATTTTTATTACAATCTTTTTGTAAATGTTCATTACAGTTCATTGTGACAAGCACTGACTAGCACCATATCAAAGTATCACACCTATAGGTGGAGAGGCAACTAAATAATGAGTTAATGAAACAGTGACATCGATTTGCACGAAACGAATGACGTGCTAGTTCACACCTAGTCATCCCACAGGGGCGACATGTTGTTTGTTCTGTTCAACCTTTTTTATTATTCTTGAAACTCATATTATCTCCTTCGATTATACAGATTTTTCATAGATAGAAACCAAAGCTAACAAGCACTCTGCTTACCATAGAAACTGCGTGACGACTAAATGGAGCAGACAATTACGCAAGCCGCTTGGAAGGCCAGAGGAAAACATGGCTCGACACAAACTACTACGCCCCCTTTAATAATGAATATTTGAAACATTTCCTCCGTGATTTGGGTTTGGGATACGTCTAGGACATGAAACAAAGTACCGAGAACACAATGACGCCGAAAATTCGTTTTATCAAAAAAGGGCGCATAGAACTTTAACATTTTTAAGAGCTACCAGGAAACTGACTGCTACGTTTGACCTGCTGTTTAAATAATATCAGACATTTCCTTTGGAAGTGAGTTTGGGTGGTTTGTCGGTCCAGTCTAAGTGCGGCAGAATGGATTAGTTTTCATAAACGCGGTCTTGTCATCTTGGGAGACGAGTGTGTCCACAGTATACTCAATCGTAAAACTGTAGAAGAAAGGGCAACCCTTGGTTATAGAGAATGTTGAAATAAACATCCAGCTTCCTCTTCACGGTAATCTGTGAGGAGTGGACCAAAGTTGTGATGTGAAAAACGCCTCCAAGACATTACAGAAGCATCAGCCTAGCTACACCCGCCACACACTAGTACTGCGCTGTCAATGGACTCCACGCTTTGCATTTAAAAAGAGGCGAAATGGCACTCTTCGAACCATAGTACATGACTGGAGGCGTGTACTGTTACTGTGTCGTTTGGCCCGGTGACGTCGTGTAGTTTTATGTGCTGCTGTCAGCAGTGTCCTTTTGTGAAGCACTGCAAATATCAATTGCATGTACACTTCCCAGTTTTCGCTCCAAAACTGATTGATATGCATCTACATTCACTGGCAGCAGCAATACTTGTCAGGTTTGAAACTGACAGTATTTGTAATTGACAAGGCACGACACTCGTTTCATGTTCTTGGCGGTTACGATATTTTAGCGACAACTAGAATTGTAAAACTACTGTAGGCTACCGAAGACTGCTGTAAGTAACCATGGACTGCGTTAGCTTTCCGAGTACCTTTGCGCACTAAAGATCATAACCATATTACTGCATGTTAGGTGTGTTGCATACCTATCAGGCGTCACTTCATTTCGATGGCGTTTTTTTGTTTATGCAGTCTTTGTCTTAGTAGATTCCCCTAGCAAGTGGAAGCTATGACCAGTATAGAAACTGACTGAGAATATATAAAGAGCAACGTAACCTACGGAACATTTTTGTTCTGCACAGCTATTCTCCTGTCTCTTACCTGAAAATAAACAGTATTAACAGAAAAATTGAAGTTTTCAATTCTTAATTCACGTTTTATTCGAGAAGTGTTGATTTTTAACGTGAAACTTAGGGATGTTGTAATAAAAATACAAAAACAGTACAGATTTGTCTTATAGCGCTATAAAACGCAATTTTCTCAAAAAAAGGTAAAATTAAAAAAAATCGCAAAGCAGAAACATATCAAACAATCAATAGTTCGTCGAGCTTACATAAAACTTGTTTCTGTTATTCATAAATAATTTTCACACTTATTAATAATAACAGGAAACTGTTGCCTTCGATCAAGTTCATAAAACAAAAATAATAACATACATTTTTGTTTGTGCATGTAAACTCTACTTTCACGAAAGAAAATTGCTTATTTTTCATAAAAGATCAGAAGTTTCGCGATCAACTACTTTCATTACTTTTAAAATGCAGTATATGTTTGGTAAAGGTATAGAATACAGGATGGACTAACACTGAACTACGTGCACCTCAAATTACATACAATACAAACAAACAAAAAACAGGAATAAGTCGTCGGCTCCCAGTTTATTCTCACATATATTTTATTTTTAATCTTGCTTTCCCTACCAGTGCTACCAACACCACCGGTAACCCTACCTACCAGCTGCTACGTCATTTATGTAGTGTGCCAAAACGACCGAACCGTGGCTCTGGTGAAGCGCATCTCTAGCAACAACATCGTGTTACGTGGACGTGAGTGATTCAGCATTCCCTGCAGCCACATTCTACAATCCATGGTAGTACAACAACAAATTGAACTTCGTTCAGGGTATGGTCATGAGCACGTCCAAACACTATAACTCCATTGTGTCATTCCGTCTTGTCTCCACGTGAACCCTTCTTGCTGCCTTCATTCCATACAACCGACTGGCACACACACCACTTCACATGATTCATGTCAGCGATTGAGGCTCACATACTTATCTGTGTTCCAAAACGATTTACGTACTGAGATGGTAACTAACAAACTGACATCAAAAAAATCGCAACACGACGAAAGAGTTGTGCGACATAAACGAAAGTTGGTGAGCGTGTTTCTAAATCTGAAAGATAGTGTTTTTTCAAATACAACGCTAGTCGCATCTCATTGAGTTTGAGCGAGGTCGTGTAATAGTTCCACGAGAAGCTGGATGTTCCTACGGCGATATTGCAGAAGGACTTGGCACGAATGTAACCACTATACATGATGGCTGCCAGCGGTGGTCAGGAGAATGTACGGTCGCAAAATGACCGAACTCCAGACGGCTCTTGGTACTACCGAGAGGGAAGACCATCGTGTTCGGCGTATGGCTCTGGCGCACCGTACTGCATCTGGAGCAGCAATATGAGCGGCAGTTGGCACCACAGTGACACAACGAACTGTTACAAACCAGTTACTTCTAGGACACCTTCGAGTTAGACGCACTATAGCGTGCATTCCATTGACATCAAACCACTACCATTTGCGACTTCAGTGGCGTCAAGCGAGAGAGAGCAGGGTGGTGGTCTGTCGTGCTTTCGGACGAAAACTGGTTATGCCTCGTTGTCAATTATGGCCGTGTGTTGATTAGGCGGAGAGCAGCTGAGGGTATGCAACCAACCTATCTGCATGGTAGACGCACTGGACTTACAGCTGGAATTGTGGTCTGAGGGTGCGATTTCGTATGACAGCAGGAGCACTTTCGTGGTTACCTCACGTACCCTGACTGGAAATTCGTACGTCAATTTGGTGATTCGACCTGATGTGCTGCCATTCAAGAACAGCATTCCAGGGGGTGTTTTCCAAGTGGATAACGCTCGCCCACATACCGCTGTTGTAACCCAACATGCTCTAGAGGGTGTTGACGTGTTGGCATAGCCTGCCCGACCACCAGAGCTATCTCCAATCGAGCACATAAGAGACATCATCGAACGGTAACTCTAGCGTCATCTGTGAACAGTATTAATCGTCCCTATATTGATGGACCGTGTGCAACAGGCTAGGGGCTCTATTCCACAAACTGTTATCCAGCACTTCTACAACACAATACCCGCACGTTTTCATGCTTCTGGCGGTCACATCGGTTATTAATGTACCAGCATTTCACATTTGCAAGGGCTTATCTCGCGCTTACACTAACAAGGGAACCTCCCCATCGCACCCCCCTCAGATTTAGTTATAAATTGACGCAGTGGATAGGCCTTGAAAAACTGAATACAGATCAATCGAGAAAACAGGAAGAAGTTGTGTGAAACTATGAAAAAATAACCAAAATATACAAACTGAGTAGTCCATGTGCAAGATATGCAACATCAAGGATAATGTAATCTGAGGAGCGCCGTGGTCCCATGGTTACAGTGAGCAGCTGCGGAACGAAAGGTCCTCGGTTCGAGTCCTCCCTCGAGAGAAAATTTTACTTTTTTCATTTTTGCAAAGTTACGATCTGTCCGTTCATTCATTGACGTCTCTGTTCACTGTAATAAGTTTAGTGTCTGTGTTTTGCGACAGCACCGCAAAACCGTGCGATTAGTAGACGAAACGACGTGCCTCTCCAATAGGAACCGAAAACATTTGATCGCAAAGTCATAGGTCAACCGATTCCTCCACAGGAAAACACGTCTGATATATTCTATACGACACTGGTGACGGCATGTGTGTCACATGACAGGAATATGTTGTCGACCCACCTAATTGGACACTTGGCGAATGGGTAAAAAGATTCTTCTACCTTGCCCGATTTAGGTTTTCTTGTGGATGTGATAATCACGCCCAAAAAAGTGATGGAAACATAAGAGTTTGTCGCATAAACCGCAACAAATGAATGCAACAGTTTCACAGTCACTCAGTTTTCCCTGTGTTCTGTCAAAACATATGTTTTTTACGTTTTCAAATGTTTCCGTGTGTAGACCGTCAAATCCTGCATATGTCCAAGCAAATCTAAACATGTCCTGGAATTTTGGAGAGCGAAGTTGATTATGTGTGAGTGCCTGAACTTTAATAATTGTCTGAAAATAAAAAATTGAAGTTTTCACTCGAGAGAAGATTTGAACCAAAGACCTCTCGTTCCGCAGTTGCTCACGCTAACCACTGGACCACGGCGCTCGCAAGCTGACACTTTCCTAGATGATGCCAACCTTGCGCATGGCCTACTCAGTTTGTATATTTTGCTTATTTTTTTCATAGTTCCACACAACTTCTTCCTGTTTTCTCGATTGATCTGTGTTCAGTTTTTCAAGGTCTATCCACTGTGCCAACTTATAACTAAATCTGAGGGGGGTGCGATGGGGAGGTTCCCTTGTAAGAGTAATCTTGCAATGTTAATCAGTTTAATGTGTTACCTAGACAAATGTATTCCCGAAATTTCATTACTCTAGACTATTCATTTTTTGGTGTTGCGATTTTTTTCCATTAGTGTATTTGGTCCGATGAGATTATTTATTGTTAATGTAATGATAAACAAGTAGCAGCTATATATAGTAAATGTTGCTACGTTACTTGTAAAAGGTTGCAATATGAAACAGAGAAACAGCGTGATAGCTGATGCTATGTTTGTTGGCGTACTTCGCAGGAATTAGCACACTTAAAGATTGCGGCTGCAGCCTGAATAGGCTTGACTCAGGTTTGTTAGCCGAGTGCCGTGCAATTAAGAATGTAAAATTCAACGTATTGAACCTTGTACTAATTTAAATAATGAAAATTAATGCTCCAAAACTAGCTGCAATAAAGTAATATTTTTTTTAAATATTTTACACGAGAGGCCTGTTTCGGCTTACTGCTATTATCGTATTACCTTATTGCAGCTAGTTTTGGAGTATTAATTTTCATTCTGCGTTATACTGATGTATACGATGCTGCGGGGCCAACAGAAGGTAAAACTAATTTAAATAATTCATAATTCATGAAAAACAATGGCCTGTATTAAATTATTGCGCTAGGAAATGCTGTAGGATGCGCCCTGGCTCAGAGGTGGATGGAGCGTGGGATGACTGAATCACTGCCGGCCGCGGTGGTCTCGCGGTTCTAGGCGCGCAGTCCGGAACCGTGCGACTGCTACGGTTGCATGCTCGAATCCTGCCTCGGGCATGGATGTGTGTGATGTCCTTAGGTTAGTTAGGTTTAAGTAGTTCTAAGTTCTAGGGGACTGATGACCACAGATGTTAAGTCCCCTAGTGCTCAGAGCCATTTGAACCATTTGAACTGAGTCACTGAAAGCTAGAATACAAATACAGTAAACGTGAACATTTATTGACTTTGATATATTAGTTAAAGCACTTGTGAACCTAATAAAATGTGACTATTGTAGGTGTCTGACCCGTATTAAGTTCCATTCTTGATAAATCTTAAAACTTGTTTCTGAGTCCGCTACTAAATTCGTGGTTTATGGGACGGGAACAATCAAAGGATGGGTTAACCATACACGCAGTTAACACCCACCTGCAGTTGCTAGGGTTTAGACAGGCGAGAACAGAAAAGAACAAACGTCCTCCACCATGACCACACGTGACTAGCAAAGAGATGCTGCTCCCTCGATTTTTAGACTCGGAATGAAGACGTAAAATTACCATCGTAATACACACCCGAGGATCAAAACAGGAACTAAAAATCTCATTTAAATTCTATACACTGTATAAGAGGAAGATTACGGAAGCTAAAGCACAGAATGTTCGTAAAAGAAAACACGAACACCTGTTGGTAACGAACAACGTTAAGTACCGACAAAATAGAAATTTTAGAATAAGCAGAGTGGAATTGCAGTGAATTTATCGCTAGGTAACAGGATGTGAGAGCTGAAAGCTCTTCAACATGAACACGAACACGTGGTGCTAATGAACAAGAGCAGGTATCGAACAATGGAAACTACAGAATAAAACGGATGGACAAATCAGTGGCAAAATCACAGTGTTAACATGTAAAGCACATGGACTCATGGCTAGGAGAATGAGAAGCTGAATGAACTGAATCGTTACCCATCCAACTCACTTCCACGTGTTCAAATGACTACTTGAATCAAACAATAACCTACGAAATCATCTAAATTTCAAGGTACTCAACAGCCGCATTATAAAAATAAAATACAACACACAAATTATAAAGCTATAAGGGAAGAGTGATAGGGCTTCATCTAGACCGAAAAGTTACACAAATTCAAACATTGACTGGACTATGAAGGAGAAACTTCTACGAGCAATCGATCTGACCAAGCTTCTAGCGGACAGTGAAGAGTCCCTTGAACGAAAACGAGGTGTATATCAAGAGACCACGCCTATTGTACTGTGCCAAACTACACACTGTGTCCCACTTCCGTTAGACCTGTGGCTAAGAAACACAAAACTCATCGAATGTTCACAAAATCACTATATTTATTCAAAATAGTCTTCTCCTGAATCAGCACACGGTTGAAATCGTTATAAAAATGTTTTGTAACAGTCACCGTAGTCCTTTTTTGTACTACATTTAGCTCTGCAGTACAGGTTTGATGGATGTCGTTAACTGCGTCATTGCGGTGTCCTGTCACTGCCAACTTTAATTTGAGGATCAACCACAAGTCGGTTGAGACCAAATCCGACGAATATGGCTGGTGATCCAGGACTGAGATCCGTTTATTGGCGAAAAACTCACCCACGAGCTTCGCTTTGTGGGTTAGTGCTTTTCCTTGGAGGAGCGACCAGGAACCTGCCTCTCGGTATTTGTGTCGAATTCGATGAATTCTCGCCCACTAACACAAAACTTAGCACAAAACTTGGGGTTGCCTCGCTGCTCCACCACCATTATGCGACGAGTATCAGACACGTACTGTTACATTCACGACCATGACCCCTGCTCCACGGCTGTTGTTGAAACTTCAAGGATCGTAATGACGCAACTCGCCCTAGGGTAGAACTGCAGTTTGCAATTTCACGCAAGCAGTCGTAAAGGAACTGGGACACGCCGTGTACACGACAGGTTCGACCAAGGCAAACAGAAACCTTCTAGCTACCCAACAAACATGTACTAAAGTTGACATACAGTCACAGGAGCAGACCACTCTACTCCCATGGTTACGCACATAGAATTCATAACTGCAAACACACACACACACACACACACACACACACACACACACACAACGATTCGTTTCACTGTTCCATAAGGGAAAGGAAAGGACAGTTGCAGTGGAATATGACAGTGAGACATTGTAAACTTGAGCGTGTTATTCAGAAAAGTAGTAAAAGTTAATGGACTTTGCACAAGTCGAAAGATTAGCAAACAATTTTAGTATAAACTATGAAAAATAAATAAACTGTGGCTGATACGCTCGCACTCAGCTGTTCGCACTTTTTAATGCTAGAGATACTGAGATGAGAGGTTACTCTAAGTAAAATCTCGAAATTAGCCTCACATAGAGACGCTTCAGTTGTATAATAATTTTACTACGTGTACCTGCTACACTGCTTTACATTAATTGTTGTTTATATTGCGTTCAGTCTAAATAATAGACCACTTGATAACATTAATTATTATTTGTACCAGGCATAATCGAATTGGGAAAACTGAACTGATTTTGTGCAAGATATGTTATAATAATTTTTAAATAGTTTATTGAACATTAAACTCTGTAGAAGGTAGTGAAAATATTATACCGCTCAGTCTTATTTACACCAAATGGAGAATTCGACATTTAACACAAAATACGTAACCCTAAGACCGTCATAACTTCTATTTAATAACGATGAACTACGACACTAAAAACATTTTAAAATGTAAAATTAGTTTAGCAAAATCTAAAATACAGAATAACAATGCTGCCTTCTTGACGAGAACTTCCTTTCGCGTCAACAAATAATTTTATGCACAATATCAACTAGGGCAATAGCTTAATTGTTGTTGTGGTCTTCTATGTGAAGACTGGTATGCGAACCCCACGATAGTTTATCCTGTGCATCTTCATCTCTGCAAAACTACTGCAACCTACATTCATTTGAACCCACTTACTGAACTAGAGGCATGGTCTCCTCTGCAATTTGTACCTCCCACACTTCTCTCCATTATCAAATTGACAAGTCCATCTCGCCTCTCAATGGCCCTTCTTTTAGTCAAGTTAGGCCAAAAATTTCTTTGCTCCTAAATTCAGTTCCTTGTCAACAGTTATTCGATTCTTTCATCTAACTTTTTTCCGTAGCAGCACATTTCAGAACCTTCTAGTCCACGCTGTTCACTGTTTCCCGCTCATGTATCATTGCTGTACCAGGCTACACTTCATACAAATGCCTTCAGGAAAAACTTTCTAACATTAAATTTATAATCTATACTCAACAAATTTCTCTTTCTCGGAACGATTTTCTTGCTATTGCCAGTCTGCAGTTTATTTCCTTCCACGATGGTCATCTCAGTTATTTTTCTGCTCAAATAGTAAAATTCATCCACTACTTCTCATCTCTCATTTCTTAACACAGTTCTATCAGCATCACCTGATTCAATTCCACTATAGTTCATTACCCTGTTTTCAAGATGTTATCTACTCCGTTCCATTGGTTACTTACAGATGTTAAAATCAGTAAGGACACTAGAAAGTAGAGTCAGATAATTAACAGCTTCAGTGGAAAATAGTTGTATTGATTCAAAATCACAAGTGGTTTTGGAACCTTATAAGCCCATCTTCAGTTGTACAAGATTGCAGAAGGGAAAATGAAGAAATTATAATAAGAGACTGTATAACACTTAACACTTTTTTTAAAATAATGGTGGGGATTTACAACTGAAGTGGTAAAGTCTGCTTTGTGACTGGTGGCTGCGAGGATATAAAGGAAGTTACTCAATGAATCAGATGGCTTCGAACAACGAATGCCCCAAAGCACACGTAACTGACACGAAAGGAACCCAAGAACATTCGGTGGCCGCATCATCGACACGACGAAGTGCGCAACATCAAGTCAGCGCCCATGCATCAATACGACTTTCCAAAGGCGTCTTTCCAAAAGTTGCAGACATAGGCCGTCATGGGAAGTCACAAGCCTTTAAGCCAGCGTAGTGGGCCCACAACACATCCAGTTGGAAGGACCGGGGAAGGTTCGATCCATCTTCCCATCAGAAATTGATTCTGGCGTTCAGAATAGCAAAGGAAACAGTCTACAGACACGGCCAGAAAATGATATTTCATTATGTCTGTCTGCTCTGATTGGTTACTAGATTCTCAAAAATTTATCCATTTTATTGGTTGTTGAGCTTAATGGCTCTGGATTACATTATTTTAAGAAATATGGCAACCAGCTGGTTACTGTATTTCATAAAATAAAATAATACTCCATGCTCGCAACATTTTCTGTAATATGTAATGATGGATTTAGTCACCCACACTGGGAGCCAATTATGTAGTGATAGAAATTGTTGAGGTCCTCGCTGGCCACTATTAAATGTTGCGATGGTCTTTTTTGAGGCTGTAATGATATTTAATAATTGTACCGCAGTTACGCCTGGGTGTGTTATTTACAAATTAAGATTGAACACAAGGTGTTGTGCTAGAGTTTTAATTACCACCTCTAAACAGTAACGCTACACAATTATTTTTTTATTTGTTTCGAGGTACATGTCTTTAGTCTGAATACACATTAAAATCTAGGAACCATTGTTCCGTGGCTCTCCTCTAGGAGGGAGGTAAATCAAAATGGAGCAGTCCATTGATGAAGTGGAGGGTCATGGGGCGAATCGCCTTCTCCATTCCAAGGGATACAGCGCTGCAACAATTCATGATGAGGTGATGGAGTGTACTGTGGCAAAGCATCGTCATATGACACAATGATCATGTGGCACAGACGCTTCCAGTGTTTTCTAACATCTCAAGGACAATAATGACGTGGCAGACCATTTTTCTGTGAAGAGCTAGGAATCGCATGAGAAGTGGAGGCAATGGTGCTCGAAAAATTGCATATCATAGTAGAGGAGATAGTGGAAAAGGTGAAAATTAGTCTTTGGACAATTTTCGACATTTTGCATAATTTTTTGATAATGGCAAAGCTTACCAATCACTGGCTTCTAGGACTGCTCATGTCTGTCTGAGGAGCAGCAAAAACGTTGCAGATGACTTCTTTAACTGCCTGGTCGCTAACTTGTCTGTCGTTCTGACCTGGCTCGATATAAAGGGTGCTGGACTGTTTCCCTGGTCAGCATCAGATGTGTCAGTGATGCTACACTCACTGATGTTGATCATTGCCGATTGTACTTTGTTCTGGGATCATAAGAACTGTATATAAGGGAAGGAGGCTGGAACAGAATGTGTATGGGTGCAGTCGTTCATGTAATAACGTTTGGTGAAAATCGCATGGTGATCGGAGTTAGGCATCACGAGATACATGCTTTTAGTTAAGCACTGAAATCAAAATTCGTGACGCCACGCAGAGCCCAAAGGCAACCATTGTCATGAGATGGAGCGACAGAGCTCCGAAGGACGACAGCTCATCATGGAGTGGCTTAGACCGTGGCGTTGGAAAGTTGTCAGAAAGCAAGCGTCAGAATATGAAGGACAAAACCTAAAAGCTAGATGCAGTTTCTGGGTGCCGACACCCTCAGCAACGAGCAGGTGGACGATTTCAAGCTGTGGACAGTTGGAGAAAGAAAAGCAGTCCATCCGAAAAACACATTTTATAAAAGAATTAAGGGAGAATTATTTTTGATAGTGTTCCCACTGGAGGCACCGATGTGGAACACTACAATTTTGATACGAAAATAATTAGAAGAGTTGCTTGTCTGACATCACAGAAATCCCAAAAGTTATAAGCAGAGGTGACAGGCCACTGTGAAGAGAAGGAAGTGTTGTGGCTTGACTGAGATAGGATCCGTGTCAAATGGTAGTTCATCCTAATTATATCAAAAGCTTTGTATTGGTTCATTTTATGTTGATTAAGTTTGACTTTGTAAATTCGCGTAGGCAGTGCTTCAAACTATATTTGATGGTACCAATCTCGACACACTTAAACAAAGATACGCTAATTTTAAAAAAGCTTATGTCACTCAACTGAATGCCAGTTAACTGAACGATGTTGATTATGCAGTTGTGCATTACCTCAGTGTTGCGATAGATTGTAGCTGATTATCTGGTTGTAAATGTGGGATTAACGTATCTAGTTTCTTGGAGAAATCGTGTGACTTATTGCAAACAGATGCTGGCAGTTAGTGTCTACGTTCCATTTGGCAGATTGCATAGTGATTGTAATGATATGTGTAAGTAGCTAGTTTGGTAGGGTAGAATTGGCTTGTCGATCGTAATTAGTTTCAGTATCACAGGTTCCTTGAATTCTGATGAATGCTATTGCCAGATTTGCATAAATGCCATAACGTATGTAGACCAAACTAACTGGAATGCAAAGGGTGTCAATAATGCATCATCTGATTTTATCTTTTCTAGTTTACATTTAGGTGACAAAAGTCATGGGATATCTCCTAATACACTGATAGACCTGCTTTTGCTCAGCATAGTGTAGCAGCTCGGGGTGGCATGGATTCAACAATTTATTCGTAGCCCACTGCAGAAATATTGAGCCAGGCTATCTCTATAGTCACACTGATTTCTGGGCTTATTTCAAGCCGTGTTGCTTACCTCTTAGCACTGACAACTCTACACGCACGCTACTGCTCTCTGTTATTAAGTGAAGACTGTCGGGCACTGCGTTCTCTGTGGTGAGAAGTAACGCCTGAAATTTGGTATTCTTGGCACACTCTTGATACTGTGGATCTCGTAATACTGAATTCCCCACCCATTTCCGAAATGGAGTGTCCCATGCTTCTAGCTGCAGCTACCATTCCGCCTTCAAAGTCTGTTAATTCCTGTCGTGCAGGCATGATAACTTCGGAAAACTTTTCTCAAGAATCACCTGAGTACAAATGGTAGCTTCGCCAATGCACTGTCCTTTCATATCTTGGGTATCCTATACTATCGCCATCTGTATATGTACGTATTGCTATCCACAGACATTTGACACATCAGTGTATTCTTTCTTTAATAGTGTACTGACATCATTAAGAGTGTCGTATTCATGCAAACTTCAGTCGAATTTCACATATGGGAGCACAGCATAAGACCAACGGCGTAACAGGTAAGGGCAGATAGGTTAGCAGCTGGACGTGAAGCATGGAGCAACGTTGCATCTCAGTCACGCAGTCCTTTTGAGCATGTTGTTTAATGTGATATTTCAGAAGTGGTTCTTTCTCTTGTTGTAAACCAATGTATCTAATATTGTAATAAGTTAACTGTGCAGGTTTGTTTATGGTAGGTATTACTCTAATTAACATAAAATTTTTAAATAATGTTAATTGCAAAACTGAGGGGTTGTAAACCATGTTCCAGCCACATTCTCCAGATCTATCCCACAACAAATCACGTGTTGCCGAAATGCTGGCATGTGACCACGATAGATGAACATTGGCATAGAACTGAAGCAGCATGTCATCCAAACCCATCTCAACTCTGCACTCAGCTGACTGGAACCATGGTTGTGGCAAGAACTGCCAGCTCTGTGTACTAGATTTCACATCAATTACCCCTAAAAATCATTTAACAAAATTTAACCTTTCCTGACGCAATTTTAGTCCCCAGCAATGTACTTTGCATTTCTGAGAAAGAGAAACTTTTTGCTGTCTACAAATTTAAGAATTAGGAAATCGTTTCTAAACGTATTTAAATGATGCATAGCATTCTATTAGAGTAAAACATGGATGATAAACAGGTCATAAAAGAAGATTTGCTTTCTGAATGTGTTACAGAAGACTGCCAATGATTAGAAGGATATATCAGATAACTAAAGAGAAAGTACTGATTTGAATTCTGTGAACGAAGGTGGTGGCAAGCAATTACGCCCATCTCTTTTTATTTATCTATTATTAATTATGCAATCAGAGGGGAGCTGATTTAGTTTAGAGGCAGTTATAAGATTATACCGATTGTATTTGCTCGTTTGGTATCTTCTTTTTAACATTGTGTAATTTGATACGGAGCTGGCTATGCCAACTGCATTTCTTACCGAGCTCTGAAAGTGATAAACACTGCAGATACAAGACGGGTGAGGTGTAGAGAGGCTTGGCGAAACGACTCTCGGTGAGCTGAGGGAATGCAGCCCTCTGCATAACGGCGGGCAGGTGATTGGCAAGTATAGCTGTCTCTAGTTGTCTTGGAAAAGTCACCTCGGCCAGCGTCGTGCCACTGCTGGCCTATTGTATGGTTTACAGCAGGCATTCACTTTGGATGTCCGAGATGAAACCATTAATTCCAGATAACGAGTCTCTGTCAGCAGGAGGTAGGCGCTCATATCATGTTAAGAAAAATGGTTTGAGTACAGAAACATCTCCCAGCTTTCCAGAACAAAATTTTCAAAACAGCCCTGACATACCACATGTTCATAAGATGCTGGGAAGTTAGCAGCCAGCCTCAAGCACAGTTTTTTAGCTTTTCCCGAGACCTGTAATGTGAGACTAGCTGGTAGCTGAGAGTGTACTAATTGGTGGGACAGAAATCATGTCAGGAGGATGTAACACACAGTGTTTTTGGAACTGAGGGGAGGAAATTGAAATCACCGATCTTTTTGACTTTTCCCTATTCTTGACAGAATATTTGGTTAAAGAAACAACCATGCCACCGGCGGACTGATGTAACTTTAGAGAGGATCGGTGGTCAAGGTTTTCTTTTTTGCATGAAGAAGGGCGCATGTGAATTTTAAAATTTTCGCAGCATATTAAATGTTCAAACAAATTTCGGGCTTCGTCGTTTAATTCTTTTCGTGATATTTTGACTGGGCATTTGACAGTCATCTACAGGTGAGACAACGAATACTGCCAAAGACTCACTCCATTCCACAGTATACAGTATGCTGCAAGTATCCTGCACATGCATCAAAATCAAGGTGACAGACGGACCACATTTGGAGGCTGCAGTGCCATTGCGGGTGGCGCTGCAGAACCCGGCTGTGGAAATCCATGGAAAAACGCATGGTGGAAAAGCTGATGAACCGTGATAGTGGCTAATGTGCATGAAACCTCATCTCCACGATTTGTTCTAATGGAAGACTACAGAGTGTGTCAACGGCCGCGGCGAACAGTAATGCAGAGGACAGCTGAGTTCCACGGCTCCACCAGTAGGGGCGCTGCCCCTGGGAAGTGTCATCCTTTGTCAACTTGATTTTGATGGATGAGCAAAATACTCGCAATGCGCTATTTATTGCTGAAAGGAGTGAGTCTTAATCAGTCTTTGATGGATTACCTGAAGATGGCTGGCAGATGCCGTCGAAATATTGTGGAAGGACTTAAACGATGACTAGCTGCAAGCCCAAAATTTGTTTGAACAAGAAAGGAGCAGTTATTTCCTTACTGGCTTGGAAAGAAAGATTTTGTCTCTGGGCTTGGTCAGTTCTCTGCAGGCTGTAAACTGGAGAAGCCATCAGGTAGTGCAATCCTAGCGTCGAACTCCGTGGTAGAGACACACGGTGTCAGCACGCTGCTCATATTACACCAAAGATTATCGCGAGCATAGCTACCAGTTGTGGCAACTTAGGAAAATCAAAAGCTTTAAGTTCAGATTCATGATACGTTTCACTGTCTGGCATTCGTCTGTGTATCCTCAGATCTATGGGTTTGTTCAGTTCTCTGTTGAGACAAACAGCCACTGTAATCATTATACAGTCGTGTTGAGATAAATTTCAAGAAGTCTAATGCGAGATTATTAAGCAGTACCGAAGCCACTGAGTAAATTTGCCAGCGATTAGTTCCAGTTTTGTATTTCTCCTGATAATTGTACGATTCTAACTTTAGTAATTTCGTGATTGTTTTGATGCTTGACAATTCTCATGTATGTTGTAAATAGGCTATTGTCACATTTAATATTTGTCGATGATAAAATGTAAATTCTCCACCTTAAGATTCACTGCTGGGGCCACTATATTTCATAGTGTTAATCATAAATTAATTCCAGCATTCGATCTCAGAGATTAATCTTGATTCACATTCACTTACACACACACAGAGTTTTGCAAAGAAATCTATGACACAACTCGACTAAAAGAGCAGATCGGCTGATAGGATATACCGTGTGGCATTTATCATAGTTGTTACTTAATACTCTCCTTTCACACTCACAAAAATCACACACGCTCACCACGACAATTTTTCTCGAAAGAATTCCTTCATGTTGCGAAGTTGCTTAACTTACACACCCTTCACACGCCACTTTTGTCAATTTTTTCTTCAAGAATTTTTTGTTATTGTGCAAATATCTGCATGCTGGTAGCCATCCAAGACATGGAATGGATGGATCTTCATCCAGTCTGACAAAGACACGTGGAGGCCCAGCTACGACAGATTTCATAGCATACAGAGGCCAAGCCTCTGCGACCTTATTTGTCTTTGATTGCAAGCGCTCTTCTGTCCCATTAAACCGTTTTTGGTTGTTAACCTTCGCACCCCCACCTCTGTCTGGACAGAGTGTGTCCTGTTTGTCTTGTTTGTCTGTAGTCGTCGTATCACACTTCATTACTTGGCATAGACCCACTTGCAATTTTTCGAATATCATGTGAAAAAAATGAACACCTAAAACATTCCATGCGTGATCTCATTTTTTATTTTATTACTATGGTCATTTCTCCCTGTGTGAGTGATTTTGCATTCGGAGAAGAGATCTGATGAGTTAAATTTGGTGAAAAGATCTCGCTGCAATGAAAGGAAGCCTCTGCTTAATGGCTGCCATGTCAACTCGCTTATCACATGAGTGGTATTCTGTCCCCTATTTCTTGATTTAAAAGGAAATGAGCTGCCTTCTTTGGAATTTTCGCTTTCGTCCCTTAACCCTACGTGGTAAAGATCCCATATCACACAGCAGTACTCCAGAAGAGGATGGACAAGCATATTGTAGTCAATCTCTTTAGTAGATTTGTTGCACCTTCTAGGCGTAATTCCAGTCAGACACAATCTTTGTCTACTTTATCCACAACATTTTCCACTGGATCATTCCACTTTAAATTTTTCGTGATTTTGATCGATAGGGTTTTGGTTGAATAGACAACCTTAAATTTGTGTGTTTTATTGAAAAATGTCGCCATTAATTTGCACCTGCAATTTGCAGTTTGCTGTCCTGTTGTGAAGTATAGACTTTAAGATCTTCTGTTCCTGTGGCTTAGTTTCCCTTTTCTGAAGTATGTGATTAGAGTATCTAGATGACTTGCATGGAGTGTTTCCTTTCTATTTTTCTGTCCACAAAAGCGATTTTCTTGAGATACAAAAGTGAATAAGACAGGTGTCAGATCTCATCCCGTTGAGGGTATCTACATTCCACCTCTTTCGGTTGCTACTCCTATGTGATATAGACATAATCATCTAGTGCGTAATATATTCTAGAATTATTTTTTCATTCTGATGTATAGTGTGCGTTAATGTGTAAATTTGTAACAGCTTAAAAATATTTTTTTTAATGTCTAATCCCATTGGGAACCGTGTGCACCATGACTGTAGTATTGTCAATACGTTTTAGACAAATGGCTGCATCCATCGTAAAGATTGGAATCCCTTATTTTACAGATCGATTTTGGTCACTATGTGACCATATTCATTGCTAAAAATATATAAGAACCATCAGACACGAGGATTCTAACATAAATGTGGCCCTATTTATGACCACCATCAGAAAATATAAAAACAGGAAGACATATACAAATATACAGATTCGCGTACATTCCAAACTATTCGAACATTGTATTTTTAGCACTGAAGATGGTCACGCAGTGACCGAAATCGATGTGTAAAATAAAGGATTTCAATCTTTACGACCGATGCTGCCATTTATCTAAAGTATGTTTGAAACTATTTTCCTGCCCAGGACTCGAAACTGCGCCCTTATCATTATTTGAATTGCTCTTACCGTTTGAGTTATCCATCCTCGACAAATTACTGTGAAAGGCTGCAGTTATATGTGAAGGCATACTTATTCAGGAATCTGTGTAGCTATGGCAAGTGCTACTCCGAGATGAAGAGGTTGGCAAAGGAGAGGAATTCGAGGCCGGCCGCATCAAACCAAGACTCAAAAACAAACTAACAAAAAAAAAAAAAATTGCTATGCTTCTAACAAGCTGACGAAAGCAAAAGAGATATTGAGTTTCTTTTGGAAAATGGGCTAAAAATATAGTTTCAACGAGCACAAAATGACCACTTTTATGAGATCCGAATCCTGCTTCCTTTCAAACTATGTATATGCTAATTTCAGTTGCGAAATAGTCTTTCTAAAAGCTCGGGAGAGCACCTAACCAGTGAAATTCACTGTGAATGAACTAATACAATTTACAGGCTTTCTAAATTCGAAAAGTTTTAACTGATATTGGTTTACTGGGTAATAAACTATCCTTACATTGTAGGGAATATGCTTATAACGCATTTACTTTTAGTTACATGGTTTAGCTACTAAGTTTCCATGCACCTCTGACAGTAAATTTTCCATTTCTTTCAACGTTAAATCTTTTAGAAGCCTGTTGTTCTTCTACTGTAAATTGACATGAAAATTCAGTTTACTTCGCACAAGTGGTGCTTGAAAATATATGCGAGTAGGTTCATATTTTAATTCTTTCGTACTCTCATAACTGTGTCAGTGTGGTGTATCTATATCTACCACAATTACGATAGTTGCGACCTACCGCGCCTCAGGCGGAGTTGGTGACCACCTGGTGGCGTCCAGTGATGGGAACAACAGAATGAAACCAATCATTCATTCGGTTGTTAGAAAATAGTCGACTCATTCGGGTGTAGTTTTACTTATCAGCCGAATTATTCATTCATTCTTTAGAGTGAAACAAGTCTGTGGGAGCTAGCTAACTAATGAAAACAGTCTACCACAGTCTGTTGCAGATCCGCATATTCACTGAGTTATTCATTCACTCTTTTCACGTGAAGCCAGTCTGTAGTTTTTCTGTTCGTTGGAGCAACTATCGTTCTTTCAAGTAAACTACCCCCCCCCTCTCCCGATCAAAGATCGCGCACGAGTCCCGTGCGCTCCACGTCAGACTCCCGCGGTTACCAGGAACTCAACCGGCGCGAGGAGGTGGCACAGAAGCCGGCAGCCTCTGTAATGTATCGGTGTGGCGCATCGGCCGTGCCACCTCTTCGCGCCGGCTGCAGTCCTGACGCCAGCAGGAAGACGCCGGCGGCGGTGCCTCGCGGCCGGGCGGGAAAGGCTTGAATCCAAAGACTCGAGGGAAGAAAGAAGGCCTGGCTAACCAGTGATCCTGCAACGTAATCGAAACAAACTTGGCAACGTGTGGGCGGGCTCTTTGTTGGCAATTTATTTCGACTACACTGCAGCAGTTTCGGTGAGAAGCCCTTACACATCCTCCACACAGTTCCTCTGCGATTTCCCTGAAGAAAGACATTCGTGGTGGCCGTCCATTTGTTTTGACGAAGAGGTGCTCGCCTGGCTAGTCATGGTTCCATAGACAACAACAGACATTTCTCCATGGAGGCATTTACACTTACGGCGGCTAAGTTTCTCTTTCTTTTTTTCCGTGCGTCCCGTTGTCATATAGCACAAAATGTAACTGAAAGGCGTGCTCAATGAGACGAACAGGAATGACACGTTTATTCAAACACCGCAACTACACCGAAGTGACTGTGATTCGTGATGGTTCCCTAGACATTACCAAAGATGGGACACAGTGGCAGTAGGACTCGCACTCTGGCGGTTCCGTACAGTCTTAATTATGTATGTAGATAATTCATCCATCCCAGAAATCGAAAAATTGACAATTTTTGCTTGTTACGGACGTTGATACCGTCAAGATATCGGTTCTCAGAATTCCAAGACTTTCGAGAAAGTTTTTTAATTTTAAGTTTGAAGTCGGATAACAAATAACAAAAGAAATACTTTTTTCGTGTGATATAGTTACAAATTCATGATTTTCTTTTTTTTCCCTGTATTTGTACAATGAAACCTTCTTTCTTGCCGAATTTCATGATTTTACACCAATAGGAAGCATGCTATAAGTTTTTGATGAGTGAGTTTGCATCAAAATATGTGACGTGAATTTTTACACAACCAATCGTTTACCACAGAACTTAGTACATGACATACATTTCAACAGGCAAGCAGACGGACAGAAGACAGACAACAAAGTGGTCGTATAAGGATTTAGTTTCTACCGAATGAAGTACAAAACCCTAAATATGAAGTCAGGACCGAATGGACCTCTGAAAAGACGGACATGGGGAACGACTACAGTGTCACAATACCATTGGTCAGTAAACGTACCATCTTCAAGTTGTGGATTGCTGCAATATCTCTCCCCAACGCGTCCAACATGTGCTCGACAGGACTTAATTCAGGGGAGTGGACTGGTCAGCACATTTGCCAAATATTCTCTCATTCCAGTTGTTCAGCAACTTGTAATGGAATGGCTAGACTATTCCCCAAATATAAAAATACCATCCAGAAAGTGTGGGATGTACTGGGGAGATGTATTGCATCACATCCACATGCAACAACGACCATCCACCAGTTGTCAACTGCGCTGACCGAGGAATGGAACGGTCTACCACAGGAACTTCTTACCAACCTTGTGGCCAGCATAAGAGCATGCTGTACAGCATGCATTATCATCTGTGGTGATCATTCACCCTGTTAAGGACCATATCCTGCTTTCTGTGATGTCCAGAAGACCTTGATGAGGCTTGGTGACCTCGGGCGTTTATTGCCTTTGAATGGAAGTGTCAATTCTGTTCGTTTAATTGCATATTTCGTTCAGTTATCTTCTGCACTACACCCTAATAAGTCTTCTATTTATAGTCCAAGTTTCATCGAACTATGCTACTTGGCAGTGACACATCATGCAAAAGTTACTATCATTCTTACGTTTTGCACACCATTAACATACACAAATTTTTAATTGGCTTTCAGGATGTGCCCATACAGTCAGATCAATAGTGAAATGTCAGTTATGAAGACACGAATGTAAGGACATCACAACATCCAGCCCCAGATGGAGAAAATTTCCAATCCTCCCAGGACTCAAATGCGGACCCCTTCAGCTAACTATCTGCCACATTGACCACGCGGTCAGTATATATAAGTGAAACCACTCAAATGCAGAGACTGAGTGAAAACATTCATATAACAGACTTCTGTCAGTTGTCCTGCAATAAGCAGAATCATTCAACCCCAGATAGTGAGTGAGAAACACACATGTAGCCGGCATGACCACAGAGACTAGTATCATTCGGTTGTTTTATTCGATTGAAAGACCGACTGAATGGAGAACCAATCGAATGGCCAATCTTTTGTTAAAACCAGTCGGTTGCCTCACCACTAGCGCCGCCTCCGCTGCTCCACAGAACCCATTGCTGCCGCCAACCATGGTCGCCGCCGACGTGCTTCCTCGTGACTAGACGGGCTGTTATACAGTCGGCAGCAGCAAGAAAAAATACCAAGACCTCTTCCACAACGTATGATGTGACTGTCCAGAAATGTCCCACAAACACACCTCATCACATGAACATCTCCCATCATCCCACTCCCATGACAGTAGGAGTAATCAGTTTTGTCACAACTGTTCTCCAAAATATCTATCCCTTTGAGGGACTCTACTTCTGCATTACAACTTACTCTGGCTACCCGTTCCATTTTTCATGTAAATGCCATCACCACATACTCCTAGAAACTATCAGGAAAAGGAATTCTGGCTGAAGCTAACTGCTACCTTCAAGTCTTCAGATTCTCATAGAGATATTAAGCCCAACAGAGTGCAAGAAATCTCACTCTCCAGACAATTTTTTAAATTGTTTTCTTCAATTTTATGACTGTATAAATATTTTATCGTCATATATACCAATGGATCTCAGAAGAAGAATTAACTCAGCTGGTCATCTGTGTGTTTGGGTTGGTTGTTCAGAGTTCGCCTCCCAGAACAACAAACAGATTATGATACCGAGACATACGGCGTCCTGAGGGCATGGGAGTCGTGAGATGGTTCCCCATCTACTTTGACTCCCTCATAGGGTTTCATACTGTAGCAGGATCATCCAGTGTGAAGCTTGCGGAACACCACTTTTGCTGCAACATATGTTAACTACATACACTACTGGCCATTAAAATTACTACACCACGATGATGACGTGCTACAGACGCGAAATTTAACCGACAGGATGAAGATGGTGTGATATGCAAATGATTAGGTTTTCAGAGCATTCACACAAGGTTCGCGCCGGTGGCGCCACCTACAACGGGCTGACATGAGGAAAGTTTCCAACCGATTTCTCATACACAAACAGCAGTTCACCGGCGTTGCCTGGTGAAACGTTGTTGTGATGCCTCGTGTAAGGAGGAGAAATGCGTACCATCACGTTTCCGACATTAATTAAGTTCGGATTGTAGCCTATCGTGATTCCAGTTTATCGAATCGCGACATTTCTGCTCGCGTTGGTCGAGATCCAATGACCGTTAGCAGAATATGGAATCGGTGGGTTCAGGAGGGTAATACGGAACGCAAGGGGGATTGGAATGCGGTTGTAGGGGAAGGAGTAGAAGGAAAGGTTACGCGGTTGTAGGGGAAGGAGTAGAAGAAAAGGTTACGTCGTTGTAGGGGAAGGAGTAGAAGAAAGAGTTACGGGGGAATATGTAGTTGGTACTAGTAATGAGAGAGGAGAAAAAGTAATAGAGTTCTGCAATAAATTTAAGCTGGTAACAGCGAATAATCTGTTAGAGAATCACAAGAGCAGCAAGTATACTTGAAAAAGACCGGGAGATACGGGAAACGTCCAGTTAGATTAATTCATGGTCAGGCAGAGGTTCCGAAATCGGATATTGTATTGTAAGGGGTATCCTGAAGCAGATATAGAATCAGATCACAATTTAGTAGTGATGAAGAGCAGGCTCAAGATTAATAGACTAGTCAGGATCAATAAATGTGGAATGATTGGGATGAGGAAGTATTAAGGAATGGATTGGGTTGTTTGGGGGAGGAGACCAAACACCGAGGTCATCCGTCTCATAGGATTAGGGAAGGACGGGGAAGGAAGTCGGCCGTGCCCTTTCAAAGGAACCACCCCGACATTTGCCTGCAGCGATTTAGGGAAATCACGGAAAACCAAAATCAGGACGGCCACACGCGGGATTGAACCGTCGTCCTGCCGAATACGAGTGCAGTATGCTAACCACTGCGCCACCTCGCTCGCTATAATAAGCAATGAAGAGTAACGCTTCAGACTATATATACTGCGATAACAATAGCTCAGTAGACAGTTAAATTGAAGAGGAATGGACATCTCTAAAAAGGACGATCATAGAAAGAAAAACACAGGTACAGTGAAAGTAAATGCGAATCGATGAAAGAAGGAAGTTTAAAAAATGTTCAGGTAAATTTGGGACTAAGGAAGTACAAGTCACTTAGAAACGATATAAATAGGAAGTACAGGGAAGATAAGGTGAAATGGCTGCATGATAAATGCGAAGAAATCGAAAAAGGAATTACTGTCGGAAGGATTGTCTAAGCACATAGAAAAGTCAAAACAACCTTCGGCGAAATTAAAAACAACGGTGGTTAGATTAAGAGTGCAATGGGAAGTCCACTGTTAACGCAAAGGAGAGAGCGGATAGCTGGAAAGAGTACACTAAAGGCCTCTGTGAGGGACGGAAATTGTCTGATGACGTGATTGAAGAAGAAACAGGAATCGATATAGAAGAGATAGGGGATCCAATACTAGAATCAGAATTTAAAAGAGCTTTGGAAGACCTTAGATCGTATAAGACAGAAGGGATAGATAAAATTCCGTCAGAATTTCTAAAACTATTGGGGGAAGCAGCAACAAAAAGATTATTCACGTTGATGTGTAAAATGTATGAGTATATCGATAGAGCATCTGACTTTTGGAAAATCGTCATCCACCCGATTCCGAAGATTGCAAGAGCCTACAAGTGCGAGAATTATCGCAACATCAGCTTCTCAGCTTATGCATCCAAGTTGCTGACAAGAATAACACACAAACGAATGGAAAAGACAATTGAGGGTGTATTAAATGACGATCAGTGCGGCTTTAGGAAAGGTAAAGGCAGCACAGAGGCACTTCTGACTTTGAGGTTGATAATGGAAACAACACTAAAGAAAAATCAAGACACGTTCATAGGATTTGGCGATATGATCTATCATCCTAGATAGATCTAGGATCTATAGTCAAGACAAAGCATTCTACAACGTCAAATGGTGCAAGCTGCTCGAAATTCTGCAAACAATAGGGCTAAGCTATAGGGAAAGACGGGTAATATACAATACAGGTATGAACAAGGACCTAGAGGGAACAATAAGAGTGGAAGACCAAGAATGTAGTGCACGGATTAAAAAGGGTGTAAAGTATGTAGTTTTTCACCCCTATAGCTCAATCTATACACCGGAGAAACATTGACGGAAATAAAATAAAGGTTCAAGAGCGGAATTAAAATTCAAGGTGAAAGGATATCAATAAGATTCGCTGATGACATTACTATCCTCATGAAAATGAAGAACAGCTACAGCATCTGCTGAATGGAATGAACAGTCTAATGAGTTCAGGATATGGACTGGGAGTAAACTGAAGAAAGACGCAAGTAGTGAGAAGTAGGAGAAATGAGAGCAGCGAGAAACTTAATGTCAGGACTCATGGTCACCGAGTAGGTGAAGTTAAGGAATTCTACTACCTACATCTCATGATGTATGGAGCAAGGAGGACATAAGAAGCAGACTAGCACTGGCAAAGGGGCATTCCTGGCCAGGAGAAGTCAACTAGTATCGAACATAGGTCTTAATTTATGGAAGAAATGTCTGAGAATGTACGATTGGAGCAAGTCACTGTGTGGTTGTGAAATATGGATTGTGGGAAAACCGGAACAGAAGCGAATCGAAACATTTGAGATGTGGTGCTACAAACGAATGTTGAAGATTAGGTGGACTGATAAGGTAAGGAGTGAGGAGGTCCTCTGGAGAAGCGGAGAGGAGAGGAATACAAAGAAAACACTGATAAGAAGAACGGATAGGTTGGCTGGACTCTTTAAGACATCAGGGAATAACTTCTGTAGATAGTATTAGAAGGAGCTGTAAAGGGTAAAATCTGTAGAGGAAGACATCCAGCAAATAACTGAAGTCGTAGGTTGCAAGTACTACTCTGAGATGAAGAAGTTGGCACAGCAGAGGCATTCATGACGGGCCGCATCAAACCAGTTAGAAGACTGATGACTCAAAAAAAAAAAAAAAAAATCTATTGCATTGCTTTAGTTGTAGACTTCTATCACGTGGTCTCTTCTTTTGACAATAGTGTAGAAAGTGAATTGGAAAGTATTGTAGACGGTGTGTCAAACGTAACACACGAACAAAGACGAGACCTGTATGAAGTAATAATGAGGAATAAGAGTGTGTTTTCAGACAAACCGGGACTTGTGGAAGAGGTAATCAAATTCCCTCCACGGATTGACATTAGTATTGCTGTGAAAAATGATCGTTTGCAAGAAATAATGAAGCTAAAAGCCGATACTCGCATACGTCGTCATGACGCTAAAGCGCGTTTTGCTAAGTTTGCAATCGGAGACTTAGTACTTGTAAAATCTCATGAGAAATCGAGCGAGATAGACAATGAAATCTCTAAATTTAAGTTTGTTTATAATGGACCATATAAAGTCATTGGTATACCTCACACAAATGCTTATTGCTTAGAGTATCCAAGCCCTGGAAAACTATTAGGTATACGGAACATTATAGACTTGAAATTGAATCAACCTAGGATTGATTAATACCACAGAATGGGTAATTTGTACAGTATGTACATATAGAGTATAATATTTAACGATTTGCTAGATTTCCATGCTTTTGCCTGACCAAGAGGACATTAAAGAAGTTGTAATTAATAAGTAAATAATTTTGACTAAGTTATTTAAGAGTAACTGATTATTAATCAATTGAAAAATCCAAGCTGCTAGTTTAAGTTTTCAGCTGAGTCACAGTAGATTAAGGAATGTAAACATGATTTTGTAACTAGTTGTAAGATTTCATAAATATGTGATTTACTAGTCATTGCCGATGTACTTAGACGCTGTTTTAAGGTTCATGCTAGTACATGCGTGTGATGATGGACAGTGTTGAGTTATCCACTGTGATAGTGTTAATGGACTCCTTGAGATTACTCGGGAGTGAGTTTTTCCGAAATAATTCAGTGAAACGGACGTTCTGGAAATGCCGTTAGACAGGCGAGTTAGATCAAGCGTGCCGCACAGGCGAGCGCAACAATACTGGCGAGGCGGAGCCGCTGTCTGCTCTTGTGCCACTATCGGCATTCTTTGTGCTTGCGAGTACGGAAGGCGGAGTTGTTTTTCTTCCCGAACAGCTCATGTGAAAGAATTCTCCTGTCAATATGTATGGTTTTTTTTTCGATCTGCTGTATATTATTTTCTTGTTTACCGTCAAGTGGACTCTCATGGCGAGAATATTAATTATGAAAAAGTTATATAAAAATGTGTATTCTATGTAATTAATTATTAATTTGCGTATTTTGATATACCTGTTTTTTATGACCATGTACTCTGATTAATTTTGTAAATAGTATTCCATTTCATGATACTGTTAGGAATTTTGCTGATTTTAGAATAGTTAAGCCATTTTCTATGTATTCTCTGAATTTTAATATGTTGTCAACCTGTCTTCTTTTGTGTAAGATGACAGAGTGGAATAAGGTTAGGAGTGTCTCCACTCAATTATTATGGTCTAAAAATTGGTTTATGGTTAATTAGCCTAATGCTAAATTTTCTTGATGTTTTGAGCATATGCATTTCCGCTGTTTTTTTGTATTTTTTTTACATTTTCTGAGTCTGTTTAGGTTTGGTTTGTTTTGTAAATACTATTTGTATTTTTATGCTGGGTCTTGCCTAGGGAAAATTATGCTATCGAACAATTACATCGATAGGTCGTGTGGAAAACCAAATTGTTTAGGATCTTGGGTAGTGTTAACTCCGCCGCGGTGGAGCGCGGGCAGAGCAGTCTGGCTGGAGTAGGGCGGTGGAGCAGGTGTGTTGTGTGACACTTCCACGAGTTGCTGCTCTTTCGGAGTTTGGCAACATGTAATTGCGCTCGACATGCTATGATAGTTTCTGACATGGTGTTGCGGACGGGAAGCATTAGCTGTCGCACATCAAGAGCCCGTTTCGCCTGGTGACCGTGTCGAGAAGAAGGCGCGCCAACATCCAGCTTCTGCAACAGCGACGGCCGACAATGAGAGACTGCCACCTCCCCGATCGACGACTGCAAACCTTCAATCAACCAACAGGGAAGACTAAAAGCACGTAAAGTTTTAGAACTGTATGGCAGACCTCAGCTTTTCAAACTGTTACATCACAAAATTACAGCAACTTAGCATGAACCTTTGTTGCTCATTGTCCCAATTGCATTACCAAGCAGGGTCCCTTCCCATTCTGGAATGAACCCGAGTCTCGTTGAAATTCAAACGCCAGCTCATTCCATTTCACTGCTTTAATTTCAAAGTTCAGTTAAAGTATTCATAGCTGGCTACAATATTTAGATTACACAAGCACAAATTAAGAGTGCGAGTTTTGTTACCATATTTTAGCTTACCTGTGACTGCAGCTCAGCTTTGTATGTACTAAATTTTACTATTGTTAACTGTTCAGAATCATTTAATTCAAGTTCAAAGTTAAATCTCTTATTTCTAAATTGCGTAGATTCAAGTAGCTTTTGAAATGATTGTTAAGGTAGCCCTAGACTAACCTTATTTTATTTTATTTCTTAGTGCTTCATAAACAAAGTTCACTATTAATTTCAGTCACTAAATTAACTTTCAATTTTCTGGTTTTATTAATTCTTTTGCTAAATTAAGTCAGAGTGTAGCGAAATTTATTACTTCTGACAAACATTCAGTTTTCACACAACACGTGTCAACCTTCAGTTGCCACGCTTTTAGTGCTAATTATATGTGCATTAATCTTTCATGTTCAGTTATTATAGTAGTTGTCCATAGGACTGGCGACTGCAATTTTCCCCAAATCTCAAATATCTAATGAACGCCAATTAATTGTTAACGTAACGACTGCACATTTACTTTCTTTATTAATTTTACCCATTTCTCAAAATTAATTTCCACCAATTTCATTTGCATTTTTCCTTTCATTTAGATGTATCCTTTCCTCCCTCTTTACAGACAAATTAGCTTCGGTGACGATTGCTTTTCCCAAATTTCCATTAGGTGCACGCGGTTTAATTTTTTACTGTCATTAAGGTCGATAAGTGAGGGGGAGGTTACAGCGGGAAGCATCAAACCAGTCAGAAGACTTTTGACTCAAAAACTAAAAGCATGTTTTGTTTAAAAACTGTAGTGTAACTGCATTTTGCGTGCGTCCCAGACCGCCCCTGTCCCTTTGCGGCGACATCAGCAGGTGAATCATAACGATTATTCTTTCTTCTTCTTTCTTTTGCTTACGTTTTTGTCCCGCTGTGAACCATAACGACTGTTACCAACAGTAAATGGGTAGAGCTACATCATCGTCCGAGTATCCCAACAACATGATGTGCCTGAGCCCAGTGCGGCGCGGTACTGCATCTGTACTCAATTTATGTTGGTAGCGCTGATTTTATTAGTCTGAACTCGTGCTAAACTGATTCGACTGCGGATCACTCGATTGCAGAATAGCATTGTGATGAACCAAATATTTTATTTTTAATGATAGCCAAAAGACGTTCTGCGTTGATAGATAGCGTGAAACACGCGACAGTCCTTCCTTGGGATGAGTCCACCAACATAAATTAAGAGTAACTGAAAATACGAGTGTCTTTAAAATCCCCAGAAAAAGTGACGCGGGTGACTCTTACAGGTAATTTGATTGGAATTAACGCAGCCTTCAGGAGACAGCTAACAGTCAATTGTGATCATCCGACTGCAGGAACTAAAATTGGTTTCAGGAGCGAACTCCACAGAAGTGTGGTGGGATATAGAGTTGCTCAAATTATAGTTCAGCATATTACTAACGTGATTCTGTTGAAAGGAGACAGTTTTCCCGTGAGGAAACAAAATCGAAGCAGTCAGTGTACAGCAGTGAATGAAGAGTTAACACAGAAACCAGTTCTGATTCTCCGAAAGATTATTGTCTGGTCACGTAAGTTACAAGGTAAACGTAATTAAGCAAGTGAGAAATCTGAGACAAGAGCTGTTGTCTGGGAACGCCTGTTTTAATTGACGTCGTTACGCACCCAGTCCGTGACAAGAAACACATTCACACAACAGCACGTTTCCCAGGCCTGACGAAGGGACAATTATAACCATGGCAAGACCGCGAGATAACATGCAAAGGGGCCACGTAGCGAGACTGTTGCTTCCTGCATGCAGGCGTCTGTGAGAAGCGAAAACGCAGCGGCCCATGCCGAAACTGTCAGTCCGCGCACTCATTAACTTATTCTGGGGGACGATTCCGTTCTGCGAAGGGGCGGGGGGGGGGGGGGGGGGAGGGGGCACACGGACCGAGCATCATCTTCTTGTCGAACTGAAACGAGTTTGAAATGCATTTTACGACTTCTTTCTTTAAATACTTTGTCGTGGGGTAGCCACGGAGTACGTTGTTCCTTTGTGGTAATCCTTGACGTTTCACTGAAGTGGCGAAAACAGTTTTAGCGCTACCTGACTAACCTAGCCAAGTCGTTGTTGTTGCACTTGTTGTGGTCTTAAGTCCGAAAGATAGTTTGATATCCTAGTCTATCGTGTGCAAGTCTCTGCATTTCTGCGTAACTACTGCAACCTGTTTACGGTGGTCAGATGATGGATCTCCTTCTGAAACTTGTAATGAGTGGGCTCTTTTAAGCTGTGATTTACCTGCCACCTAATGAATCTACGTGCCCTCGCCTGACTTACGTAAGATAGAAGAAAATTAAATGAGAAAACCACGGCCACACTAAATCGCGAAACGGAAAATATCAGGCACAGCTTTAGAAACTGAACAGCACTGAACATGAATATCACTCGCAATATTCTAGCAATATCAGGAGTGCAGTAGTAAGAAACTCTTGGTTGATCACTGTGCGGTAGTGATGTAAACCCTGTTACTGTAACAATAATAGTCAAATATGAAACCCTCAATCGTTACAGGTAATACGACTAAAAGTTTGAAAATGCATGGTTTGCAAAGACGCGCTAGACACCTCGGGATAATGCTCTAGTCGAGGTAATTTGAAAAACATGAATAAACGCACTTTTGCAGAATATTACACAACGTTCCCCATACCAACGTCCGTCGTTAAGACCTACATTGTTAACTGAAAAGGCATGCATCAGCATGGCTTAGGTATTGTCAAAATTGGAGATGCTATTTGTGACATCAAATAATCGATGAAATTAACAACATACAACTACTAGCTGAGACAAGGGTAGCCTCTCGTAATAAGCGATCACGAATTGGCGGCAGACAGAGTTTATGCCACTGTACACATAAATACCCAGTAAATGATCAGGAAGGTTGAAATGACAAATAATATCCGAATTTAAATTATATAATTGGTTCTAAACTGAACGAACAGAATAACACATGATCCCTTGGCATCGCGGATTTCGTTCAGAACCTCGTAATTAGTTACCCGATATACCAATTTCCAGCATTCTTCCTTACCACTGTATTTCACAAGCTTCTGTTCCCTTCTTGTATGAACTGTTTATGGTCCACCTTCCACTTCAGTACAAGATCACACTCCAAACAAACGCCCCCCCCCCCCCCCAAAAAAAAAACAATTCGTAATATTTATGTTAACAAGTTTCTCTTTTTGAGAAACGTTTTCCTTACTACCGCTAGTCCAGATTTTAAGTTCCATCTGCCGGGTGATCAAAAAGTCAGTATAAATTTGAAAACTGAATAAATCACGGAATAATGTAGATAGAGAGGTACAAAAATTGACACACATGCTTGGAATGACATGGGGTGTTATTAGAACCAAAAAAATACTAAACTTCACAAAATGTCCGACAGATCGCGCATCATCTGATCAGAATAGCAATAATTAGCATAACAAAGTAAGAAAAAGCAAAGATGATGTTCTTTACAGGAAATGCTCACTATGTCCAACCATCATTCGTCAACAATAGCTGTAGTCGAGGAATAATGTTGTGAACAGCACTGTAAAGCATGTCCGGAGTTATGGTGAGACATTGGCGTCGGATGTTGTCTTTCATCCCTAGACATGTCGGTCGATCACGATACACTTGCGACTTCAGGTAACCCCAAAACCAATAATCGCACGGACTGAGGTCTGGGCCAGCATGACGAAAGTAGCGGCTGAGCACACGATCATCACCAAACGATGCGCGCAACAGATCTTTCACGCGTCTAGCAATTTTTTTTGTTCTAATAAAACCCCATGTCATTCCAAGCATGCGTGTCAATTTTTACCTTTCTGTCTACATTATTCCGTGGTTTATTAAGTTTTCAAATTTATACTGACTTTTTGATCACCCGGTACTTCGGCTACCGTCATTTATTTTTCTGCCCAAATAACAAAACTCATCTATTACTTTCAAAGTCTCTTGGTTTAACTGTACTACATTCCATTGCCCTTGTTTTGCTTTTGCTCACGCCCACCTTCTAATCTATTTTCAAGATACTATCCGTTCCGTTCAGCTGCTTTTCATAATCCTTTGCCGTCTCTGGCAAAATTACAACGTCATCTACAAACCTCAAGATTTTAATTTCTACTCCCTGAACTTCAGGACCTTTCCAAATTTCTCCTTGGTTTCCTCCACACCTTTCTCAGTGTGCACTTATTTACTTCCTTACTTCCTTCCTTTCTTGCTTACTTATTTTCTTTACGTGTACAGGTTACCAACTGTTCTGGGTATTTCCAGTAACCAACTACTTTTGTCATTTGCTGTGATAAGGTCTTGTACCGAAACACGGTACAAAATGTTAAATCGTGCGACGACAAGTCGGACACAAAACAAGGTAAAATGAAAATTGTAATAAAAGTCTGAAAATGCGCGTGCAGTTGGTTATCATAACGGTAATTTATAATGAACTGAAATAATAATGGTGCAAATAGACTCTAGAAGATAACTGTATAGAATCTATGATGTAATTAATTGTTATTTTACTAGCTGGCGCAAGAAACGAAAAGACTAACGTTATTACTCACTCTCTGTTCTAGCCTCGAAGCTAACGCACCCTACGGTGGCCATTCCTCATTGTAAGTTGTAACTTTTAAATAATATATGGCAATTTATGCTGATTGTGCATTTTTCTTTCATGTGCATGGTGACTTTCATGCAGAAGTAAAAATATTATTTGTAAAGTTTTCAGCACGCGGGATAAACAACGAGAACCGGCGAACAATAGACCATTCTTGGCAGACATATTGCGTAGAAATAATTTCACTATAATTTCATTGCGTTCCGACATCAACGGACGCTTTAAAAGACTTACGCCATAATTATTAAGGAAAAGAAAGTGAATATATTAATTTATGTCGTATTAAGGTAAAAACCATGAACATTCAGTTCAGTTGAGACATTGGCCGCTTCTCAGCAAAACAAACATTATTACGTTTAAGAAAGGGAAATACTTTCTTTGGTTCAAATGGCTCTGAGCACTTTGGGACTTAGCTTCTGAGGTCATCAGTCCCCTAGAATTTAGAACTACTTAAACCTAACTAACCTAACGACGTCACACACATCCATGCCCGAGGCAGGATTCGAACCTGCGGCTGTAGCGGTCGCGCAGTTCCAGACTGTAGCGCCAAGAACGGCTCGGCCACTCGGTAATACTTTCTTTAATTCAAAGGTTTCTTTCGATTAAATTTCGCTACATTGAAGATATCCTGCAGCAATATTTTAATGTGATAACACGAAATACAACCCCTGAGATTAAGTTATGTTTACGTTTTTTGTCAGTATAAAATCTCCACGCAGACATCAGTTTTAATAAACTCCAAAAACTTCTCGCGCAATCCTATATTAACAAGGTGGTGAGTCGCGCACTGTTAAATAACACAGGTCTGCGACATCAAAATTGTTTCAAATTTATTAAGTAGCACAGAGTCTGAGGGGCAGGATCGAGAAAGGTGACTCGTTTCAAGATATGAGAGGCCAGAGATATGATTCACTAGTGGCTGTAATCATTAAAGGACTTCTCCATCGGATACGATGCAGATATGTAGTTGAATGGACGTCATTTCTACCAAATGCGTAGCACTAGAATCTGAAAAGCTAGAATACATATCTTATGACCTCAATGAGCACGCCATCTACTATTGTTTGTGATCCTTTCCAATCAACCATGGCCTGTAACTCAGTGGATACATCGCAGAACATCTGGCATAGCATCGAGACAGAATGTGTTTCAAATACTGTAGTAATATCTGGCGGCAGCATGAGAGAGTTGCTAATACCGGTTTCATACTACGCTCCTTAGCCGAATCACTTTCTAAATTCGGCAATTTTATTACGAGGATTCACCGTCGGCGACGTGTAACCGCACTGCTGGTCTGATAATATAAACTCCTACGATTACCATCCATATTCAGTGTCGAGGTATTTGTCTGGAAAACCATGTCATTCGGAGGTAATGCCATACCTCTATTTATAAAGCCAGTATAGCTTTTAACATGGGTACTAGTGTGCACCTGTAGAACCAAAACCGCTTGTGTCAGAAACATACAGTAGTTGTTGCGATCGTGTCGATCGTGTTTTTTTAGCATCTGGCGGTTTGTAAGACGATTATTCATCTCTTTCTAAGACACAGCGGTACCACTCGCAAGAAAAACTTATGAGACATGTCCACACATCGTTGATTTTCGGTCAGTATTATTTCGTATCGCCAGCAATCAGTTATTGACGAAGTTCTATATTTAGTAGCAGGGGATGCGTGATAGGTTCGCCTTGAGCATCAGGCCTATAAAGTAGGTGTTTGTGTTGCAACATGTGCAAAGGAAATGACTATGTCCAGTCGTAAGGAAGGTATGGATTTGACGTGGGATACTGTGATGGCAAAGGGAAGAGCATGTCAAGCCATAAAAATGGTACAGATATTTCTGTTTCCTGAGCCACAGCCATCAGCAAGGTGTACTTCGGATACTGTGGTCATTGTCGAATGTCGTTCAACTCAAAGCACAATTTTAACATTTAATTCTAAGTATAGCGATCAAATATTTGTGTGACCGATTTCCTAGGACGATTCTGTCTACGTTACGTAGTGCGCCGGGCGGGAATGATTCGTTTCCCATTAACGGCAGGAGCTGTCCGAATGGAAGTCCTATTGAGCTGCAGGAATGTAGCTGACTTAACCGTGTCGTCCTCTAGACGGCCGAATAGCGAACTCATACTTAGTATGTGTTAGACAGCTTTTGTGATCGCGCGGACATTTGAGAAGATTCAATATGGATTTGTGTTTGTGCTGGACCCTTATTCCCTCCCATGTAAATTGTCCCATTGACTGCTTCTTCACATTCCTTGTCTTTATTTGGTTGAGAGAACATCGATTGTGTTGGAGGTTGAGTGCATCTACCAAGTGAAGGATTGGTGGAGCACAAGTTTGCTGGTTCTCTAGACATGAGAAACACGTTAGTTCAGTTTGTAAATTATAAGAATGATTTGGAATCTCTTATGTCACCAACATTGGTATTTGCAAGTGGAAATATCAATGTCCTCTATTTTGTTCGAGTTTTCACGTAAAGGTCTTCGCAGATGAATTTCTAGTTACTCAATGGTTTACAGCACGCTCCACCTCGCTAAAGTTTCGAGTTTGGAGAGAAATAATTTCCAGTCTATATCTTCGGAATTATGTTGCCCGAGCAGTTGGTAGGATAATGCTGTGTGCTTGATATCGAGAAGTACCGCGAAATTGGTATAATATTATGGCAAACGACGCGAAAATATATTTGTTCTTGTAATCCCAGAGTCTGGAGGTACATTCAGAAAGCAAGCAAGCAAGCAAATCGGTCGGGCCAGAAGTAGTGACGCGTTTGTGCCTAGGAGAACCGAAAGAGCCTTTGTTCAATAGTCTTCGCAGTATATGCATGGGTGTCTGGTGCTCGCTACTGCGTGTCCTATCATGACGGAGGTATAGATTCAGCACATTGATAGCTGTAACGGGAATGAAAGTTTATTTTTTACGTGGAAAACTATGTGTGCTATAGATATTGAGATTCGTTCCAGAACCATGGTCGTAAAGAGATGACACATCCAGTACAGAAATACTAATATTCAATTGTAGTTACACTGATAAATATGTGCTTCCCAATATTCTTGTGAGTCTCGAGATGGCCATAGAAAGCGTAGCAGCAAGCAATCAGGTCGGAGCTGGAAACAGTAACCCCTTTGTTCTGAGATAGGGTTTGCCCATCCTGTGCACATCAGTCCAGAGAGTCCGAGAAAGCTTATGGTTTATGACGATTCGGTTCGTGGCTTCCCTTGGGCGGGTGGATAGTGAACTAATATCCAGTTTGCATTGAATTGCCTTTGGGTCCACGTGTGTCTTATGTACTCTGTGGAAATTTGAGAAGATTTAATACGGTGAGTGTCTGCACTAGGGGTACTGATAGCATTCTCCTGCGATGGGGGGTCGTCCACAGCTGGCTGACCTCTCCCTCTGGTGGACACACTCTTCTGCGGCTACAGTCGTGGTCAGCGTTTACGGTGATAGTTTCCTCCGTCAGCGCTGCACAGCGGCACGGTGAATACATGTGATGTATTTGACTATCTGTAGATCACATTTGCAGGATTTAACTGTCAGTGATATGGCGATCTGTACAAATAGTCTTTTGCCACTGAAAATCTCGTCTGCAGAAAAAAAAGGCGGACAGTGCTTCAACACTGGCAGCATCAGTAATTTGGCGGGTAAATTTAGTAAGAGCCAACCAGAATGCTCCATTCACTCACAAAACATCCTTTGTGGTGGGGCATAGGGGCCTCTACATAGCAGTGAGAAGATTTGTGTTTCAGGGATGTTTGTTGAGAGCCGGACTTAACAATTTGCAGGAAGAGTAACAAGTAATGGACAGGCTGCCTCATTAGGACCATCAGGAACAATGCAATTGTTGTTCTTCTGGGATATTTTCGTGAACAGGTCCTGTTAGGACAGGAATTTCCATCCAGACAAGCTCAGGTGTCACGAAAGCTACAACAAAAGCGAGGGTTAACTATTTCTGTGAAAGTTTTCCAATTCCTAGAACAGACTGATAAGTAATGGACAAGCTGTCCCATTAGGATCGCGAGGGAGAAAGGATTTGGTGTTATTCTGGGCTATTTTCGTTAACAGTTTGTGAAAGCATTGCAGAAGATTTCTATAGCGCTTCTAGAGGGGTACTCTGGTGTTACTGACATAGACACTAGACATCAGTATAACAATGAGAGCATTTAACTGTACCTGCGTGCATGTGTTATTATGCAGATATCTCTCACTTGTCAATTAGGGCTGCACTGGAGCGGCAGGTATGCGTGGTGGCTGGGTAAGCACTTACGTGGCCGGAGGTGACTCGCTTGTCCCGTTAGGATGGCTAGGAACAAATGCACCATGTGCTATTCTGGGAAGTATTAGAACAGATTTCTATAGGGCGATCTGCGACGTCAGTATCCACAGGTAGAGAGGTTTCGCGCCAGCAACAGTAAACATGCACATGCGGCCAAAAGGGTGACTTGCCTTGTATTTAAATAGGCATGTGATGTCAGTATAACATGAGAGCTCTGACTGTAGATGCGACTGTCACCTGCCGTCAGCAGCGGCCTGAGAGCAGTAGCCCACACTGTGGTGCTGTTTTGCATCTGGTGATGGCTCATGGCAAGTCTGCGTGTGCACACTTTGGAACAGTTCACTGTATGTTTGGAACAGTTCACTGTATGTCATGGGTGACAATAGTTTGAAAGGGTTTTTTTATGTGCAATGAATTTTGTGCACTGCATTATTTTCGGCTATTTAAGCGTTGTGAGCATGTTTGCAGACCCTTTTACATGCACTATTTCAGTGATTTACGAGTAGTTTGCACATCTGTATGCTGTCTCCTGCATTATTTCGGTAATTTACGACTTGTTTGCGTCTCTGCACATCAGTGTACTCCATTATCAGGTCTGTAGACTATTTACTGTGACCTCAAGCACATCTGGACGAGTGTTTTGTATGAATATAATAAATATGTCGTATTCATCCCTAAATAAATTGTTCCAAATGTAAATAAAGTACACTCCTTCCTCTCTCCATCAGCCTAGAATAGGCTGAGTCTTTTTCCCGCCATTTTCTCCTCCTGACCGCCATCTTCGATTGCGTCACAGGAGGGATGATGGTGCCCTCTGGTGGCAGTACTGTGTACTAGGTCAGCTGGACTCCAGATCTGATGGTGAACACACTGGATGAAGCTATTGCATCAAATTGTTTAAATAAAGACTGCCTACAAAATAAATGCTTATGTCCATCCTATCCAGCACAAGCTGAGACCTTTCCTGCCAATTCCTAGGAAGAGGTGGTGGTCGGATGACTTAGGTTAGTGGAAGTAGCCAAAGTGACTTATTTTCCCACCATTTCCTTAGGTTAGTGGAGGTAGCCATGGTTTGTTGCATTGTCCTGCTAGAATTTGAACTTCCCACTATTTTCTGGTGGAGGGGTGGGGAGGGGGTTAGGTTAGTGGAGGTAGCCCAATTGACCTATTTACCCGCCAAAATTTGTACTTCCCACCACGATGTAATTGTGGAGTTTTCACATCTATCGCCCCCCTCTTGGATCCGCCATCTCGAATAAATTTGGCAGCAGTGGAGAGTCAGGCTGTGCTCTCTTTGCTCTACTGCTGTCATACGCTGGAGGTGAGTGATCTCTGCTGCTGCTGCTTCATTGTGATTGATGTTCAAAGCACAAAAGAAGAGTCCGTCTCATGATGATGGCTACCAACACCAATGGGTGGTGGGGATAAGCCACAACTATCTTGTGTGGCTGGAGAAGCAGCTCTGTAATTCAGCTCATGGTGCTGCACTAGAGAAGCGAGAGAGGGGGAGGGGTATCGCAGCTATTGCGGATCATAAATTATAGCCATTACGATTAGGCTAAAAGCATCTGGTCATGAATTAGAATGTACCTGGTTTGCTTACAGTCAGCTCATGAATTACACTTACTAAACCTAACTTAAAAGCACAAGTGAGCAGGCTGTTTACATAAGGACACAAAGCCAAAGGGCCATTTTGTTACATAAGGAGAAGAATGGGCCCATTGGTCACATCACCCCCGACTGCTGTAGCACTCAATATCTGACACTTCAAGAATATTTCGTAAGTAATGAATGTTTCCTGCTCTTTCTTAATTATCTGTATTGTATAATAATTGATAATGCAGTGCTTGCTATTCAGTGTGAATGGCATGTCGCATTTTTTGCAGATTTGTCAAATACTTCACTCTCTGCAAAAGTAGATTGTTTACATAGCATAGCCTTAAATAGTAGATTAGATTTTTTGTTTTGTTACGAATGAGGTCTTTGTCGCAAGTGATGACCTCGTTAACTTTTTACTAGCTTTAATTCTCATTCTACTTTAGCGTCTGTAAAATTCATCTCTTGAATAAACATTAATGTACCAAGTTCCCATAAACATCGTTATCATTCATTGCCATCAATGAGTTTCGTCAGAGACGAGGGAGATGCCAGAGAATACATACTCTGGGATGACGTACCATCGCTGACTCTGCAGCGAAAGGCCGCCCGAAGTGGCCGTGCGGTTAAAGGCGCTGCAGTCTGGAACCGCAAGACCGCTACGGTCGCAGGTTCGAATCCTGCCTCGGGCATGGTTGTTTGTGATGTCCTTAGGTTAGTTAGGTTTAACTAGTTCTAAGTTCTAGGGGACTAATGACCTCAGCAGTTGAGTCCCATAGTGCTCAGAGCCATTTGAACCATTTTTTTTTTTCTGCAGCGAAATGTACGACGTCCGCTACAACACGAAAAAATGGACGAATGACCGGTTTCGACAGAAGCTTGCTGTCACCTTCTGATATTCGGAAATTTAAACTGCATCCAAATGAATCACTTAGCTGGAACACATTCCACTCATAAGCTATGTCACTTCAGCGAATACATTGGCGCTATGTGAATTTTATATTTTAATATTGTTGTTGTTGACAAACTAATGATCTTACGCTGTATTATGAGCGGAATGTGTTCAAGCTATGCAATTGAAGTGTATGCATTTTAAATTTCCGAAGATCAGAAGATGACAGCAAACTTCAATCGAAACTGGTCGTCGTGAAATAAATAATATTTAAGGATCCTGGCTTCAGAAGAAACTTCGTTTTATTAAAGCGACTGGTCGCTCCCATCACGCAAACATGTGTAGCTTATACAAAACAGAAAATCTAGATAATACCATATCTCCAATGTGTAATATGCGTTAGCAGAAGGTTAAAATTTGAGGTGAGAAAAGATTGCGCTAAGAGTCCACCGTTCGATATTTTTGCAACGTATTGCAAATCTCAATAATCAGGGACGTATGTCAACACGGGAATTTCATGTCCAGCTTCTGCCTGTTTAAGCTTCACTTTGCTATTAAACAGATTTGATTGCTTAAAGCAAATCACCATCGATATGCAGCAGAATCTAATCAATAAATTTCACAGTTCTTATAATGAATTTTCACTATCATACAATTCAGTTCCAAAAAGAATAATATTTTAGTGACCTTCAAGTTTAACACAGTAGTAATCTTCATTTTCATAATAATGCGGCGTTCAGCAATGCTATGCCACAAACTCCACGTCGTGTTCACGTAGCCAAGTAAAAGCAAAAATGTCTCTGCAGAACCATTTCCGAGACTACTCACAGCCCAACCTCAAATCCTTTACTAAAATGTACCACAGTCAACATGTTCACATTGCGTGTCCCTGACGTCGTGTGCGTTCTCCTAACGAGAACTCAGTTCTCTTGCTGCAGCAGTAAAATCTCGACTACCTTGACAACATTTTGCGTAGACAAAATATATCCCTAACTCCACCATCGCATTATCTTACATACAAATAATATCGGGACGTACAATGACGGCTTTCACAACCGGATGTCTTAGCTGCTGGTCAGTCTTCCGGGCTGTATGGCTTCTCCGTTCCTAACATTTCGTCCAGAGCTGTGCTGGATATTTCAGAGGTGCTCCTGGGGACCTGCATGCGTGTGTGAGTGTGTGAGTGTGTGTGTGTATTTCTTGAGGGTATTTTTGTTCTGTCGTAGCAACTATAAAAATGCTTGATTTTTTTCACAAGACGCGTTTCGCTTTATTGAGGTAAGCATCATCAGTGATCTGTAATTAATTTATTTAATTTTGATTTGTCTTAAAATCGAAAAAGATTTCGTTTGTTTATTTGTACTTGTGGTGATTTTCGCTTGATGACTCGCTTACGTCAAGCGAAAATCACCGTAAGGACAAATCAACATATTCTTAACGAACTGTTTTCCGATCTTAAAGCAAATCAAAATGTAAATAAGTTGATTACAGACTGCTGATTATGCTTTACCTCAATAAAGCGAAACGCATCTGATGAAAAAAAACACGCGTTTTTGTAGTTGCAACGACAGAACGAATATACCCTCAAGAATTGTAAAGCAACTACGGACATTATGGCATTACGGCCACACAGGTGAAGAATTTAGTTTGTGTATGTGTTTGTCACATGAACTGTTAGAGATTTTCTCAATAGAGATTAAATATTTACTTCACTTCACAGCAGTCTTCGAGAAAGTTTTATAGATACATACACACACACACACACACACACACACACACACACACACACACACATATATATATATATATATATATATATATATATATATATATATATATATGTGTGTGTGTATATATATAGTGTGTCCACAGTCTCACAAAACGCAGCTTCGTCAGAGGCCATCCGATCCCGACAATCAGTCATTTGGCCCTGTCAGTGCCTTTTACAACAGCATGATCGCGACCTCAGCTTCTGCACTAACAAATAAACATCACCAGCTTGCCCATATATTTTAAGGAGAAAAAAAGCACACATGCAAGATATCAGACCAAACAATCGATAATGCGTGAATATTTCGACTATAATTCTGATAATACGTGGTTATGACTTTCTGAAAGCACAGCTTTTAAGTCTTCGAACGCACCGTTTGTTTTTCACTCACTCGGCCTCACTTCAGCCGCCTAATGCCCACGAGCGAACTACTATACTTTGGACTGGCAACCAGAACACTCCTATTCGCAGTGTTTGAAACCTAGGGAGGAGAAAAGGACGATGGACACAGACGCCCATTTTGTTTCAGTTATTTTACGCGAAAAATAGTAAGTAATACGAGTACATAAATATCAATCTCACGCACATATACTTTCAATATTATTTTAACAATATCTCAGTATTACCATTCATTCGCTTACCCATAGTTATGCATGAAAATCAAAATTAATAAACCTAAGGCACTGAAGAACTATTATGAAATGAAGTTAATGATTTTCGATTTACAATCTAATAGAGCCAATCACGCTGAAGAATAACGGATCTCCTGCAAAGAAGGTACTATGCACTCAAACTAAGTTGACACGCGTCGCGGTGGCTGATGAGAGCGACTGTTCATGGAAATGCTTTACGGTCGCTCCAACCAGCCACTACGCCCACCAAGTGTCAACTTAGTTTGTGCATACAGTACTTCACTTTAACAACGTCAGCTTTAAAATCCAAGGGAGATAAGGCCGAAGAGCGACGTTAAAGATAGAACAGTAGTGTACTGGTTCTTTAATGAGACACTCATTCGTTTCATTCACCAAAACTGCATTTGTCAATAGCAACACAGAAACATTCGAATCAAAGAAATCTCTAGAATCAGCAACAGATAAGAAACCGTGCAAATTTGAGATTATTGGTTTTGCCTAATTCCTTCCCTATTGACTTTGAGCCGGTTTCCTGTGTTGTTGATGCGATTATCTACGATAGTTGCCAATGCCTAGCTGTAGAGAGTGTATAAATTCTTAGCGGTGTACATGTTCCAGTCCTGCGGTCGGATCTCGGAATCTTTCTCGGAAGTAGGTCGCTTTTTTTAATCCGTCTTCTGACTGCTCACAGTAGCACTTGCAACATACGTCCTGAGTTTGTTGTTGGATATATTCCAATCTCTATCTTTATTTACAGTTTTTGCCTTCCACAGCTCTCTCTAGTACCATGCAAGTTATTCCCTGATGTCTTAATAAATGTCCTATCATCCTGCCTTAGTATTCCCTCTTGTCAAATGGTTCAAATGGCTCTGAGCACTATGGGACTTAACTTCTGAGGTCATCAGTCCCCTAGAACTTAAAACTACTTAAACCTAACTAACCTAAGGACATCACACACAGCCATGCCCGAGGCAGGATTCAAACCTGCGTCCGTAGAGGTCGCGCCGTTCCAGACTGAAGCGCCTAGAACGGCTCGGCCACACCGACCGGCCCCTCTTGTCTCTTGTACATATTGTATATTACGCGTCTCACCCTACAGTTTTCCCATATTTTTCTCAGAATTTCGAACATCTTGCAATATTTTAAATTGTCAAACGCTTTTTCCAGGACGACAAATCCTATGAGCGAATATCGATTTTTCTTTAATCTTACGACCATTAGCAACCAAACGTCAGAATTCTTTCTCTCTGGTGCCTTTACCTTTCCTAATGCCAAACTGATCATTTAAAAAATCCTCAATTTTATTTTCAAATCTTCTTTATATTTTTCTTGTCAGCATCATGGATGTACGAGCTGTTAAGCTGATCGTGCGATAATTCTCGCACTGGTAAGCTCTTGCAGTCGTCGGAATGGTGAGTATGATATATTTCCGGAAGTCAGATCGTATGTCGCCAGACTCACACAATCTATACACCATCGTGAATAGTCATTTTGTTACCACTTCCCCCCAATGATTTTAGAAATTCTTATGGAATGTTATCTACCCCTTCTGCCTTATTTCATCTTACGTCCTCTTAAATTCTGATACTAATACTGGATCCCTTATCTCTTCTAAGTCGACTCCTGTTTTTTCTTCTTTCACATCAGACAAAGCTTCGCCCTCATAGAGGCCTTCAATATCATATTTCCACCTATCCGCTCTCTCCTCTGCATTTAACAGTGGAATTCCCGTTGCACTCTTAATGTTCCCACCCTTGCTTTTAATTTCAGCGTAGGTTGTTTTGACTTTCGTATATGCTGATTCAGTCCTTCCGACAGTCATTTCTTTTTCTATTTCTTTACATTTTTCACGCAGCCATTTCGTTTTAGCTTCCCTGCACTTTCTGTTAATTTCTTTCCTCAGCTACTCGTATGTCTGTATTCCTGAATTTTCCTGAACGTTTTTATATTTCCTGCTTTCAATTAATCAACTGAAATATTTCTTCTGCTACCCACGATTTCTTTGCGGTTACCTTCTTTGTACCTATGTGTTTCTACCCCACTTCTGTGATTGCCCATATTAGAGATGTCTATTTTCTAGCTGTACTGCCTACTCCTTATTGCTGTATCTATACCCACAGAGAACTTCAAGCGTATCTGGTCATTCCCTAGTATTTTCTTATCGGACTTCTTTGCGTATTGATTATCCCTGATTAATCTTTTGAACCTCAGCCTACTCTTCGCGGCTACTATATTTTGAACTGAGTCTATATCTGCTCCTTGGTACGCCTTACAGTCCAGTATCCGATTTCGGAATCTCTGGCTGACCATGACGTAATCTAATTGAAATCTTCCCGTATCACCTGGTCTTTTCCAAGTTTGCTTCCTTCTCTTGTGATTCTTGAACAGAGTGTTCGCTATTACTAACTGAAGTGTATTACAGAACTCAATTAGTCTTTCTCCTCTCTCATTTCTAACACCAAGCCCATATTCTCCTGTAATTTTTTCTTCTACTCTTTCCCCTATAACTGCATCCAGTCCCCATGACTATTAGATTTTCATCTCCCTTTACGTACTGTATTACCCTTTCAATATCCTCATATACTTTGTCTCTCTCTTCATCTTCAGCGTGCGACGTCGGCATGTATACCTGAACTATCGCTGTCGGTGTTGGTTTGCTGTCGATTCTGATAAGAACAACCTTTATCACTGAACTTTTCACAGTAACACAATCTCTGCGATACCTTCCTATAGTACAGTCCGCTGCTGTTGATATTATCCTATACTCATCTGACCGGAAATCATTGTCTTCTTTCCATTTCACTTCATTGACATCTACTATTTCTAGTCTGAACCTTTGCATTTCCCTGTTCAGTTTTCTAGTTCCCCTACCACGTTCGAACTACAGGCATTCCAAGCCCCGACTCGTAGAACGTTATCCTTTCGTTGGTGATTCGCTCTTTTTCTCATGGTCACCTCCCCCTTGGCAGTCCCCTCCAGGAGATATGAATGGAGGACTATACCGGAATCTTTTGCCAATGAAGAGATCATCATGACACTTTTATCAAGTACAGGTTACATGTCCTGTGGATACACGTTACGTGTCTTTAATGCAGTGGTTTCCATTGCCTTCTGCATCCTCATGTCGTTGATCATTCCTGGTTCTTCCGCCTTTAGGGGCAATTTCCCACCCCTAGGAAAAGAGAGTGCCCTGAAACCCTGTCCACTCCTCCGCCCTCTTGACAAGACCGTTGGCCGAATGAGGGTGACTTTTTATGCCGGAAGTCTTCGGCCGCCAATACTGATTATTAATCAAAATTTAAGCTGTAGCGGGCTTCGAACCCAGGACAGATGACATTTTCGCTACCCCAAGACCACGGGTGCAGGTGTAGGTCGCTACAGAGTTTTTAGGTACTGATTTTGGAGTTATGAGAAATTGTTCCCTATCTACATCTACATCAATACTCCGAACGGCACCAGATGGTGTTTGGTGGAGAGTTATTATGGTACCATTAACTGATCTCCCCTTCCCTGTTTCCCTAACGTACAGCGCACGGGGAGAATGACCGTCGGTAAGCCTCTGCATTAGCTCTAATTCCTCGTATTTTTCATCGTGGTCTTTTCGTGAGATGAATGCGGGAGGAACTAACGATTCCCGTACAGTTCGTTCTCGAAATATCAATAGCAAACCTCTCCGTGATGCACAACGCCTCTCTTGTAAAGTCTGTTAACGGAGTTTGTTGAGTATCTGTATCGCTCTCGCGCCGATTAAACGAACCCGTGACGACATGCTCCGCTCTTCGTTGGATCTTCTATATCTCTTCTATCAGTCCTACCTGCCTACGCGCCTTATAAACCACTTCTTCCGTGCATGAGTTACATTTCCTTAAGATTCTTCCCTTGAATCTCTGCTTTTCCTTCTGTTTGTTTTATGTCGACATTGGACTTAAGGTCGCTCTGCATAGTTACTGCTTCTTTACCTATGTGCACAATATATTACATTTATTTATGTCCAGGGTCACTTGCCAGAGACCGCATAGCTCATTTCGCAAATCGATACTGTCCTCTGGCGTTGCTACTTTCTTGTAGACAATTGCGTCATCTGCGAATAGTCTTAAAGAGCTCCGATGCTTTCTACTCGATCATTTGTACACATCGCAAACAATAACGACCCTATCACACTTCCTTGGGGTACTCCGGAAATTACGTTTACATCCGTCGATTTTTGTCTGTTAAGAACGACGTGTTGAGTTATATCTGTAAAGAAGTCCTGATTCCATCGCAGACCTCTCTTGGCAGTCCCCTCCCGGAGATATGAATGGAGGACTATTTCGGAATCTTTTGCCAATGGAGAGATCATCATGATACTTTTTTCAAGTACAGGCCAAATGTCCTGTGGATCCACTTATGTGTCTTTAATGGAGTGGTTTCCGTTGCCTTTTGCATCCTCATAGCGTTGGTCATTGCTGATTCTTCCGCCTTTAGGGGCAGTTTCCCACCCCACTGCGCGGGACGGTGTCAAACGCATTCCTGAAGTCAAGGAACGCGGCATCAACCTGAGCGCCGTTGTCCACTGCGCTATGGATCTCATTGACGAACAGAGCGAGCCGGGTTCGCAGAATCTGTTTGCAGAATCCATGTCGATTTTTATAAAGGCGATTTCTACAATACATTGACGTCAACGGTAGACGCCTATAATCATGAGCATCTGTCCTAACACCCTTCTTAAAAACCGGAATGACCTGCGCCTTTTTCCAGGCGTTAGGTACCCTTCGTTGTTCCAGCGAACGACGGTAAATTGCTGCTAGAAGGGGAGCAAGTTCTTTTCTCACAATCTTTGTAGGGTCTTAAAGGTATCTCACGTGGTCATGATGTCTTTCCACAAAATAAGCGATTGTAGTCCCTTTATTCGGTGATCGATCTCAGTATCTGCCATTTCGACGCTCGTGCGATGACTGGAAAGGTGGGTCAAATCGGAGCTGGTGACCCTTATTTTACATGTGTAGCAGTGGAGAGACTTAATAAAGGTTCTCCTGCCGCGGATGAAAGTGTGGTTTCGCGCGATGCCACGGAAGATCCGAAGAACGGACGGAAGAAACGTTTCAAGGCAAGCGGTAATTGTGACTTAGGGGCTGTCTGTCGTCATGAGGAAGACGTCACAAGTCACCGTAACACGAGTAGAAGGCTCAGTCGGAGGAGGGCGCTTTGGCAGTGGCACTTGGGAAACTGTGGCTGCAGTTAAGACTGATAACGACTGATGTCAACAGACACTTTAGCACACGACGCACGTGCGTAGGTTTCCAACATGACGTTGTACGGCGCTTAGGGTGAACGTGTGACACTGACTCGCCAAGGCAGAAGGATACTTCTGTGTATCGCTCTGGTGTTGTTGCTAATGTTCTGAACAATAATCCACAAACGTTATTCAAAATTTTTGTTCATTATGTATAAAGTTACCTCTCACCGTACGATGCCATGGATCTGCAACTCTTGACTGCAAGATATGCAGTATATGACGTGACCATTACACCATGCACTACGTTCATTATTGGCCAGTTTCGGCATATGGACATTTGCCAAGGCAGTTCCGTCAGTGACTGACGCGACATATTTAAAAACTATTTTGTTGCCCTAACAGCCGGCCGGAGTGGCCGAGCGGTTCTAGGCGCTACAGTTTGGAACCGCGCGACCGCTACGGTCACAGGTTCGAATCCTGCCTCGGGCATGGATGTGTGTGATGTCCTTAGGTTAGTTAGGTTTAAGTAGTTCCAAGTTCTAGGGGACTGATGACCATTGCAGTTAAGTCTCAGTGCTCAGAGCCATTTTTTTTATTTTTTTTTTTTTTGTCCTAACAAGTCTTTATTACGGAGAGGTGTCACCTGATGCGTGCCTAATAAGCTGAAAACTTGTCGGTAATAAATATTGCTGGGACAAACCGTTTGCTTATCAACTTTAAATATAAAATTTTTCTAGCAAAAACTGACGGAAGAACCCCTTGATATATTGAAGTTTGCAACTGGTAATCTTTTCGGTAATGTGTATGACACGTCTTCAAACGGATTTCAAAGATAACTGCGATAAAATATGAAGTACAAGTCTTCCGTAAACGTTTGAAATTAACTTAGTGTACAGTTTAAAGATGCATCGTCATTTCCTTATCCACAGACGACATTCGCAAAATCACAACTGACATACAGTATAAGAAATTAATGTCCAACGATCCTTCCTCTTTTTCACACTGTAACTGAGCACAGGGCCGTTACAAAACATTGTGAGTCACGTGAAAACGAATACGCTCTCACACTAATTGCATGAAAACGTCACGGAAGACGCGGGGAGCGATGGCACTATTCTCTTCCCTACTACGAGAACAGGCTTACTTGCTACATACTGCCACCTAGCGTACCGATTACACGACCACGCGTTCTGCGTGCTTGCGTTCGCATAGATTTATTTCTAGACGTAATCTCGTGACACACGGGCTTTCGGAGACGTTAAGAGCACGTAGCCAAGTCTCTACACCTGTCCAGCCCAGGGCAATTACAAGGGGAGGGGAGAAAGAAAGAGAGAGAGAGAGAGAGAGAAAGAAAGTAAAATAAAATTAAATTAAAACTGCTTATTCAGTTATGTGTTCGATGGGAGGAGGCACGGGACTGTATACCCTTTACTTAAAAAGTCGACGAATTTAATCTTATTTATAAATCGTATCGTATAGGGTAGAGTGGAGCTATAACAATAATTGCAACTCAATAAAATTTTCCCTGGAAATTATTTTATAAATTTTCCTTTTAGGCATGCATTAATACTTTTATGGGTGTACCTGTCCTATCTATGCATGGCGGTTCTACAAGATTGTCAAAGACTTATGTTATGCTGTTATTCGATTTATCCTATCAATTGAGTAAAAATGTTTTTGAGTGGTGCTGTTAGGGTAGTGTCGGATCTATTTGAGTAAGGTTAATTGTGGCATATACAATTTAATTGTGTGGATGTTGGGATGAAAACAATACAATTTCTATTTAATACCGTAATACCCTTTAGAACCAATGATACAATAATAATTTCACATTAATAGAAATTAGCCTTTGCGAAATGTTCCTGTTCTCGTATAAATCACTTGCAGCGTCCACAGAGAAATTGCCTGCAACTTCTCGCACACTTTTGATTTTGTATCTACTCACTTTTATCTTCATTTGCAACGCTTCACCATTTTCCCAGGCAGAATCCCACATTTCCATTCCATCTCCTCTTCTTCAGAATCATTCATGGGTACAACATCGTCGAAGCTGCAACCTGAATCACTGTCTAAAGCTGGGTAGATCCCCGTAAATGAGAATCCACCTACAGATAAACGAACTGACGCAGTTGACAACCATGCTTCGCAGAAAATGGCACTGAAATGAAATTTTCCCGCTATGGAATTCGGATTTTTTTTTTTTTTTTTTTTTGCTATTTTGTTGACATCTGAAAGTGTTTTATCTTGAGGTGCTTGAAAACATATCTGTCCAAGGGCTGTAGTACATGGGTCGTGTGTGACGGTAAGAACGTGACATCTACTCATCCAAAATAAGAAGTACTTTTACCAGCACTCTGTTTTCTTGAAAAAGTCTGAGCCGTTTCAAAACTATTTCTTCATATATCCATCCACTCACTCATTCATGAAACAGATCCATTCTGCTCGTTAATGGTCAGGATTGCCTTGCATCTTTGCCCCTTGAGGATAACAAGCCTTGGCGGATATGCACCCGCTGTGTTGCAACAAGCGATACCCGTCACATTCTCAACTCTGGTCAAGGAAATGACGTCTCTTGTTCCTTTCTCTGCAATGCCTTCGGAGATCTATTGTTGAGTGGCAACCCTGTTTCGTCGATGATACATGTATGTACTGGTTTGTCATGGAACGAGAGATCTGTAAGGAGCTGATTTAGAAGTTCGAAATGCTGTTTAACAGTCTCTCTGCTTAGAGCAGCTGCTCTTACTTTCTACAGACTCTCTCGTTTTCTTAGCCGAGCGGTCTAAGGCGCTGCAGTCATGGACTGTGCGGCTGATCCCGGCGCAGGTTCGAGTCCTCCCTCGGGCATGAGTGTGTGTGTTTGTCCTTAGGATAATTTAGGTTAAGTTGTGTGTATGCTTAGGGACTGATGACCTTAGCAGTTAAGTCCCATAAGATTTCACACACATTTTGAACATTTTTTTCTCGTTTCCTCAGAGAAGGATGGTTTCTTTTGCAGAGTAAAACGCACCAGTCTCTTCCCGCTATGTCTTTCCGGGGGTGTTCTATGTCGTTCTGGACAGCGAATTTGAAGGTTGCAATTCGCACACCTTTCTGTGTGAGTCCAAATCCTCTTTTTCCCAAATATACTATTCTGTTGATAAGTGAGGTTACGAAATCTTAAAAAATACATTTGAATGTCCAGCAAGGTTAACATATATGTATATTTTGGTAAAAGAGTATTAACTCCAATAAAGTTACGTTTTTTATTTTGGTAACGTCGGTACAAACTCGCAAATGGCAATCCAAAGCGTTACTGGCTTCAAATAATGATGCTTCAACTTCCTCCTCCATCGAGCCCTCATCCCATTCCATTCTGCGTCCTTTTCTTTTATAGGTCATCATCATTTGATTTAGATAAAGTAGTACTTATAGTAATATCAAGAAACAGAAAATATCTTGTAAATTCACCTTACCTCATATTCTTTCAGTTTTCCACACGCTATTCTCAAAGCCCCCTTCTCAGTTATTCAAGTAACCCCAAAGTATATTACATGCTATCGTGTCGTAGTTCCCCAGTACAACAACAGATGGCAGCACCAGTCAGCAGGGTGACGTACGAAGGACCCTGTATCATGTCTCAACTTGCTTCACGCCTTTCTTTTCCACGAACTGCTGGAAATCCCTAGCGACTACCAAGTCAGTTATACAAACCCTGGAATAGATCAGTTGTGAAACATTTACCTTCTACACTTTAAACCAATCTTAACTAATGTTCTGAAGTCACAAAACTAAATAACCCGTTCATTGGACAGACAACACTCCCCCAAGAGTCACTCACATAATGGCATTTCATCACTGTTGATGTCAGGCGCACGCGTAAAAAGCTTATATTTTTTCTTACAGCCCCTCTATTCAATTAGCCCCTGCTGGGTATTATTGATTGTTTAACGGTTGAGCTGAATATTCCTTTTATCTTAAACTTTAATAGTAAGTAAGCCCGCCTGTGTCCTCGAGTCGTCTGTTCCCTGCTGGTGGTCGGTGACGGCGCCCTGCAGAAGCGGAACGCAACCAGAGAAGAGAAACAGTTGACTGGGAAACAGAGAATTGTATAAGTAACGTGGTCTTTCTAATTGGCACTCCTTCGCCAAGTTTGCAACTGTGACATATGGCGGCGAATTTAAGGAGAGAGCATCCACGAATTGGAACATATATTTAAGACTTACTAAAATTTAACAATCTCCTTTAAAACCATCAAGTTCCCTAAGACACTAAAAAGAACTGCCTTCAGTAACTTATTTGCAACTTTGTTTGACAGCGTCCTTAAATTGTAATCATTCAGAATCTAGTCTATCGGTACGCACCACCGTACAGAGAAACAAACCCAACGCATGGCAACGCAAACAGGTAATCAACACATGTCAACAATGGACAAGAACAAGTGACTAATGGCCAACATCAGTTGCCAGGTCCGTCAGTCCACAAACAAGTTTCACTGTGCCTCCAATAACTGAAGTTCTGGTCATACCAGCCGAGCACCAACAACGTTTCGTTACGCTAAAACAGAGCTAATGCTTATTCTACAGCGGGCTTAAGATAATTCTTAGCTTAATAGTAAGAATCGCTAAGCAGACGGTACTAGCCGTTTATTCTAAGGCGGCACTAGACTGCGATACAAATTTTACTTTCCTTAACTATGGGGATTAGCCCCACTCCTCCCACACAGATATGCGTGTGGGACAAATAATTCTTCAAGTACAAGCACAGTTGGAACTGCACTGTGGTAAGCGTACTAACACCATTCGAAGTTGATAAACGGTTTGTGCTCAGCACTTTTGCTTAAGATCAAGTAGGAACTAACTACGGCAAAACACCTCGCCAACAAGTATATGCCATGAGTAACAACCAACCCACACTGCTCGACAAAATGTCCTCCAAGGACTGAATAACTGCAATATACCAACCAGTCGCATCCAGAGAACAACAACAAAATTTTCCATCCACAAGTGTGCAATCACTCTTGAAATTTCTCACGGCAGATGAAATTAGTTAACACAAATCGAAACACGAACCCAATTTGCACAAAACAAAATTTAATCATCTTCAAGTCCCTCAGACGCAGCATTCGCAAAAGCGTTGCCCGGACAAAAGACGGCGCCACACCTGCCTGAACAGCTGTTCAGTCAACGACGGTGTGACAACACTCGCTACGTCGCTAGTTTCTCAAATAACGAACAGCCAACATGATCGTGACGTTCCCCCCTGTAAACGTACAAGACACCTCTCGATCAGTCGCATTCGGGAGGACGACGGTTCAATCCCGTCTCCGGCCATCCTGATTTAGGTTTTCCGTGATTTCCCTAAATCGCTTCAGGCAAATGCCGGGATGGTTCCTTTGAAAGGGCACGGCCGATTTCCTTCCCCATCCTTTCCTCACCCGAGCTTGCGCTCCGTCTCTAATGACCTCGTTGTCGACGGGACGTTAAACACTAATATCCTCCTCTCCATCAGTCAGTATCCTGAAGAAAACTCTCAGTATGGGAATGCCAAAGTCCCTAATACAACCGTGTCAATCAATAGCGGAGAATGGACACTAACCGACAAATACAACTAACATTTGAGTTTCCAGGTGGACTGCATACGAAACTGAAAGAATATATTCGAAACACAAATTACCTAGTAGTGAAAATAGCATCATCAAACAAATGAATTTTCCGAGACGTGATATCATGTGCTCCTGGATACGCACTCGCGTCCACACTGACATGCATGCAGCCCTAAAGTACACATCCGAATCATCACACTCACGTAATTGTGTAAATAACACCATCAAACAAACCCTATTTCCCAAGCCGTGATGACAATTTGCTTCAGGTAAACGTGCGCATGCACACATTAACCGAATTCAAGTGGAGGGCCGCTGACTAGCAGAGATAAGCTCTAAACAAGGTGGCCGACTTTACCTGATGAATACAACATACGGCAGTCCGCAACCACTCACAGACCTCTACGTACACATGTGCCCTTGGCCTCGTCGTATTGAATCCTCATATGCACTCTCCTTCTTTCAACACCAGGATAACCAGTCATCCCGATGCACATAAATGCCACGTATGACATCTGCTGCTAATTGCAAAGTACACTGCTGCCCAGAGTGGCAGGTGATATCGACTAACCGCCGCACTAGTCGGTGGGACAAGAGGAACTGCGGAGTCCCGATCCTCACCGCCGCCGGGGCTGTATGTGTATTAAACCGGGGACCTAGAAAAGATAGACAGGCTCCGTCCCACCGTAGCCCTCAGTGGTTCACAATCCAACAACAGACCACAGCAGTCCACCCACCCCACCGCCGTCGCACAACGAACCCAGGGTTATTGTGCGGTCCGGTCTCCAGTGGATCTCTCCCCCGGAAATGTATCATACCAGACGAGTGTAACCCCAAATGGATGCGTGGTAGAGTGATTATGTAGTATGCGTACGTAACGACAGTGTTTGTGTAGCAATCGCCGACATAGTTTAACTGAGTCGGAATAAGGGGAACCAGCCCGCATTCGCCGAGGCAGATGGAAAACCGCCGTAAAAACCATCCAGAGGCTGGCCGGCACATCGGACCTCGACATCAATCCGCAGGGCAGATTCGTGCCGGGAACCGGCACGCCTTCCCGCTCGGGAAGCAGCGCGTTAGACCGCGCGGCTAGCCGGGAGGGCACCGCCGGGGCCAGCCACAAATATACAGGGTGTTACAAAAAGCTACGGACAAACTTTCAGGAAACATTCCTCACACACAAATAAAGAAAAGATTTTATGTGGACATGTGTCCGGAAACGCTTAATTTCCATGTTAGAGCTCATTTTAGTTTCGTCAGTATGTACTGTACTTCCTCGATTCACTGCCAGTTGGCCCAATTGAAGGTGGTGGTGGTGGTTAGTGTTTAACGTCCCATCGACAACGAGGTCATTAGAGACGGAGCGCAAGTTCGGGTGAGGGAAGGATGGGGAAGGAAATTGGCCGTGCCCTTTCAAAGGAACCTCCCCGCATTTGCCTGAAACGATTTAGGGAATCACGGAAAACCTAAAACAGGATGGCTGGAGACGGGCTTGAACCGTCGTCCTCCCGAATGCGAGTCCAGTGTGCTAACCCAATTGAAGGAAGGTAATGTTGACTTCGGTGCTTGTATTGACATTCGACTCGTTGCTCCACAGTACTAGCATCAAGCACATCAGGATAGGCATCAACAGGTTAGTGTTCATCACGAACGTGGTTTTGCAGTCAGTGCAATGTTTACAAATGCGGAGTTGGCGGATGCCCATTTGATGTATGAATTAGCACGGGGGAAGAGCCGTGGCGCGGTACGTTTGTATCGAGACAGATTTCCAGAACGAAGGTGTCCCGACAGGAAGACGTTCGAAGCAATTGATCGGCGTCTTAGGGAGCACGGGACATTCCAGCCAATGACTCGCGACTGGGGAAGAACGACGAGGACACCTGCAATAGACGAGGCAATTCTTCGTGCAGTTGACGATAACCCTAATGTCAGCGTCAGAGAAGTTGCTGCTGTACAAGGTAACGTTGACCACGTCACTGTATGGAGAGTGCTACGGGAGAACCAGTTGTTTCCGTACCATGTACAGCGTGTGCAGGCACTATCAGCAGCTGATTGGCCTCCACGGGTACACTTCTGCGAATGGTTCATCCAACAATGTGTCAATCCTCATTTCAGTGCAAATGTTCTCTTTACGGATGAGGCTTCATTCCAACGTGATCAAATTGTAAACTTTCACAATCAACATGTGTGGGCTGACGAGAATCCGCACGCAATTGTGCAATCACGTCATCGACACAGATTTTCTGTGAACGTTTGGGCAGGCATTGTTGGTATTGTCTTGATTGGTCCCCATGTTCTTCCACCTACGCTCAATGGAGCACGTTATCATGATTTCATACGGGATACTCTACCTGTGCTGCTAGAACATGTGCCTTTACGACACAACATGTGGTTCATGCACGATGGAGCTCCTGCACATTTCAGTCGAAGTGTTCGTACGCTTCTCAACAACAGATTCGGTGACCGATGGATTGGTAGAGGCGGACCAATTCCATGGCCTCCACGCTCTCCTGACCTCAACCCTCTTGACTTTCATTTATGGGGGCATTTGAAAGCTCTTGTCTACGCAACCCCGGTACCAAATGTAGAGACTCTTCGTGCTCGTGTTGTGGACGGCTGTGATACGACACGCCATTCTCCAGGGCTGCATCAGCGCATCAGGGATTCCATGCGACGGAGGGTGGATGCATGTTTCCTCGCTAACGGAGGACATTTTGAACATTTCCTGTAACAAAGTGTTTGAAGTCACGCCGGTACGTTCTGTTGCTGTGTGTTTCCATTCCATGATTAATGTAATTTGAATAGAAGTAATAAAATGAGCTCTAACATGGAAAGTAAGAGTTTCCGGACACATGTCCACATAACATATTTTCTTTCTTTGTGTGTGAGGAATGTTTCCTGAAAGTTTGGCCGTAGCTTTTTGTAATATCCTGTATATACAGCGCTTCGCATAAAAGGTAGTGGGAGTTCCAATCTCTGCAAATGATGAGCATTCGGTGCAACATTAAAAGTTATTTTTCCCAAACCAATGGAAGCCACGGAGAGCTTCTCCAAATTGACTACTCCATAATGGCAGGGCGGAGCAATTCTCGTGATCAGCAATCATTCAATTTATAAAATACACAAGATTGTATAAATGTACAGAAGTTCCAGTGGCCGTTAGTCAAATTCAAGCCAAGACAATGGTTGCATGGAGTGACACCAACCCTTCTCACGGTCAGGGAACTGGCGTCTCCCCCAGGAATACGAACCTGTATGTGGGCGTGCGAAACTGATCCTCGGTAGAAATTCTAAAGGACCATCGGCAGAATGACCGAGCGACAGTACACATACCCGCTGCCAATAAAGATGGCGGCAGGGGCCTTTGCTCTCTGAAGAAGCAAACAGTGTACAGGATCCGAGGTAACAAAACTGTTCAGAAACACATTCTTGACCTTAGTTCGTTGAAGTTCTTGGTTTGCTTTACTGAGCGACCAGCAGTAGTGCGGTAGCTGTCGCCATATTTGCTATTACGTATGTTTTTTCCCATCACCTTGGGAGCAACCATGCACAGATACGTTCAGCTTTTGTCAAGAAATTCCCGAGAGAAGATCGTAGCACATTCGCCCGCCATTAAGCTGCAGATACGCGATTTGCATCACGATGATTTAGCGTCACGGTATCCACAATACTAGAGCGGTAATCTGCGTCGCACTGTACCTGGCTGCATACTCACAACAATTATCTACACATCCCTCATTACCTTTGTTGTCCGCCCCTGGTAGCCGAGTGGTCAGCGCGACGGTATGTCATACCTAACGGCCCGGTTTCTCCTCTGAAGGTCTGGGTGCTGTGTTGTCCGTACCATCATTATTTCATCCCCATCGACACGTAAGTCGCCGAAGTGGCGTCAACTCGAAATCTTGCACCAGGCCAACGATCTACCCGACGGGAGGCCCTAGCCACACGACATAATAATAATTACCTTTGCCTGTGATACATAACCTAGAAAGCATCTTTATCTTTATGCGTTAATACTCACCCTAAGGACTGGACTAGTTATCATTGTCGCTCTTGTGTTTTACACGTTTTCATGTGTTCTTCGCTCGACCCACAGCAAGCCTACGGATCGCCTGTGTTGTCCAAATTTGATAACAAGTTCCCCCTCATTCAGTAAACAGACTACGTCGCATTTCTAAATTTATCAATTAATTTTTATCGGCAACTGAAACCCACCCGAGACGTGGAACACTAGGATGCCACCGAGGTCCAGGGAGTAGGATACTATCAGATGAGGACACTTTCATTTGATGGCAGCGAAGACGGTAACAGGCACAACAAATCGCTGTCACAGTTCCCTCGAAATTAAGTCATTAGAATTTTCTCAGTGATGTGGTGTTTGACAAGCACTACGCGTGCAACTGTTTTACGACTCTCGGTTGCCTTCTTCTGCGCGTCTACCAACTCAAACACATCCGATTAACGTTGTGATCGGCAGTCGGTGAGAAACGAACGTTGTAACGTAGCGGCTGACCCGCAGAGCGGCGAAGGGAAAACGAGTGATGCAGCGACCCCTGAGTCGCCAACCGTAATTCCTTCCTCTATGGAGAAGCCGTACCTTTCGTGATTACGCGACATATTTTATCGTCCTATTGTTCGGATTTTGGCCGACATAAAATTTCTTCAGTTTCAGCTTTCCGCACATCTTTCGTGTAGCGTGGATCTCTGTTTCTCCATTTCCCATCGCAAACTGTACAAGAGATGTGCACGGAGATTCCATTCGTACGATTATCCTTAAACTGGTAGTCAGATCGTCTCCATATACTAAAAAATTTGATATTAGATAACTGTTTCTGATTTGAAACATCCCGGCAGGTAAAACTGTGTGCCGTGCAGAGACCAGAACTCGGAACAACGCTTTCCGCGGGCAGTGGTCTTACTGACAGAGCTACCCAGGTACGACCCACGATACACCCTAACATACTTCCGCCATTACGTCTCCCCTACCTGCCAAACTACTTCTGCACACCAGCAAAAGACAAGGTTTTCGGTTCGAGTACCGGTCCGGCACACAGTTTCAATTAATAATTAGTTTACGTATACTGGACTCGAATGGGCGAACTGGGAGAACTTGGGAGAAGAGGAACTTCTTATCCGAGACCGCTATAAAAAACTTTATTGTAGATGGCCGTTTTCGGTAAAACTAAATTACCATCTTCATATCTTCATAAAAGTCATTACATTGGACCACAGCTATCATCCACCCACTACACAAAAAGGTAGATAAGAGCAACCCAGACAACTACAGAGGCATCTCTCTCCTAGATTGCACATATAAAATTCTATCCAAGATCCTATATGAAAGAATCAAGGAGCAATTAGAACAGGAGTTAGGGGAATATCAGGGAGGTTTCAGACCATGGAGAAGCTGTGCAGAGCAGATAATTAGTTTAAAATTGATTATGGCATACTACAAGAAACGGAACAAACCTCTGGCAATAACATTTGTAGATTTTAAGAAGGCATATGACTGTCTCCACAGACCTTCAGTATTAAAAATTTTAAGAAATCTAGGACTCCATCCAAAACTAATTAAAATAATACAACTCACTCTAACCAACACCAAATCAAAAGTGAAGTTTAGAGGAGAAATTTCGGAACCATTCCTCATAAAAACAGGCTTAAGACAAGGTGACTGGCTATCGCCATTACTTTTCAACTGTGCACTGGAATACATAATGAGAGAATGGTACAAGGGCAATCCAAAGAGGATAAGAATTGGAAGTGCAAAAGATGATATTAGCTTAAACTGCTTGGGATTCGCTGATGATCTTGCTCTCCTAGCCAACACCGTTCAAGAAGCCAGGCAACAAGTGAAATCACTACAAGAAATAGCAGAGAAAGTAGGCCTTAGAATATCATTTGAAAAAACGGAGATTATGCTAACTGATCCACCACTTGCAAACAAAATTACAATAGGAGAACAGGAAATCAAAATTGTTGATAAATTAAATATTTAGGCGAAATAATAACATATAGTCTAAATGAGAAGCCATCATGGCAAAATAGAATAAAAAAACTGAACTATGTAAATTACATTACCAAAACTACATACAACAAAAAAAACCTATCTATAGATGCAAAATTAAAACACTATAAAACAGTTACACAACCAGAAATAACATATGCAGCTGAAACTATCTTCAAAACAACTAATACAGCAGAAATTGACAGAATACTAAAAATAGAAAGAAGAATAATTAGGACATGTATAAATAAACAGTATAAAATAAATGGACATTGGAGAATAGCATCGAATGAAACAGTATATAAGAAAATAGAACCAGTCATGAGCACAATCAGGAAGAAACGCATCTCATTCTTTGGACATATGATGAGAACTCCAGGAAACAGAATTAGTAAAAAAATAATACAAAAATTGTGGAATAGCAAGAGCGACATTAAATGGATCACAGAAATTAAGGAAGATATAAAAGAACTTCAAATTACAGTAGATGACCTAAAAAACAAGACAGAGAAAACCAGAATACTGCAAGACCCGCAAACCAGACTACAAATGAAAATCAATAAAAGGAGTACAGGAAGAGTTGTCTCAGATGAAGAAAGAAAGAAAATATCTGAAAGAATGAAGAAATATTGGGCAGACAGAAGAGCAAAACACCTTTCATATAAGAATAGCCTCTAATAATTATATTACCTAAATATATTAAGTTATTGTCGAACCAAATTGTATCCATGTGTAACAACTTGTTTAGAACCTTGTATTTTTGACTACAGAGGTCCAATGAAGGCCATAAAATAAATAATAATAATAATAATAAAAGTCATTACATAGAGTTTGTGCCAGCTACACACAAAATCTTTCCATTGAATTTCCAGGCACATAAAATATGAAATGAGAGATGCGTTGGCTCGCCTGAATTAAAATTACTATAAACATCACAATTCTCCGAAACATCGTTCACATAACACTTCATGCCTACCAGGGCGGCACAAGACTGAAGTCTTAAACCGCCCTCTTTGCCACGACGTGTAATTTTGATTTTTACGTGCCAACGCATCGCTCATTTCATGTTTTATGTGCCTGGAAATTCAATGGAAAGATTTTGTGTGTAGCTGGAACAAGATGTTTTTAATGACATTTACGAAGATCTGAAGATGGTAAGCAGTTACCTACAATTCTCAGTCTTTTTTTCTGAAAGCAGGTTATTTTATTCAGGATTCCAATACGCCATATTATTGGCCACTATTCTGACTGTGAAACCCTGTTTTTCAACATAATCTCCGTTCAATGCGACGGCCTTACGCCACTTTACTGGAAGTGCTTGTATGTAGGCATTGTACCACTTTACTAGTCGACTTCGAAGGCAATGTCGTGCTGCATCAATAACCGCCCTATGATCCACTTACTGCTTCCCGCAGAGTACAGTCTTCATTGGGCCAAGCAGATGGAAGTCGAGAGGTGTGGATGAGGAAGAACACTGCAATGAAGTTTTGTGAGTTCCTCTTGGGTGTGAAGGCTTGTGTGATGATTTGGGTTTTTCAGTTGAGCAAAGAGGTGTTTGATTGTAATCCGTCAATCATCTCGAACGATAGTATCCGCATTTTCCAATATTGCAGGAGTCACAGCTGTGTGCGGCCAGACGGCACGCGAGAGATCGGACAGGTTTACGTGCCCTCGATACGATGATGACTGACGCCTCGCACAGCGGCTCAGCGCGCTTTCGTTCACTGCCAAGTCTCCGTAGGCATTCTGCAAGTGCCTGTGAATATCTGGGATGCTCTGTCTTTGCCTCAAAAGGAACCCAATGACAGATCTTTACTTGGGACGTAGCTCCGCTATAGACGCCATTTTGAGGGTTACGTATAGCGCAGCCACCTATCGGAACTTCGTAAAACTATATGTAGGGGCTGAAGCGGGAATATTCCTCGATATCCATCAGCAAGTTCCGTATTTTTCCAACTGAAATTGGAATAAGGAGGAGAAATTCGTACCATCACGTTTCCGACTTTGCTAAAGATCGGATTGTAACCTATCGCCATTACGGTTTATCGTATCGCCACATTGCTGCTCGCGTTGGTCAAGATCCAATGACTGTTAGCAGAATACGGAATCGGTCGGTTCTGGAGGATAATATGGACCGCCGTGCTGAATCCCAACGGCCTCGTATCACTAGCAGTCAGGATGACAGGCATCTTATCTGCATGGCTGTAACGGATCGTACAGCCACGTCTCGATCAAAAATGGTTCAAATGGCTCTGAGCACTACGGGACTTAACATGTGAGGTCATCAGTTCCCTAGAACTTAGAACTACTTAAAACTAACTAACCTAAGGACAACACACACATCCATGTCTGAGGCAGGATTCGAACCTGCGACCGTAGCAGTCACGCGGTTCCAGACTGAAGCGCCTAGAACCGCTCGGCCACAACAGGCCGGCCACGTCTCGATCCCTGAGCCAACAGATGGGGACGTTTGCAAGACAAAAAATGGTTCAAATTGCTGTGAGCACTATGCGACATAACTTGTGAGGTTATCAGTCGCCTAGAACTTGGAACTAATTAAACCTAACTAACCTAAGGACATCACACACATCCATGCCCGAGGCAGGATTCGAACCTGCGACCGTAGCGGTCGCTCGGTTCCAGACTGTAGCGCCTAGAACCGCAGGGCCACTCCGGCTGGCCGTTTGCAAGACAACAACCATCTGCACGAACAGTTCGAAGACGTTTTTAGAAGCATGGACTATCAGCTCGGAGACCATGGCTGCGGTTACCCTTGACGCTGCATCACAGACAGGAGCGCCTGCGATGGTGTACTCAACGATGAACCTGGGTGCACCAATGGCAAAACGTCATTTCTTCGGATGACTCCAGGTTCTGTTTACAACATCATGACGGTCGCATCCGTGTTTGGCAACATCGCGGTGAACGCACATTCGAAGCGTGTATTCGTCATGGCCATACTGGCGTTTCACCCGGCGTGATGGTATGGGGTGCCGTTGGTTAAACGTCTCGGTCCCCTCTTGTTCGCATTGACGGCACTTAGAACAGTGGACGTTACATTTCAGATGTGTTACAAACCGTGGCTCTACCCTTCATTCGATTCCTGCCAAGCCGTACATTTCAGCAAGATAATGCACGACCACATGTTGCAGGACCTGTACGGGCTTTTCTGGATACAGAAAACGTTCGACTGCTGCCCTGGCCAGCACATTCTTCAGATCTCTCACCAACTGAAAACGTCTGGTCAACGGTGGCCTAGCAACTGGCTCGTCGCAATACTGTGGTATCGTGTTGAAGCTACATGGGCAGCTGTACCTGTACACGCCATCCAAGCTCTGTTTGACTCAATGCCTAGGCGTATCAAGGCCGTTATTACAGCCAGAGGTGGTTGTTCTGGGTACTGATTTCTCAGGATCTATGCACCCAAATTGCGTGAAAATGTAATCACATGTCAGTTGTAGTATAATATATTTGTCCAATGAATACTCGTTTATCATCTGCATTTCTTCTTGGTGTAGCAATTTTAATGGCCAGTAGTGTATTAACACACTTGAACTGCAGCTATATAGGAGCTTACAAATGTGAAGGGAACATACTGTAAAAAAGTGTGTTCTACGAAAGAAGACCTTCCTTAAACAGATTCCCCCAAGAACGACATTCAGTCAATCATATGAAACATGGCCATTGAAGCAAACGGGTCCTTGAATGACAAACTTGCAATCGAAAAATGTTTGTAATTAGGCAATTTATTAAAACTTCTTGCGAATATCTGTGACAATTTGTACCTCGAGATCGTCATACAATTCTTCAACTGCTGAATTGTGAGTTTTCAAACTCAGCGACGAAATTGTCGACCTACTCCCACACACAGAATGATGTAACACAAATCCATCTCAGTCTTTGTACTAAGAAAATTAGCGAAGTCAAAACGTGCTTACATGCAACAGATAAATCCTGAACTATCAGCAAAATGAACAGGCTAATTGCGTTCAGATAAATCTACGGTTTCAGTCTGGCAGAACGGTTGTTTTGACTTTCCGATATAGTAATAACAGCACTTCTTAGTTTTATCATAAATGACTTCCTGTTTGCATCAGTGACTTAACCTTCAGTTACGGAGATAATATTTCTTAAATAGCCTAGGATATGTAAAAGCTGTAGACATTAAGTCAGACTTCCTTTTCGGCTGTTATAAATCCATGTTGCAATAGAGATCTGATTGCATTTAGCTGCTCTCAAAGAGGTTAGACCAAAGGAGACATCCATAAAAGGAGCAAGGTTATTAACTAATGATAACAAGGAATAAGAATGAAATCACTAAAAACTACTAAAACTACGATCCTACATAAGGAATGTGAGAACTTTCTGGCTATGCTTAGGTTTACTTATTGAACGACGAAGTCAAATGACCCAACCGTTTATTCTGTCGTTCGAAGAGTTCTGGAATAAGAAGCACTCCATCCCAACACAATCTGTTTTTAGCACGTAAAGCAGGCACAATCAGAAGCTTATGGCGCATGGAGTGTGCAAAGGCATGTAGACGGAACAGTCATCGACAAAAGAATGCATAGGCAATGAAAATAAAACTGCATTATTATTAGCGTATTAACATCAATAATGACAGGGTAGATTTCAGCATACTAAAACAAACTACAGCATTAGATACATTATAAGAAAGTTGTAGTCAAAAGTGAGGTATTGTCGAGATCAATGAAGTCAAATAGGAAGATGGAAGTTGCTAAAGAATTTCCGTATCATCAATAAATAACGTTTGCTAAAATAGTTCTGAATAAAAAGTAAGAAAAAAGTTAGACTTTTACGCACAACTCCGTGGCAACAATATTATTTGCATAATTGTAAGGATTCTTGCATAATGTACCATGTTCACAAAGTAATACAGGAAGTTCTACAGGGAAAATTATCAGAGAAAACTCAACGTCTTAGAAAAAGTGTTTACACCTTAAATGGTAAAACGACTCGCGAAATTGAAAAAAAAAAACCACATTACTTGTAAGTTAGACGGCGAAATATCAGCTCCTGCTGATGCAACTATTAAGACATACTCAACTACAAAGGGTGCTATGCCTCTGACACAGATAATGTTACAAATTTTTTTACAAATTTTACTTCCTCTATTCAATTTATAACAGAGAATACTCGTACACTTGTACGGAATATGGCCTGGAACAACAAATTGCGATCAGTCACACTGACCGATGACGATACACACAATATAACAGGTCCAATTTCACGTTACCACAGACGTGGCCTTGCAGTAACTAAAAACTAAACCCCGTCTGAACAGGCCATGAAGGCCCAGCGGTACCGACCGGCCGCCGTGTCATCCTTAGCACAAAGGCGTCACTAGATGCGGGTATGGAGGCACATGGGGTCAGCACAGCACTCTCCCGGCCTGCAGTCCGTACAGGCGGACTTCGAAGTGACGTAAAACTTAAGCTTGCAGAGTAGGCCGGGAACTTACCAACCAGGTTGCACGTCACGTAGGCTGCTCTTCCCGCGACTCGTCGCTAGCAGTCCGTAAGCGAGCCGGCCAGGCTGGCCTCCGACAGATTTGATCACTCGCGGCTTCTCGACGCCCGTACCGGACAGGCGTAGTCCCCTAAAAGCAACAACTTGGTAGCGATGTGCCATCCAGCTAACAGTCAGTACCAGGAACCACCAAACCAAGAACACACTCCTTGACCAAAGACCCTTGCTCGCAATATATGATCAGGTCGATATCGGTAACAGAAGTAGCTAATGGCGCCTGCGGAGTGCCATGCCGCCAAAATCAAAGCCGCCATGTCTCAGTTCGATGTCATATACATCATAAAAAATTCTAAATTGGAAATTTGTGGTAAGGTCATCAGTCCCTAAGCTTATGCACTACTTAAGCTAACTTAAACTAACTTACACTAAGGGCAACACACACACCCATGCCCGAGGGAGGACTCGAACCTCCGACGGGGGGAGCCGCACAGACCGTGTCAAGGCGCCCGAGACCGCTCGGTTACCCCGCGCGGCATATATCATAAGATGTGTAGGTTGCATACTTTTTGTTTCATCACCTACATCAAAGGGCAAGGCACGATCTAAACCACGACGGACTCTACTTTCACATGCATTATGAATTCACTCTTTCAATACGAGTAGTTTTGTGGTTGTAGTAGGAGTTCATGTGTTCAAGTCCGAAGGAAAGTGAGGAGGGCGTCGTCTCGAAAGAACTACTCCACAGCTAGATAGTCGGTTCCATAGACTGCAGCTGGTTTCGTCTCACGCAGACACTCATTCGCTCGATGCTGCGTAACCTTGTGTCTCAACAACGATTGCATGACAGGCACATGGTGTGACACAGTAGCAAGTAGCATACCTCGTCGGCTGCTGCAACGAGCCATTTGTTCCCCCGAATCCCTATATGTCACAGCACACAACAGAAAACTACGTTCTTCATGACTCTAGGTTCGCAGCTGAAGGAGTCATGAATAGACTGATCTGATTTCTTTGCTAGCTGCTTTGACTGGATTGCCTTCAACTACATCGTAGAATTGGAGAACAAGAAGATCGCCGTAACTGGAACATAGTGTTTCACCTACGACTTTGCGACAGCTGTGTCCGGCCACGCGTGGGAAGAAATCTCCATAAAAAGGCTCCGTGGACTTTCCAATCTTTTTGAGGCGCTGCCGGTACCGTGGGACTTGTGACCAACCACTTTTGCAATCTGGCATTTCCGACAGTGTTGAGGCATCCTTTGATACAGCAACAAAGACTATTGCCGTCAAGTACGGAAATACACAGCGAAGCATTGGTGACAAACAAGCATCTAAATGAGAATGATACTCGTTTCACTCGTAGTTTATTTAATCTGTCGTTTTTGAATCAACTAAAATAAAAAAATTAATATGCCAATGTACTATCTACATAGCCAGTACTAAGCCTAGATAAAATGTGAAGGAATGTTATCACAAAATGGTCGGAAAGGCCACCGCTAACACCAACCAGTTTTGCACCGTGGTATTTCCGTGCAGTGCCTCCTCCCCCACTGTTGCGGCTTCGTTTGAAGGTCGCAAAGAGCCCGGCCAAAATGTCTGTAGTCCTAAACACCGGCCTGACGTCACGGGCCGCGAAGTCCACGGCCGATAAGTCCATTACACCGATAAGATGGGCTTCGGTAGCCGCATATGCTGTGTTGCGTTCTTCAGCTCCTTCAGGTGGCGCATCGGTTCTAGCAATACTTGACTAACTAGGAGAGCACACCACTAAGGCAGTATTACACATTGTTTCTACGATAATGTGTAATATACAGTGTGTTTCAAAACTTTAGGAATGGATTCCTCCAACAATAAGAAGAAAATGTCTAGTAATCATCGGGTCGAAAACGCGTACCTTAAGAGCTGCGACAATAAAGTAATGAGAATGATTTTCTTTGCAAGATGGGGCAATTCTGCAGGCTTGCGTAGGCATAATATCTTTGACCTTGGTCTATAAACTGCTTTTAGTCCAAGTGGCACATCGATGCAACTGGTCAGTCGTTAGTTATGCTGTAAAACGTTAACACGTGTTTGTGTCTCTCGTCACATAAACGGAACCGCATCATATTGCGCAACGGTATGCCATTTCCAGATTGAAATTTTCACTTTGCAGCGGGGTGTGCGCTGATATACCATTTATTCTTGGGTTAAATTGGGTGAAAACGCGACGACAACATACGGTAAGCTTCAGAAGGCTTTTGGAGAGGAGGTTATGTCAAGAGCTCAAGTTTTTCGTTGGTATAAAATGTTTAGTGAAGGCAGAACGAATGTTGAAGATGAAGACCTTAGTGGACGACCATCAACCTCACGGACGGATGTCAACTTGACCAGGGTCCATGCACTCGTACGATCTGATCGAAGATTATCTGTGAAAATGATTGCAGAAGAACTGAACATCAATCGAGAAACGGTTCGTCTAATAATAACTGAAGATCTTGGTATGAGAAACATTTGTGCAAAAATGGTCCCCAGGAATCTCACAACACAACAGCGAGAAACACGGAAAGATGTGGCAGCCGATCTGTTAGAGCAAACGGAAATCAATCCAGAATTGTTGAGCCGTGTTATCACTGTTGATGAAAGTTGGTTTTTTCAGTACGATCCAGAGACAAAACGCCAAAGTTCGCAATGGTGCTCAAAGTGATCACCCAGACCAAAAAAAAGCTCGTATGTCAAAGTCACAAGTGAAATGCAAGCTTGTGTGCTTCTTTGATTCCAAGGGAATTGTTCATAAAGAGTGGGTGCCTCCTGGACAAACAATTAAACAATATTACTACAAAGTTTTTTGAAAAAGGCTTTGTAAAAGTGTGTCCGTCCCAACATTGCTGATAATTGGATTTTGCATCACGATAATGCGCCATCCCCTACTGCTCATTCAGTACAGCAATTTTTAACCTCAAAACAAATTTCACTACTACCACAGCCAAGCCACCTTATTCACCAGATATCGCTCCGTGAGACTTTTTTCTATTTCCAAGAGTCAAGGGACACCATATTCAAACAACACAAAATGTCCAAAAAGCTGTGACGAGGGTCTTGGAAGATATTACAGAAGATGAGGTCCAGAAATGTTACCATCAATGGCAGCTGCACTGGAAAAAGTGTGTGCAATCAGAAAGGAACTACTTTGAAGAAGACAACACTAAACTTGACTAAAACGGTAAGCAACATTTTTTTTCACATCAGTCTCATTACTTTATTATCGCACCTCGTATAAGCACCTTTTCATCTTCGATACCCTGAAACATATCTCTTCTACTTCAAGCTCCTTGATTTCCTTTTTTTGGATGGAAGCGTTGTGGACTAACACAAGACAAAAGTATCCAATAACCACGAGCTCTGAAATGCATACCGTAAGGCAATACCGACACTAAGACTTATGTTAGAAGATAGATTAAGGAAAGGTAAACCTACATTTCTAGCATTTGTAGACTTAGAGAAAGATTTTGACAATGTAGTCTGGAATACTCTCTTTCAATTTCTGAAGGTGGCAGGGGCGAATTACAGGGAGCTAAAGGCTACTAACAATTTGTACAGAAACCAGATGGCAGTTATAATAGTCGAGGGGCTTGAAAGGGAAGCAGTGGTTGAGAAGGGAGTGAGACAAGGTTGAAGCCTATCTGTGATGTTATTCAATCTGTATATTGAGCAAGCAGTAAAGGAAACAAAAGAAAAATTTGGAGTAGGAATTAAAATCCATGGAGAAGAGATAAAAAAAATTAAGTTTTGCCGACGACATTGTAATTCCGTCAGAGAGCACAAACGACCTGGAAGAGCAGTGTCTTGAAAGAAGGACATAAGATGAACATTAACAAAAGCAAAACGAGGATAATGGACTGTAGTCGAATCAAATCAGGTGACGCTGAGGGGATTAGATTAGGAAATAAGGCACTTAAATTAGTAAATAAGTTATACTATTTGGGGAGCAAAATAACTGATGATGGTCCAAGTAGGGAAGGTATAAAATTTAGACTGGCTACGGGAAGGAAAGCGTTTCTGAAGAAGAGAAATTTGTTAACGTCGAGTATAGATTTAAGTGTCAGGAACTTTTTTCTGACAGTATTTGTACGGAGTGTAAGTGCAAAATGGACGATAAATAGTTTAGACAGGAAGAGAATAGAAGCTTTCGAAATGTGGTGCTACAGAAGAACGCTGAAGATTAGATGGGTAGATCATATAACTAATGAGGAGGTACTGAATAGAATTGGGGAGAAGAGGATTTTGTGGCACAACTTGACTAGAAGAAGGGAGCGGTTGATTGGACACGTTCTGAGGTAGCAAGGGATCATCAATTTAGTATTGGAGGGAAGCGTGGAGGTAAAAATCGTAGAGGGAGACCAAGAGATGAATACACTAAACAGATTCAGAAAGATGTGGGTTGCAGTAGTTACTCGGAGACGAAAAAGCTTGCACAGTGCCGGCCGCTGTGGCCGAGCGATTCTAGGAGCCTCAGTCTGGAACTGCGCAACCGCTACGGTCGCAGGTTCGAATCCTGCCTGGGGCATGGATGTGTGTGATGTCCTTAGATTAGTTAGGTTTAAGAAGTTCTAAGTCTAGGGGACTGATGACCTCAGATGTTAAGTTTCATAGTGCTCAGAGCCATTTGAGCCATTTGATCTTGCCCAGCATAGAGTAGCATGGAGAGCTGCATGAAACCAGTCTCTGGACTGAAGACAACAACAACAACAAGGCCTACGAACACTTGGTCCAACAGGAGAGATGTGTGCCACATCGGTAAAGCTCAATAAATGCTCATAGCTCTTAAAGTAGGCGTTTTAGAGCCCATGGTTTTCTACTTGAAGAATCCATTCTTGAAGTTTTGCCGTCGAATTTTGAAACGCCCTGTACACTTTCATGCTCCAACGAAGCATCAGTCAGATCAGTATTTTTGCGATAAATATTAAGGAGAATTCTTGCCCGCCATTAGCCATAATATATACACAGAAGCTTTAATCCGCCATTAAATATAAGTCAATAGATTCCGGTGGAGAAGTAAAATAAGTCAAAGGTAAATATCAAATTGTATGCAGTGTCTTGTAAATATTGTTAATCACAGCATGGCTTTCTGTTCTTCGATCTCTATCATGGACGAGATCATCTCCTCCCAACAGTTTAAGTCGCGAAGCAAAGATAGAGGCAACATGGTCAAAGAAATTATTTGCTGACTAAAACGGCCTGCATTCTCCGGCTTTTGTTTCCGTACGTCCCCGCAATCAGGATCGCAAGCATCTCAATATTCTAAAGAATTATTCTAGCTTTGTTTTGAAACTTGGGCCTATTGTGTAGCTCCGAGGCGACCGTGAGGACAAGATTAGAATCAGACGGAGGCACTGAAGCAGTCTTTCTTTCCGCTCTCCATATTCGATTGGTTGTTTTCTTTTTTTATTTGGTAGATGGGGAGGGGGACGGAGGAGTATCTCCTAGGTACTGCCCCCCCCCCCCCCCCGCCTTATATCGTAACACCGGTATCTCAGCCACAGGTGTTGATTAGTTTTAGGAAAACGCGGGCAGGGCAGGGGAAACCCGGCGAGGCTGGTGCACGGGCGGCCCCTGGCGGAGGCGTCGCGTGTTTCCGCAGGTGTACGGCGGCGGCTGCACATCAAAGGGGCCGACTTGTCAGGCCGCCAAGCGGGCGCCGCGCCGCAGCATACCGGCCGCCCGCCAGCCGTAAACAAGCTGCGGCTACTGCACGCCGCTCACTCCGCTGCGTACATCTTCTTAACGTTCCCAGGCCGAAAGGCAAACGCTGGCATCCAGGCGGCCGTCATAAGAAAAACCTGCAAGTATTTACTTCTCTCCCGCTTACCCCCCCCCCTTACCCCCCCCCCCCCTCGCAATTCGCAGTTAGTGTAAACAACGCTATCCCTCCATCAGCCAGAAATAAAAATTTCCCTGGCCCCCTCCCAGCCAGTCAAACCATAAAACACAGCACCCGTGTAAGGGTGATTATTATTAAAGTTCCAGTTTCAAATGGTATACAAAAAAAAAAAAAAAAAAAAAAAAAAAAACAGTGCTCAGAATGACGTCAGATTTGAACCAAATACTACAGAAGAAGGGGGGAATATTACAGAAATAATTTAAAGAAAATTTTGACGCAGGATAGAAATGTAAGTGGCAAAATACGCAAAATAAAAGACGCACAGTACACGAACTGTTCCTCAAAAGGATCAAATGGATCTAAGCACTATGGGACTTAACATCTGAGGTCATCAGTGCCGTAGACTTAGGACTACTTAAACCTATCTAACCTAAGGGCAGCACACACATCCACGTCCGAGGCTGGATTCGAACCTGCGACCGCAACAGCAGCGCGGTTCCGGACTGAAGCGCCTAGAACCGCTTTGTGTGTGTGTGTGTGTGTGTGTGTGTGTGTGTGTGTGAGTGTGTGTGTTTGGTCGTTGCGGACGTCACATGACATCCGTTCAAGTTCGTTGTTGATTCTTTCACTCAGTTTTTTTATTACAAAGGCCAACCAGCTCCCTGACCGAACACGCTGAGCTACCGTCGGCCACAGCCGCCGGCCAACTGTTCCTCAAAAAAAAAAAAAAAAAAAAAAATGGATCAATTGGTTCTGAGCACTATGCGACTTAACTTCTGAGGTCATCAGTCGCCTAGAACTTAGAACTAATTAAACCTAACTAACCTAAGGACATCACACACATCCATGCCCGAGGCAGGATTCGAACCTGCGACCGTAGCGGTCACGCGGTTCCAGACTGAAGCGTCTAAACCGCACGGCCACACCGGCCGGCGCAACTGATCCTCAGTTTGCGTCAAATACACTCGGCATGACTGTCTCAATGCAGGATCGCGCGCTGCTGCTAAAGTGCGCCGGTAATCCTGGAGACGTTCGGACGATCAAGGGTATGGAAAGAGACGTTGGTCCGATGTGTGTCAAGGATCTGGAGAAAATGATTAGCGAAATTCGGAAAAGATAGGTTCTTTTGAAATGCAATGCGGCAGGTAGCAGAATAATTGATCCAACTTCTGTAGAAGATGTGGCCACATCGTTGGAGGAGGAATCGAGCGGTGATGTGCAAATATGCAGTGCACGGGGAACTGCCGGAACTTTGTACATGTCTGCGAGCACGGTGCATAAAATTCTATGAAACATGCTACATTGCTAACAACACAAAACTACCCATGTTCAGGAGATGCTTCCTGCTTACCTGCCAGCAACACAAACGCTTGCTCTGGAAATTCTGGCTTGCCTGGAAGTGGACAATGAATGGCGATGAAGCATTCTGTGTACAGGCGAAGCTCATTTCCAAGGACATGTGAGTACGCATAATTGTGAAAAATCCGCACGCACATCAAACGGTACTACTTCATTCTATAAAAGGTAACTGTGTGGTGCGGGTTGACGGTATCGGTTAACGGTGGGCCATCTTGTCCAGGAGATGGGTCCTGCGGTTCTTCTTAACTGTACTGCCACTGATAAACGTTATGAGTCTTTTGCGCTCCAACGTCATGCCAACCCTTCGACCGCGTGGATGTGCGAATAAGATCATTGTTATGCAACTTCGAACTCCGCGTCACATTGCACAGGTGGTGAAGCGGCTGCCGCAGAGGGATTTCGGAAACCTGGAACCATCAGTCGACATATCCCTGCAGCCTGTCCGTCCAGATTACTTGATCTTAATTCGTGTCTTTTGGCCGGGGATTATGTGAAAGGTGTTGTGCTTAGTGCTCCAATTATGAACGCAATTGAACTGAAGGCACGCATTGCGCAATATATTTTAAACCTGACCTCTGAGACACTCCGGTCTATTGAGGCTCAGGCTGTTTCTGATTACAGCTTGTGATAGAAGACAGTGAGCAGCATATTAAACATGTCTTGCGCCAGTCTCACGACAGTTAAAAACTGTTTTTATTGTCGCCTTGTAACGGAACTGTACTTTTTACTGGTGGGGTTAGAGACTGAGATTGTTGCAAAAATTGCGACATTAAAAAGAGATTATTTGATTTAGACCAGAAATCTCAAAGGTTTGTCGTTTCAGTTGTCTTCCATAGACATCAAGTATGCGTGATCATGGGGTATCTTTTGATCACTTTGGCCTCCACCACTCAAATATAACTTTGAGGCCAATGGTGATGTTTACTGCTATAACAGTTTCCAAACATTACACATTAATAATTAGTTCTGCAGTGGCACATATATAGTTCAGTTCATTGTTCATACATATCTTAGTTCGGTGTAACTCCGAGTAATCTGCTTCCTACTACTGCTGCTGGAGCCGTCGTTGTCCAGGTCCATTTCATCTGCTAACTGGATCAAGTTACGTGAATTTCATGAAATAATCCAGGTACCAAGTCGTTTTATAGTGGTTTATTTATGACAAACTGCACCACTTCTCCTTAGTGGGAGCCCACTCCACATAACAGGCTACGTTGTTACAGCACTGTATTACAACAATTAGATTATTGCACAGACGTGCGATACAGTGGTTGCGTCTCAAAGCTGTCTCCACCCTGACCTCTGAGCCTTGTGCTCCTCCCACTTACACATGTTTAATGATGAAAATAACAAAACTACAGTACAATTTTATAAAATTAACAATCAAAAGTTTAATATTAATATGAGTAATTATCCACAAAACCTTGCTTATTTTCTGCTGAAACTGGCGTATACAATAAAAAAGATTTTTACATCGGCTATATGTCATATTTTATAAAATACTGAAAAACAACAATGATGATCTAATTTTTCTTAATTATGGTTTCATTACTGAAAGCAAAATATTGTGAAGATATATTTGACAAACGTTACACACAAGTAAACAAATGAAATAACAAATTTTATGAGATATAATGTATTACGTGAAATCACTTATTAGATTCAAGTGGAATTACGGAACTTTCAATGAATTTTCTCTTCGGAGAGTATTTCAGTAGGGTATTGAAATCGGAATGTAAGCATGGGGTTGTTTTATTTCAGCCTTTAGTGCCCTTTTTGGCTTCAGATACTTTAAAATTCGATTTCATTGTCCCTTTTAGGCGGATTTTCGCCACAGGACAAATACAAACCAATGTCAGTGTTGCTTTTTAAAAGGTTTTTGGCCCGTGGTTATTGATGGCGTTTATTGCTGAAACTACTGGTTTCGGTTACACAGATTTTTCCAACGCCAGTTTAACTGGTCTGTTAAAAAAGCTCAGAATAAACGGTTTTTGAAATGACCGATTGTCGGTGTTTTATTCCCGTTATTTCCTGTAATAAACGTAAAAATCGAACAAATATTGAAAAATTTCATCTCTCTCAGTGTCATGATACATAGACTCAAAATTTAATTTGAGTAGGCAAATAAAATGATACGTAGTCTGTCCACCGTTCGCTGCTTGTCTCGAAAACTGAAAACAGGTCGACTTCTACAAAAAGTCGCCGTTATTCTCCCGTAGATTCAAATGTTTTGAAACTCCACTCAAAACTCATGTTGTAAGTGGGAATTATACAATGTAATTTGGACATTATGAATAGTCAGTGTTAAAGGATGAAAACGGAGTCTGAAGAAATCTGTATGCTTGTTGCCCTTGAAAACGGTCAAATTAACACGAAAAGTAAAGACACGTCACGTGGACACTGGCAGCAGATCAGCAGCTTTCTACTGTGAATGCACTGTTACGTTTTCAGTTTTCTCGTTACGTTATGTCACAAGTTTGACGTGGTTTCTCATGTTTCTCTTTTAAAGCAAATGGAGTGTTGTACTTCACTTATAACGTATATTGCAAAATACTTTCAGACTAGGGATGATGCCATTGTGTGTATTGTTTATTGAACTGGGGACCTAGAAACGACGGAGATGCTTCTTCCGGCCATAGCCCCCAGTGGTTCACAACCCCTCAACAGGCCACAGCAGTCCACCCACCTCACCTCACTGCCACCCCACACCGAACCCAAGGTTACTATGCGGTGTGGCTCCCATTTGACCCCTCTGGGGAGCGTCTCATATCAGACGAGTGTAACCCCAAATGTTTGCGTGGTAGGGTAATTATGGTGTAAGTGTACGTGGAGACAGTGTTTGCGCTCAATCGCCGGCACAGTGTAACTGAGGCTGAACAAGGGCAACCAGCCTGCATTCGCCGAGGCACATGGAAAACCACCTTAGAAACCATCCACAGGCTGGCCGGCACATCGGACCTCGCCACTAATCCGCCGGGCGGATTCGAGCCGGGGACCGGCACGCCTTCCCGCTCGGGAAGCAGCGCGTTAGACCGCGCGACTAGCCGGGCGGGCTTTTCTGTAATATAACTGGGCGACGATAGCGAGAAACTACCATATAGATCAAGACGGGACAGGTCTTGCACACTGCATGTACATACGTACCATTGTAAGTAGGCTGTTTAGGTTTTTATGTTGGTAACGCCATGTAGCGCTCTGTATGAAAATCATTGACTGTGCTGTGTGCAGTCTGTGGCTGGTTGGCATTGTTGGAATATTCACTATTGTAGTGTTGGGCAGTTGGATGTGAACAGCGCGTAGCGTTGCGCAGTTGGAGGTGAGCCGCCAGCAGTAGTGGATGTGAGGAGAGACATGTCAGAGTTTTGAGAGCGGACCATCTGGACGTGTGTCCGTCAGAAAAAGGAAATTTGTAAGACTGGATGTCATGAACTGACATATATATTATGACTTTTGAACACTATTAAGGTAAATACATTGTTTGTTCTCTATCAAAATCTTTCATTTGCTGACTATGCCTATCAGTAGTTAGTGCCGTCAGTAGTTAGAATCTTTTATTTAGCTGGCAGTATTGGCGCTCGCTGTATTGCAGTAGTTCGAGTAACGAAGATAAAAAAAAATTATTGTGTATCAGTTTAGTGATGATCAGAATAACTAAAGAGAGAAACATCTGAGTACGCTCAGTTTTGCAGAACTGTTTGGAAATAAAATAACGTAAGAGGTTTATCAGCACAGTCATTTATAAATTTTTCTAAGGGGATGTTTCATCATCTAATAGGCCACACCACATGGTAACAGGTACATCATTCTCTCAGCAATGCTGAAAAATGGTTAAAATGGCTCTCAGCACTATGGGACTTAACATCTGAGGTCTTCAGTCCCCTAGAACTTAGAACTACTTAAACCTAACTAACCTAAGGACATCACACACATCCATGCCCGAGGCAGGATTCGAACCTGCGACTGTAGCGGTCGCGCGGCTCTAGACTGAAGCGCCTAAAACCGCTCGGCCACAGCGGGCGGCTCAGCAATGCTACGCCAGTTCATATGCCACATGTTTCTTGTTCGTTCCTGTCAGCCTTATCATTAAAGCAGCACAGATCGTTTTTTCCATTTTCTATAATAACGCAATATTTTAAGCAATGCAAATTTTACAAATGAAAGTTACTTGTTCTTTAAAAACGGTTTATTTCAAAACGAAACTTTTAGCATTATTTCTATTTCTAATTAATGATTCTGTTACAACCGAGACCAAGCAAATACCGAAAAATACCGAGTATTAAGCAGTAAAATACCGGTATCGGTTTTAAACGGTCTGTTTTTCCCATCCCCGTGTGAAGCCAGTTAAGAACTGATCCTCCCCATCCGATGTTTTACGACCTTGCCGTAGTGGGCGTTCTTACCTAGCTAAATGCCACCACTGCTGAATGACGTACTTATGCGGTCATGCACACAGCACAGTACGGTCCTATTGTGCTTTACCTGTCGCTTTTAGCCGAACCCATTCATGTTATGACACTTAACAGTGTCATCTAGTGAGATAATCCTGAGAAGAACTTCTTTTTCAGCGTTTTGGAACTGGAACTTTAATTACAATCACCCAGGATATATACAGCTAATTGTGACCATGAAATCTGGTAATGGTGTTACTTCTTCTCTACGTGTTCACCATTCAGTGCGACAAATAATCCCCACCGTTGAATGACTTGGCGGACACTTTGGGTGTAGAACTCCGCATTTTCCCTGGTTATTAAATCTTATGCCTCGAAAATCACCACGTTGCCATTCTCGACATGCCTGCCATGCAATGGTTCGTTCACGGGAGGAAAGAGAAAAAATTCACTCGATGACGTGACAGGATAATATGATGGTGAGACAAAATTCGAGAGCACAGAGAAGGACCATTCGTGAATGTGTCCTGAGGCGTTGTTGTGCAGCAGAAACTTTTCTTTGGACAGCTTTCGGGTCGCTTCGTGCCGAGAACTTCCGATAACCTCGTCAGGACGTTTCGTTAGCTTGCTCCTCAGACGCTTCACTCCTTAGGAGAGTAATCTGTTAGGACCACACCGAAGAATTCCCAAAAAAGATCCAGGGCTAACTCGTCCAATGAATAACAGAGTACCGCCTTGTTAGGTAGTGGTAGGGAACTCGGCTCAGAATGGGTTAGCGAGGCGCAAAGGGATAATAGAGTTTTCTAGACGGAGAATGCTGCAATCTATCACAGAGACACGAAGGTATGGCTCTGAATGGAAGGGGATGGAGCGACAGCCATTCTGACCTGCCGGAATGAATCTCGAGCCGGCACAAAATTTTAATCTACCAGGAAGTTTCATTTTGAGTTGGTTTGAAGCGTGACTTGTAAGTTAACGGTTGTCCTTCACGTTTCCAGTTGTGTTTTTATAAATTTTGATGAATTTAAAAGAAAGGTAAGCAGTTAATTCTTAATTCTAATCCCTCAAATGACATGTAGTCTTTAAAGTGTATGTTTTTCGCTATACGGTTGTTACATAATACGTTTAAATCCGTCTGTTATTCTGCTCTGTAATAATTGTTAACCTGAAATGTGCCCTTGAAGTGGAACGACACGGGGCAAAATGGGATAGTGACCCATTTTGTCACCTCATTTTTTAATGCAAGTACGTTTCTAGTTATATAGTATATTTCTTTTTTCCCACTTGCTTTTCGAGATAGTGTGAACTTGCATTGGAAAGACTGATAGCAACTGGGCATTATATAAATGGAAATTCCAGTTTCAACCGTCCCATATTCTAAAATGTGTGTTTTAAAAGCGTCTAACGAGTTTAACGTACCAAAATCACCGTTGGAAAGATACGTTCGTGAAAGTAAGAATAATCCCAGCTACAAAGTTGACAAATCAAGTGGGAAATTTAATAAGGTGTTCACTGCAGAACAAACAGACTAGCTGGTAGCATACCTGAAGGAAATGGTAAGTAGACTTTTTTAATCCAACAACGAAGCACTTTGTCATATCATTAGCCTATCAGCTAGCAGAAAGGAACGGCTTACCACACGGATTTGACAATGAAACTTATCTGTCAGGGCAAGAGTGGTTATAGTGTTTTCAGGCACCCTTATATTGTCTATTCGCAAGAAGGAAAATACATGTGATGCACGAATGATGGGATTCAATAAAGTAACAGCAAAAGTAATCATGTATTACGCATTAAAAATAAGTTTACGTTTTTCAAAGTAACGTTAAAATATTTTCTGGTTGTTAGCTATTGTTTTGAAGATTCCATACTCCTTGGTCTAAAGTGTTCATTAAAAAACTTTATGTCTTAGTTACAATTTGATATTCTCATAATTTCAATGTTTATGCAATAATTTCGCAAAATCCCATTCTGACCCGTGGATGGTTAGGCTATACTACAAAGTGACTTTTTATAGCTTTGAGAAGTCATTTCTTCAGCTCCTTTCTTTTAAATGTTAAACATTAAATGTACCGTTCCACCCCAACTTCAGCTACCAATTTCTTCTCTGGTGACTTTCCCTAATCAACATTCTTCCACTGCTTGTTTTGTTTCACTGTCTCGGGGTCATAGTGATAGCTACAGCAGTCGTCCATGGTAATTAGGAGGCTAAAAAGTCCCTGGACTGGTGTAACAGAACTACAGAATTTCGCTCCCGCCTTAGACATATTTTTGAATTCTGAGGAGTTGTGGAACCCAGCAGACGGTCACCTTTGTCAAGTTTAAAATGATCGTACGGGATACTGAAAACATCCACGACTGATTTTTTTTTCTTTGCTATATCGCTCCGAATGTGGTGTGCTGCAGAGAGATGGTCTGGAACTCCATTCTTCGTCACTCAGACTTATTTAACCATTCTGAAAGCTTTTGTAGCACCTAACCACTGTGTCATATGGCGGTGGACTGCTGCCGCACACATTCGCCAACTCGGGATGGACGGACTGTCGCAGCGTCTCTCCCCTTCAAGCGGAGAAAACGAACTGTCGGATGGTACAGCGCGCTCTTGCACTGGGCTACCTCAGTTTACTGTGGCTCCTCTAGTGGCGTGTTACGAATTTTTTGTGTATCTCTACTATAGATCTGTACCTGCATGCCACAAATCAGTTATTTCCATAACTCACTTTTCCGAGGCGAGAAATAAAACTTTACGGCTGCCCCTCTTAATTTTTAACAATCATCTAGCAAACAGTTCCCTTTGTGATTTTCTCGCGGTTGGAGTTTCACAATCAGGTAAAATTTTGTATATGATGTGATAGGGTATTTGACTGTAAACGTAATTTATTTGCACTATTACTGGAATTTCGGTCGCATGGTCATTATCAAGTGGTACAACTGAGCTTTCTTCTTAAGGCGCGTTCTCCTCACGAACGTTGGCGGTCAATTTAGGTGGACGTGAAGCTGCAGTAAGGAAGGCACCTTCTATCGTTCAATTGCACCATTTCCAAATGTTCTTAAACCACAAGTTCCTTCGTCTTGCAACAGACTTTTTTCCTTTAATTTTTCCGTCAGTGATGAGTTGTAATAACTGGTATCTTTCACCTCATATAAAGAGTCCTAGATATTACGTTTTCCTTTGTTTTTATAGTGAGCGATATTTCGTTTTGCTTTTTCATCTCATGAAGGACTTCTTCGATTGAAATTTTCAGTACCCCAGATATGCATAAGAGACGGTGATACAGAAACATTTCAAAAGCATCAATTCTTTTCCTAGGTATTGGTAAAGCTCGAATGTGCGAATAAATACAGAAAAATGGAGATCACGTAGCAACAGATCATTCGCAGTCTCAGTTGCAGACTGAGATCCGATCCTATGAAAGCTTTCTTCAGGCTAACAAATTGTCTCCTGCCCTGTCTAGATTCAATCACTTTCTTGTAGACACAATGCTCATGCATCACAGTACCAAGATAGTTCAAGGAAGATATCTGTTCAATCTTATCACTGGTCTAGAGGCTAGCGTTGCTGCCTCTGGATCACGGGGTCCCGCGTTCGATTCCCGGCCGGTTCGGGATTTTCTTCGCCTGGGGACTCTGTGTTTGTGTTGTTCTCATCATTTCATCATCATCATCCTTTGTGAGTGTGACCAGATTGGACTGTGGAAAGAAAATGGACTGTGTAAAAATCGGGACTTTGTACGGGCGCTGATGACCGCGCAGTTGACAGCCCCACAAACCAAACATCATCATCAATCTTATTGCCTTTTGTTGACACGATGGCTTCGATTTTTCACTTATGGAGCACTACAGCTTTGGTCTTGTAAGTGTAAATTAAGAAGCCAATCTGTTCATTGTGCTGGACTAAATAGAGTATCGTGTGTTGGAGCGCAGTTAGATCAATTGCTAAGACAAGTGTCACCTCCGTACCTAATATTGTTAATTATCTTCCATTTTATAATGATCCCGTTACTTTCTTCCGCCAATACTTCCCTGAGAATTGCTTCGGGGTACATGTTAAACGGGAGGTGATAGTATACAGCCATGACGAATGCCTTCACCAACTGTAGCCGCTTCTGAGATGCCTTCGTCAATTTCTACATCTGTGGGCTGATTCGAACACAACGCTCTGGTATGCATAAATCGTTTTGGACAGTACCAGTTGAACTCATAATCTCCACCATCTTTTTACGACTCCCTTAATCAAAGGCTTTTTTATAGTCGATGAAACAAGCGTACACATCAACAGTCATACATCTGCATCTCTGCACTAGTACATTTAAGGAGAAGTGTTTTACGTGTTCCAGTCCCATTTCGAAAGGCAAACTGGGCCACGTCCATTTTAGATTCACATTTCTTGTAAATCCGGGTGTATATGATCCGCAACAATATTTTCAGTATGTGACACATCAGACTAACCATACGATAGTCATCGCACTGTGGGCAGTTGGTGTTCCTCAGCTGTGGCATAAAAGCTGATCTCAGGCAGGCATAAAGTATCTTTCCTAACGCATAGGTAACACTGAACAATGGTGTTACGAGGCTGAGGCCAATCGACTCCTGTTCAGCAAAACTTCAGTAACTTCGGCGTACACTCCACCCGGACCGTTGGCTGTACCATTGTTCTGCACGCACTGCTTTACTGTTTGTGATTTCAGGACTGACTTCATTGATTCTTGCATCGTCCTCCAAAAGGACATTCCTTCCCATTTTTAGTTTTCTTCCAACTACTACAATAATTTTATTATTCGCATTCCTTAGTATTTGCCCGCGTCGCTTTCTTTGTATGCCACTCAACTCTTTCACCTTCTCATATAAATTAAAGGATGAGCATGAGCTGTAGCAAATACCAAAATCTAAAAATGTTCTCACATATATATTAGTCGTCGACGTGTCTGTATGGTTGGTCATATAACGTTGTTAACATCTTTGACAAGAATCTCATCAAATACTGCTCGTATACATTGTATATTACTTGATAACACCTACACATCCTAAACTGCGACAGTGCGAATAAATAATTTTTACCTTCAAACATAAATGAGATGTCATTTACAAATATTCTCTACTTCTTCCGCTGACGACTATGAGGTCAGAAGAAATATTTGTTCCATTGTTCCCACTTCTTTATCAGCACCATCTTCCATTCGAATGAAAAATCAACGTTCTCCTAGAACCAAGCGCCCTCTTCCTTCAGCCGATCTGACATCGACTTTATTAGCAGATTATTTGTATGGAGAACTACGAACAGTCAGTCTCTCCATTGGTTGTTGCAGCCTTTCTATTCGGTGTGCGCTCGTCGTCAGACGGTGTGAAGTTACGAGAACTTTAGACGACGGCTCCCTCAAAGATAATGCCAGCGAATTTTTTCTGTGAAAACTTTTAAAGCTTTTTAAATAAAACAAACTTCAATATTCTACATCTTTATTCTTCATGTCTGTTTGTATTTATTTCTCAGTATAGTCACCCTGACGATGAATACGTTCCCCTCAACGGCTGGCCAGTTTCTTGACATACTTAGAGTAGGAGGAGGAGATTAGTGTTTAACGTCCCGTCGACAACGAGGGCATTAGAGACGGAGCGCAAGCTCGGGTGAGGGAAGGATGGGGAAGGAAATCGGCCGTGCCCTTTCAAAGGAACCATCCCGGCATTTGCCTGAAGCGATTTAGGGAAATCACGGAAAACCTAAATCAGGATGACCGGAGACGGGATTGAACCGTCGTCCTCCCGAATGCGAGTCCAGTGTGCTAACCACTGCGCCACCTCGCTCGGTTAGAGTAGAATGTTTCACTTTTTTGACGGAGCCACAACCTCACCTCTGCTTCCACCACTTCGTCACTGTAAAATTGAAGTCCTCGAAGGTGTTGTTTAAGTTCTGGAGACAGACGAAAGTCTGATAGGTAAGTCAGTCAGTAACGGTGGATAATCGATGGCAATGAAACCGAGGCGTCGGACTGCTGCATAAGTCGCAGCGCTCGTGCGTGGTTTGGCATTGTCATGGTGAAAGAGATGTGTGGACGAACTCTTCGGATTCGAAACTCGGTTACAGCAGGTAGTTTCTCACGCACCGACAGAGTTATGTAACCCATAGCCATGTTACATGCTGAAATTCGGAGTCCTCTAGCGGCAGAGAGTTGCACAAACACAGGTGTCCAAAATTAAAGCAACAAACCGCTATTTCCCCGTCCAGAGTCTAATTCACACTATAATCACACAAACTGTCAACAGATGCCCGCACAATCGTTTTCTTCAGGGAAGGTGGCAATACAGTCAACGGACAACCACGCTAACGATGACGTCAGGCCACCTATCATACGGGGTAGTGTGTGCCGAATATTCGCACAGCCACAATCGCTGTGTATACAAGCGGAGCGGTATGGCACAAAGGAGAGGCCTACCAGACTCTCTGCCGTGGAGGCCCATAAGAAGGCTGGAAGCAGAACAGTCGCAAGCTGATGCGGCCCGATGGCTTAATGTGAATCGTTCTGTTGTTTCTCAGATGTGGCGACAATTTAGAGAGACCGAAACTGTATCCTTAAGACCAGGGCAGGGCCGACCATGCGTGATATCAGAAAGAGGAAGTATCATTTGGCTGTAAGGGCATGACGATACCGTCTTAGTAGTGTACAGCAACTGGCGTTTGACCTCGCAGCACCCACTAGCCTACTTGTATCGAGACAAACGATATACAAAAGCCTTCCGCAGAGTGGCTTGTATTGTGGAGACCCGCTGTACGTGTACCTCTGATGCGCCTTCACAGAAGGGAACGTCTAAAGTGGAATTACCAACATACCACTTGTACGTTGAAGACTGTGTCAATGTTCTTTTCACGGGTAAGTCCCGATTCGGTGTGGAGAGGGATCCTCCAAGCATTAAAAGAGCGTGGAACACGATTTCGAGACAAGCGTTGTAAAAGAGACCAATATTAAGGATGACCCCTAATTGTGTGGTCAGGGATTATGTGGACCACTCGAACGCCTCTTCATGAAACAGTACTGGTGAATCGGCAAGGTTTAACTACTTTAAGGTATCGTGGCGAGATCTTGGGACGTCATGTTCTCTTGGTGCGAGGTTGTGTGGGCCCAGACTTCGAATTGATGGATGACAATGCTCGACCTCACAGAGAACGTGTAGTTGATTTTTCTTGGAGACGGAAAATGTTGCATGCATGGCGTGACCTGCTCGCGCTCCCAATTTGAATCCCATAGAGCATGTCTGGAATGCACTAGGGATGCAAGCTGCATCACGGCAGCATCGACCAACCACTCTCCAAGACTTTCGAGCAGCTCTGCAGGAAGAATGGACGTAAGTGCCTCGATATTAGATTGAAGACATCATTCACAGTGTGCCCAGTTGTTGTCGGGCCTGTATTGCTACCAGAGATAGCCACATCGCATACTGAGCACATTAAATACTTGTCGGAATATATGTGCAAATCCGTTGAATTGGAAAAAATGAAGAACGTTTTTGTCTACCGCAATCCATATAGCAGTTATTTATGTTCTGTAGTCTTTACATTTTCTCTACTTTTCTATCATCTGTTAGTACTGTTTCGTTCCAAAATAAACGCAACCTTGCGAAATTTCCGTTTGTTGTTTTAATTTTGGACACCAATGTATGTAGAAATAAAGACTACTTTGGAGTCAGTCGCTAGTGTCGTGCACCTACTATACACGAAATCCAGTACTAAAACAATCGATGTCCTCCATGTATCTCAAAATGTTACAAAGTCCCCTGCCTCATGCACTGAGAATCACGATTTTACGAAACGTGATTGACTCTTTACTAACATCGGTTGTTACGAACGTGGTGCAAACCCAAGAAAAACGACATCTGATACACTCACATGCACACAGGTAGAGAGTGTTCCAGGAGATATGACAGGAGCGATCATTCGAAGCAGAAAAGCATAGTAAACTTGATATGAAAGGCTTATTTCAATAGTGGTACAAGTCCATTACCTCCACTTTTCTGTCTATAATGCTTCTGAAATTAATGAGCCAAACGAACAGAAAGAAAGGTTCATCTCTAGCAAGAAGCCATATGCTTGAATATTTCTGGTATCTCAACTGCAGATTTTTCAGTGCTCATTTAACTGTAGGACTCTGTATCTCAATATAAACAAAAATGGACTTGTACCACTATTGAAATAAGCCCTTAATATGTGTTTCAGAACAGCGAAGATGAAAATGTGCTCTTAAATCTGAAGGTATGCACTTTAGAGCCCATTTTGTTACTATTTTTCAATTATTTTATTAATTTTGGAGTTATATTACCATGCTATGCTGACAATCGCAGATGCGATGACTTCTTCTGATCTTTGATCTCACCGCTGTTGCGATTACTGTAAGATTTGACGGAATTCTCACGAGAACAAAATGACGGCTAGCCAGCCATAGGCAAATACCGAACATTTCTGTGGAATGCTTCGGCACATATTTTATGGATATCGAAACCTCATCCTAGACAGTGAAACTGCAATCCTGCATCAATTATAAGTAGTTCTTTGCTTTGAAGCATTGCAGGTACTCTACGTGTCGTAGAATGGGCAGTTCGTAAAGGAGCCGCGATACCTGGCGTGCCGTGGTAGCAGGGAATTCATAGCTCAGGCAGCTATATATTTGTGAATCATATACACAAACATTCCACGTGAATCTTTCTTCCTGTTATTGAAAACCAGATCAAAATCCGAACACTAATTCCTGACCTTTTCGATAGATTACGAACAGAATGTAAGTTTGCAATGGCAAAGTAACATTTTTATGTGGTTTAGTTACAAATTAACAATTTTCTAATTTTTTGCTTTACTAGTACTATGCGTCCTTGTTTCATGCCGAATTTCGTGATTCTAGGTCAACAGGAAGTACTCTTTACGTAGGCGGAGTGAGATTGCGAGTATAAAAAAGTGGCTGTAACTTGTGATTGCATTGACTTGCAGTCTTAAATTTCCTTCACCTTCTTCTTCTTCTTCCGTATCCGGATGCACCAATTATATCTTCCCTTCCCAGTAATTAGCAACGTAGTTTGCTTTGTCATTGACTTTCAAAATATCATCTTTAGTGCATGTTATAGACATATCTGGGCAAATCAGTAGGTGGTTCAAGTCCTGTATTGCTCCGCATTCACACCTATCGCTATCACTGTAACCCCATTTAAATAGGTTTGATTTGCACCCAGTTACTCCAGTGCGCAGCCGGTTTAGTGACCTCCAAGTTGTAAAAGGTAGTTGAAATCCTGCAGATCCCTCCTCAAGTAGTTCCATTGTGGAGTGTGGCACCATTTCTTCCCAAAGAGATAGCCGCCTTGTGCAGGGCTTGGTGGCGAGCTCTTCAGTAGTTTCAATGAAACTCCTGCGGGATTTCAGCCGGACACGTTGTTTTCGGTGCATATGCATCGGGTGTCGAGGATCATTCTTTTGTTTTGATCTTTCGATCTCGGCGGCTACTTGTCTGCGGAGAGTGGGTGGTGCTATGCCTATGATGGGATAAATGATGTCTGTGGGAGTTGGTTTGAGGCATCCTGTGGCAATACGTACAGTTTCGTTTACGGCGACGTCAACTTGCTTAGTGTGAGCAGAGTTCCTCCAAACTGGCGCCGCATATTCCGCTGCTGAGATACTCAGCACCAGACCCGTGGTGCGCAAAACATGTGGTTGAGCTCCCCACGATGAACCTGTTAGCTTCCGCAGTATGTTGTTCCTGGCACAGATCTTTTTTTTAGTGTTGTGACAGTGCTGCTTAAAAGTAAGTGCTCTGTCCAACGTTACTCCCAGGTATTTTGGGCTGTTTGTATGCTTCAGCTCTTCCCCTTGCCACATGACTCGGAGTTTCCGTTTGGCTTGTTTGTTCCTAAGATGGAAGGCGGATACTTGAGATTTACTAGGGTTTGGTTTGAGATTATTGCCGTCGTAATAGGTAGCAAGTTCTGTTAAGGCTCCTGTGAGATTCTCCTCCACTTGTTCAAAGGTTTTATCCTGTGTGGCCACTGCTGCATCATCAGCATATATGAACATTCGTGTCTGGTGGCTGATGGGAAAATCATTGGTATAGATATTAAATAATATTGGAGCCAAGACACTACCCTGTGCCGGACCATTTTTCTGTGTCCTCCATCGGCTGTTTTTAGATTGTAAGGTTACATAGTAGCGTCTGTTCTGTAGCATGCATTGCACGAACATAGAAAGGGTGTAGTCCTTAGTGACATTATACACTTTCTGGGTAAGCAACTTATGGTTAACTGTGTCATATGCAGCACTGAGATCCAGGAATGCGACCCCAGTTACTTGTCCTCTCTGATAGCCGTCTTCGATGTACTGTGTGAGATTAAGGATTTGGCCACAGCATGATTTTCCTGGTCGAAATCCAGCTTTTTCGTTAATGAGGGCTTTGTCCACATAATCAGCTATGCGTTTGAGGATCATTCGTTCCAGCACTTTAAATAAATGACAAAGCAGTGAGACAGGCCGGAAATTTTTAGCTTCAGCTGGGTCTTTCCCTGGTTTTAGTAACGCAATAACCCGAGCTTTCCTGCACAGTTTAGGAATTTGCATTGTTGTAATACAGTTATTCATTAGCTCTAGGATCCATGCTTGTACTACCGGTCCAAAATGTTTAATTTGCTCAGATCTCAGATCGTCGAGGCCAGCGGCCTTATTGTTTTTCAATGAATGAAGAACGGGCGAGCTAGCAAGCTAATCTCCTCGTTAAATTTTCTTTTAATTTTGCCATTTTCCTTCACCGAAAAGGCACCGTAGATGTAAGCATATGACAAAAACTTGAAAATTGGAAATTTGTGGTAAGTTCTAGGGGACCAAACTGTGAAGGTCATCAGTCCCTAAGCTTAAACGCTACTTAATCAAACGCAGAGTGACTTACGCTAAGGACAACACACACACACACACCCATGCCCGAGGGAGGACTCGAACCTCCGACGGGGAGACCTGCGTGGACCGTGTTATAGCGCCTCAGAGCGCACGGCTATGCGCGCAACCAAATTTGAATTTCATATCGTTCCTGAGAAGAAGGAGTGATCTTACTAAACAAACAGATAGACAGGAAGACATGTACGTAGATAATTAAGCGATCCTATAAGAGTTCCATTTTCTACCGAGTGAGGTGCGGAAACCTACAAAAGAAATATGTTTAGGGAAAGCTGCTGCGGTTTTTGATTAGTGGGAAGAATAGAGGACATGAATTAGTGAATTTTATGACCGGAAACTCTTAACCATACATGAAACACGTGGTATACTGGGCCATCACAAAGGTCAAAAATTGAAGAACAAGAAATTCTACACGCCTTGAAAAATGGAAAAGTTTACCTAAACGAGAGTCTGTACCATGTGTCTCGAAACTAACTGCCTCATTGAACTACGAATGTTAAGTTTGAACACAACTAAGTGGATATTAAATATATTAAAATGCTGCAAACAGTGTTACCCCAAGCTGCACGATGCTAGCAGGAATCTCACCAAAAATTTTAACTCATTGCATGTGAATGGCCACCAGAAAGCAACTGCAATGCAAGTTAGTACGCCATTAGCCCATAGTAGAGCTGCAGCAGACGACCACCCGGAAATGCCGACAGGAAGCGGCCAGAACAGACTCCACTAGACTGCTTTGTGTGGTTCGAATGCGCATGAACGCCCAGAGGACGAGCTTTCACGTGCTTGTCATTGGCTACCGCTTCAGTTCGCCGTAGTAGGCATCCCTTTCCAGTTAGGCAAATACTGTGATACTTTCAATAACGGATCACGTGGTACAGAACGTCTTTCAGTTTGTTTGTGATCTAGGATACGCAGAAGGTTGGATATTTTGAAAGCTGACAATATGACAAGCAAATGTCGTGTTGAACGCTTGAGGCATAGGCTCTCCTTAGGCTTAGCTCAGTTTTTGTTGGCCGACGAGGCTCTTGGATACGACCCAGTCTTCAGTGAAACTCTCTTTGCTTCCGGAGCAATTTGGAACGTTTGCTTTTGCCCATGCCTCGGGGCTTCCGTAGCATCGCATTAACAAGGTATCGTCACGATAGTAGGGTTTTTATACTTTTTATCTTTCTGTTATGGGAAGTTCCGAGCCGAAACATACCTCTCCCAAACAATCCGACGCAATTCTAAAAAAACGCTCGAGAAAGTCCACTTTGAAGTTTTCAACCATGATTAATATGCTACAATAAGGTATAACTTCTTCGACGAACAAAGTGGTTCTGTGGTAGAGTGCTCGCTCCACTGTGCTGGGTGCATGGGTTCGATTCTACATATAATCAAATTTTTAAACAAAGGTGCATGATCTAATAGCACTTCCATGAAGTGTACAAACATAAAGCGCATAATGCTGGTAATCGCTAGATCGAATCTCGTTTAGGTAATTATTTTTTTCGTTCTTTCCGTTCAATTCGAATACATAAGTAATATAAATATAAAATTCACCAAGCATATGCTAATTAACACATCTGTCATTTTTAGGAAAATTCCGCATCTTTTTGTTTCTAATTATATATTTACACAAAAATACAGTTTTAATTCCAAACAAAAATTCTGAATTACAGAACTTATATTCCCAACTGTTAATCAAGATTGCATAGTTCAAAAATTACAAATCATTTTTTCTTTTTTACCCTAAACGTAAATGCGCATTATTCTCCTCACTCCCCCATCCCCACCCCATGCACCCCACCCCCTCACACACACACACACACACACACACACACACACACACACACATACGCGCGCCGGCCGACCACTGTACCACAGAGCCACACTGCACGATACATTAGCTTATTAACAGTGATCCACTGTACCACAGAGCCTCACTGCACCATACATTAGCTTATTAACAGTGATCGGAAAACTACGAAGTCGATTTCATCGCCTTAACCACTGTTGATATCCGTGCACGCCTCCGAGACCGACTCAAGCATCCATATGCCACAGTCTCATGCATGTCCGAAGGACACTGAATAGTATAGTTCAGACACTGTAAAATACAGACATTGCAAACCAGCATTACTTGTCCAGCAAGGCGAAACTGGCGAGAATCACATTCCGTGGCGATTGTCACAGTCAATAAAACAGTTAGCAAAAACAAACTGAGGAAGGCTATTTGTAACAGTGTCCGGAACGTCGGAGTATTTTACTCATTGACAGTGCAGTCATAACCCAGAAAAGTATTATTGACTGAGAATCACAATGTCTCTTCCCGCCCAGGAAGGGGAATAGCGCGGAAGGTGTGGCAGCATAAGTCGTGGACACTGTGACAAATGGTGATTTGGGTGAATCCAGGAAGAGTGCAAGGATAGCTGAAGTGGTTAAGGTGCCATGAACACCGCCAAGAGGGTTGTGGGGGTGAGGTCCCGGGGAGGAAATAGAAAGTTTCTACTGATTTTGGTTTCGTTGTGAATAATGTCACACTTTTGAGGTAGACTGATGAGCCAAAACATTATGAGCAATTGCTTAATGGCTTATTCGTCCGTCGTTGGTACGAAACATATCACTGATTCTATGTATCAAGAGATCCAACAGTTTTTTGGTACGTTTGTGGAGGTATGTGGCATTAGATGTCTACTCACAGGTCATGTAATTCGCCTAAATAGCGGGCCGCTGATGTGCGTACGCGGTGATTGCCTCCGATAGCGGCCCAGAAGGGTTTACATCAGGCGAATCTGGCCGCTCCTCAGACCACTGTAGCACGGTTCTGCACCGAGACACGGACAATTATACGGCTTAAAAATGACATCGCCGTCGTGGAAGACATCAAGCATGAAGGTGTGCAGATGGTTCGCAGCTGTCACCGTGTCTTCGATTACTACCACAGATCCCATGCCGGCGTAGGAGAATGTCTCCCATAGCATAATACTCCTCCCACCAGCTTGCGACCATGGTAGGCTGCACGTTTCGAACCGTCGTTCACTTCGATGACGGCGTTTGTGGAGATGACCGTCTAACTTACGTAACAAAAATGTGGTTCACCCCACACTTTTCCACTGATCAACGGTCGAATCCCGATGGTCTCGAGCCCACTGTAGTCGAGTTGGACGATGTCGTTCGGTCAACATGTGAACACGTAGGGGTGGTCTGCTGCAGAACTTCACGTTGAACAGCGTGCGATGAACGGTGTACTCCGAAACACTTGTGCGGGCGCCAGCATTGTGCTCAGACGCCACAATTCACCATGTATCCTACTTTACAGAGCACACAAGTCTCAGAACTCCCCCTTCTGCGAAGAGTCGTGTAGGTCCAACCATTTGGCGCCTAGTAGTAGTTCCACTGTCCTACATCTTTCCGTAGATCCTCAAATTATCTGCATGTGAACATTCGACTAGCTTCGCCGTTTTCGAGATACTCGTTCACAGTCTCTGAGTTTGTCAAAGTCCTTATCTCAATGGATTTCGCCGTTTGCAGCCCATGTCTTCGTTAGAGTGATCCCCCGTCCGTGTCTGCTCCGGTTACTTACTTTGGTTTCTCCGTCAAGTGCCGGCAACGCCAGCAGGCGGCATCCAACGTAGGTCATAATGTTTCGTCCTATAGGTGTATCACGACAAATTGTTAGCTTACTTCAAACTGATACTGAACTGATAATTCTGTTTGTTTGACGTGGCAGGGTGCGAGTTCTGATTGTAAATAATAATAATTATTATTTTTATTATTGAATGCTACAAATAAATGAAAAACGTTAAGGTAATAATCATCTTTTCTTTAGGTTGTTCTTGTTGGCTCATGTGGCACTGAGCACTATGGGACTTAACTTCTAAGGTCATCAGTCCCCTAGAACTTAGACTTACTTAAACCTAACTAACCTAAGGACATCACACACATCCATGCCCGAGGCAGGATTCGAACCTGCGACCGTCGCGGTCACCCGGTTCCAGACAGTAGCGCCTAGAACCGCTCGGCCACTCCGTCCGGCTGTTCTTGTTGTTCCGATAGGCTTTCATTCTTCCTGAAAAGGCTTGTTTACGTTCTTCCGACTACTTTGGTTACTTTGATGTAACTTCCAGTTTGTCTACCCTGCGTCTGAAGATGTCTCTTTCTAAAATGTCGGTTGATCGTACATTTTCGTTTCTGAGATCCTTTCCAGTTTCATTCGGCCAAGATGTTGAGTTCTTAACTGATGTTACATCGTTTATTGTCCCTTTTGTACACTCGCTTTTCTGGTAGTCTGTTGAGATGACCAAAGAATTTCATTCTCCAGTTTCGATGTTTTAAAACTTTTCTGGTGTTTTGGTGATTGTAGCCTGTAACCGTCTTTGGTATGTCTTTCTCCTAAAATTTTACTGATGATTTCTCTCTCTTCTTTTTTGATTTCTCAAGTTCGTTTTTTCTGTTAAGTGTCGGTATTTTGCTTGAGTAAAGGACTGTTGGTTTTATGACTGTGTTGCGGTGCCGAACTTTTGCCTGTCTTAATTTGGATTTTTTGTTGTAGAGATTACGTACTAACCCTAACGTTTTTCTGGCTTTCTGGATATGATTTTGCTGTGAGATTTTTCAAGACTTGACACCTCGATGAATTCTCCGAGGTATTTGAAGTACGGGACCCTGATTATGGCACCATATTTCGTTTTCAGGCCCGCGATATATGTCTCTGAATATAAGAATTCAGTTTTCTCGAAAGAGATTTGTAACCGTACCGTTTCTGCACATTATTTGTCTCCAGCTGTTTGACGGCAGTTGTTTCGTCCCCTTCAAGAATCACCAGGTATTCCGCAAATGCGGGGTAAAATATGTAGAGGCTGTTTTTGGGAAAGCGCAGTAGGACCTTCCAAAGTCCACGTTTCTTGAGTTCTTTCTTCCATTCTTTCGTAACCTTGTCTGAGAGACGTTGAACAGGAGACAGTCCATCTGCTTGTCTCACACCTGTTTGAGTGTCAAATAGTTCTGAGACTTCCTCCGTTAATTTTACTTTACATTTCATGGCAGTTAGCGTTTGTTTTATGAGTTTTCTTGTTTTGGGATCTACGCCCCTCTCTTCTAAAATTTGAAACAGTGAAGACCTGTCTTTTGATTTATGCGCCCTTTTGGAAACTACAAATGTGCGTACTAGAATTTTTTGTCTGAGGGCTCGCATTTTGAGTATGGTTTTGAGGTTAAAAATTTGTTCTGGGCATGACCTGATCGCTCTGAATCCTGCTTGACGTTCTGCTAATTTGGATTGTAATTTCTTATGTGTCCTGTTCAATAGAGAAGCTGATAGGATTTTGTAGGATTTTGCAAGAGGGAGATCTCTCTGTGGGTGTTTGCACCTAGTTTGTTGCCTTTATTATTATTATTATCATATTGACGTTTTACAAGAGAACAGGGGAGAAGCGACTGGCCTCCATTGGCCCTCCCTGAGTACGCCTTCGACCAGTGCTACTGCTTAGTTTCAGATAGGAAATCCTCTGGATGTGTCGCATACGTAAGCTGGTGTTCGAAGTGACCTTCAAGAGGCCACCCTCTCCTGCTTATTACAGACGCGTTAGCTGGATCGTTGTTTCACACAGGAGGTAATTTCAGCCACGTGAAAGGTTGACGGAAAAGGCGGAGGCGGCTCCAGCTGCAAACTGAGCCACGTCCGTCACAAGTTCTGGACGCTGCGGGGCGGAAGCGGCTAAGGGCCGTCCCGGGCCACGCCACTTCCTTCCGCCACCTGTGGCCGCCGCTCTTCCGGTAACTCGAGAGCCGTTACAGGCGCGGCCGCCGCTACCTGAGCGCCCAGCAGGTGTTGTGCACAGCAGGAAACCAGCTATCTAACCTGCTGCCTCCAGCCTCTGCCTTCACAGCTCATGCTTGCTTACAATTACATTTCTGTCGAGTGCAACCGCGGCTGAAGTAATCCGTGTTTGTGAAATAAACCGCTTTCAGCTGTATATGAACTTTTACAGGAACACGACCGAGTGTGGTTAGCACACTGGCATCGCTTTCGGGAGGACTACGTTTCAAACCCGCGTCCACCCACCCTGGTTTAGATTTTTCGTGATTTCCCTAAATCACTTCAGGCAAATGGCTCGATGGTTCCTTTGAAAGGGCACAGTCGACTTCCTACCCCATCCTTCCTAATCCTATGACCGATGACCTCACTGTTTGGTCCCCTCTCCCAGATGGGCCAACCAACCAACAAGAACACTACCGGTTTCGTGATTTCAAATCACACATCAGGTGTACATATGTCATTAAAACAATTGTAAGTAGACTGTTTACGTTCTTATGTTGGTAACGCCACGTAGTGCTCTGTATGAAAATCGCTGACTGCGCTGTGTGCAGTCTGTGGCTGGTTGGACTCATTGTTGGAATATTCGCTATTGTAGTGTTGGGCAGTTGGATGTGAACAGCGCGTAGCGTTGGGCTTTGGAGGTGAGCCGCCAGCAGTGGTGGATAATGGAGAGAGATGCCAGAGTTTTGAGAGGTTACTATGAGCGGACGATCTGGACGTGTGTCCGTCAGAAAAAAGAAATTTGTAACACTGGATATCATGAACTGATATATATATATATATATATATATATATATATATATATATATATATATATATATATATATTTGTGTGTGTGTGTGTGTGTGTGGCTCTGAGCACTATGGGACTCAACTGCTGTGGTCATCAGTCCCCTAGAACTTAGAAGTACTTAAACCTAACTAACCTAAGGACATCACACACATCCATGCCCGAGGCAGGATTCGAACCTGCGACCGTAGCAGTCGCACGTATATATATATATATATATATATATAATGACTTTTGAACACTATTAAGGTATAATTATATATATATATATATATAAAATTATATATATACACTCCTGGAAATTGAAATAAGAACACCGTGAATTCATTGTCCCAGGAAGGGGAAACTTTATTGACACATTCCTGGGGTCAGATACATCACATGATCACACTGACAGAACCACAGGCACATAGACACAGGCAACAGAGCATGCACAATGTCGGCACTAGTACAGTGTATATCCACCTTTCGCAGCAATGCAGGCTGCTATTCTCCCATGGAGACGATCGTAGAGATGCTGGATGTAGTCCTGTGGAACGGCTTGCCATGCCATTTCCACCTGGCGCCTCAGTTGGACCAGCGTTCGTGCTGGACGTGCAGACTGCGTGAGACGACGCTTCATCCAGTCCCAAACATGCTCAATGGGGGACAGATCCGGAGATCTTGCTGGCCAGGGTAGTTGACGTACACCTTCTAGAGCACGTTGGGTGGCACGGGGTACATGCGGACGTGCATTGTCCTGTTGGAACAGCAAGTTCCCTTGCCGGTCTAGGAATGGTAGAACCATGGGTTCGATGACGGTTTGGATGTACCGTGCACTATTCAGTGTCCCCTCGACGATCACCAGTGGTGTACGGCCAGTGTAGGAGATCGCTCCCCACACAATGATGCCGGGTGTTGGCCCTGTGTGCCTCGGTCGTATGCAGTCCTGATTGTGGCGCTCACCTGCACGGCGCCAAACACGCATACGACCATCATTGGCACCAAGGCAGAAGCGACTCTCATCGCTGAAGACGACACGTCTCCATTCGTCCCTCCATTCACGCCTGTCGCGACACCACTGGAGGCGGGCTGCACGATGTTGGGGCGTGAGCGGAAGACGGCCTAACGGTGTGCGGGACCGCAGCCCAGCTTCATGGAGACGGTTGCGAATGGCCCTCGCCGATACCCCAGGAGCAACAGTGTCCCTAATTTGCTGGGAAGTGGCGGTGCGGTCCCCTACGGCACTGCGTAGGATCCTACGGTCTTGGCGTGCATCCGTGCATCGCTGCGGTCCGGTCCCAGGTCGACGGGCACGTGCACCTTCCGCCGACCACTGGCGACAACATCGATGTACTGTGGAGACCTCACGCCCCACGTGTTGAGCAATTCGGCGGTACGTCCACCCGGCCTCCCGCATGCCCACTATACGCCCTCGCTCAAAGCCCGTCAACTGCACATACGGTTCACGTCCACGCTGTCGCGGCATGCTACCAGTGTTAATGACTGCGATGGAGCTCCGTATGCCACGGCAAACTGGCTGACACTGACGGCGGCGGTGCACAAATGTTGCGCAGCTAGCGCCATTCGACGGCCAACACCGCGGTTCCTGGTGTGTCCGTACCCCAGGAACACATCCAACGTCTCTTTGACTCAATGCCGAGACGTGTGGCAGCGGCGATCTCCAACAATGGCGGCTACTCTGGCTACTGATTCTGGCAGGAACCACATGTCACAGACGTCTGTAAACGTTATCATTTGATACTTGGTCAACATGTTATCTACAAAATAAATCTTGTTGTGCTACCTCTTGTCTTTCTTGGTGTTGCATTTACGGTGGCCAGCAGTGTATTTCAATGGGTAGTACCCTATAGGTTTTGATGAGTGAGTTTCCGAGTGTCAAAAATAGACGTATCTTCTGATTGCATTGACTTGAAAGCTTAAATTTTTTACACCGTAAAGAGACTCTAAACCTTGAGTTCTGCCTTAAATTTCAGCTAGATATCTCTACCCGTTCCTGAGAAAACAGGTCTTAACAGTCGGATAGAGAGACAGAAAAACAGACCGACAGCAAAATGATCGCATTAGGTTTCCGTTTTAGCTGTTTGAGGTGCAAAACCCTGAAACTAACTTGTGCACTTTTCCCCAATAATCAGTTATTTCCTCGGAAACAATTGTCATAACTTTCCGATCCGATTAGGTTCATGCAATCACGCTCATTTTTGCACAGACGTCAAAGAGGATGACGTCGACGTCGTCGGACTGTGTACTTTCCGTCTCCATTGTTGGGTGATTCTTCGCATTCGACTGATTTTTCGGTCTGAGGAGATTTCAGAGACAAGCGGGAAGTGGTAGTGACAGTATTGGACAGTGGATGAGACTGGACCTTTGGAGGGGCAAGGATCTCGCAACGTCGGCAACAATGGCCTTTTATGAAGTTCTGGGGGGTTGGGGGTAGACTTTGAAATAGCTGCAGCAGCTCAAGTGCAGTGACAGACGCAGGTACTAATGCTGACACTAGCAACCTCTGTTTGTGTAGCAACATCGGCTTTCAGCACTGGTTGTTTAAGAACTGAAGCATGGGGGCAGCATGGTCTTATACATCTTTTTAAATTCTTCATACAGGATTCGCTTTGTAGTCTTAAGCTCTTGTATCTTCCATTCTTCATTATATACTCTGCAGTTCCGACTCCGGACAGGGTGAGCCCCAGAGGAATTCACACACTTCAAAGGAGATGATGAAGCGACTCCTTCGTGAATGGCCTTTCCACATCTTCACAAGTGGCTTCTCTGTGACATCCAAGAGTATTATGATCAAAGTACTGGCACTTCAAACAGTGCACTGGCTTGAGGACATAAGGTCGCATGCTTAGACGAAGGAAAGCTGGCTTGACGTGCTCAGGAAGTTTTGTGCAACTGAATGACAGGTTAAAGAAGTCGGTTTTTACACGATCCTCATCCACCCTCTTCATGATGTTTTGACGCTTCTGGAGCCCACCCATTTTTTCAGTTCCCCCTTGGGAATATCCGCCAGATCCCTGCACATCACAATACTTCTGCTGTTATTGAAGGTGGGGTGTAGCATTTGGAGGTTCTTAACTTGTTGGAAACTAGAAGTTTCTTTCAACAGTGACCGATTACACTATCGCTTGACAGGTTTCAAAATGCCAGCAATGCCATCTAAGCCTTTTTGAATGTAGGAAGCGAAACTTTCTCGAAACTACCTTCTCTCCCTTTTGCTACTAAAGACACTGACTACCAGTATGCGTTCTGCTACGACAGTCAAAACTTTTGGTAGGAACTCTTGAGTCAGGAGAACTAGCTATGCAAGCCTTTTTATTTGATTGAGTGTTAGTACCTACCAGCGGCCGACCCTTACCACTGGGAGGGGAAGGAGATAATTTTGAGGGTTCAAATAGTTCAAATAGCTCTGAGCACTATGGGACTTAACATCTGAGGTCATCAGTCCCCTAGAACTTAGAACTACACTACTGGCCATTAAAATTGCTACACCACGAAGATGACGTGCTACAGACGCGAAATTTAACCGACAGGAAGAAGATGCTGTGATATGCAAATAATTAGCTTTTCAGAGCATTCACACAAGGTTGACGCCGGTGGCGACACCTACAACGTGCTGACATGAGGAAAGTTTCCAACGGATTTCTCATACACAACAGCAGTTGACCGGCGTTGCCTGGTGAAACGTTGTTGTGATGCCTCGTGTAAGGAGGAGAAATGCTTACCATCAAGTTTCCAACTTTGATAAAGGTCGGATTGTAGTCTATCGCGATTGCGGTTTATCGTATCGCGACATTGCTGCTCGCGTTGGTCGAGATCCAATGACTGTTAGCAGAATATGGAATCGGTGGGTTCAGGAGGGTAATACGGAACGCCGTGCTGGATCCCAAAGGCCTCGTATCACTACGAGATGCATTCAAGATCTAAGATACATGTGCATTGTTTTAAAATGAGGCCGCGTTCATTGTCAATACGTCCCAGAGATGGCAGCACCGTACAGCAGATGGAATTTTACCGCCAGCGGCGAGAATGAGAACGGTTTTAAATACTTAAAATGGCGACGTTTTCCTTACTTGAACAGCGTGCAATCATTCGTTTTCTGAATTTGCGTGGTGTGAAACCAATTTAAATTCATCGACAGTTGAAGGAGACATGTGGTGATGAAGTTATGGATGTGTCGAAAGTGCGTTCGTGGTGCGACAGTTTAATGAAGGCAGAACATCGTGTGACAACAAACCGAAACAATCTCGGGCTCGCACAAGCCGGTCTGACGACATGATCGAGAAAGTGGAGAGAATTGTTTTGGGGGATCGCCGAATGACTGTTGAACAGATCGCCTCCAGAGTTGGCATTTCTGTGGGTTCTGTGCACACAATCCTGCATGACGACCTGAAAATGCGAAAAGTGTCATCCAGGTGGGTGCCACGAATGCTGACGGACGAACACATGGCTGCCTGTGTGGCATGTTTTCAAGCAATGTTGACGCGCAACGACAGCATGAATGGGACTTTCTTTTCGTCGGTTGTGACAATGTATGAGACGTGGATGCCATTTTTCAATCCAGAAACAAAGCGCCAGTCAGCTCAATGGAAGCACACAGATTCACCGCCACCAAAAAAATTTCGGGTGACCGCCAGTGCTGAAAAAATGATGGTGTCCATGTTCTGGGACAGCGAGGGGGCGTAATCCTTACCCATTGCGTTCCAAAGGGCACTACGGTAACAGGTGCATCCTACGAAAATGTTTTGAAGAACAAATTCCTTCCTGCACTGCAACAAAAACGTCCGGGAAGGGCTGCGCGTGTGCTGTTTCACCAAGACAACGCACCCGCACATCGAGCTAACGTTACGCAACAGTTTCTTCGTGATAACAACTTTGAAGTGATTCCTCATGCTCCCTACTCACCTGACCTGGCTCCTAGTGACTTTTGGCTTTTTCCAACAATGAAAGACACTCTCCGTGGCCGCACATTCACCAGCCGTGCTGCTATTGCCTCAGCGATTTTCCAGTGGTCAAAACAGACTCCTAAAGAAGCCTTCGCCGCTGCCATGGAATCATGGCGTCAGCGTTGTGAAAAATGTGTACGTCTGCAGGGTGATTACATCGAGAAGTACCGCCAGTTTCATCGATTTCGGGTGAGTAGTTAATTAGAAAAAAAATCGGAGGCCTTAGAACTTGAATGCACCTCGTAGCAGTCGAGATGTCAGGCATCTTATTCGCATGCCTGTAACGGATCGTGCAGCCACGTCTGGGTCCCTGAGTCAACAGATGTGGACGTTTGCAACACAACAACCATCTCCACGAACAGTTTGACGACGTTTGCAGCAGCATGGACTATCGGCACGGAGGCCATGGCTGCGGTTACGCTTGACGCTTCGTCACAGACAGGAGCACCTGCGATGGTGTACTCAACGACGAACCTCCTGGGTGCACGAATGGCAAAACCTCATTTTTTCGGATGAAGCCAGGTTTTGTTTACAGCATCATGACGGTCGCATCCGTGTTTGGCGACATCGCGGGAACGCATATGGAAGCGTGTATTCGTCATCGCCATACTGGCGTATCAGCCAGCGTGATGGTATGGGGTGCCATTAGTTACACGTCTCGGTTACCTCTTGTTCGCATTGACGGCGCTTTGGACAGTGGACGTTACATTTCAGATGTGTTACGACCCGTGGCTCTATCCTTCATTCGATCCCTGCGAAACCCTACATTTCAGCAGGATAATGCACGACCGCATGTTGCAGGTCCTGTAGGGGCTTTTCTGGATACAGAAAATGTTCGGCTGCTGCCCTCGCCAGCACATTCTCCACATCTCTCACCAACTGAAAACGTCTGGTCAATGGTGGCCGAGCAACTGCCTCGTCACAATACGGCAGTCACTACTCTTGATGAACTGTGGTATCGTGTTGAAGCTGCGCTGGCAGCTGTACCTGTACACGCCATCCAAGCTCTGTTTGACTCAATCCCCAGGCGTATCAAGTCCGTTATTAAGGCCGTGGTTATTCCGGGTACTGATTTCTCAGGACCTATGCACCCAAACTGCGTGAAAATGTAATCACATGTCAGTTCTAGTATAATATATTTGTCCAATGAATACCCGTTTATCATCTGCATTTCTTCTTGGTGTAGCAATTTTAATGACCAGTAGTGTACTACAACCTAACTAGCCTAAGGGTATCACACACGTCTTTGTCCGAGGCAGGATTCGAACCTGCGACCGTAGCGGTTGTGCGGTTCCAGACTGAAGCGCCTAGAACAGCTCGGCTACTGCGGCTGGCTTTTGAGGGGTCCATTTCGGTAACAAGAGCAGCTAGGGAAATAAGACGAGCTCCATGTGCCTAGTTAAGCCTCACACAACTGAGGTGCGGCAGGAACCCCAGAGGCTGCCCGCTAACAACTGTGCCACCTCAACAGCCGTGCATCTCATCGGCACACTTTGAAACTGAAGGTTTTTTTTAATGGACTTTTTAACTTCCTCGCAATCCGGGCAGTGAAGCCAAGATTACCGTTCCCTAAAAGGAGGGTTACCGTGTCACTTGACGAGAATTCGATTGCGCGGACGGCAGGACGTCTGGTGCAGCGGGCGGGGCTGCCAGCGGCAGCGGCGTCCCCGTCAGGCAGTCTGGCGGCTGCGGCTGCGGGCGCGGTGGCTTCGTGGAAGCGCGACCGGCTCAAGGGCCGCCTTGTGCGAGATAAGGCCGCCATTATGGCCAGGGGGCCGCTTCCGGTGCGCGCGGAGGAGACCAGCCGAGAGTACTGCTCGCTGCCGAGCAGGCAGGCGCGCAGGTGCACGCAGGCAGTCTCCAGCTTCATTTTACGATCGACCAGCAAGGTTCAACCGCCTAGTCTTAGACGACGACGGACTTGTCGTTTTAACTCTCCTGTCCGAGATAGAACTGTGCTGAATGCTCGGGACTTGAAGCGTATCAGACGACAACGAAATCGGCGCCGAAATAAACCATTTAAAATCTGTCTTTATACAAAATGGCCCCAGGAGACAAGAAATCAAGTCAGCTATCTTGGCAAATGTAAATCTCGATCCCAGTCAGGGGCACAAAAAAGGCAACACACTATGTTCCTTCTATTTCGTATGAAGTAGAACTGCACGAATCTCAAACAGAATTGCAATTATTCATCCATTTATTGATTTATTTATTTGCTGCTTTATTTTGGTCTGTTGAGGCAATACTGACCCTACGGCTTATCTTAGAAGCTAGATTAAGAAAAAGCAAACCTACGTTTCTAGCATTTGTAGACTTAGAGATTCGTTTTGACAATGTTGACTGGAACACTCTCTTTCAAATTCTGAAGGTGGCAGGGGTAAAATACAGGGAGCGAAAGGCTATTTACAATTTGTACAGAAACCAGATGGCAGTTATAAGAGTCGAGGGGCTTGAAAGGGAAGCAGTGGTTGAGAAGAACTTAAAACTTTAAGGTTCGCCGATGACATTGTAATTCTGTCAGAGACAGCAAAGGACTTGGAAGAGCAGTTGAACGGAATGGACAGTGTTTTGAAAGTAGGATATAAGATGAACATCAACAAAAGCAAAAAGGAGGATAATGGAATGTAATCGAGTTAACTCGGGTTTTGCTGAGGGAATTAGATTAGGAAATGAGACACTTAAAGTAGTAAAGGAGTTTTGCTATTTGGGGAGCAAAATAACTGATGATGGTCGAAGTAGAGAGGATATAAAATGTAGATTGCCAATGGCAAGGAAAGCGTTTCTGAAGAAGATAAATTTGTTAACACCGAGTATTATTATAGATTTAAGTGGCAGGGAGTCGTTTCTGCAAGTATTTGTATGGAGTGTAGCCATGTATAGAAGTGAAACATGGACGATAAATACACTCCTGGAAATGGAAAAAAGAACACATTGACACCGGTGTGTCAGACCCACCATACTTGCTCCGGACACTGCGAGAGGGCTGTACAAGCAATGATCATACGCACGGCACAGCGGACACACCAGGAACCGCGGTGTTGGCCGTCGAATGGCGCTAGCTGCGCAGCATTTGTGCACCGCCGCCGTCAGTGTCAGCCAGTTTGCCGTGGCATACGGAGCTCAATCGCAGTCTTTAACACTGGTAGCATGCCGCGACAGCGTGGACGTGAACCGTTTGTGCAGTTGACGGACTTTGAGCGAGGGCGTATAGTGGGCATGCGGGAGGCCGGGTGGACGTACCGCCGAATTGCTCAACACGTGGGGCGTGAGGTCTCCACAGTACATCGATGTTGTCGCCAGTGGTCGGCGGAAGGTGCACGTGCCCGTCGACCTGGAACCGGACCGCAGCGACGCACGGATGCACGCCAAGACCGTAGGATCCTACGCAGTGCCGTAGGGGACCGCACCGCCACTTCCCAGCAAATTAGGGACACTGTTGCTCCTGGGGTATCGGCGAGGACCATTCGCAACCGTCTCCATGAAGCTGGGCTACGGTCCCGCACACCGTTAGGCCGTCTTCCGCTCACGCCCCAACATCGTGCAGCCCGCCTCCTGTGGTGTCGCGACAGGCGTGAATGGAGGGACGAATGGAGACGTGTCGTCTTCAGCGATGAGAGTCGCTTCTGCCTTGGTGCCAATGATGGTCGTATGCGTGTTTGGCGCCGTGCAGGTGAGCGCCACAATCAGGACTGCATACGACCGAGGCACACAGGGCCAACACCCGGCATCATGGTGTGGGGAGCGATCTCCTACACTGGCCGTACACCACTGGTGATCGTCGAGGGGACACTGAATAGTGAACGGTACATCCAAACCGTCATCGAACTCATCGTTCTACCATTCCTAGACCGGCAAGGGAACTTACTGTTCCAACAGGACAATGCACGTCCGCATGTATCCCGTGCCACCCAACGTGCTCTAGAAGCTGTAAGTCAACTACCCTGGCCAGCAAGATCTCCGGATCTGTCCCCCATTGAGCATGTTTGGGACTGGATGAAGCGTCGTCTCACGCGGTCTGCACGTCCAGCACGAACGCTGGTCCAACTGAGGCGCCAGGTGGAAATGGCATGGCAAGCCGTTCCACAGGACTACATCCAGCATCTCTACGATCGTCTCCGTGGGAGAATAGCAGCCTGAATTGCTGCGAAAGGTGGATATACACTGTATTAGTGCCGACATTGTGCATGCTCTGTTGCCTGTGTCTATGTGCCTGTGGTTCTGTCAGTGTAATCATGTGATGTATCTGACCCCAGGAATGTGTCAATAAAGTTTCCCCTTCCTGGGACAATGAATTCACGGTGTTCTTATTTCAATTTCCAGGAGTGTAGTTTGGACAAGAAGAGAATAGAAGCTTTTGAAATGTGGTGCTACAGAAGAATGCTGAAGATTGGATGGGTAGATCACATAACTAATGAGGAGGTATTGAACAGAATTGGGGAGAAGAGGAGTTTGTGGCACAACTTGACTAGAAGAAGGGATCAGTTGGTAGGACATGTTCTAGGGCATCAAGGGATCACCAGTTTAGTATTGGAGGGCAGCGGGGAGGGTAAAAATCGCAGAGGGAGACCAACAGATGAATACACGAGGCAGATTCAGAAGGATGTAGGCTGCAGTACGTACTGGGAGATGAAGCAGCTTGCACAGGATAGAGTAGCATGGAGAGCTGCATCAAACCAGTCTCAGGAATGAGGACCACAACAACAACACAACAACAACATCTACACTGCGCATCAGAATTAAAGGATCAGTCTTTTGAAACCCCGTAAGTGTCACTCATTGTGAGACATAAGTTTTAAATTTGGCTGAGACTTGTGTATAACCATCCTCTCTTACGGTGTAAAAGTGTGGCCCCGCCGACGTCACTCCAGGGCTCGAAGACGCTTCAAGCAGCAAGATGTCGACACAATCCAAAAAAAGGCCTCTGTCAGGAAGTTCTTGTGTCCTGTGTCTTGTAAGGTGGGTTATTGATGCTACATTCACACCAAACTTCACTACAGTTGTGTTCAACGCTACCGTGGACGCGTCACACGTCTGGAAGACCTTGCCCACTTACCCACATTTCACCCCTTCGTCTGATGCTCCTGTGATGGAAATTAGAACCGCGACTTCAACGTTGAAACCACGCTGTTTCCTTATGAGTGCACGTGGAAAACATTCCATTCCCACCGTCTCTCAAACTCGGCACGAAAAAGTCTCAGGGATGGCGTCAATGAAACCACCCCTTCTCTTGCTGCATACATTCCCGAACATTGCGTTGTCAGAAACAACATTTCGCAGTTAGAGTTACAACAGGACGACGCTCTTGACAATTCTTGCCACTTCTAACACCCATTGGACGATTCAACTCTTTTCTAAGATCGTAGGAATGAAACCCCACTGAATACGATATCAAACATTTAAAGTCCACCGTGACCTCAAGTTTTCCTTTGATGTACAGGCTGCATGGAACAGTACAAAATTTTCCGTCGGAATTTGAAGGTCATCCGAAGCAGAAACGGGTGTTTATCGTTTTTCATCTGACCCTTTTCGCGCCCTCTTGTGGCGTGCGACAGAGGGATGCTACATTGAGACGCACGCGAATGAAATAGCAATGTGTCTCTCGAAGATCCCCCAGTTCGGCAACATCCTTGGTGCTACTCTATCTCATTTGTTAGGAACTTTATAGAACTGTCACTTATTCACCGATTCCTGCCCACAGGCAAGTCAGGCAACCCGCTCCACACTTGGCCCTGGTGGCTACATGCGGAATCAGAGGGTGTCAAAACGATTGCCTACCTGGCCGGCGTAAAGAGATCGGTAGCTGGATGTCCCTGCACAGAGAAATTTTAAAGTGCCCAACAAAGGTAAACTGGTGGCACTGATGGTGTTGCGTAAGTCGGGGTCTTAGAGATGGTTCAAATGGCTCTGAGCACTATGGGACTTAACTTCTGAGGTCATCAGTCCCCTAGAACTGAGAACTACTTAAACCTAACTAGCCTAAGGAAATCACGTACAGCCATGCCCGAGGCAGAATTCGAACATGCGACCGTAGCGGTCGCTCGGTTCCAGACTGTAGCGCCTAGAACCGCTCGGCCACACCGGCCGGCAGTCTTAGAGAGACCATTTGCCACTTTATTCATATGTGTTTCAGTGTCGCATCCCCCTACACATGCCACAGGAAAGGAGTAATGAATTAGCACAAACGGCTTTTTCTGCTTTGGACCACTTTCAAATTTCGTCGAATGGTATTTAGTAGTCCATAGTCTTTCCAACCTGTATACCAAATCAAAACTTGCATTCATTTTACACTCCAAATGCGTGAGATCAAATGGCGTTGCAGCTCTGTAAGGTCCTTACGACAGGGATGAATGTTGGGGGGTACCAATAGTGACAAAATCGATCAAGAACGTCCTCCTTCTCTACGTCACATTGGGAACCATCTTTTATGAGGGTGAAACATGTGAAAATGAACACTCCTACCGAAGGGATTCTTTCAGTGATGCGCTATATGCCACCTACTTAGACCTTTTCGTGTCGATTCTGGACGACGGTGTTTCTGAGATGGCTTCCTCGCCCACCTATATGAAATCCGTATGATTTCAACGCTAGGTGTCGTGGTTCGGATGTCCACCATGCAGGCGTCAAACGAAGGGGTGAAATGTGGGTAAAAGGGAATGTGATGACGTTCTCATCGTGCGAAAAAACCACAGTGGCGTTCGTCAGATTTCTAGTAACACTAGGTGCTCAGGTGAAATCATTAACCCATCTTACAGCTCACATGAATTTCTGAGTTCTGTCCTTGTTTTCTCATGTGACAACACCCTGCTGTTTGAAGCGTCTCCGTGTCCAAGTGTGACGTCACAGGCTACCACGCTTTTGCGCCATTGCATGTGAAAGTTTTAAGGACTTCAAAATCCTGAATCTCAATGGAAGATGACTACAGGGTTTCGTAAAAGCGAACCTTTAATTGTGTTGTACAGTGACTATATACTGCCTGAAAAAAAAAGTGGAGCACCGAGAAGGACCGGAGGAAACAAAATTAAATTTCAGGGATTGAGGGGGTATGTTTTTTATTTCAGTGCCGGCCGGAGTGGCCGAGCGGTTTTAGGCGCTACAGTCTGGAACCGCTCGACCGCTACGGTCGCAGGTTCGAATCCTGCCTCGGGCATGGATGTGTATGATGTCCTTAGGTTAGTTAGGTTTAAGTAGTTCTAAGTTCTATGGGACTGGTGACCTCAGAAGTTCAGTCCCATAGTGCTCAGAGCCATTTGAACCATTTTTTTATTTCAGTGATTACAAAATCGAGTCAGAGCTACAAAGAATTTGGCAGTAGGAGCACACTGGTCAGTTTGACGTTGCACCTCCTCTGGCCTGGACGCATGCACTGATTCGATTGGGAATGTCCTGAGGCGAGCTGACCCACAACTGTTGTAACTGGATCTCGTTATCCCGGGTAATGGTACTGAGACGGAGTTCTGTCCTAGCTAGACCCACACTTGTTCTATTGGGGCAGATCTGGGGATCTTCCTGTTCGTGGGAGTATCTCAACATCGTGCAGACAGTTCACAGAGAAACGCGCCCTATGAGGACGAACGTCCTGTTGTTGAAAACTGACATACCATACTGTCGTATGACAGGCAACACACGAGATAGCAGGATGACCATGAAGTACCGCTGCGCCGTTGGAGTTTCTTCAGTCACTACCAGCCGTGACCTAAATTCATATTCGATGACTCCCCACACCATGACGCCAGGAATAACACCACTGTGCCCCGCCAAAACATTGGAAGAATGGGAAATCCCCCACGTCGCCGCCACACTCGCCGACGATGATCATCCGTGGTAGCGCAGAACCTTGATTCATCGCTGAACGGTGATGCATGCTTCTGGATCACGACACCACTCCAGATGCTGCCGTTTGTGGTGTGGTGTTGGAGGCAGCCTACGCGTGGAATGGTAACTCCCTAGTCTGGCTGTTCGTAGTCTCCGACAAATGGTGCAGGTAGGGAGTCAATTACTTTTCTCGAATGGCAGGCACAGTTGTGAAGAGGCTACAATGTACTTCGTGCACAACACAGCAATCGTCCCTTGTGGTGATCAGACGTGGTTGGCCAGAACGTTGACGAAGGGTGTGCCTGCTCTCACGTTTCCATACGGTCCTACATCAGACCACTGTCACATTCGAATGCCCCACAGATCTTGATACTGCATTATTCGAACGACGAACCATATGGGGACCCACAAGGCGCTCATAATGCAGTTTTACACAAGTATGCTTATATACCCACCGATGGTGTGTACGTCTACGAAGTTAAATTCACATCTGACCATGTGTTCTAGGAACTTCATTCTTTTATCAGGCAGTATATATACACTTTTGTTTTTCCCCACAATAGCAGTTTTTTCAGATAACATGGGTGTTATGTCATCTTTTACGAATGTATAAAGCGGCTAATGTCTCCAAATCTACCAACCAGGAGGAATAAATATGGAGGTGTGGGAGTCTCTGTGGGGGACAAAATCTTGTAGATACGTCTCTTCAATGATGACCAGCTTATCGTGGCGAGAGATCAGGATGATGCGGATTCCGAATTTAAAAGAGGGGTATGAACAATGGACCTGGACAATAATTATGAAAAAATCTAAAGATTGGCGACAATACCCCAAGATTCTGGAGGTTGGAGCCGGTGAGATGATGGAATGTAAATCTGTGAAGTTGAAAGTGTTGTTAATGAAAATTCTCTATGTAAACTAGACTGAACTGCATGTGACTGCTTTAGTCTTTAATAAAACTTGCATCTGACTGAGTATTTAACTGAACTGAACTTTATCTGACTGCATGAAAATATTGTTGGAAAATTAATACTCAAAATACAAATCTGACTGCATGAAAGTTTAGTGGTAAAAATAAATAAAAGTCACCAACCTGCATCTGACTGCGTCTGTGGACTTGGCTCGTTCACTCCTTCCCGTTTAGCCGATAATAAAACATATATTCAACTCAACCGTAGTGCAATGGCATAAAATTGTCATTCTAGATAACTTTTGGCCCTCTTTGTTGCTTAATAAAAATTCTGTCCTGATCTGAATAATTTGCCAACTGTGCAATGGCATATAGATTATTTTACTCTGATAAATGAAATTATTAGCTTTACTCATGGGAACTTTACTTTAATGTACCTTTTGGTTCAATGCAAGCACAGGATGTGGAGAACGACATAAGGTGTGAGATGAAACTCTAATTTTATCTAAAAAATATTTATTGTTCAAACTTTTAAGGCACATGTGAAAAACTAAAAAAAAAAAACTTCTATAGCATGGATTTACGAGAAAGTTTCACAAAACGCTTATTGCATCAACAATGGGATTTCTATCTAGCTTTTAGACATTATTTAACCAAAGAAAACCCTTTTAATAATTACTCTTTCTAGTTTCCCCCATGTATGTGCCGAGTTTCGCTCAATATATCGCTTATTATGTGCGTAGCGCCAATTCTTACTTTGATGCTGTCACGACCCGGCTGCCTCCTGCAGGCATCTAGCTCCGATTCGAAACACGTCTGCTGTCTCTGCGCATCTCCTCACCACTCCTCAAACTTTTACCGCGTGCACCTAGCTCTGTTAGCTGTCAAAGATCTTACTACTCGAAGATGTACTACTCGTCCAACCTTGCGGTTGGGAACTATCGATATTTTTCACTGGCTCTATCCTGATCGAATCTCAGCACATACCTTTCAAAGTATTCTGGAGCTATGATATCATCAGACAAAGAAAGTGAAGATGACATAAATAATAAAATAAGGCAGAGTAGGAGGGCGGTTCTTTGGAATAACAAAATAACGAAAAGGACTAAGCAGGTGGATATATCGTACGGTTGTTGAAAACAACCCTAAGTACGGAGCAGAAATGTGGGTAACAAACAAGCGTCAGAGAAACAAGTTGGTGGCACAAGAGATGGATTTTTAGAGAGGAAGCTATAGCATCCCCAGGTTGGACCGTGCACCAAAGACCAGGATAAGAAACTTGAAACTTCCTGGCAGATTAAAACTGTGTGCCGGACCAAGACTCGAAATCGGGACCTTTGCCTTTCGCGGGCAAGTGCTCTACCAGCTGAGCTACCCAAGCACGACTCAGGGACCAGGATAAGAAAATTATGGGTGTCGAGAAATCGATAATAGACACAAGAGAGATAAGAAGTCTAAAATGGTACGGATATCAAGAAAGGATGGACAACAGACGATGGCCAAAGAATGTGTGGCAGTGGATGACAACGGAAAGAAGGAAGCGTGGAAGATCTAGGAGGAGCTGTGGTCGAGAGGTCCTGGACGTGATGGATGGCAGACGACCAGAAGAAGGAGGCTGGCATGATGGGAGGAAGTAGGAAACTGGAAGCTAGAAGAGGCGCAGACGTAGAATACTCGCAAGATGATGATGATAAGGTGGCAAGCGCAGCGTAGTATATTCATAATCCTCTTAAATAAAGCGAAATGCGTTTGATCTGAACCATATTTTTTTTGCGTTCCTCACAAAAATATGATAGCCTGGTATATATGAAATGTATGCAATGCGAAGTCGACGGCTTAGTCAAAATGTGCAGGATACATACGTCGCTGCTGATGCCTGTCTATTTCGACACTTCTTCTCTTATTACAGGGTGGTTACAATTAAACTTTTGCTACTTACCCAGATTTGTAGCCGTGATGTTCAGACCAGACACCACAGTATTCGTGCGATGTTTGTATCGTAAGTGTCGTGACTAGCCATTAGGCATCGGTGTTTGTCAGTGTTTCTTGGAGCAACTCGTACCACAAGAACCAAGGACATGGGCCGGCCGGTGTGGCCGTGCGGTTCTAGTCGCGTCAGTCTGGCACCACGTGACCGTTACGGTCAAAGGTTTGAATCCTGCCTCGGGCATGGATGTGTGTGATGTCCTTAGGTTAGTTAGGTTTAAGTAGTTCTAAGTTCTAGGGTACTGATGACCACAGATGTTGAGTCCCATAGTGCTCAGAGCCATTTGAACCATTTTTTGAACCAAGGACATGCAACGTAAACGCACACGTTATTGTGATCTGTTACGGCAACATGTCATCCCTGCTCTAGGGAGAGAGGTGCTTCGGTCTCAGCCGTTTCGATGCACCATGACGCTCCACCTCACATTGCTCGTGATGTCACACGGTTACAGAGTAATACATTTGGAGGAAATCGAATCATTAGCAGATTTTTCCAAACAGCGTGGCCACCAAGATCACCTGATTTAAACCCGTGTTATTTCTGGATATGGGATTATCTGAAGAACAGGGTTTATCAACGGGACAATAACACACATTGGGGCCTGAAGATGGGCGTAGCGAGGAAGGTACCTAACGTCCCATCAGAGATGGTTCGAACAGCATTAGAGCAATCTCTAATGCTGTTCCAGGTTGTCGTCGCTGTAGATGGCCACACCCTGAGCCACATTTGTAACCTGGTACATAAAAATGGTATGCAGTTAACAAGTCCTACACTCTCCAGTGGAAATTAAAAACGTGTCAATGGTTTATTCGTTATTCTCATCATCACGCCCTTACAGACGTTTCCATAAGTGTCTCTGTCCTACGTTTACTCGTTTTTCAAGGGGGCCGTCTCAAGCGGCGGAGGTTTAGTTACTTCTTAGCCGATGGCTACGTTAGTGTGCAGTGGAATAGCGTATTCCCTCAGGTCTTCCACTAGAGTAATCAATTCTAGTGTGTTCATTGATGCCGACATGGCAAATGTGAACAAGTTGATGTAAATGTAATCACTATATTAAGGATATTTTTTTGTTCGAGGTACTGCCAACTCTGCAGGCTACTACACATGCCATACTGTAGCAGGGAAATGGAGGGGCAGATGCGGTGAGGAATACGTGAGCCTCCTTTGAGGACCGAAGGAAACCGCAGCTTATTTTGCCAACACGTTTGTCTGACAAATCACCCACCGAGCATTGATTTGATATGGTTGTCCGCCAGCTTGATGGTCATGATATTCCATAGGTAATGGTATCACGTTGAGGATTTTCATAGACACCATAGCAAGTGGTGGCAAAATCGCCAGTAACATATCCTCGCCCTCGCACATCATACTAAGAGATTTACTTGTTATGAATGCATTACGCGGGCCGATGTTTGACATAAGGCAGTGTTCTCAAAGTCACAGGCCTTGTACAGTTGAGTAAAAATAATCACTTGTCTGTTATCTAATCCTTGTTACAAATTTTTTTTTGTCACATTTATCACACTTTTCCTAGATATGTGAGTTGCTCGGAGACATCTTAAGCAATAGAACGCAGTACATTTTTCTCTCGGTATCGTCAGGAGCGCCCCAGGGAATTCGGATGCGACAGCTATTATTTTCTGCGTACATAAATGATCTGGCAGTCCGGGCGACAGTAATCTGCGGTTGTTTGCTAATGAGGCTGTGGTATCGAAAGCTGCCGAATTTGAGTGACTGTAGAAGATACAAGATGACTTAGACAAAATTTCTGGTTGGCGTGATGAATGGCAGATAATTCTAAGTGTAAACGCGGATGAAAAGGAAAAACAGTCCTGTAACGTTTGGATACAGCATTAGTAGGGTGCAGATTGACACAGTGTAACGTTGCAATGAGATATGAAACAGATTGAGCACGTCAGGTTGGTAGTAGGGAGGGCGAATGTATTGGGGGAATTTTGGAAAAGTGTTTTTGATCTGTAAAGGAGACCGCATATAGGACGCTAGTGCAACCTATTCTTGAGTACTGCTCGAGTGATTTGGATCCGTATCAGGTTGGATTAAAGGAAGACATCGAAACAGTTCAGAAGCGGGCTGCTAGATTTGTTGCTGGTAGGTTCGAGAGCTCCATCAAACCGGTCTTAGGACTGAAGACCACATCATGGGTTCTAACAACACGCAACTGTTACGGAGGTACTCACGGAAATCAAATGGGAGGGAAGGTGAAGTTTTCTTGAAAAACGCCATTGAGAAAATTTGGAGAATCGGTACTGGAAGGATGATTGCAGGTACTAGTAGATGGGAACAATGGCAGGAGGGTGTCCACTATGAGTAAATCAAAGAAAAACTGGGAATGAACTCTATAGATGTAGTAATCAGGGCGAACAGGCTTAGATGGTGGGGTCATGTTACACGCATGGGAGAAGCAAGGTTACCCAAGAGACTCATGGGTTCAGCAGTAGAGGGTAGGAGGTGTCGGGACAGACCAAGGAGAAGGTACCTGGATTCGGTTAAGAATGATTTTGAAGTAATAGGTTTAACATCAGAAGAGGCACCAATGTTAGCAGTGAATAGGGGAGCATGGAGGAATTTCATAAGGGGGCTATGCTCCAGACTGAACGCTGAAAGGCATAATCAGTCTTAAATTATGATGATGATGATGATGATGGTACTGGAAGCAGACCGCACGAAGATTCTACTGCCGCCAACATACAATGCGTGTAAGGACCACGAGATAAGGTACGAGAAATTAGGGCTCATAGGGAGGAATACAGACGGTAGTTTTTCCCCTCGCTCTGTTTGCTACTGGAACAGGAAAAGAAATGACTATTTGTGGTACAGGATATCCCCGCACGGTGGTTTCCGGAGTATCTACGTAAGTGGAGATGTAGATGGAGGACAAAGAGAAGTGGGAATGTCATAATGTCATGCGTATCTGGAACTTAACAATAATCCCAGAAGTTGCTGACTAACGTTCATATGTGTTGTAGATACGAGATCGCTAATCAATAGATTCTGTATAATCGATGATAAAGGAGACCGTTTGGGAAGATAAGAGACCTTGCGGCAGCGTTTTATGAAAAAGAAACGACGGGACGAGAGGGCACGAGATTTATTTTGAGGTTAAGCTATATTTATCCCTTTAGTGCGGAGAGTATATGAGGGGAGACGTAACCTCGCACCGTAACCGATACGCTTGAAGAGCGGAGAAAGGGTGCACGCAGAAGGCAAACTCATCCATTCCGGCGATTAAATACGAAAGAAGTACGAGGATGTGCTGAAAAGTAATGCCTCAGATTTTTTATATTCCGTTCTCAATATCGATGAAGTATTGTATGTCGTGCGTATTACTCGGTCGACTTTCGCTCTTCGCTGACGCAAGTTGCAACTCTCTGCCACTAGAGGGCTCCGAACTGTAGGGGTTAACATGGCGGTGTGTAGCGTAACTATGCCGATGCGTGAGAAACACCGTGCTGTAATCCACACTTGGCGCACCCTATCCTTCAGCATGACACAATGCCAGATCACGACATCTACAACAATCCGATGCCTTGGGTTCACTGTTATTGATCATCCTCCGTACAGTCCCGACTTGCACCATCGGATTTCATCTGTTTCCAGAACTTAAAGACCATCTTCGAGGGCTCCGCTTTGATAGTGATAAAGCAGTGCAAGCAGAGGTGAGTTTGTGGCCCCATCAACTAAGTCAAACATTCTACGGCGACGGTATCAACAAACTGGTCTCTCGTTGGAGGAAACGTGTTTCTTTGTCAGGGGGATTACGTTGAGAAATAAATAGACAGACGTGAAGAATTAAGACGTAGAATATTAATAACGTATGTTTTATTTACAAGGCTTTAAGAGTTTTCAATTAAATTCTGAGGTACGTCCTCGTTATATACGCACAATATAGCTTGGCTCTTTTATGGAAGCGAAGAAATCTGTGGAGGTTGTAAGTAGGCTGTTAGGTTTTTATGTTGGTAAAGCCATGTAGTGCTCTGTACGAAAATCGCTGACTGCACTGTGTGCAGTCTGTGGCTGGTTGGGCTCATTGTTGGAATATTCGCTAGTGTAGTGTTGGGCAGTTGGATGTGAACAGCGTGTAGCGTTGGACAGTTGGAGGTGAGCCGCCAGCTGTGGTGGATATATATATAATGACTTTTGAACACTATTAAGGCATATAATGACTTTTGAACACTATTAAGGTAAATACATTGTTTGTTCTCTATCAAAATCTTTCATTTTCTAACTATGCCTATCACTAGTTAGTGCCTTCAGTAGTTAGAATCTCTTATTTAGCTGGTAGTATTGGTGCTCGCTGTATTGCAGTAGTTCGAGTAACGAAGATTTTTGTGAGGTAAGTGATTCATGAAAGGTATGGGTTATTGTTAGTCAGAACCATTCTTTTGTAGGGATTATTGAAAGTCAGATTGCGTTGCGCTAAAAATATTGTGTGTCAGTTTAGTGATGATCAGAATAAGTAAAGAGGCTTAATTTTTGAAGGGGAAGTTTCCAGTTCGGCTGTCCTTTGCTCACCTGACTTCACTCCCAGAAGACTTGGAGTCGCTACCGAATATTTTCAGGACGTTCCCACACTTAGACACTAAAAACTACAAGGGAAAAACAATTAGAGTTGCAAATTTCACTTTTATGTACTTGATGACTAGTTTCTGTTCGGGAGCCATTGTCTCAATAGTCAAAATGGTATTTCCCAAAATATAAGAACCACGGCAAGATAACAGCCATATACGTATAACAACGTGTAAATGAACGGTTACAGAGTATACATACAACTGCTCATCTATACTTCGTTATACGTATATATTTGATAGCTTGACATTGTTCTCATATTTTAGGAAATACCATTTTGACTATCTTGATGGTCTGAAAATGAGTCCCGATCCGAAAATAGTCATCAAGTAAATAAGAGTGAAATTTGCAACTTTGGTTGTTTCTCCTTTGTACTGGTTAATACAAGTTGCTGCCCTGCAATTACTTCAGCATGGTAGAAGTGCGTTACTAAACAATACGACAAGTCGTACCACTGTAGTAGGCACTGTAAATGCAAATATGATTCCAGTGAGCTGCCTGTCCTGCGAGAAAGAAACAGGACTTGTTTATCGTTCACCAAAAAATGGCTGTGAGCACTGTCGGACTTAACTAAACCTATCTAACCTAAGGACATCACATCCATCTATGCCCGAGGCAGGATTCGAACCTGCGACGTAGCGGTAGTGCGGTTCCAGACTGAAGCACCTAGAACCGCTCGGCCACTCCTTCACCAATCCTCCCTCCGCAATGGCCTGTAAACTAGGCGGTGATGGTGTGCTTGCGCTCACAGCAGCCTGCGCAGAAGGGTTATACTGCTGTACAGTGCATATAGTACGCCGGTTGTTAGAGCGTGCGGTTCCAAGACGCTGTGTGGAATTTGCGCAGAGGCTCGGTTGCCATGTGTGATCTCTGTACGGCCGACATGCGCTGAGCCTTCTTATCGCGCGCCAAGGTCAGAGCAATAAAGGCCCGCTATCAGCGGCGCGCGAACCTTGCCGCGCCGCTGCAAGGTGAGGGGACGTCTAGGCTCGCGGTCCCCCACTGCAGCCTGCGACGCCTCGGCGGAGTGCCCTGTCGCTAATCGCTGCAATTTCTACCGACATGCGCTTCACGTTTGTTAAACGTCATAGGTGGCAGATATGTCTCCTAATAATACTGGGAGGCGTACACAAGTACAGGTTGTCCACTGAAAGATTCCCTGATTTCAAAATTACAAGGGTATGCTGAAAAGAAATGCCTCCGAATTTTTTATGTGAAATCTCTCAAAGCTTTTATAGAATAACAACCGTTATTAACAATCTAATTTCTTCTCAACAAAGTCAAGTTGACAACGAACACATTTCTTACAACTAGATACAAGTTTGCTGATACTGTCACTGTAGAAAATTTGACTTCTTTGACGGAGCCACTTCACCACTGCTTGCACCACTTCATCACTATAGAAGTCCTCCAAGGTGTTCTTTAAGCTTTGGAAACAAAAGAAATTAGGACGGGGGCCAAGTAGGCACTGTGTGTAGGATAATCGCTGACCCAAGGCGTCGGATTATTGCAGATATCGCAGCCCTCGTGTGTTGTCCGGCAGAGTTATGCTGAAGGAGAGGATGTTCCATGTGTGCACGAGATCTTCGAATTCGAAATTCGCTCACAGCACACTGTTTCTCACCCGCTAACATAGTTACGATACACACAGCCATGTTACATGTTACAATCAAGAGCACTCTAGCAGCAGAGAGCTGCAAATATGTATACATGAAAAATAAAGACGTAGAATGTTATAACGCTTGTTTTGTTCAAAAAGCTTTAAGAGTTTTCGCATTAAAAACTCGGAGGCATTAATTTTCAGCGCGCCCGTATACGTCGTCAGCACAGTAAGTACGACGGTTGCGCACGAATATATGCGGACATGAAGAATGAATATGTAGAATGTTAATAACGTTTGTTTTATTTAAAAAGCTTTAAGAGTTTTCACGTAAAAAATTCGGAGGCATTACTTTACAGCAAGCTCTCGTAAATATATCAAAAACTAGAATCGATTGACGAGTGCAACGAACAGTAGGTTTATTGTGAAACTGTAAGAAGTTTCCAAATAGTTCTAAAAGCTGACAACGGACGACGCTGTAATCACAATGCATGGTGCCTATAAATACTGCGCTGCAGCTCAGCTCGATCACAGAGACCGCAGCTTTGCAGAAGCGGATGATTTCGTACTAGTGTGACACAAACGACACTCTCGGAGAAACTTGAAAGAAAACGCGAACCCTCAGATACGACGAGCTGAGACGATTGAGACTACCAATAGGTTCACACCTATAACCCCCAGAGATGACAACAAGGACGAGTCCACACAGATACGAAACCTCGAACTAGGAACGTCGGAACAGCAAGCCGCTGCTGCATCAGGCGCAGCAAAACAAAAACGTATTCCATCAGTGACGATTTATTATACGGGCCGGTATGTGGAACTAGATAATGCGCTACAACAACTCTCCGGAACCCTGAATGCCATCTTCCAGAAGGAACGGATTAAGTACCATTTCGAGTCCTTTGAGGAGCAAAAAAAAGGCTCTGAAATTTTTTGAGACCTACGACTTGCCACACTTCACTCATCAATCACTGTAGGAAAAGTAACTTAAGGTGGTGATCAAACGACTGCCTGCACAGGTCACAGAACATCAACTCCACGAACCATTAAGTGAAAAAGGATTCCCCCACGCCAGGGTACATCAAAATACGAGGGTTGGAACTTAAATAGTTGCATCTATTTTTTCACTACCGATACAAAAGAGTTACCTGTTTGCACCTGTTACTGTCCTTCAAAGTAGTCACCAGCGTTGTGTAGAACCCGCTACCAGCGATGTGGAAGGCGTAGTATACCGTTAGCAGAGCCTGTTCTGTTGATGGTGCGAATGGAGCAGTCTACTGCCTGTCGAATCGATGGAAAAGTTCTGAAGCGAATGCCACGAAGTGGTTCCTTCATCTACGGAATCAAATCAAAATCACAAGGACTTAAGTCCGGTGAGTATGGTGGATGGTACAGTACTTCCCAGTCCCATCGACAGAACAGAGCAGCCACAGCTTGCGCTGTATGCGTCCGCGCATTGTCGTGCAAAATGATGGGTGGGTTGCGCAGAAAGCGTCACCCCTTCTTTCGTATGCACTAATCCGGTTTCGTGGGCGACCTCACGAATCGTATGGAGTCGATCACTGTCCACTAACGCGGCAACAGCATGCACTTCTTCTTGAGAGACGTTAGGACGACCCGCCCGATGCATGTCTGCCACAGTTTGCCGACCTTCGTTGAAGGCTTTTACCCAACGCGCCACTGTTCTGTACGGCAATGCCGATTCCCCGTACGCCTCTTGAAGACCTTGATGACACTGTCGTGCTGTACGACCTTTGGCGCTTTCAGTCATAATCGACAGGACCGATTGCGGACCTCTGGTACAGAGCCGAGTGGAGGGTCTGAATCAGAGGCTCAGACGCTTCTGCGACCGAGAAGGCTGCATATTCCTCGACTTGCCCCAAAGGGTGGTTGGGTCTCGGGTTCCACTGAATAAGTCAGGTGTCAACTATACGCAGCAGGCGGCTACACGGGTAGCAGGGGCTGTGTGGCGTGGACTGGGCGTTTTTTTAGGTTAAAGTGTCTCGGGAAAACACAAGAAGGGCTTCAGTCACAAAGGGAGCAGGCTGAACACAGGAAGAAGTAGATACCGGAACCGTTGGTATAACAGTTGTAAATTGCCGTAGCTGTGTTGGGAAAGTACCAGAGCTCCAAGCGCTAATACAAAGCACTGATGCTCAAATCGTTATAGGAACTGAAAGCCGGATATAAGCTCAGCCGAAATTTTTGCGAAGAACGTAACGGTGTTCCGAAAGGATAGGCTAAACACGGTTGGCGGTGGCGTGTTTGTTGCTGTCAGAAGTAGTTTAACTTGTCGCGAAATTAAAGTAGATACTTCCGGTTAGTTATTATGGGCAGAGGTCATTGTTGACAACCGGAATAAAATAATAATTGGATCCTTTTACCGACCTCCCAATTTAGATGATACAGTTGCTGAAAGGTTCAAAGAAAACTTGAGTTTGATTTCAAACACGTACCCGATGTAAGACGTGTATATTTCTATTGTCTATTGTCAAACCACAATTTATGAAAGATGTTTATATTTTATTAATAGGATTAAGTAGGAATAATTAATATTTGTCATGTTGGAAATAATTGTGGTAGCAGGGAATGCCTGCACCAAAGTATTGTTGGCAAGAGAGACCGCACATCGATATAATTTTAAAAAGGCGGGAGAGACCGCGTATGGATACATTTTAAGAAAAGAGCGGGAAAGACCGCGCATTGATACATTTTGTAATGGTAGCAGGGATTGTCTGCTCCAGAAGGCATTGTTGGCAGGAGAGACCGCACTTTAGCGTTCGTAGGAAGTCAGTAGTAAGCGAGAAGTGAAGCGAGTCGGTAGCAGGTCTGACGCGAGAGGTTGAGAGGAGCAGTGTGCCTGCCAGCCACCAGCTATGATTTACAAGAGATTATAAACGGATGTACAGAGACGTCAGCTAACTGTTATCATAAGAGGAACTAATATTATTGAATTATTTTCTTTGCGAAACTCAAGACTACTGAAGGTATGTTTGCGCAATGCTAGTTGTAAGATTATTGTAAAAAGAAAGTCCCATTTGAACGTTTGTAAAATCATTTCATTACCAGCAGTAAATATTTGAAGAAACGTTTTCAGAATATAATTAATTTTTGCCAGCAATGTTGCATTACTGATTATAATCCATCCCAAAAACCATCAACGTAAAACTTTGCAAAAATTTTATTGTTTTCAAGAAAAAGTGTAACTATGAATTACGCAACGTCAGTCAAATTAATTAAAGAATGACGTCAGCTTTGCTATTGAAGATTAACGTCAGCTTTGGTAATAAATACAGCCACTTATTATGACAGCCCACCAGCAGTTAATAGAGTATAGTAAACCAGAGTAAGTATATTCATGTCGCAGTTCGATGTAGCAGTCAGATGGCGATCCAGAAACAGTAAAAACGGTAAGGAACAGTTTTGGGTTATTGCAGATAAAGACTGAGGGCCACGCCGACGACACATTCTATGTTTAGTCGAAATAATCAGAAAATCACTTTTAATAAGCAGAAATTAAATTTGTATGCTAAGATTGAGAAAGAGAATAAATTTCAAAGGGAAGATTTCATTTGTGATTATTTAGCAAGAGATATAAATCCTAAGGAAAGGTTTCATAGCTTATTGTAAAAGGGAAGGCTGCGTAACAAAAGAGATATAGAGGAGACGGGAAGGTTTCATCGACTCATACAATAATAGTTGGTGGTGACTTTAATTTACCTTCGGTATGTTGGCGAAAATACATGTTCAGTTAAGGAGGTATGCATAAAATATCATCCGAAATTGTGCTATACGCATTCTCTGAAAATTATTTCGAGCAGTTAGTTCGTGAGCCCACGCGAACTGTAAACGGTTGTGAAAACACACTTGACCTCTTAGCAACAAATAATCCTGAGTTAATAACGAGCATGAAAACCGATTCAGAGATTAGTGAACACAGGGATGTCGTAGCGAGATTGAAAATTGCAATCCCCAAATCCTCGAAAAATAAGCGGAAAATAAACATATTCAAAAAAGCAGATGTAAATTCTCTTAACGCCTTCATGAGAGACAATCTCCACTCATTCCAAATTAATGATATAAATGTAGACCACATGTGGCTTCAATTCAAAGAAATAGTATCGGCAGCAATTGAGAGATTTATACCAAATGGATTAACAAACGACGGAGCTGATCCTCCTTGGTACACAAAACGGGTTAGAACACTGTTGGAGAAACAACGAAACAAACATGCCAAATTAAACAGACGCAAAATCCCCAAGATTGGCGATCTGTTACAGAAGCTCGAAATTTATTGCGGAATTCAATGCGAGATGCTTATAATAGTTTCCACAACGAAACTTTGTGTCGAAACCCGGCAGAAAATCCAAAGAGATTCTGGTCTTATGTGAAGTATGTTAGCGGCAAGAAACAATCAATGCCTTCTCTGCGCGATAGCAATGGAGATACTATTGAAGACAGTGCTGCCAAAGCAGAGCTACTAAACACAGCCTTCCGAAATGCCTTCACAAAAGAAGACGAAGTAAATATTCCAGAATTCGGATCGAGAACAGCTGCCAACATGGGTAACGTTGAAGTAAATATCCTCGGATTAGTGAAGCAACTTAAATCACTTAAATAAAAGCAAGTCTTCTGGGCCAGACTGCACACGAATTAGGTTCCTTCCGAAGTATGCTGATGCATTAGCTCCATACTTAACAAACATTTACTACCGTTCACTCTACGAAAGATCCGTACCCACAGACTAGAAAGTTGCACAGGCCACACCAATATTCAAGAAAGGTAGTAGGAGTTATCCACTAAATTACAGGCGCATATCGTTAACGTCGATGTGCAACAGGATTTTGGAACATATATTGTGTTCAAAAATTATGAATTACCTCGAAGAAAACTGTCTATTGACAGACAGTCAACGTGGGCTTAGAAAACATCGTTCCTGTGAAACACAAATAGCTCTTTATTCACATGAAGTGTTGAGTGCTATTGAGAAGGGATTTCACGTCAATTCCGTATTTCTGGATTTCCGGAAGGCTTTTGACACTGTACCACACAAGCGGCTCGTAGGGAAATTGCGTGCTTGTGGAATATCGTCTCAGTTATGTGACTGGATTTGTGATTTCATGTCAGAGAGGTCACAGTTCGTAGTAATTGGGGAAAGTCATGGAGTGAAACAGAAGTGATTTCTGGTGTTACTCAAGCTAGTGTTATAGTCCCTTTGCTGTTTCTTATCTATGTAAACGATTTGGGAGACAATCTGAACAGCCATCTTCCATTGTTTGCAGATGACGCTGTCGTTTATCGACTAATAAAGTCATCAGAAGATCAAAACAAATTGAAAAACGATTTAGAAAAAGATATCTAAACGGCGCGAAAAGTGGCAGTTGACCCTAAATAACGAAAAGTGTGAGGTCATCCACATGAGTGCTAAAAGGAACTCGTTAAACATCGGTTACACGATAAATCAGTCTAATCCAGAAGCCGTAAATTCAACTAAATACCTAGGTATTACATTTACGAACAACTGAAATGGGAAGGAACACATAGAAAAAGTTGTGGGGAAAGCTAACCAAAGACTTCGTTTTATTGGCAGGACGTTTAGAAGATGTAACAGACCTACTAAGGAGACTGCCTACACTACGCTTGTCCGTCCTCTTATAAAATACTGCTGCGCAGTGTGGGATCCTTACCAGTTAGAACTAACGGAGTACATCAGAAAAGTTCAAAGAAGGGCAGCATGTTTTGTATTATCGCGAAATATGGGAGAGAGTCTCACAGAAATGATACAGGTTTTGAGCTAGACAGCATTAAAAGAAAGGCGTCTTTCGTTGCGGCGGAATCTTCTCACGAAAGTCCAATCACCAACATTCTCCTCCGAATGCGAAGATATTTTGTTGACATCGACTTACATAGGGAGGAACGATCACCACGATTGAATAAGGGAAATCAGAGCTCGTACGGAAAGATATAGGTGATCATTCTTCCCGCGCGCTCTGCGAGATTGTGATAATAGAGAATTGTGAAGATGGTTCGATGAACCCTCTGCCAGGCACTTAAATATGATTTGCAGAGTATCCATGTAGATGTAGATGTAGATGTAGTTCCAACTCCGTTGTTCCTGTTTCGAAAACATTGTGACACCGTTACGTTAGACCGCTCGCTCGCAAGGGAATATGTTTCCCTCGATTGTACGCACGCCGGTGACGTGAGACGGGCGAGTCCATTTTCTCGGAGGTAAGATAGGTATGTCAACAACGAATGCTACCAGCGACAATAGTAGATTCCATTGCATAGTGTCTACACAGCAGTGTTGCCACTATTTAAGTTCCAACCTACGTAAAAGGAGAGAGGGCGATCAAGTTAGTGGTGAATGAGTTAGGCTGTGCACGTACTGCGTCAGCCTTCCCAAGGCAAAGGACAACCAAAAATCTAGGACATCCGGTACCTTCACTACACGAGGGTGCGCACTGAAGATTATCGGTGCAGGGACGGGCCGACACAGTGCAAGAACTGTCAAAGCTTCGAGTATACGGTAAATTATTGCCGGATGCCATCACGCTGCGTAAAGTGCGCTGGAGACCATCGAACCAAAGACTGCAGCCTGCCCTGCACCTCCAAAGGAAAATGTCCTAATTGTGACAAAGACCAATGCGCCTCATGGCGCGGTTGCGAAAAATACCAGGCACTCCTCCGGGCTTATGAAGTCCAGCCCCGACAACAGGCCAAGAGACCGACGGTGAAGATCGTTCAACAATTGACAACGCCAGCGACGACCAGCAAACTGGACAGTGAGGCACCAGAACAACAGACATCCCGACAGCCCCAAATATCAGTTACCCTACAGAAGACTCCAAGACGACGGATTTCACGATCCTATGCAGACACACTGTCGCGTAGGAGCGACCAAACTGCAACATCTGCTTCCACTGCAGCCATCCTAGGCACCTTGACGCCAGCCATATCGGACATCGCACCCGTACTTGTACAACTTCAACAAAAACTGACAGGAATTCTCACGCTGGGGGAGGGAATCATCAAAGCGTTTACCGCTCCGTAAGGAATGGATAACGGCCGCAGAACAAGACATCTACGACTCTGCATTTGGAATGCCAATGGCCCAAGACGTAAATAAACTGTATTGATGAATTTGTCTGTCGGAAACGAACCTGACGGACATGGCTAGTTTCAAATTACGCAACATGCATGGTTATAGGACGGAACGGGTTGGACAACGAGGTGACGGAAATGCAGTGTTCGTCGAAAACACCATACGACATCATGAGGATTATCTACCGCCCCTGGACTCACCATAAGTCACAGCAGTTACAATCTTCACGGCAATAAGAAACATAAATTTCGTGGCGGCTTTTGTTAGCCGCAAGAAACAATTGGTGGCTAGAGCTCTACATGCTGTCTTCGATCGATTCAGTAAGGTCTTTCTGGGAGGAGACCTTAACTCCAAACATGAGGCTTGGCATTCAAGGAGTTCCAACCGAAAGGGACAGCAACTCTACGATCTAGAGAACGATCTTCAAGTCACAATATATATGGACCATGGGAACCGATGCGCATCTCTCAGTTCGCCGTCCAGGAGGCTGACGTTCTCGGTACAGCGACTGTTAAAAATGTCGCTGCAAATCTACAGCTCAAGACTATCCAGGACCTGTCACCTGACCATCTGCCTGTTCTCCTCGAGAGTGGCGGCTTCCCAATACCTTCTCCTACCTCCAGAGCTGTTAACTGGGATCTGTTTGCGACGTAAAAATAACGTCCGACCCGAACCAAGCAGTCTCTACACTTCCGGTGTAAGGTGACTATAATTTCGCACCTTACGAGCACTCATCTACATATTTTACCATGATTTACAACCGGAATTAGGTATCATTTGGTAGATTGTACATGGTATATATGAATATTTAAAGAAGACTGACATTGTCACGTTCATCTTGTAAATAATTGTTAACGGTTATGGCATGAAAGGTGACGGAGTGTCTTTATTATCAAAACGGCGTAATGAATGATTACCTATACTAGTAGAGATTGGAACGCCAGTGGAAATGAAACGGCAGGCGTAACTCAGGCACTGGGTGACAAAGCCCGCACAGGTGTGTTGGTCCTGTTTCACACAGGAAGTGCCATACGGACGGTCTTGGCACCTGAGCGCTGAAGCTTGTTTCAAAACTGATTCAAATGGCTCTGAGCACTATGGGACTCAACATCTGAGGTCATCAGTCCCCTAGAACTTAGAACTACTTAAACCTAACTAACCTAAGGACATCACACACATCCATGCCCGAGGCAGCATTTGAACTTGCGACCGTAGCGTTCGCACGGCTTCAGACTGTAGCGCCTAGAACCGCTCGGCCACAAATGGCGGCAGCGCTGAAGCACGATACAGTGGCTGCCGCACGGTATTGTATCGAAGCTGGAAGGATAATCGGATAATACTTCGGAAACTCTGAAAATTTTGGACGCAGCAGGGAGGAACGAGGAAGCTTTACCTCATAAATCGCTGGCTGGGTTATTTCCGAGGACGTTTACTCTGAGAAGCGGACCATTCTATGAGTTAAGGTATTTCCTCGAAAACTTTCTGCGCTGGACGACAAAATACTAAACTATGGTTGGTCAGCATTCGGAAGAATCTGTAGATAGGGAGAATATTCATGGTTTCGAGAATATGATTCGCCTTCTGAGTTACGAGGGAGTGGAGCCGAGCTTTGCTGGGAAGCCAGCTGTGGAGAGAAGATTTCTTTCGTTTTGAGTGCCCGGGTTTGCCGGTTTCTCAGTATCAGCTTTTGTTGGTACTGAAACGTCCCCTTTTGAACAATTATACAAGACTGTGCTTAAACTGACACACAATATTTTTAGCGCAACGCAATCTGACTTTCAATAATCCCTACAGAAGAATGGCCCTGATTAACATTAACCTATACCTTTCACAAATCACTTACCTCACAAAAATCTTCGTTACTCGAGCTACTGCAATACAGCGAGCGCCACTACTGCCAGCTAAATAAAAGATTCAGTCTACGGAAGGCACTAACTACTGATAGGCATAGTTAGCAAATGAAAGAGTTTAATAGAGAACAAACAATGTATTTACCTTAATAGTGTTGAAAACTCATAATACACATAGCAGTTCATGACATCCAGTCTTACAAATTTCAAAACTCCGTCATCTCTCTCCCCACATCCACCATTGCTGGCGGCTCACCTCCAACTGCGCAACGCTACGCGCTGTTAACATCCAGCTGCCGCTGCCCAACACTACAATGGCAGACAACAATGCAAACTAGCCACAGACTGCACACAGCACAGCCAGTGATTTTCATACAGGGCGCTACGTAACGTTGCCAATAAGAAAACATAAACAGCCTACTTACATACCCCCATGCTCCCCACAAAAAATTTTACAAATTGTTTTGGGCAGTGGCCAATAATGATTTGATAAAATTTTTCATAATTACAATAACAAAGAAATCAAATGAACACACTTATTGATACAATGTTGGTCAAAAGCTAAAATTTTCTCACAGTCCATAAAGACAGTCCTGATCATTCATCACAGTAAAACTACCGTTTCTTTTCTGAAAGTCTGAGCAGTAGAAGAAAATGCACACGGAAGCAGTGGATTTCCATGCAGTCTTGAAGAAGTAGTGTTGTCCTTCCAACGAAAAGACAGTGCTGACTCTTGACATGCAGACAGGTAATGGGCCACAACAGAGCAAACCCACCGCAGAGTCAGTCGAAGTTTTGAAGAATATTCGTACGTAGGTCATCACAGAGTAGACCCACTGTAGTCCTGGTAGAGATTACGGTATTGGTGGGCCACCAGAGGTGCAGACCCACTGCAGTACTTGTATAAATAATGGTAACGATGGGCCATCAAAGATGCAGACCCACTGCAGTCCTTGTAGAGACGGCCAGCAGCCATCTGTTGCAACTGTGCAGGTGCACAATCACCATTGAAGAGTCTTGCGGACAATATAGCAAGTCCATAAACCACCACTTGTGCACTCACAAAGTTTTTGAAATTGTCCTTAGAACCAGCAATGCTGTTATCCAGTCCCTTGCTGAATTATTAACACACGTGCAAACACTAACAGTCCCTACTTCTCACATATTGTCCATATACTATGACCAACAGATACGTGTGCAGTGAAATGTAACTTACAAGTAACTTAATTTGATGAACTGGTGTCAATTACAATTTTATAACATAAGAATACAATAACAAAGGTACAAAAAACATCATTAAAGAACATAACAATACAGATAACATTTGTAGTAAAACAGGCTTTACAAAAGAATAGAAATAGACATATACATCAGTGTTACAGGAATTATGACATAAGTAAATATATAAAAGATCAGAATAATTATTGAAACATCAACTTCACACATGAGCATTAAAACAGAACAGAATAAATAATGTCTAAACATCTTTACAAAGAAAATAACATAGTATTTGAAAAATTCTACAACATAAATCTTATTAGCTTAACACATAAAGACAGGAAAAAGACAAATACACAAGGATACATAAACACATAGCGGAATAATACGAAAGGAAAGACAGGGTTCGTTTTCAGGGTAACATTTGGTACTGCAGTCCAACCCAAAACTTCATTCCATAGATCTTTCGTCTTATTTCAACATTTGTTTCCACCAAAAAAAATCCTATCCAAGCATGCTTTCTGTATTTATATGTTCACATATTTCTTACCTCATTATTTATTTTCCATTATCTTACCTCATCATTTATTTCCAACAAAATCCTACCTAAACCTGTTGTCACTAAACCCTACTTTTTTATTCATATCCTCTTTCAAAAATAGTTTTTCTCCACTGTACACTACTTTTTTGGCCAAACCATTTTCTTATAGCTTCTCAATGCATTTCTTCCAATTCGTCATAACTCATTCTCGTATATAGTCTACCCCCTCTTAAGCTAACTTAAATCTACTGAGCTCAGATGCTAAACTAAGGGATGAGGAAATGTAGCAGCACAAAACAATTATCACAAATAGCAATGACAAAAAATGCAGAGTGCAAAGCAAGCAGCAGTAAATCTAAATTAACAGATAAAATGCAAAATTACAACTAATATGAGCCAATGTGCAGCAACAAGAAAAATAAATCTGTGGTAAAACTGGCTTAACAGCGTAATACAAAGTCAAATTCAGTAACATTATGCCTGGCAAACAGCAGCTTATATATAAACATGACAAAGCTCAAGCAGAAAAAAATATTACACTAAGGACAACAATGCAGACAAGGGAAATGTACATTCACATCTTAATGTCTATGTAATTAAAGTGGTGCACCACAAGAAGTTATTCTACCAAAAAAATTACCACGTAGTTGAAAAGAAAATTCCATATGCAATTCCTGTGAAGGGAAATGTCTCTTTATGCTCCTTCGATTTCTTTAATAGATCATAAAATTATTTACTGGATCTGTAGGCATAAAATATTTATATTAGTACATCTATTAAATTTTATTTTAACCAATGCTGCTGCAGCTAGAAACTTCATATTAAACAAAATGAGCAAACTCTCAACTAGAAAGACCATAGATGTAAAATGTTTCTCATCATTTCATTATGCGTTTCAGTAAATATCATAAAGTAAGAGCTCCACAGTGTAATAATACGTTTTCAAGTTTGAGTGTGTCGTATTTGCGATGCTTTCTACAAAGAAATGTCAATAGCGAGGATAATGGCGTCTTTTTTTTTTCTCCACCTGTGCCTCTGAAAGGCACACACTAATGGCTTTTTTCCAGGCGTCTGTCGCGCAGCTGGGTGCCCACAACGCATTATGTGAAGGTGGTCACTTAACTTTCTTACCGAAATATTTACGACAGCAGTTTCCGCTACAGTGACAGTCTCATATAAAAATATTTCACAGGTCAAGAATTTGCGTTACAAATCTGTAGAAATAAAATCCTATTGATATAACAGTGTTCAAAAAATTCTCGACGGCATTGTGATACATTCACGCATTTAGACACATTTCATAACTCTTAAAGTACGATTCTTGGTTTCCAACATACTTTTTCACAAGTCAGAGTCCCTAACCACTACTCATTAGATATAATAACATATACATATTCGTCGACACTTCAATATTTCATCATAATAAATACGTAGCGTAATCAAATTCCTCATATAGCATCAGCTTATTGATCATAAACATACCTCAACAGCGTAATACACATAGTCATTGTAATAATAATATAATAACAGATCAATCACATCTCAGAATCGTTGCAGCTTCTTTCAATAATTTCAAAACCTAAAAAAAAATTCTCTGCTTACGTCAAAAGTGTCATCTGCTTCAAACGTACATTAAAAGTCATGATCCCATACCAAATATATCATTCAAAGCTCTCATAATATCACAATGGGTCCAAAAAATATGAACAGTTCGCAAAGTACAGACAAAATACAATTTCGTAAGTGTAAAGTTATCCAACGGTGTAATTACGTAAGCATCTGTCACTGCCGTAGTAAAAAAGTTTGTCTCTCTCAGTTAAATGATCAGATAGCTGTGTAATTCTGTGTTAGAGAAATATGGTACCGATGTGTAAAGTTGTATAAGCATATACCATATTAGCTAGGGCACCTTGTGCTTGCCAAACACATGGTGCACAAAGTAAGCGTGTACCCCCCTGAGGATTAATGTAATTATACCCTCAGGTGTTACAGATTACAGCAATGGAATGAAATGTATCATGGAAAACTTTCTTTGTAATTCAAAAATCTTGAAAAATAAATGGCTTAAGTACAAAATTAATCTCTCAAATGCGTGTCCTGTAGCGCTAAATGTGCGTCTTGCTATAAGATAATTCTGTGGAAGTGTCGTAGTTATCGTCCTCTGTAAGCAAAGTTCTGCTGAAGTCAATATACTTACCTCATCACAAACGAAAGTGAAATGCTTTGCGTATGGATACCGTAGTTATTACGTACCTTACCGTGATCAGGAAAGTACTATAATGTAACGTATTGTTGTGCTACGAAAAAGGCTGTCTCATTGTAGCTATCCCACAAAAGTTACTACTAAAACATGTTTTACTTTCCAGAATAATACAGAAAAACTGTGCAGAAATAAAACAGAAACACTGTAAAAGCAACATTGTATATTGTCACTCATTAGTAGCATCGTGATAAAATCGTGTAGCTGTCACATAAACTAACCACTGTGTCATCTGGTATCTCACAGAAAGTACTTTAAATCCAGAATGTATTTTCAAGTAAACCAAAACGTTGCATGAAAATCTCATTAGCAGTACTGGTAAATGTTCTAAGTATGTAAGCCTTATAGTCGTTACGTAATCGTGCAACTAACAAGCAAGAATGTACACACACAATAACACTGTGACGTCTGTTCACTATAACAATGCATTCGTAATTTCTGTTTAAATAAGTTCTCTTGGTTCTTGATTGGATATTTAACTTCAAACATTGTTGCATGGTAACAGTTTCTAAGTCTGACAAAGCGTACTAGCAGATTATCTTTCAATAAACGGTTTTACATGTGAAATGTGGTGTAAACCTTTACTCTTCCTAGTACGCAGAGTTTCAACTTCAACGCAATTATCATGTGGTATACGTCGGATTCTGTAAGGTCCATTGTAAACTAGAAAGAATTTGTGACTCAAGTGTTTCTTCTTATGTGACAATGAATGAGCTTTAATCAGAACTTTCTGACCAATATACAATTTCTTTGCATTTGCTTTACTGTGTAGTTTACTCCTTTTGTCTGCTGCAGATTTTATATTTTTAAGAGCCAAGTCAATTATTTCTTTGTGTCGAAGTTTACGTGTATTCGGGAAAGGTACAAGCTCTCTGATTCTGTTCGGTGGTTCTTCATTCTTCAGTACAAGAGTAGGTGGTAAAGCAGTGGAGTCATGAGGCATTTCATTCAGCACGTTTTGAAATAAGTGTAAATATCTGTCCCAATGCTGATGCTTTCTGTGACAATAAAGTCTGCAAAGCTTATTGATTTCTTTCATAATCTGTTCGGAGGGGTTACAATGTGGTGAGTACAATGAAATAAAAACAGGTTTGATTTTATGATTCTGAAGCATGCGTGACCAAACAGCAGATCTGAATTGCAGTCCGTTATCTGAAATGACTTTACTGACGTGTCCAACTTCACGTAAGAAATTTTTAACAAAGGCGTTGGATACAGTCCGTCCAGTGGCTTTACGTAACGGAGTGAAAGAAACAAATTTTGAAGTAAGTCCAACAGCGACTAGAATGTACGAAAATCCATTAGATGTTCTGACAAGCGGTCCCAAGAGATCAACAGCAGCAAATTCTTTTAATTTAGAAGGAATGACAGGAAACAGCGGAGCACGATGGGAGATAGTAGATGGTTTCGCCTTTTGACAAAGTTTGCAAATAGACAAGACTCTAGGAATTCTCTTTTCCATATTGTTAAAATAACAAGTCGTCCGAAGAATATGATAACATTTTCGTGGACCAAAATGTGCGTAGCTGAAATTTATGTACCAAATGAGCCTATTACCAAAATCATCTGGAATGCAAAGAACCCATAGTTTGTCATCAACAGTGCAGCGTTTGAACTGTATGTTGTTTCCCACCAGATAATAATGCTGAAGCTGTGTGTGTGTCTTTTCATGCCATTTACTTTTGATGTCTTTCCAAATCGGATATTTATCTTGTTCATGAGCAATGTCCTTTAAAGATGTGGTGATGAAGTTTTCAAAGGCGTAAAGAATACTGAAATTTTTCTCGAGGTTGCCTTCTGTGTTACTTTTCTCAAGCCCAGCCGGTGCGCGTGACAGTGCGTCCGCAACAATGTTCTCCTTGCCGGGAATGTAGACTATTGTGAAGTGGAATTCTTGCAGAAACAATGCCCAACGTTTTAACCTGTCATGATTTAATTTTGAAAACATAAGAAATTGTAATGCACGATGATCACTGTATACTTTTATGTGCTTACCAGAAAGAAAGAAACGGAATTTGTTAAATGCCCAACGATAGCTAAAGCTTCCAATTCAGTAACAGAATAATTTTTTTCAGATTTTGTTAGCACTCGGCTAGCAAAAGCAATGGTTTTCTGAATGGTAGTGTTATTTTCTATGGCTTCTTGAAATACACTCCTGGAAATTGAAATAAGAACACCGTGAATTCATTGTCCCAGGAAGGGGAAACTTTATTGACACATTCCTGGGGTCAGATACATCACATGATCACACTGACAGAACCACAGGCACATAGACACAGGCAACAGAGCATGAACAATGTCGGCACTAGTACAGTGTATATCCACCTTTCGCAGCAATGCAGGCTGCTATTCTCCCATGGAGAAGATCGTAGAGATGCTGGATGCAGTCCTGTGGAACGGCTTGCCATGCCATTTCCACCTGGCGCCTCAGTTGGACCAGCGTTCGTGCTGGACGTGCAGACCGCGTGAGACGACACTTCATCCAGTCCCAAACATGCTCAATGGGGGACAGATCCGGAGATCTTGCTGGCCAGGGTAGTTGACTTACACCTTCTAGAGCACGTTGGGTGGCACGGGATACATGCGGACGTGCATTGTCCTGTTGGAACAGCAAGTTCCCTTGCCGGTCTAGGAATGGTAGAACGATGGGTTCAATGACGGTTTGGATGTACAGTGCACTATTCAGTGTCCCCTCGACGGTCACCAGTGGTGTACGGCCAGTGTAGGAGATCGCTCCCCACACCATGATGCCGGGTGTTGGTCCTGTGTGCCTCGGTCGTATGCAGTCCTGATTGTGGCGCTCACCTGCACGGCGCCAAACACTCATACGACCATCATTGGCACCAAGGCAGAAGCGACTCTCATCGCTGAAGACGACACGTCTCCATTCGCCCCTCCATTCACGCCTGTCGCGACACCACTGGAGGCGGGCTGCACGATGTTGGGGCGTGAGCGGAAGACGGCCTAACGGTGTGCGGGACCGTAGCCCAGCTTCATGGAGACGGTTGCGAATGGTCCTCGCCGATACCCCAGGAGCAACAGTGTCCCTAATTTGCTGGGAAGTGGCGGTGCGGTCCCCTACGGCACTGCGTAGGATCCTACGGTCTTGGCGTGCATCCGTGCGTCGCTGCGGTCCAGTCCCAGGTCGACGGGCACGTGCACCTTCCGCCGACCAATGGCGACAACATCGATGTACTGTGGAGACCTCACGCCCCACGTGTTGAGCAATTCGGCGGTACGTCCACCCGGCCTCCCGCATGCCCACTATACGCCCTCGCTCAAAGTCCGTCAACTGCACATACGGTTCAAGTCCACGCTGTCGCGGCATGCTACCAGTGTTAAAGACTGCGATGGAGCTCCGTATGCCACGGCAAACTGGCTGACACTGACGGCGGCGGTGGCACAAATGCTGCGCAGCTAGCGCCATTCGACGGCCAACACCGCGGTTCCTGGTGTGTCCGCTGTGTCGTGCGTGTGATCATTGCTTGTACAGCCCTCTCGCAGTGTCCGGAGCAAGTATGGTGGGTCTGACACACCGGTGTCAATGTGTTCTTTTTTCCATTTCCAGGAGTGTAAATGGGCACCAAGACCGACTTTAGAAGAATCCGTGCTAAGGCAGAAATCTTGTGACAGATCTGGATGAGCTACTATTGGCGCGTTAAGTAACGCTTCTTTCAAAGAATTGAACTCCAATTGTGATTGTTCGTCCCAGTTCCAAATAGTATTTTTTCCAGTGAGAGAACAAAGTTTTGGTGTAACAAGAATTTGCATATTCAGAAAACGACGGTAAAAATTTACGAGACCTAGAAAACTGCGGACTTGTTTTTTTGTGGATGGAACTGGAATGGCTCTGATTGCTTCTAACTTTTCAGGGTCCGGCTGAATGCCTTCAGAAGAAATAATATGTCCCAAAAACCTCACCTTTGACCTACCGAATTCAGACTTTTCCAAGTTAACTGTAATTCCAGATTCTGCAAAAATACGTAACAAACTGTTGAGGATGCGATTATATTGTTCCCATGAAGCTTCTGCTATTAGAATATCGTCCACATGTAAGGTGATGTGACGTTTTAAGAACTCAGGTAATATGGAATTTAGCCCGCGAATGAATGCTGCCGAAGAAATATTCAAACCAAAAGGAAGTTTCCGAAACTGATAACAAACGCCGAAACAAAGGAAGGCTGTGTATTTTCTACATTCTGGACGAAGTTCGATCTGATAAAAACTGGATCTGAGATCAATGGAAGACAACACTTTTACACCATTAAAATTTTGAAGAAGTTCTTCCAACATTTGCGGCCTGTCTGTTTCAGGAATAATGATAGTATTGATTTGTCTCGAATCTAAGACAAGCCTGATCGATCCATTTTTTTTCTCAACAACATGTAATGGATTGTTGTATGAGCTTACTGCAGGCTCAATAATGCCCTCGTCAAGCATAGATTGTATTTCTGTTCTAACACGGTCCCTACAATGTGCTGGAATTACGTATGGTCTAACACAAAATTTAGTATGCTCACGAACGCGAAATTGGTATTGAAATCCCTTGATTGTTCCTGTTTTGTGAGTAAAAACTGTGGAATGTGCTTGTAAAATCTCAAAAAGATCCTGCCTATCAGTGTCATTACAATTCTCAATTGTTTGAATTTTATCCTGAATTAACTCATTAGTATCATATGTGTCGTCGATATCATCCCTGTCAGTACTTGCAGAGTGATTGTTAGTGTCTAGTTCCGTAGAAAATTCCGAACTGTTGTCTAACAGAAGGTAAAGCCGATTTATTTCCTCGTCATGGTTTGAGAACCAATCTTCAAATTTCAAAACTATTGACTTACCTTCTTTCTCTAAACTTATTTCAGCATCGTGAAAGTTTAAGATTGCTTTGTATTCATTCAAAAAGTCTACTCCCAGTATAATTTCCGTCGACAATAATGGAACAATAAGAAAGTTCATAGAGAAACTGTGGCTTTGACAAAAGAATTCTAAGTTGGTTTGTTGGCGTACATCTACACTATTTCCAACGATTGCACCTTGTAATTTAATCTTACGTAACGGAAGTGTGGGGCAATCGTTCGATTTGTTGCATTTGCTAAAGGCTGTTTCACTAATTACTGAAATGGGACTGCCAGAGTCAAGTACTGCAGTAAATTTTACGTCATTTACTGTAATGTGAATCACAGGATATGCAATGTTGTTATGTTTTACATCGTGTTCCTGGAGTAAGATGTCCCTAATGTCTTCCAATTTTACGTAATTACTAGCTACGGCAGCTGCGTCGTCAGTTTCATACGTACATTTTGTGGCTGCCAGCGGTATGAGTCATTGCCTATTGTCTCTTTGTTGGCGCGCGTCGTTATTGGGATTTGCAGACCTAACTTCTACAAATTCACCTTGTCGAGAGGGGCCTGCTCTGTTTGAATCCCGCCAGTTCTGGTGCAATTCAGGTCTGTCGTTACGATCATATCGTGTGTCGTCATGTCGGTAGATTCCATAGTTTCTTTATTGTCGGTCACGTGGTGGAGAATTTCTCCCTTAATCGTAATTGCGCGCTGGACCGTTGCGTCTAAAGTTATTCTGTCTCCCCTGATAATATTTATTTTGGTTCCTATATTGTCTGTTTCTCTGATTGTCTCTGTGATAGTCATTACTGCGGAGAGGTGATCTTTCCCTGTAATTATTACTACTCTGCCAACGGTTGTCATACGGGTGGTGTCTGTTTTGGTCACGATTTGTGTTGTGAGAATAGCCTTGTCGCGTCCAGTTATTATTTCTTTCACCGCGGAATTGCGACGGATGTGACCTGTAATTGTTGTGTACCTGTTTTCGCGTTCTGCGATTGTCAGTGTCAATTTCTAATTCTAGTAAAAGTCCCTGAAAAGCTTCAATGTCGTCTTTGCAACGTCCTGCCAAAATAATATGTCGTAAATGTTCAGGCAATTTGATTAAGCAAATGTGGATGAGTTCTGAGGGGCTGTATGGGTTTGACAGGTACTGATTCTTGTGCAACATGTCTTCAAAATGTTTCACAAGACTGGAAAATTCAGATTGTTCGAAATGTTTCATAATTATGATGCTATGTTTTACTCGGTCTTGTGTAGCTTGAGACCAATATGCTGAGAAGAAGGCATGATAAAATTCTCCTTCACTATGACAATCGTGAATGACCGATCGCATTCTTACAACTGGTTCATTCTCTAAATAGCCACACATAAATTCTAATCTGTGCTCTAATGACCAGTTGGGAGGAAAACAATGAGAGAACTGATGGAGCCACGCTTGTGGATGAATGTCGTTGCCAGAATTCTTAAACGTTTTGAATTTACGTGTAGTAATGAACAGCTTATAGTCAAAATCATCATGTCGGTGAGTCGCATGTCGGTCATTGTTATGTCGTGTCGGCGGTTCCATCTCAAAATTCGGTGCACATCGCCAATTTCTTTCATAACTTCCGAAATGCCCTGTGTTATTATTTTGTGGCTGTTCCGTATTTCTATGTCCCTCTTCCCGTATTGGGGCGCGAGTGTCCTCTGAAATACGTAATTCTTGTATTACCTGTGTCAGCTGATCTTGTACTTCCCGGATTTCTCTTTTGTACTGTGTATTGATTTGATTTTGATTTTGTTTGAATTTTCTAATTTGTTCGCACTCTTCTGTGTCATTATAGACTACCGGTTTTGTGTCATTCAGATTATCATCTACCTTCGTAGATAAATTATTTAGCTGATCCGAAAGTTCAACTACTTTCTCTGATAATGAACTAATTTCCTCCATGTGTCTTTCTGAACCAATTTTCAGAATATCTACTGTGTCCTTTAAGTTTTCCTGAGTTTTTGCAAGTTGCGTAACCAAATCGGTAGACGCAATCGAGTCAATTCTAGCTTGCAAGGTCTCATGATTTTCATGAACAAGGGTTTGCAGTTCTTTTATGGCTGCTTCGTGATTCTGTAATGCATTTTCATGCCGCCCAAAAATAGGTTGAAAATGCTCACAAATTTGTGTTTTTACGTCATTACAGACTTTTTGACACTTCGATTCAATGTTATGTAACTCAGTAGTTAAATCTTCACGTGTTTGTTCAATCATGGTGTCTAACTTTTGAAGATTTTGTTCCATTGCGTCTAACTGTTGCTGTGTTTGTCTCTGGTGTTGTTCCATTGTGTCTAACTTTTGAAGATTTTGTTCCATTGTGTCTAACTTTTGAAGATTTTGTTCCATTGTGTCTAACTGTTGTTGTGTTTGTCTCTGGTGTTGTTCCATTGTGTCTAACTTTTGAAGCTTTTGTCCCATTTGTTGCATTAATTGTAATAACAATACACTGGTGTCTGAAACATGTTCCTCAGTGCTTTTCGGCAGTGAATTTGCACCGGCAACATTCACATTTTGACAAGCGGAAAATGTGTCTTGACTCATTTGAGAAAACGGTGAGAACCCAAAACCTGAGTCTACAGTATTTGCAATATTGTGTTCTGTCATTCCCGATTCCTGAGGCGAGCTGTTGACGACCAATCGATCGATAATGCTTCCCCTACCTGTTTCACTGTCTACACCATTATTTGACGCCCACTCCATTTCCCTATGCACAGTTACCAAATTACTACTTGGAATATTAGTTAATTCATTACATGGTGGTGCTAACACACTACTTTCGTCTTCACTGTCACTTCTCAGTTTACTTTGGAGCCTAGTATTACGGTTTTCACACGCCATTATTCTCACAACATTTCACATGACAACACAGAAAAGCAAAATTTGAAGAGCAAAAATGAGAGAACACATTAACATAGCACTGAAAATAATATCTAGTTAATTGCAGCTGCGAAATACTTGGTGCAAATCTACATGCGTGCCACACCTGTTTTACTGTACAACAATGAAAGACTGCAACTACAAAGGAAATTCTCTCTATAATTACGCGCTAGCAATAAACAATAGCTACACTAATTACACAAACTGCAAGAAAAAAATCAGAAGATTCCAGTGAGGTATCCTAGGCTAAGGGTCGACATATGAAACGTCCTCTTTTTGAACAATTATACAAGACTGTGCTTAAACTGACACACAATATTTTTAGCGCAACGCAATCTGACTTTCAATAATCCCTTTCACAAATCATTTACCTCACAAAAATCTTCGTTACTCGAACTACTGCAATACAGCGAGCGCCACTACTGCCAGCTAAATAAAAGATTCAAACTACGGAAGGCACTAACTACTGATAGGCATAGTTAGCAAATGAAAGATTTTAATAGAGAACAAACAATGTATTTACCTTAATAGTGTTGAAAACTCATAATATACATAGCAGTTCATGACATCCAGTATTACAAATTTCAAAACTCCGCCATCTCTCTCCCCACATCCACCACTGCTGGCGGCTCACCTCCAACTGCGCAACGCTATGCGCTGTTAACATCCAGCTGCCGCTGCCCAACACTACAATGGCAGATAACAATGCAAACTAGCCACAGACTGTACACACCACAGCCAGTGATTTTCATACAGAGCGCTACGTAACGTTGCCAATAAGAAAACATAAACAGCCTACTTACAGTACAAACGGACTTGCTGTCTTTGCTCTCAGGACATTTTGTATTTAGAACGGTTAGGCACTGTACTGTTGCGAACTTATACGATTCTGGACCTCGCCTCCGGGTAGGGAGTCATCGTTGAGTACGCAGCGTTCAGTGATTGAGAGCACTTCTTCTGTCTGTACTCACGTACAGACGTTATCTGAACTCCATCCTTGTGGCTGAGAGTTTGCGTTTCTTGTCTGTAGAACACAGAGAGGAGAAGACAGTATTAGATTATAATAGTGAGAGGATCGCCTTCTGCCGTCCTAGTGTTTGAAAGAGGTTATTTTGTGGCTGGAGTTCCTCCATCGTCGCAGGCATGTACGAGAACCATCACTCCGATGCACCGGACGCAATACATATGGTGATATTGCTAATCGCTTCGGCTTATTAGGGCTATAAGGCTAAACAGCTGTGATCAAGTAAGTTTTATTTCCACTGAGGTTGCACACCACTGTAGATCATCTTTGAAAGTGGTTTCTTCTAGTGTTTGGTACGTAGATGATGTGTCATTTCGCGTTATTTATATTAGATCGCGTACCCATAAAGAGGGGCAAATTTGGGCAATTGATCAGTCGTATTAGTCAGTTAATTCATTTGTATCTATGTCCATTGGTCATTGAGATATAAACATTTGTAACATAAAGGGGTTTTAATCTACACTAAATGTATAAGCGGAAATAGCATTTATCATTTGGTAGTTACTAGTTCCCTTATTCATTGATGTTTATGTTGTAATTTATATGTTAAACAGCAAGAAGGAGATAATCGCCATAACAGATCCTAAGATCTGCTTCAAGGGGTAGTCAAACAGGGCCAAATCTTCATTTTTGCGTTCAGTATTTTCCGTTGCGCACATTCATTTTACACCCACCTGGAGTGGCATCATTGAAATGGCTTACCCTACCACGATCCTACTTAGAGTCTTCTGATAGTAGTCATAAAGTATTTTGAAACTTCGGAAATATTCAAAATTTTTATTCCCATTTATGATGTTTATGTGTTATTGATAGTGATCACCAGCTTACGTGTAGGCCTATAGTTTGCAGTGGTAAAGTCACGCCGTAACATTAAAAATAATATTGGTGTATTTATTGTATTTCTTTTCGGAGGCGTTGCGCTTCAGCCAACTGTCTGTAATTTATTGATATTTATGTTATGTCATTTGTCGTCGTATTTTGTTTGTATTGTAACGACACTGCTCGTTCACGACGTTTCCATCAATTTAGCTTGCTTGTTGCAGATATTTTACGTTACATGCCCGTTACATAATAAATGTGGGTAGTGTAAATTGTGTGTACTTTTAAGTGAGAACTGTTATCAGGGATCACTCCATGATAACTAGGGCGAAAGCACGCTTAGTAGCACAACAGATCACTAGGTGTAACAATATGGAAATGGCAGATATACGGGATCGTCAAGAAAGCCTATGGGAAGAGAAAGAGTTAGCTTTGTTAGCAGCAAACGGTACAGGTGAGGGGAATACCGATCCAAGGGAAATTTTTGTGGGTGATAGGCACAGTCAAGCCCGTGGTGGGCAATCTAATAGCGAAGATGAGGAATAGAGACACAATGAGGCAATGATAAAGATACGGGACTATAGTGTAGGGAGTCCAAGGCCCACCAGGGTAGCCGAGAGCGCTAACGCGCAGCTTCCTGGACTCAGGTACGCGCGCCGGCCCCGGATGGAATCCACCCGGCGTATTAACGACGAGGGCCGATGTGCCGGCCAACCTGGATATGGGTTTTAGGCGGTTTCCCACACCCTGCTAGGTGAATACCAGGCTGGTCCCCATGTTCCGCCTCAGTTATATGGCTCGCAGACATCTGAACACTTTCGCACTATTCCATGGATTACACTCGACGCAGACAGTTGGGGTACACTAATTCCGTCCCAGGGGGTACGGGGCGGCGTCAGGAAGGGCAGAAGGCCATTAGCATGCCAAATCCGATTAACGATGGCTGACCCTGCGTAACTGCGGAACAAGGCTCAAGTGATAGATAGTGTAGGGAGTCCACGTGAACGCAGAACAACTAAGAATCACCGAACCCGCACTTAGAGTGAAACTCTCCTACTTGGATCGAAAAATGCTAAGTGCTCTCCACTTTCAGAAATCTAAAGCAGACGTTCATCAGCCTCATATATAAAGACAAAATTTGATCTGACAAAGAAGGAGGTCAAACATAAATCTATCTACTTGGCTGAATGCTAGGGCAGAAGGTCATTTCGCAATTCCGCTGGACCAAGCTGACGTTTTCCGTGACCGCTCGCCAAGGCAGAAGTATTTCTGCAGTCGCATGGTCTCAGTCTGACGACTGTTGGATCTCGAGAGTCTGAAAACAGCGCAGTTCGACCCGCCTGTTATTAGAGTATCGAGAGTGAGTAGAGCGAATCAAAAGTGTCGCACACGTCTTCCAATGGTAATTTCGAAACCTCGTATCCCTACTACTCTTCAGTCTTTTTCACTTGTCTTATAAAATCACAGGCCTGAGCACCGCAAGTGTCTCCTTGCTACCAAAAGCAAAAAGAGTCTTGTCCGGTCGAACGCTTGGTTTCAGATTTTTAGTAGAAGTGACTGACACAACAGCCACCCCTTCTGATGTCACAACATCTTCACCAACAAGACTTACTCTCTCAGAATGCTACACGGTTCCCACGCTATGGTTTGAAGCCAAAAAGGAAAATGCTGTAGAAGTGAGTGGCAGCTGGTAATTTTGCACCCCGTGTTCGTATTCTTAGGATTACTCTCTGCCAATGGGGATGTGTTCCCTGCGAGAAGAGAGAGAGAGAGGCCTATCACTAACTCAGTGGAGGCAGCGAAACGTAATATAAAATCACGTTTCTCTTTTGCAAACTCTGAAGCCAATTGTTCGCTAAGGAGCAAAATGAAGACGTACGGTGCGCTCCTGGTGCTCTGGAGAGACGGCAGGCCACAGCCTGGCATTCCTCTGATCACGTGGCGGCGCCCTGTCGTAAATTCACAAATCTGGAGATGACCGACCAGCGTCCCGGGTTCGATCATTGAAAAGAATGCGTGCCTCATCCTGTACTGCTCAGTTCTGGCAAACTGCCCCAAGTACACTGCGATAACGAGCTACCACTGTAATAAGAATTGAAAAGGAAGTTACTGATCCATAAGAGAAAGGAAATACGAGGGCTATTCGGAAATTAAGTTCCGATCGGTCGTGAAATGGAAATCACTGTGAAACTCTGATGAAGTTTTGCAAACATGTGTTGGGTAGTGTCTCTGGTATGCCCGTCGACCGCAACATGTTGCTCTTTTCAATTCTCAGCGCCGGCCGGGGTGGCCGAGCGGTTCTAGGCGCTACAGCCTGGAACCGCGCGACCGCTACGGTGGCATGGATGTGTGTGATGTCCTTAGGCTAGTTATGTTTAAGTAATTCTAAGTTCTAGGGGACTGATGACCTCAGAAGTTAAGTCCCATAGTGCTCAGAGCCATTTGAACCATTTGAAACAATTCTGAGCGCATAGTGAACACGTAAAGATGCCTAGAAAACAGTTTCTCCCGACGGGTATGACGGCTTGATGAGAGTTTTCCCCTGGCGTTTCGTTCTTCATGACAATTCTCAGACGCACGCTACAGGGGCAATGAAGTGTTTGATCATCGAAAACACAGCCCGTAATTGGCTCGTACCGAATTTCGTCTCTGCTCACATGAACCGCTGCCCATGAAGACAGCATTTTGGCACAGACAACGAGCTATACACGAGCATAGACTATTGGCGCAAAGTACAGGCAGCTGCCTTCTGTGACAAGGATATTGGGAAGTTAGTACAATGCTACAACAGATGTCTAAGTAGGAGCGGCGACTGTATAGAGAAGTAGCTGTACGGTGCAAATAAAACAATTTTTATTTTCACAGTAGTTTCCATTTCGCCACCGATCAGAACTTACTTTTCGAATAGCCCTCGTGTATGCTATGTCTAGTTGTCACTGATGCGTTGAGGATCGGCCTATCTCATCCTTTGTGTGACCTAATAAGCTATGAAATGGTAATTAAAAGAGCATTAAACATGAGAAACGTCTCGTTAAATATGTGGCGTTCTTCACTGTAAAGACTGCTTCGAGAGTTTAGTGTTACGCACTGTTCCCTTTTACTTCTACATCTCAATTTACATCTGTATTGCTCAAGACACAGTACGGCGTGTGGCAGAGGCTACTTTGGGTACCAGTGTGACGCCTTCATTTCGTCTTCCAGTCGCGCATGTTTCGCGGGAAGAACGATTGCTCGCAAGTCTCCGTGTGGGCTCGAAGCTCTCTAATTTTACGTTGATGATCTTTTCGCAAGATATACGTGGGAGAGAGCAGTATACATTGGCTGACTCTTATAAGAATATACACTCTCAGAACTTTAAGAGTGGACCAGGAACGTCTCTCTTGCAGCGTCTGCCAACACAGTTGGCTGAGCTTCTCTGTGACACGTTCGTACTTACTAAATGAACCTGTAACGAAATGTGTTGCTCTTCTTTGCATCTTCTCTATCAGTCCTATCTCGTACGGATTCCACACTGATGAGCAATATTCAATAGTGGTCGAAAGAGTGTTTTCTGAGCTACTTCCTGTGTTGACGGACTAGATTTCTTTAGGATTCTTTCAATCAATCTGTCTGGCATCTGCCGTACTCGCTATTAATTTCATGATATCGTTCCACTTCAAATCGCTGTGTACGCATACTCCTAGATTTTTGTAGAAGTACCTGCTACTAGTGATTGTTCTGCAATTTTGTTATCATCCAATGAAGGGTCTTTTTATAGTCTCAAAATTTGTGTTTTGGTTCTGTTGAGGGTCAATTTCCACCAATCGTCTATCCGCTGCAAGGCTTCCTGCATTTCGCTACAATATTTTAGCTTCGTGACTTATTTGTACAAACATCATCACTCGCGAAAAGCTTCATGGAGTTTACGACGTTATCTACTAGGTCATTTATACATACACTATGTGATCAAAAGTGTCCGAACACCTGGCTCGTGGCGCCCTCCATCGGTAATCTTGGAATTCAATATGGTGTTGGCCTACCCTTAGCCTTGATGACAGCTTCCACTCTCGCAGGCATACGTTCAGTCAGGTGCTGGAAGGTTTCTTGGGGAATGGCAGCCCATTCTTAACGGAGTGCTGCACTGAGGAGAGGTATAGACGTCGGTCGGTGAGACCTGGCATGAAGTACGCTTTCCAAAACATCCCAAAGGTGTTCTGTAAGATTCAGGTCGGGACTCTGTGCAGGCCAGTCTATCACAGCGATGTCATTGTCGTGTCACCACTGTGCCACAGGCCATGCATTAGGAACAGATGTTCGATCCTGTTGACAGATGCAATTGCCATCCCCGAATTGCTCTTCAACAATGGGAACCAAGAAGGTGATTAAAACATCAATGTAGGCCTGTGCTGTGATAGTGCCACGCAAAACAACAAGGGGTGCAAGCCCTCTTCATGAAAACCACGACCACACCATAACACCACCGCCTCCGAATTTTACTGTTGGTACTACACACGCTGGCAGATGTTCACCGGTCATTCGCCATACCCACAGCCTGCCATCGGATCGCCATATTGTGTACCGTGATTCGTCACTCCACACAACGTTTTTCCACAGTTCAATCGTCCAATGTTTCGCTCCTTATACCAAGCTAGGCGTCTTTTGGTATTTACCGGCGTGATGTGTGGCTTATGAAGAGCTGCTCGACCATAAAATACAAGTTTTCTCACCACCCGCCTAACTGCCATAGTACTTGTAGTGGATCCTGATGAAATTTGGAATTCCTGTGTCCAGTCTGGATAGATGTCAGCCTATTACACATTACGACCCTCTTCAACTGTTGGTAGCCTCTGTCAGTCAACAGACGTGGTCGGCCTGTACGCTTTTGTGCTGTATGTGTCTCTTCACGTTTCCACTTCACTATCACACCGGAAACAGTTAACCTAGGGATGTATAGGAGTCTGGAAATCTTGCGTACAGACGTATGACACAAGTGACACCCAATCGCCTGACCACGTTCGAAGTCCGTGAGTTCCGTGGAGCGCCCCATTCTGCTCACTCACAATGTCTAATGACTACTGAGGTCGCTGACATGGAGTACCTGGCAGTAGGTGGCAGCACAATGCACATAATATGAAAAATGTATGTTTTTGAGGGTGTCCGGTTGCTTTTGATACAATAGTGTGTATTGTGAAAAGTAATGACCCTATAATACTGCCCTGGTGCACGCCCAAAGTTAGTTTCACTTCTCAAGACTTCTCTCCATTCAGAGTGACATGTTGTATTATGTTTGCTAGAAACTCTTCAGTTCATTCCCACAGTTTGTCTGATATTCCATACTATCATGTTTAGTTCTTTAGGCGGCAGTGCCGAAATGTATCTAATGCCTTCAAAAAATTAAAGAACACAGTATCTACACGGGTGCGTGTATCGCTGCTGTCTGGGTGTAGTGAACCAACAGAGGGAGTTGGGTTTCGCATTAGCGTTGTTTTCGGAAGCCATGCTGGTTCCTGCAGAGGAAATTTTCGAGCTCCAGAAATGTCATAATACACGAGCATAAAACATGTTCCAAAATTCTACAATAGCCCGACGTCAGAGATATAGGCCTAAAGTTTAATGCGTCTGTTCGACGACCCTTCTTGAAAATGCGAATGACGTGTGCTCTTTTCCAAACGCTAGGAATGCTTCGCTCCTCTGGACATTTACGGTGCACAGCTGCTAGAAGAAGGGCAAGTTCTTTCGCATACTCTGTGTAGCATCGAGTTAGTATCCCGTCAGGTCTAATGGTATTTATTAAGCGGTTTCTATCCCTCGGTCACTTGTTTCGATATCTGTCATTTTGTTGTTCGTGCGACTACTTAAAGGAGGAACAACCGTGTGATCTTCTTCTGTGAAACAGTTTTGGAAAAAGACGTTCGGTATTTCGGCTTTGTCTCTGCTACTCTCTGTTTCAATGCCATTCTGCTCACATAGTGGACTTTAAAATGAGAACTTCTTAAGATTTTCTTCCAAGCTGGTAGTTAGGGTTTTACGTCCATATTCACTGAACGCTTCACGCGTAGCTCTCCTTACGCTCGTTTTGGCTTCGTTAAGTTTTTGTTCCTTGTGAGGCTGTGGCTGCGTTTCAATTTGAAGTCAAGCTCTCTTTGCATTCATAACAGCCTCCTACAACGGTGGTCGAACCGCAGTGGGTCTTTTCCAACACTAACAATTCTGCTCGGTACATAGTTGTCTAAAGTGTCTTGTACGATGTTCTTGAACTTTGTCCATTGATGCTCGACATAGTCATTGCTGCAGATGAACTTTTCTTTATGGCATGTCAGGTAATCTGAAATCAGTCTTTTGTCCCTTGTGCTAGACAAGACCTTCCTGCCTTTCTCTATATTCCTACTTACAGCCGCATTCACTGACTTTATAAAGCCCTTACGGTCACTGACCCGCCATTCTACGTTAACTGAGTCGAAAAATTCGCTCCTGATGTAAAATTGTGTTATTTTACGACACACGGTTCAGGAGATACAACCTTATAAACATAGAGATGTGTGAAAAACTAGTTTCTGCTTGAAACGGAGTGCAAATTATCCAGACTTTACTGATTCAGCGTTTGATAATGAGAGCACTTAGCAACTTCCAACAGACTTTAAACGTAATTTGAATATTTTATAAACTTTCTGTCCCTTACATGCTTACCATCAAATATTTATCTTGTTGTTGTTGTGGTCTTCAGTCCTGAGACTGGTTTGATGCAGCTCTCCATGCTACTCTATCCTGTGCAAACTTTTTCATCTCCCAGTACCTACTGCAACCTACATCCTTCTGAATCTGCTTAGTGTATTCATCTCTTGGTCTCCCCCTACGGTTTTTACCCTCCTCGCTGCCCTCCAATACTAAACTGGTGATCCCTTGATGCCTCAGAACATGTCCTACCAACCGATCCCTTCTTCTGGTCAAGTTGTGCCACAAATTTCTCTTCTCCCCAATTCTATTCAATACTTCCTCATTAGTTATGTGATCTACCCATCTAATCTTCAGCATTCTTCTGTAGCACCACATTTCGAAAGCTTCTATTCTCTTCTTGTCCAAACTATTTATCGTCCATGTTTCACTTCCATACATGGCTACACTCCATACGAATACTTTCAGAAATGACTTCCTGACACTTAAATCTATACTGGATGTTAACAAATTTCTCTTCTTCAGAAACGCTTTCCTTGCCATTGCCAGCCTACATTTTATATCCTCTCTACTTCGACCATCATCAGTTATTTTACTCCCCAAATAGCAAAACTCCTTTACTACTTTAAGTGCCTCATTTCCTAATCTAATTCCCTCAGCATCACCCGACTTAATTAGACTACATCCCATTATCCTTGTTTTGCTTTTGTTGATGTTCATCTTATATCCTCCTTTCAAGACACTGTCCATTCCATTCAACTGCTCTTCCAAGTCCTTTGCTGTCTCTGACAGAATTACAATGTCATCGGCGAACCTCAAAGTTTTTATTTCTTCTCCATGAATTTTAATACCTACTACGAATTTTTCTTTTGTTTCCTTTACTGCTTGCTCAATATACAGATTGAACAACATCGGGGACAGGCTACAACCCTGTCTTACTCCCTTCCCAACCACTGCTTCCCTTTCATGCCCCTCGACTCTTATAACTGCCATCTGGTTTCTGTACAAATTGTAAATAGCCTTTCGCTCCCTGTATTTTACCCCTGCCACCTTTAGAATTTGAAAGAGAGTATTCCAGTCAACATTGTCAAAAGCTTTCTCTAAGTCTACAAATGCTAGAAACGTAGGTTTGCCTTTCCTTAATCTTTCTTCTAAGATAAGTCGTAAGGTCAGTATTGCCTCACGTGTTCCAGTGTTTCTACGGAATCCAAACTGATCTTCCTCGAGGTTGGCTTCTACTAGTTTTTCCATTCGTCTGTAAAGAATTCGTGTTAGTATTTTGCAGCTGTGGCTTATTAAACTGATTGTTCGGTAATTTTCACATCTGTCAACACCTGCTTTCTTTGGGATTGGAATTATTATATTCTTCTTGAAGTCTGAGGGTATTTCACCTGTTTCATACACCTTGCTCACCAGATGGTAGAGTTTTGTCAGGACTGGCTCTCCCAAGGCCGTCAGTAGTTCCAATGGAATATTGTCTACTCCGGGGGCCTTGTTTCGACTCAGGTCTTCCAGTGCTCTGTCAAACTCTTCACGCAGTATCGTATCTCCCATTTCATCTTCATCTACATCCTCTTCCATTTCCATAATATTGTCCTCAAGTACATCGCCCTTGTATAGACCCTCTATATACTCCTTCCACCTTTCTGCTTTCCCTTCTTTGTTTAGAACTGGGTTTCCATCTGAGCTCTTGATATTCATACAAGTCGTTCTCTTATCTCCAAAGGTCTCTTTAATTTTCCTGTAGGCGGTAGCTATCTTACCCCTAGTGAGATAGGCCTCTACATCCTTACATTTGTCCTCTAGCCATCCCTGCTTAGCCATTTTGCACTTCCTGTCGATCTCATTTTTGAGACGTTTGTATTCCTTTTTGCCTGTTTCGCTTACTGCATTTTTATATTTTCTCCTTTCATCAATTAAATCCAATATTTCTTCTGTTACCCAAGGATTTCTACTAGCCCTCGTCTTTTTACCTACTTGATCCTCTGCTGCCTTCACTACTTCATCCCTCAAAGCTACCCATTCTTCTTCTACTGTATTTATTTCCCCCATTCCTGTCAATTGCTCCCTTATGCTCTCCCTGAATCTCTGTACAACCTCTGGTTCTTTTAGTTTATCCAGGTCCCATCTCCTTAAATTCCCACCTTTTTGCAGTTTCTTCAGTTTTAATCTACAGGTCATAACCAATAGATTGTGGTCAGAATCCACATCTGCCCCTGGAAATGTCTTACAATTTAAAACCTGGTTCCTAAATCTCTGTCTTACCATTATATAATCTATCTGATACCTTTTAGTATCTCCAGGGTTCTTCCATGTATACAACCTTCTTTCATGATTCTTAAACCAAGTGTTAGTTATGATTATGTTGTGCTCTGTGCAAAATTCTACCAGGCGGCTTCCTCTTTCATTTCTGTCCCCCAATCCATATTCACCTACCATGTTTCCTTCTCTCCCTTTTCCTACACTCGAATTCCAGTCACCCATGACTATTAAATTTTCGTCTCCCTTCACAATCTGAATAATTTCTTTTATTTCATCATACATTTCTTCAATTTCTTCGTCATCTGCAGAGCTAGTTGGCATATAAACTTGTACTACTGTAGTAGGTGTGGGCTTCGTATCTATCTTTGCCACAATAATGCGTTCACTATGCTGTTTGTAGTAGCTTACCCGCATTCCTATTTTCCTATTCATTATTAAACCTACTCCTGCATTACCCCTATTTGATTTTGTGTTTATAACCCTGTAGTCACCTGACCAGAAGTCTTGTTCCTCCTGCCACCGAACTTCACTAATTCCCACTATATCTAACTTCAACCTATCCATTTCCCTTTTTAAATTTTCTAACCTACCTGCCCGATTAAGGGATCTGACATTCCACGCTCCGATCCGTAGAACGCCAGTTTTCTTTCTCCTGATAACGACATTCTCTTGAGTAGTCCCCGCCCGGAGATCCGAATGGGGGACTATTTTACCTCCGGAATATTTTACCCAAGAGGACGCCATCATCATGTAATCATACAGTAAAGCTGCATGCCCTCGGGAAAAATTACGGCTGTAGTTTCCCCTTGCTTTCAGCCATTCGCAGTACCAGCACAGCAAGGCCGTTTTGGTTATTGTTACAAGGCCAGATCAGTCAATCATCCAGACTGTTGCCCTTGCAACTACTGAAAAGGCTGCTGCCCCTCTTCAGGAACCACACGTTTGTCTGGCCTCTCAACAGATACCCCTCCGTTGTGGTTGCACCTACGGTACGGCTATCTGTATCGCTGAGGCACGCAAGCCTCCCCACCAACGACAAGGTCCATGGTTCATGGGGGGGGGGGGGGGATATTTATCTTATTAACTCATTTGTTAAGTACCTAATCAGAAGTTTGAAGCTGTTTCCGGGCTTCCAGAAGGGCATGGTCACTGGCTTTTGGGCCAAGGGTGGAAGCATTTCTGAAACGGCTAACATTCCTGTGATGCCATGGTTAACGTATAAAGTATACCGTGCGTGGCAATATGGCGCTATCCAAAACTGGCGCTGAACCAACTGTAGTGCACTACGGGTCACAGACGCTAGGCCTGAACGACGGCTGCGGAAATATGTGTATGAGCGAATAGACGTGCAACTGTTGAGCAATTGTCTGACGAGATGAACCAAGGGGCTACTAACAATGTCTGATCAACAACCGTTCAGCGAACGCTGCTGCTACTGAGTTTCCACAGCCGAGGCCTGGTTCTTGCACCCATACCAACTGTTGTTCATCGGCGACGAAGGCTGGAATTTGCACAGCGATAGCACAACTGAACGTCCAGCGAGTGGCGACAGATAGCCTTTTCTGATGAATCACTTTTGATGCTCCGACAGCGTGAAACGTCTGAAAGCAAACACCTTGTAACGATCTTTGGAAGAATTCAGGCCGGAGGAAGGACTCTTGTGGTCTGGAGAATGTTTTAGTAACTTTCTCTGGGTGATCTTGTCGTTCTGGATGGCCGTACAGGTCAACAAAAATACGTATCTATCCTTGCGGACCACGTCCACCACTACATGCAGCTTTTTTTTCTTTGCGCACGTTGACATCCTTCGAAGAGTACCAGTATGAGTGTAATGTACTAACCTAGCCATAAAACTCCCTGGTTTTAAACTGAGTCGAGAATCTTTGGGATCCCCTTGACCGGGCTGTTCACGCCATGAATCCTCAACCTAGAAACCTAGCTCAGCTAGCCACAGCACCAGAGTCGGTGTGGCTCCACATACTTGTCGGTGCCTGCCAGAATCTCAGTGACGTCTCGCAGATGTCCTCACTGAAAAAGGTGGTTATTCAGGCTTTTGATGAGTGGTCACATAATTGTGACTGGACAGCGTAAGTGAAACACTGCCATTGGAGGTACCATCCTCACAGATCCACCAACTGGAGAGACCTCTCTCATAACCTCTAATCAATGATCCCAGCCAATTTACCAATTCATCTTAAGCGACTTCCGTACCCAGTCAAGATTTCTTTTTCAATAACAGTAAAAACGTTCAACGGAGCGAGGGGGGACGGGGGGGGGGGGTGATTAGATGGATTGAGAGAGAAAGAGACAGATATAAGGGAAGAAGAGGAGATGGAGTAAAGGGGGGGGGGGAATAGGTGATAAACAGGGAGAGGAAGAAGAGGAGATAAACAGAGAGAGCCGGAGGAGGAAATTAGGACGTATATCCAATTCCAATACATATTTAGCAATTATTGTGAAGCATTGCCAGGTGGCTAGTAAATTACAAAAACAAATTTCTAGGGAATAATTTGTTTGATCTAATACATTTGGAATACATGCAGCAAATAACTGAGGACGCAGGAGAGTAATTCGTGGCAGGCCACATCAAACCAGGCAGAAGACAAAAAAAAAAAAACACGACTCAGTAATTGACCATGTAGCGAGGGATTAGCCATTTTTTCTCACTGCATGATGGAATCGGCAGTGCCCGTAGGCATAGGTGGAGGGTGTGGTGTCGGCGTGATCTTTCGATCTCCTGGTCGGCTTACCTCTCGTGGAGCTGCTTGGCTCTTGACTAGCGACCAGCTTCTTTGATCCCCGCTTCTCTTGTGATTGCCTGTGCGAGTGTCACTGGGAACATCTAACTCCGCGCTCCGCCCACTGTTTCCCCCTCAGTCGCTCTCCCGGTGAAACTGCCACCTGGTGGCTAATGCTGATCGCGGCGGCCGTTAGGTGTCACCCAACGCTCATGAATATAAGAATCGGACCCAGAGTCTGTAGATCGAGTTAAAAACTGACATGCCTCATGTGAAACAGCATGCAAAGTGCTTACAATGACATCGAGTCAAACATCCTTGAATGCTTCTGCTCCGGAGTTTTGTACTTCTTGCTCCACTCTTGTTCGTCATGGCACATTTCCTGTCGTATCGCCCTGTCATCGGTGTGCTCAGTTTGCAATATCCTCCAACGAAAAATCGATGCTTGGTTACTGGGTGCCAACCTTTTCGATTCTGAGTCAAAAAATATTTGGCTTGCGGCCGGTGCAGTGTAAGTGAACTTGACGGCACAGCCACGGCGGTCTCACATCGTCTCGAATTGCCGCTGCGCCATCCAGTGCCCGTGGCAAGTTCCCTAGCGGCTCATACGCCAGATTTTCTTGAGAAACTTCTGTGAATGTGTCCAGGAGTCCATTCTCCGCATTCCCACAGTACTCAAGAAGCCTAAAAACAAGAAGCACATTTGTTTGTAACGGAAGGGCCTTTAAACTCTCCTCTCAATTGCCTCAAATCCTCGGGAACCTGACGGCGTTCCTCAATTGTCAGTCATTCTTCAAACAGCGTACCCCTTTCACACCGAAGCACAACGCTTATAAACCGCAACAGTCTATCTTTGCGGTTTGTGGAAAGTCTCGCGATAACAAGACACTTTTCTGTTCAGAGCGTCAGGCCTTGAAGCATTACTCTGTGATTAACTTCTCATAGTTGGGATTCACACTCATGTTGAATTTTTGTGAGGAACGTCATGTTCACTGTTGACTGCAGAAATTATTTATTTCACAACTGCTGTTTCGGCCTTTGGGCCATTTTCAAGTTTTTCTGCAAAACTAAAACGAATACAAAAATGAAGCACTGGGTGTATACACAGAACTGCACTAACATGTCATGCACACAGTATTACCTCACAAAACTAGTTAAAATAAAACACCACTTACATTTTGCTTCGGCATGTACGAGTATACATGTCATCGTCAAAAATAAGCCTTTTCACCGCAAAAGTACGATAACATCAAATGAGTGCGAAGCCCTCTATGCTGTTTACGACATTTTTGTTTGGTAACAACATGCGCTACCACTTCTTATTGAGTTGATATATTTCTGTCTTTCCCTGAACATTATTGTGCTTCCTTATTTCGTCAATCAGCTTAAGTATTTCATCTGATATCCCAGGTTTCTTCACAGTATTTTCCTTTTTCCTATGTTTGACAGTTCAACATCTATGATTGCCCGTATTAGAGGTGTCCACTCCTCATCAACAGAACTGTCCACTTTGGTATTCCTTACCGCAGTATCTACTTGCTTAGCGAACTTCAAATACGTCTCATCATTACTCAATACTTCAGTATCCCACTTCCTTCCAAATGACTCTCCCAAATCATTCTCTTAAACTTCAGTCCTCTATTCATCATTACTAAATCGTGATCTGAACCTACATCTGCTCCTAGGTACCCCGAAAAATCCAATATCTTATTTCGGAATCTCTATCTGACCATGATATAATCGAACTGGGATATTCCGGTGTCTCTGGGTCTCTTCCAAATATACCTCTTCTTCTTGTGATTATAGAACAGTGTTCGCTATTACTATCTGAAATTTATCGCAGAATTCAATCCTTCTCCCCTCTCATTCTTACCGCCAAGCCTAAATTCTCCTGAGACGCCCTGCTAAACCCGCAGGACAGGACAGGTGGTTTAAGTTGTGGAAAGGGGCCAAACAAGCGGCTGTCAATTACACTCGAACATATAGCCTTTTATTTGATCAAACGTTACAAGAGCCAAGAAATTAAAAAAAACGGCTTTAGTTTTTGAACTTAATTAGCGGCTGAATCCGCCGTACAATCTCATGCCTTCAGGGCAAGATCACTTTAATTTAAAAATGCCTGAAAGCCAATAACATAAAGTTCAACCAAAATCAGAAATTTAAAAGGCAAAACCTTATCTTAAAACAGTTCCTTAATTAGGCTGAAGGCCCAAACCATGCCTTAAGGGCAAAACAACCTTAATTTAAATATCGTCTAGAAGCCATACAAGTACAAACAACAGGAACAGTACACCCAAGGGCGCTCAGACGTTCTGAGGGTCGGCCTGGAATTCAAACACTAACGCTCGCTTAGGTGAGACAGGCAGTCGACCCAACCAACTATAAGCGCTAGGCCAAAGATAGTCCAAGGTGCGAATATCGACACGCGCCGCTGCTGCCACCCGCGGAAAGAGAGGATAACAGCACAATCGCGATAACCGTGGGAGACTTAACACAGAACAGCAACCAAGGTTTAATCCAACGCACAGCATGAGCCAGCCACGGCTTATCTCCCATACCCCTTTCTTCTAGTCCTCCTACAACCCCGTTCCAGTCCCCCATAGTTATTAGATTTTCACCTCCCTTTGTATGTTTAATTACCTATTGAATATTCTCATATACTTTCTCTTCCCCATCATCTTCTGCTCGCGACGTTGTTTGCGTTGGTTTTCTGTTGAATTTGATGAGAACAGCCCTATCACTGGACTGTTCACAGTAGCTCACTCTTTAATTGACTCTCCTATAGGTAATGAATTCTACTCCGGTCATACAATTTTCTAATACCGTTGATGTTATTACTCTTTGTTCGTCTGGTCAGAAATCCTTATCTCCTCCCCATTTCACTTCATCGACCCCACTATATCTAGATTGAGCCTGTGCTTTTGCATTCCTTTTCAGATTTTCTAGCTTTCCTACTGCGTTCAGACTTCTGATATTCCAAGCTCCGACACGTTGAAGGTTATTCCGCCGTTAGTTATACTACCTTTTCCTCATGTTTACCTCCTCCTTAGCAGTCACCTGCCAAAGATCCGAATGGGGAACTAATCCGCAATCTTTTGGCAATGGATAGACCATCATAACACTTCTTTTTAAATTCAGACGACCTGTGCTGTGGATGTACATTATTTTGCAGTGGTTTCCATTGCCTTCTGCATCTTCTGGCCATTGATCACAGCTGATTATTTCTTCTTTTAAGAGCAGTTTTCTATCCCAAGGGCAAGAGAGTGCCTTGAACTTCTGTCCATCTTCCGCCCTCTTCAACAAGGTCGTTAGCGGAGTGGCAGGACTTCTTATGCCGTAAGTCTTCAGCCGTCATTGCTGATGATTTCTATTCAAGACTAGCTGACAAACCCGATGTTACGCAGGTATTTATTTATAGCTGTGCCTAAGACTTCGTACGCGTGAAATTTATTTTTGTCTTACAAAGCTTCTTCGTACACAACACTTCGAGCAGTATGATTGGGGGATGAGCGAAGAGCTTGTTCACTTCAAAAAATGGTTCAAATGGCTCTGAGTACTATGAGACTTAACATCTGAGGTCATCAGTCCCCTAGAACTTAGAACTACTTAAACCTAACTAACCTAAGGACATCACACACGTCCATGCCCGAGGCAGGATTCGAACCTGCGACCGTAGCGGTCGCGCGGTTCCAGACTGTAGCGCCTAGAACCGCTCGGCCACTTCGGCCGGCTGTTCACTTCATTAACATGGGAGAGAGGTGTGTAGAGCTGGCTGTGTGAAAATCAACTGACACTAAGGTCCATACCCTCAATACGTCCACACCCACTACATACCTCGTGCACTGTTTATAGTCATGGCATAAGTTCACCAGGAATCGTACATGTTTCAAGCGAAATGAAGTTTTTTTAGGAATCAGCGACATTTAGGTTATAAAAACTCGCTTGCCTGCGCTACATTCCTTCAAAATTTCAGCTTCTGTGATGTTACAGTGGAGAGCAGTAATTTTAAGCCTCTGTGAATGAAGGGTACCGAGGAGTGAGCTAATGCTCGGTGCTCCCGATCAGAGTTACGTTGGACCTCGTATTCGGAAGGAGTTTTCAAAGAGCGAGTTAAAGCTTGACGTTTTCGAGGCACAGCAAGTCTCGTCTCACGGCATTCAATGTATTCTTGAGACCTCGTGGTCCTCTTTTACCCATTCTGGTGGATTCAGAAAGACTAGACCGTTTTCTAAGCATTTTTTACCATATATAAAACGAAATCCAAATATAGTGAGCAGACACCTAAATCACAAAACAAACTTAATAAATTCGTTTTTCCTAGAAAAGAATATAAGTTGTCGAAAGAAGAAAAACAGAACCTTTAAGTTTTTAATACACAAAGTGAAAATAGTAAATATGTGTATGCTAGCCAAGTAAATTCGATGTTAGTTAGTATTCATAAAGATTAGATTGCGGCACTTAACTTTGACATTGACACAAGCTTCCAAAAATACATCTTGATACATGGCCAGCTGTCAGTGGTTGTTTAGGGAGTGCAAGGACTGGGAAATGAGGAAACTGAAGATCATTCACAACGATTACACAATTTCTTAAATTTCCAGTGTCATGATCAAAAGATAACAAAGTAACAGTTCTGACAACACAGTTACAAAGACTAGCTGCTTCCTTACAATAAGTATGCTCCCCAGAGTCACATCAAGATATTGAATTCAAATCCCGACGTCGCCCACTAGTCTGGACGTGCTACAGCACACACTGGTCAGGTGAGACAAGCACCGGGAACTTCTAAAGCACTGATATAGAGGTATCGTAAGACATTTATAACAAATGAGAATACATGGGCCAACTCTTACTGTTAATATACCACATAATTTAAAAAGGAAAATTGAGAGTTAACCACAGCCGAAATAATACCTGATTTTAAAAAACTCACCATTAAGGTGATCTCATAAAGTAAAACCAAAGTCACTACCTTAAAATACCACTAAACATTTGAACTGAAATAACTGGTGAGAGCTAAGTTTGTAAGGTACACCCCATCCCAATGGTTACATGAATGAACATCAACAGCTCAATAACTTCCGCGAGAATTCGCAAATGGACCACAACTTCTTAATGCGGCTGCAGTTTGCTGACCAAGCAGAGAAAAATAATTGGCGGAACAAATTATTAATGTCAGACAAAGTAGTCTCGACCGAGAAGTAATATTATGCAAGAAAGTCCGAATAATATTCAGCATATAATAATAATACAATTTGAATAAGGTTTAGAAACAACAAGCAGTGAGATGGAGAATAAAACTTATTAAACAAACGTGCACCTCGAGTGACTAAGCCTTGCTATAGATCGAAACACTAAATTTTAGAATCCTTTAGAATTAATACTGGTTCAGTCAAACAGCACTTAGGGCAGTTGCTTAATGTACTTGACACAATAATTCACTTCTGAAAATGTAATAAAAGTCAGCCAACCAACATGTTCGCCAAAATCAGGTGCCAAGCCATAATAGTGTCGTAGGACCGTTGCTATTCACATTATGCATAAACGACCTGGTGGATGACATAGGAAGTTCACTGAGGCTTTTTGAGGATGATGCTGTGGTACATCGAGAGGTGTAACAATGGAAAATTGTACCGAAATGCAGGAGGATCTGCAACGAATTGACGCATTGTACAGGGAATGGCCACTGAATCTCAATGTAGACAAGTGTAATGTGCTGCGAATACATAGAAAGAAAGATCCTTTATCATTTAGCTACAATATAACAGGTCAGCAACTGGAAGCAGTTAATTCCATAAATTATCTGGGAGTACGCATTAGGAGTGATTTAAAATGGAATGATCATATAAAGTTGATCGTCGGTAAAGCAGATGCCAGACTGAGATTCATTGGAAGAATCCTACGGAAATGCAATCCGAAAACAAAGGAAGTAGGTTACAGTACACTTGTCCGCCCACTGCTTGAATATTGCTCAGCAGTGTGTGATCCTTACCAGATAGGGTCGGTAGAAGAGATGGAGAAGATCCAACGGAGAGCAGAGCGCTTCGTTACAGGATCATTTAGTAATCGTGAAAGCGTTACGGAGATGATAGATAAACTCCAGCGGAAGACTCTGCAGGAGAGACGTTCAGTAGTTTCGAGAACATACCTTCACCCGAGGAGTCAAGCAGTATATTGGTCCCTCCTATGTATATCTCGCGAAGAGACCGTGAGGATAAAATCAGAGAGATTAGGGCCCACACAGAGGCATACCGACAATCTTTCTTTCCACGAACAATACTAGACTGGAACAGAAGGGAGAACCGATGGAGGTACTCAAGGCACCCTCCGCCACACACCGCCAGGTGGCTTGCGGAGTATGGATGTAGATGTAGATGTAGATTACTTCATTCCAGTTCACACAAAAACAGCCGAGCGACTGTGATTTAAATGTTCAGAAACGCGATCATCTGGTACAGACTTTTGGCAGGGGCCTGCGGGTGGTAGCAGACTCACATAGGTGCGGTGGCCGTGCCCTCAAGTCCGATGGTTCCCTACTCCGGCAGCTGCTCCCCCTCGGTTGGAGGGGCGCCGCCGATCTCATGTATTCCGGGCAGCGGTGCAATCGGCGCTGCTCCAACACCAACTTACGCTGCTTGTCCGTGGCCAGACTGGTTCATTCAAAGAGCACTTAGAGCCTCTGCTGCTGAAGGCGAACTGCCCGAACAGTCCGCTCGACCATCTGCACTCAGCCCTCTCGTTCCACACGCCCAGCGTGCTGGCGGAATATGAGTAGCGAACCTCGGACTCAGTCGGAAGAAGCGGCATCGGACGGAGGCGAACTCCTCTTCGAGGGAGCTATGTCCTACTACAGAGACACGCTCCTCGGTCTCCCGTCACGCTGAGGGTCCGGCATGCACCATCTGCGCCCCCTAGCAGCGAACGCTCTCGAGAATAAAATCTGTGGAACTCGCGATGGGAACGTGGCAAGTGTCATAACCAGATTTCCCAGAAACTTTGCTCAGTGGGAGAGGATTCAAAATAAGAGAACACATGTCTCGGCTTATTTGTAGATATCGATCGTTTCTGCGAAAATGACCGTCAAAGTTTTCAAAGTAGCTTATGTCCGTTTTAGTGAATGAATTGTTCATACGAAGTGGTGGTGCAGTGGCTAGGGTTGAAGTTCCTCACTTTTGCCCCCCCCCCCACATTATAAACTCGGTTAATACTTTTATTTCTGTTTTTCCTTTATCTACTCATGTCCGTAAGTGATTACTACCTAAATCGTTTCCAGTGCATACTGAAATAACGTTATTCGTCTACTAACTGTATGTCTAGTGAATGAATTCAAAAAAATAAAAACAATAAATGAACGGAAAAATTATTTGATTTTTTTCGGTGAAATTCCTGTAGTTTATGCTGATTTATGATCAACAGCATACGCCACTTCTCGGAAAAGTAATCCGTTACTAAGAAAAAAGTAACAAATCTTTATCAGACACTCTTTTTCTTATTACATTAACACTTAAAATTTATCAATGGCAGATTATACTTCACAAAAAGTAATGCTGCCGCTTTTTCATCCTGCAATCTATTTCGATGTTGTTCGTATATGAGACTAGCTCCACTAAATAATTGTTGTCTGGCTGCGCTACTGGGAGCAGCTGACAATTACTGGCGAGCTAGTGGTAGTAGATAACGAGTGATAATTGTGTCCATTTAATTTCCACCACACAAGCGGATCATCTTTTACAGGAAATCTTTTCTTGCTTTTTGTACTCCAGCAGGTTTGGTTGTACCATCAAAAGCAGATTGTCGTTTTCGTTAGTTGTAGGTGGGTCTTGCTGATCTTCGTTTATAATTAACATGATTTCTAACGCCACAACTGATTTTCAGTTTCAGGTCGGCACCTTATCTTGAGATGAGTTTGGATCTCTGGCTTTCACTATCATTAAATTAAGTATTTGGGACTCAACTTGCTCTGTAACGATGCCATTTAAAAATTTTGACTTGTACCGCGGATCTAAGTACGTCGCAATTGTGTACTTATCGTTCTCGGTCAGTTCTCCAAATCTCATGCTTAAATTCAATTCATCATGTAATTCTCTTGTGAAAACTTAGGAATTGTTTTGAAGAATTAGTTTTTTTTCTTCTTGCTGTGAAGTGGGCCACAAGAACTTTAATTAGCGTTATGACTGATGAAATGCCCGTTTGACAACTGCTTAAGTTGCTAGTAATTTCTTCGAATGGTTTCATTACTTCTGCAAATTTTTGAATATTTATTCAGTCCTCTGTGGAGATCGTCGTTATTCGATTTGAATATAAGTACAAAATTAGCGAATCCTTGAGCTTTGACAATCGTCCCATCACGTAGAGAGTGCTAAACCAGCTGGAAATAAAAAAATTAAATTAATAGATAGTATTTTCATAAAAAAACACACAATACTTACACTAAACATATACCATAAAATTAAAATTCATTTTTATATATTTAACAATATTTACTGTCTTGGGGAATCCTTGATGACAGCTAAAGCAGGTTGATTAAGGCATTCCCTATGAAATTTTGGCAACTCGGTTTGTGTGACCAAGGAATGATTGAAATGGGTAGCAATCTTTTTGAATTTGGCAATAAGTTATAGAAGCCATTCCTGTGATTACGCAGCAGGTCGAATACAAAGTTGCGTCTGATATATTTCACAATTCACATCATCAAAGCCGGACCACTGCAATGCTTTAATCATGTTAGATCCACGATCAGGAACAATACTATGAACTGCTTGGTGATTTATGCACTATTCTTGAAATATCGTTTCAAATTTTTTCGATATTATGCCACTTTTATGACGCCCAGTCATGACTTCACATTTCAAAGTTATAGACATCTTGCGAAAATGCTTTGAAATACCATGAGAAGTCAAACTAAGTATAAAGTTCCAGAATGTAGACAGACCATATCTCAGTTGTGAAGGGTATTTTTTCAAATTCTTGAAGTCGCTTGTTGATTTTTCTTGTTAGCTTATTCTACAAGTTATCTCACAAATACGAAGTAAAAAAATCACGACCTTTCAACTTATACTTTGGAAGAGCAGCATTCATTACTCTGCGAACGCCGGTACCCTTTACAAAATTAAATGGTACGTTCTGGAGGGTAATCATTTCAGCAATCACACGTTGCGTTTGTTAGTTGTGAGGAATGCCAGTAATCATTTGCTTGCAGGCTTCATTGTTATGTAAGTTGTTGTTTAGCATCTTTGGTCAGAGTGAAAGAAACATGTAACAACGACACAATAAAAACGGTAAAATACCCCAACAAATTAATACGTCAAAAGAAACGTTTCTGAACCAATTCACAACATACGCTGTAGTTTCTCAGTAGGGTGTTTATTCATAAATATTGGATTTTATTCTTCATATTGCATACAAGGTTTCGTTAAATCATTTACCATCGTTAGTGTTTCTTTCAGAACTGACGGTAGTAAAGAAGTTACCAACATTTGGTGTGAAATATGGAGAATAAAATGCAATAAATACGTATATTAAGATTCTACTGAGTAAATGCAACTTGATTGGTAATGGATGGTCCGAATTATAAACAGTTAAGTGAATATTATCAGTCATCTATCGATAAATGAAAGATAAAATTCTTAGAAATGTTTTTATATAAAGTGCGATAACTTTTTAAAGTGTTCGTCTCAGGCTGGATGAGGGGCAGGGACGTGAAACAAGTTTTAATTTCATGCAGTGCTGCCAAAATTCAATCATGTGCAGCTCATGCACTACAATGTTGCATTTATTCTGTGTCACAGGTTGTTATATGCTTATATCGTTAAATTCTGGCAGCAGCGAGAAAAGGCACATTATCTATCGACTTGTACCAACAACACCCAGCCAGAACTAGGGGGAGGGGGGGGGGGGTGAGCTCTTTCAAATGTTATCACATTGTGAATCTTTTGGATAAGATAGTTTTCCACCAGCAGGGGACAGAGCTCACCCTATAATAATAATGGAGCTATATTATTAGTACCAGCTATATTATTACATGAATATTGAATAACATTTTGTTTTTCGCCTTCACTGAAAGGTCCATCTAACTTCTCAAACTCTGCAAATTTCTCGACATATAATGATTTAAGATGACTCTTCGGTGCGAATATACTTTGTCACATTTTTGCATCTGGCACTTAAATCATTAATCTCAACGAAATAGTTCAATATAGTAATATCATACAACAGCACAAAGTAGACTGATAAGCGAGAAAACACTGTACTTCCGCGGCGATGGACAGAGATCACTGCGTAATAAGACAATTAAAGCAACAATCGCTACGGGCACCTGTGGGGTTGCTACACGCCCCGCCCCACCCAACAAACTCCCGTCTGTACAGCAGCGCCCGCGTTGGGCCAATAAGCGTGCACGTCGACAATCTTGACATTACTGAAAGCTCCGATAAACTTCCGATATTAAAATGAAGAACCGAATCGGGAAGAGCATGTGAAAAAAATATGCGGAAATTCCGCAGTTGAGGAGGTGGAAGAAGTGATCAGAGATACTTCACTTCTGTCACTAGCTAAAAAAGCTACAGCGTCATCTATTGATTCTTTGGTATGTTGTGAAACTAACAGGCAATCTATTGGTTCCTTGGTGTACCACTCCGTGATGATTAAACAGCGGAACTAAGCCGAGCCAAGTACTAAAGCCTATACATTGCCCCAAGCTACGCTCCAGTAACCTTCGAAAACCCCACGAAATTTCAGCTTGTAGTTTTGGAGATTAGCGTGTTCAGACAAACAGACATAGACAACGGTTTTAGATATAACTTTAAAATTACGATATATTTATTTTCGTGTTGCGACTTAGATTAAATAAAGCCTTTACGTTGTCCCAAGCTACAATAAAGTGTTCTATTTGAAAGCCATAACAATTAGTCTACTAGTTTTGGAGATTAGCTTGTTCAAAAGACAGACACGCCGGTTTTGCAGTATTAATATTGCAGATATACACTGAAGCGCCAACGAAACTGGTATAGGCACCCGTATTCAAGTACAGAGATATGTAAACAGGCAGAATATGGTGCTGCGGTTGCAACACCTATATAAGACAACAAGTGTCTGGCGCAGCTGTTAGATCGGTTACTGCTGCTACAATGGCAAATTATCAAGATTTAAGTGAATCTGAACATGTTGTTACAGTCGGCACACGATCGATGGGAGATAGCATCTCTGAGGTAACGAGTGAAGTGGGGATTTCCCTGTACGACTATTTTACGAGTGTACCGTGAATACCAGGAAACCGCTAAAACATCAGATCTCTGACATAGCTGCGACTGGAGAAAGATCCTGCAAGAACAGGACCAACGACGACTGAAAAGAATCGTTCAACGTGACAGAAGTGCAACCCTTCCGCAAACTGCTGCAGATCTGTATGCTGGGCAATCAGCAAGTGTCACTGTGCGAACCATTCAACGAAACATCATCGATATGGGCTTTCGGTTTCGGAGCCAAAGCCTCACTTATGTGCCGTTGATGACTGCACGACACAAAGCTTTACACCTCGCCTGCACCTGTCAACAATACGATTGGATTGTTGATGACTGTAAACATGTTGCCCGGTAGGACGAGTATGGCTTCAAATTCTATCGACCAGATGGTACATATATGGAGACAACCTCATGAATCCTTGGATCCTGATACGTCTAGATACGCCTCTGACAGGTGACATGTACATAACCATCCTATCTGACCACCTGCATCCATTCATGTCCATTGTGCATTCCGACGAACTTGGGCAATTCCAGTAGGACAATGCGACACACCACACGTCAGAATTGTTACAGAGTGCCTCCAGAAACACTCTTCTGAGTTTAAACACTTCCGCTGGCCACTAAACTCCCGAGACAAGAACATTATTGAGCATGTCTGGGACGCCTTGCATTCAGGGGAGATCTCCACCCCCTCGTATTCTTCCGGATTTATGGACAGCCCTGTAGGATTCATTGCTTTATTTCCCTCCAGCACTACTTCAGACATAAGTCGAGTCTATGCCACGTCCTGTTGCGGCACTTCGGCGCGCTCGCAGGGGCCCTACCGATATTAGTCAGTTGTACCAGTTTCTTTGGCTCTTCAGTGTATAAATACTGGTCAACCTTTAGTTTTTTTCGGCGCTACTGAAAGTTTGATAGTTCCATCTAACTTCTCAAACTCTGCAAATTTCTCGACATGTAATGTTTTAATATTACTCTTCAGTGTGGCGGTCGTGCGCCTTTTTCGCGAATATACTTTGACACAGATTTTGCATTTGGCACGTAAATCATTAATGTTAACGAAATAGTTGCAAATAAGGTTTGTTTTTGGTTTTATTAGTGCACTCTTAATTAATGTTACACCACAGAACTGTGGACTATAAAACACTGTACAATATAGTAATATTATACGGCAACACAAAGTAGACTGACGAGCGAGAAAATGCTATACTTTCGCGACGATGCACAGAGATCACCACAATTAACGCAACAATCGCAACGAGCAACTGTAGGATTGTTACACCCACCCAACGAACTCCCGTCTGCGCAGCAACGGGCACGTTGGGCCAATAAGCGCGCACGTCAACAATGTCGCCATTATTGAAAGTTCCGATAAACTGCAGATACAAAAATAAGGAACCGGCTGCGGAAGCGGATGTGAGAAAATCTGTGGAACTTCCGCAGTTGCGGAAGCGGAAGCAGAGGCCTGTCGCCTCACTACTTCACATCTGTCACTAGCCGAAAAAGCTACAGCGTCGTCTATTGGTTCTTTGGTATATTATGACAGCAACTGCGCAATCTATTGGTCCTTTGGTGTACTACGCCGTGATGATTAATCGTCCGAACTAAGCTGAGCAGGCGATATCTTATTTTCGTTTTCCGATTTTGCAGATCTAAAGCCTATATGTCGTCACAAGTTACACTCAAGTACCTGCGAAAACTATAAAATTTTATCTTGTAGTTCTGGAGATTAGTGTGTTCAGTCGAACAGATATAGACAACGGTTTTAGATGAAACTTTAAAATTACAATATCTTTACTTCCGTGGTGCGATTTCGATTCAACAAAGTCTATATGTTGTCCCAAGCTATAATAAAGTGGCCTATGTAAAACTAGTTTTGGAGAGTAGCGTGTTAAAATAGACTGGCACGACGGTTTTGCTGTTTTATTATTAGTATAGCAGATACAGAAGACAGTGGCTGGGTTCGAACATGAGGTCCATGTCAGTCTGATTACCAGTCAAAGAAGCTGCCCCTAGATCAGTGTTTGATTAATTTTTTGAAGTGTGTATAATATTCGGTATGTTAGAGTTAAATGCACTTTGAATTTACACATTCTGTATGGTTGCACCACATGTCTGGTCGGGAAGGCTAAGCTCGTTAGTGTAACTGATTGTGTATGAACTGTAACCCCTGGTAGAGAACAGTAATGGCAATGATATGAAATGGCGTGAATTAAGCATGAGGCCATAACAGTAATGTCAGTGAGACGCATCGGCGTGTATTGAATAGACAGAGAAGGAAACTCGTACTGAACATGAGGCCATAAGAACATCTAACTTGTTAGAAGGGTGGTATCAGGACAGTGTCAAAGAGGACAACTGGCTCACATGCTGGAGCTTCTTTTTCTCATTCGTCCACCTAAATGATTCTATTGGTGCCCTTAGATCGCTTAACCGAAATGCCAGATAGTTTCTTTGAAAAGACCGGTGCCTTTCCACGTTATTCCCCAATAGGAGCTTGGACTCCGTCTGTAACGATTCGCTACTTCCGACTGACTGTCGGAACCCTAGGATGTGAAGTGTAACTGTATCAGTGTTGTGTATAAGTATGTTAACGTGGCTCTTGACATCGTGTTGATGACTGGAATGCAGCATCAGAAGTATGTGCACGGGGGCAACGGCACCGATGAAGGCCACCAGGACACTCTTACTGAAGGCCTGCGAACACGGGTGCTGCACGCCGAGCTTCCTCTCGCAACATACCATTACTTTCTGTCCACGGGTATACTGCCGGTTCTTAGTGTCCAACGGGCACTGAGGGCACCCCGCCCTAAGGAGCTCAGTTCGTCAGCGCATCTGACGATGGCGACATGTCTGATCGCCGAAATATTGTGCCGTTGGACACTATGAACCGAGCAACGGGGCTGTTCGAGCAACAAATACGCTGGGAGAAACTGAAGAATCACTTTTTGTTTAGTTTATGACAGCATTAATATTTATTCATTCTCCGATCATTTTGTATCATGATCTAGAAAAGCCAGTTAAAAAGATATCTATAGAATGTATACACATGCCGTGGTGGGCGGTTTGCGGGTTTAAATCACCTTGGGGTATGACCATGCGGAGCATTTGACCTGCGGTCGTCGCTCGGTGGCGCTGGCAGCAGTCCACACACGCAGAGGTTTGCTGGTGCATGTCAGAGTACGGTGCAGCGAGTAAGTACACAGACGTTTCCGGACGTGCTAATGGTGACTGTGTTGAAAATGGCTCAGAGAACACGTATTGATGACGTCATGAGGCGTAGAATACCAAGGCGACTGGATGCTGGTCAAACACAGCAGGTCGTAGCTAGGGTCCTCTGTGTGCCACAAAGTGTGATATCAAGATTATGGCAATGATTCCAGCAGAGAGGAAACGTGTTCAGGCGATACAGTACGGGACGTCCACAGTGTACAACACCACAAGATGACTGATATCTCACCATCAGTGCCCGCAGACGGCCACGGAGTACTGCAGGTAGCCTTGCTCGGGTCCTCACTGCAGCCACTGGAACAGTTGTCTCCTGACACACAGTCTACAAACGACTGAACAGACATGGTTTCAAAAAATGTGTGTGAAACCTTATGGGACTTAGCTGCTAAGGTCATCAGTCCCTAAGCTTACACACTACTTAACCTAAATCATCCTAAAGACAAACACACACACCCATGTCCGAGGGAGGACTCGAACCTCCGCCGGGATCAGCCGCACAGTCCATGACTGCAGCGCCTAAGACCGCTCGGCTAATCCCGCGCGGCTGACATGGTTTATTCGCCCGGAGACCTGCAAGGAGGTGCATTCCACTTAGCCCTGGTCACAGGAAAGCCCGTAAAGCCTGGTGTCAAGAACACAGTACATTGTCATTGGAACAGTGGTTCCAGGTTATGTTCACGGACTAGCGATTCTGGCCGGGTTTTCATCTGGCGTGAAGCGGGAACCAGATACCAACCCCTTAATGTCCCTGAAAGGGACCTGTATGGAGGTCGTGGTTTGATGGTGTAGGGTGGGATTATGATTGGTGCACGTACACGCCTGCGTGTCTTTGACAGAGGAACTGTAACAGGTCAGGTCTATCGGGACGTCATTTTGCACCAGTATGTCCGCCTTTTCAGGGATGCAGTGGGTCCCACCTTCCTCCTGATGGATGATAACGCACGGACCCACCGACCTGCCATCGTGGAGGAGTACCTTGAAACAGAAGATATCAGGCGAATGGAGTGGCCTGCCTGTTCTCCAGACCTAAATCCCATCGAGCACGTCTGGGATGCTCTCGGTCGACGTATCGCTCCACGTCTTCAAACCCCTAGGACACTTCAGGAGCTCCGACAGGCACTGGTGCAAGAATGGGAGGCTATACCCCAGCAGCTGCTCGACCACCTGATCCAGAGTATGCCAACCCGTTGTGCGGCCTGTGTACGTGCGCATGGTGATCATATCCGATATTGATGTCGGGGTACATGCGCAGGAAACAGTGGCGTTTTGTAGCACATGTGCTTCGGAACGGTTTTCTCAACGTATCACCAATACCGTGGACTTACAGATCAGTGTCGTGTGCGTTCTCTATGTGCCTATGCTATTAGCGCCACTTTTGTGTAGTGCCACGTTGTGTGGCACTACATTCTGCAATTATCGTTAATTTATGAGCATGAGTGTAGATAATGTAATATGGAAATAAAATTTTGTCTTAATGATGTACAAATATAAAGAATATTTTATGTACAAATTGATATCGCTTCACTTCGACAACACTCCCTCCTTCATTCACTCATTCACCCAGTCATTAATTCACTCAAAATCACCCATACACACACACACACACACACACACACACACACACACACACACACACACACAGCCGGCCGGTGTGGCCGTGCGGTTCTAGGCGCTTCAGTCGGGAACCGCGTGACCGCTACGGTCGCAGGTTCGAATCCTGCCTCGGGTATGGATGTGTGTGATGTCCTTCGGTTAGTTAGGTTTAAGCAGTTCTAAGTTCTAGGGGACTGATGACCACAGATGTTAAGTCCTATAGTGATCGGAGCTATTTGAACCATTTTTGAACACAGACACCCCCCCCCCCCCACACACACACACACACACACACAATCACGCGCACTCACGCAAAAGTGACACCTCTCCATGCACACAACATCAGTCAAGTAATTTTACTCACGCAGGTATTACATCTCTTCTCCAAGTGGAATTCAGCACCTTTCTGGGTGCTCAATTGACTGACACAATCAGAACATTCTGTATGTGAAAGACGTACGAAAATATATAAAAGATATTGTTCGATATTCTTTATGCAGAGACAAAGAAAAATACATCACAGGCCAGTTTAACGCGAATAATGTGCATAATCAATGCATTCTTCGTTGTTGTAAAAGCTATGAGATATGTTTCTCATCTGTTTCTTAAATATGGTCTCTTATCTACGGCGAATGCATAAAAATTATTTTATTTTTATATAGTAAACTATGCTGGTAAAAGACCTTTTTATTATTCTCGGGAAAAAAATTAATTCCAACTTGTAGTTTCATAGCTGTGCACTTGGTTATTAACTGCTGAACGTTTTCTGTGCGGTATATGGTAGCATATAATTTCATGTACATACAATTCTGAATAGGTCTAAACATTAAATATTTTAAAAATGTTGCTGCAGGGATAAGTCCTACATCTGTGCAAGTTCCGCCAGGGTATTGCAGCAGTTCATGCTTACTCTTGTACCAACAGTATCGTAACAGCGGTAGTGTTATGTGGTACATCTACTTCCTCAATAAGTTGCGTCTGTTGTCGGTTTTATTCGGCGCTGCAGTCGCACTGCTCTAGCGTATCAAACAGATCAAGACCGTACGAGACCGCTACTGATCGCAATGTATAGCTGCACGTGCCCATAAACTCAATCGTAAATGGCACCGGCAGTAATCTCGAAGCCACTATCTACATTTACATTCAGCAAGTCACCTTACTGTGTGTTTGGCCTTCCGTGTTCTATTCGTGAATGGCTTGTGCCAAGAATGATTGTCGCTAAACCCCTGTATTAGCTATAATTTCTCTGATTTTCTCGCTGTGGCCAGTTCGCGTGACGTGTATAGGAGGGGGTAATGTGTTGCCAGACTCTTCTCTCGGAATTTCGATAGTAAACCCCTTGCTGACGCGCAACGCCTGTCTTTCAGCGTCTGCCACTGGAGTTTGTCGAGCATCATGCGACGCTCTTGCACCTGAAGAAAGGTTATCTACATTTCGATTAATATGCGCGAAAGCTTCACGGAGGTGTTCGTCTAAATACAGCGGCAGATGTTACAAGAGAGGTGTTGTGCATCATGGTGTAGTTTAATGTTAAAATTCTGAGTGCGCTTAATCCTGCAATATATGACTTCTCGGCAAAGAACACCATGAATGTAAAACTAGAGATTCGAGGTCTAACGTAGGCCTACGAACAGGCGTTCTTCGCTCTCACTATTCGCGACTGGAACAGGAAAGAGGATAGTGTCAATGGTTAATGAAATACCCTCCACAACAAAATACAATGTGGCTTATTGAGTATAGACGTAGATGTGCCCGTGTTCGTGAGACCTTTGGTCGCGTTCCATACGGTCGGTTGTCTTGATCCCAGTAACACACCTGAACCTCAGCCTAGGCGCGCTGGGCACCTGAGCGATAGTCCAAAGACAGCAGTCTGGCCAGAGCCTTTTAAATGGCAAAGGACTACTATTTATTTACTATTTCCTTTGACTGTTGTCTGGATATGAGAACAGAGCAAATGTTGCACGTGGATTGTTGTAGAGGTTGAATCACCTAAAACTTGTACTGCAGAAGTGAAAGGGTTATTGGTGTGCGGTTCTCATAGAGTGGTTTGGTAGTCAAAGGTTTCTACTGTTAGCATATCAACAAATTGTAATAACACTTAGAACATGTATTTTTAGTGCAAAGATATCCCTTTTTTAATGGAACAATGCCTTTTGACATTAACAAACTAAAAGTAGGGTAAATTACAATGTAGTGGTGTTTGCTGCGGCATTCTAGTGCAAGTTGTTTACGAGATATCACATTTTGAAAACTTCCAACACCGTCACTTCTACAATACTTGTGGTAACACGCACTAAAGGACAACACAAGTAAATAAACGATCTATGTGGATTCTGACCAGTAACTAGACAATTGGCCGTTACAAATGGTTCAAATGGCTCTGAGCACTATGGGACTTTCTGAGGTCATCAATCCCCTAGAACTTAGAACTACTTAAACCTAACTAACCCAAGGACATCACAAACATCCGTGCCCGAGGCAGGATTCGAACCTGCAACCGTAGCGGTCGCGCGGTTCCAGACTCTAGCGCCTAGAGCCGCTCGGCCACACCGGCCGGCGTGGCCACTACAGGTTGTGTTCAGAATGAGTACCGGCAGCAGCTATACACGCTTCCAATCTGGTTTGGAACGACTGCTACACGCGTGCTAGCATTTCAGAGAAGATGTATGAAGAAGCTGCAGTAATACGTCGTTTCATATCACCGGGTTTAGTTGATATGTCCTTGTAGACAGCATCTTTCAGCTTTCCCAAACAAAAAATTCTAGGGAACGGGACAGCGAAGGTACAGGCCCTCTTCGTCCAGTCCAACGACTTGGAAACAATTCTTGAAGACGTGCTGTAGTTCTTCGTGCACTATGGGCTGGACATCCATCATCTTGGTACCACAGATTTGGAGAGAAACGTCTTCTAGCGTCTGTGGAAGATGTTTCAGTAGGGGGCTGCGATACTTGTTCGCGCTCATTGTTCTGTCTATGAAAAACGGGCCTATGAGCTAATGGTTCACTAGCCCACACCACACGTTTACACTCCATGGACGCTGACGTTCCACCTGCCAACAGGGATTGTCAGGTGACCAACAGTCAACCTGGCCACGATTGGTAAATATTGCTTCACCTCTAAACAATTTTTCTCTGCCTCGTGATGGCTGGGTGTTGTGTGCTGTCCTTAGGTTAGTTAGGTTTAAGTTGTTCTAAGTTCTAGGGACTGATGACCATAGATGTTAAGTCCCATAGTGCTCAGAGCCAGCACCTCTAAACAATATACACGGTACATCTGGAGTATCCTGTCTTAATGCCCTGCAGAAGTTAACACGATTCTCGCAATCATTTCCATACAACTCTTGATGGAGAGAGATGTGATAGGGATGGAATCTGTGTCTACGGAGAATGCGTGGGACAGTTGCCTGACTCACGTCCTTCGTGCGATTGCGCAGGAGCTAACGTGCGGATCGGCTGCAACAGCAACAAGAACATCAATTTCCCCACTTCCGTTTCCTTCTATGTGTTACACTACCACTTTCACGTAATTGTTCGAAGAGGCCGAAGAATAATTGGCGAGATGCTTGAAGTCTATTGGCATATCTTGCCACGTACACCGTACAAGAACGAACTGCATTCTTCCTACGCTTTCCATACACCACGAGCAAGTCGGCTTTTTCTGCGCTGGTGAAGCCCATTGTGAACCCACGACCTACTGCTTTCATTGTCACGCACTAACCGGCTAGCAAGTCTCAGTGCACTCAACGAACACACAAGGACCCTGTAAGCAAACATAACAACATCTTATCTAGCAAATAGGCATACTGAATGGCACAAGCAAGTGTCGGTGTGGAAACTTTTCAGAATACGATATCTCGTAAACAACTCGCACTATAATCCTGAAACAAACACCGCTGACATTCTAATGTAGTTTAGTTTTAGTTTGTTAATGTCAGTACCTATTGACACTGCTCCATTTAAAAATCTGCGTTTTTGCGCAAAAGTACACTTCTAACTACTATTATAATCTGTTTATAGCCTAACAGTACGAGCGGTTGGCTACCAGACCGTTCTGTGAAAACCGCACATCAATAACACTTTCTGTTTCCACAATATCCGTGGGGCAATCTTTAGGTGATTGACCCTATATATGAATATGGCATATTTCCAGAATGAGATTTTAACTCTGCAGCGGAGTGTGCGCTGATATGAAACTTCCTGGCACATTAAAACTATGTGCCGGACCGAGACTCGAACTCGGGACCTTTGCCTTTCTCGGGCAAGTGCTCTACCAACTTTTTTAACCACTTTTTTATGTTTTTTATTTTTTCTGTTTTTTCTTTTTTTCTTTTTTTAAATTTATAATAGAAAATAGTATATCAAGCGCCTAGAACCTCTTTTTTTAAATTTTTTTCTTTTATTTATTTAAAAAAAACCTAAGTGCCGCCGCCACTTCAGGAGTTGGCTCCTGACTAAACCTACTCCAGAGAGCTACCTATATACCAGGGGAAATATGGGAAATCAAGGTTAGGGCTCTCCTTACAAACAAAACAAATTCTTCCTTATTCTGAATTTTTTTTTTTTTATTGTTTTTATTTTTAGTTTATTTTATTTTTTTTTCTTTTCCTTTCTTTTTCTTTTTGTTTTTCTTTTTGTTGTGTAATTGATCAGAGGCCTTCTGCGCCCCGCTGATAATATGTTGAGTCACGTCGTCTCGAAATTCTTGTGTTCCGTTAAATTGTTCAGAAATGTTCAGTGGTTCAAACAGGAAAACTTCTTCTCTCTTGGCTTAACACATTCCAGCTGCGAGGCGGGTCGTGGAAAGCACTCCCAAGGAAGTTTGAGAAAAATTGTCTGTATGTTGGGTGACGGACAACGACATAATGACGGTCATCGAGGTATGTCCAAAAATCGAGTACAGAGTCGACAGTTTGTCCAAATAGGTAGTGAATGGCATGTCCGCGAATCCAATACACAGCATTGGTCTTTGTCCAAGGAAAATAGTCACGTTCCGGAAATAAGAATGAAAGGGGAGTAATATGATCCGGAATGTCCCGCGTTAGAAAAGCCACAATACGACGAACCAAGTGCCAAACCTCCGCCGCCGGTCCGCAAACAAACCGATGTTCGTCATTGTCGGGCACTCCACACGTGGAACATAGAGGTGACTGGGCGAGGAGGATACGATGAAGGCGAAATTGGTTGATTTGCTTACCATTGACAGTTAGGCACCAGACAGATTGAACATTCGTGTCAAGGTAACAGGCGAAAACCGCGCGCCATGCATGACGCCATTCAACCTGGGGGAACTTTTGTTCAATCGCGTTAGGTGGACGACCTAATTGGAGGACATTGTATACTGCCTTTGTCTTGAGTAAAAGCTGTCTTGGTAAGGTGAGGCGTAGATAACAGAGTTCAAGAAAGAAGTATCGTATATAATGGAACTGGGCCGGAACATCCGAGATAATCACTGGGGCTGATAGTGAGACCGACGAATATGCCGACAGGAGGAGACCAGTGAAGCTCGTTGGGCAACGTGTCCATACCGTCATCTGGGAGCTGACAAATAGGGCGCGAGCTCTATCCGGCACGTGAAACAGACCTATCCCACCTCGTTCACGGGGAAGAGTAAGGGTTGCATAGTTAACTTTGAACAACAGCCCAGAGCTGACGAAAGATGCCATCGCTGCCAACATGCGACGTGCCACAGTAATCGGGAAAGGTAGAACTTGTGCTACATGGGGAACTCGGGATGCGATATATATATTTACATATCGAGCTCGTTGGAGAATATCTTGGGATCGAAGGCGATGGTCCTTAAGACCTGCTCTGATCATTAATAGAAGGCGTCGGCAGTTGATGGTGGCTGAATGCCGGAGATCAGATGAAAAATCTATTCCCAAACAGCGAATGGTATCAACGGTGGTGAGAGGTGTAACGCTCTCCACGGGAAGTCCCGTGCCAATGAACATAACTTGTGACTTACGTACGTTTAAAGAGCTACCCGATGCCTCACCATAAGTCGCTACCCACGTCAAAACAGCTCGAACCTCGTCGGCATTACGTAAACAGATGACTACATCGTCAGCATAGGCCGTGCAACAGAATTGGTAGCGATCTATGGACAACCCTACCAAACGTTGTCTTAATCCACATAGCAAGGATTCCAAGGAAGAGACGTACAAAACCGCTGATAAAGGGCAACCTTGACGTACGGATCGACGTATTTTTATCGGAGGAGTGAGTCTGCCATTGTACATAATCCTGGATGAGGCACCCCGCAGAAGGCGCATCACTACCGTGATAACGGCGATTGGGAAACCCATATGGTGGAGAACGGCCGTAAGGAAACAATGGTCGACCCTATCAAAAGCTTGACTAAAGTCCAAAGACGCAAGTGCCCCAGACAGGCGTTGTGTCTGGGTAATGGCGATCATATCCCTGTAGCGGCATAAAGCCGTGCGGATATTATCATCCCTTCCCAAAGATGCTTGGTCTGGCGACACAACATATCGGGCAACGTTTTTGAAGTCGTGCCGCCAAAAGGCGAGTGAAGATTTTCATATCACTGTTAAGGAGGGTGATGGACCGATAATCACTGATATTGTTGCCACCATGCGGTTTATGTACAGGAATAATAAATAATTCCTTCTATGAAAGCGTCCGCCACAGGTACTTCCGGAGACATCAGTTCCCGACAGATGGAGGTGAAGGTGGATAAAATTCGAGGGGAAGACCGTCGGGTCCTGGGCAGCGATTGTTGGTTCCTGCCCGGATGGCATCGCGGACTTCATCATCAGTCACCTCTGACATCAAGTCAATCGCCGCATCTCCTGGGATACCACCGAAGTTGAGCTGCGAGACTTCCTCGATCAACTCTGGGGAATGTGGAATTGCGGCGTAGAGCTGTTGGTAGTGGGCATGAAGCACATTCCCTATTGCAGATTGGGTTACGTAGCGACGCCCTTCTTCGTCTGTTACGACGTGAATCAATTTTCGGCTTCGATTTTGGCGTTCTTGGATGATATGATACATCGACGGATGTTCATGAGGCATGCGATCAGCAGTACGAGATCGTACTATCGCTCCTTCCAAATGCCTCCGCATGAGATTGGAGATTTGTGCCTTAGCATGGTTCATCCTTGTATGGCGCTCAGGGGAGGCTGGCATCGTGGAGCATTCTCGTAGGATCCTGTAGTAAAAGTCCATAGTGCTCTTCCTCCAGGCTACAACATCTTTGCCATACCGGATCAAAGTTTTTCGAAGAGCAGGTTTTGCACACTGGATCCACCAGGATATGGTAGACGGATACGTGGGACGGCGTCTATTACATGTGTTCCAAGCGTCTTCTATTACAAGTCGACAGTCAGGTGAATTAAGAAGTCCCGTGTTCAGTTTCCAGAAACCACGTCCGTGCCATACTGCCTGTCTTGTGAGAACAACATCACAGAAGTAAGCCTCATGATCTGAGAAAGCAACAGGCCAGATTTCAGCCTGTCGAGTGTGTTGAATTAGGGATCGCGAGATGTAGATGCGTTCCAGTCGGCTAGAGGAGTGCGCAGTGTAGTACGTAAAGCCCATAAGATCACCGTGAACATGTCTCCACGTGTCGACAAATTGTAGCCGCGTGACGACTGTTTCCAGAGCTGCGCATGGTGAGTGACGCGGCAATTGATCCTGAGGTCGCTGGGTGCAGTTGAAGTCTCCACCCATGACTCAGTCATCGTGTGGTCCCATAAAAAGGGGTGTAACTTCATTCGCGAAGAAGGCATTGCGTTCACGAAGGTAGCTGGAGCCCGACGGCGCATAAATGTTGACGATGCGTACACCAAAGAGAGTAAGGGCCGTACCTCTGCCGTTGGGGAGGTATAGGACATCTTCGGCAGGAAGACCTTCTCGTAAGATGATGGCAACACCACTAGCGGTGTCCGAAGCGGGAGAAAGATGCGCCGTGAAGCCATGTGGTGGTGAAAAATCGGCGACATGCACTTCCTGAAAAAGCGCAATATCTATGTCCGCATCATAAATCCTATCGCGGAGCAGCGCTAGTTTGTGGGGCGCACGAATGGTCGCGAGGTTAATCGTTGCGACTCTATAATGCTGGTGTTGTAGTCCCACAGGCACAGGTGGGGCTCCTTCTTCAGGAGCGAGAGGTCGTCGATCTTGCCGGTCCGCTGAAGAGGTTGCTATTGTGGAGAGTTTGCGGGCGCGGGCGCAACCGATGGCGCCAGTAAGGAGGGGTGTTCGTTGCCCGTGGTCGCCTGTGGCGGGTCGTTCGCATCAGACTTTTGGTCATTAAAGAGCGGTTTGTCGTCCATCTTCGGGTCTGCATCCTTGTTATCCATCCGTAGAATGGATTCATCAGGGGGTGTGCGGCTACGTTTCTTTCTCATTCGTGTCGACCCTTGTTTTCGAACATGTCGTTCAGAGTCTGATTGCGGGTGGCTTTCGTCTGACTCCGGACCAGTCTGAAGGAAAGCAGAAGTAGGTACCACTCCCGAATCAACGTCCATCTCAGTAGCATTTTCAGTCACAGTGCTGCGAAGATTCGGCAGGTCAGGATCTGGCGTCTGTGGCACCTCAGAAGGAATCTCAGTAGCGGTTGCATCTGCCTGATCAGACGACGTCAACGGAGCCGGAAGACCCTGTGTAGAGGTGCTACCTTCCTTGGCAACCTTGGCATATGTCACAGGGATCTGAGCGATCACCGCTGGGGATGCTTCCTCGCCGACCGGCGTCTGGATCAGGCGGCGTCGCATGCAGGCGGATCTGACGTGGCCTTCTTGTCCACAACCCGCACATGTTCGGGGTTGGCCGTCGTACATGACAATGGCTCGCACCCCGCCAATTGTCAGGTATGATGGTATATGTTTTTTCAGTTCAATTTTGACCTGACGCACACCATTAAGGACATGGTAGGTCGTGAAGGTTTGCCATTTTTCCTCTACGTAACCGATGACGTTACCGTATGGTTGTAACGCAGAGACAACTTCGTCCTTCGGCACTTCAAAAGGTATTTCAAAGACCCTAATCGTACGTTGACCGTACTCTGCGAGTTCAAGTGTTACAGCTCCGACGTGACCATCAGAGTATTTGAACTTAAGTCAATTGGCATGGCGGCGAATAACATCTTCACACACCTCGGTGTTTGTCATTTTAATATAAACGACACTACTCATGATCGAAAAATGGATTCCGATAACGTGGTTAGGATATAAACGAACTTCTTCACGTATGAACGTTTCAACTTCATGTGCACGAGGTCGCGCATGTTTAGCTGGGAAGGAAACTTTAAGGGTCGCATGGCGGTAAGCGCTCGACATGTTGTTCATGGTGGACGGACACAAGCCTTAAAGCTACGACGCGGAAGTAAACAACGCCTGCAGCGGAGCACTGGCCGGCGCGCGGGGCCGTCCGCACGCTGCCACGGCTGAGAGCCGACTACCAACTGAGCTACCCAAGCACGACTCACGCCCCGTCCTCATAGCTTTACTTCTGTCAGTACCTCGTCTCCCGCCTTCCAAACTTTACAGAAGCTCTCCTGCGAACCTTGCAGAACCAGCACTCCTGAAAGAAAGGATATTGCGGAGACATGGCTTAGCCACAGCCTGGGGGATGTTTCCAAAATGAGATTTTCAAAAAATGGTTCAAATGGCTCTGAGCACTATGGGACTTAACTTCTGACGTCATCAGTCCCCTAGAACTTAGAACTACTTAAACCTAACTAACCTAAGGACATCACACACATCCATGCCCGAGGCAGGATTCGAACCTGCGACCGTAGCGGTCGCGCGGTTCCACACTGCAGCGCCTAGAACCGCTCGGCCACTCCGGACGGCTGAGATTTTCACTCTGCAGCGGAGTGTGCGCTGATATGAAACTTCCTGGCAGGTTCGCAGGAGAGTTTCTGTAAAGTTTGGAAGGTGGGAGACGAGGTACTGGCAGAAGTAAAGCTGTGAGGACGGGGCGTAAGTCGTGTTTGGGTAGCTGATTTGGTAGAGCACTTGCCCGCGAAAGGCAAAGGTCCCGAGTTCGAGTCTCTGTCCGGCACACAGTTTTAATCTGCCAGGAAGTTTAATATGGCATATATTTGAAGATAATTTTAAATGTGTTACTTAAGTATTATGGTGTTCAAGTAGAAAATCTACATAAAACATCTACTGAAAAAAATAAAAATAAAAATTATTTTAAACATTTACGTACTATCCTTTAGCTATCTGATGGACTGATATATGTTCATTCGGAATCCAGAAGGCACATGTTACTGGTCACTGTACCATGCCACATTACTATATCACACATATCATTTATAGTTCTATACTAGTTTACGCTATAAAACGCTGCATTACACAGCACCACACTACTGTCGTTGGTGTCACTACCAAACTAGATTTCTTTACTTCGTCTGGCGCGCTGACATGCAACTCAGAATTCACAGGAGCTGCGACGCCATGCCATCCATGTCGCAGGGATTAGGAGATGGCTGTCAGGATCTCGGGAAATCCTTCCTGGTCCTCCCCGAAGCTCGTCTCCTCGCTGCTTCTGGGAGGTCGTTGTAAATGGATATTCTCGTTGTCATAATGTGAGACCTCTTCTTGGTTGTCTCTTGGCCATACAGGCTTGTGGATCGTAAGCTGATATTTTGGCTGTCAGCAAGTTCAGCTTGTGCCGTAGCTCCTCGTTCCTTATTATGTGATGGACTGGTGTATTGCTTAAGACGTTCCTACCCGAGTCTGTGACACCTTCTCTAATGACACAGTCTCAGATGATGGGGTCAGCTGTTCAGATTGCTCCTCATTCACAAGTGTCTGTGGTGTGGTGGCACGTTCTCAATAAGAGCCTGGGATATGACCATGTCCTGCTGACAGGTAGTCCAAATGGTTCAAATGGCTCTGAGCACTATGGGACTTAACTTCTGAGGCCATCAGACCCCCAGAACGTAGAACTACTTAAACCTTACTAACCTAAGGACATCACACACATCCATGCCCGAGGCAGGATTCGAACCTGTTACCGTAGCGGTCGCGCGGTTCCAGACTGTAGCGCCTAGAACCGCTCGGCCACCTCGGCCGGCTGACAGATAGTGTTTACCTCTACGTAGAAATTAGTGTGACATACTTGATCTATCTTTGATGGCAGGAAAGAAATAATAGGTTGTACTCCCTGTTTTTGTTTTGTCTCGGATTTCTTACCACTCTCTACAGCATCTCTTTGTTTCCTTCTTCGATGTGACTAATATGCCCATTATCTCCTTTACCTTATCTTGTACTCCTTTCTGTAGCAATATTGTACACTTCTGTTTGGTGCGGCTATGTCCAGCGACAATAAGCCTGGCACCACAGCAGCACCTGAGCCAGTGTGGCTCCATACCCTTCTGTCAGGCGTAAGCGTGCACTTCCCTGTGCTTGCCATAGAGCCTGGGCTGTCCTTACCTTTCTGGCTCTTCGATCCCGTACGATCGACACCTACTCCCAACAGATGATAAAATTGCGCTGTGGCACGTTCTCATTGCACTTGGGGCCAGTTGAAAGCTTCTTTAGTCAATTGTTGCTATTTTCTTCAGGATTTTAATGGCCCTCTGTCATACAATTTCCCTGTGTGTATGGAAGGTTTAGTCAATGTTTATACCAAGGTACCTACATACTTCTTTTCTGTTCACAGGTTGACCATTTATTCTGATGGCGAATGTTCTCGATCTTGATAATGTTCCTTTTAGTAACAAATAAAATGTTTTGTGTACATCTATCGTTAATTTATTTTCTGCATACCAATTATTTACCTACTATTTCCTCTAATTTTGTCCTTGAGTTGGCAGATAATATAATTAGCAGATAGTCTGGCTAAGAGATGCAGTCTCTGGTGTTTATCGTATTCTGGAGTGATTCAGAAATGCCTGTACTCCAACATCCGGGAATTCTGGACCACAAACATGCCCTGCCGTTAGCGTTTGCTGATGTTTCTCGCAATTTTATTTTCAAGGCATTCCAATTTCACTTGCCTGTCTATGCAGTAACCACGTTGGCTGTTTTAGAGACGCCTGGGACAATTCAGCTGCTTCGGTCTTTAGAGCAGGGCAGGCCACCATAAATTATTATCAAATGCTCCGGCTGTATCAAGCTTTATACCTATAGCGCGCTTGTTGTCAGAGGTGTTCACAATATGCATTGCATGATTTACCGCATCCTCGGTGGATATCACATTCCTGAAACCGTACTCCAGAAAAGGGGGAGAGGGGGGCGATGATGCCAATTACCTGTGGTACTTCAGGCAGCGCCACGGAAGCTTTTCCTATACTTCGGCTAGGGAATTTACCAAAGTAATCTGCTTGTAAAATTTCGGTTCTCTTGTATTTTGTCCTCCGTTTTTTATCATGATGATATTCGAGATTTTCCAGATTATGGGCACTTGTGCCTGCAAAAGATTTGCTTTAAATAACACTATTAGGCATGTAACAATTTATTCCACAAGCGTACGCAACACTTTTGCCATGATTCTGGACTCGCATTCGGGAAGACGACGGTTCAATCCCGCGTCCAGCCATCCTGATCTAGGTTTTCCGTGCTTTCCCTAAATCGCTCCAGGAAAATGCTGGGACGGTTCCTTTGAAAGGGCACGGCCGACTTCCTTCCCCATCCTTCCCTAATCCGATGAGACGGATGACCTCGCTGTTTGGTCTCTTCTCCCAAACAATCCAATCCAATCCATGATTCTGACCCAAGTGCATTCTTCTTCTTTAACACCTTTATTGCCTGCTGCGATATCTTATGGACAAATGATATCATAATTTCCTTATTCACATGCTGCTAGATATTAACGGCACTCACTATCGTAGCGTCCGGGAGCAGAGTTCTCAGCAGTAATATACTGTTGTCTCCCAGCCAGTCATCATCGTGCCATCGGATCGTCTCAAGGTTGATAATACACAAGATGATAGAACTTAGCCTGTTGCACGTTTGTTTCGAAAACGTGCTGTATCAGTTACCATCTCGTTTTTTGACATATACTTTCATTTTTCTACTCTCGTTTGGTGAAATAGTTCTTTATATTATTGTTTGACTGTTCGATAAAGACGCAACCTTCTCTGGTAGTATCTTCTCGCCTGCCTTGCTCTGCGTGTTGACTGTAGGGTGGGACTCCAGGCAGTTTGAAACTCCAGGCAGTTTGAAACCCTTTTAACTTCCTAACAAACGTTGGGGTTGTCTTTTTTCCTACGCTGTTTGTATCGCATCAATTAGTTGGATTTAACGTGAACATCAGATTCATTTCCTTGCAGTGGTTGTAGCTTGGGCTCTGTTTTTAAAAGTTCCCAGTACGCTTTCGTAGATTGTATATTCGCTCGGGCTGGATTTTAGCTTCTAAGCTATTATCGAAGTCTCTAATTGTGAAATAAATGAGATAATGTTCATTGTAAGTTTGTCATAACCTACCAGTTTGCCGCGAGGTCACTCACTTTCGAGTTTGCGAGAGTGGTGTCTATATTTGTTAGCGTATCTGCACGATTTTGGATAGTGGGTTGGTTGAGACGTCTGTTCTTGACATTAATCCCGAGTTCTTGTACAGTGTCCTGAAGACAGAGTCCTCTTTCATCAGTTACTCTGTTATGCCACAGTGATGACCAAGAACTCTCAAATGCTGGTGACTCCCACAACGAATGTGGCCCAACGCTTCCGACTACCCCAGTACACAACCGGAATTCCACCAATCCGCCTGCGAACGCACGTGTAATTGCCACTATCGGACGGATATATTAACGTCAACAGTATCACCTGCCCTCACTCTACAGGCTTAACTCGAACTCTGCCGCAAAAATTTCGAAGGCTGTTCAGCAATATTTTCCTTTTAGCATGAAGGACTCGCTGTCTCCTGTGGCTCGTTACAGGAAGTGATGATGCTTTATACAGTTTGCTACTCCAGGTACGTTCCTTTCTCTTTTATCTTTCTGTATGAGTCACACCATCTTCTTTTTCCTTATATTCCTTAACTGTGTGTTATCACGTTCCTCTCTTCCTCAGTCCGCAGCTCGTGATCTTGTGGTAGCGTTCTCGCTTTATGCGCACGGATCCAGGGTTCGATTCCTGGCGGGGTCAGGAATTTTCCCTGCCTCGAGATGACTGAGTGTTGTTGTGTTGTCTTCATCGTCATCATTCATACCCATTACGGTATGGCAACCACCTCCGCTACGACCTTGCCTAGTCGGTGGTGCGCGTCTCCCGCATCGTTTCCTATGCTCCTCGGAGTATGTGACATCATCATCTCTTCCTCACTGCTTCAGCCTTTACTCTCATGCCCACTCCTGGTATCACCTCGAATTAAAAACGTGCCTTAAGTAAATTCTAATTATTGCTGTACTTTTTATGTGCGAATATAAACGGTGAAAGTATCTTTCTTTATCTGTACTAAAGCAATTATTAAATTGCCGAAATATTATATAAAATGTGTAGAACGTCTGATAAGAAGGCCTTAATCTTGCCAATTTAAATAAATAAATAAACAAATAAATGATTTTTCTTTCGTGGGGAACCACAGTCATGTGGAAATTTTCGAAAGAAATTTCCGACAATTCACTGTAAATTACTGTTCTTCTATTTCAGTCGTGGGATAGCCATATGCTCACATACTGATCGCGGTAGCATCACGTACACAAAGTATGAAAGAACAGTACATTAGCGGAGGTTGTCATTTATACTCGTGTGATTCATGTGAAACGGTTCCCGACTTGATTTTGGTCGCACGACGGAACGGACAGACTTTGAACGCGGAATGGTAATTGGAACTAGACGCACGGGACATTCCATTTCGGAAATAGATAATTCAATATTCCAAGCTCCAAAATGTCAAGAGTATACCGAAAAACCGTATTTCAGGCATTACCCCACACCAAGGGCAACACAGTGGCCAACAGCCTTCACTTAACGGCCTAGAGTAGCAGCGTTTGCGTAGAGTTATCAGTGCTAAAACATAAGCAACATTGCTTGAAATAAGCGAAGGAATCAATGTGGGACGTATGATGAACGTATCCGTTAGACAGAGCGGCGAAATGTGGCGTTAATGGGCTATGGTAGCAGATGAACGAAACGAGTGCATTTGCTAACAGCACGACATGGCCTGTAGGTCTCTTTTGGTCTCTCGGTTGGATTCTAGACTACCTGAAAATCGTAGCCTGGTCAGATGAAACCCGATTTCAGTTGGTAAGAGCTGATGGTAGTGTTCGAATGTGACGCAGACCACATAAAGCTAAGATGTCATCAAGGGGCTGAGCAAGGTAGTGGCGGCTCCATGGAATGGACCGGATCCTCTGGATGTTCGGCTACTTGGAGACCATTTGCAGCCGTTCGTGGACTTCATGTTCCCAAACTACGATGGATTTTTCATGATGACAATGCGCCATGTCAGCGGGCCACACCTTATCGCTATTAAAGAACATTTTAGACAGCTCGATCTAATGGTTTGACCACCCAGATCACTTGATATAAACGCCATCGAACTTTTATGGCATATAATCAAGAGGTTAGTTCGTGCACAATATCCTGCACCGGTAACATTTTCGGAATTATGTACGGCCGTAGAGGTAGCATGGCTCAGTGTTTCTGCAGGGGACTTCCAGCTTCTTGTTAAGTCTATGGCACGTCGAGTTGCTGGACTACACCGGTCAAAAGGAGGTCCGACACGATATTAGGAGGCATCGCATGACTTGTCACCTCAGTGTAATATGACAGCTGGTCTATAGGACAAGAAATATGGTTTATCGACGACGACGTAGAGATAGGTCAGAGATATCGTAACATTTCGAAATGCGCTTGATAATGGCTATAAAGCCGAAAACATAGCAGTGTGAAATAAACAAATAGTAATTTACAGTCGAATGGCGTAAAGATCTTCCAAAAAAATGCTCTTGTTTTTTGGATAATTCCCTCACAATGGTAAACAGCCCATGACATGTGACCATGGAAGCGTACAACATAAAACACAGAGTAATCCAATAACACTGAAACGTCCCCTTAGAGAATTAATGAATTACTGTGCTGGTAGACCTCTTACGTTATTTGATTTTCAAACAGCTGAGCAGAAGTGAACGTACTCAGACATTTCTCTCTTTACTTATTCGGATCAACACTTAACTGACACACAATATTTTTAACGCAACGCAATCTAACTTTCAATAATCCCTACAAAAGAATGGCCCTGACTAACAATAACCTATAACTTTCATGAATCACTTAAAAAAATCTTCGTTACTTGAACTACTGCAATACAGTGAGCGCCAATACTGCCAGATAAATAAAGGATTCTAACTACTGAATGCACTAACTACTGATAGGCATAGTCAGCATATGAAATATTTTGATAGAGGACAAACAATGTATTTACCTTAATAGTGTTGAAAAGTCATAATATATATCAGTTCATGACATCCAGTCTTACAAATTTACTCTTTGTGATGGACACACGTCCAAATCATCCGCTCTCAAAACTCTGCCATCTCTCTTCCCACATCCACCATTGCTGGCGGCTCACCTCCAACTGCGCAACGCTACGCGCTGTTCACATCCAACTGCCCAACACTACAATGGCGAATATTCCAACAATGCCCACCAGCCACAGACTGCACACAGCACAGCCACTGATTTTCATACAGAGCGCTATGTGACGTTACCAATATAAAAACCTAAACAGCCTACTTACAAAACGAAGATGCAAAAGTACTGTGATATGGCGCTCTTTCGTCGATTTCAATGAAAGCATGCATCAGGTGCACATCGGCCAATTGTTCATCAGTAAAAAAACGAAGGAAAAGGTAAATGAAAACCGAACTGAGTGCAGTCTTACATGGAAAAAAGTGTAAAGTGAGCGTTACTATTGTCGAAAGCAGGTACCGGACATGAATGGAACAAGTTTGTTTCCGAGCAAAATACACAGCACATACCACCGACGCACGTATGTTCGGTGCAACACTGTAACATATTATCCTGGCCGCGCCAGTGTGTTAGTGCTATTCGCTACTGTGGTTGCCAGGACCAGGCTCGAGTGGTGGAGGGATGAGAGTTTTTCTTCTGTCTAGAGATGGTGGGCCATTTTTCCAATCCTCCAAAATGAGTTTTGGTCGGAACCTACATGAGTGGCTTAAATATTTGCGATTTTCCATGACGGCTGATGTTTTCCGACATACGAGCGACGTTGAATAAGTTATGTAACTCGTCTTTTTCTCGGTCAGTTTAGGCTGCAAAAATGTGGTATTTGTTGTGGGACATCGTGGAATATTACCGCTTCAGCCCCTCTAGTCACATGAAGTTTCGATTGGGGTAGCCTTCGAAAACGCATCTGCAACGGAGGTGCGTTCCAGGCAGAAAGCCGTCATTGAGTTTCGTTTGGCGGGTAAACAAAGCGTCGCAGATATTCACAGGCGCTTGCAGTATGTCTACGGAGACCTGCCAGTGCGCAAAAGCACGGTGAGTCGTTGGGCGAGGCCTCTGTCATCATTCTAACAAGGTCGCGCCAACCTGTCCGATCTCCCGCATGCCGGCCGGCCGCACAGCTACGATTCCTTGCATTGTTGGAACGCGCGGACACCCTCATTCGAGATGATCGAAAGATCACAATGAAACACCTTTCTGCACAACTGCACGTCTTTGTTGGTAGCATTGACACACTCGTCCACCAGTTCGTGTATTCAAAGGTGGGCCATCTGGCTTCCTCACAGCGTAGACATCCTCATTCCAGGAGGTAGAGGGATCACAATCAAACACCTCTCTGCACAACTGGACGTCTTTGTTGGAAGCAGCACTGAGACGCTCTCCACCGGTTGGTGTAATCAAAGGTGGGGCCGCTGGCTTCATCACAGCATAATAGAAGACCATAAACAGCAGCGAAGTAACTTCTGTGTGGAACTGCTTGGACGATACGAGGCTGATGGTGACAATTTTTTGCCAAATATCGTCACAGGCGATTCCTCCGTGTTTTTTTGAACGACCAGCTTAGAGACAGAAGTGATGACACCTTCTGCAGGACCTGACCATCATTTTCCAGGACAATGCTCAAGCACGTACAGCTGTTACTGATTTGTTTGACTGATGGGGCTGCTAAGTGCTATACCACCTACTGCACTCCTCTGACTTAGGCCCTCCTGAGTTCAACTCGTTTTCTAAACTGAAGGAAACAGTTCACGGCATTTGCTTCAGAACTGCTACAAATTCGTCGGGCAATAGACAGCGCCGCTCTGACTGTCACCACAACTGGTACTGCTGAGTGTATTCTACGACTTCCACATCGGTGGCAACGGGTTATACACAATGCTGGTGACTACTTTGAAGGTCAGTAAAACATTTAGATACATATCTATTTTGTACGAACTGTAAATAAATAGATGCCTCTGTTAAAATCCAGCCCTAGTAAAACAGGTCGGGTTTAGACAGGGACGATCAACGACTCATGGGAATCAATTTTACGACAGCTTATTGAGTATGTTTAACAAAGAGGCACACACTGATTTTATAGATTTCAAGAAGGCTTTTGATAACGTGGTTAGAGAAGAGTATTTTCGGGATAATGGACCACAGAAGATAGCATTTACAGCTTATTTCAGCTGTCAAAAGTCAGTATGAATATCAGTATTCTTAGTTACAAAAAGCTTATACTGAAACAGCATGAAAAGCTTGTAAGGGTGTTACAGGGTAGGTTGAGCTGAGAAATTATTGTTCAGAAAAAATTCAATACGTTACGCCGTTATCGAGTTAATTACCACTGAAGTTAGCCAATCAGGCCGTTGCACGCTCAAATTCAAGCTGCCCACTGGAGACGGTGTGGCCAAAAGTTCTTCGTATTGTTTCCTAATAACGAGCGATACAAAAATTGAACTTGGGTCGGTAGTAAGCGTCGAATCCGAGCCAAAGCCTGGGCAGTCTTGTGCGACATTATCTACGCTTTGAGAACAACTGACACTAATAGACTGTACGCAGCTCGTATTCTAGTGGCTAGCGTTGCTGTCTCTGGATCACGAGGTACCAGGTTCGATTCCCGGCCGGGTTGGGGATTTTCCCTGGCGGGAGACTGGGTGTTTGTGTTGTCCTCATCATTTCATTATCATTCTTGACAGTGGATAGATTGGTTTATGAAAAAAAATTGGACTGTGTCAAAATTGGGACTTTGTACGGGCACTGATGACCGCGCAGTTGAGCGCCCCACAAACCAAGCATCATCATCATCACTAATAGAATCTGGCGCGCCAGATGAATTTTCACCCACAGCGCCCAGACTGGCTAATTTAAATGCAGTTAATTAGAGAACGGTGCAATGTATCGAACTTTTTTGCTTAACAATTATTTCCCAGAACAGACTACACTACAACACCCTTACAAGCTTTTCGGACGGTTTCTGATCAGCCTGTACACAGAACCAGTACATACACACATCAAAAAAAGTTTTGCATCACCCCAGTTCCCAGAGCTCCTGAAGACAGACGTTGACTGTGGATACTGTATCACAGACACAGTCCCTCTGACTGTTCAGTGATGTTACTAAACCCGCCCAAAGATGTAAACAACTATACATGAGCAGTGCCAATTAGACGGAGGGGGTCCGACAGCCGATCACTTCCAGTCATTCCACCAGGAAGGAGGTACACGGCACGTGTTTTCTGTAATTCAACCATGCCTAAACAGTCAGTACCGCGGTTCGATCGCGTCAGCATTGTTACTTTGTGCCAGGAAGGGCTCTCAACAAGGGAAGTGTCCAGGCGTCTCGGCCGGCCGAAGTGGCCGTGCGGTTCTAGGCGCTACAGCCTGGAGCCGGGCGACCGCTACGGTCGCAGGTTCGAATCCTGCCTCGGGCATGGATGTGTGTGATGTCCTTAGGTTAGTTAGGTTTAATTAGCTCTAAGTTCTAGGCGACTGATGACCTGAGAAGTTAAGTCGCATAGTGCTCAGAGCCATTTGAACCAGGCGTCTCGGGCCGGCCGCGGTGGTCTAGCGGTTCTGGCGCTGCAGTCCGGAACCGCGGGACTGCTACGGTCGCAGGTTCGAATCCTGCCTCTGGCATGGGTGCGTGTGTTGTCCTTAGGTTAGTTAGGTTTAAGTAGTTCTAAGTTCTAGGGGACTTATGACCTAAGATGTTGAGTCCCATAGTGCTCAGAGCCATTTTTTGAACCAGGCGTCTCGGAGAGTACCAAAGCGATGTTGTTCGGACATGGAGGAGATCTACATCTACATCTACATGGTTTCTCTGCAATTCACACTTAAGTGCCTGGCAGAAGGTTCATCGAACCATTTTCATGCTACTACTCTACCATTCCACTCTCGAATGGCGCGTGGGAAAAAGGAACACCTAAATCTTTCCGTTCGAGCTCTGAATTCTCTTATTTTATTATGATGATCATTTCTCCCTACGAAATATTTACGCATTCGGAAGAGAAAGTTTGAAATTTCGTAAATAGATCCAGACGCAAAGAAAGCTGCCTTTGTTTCAGTGAATGCGACCCCAACTCGTGTATCATATCAGCGATAACACGAAACGAGCTGCCCTTCTTTGCACTTTCTCGATGCCCTCCGTCAATCCTATCTGGTAAGGATCCCAAAAAAATGGTTCAAATGGCTCTGAGCACTATGGGACTTAACATCTACGGTCATCAGTCCCCTAGAACTTACAACTACTTAAACGTAACTAACCTAAGGACATCACACAACACCCAGTCATCACGAGACAGAGAAAATCCCTGACCCCGCCGGGAATCGAACTGAGAACGCTACCGCACGACCACGAGCTGCGGACGGTAAGGATCCCATACCGCGCAGCAATATTCCAGCAGAGGACGGACAAGTGTTCTGCCCACAAAGCGAAGTCTTTGTTCGCCTTCACCACAATCTATGTGGTCTTTCCAATTTAAGTTGATCATAATTGTAATTCCTAGGTATTTACTCGAATTGACAGCCCTTAGATTTGTGCGATTTATGGTATACCCAAAATTTATCGGATTTCTTTTAGTACCCATGTGGATGACCTCGCACTGTTTCTTTGTTTAGTGCTAATTGCCATTTTTCGCACCATACGGAAATTCTCTCTATATCATTTCGTAATTGTAATTGATCGTCTGATGATTTTACTAGACGGTAAATTACAGCGTCATCTGAAAACTATCTAAGGGGGCTGCTCAGATTATCACCTATATCATTTATATAAATCAGGAACAGCAGAGGGCCTATGACACTACCTTGCGAAACGCCAGACATCACTTCTGTTCTAGCCGATGATTTACCGTTTACCACTACGAACTGTGACCTCTCTGAGAGGAAATCAAGAATCCAGTCACACAACTGAGACGATACTCCATATGCACGCAACTTGATTAATAGTCGCCTTTGAGGGACGGCATAAAAAACCTTCTGGAAATCTAGGAACATAGAATCGATCTGAGATCCCTTGTCTACAGCGCTCATTACTTCACGGGAATAAAGGCAGAACGATATTTTGTGAGTCCGTGTTGGTTATGTATCAATAAGTCATTTTCTTCAAGGTGATTCATAATGTTCAAGTACAGTATATGCTCCAAAATCAGGAGATACAGAGAGACAGGAACTGTCGATGACATGCCTCGCTCAGGCCGCCCAAGGGCTACTTCTGCAGTGGATGACCGCTACCTACGGCCCGGAGGAATCCTGACAGCAACGCCAGCACGTTGAATAATGCTTTTCGTGCAGCCACAGGAGGTCGTGTTAAGACTAAAACTGTGCGCAATAGGCTGCATGATCCGCAACTTCACTCCCGAAGTCCATGGCGAGGTCCATCTTTGCAACCACGACACCATGTAACGCGGAGCAGATGCGCCCAACAACAAGCCGAATGGACCTCTTAGGATTGGCATCACGTTCTCTTCACCGATGAGTGTCGCATATGCCTTCAACCAGACAAACGTCGGAGACGTGTTTGGAGGAAAGCCGGTCAGGCTGAAATCCTTATACACACAGCGAGTGCAGCAAGGTGGAGGTTCCCTGCTGTTTAGGGGTGGCATTATGTGGGGCCGATGAACGCTGCTGGTGGTCATGGAAGACAGCGTAACGGCTGTGCGATACGTGAATGCCATCCTACGATCGATAGTGCAACCATATCGGCAGCATATCGGCGAGGCATTTGTCTTCATGGAAGATATGCCTGGGATAGATTGAAAACGGCTGTTTATGGACGACGTGACCCATCAAACACTGTGAGCTATCTTCACCGAGTCGCTGTCGAGGAGTGGGACAATCTGGACCAACAGTGCCTTCATGAACTTGTGGATAGTATGCCACGACGAATACAGGCATGTAACAATGCAAGAGGACGTGCTACTGGGTATTAGGGGTACCGGTGTGTACAGCAATCTGGACCACCGCCTCTGAAGGTCTTGCTGTATGGTGGTACAACATGCAATGTGTGGTTTTCATGAGCAGTAAAAAAGGCGGGAACGATGTTTATGTTGATCTCTATTCCAATTCTCTGTACAGGTTCCGCAACTCCCGGAACCGAGGTGATGCAAAACCTCTTTTGATGTGTGTATAAGTAAAGGGGTGATAAAAGGCTGTAGTTTATCCCCCAAACTGTTCAGTATTTACACTGACAATGACGTTTTCTGATAGAATTCTAGGATAAATACTAGGGTACATCTAAAAAATTCGGTAAAACTAAAATCTCTTACGTATACTGACGACCTTACACTGTTTCTTTCAAGAGAAGATAATTAACAATAAGGTGTTTAAGAAGTAAATAAAATATATACAGAATAAAATCTGAAAATATCTTCTTCTAAATCTCATACACTGTCGTTTTGTGGAATACATTTAATGAGAACTAAAATAGTAATTAACGAAACGACAATTAAAATATTTTAACAACTTTGGAGGTAAAATATAGCATGGAAACGAAGAAGATTTTCAGATTAACTTGAACTGATTTGGTAGTATCTGTAGAACAATTACTTGAGCTTTAAAGCACAAAACACGTAAAGGAACACGACTGAAATTTTACAAAACAATCGCGTCGCCGACCATATTATATTGAAGTGAATTGTTGGTATCTATTGAAAGACAAGAAAAACAAATACAGAGAATAGAAATGAGGTTTCTTAGAGTGGCGAATGGAAGAATAGATAAAATAAGAAATGAAGATATTCGAAAGGAGTTGAAAGCATGAGATATGAAAGATGTGAAAAAAAACTGAATGAAAACGAAGAAAAATGGAATATGGAATAAACATCTACAAATTTTGGATCCAGAGAGACCACCAAGTCAGATACAGAATTTTATGCCAAAAGGGAACAGAGATCTCGACAGAAAAAGGTGGAAATCGTAATAGGTCATAATTGGGCTAGTAAGGAAAGTGCAGAACGAGAGGAAGAAGAAGGAGTTATTTGTAGAGATTGTCGACGGAAAATGTTAAGAGCCAGTTGGAGGCAATGTATGAATTGTTAGCGGTGTACATATTCCAGTGTAAGGGCAGGACCTCGGATCCTTCTGAAAGTGGTTTGATTGCGAGGGCATTTATTATTAACTTTGGAATATTGAGAAATCTCGCGGTCAAAGTGAGGCTGGAGTCCGATTTTACACTTGTATCAGAGCAGAGAATTAATCAGGGTCTGCCAATAATCGTTTCCGACGAATCTGCGGAGCAGCATGTCGCGTAATTTACCTTCCCTGCCACACATCGCCAAGAGTGAATCGGCTCCAGCGCCGGCCGACAGTGTAGTTTCGCGGAACACAATGGAAGCTCTGGCGCACGGACGGGGGAACGTTTCAGGACAGATACATACATGAACGAGAGTAAGAAACCAAAAGAAATGCGATTACTCTGTACCTGAAAAAAATTAGAAATTTCATCGATGGAGTTCAGGTTGACCCTGTACAAGGTGCTGCAGCGCAATTTGAATTCATGCCAGAATATTCGCGTAACGCTTGTTGATCAGGTAAGTCACTCTAATATCTCTCCTCACTGTGCCATATTAGGAATACTGAAGCTTTTGTCTCGTTAATGACGAGGTCGTAAGTGTATGGAGAAGGAATTTTCTACCACCGCCTGTACTCGAACCCCGCACCTAGGAGTAGTGGCCTACCGCTCTAGAGTGCGTTAACGTCGTCGGTGGCAGCGTTGGGTCCCGAAGGGAGTTGTGGACCCTGTGCTTGCGCCATCTGCGCCTGGTTTACTAAAAACCTTCAGAGTAACACCGGGAGTGAATGCGTTCATTCACGCTTGTAGCCTTGAACCGCATCGAACTCGAGAGATCTTTGGCCTCGAAAGTCACTCTGTGCACAGACGTGTTTGCCTTTCGTCTTCGTGATACGGAGGAACGTTCTTAAATACATCCTTATCGCATCTGCAGACTGGGAAGTCGTCTTGGGGAAGGTCAGTAAATAAGAATTGTCGCTCTGTATTATGAAAGGAGGAAGAAAATAAAAAAAATACGGTGTTCAAGGGAAAAGCGACGTGCACGTATCACCAACATCGGCTTCAAAGACGCATTGTGTCCTCCATTTACGTATGAAACTGACAGATGAGCAATTTGTGAGGCGCAACTACTTTTTCATGTACCCAAAATAGAGAGACAATAAAATCGTTCCATAACCATTCTGAACGTATTGCAGGATAGTGTTCCTATTTGTCTTATGAAAGGAGCAACGACTGTTAGTAAATAAAGTTATGTGATATCAACAAAAATGGTTCAAATGGCTCTGAGCACTATGGGACTTAACATCTGTGGTCATCAGTCCCCTAGAACTTAGAACTACCTAAACCTAACCTAAGGAAATCACACACATCCATGCCCGAGGCAGGATTCGAACCTGCGACCGTAGCGGTCACGCGGTTCCAAACTGAAGCGCCTAGAACCGCAGATATCAACAGGAACATGAAAAAAATTGTTGAGAAATAATGATGAAATTCGTAAAAAATACAGTTCCGTAAGACTGATAATCAATAACAAAAGTAAATGGTGAACAAATGAACAATGAAGAAAGATGTCTGGTTAATCTACATCGGTAACTGTGGATAGGGCATTACCGTATATGCTCCTGGTTTACTAAAAACCTTCATAGTAACACCGGAAGTGAATGCGTTCATTCGCATTTGTAGCCTTGAACTGCTTAGGATTGGAGAGATATAAGCCCTCGAAAGTCAGTCAATAAACATACACTGTCTCACCCAACGTATCCACCCACCACTAGGTAACACGGAACTGACCACCAAGTGTTACTAGAGGGTAACCCGCCATTACAAAACGAGGAAGGAAGCATTGTGTTGTTAGTAGAGAAACAGCAACATCAGATTGGCTCGGTCAGGAGAGCTCACTGGCTTCGAAAGTGGACTAGTCATTGGATTTCAACTGAGTAACAAATCCATCAGGGACATCTCTCATTCTAACAAAGTCCGAGTCATCTGTTGATGATGTGAATGATGAACAGGGACCATCGACCATTGCCGAGGGTGGTTGTAAAAATCACTCAAATCGTCGGAAGGAATCACACGTGAGTTTGTGACGAGTCAAAGAAATGTTTGGTATGTTTTAGTTGTCGTCACGGTAGCTTCGTCGTCTTAACTTACTGACGCAGCAGCTGGACTTTCAATGACATGTGTCGAGTATTCATCGTCTGTTCACATAAATATTTGCTAAAGGTGAATGTTTAAAAATGTAGCGATGCTGAATAGTGAATCGTGCGGCAATGATGATACTAGAATCTATTACCTACAGCAACAGCATTTCGAGCGGCAAAGTTGCTACAGAACGCGGGAGATCACCACAAGAGGTACATACGACGGCCATCCGGATTAAAGATTTAATCGTTCGAAGTAACTGTACAGACTTACGTTTGTTCGCATAAGTGGTTCCAAAATGGTGTCATGTCTTATGGTCAGTTTCTTTTTAGTGACGGTGTCACGTTGACAGTAATACACTGAATAGCCAAAGAAACTGGTACATCTGCCTAAAATCTTGTAGGAGCCTGCGAGCACGCAGAAGTGCCACAGCTTGAAGTGGAATGCACTCGACTAGTGTCTAAAGTAGTGCTGGAGAGAATCGACATCATGAACCCTGCAGGGTTGTCCATGAATCAGCAAGAGTACGAGAAGGTGGAGATCTCTTCTGAACAGCACGTTGCAAGGCATCTCAGATATGCTCCATAATGTTCATGTCTAGGGCGTTTGGTGGTCGGCAGAAGTGTTTAAACTCAGAAGAGTGTTTCTGGAGCCACTCTGTAGCAATTCTGGACGTGTGGGGTGTCTCCTTGTCCTGCTGGCATTGCCCAAGTCCGTCGGAATGTACAATGGACATGAATGGATGCAAGTGATCATACAGGAGGCTTACGTACGTGTAACCTGTTAGATTCGTATCTAGATGTATCACGTGTTCCATATCACCCCAACTACACACGCCCCACACCATCACAGAGCCTCTACCAGCTTAAACAGACCCCTACTGACATGCAGGGTCCATGGATTCATGAGGTTGTCTCCATACCCTTACACGTCCGTCTGATCGATACAATTTGAAACGAGACTCGTCCAACCAGGCAACCTATTTTCAGTCATCAACAATCCAATGCCGGTGTTGACGGGACCAGCCGAGGCGTAAAGCTTTGTTTCGTGCAGTCATCAAGGGTACACGAGTGGGCCTTCGACTCCGAAAGCCCTTATGGATGACGTTTCGTTGACCAGTTCGCACGCTGACACTTGTTGATGGCGCAGCACCGAAATCTGCAGGAATTTGCGGAAGGGTTGCACTTCTGTCACGTTGAACGATTCTCATTCTCTTCAGTCACGTTGATCCCGTTCTAGCAGGATCCTTTTGCGGCCGTAGCAATGTCGAAGATTTTATGTTTTACCGGATGGCTGATATTCACGGTACACCGGTGAAATGGTCGTACATTAAGATTCCCACTTCGTCGGTACCTCGGAGATGCTGTGTCCCATCGCTCGTCCGCTGACTATAACACCATGCTCACACTCACTTAAATCTTGATAACCTACCTTTATAGCAGCAGTAACAGATCTAACAACTGGGCCAGGCACTTGTTTTCTTATATAGGAGTTGCCGACCGCAGCACCGTATTCTCCCGACTTACAGACCACTGTACTTAAATACGCATGCCTATACCAGTTTCATTGGTGCTTCATTGTACTTAGCAGCTGGGCGGATAGCCTCAGCGGGGTGGTGGAACTTGCAGCAGACGGTGTTTGGGGTACTTACAGGTCAGAACGATTACTGATATAGTCGGAAGTATATTTGCGGTTTTGGTAAGTCGACTGTAAAGAGTGATGACCATTCGATTTATTTAAGTCTGCAAGTTTCTGCTGATGAATTATTGTCTCTCCGGTTCCTATTATTAATAACTGACTTGTAAGTGAGGGCGATCTGGCAAAATAATGATGTTTATAATTCGTTGGGCGATAGCACCACTTCACTGAGAAAACTGTACTGACACCACGCATTTACAGTTGGTCTATTCTTTCAAAGAAAAAGACAACAACCAGTCTCTAATCATAATGCTATTTATTTAAGTAAATGGTACCTTAATCGTTTCGAACCGACGGGTTTTTCTTCAGAGGACAGCTCACAAGTTTCACATTTGTTTGAAGTTTGCATAACTTTTTTCTCTTTCTTCCCGCTTGCGGTGAAAGATTCTTGGAAGGTTGATGACCTACAGTAAAAAACGATCTGGAGAAAACACATATTAAAACGTAACTATCCTTCACAACAATCGAACACAACGAGACATAAGAAATACATGTGCATATCATGTGTACTCGGCCACCCTTGTGGCCGTTATTGTTGTGTAGTGCATATATAAGACACAGATTAGTTCAGCCAAAGAGCATTCCTGGCGACGCCAAAAGAAGTCTGCTGGTATCATACACAGGCCTCAATGGAAGTAGTTTCTGAGGATGTAAGTCTGAAGTACAGTGATGTGCCAGTTTTACACTTGTGACTTTCTGTTCAAAATCGACTACTCGAAGTGCTTGCGCCTTTCGCGCCTGCATGTAAACCAGCGGCCAATCAGGTAGCGTGTGTGTCTATAATGTCTGTGAGCTATTGGCTGAGCCTAGTGTGGATCTCTGAATTTCCGAAAATACCTGACAGTGCTCATGTGCAGAAACAGAGTGTACGGCACCGTCTGCTATCATCGGAATTGACCTATCGTGGCCAAGCTCACTCCTACTATAAAAGTTGGCTTTGAGATTTCGTGTCTTCTTACTCATTATTATATTGAATACTTTGTTTTAGTGACATACTGAAAACGTTGCACGAGAGCCTAGTATTTTTACTTATAGTGTTCTCCTGGGAGAGAGACGAAATATCTGAAATCAAAAAGGTATTTACGTTTTGCAGAGAAAAAGCTTACATTATGCATAAATAAGAACGTAAATAGATGATCATGAAAATTGTTTCAGCAGTGAAAAAAGTCAGAATAATTTGACGAGTAAATAATTTCCGGTGTTAGGAGCAAGAAAACAAGATGCAAGGGTATTTGCTGCATTCTAAATGTTGTTTGACGTGTTTGCAAGCATATACATACTCGAGAAAATAAATATATATGTTCTCAAATATTTTGGCGACATTTTTCCTACACTTCCAGTTCTCAGGCGTGTAGAGAATTTATCACACGATCTTCGACAAGAACATCCACCACGAATTTTGTTTTGGTCATTAATAAACTCTACTATAATTGCTTGTTCATAAATTTTGTTACTACATTTTGGTTTTTTCGTAAAAAGGGTAGTCCCTCTTAAGCTTAGTTTTATCGTACAAGTGCCAAACTGCACAGCAGACATCTCAAGTAATTTTGATACTGACGTCTAAACGAAAATGACCATCGGAGATAGGCGAGACCTAGTACAGGAATAAAGAAGCCAGGGGCGCTGCAGTAGACTCACTTGCCTCGAGTAAATTCAAACAAGAAAGTCGATCTTGTAAAAATTCCGAGCACAGAAAAAGTTGTCGTTGAGCTGGCCCTCTTATAATCTGTGAGTGATTATCAATGAAAGTTTTATATAACGCTACATGACCTTGCTTTAAGAAGCAGTTAACACAGGGACCACTTACTTTGCGCAATGGCTGATATGCGGGCTCAAAGCAACATTTAAATACACCTTCATGGCCCATTTTCTACGTGATCTCCGGCGGTACACCGCAAGGTTACCGCCCTTCGATAGTGCCATTTTCGCGCTAATCGAAGTGCTAGGGGTTACAGGTGCCAGCCAGCCAGCCAGCCAGCCAAGCAGCAGCAGCAGCAGCAGCAGCAGCAGCAGCAGTTCCCGGTCCCGGCCTGCAGCAGTGGTCCCGCAGCCAGCCAGCCAGCCAGCCAGCCAGCCAGCCAGCCCTCCGGTGGCAGCAGCCGTCCAGCCAGCAGCAGTCCAGCCAGCAGCAGCAGTCCAGCCAGCAGCAGCAGCAGCAGCAGCAGCAGCAGCCGCCGCCGCCGCCGCCCCGGCCCCGTCCGCGGCAGCAGCGTCCCTGCCTCTCGCCGTCGCCGTCGCCGTCGCCGTCGCCGTCGCCGTCGCCGTCGCCGTCCGTCGTCTCCCAGTGTGTGTCCTGTCCTTTTAGTGCTGTGTTTTTCTTTCTTCTTCTTGTCGTCATGTCCGCCCCCACCACCACCGTCACTACTACCACCACCGCCATCGTGTATACGTCCCCTTCCGCCGCCTCCACCACTATCACTTGGTGTGCCCAGTCCCACCCCCCTCCTTCCATCCCTCCCCTCCTCTCTATCCCTTCGCCCTCGCTCTTTGTCGCCCCCTCTCCCGCCTCTTCCTCTCGTTCTGATCCTTTCCCCCCACTCCCCCAGCCTGTCACTGCAGCTCCGGCTAGGGTGGCGGCCCGTCGGGCCACTGCCCACGCCCAGCTCTCCCCGTCGCCATCGCCATCACCGCCACCTCCGTCATCATCGTCACCATCACCATCACATTCGCCTGCACCGTCACAGTCACTATCTCCGGCGCCGACTGCTGCGTCCGTGCCGGGACCTGTCCCTTCCCACCACCTCCCCATCGTTCCCGTCCCTCCTGTCACCACCCGCCCATCTGCCGCTGTCAAACGCCCTAGTGGCGCCTCCACTTCCTCTGCTCCTAAAAAGGCTCCACCCCGCCCCCCATCCCCACCCCAAAATGCCATGGACGTCTCCCCACCAGGCCCCGCTCCCTCCTCCTCCTCCTCCCCACCCGGTCTCTACAAATATCTCCTGTCCCGTCCCGATCCTTCCTTCCTCGAGGCCCGGAATCTCTCCCTCCTCCTCCGCCAACATTTCCCTGGCGCCCCCATCTCTCTCCTTACTCCCAGACGGGATTCTGTTCTTATCTCCTCCCCCAGCCCAACCCTCCATACTGACATCCTCTCCCGCCTCCCCATCACCCGTTTTGGTCCTCACGCCACCCTCACCCCTGCTCCCTCCCCATCTCCTACCCGCCAACCCCAACCCCCGCGTCGCCCGCCGACCCTCACCGCCGTGATCACTCGGCTTAGCCCGTCGATCACGGAGGAGGAGGTGCTGGCGGAGCTGAAGGCCCATCCCACCCTGGAGGTGCGGGCAGTCCGCCGCATTTTCAACGCGACCGGCCCCACCCGCCTTATGCGGGTTTTCTCTGAGGACGCCCCCTCCATTGACCGTCTCCTGAAGGAGGGTGCCCTCCTCTTCAATCAGCGGTTCAAGGTCGACCCCTCCCGTTCCCCCCCTCAATCCCTGCGCTGCCAGAGATGTCTGCGCTACAATGCACATCCAACAGCAGAGTGCCGCGAGGCCCCCACCTGCCCGCATTGTCGGCAAGCCCACTTCCTCCGGCAGTGCCCCAACCTCCAATCCCCTCCCTCCTGTAATACCTGCAGCCTCCCCCACCCCACCTACTCCCAAAAGTGTAAAGCCCGACCCCCTCCCACCACTCCTGAACTCACCGTACCTGTCCGTCCCCTGGACGCCCCCACCCCTCCTGGCAATTCCCTTCGTCCCCCCCCCACTGCTGAGGACATCATCAGGTTCCTCACCATTGTCCTCCAAAACGTCCATCCCTTCCAGCGCCCCCACACCTTACAACAGATCTCCCTCGCCGCCCGTTCCATATTCCACCTTAAAATGTACGCCACCTTTTCCAATAACCAGGCCCATTTCACCTTCTCCCGCCTTGACACCCTCGTATAAGTCCTTATCATGGCGCGACAGCATCGTATCCTTTTCAACAATATCCGCTCCCTTCCCGCCAACAAGAACCTCTTCCTGCACACCCTTGCTACCCACCGTGTGGATGCCTTCCTCCTCAATGAAACCTTCCTCCAACCCCACCACTCCATCCACACCTCCCCCTATCTCCTCCACCGCTCCGATAATCCCCTCCCAGTTGCGCGTGGCGGAGTTGCCATTGGCCACCACCGCCAGATCCCCGTTCGGCTCCAGCCTCTCCTTCCCGACCCCACCGAACACCTGATCCTTAGTCTCTTCTTCCCCGGCCTTACCATTACCTGTGCCACCATCTATGTCCGCCCCAACGCCCCTCTTCCTTTCGACTTCCTCTCCCACATCGACCGTACCTTCTCCTCCTATGTGATCGCTGCCGACCTCAACATCCATACTCGCTCCGCTGCCCAGTTACGGCGGTGGCATCGGTTCCTCTCCTCCCTTCAAGGCGACCTCATCCCCATCCCCCAGCACACCCGTCCCGAATCCAACTCCACTCCCGATGTTATCCTCTCCTCCCCCAACCTCCTTGGTCGCATTGCGGTGGATGTCCTGGAGCCTATTGGTAGCGACCATCTCCCTGTCCTCCTCACCGTTTCAGACGGCCGTCGCCCCCGCCCCGACCCTCGTCATGACCCTCCCCCTAAGTACATCCATGACTATTCCCGTGCCAACTGGAATGCCTACCGGGATACCCTCTCCACTCAGGTCGATAGCCACCCTCTCGCCTACCGCCGTCCCGATGATGTCACCCATGCCGCCTCCTTTCTCCAGCAGACCTTGTCTGAGGCCGTGGAGGCCCACGTCCCTACTGTTGCCATACACCCCCACCGTCCTACCTTACCACCACAGGCCGTCCTCCTCCTCCGTGAATCCCGTCGTCTCTACCGTGCCTTCCTCCGCACGCGTGACCCGGACACCCTACGACGCCACCGGCAACTACAGCGACACATTCGAAATTTGCTCGCGGCCAAGAAACGCCGGGACTGGCGACAGACATGCACCCGTTTAAATGCTACCCTCCCTATAAACTCGTCCAAGTTCTGGACCGCCTTCCGTCGCCTTACCGGAACTAAACCCTCCCCCTACTATCCTCTTCTCCACGATGATCACCCCTTCCCTGACGCCCTTAGTAAGGCCAATCACTTTGCCTCCTACCTATCCGATGTGTTTTCCATCCCTGATGATCCCCAGTTCGATTACTCCCTCTTCCCAGATATCCGCGATCGAACTGACACCTCTGTCCCTCCCCTCGCTCCTGGTTTCCAGTACTTGGACAACATTCCACACACGGACCTTAATGCCCCCATCACCACACAGGATCTCATCAATACACTCCGCACCAAACGCAACACCGCTCCTGGTCACGATCGTGTTACCTACTGTCACCTTCGTGAAGCTCCTGTCTCTTTTCTCTCCACCCTGGCCAGGCTCTACAATGTAGTCCTGTCCACCGGTTACTACCCCGACCTGTGGAAAACCTCCCGTATCCTCATGTTCCTCAAACCTGGCAAACCGCCGTCCGCCGTCTCCTCCTTCCGTCCCATCAGCCTTACCTCGGTCTTCAGCAAGGTCCTGGAATCTATCCTCACCCGCCGCGTCCACCAGCATCTCCGCCAGCACCGCCTCCTCCCCGTTACCCAGTGTGGCTTTCGGCCGTCCTTCTCTTCCGACGATCTTCTCCTTCACCTCACTCATCTCCTTTCCGAACAGCTCAATTCCCGTCGCTCCGCAATCTTCCTCTCTCTTGACCTCGAACGCGCATATGACCGCGTATGGCATTCCGGTCTCCTCTTCAAGCTCCAAACCTTCGCCCTTCCCATTAACTACGTTCGTCTGATCGGTTCCTTTCTCTCCCGCCGTCCTTCCCATGTCACCATCCATAATACCGATTCCTACACCTTTTTCCCCTCCGCCGGTGTGCCCCAAGGCTCCGTCCTCTCCCCCCTTCTGTACCTTTTGTACACGGCGGATATGCCGCCGCCGTCACCCCCCGTCCACCTTCTCCAGTTTGCCGATGACACCGCCTTCCTTGCCCTTGCCCCCACCCTGCAACGCTCTCAACGCCTTCTCCAATCCCATCTTGACCGGTTCACCGCTTGGTGCAACCAGTGGTTGCTCAAGGTCAATCCTTCCAAAACCCAGGCGATCATTGTAGGCAAAACCACTCCCTCCTTCCGCCTCCTTGATTTCTATCTCACCGTTTATGGCCGTCCCATCGCTCTCACCCCCACCCTTAAGTACCTTGGCGTCACCCTCGACCGTCGCCTCTCCTGGACTCCCCATCTCCAGACAATCCAAGCCAAGGCACATTCCCGACTCCGTCTCCTCAAACTCCTTTCCGGCCGGACGTGGGGTCTGGACCCCTCCACCATCCTCCACACCTATAAGTCCCTTATCCGCCCTATCCTCTGTTACGCCCATCCAGCCTGGATCTCCGCCCCCCCTTCCTTTTATAAATCCCTCCAAATCCTTGAACGCCATGCTCTCCGCCTTGCCTATCGCATCCGTCTCCCTTCCCCCACGCGGATCCTGTATGACCTTATCCCCTTCCCCCACCTCCTCCTCTTCCTCGAAAGGATACGAATCCTCTACACCTCCCGTAAACTCGATCCACCTCACCCGCTCGTCTCCCCGGTCCTCTCCCACCCCCGCCCGCTGCCGCGCCTGTACTCCCATGTCCCACCCGGTCTCCATCTCTCCACCCTCCTTACCCTCTCCCAAGGTGGCTTCCGCCAGCTCCCCCTCCCTGATGATGTCCTCCTCCCCTGCATCTACCCCTCCTATCAACTTTGATCCTCCCCCCCCCTCCTGTGTCCTTTCCTTCAGGCACCCTCCCTCCCCCCCTTTTCCCTTCCCTTCTCTTTCCTTTCCCCCCTCCCTCCTACCCTCTCCTCCGGGCTTCACTCCCCCTACCTCCCTCCCCCTCTCTCCTTTGCCCATGGCATCTCTGCTCTCCCCTCTCCCATTTCCCCTTCCTCCTCCTCCACCTCCTCTCTTGGCAGGTCCCCGGACTCGTACACGCTGAGTGGACATTCGCGCGCCGGAGATCGTCGCCATCAGTGTCTCGTGAGTGCCGTCGTGTTTCGTGTTCAGTGTTCCCGTCATACTCCATCGTTCACCTGTGCCATCGCCATCTTCAGTGTTAGTGGGTCGTGACAACAGTTTGTAGTGAATTTTCGTCAAGTGTGAACGGCTCCGTGTTTGTCTTTATGTGTCTACTGTTTTATTACCCACCGTTATGTCACATTTGTGTATTCTTTCTGTTCTATCTTTATCTCCTCTACGGCTGAAGAGCGGCGTACCATGCTGCTGACAGCCTGCCTGTTTGTACGGGTTTGAAAATAACAATAAAGAAAAAAAAAAAAAAAAAAAAAAAAAACCATTTTCTACTAAGTCATCATTTGGCTTACAAGATGTTTAAATGCCCGTCTTATAGGTGAAACATGTGAAGTGAGTATACTCAGCTCCACACTAAGGCTGAAAGAACTGAATAATAGAATAAACGCTGCTTGGATCCTACCTACCATTAGCTGCGATAAACATCGCGATACAAACTCACCTTCAAAAACCTGAAGTTTTCGTGCAAAGACACTGCTAATAATTCTAGTGCTGAATAAATGAGTGCCGACCATGGAAGCAACTCTCACAGATAGTGATGAATTAAGAGGGTCAGTCTTTTTGCAAATCTACAATAATTGTTTTGCCTTAATAACCAAAATTTTGTGTTCGAGACTAAAATTCAATACGGATCCCTATGTTTGCAGATTACATGTTGTATTAATTTGGATCTGTGTTTGGCGTCTGTTGGCAGGCACAGAACACACAACATGCAAAGCGAGCTAAGGTACAAATGTAAACAACTAAAACTGATGTAATGTATTCCTGATCTACAAAAAATCTCTATGTATATTCTACGAGAACAACAAAAAGGAGAAATCCGTTGAATTTGCCAGAACTGTGGTATCCTGCTGGGCGCGACTGTCTGACGCCGGATGGCCGGTGGTCTAGGCATGTTTCTTTCGTAGCCAGTGCCCTCAGCTGAATAGCAGAGGCATGATTGGTCAACTTAAACTGAGGCTAGTTGACGTCGTAAAGCCCTGCTTGAAATTGGAGGGAACAGTCGCTATTGGCGTGAATGATGTTCTGAGACAGTGTGGGGGAATTTTGGAATCAGCACTGAATGCTGATTCGCGGTTTTCGAGGACAGTAGAGAGTTGAGCAATGTTGGTTTCAATGCTGCGTTGCGCGGGCGCAGGGCATTCTGGATCTGATCTTCGTCGGAGTCGGACGGTCTTGAGACTTGGTCGCACTTTATCGGCAGAACTTAGAATTCTCTGACAGTCTTCGAGGCCAGGGGTTGACACAGAGTTTCTGCACAGCTGAAGTTGGCACCTACAGCATCTGAACGCTGCCTACCGACGACGTGCTGTATATTTCAGGTCTGGTACAGTATTTTGCGGCTTCGGCATTGTAGGACCTATCATTTTTATACTGAATCCCTCAGCAGCACGCGGGCTCGCTTTGCTACAAGTCCACCCTGCTTGTTTCTCCATGTGATCCCATTTGAGCTCACGCTACTAATTACGATACTGCAATATAGCCGGGAGAGTAATATTTGATTCAGTAGGCCCTCCAGTCATTATCGTGTATATATTGCATCACAGAGAGTAGGAGCTCCTTGTTCTCGAGCCAAAGATGGCCGGAGTGGCCGTGCGGTTCTGGGCGCTGCAGTCCGGAGCCGAGCGACCGCTACGGTCGCAGGTTCGAATCCTGCCTCGGGCATGGATGTGTGTGATGTCCTTAGGTTAGTTAGGTTTAATTAGTTCTAAGTTCTAGGCGACTGATGACCTTTGATGTTAAGTCGCATAGTGCTCGGAACCATTTTTTTTCTCGAGCCAACTCTTATTCTCATAATATTTCAGTATACCCTATTCCATTTCCTCTTGTTTATTATGATAAAGTTGTCTTTTTTCTCTGAGTAGATTACAATTTTTATTAAATTATAATGTGTGTGCACCCCTCATTTTACCAACTAGCAGGGTCCACCATCATTTCCTTTCGTTACCGTTGTGCGCCTAAGTAACTAGGTGGAAGGTAAGGAAGGGGTCGAGTGCGTATCTCTTTCTCATGCAAAATTCGTCATAATTAAAGGTACAGATTCTTCTGCACCCCGGCGCCCCGCAAACTGTAGAGGAAGACAGAGATTGGAATACATCCAGCAAATAATGAGGATATAGAGTTCAAGTGACACTCTGAACAATATTAAGGTAAATACATTGTTTGTTCTCTATCAAAATCTTTCATTTGCTAACTATGCCTATCAGTAGTTAGTGCCTTCCGTAGTTTGAATCTTTTATTTAGCTGGCAGTAGTGGCGCTCGCTGTATTGCAGTAGTTCGAGTAACCAAGATTTTTGTGAGGTAAGCGATTTGTGAAACGTATAGGTTAATGTTAGTCGGGGCCATTCTTTTGTAGGGATTATTGAAAGTCAGATTGCGTTGCGCTAAAAATATTGTGTGCCAGTTTAAGCACAGTCATGTATAATTGTTCTAAGGGGACGTTTCATATGTCGACCCTTAGCCGAGGATACCTCACTGGAATCTTCTGATTTTTTCTTGTAGTTTGTGTAATTAGTGTAGCTTTTGTTGATTGTTAGCGCGTAATTATAGAGAGAATTTCCTTTGTAGTTGTAGTTTTTCATTGTTGTACACAGTTGTGGCATGCATGTAGATTTGCACCAAGTATTTCACAGCTGCGCTTCCAATTAACTAGATATTATTTTCAATGCTATGTTAATGTGTTTTGTTATTTTGATCTTCAAATTGTGCTTTTCTGTGTTGTCGTGTGAAATATTGTGACAATAATGCCGTGTGAAAAACGTAGTACTAGGCTTCAAAGTAAACTGAAAAATGACAGTGAAGACGAAAGCAGTGTGTTAGCGCCGCACAGTAATGAATTAACTAATGTTCAAAGTAGTAACTTGGTAATTGTGCATAGGGAAATGGAGCAGGCTGCAAATAATGGTGTAGGCAGTGAAACAATTAGTGAACAGGGAAGCATTATCGATCGATCGGTCGGCAACAGCTCTCCTCAGGAATCCGAAATGGCAGAACACAATATTGCAAATACTGTAGACTCAGGTTTTGGGTCCTCACCGTTTTCTCAAATGAGTCAAGACACATTTTCTGCTTGTCAAAACGTGAATGTTGCCGGTGAAAATGCACTGCCAAAAAGCATAGAGAAACACATTCCAGACACTAATACATTATTATTGCAATTAATGCAACAAATGGAACAAAATCAGAGACAAACACAGCAAAAGCTTCAAAAGTTAGACACAATGGAACAACACCAGAGACAAACACAGCAACAGTTAGACGCAATGGAAGAAAAGCTTCAAAAGTTAGACTCAGTGGAACATACGCTTGAACAAACACGTGAAGATTTAACTACTGAGTTACATAACATTGAATCGAAATGTCAAAAAGTCTGTAATGACGTAAAAACACAAATTTGTGAGCATTTCCAACCTATTTTTTCGCGTCATGAAAATGCATTACAGAATCACGAAGCAGCCATAAAAGAATTGCAAACTGTTGTTCATGAAAATCACGACACCTTGCAAGCTAAAATTGACTCAGTTGCATCTACCGATTCGGTTACGCTACTTGCAAAAACTCAGGAAAACTTTAAGGACACAGTAGATACGATTTCAACACAAATGGACACTCTGAAACTTGGTTCAGAAAAACACACAGAGGAAATAATTTCAGTAACTGATAAAGTAGCCGAACTTTCAGATCAGTTCAGTAACTTATCTACAAAGGTAGATGATGATCTGAATGACACAAGACCTGTAGCCTTCACGGACAAATTAGAAAATTCAAACAAAATCAAAATCAAATCAATACACAGTACAAAAGAGAAATCCGGGAAGTACAAGATCAGTTGGCACAAGTAATACAATAATTACATATTTCAGAGGACACTCGCGCTCCAGTACGGGAAGAGGGACAGAAAAATACGGAGCAACCACAAAATAATAACACAGGACACTTCGGAAATTATGAAACAAATTGGCAAGGCGCATTGAATTTTGAGATGGAACCGCCGAAACGAAGTAACAATGAGCGATGCGCGACTCGCCGACACGATGATTTTGACTATAATCTGTTCATTACTACACGTAAATTCAAAACATTGAAGAATTCTGGCAACGACATTCATCCACGAGCATGGCTTCATCAATTCTCTCATTGTTTTCCTCCCAACTGGTCATTGCAGCACACATTAGAATTTATGTATGGCTACTTAGAGAATGAACCAGCTGTAAGAATGCGATCGGTCATTCACGATTGTCACAGTGAAGGAGAATTTTATCATGCCTTCCTCTCAGCATATTGGTCTCAAGCTACACAAGACCGAGTAAAACATAGCATCATAATTATGAAACATTTCGAACAATCTGAATTTTCCAGTCTTGTGAAATATTTTGAAGACATGTTGCACAAGAATCAGTACCTGTCAAACCCATACAGCCCCTCAGAACTCATCCGCATTTGCTTAATCAAATTACCTGAACATTTACGACATATTATTTTGGCAGGACGTTGCAAAGACGACATTGAAGCTTTTCAGGGACTCTTACAAGAATTAGAAATTGACACTGATAATCGCGGAATGCAAAAACAGGTACACAACAATTACAGGTCACATCCGACGCAATTCCGCGATGAAAGAAATAATAACTGGACACGACAAGGCTATTCTCGCAACACAAATTGTGACCAAAACAGACACCACCCATATGACAACCGTTGGCAGAGTAGTAATAATTACAGGGAAAGATCACCTCTCCGCGGTAATGACTATCACAGAGACAATCAGAGAAACAGACAATATGTGAACCAAAATAATTATTATCAAGGGAGACAGAATAACTTTAGATGCAACGGTCCAGCGCGCAGTTACGATTCAGGGAGAAATTCTCCACCACGTGACTGACAAGAAAGAAACTATGGAATCTACCGTCTTGATGACAGACAATATGATCGTAATGACAGACCTGAATTGCATCAGAACTGGCGGGATTCAAACAGAGCAGGGCACTCTTGACAAGGTGAATTTGTAGAAGTTAGGTCTCATAATCCTAATAACGACGCGCGCCAACAAAGAAACAGACAATGACTCGCACCGGCAGACAGCCATGTGCGCTGGCTGGCTCAGCGAAAAATAACATAGACAATAACCTTGAGAAAAATTCCAGTATTCTTTACCGACGTATACCGCATGATAATTGCGTTCAAGTTGGAACTCTGCGCACTAGGAAGAGTAAAGGTGTACAACACATTTCACATGTAAAACCGTTTATTGAGAGATAATGTGCTTTATAACTTAGTCTTTGCTATAAAATTATTCACTTCACATTACTAATATGCTTCGTCAGACTTAGAACCTGTTAACATGCAACTATGTTTTACAGTTAACTATCCAGTCAAGAACCAAGAGAACTTATTTAAACAGAAATTACGAATGCATTGTTATTATGAACAGACGACACAGTGTTATTGTGTGTGTACATTCTTGCTTGTTAGTTGCACGATTACGAAACGACTATAAGGCTCACATACTTAGAATGTTTACCAGTACTGCTAATGAGATTTTAATGCAACATTTTGGTTTACTTGAAAATACATTATGGATTTAAAGTACTTTTTGTGAGATACCAGATGACACAGTGGTTAGTTTATGTGACAGCTACACGATTTTATCACGACGCTACTAATGAGTGACAATTTACAATGTTGCTTTTGCGGTGTATCTGTTTTATATCTGCACGGTTTTCTGAATTCTTCTGGAAAGTAAAACATGTTTTAGTAGTAACTTTTGTGGTATAGCTACAAGGAGACAGCCTTTTCCGTAGCACAACAATACGCTACAGGACAGTACTTTCTTCATCATGGCAATAAGCGTAATAACTAAGATATCTATACGCAAAGCATTTCACTTTTGTTTATCATGAGGTAAGTACATTGACTTCTGCAGAACTTAGCTTTCAGAGGACGATAACTATGACACTTCCACAGAGATTATCTTACAACAAGACCCACAGTTTAGCGCTACAGTACACGTATTTGAGTGGTTAATTTTGTTCTTAAAACATTTATTTTTAAAGATATTTGAAGTACAATGATACAAAGTTTTTCCGTGATACATTACATTCCATTGCAATAATCTGTAACACCTGAGGGTATAATTACATTAATCCTCAGGGGGGGTACACGCTTACTTTGTGTACCATGTGTTTGGCAAGCACAAGGAGCCCTAGCTAATATGGTATTTGCTTATACAACTTTACGCTTGGGTACCATGTTTCTCTAACACAGAATTACACAGCTATCTGATTATTTAACTGAGAGAGACAAACATTTATTTTACTACATCAGTGACAGATGTTTACGTAATTACACCGTTGGATAACTTCACACTTATGAAATTGTATTTTGTCTGTACTTTGTGAACTGTTCATATTTTTTCGGAACCATTGTGATACTATGAGAGCTTTGAATGATGTATTTGGTAAGGGAGCATGATTTTAAAGTACGTTTGAGGTAGATGACACTATTGAAATGAGCAGAGAATTTTTTTTAGGTTTTGACATTATTGCAGAAAGCTACGACGTTTTTGAGATTTGACTGAGGTGTTATGATGTTATTTTTATGATGACGATGTGTATTATGCTGTTGAGGTATGTTCATGATCAATAAGCTGATGTTATATGAGGAATTTGATTATGCTACGTATTTATTAAGATGAAATATTGAAGAAGTGTCGACGAATATGTATATGTGTAATAAGGTAAGGAATAATGAGTAGTGGTTAGGGACTCTGACTTGTGAAAAAGGATGTTGGAAACCACGAATCGTACTTTAAGAGTTATGAAATGTGTGTAAATGCGTGAATGTTCCACAATGCCGAAGAAAATTTTTTGGACACTGTTATATTTACAGGATTTTGTTTCTACAGATTTGTAACGCAAATTCTAGACCTGTGAAATTTTTTATATGAGACTGTCACTGTAGTGCAAACTGGTGTTGTAAATATTTCGGTAAGAAAGCCAAGTGACCTTGATGTGTTATATTTATAGGATTTTGTTTCTACAATTTTCTACTGTAATTTCTCGACTTGTGAAATTTTATTTGTATATGAGACTGTCACTGTAGTGCAAACTGGTGTCGTAAATATTTCGGTAAGAAAGTTAAGTGACCATCTGCGCGTAATGCATCGTGGGCACCCAGCTGCGCGACAATCGCCTGGAAAAAAGCCATTTGTGTGTGCCTTTCAGAGGCACAGGTGAAAAAAAAAGAGGCCATTATCCTCGCTATTGACATTCCTTTGTAGAAAGCATCGCAAATACAACACGCTCAAACTTGGAAAGATATATCACTGTGGAGCTCTTAATTTGTGATATTTACTGAAATGCCTAACGAAATGATGAGAAATGTGTTTTTTATATCTATACACCTGATTATGATTACTGTCTTTCTAGTTGAGAGATTTTTTTTTTACTACCTTATGAAATGCCATATGGCTAATGAATGATGTTTCATGCCTTCCTTTGTACATATTTGCTCACTTTCTTTAATATCTAGTTTCTAGCTGCACTGCAGCATTGGTTATTATAAAATTTAATAGATGTACTAATATCACTATTTTCTGTCTACAGACCCAGTAAAGAACATGTTTCTCATATACTTTCTTAGAAAAGAGAGCACAAATAAACATTTCCCTTCACAGGAATTGCATAAATAATTTTTTAATGACTTGGTAACTTTCTTGCAGAGTAAGTTTTTGTGTTGCATCACTCTAGTGTTAAGATGTGACATAGGTATTAGACATGGCCATTTTTAGTGTAATATTTTTTCTGCTATGTCATGTTTAGATATAAGTTATTGCATTTGCAGCTGCTGTTTGCCAGGCATAGCGCTACTGAATTTCACTTTGTATTACTCTGTTAAGCCAGTTTTACTACTGATTTATTTTTCCTGTTTGCTGCACATTGCCTTATATTAGTTGTAATATTGCAATTGCTTTGATAATTTCTATAATGCTGCTTGGTTTGCAAATCTGTATTTTTTGTCATTGCTGTTTGTGTTAATTGTTTTGTGCTGCTGCATTGCCTTGTCCCTTAGTTTAGCATCTGAGCTCAGTAGATTTAAGTTAGCTTAAGATGGGGTAGGCCATATAAGAGAACAAGTTGTGATGAATTGGAAGAAATGCATTGAGAAGCTATAAGAAAATGGTTTGGCCAAAAAAAGTATTTTGAAAGAGGATATGAGCAAAATAGTAGGGTTTAGGGATAACAGGTTTAGGTAGGATTTTCTTGGAAATAAATGATGAGGTAAGATAATGGATTTTTTGGTGGAAACAAATGTTGAAATAAGACGAAAGATCTATGGAATGAAGTTTTAGGTTGGACTGCAGTACCAAATGTTACACTGAAAACAAACCCTGCCCTTTCCTCTTGTGTTATTCTGCTATGTGTTTGTGTACTCTTGAAAATTTGTGTTTTTCCTGTCTTTATCTGTTTATCTGATGAGAGTTACATTGTAGATTTTTTCTGATAATATGTTATTTACTTTTAAAGATATTTAGACATTATTTATTCTGTTTTGTTCCTCATATGTGAAGGTGATGTTTCAAAAGTTATTCTGATCTTTATGTATGTACTTATGTCGTAATTCTTGTAACACTGATGTATATGTTTATTTCTATTCTTTTGTGAAGCCCCTATTACTACAAATGTTATCTGTATTATTATGTTCTTTAATGATGTATTTTGTACCTTTGTTATTGTATTCTTATGTTATAAAATTGTAATTGACACCAGCTCATCAAATTAAGTAACTTGTAGGTTACATTTCACTGCACACGTTTCTGTTGGTCGTAGTATATGGACAATATGTGAGAAGAAGGGACTGTTAGCGTTTGCACGTGTGTTAATAATTCAGCAAGGGACTGGATAACACCACTGCTGGTTCTAAGGACAATTCCAAAAACTTTGTAAGTGCACAAGTGGTGGTTATGGACTTGCTATATTCTCCGCAAGACTCCTCGATGGTGATTGTGCACCTGCACAGTCGCAACAGATGGCTGCTGGCCGTCTCTACAAGGATTGCAGTGGGTCTGCACCTCTGGTGGCCCACCAATACCGTAATCTCTACCAGGACTACAGTGGGTCTGCTCTGTGATGACCTACCTACCAATATTCTTCAAGAGTCAGCACTGTCTTTCCGTTGGAAGGACAACACTACTTCTTCAAGACAGCATGGAAATCCACTACTTCCGTGTGCATTTTCTTTTACTACTCAGACTTTGAGAAAAAAAAACACTGCAATTTTACTGTGATGAATGATCAGGACTGTCTTTATGGACAGAGAAAATTTTAGCTTTTGACCAACAATTGTGTATTTGATATCTTTGTTATTGTAATTATGAAAAATTTTATCAAATCATTATTGGCCACTGCCCATAACAATTTGTAAAGTTTTTTGTGGGGAGTATGGGGGCTATGTAAGTAGGCTGTTTATGTTTTCTTATTGGCAACGTTACGTAGCGCTCTGTATGAAAATCACTGGCTGTGCTGTGTGCAGTCTGTGGCTAGATTGCATTGTTGTCTGCCATTGTAGTGTTGGGCAGCGGCAGCTGGATGTGAACAGCGCGTAGCGTTGCGCAGTTGGAGGTGAGCCGCCAGCAGTGGTTGATGTGGGGAGACAGATGGCGGAATTTTGAGAGCGGACGATCTGGACGTGTCTCATTAAGAAAGAGTAAATTTGTAAGACTGGATGTCATGAACTGATATATATATATATATATATATATATATATATATATATATATATATATATATATAATATGACTTTTGAACAATATTAAGGTAAATACATTGTTTGTTCTCTATCAAAATCTTTCTTTTGCTAACTGTGCCTATCAGTAGTTAGTGCCTTCCGTAGTTTGAATCTTTTATTTAGCTGGCAGTAGTGGCGCTCGCTTTATTGCAGTAGTTCGAGTAACAAAGATTTTTGTGAGGTAAGCGATTTGTGAAACGTATAGGTTAATGTCAGTCAGGGCCATTCTTTTGTAGGGATTATTGAAAGTCAGATTGCGTTGCGCTGAAAATATTGTGTGCCAGTTTAAGCACAGTCATGCATAATTGTTCTAAGGGGACGTTTCAAGATGAATAGCTCGACACAAGAGAGGAAACCGTGGCGAGCTGCATCAAAGCAGTCAGAAGACTGATGACTAAAAAAATAAAAAAAAGCTACATATTAATATATGAAATGGCCCTCCAGAACCTCCCTTCATCACGTTAGACAACGCCCTCAAGCACTTTTGTTGACCATTTTCCAAATACACCTGTCAGAAACTTCGATACCAATTCAGCTTTGCGGTTGCTCTAGCACCTATACGTAGAAGCCCTCCTATGAGGTGTCGAAGGGGTTGCCTAACCCTCAGTTGTAACGTATTCAGCAAAGGTACGTAGATGGCACAGAGGGCGTTGCCGAACTGGGGGTCCTGCCGTTTCGCCGTTTTACTCACGCACATGTTAATGCTGCACTCCCCCAGGATTACGCCACAGGAGAATGCGAATCATGAGGGCTGAAAAAGCATAATTAATTTTTTCCGCTACGAATAACGTTCAGATTTCGTCGAATAGTTTTGAATAGTCTCTAGAGAGCAAAAATCACAGTAACACTGCTTTATAAAGGAGTCTGATAACATTCAATGGTGTTGCAGCCCCACGATGTCCTTAGAGTAAGGCTGAAATGACCACGGAGAACCTTGTGAACAACGTCGTTCTGTTGCTCGTCGCACTGCGAAATGTCGTTTTCGACCGCGAAATGTATGGGAATCAACGGCCAAGGAGAAGGGGTGGTTACATCGATGCCGTTCCCTAAGGCCTTTTAGTGCTCGTTCTGAGCGGTGTTGTGCCTGAAACGATTTCCTCGGCCACCCATAAGAAAACGGCGTGTAACGGTTCTGACCTCCATCGCAAGGTTTCTAAAAAGGGTTGAATTGTGACACCTACACGGTCTCGTTGGGCAGAATTGTGGTGAATTTTGGTCTCAATGTGACTTTAACCCATCTTATAGCTCCCTTGAACTTCCGAGTAGTGACCTTTTTCCCGTCTGTGTCAAAACCTTGCTGTTTGATGCGACTCGGTGCCCAAGAGTGACGTTGCAAGACGCCACGCTCTTGCACCACTACAGAGGAAGGCTGTACGCACCTTTGAGCCAAATTTCATGTTTATGCGTCGCAACGGGAAGCAACTGCGTGGTTCAGAAAATATGATCCATTAATTCTGTTGCGCATTGTAGCAAAAGAATGAAAGTTGATATATATAAGAAGCATCTTTGAATATCACTGTACGGAAGGTATTGGATTTATGACTTCCTAGCAGCTTAGTTACATCCTCTTGTATTAATAATATGCCGTAGATCCCCCGAACAAAAAACTTTGCCTTGTAAATAGAACAACCACGAGTTACACCTGCACTCATGCATGCGAGAGGTGCAGCACAAATGATCCACAAAGGTTTTATATACAGGGTGGTCCATTGATAGTGACCGGGCCAAATATCTCACGAATAAGCATCAAACGAAAAAACTACAAACAATGAAACTCGTCTAGCTCGAAGGGGGAAACTAGATGGCGCTGCCATAGGTCAAACGGATATCAACTGCCTTTTTTTGTTTTTCAGTAGGAACCCCTATTTTTTATTACATATTCGTGTAGTACGTAAAGAGATACGAATGTTTTAGTTGGACCATCTTTTTCGCTTTGTGATAGATGGCGCTATAATAGTCACAAACGTATAAGTACGTGGTATCAGGTAACATTCCGCCAGTGCGGACGGTATTTTTTTCGTGACACATTACCCGTCTTAAAATGGACCGTTTACCAATTGCGGAAAAGGCCGATATCGTGTTGATGTATGGCTATTGTGATCGAAATGGCAAAGGGCGTGTGCTATGTATGCTGCTCGGTATCCTGGACGACATCATCTAATTGTCCGGACCGTTCGCCGGATAGTTACGTTATTTAAGGAAACAGGAAGTGTTCAGCCACATGTGAAACGTCAACCACGACCTGCAACAAATGATGATGCCCAAGTAGGCGTTTTAGCTAATGTCGCGGCTAATCCGCATCAGTAGCAGACAAACTGCGTGAGACTCGGGAATCTCAAATACGTCCGTATTGAGAATGCTACAACAACATTGATTGCACCCGTATCATATTTCTATGCACCAGGAGTTGCATGGCGACGACTTTGAATGTCGTGTACAGTTCTGCCACTGGGCACAAGAGAAATTACGGGACGATGACAGATTTTTTGTACGCGTTCTATTTAGCGACGAAGCGTCATTCACCAACAGCGGTAACGTAAACCGGCATAATATGCACTATTGGGCAATGGAAAATCCACGATGGCTACGACAGGTAGAACATCAGCGACCTTGGCGGGTTAATGTATGGTGCGGCATTATGGGAGGAAGGATAATTGGCCCCCATTTTATCTATGGCAATCTGAATGGTGCAATGTGTGCTGATTTCCTACGTAATGTTCTACCGATGTTACTACAAGATGTTTCACTGCATGACAGAATGTCGATGTACTTCCAACATGATGGATGTCCGGCACATAGCTCGTGTGTGGTTGAAACGGTATTGAATAGCATATTTCATGACAGGTGGATTGGTCGTCGAAGCACCATACCATGGCCCGCACGTCCACCGGATCTTACGTCCCCGGATTTCTTTCTCTGGGGAAAGTTGAAGGATATTTGCTATCGTGATCCACCGACAACGCCTGACAACATGCCTCAGCGCATTGTCAATGCATGTGTGAACATTACGGAAAGCGAACTACTCGCTGTTGAGAGGAATGTCGTTACACGTACTGCCAAATGCATTGAGGTTGACGGACATAATTTTGAGCATTTATTGCATTAATGTGGTATTTCCAGGTAATCACGCTGTAACAGCATGCGTTCTCAGAAATGATAAGTTCACAAAGGTACATGTATCACATTGGAACAACCGAAATAAAATGTTCAAACGTACCTACGTTATGTATTTTAATTTAAAAAGCCTACCTGCTACCAACTGTTCGTCTAAAATTGTGAGCCATATGTTAGTGACTATTATAGCGCCATCTATCACAAAGCGAAAAAAGTGATCCAACTAAAACATTCATATTTCTTTACGTACTACGCGAAAATGTAATAAAAAATGGGGGTTCCTATTTAAAAAACGCAGTTGATGTCCGTTTGACCAATGACAGCGCCATCTAGCGGGCCAACCATAGCGCCAGCTGGTTTCCCCTTCACGCTATACATGTTTCGTTCTTTGTAGTTTTTTCGTTTGGCGCTTATTTCGTGAGATATTTGGCCCGGTCACTATCAATGGACCACCCTGTATATCAGTCTTCTGACTGGTTTGATGCTGCACGCCACGAATTTCTGTCCTGTAGCAATCTTTTCATCTCAGAGTAGCACTTGTAACCTGCGTTTTCAATTATCTGCTGGATGTATCCCAATCTCTGTCTTCCTCCAGAGATTTTACCCTCTACGGCTCCCTCTAGTACCGTGGAAGCTATTCCCTGATGTATTAAGAGATATCCTATCGTTCTGTCCCTTCTTCTTGTCAGTGTTTTCTATGTTACACTGACTAGCAGAAGATATGAGAGGACGAGTGTTAAGACATTCAGCTATGGCGTGCCATACTGCACACGAGCACGATGTGTGGGATTCGTGCGAGCCGAGACTTGGCTTGTCTTCGGCTACGCTCGGTAATTCTCGGAAGTACTCGGTACAGTGCGACACATCATTTAGCATTGCAATGTGACATTTTTGGGTCGTCACAACTGTCCTCATTTCGGCAGAATCGTCGTGTCAGCTATTTGTTCGTGGTATAAAATAAGTTCACGGGTCCAGTGGCTATTTGCAGAAAAAGAGGCAGTTTAGCGATTTATAGTCACAAGCCTTTAAAATGTATGGGAATGGTAGGAGAAAGGAACAAGGACTCTCAATATCTATTATGCGATATACAGTCGCATAATCGACGGGTACCACAAATTTGCTACGGAACGACATTGCAGAATCATGCAGAAAGAATTTAAAGATTTAGTTGACATGAAACAGCAAAAACTTACAACGATCGACAGATGGGATTCATTTTTTTGAACATCAAGAAGCACTATGTGCTGAATTTGCTCACATGGAGGACGCAATGAAGTTGCTGGTACAAACAGTATACTTTCTGACGTCACAAGCGCTGTTAAATTGTCAGTTGGAACAGTTTTCCGTAGAACTGAACGAAAAGTCTTGAGATTCTATATATTACTGCGAAGCACGCTGGTTAAGTCAAGGCGTACGTGGGAGAGCAGGAACGAAAATTAGAACATCCAGAATGGATTGCAGACCTCGCATTTTAAATGGACTTGACTACATACTACCCACAGTAAGACACTGCAACGTGAGAAGCAAATTATCTCTGATTTCAATGGGAAGTAAAGAAAGAAAAATGCATTGTGGAAGGGAAAAGTTCTGATAAATAACACCGTCCATTTCCCTAAGACTTCGGGCGTTAAACAAAACAGGAGGTTTTAAGAATTTATCACGGCCTTGAGTGCCTCATGAGGACAGTTTTGTAAACGTTTTGAGGATACTACCAGTCTTAAATTCGTTTTCGAGGTCTTTTCGAAACCGTTTGCCGTTTTAATTGAAACCAGCACTGTGATTGTTCACATGGAAATGATTGATATCCAACGTAATTCGCATTTAAAAGACAAATTCCTTTACGTTAAAACTGTCCAGGAGATCTACATTATTTTCCCCACGAGCGGTTTCCACGTCTCGATAATGAGTTTGCAGGGATGATAAAATATTTCGATCAGCGTATGTGTGTGAAATGCTTTTGGATTGCGAAACTCACTAAATCACAATTACATAGCAAACTAAGTGCGCAGATCTGTAAAATTGTCCGCGTCTCTTCGTATGCTGACACCTTATAGCATTTTCAACAATAAAAATTATATTATTTCAGCGCGCCAAAAATAATTTAACAATACCGAAATTGGTTTTTTTGTATGATCTATGTTGTTGAGAGATGTGAAATATAAAACCAAGTGGTATGCAGTGTGATTCTATTGCCATTCAAAAGTGGAGCAGTCGTAGTTGGCCATCTTCGCCCGCCTCACGTTCTGACAGCGTGCTGTGGCGGTGGTGTAAGTGTGCAGCCAGGCACAGTGCTGCGGCACTCGTGCCAGAGAACAGCTCGCATCCAGAGGAGGAGGAGGAGGATATTGGTGTTTAACTTCCCGTCGACAACGAGGTCGTTAGAGACGGAGCACAAGCTCGGATTAGGGAAGGAGGGGAAAGGAAGTCGGCCGTGCCCTTTCAAAGGAACCATCCCGGCATTTGCCTGGTGTGATTTAGGGAAATCACGGAAAACCTAAATCAGGATGGCCGGACGCGGGATTGAACCGTCGTCCTCCCGAATGCGAGTCCAGTGTGCTAACAACTGCGCCACCTCGCTCGGTCGCATCCAGAATTCCTGCCCTTCGCTATGTTCAGACATTAGAGAACAACTTCCATAGTACTAGAGGGAGGTGTTGTTGTTGTTGTTGTCTTCAGTCCTGAGACTGGTTTGATGCAGCTCTCCATGCTACTCTATCCCGAGCAAGCTGCTTCATCTCCCAGTACCTACTGCAGCCTACATCCTTCTGAATCTGCTTAGTGTATTCATCTCTTGGTCTCCCTCTTCGACTTTTACCCTCCACGCTGCCCTCCAATACTAAGTTGGTGATCCCTCGATGTCTCAGAACATGTCCTACCAACCGATCCCTTCTTCTAGTCAAGTTGTGCCACAAACTCCTCTTCTCCCCAACCCTATTCAATACCTCTTCATTAGTTATGTGATCTACCCATCTAATCTTCAGCATTCTTCTGTAACACCACATTTCGAAAGCTTCTATTCTCTTCTTGTGTAAACTATTTATCGTGCACTTTTCACTTCCATACATGGCTACACTCCATACAAATACTTTCAGAAACGACTTCCTGACATTTAAGTCTATACTCGATGTTAACAAATTTCTCTTCCTCAGAAACGATTTCCTTGCCATTACCAGTCTACATTTTATATCCTCTCTACTTCGACCATCATCAGTTATTTTGCTCCCCAAATAGCAAAACTCCTTTACTACTTTAAGTGTCTTATTTCCTAATCTAATTCCCTCAGCATCAACCGACTAAATTCGACTATATTCCATTACTCTCGTTTTGCTTTTGTTGATGTTCATCTTATATCCTCCTTTCAAGACACTGTCCATTCCGTTCAACTGCTCTTCCAAGTCCTTTGCTGTCTCTGACAGAATTACAATGTCATCAGCGAACCTCAAAGTTTTTATTTCTTCTCCATGGATTTTAATACCTACTCCGAACTTTTCTTTTGTTTCCTTTACTGCTTGCTCAATACACAGATTGAATGACATCGGGGAGAGGCTACAAACCTGTCTCACTCTGTTCCCAACCACTGATTCCCTTTCGTACCCCTCGACTCTTATAACTGCCATCTGGTTCTGTACAAATTGTAAATAGCCTTTCACTCGCTGTATTTTACCCCTGCCACCTTCAGAATTTGAAAGAAAGGTTTCCAGTCAACATTGTCAGAAGCTTTCTCTAAGTCTACAAATGCTAGAAACGTAGGTTTGCCTTTCCTTAATCTTTCTTCTAAGATAAGTCGTAGGGTCAGTATTGCCTCACGTGTTCCAACATTTCTACGAAATCCAAACTGATCTTCCCCGAGGTCGGCTTCTATCAGTTTTTCCATTCGTCTGTAAAGAATTTGCGTTAGTATTTTGCAGCTGTGGCTTATTAAACTGATAGTTCGGTAATTTTCACATCTGTCAACACCTGATTTCTTTGGGATTGAAATTATTATATTTTTCTTGAAGTCTGAGGGTATTTCGCCTGTCTCATACATCTTGCTCACCACATGGTAGAGTTTTGTCAGGACTGGCTCTCCCAAGGCTGTCAGTAGTTCTAATGGAATGTTGTCTACTCCGGGGGCCTTGTTTCGACTTAGGTCTTTCAGCGCTCTGTCAGACTCTTCACGCAGTATCTTATCTCCCATTTCATCTTCATCTACATCGTCTTCCATATCTATAATATTGTCTTCAAGTACATCACCCTTGTATAGACCCTCTATATACTCCTTCCACCTTTCTGCTTTCCCTTCTTTGCTTAGAACTGGGTTTCCATCAAAGGTCTTGATATTCATGCAAGTGGTTCTCCTTTCTCCAAAGGTCTCTTTAATTTTCCTGTAGGCAGTATCTATCTTATCCCTAGTGAGATAAGCCTCTACATCCTTACATTTGTCCTCTAGCGATCCCTGCTTAGCAATTTTGCACTTCCTATCGATCTCATTTTTGAGACGTTTTTATTCCTTTTTGCCTGCTTCATTTACTGCATTTTTATATTTTCTCCATTCATCAATTAATTCAATATTTCTTCTGTTACCCAAGGATTTCTATTAGCCCTCGTCTTTTTACCTGTTTGATCCTCTGCTGCCTTCACTATTTCATCCCTCAAAGCTACCCATTCTTCTTCTACTGTATTTCTTTCCCCCATTGTGTCAATTGTTCCCTTATGCCCTCCCTGAAACCCTGTACAACCTCTGGTTCTTTCAGCTTATCCAGGTCTCATCTCCTTAAATTCCCACCTTTTTGCAGTTTCTTCAGTTGTGTAGAGGCCAAAAATTGTGCGAGAAAACTGAGATTAGAATATATAAAACACAAATTGTGGACATCAGATGTAGATTCCACTCTGAGATAAAAAGTAATGAGTACTGTCAACGAGGGATGTCACTTTCATTTCATACTTCTAGGTTTCCAGAAGGCTTTTCACATCTTCCCTCAGAAACAAATTTTGATCAAATTGTTTGTCTGTGAACAATCATCTCATATGCGTGATTGGATGCACGATTTCCTGCCCAGTTTCATAGTTCATATTAACTGATGGGGAGTCATCTAATGAAACCAAAGTTACGTTTATGGCTCCACATGGAAGTGTGATGGTCTCTCTGCTGTTCTTAATCCATATAAATGATGTAGGAGACAACCAGTACACCCCCCCCCCCCCCCCCACATCTTTACAGAATCTCACTCCCATGTATAAAACAGCTTCGAATCTCTAATTGTATACTTAAAAATCAGTTAATTCGTTAAATGAACCGAAAACTACGTTTTGTTGGCAGAACTCTTGGAAGACTCAAAAAATCTACTAAGGAGACTGTATAGACTTCACTTGTCCGCTCTCTTCTGGAGAACTGCTGCGCGATATGGAATTCTTACTAGATGTGACTGACGAAAAACATAAAGGAGGTTCAAAGAAGGCAGCTCGTTTTGTGTTACCTCGAAATTGGGAAGACAATGTCACGGGTTAAGCTGGAGTGTTAGTCATTAAAACAATGGCATTTCTCTTTACAGTGACATCTTTCCAGGCACTTACAGTGTTAAATCCATCCTAGTCGTCAATATGGGATGTCTAGGAAACCTGCTTTCTCGGATCGCTAAGCGAAATTCAATCAAATCACATTAATGAGTTTTATTACAAATTTAACAATGACAATACTTCACTTAGTGTAACACATATGTGTCGCAAGCAAAGGGCGACAGACAAAATAAGAAGTCTCTTCAGTATAACAGTTCCCAAGTCCGTGTTACATGGAAGTGAACAGAGCAGTCGCTGCTATACAAGTCCTTAATCTTGAAGCTGCTCTTCAACTGAGCCGTGACCGATCGGGCGCGGCGCGTATGTCCTCTTCGCAGAGGGGGCGCTGCTGTCGTGTTGTCGTCCTGGAGAGAGGTCGGTCAGCGTGCAATTGGCTGACGTCTTCTCACAGCCCTTTCTGCTCTATTATTCCCGACTGGCGTGCCGGCGCTTGAATTTACGCCGTAACATACAGTTACCAACTTTCTCTTCCGCCTACAAACAGAGAAGCGACTATCGTGATAAAATAGTACAATTCAGAGCTTGGATGGAAAACTTGAGGTGTTCTGTTTTCCCACATGCTATTCGAGAATGGACGGTAGAGAAATAGTTTGAAAGCCAAACACTTAAGTGTGAGTAGCAGAGTAATCACGTGGATCGCATCAGTTCATTCGAAAGCCTGCCGGCCTCGCCCTCCGCGCCAGCGCTTCCTCCTATGTTGCGCTGGGGACTGACTATTAAAATGATTCTGCCACCGGCACATCCTGCAGCACCTCGACGGTATACACTATATGATCATAAGTATCTGGACACCTAATAGTGGATATTAACATAGCGTGTGTCTGCAAACTGGCCTGAACTGCCGGCCGGTGTGGCCGAGCGGTTCTAGACGCTACAGTCTGGAACCGCGCGACCGCCACGGTCGCAGGTTCGAATCCTGCCTCGGGCATGGATGTGTGTGATGTCCTTAGGTTAGTTAGGTTTAAGTAGTTCTAAGTTCTAGGGGACTGATGACCTCAGAAGTTAAGTCCCATAGTGCTCAGAGCCATTTGAACCATTTTTTTTCGCCTGAACTCTGCGGGGGACTGTATGTGGGAAAACTACAGCACATTATTCCTCAAGAACGGATTCCAGAGAAGATAGTGATTTACCGGTGCCGTCTAGAGCGAATTCGACATTCTGATCTGTCCCGAAGAAGTACCATCGCGTTCAGGCCGGAATTTTGGGCAAGCCAGTCCATTTCAGGGGTGTTATTTTGCCCAAATCACTGTTTCACAGGTGTCGCTCCATGACAGGTTTCATTGTCATGCCAGCACAACCAACCATCGTTTCTTAACTGTTCCTCTGTTGTGCAGTGTACACAATGTTGTAATATGAGTTCGTATCCTGCCGTATTGTGCCTTTTCTTATGTACAACACAAGAACTGCATTGTAAGCACGAAAAGTTCCCCGTACCGTAACCCCACCTTTGCGGCACTTCAGTGTTGGCACAATAGGTGATGGTAGGTAATGTTCTCCAGGCATTCGTCAAACCCACATCCTTCCATCAGATAACCGTCCGCAGCTCGCTTCCTGAACACGCGGTCCCTGTTTCGATACCCGGTGGTGTCAGGGATTTTCACCTGCCTCGAGATGACTGGGTATTTGTGTTGTCCTCCTCATTTCATTATCATTCATGAAAGAGGCGAGATTGGACTGAGCAAAAGGTTGTGTATTTGTATGGGCCCTGATAACCGTCTAGCTGAGCGCCCCACAAACCAAACATCATCATCAACATCCATCAGATAACCATAGGGTACAGCGTGATTCAGCACACCAAATCACTCTTTTCCAATCATCCACTGTCCGGTGGCGTCTCTCTTTACGCCACGCAAGGCTCTCTTAGCACTGGGTGGTTTTTAAGGAGCCGCTCGACTATTGTATGCCATTCTTTTCAACTCCTTACGCACGGCCATAGTGGTAACTGGAACTAACGAGTGCTTCCTTCTGATAATTTCTCGTAATTTTTAAAACCAAACTCCGCAGTGATCGACGGTCCTTATTCGTCAGTACTCGAGGTGTCCATGGATTTGCTTTAGCTTTTGCTGTTCCTACTTCGCGTTTCCACTTCACAATCATATCGCCAGCAGCAGACTTGGGATCTGTTGCGCAGATGGAATCCAACGACAAGTCCACAATCGAAGTCAACTGAGCTGTCCTGAACGAGCGACTGTGGTGTTGCTGTTTCTCTCCTCACAACACAATACTGCTCGCCCTCTTTGTTCTGACGGGCCCGCCTCTCATGACATGTATTGGTCGATTCCACTTAACATATGGAGTCAAATACTTCTTATCAGATATTGTAAATGTACGAGAGGCATTCTATAAATACTGCAACACTGTTTTTCTGAAAGCAGGTTCTCTTTATTCAGGATTACAGTACGCGATATTATTCCTCACTCTTTTGGTTACATAACCCTTTCTTTCAGCATAATCTCCGTTCAATGCGACGGTCCTTCGCCACAATAATGGGAGGGTCTGTATGCCGGCATCGTACCATTCAACTGATCGTCGTCGGAGCCAACGACTTCCTGCATCAACAATCTCGCCATCACCCAGCTACTGCTTCCCGCAGGGTGCATCCTTCATTGGGGTAAACAGATGGATACAGGAAGGTGCGCGAACCGGGCTGTAGGGTGATTGAAGAAGAACACTCCAATGAAGTTTTTTGGCCTCTCTCGGATGCGCAGACTTGTGTAACACCTTGCGTTGTCATGGAGACGGAGATGTTGATTCACATTTTTACGGCGACGAACACCCTGAAGTCGTTTCTTAGGTTTCCTGAGGGAAGCGAAATACAATTCAGAATTGATAGCTGCACTGTGGGGGAGCACATCACTCATAATAATCTCTTTACAGTCCCAGAAGACTATCACCGTGACTTTACCGGCTGAGTAAAGTGCCCTCCGCCACACACCGTTGGGTGGCTTGCGGAGTATAAATGTAGATGTAGGGTGTGACCTCGAAATTTTTCTTCCTAGGTGAGGTGGTGTGAGCTACTCTATGGATTGCAGTTTTGTTTCCGGTTCAAAGCAACGCCTGAGACGATGTTCGACAAAAATTTGTCACGAACAGTCTCGTAACATGCAAACAATTCCGTACTGAACCGTGGATTTACTTTCAAAATCTTTTCTTAAGGAATGTACTTTATTTACTAGCGATTCATCAGGAACATTAACACATTTAATCAGACTATGTGAGCGTGAAAGTAGTTGCCAGTGGGAAACTGATGAAAACAAATTTCTTTCAACAAATGGAAATGTTATTCCTAAAAACCTTTCCTTCTTAAAAAAAACAGATTTAAGAATTAAAATCAGAAAGCACCTTCTAAATATTAAGTTACAATTTATTCAGAGACAGAAAAAACAATTATTTTTGACAGTATGAGCTTTCGGACTGAGAAGCTTGTCGCTTCCTTTTAACACGTCCGTAGTCACGACCGCTCACAATAACCTCTGAAAGTCTACACTGGTGCAAATCTGCAACACACCGGATTACTTTAAACTAAAAATTTTAACAACTCAGACAATCACATAAACTATGCACCCCGTAGGAGGAATGGAAATGGTTCAAAACTCTCACATTAAAAAAATTACTTGCCAACGAAAGTGAAACTTGTTTTTAAAAGAAAACTCTTACGGTGTAAGGGTGGCAACTTTATATACTAAAATGACCATTTAAATAAAAACCCATGAAATGCAGTCTTACATATAATGTACAAACATGCTCTACATTACACATATACCGCCTCTCAACATGATAGGCAAGATGAAAACATTTTTCAGGAATTCGGCCTTTACACCTTAAGCAATAAATTCGTTAACACCGAATCCGACAAACATGACAGAGGCAGCTATTAACGCATGGCAGATTGACAGGGAGATTACTGAACCACCCGAACCGTAGATTGCTCTAACCCGCCCCTACTCCACAGGGGAAAAACGGACCACCCACTTTATAAATAACCACCTTCACGCGGGTAGGCAAACGGAGAAGATTGGTGGGACGACCCCAAAACAAAGTAGCTGGTGACCTCACCAAGAAAACAAGTAGAATTTAACAAGTAAATGAAACAACATATCTCCAATCACTTAACTTCTAATAAACTGCGATTTCTGGCGAAGACCTGGCGCAACAGCCCCAACGCTCTCCCGAACCGTCCTCTGCCAGCCCCTTCAACGGACACAGGAAGGCGCGCCGATCTCCCGTCTCACAGTGTCGCAGCTCGCACCAGCCAACCCAATGTCGTGGTTTGACTCCTGTTGCTCTCGTGTCGGCCGCGAAGCCACTACCCCTTTCTATACGGTGCGGCCCACTGGACTCACATGGGGACCTCACATGCGCCGACTCTCAAGACAGACAAGTCATCCTGCGTCTCAGTGCGTGACCGACGAACCGATCGATCCAACCGCCAATGACCGTTGCCCGAGCAACTTGAGCAGACTGCCGGCCTAACGGTCAGACTCAGATGCAGGAACTCAACCCCGACCGGGCGACCACTAGCTGAGTTCTGTTACTGGCGGAGTGGCAAGACTCTCATTTTCTGGCTTGAAAATTTAATCGACAGCACTCCGACGAAAGACAGACACTAACTGCAGAACAAATGCGAACGAGAGACAGACGCGAGGCTGACCCAGACTCACTCCGACTGACCAGCTGCCCGACTCGCCGAGACTGACAGACTGACCCCCTGCCGAGCTCATAGCGGCCCTTAAATGCACGTCAACAGGCAACCTTTCCCCTTTTCCATCAGAGGGAGATACCAAAGCTGCGATTGCCACAGCGGCTTCACCGCCAGAAACGGAGGGCAACTGTTAGGCAGCGAGGAGCCCAGCGGGCACCCACTTTTGAGTAGCCCGGCTGGTAGATGGGTATGTCAGCACTAGCAACAGAGACGTCCAGTGTTTCACCGTGATCCGTCGATCACATAGAATGAGAGTGTCCTCACGTTCAATCTTCGAAGGATTCACAGTTGTATGCGACCGGCCGGCACGCGGAAGATCCGGCAGGTTTCAAATGGTTCAAATGGCTCTGAGCACTATGGGACTTAACTTCTGAGGTCATCAGTCCCCTAGAATTTAGAACTACTTAAACCTAAGGACACCACACACATCCATGCCCGAGGCAGGATTCGAACCTGCGACCGTAGCGGTCGCGCGGTTCCAGACTGTAGCGCAAAGAACCTCTCGACCACCTCGGCCGGCCCGGCAGGTTTGCGGGTCCGTGTCCCAATGATGACAGATGCCTCGCCAAATGAGCCGCCGTGCTTTTGTTCACTGCCAGGTCTCCGTAGACATTATGCAAGCGTCCTTGAATTTCTGCGATGCTCTAGTTTCCCACCAAAAGAAACTGAAGGACAGTTCTTTGGTTCGAACGCCATTTTGATTGGTTGGTTGGTTGATTTTGGGCACGGTACCGTACAGCCCCCCCCCCCCCCCACCCCGCCTGAGCCATGGACCTTGCCGTTGGTGGGGAGGCTTGCGTGCCCCAACGATACAGACAGCCATACCGTAGGTGCAACCACAACGGAGGGGTATCTGTTGAGTGGCCAGACAAACGTGTGGTTCCTGAAGAGGGGCAGCAAAAAATGGTTCAAATGGCTCTGAGCACTATGGGACTCAACTGCTGAGGTCATTAGTCCCCTATAACTTAGAACTAGTTAAACCTAACTAACCTAAGGACATCACAAACATCCATGCCCGAGGCAGGATTCGAACCTGCGACCGTAGTGGTCTTGCGGTTCCAGACTGCAGCGCCTTTAACCGCACGGCCACTTCGGCCGGCAAGAGGGGCAGCAGCCTTTTCCGTAATTGCAGGGGCAACAGTTTGCATGATTGACTGATCTGGCCTTATAACACTAACCAAAACGGCCTTGCTGTTCTGGTACCGCGAACGGCTGAAAGCAAGGGGAAACTACAGCCGTAATTTTTCCCGAGGGCACGCAGCTTTACTGCATGATTAAATGATGATAACGTCCTCTTGGGTAAAATATTCCGGAGGTAAAATAGTCCCCCATTCGGATCTCCGGGCGGGGACTACTCAAGAGGACGTAATTATCAGGAGAAAGAAAGCTGGTGTTCTACGAATCTATGTCAGATCCCTTGATCGGGCAGGTAGGTTAGAAAATTTAAAAAGGGAAATGGATAGGTTAAAGATAGATATAGTAGGAATTAGTGTTCGCTGGCAGGAGGAACAAGACTTTTGATCAGGCGAATACAGGGTTATAAATACAAAATCAAAAAGGGGTAATGTAGGAGTCGGTTTAATAATGAATAAAAAAATAGGAGTGCGGGTAAGCTACCACAAACAGCATAGTGAACGCATTATTGTGGCCAAGACAGATACGAAGCCCACGCCTACCACAGTAGTACAAGTTTATATGCCAACTAGCTCTGCAGATGATGAAGAAATTGATGAAATGTATGAGAAGGTTGTATACCTGGAAGAATCCTGGAGATACTAAAAGGTATCAGATAGATTATATAATGGTAAGACAGTGATTTAGGAACCAGGTTTTAAATTGTAAGACATTTCCAGGGGCAGATGTGGATTCTGACCACAATATATTGGTTATGAACTGCAGATTGAAACTGAAGAAACTGCAAAAAGGTGGAAATTTAAGGAGATGGGACCTGGATAAACTGACTAAGCCAGTGGTTGTACAGAGTTTCAGGGAGAGCATAAGGGAACAATTCACAGGAATGGGGGAGAGGAATACAGCAGAAGAAGATTGGGTAGCTTTGAGGGATGAAATAATGAAGGTAGCAGAGGATCAAATAGGTAAAAAGACGAGGGCTAGTAGAAACCCTTGGGTAACAGAAGAAATATTGAATTTAACTGATGAAAGGAGAAAATATAAGAATGCGGTAAATGAAGCAGGCAAAAAGGAATACAAACGTCTGAAAAATGAGATAGACAGGATGTGCAAAATGGCTAAGCAGGGATCTCTAGAGGACAAACGTAAGGATGTAGATGCTTATCTCACTAGGGGTAAGATAGATACTGCCTACAGGAAAATTAAAGAGCCCTTTGGAGGAAAGAGAAACACTTGTATGAATATCAATACCTGAGATGGAAACTCGGTTCTAAGCAAAGAAGGGAAAGCAGAAAGGTGGAAGGAGTATATAGAGGGTTCATACAAGGGCGATGTACTTGAGGACAACATTATGGAAATGGAAGAGGATGTAGATGAAGAAGGAATGGGAGATATGATACTGCGTGAAGAATTTGACAGAGCACTGAAAGACCTGAGTGGAAACAAGGCCCCCGGAGTAGACAACATTCCATTAGAACTACTGACACCCTTGGGAGAGCCAGTACTGACAAAACTCTTCCGTCGGGTGAGCAAGATATATGAGACAGGCGAAATACCCTCAGCCTTCAAGAAGAATATCATAATTCCAATCCTAAAGAAGCAGGCGTTGACAGATGTGAAAATTACCGAACTATCAGTTTAATAAGTCACAGCTGCAAAATACTATCGCAAATTCTTTACAAACGAATGGAAAAACTGGTAGAAGCCGACCTCGGGGAAGATCAGTTTGGATTCCGTAGAAATGTTGGAACACGTGAGGCAATACTGACCCTACGACTTATCTTAGAAGAAAGATTAAGGAAAGGCAAACCTACGTTTCTAGCATTTGTAGACTTAGAGAAAACTTTTGACAATGTTGATTGGAATACTCTCTTTCAAATTCTGAAGGTGGCAGGGGTAAAATACAGGGAGCGAAATGCTATTCACAATTTGTATAGAAACCAGATGGCAGTTATAAGGGTCGAGGGACATGAAAGGGAAGCAGTGGTTGGGAAGGGAGTGAGACAGGGTTGTAGCCTATCCCCGATGTTATTCAATCTGTATACTGATCAAGCAATAAAGAAAACGAAAGAAAAGTTCGGAGTAGGTATTAAATTCCATGGAGAAGAAATAAAAACTTTGAGGTTCGCTGATGACATTGTAATTCTGTCAGAGACAGCAAGGGACTTGGAAGAGCAGTTGAACGGAATGGACAGTGTCTTGAAAGGAGGGTATAAGATGAACATCAACAAAAGCAAAACGAAGATAATGGAATGTAGTCGAATTAAGTCGGGTGATACTGAAGGATTTAGATTAGGAAATGAGACACTTAAAGTTGTAAAGGAGTTTTGCTATTTGGGGAGAAAAATAACTGATGATGGTCGAAGTAGAGAGGATATAAAATGTAGACTGGCAATGGCAAGGAAAGCGTTTCTGAAGAAGAGAAATTTGTTAACATCGAGTATAGATTTATATGTCAGGAAGTCGTTTCTTAAAGTATTTGTATGGAGTGTAGCCAAGTATGGAAGTGAATCTTGAACGATAAGTAGTTTAGACAAGAAGACAATAGAAGCTTTCGAAACGTGGTGCTACAGAAGAATGCTGAAGATTAGATGGGTAGATCACATAACTAATGAGGAGGTATTGGCTCAAATGGCTCTGAGGACTATGCGACTTAACTTCTGAGGTCATCAGTCGCCTAGAACTTAGAACTAAGTAAACCTAACTAACCAAAGGACTTCATACACATCCATGCCCGAGGCAGGATTCGAACCTGCGACCGTAGCGGTTGCTCGGTTCCAGACTGTAGCGCCTAGAACCGCACGGCCACTCTGGCAGGCTTAGGAGGTATTGAATAGAATTGGGGAGAAGAAGAGCTTCTGGCACAATTTGACTAGAAGAAGGGATCGGTTGGTAGGACATGTTCTGAGACATCGAGGGATCCCTAATTTAGTATTGGAGGGCAAAGTGGAGGGTAAAAGTCGTAGAGGGAGACCAAGAGATGAATACACTAAGCAGATTCAGAAGGATGTAGGCTGCAGTAGGTACTGGGAGATGAAGAAGATTGCACAGGAATGAGTAGCATGGAGAGCTGCATCAAACCAGTCTCAGGACTGAAGACCACAACAACAACAACCATACAGCGAGGTCATCAGTCCCATCAGACGAGGGAAGGATGGAGAATGACATCGCCCGTGCCCTTTAAAAGTAACCATCCCGGAATTTGCATGAAGCGACGTAGGGAAATCACGGAAAACATAATTCGGGATGTCCAGAATCGAGTCTGTACCGTCTTCCTCCCGAATGCGAGTATAGGGCGCTAACTATGCCGTCACATCGCTCGACCAAACGCCATTTTGAAGGCTACGTATAGCAACACCGCAAATCGTGAAACGTCCCCTTTGAACAATTTTACACGACTGTGCTTAACCTGACACACAATGTTTTTAGCGCAACGCAATCTGACTTTCAAAATTCCCTACTAAAGAATGGCCCCGACTAACATTAAACTATACCTTTCGCAAATCACTTTTGAAACGTCAGATTGCGTTGCGCTAAAAACATTGTGTGTCAGGTTAAGCACAGTCGTGTAAAATTGTTCAAAGGGGACGTTTCAATCGGAACTTCATAACACTAAAAGGGCTGAAGCAGGAATATTACACGACGTTCCACAACAAATTTCACATTTCAACCGAAACTGACAGAGAAATAAAATGCGTTGTATTAGTTACTATACGCCCCCGGGAAAAGAAGCTGTAGAGGCTATAACAAGGAGACAGAGGTCAACGACCGTGCAGTATCGGGGGCACCGTACACTGGTGGAGGCGGCAGAGGGGCGCCGACGTGGATGGTGCACTGCGGACCAGAGCGAGCGCGTGGGCGGCGCCGCCCTTGGCCACCCCCGCACCGCGAAACCCCGCTGCTGCTGCTGCAGCTGCTGCGCCACACACGACGCCCACGCTGCTTCAAATCTGGCACCAGGATCCACCCCAGGGGGCGTCTTGCTGTTAGCCAGCCTTCATATACCGCTCTCCGACAGGGAAGAGCAGCCATTCCGATCGAGATTGGTCGGGACTGAAATGAGTGTGTATGTCTTCAAGATAACCTTCCATCAGGCAGGCTAAGTTATTCACTTGTTCCTAAGAACTGTAGTTTTGCCAAGCAGGGATCATGTGGCAATTTCAGTATCTTTTATCCATTTCTTTCCCTCCAACATTCTTTCATCTTTTTTTCTTCCTTCAAACTAATTTACATCTGTTCTCTTCCTGCTTCTGCTTAGGAAGTTTTCTAAAATCAGTACATTCCTTCTGAAAATATCTATTTCAGCTGTTTCTTCTGCTTTTACGATGTGTACAGTATTTCCTAATCTTCTTTAATTTCTCGGATGCAGTTTGTTGTTAATTTCTATCCACAGTGATAATTGAAGATTTATTTTGCGAACTTCTTTTATTTCAGACGCAATCAAATTCTACAGGGTGGTCAGAAACAGTGTTAAAAGCTTGTAAGGATGTTGCAGGAGAGATTGTCCTCAGAAAGAACTGCTAAGAAATAAATTCGATTCGTTGCGTCGTTTCCGAATTCTTTAGCACTGCAGTTAACCAATGAGGTCGTCGTGCCCACAGATTCAAGCGTTCAGCCAGAGGTGGTTTCACCACACTTGTTCTTCGTTTGGTTACCTCAAACCGAACAGATGTAGCTTTTGCTCACCTAACTTAAATTTATCACTTCTGCAAAAGGCGTATTTTAACCGGCAATGAGCATTTGAACAAGTGGTAACTCACGGACACACAGATTTCTGTGCATAACCACATTTTCCCACGTGCTTTAATTTGCGCGTGCAGCATCCTGATTTGCTAATTTCAATGCTAAAGAACTCGCAACGTATCGAACTTTTTTGCTAACAATTATTTCTCAGCACAGCCTCCCCCTGCAGCACCCTTACTAACTTCTCAGTGTGTCTGATTACCCTATACAGGGTATTACAAACTTTCAGGAAACATTCCTCACACACAAATAAAGAAAAATGTTATGTGGACATGTGTCCGGAAACGCTTAGTTTCCATGTTAGAGCTCATTTTAGTTTCTTCCACCTACGCTCAATGGAGCACGCTATCATGATTTCATACGGGATACTCTGCCTGTGCTGCTAGAATATGTGCCTTTACAAGCACGGCACAACATGTGGTTCATGCACGATGGAGCTCCTGACACATTTCAGTCGAAGTGTTCGTACGTTTCTCAACAACAGATCCGGTGACCGATGGATTGGTAGAGGCGGACCAATTCCATGGCCTCCACGCTCTCCTGACCTCAACCCTCTTGACTTTCATTTATGGGGGCATTTGAAAGTTCTTGTCTACGCAACCCCGGTACCAAATGTAGAGACTCTTCGTGCTCGTATTGTGGACCGTTGTGATACAATACACCATTCTCCAGGGCTGCATCAGCGCATCAGGGATTCCATGCGACGGAGGGTGGATGCATGTATCCTCGCTAACGGAGGACATTTTGAATATTTCTTGTAACAAAGTGTTTGAAGTCACGCTGGTACATTCTGTTGCTGTGTGTTTCCATTCCATGATTAATGTGATTTGAAGAGAAGTAATAAAATGAGTTCTAACATGGAAAGTAAGCGTTTCCGGACACATGTCCACATAACATATTTTCTTTCTTTGTGTGTGAGGAATGTTTCCTGAAAGTTTGGCCGTAACTTTTTGTAACACCCTGTATAACTCAATAACAAGCGGTTTCGGCCTACATTTGCCATCTTTATATGCTGTTATAGGAAAAACGTGAAAAACCTATATTAATATGTTGAAATGTGCAAAAAAATAGTCAGTTCTGCTTATGAGTGTAATATACTAAAATGGAAATATGGTGTTTCACACCTACTGCTTATTGGCGAAATTTGGCGAACAGAACGTTCATTACATTCTTTGTCAGACTCAAATTAATAACAAAAATTAAGGAAGAATCTCTATAGCTATATGTATATATATTATTAAGATATATGTATGTAATTATGCTGCACATCTTTTTCTAAGCCATGGCATCGAATTCGCTCAAACTTGGTACTCACGTTATTTACTGCGTGTAACGAAGCATTCTGTAAGAACCACTTACCTTCGATACTGGAGGGGTATGGGTAAAAACGGTGTGACTTGCGTTACTGAGAAATGTCTGCACAAGTTTCAATCAAATTGAACATATACATTACTCGTTATTTGTACGCGGGACATTCAGTAAGTAATGCCACAGAATTTTTTCTTTATCAGGTTCGGTAGAAAAAATGTAGAATATGTTTTGGGATATTCCGGGATATTCCCGCTTCAGCTGCTACAGTTTCCTGAAATTCCCATTGGCGGCGCTTGCGTAGTCTTCAAAATGGAGTCTCTGATGGTGGAGCGTTCCAAGCAGAGGGCTGTCACTGAATTTCTTTTGGCAGAAAACCAGGACTTCGCAGACATTCATTGGCGCTTACAGAATACCTACCCAGACCTGGAAGTGTACAAAAGCACGGTGAGTAGTTGAGCGAGGCGTCTGTCAGGGTCGCAACAAGGTCGCGCAAATCTGTCCGATCTCCCGCGTGATGGCTGGCCGTCCACAGCTGTGGCTCCTGAATGGTGGAACGTGTCGACCTCTCGTTCGAGGTGTTCGACGGATCACAGTCAAACACCTCTCTGCTCAACTGGAGGTCTGTATTGGAAGTTCTGACAAACTCTTCCACCACTTGGTCAACTCAAAGGTGTGTGCCCAGATCTCGTACCTTCCTACTTCCATTTGTTTGGTCCAATGAAGGACACACTCTGTGGGAAGCAGTGCGTGGATGACAGTGAGGTTACTGATGCAGCAAAATGTGGCTCCGACGTCGACCAATAGGGTGGCACCATGCGGGTATACAGGCCATCGCAGTAAGGTGGCGTATGTCGCACTGGACGGAAATTATATTGAAAAATATGGTTTTTCAGCCAAAAGGGGGGGGGGAGTAAAATGCTGTATTAGAATCCCGCATAAAACTAACTTGCTTTCAGAAAAAAAACGTGTCTCGTTACTTTCTGAACACATCCCTCGTATTTTTTATGTGAAAGTATTGAGTGGGTAACATACCCCCACTTACCGCCGTTAGGAGAAGATGAAAAGGAGGGGGGGGGGGGTGGCGAGAAAGCGTGATATGTAATACCTTTCGTTAACGACCAGCGTTAGAATCTAATCTGTAGTTTTTCATGTCTTTAAGCTCATTACTGACAGTCCACACGAAGTTTCACGCCTTGACGTGTATGGGGAGGGGGGAGGGGCTTGCAAAGACAATGACTTATCAGCCTATCTTTGTAACGCCTAAGCAGTTGCTACCAAGCTGAGGCCGGCCGGAGTAGCCGAGCGGTTCTAGGCGCTATAGTCTGGAACCGCCCGACCGCTACGGTCGCAGTTTCGAATCCTGCCTCAGGCATGGATGTGTGTGATGTCCTTAGGTTAGTTAGGTTCAAGTAGTTCTAAGTTCTAGGGGACTGATGACCTCAGAAGTTAAGTTCCATAGTGCTCAGAGCCATTTGAACCAAGCTGGGCACACGTATTCCTTTCTACATCAAAATAGAATTATTGCTTTGGTAAAACCCCATAGTACTGCTACGGAAGTGGATGGGGGGTGAAAAGGAGTGACACAGAAACATAACTCAGGGACGGCTGGAGTAATTTCAACCATATCTAGTTTATACATGACTCTTTGAGTGTATTGGAGTATTTTAGCAGTAAGATGGGTATGAAAATTGGGCAATATGTAATAATATTCTCAAACGACCTATTCGCATTTCTTTGCTGTATTTAGTTGGTTCGGAATACTTTTATAAGTACGAAGTGCAATTTGATTCTTATTTGTGCTTTTCAGCGTGTCACTCAGACCGCGCGATTGAGCACCGCAGCGAGTCATTAATATTGTCAAGATGTTTCGGGACCTAAGATCAAGCCACATGGTTGAAAAATGGATAAATGTACATCCTCTCTGTAGTCTTTATGGTGTAAGACAGTAGAGAAAAAATATATATGATATACGCATACGTGGGCTAGGATAGAATAAAAATATAGTACAGATGTATTAATGTGTCCTTTACACTGCGCTAAATAAAATGTGTTGTGACTGAAATAAAATAAAGTTCGCAATACGTCAGTCACTGATATTCTTCGGCGGACTGTCGTCTTTTTTACTTTATGGTTCTGTTATTGTTTCTGTATTTTGATATATTCAATCATTTTTTCCTGATTTACAGCTTTCTGTACTGCTTATTGGCAACGGCCTTGCCGCAGTAGCTACAACGTTTCCCGTCAGATACACGAAGTTAAGCGCTATTGGGCGTGGTCGGCACTTGGATGGGTGACCATCCGGCCGCCATGCGCTGTTGCCATTTTTCGGGGTGCACTCAGCCTCGTGATGCCAATTGAGTAGCTGCTCGACCGAATAGTAGCGGCTCCGGTCAAAGAAAACCATCGTAACGACCGGGAGAGCGGTGTGCTGACCACACGCCCTTCCTATCCGCATCCTCCGCTGAAGATGATACGGCGGTCGGATGGTCCCGATGGGCCACTCGTGGCTTGAAGACGGAGTGCTACTTTTTATCTGGCCCAAAATTTTCTTCATGATTCTTCCTTTTAATGTTTCTAATCTTACAGTTTTGAACATGGCTGTTACTCGGCTACCGTATACTAGTTTCAACATAGGATGATAAAGCCAACTCGTTGCACGTAACTGGTAGTTACATTGACCTAGGTTTCGACACTCACTAGGGATGTCTTCATCAAATTGTAATCTGTTTGACTTATAATTCCACGATAGGCATTCACTTGCGTAGAGACTTTCTGCTTTAACCGGCGAGTTGTAATTCTCTAACTTAATCCTGATTTGATACTGTCGTTCATAGTTTCTTAGCATACGCTTATCTTTCAATTAACATATAGTAACAATAACCCAAGAAGCTACAGTTGTCTTCGAACAGGAATTTCATAGGACCCAAAGACAGACCAACATTCTGGAAGACATGGTGGACCAAACTTGAACTTAGAGATCCCTCCTGCATAATACTTCTAATTTCACATAATATTTCGGCAGGAGGGTTTAAAATAATGTCTACTGCGAGCTGCTGAGGAGGGTCTCGGATGAGGAGGCGAGAGAGGGAGGGGTGCTGAGTGAGTGAGTCAGTCCATAAGAGGAAGAGCTGAAGAAAAGAAGACAGCTTACCAGAAATTGTTAAGCTCAAAAAGGCAGGAAGATAGGGATCACTACAACATAATTAAGAGAAAATTAAAATGGACGGTTATCCATGCTACAGAGAAGTCGTGGGAGAAGAAATGTGGCGATGAAGAACTTTTAACTTGACACAAGAGGGCATCAGAAGCTTGAATACTTATATGTCAAATAAGAGTTCCTGCTAAAATTAGAATAGGAGATAGAATGAGTGGAAGGCACATTATAAGATCTTCTTAAAGAGAATAGAGAAGTGGTTCGAGAAGAGCAGAATGAAGTAGACATGTGGCTGATAATGAAGTTTATTATTCCCTTCATAAATCAAAAGAATGGAAAAGCACCCACCCGGTCCTGGAGGTATAGTAATGGAATTATTGAAGAATAGAGGATCGAAAATTGTAGCAGTGCTAGGAACTGTTTTTAATAAAGTGGTTCAAGGAGATGAAGTACCCCGCGAATGGAAGATATCATGTATAAGAAAGAGGGTAAGTGTAATGGCCTCGGTGACTAGGTTGTTCAGTAGTATAGTAGGAAAGAGGTTGCAAAAGATTGCACAGGAACAGTCGGGTGCTGATAACATATTTTGTGTACGCCAGATGTGTCAGAAAATGATCGCAAAAAATCAAGATCTCCATTTTGTGTTTCTTAATTCAGAAAAGGCCTCTGATACTGTGCCAAGGAGGTTACTGTGAACGCCATTGGAAGAGGTTGGAGAGGATGGTGCATTAATAGAGTTGGTGAAAAGACTGTACCAAGAATGACGCAGTTGTGAAGGATGATTGTAACATATTGAAAAGCTTCAATATAAGTAAACGATTAAGACAAGGATGTTCTATGTCACAAGTCTCATTTAAGTTGTATTTAGAAGTTGTTCTTGGTTACTGGAACAGACAGCGCAGAAGTTTGGGTGTGACAGTACAGCATCAAAGTCTACATTCATTACCGTTTGCTGACGATCAAGTACGTATGTCTCTGGATAAGAATGATGCCATGTATTAAATGAGAAAGTTAGTGGATAATTATAAACAATGGAGACTAACAGTGATTACGGATAAAACAGAATATATTGTTGTTGAAAGTGGGCGAGGTGAGGATTTGGGTTTTGAGTCTGGCCGGGTAAGAAACGTGGAAGAGTTCAAGCATCTGGATTCACTAATCGATGAGACTGGATAATGTGATGCGTACAAATGCAACAGAATAAGTCGAGCGAGGGTGGCTATTGGATCATTAAATGGTATCTTTTGGAGTTGTCAGGTATCCAAACGACCAAAGAAAGTAGCTACGTGCTGGGTTGAAAGCATTCTGACATATGGACCATATGAGCATTGAACGAGAGACAAAGTGGTGAAGCTGAGGGAGTCAAAATGGACGGGTTACGACGGACCATGAGAGCGACCCGCTTGGACCGACTGCGGAATGAATATGGAAGAATGGAGATGGATGAGGTGGAACCAGTCTCAGATATGATTGACACTCATGCACTGAAATGATATGGACACGTCCGACAGATGGAAGAACAGTATCTGCAATATCTGTTCAACTGGTCTCCGCCAAGGAGAAGGAGGCGTGGAAGGCTGAGGGCAAAGTGAAAGGAAACTATAGTCGCATTCATGGAAATGAGAGATGTATCGGAAGGAGGATAAAAGTCTGTGGCATCTGAGAACAGGCAGCCGCTTATAAGTGAAAACGCCTGCTGAAGTGTAGAAGTAAGTAATTTCGACAGGATCCTGATGGATCGATAAGTTAGCCATAGTGTCTATTGCCCACATCTCTCTCGTCGAAAATGTCGGAATTAATTTAAAAACACAGAGCGTAAAAGGTATCATTTCCTGGAAAAAGAATGCAGTGGCAATAATTTCCATAGGCTTGTCAACGAATTGATAGTAAACAATATCCCGATCTTTGTATAAAAACCTGTAAATCTGATTACATGCGAGCATCTTTATTTCAAGTAATGCTGGAGATGACAAACATTATCTGCCAGATACTGTATTCATACGAACCGCCCAATGAAACATGCAGGCGAACTTAAAACAGATCTTCCAAGCCCTAAAAGTACTACTCTCCCATAACAGTATTTTGCCTACTTCCAGCATCGATTTTAAGCGTAACTGTTCACTACAGTAAGACCATCCGGCTGCAGTTAACACTCCAGTACCCTTAAAAACACCCTTTCTTGGATCATAGGCCAGATTAATCATATCTGCGACCTTTTCAATTTACAAAATCCTTAACCTCTTGTAACACAGATGCTAGTATATTATTTTTCAGAAATATTCTGTTACTGTCGTTGATTTTAAAAATACTTTGCTGATTCACATCTTCACTCTGCGACATAAGCTATCCACGAGAGCCGAGGGCTGTGTGATACTTATAGCAAACGCTTGTGACTGTATTGGTATTGATTTTTTAATTTCTGTATTAAAATAAGTTACTTTCTTCTTGCTCAGGTTTCTATTAAACCTCGTCTATTGCTCAGGAATGAAAGTAGGCAATTTGAAGCCGCCTGCACTCAGAACTTGATGACGTATTAGGCTTCCAAAGACAGTAACTAGTTTACCTCACCAGATAAACAATGGACATCGAGCTCTTTATAGTCGTTGAGGATTTATAAATTTTTGAGAACATATCGTTACCATCCCCCCCATGAACCATGGACCTTGCCGTTGGTGGGGAGGCTTGCGTGCCTCAGCGATACAGATGGCCGTACTGTAGGTGCAACCACAACGGAGGGGTATCTGTTGAGAGGCCAGACAAACATGTGGTTCCTGAAGAGGGGCAGCAGCCTTTTCAGTAGTTGCAGGGGCAACAGTCTGGATGATTGACTGATCTGGCCTTGTAACATTAACCAAAACGGCCTTGCTGTGCTGGTACTGCGAACGGCTGAAAGCAAAGGGAAACTACAGCCGTAATTTTTCCCGAGGACATGCAGCTTTACTGTATGATTAAATGATGATGGCGTCCTCTTGGGAAAAATATTCCGGAGGCAAAATAGTCCCCCATTCGGATCTCCGGGCGGGGACTACTCAGGAGGACGTCGTTATCAGGAGAAAGAAAACTGGCGTTCTACGGATCGGAGCGTGGAATGTCAGATCCCTTAATCGGGCAGGTAGGTTAGAAAATTTAAAAAGAGAAATGGATAGGTTAAAGTTAGATATAGTAGGAATTAGTGAAGTTCGGTGACAGGAGGAACAAGACTTTTGGTCAGGTGATTACAGGGTTATAAATACAAAATCAAATAGGGGTAATGCAGGAGTAGGTTTAATAATGAAAAAAAAATTAGGAATGCGGGTTAGCTACTACAAACAGCATAGTGAACGCATTATTGTGGCCAAGATAGACACAAAGCCCATGCCTACTACAGTAGTACAAGTTTATATGCCAACTAGCTCTGCAGATGATGAAGAAATAGATGAAATGTATGACGAGATAAAAGAAATTATTCAGGTAGTGAAGGGAGACGAAAATTTAATAGTCATGGGTGACTGGAATTCGTCAGTAGGAAAAGGGAGAGAAGGAAACATAGTAGGTGAATATGGATTGGGGGGAAGAAATGAAAGAGGAAGCCGCCTTGTAGAATTTTGCACAGAGCATAACTTAATCATAGCTAACACTTGGTTCAAGAATCATAAAAGAAGATTGTATACCTGGAAGAATCCTGGAGATACTAAAAGGTATCAGATAGATTTTATAATGGTAAGACAGAGATTTAGGAACCAGGTTTTAAATTGTAAGACATTTCCAGGGGCAAATGTAAATTCTGACCACAATCTATTGGTTATGAACTGCACATTGAAACTGAAGAAACTGCAAAAAGGTGGGAATCTAAGGAGATGGGACCTGGATAAACTGAAAGAACCAGAGGTTGTACAGAGTTTCAGTGAGAGCATGAGGGAACAATTGACAGGAATGGGAGAAAGAAATACAATAGAAGAAGAATGGGTAGCTATGAGAGATGAAGTAGTGAAGGCAGCAGACGATCAAGTAGGTAAAAAGGCGAGGGCTAATAGAAATCCTTGGGTAACAGAAGAAATATTGAATTTAATTGATGAAAGGAGAAAATATAAAAATGCAGTAAATGAAGCAGGCAAAAAGGAATACAAACGTCTCAAAAATGAGATCGACAGGAAGTGCAAAATGGCTAAGCAGGGATGGCTAGAGGACAAATGTAAGGATGTAGAGGCTTGTCTCACTAGGGGTAAGATAGATACTGCCTACAGGAAAATTAAAGAGACCTTTGGAGAGAAGAGAACCACTTGTATGAATATCAAGAGCTCAGATGGCAACCCAGTTTTAAGCAAAGAAGGGAAAGCAGAAAGGTGGAAGGAGTATATAGAGGGTTTATACAAGGGCGATGTACATGAGGACAATATTATGGAAATGGAAGAGGATGTAGATGAAGACGAAATGGGAGATAAGATACTGCGTGAAGAGTTTGACAGAGCACTGAAAGACCTGAGTCGAAACAAGGCCCCGGGAGAAGACAACATTCCATTAGAACTACTGATGGCCTTGGGAGAGCCAGTCCTGACAAAACTCTACCATCTGGTGAGCAAGATGTATGAGACAGGCGAAATAGCCTCAGACTTCAAGAAAAATATAATAATTCCAATCCCAAAGAAAGCAGGTGTTGACAGATGCGAAAATTACCGAACTATCAGTTTAATAAGTCACAGCTGCAAAATACTAACGCGAATTCTTTACAGACGAATGGAAAAACTGGTGGAAGCCGACCTCGGGGAAGATCAGTTTGGATTCCGTAGAAATGTTGGAACACGTGAGGCAATACGAACCTTACGACTTATCTTAGAAGAAAGATTAAGGAAAGGCAAACCTACGTTTCTAGCATTTGTAGACTTAGAGAAAGCTTTTGACAATGTTAACTGGAATACTCTCTTTCAAATTCTGAAGGTGGCAGGTATAAAATACAGGGAGCGAAAGGCTATTTACAATTTGTACAGAAATCAGATGGCAGTTATAAGAGTCGAGGGGCATGAAAGGGAAGCAGTGGTTGGGAAAGGAGTGAGACAGGGTTGTAGCCTCTCCCCGATGTTGTTCAGTCTGTATATCGAGCAAGCAGTAAAGGAAACAAAAGAAAAATTCGGAGTAGGTATTAAAATTCATGGAGAAGAAGTAAAAACTTTGAGGTTCGCCGATGACATTGTAATTCTGTCAGAGACAGCAAAGGACTTGGAAGAGCAGTTGAACGGAATGGACAGTGTCTTGAAAGGAGGATATAAGATGAACATCAACAAAAGCAAAACGAGGATAATGGAATGTAGTCAAATTAAATCGGGTGATGCTGAGGGAATTAAATTAGGAAATGAGACACTTAAAGTAGTAAAGGAGTTTTGCTATTTAGGGAGTAAAATAACTGATGATGGTCGAAGTAGAGAGGATATAAAATGTAGACTGGCAATGGCAAGGAAAGCGTTTCTGAAGAAGAGAAATTTGTTAACATCGAGTATAGATTTAAGTGTCAGGAAGTCGTTTCTGAAAGTATTTGTATGGAGTGTAGCCATGTATGGAAGTGAAACATGGACAATAACTAGTTTGGACAAGAAGAGAATAGAAGCTTTCGAAATGTGGTGCTACAGAAGAATGCTGAAGATGAGGTGGGTAGATCACGTAACTAATGAGGAGGTATTGAATAGGATTGGGGAGAAGAGGAGTTTGTGGCACAACTTGACTAGAAGAGGGGATCGGTTGGTAGGACATGTTTTGAGGCATCAAGGGATCACAAATTTAGCATTGGAGGGCAGCATGGAGGGTAAAAATCGTAGAGGGAGACCAAGAGATGAATACACTAAGCAGATTCAGAAGGATGTAGGTTGCAGTTAGTTTACTGAAATTCATGACAGGCTTCGACTTTGCAATCATCAGATCCAATAAGGACAGCAGCGACAAGTAGTACTGACTACGGTCGTATCACTGCCGTGCCTGTTGGGTTGATGATGGCTGCAAAGTCAAAACAGGTCGTTATTTTAATAAATTAGTATGTGGCCAAGACATTAATTACCATAATTTAATCTGTTACAGAGTTCACTGGCGTCTTCTGCAGGTGCATGAGGCCTCATTTCGCGAAACTTTGTACGCATCTCATCGCTTCCAGTCTGCAGTGTACTTTCAAAGCGGTTGGTTCGCTATATGAAGTTTAAGAAATCGTTCACGCAGAAGAATCGTACCATGGCAGAGAATCCCGTATGGATGACATAGTAATAAGCATCCATGGTGTAGAGGAATAATTGAAAGAGTTGAAAACAGATCGTCCCCACGTTCGCATGGAATCCCAATACGGTTTTACAAAGAGTACTCTACGTCATTGGCCCCTTACTTAGTTTGCATTTATCGCGGATCTTTCGACTAGCGCAAAGTGCCAAGCGACTGGAAAAAAAGTACGGGTGACTCTTGTATATAAGAAGAGTAAAAGAAAGGACTCGCAAAATTACAGATCTACATCCTTAACATCGGTTTTATGCAGAATTCTAGAGTATATTCTGAGTTCGAATATAATAAATTTCATGGAGACCTAAATGCTCACGTCCAAGAATCAGCACGACTTTAGAAAGCATCGCTCGTGCAAAACCCAGATTGCTCTTTTCTCACATGATATACTGCGAACTATCGATGAAGGGCAACAGGCAGATTCCATATTTCTACACCAAGTTTCAAAGCCGTCTTCCACCAACTCCGAGCAATGTGCTTTTTGGGTATGTGAGATAACAGAATGGCGACACATACACTCGTATTCAATTTCGACAACTGCTAATAGCGTCCACGTCACACATGGTTGCCGCCACTTCTCCTTAGAGATCATCTTATTTTTTTTTTTTTTTTTTTTTTCATGCAGCCCGCCACGAATTCCTCTCCCATGCCAACCTCTTCATCTCGGGGTGGCACTTGCAACCTATGTCCTCAATTATTGCTGTCTTCCTCGATACGAGGTGCATTCAAGTTCTAAGGCCTCTGATTTTTTTTCTCTGGACTGGAAAGAGACAGAAACATGCGCATTGTTTTAAAATGAGGCCGCGTTCATTGTCAATACGTCCCAGAGATGGCAGCACCGTACGGCAGATGGAATTTTACCTCCAGCGGCGAGAATGAGAACTGTTTTAAATACTTAAAATGGCGACGTTTTCCTTACTTGAACAGCGTGCAATCATTCGTTTTCTGAATTTGCGTGGTGTGAAACCAATTGAAATTCATCGACAGTTGAAGGAGACATGTGGTGATGGAGTTATGGATGTGTCGAAAGTGCATTCGTGGGTGCGACAGTTTAATGAAGGCAGAACGTCGTGTGACAACAAACCGAAACAACCTCGGGCTCGCACAAGCCGGTCTGACGACATGATCGAGAAAGTAGAGAGAATTGTTTTGGGGGATCGCCGAATGACTGTTGAACAGATCGCCTCCAGAGTTGGCATTTCTGTGGGTTCTGTGCACACAGTCCTGCATGACGACCTAGTGTCATCCAGATGGGTGCCACGAATGCTGACGGACGACCAAGTGGCTGCCCGTGTGGCATGTTGCCAAGCAATGTTGACGCGCAATGACAGCATGAATGGGACTTTCTTTTCGTCGTTTGTGACAATGGATGAGACGTGGATGCCATTTTTCAATCCAGAAACAAAGCGCCAGTCAGCTCAATGGAAGCACACAGATTCACCGCCACCAAAAAAATTTCGGGTAACTGCCAGTGCTGAAAAAATGATGGTGTCCATGTTCTGGGACAGCGAGGGCGTAATCCTTACCCATTGCGTTCCAAAGAGCACTACGGTAACAGGTGCATCCTACGAAAATGTTTTGAAGAACAAATTCCTTCCTGCACTGCAACAAAAACGTCCGGGAAGGGCTGTGCGTGTGCTGTTTCACCAAGACAACGCACCCACACATCGAGCTAACGTTACGCAACAGTTTCTTCGTGATAACAACTTGGAACTGATTCCTCACGCTCCCTACTCAGCTGACCTGGCTCCTAGTGACTTTTGGCTTTTTCCAACAATGAAAGACACTCTCCGTGGCCGCACATTCACCAGCCGTGCTGCTATTGCCTCCGATTTTCCAGTGGTCAAAACAGACTCCTAAAGAAGCCTTCGCCGCTGCCATGGAATCATGGCGTCAGCGTTGTGAAAAATGTGTACGTCTGCAGGGCGATCACGTCGAGAAGTAACGCCAATTTCATCGATTTCGGGTGAGTGATTAATTAGAAAAAAAATCGGAGGCCTTAGAACTTGAATGCACCTCGTAGTTCTAGCCCCCTACAGCTCCCTCTAGTACCAAGGAAGTGATTCCCTGATGTCTTAACACATGTCCTATCATCCTGTTCCTCCTCCTTGTCGGTGTTTTTCACGTATTCCTTTCCTCTCCGATTCTGCGCAAAACCTCCTCATTCCTTACCTTGTCAGTCCACCTAATCTTCAACATTCATCTTTAGCACAACATCTCAAGTGCTTCGATTCTCTTCTGTTCCGATTTCCCACAATCCATGTTTCACTACCATATAACGCTGTGCTTCAAACGTACATTCTCGGAAATTTCTTCCTCAAATTAAGGCCTATGTTTGATACTAGTAGACCTCTCTTGGTCGGGAATGCCCTTTTGGCCAGTGCTAGTCTGCATTTGATGTCCTCCTTGCTCCGTCTGTCGTTGGTTAATTTGCTGACTAGATAGTAGAGTTCCTTAACTTCATCTACTTCGTGACCACCAATCCTAATGTCAAGTTTCTCGCAGTTCTCATTTGTCCTACTTCTCATTACTTTCGTCTTTCTTGAATTTACTCTCAACCCATACTCTGTACTCATCAGATTGTTCATTCGATTCAGCAGATGATGTAATTCTTCTTCACTTTCGCTGAGTATAGCAATGTCATCGGCGATTCGAATCATTGATATCCTTTCACCTTGAATTATAATTCCACTCCTGATACTTTCTTTTATTTGCATCATTCCTTCTTCGACGTCTCTTCCTACAGCTTACCCCTATTTTTCTCAGAATTTCGAACATCTTGCACCATTTGATATTGTCGAAAGTTTTTTCCATGTCGACAAATCCTACAGATTGCTTTCCTTATCAACCGCAACGTCAGAATTGCCTCTCTGGTGCCTTCCTTTCCTAAAGCCAAACTGATCGTCATCTAACAGATCCTCAATTTTCTTTTCCATTCTTCTGTATATCATTCTTGCCAGCAGCTTGGGTGCATGAGCTATTAAGCTGATTGTGCGATAATTCTCGTCAGCTACTCCAGGTACCGGAGGTAAACGACTACACAGACAAAGGTATTACATCGCGCTCTCGATTTATCAAAGCACCATAAGGGTTGGTATCAACTGACGCCCTCCTTTCACACACATTCTCTGCTAGTAACAAGTGAAGCAAATGGATTGCAGCACTTCTTTTAGCATACAATGGTCTCAGGAGGGCTGCTTTAAGAGTAACAGTCTCAAATTTCGTATTATTTAATTGCATAGTGCCAAACTGTTCCATATGTTGTGTGTTTTGCGCTGTATGAGCAATGTAATAATTACAGTCCCAAAGAAGGGAAGGATGGAAGTATGAATATTACTGAACAGTAAGCTTCCTGAGCTATTTACACAAGGATGGAGAAATTGGTAGAAGCAATTAGAAACACGCGAGGCAGTACTGATGATTTATCTTAGAATATGGATTACAAAAGGCAAACACACTTGTAAAGCATTTTTAGATTAAAAAAAATTGGGAGTGAAACGTTATCTACATCTTGTGCAGAAACCAGACTACAGTTAGAGGAGCCGGAGGTCGTGAAAAGGAAGTGGTGGTTGAGAGTGAGATACAGTTGTAGCCGACCCCCAATATTATTCAATGTGTACACTGAACAAGCAGTAAAGGAATCAAGGAGAAATTTGGAGAGGGAATTAAACTTAACGTCGAAGAAATAAAAGCTTTCAGGTTTGCCTATGACGTTATACACTGAAGTGCCAAAGACACTGGTACACCTGCCTAATATCGTGTAAAGCCCACGTGAGCACGCAGAAGTGCTCCAACACGACGTGGCATGGACTGGACTAATGTCTGAAGCAGTGCTGGAGGGAACTGACACCATGAATCCTGCAAATCTGTCCATAAATCGGTAAGAGTACGAGGGGAGGTGGAGATCTCTTTTGAACAGCACTTTACAAGGCATTCCAGATATGCCCAATAATGTTCATGTCTGAATTGTTTGGTGGACAGTGGAAGTGTTTAAACTCAGAAGAGTGTTCCTGGAGCCACTCTGTAGCAATTCTGGGCGTATGGGGCGTCGCACTGTCCTGTTGGAATTGCCCAAAAGTCCGTCGGAATGCACAATGGCCATGAATGGATGCAGGTGGTCAGACACGATGCTTACGTACGCGTCACCTGTCAGAGTCGCATCAGGGGTCCTATATCACTCCAACTGCACACGCCTCACACCATTATAGAGCCTCCACCAGCTTGAACGGCCCCCTGCTGACATGCAGGGTCCTTGGATTCATGAGGTTGTCTCCACACCCATACACGTCCATCCGCTCGATACAATTTGAAACGAGGCTCGTCCGATCAGGAAAAATGTTTCCAGTCATCAACAACCCAATGTCGGTGTTGGCAGTTCCAGGCGAGGTTTCAAATGGTTCAAATGGCTCTGGGCACTATGGGACTTAACATCTGAGGTCATCAGTCCCCTAGAACTTAGAACTACTTAAACCTAACTAACCTAAGGACATCACACACACCCATGCCCGAGGCAGGATTTTAACCTGTGACCGTAGCGGTCGCACGGTTCCAGACTGAAGCGTCTAGAACCAGGCGAGGGGTAAAGCTTTGTGCTGTGCAGTCATCAAGGGTACACGAGTAGGCCTTCGGCTCCGAAAGCCCATATTGATGATGTTTCGTTGAATGGTTCGTACGCTGACACTTGTTGATGGCCCAGCATTGAAATCTGCAGCAGTTTGTGGAAGGGTTGCACTTCTGTCCCGTTGGCCGATTCTCTTCCCGTTCTTGCAGGATCTTTTCCAGGCGCAGCGATGTTGGAGATCTGTGGTTTTACCGGATTTCTGATATTCACGCTACATTGGTGAAACGGTCGTACGGGAAAATCCACACTTCATCGCTACCTCGGAGATGCTGTGTCTCATCGCTCGTTCACAGACTATGGCATCACATTCAGACTCACTTAAATCTTGATAACCTGCCATTGTGACCGTAGTATATAGGCGTTGCCGACTACAGTGTCGTATTCTGCATGTTTACGTATCTCTGTATTTGAACACGCATCCCTATACCAGTTTCTTTGGCGCTTCAGTGTTATTCTGTCACAGACGCAAAGGAGGTGGGAGATCAGCTGACTGTATTTGAAAGTATGATAAGATGGACATCATCAAAAGTAGGGCCGTGGAATGTAGTCAAATAAAATCAAGAAACGTTTAGGGAGTTAGATTAGGAAATGAAACACTAGAAGTGGCCCATGAGTGCTGTTATTTTGACGGTAGATTAACTGACGACGGCGTAAGCAGAGAGGATATAAAATGAAGACTGGCAACAGGAAGAGGATCTATGCTGAAAAAGAGGAATTTGCTAACATCCAACATAAATTTAAGTGTTAGGAAGTGTTTCGGAAGGTATCTGTTTGCAGTGTAAGCTTTCACAGAAATGAAACGTGGACGATAAATAATTCGGAGAAGAAAAGTTTACTCTCTTTTAAAACACGGTGGCACAGAAAAATAATAAAGATTAGATGCTTACAAGGGGACGGTAAGAATTTCCCTTTACTGATTTGATTAGCAATGACAGGATGTATAGGGCATGACTAGCACTTTAACGTGTATAAATAGGAAGGTGAAAATCTCAAACGTTTAAGAGAACATGTAATCTAGATTTTTTAATAGAGGTGGAGCCCCTCCACGCCCACACCGGCAAATGGCCAACACAAAAAGTCTACTGCCATCTCTGCATAAGGGTTAGTATTCACTAAAGTGAGGTGTCGCAGGATGTGGGTACTGCGATGTTTGCGTACGTCTGGTTAGGATTAACATTAATACGCGCTCATCTGGAGATAGATTGGTCGAAATCTGACGAAGGGTAGCGGTTTGAAGGGCAGAGGAAAAAAAGTGCCAAAGCAAGAGCCAAGGGAAAAAAACCTCTGCGAAAGTTAGGTCGGGCGGCAAGAGCAGTAGCGGTTGTCTTGCTGCCTGCGATAGGTTGTGCAAGGATAGGCTTTGTTAGTAGTGGGTATCATGCATGTCGATACCTTGACGTTGTGCGTTTGTGCTGCTCGGTGGCTGGCGCTGGGTGCTGGTACAAAGTCCTCGTTCAGCGTCCTGCAACCTGAATATTGGTCTAGATACCTTACAAAAAGAAGTACAGTCGTTCCGGCAGAGACCTCGCGCTTATGAAACAAAGCGCTTACTCGCTCAGCTACCGACTCCTTGCATATCAGCGACCATACAAAGTATATAAGGACGCCTAAAATTTCTAGATGTAAACTTTGTATGGTCGCTGATATGCAAGGAGTCGGTAGCTGAGCGAGTAAGCGCTTTGTTTCATAAGCGCGAGGTCTCTGCCGGAACGACTGTACTTCTTTTTGTAAGGTATCTAGACCAATATTTAGTGCTGTGCTTGGATATGCGTGGTACACTGCTAAACTGTGTTACGACCGAGAACAACGTAAACCAATTTTGTTTCCAATATGCATTATTATAAAACCCTTGGACATGCAAAAATTCGGTGTCCATTACATCTGCTCTATGTCACGATAATTATTGTCATCCACGTTCCTACGATCATTATCATCCTTTTTATCCGTGCAGTTCTGCGTAGGTTAAACATTATACTTGTCAGAAATGCAGATAAGTAATATAAATAAAATGACTACACTGATTGGAATGAATGTTCTCGTGTATCCTTTTTTCATTTCCAATTTCCTTGATAAAAAAATCATTCTTCGTGTTAAAGATTAGGAAAATAGTAAATGAATGATTAAATATTGATGCTTTGCACAGTCGTAATGAATCTGTTGTTAGAAATATGTGGGAATGAAAAAAAAAGCGGCAGCAAGATTCGTTCCAGAGACCACACTCTTACGAAATTAAGTGCTTACTCATTCGCTTGAGGACTGTTTGGACACTAGTGGGCCTACAGAGAGTACTGCGTAATCACGCCTATACTTTTCAAACTCAATTTTTTCAAAAATTGTAGAGAGTTGCGTCTTCCTGTTAATGTCCTAGTCATGCTAATAGGAATCAAATCAGTGAGGGGAAGTTCTTACGATTTCCTTGTTGGATCAAAAAACTAATGTTGAGTAAACCGAATTGGGGAGAAAAGACATTTGTTCTAGAACTTGGCTAAACGGAGGCATCTGTTGACAGGACATATCCTGAGATATCAACGAATCATCATGGAAGTGTGTTTGTGCTTAGGAGAGAGGATGGGCGTTGGGGAGAGAAAGGCATAAAAATGTTAGAGAGATTAATGTTTGGCTGCAGAAAGGAGGTTCAAAATGACGTAGGAGGCAGTAATTTTGAAGAGTTGAAGAAATTTACACAGGGAAAAGTGGAGAGCTACATCAGACCAGTCTTTAGACTCTAGGCCAAATCAATAATTAATGTATCGAAACACTTAACAGAATAACAAGTGCCCAGCGTACATCCCACCTTCCTGACTACATATTTCTCCCTATTATACAATATCTTTAATGGCAAATCACCTCTAGGCAGAAGTTTGCTCTATTGTGCCCCAGAGGGCTACTAAACTATTTTGATTATAAGGGCCGTTAAATAAGAGGGAAAGCATCAATTTTCAGCGTTTGTCGTTTCTTCAGTTGGTAACCAAATTGAACATGTATAGGTATAGATACTGTGCGGTGTTATAGCCGTGGTCGGGCTGCCCGATAATAAACGCACTCGTCTCACAAGAGAGAGGGAGAGGCTGAGAGAGGACGTGCGCCGTAGCGCAACACGCCTGTGGGCTGGACTCGCAAGATTCGCCGGAAGGGCCGCCACATCCGCCACACAGCCATAGCCACACAGCAGCCAGCAGCGGGTTTGAGCAGCTTCTGAGTATGTGGAGCACGCGGCCGATCTTTAAGACCGGTTAGCTGTGTCGCCTTCATTACTTTGAGGAAATATAGGCGCAACACGTTTTTGAACTTTTATTCAAAAATGGTTCAAATGGCTCTGAGCACTATGGGGCTTAACGTCTCAGGTCATCAGTCCCCTAGAACTTAGAACTAATTAAACCTAACTAACCTAAGGACATCACACACATCCATGCCCGAGGCAGGATTCGAACCTGTGACCGTAGCGGTCGCGCAGTTCCAGACTGAAGCGCCCAGAACCGCTCGGCCACGAACGGGCGGCGTGCTTTTATTCACGGTTTCACTCTATTCAGAAATTAGAATGAGATCGCTTTGCATCCGTTGTATACACCAACATAAACTGCTCAAAAAATAGTTTCGCGTGCGTGCGAGGGCGCGCGCGCGCGAGAGAGAGAGAGAGACAGGGAGCGTATGTGTGTGTGTGTGGGGGGGGGAGGGGTATGGTTTCTTTATTGTAACTCTGTTTTGACCACGAGAAATCGCCACATGCAATGAACGTTAAAGGCAAACTTAGCCGACCTAAGTGGCCGAGAGGTTCGAGGTGCTACAGTCTGGCACCGCGCGACCGCTACGGTCGCAGGTTCGAATCCTGCCTCGAGCATGGATGTGTGTGATGTCCTTAGGTTAGTTAGTTTTAAGTAGTTCTAAGTTCTAAGGGACTGATGACCTCAGAAGTTAAGTCCCATAGTCCTCAGAGCCATTTGAACCATTTGATAAATTCCGAAACACGTCATGTGAGCAACAAAGTCATTCCTTGCTGGTGTTTATCTTGCGACCCAGTCAGCCTACTGATGGTTTTAATTTCAGTTTCAAAAGAAATATTTTTTGCGTGTGATATAGTTACAAATTCACAGATTTCGGAGTTTTGCCTTTTGTTGTATTGTGTAACCTTCCTTTTTGCCAAATTTCATGAATCTAGGCCAACGGGAATGATCCTATAGGTTTTGGTGTGTGAGTTTGTATCAAAATATGTTAAATGAAAGGCCGTATCTTTTAACTGAACTGACTTAGAAGCTTCAATTTTTTACGCTGCCAAGAGACTATACCGGTTAGTATGTGAGATAAATTTCAACGTGATACGTCTACTCGTTCCCAAGAAAAAGGGGTCTTAACAAACGAACGGTCAGATAAGAAATGACAAAAAAAATCAATGTAGTGTGAACATCGCAAACAGTGAAATAGAGTAATGTCATGTGTTTCTTGAAGTTTTCCTGGTGGACTGAATATTCCATTACTTTCGGTCGTGCATCTGTTATATTAATTTTTCTTGTTCCGATATTTCAACTTCCAATCTTATAGCAATTCTCAAGGTGAGTCGCTCGCAAGATTTTTAAATTCATACAATATGTTGGAGTAAACGCGCATGCGTCAGAGTTAACACTGCTGTGTTATTCCACGCGGGAAATGATAGACATGGTATTTTACTCTGGATGAGCCAATTGTGTTAATGGAAACGCGTCGTTACTGCGTTCGATATGAAAAACTGTTCAATGTATTATTCGACCGACTTGCGTTCTCATCATCATTCGCAACGTGGACAAGGGTACGCGGTACAATTCGCACAGTTCACAGACCGTATATGTAGGAGCGACGTTGCAACTAATGATGATAACCCCAGAACTAGTGTGCAAAGGACTGGAGCTGCTGAAGGTGTAAATACCGCTCTGCATGGTCATTTCTGCACGAGCAGTTACTTTATCCATACACTTTTCACAGCTACAAGCTCTTAGGTCACAAAACATAATACCAGATTATAGTTATGCCAATGATTCTACAACTGAATGCTAAAAATCAGCTGTTTATAGTGTGCATTTTATTCACAGTTAAGGCAGGATTCATACACAGCGAGGAAGTAAGATACCGTAACAGCTACATGTGAGCAGACGCAAATCCTCTGGTCATAAGTGGAACTATGGGATCAGGTGGGTTTTAGTGTCACTGTATGGGCGGGAATTGTGAGTGGAGGTCCATGGCGTAGTGCAGTATCACGACGTGGCGTAGAGTCAACAAGGCGTTGGAAGTCCCCTGCAGAAATATTGACCCATGCTCCCTCTATAGCCGTCCATAATTGCGAAAGTGTTGCTGGTGCTACATTTTGTGCACGAACTGACTCGATTAAATCCTATAAATATTTGATGGGATCATGTCCGGTGATCTATGTGGCCAAATCATTCACTCGAATTTTCCATAACGTTTTTCAAACCAATAGCGAACAATTGTGGCCCGGTAACATGGTGTATTGTCACCCATGGAAATTCCATCTGGTTTGGGCACATGAATTCCATGAATGGCTGCCAATGGTCTCCAGCCAATGATCCAGTCCATTGCAAGTAAACATACTCTACACCATAAGGGAGACACCATCGGCTTGTTGACAACCTGGGCCCATGGCTTCGTGTTGCCTGCGCCACACTCAACCCTACCATCACCTCTTACCAACTGAACTCTGGATCTGACCAAGCCATGGTTCTCCAACTGATGTAGTCACGAGCCTAGGAGAGGCGCTGCAAGTTTTATCGTGCTGTTAACAAAGGCACTCGCGCCGGTCGTCTGCAGCTATAGTCTATTCACGCCAGATTTCACCGCACTGCACTAACGGATTTGTTCGTCGTACGTCCCACATTGATTTGTGCAGTTATTTCACACAGTGTTGCTTATCTGTTACCACTGACAACTCTATGCAAGCGTCGCTGCTCTCAGTCATTAAGTGATGGCCGTCGGCGACTGCGTTGTCCATGGTGCTGCCTGGGATTTACTAGTCTCTTGAGACTGTGGATCTCGAAATATTGAGTTACCTAATGATTTCCGAACTGCACGTCTGTTACTTCCCATCGTATGGTCAGAATCACGTCGGAAACCTCTTCACGTGAATCACATGAGTACAACGACAGCTCCTCCAGTACATTGCCGTTTTATACCTTGTGTAGACAATACTATCGTCATCTGTATATTTCCTGCCGCTATCTCATGACTTTTGTCATCTCAGTGTACGTGCGATGTACATTATATGTGTGATAGCAATTAATACAAACTTTAATTTACTTTGGGCTGGTCTAGAAGGTGGAGTGGCGTGGCCGCCACGTTGACCTGACGTTAAACCCTTAACTATAAGGCACTGGTGTCTTCCATCATTAAAATAGTATGAAACAAAAAACATGCATGAATGTGCAAATAATCATCAATCAATAAAACCACACAACGCAAGTACGATTCACAGTATTTTCTATAAAAGTAATATTACGGAGCCAATTCTGAAATCGCATTTGAATGTTGATCGTGAGAAAATCGGTTGACACCTCGTATAAAAAGTAGAAACGTCTACTGTCACGTGTCGGATCATGACAGCAGCAGAATCGTGATTGTCAAGACTGCAGTATGTCGTCCCGCTATACCACACTACTGCCACGCAAACGTGGATTCAGGAGGGCCATACTGTACGCCTTTTTTCTGGGGGGGGGGGGGGGGGGTCATCAGTCTTCTGACTGGTTTGATGCGGCCCGCCACGAATTCCTCTCCTGTACCAACCTCTTCATCTCAAAGTAGCACTTGCAACCTACGTCCTCTGTTACTTACAGGATGTATTCCAATCTCTGTCTTCCTCTACAACTCCCTCTAGTACCACGGAAGTCATTCCCTCATGTCTTAAAAGATGCCCTATCATCCTGTCCCTTCTCCTTATCAGTGTTTTCCACATACACCTTTCCTCTCCGATTTTTAACAGAACCTCCTCATTCCTTTCCTAATTTTCGACATTTTCCTGTTGCACCACATCTCAAATGCTCCGGTTTTCTCATAGTCCATGTTTCACTACCAGTACAATGCTGTACTCCAGACGTACATTCTCAAAAATTTCTTCCTCAAATTAAGGTCGATATTTGATATTAGTAGAGTTCTATTGGCCAGGAATACCCTTTTTACCATTGCTAGTCTGCTTTTGATGTCCTCCTTGCTCCGTCCGTCACTCGTTATTATACTGCCTAGGTAGCATAATTCCATAACTTCTACTATTTCGTGACCATTGAACCTGATATTAAGTATCTTGCTGTTCTCATTTCTACTGATTCTCATTACCTTCGTCTTTGTTCTATTTCCTCTCAATCCATACTCTGCACTCATTAGACTGTTCATTCCACTCAGCAGATCATGTAATTCTTCGTCACTTTCGCTCAGGATAGCAATGTCATCAGCACTCCTGAACCTTTCTTTTATTTCCATCATTGCTTCCTCTATGTACAGACTGAACAGTAGGAGGGAAAGTCTACATCCCTGTCTTACACCCTTTTTAATAGGAGCACTTCGTTCTTGGTCATCCACTCTTGTTATAACCTCTTGGCTGTTGTACATATTGTATATGACTCGTCTCTCTATATAGCTTACCCCTACTTTTTTCAGAATCTCGAACAGCTTGCACCATTTTATACTGTCGAACGCTTTTTCCAGGTCGACAAATCCTATGAAAGTGTATTGATTTTTCTTTAGCCTTGCTTCCATTATTAGCCGTAACGTCAGAATTGCCTCTCTCGTCCCTTTACTTTTCCTAAAGCCAAACTGATCGTCACCTAGTGCATTCTCAATTTTCTTTTCCATTCTTCTGTATATTATTCTTGTAAGCAGCTTCGATGCATGAGCTGTTAAGCTGATTGTGCGATAATTCTCGCACTTGTCAGCTCTCGCCGTCTTCGGAATTGTGTGGATGATGCTTTTCCGAAAGTCAGATGGTATATCGCCACTCATATATTCTACACACCAACGTGAATAGTCGTTTTGTTGCCACTTTCCCCAATGATTTTAGAAATTCTGATGGAATGTTATCTATCCCTTCTGCCTTATTTGACCGTAAGTCCTCCAAAGCTCTTTTAAATTCCGATTCTAATACTGGATCCCCTATCTCTTCTAAATCGACTCCTCTTTCTTCTATCACATCAGACAAATCTTCACCGTCATAGAGGCTTTCAACGTATTCTTTCCACCTATCTGTTCTCTCCTCTGCATTTAACAGTGGAATTCCCGTTGCACTCTTAATGTTACTACCGTTGCTTTTAATGTCACCAAAGGTTGTTTTGACTTTCCTGTAAGCTGAGGCAGTCCTACCGACAATCATTTCTTTTTCGATTTTTTCACATTTTTCATGCAGCCATTTCGTCATAGCGTCCATGCACTTCCCATTTATTTCATTCCTCAGCGACTTGTATTTCTGTACCCATGATTTCTTCGCAGTTAATTTCTTTGTACCTATGTTTTCCTTCTCAACTTCTGTATCGCCCTTTTTCGGGATGTCCATTCCTCTTCAACTGTACTGCCTACTGCGCTATTCCTTATTGCTGTATCTATAGCGTTAGAGATCGTCAAACGTATCTCGTCATTCCTTAGTACTTCCGTATCCCACTTCTTTGCGCATTGATTCTTCCTGACTAATGTCTTGAACTTCAGCCTACTCTTCATCACTACTATATTGTGATCTGAGTCTATATCTGCTCCTAGGTACGCCTTACAATCCAGTATCCGATTTCAGAATTTCTGTCTGACCATGATAAAATCCAACTGAAACCTTTCTGAATCACCCGGCCTTTTCCAAGTATACCTCCTTCTTGTGTGATTCCTGAACTGAGTATTCGCTATTACTATATGAAGTTTATTACAGTACTCAATTAATCTTTCTCCTCTCTCGTTCCTTGTCCCAAGTCCATATTCTCCTGTAACCTTTTCTTCTACTCCTTCCCCTACAACTGCATTTCAGTCTCCCATGAGTATTAGATTTTCATCTACCTTTACATACTGTATTACCTTTTCAATATCCTCACACACTTTCTCTGTCTCTTCATCTTCAGCTTGCGACGTCGGTATATATACCTGAACTATCGTTCTCGGTGTTGGTTTTCTGTCGATTCTGATAAGAATAACCCTATCACTGAACTGTGTAACAGTAACACACTCTCTGCCCTACCTTCCTATTCATAACAAATCCTACTCCCATAATACCATTTTCTGCTGCTGTTGGCCGGCCAGTGTGGCCGAGCGGTTCTAGGCGCTTCAGTCTGGAACCGCGCGACCGCCACTGTCGCAGGTTCGAATCCTGCCTCGGGCATGGATGTGTGTGATGTCCTTAGGTTAGTTAGGTTTAATTAGTTCTAAGTTCTAGGGGACTGATGGCCTCAGATGTTAAGTCCCATGGAAACATGTTAACTGGTCGGATGAATATCGTTTCAAATTGTATCGAGCGGATGGACGTGTACGGGTATGGAGATAATGTCATGAATCCATGAACCCAGCGTGTCAGCAGGGGACTGTTCAAGCAGATAGAGGCTCGGTAGTGGTGTGACAAGTGTTCAGTTGGAGTGATATGGGACCCCTGATAACCTCTAGATACGACTCTGACGGGTGATATGTTCGTAAGCATCCTGTATGATGATCTGCATCAATTCATGTCCATTGTGCATTGCAATGGACTTGGGCAATTCCAGCAGAACAATGCAACACACACCACGTACAGAATTGCTACAGCGTGGCTCCGGTCACACTCTTCTGAGTTTAAAAACTTCCGATGGCCACCAAACTCCATAGACATGAACATTGTTGAGCATATCTGGGATGCCTTGCAACGTGCTGTTCAGAAAAGATCTCCACCGCATCGAATTCTTACGGATTTATGGACAGCCCTGACGAATTTATGGTTTCAGTTTCCTCCAGCACTACTTCAGACGTTAGTCGAGTCTATGCCACGCCGTGTAGCGGCATTTCTGCTTGATCGCGGGGACCCTACACGATATTAGGCGGATGTACCTGCTTCTTTGTGTCTTCTGCAGAAATGATTAGCATTTCAGTCACCACGGTTCAGCTTGTGTCTTGTTGTCTAGTAGGCACAGGGTCCGCCATGGGCCCTGATGTTCAATGCCTTAGGCGAAACTCGTCTGGGTAAAATAAATTAAGTGGCAGCAGGAAAACGCGGTTTTATTAAAAAAAAGTATGTTCTATGCGTGATGGCACCGTCGCGTACGAGCTATCCACGCTGCATTTACCTGGTTCCAAAGTTCGTCTGTGGTGGTTCGCATTGGGGCACAGCGCTGCACCCGTCGTTTCACAGCATTCCACACATTTTCAAATGGCGACACGTCTGGTGATCTGGCAGGCTAGGTCAAAAGCTGACATCCTGTGACACCGAGAAGGCTCGTGTTCTTGCTGTAACATGTGATTGTGCAGTACCCTGCTGAAAAAGGCGTCTGGTGGTGTTGCACGGAAAGCGTATGGCTGCCGGTCGAAGGACGTCATTCACCTAGACCATACTGGTCACAGTACTCTGGACACGCACCAACTGTGACTTGGGTTGTACCCAATACCATAAGGCCGTGAGATGGCGCTGCATGTCTTGTGCGAGTGCATTCACTGTGACGCCGCTCTCCCTGTCTGCAGCGAACCTAAATACGGCCAACATACTGATGTATGTGTCCTATGAACATAACCGTTCTATCTCTAGTCGTTCAAGGTGTTCTGTTTTTTCTGAACGCCGATATACAACAGTGTACTCGCGGTATTCTCGCTAAGTACAATTATACTATAAATTACTATTCATTTATTTCATACAGTCATGATTTCGTTTCTATAACCATTCGCAAATGCAAGTAGAAATGTCACCAACGTTCGGTCTGTCTAAATGACAGTCGTAATATAACAACTGATCGATTAACAATTAATATTATCCTGTTTATCAATACATTTATATAGAGATACTGTTCTCAAAGACTGCTGTAAATTTAATATTTATTCAAAGAATGTCTCACAATTAAGTTGACATACACACAGTTTCGAGATGTTACCTAGTATGTAACGACAGTATAAAAAAACATGAAATGAGGATGAAGTTTAATCTCCAAATGGTGATTAATTATTAAAATAAATTTGAGTAATGAATGATGAGCTACCCAACTCGCTGTTTGGCCATAATCGCAAGTTGCCATGACCAAAAGAATACAGAAGTAGGGACTTTTTACGGCGCAGTAATATAATAGTCGACATTGCTCTGTGCCCAGTTTTCATTTGAGGCAGTTTATATGTTTTCTCTGTTTGCAACGGACGGAATTTGTTTTTCATCTGGTCAATGGAACAGAGCATAAATCTTATCACTCCTCCTCTAGTGGAACACATCTGAACTTATGTACTTTGCATCAATTAATTTTCGTCTTACATCCTCCACAGTCTCACAAAACGAAGCTTCGTTAAAGGTCATCTGATACCGACAATTGGTCATTTCGCCTTTTCAGTGTTACTTTACAGTGGAGAGATCGTGTGCTCATCTTCCGTGCTAGCAATTAGCTAGCCTTACACTTCTGCGTGCTTCAGTGAGAGAGAACGTGTTGACGAGTACGAAGCAACCACAACGCTACAGTTCTCAGACTCGGCTATTCGCAGAACTACAGAGGGAACGAAGGAAGCCCGGTAGTACTGATGTAACAGCGGTGCCTTGATTTGTGAATTATGCAACGCGCAATATTAGATCGTACTCGCTCCGTTTCTAATCTCCAGCGCTTGGTCTGCGATCGAAAATAAGAGGCGTTAATTTGTGGAACTGAAATTATTTAGATAGTCAGGCGAGGACTTTTTACATTATGGACGACCGTAAGGAACTTACTTGTAATGGTAAACTCGATTCAAAAAGTGATAAGTACATCCATGTGGCTGCAGTGTGTGTGTGTGTGTGTGTGTGTGTGTGTGTGTGATTAGGTGCGAAGAGATAATCTTCTTTGTGATCTAATGACAATAAAACGAGTGAAATCAGCGAGAACTTTAGTTAACCTGGTCATATTAATGATAATATTTTGTGAGGAGTTTTACTTAAAATTTATGGGAATTATAGATGGGCTCGGTTGGAAGGCAGACGGTTAAGAACCTTGTCGAACTGGCACGTGCACCTTGCGAGTACGTTCGCCCTCCATGCAGTCGTAACGATCAAGTCAGTTTGGGTATTAAAATTCCGGCATTTTGAAAAGATAAGACTGCCTTAGCTGTTAAGTCATTTATTTATTGGCTCGACCGGTTTCAGAGCACTTAAGCTGTATCACCAGGTGCAATCTGCATAAAATGAGAGACAAAGAGTCATGTAAGGAAGGAGAACGTTACCAAAATGAAAATTATACACACGATGAAGATATTCAGAAAATTTAAGCATGTCACGATCGAAAAAAGATGATGGGATGACCTAGCGTACATACTCAGCAATTTTTCAGTAAGTAGCGGATGTCAAACATAAAATAAAAAAAGAACGTTCCCGTGATGCCTAGGAAGCACGACAGCTAATAAGAAGAAATTCCTAATAACAAACTGTCAAGTAGTTAAAATACCACGAGTATCAGTATCTGGTGAGCTAACGGGGCCCCCTAATACCGAATAGTGACCAAAGCACAGACGATATATGATCATCTACGGATAATGCAAAATTTGAGCAACTAACTGTCCCGCATTCACTATAATGGACTAAAAAATTACTGGTTACCACCAAACTGCTAAGTCTTAAATTGTAGATAAGTTGCAGTTTTATAGTGGATTTTTTTAGGGGGTGATAATTGGGTCTTTGCCAATAGGTTTTTCAATCCATTTCAGGTAAATGAGGACCGTTAGCTGCTCCAATTTTGTATTATTTCGTAGATTATCATATACGGTCTGTTCTTTGATCACTATTCGGTATATGGTGGGGGGGCTTTAGGTCATTAGAGACTGCTGCTCATGGTGAGTAGCATTTATTAGTATTGTACCTTCCATGATAATTTTTTATTAGGATTTCTTTTATTAGTTCTTCCTTTCTAGGTATCACTGGAGCGTTGTATGTTATTTTACGTTTGACGTCCACTACTTACTGAAAAATTGCTGACTATGAACGCTGGGTCTTCTGATTCTTTTTTCTGGATCGGAACATGACTTAATTTTGTATGTTCATCTTTTCATTTCAGTTATGTTTTCTTTGTCTGTCAGTTCGTACAGATTGCACCTGAAGATGCATCTAAAATGCTGGGAAGCGGTCGTGCCTATGAGTAAAGGACTTACAGCTAAAGTGATCTTATCATTTCAAAATTATATATCCAGGCTGTGTCTGCCGTAACTTCAAAGACTGCTGCATAAAATTCAGACAGCAACTACGTGAACTAGCTTAAATAAAAAGAGGAGCAACTTACGATGCAGAATCAGTAAAATTTCGATCTTTTTTTTTCCTGGTGCTGCAGCTTGATGGTCGGCAGTGTATTTCTTTTCTGACGTATGTTTACAGGACCTTTTTTTGCTAGGTTCGATTAGTACTATATCCTGTAAGAATATGGGGCACAGCGTGTATATTAAAACGGTCGTTTCCTTGCAGCCAATAAAATTCTCAAGCGAGTAGAGGTGCGGTGTTTTAAAGAGCGCCCGCTGCAGCGCAGGTACGGCAGGGCGTGTTGTGTACGCGGCTCGTGCTGGCGACTGTGGGAGTCGTGTGTCGCACGTGGCGGCACGTGTCCCCGCGTTCCCACGCCGCGGCGGCAGCCACGAGGTGCGGGGGCGGCGGAGGCGGCGGCGGAAGCCGTGTGGCTGCAGGCAGCGGCGGCGGCGGCGGTGGCGGCGGGGCAGCTGCGCGGCAGCCGTAACAACAAAGCAAACAGCAGTCTGCTCTCGCCGCCAGGTGCGCCGCGGGGTGCATGCGCCGGACAGCGATCGGGCACAGTTACTGCTCGCAGAAAGCACACTGGTGTACCGGGCACCTGTTTCTGGGGCGGTTGCACGTTAAGCAGAGCATCCTGTTGCGAGTCAGTACTTCATTTGTTCACCGTTTGACTCGGGTACGGATGTCCGATGAATAGCGACGTTTATAAAATACCATCAGTGCTGAGAGTTCACAAAGCGAAGTTACAATATCGATAATGAAGTTTTTGAAACATCTTAACAGCAATGTTAAAGTATCGGCTTCGATGCTCGCAAGCAAACCAGGCTTCTTGTTAGCACTGTAAAAAATGTTTTCGTAATTTAAAGGACTCTTTTTCTTTCCTTCAACGACACCACTGCAATGCGTTTACCAATGTCCAACGTGGTCGAGGGAGGGGAGGGGCGGCTACATTTTTGAACAATACGATAACGCTATCTGGTACATACATGATGCATGTAAGCAGACTGAAAAGATGATTGAAAATATACTACTGGCCATTAAAATTGCTACACCAAGAAGAAATGCAGATGATAAACGGGTATTCATTGGACAAATGTATTATACTAGGACTGACATGTGATTACATTTTCACGCAATTTGGGTGCATAGATCCTGAGAACTCAGTACCCAGAACAACCACCTCTGACCGTAATAACGCTTGGGCATTGGGTCAAACAGAGCTTGGATGGCGTGTACAGGTACAGCTGCCCATGCAGCTTCAACACGATACCACAGTTCATCAAGGATAGTCACTGGCGTATTGTGACAAGCCAGTTGGTCGGCCACCATTGACCAGACGTTTTCAGTTGGTGAGAGATCTGGAGAATGTGCTGGCCAGGGCAGCAGTCGAACATTTTCTGTATCCAGAAAGGCCCGTACAGAACCTCCAACACGCGGTCGTGCATTGTCCTGCTGAAATGTAGGGTTTCGCAGGTATCGAATGAAGGGTAGAGCCACGGGTCGTAACACGTCTAAAATGCAACGTCCACTGTTCAAATTGCCGTCAATGCGAACAAGAGGTGACCGAGACGTGTAACCAATGGCACCCAATACCATCACGCCGGCTGATACGCCAGTATGGCGATGACGAATACACGCTTCCAATGTGCGTTCACCGCGATGTCGCCAAACATGGATGCTACAGTCATGATGCTGTAAACAGAACCTAGATTCATCCGAAAAAATGACGTTTCGCCATTCGTGCACCCAGGTTCGTCGTTGAGTACACCATCGCAGGCGCTCCTGTCTGTGATGCAGCCTCAAGGGTAACCGCAGCCATGGTGTCCGAGCTGATAGTCCATGCTGCTGCAAACGTCGTCGAACTGTTCGTGAAGATGGCTGTTGTCTTGCAAACGTACCCATCTGTTGACTCAGGGATCGAGACATTGCTGCACGATCCGTTACAGCCATGCGGATAACATGCCTGTCATCTCGACTGCTAGTGAGACGAGGCCGTTGGAATCCAGCACGGCGTTCCGCATTATTCTCCTGAACCCACCGATTCCATATTGTTCTAACAGTCATTGGATCTCGGCCAACGCGAGCAGCAATGTCGCGATACGATAAACCGCAATCGCGATGGGCTACAATCCGACCTTTATCAAAGTCGGAAACGTGATGGTAAGCATTTCTCCTCCTTACACGAGGCATCACAACAACGTTTCACCAGGTAACGCCGGTCAACTGCTGTTTGTGTATGAGAAATCGGTTGCGAACTTTCCTCATGTCAGCACGTTCTATGTGTCGCCACCGGCGCCAACGTTGTGTGAATGCTCTGAAAAACTAATAATTTGCATATGACAGCATCTTCTTCCTGTCGGTTAAATTTCGCGTCTGTAGCACATCATCTTCTTGGTGTAGCAATTTTAATGGCCAGTAGTGTATGTATCAATGCCGATATTAGAACGTAGGCTTCCTGCTCACTAGGCAGACGCGCTAACCACTACGCTACACTGGCACAGTGGCTCTGTACAACTGCACGAACAGCCCTCCGACGCCTCCCCCCTCGTCCAAACTGCCATTAACACCTCAGCCCACCTGGGGTTGCTGTTTGAGTCTAGGGGGAACACTAAGTGGGTAGAGGTGTGAAAGGGAATTTGGATTGAGGAGAGAGGCATGCTAGGGTAGTCGCCGCATTTGTGCACAGCCACTGTGCCAGGGTGGCTTAGTGGTTAGCGCGTTTGCCTAGTGAGTGGGAGCCTGGTTCGAATCCTGACCTTGGTACAAATTTTCATTCGTCGCTTCAGTCTGCAAATAAACGACATTTTTGAACAAGCCTAGACAGGAGAGCTGGCTATTGTTGTATGTAAGTGTGGAGTAATGTCCATTGTTCATTCAGTTCATCCATTGTTCATTCATGTTTTCGTGAAGTGAAGTCGTGTGTACCCACATTGGTTGAAACCTTTTTTAATTGTTGAAAATGATTCCTCAAATTACGTAAGTGTATTTTCCGTTTATTATGCATAAGATCATAGCTGATTCTGGTAAATATAAGTATTAAAGGAAACCAAAATATTTACAATTAAAGTTATTCAGATGTTTGTATTCTTGCCGCTCTTTAATAAATTTACTCTTTGCGTTTGCTACTTTGAAAGATAATTATTACGAATAATAAACAATTTCAACACTATTTCATTTTCGAGGGTCTTTATTAACATTAACAGTGATTAAGAAATGTTACGCCAGTTGCCTTGCTACAGTGTTAGCACCGGTTCCCATCAGGTCACCGAAGTTACGCGCTCTCGGGCTTGCCCAGCACTTAAATGGGTGACCGACCAGGTCTGCCGAGTGCTGGACTTGCAAGGCCAACTGAGCAGCTACTTGATTGAAAAGTAGTGATTACGGTCACGAAAACTGATAACGACCAGAAGAGCGGTGTGCTGGCAACATGACCCTCCATAGTGACGCCAGTCATCTGAGGGTAACACGGTGGTCGGTCGGCGCAGTTGGCGCTTCTGTTCGGACAGTATTTAGCTTAGCTCTTAGTTTAGAAATGACATAGCAGTGTAGGAAAGTCTTATTCCCCGATGAGCGATGTTATCAAGTTGTTGTTACATTTATTTCCTATTTTTTAATGTTTATGTTACTACGAAAAGCATTACAAAAATGGAGAAGGCGGAGAATTCCGAGTTACCAAAGGGTAAAAGCGTTACAGTCTGTAGACAAAACAAGAAACTTTCTAAAGCCAAGATCGCATGAATACTTATTTATTTTCTAACTTTATTCTCAAAAATGAATAAGTGTTCATACGATCACGGATGTAAAAAGTTTTTTGCCAAGTAAAATAGATCGCTCCTTCTCATTTCTCAATATAAGGAATTTCAATGTAGACAAAATACTGGGGGAAGTACAGGATTTATTTTTAAAACTGATTTAAAAACTTATTGATAGAAACATACCTTATTTTATAGACTACAAGACGCAACTTGATTTTTAATCAACTTTTTTTAAAATGACATTTACCATTTTAGTTATTAGATTGCAAAGCCAGACTAAAAAAATCTTATTTTATAAAACCGAACTGACCTTTAAAATACCTGGAAATCGTCATCTGAACTTTCTCCTCCTTCTTCTTCTCCTTCTTCCTCTTCGTCGTCATCGTTGTTCTCTTCACATATTTGATGGTCTTCACTGCCGTCAAGACCGTTTCTTATGCCGCACTTTTTGAAATATTTGACAATAATGTCATCTCTCTAGATTACGACTGTTTTATCCACTGATATACTTGTTTGATTGTAGGTCGTTATAAAGCTTCCTTCGGCGTGAAATGTTGGGTTTCATTTCTCAACCATTTGTTCCAGTTCTCTCTCATATGCACTTTAAATATTTTGTTTATCGAGACATCAAGGGGTTGAAATTGTGAAGTGAGTCCTCCCACAATAACAGCAAACTCTGTATTTCTCTGTCTCAGTTACTTCTTCATAGAATTTTTCAAATGACTACTGAGCTGATCTAGCACAAGAAGAAAACTCTTCTTCAATAAAGCACCTTTCGTTCTCTCCCACAGACTGTTGTTCAGCTTCGTCCGTCCAACCCTTGTCGTGTAAGTGAACAACACCTGGCTGTATTTCAGAAGGTTTTGGCATAGTTTTTCGGTTGAAAATTATCATTGTATTAATTTTAGTATCACCACCAAAGCAGGAAAGGACAACAATGTAGTGCATGTTGAAATTAAACTTCGGGCTTTCAGCGGTTTGTCGATTAATTCATTGAACGATATCTCGACTGGGCAGCTGCCAGTCATCTTCAGGTGAGCCATCGAAGACTTCAACGGCTTGCTTCAAGATGACTGGCAACTACCCAGGCGAAATATCATGCAATGAATTTGAAAGTAAGCTGTTTCGGTTTTTATCTTGGTAACGCCACGTAGCGCTCTGTATGAAAGTCACTGACTGTGCTGTGTGCAATCTGCAGCTGGTTGGACTCATTGTTGGAATAATCCCTTGTGTAGTGTTGGATTGTTGGATGGGAACAGTGCATAGCGTTGGACAGTTGGAGGTGAGCCGCCAGCAGTGGTGGATTTGGAGAGAGAGATGCCAAAGTTTTGAGAGGTTACTATAAGCGGACGATCTGCACGTGTGTCCGCCAGAAAAAGGAAATTTGTAAGGATGGAGGTCATGAATTGATAGATATATATACATATATGATGACTTGTGACCACTATTAAGGTAAATACATTGTTTGTTCTCTATCAAAATCTTTAATTTGCTAACTATGCCTATCAGTAGTTAGTGCCTTCAGTAGTTATAATCCTTTATTTAGCTGGCAGTATTGGCGCACGCTGTATTGCAGTAGTTCGAGTAACGAAGATTTTTGTGAGGTAAGTGATTCATGAAAGGTATAGGTTATTGTTAGTCAGGGCCATTCTTTTGTAGGGATTATTGAAAATTAGATTGCATTGTACTAAAAAAAATATTGTGTGTCAGTTTAGTGATGATCAGAGTAAATAAAGAGAGAACTGTCTGAGTACGTTCAGTTTTGCTCAGCTGTTTGAATATCAAATAACGTAAGAGGTTTTTCAGCACAGTAATTATAATTTTTCCTAATGGGACGTTTCATATTAATCGACGACCAGCTGCAAGCCCGAAATTTGTTTGAACATTTAATTCACCGGGAAAATTTTAAAATTCACAATGTAATGCATTTTTTCATGTCCACTTGCCTTTATATTTACAGTTTTAGCACTTTTCAAAGCAACACTTCTGTGACTCTCCACATCAAATGTCAGATAATATTTTCTCTTCATACTCCTACGTCGTTTCCTGAGATATTTCGGTTTTGGTTCGCATGCTAAGCTCCTTGACATTTCATAAACCTGTAGCACCAACTAACTCCAGTCTTAAAGTGTGTCAAGCTCCACTATAACACTAGCTTACTATCGTGTATTTGAATCATTTTCGTATTGATTTCAAATTCCGTTTCGACGGTTCCCATGAGTCCATTTCAATACTTCATCTTTTAGTTTTGGCCATTTTGCATTCAGTTTTCTATTTGCACAATTTGTCTTCCTCATTTTTTTCAGCTTTTCTTCACTAGCCCGCCAATAGCGTATAGCTTCTTTCTGTTGATGAAGGGCCGAAACGCCGCTCAGTTGCTCCGTTTCGATACTCTTCTGCACATGCTATTACTTTCAGTTTATACACCTTTTATTTTTTTTCTGTTATGAAACTAATTATTAGCAAAAATATTGTACAGTTACCGATAACACAAACAACTTTCAATTCAGGTTCACTAGCTCTGTAGACTGCAATGACGCATCCTAGGCTAGACAGTATTTCGGGTTTGTGATAGGGGGAGTATTGGGACAAAGCCTTTCTGGCCCACTCTGCATTTTTGCCAGATGTATCCAAGAAGGCGGCTATGACGTCATCCAAGAGGGCAGCCATAACATCATTCAAGATGGTGGATTTTGGTGGGAAAGTGCCACAACCCCCTCTCCCAGAAAAATTTTGGCAAGCTCAAATTCCAACAGGTTAATGCATCACACCAGAGTTATCTGTATGAAGCAAAGAAAATCGCAGGAACATAGGCCACTTGAGCTACCTCCACTAATCTAAGTCACCCGACCACCACTTCCTCCTATGAAATGGCGCCAAGTTTGAATTTTGGCAGTTAAAGGATGTGCTGGGAAATGGGAGCCTCTACATAGTGGTAGAACATTTGCGTATGTTGAGAGCAGGAAGTCTATCACGTTAGGTCCATGAGGAAGCCTGCATTCGACGTTATTTTCGTAAACAGGTTCGGTTAGGATAAGAATTTTCGCGCATACAAGCTGAGACATCAAGAAAGCAAGCATTAACTATTTCTGGGACTATACAATTTCCACGAGGTCGACTCGGTTCTTATTTTTACATACTCATGTGACATCAGTATAAGGTTGAGAATGTTGTTAGATGTGCTTGTGAGGATTGCTCCCATCTGTGCTTAGACAGTGATCTATTTCTAAACAAGAAGAATGCTCTTATGATTAAGGGTGTTTTTGCAAGTGTGCACGTATACACAGGCCACCTTGGAGGGTCTGCACTTTGGAAATAGGTCTTTTCTCCCATGTGAGGGCGTTATCAAAGGCCCCTAGGTGATCACGTATTTGGAGAGGAATTTCTCAGGTGTGTCAAGTATAATGGTCATGCCACCACCTCATGGGTGTGAGACCCAAACAGACATCTGTGTGTTGTTTGACAACTGACAGCTGTGTCACTCCATGGGGAGGGCCCGGCCTCGGCAGGGGTGGGGTCAGGGCTGGGGGGCAGAGGCACCCACATGTTCCATTTTAAAAGCAGGCAGATTTATATTGCACGATCTCTAATGTCAGTATGAGTGTTCGGGCTTGACACTGTGATGTCAATAGTGCACGTCAGATGTATCCCATTAGAATGGTGATAAAGAGAAATTGGTCAAACAGATGATGGCAGGGATGACAGCACCCTCTGGTGCCAGTACTGTATACTAGGTCAGTTGGAGTCTAGATCTCATAGTGGAGACATTGCCTGCAAAATAAAAACTCATGTTCAGCACAGGTAGAGTAGTTTTCCCTCTATTTACCCCCACCATCTTGGGTTATGTTATGCACTGTGCACATTAGTACACATTATTGCACTTTAGTACACGTTAATACACATTAGTGTACGTTATCCCGACAACTTGGGTTGGTAAGAGGACGTGGTGGTCGGTTGAGGATCGTGGTGGAGATTATAATTATTTCCTTCCAAGTCCAGGTGGGTGTGGCATTGGGGAAAATTCATTCCAAGTCCACAGTAGCGCTCTCTGGTGGTGTCAATATGTACTAGGGCTTGTGGTGAACACGATGTATGCTGCCATCTTGAATAACAGCAGTTGCCTCATCAGATGACTTCACAGATGACAGTGCCCTCTGCTGATGGTAGTGTGTGCTAAGTCAGTTGGAGTCCAGACCTCCTGGCAAATAAACTGATCAGTGGTGCTGTCTATAATTGTTTAAATAAATACTGGTGCCTGATTTTGGTAGTTGATGATTAGCAAGCATGCTTGCAAAGTGTTTTAGATGGATTGCTATTTTGACAATTTAGAAGTTGTTTGGCTCATTGAATGTTAATGTATCGCATTATTTACGTATTGTTTGCGTGTAGGCTGTGCAATGTGTTATTGTGACGGTTTACCATTAGCAGGTGCGTGTGTAGAGTATTATAGATGAGTTATTTAGGAGTAATTTGCAGGTCTGTTTGCTGTGTGCCATGTCAGAGCATGTGTTCTGTATCACTGTGATAAATATACTCCATCCCTAAATAAATTGTTCGAAAATAAAAAAGTACATTCATTCCTCTCTCCAGCAGCCCAGTGCAGGCTGATTCCCACAAATCCCTAGGAAGAGGTGGCAGTCTGGTGACTGAGGTTAGTATAAGTCTTTCTTTCACGGCATTTTCTTAGATTAGCAGCAAAACCACAAGTGACCTTTGGTTACCGCTAAAATTCAAACTTGGCCCCAGTTCATAGGAGGAAGTGGCCGTCGGGTGACTTAGCTTAGTGGAGGTAGCCCAGGTGGCCTATCTTCCTGCGATTTTCCTTGCTTAGTAGAGATAAACATAGTGTGATGCATTATCCTGTTGGAATTTGAACTTCTCGTCATTTTTCTGGGGGAGGGAGGTGTGGCAGTTTCCCACCAAAATTCAAACTTCCCGCAAAAATCCGCCATCTTGAATGACGTCATGGCCGCCATCTTGAATGACATCATGCATTGTTGCCAAGTCTACATGCCGCTATCTTGGATGACATCATCGCCGCCATATTGGATACATCTGGTAACAATGCAGAGTGGGCCAAACATGGCTTTGTCCGAATACTCATAGCAGCAGTGTAGATAATGTCTAGTCGATAGGTAAATTCGTCATAAATTCTGTGGTAATGTATCTACATTGACAGAACTCACTGCAGTTGTTATTCTGTTCTTCAGCTCATCTACATCAGTAGATGAAGAAGGGATGAAACCACTTTCCTTCACATATCTCCACAAGAGAAAAAACACATGACGTCGTGTCTGGAGTTCTTGGAGGCCAAGAATGTAGGGCAGCGTCTCGGAGTATCATGAGCCTCATCCAGTGTTGAGGCAGTGTGTCATTGAGCAATCGTCTAACTGTGTTGTGCTACTGTGGTGGAGCTCCATCTTGTTCGAAAAGTTGTCCGAAAAGTCTGCAGCATTCGAAGGTAGCCCATTCCTGTCACTATTTTTCCTGAAAATAGAAAGGACCATGTACATTTTCATAAGTAATGGCACAAATTAAGTTCACTTTAAGCGAGACTATTTCTTACTCAACAGCTGCATGAAGCTTCTGAAATTCCCATATAACCATGTTCTGTCTGTTTACTTTACACTAACATAAAATGTAGCTTCGTCACCGAAAACTTACATGGATAAGAAACTACCTTCTTCCAGTAGAGCATTGTTATAACCAAGTCGTGTCCTTTTATCAACAACAAAAAGAATTTGCTCTAAAAGTAGTCTGTATGGTTTATTGAGCAAATGTCGCCTTGACACTCGCCAGACAGTCACATGAGGTGACCATCAACAGCTGTCAATTAATGTGTCAAATGCATGTTTGACCATCAGCTTCTGTTATTTTAAACCCAAGCATCAACCGGTTTCAGTCATGGACCATCTTCACAGATAAGGGTTAAAATGGTTTAAACTACGTCATTACATTTGTCATTGCTGAAATGCCTAGAGTATGTTATGAATATCAACATACGACTTTTAGAAGCAAACATACTGAGCAGTACTGCTCAAAAATGGCTCAAATGGCTCTGAGCACTATGGGACTTAACTTCTGAGGTCATCAGTCCCCTAGAACTTAGAACTACTTAAACCTAACTAACCTAAGGACATCACACACATCCATGCCCGAGGCAGGATTCGAACCTGCGACCGTAGCAGCAGCGCGGTTCCGGACTGAAGCGCCTAGAACCGCTCGGCCACCCCGGCCGGCAGCAGTATTGCTCTTTGTACACTTAGTATTAGTATGTTTGCTTTTAAAAGACCTGTGTTGTATATTGATATTCATGACATGCCCTATGCATTATTTAAGTAATGACAATTTCGTGATTTAAACCGTTTCAACCTTTATCCGTGAAGATGGTCCATGAGCGAAACCAATTGATATTTGGGTTAAAAATAAAAGCAGCTGACGGTCAAACATGCATTTTACACAAGTCGCATGAGGAATTGGAAGTTCGCTTTTTGCGCGACTAGTTGACTTTCGTGGAGTCCACATAGACATTTGCTGAATTCTTCACACTGCTTCCTTTGAAATGCATGGTACATTGGGACTCTTATATGGCATAAATGTTCTTCCTCTTGACATTGATGATACCACCGACGAATGTTTTTCGGTAAAAGTGGATCAATCGCAAAGTGCTGACGAAACACGCGTTGGGACTGTAATCACTGACTCACTCTTGGTAAACTGTAGTACACAAAATTCCCTCTGACGAACGAACGCCATATTGCTAGAGACCCACTGAGCAGATGCATGGACTGACATCTAGTGGCGATTCTCTAAAACTCAAAGTCAATCCTACTCAATCATCACACATTCCCAGTACGGCTCACTCTAAAAGAAGATGATTCTTTTTTATACATTCTGCACGACATTAATTATTGATGTACCATCAATTAGCAAATATAGTATTAGATGTTTTTTGTACGTTGCTATTCTACAAAATCATGATTAAACATCGATGCTGAAAACATCGATGTTTTGAGTTCGGCTGCAATCGGCCATCGATGTTTGGACGTCGATGATGAAATCAAAATCATTATCAATGATTTGCCAAACTCACACATCGCTAGAATTCGGGTGCTGATGAAAACCCAAGATGTATGAAATCGCATACGCTCCATCGTGGACAGAGTAAGTAGCATGTTTAGGCTCATTGGTAGGATACAGGCTAAATGCGATGAGCCTGCAGAGCAAATTAAAAAATACTAATGCGGCACATACAAAATGTTGCTCTGGTGCCTAGCATCAATGCAAGATACAACTAATTGGGTTTCTTGAATGTATACAAAGAAAGGCAACACGAACAGTATCAGGATTCCGTGTTCCTAGATTGCTGGAAACCGTTTACCACAGTGCCACACTGTGGACTTAACGAAAGTCCGAGCATGATGAACATGTTCTCAGGTATGTGAGTGACTTGAAGACTTTTTTAGGTGATGGAACCCAGTACACTGTCAGAGGCAGCGAAAAACGAACTGTTGCATAGGGTGACCAGCAGTCTGTAACTGCTTGGTGATGATGCAATGGCCTAGGGGGAAGTGTTGTCGTTGAGTGATTGTGAGTGTAGAGAATGACTTGGGTAGAATTTCTGTTTGTTGTGATGCATGATAGTTTTGCCTAAATGTAGAAAAATTTAAAGTTAAACAAGCCATACGAATACAGTATTAGTGGTATGTTGATTGACAGAGTCCCATTGGCTAAATATACAGGATGTTAGGGGTACAGGTGCAGATATTGAGGGCAGTCTACTGAACAACATTAATAATTGTAGCTATTAGAAGTATTATGTTTTTAGGTAGGTTAGAACCTACAATTACATGTATCAAGAGCAAACCGTTATTGCTTATTTTTCCCCAGGCAGCTGGTCAGGTGTTGAAGTGTCAATGTGTGGACGCAGAAGAGTTAGTCTATACTGACAGACGTAGCTCACATAGTGCTGCAGCTACGTCCTTGCAGAAAACGTCAGGCAGTTTAGATTAGATTAGATTAGATTAGTAATTGTTCCATAGATCATGAATACGACACTTCGTAATGATGTGGAACGTGTCAGGTTAATAAAAAGTGTCTATACAAGATATTACATTACACAAAATATTACATGACACTTAATATTTTTAATTTTTTTGTGGGGGTTGGGGAAATTACCCACTTACTCTATCCAAAAATTCATCTAATGAGTAGAAGGAGTTTCCATTAAGAAATTCTTTTAATTTCCTTTTAAATGCTACATGGCTATCTGTCGGACTTTTGATGCTATCAGGTAAGTGACCAAAGACTTTTGTGGCAGCATAATTTACCCCCTTCTGAGCCAAAGTTAGATTTAACCTTGAGCAGTGAAGATCAACCTTTCTCCTAGTGTTGTAGCAGTGTACACTGCTATTACTTTTGAATGCGTTCGGATTGTTAATAACAATTTTCATAAGTTATATTGTGAGGCTACAGTGAAGATCTCTAGCTCTTTAAATAAGTGTCTGCAGGATGATCTTGGATGAGCTCCAGCAATTGCTCTGATTACACACTTTTGTGCAATGAAACACTCTTTTACTCAATGATGAGTTACCCCTGAATATGATGCCATACGAAAGCAGAGAATGAAAATAGGCGTGGTAAGCTAATTTACTCAGATGAATATCGCCAAAATTTGCAATGACCCTAATAGCATAAGTAGCTGAACTCAAACGTTTCAGCAGATCCTCAGTGTGTTTTTTCCAGTTCAACCCCTCATCAATGCATACGCCTAGAAATTTTGAATATTCTACCTTAGCAACCGATTTATGATCGTAGTCTATATTCATAACTGGTGTCATGCCATTTTCTGTGTGGAACTCTATATCCTGTGTTTCGTCAAAGTTTATTGAGAGCCCATTTCCAGAGAACAACTTAATGATTTTCTGAAAAACATCGTTTACAATCTCACCAGTTAGTTCTTGTTGGAAGTGATAGCTATACTTGTATCATCAGTAAAAAGTACCAGCTTTGCATCTTCATGAATATAGAATGGCAAGTCATTAATATACACTCCGGGAAATTGAAATAAGAACACCGTGAATTCATTGTCCCAGGAAGGGGAAACTTTATTGACACATTCCTGGGGTCAGATACATCACATGATCACACTGACAGAACCACAGGCACATAGACACAGGCAACAGAGCATGCACAATGTCGGCACTAGTACAGTGTATATCCACCTTTCGCAGCAATGCAGGCTGCTATTCTCCCATGGAGACGATCGTAGAGATGCTGGATGTAGTCCTGTGGAACGGCTTGCCATGCCATTTCCACCTGGCGCCTCAGTTGGACCAGCGTTCGTGCTGGACGTGCAGACCGCGTGAGACGACGCTTCATCCAGTCCCAAACATGCTCAATGGGGGACAGATCCGGAGATCTTGCTGGCCAGGGTAGTTGACTTACACCTTCTAGAGCACGTTGGGTGGCACGGGATACATGCGGACGTGCATTGTCCTGATGGAACAGCAAGTTCCCTTGCCGGTCTAGGAATGGTAGAACGATGGGTTCGATGACGGTTTGGATGTACCGTGCACTATTCAGTGTCCCCTCGACGATCACCAGTGGTGTACGGCCAGTGTAGGAGATCGCTCCCCACACCATGATGCCGGGTGTTGGCCCTGTGTGCCTCGGTCGTATGCAGTCCTGATTGTGGCGCTCACCTGCACGGCGCCAAACACGCATACGACCATCATTGGCACCAAGGCAGAAGCGACTCTCATCGCTGAAGACGACACGTCTCCATTCGTCCCTCCATTCACGCCTGTCGCGACACCACTGGAGGCGGGCTGCACGATGTTGGGGCGTGAGCAGAAGACGGCCTAACGGTGTGCGGGACCGTAGCCCAGCTTCATGGAGACGGTTGCGAATGGTCCTCGCCGATAGCTAGGAGCAACAGTGTCCCTAATTTGCTGGGAAGTGGCGGTGCGGTCCCCTACGGCACTGCGTAGGATCCTACGGTCTTGGCGTGCATCCGTGCGTCGCTGTGGTCCGGTCCCAGGTCGACGGGCACGTGCACCTTCCGCCGACCACTGGCGACAACATCGATGTACTGTGGAGACCTCACGCCCCACGTGTTGAGCAATTCGGCGGTACGTCCACCCGGCCTCCCGCATGCCCACTATACGCCCTCGCTCAAAGTCCGTCAACTGAACATACGGTTCACGTCCACGCTGTCGCGGCATGCTACCAGTGTTAAAGACTGCAATGGAGCTCCGTATGCCACGGCAAACTGGCTGACACTGACGACGGCGGTGCACAAATGCTGCGCAGCTAGCGCCATTCGACGGCCAACACCGCGGTTCCTGGTGTGTCCGCTGTGCCGTGCGTGTGATCATTGCTTGTACAGCCCTCTCGCAGTGTCCGGAGCAAGTATGGTGGGTCTGACACACCGGTGTCAATGTGTTCTTTTTTCCATTTCCAGGAGTGTATATTAAGAACAGCAGAAGACCCAAGACCAACTCTTGTGGCACCTCATTCTTGCTTGTTCCCCGGTTTGAGAAATCACCAGTCTTTTACATATTATGTGAACTGCTTATTTCAACTTTCTGTACTCTTCCAGTTAGGTATGATTCAAACCATTTGAGCACTGCCCCATTCATAGCACAGTAGTTGAGCTTATCTAGAAGTATTCCATGATTTACACAATCAAAAGCTTTTGATAGATCACAAAATATCCCAATGGGTAACTTCCGATTACTCAGAGCATTTAATATTTCATTAGTGAAACTATATACAGCATTTTCCGTTTAAAAACCTTTCTGGATGAAAGGGTACAGTACCGCCCGACATTGAAAATAGGTACGACATTCTTCGTTATTCTTGTCAGTACAACTTTTTTTTCTAATAATAACTCAATTTCAATTAATACAGCGAAGCCGGATACCAGTGTGGGAAAGTATGACAATCTATTTATTTAATTGATCACATGTGCACTCCCACAAAATAAATCCCTACATCCAGTTTGGTGAGATCTGTGAAATGAATGAATGTATGGTCGTCTGCTAACCACAGGTAGTGAATGTGAATATATGATCATCTTTGAGACGATCTTTTGGTCACCTTTGGTGGAACCAAAGATACGAAATTTACCAGAGCTTTGAGCGCCTGAAATGTGGCTGACCAATGGGTAGCATGGTCTTCCCCCACCTCGGCAGAGGTGCGAGATGACCTGAAGAATGGCCATGTTTCAGCACTCTGCCGCCGGATCTAGTGTTGGTAAGACCTGTCTTAGGTGTGCTCCGTAAAGACAAAAGAGTGGAGACATGGTATGCATGTGAAATACTTGGAATACTTTGGAATAATAATTTCTCTATTTCAGGAACTTCTGTGGGGAGAATTAAATGTCAGGCAGATAATATTAAGGGGATCGTAGTAATCTTCGGAAGTGACCAACGGTCACAATGAAACCACGTGTAGCAACAAGTTGAAATACTTCCGAGTGCTTAAGTTAAGCTGAATTACTAGCGTGTGTACTATAAGTTGGAAATATTTAAGAAATGGCGTGTGCAGGACTTGAAATTTGAGATGAGTACTTCCACGTGGTGTGTACTGTGTGAGTCTCAATCTGTGTATGAGACAAAGGATAAAGAGAAGTACTCGTCCATGGTACCAGTTGAGGATTCGCGTGTGTGATGAATATGTTCTTAATATTACTTTGCGTGTTATCTTTCTGTGTGACGCTTGATTCAAACTATAATACTCTGAGAGAGAAACAAGGTGAGTCAGCCATCTATCCACCAACCCCACTTGGCTTGCATTGCACAGGAAGACTTGCATATATCCTCCAGAGTCCATAGTAGGAAAGAAAAATTACGAAGTGGGGCAGTGTCGTGTAAAACTGGGATAAATACTAATTGAAGTGGGAAAGCTGAAAGTGATGTGATTATAACGTTGTGACTATTCTTTGTATTGTATGTTGCCAGTGTGATGTATTTCATGAAATTTAAGTATGTGTGGTTGGCATGGGAGAGTAACAAGATAGTTTCAGAGGCAGTGGGTTATGCATGTTCCTTTTTGTACCGCTCGGTCTGGAGGAAATTTTCGTAATGATGGGTGTGAGAGTCGAAGTGTGAGATATAGAAAAAGATCCACCATCCTATCCAGAAAGTGCACTGTAGCGTTAAATAATTACGAGACCATAAGATAGAGATGCGTAAAGTAAAGCCATGCCCACTGGGCGGAATTTCTCATGTGTTATTGTTGTAGGTTATAGAATTTGTGCGTTTAGGTTATAGAATTTATCGGAATAAATAAGATAGTGAAAAGAAAAAGATTGGTGGCCTTTTCCTTCAAATAGTATGTTGTCACGATACCCAGAATTTATAATGTGTGCGCCATGCATATTCAGTGTGACGGCCACGTGTTGATCAAAGCCGTTAAATAAGAAAGAAAATGTGGTATTGCCAGTGCGTAGTGAACAGTCAGAGTTGTGTAAATTACTAATAGTCAGATGTGCGTTTCCGTACCCGTTGCGTAATATTCAAACAGGAGAATAACTTGTAACTTAATTGTGAGTACTAGAGTTCATGTTACTCGATAAATAAGAATGAGTCCACTCGCTTGGCAGACCACTCATCTTGCAGGCCTGACCGCTTGATGCCACAGTATGAGCTAGGCATGTGGGTGCCTCTCATAATTCGACCCTGCCAGGATTTTGCTGTCAGGGTTTGCTGTTCAGATTTTTTTTGATGGGATATATTGTGATAGCACTAAGAAGTAAAATTTTTTGTTTGCAATTTCTTTCTGGATTGGTGAGGATCTTTTATTTTTTGATGTAATTAATTGCTATATCGTCCAAGGCTGGATGATCGTTGTATAAAATTTTTTTGCGTAATGTCCATAGTAACTAGGTCGCAGTCGAAAAGGTTAGTCACCATGGAGGAGAATGATTCTGGGGTGAACGTAGCAGTGGAACAGGAAGTAGGTGTCGACCTCGGGTTAATGAGCGAGAACGGCAAACACTTGTAAGGGACTGAATTGGTCAGCGGACCGCGGCTAGGTGATCCTTTACGCGGCGGGCTTTGTCCACAAACGGGGGCTTTTCCCGACAACGCGGACGAGCCGGGACCAGATCAGGTATGCAGTGAAAGTGTAGCTACCCTTAGCGAAACTACTGCTTCTCAGGCGAACGAGGTGAGCACGTCAAAAGTAGCAAATGACAATGTGCTAGTGCAGTTTTTACAGAGGATGGATAGCGATAATAAGGAGAGAGATAGGGAGACTAAGGAAAGATTGGAAGCGAATAAGGGACGATTGGAAGCGATGGATAAAGATAGTAAGGAAAGATTGGAGGCAATGGATAAGGGAAATAAAGAGGTAATGAGGAAGCTACACTCAGTTATCGATGAGCGTCTGTCCACAGTTAATAATCGGTTACACGAGGGGGAGAAGAAGCTGGGTGCGTTGAAGCAAGTAAGTGACGCCGCAAAAGAAAAAGCCAATAATTTGGAGGTACGAATAATTGCAATAGAGAGTGATATTACGGAACGTAGGGACGTGTTGCCGGATGAGCGAATCAAAGAGATAGTGGAGGACTTACTTGCAGATAAACAAGGGGCTTCAGACAGTGTGGAAGCTCAAGTCACCCGGCGGGAAGTGGCGCTAAATAAACACAGGTATGAAGTTGCGGAGGTAGTGGTCAGAATGAATACGATTTGCGCAGGCGAAACAGGCTCTGACGCAGCGAGAGGTTTATGCCGACCAGGAGGAGATACAATCACTATTACAGTTTAAAGAGGCACAATTAGAAATAAATAGGAAACACAGGGAAGAACTAGCACAGTTGCAGTTAGCGTGCAGTAGCGAAAGTGAAACACCATCAAGTAGATTGCAGAGGGAGAGTGACATAAATTCAAAAAACGAAAATAGGCAGAAAGAGGAAGACGAACTCAGTGAGTTAGAAGAACGGTTGTGTCGAATAAAACAGGTGGCAAACCCAACTGGGTATAGTCCAAGGTCGGAAAACATAAATGCGGGAGAAGAATGTAGGAGGCACTTCGTGTCGGTACAAACGTACACTTGTTTTCCGGATCCAGATAACTACCAACATCCATGCCTGTGGATGTCTCAATTTCAAGATTCATTACCTTCATCGTGGGGACCGCTCCTCAAAATGAAGTTTGTGTGTAACCATTTGAGGGACGAGGCTAGAGCGAAAATGCAGGAAGTTATTAAAGACTGTAGTAGCTACAAGATATTTTGTGACAAGTTTTTAAATGAATTCTGGTCGAAAAGCAAGCAGGACCAGGTTAAGCAAAGCATATTGATGATGCCAAATTGTAACGAAGGTGGTATAAGAGATCCTGTGGCGTGCTATCAGGAAATGTTGAGACGAAATAGGTATTTGGATGTGCCATACGAAACTGTGGAGCTCATTAGGATCTGTATAACGAAGTTGCCAGTGAAACTGCGCAGAGATATAGTGATAGCAGGCAGAGGCTTAGACGATTCTGCGTCTTTTCAGAACTTGTTACAAGAATTGGGTAATGAGAGCAACATCGTGAACGGAGACACGACTCATAGATCAGACAGAGTCGAGGATAGGAACGGCAGAAACTATCAGAATGACAGGAGAGCATGGAATCCTGGCATTTCATTCTTGTCATAATGGATTGATGGATAGGAGAAACTAATCCAACATATCAGCCCTTAGCATCTTTCCTTAAAACACATGCCGCTTGCACTGAAAATTGTCTGTGTAGCAGACATACTCTACTGATATGTTGGAATGCAAATACCTTACTTCTGATCATAGAATAAAACACCAGTTATGGTATCTGTTAGGCTGGTCTCTCAGAGAAAAATTCGCAAATTTTTATTTGGAACACTAAAGTAAAAGGACTGTTTCCTCAGAAAAAAAACAGTTGCTAAAAATGTTATGTAATAATGCCAATGAGTCCAGTTTAATTAGTGCAATTTGACTATTGCAGGTACTTAACACGTAATGTAAAGAGTCAACATTGTGATCGAAGTTTTTAGATTAGCTGCCGTCTGATCTGTAGTATGTCATTGTCATAGTGACAGTCATATTGAAGTGCTGCGTATGGATGTTCGGAATCTGGTGTTAGGGAAAGAGGCCACTAGCACCAAAGTTTCTAACACTTGGGCTGTCCCATTTCTCCCAGCTTGTATATTCTCTGCACACATTTAATTTTCATGTAAGCACAGATTCCTAACTAGCAAATTATTTACTGTGTAAAGTGGACCATTCAGAGTGAGGCTGATTGTCCATAAAAATGCTGTACTGATTGAGACGATCAAGAGAAAACAATCGCCTGGGCTTCATCACATTTCTAACGTCAAATTATGGAAAAGTTAAGGATAGATCGAAAGTAGGCAAGTTATGGTAGATAGTCAGTGTATTTATTAGTGGTGTGTAACGTTGTGCAGGGTCAAATCGAACATAAGAATTTTCAGGCGGAATGTCAGGAAGTATGACGGAATAGATTGGTCCAATGAGTCATGAACAGGAGTTGACAGAGTGGTGTATATACGTATTTTTTTGTCATATGAATAAGGATCAAGCAGAAACGACGTGATGATTAATGAGTGGATAAAGATGGTAGATAGAGAGAGAAGTGACGTGATAAATAGTAGCGGATAAAGGTGATATTTAAGGAGAGAAGCGACGTGAAGCAGTGTGATTAATAAAGAGAGATTCGCCGTGATGAAACAGTGGTAAATAAAGGTGAGTAGAATTAATAATGTGGAGATGTCTTAGATGTATTTTACAGAGAGGCCTGTGTATGCTGCAATCGAGATTGATGCCAATGGCGAAGGAAGACCAGGAAATGATGGAGTAATGGACGGACGGAGGGCCGAAATACGAATGAAGAGAGGAGAACAACTGCACAACGTGAAAGGACATAAAGGGAGTATGAGATCCAGATGGTGAACGTTGTGGAATACTGACGTAAGATGTAATATAAGTGTAAATCTAACTCTTACCATAACATTTGCAATATGGCAAAAATAATATTTTTATTGTTGTTGAAGCCTGGCGCCAGTATAACTATTCAAAACGGTACCAAGAATGTGTACAGTTATTTTGCAGGATGAATAATTTGTGTATTTTTTGTTCTTAGATGAAATGTCGCAATTCTAAGTTGATATTTAGCAGGATGAATAATCGGTAAAGTGAATGCAGAGGTAAACCGATGGAGAGAGGTGCCAGAGTGAAAGGACGAATTCGGAGACTGGAATGCTATCTCCGAAACAACTTCATGTGTTATGTGGTTGAGTATAAGGGAGCAAAGGTATGGTATGTTGTCGTGAGTGTGGTGGTGTTAAGGTTATCTGACTTCTAGACCTATTCTGTTGGGGTATTAATGGATTGAATGAGAAGGAAAATGTGGTGTCAGTTGAGTGAGAGTTGTAGAGTATTGTGATCAATGTGCACACTCCTGTAAAGGGGATGCTACCGATCCATAACTAAAACATTATTGTGCTTTATCGTTCGATTTGGATGAACTCCGATGGCAGGTCAGGATATGACATCATGTGGATGGTACATACATGTTCTAAAAATGTTGTTATATATAATAAAAAGTAAAATATGTAAAGAGATACTAATTTCTGTCTGTCACAAGCAAAAAGGTGCACTATACATTGCAGATTTAGAGTCATCAGTTTCTAAAATGTTTATTGTGTTAGGATGTTAAAGTAGTTTACTGTTTAACATTATGTGGTAGGTAATTGTGAGCTGTATAGATTGTTTCTTATTTTTTTGTTGGAACACTTTCAAGGGGTATTAATTTCAGTCAGTCACAAGCACAAAGGTGTGTTAAATATTGTAGTTTTAGAATCGATAGTTTCTAATATTTTCACTGTGATAGGATGTTAGAGTAGTCTACTATTTTATATTGTAATTATGAGCTGTATAGATTGTTTCTTATTTCTTTTTTTTTTTTTTTTTGACACTTTCATGTTTTGTATGAGGGACGACAGGTACAATCAATAGCATAAGTGTGGGCTGTATATAGAAAAGGGTTTAATGTTGATGTTGTATGTGTAGAAAACTAGGGTGTATGATTTTATGTTTTTTAGAACAAAGATTCTTTTATTACCAATGTATCTAATAGATCATACATGTAATCAATGAGTACTTAAATACGGTAAGAATATCCTTTTGTCTGCAATGTTGCGAGATGCACGGAAGGGTCTGACTGATTGTGTGTCGTAGCGCTGAGGTGCTACGCAGAACGCGCCCTTACCGCTAGTGGGAGGCCAAGCTGACGTCGCCATGGGAGAGGTGACAAAGCTGCTGCGGTCCCCACTCCACTGTCGGTTGGGGTACACTCCACACGCCCGCTACAACAGGTCAACGGCCTGGGGCGACATGCATCTACCACTGGCTGCCATTCATAACTTGCACCACCCTTACGACTGGAGACAGTATCCCGCGGAGGCAACAGCGGGTGGTTTTTTTCTGCTCGGCTCGCACGGCCGCGGCGCGACGGCTGAACGACGCGCGTCAGAGTCCGATGGGCATTTTTTTAACAGCAACTATTAACTAGTACTGGACTGTGGAGCCGTGAAACAAGATGACTGCTCGTGTGTCTCAATAAGTTGGAAAGTGAAGGACTGGTGTTTCCACGGTGTGAGTGGTGGAAAAGATTTTGTCTTTAGCAGACAGGACGATTGTTTTGTTTTGTCTTGACCACTGAACGGTGGGATCCATAAACTTTTGGCAGTGACTTGTTAAGTGTGCTTTGTAAATTGCATGTGGGACGCTTGTTACACTTAAAGAGGACAGTTGTCGTATGGTGACTAATTATTGTCTGAACGCAAGAAACTAAAGTGGGACGTTGACATTTGTATTTATAGTAGGAGACATTTCTTTATTGGTGCAGTAATAAGTCCTGTTTGTTGGAACTTACGACTTTTAATTACACCATGAACTGAAAGGATAGAACCGTGGGTAATAGTAGTTGTAGGGCCATTTCTGGACGACCAGATTCGTGTGGATGGTACTCTGAGAGTGACTGTGACATTTCTGTTTAAAGTGTTCAAAATGCCGATTTGAGTGACTTAAAGACTTTCGTCCGGGTAACCATGGGAGAGCTTTGACACCGAGACAGTGTTTCTAGGAAAACTATCCGCAACTTTTTGACCCCAAGAAAATCACACAATGAAATGATTCCGTGTGACTCGCAAGATAGGGAATAATGTATTTGTACTTGTAATTGTGTAAATTTTTTTATATGTTTCATTCCTGAAGGGACAGCAAGTGTAATTGTATTTCATTAAAATTTGTGTTTAGAATAGTTAGTGTTTTTTTTGTTTGTTCTGGGTTATCAAGTTCGCGTAGCATATTTGGTACAATGATGCTTTAATTATTAGCCAGTGGCGTAATACTAACATAGCGGCTCTTGTTGCATTGGTCAGTAAGGTTGTCACAGGGGACAACAGTTTGCATTGCAAAACAAATATCGGAATTAACTGACGCATTTTGATGTCGTGGATAGTAATAATCTAGCTGGTGTGTTGACTGAAGCCACTTATTTGCATTATCATAGTGGTGATATTTCACATTGAAGTGTAACGGAGGCTAGTCGAAATGCAAGTCCTTGTCGTCTAAATACGTGACAACAGGGAAATGAGCAGTAGAGTAAAATACGAGAGCTACTGGTGGATTCAAGCACTTATTGCTAAACTATTTACTGCGTGTATTGATCAAAGTTAATGGACTGACTAGCCCAGCAGCAGGTATTTGTACTGGTGGACAAGGATAAGGTTAAACTCACAGTAGAGTAGTGGTGATAATTGCTTAAGTGATGATAGTTAATGAGGTATGACATGATGTCTTAGACAGATTATATTAAGTAATCAGTATGTAATGTGTGGTATATTTCATTGTTTTTCTTTCAGTTTTATTTATCTGTAGGTTTGATGTATATTTTAGAGTAATGGTATGGAGCCTGACTTCTACATGTAACTAGTGTGCGCAAAGTTTTTCTTTTGTTGATTTTGTTATGTATTTGGACATTGCTGTGTAAAGATTATTACAACGCAATTTATAAATGTCAGATTACATGCTCTGTGTTTGGATGGTGAGCTATTTAAAATTTCATGAGTACAATTAGTATTTTTTTATTTGTTATGGAATTAGTGAAGTTTGCATTACTCATAAAAATAACGAAGATCCCAGTAACTAAACAAATTTTTATCTCAACATTATTTTTTATTTGTATGATGTAATGTTTTATTTGTCATGTGGATTGTTGAAAATTTGTATGTGTACGTTACTCCGGATTGTGGAGAGTACAATAACGCAATAACTGGGTCAATAATTTCGTGAAGTAACAGCATTTGGTCGTCTATTTGAGGTCACTAGGGGCTAAGGTCTCCTCCTGGTTATTATGATGACTTGCTACGTTTATTCGAATACAGTTTTCTTAAAAAAAAATGTTCGGAACTACCCTCGCATTGCAAGGACAGTACAGTGCCATTTTTTTCTGCCGGTGGTGAAAGGGTACAGTACCGCCCGACACTGAAAATAGGTACGACATTCTTCGTTATTCTTGTCAGTACAACATATTTTTTCTAATAATAACTCAATTTCAATTAATACAGCGAAGCCGGATACCAGTGTGGGAAAGTATGACAATCTATTTATTTAATTGATCACATGTGCACTCCCACAAAATAAATCCCTACATCCAGTTTGGTGAGATCTGTGAAATGAATGAATGTATGGTCGTCTGCTAACCACAGGTAGTGAATGTGAATATATGATCATCTTTGAGACGATCTTTTGGTCACCTTTGGTGGAACCAAAGATACGAAATTTACCAGAGCTTTGAGCGCCTGAAATGTGGCTGACCAATGTGTAGCATGGTCTTCCCCCACCTCGGCAGAGGTGCGAGATGACCTGAAGAATGGCCATGTTTCAGCACTCTGCCGCCGGAGCTAGTGTTGGTAAGACCTGTCTTAGGTGTGCTCCGTAAAGACAAAAGAGTGGAGACATGATATGCATGTGAAATACTTGGAATACTTTGGAATAATAATTTCTCTATTTCAGGAATTTCTGTGGGGAGAATTAAATGTCAGGCAGGTAATATTAAGGGGATCGTAGTAATCTTCGGAAGTGACCAACGGTCATAATGAAACCACGTGTAGCAATAAGTTGAAATACTTCCGAGTGCTTAAGTTAAGCTGAATTACTAGCATGTGTACTATAAGTTGGAAATATTTAAGAAATGGCGTGTGCAGGACTTGAAATTAGAGACGAGTACTTCCACGTGGTGAGTACTGTGTGAGTCTCAATCTGTGTATGAGACAAAGGATAAAGAGAAGTACTCGTCCATGGTATCAGTTGATGACTCGCGTGTGTGATGAATATGTTCTTAATATTACTTTGCGTGTTATGTTTCCGTGTGACGCTTAATTCAAACTGTAATACTCTGCGAGAGAAGCAAGGTGAGTCAGCCGTCTATCCAGCAACTCCACTTGGCTTGCATTGCACAGGAAGACTTGCATATATCCTCCAGAGTTCATAGTAAGAAAGAAAAATTACGAAGTGGGGCAGTGTCGTGTGAAACTGGGATAAATACTAATTGAAATGGGAAAGCTGAAAGAGATGTGATTATAACGTTGTGACTATTCTTTGTATTGTATGTTGCCAGTGTGATGTATTTCATGAAATTTAAGTATGTGTGGTTGGCATGGGAGAGTAACAAGATAGTTTCAGAAGCAGTGGGTTATGCATGTTCCTTTTTGTACCGCTCGGTCTGGAGGAAATTTTCGTAATGATGGGTGTGAGAGTCGAAGTGTGAGATATAGAAAAACATCCACCATCCTATCCAGAAAGTGCACTGTAGCGTTAAATAATTACGAGACCATAAGATAGAGATGCGTAAAGTAAAGCCATGCCCACTGGGCGGAATTTCTCATGTGTTATTGTTGTAGGTTATAGAATTTGTGTGTTTAGGTTATAGAATTTATCGGAATAAATAAGATAGTGAAAAGAAAAAGATTGGTGGCCTTTTCCTTCGAATAGTATGTTGTCACGATACCCAGAATTTATAATGTGTGCGCCATGCATATTCAGTGCGACGGCCACGTGTTGATCAAAGCCGTTAAATAAGAAAGAAAATGTGGTATTGCCAGTGCGTAGTGAACAGTCAGAGTTGTGTAAATTACTAATAGTCAGATGTGCGTTTCCGTACCCGTTGCGTAATATTCAAACAGGAGAATAACTTGTAACTTAATTGTGAGTACTAGAGTTCATGTTACTCGATAAATAAGAATGAGTCCACTCGCTTGGCAGACCACTCATCTTGCAGGCCTGACTGCTTGATGCCACAGTATGAGCAAGGCATCTGGGTGCCTCTCATGGAAACCAAACTGACATTTTGTTAAAACTTTATTTTTACAAAGGCGTGAAGCTACTCTACGATATATTGCTTTTTCAAGAATTTTGGATAAGGCAGTCAGAAGAGAGATTGTGCAGTAGTTGTTGACATCAAATGTATCCCCCTTTTTATGCAGTGGTTTAACAATGGTATACTTCAGTCTATCTGGGAAAATACCCTGCTTCAGAGAGCTATTACATATGTGGCTAAGAATCCCACTTATTTCTTGGGAACAAGCTTTTATTATCCTGCTGGAAATGCCATCAATTTCATGTGAGCTTTTATTCTTGAGAGAGTTTATCATCTTCCTAATTTCAGAAGAAGAGGTGGGTGGAATTTCAATTGTATCAAATGGTGTGGGTAGGGCCTCTTCCATTAACTGCCTTGCTTCTTCTAATGAACATTTAGATCCTATTTTCTCTACACCGTTTAAAAAATGATTATTCAAAATGTTTTCGACTTCCAGCTTGTTGTTTATCAAGTTTCCATTCGCTTTGATGGTTATGCCGTCATCCTGTACTCTTGGTTGCCATGTCTCCCTTGTAATAAAATTGCAAATTGTTTTGATTTTGTTATCAGAGGTATTAATCTCAGACATGATACACATGCTTCTGGACTTTTTAATGTAGCACAGAAGTTTTTATAATATTTGGCTGTTTCTGGGTCATTACTCTTTCTTTTGTGGTTACAAGATATTTTTATTCCTTTAGTAAGCCAAGGTTTTTTGCATGGTTTCTTATAATTAGATTTAACTACTTTCTTGGGGAAACAGTTTTCAAATTCTCTTACAAGTGTATCATGAAATAAGTTGTACACTCCTGGAAATTGAAATAAGAACACCGTGAATTCATTGTCCCAGGAAGGGGAAACTTTATTGACACATTCCTGGGGTCAGATACATCACATGATCACACTGACAGAACCATAGGCACATAGACACAGGCAACAGAGCATGCACAATGTCGGCATTAGTACAGTGTATATCCACCTTTCGCAGCAATGCAGGCTGCTATTCTCCCATGGAGACGATCGTAGAGATGCTGGATGTAGTCCTGTGGAACGGCTTGCCATGCCATTTCCACCTGGCGCCTCAGTTGGACCAGCGTTCGTGCTGGACGTGCAGACCGCGTGAGACGACGCTTCATCCAGTCCCAAACATGCTCAATGGGGGACAGATCCGGAGATCTTGCTGGCCAGGGTAGTTGACTTACACCTTCTAGAGCACGTTGGGTGGCACGGGATACATGCGGACGTGCATTGTCCTGTTGGAACAGCAAGTTCCCTTGCCGGTCTAGGAATGGTAGAACGATGGGTTCGATGACGGTTTGGATGTACCGTGCACTATTCAGTGTCCCCTCGACGATCACCAGTGGTGTACGGCCAGTGTAGGAGATCGCTCCCCACACCATGATGCCGGGTGTTGGCCCTGTGTGCCTCGGTCGTATGCAGTCCTGATTGTGGCGCTCACCTGCACGGCGCCAAACACGCATACGACCATCATTGGCACCAAGGCAGAAGCGACTCTCATCGCTGAAGACGACATGTCTCCATTCGTCCCTCCATTCAAGCCTGTCGCGACACCACTGGAGGCGGGCTGCACGTTGTTGGAGCGTGAGCGGAAGACGGCCTAATGGTGTGCGGGACCGTAGCCCAGCTTCATGGAGACGGTTGCGAATGGTCCTCGCCGATACCCCAGGAGCAACAGTGTCCCTAATTTGCTGGGAAGTGGCGGTGCGGTCCCCTACGGCACTGCGTAGGATCCTACGGTCTTGGCGTGCATCCGTGCGTCGCTGTGGTCCGGTCCCAGGTCGACGGGCACGTGCACCTTCCGCCGACCACTGGCGACAACATCGATGTACTGTGGAGACCTCACGCCCCACGTGTTGAGCAATTCGGCGGTACGTCCACCCGGCCTCCCGCATGCCCACTATACGCCCTCGCTCAAAGTCCGTCAACTGCACATACGGTTCACGTCCACGCTGTCGCGGCATGCTACCAGTGTTAAAGACTGCAATGGAGCTCCGTATGCCACGGCAAACTGGCTGACACTGACGGCGGCGGTGCACAAATGCTGCGCAGCTAGCGCCATTCGACGGCCAACACCGCGGTTCCTGGTGTGTCCGCTGTGCCGTGCGTGTGATCATTGCTTGTACAGCCCTCTCGCAGTGTCCAGAGCAAGTATGGTGGGCCTGACACACCGGTGTCAGTGTGTTCTTTTTTCCATTTCCAGGAGTGTATTTTAAATTAGCATCGGGTTCCTTGTACACCTCATACCAGTCTACCTGCTGGAGATTTTCTCTGAAATTTCTAACTGTTGGGTCATTAATTGAACGCACAACTTTGGAGGGTAGTTTTGAATTACTGAAAGTAACTATGTCATATACTGTAACTAGCTGAGCATCATGATCAGAAAGGCCATTCTCAACAGGACAAGAATTTATGTTTTTAAACCTATCTTCGTCTATAAAAGTGTTATGTAGCAATGTGCTGATGTCCTTTACTACCCGAGTAGGAAAATTAATGACAGATGTCAAATTGAAAGAACTGGGCAAGATTTCCAGGTCATTCTTCCTATTAGACTCTTTCAGTGAATCAATATTGAAGTCCCCACAAATAATAATTTGCTTTCCCCTATCTGACAGACAGCACAACAAGGCATCCAAGTTTTCCAGGAATAAATGATAGTTTCCTGAAGGGGACCTATATACTGTTACAATTATAAAAGAGCCCTCCTTCAGTTTAAGTTGACAGGCACATGTTTGGATATGTTGCTTTAGACAAAACTTTTTTGTATCTAAGCTTTCTACACTGTGATAACTTTTGACATATATGGCAACTCCTCCTCTCACCTTATTCTCTCTACTCATATGTGCAGCTAGTTTATAACCACTGATATTTACCTTTCCCATATCAGACACAATGTGATGCTCAGACAGGCATAGTATATCTATTACATCATCAGATTCAATGCCATCTAAACAAACCAGGAGCTCATCTACTTTATTCTTCAATCCAGGAATATTTTGGTGAAAAATGGTAACATTATTCTTTACTTTACTTTTGTAAGAATCTACTTATTTCTTTAATCCACCAATATTTTGGTTAAATATGGTAAGCTGGCTGTTGTGGCCGAGCAGTTCTAGGCGCTTCAGTCCAGAACCGCGCTGCTGCTACGGTCGCAGGTTCGAATCTTGCCTTGGGCATGGATGTGTGCGATGTCCTTAGGTTAGTTAGGTATAAGTAGTTCTAAGTCTAGAGGACTGATGACCTCAGATGTTAAGTCTCATAGTGCTCAGAGCCATTTGAACCATTTAAATATGGTAACATTATTATTTACTTTTCTGTTGTGAGAATTTTGTGAGTTGTGGACCTCTTTAGCACCTGCCTGCCTGAACTTCTCATTGGACACTGATAGTAGTCTAAAAATATGTACAGCCACGAGTAATAGTGTCCCCCCTTATGGATTTTGCTAACAACCCTGCCAGTTTACTCTTCCCTTTCCTATTGAGGTGTAGGCCATGCCTTGTGAAATCCCCCCTTACAATAGCCTCGAACCAATCCAATGTCTGACAGAGTGGCCACCATACGCAACTGATCCAACTCCATATTTACACTCCTCACAGAGCGGTTCATCTGGGGTTGATCATGCCGCACGAAAGCAGGCACCAGCCCAACATTGGTATGGGTCGTTGCAGAGGCTATTTTCACCAGGTCACACTCAATACTGTAGCCCTGATCCCTATCAACACTGTGATTCTTGAGTTTCTCCCGGCGTATTTGATAATCAAAATATCCACGGGTGTACTGCCGGTCTACAGTGTCCAACGGGCACAATATTTCGGTGATCATACATGTCGCCATCATCAGGTGAACTGACGGACTGAGCTCCTGTGAACGTGCCGGCACGGAGATCCGTACGATATGGCTGCTCAGGGGGAACTGGGTTCGGTCGCGGCGGCGGCGGCCGATTTAAATACCCTCCGCCCGCGGCGCACTCCCTCCGCCGTCCGCGCCCCGCGCAACGGCCGCGCAGTGGAACAGACTGCGACGGCGTCTGGGATGACGTCGGTGTGATGGCTCCGTCCGCCGTGGTCGTCACAACTATATGTTTGCTCGATTTACTCTTGATTAACTCAATCGCTGGCTCCCAAGCCTTGCTAAGATTATAGCCACAGTCACGGTTTATGAGGTCGTCATTGGTGCGAATTTCGATGACTTCTCTAACAGCGCTGTCCCAGTATCTCGACGTCTGTACCAGAATCCTCGTGCGTTCATACTCAATAGCGTGATTTTCCGACAAACAATGTTCAGTGACCGTCGACTTGCTCGCATACATCAGTCGAGTGTGCCTCTGGTGTTCACGGCATCGATCTTCGACGGTCCGCATCGTCTGACCAATATACGACTTGCCACCTTGACACGGAATCTGGTTCACAAAGAGGGGGTACCATTACGCCCCATTGTCAGCAACATCAGGGCACCTACATATTTGTTGGCCAAATACCTGACGGGAATATTAAGTCCTTATGTGGGTAAATGCCCTCATCACATCCGTAATTCCGTGGATTTTGTTAAACGCCTTGATAGTTTCAGGTTGGATGAGTCAGATATCATGGTGAGTTTTGACGTCGTTTCCTTGTTTACGAGGGTACCCCTGCGAGAGTCACTAGAATTGATTAGTCAGAAGTTTGACGAGAAGACCACTGGACTTTTTAGGCATGTCTTGACTTCCACGTATTTTCTTTTTAATGGAGAATACTACGAACAGACGGAGGAAGTAGCCATGGGTAGCTCACTCTCACCGGTGGTAGCGAACTTGTACATGGAGAACTTCGAGGAGGAAGCCCTGTCGTTATCCGAATGGAAACCTACTTGCTTTTTCCGTTACGTGGACGACACGTTCGTCATCTGGCCACATGGTATGGACAAACTCCTTGACTCCCTTACACATCTAAACTCCATACACCTCAACATCAAATTCACTATGGCGACTGAAACGGAGGGCAAATTACCTTTCCTTGACGTCTTGGTCAAGGGAAGGGCTGACGGCATCCTAGGTCATGGGGTGTATCGGAAGACAACGCACACTGATCTGTATTTGCACGCCACCACCCTTCACAGAGGAATGGGGTACTTAAAAGTCTAGTACATTGGGCGCGCACTATCTCTGACGCAGAGAGTCTACCCCAGGAATTGGAACATCTGAGAACTGTATTTCAAAAAAATGGGTACTCAGAGTGGCAGATTCAACGTGCTCTCCGCCCATCCACTACAGCACAGCCTGTGGAGATGGATGAAATCACGAGGGAGGAGGTAGGCACTGCGTTTATTCCATATACAGGCGCACTCTCGGGGAAAATCGCCCGCATTTTGAAGAAACACCGGGTCGGAACTGTGTTTTGTCCTCCGAATAAAACTCGTGCACTGGTGGGGAGCGCCAAAGATGACGGCGGTTTGAGGAAGGCCGGCGTGTTCCAGATTCCGTGTCAATGTGGCAAGTCGTATATTGGTCAGACGATGCGGACCGTCGAAGATCGATGCCGTGAACACCAGAGGCACACTCGACTGATGTATGCGAGCAAGTCGGCGGTCGCTGAACATTGTTTGTCGGAAAATCACGCTATGGAGTATGAGCGCACGAGGATTCTGGTACAGACGTCGAGATACTGGGACAGCGTTGTTAGAGAGGCCATCGAAATTCGCACCAATGACGACCTCATAAACCGTGACTGTGGCTATAATCTTAGCTAGGCTTGGGAACCAGCGATTGGGTTAATCAAGAGTAAATCGAGCAAACGTATAGTTGTGACGACCACGGCGGACAGAGCCATCACACCGACGTCATCCCAGACGCCGTCGCAGTCTGTTCCACCGCGTGACCGTTGCGCGGGGCGCGGACGGCGGAGGGAGCGCGCCGCGGGTGGAGGGTATTTAAATCGGCCGCCACTGCGACCGAACCCAGTTCCCCCTGAGCAGCTATAGCGTACGGATCTCCGTGCCGGCACGTTCACAGGAGCTCAGTCCGTCAGTTCACCTGATGATGGCGACATGTATGATCACCGAAATATTGTGCCCGTTGAACACTGTAGACCGGCAGTACACCCGTGGATATTTTGATTACCTATCAATACTGTTTCCCACTCCACCCACTATCATCACATGATCCTGCTTTGTGAAACCCTTGCACAAGGAACCTATATCCTCTGCCACATGGCTAAGACTTGCACTTGGCTTAAAAAAGTTTGTGACCTGGTACCTGTCACCTAATTTTTCCTGCAAAATCTGGCCCACACCTCTTCCATGGCTGCTACCTAGCAACAGAACTTTCCTCTTACTTTCTACTTTTTTTGAAACATTTGGTTTCCTAGTGAGATTCTGTTGCATTTTAACTACATGTACTTCTACTGAAGCCTTTTCCTTATTTATCTGTGGTAGCAAGGCAAATCTATTGGTTGTGCAATTGGGAAACTGTCAGACACTGTCCTCTTTCTGTTGCCCCCGCTCCCAGCTACCATTTCCCACCGCTGTTTACCCTCCTCCCCCCTTAACCTTTTCAGTTCCTCCCTCGCTCTGTGCAAATCAGCCTGAAGGGCTCTAATTTTCTCCTCCTGTTCAGCTATAATCCTATCTCTTGAGCAAACCCTGCATAAGAATGGAAGAGTCTCGTTTGCTTCCCCAATTCCCACGCCGCTACAATTTCCCCAATGAAACCACCTGTCACAACAGCTGTGCAAAACCCCCTGAATTAACTTTCCTACAGCAGCTCACACACTTAGTATCCATGGTAGTTTGGAAATTAGTTAAGAGATTTACTAAGTGATAACGATAATGTGTTAAATATAGATGTAAGAGGACACTAAATATGTTTAGGAAACTAATATGTAAGTAAACTATTAGCTAATTCACTTAAATTTGTGGTATAACGCTAAATATGCACGATCAAAAATTAGGCCTAAACAGCTGAATGTAACCAAAACGAACTTTTTGCGATAAGTGGAACAATACGTAAATACAAGAAAAACCTTTAATGGCAAGCTTGAAGAGCACACTAATGAACGTATTTAATTAGTTAATCTATACCAAATGCACTTAAGATTGTGGTATAACGCTAAGTATGCACACTCGGGAAGTAAGGCAAAGCCGCGAAATATAAACAAAACAAACTTTTCGCGATTACTGGAACAATACGCAAATAAAAGAAAAACCTTTAATGGTGAGCTTGAAAGCCACCCTAATGAACATATTTAATCAGATAAACTACAGCAAATGCACTTCCAATTGTGGTATAACACTAAATATGCACACTCGAAAAATTAGGCCTAAGCAGCAGTAAGTAACCAAACGAACTTTTCGCGATTACTAGAGCACAACGCAAATAAAAGAAAAATTTTTAAAGATGAGTTTGAAGAGCACACTAAAGAACGTATTTAATTTGTTAAAAGTGTTGAACTACAATTAATTACAGCCTAAATTACTTATCTTTCACGAGAGCTCTGTCTCCGTACGTGCGACCTTGTGCAGGGCTACCAACCTAAGGGAGTAATTTATGTGGCGTGTTTGCGGGAAGACTGCTATACACAGAGAAAAACCAACTAACACACTGAAGTGGTTACACTTTCAGGTACCAATGACTACAATATTTTTACTTACGGCCGTAGCGCCTTGTATTGGGGTTAACTTTGCAAAGCGACGTGATACGGAACGAACGCTTAAAGTCAGTTGTACCGGAGGCGAATGATCGACTTCGGTTTATTCGGAGAATATTAAACACTCTATGAAAGAGACGTCGTACAGAACACTTGGTGCGACCCAGCCTCGAACACTACTCGAGTTTTCAGATCCCCATCAGGTTGGATTAAAGGGAGTCGTGCAAGCAATTCACAGGTCAGCTGCTGTATTTGTTACCGCTACGTTCAATTAACGCCTGAGTATCACGGACATGCGCAATATGCGCAAGCTGACACCCCTAGGGGAAAGAAGATAGTCTGTTCGGGAAACACTATTGCGAAAGTTTAGAGAACCGACATTTGCGACAAACTGCAGAATTGTGCTATTGCTACCAGCATACATGTCGCCTAAGGACCGCAAGACAAGATAAATCTGAGTTCGTACGGAAGCAAATAGATAGCTGTTTTCCCCTCGTTCCATTTGCGAATAGAACAGGAAAGAGAATGACTAAGAGTGTTAAATGTACTCTCCACCATGCACCGCATGATGGCTTTTGGATTATGTAGATGTAGATACTAGACTCACGGTCGAGTCTCACGGAAATGCTGAAAAATGTCAGCTGGTAGACGATCGGAAAAAAAAAAATACCAACAGTTCCGTGAAAGCCTACTGACGTAGTTTCCTGAAACAGGGTTAAGTGGGGTATCTACCAATTCTCATTGCCTGCATGGGGTCCGCAGACTACACTAGACTAATTTCAACGCGCAGAGAGGTATCTAAGCAATAAATATCCATGCGCTCCGTCTACAGCTACGTATACATGTATACTCTGCAAACCACTTTACTGCGCACGGTCGAGGGTACTTCATACCGATTTCCTACATCTACACTTCACGGCCACTCTGAAAATCACACTTGCGTGTCTGGCAGACGGGTTATTGTACCATCTTCACTCTGATTCTCTATGATTCCACTGACTTCAGCGCGGAAAAGACGAACATCTGTAACTTTCCGTGCTAGCTCTGATTTTCCTTATTTTATTATGATGACCGTATTTTCCTGTGCAGGTCGGCGTCAACGAGATATTTTCACATTCGGAGGAGAAACTTAGTGGCTAAAATTATAAACAGGAGGTCTAAAAAATCTCTATCATGTGTAGACTGTCGGACTCGTTGTTTGATGCAGTTGTAAGACAATGTATTCAACAGTTTCTTCTCAGGACTGTTTGTCCTTGTCGCTGCAGTCGTATGAGTCGTTCTCCGAGTCGGTAATGGACAGGTTAGGGTCAACATTAATTACTACCGGTACAGCGGGAATTTCCGTGCTATCGAGTTTAGGCTACCTTTAAATTGTGGTACGACCGATGTGCCTCAGTCTGTTAGTCGTTAGAAACATCCGATTATTATCAAAGTCCACGGACCCCTGTTACTCTTGTCCTCATTAATTCTCAGTCGGATTAATTTTGGACCTCGCTAGACTTAATTTTTTGCTTGCGCTACAATCACTCCTCCTCCTGGAGAGTCTAATCTATCTTCCAAATGTTGTCGAAAATTTCTCTAATTCTGGTTGCAAAGAAATCTCAGTTCTTAGTATGATATAAAGTGACTGCTTTCTACAAGAGATGTGATCTCGTGGACTTTGGCACAAGTACTTCGGTAATAATTAACTTATATTTTGTGATTCTCATTATCTGAATAGCAGAAACATTTGGCAGATCATACTGTGTACTGGGAATCGAACCCGGAATATTGCGTTCGACAGGAAATGCTCACACCGTAACGCATACTCTATTTTGTGGCTATGCTGTTCTCACTGTTATACGGCGCCCCTAGTACGCTCGTTCAGCAATTTATGCAGGAGAATGTCTGCGCAGCTTAGAAAGAAGGAAAGAGGTGCTATCGCAGTTCGAGAATGAGTACCTGCCGAGAGTCTGGGTACGTTGGTCAGTCCCGGCTCGAATCCCAGTCCGCTACACGATTTTAATATGCCAGGAATTTTTTAGTCCAATGTTGAAATGAAGAAACATTCTGTAAACACATGAACTCGTTTTCACATAGCAAAACGTGCATAACGAGTCGCTAATTTAAAGCGGAAGTAGTCTACACTAGAAAGTGTTTTTGTATTAAAATAATGCACTTGGATATTTTAATTTGTACTAATAGTTAGGCTGGAAAACTGAAGGTATTTGAATAACTTTATTTGCCGGCCGCTGTGGCCGAGCGGTTCTAGGCGCTTCAGTCCGGTCGCAGGTTCGAATCCTGCCTCGGGCATGGATTTGTGTGATGTCCTTAGGTTAGTTAGGTTTAAATAGTTCTAAGTTCTAGGGGACTGATGATCTCAGATGTTAAGCCCCATAGTGCTTGGAGCTATTTGAACCATTTTTTAAATCATAACTTTATTTAAATAATTAACTGATAGATATACCGCAGGAAAAAGAAGTAGTAATGATAAGTCATCCTGGAGAAAATTCGTGATTTAATATCCGAACTTCAAAGACTTACAGGCTATCGTAACAATATCTGGATCTTTGTATTAAGTATAAGTCAGCGAAATGCGAAATCCCGTAAGGTTGCATATGCGTATATAATCAAAACGTGTACTGTGAGGGAATAATGTAGGGCTCCTACTCCCCTTTAACGCACGTAATGCTACACCCTGTATGTTCATTGAGAAAATATGTCATTTTCTTCACTCTAGCAGGACATCGTTCAAGGGAAATGAAAGTAATAGAACGCAAATCTAAGCCACGATGGCACCTAAACTATAAAATTTTGCTACACTATCCTTACCACTCCCTACAACTAAGTTCTTGAATGATGCAACATCTTATTGAGGAAGAGCCCTCACTATGCCAGAATGAAAGATTGTCGTGGGGAAGCTGAGCAGAAGCAGGTATTATTACGACCTCTACGACTGAAGCAAGGCGCTGCTTGTCGGGAGTCTAATGAGAAGTGATAAGTTGGGTTTCGCAGTTCCCACGTCTCGCTCGGAGCGGACCCCATTACTCCGGCGAGCGGCTGCCGGAAGCCGGCTAGGGTGATCGCCGGCCGCCGGCCTCTCCCCGGTTATGAATGGAGCGTTCTGAGCGCTGAGGAGGGGGCGCGGTGAGCGGAAACACTTTGTACTAACGAACGCCGACGGAACAGAAACACGGCAGCGGCTGCGGCGGCGCTGGGGGAGGCAGCCTGCGTCTCCTCTACCCATCTGACGCCTGCAACGCTGTCCGAATTAATTAGTTAAACAATCCACAGTGCACTCACTCTTAGACCGCGCCAAATCAAAAGTAATCGGTAGTTTAATATTTCTTTTTTCGAGAATGAATCGTTCATTTTCAACGGATCCATAAGGTTTCACGTGGGACACAGAAACACTGAAATAAAATTATCCACCGGCCGCTGTGGCCGAGCGGTTCGAACATAAACCGCACGGGTTATCGAGGGTCCAGGACTATCGACCAATTACTTTGCTCAACAGCGACATGAAAATATTCACACGGCTACTGGCCTCGCGACTCAAGTCCCCCGCTGCGTCACATCCTGCGACCAGACTTCCCTAGGAGGCGACAACAACAACCGTACGGCCCTTTGCCGTTACAGAGACATGATAGCATTAGCGCATTATCAAAGTCTCCCTGGCGCCTTGGCTTCACTGGACTTTAGCCAGGCTTTCGACCGTGTTGACCACTTCTATTTACGGACAGTTCTTCAGCATATGGGTTTTCCTGGCGGTTTTGTCTCAGTGGTTATGCGCCTGTTGAGTAGTGCAACCTCTTAAATCATGTGCAATGGTCGCCTCACATCGACCCTGGTCATCGCACGATCTGTACGACAAGGCTGCCCTCTTTCCACGATTTTGTATGCTTTCGCCTTGGAACCCCTGCTCCAGGGCATGCGCCAACGTTTGGAAGGTATGGCTGTGCACGGCCACCGTTTTTGTTGTACAGCCTACGCAAACGACATAGTACGATATCTGCGCAGTGAAGATGAAGTACGAGCAGCACTGACATGGGTGGCGACTTACGGCGGAGCGTCGCGGAGCTGCCTCAACGTGTCAAAATCCAAGGTCCTGCTCATTGGTGAGGGCTTGCCGGAGAGATGCGTTGCCCCCCTTAGCGTCGCCGCCAACATACGATGTCTTGGACTTGATTTCGCAACAGATCTGCGCCGCTCAGCGACTATCAACGGTAGACGCTTGCTACAGGCAATCAGAACAAATCTCGCAGATCACCGGATACGAGCTCTCGACTTTATACAACGCGTGCAATACGTGAACATGTATCATGCTTCCCGTATACCACGCGCGGCTCAAGTACTACCAGTCCCAAATCTCCTGGCCCGACGACTGTTGATAGCTTTCGGCTCCTTCGTCAGCTCGGGGATGTTATTCAAGGTGCAATATGAATCCCTTGCACTGCCACGAGGTCGTGGCGGGGTGGGAATCATCCACGTGCCGACTCGCGTCAAGGCACTTTACGTCAGCTCCCAACTAAAACTTTGGCATCGTTGCCCGCAGAGCCTTACTAGCCTCCTGCTTCACAACTTTGCGCCGGCCTCCTTGTCAGCCCCAAAACTGGTATCGACCATTCCAACCCCATTTTATTGCATCCAACTATTTTTCCTGGAATTCAGTTATGTCTACCGGTCCTTACTTCTTACACGTTTGTACCTCACGAAAACAGTCTCCGAATTGTTAAAACAGTGCCGCCCATCCAACCTCATCAAACGTAAGTATCCACAGTACGTGTGGCGACACATATGGAAGGCGATCCATGCGCGTTTTCTTGAATCAGACGTTCAATCAGCGTGGTACATCACCGTGAATGGCAAACAAGTTAACCGAGATCGTCTGCACCGCATCCATCTCGCCGATTCATCCCTCTGCACCCACTGTGGAGTGGATGAGACGGATGTCCACCGGTTCCACTATGGCACAGCGTTCGACGTCTGGACACTTGCGCGGCGAATTTTGGCGTCTCCTACTCGACAGACACCAGCTCAGATCGACGTCCACATGCTTTTGTACCCCGATAAGACCTTCTACCCCTCCGCCAAAACTCACTCTGTGAATTGGATCTGTGGCCACACGATCCGCTATCTTTTACTTCTGGCGACAAGTCTGCTCTAGGATATTGGACTTATCTCAACGAACGACACTGCGCCCTGATACGCAACCCACGCTATAAGCAATATTTTTCCAATTTCTTACGGAGCACCTTCGATGACCCACCTCGTAGCTGGAACGTCCAAGCCCTGAGAAGCTGAAAACTGTATTAACCGAACCGAACTGAATAGATCTGCTACCCAGAACCCACGCCTACGCAATGTGAGGACACGCTTGGACGAGCTGGCCTGGTGTAGGCGGAGACACTTCAGGAGCTCCTGTAAGAATTGGTCTTTAACTACAAGTCAAACGATGACTTTATATATATATAAAACTTCTCCTTATTCCTCATAACTTGTTCTTAAAGGAAAAAGAAATTTGATTTTGGCTTTGAGAAACGTTTTTTGTTCAAAAAGATTGTTTCTTCGCCATCAAGACGAAGGAGACCAATTTTTGTTTACTGGAAGGAGAAACCAGTATAAAAAAAATTAAATAAAAAAGCGGTTCTAGGCACTTCAGTCCGGAACCGAGCTGTTGCTACGGCCGCAGATTCGAATCTTGCCTCGGGTATGGATGTGTGTGATGTCCTTAGGTTGGTTAGGTTTAAGTAGTTCTAAGTCTGGGGGACAGATGACCTCCGATGTTATGTCCCACAGTGCTCAGAGCCATTCAAACCATTTTGTAAAAGTATCCGGACAGCTATTAGTGCAGATTAATAGGGGTGTGTGTCCACCCTTCGCCTTTATGACGGCGTAATATCCGCCGGGAACAGTTTCAGTCAGATGTCTCAATGTCTGTGGAAGAATGGCAGCCCACTCTTCCTCGAAAGCCAAAACCGGAGAAGGTAGTGAGGCTCAACGCTGGGGTCTCGAGGGAATGACATACTGATTCATTCTAAAGGTCTTGTGCACTGGTTTCACAGGTCGGAGATCGGGGCAGGACAAACATTATTTTCCACAAACCATTGCCTCACAGATTCTCCTTCGTGACAGGGTGCATTGACATACTGCTACAAATGGTGAGCCTCTCAGACCTGTTCCTTCACTGCACACATTACACAAAGCTGTAATATGTATTCATATGTTTCCGCATAACAGGACCACATCTTAACCTAGACAAACACCCCCATATCCTAATACCACCTCCACCGTACTTCACTGTTGGCACTGCACGTGAAGGCAGATAACATTCTCCAGGTATTCGCCAAACACCCAAACTTTTCCATCGGACAGCCACAGGATGTGGCTTGATTCGTGATCCCAATTGACTTCGTTCCTGTCACTCACTGTCCGTTGGGGTTGCTGTTTACACCACTTCCCTTAGCATTGACTACGGAAATATGTGACTTGTAAGGAGCTTTTCGACCATTGTACCCCATTCTGTTTAACTCACTACGCTCAGCTGTGTTAGATGGACTGCTAATACCGATTTGGAATTCACGAGTGTTTGCTTTTGTTGATTTCATGCGATTTTTTCAGCTACCCTCCACAAGCTCCAAGGACCCTTTCTGACGGTACATGAAGCCTGTCTGGTCTTGGTTTAGCTGTCGTTGTTCCTTCGCTTTTCCACTTGACAGCCAAGGGCTGAAACGTCCCTTATGGATTTCTTACGTAGTCAGGTGACACCCAATGACTAGCTGATGACCTCAGAAGTTAAGTCCCATAGTGCTCAGAGCCATTTGAACCATTTTTGAATCCAATGACTAGACCACGTTCGAAGTCACTGAGCTCTCCTGACCGTTCCAGAATGCTGTTACTGCTTCTCTAATGACAACGCAATATCCCCCGCCTCCTTGTAACATATAGTGGCCAATTTCGCATTACTTATGGGTGCCCCTATACTTTTGATGAGACAGAGAGAGAAAGAAAGATAATCTGCCCAGATAGCCGAATGTGTTAAAGCGCTTGCTTCCTGGACACGGGGAGGCATCTTGGACTCCAATCAAATCCGCCCGGGGGGTCAACGACGAGGTCTGATGTGCAGACCAGCCTGGAGGAGGTTTCCAGACGGTTTCCCATATCCGGCTAGAAGAGTACCGGCCTGGTACCGACTTCCCGCCAAAGTTGCACGATTCGGGAGAAGTTCTCAAACTTGCATACTACAAAACCCTCCTAGGGGAATATACACTGAGGCGCCAAAGAAACTGGTCTAGGCATGCGTATTCAAATACAGAGATATGTAAACAGGCAGAATAAGGCGCTGCGCTTGGCAGCGCCTATATAATACGACCAGTGTCTGGTTCAGTTGTTAGATCGTTTACTGCTGCTACAATGGCAGGTTATCAAGATTTAAGTGAGTTTGAATGGGGTGATATAGTCGGTGCACGAGCGATGGAACACAACATCTCCGAGGTAGCGATGAAGTGGGGATTTTTCTGTACGACCATTTCACGAGTGTACCGTGAATATCAGAAATCCAGGAATCCCCGACATCGCTGCGACCGGAAAAAGATCCTGCAAGAACGGGAGCAACGACGACTGAAGAGAATCGTTCAACGTGAAGGAATTACTGCAGATTTCAATTCTGGGCCATCAACAAGTGCCAGAGTGCGAATTATTCAACGAAAAATCATCGATATGGGCTTTCGGAGCCGAAGGCCCACTCATGTACCGTTGATGAAAGCACGACAGAAAGCTTTACGCCTCGCCTGGGCCCGTCAACAGCGACATTGTACTGTTGATGACTGGAAACGTGTTCCTAGTCGGACTAGTCTCGTTTCAAATTGTATCGAGCGAATGGACACGTACGGGTATGAAAACAGCCTCATGAATCCATGAACTCTCCATGTCAGCAGAGGACTGTTCAAGCTGGTGGAGGCTCTGTAATGGTGTGGAGCGTGTGCAGTTGGAGTGACATGGATCACTCATACGACTAGATATGACTCTGATAGGTGTCACGTACGTAAGCATGCTGTCTTGATCACGCGCATCCATTCGTGTCCATTGTGCATTCCTACGGACTTGGACAATTCCAGCAGGCCAATGAGACTCCCCACACGTCCAGAATTGCTACAGAGTGGCTCCAGGAACACTTTTGTGAATTTAAACACTTCCGCTGGCACCAGACTCCCTAGACATGCATGTTATTAAGCAAATCTGGGATGCCTAGCAACGTACTGTTCAGAAGAGATCTCCATCTCCTCGAACTCTTACGGATTTATTGACTGCCCTGCAGGATTCATGGTATCAGTTCCCTCCAGCACTACTTAGTCGAGTCCATGCCAAGTCGTGTTGTGGCACTTCCGCGTGCTCCAGGGGGCCCTAGACGATATTAGGAAGGTGTACCAATTTCTTTAGCTCTTCAGTATATAAGCCTACGTATATAGATTCAGATACAAAAAATCGACCAATATACAGTCGATGACCTTTCATTCTCTCTCAATATACACTGCTGGCCACCGTAAATGCAACACCAAGAAAGACAAGAGGTAGCACAACAAAATTTATTTTGTAGATAACATGTTGACCAAGTATCAAATGATTACGTTTACAGACGTCTGTGACATGTGGTTCCTGACAGAATCAGTAGCCAGAGCAGCCGCCATTGTTGGAGATCACCGCTGCCACACGTCTCGGCATTGAGTCAAAGAGACGTTGGATGTGTTCCTGGGGTACAGCAGCCCAAGCAGCTTCCACACGTTGCCAAAGATCATCTGGTGTGGCAGCTGGGGATGTAATCTGGGTCACTCGTTGAGCAACCGTGGAGCACATGTTTTCTATCGGTGAATGATCCGGAGAGCGAGCCGGCCAGGGAAGCAATTCCATCTGGTTATTGACGAAGAACCTTTGGACAATGCGTGCCACATGTGGTCGCGCATTATCCTGTTGAAATATGGCTGTGGCCGAGCCCTGAAGGTAAGGAAGGACAACTGGCTCCAGCACCTCGGATATGTAGCGCCGGCTATTTAAAGTACCGGCAATGCGTACTAGAGGCGTGCGAGAGTAATATCCAATGCCGCCCCATACCATAATACCCGGTGCAAGACCAGTGTGGTGGTGCATAATGCAGCTGTCCAGCATCCTCTCTCCACGGTGTCTCCACACTCGAATCCGACCATCGTGGTGCTGCAGACAGAAGCGTGCCTCGTCAGTAAAGACAACGTCATTCCATTTGCCCTCCACATCCGTCTGTCATCACACCATTGGCGACAGAGACGTCTGTGGTTCTGCGTCAATGGTAGACGAAGCAATGGACGTCTTGCGGACAGACCACTCTGCTGTAAACGGCGTCGAATGGTACGCGCAGACACTGGATGATGCGTTACAGACGCAATGTGCTGTGCTATGGTTCGGGATGTCACTGAGCGATCCGTCACTGCCATGCGCACAATGTGCCTATCAGCACGTGCAGTGGTGCACCGAGGTGAATGCGATCGACCACGTCGGTCCGTCGTACCCTCCTGCATCCAACGGTCACATATCCGCATTACAGTTGTTTGGTTTCGTCCAACACGACTAGCGATTTCTCTGTATGATAATCCACAATCTCGGTAAGCCACTATCCTTCCTCTGTCGAACTCGGATACTTGATCAAACGATGTTCGCTGTTGTCTACGAGGCATAACTGATCGTCTTGTGAAACAACCACAAGGTAAACACACGTGCCGAACGTACACTCGTCGAAATCGCCAAGCCTTAAATGGCGCTATGAAGTGGCGCCACAGGCGTGCGTGATGTGCGTCTGCGCTGAAATTCTAATCAGTTCCATATCTCATCGCTGCAAACCCATGGTGTAAATTTCACTTGATTCGGATGCTTCGTTCAGGGTGTTGCATTTACGGTGGCCAGCAGTGTACATATATGTTTTCAAAGGGTTTCCAAGATTACTGTGAGATTGTTTTCCGTCACGCCTGGTGAAGCAGCCGTATCTGCATGTTGCGATGCTCAGTTTCAGTAGTGGCCAAGCTAAAATTCGTCAAATGTGCGGTGAAGACAAAACAACACTGGCTCTGCCCATGCATCTCTCTGTTGCCTCTAGTATGTTGTGAATGTGAAACAACACACGGCAACTCGAGATATAAAACAGTGACAGAAGGATCGCAATCCATGGAGGTGGTTATCATCACTGTTCTTTCGCTTCAGTTGCATGTCTTTAGTTGTGGTGTGGCTGTTTGGTGTGCACACCACTGGTCGTACGGCATGCAGATGAATTTGCCAGAAGCATCTGAGAACCGAGCTGCCGATACACGTCGATCAATGGAATCCACGTCAACAGGAGGGCCTGTTTTTTCGCGCTCTCTCACAATATATTGGTTACGAATTGCCAATGTTGGGTGAGGTCAATTTCCACTGTATTTTTACGTAGCATATAATATTTGCCACAAGTTGTAAAAACGGCGTACTCTTTGTAAGGTTGCTACTCTATTTGGTAACTGAACTACTAGAACATGTAGAACCATTAAGCCGTGACTTAGTGAAACTGTGCCGTGATGTGATCAAATTCATGAGTCACCTAATCAATTTTGTAACGTAACTGCAACAGTAAAATATAAAAAGTGAATAGTTTTGGCAATACATCTCAGAATCATTTGGATAATGTGCCATGTTGAAAATGCATGACGTATTAAGTAATACTAGACTGATGAACCCCTCTGTATTATAGCATATGAAACATGAACACATACACTTTAGGAAATCAGTCCCAGCATTTCTTCATTCAGCGACCGCCATTAAGATCTACCTGGAACTACATGCAAAGATCGGTGTATTTATTACTGCAAATAGCGGGAACTATCTGAGAACTGCAACAGTCAGACTAAAGGTGGCACCTTGCAATACGTGAATACGAAATAGCGTTAGACGAAGCACTCGCCAAGTTGAATATAAGTATTCAATAAATGACTTAGGAAAGTGAAAATGAGAAACAGCGTACGTAATTAAACTATTTCCATAATCAAGTGAGTGTCATGTGACATGTGACATCACTATGCAGTATTGTTTCATTTTTTGCCACTGTTTTATTGTTGTTTTATCGTGAGTACTTGGAGGAAAGCTTTGCATTTTTATCGCTTAGAGGATGTGCACCCGGTGTGGTCTCGAGTTCTTTCTGTCAGCAGAGCAGTGAATCTCATTAGCGGTGAGGAGGGTTGTGGGCGAGCTTTCCCGGGGAGATGGGCAGCTTCTGCAGAAGTTGAGCCGCGGCATGCTCCGTACTTTTGTTGGTAGAGCTGGCACTTGCCCTCGCTCATTGCAGAGGACGGTGTGCCGCCACTGCCACCTGCATTTCTGTCTTTTCTGTGAGAATGCCAAAGGACACACTGCTTCAAGTCAGTATCAACCTCCTGTTTGCTAATGTGCATTTTTGCACACTAAGAGTGGAAAGTTACGGACATATTCCCCTGTTTTAGCGTAAAATAAGAGATATTCTTGTTCATGACATTGGCAATGGAGTTGAGTCGAACCCTCCAGAGATAGTGAATTTTTATGTTAGCCGCTGAGGGTTTTGAACTAAGATTTGAGGCGATTCATCTTGCGGCCGCCATTGGGTTCTGATTGGCGTTTGCTACACGATTTTCGAAAAAAAAGTGTCGCAGTTGTGGTGACGTAGCCCACATTCTGAGCAGCTCGCTAATAATTTACTTTGCCATACAACTCTTGTTGCTTAACTGGTTACAGTTTGTGGCCTTATTTTGTCTAGTTCACTTCGAAGTCGCGAGCAGCCCAGATGAAGCGATCTTGTTCCGTTCTCTCCATTAGTATTACACACAATTTGATATCTTCCCGCAGCGTCAGCGTCATTCCGCAATTCTATTTGAGTGTTTAGAAAACTTTGGTGACTGTTAATTTCGTGTGAACTATGTCAGTCACTGAGAGAAAATAAACATCTATTACTCTCGGTTCTGACTTAGGTTTCTAGATCCCATACTGTCCTACAACTTTCCCCTGGTTAGGCTATCCACAAATAACTAATGTAACCTGTTGTTTTCGTAAGCTGCTGTTCTCACTGTGACGGTGTTTGCGTTGTGCACAGTAGCCAAGCTCAACGAGCACATATTCATACATTCAAGAGGGGAACGAGCATTGCTCTCGATCGACTTGTTTAATTATAGATTTCTTTTTTGTCCAGAAAGAGTTGTTTCGATTTACCCTTTGATTATAACCTGTCTTTGTGTTGTTTCATAATACACTCTAAGACAAAAAAACGAAGTACTAGCAAGGAGATATGCAAATTGGTTACAAATTAATATTCATACAGGTATCGATGGACACTTCAAAATTGTAAACTTTCGAGGGCAATGGACGAATGTGTACAGCTGCAGCGCAATTTCGCCGCGCAAATGGCAAGGATAGTAAAAAGGGGACATGTCGAGACCATGGCACAAAGTTTCTGCGAATACTGTTCCTTGTACTCAGATGGGTCTTGCGCCACCCATGACTAACCTCTGTGCACTGACACGCCTGATTGTAGTGGCGTCGGGCAAATTCGGCCTGGAATCTCGCTGACTGGAATACAGTTGCCTCCAGTTCTGAGTCCTGCTTCGAGCTGAGCTCCGAGGACAAGCGACGAGTGTCTGGAGGCGCTCCTGACAACGGTGGACTACCAACCTGAATGTCTTCCGACATGAGGCCCAACCTACCAGGAGTGATGGTCTTCGGCGCTTTTCTTCCCTTTGGTTGTCATCCACGGCACCTTGCAGCACAGTGGTACACTGACGATATTCTGTACCTTTATGGGAAGCCGCCCTGGGCTTACATTTCAACAAAATAATGTCTGCTCCGCCCGCACACGGCGAGAGTTTCTTACTGCTTGTCTTCAGCTTCCCAAACTCTACCTTGGCCAGCAAGGTCGCTGGACCTCCCCCAAATCGAGAAAGTTTGGAGCATTATGGGCAGCGCCCTCCAGTCAGCTCGTGATTTAGACGATTTAACACGCCAAGTTGTATAGAATTTGGCACGATATCCCTCATCCACCTGAGAGATATCAGTCAGTGTCAAGCCGAATAACTGCTTGTATAAGAACCAGAGACGTACCAACGCGTTATTGACTTCTGAAGCTCTTTCTCGTGCATACATCACCCAGTTTTACTGAAATTGTAATCATTTGTTTATTTGTACATTTACATCATATCTACCGATTTCCGCCCAATTCGGATAGTTTCTTCGCAGTGGGGCGTATTTTGTCTTGAAGTGTATTACGGCTAACGATATTGCAGTAAGCCACAAGCTACAATTTTCATTCGGACTCAAGTCACTTGGCTTCCGAAAACACGTGGTCATGAACTGAAAGTACTAGCAATTATAAAGACTCGTATATGTATGGACGACTACAATAAAAACATAAAATGAGCCAAATTTACGGGAAGAGTGGTTGATTTGACAGCATGCTGTTTCGGATTGACTGACAAGAACACGATTGTTTAACCAGCTCCAAGCCTAATGAATTCACAACGACAAGAAAATACTGTAACTCCACGCATATGGATATCAGTTCACGTTTCTAAATCATACCAAGTTTAGCCTGCGAAATTAATGAAAAGTAAGCAGTCAGATACGAAGACCACATGAATGATTTGGTAACAACATCTTGCCTATGAGCGACAGCTTCGAATAACCGCAATAACTTTAATTTTTTCACCAATACTGCCGACCGCTGTCACCGCTTCTAACCTTCAGTCCCGCCGTCTAGTCATTACAAGTACCCGTGAGCAAGTGTGCTTCATAGTCATCCGCAAGCATACACTCTTAACGGCAGCGCACTGATTGGCTGAAAACGTCCAGAAGCGTCAGAGGCAACCACGCTTTCACCATGTCTCAAAGGGACAGCTCAGACAAGTTCGCGAGTTGGTGAAAGAAAATTATTGAACAGCCGTTTAACAGGCAACTTTCAGCTTCACTGTAGAAGAACATGGGAACAGTTTGCTCATTCGGCCTCTTTATTGACTGCTTCCAATTGCGTGGCACCGTAGTTATTCGAATGCTTGTTCCATCTAAGATGTTTGAGTGTTCTCGCTTGCACCCGTATGTACCAGTCCCGCCGCATGTATGACTTGCAAGGCAACATACTGTTGAAAAAATGGTTCAAATGGCTCTGAGCACTATGCGACTTAACTTCTGAGGTCATCAGTGGCCTAGAACTTAGAACTAATTAAACCTAACTAACCTAATGACATCACACACATCCATGCCCGAGGCAGGATTCGAACCTGCGACCGTAGCGGTCGCTTGGCTCCAGACTGTAGCGTCTAGAACCGCACGGCCACTCCGGCCGGCATACTGTTGAAATCTGCCTCTTTCCCTTCATAATTGGCTAACATTCATATTTCTGGCAAACATCCAGATTTGTCCATCTAGTTCATTAATGTCGACAACATATGTTCCTTTAGTTCACTGTCTACAATTCAACATAGAATTTCCGTTGTTCAGCCTCAGCTCAATTAGTCTGGTTACATGGGCATTCCTCCTCCACTGCCATCTCGTGGCGGTCGCTATGACGTCATTGGCTCCTTTCTATCTCTTACCCCGTTATTCCTCTTACATTCTAATATCTTTTTTATAAGCGTGCTTCTTTACAGTGCCGCTGGGGAGCTCTCAAAATTGTAGATGTTTTGAGGAGCTAGACATATGTCTCACTACCGTAGATTCATCGCTGTTATTTAGTTCCTTGATGACATACCCGTTTTTGAGTGTTTGACAATAGTCTGCAGTTTAATTTTATAGCAAATTTTATGTCTCCTGATGTAGCATTCATCGACAATGGTTCTATATTAATCCTACGACGGAAAATTTCTGACCGTTTCAGGGCATCAGTAGCAATGAGACCTGTTTCCAGTTTATTTGGTCACTGCTAACAGCTTTGTCGATATTACCTATAATTTTAGTACTTTCACGTGAGCTTCCGAGGCCCACCGCACGGCGTCCGTGGAGACGAGGCGCTCGCCGGAGCTTAAGTCTTCGTGGTGACTTATTAACTATGTACCGCATTTTTAAAATGTGACTACGCCTATTCAGGCTGTTTTAGCTTTATTTCTAGACCATGCCCTCGTAGACATATTATAGAATCAGGTATATCTTCTGAAAAAGGCTCAATTACTTGGTCTGAAACCTAGGTAAATGTTCGTTTCATTACCGCAATCGAGGCTGGTAGTTTGTTATATATTACCTATAATGATCTTACCTAACTTCTTTGTCTGTTTCTGCTTATTGGGATTGCCATATAACCGCGCTTTTTGAGATAACACCCATTTAAAAGTTTCATTCATTGTTGTTGTTGTGGTATTCAATCCAGAGACTGGTTTGACGCAACTCTCCATGCTACTCTATCCTGTGCAATCTTCTTCATCTCCCGGTACCTACTGCAGCCTACATCCTTTTGAATCTGTTTAGTGTATTCATCTATTGGTTTCCCTCTACGATTTTTACCCTTCACGCTACCCTCCAATACGAAGTTGATGATCCCTTGATGCCTCAGAATATGTCCTACCAACCGATCGCTTCTTCTAGTCAAGTTGTGCCACAACTTTCTGTTCTCCCCAATTCTGTTCAATACCTCCTCATTACTTATGTGATGTACCCATCTAATCTTCAGCATTCTTCTGTGGCATCACATTTCGAAAGCTTCTATTCTGTTCTTTTCCAAACTACTTACCGTCCATGTTTCACTTCCATACATGGCTACACTCCATACAAATACTTTCAGAAACGACTTCCTGACGCTTAAATCTTTACTCGATGTTAAAAAATTTCTCTTCTTCAGAAACGTTTTCCTTGCCATAGCCAGATTTATGATACTTTAAGTAATTGTAATTAATCTATGAATGTAATTTCATAAGTAATGTACCGTAAAAGAAGATAAAAGTTAAAAATTTAATTGTAATACTCGTTCATGCATCGGGAAACTAGGTTTGTAATTATGTAAAACTTGGAGGGAAGTCCCTCCGCAACGGAAGGCGGGAATAGAAAACGTGGATCTGGCGCTCGAAATGCAAGGCTATTGTGTGATATGAGTCTGCCGGTGTCTAGCTGGCAAAGGGTGCACATCTCGTGAACTGGAAGAGAAGAACGGCAAGACTATGTCGATAGCATGATTCGACTTATTATTCATGGCATACATTGATTGGATCTGTACTATGAAAATCCGACGCTAAGAAAGAAATTTTCAGAGAGTTTGTTACACAGGAAGAGCCATGGATATTTCGGTTATCTTTTTTCAATAGCACAGCAGATTGACTCTGCCACCACCTTCATCTCAAATGATGAGTTGAGCACCGTATAACTGCTTGAACAAGTTACGTGGTCTTGTTTTCAATATTAATTTTCTAGTTCGCAAACCTTGTGTTTAGCCACTGCATTTTATCCTTAGTCGTTTACCTAGACAGAGTCCTATCCCAAGTGCTACGATAACTCCGAGTATCCTGTTTTCGTGAACAGAAAAACAATAATCTTCCTTGACAAAATTTAATAAATTTTGTGAAGTTGCAAAGTACATAACTATTTAGTGAGCGGAAGTTTTGAAATACTCCACGCAGTTTTCATAAATGAACAGTTAAAGTATTCAGTTCAAAAATTTCTTTTATTAAAATAATAGTGTTTACAATTTCATGTGTTATGTAGTTAACAATGTTTCCCAAATTATGTTGTGATTAAAGGGTTTAGCCTCGACCTGAGTCTACCGATACATTAGTTTCTGGGTCCCCACGTTAATAGCTGAGCTAGATGTGAATGTCATATCACAATAACAGCAATCAAGAATAAGTAACGGGCTACAAATATTCAAACTACACTGGATCCAGGTATGACACGTTCCATCTGAGGTAAATAATCCTTGAGAATGCAAATAATAATCATTACAAAAGATACAATTACCCCGTAACTACTTTAATAGTAATTATTTCCTGGCTTTTATGTATGCAAATAGTCGTCAAATTGAGTGACTTTTGTAACCTGGAACTTAAACATGGTACGTAAATGCTGGTACAAATGCTGCTCTTTCAAGTGGGAATTTAAATGTGTTTCCTTCAGTGGTTTATTAGTTATTTCCCTTCCGCATATCCTTACAAACTTTTGCAGAATGTTTTATTGTCTTACGACCACTGATTTTTATGTGGGGCTGCACAAGAAGCGAAACTTTAATTATAACTACCCTGCAGATATAAAAGGTAACTGAATCGCAACCAGAGAAGACACTGATTACGTAGGTACATCAATTAGCTCATGCCATATCGATTGTGTTCTTTATCAAACGTGTGTCAGCAAAATCTGTCCCAAAATCGTTGAATAAAAAAAAAGAATAAAAGAAAACAGAAGCAAATGCAAGTTGCTCAGGAGTCGCTAGCCAACAACTGTGCAGAACTACAGAAATGTGTCATAACAGGCGATTACTCGACAAGTGTATTCTTCGATTTTAACGGCCTAGCGCTTAATGATTTCTTGCCACTGGGTCCATCAATCAATAAGTCATTCTACTTACAAGTTCAAGGTCGTTTAAGGGCAGCAGTCTGAAAACGCATGGGCTTGTGGCGTAACCGTTCATGACTTTTGCACCTCTATAATGCATCTTCTCGCACTTAAGAGCGTGTTCGTGACATTTCAGCCAAAACCAGTACTGTAAAGATGCCCCAACCTCCGTATTCAGCAGAATTAGCTCCATGTGATTTTTTTCTGTTCCCAAATACAAAGAATACTGTAAAGGGTAATCAGTTTACATGGATGGATGAATTTAAAGACGCTTCGCTCAGAGAGCTAATAGCTATGCCACAGGTGTTTTGCTAAAAGCCGCTGGCATAAGTGTATAAGATGTAGCAAGGACTATTTTGTTGTAGATGAATAAAAACATTATTTCCAAAACATAAGTGTTTAGAACACACCTCATAATTTAAAGCAATGAACAACATTTTGATGCAATGCCCATCTGCCAAAACACCATCTTCAATTCAGTGTTCTCCACTTTCTTGACATAACCTAATTGAATCTCGACAGCCTTACCAGTACTTTAGAAGTTATTTAAGAAATCTGTTTCTAGACTGGAAGCCTGTCTACACTTGTTTCACCTTATAGTCCGAATTAAATTTATATATCCCACATCTTTACTGCTCTGCTGAACACCTTTTTTTACGAGCATGCGTCTTCAACGTCGCAACGTCATGAAGGAGCACACGACAAGAATTTAGGACGATTACATTGATTGCGAATGTATATTGTAGCTTTCCGACAAGAAATTTTCCTTGTGGCGTACACTAGTGGCTCTAAGAAAACGTCCGTACACTTTGACACTAAAGATCCTTCGAATTATATGAAATTTAGTTATGAATTTTCCATAACTGATGGAAGTTAGTGTCCAGACAACCTCGACATCGACAACTACCGTGCTAAACTCGCTCTTATTGGTCTGAAGGCTTCACACAACTCTTGGATGCTTTCGCACAAGATCCCCAGAGTAGCTTCTTCATACCTCAGGAGTCTCCTGAATTGTGTACACTGAAGAACATTTGTACAATTTATCCTTCATTAAGGTTGAGTGCCAGCCACGTAAGCTGCTATATCTCAAGGGTGCTGAAGCGACTCTGGTTGTGGCAAGAAATCCTCACCCAGAAATCGATGTCTGAGCTACTCCTGGCGAGTTACGGTACATCCGAAGAAGAACCGACCAGTCACACCGTGCGATTACTACCACTACATGCATTCATTTCAGGTATTTCTGTAAACGTGTTGAGTCACAGGCTTTAATCTTACAAATGTGGCGGTTTACGTACCATTCACTCAATTTTCATCATGCCTTTCGTCGGGTAAAATAAATGACATGGGGCCCACGAAAAGAAAACGGCTGATTTCCTACTCCTACCGCAATTTGTGCTTGTTCTTCGTCTGTAAAGACCTCATTGTCAACTGGACGCTAGATACTAATCTTATTTCCTTACTCTGAGGAACCATGCGTTCAGCATACATCTACTGAAACCTTCGCTGCGAGTTGCGAAGGTCCACACTATACAATAGTCTAGCAGTGTATACTGTTCCATCAATAGCCTTCAGACTTCGACTTTGCTTAACCTCCTCCAAACATACTGACCCATACTGCAGCAATGGTGGCGGGACATTGTATTTGGTCGACCAGGCTTTTCTTATTCACATCATGAACAGCACCACTGGCTTCAAATTTATTCCGAATACGGGCAATTGTTCAATTTATGGCTGAGTTCATTCGACTATTGTAATTGTACTTTTTCAGTGTTCACAAACTTGCCGTACCGTATCAAGTAGCCTCGTACTGTGCTGCTCAATGGGAGATCTCATTTCTGCCCTATGTTATGCACTGTTTTCTACTGAGACCGTGTCCGTGACTCACGGGAATTTCGTTGTCATTACACTATACTGTTATCCAACAAAGCAAGCTGTATTTCAGTTTGCTCCAAGATTTCTGACTATCAAAGACGGATTACTTTTTTGATCCTCCTTTTATTTATTGAGATGGTTTTAACCATCAGATTTATACAGAGCATGTACTTTAATTGCCGGCCGAGGTGGCCGAGCGGTTCTAGGCGCTACAGTCTGGAACCGCGCGACCTCTACGGTCGCAGGTTCGAATCCTGCCTCGGGCATGGATGTGTGTGAGTCGTTAGGTTAGTTAGGTTTAAGTAGCTCTAAGTTCTAGGAGACTGATGACCTCAGATGTTAAATCCCATAGTGCTCAGAGCCATTTTGTACTTTAATTATTCGATGACAAATAAAAAGTTCCGCACTGTGGCGTTTGCACACAATAACACTTCCGGCCTCACTGTTTCTCCAGGACAGAAATGCTATTTGTATGACACAAGAGAAACTCAAGAATTTTATAGATTTTTATTTACGTGGACACAAATATTCAATACTATTTTGAAGTAGCATTAGTACCAGACGCACGATAACGTCACAGACAGCTGCACAAGTAGATGGAATATATTGTTAGTCCTACCGCCAACTAGTACTTCTGACAGCGAGAAACATTCGTTGTATCACAGTACTAGGACAAAAGATAGTCGAATTGTGAGATCATCGCCCATAACACTCACATGATTCCTCCAGAGGGAAGAGGAAACCTTCCTAGTGAACAACAAGCAGAGTGCCAGCTGTTGTCAGTTTCGTCTACCGCGCACGTCAACAACAGCAATCACAAAAAAGCGTCGTTTGGCGACCAAAGATTAAAGCCAGATGCTACTGTGGGGTCGGTGCTTTCCGAGTGCGACGCATGAGGAGCCCGGCCGTTAACATTCCCTGCCTAAATTCCCTTTGACATCGAAGAAACAAGGAATGAAAATTAGAGTTTAACGTCCAATCAACAACGAGGTCATTAGCGACAGAGCATAAGCACGAATTAGGCAAGGTTTGTGAAGGGATTCGGCCCTAACCTTCGAAAGGAAACCATCCTGCCTAGAGAGATTTAGAGATATCACGGAAAAATCTAAATCTGGATGGCAGGACGCGAGTTTGAACAGTCGACCTCCTGGATGCGTGCGAGATCGCTATCTGCAGAGCTATCATTTATTCCCTGTTGGTCACTACTCTACATCCTCTCAGGAAACATCGACTGTGGAGATACACTCTAAGGCAAAAGGTGGGACAGAAATCGTTAGATGATTACAAACTGAGCAAGTCAACTACTTGTTGATGCATCTCTGGCCTTTATCGGCTTAGCATTGTTGGATGTCCTCCTGTCGTGCCAAATTCTGTCCAATTGCCGCATTAGATCATCAGAGTCCGGAGCTGCTTGGAAGGCAATACCGATAGTGTTCCACACGTTCTCACTTGGGAAGAGATCTGGCAACACTGCTGGCCAAGGTAGGATTTGGCTAACACAAAGACAAGCAGTAGAAACACTCGCCAGGGCGTCTGCAGACACGTCTTCGGGCTGGAACCTCAATGACTGGAGTAGAAATGTCTTCAGTGATGAGTCCCGCTTCGAACTGAGCCCCGATGACCAACGAAGACATGTCTGGAGGCGCCCCAAACAACGGTGGGATAACAACCCGACTGTCGTCCGCCATACGGCTCGACTATCAGGAGTGATGGTCTGGGATGACATTTCATTCCATATTAGAACCTCCTCGGTCGTAATCTGATGCAGACTTGCAGCACAGCGGTATTTCGACGGTATTCCATACCCCATTTTGTTGCCCTTTTTGGCAAGCAATCCTGGAATTAATTTCAGCAAGATAATGCCCACCCGCATACGGCATCAGTTTCTAATGCTTGTCTTCGTGCTTGCCAGACCGTGCCTTGGCCAGTATGGTCCTCGGATTTATTCCCAACTGAGAACGTTTGGAGCATTATGGGCAGGGCCCTCCAATCAGCTCGGTATTTTGACAATCTAACGCACCAAGTGTATGGCATTCGGAGGAGGACTTCCAGCAACTTTGTCAATTAATGCCAAACCGAGTAACCGCTGCCGGAGATGGACTAACGCATTTGTGAAGCTCTTTCTCTTGAATAAATCATCCAACTTTTCTGAATTTGTACGTCACATCTACCGATTTCCATCCCATTCGTTTTGCGTCCTTTTTCTTAAAAAAATGGGGTGTACTTCTGACTATTCCTTGCGTCACAGTGTGCTTACTCTGTGCTCGTCAGTCTATTTATTTGTTATGTTGCAGTGGTCTTGCCGTGGTCTTAAAGAAAAAGGAAAGCTATTTAAACGTACAGTATTTGTGTCCTCTCTTATTTCAGAAATAACACTCCTTTGACTTCGGTGTTCAAAAGTTACTTTAGGGAAAATTTGTGCCACCATCAGTTGACGAGCACACTTGGTGAGAAATGAGTTTTAGAATATAGTAGGCATATCCACCAATGCCCCCCCCCCCCCCCCCCCATGAACCATGGACCTTGCCGTTGGTGGAGAGGCTTGCGTGCCTCAGCAATACAGATAGCCGTACCGTAGGTGCAACCACAACGGAGGGGTATCTGTTGAGAGGCCAGACAAACGTGTGGTTCCTGAAGAGGGGCAGCAGCCTTTTCAGTAGTTGCAAGGGCAACAGATTGCATACTGTACAATTTCTCTTTCAATCTGAAAGTATTCGTATGGAGTGTAGCCATGTATGGAAGTGAAACATGGACGATAAATAGTTTGGACAAGAAGAGAATAGAAGCTTTCGAAATGTGGTGCTACAGAAGAATGCTGAAGATTAGATGGGTAGATCACATAACTAATGAGGAAGTATTGAATAGGATTGGGGAGAAGAGAAGTTTGTGGCACAACTTGACCAGAAGAAGGGATCGGTTGGTAGGACATGTTCTGAGGCATCAAGGGATCACCAATTTAGTATTGGAGGGCAGTGTGGAGGGTAAAAATCGTAGAGGGAGACCAAGAGATGAATACACTAAGCAGATTCAGAAGGATGTAGGTTGCAGTAGGTACTGGGAGATGAAAAAGCTTGCACAGGATAGAGTAGCATGGAGAGCTGCATCAAACCAGTCTCAGGACTGAAGACTACAACAACAACAACATCCACCAATGGCCATCTAGCAGTTGTCAGCTGCTCTGGTAAAGGAATGGAATCCCTTACCACAAGAACTCCTTACCAACATTGTGGCCAACATGAAAACATCTTGCTAGAATGCATTGCCATTCGTGGTGATCACACACCCTATTAAGTACCATGTCCCACTTTTTGTCCAATGGCCATAATGAATCACAGTGACTTGAGTGTAATTATTGTGTTTGAGTAAAAGTGTCATTTTTGTTCGTCTCACTACATACTTTTTTCACTTAATGATATACAACACAGTAGCAGTTCTTTCTGTGTATGGTCAAAGTTTCATCGAGCTATGTTTTTTGGAAACGGCGCATCATTTGAAAGTTACTTTGGCCCATAAGTTTTGAACCACAGTGTAGTATTTCAGGCGTGAAACAAAACTGCAACAATCTTCCCCATTTATTCTCATTGTTACAGATAGGCTGAGAGATTGGAGGGCACTCTCACTTCTGATATGGTGTTATGTTCCTTAATGCTCTTAAGGAAGATGATCTTTACTACTTGGTTGCTACACTGGATACGATCTGACTTCATTCATATGATGAAATGGTTGCCAGTAGTTAATGCTCTTGTTTGTGTGCTCTAGTGAAGGAATAGCGGCAAGCTTAAACTGCATTCAAAAGAAGAAGGTGCCGATCTAAACGACTGCAGTAAGGGCATTCGGCGGCTGAGGGCCGAGGAGAGCGTTTTTCCTGCAGAACCTGTGGACTGCCCAGTTCCTCGGTCTCATTGTGCAGATACGTTGGATGGCGCCTGTCGGTCGGCGGCCGCGTCCAGGTAGCCTGACTTAGTGCCGAGGAGTTGCTGCATTGATGACTGGCAATAAAGCAGAGGATAGGCTCTTGTTAGGCAGGAAGCCGATGAGACGACTGTCGGTATCTGCGAATTTCCATAGGACGGGTCAGTGGCGCCCAGACGTCCAAACTCTGCTACGGATATTTGTGAAGGCACGAGGTTTTTAGCGAGTTTATGGCCGTTCTTTGGAATTTCGAAATGGACACAACAGGGGAGATAACGATCCTTTTATAGAGGGCTGTGGTTCCATACAGGTCATGGTTTTAGCAAAGACAACACGTAGGAAAGAGGCCACAAATTTGAATCTCTTTTCCTTTTCTCCCAGTTAAGTTTTAAAGTCGCTGTTTGGTCAAATCTGTGTATGCAGAGCAGGGAGCGGTCTCCCAGCTTTGAATGGCACGCTCCAGCTCATGATTGGCTTGGGCTAGAGTGTGTGCTGTCTAAGTACGTAAATGTGCTATGCTACCGAGCTGGCGAGGAAAGCTGAGGAAAAGGGGAGAGGACACTCTTGTACTGGTGCTTCGCTAGTAAAAAACGGCAGATCTTTACCTAAACAGTGAGACTTGTGTCCTTCGCTGGTGTGCCACTTAGAGCCTGTGCCAGTCGCCATCTGACCCGTCAGAGGTACTGCTTCCTGCATCACGCACACAATGAGTGATGCGTGGGTCTACTTATTTGTTTTGAATTGGCCATCTAAACATTTGACATATTCTGTCATGCATAGTCGTCGCATGGAGTCAAATTGGTTTGGCAGACCAGCAAACGGATCCACCTGCACACTGGAATCCACCACGAAATTGCAACAAATTGCTCCTCATGTGGACCATTCATATATGAAATTTAACAGTTTGTCCTCTATGTCACATTGTTATAAGAAATTATGTCTAACTGGTCCAAATTTCGCCAACTATGCTTAAATATCTTATCACATACACAGCTTAGCACAAAGGGCGGCGTAGGCAATCTTTTACACTTTTGCGTGTAATGATGGTTGTGTATTGGGCAGTTTGTTAAAGTTTCATTTAAGAATGGCAATGTATGGTGCAGTTTGTTCCAGTTTTATTTCACACTTATATGTAACAGAGGTGATGTATGGGATAATTTGTTACAGTTTTATTTGATGATTGGGATATATTTGAGGTTCAGTAGCTGGCACCCGGTCTCAAATATTGGAATTAGAATTTTATTTGACATAGAATAACTGATAACACACTGGCAGCACATAATTTTTCTTAGTCGTTGAATAAAACCATGCATTCTGGGTAAGAGTAGTTAATGATTGGAGTAAAGGCAGACACCATAGTACCCACCATGTATTTAGGGTAGCAGGAATCACTATGATTGGGGTAATGGAAGCAGCAGGTCAAATGAGCATCATTGAACACAATAGTATACACCATGTGTGCAGGGGATAATGGTAGTCATCCATAAAGATTTAATGGCAGTCATCATGTCAACTGGCCATCATTTCCTCCACAGTAGTATCCACCACACATTTTCGGTAATGGAGTCAGCATGGTTGGGGTAATGGTGATTAACACTGTTGCATTAGTATCCACGATTTGCTTGCTTTATACTGAGCAATTTGTTAACCTTTTTGTGCGACAGTGGCAATGTTTGGAGGAATTTGTTAAAAATTTGCTATAACATGGCAATTTATGGGTCAGTTTGTTACTATTTTACTGTAACATACTAAGCCATACATTAGCATGTTAGAATTTTGCTGTACAATGGTGATTTACGCAGTCTTGTAGTCTCCACTGTGCTATATCATAAGTTGCCGTATCGACAGAAGATGACAAAAGTTTTGAACTACAACACAAAGTTTTTCATCCTAGGATGGAGTCACCATAATGGTTGTCTTACGTTGAAGTGTAATTTCAAAGTGGGTAGTTCAGAGCTTTGCAACCCTTCTTTCTTACTTGCAAAAATATATGTTGCTACCGTTCAGTGTGCTGTTTCATTGAAATCTCATGTAGTTTGCATTATGCTGCAGCATAAGTCAGCGCTCGCCAAGTGCAGTATAGCCTGTAAATTACATTAGTAGTACCACATGTGTTTTGTATTGCTATAAAAGTAATTCTTTACATCTTTTGATAAATAATACAGACAAGTTTTGATTTGTTTAAAGTGTGATAAAATGGTCGAACTAAAATCAGAGATCTGTTGTTATAATTGTGTATTATGATGAATGACCTAATTGGTTTTGTTCTCAAAATCATTTCGTAATTACATAAATAATTTTATTTTGATACATAGATCATATTTTTAAATGGCTGAACTTTCCTCTTTGTGTGATTTTCTTTGACCATTGTATACTTCCATATCATATTCGATGTGTTAGAAAGTTATACTTGTGTATCGCAATAGTATGCAGTTTAAGTGATGCAGTGTATTAAAGATTTCACCAAAATGCACCGTTTGTAGTATAATTTGTTGTGCTAAAGTGTCATAAAATGTGTCACCTGTGGATAAACATGTTCCCATAGGTAAGTCCAAGATAAAAAAGATAATAAAAATGGTATTTTAGCCAGGCAATAACGTTAATTGGCTATTTATTGATTCAGTATCTTCTCCACCTCCCCCCGAAATGTTGCTTGGACAGGTTCGGTTTTGTAATACGAGTACAGCCCCATTTTGACCTAAGATGAAGTGCCATTTATTCCTACAGCATGTTATTTTAGAAGAGCACATACGATTTGTACTGCCATAGAACAATTTAGGTGTGGGACTAGCATTCAGTCACTTAATTTGAGAGTCCACAGTGATGTGTTAGGTAAGTGTAAGTTACATAATACTAGCAGTCTTCCAGTAGATGACACAATGTTTAAGCTAGCACTTGAGTTATAGTACAAGAATAAAGACATTTTAAATGTGGTAAAAACATTGAAAGAAACACTGTATGCTGATGCTGTGTATGTATTTTTGTCAGACTGTTTACAAGTGGAAATACTGTAAGCTACACGTTTTACACATGTTTTATATTATGATAAAATTGCTGTAAGCATTGTGAGTCAATTTGTGTGTGTGTGTGTGTGTGTGTGTGTGTGTGTGTGTGTGTGTGTGTGTGTGTGTGTGCTTACATTTATGACAGACATTTGAGACATGGATGTGGATGTGACAAGCATTATATGCTTTTTACAGTTATAAAATAATAATATAAACAATTTAAATATGGAAATATTTAATTTGGTTATGCATTGTGCCGTACACTAAGAGTAGTACGATGATCATTCACAAGTACAGCGTAACCTGTAAGTTCGGTAAGTTGAATGTCATGTATAAATTCATAAAAAACTGATATTACGGATATTTCACTTGTAGAAAAGTTTAATTTTAGCCTCCATTCTCTATTTGTTCACAGGTGGTACAAAGATCGAATTATGCTCATTGACAAGTGGGAGTTACAGAGAACAAGATCAAGGTCGCCTATTTCGGTTTCATGGCCAGAAAAACCTCAGCTGCGATTGGGTGCAAACAATGTGCATGTGTATGTATGACAGGGATAAAATTTACTGATGAGGCAATATTTTTGCTGACAAAGCAGTGATTCACGTTGTTCCTAACGTGTTTCTCACGCTCCTGTTATGCGTGATGGCGTCATGAAAGATCAAAAGCAGACTAGCACTGGCAAAAAACGTACTCCTGGCCAAGAGAAGTCTGCTAGTTTCAAATATAGGCTTAAATATGAGGAAGAAATTTCTGAGAATGTATGTCTGGAGCAGAATCGGAGAGGAAAGGGCTATGTGGAAAACACTGACAAGCAGAAGGCACAGGATAATAGGACATCTGTTAAGACGCCATGGAATGACTTCCATGATACTAGGGGTAGCTGCAGAGATCAAAAACTGTAGAGGAAGACCCGAGGTTGGAACACATCCAGGAAATAATTGAGGACGTATATTGAAAGTGCTACTCTGAGATGAAGAGGTCGGCACATGACTCCAATATGAGGAATCAGTCGAAACGGAATGCAGAGCCATCAGCTATTCCGTCACTGTGACAGATGAGTTTAAATGTAGATGTCGTCAATCACTATTTGGACAGCAGTTTGGAAACTCTCCACAACGCCGCCAAACTCTTCCAGTTTCCTTATGTTGTAACTGTCTTTTATTTAAAATCTTCCAGTGTGTGTAGTGTGTTATGGCAGCAACAGTAACAACATGATTTACACTGTGCGACGTCTAGTTTTCAGCGAGAGGCCATGGATGAGAACTTGTTAATGTCAGTTTAGAACCTTACACAGACCTCAAAGTCGTGGCTGAAAAACAGAATGTATGGCTGCGTAAAGAGTGTTACAGCAGAAGAAAAAACACTGTTTCAAACAATGACACAGGGTTACAGGCAGCGTCTCTTGCGACTTACAGTATAGTCTGTGGGACATAGTCATCCTCCTAGAGCACAGGCGATGAAACTGTAAACTGGTATGTGCAGTGGATCAATACCTGCATATTTAATAGGATTGTTACATGTGCTCGATGCCGGCGCACATGCAGTATTTGTTTTCGATATGTGGGAGGAGAGAGATGCTGTAAAAATCTTATTGAGTTCTCTATCGTATTAAGTTAATGGAGCTTTTATAGTTCGTAATTTTTCTCTGGTGGACGGTACAGAATAATGATGATAGAATGTTGGGGTGATAGACGTGAATGGGCCCTGAGGGATGTGGAACTGAGTACATGGTTTTAGTTTGGAAAAGCACCACAATGCAGTAGCAAAATTCACGTCCTTCCCCCCATTCCATAACAGCTTTTATACTACATCGTGTTGCAGGAGCAGTCTTCGTTTCCATCAAATGGTCAAAACACAGTTCTGTCACAGTAAATCAGCTTAGGCTGTTTGTCCACAGGTTGCAGAAGGTGGTAGATATAGCTTTCTCTGGCTTCTACTCAGTTCCAACTTATATTGGAACAATCACATGCACAAAGCTGCAGGGATGGTAACGTTGAGTCTGAGGGGCAGTTGCAAGATGCATAGGGGCTACTTAAAACCACGTTGGAATTCTACTGTCGCTGATAGGTTCGAGAAACGTGACTCGTTTCGAGATGCGAGAATACCAGAAACATGGTTCACTAGTGGCTGTAATCATTAAAGACTTCTCCATAGGATCAAACGCACATATGTGGTTAAATGGAAAGACTTGATTCCAAATCATAGACAGCATTTCTACCGAAAGCGTAGCACTAGAGACCTTAAAATCTAGTGTAAATTTCTTACTACTTCAATCAGCACGCCATCTACTACTGTTTGTGATCCTTCTCAATCAATCATCGCCTATAACTCAGTGGATATATCGCAGAACCTCAAACGTGGCATCGGGACAGAATGCGTTACAAAAACTGGAGAAATATCTAGTGGTCATGCTCCTTAGCTGAATCTCTTTCAAAATTCGGTAATTTTATTACGAGGATGCACCGTCGGCGACGTGTAACCGCGCTGCTGGTTTGATAATATACGCTCCGGCGATCACCATCTAAATTCAGTGTCACGGTATTTGTCTGGAAGAACCACTTCATTCGGAGGTAATGCCATACGTCGATTTATAAAGCCGGTATAGCTTTTAACATGGACGATTGTGTGCACCTGTAGAACCCAAGACCGCTTGTGATAGTGATATGGTTGTTTTTTTTCACATCTGGCGGTTTGTAAGACTATTACGTCTCTCTCTCTCTAAGATACAATGGTACAACTCGTAAGAAAAACTTATGAGACATGTCCACCCATCGTTAATTTTCGATCAGTATTATTTCGTATCGCCGGCAACCAGTTATTTGCGAAGTATTATACTTAGTAGTAGGGGGCGCGTGATAGGTTTGTCATGAGCATCAGGCTTATAAAGCATTTGAGTGTGTGTGTTCCGACAAGTGCAAAGGAAATGACTGTGTCCAGTCATAAGTAAGACATGGCTTTGACGTGGAACACTGTGTCGTCACTTCACAGGGGCCACCGGTGCACCCCGACACCTGGCATCAGGTGGCGGGATGTGATTTTTATCAGCAATCTTTTGTTTTAACTGTATACCATCGATTTCACCGACCAATAGGATGCTGCAAATTAAAAAACACTACCCCATACATGGGAAGAATATCGATTTAATTAATTTGCATAAATTTTTATATCAATGTGGTGTTAATGTACAATAGTTAAGGGGAGGCTGTGCGTGAATGGGTGACATGGAGCAGAACAGCAGGTTAAGTGCAGAACGCTGGGTTAATTTCCATAATTTTTATGTAAAACGCAGTACAATAGTTTAAGGGGGTGGGTGACAAAGAAGAATGCGACAAAAATAGAGTTCAAAAGCATATGAAATTAGAAAAGTGTACCAGAAAATGGTGGGAGGACATAACTAATTACTTGATACTTCTCAAACGTTTTGCAGACTCTATTCGGTAAAGAAAATCACTTTTTCATTATTTATAGCTTTTAAGTCAGCCAAGTGCCCATCATTTCGTTAATGGTCATAATTATTCTGATATTCGCATGTAAGCAGGACACTACGCGATATTCGAAAAAGGTTTCAACGAAATATATGGGTCGCTATGATTTTGCATTTGGTGATCGACAAGTGAGCTAATGTAGCACACTGATTTGCGATCGCGTGAGACAGTGACATTTGCGATCGTGTGCGCCAGTGATACAACCAGAGTTAAATATCAGCTTCATTCCTTTTTTCTTCTTTTGTCGTCAGTCTTCTGACTGGTTTGATTCGGCTTGTCACTAATTCCTCTCCCCTGCCAACCTCTTCATCTCAGAGTAGCACTTGAAACCTACATCGTAAATTATTTGATGGATGTATTCCAATCTCTGTCTTCCTCTATCGTTTTTCCCTCCAAGGCTCCTCCAGTACCATGGAAATCATTCCCTGAAATCTTGACAGATGTTCTGTCATCCTGTCCCTTCTCCTAGTCAGTATTTTTCACATATTCCCTTCATCTTCGATTCTGCGCAAAACCTCCGCATTCCTTACCTTATCAGTCCACCTAATTTTCAACATTTGCCTGTAGCACCACATCTCAAATGCTTTGTTTTCTTCTGTTCGGTTTACCCACAGTTCATGTTTTACAATCATACAATGCTGTGCTCCAAACCTACATCCTCAGAAATTTCTTCCTCACATTGAGGCCTATGTTTGATACCAGTAGACCTCTCCTGGCCTGGAATGCCGTTTTTGGCTCTGCTAGTCTGCTTTTTATGTCCTCCTTGCTCCGTCCGTCATTGGTCATATTGATGCCTGGGTAGCTAAATTCCTTAACTTGATCCCGGCCCCGGGAGTACACAACATTCCATTAGAACTACTGACAGCCTTGAGAGAACCAGTCCTGACAAAATTCTACCATCCGGTGAGCAAAATGTATGAGACAGGCGAAATACCCTCAGACTTCAAGAAGAACATAATAATTCCAACCCCAAAGAAAGCAGGTGTTGACAGATGTGAAAATTACCGAACTATCGGTTTAATAAGTCAAGGCTGCAAAATACTAACGCCAATTCTTTACAGACGAATGGAAAAACTGGCAGAAGCCGACCTCGGGGAAGATCAGTTTGGATTCTGTAGAAATATTGGAACAAGTGAGGCAATACTGACCCTACGACTTATCTTAGAAGCTAGATTAAGAAAAGGCAAACCTACGTTTATAGTATTTGTAGACTTAGAGAAACCTTTTGACAATGTTGACTGGAATACTCTCTTTCAAATTCTGAAAGTGGCAGGGGTAAAATACAGGGAGCGAAAGGCTATTTACAACTTGTACAGAAACCAGATGGCAGTTATAAGAGTCGAGGGACATGAAAGGGAAGCAGTGGTTGGGAACAGAGTGAGACAGGGTTGTAGCCTCTCCCCGATGTCATTCAATCTGTGTATTGAGCAATCAGTAAAGGAAACAAAAGAAAAATTCGGAGTAAGTATTAAAATTCATGGAGAAGAAATAAAAACTTAGAGGTTCGCCGATGACATTGTATTCTGTCAGAGACAGCAAAGGACCTGGAAGAGCAGCTGAACGGAATGAACAGTGTCTTGAAAGGGGGATATAAGATGAACATCAACAAAAGCAAAACGAGGATAATGGAATGTAGTCGAATTAAGTCGGGTGATGTTGAGGGTATTAGATTAGGAAATCAGACACTTAAAGTAGTAAAGGAGTTTTGCTATTTGGGGAGCAAAATAACTGATGATGGTCGAAGTAGAGAGGATATAAAATTTAGACTGGCAATGGCAAGGAAAGCGTTTCTGAAGAAGAGAAATTTGTTAACATCGAGTATAGATTTAAGTGTGAAGAAGTCATTTCTGAAAGTATTTGTATGGAGTGTAGCCATGTATGGAAGTGAAACATGGACTTAAGTAGTTTGGAAAAGAAGAGAATAGAAGCTTTCTAAATGTGGTACCACAAAAGAATGCTGAAGATAAGATGGGTAGATCACATAACTAATGAGGAGGTATTGAATAGAATTGGGGAGAAGAGGAGTTTGTGGCACAATTTGACTAGAAGAAGGGATCGGTTGGTACGACATGTTCTGAGGCATCAAGGGATCACCAGTTTAGTATTGGAGGGCAGCGTGGAGGGTAAAAATCGTAGAGGGAGACCAAGAGATGAATGCACTAAGCATATTCAGAAGGGTGTAGGCTGCAGTAGGTACTAGGAGATGAAGCAGCTTGCACAGGATAGAGTAGCATGGAGAACTGCATCAAACCAGTCTCAGGACTGAAGACAACACAACAACATCCACTTCGTGACCATCAATCCTGATGTTAGGTTTTTCGCTGTTCTCACTTCTGCTACTGCTCATCACTTTCGTCTTTCTTTGATTTACTCTCAATACGTATTCTGACTCATTAAATTGTTCATTCCATTAAGCAGATCATATAATTCTTCTTTCACTCAGTATAGCAATGTCAACAGCGTATTGTATCATTGATATCATTTCACCGTGAATTTTAATTCCACTCATGATCCTTTCTTTTACAAATATTTCTGTCATTGCTTCTTCGGTGTAGATATCAGACAGTAGGGGTGAAAGACTGCATCCCTGTCTTACACCCTTTTCAATTCGAGCACTTCGTTCTTGGTAATCAACTTATTATTACCTCTTGTCTCTTGTAAATATTGTATGTTACCCGCCTCTCACTATAGCTTGCCCCTATTTTTCTCAGAATTTCGAACATCTTGCACCATTTTACATTGTCAAACGACTTTGCAGGTCGATAAATCCGAAGGAAGTGTCCTGATTTTTCTTTAGTCTTGCATCCATTATCATCTGCAACGTAATTGCTTTCTGGTGCGTTTACCTTTCCTAAAGCCAAACTTACCGTCATCAAACACCTCCTCAATTTTCTTTTCCATTCTCCTATATATTATTCTCGTCAGGTTGAATGCATGAGCTGTTAAGCTGATTGTGAGATAATTCTCGCACTTGTCAGCTCTTGCAGCATTCGAAATTGTGTGGATGATATTTTTCCGAAAGTCAGATAGTATGTCTCGATACTCATACATTCTACACATCAACGTGAATAGCCGTTTTGTTGCCACTTTCCCCAATGATTTAGGAAATTCTTTTGGAATGTCACCTATCCCTCCTGCCTTATTTGATCTTCTACATTCTTGAAATTCCGTGAACATGTTTGTACTTCCTTCTTTCATTGAATAGCCGTTTTGTTGCCACTTTCCCCAACGATTTTAGACATTCTTATGGAATGCCATTTATCGCTCCTGCCTTATTATATCTTAAGTCCTCTAAAGCTGTCTTAAATTCTGATTCTATTTCTTCTAAATCGACTTCTGTTTCTTCTTCTATCACATTAGACCACTCTTCCCCCTCATAGAGACCTTCAATGTAATCTTTCCTCTTGTCTGCTCTCTCCTCTGCATTTAGCAATGAAATTCCTGTTGCACTCTTAATGTTACCACCCTTGATTTTAATTTCACATAATGTTGTTTTGACTTTCATATAGGCTGAGTAAGTCCTTCCGATAATCGTTTCTGTTTTTAGATATGTCCATTTCTCTTCAGCTGTACTGCCTTCTGACCCAATCCATAGTGCTGTATCTATAGTCTTAGAGAACTTCAAGCGTATCTCGCCATTCCTTAGTACTTCTACATCCCACTTCTTTGCGTATTGATTCTTCCTAACTAACCTCTTAAACTTCAGCCTACTGTTCACCAGTACTACGTGATGATCTGACGTCTGAATTCTGAATCTCTGTCTGACCACGATTTAATCTAACTCAAATCTTCCAAATATACCTCCCCCTCTTGTGATTGTTGAACAGAGAATTTGCTATTACTAGCTGAAATTTGTTACAGATTAAATTAGTCTTTCTCCTCTCTTATTCCTTTTCCCAAGCCCGTACTCTCCAGCAACTTCCACCCCTTCCCCTATAACTAGATTCCAGTGCCTCCTGACTATCAGATTTTGGTCTCCTCTTACGTACTATAGTACGCTTTCAGTATCCTCATATACTTTCCCTATCTCTCCACCTTCAGCTTGCGACGTCGGCGTTTATACCTGAACTATCGTTGTCGGTGTTGGTTTGCTGTCACTGAACTGTTCACAGTAACACACTTTCTGCCCTACCTTGCCATTCATAACGAATCCTACTCCCGTTATACCATTTTCTGCTGCTGTTCATATTGCCCTATAATCATCTGACCAGAAATCCTTCTCTCCTTTCCATTTCACTTCACAAACCCCTACTATATCTAGATTGAGCCTTTGCATGTTCCTCTTCAAATCTTCTAGCTTTTTCTCGTGGCCACCTGCCCCGTGGCAGTTCCCTCCCGGAGACCCGAATGGGGGACTATTTCGGTATCTTTTGGCAATGGAGAGATCATCATGACACAAGACACCTGTCCCGTGATTACACGTTATGTGTCTGTCTTTAATGGAGTGGTTTCCATTGTCTTCTGCATCCTCATGCCTTTGATCATTGCTGATTCGTCGGCCTTTAGGGCCAGTTCCCTACCGCAAGGACAAGAGAGTGTCCTGAACCCCTGTCCGCTCCTCCACCTCTTTGACAAAGCTGTTGGCAAAATGAGGGTAACTTCTTATTCCGGAAGTCTTCGGTCACCTACGCTGATTATAAATCAAAGTTTAAGCAGTGGTGGGTTTCGAAGTCGGTACCGAGGAAATTTTGTATTCCAAAGCTACCTGTAGACCACGGATGACAACAGCAGTCCTATTTCATTAACGGTTTCAGGTTCCGAAGTGAGGTTCTTTTGGCAAATGATAGCACGAAAAGAGGAGTGAATTTGGCATATGGTTACTATGCAGAGCCTCATTATTACAAACGAAGCTTTTTCATAAGCTATTAACCTTATTTTCTCAGTTCCTCACTTGGTAAACTAAATAAACCACTATTTCATAATTCTCTCTCAACTGCGTCCGCACAACATGTTCGTGAGGTGACATTGCGTAAACCTCGCCGTGTTTTTGCAAAAGAGGCAAATTTTAACATTTCAACAAGGGAGATACAGGTTTTACTCGGAATTCACTATTCATGACGTTTCTCTGAAAGTTACAAATGGTTAACAAGCGAGGCAAAAAAACATCATTGTTTTTATTGGATTTTCACCGGGATTATTTTTAGATACTAACCAAAGCAGAGGCGACATCGTTTTGAATGGTCGCCATGCAATCATGGGCTTCGAGGAGCTCCGCTTAATATTCACAAAAAATATGAGCGTAGGCTTCAGTTTGGAACGGCACTTCCCCCCCCCCCACCCCCCCCTCCCCCCACCCCCCAGCGCTCCGCATTTCCCCTACAGCGCCTGCCCGCTCTTCCCAAGCGTGCTCTGCCGAATATGCATCTAGCGGCCAACCGAAGCAGCTGCCCAAACACCGATACTGCAGACCAATAACTCTACATGCACGACCAATACGTTTCCGCGAGAAAGTGAAATACCTCGGTGTCTGGCTGGACCGGAAATTACTCAGGGGGGACCACATACAACACATGACCAGCCGAGCAAGCGCGAGGCTCAAACAGCTCTACCCTTTGCTCAACAGGTGTAGCACACTGAACAGAAGGGTGTCGAGGTCCATGTACTTGACACTTATTCGACCCCTGATGACTTACGCAGCACCTGTCTGGGGATACGCTGCGCCCACACGCCTGCACCATCTGCAGATCATATAAAACATTCAGAATCATATGCAATGCTCCACGATACACACGCATCGCAGACCTTCACCGGGAATACCGACTTGAGACTCTCACGGAGGTAATCCACAAACTCACCACAAGACTATACAGAAACTCCAGACATTCGCAGAATCCTTTTATTCTGAATCTGGGGAACTACGATCACAACCATAGATGGAAACATAAAAGACCAAAAGACATACTTGTAAGGACCTAACACCTATGGCCGAGTTCACGCAAACACAACGGTGCAGGTGAGCCCCTGTTAATCAGCCACCATTACTGTATCTCCAGTTGGAACACACTTGCCGAATAACTAGCACCATGCAGGGAAGCCGTACCGTACACTACATGTACACAAGCTCAACACAGCCCCCCACACAATGAGATGATCTATGGCCGATCTCCCACTAATATATAACGATCCTGATTATTACAGGAATGCAGCAGCTGCAGCAAACTAGGATACATCGCCATCGTCTGCCACGGTAATTATGCATGATATCCATACTAACAAACCCAACCTTGCATGAACTATCGCAGCTAGTAAGCCACTACTGCTCTTACTACCCATCCCACTGTCGCAGAGGTTTTTTTCCCACGGCACGAGCCTTGGCACTTTTTTCCCTCTGCTCTTCAAATTGCTACCCTCATTCGCGTTTCGTCCACTATCTATCACCTGATGGACCGTCTTCATGCGTAGTCTTACCCAGACGCACGGATAACATCACAGCCCAGCATCCTGTGATATACCTATTAGATAACTAATATGTTGACGGAGGTGACAGTAGAACTTTTGGGTTTGTCACCACGTGGGTGCGGGCGTGGAGGGGCCCCACCTCTCTCTTTAAAAAGGCCACTGCATTCTGCGCGCACTCTACTGCAGCGCCTGCCGCGCCGAGTCGCTATCATCACTGGCTCATCTGTATTCACTCACATCACTAATTTCGTAAAATAAATTGTGCTTTGAATATTCTTCTTCTGAACTTCCTATCACTAGGTAAGATCACAAAGAAGCATATTTCGGATAATTTTTTCTGTGATATACAGTATTCCGAAACGAGGCACAAGGCGCAACTCACAGTCCCGCATTACATCGTTTATAGCAGTAATGCGATTCCTTTCTTTTTCGGTTCCTGCCGCATATGATGCATCTCCTTACAGATTCTTGTAGTTTTATTGTCGTTTCAACTGTGCTTGGTAGGTGAATTTCCAGAAACCGCAGTGGAGTATCTTATATCTTCGTATGATTGATGGCTCAATGCTTTCCTTTCTTAGTGATATGTCCCACAAATCTCACGAATGAGTCTGAGAGGTAATTCGGTGACTGTACTATTCTTGTACGAACCTTGTACTTAACGTGAGAATTTAGCATACACAACATCGAAGGAGGGAAAAAAGGAGTTTTTTTGTACCATTTCAGTGTTTTGTGAACACATTCCTTTTTTAGCTAAGTAGTGTGGTGTCACCGCCAGACACCACACTTGCTAGGTGGTAGCTTTAAATCGGCCGCGGTCCATTAGTACATGTCGGACCCGCGTGTCGCCACTTTCAGTGATAGCAGACCGAGCGTCACCACACGGCAGGTCTAGAGAGACGTACTAGCACTCGCCCCAGTGGTACGGACGACGTAGCTAGCGATGCACGCTGACGAAGCCTCGCTCATTTGCAGAGCAGATAGTTAGAATAGCCTTCAGCTAAGTCAATGGCTACGACCTAGCAAGGCGCCATTAGTAACATTGCATGTATCTAAAGAGTCTCACTTGTATCGCCACAATCTCCAGATGTACCAAAAGGATGGATTAAAGTTAAGTATTCCAGAAGCTACGTACTTTTCTTTATAGCATTCATTACGTATCCTGTTTCAGACCTCACGCCATCCTGCTTTAGCTTACCGCGTGCCTTTCGGCTTCCTCTCATTGTGTCTAGGCTGTCTTGTCTAGACACAACAAGTAGCATATCGTATTTGTCCACTGCACCCATAGACTCTTAATCCAAAGTACATTTTTGTTTAGACTTTTCGGTATCAGTTTGGTGGATGGTTTTCACAGCTGATTAGATTGCAGTTGAATGTATGTCAGTTACATAGTCTCTTTTGTCAAACCATTTCAGAGCCATCATAGTATCTATTGATATAAATTACATCTCACCTTTTTGCAGTTTGGCTTCAAGTTTTGTCGGATCTTTCCTGTTGATGCGAACTATACCTTCAGCATTTCTTATTCTTTCATGCAAGTAATGAAAGACGCACGGACTTGTGCCTCAACTGTCCACATATAGCATCTGTTTTATAGCTACCATTTACTAAGATAACCTGGAAATCTTCATTCCCACGTTAGAGCTCCTGGCATGCTCATCCCCTGTCGCTATATGTAAGACGGCGTGCTGAAAAGCAATGACCCCGAACTTTTTGCCTGAAAACTTTTAAACCTCTTAAATAAAACAAACTTTATTAATACTCTACATCTTGAATCTTCATATCCACATATCTACTCTCTGCCTGGCGACAAACACATTTCTCCCAACGAGAGACCAGTTTGTTGATACAGTCACTGTAGAATGTTTCACTTTGTCGACGGAGCCACAACCTCACCTCTGGTTACACCCCTTCATCACTATCTACACCTACATCTACATCTACATCTTCATACATACTCCGCAATCCACCATACGGCGCGTGGCGGAGGGTACCTCGTACCACAATTAGCATCTTCTCTCCCTGTTCCACTCCCAAACAGAACGAGGGAAAAATGACTGCCTATATGCCTCCGTACGAGCCCCAATCTCTCTTATCTTATCTTTGTGGTCTTTCCGCGAAATGTAAGTTGGCGGCAGTAAAATTCTACTGCAGTCAGCCTCAAATGCTGGTTCTCTAAATATCCCCAGTAGCGATTCACGAAAAGAACGCCTCCTTTCCTCTAGAGGCTCCCACCCGATTTCCTGAAGCATTTCCGTAACACTCTTGTGATGATCAAACCTACCAGTAACAAATCTAGCAGCCCGCCTCTGAATTGCTTCTGTGTCCTCCCTCAATCAGACCTGATAGGGATCCCAACCGCTGGAGCAGTACTCAAGAATAGGTCGCACCAGCGTTCTATAAGCGGTCTGCTTTACAGATGAACCACATCTTCCCAAGATTCTACCAATGAACTGAAGGCGACTATCCGGCTTCCCCACAACTGCCATTACATGTTTGTCCCACTTCATATCGCTCTGCAATGTTGCGCCCAAATATTTAATCGACGTGACTGTGTCAAGCGCTACACTACTAATCGAGTATTCAGACATTACGGGATTCTTTTTCCTATTCATCTGCATTAATTTACATTTATCTATATTTAGAGTTAGGTGCCATTCTTTACACCAATCACAAATCCTGTCCAAGTCATCTTGTATCCTCCTACAGTCACTCAACGACGACACCTTCCCGTATACCACAGCATCATCAGCAAACAGCCGCACAATGCTATCCACCCTATCCAAAAGATCATTTATGTAGATAGAAAACAACAGCGGACCTACCAAACTTCAAAAATGGTTCAAATGGCTCTGAGCACTATGGGACTTAACTTCTGAGGTCATCAGCCCCCTAGAACTTAGAACTATTTAAACCTAACTAACCTAAGGGCATCACACACATCCATGACCGTAGCGGTCTCGCGGTTCCAGACTGTAGCGCCTAGAGCCGCACGGTCACTCCGGCCGGCTACCACACTTCCCTGGGGCACTCCAGATGATACCCCCACCACCGATGAACACTCACCATCGAGGACAACGTACTGGAATCTATCAAAGTGAAGACCACGAGGGTGTTCTTTAAGTTTTGGAAACGCATGAAAAGCGAATGGGGCCATGTTGGGATTGTATGGAAGACGATCAATGACAGTGAACCCAAGGTGTCGGATTGTTGCAGATGCCGTGATGCTCATGTATTTTCTGGCATGGCATTGCCATGCTGAAGCAGAGGGTCCTCCATATGTGGACGAATTCTTCGAATTTCAAACTCTGTTACAGCGCGCGGTATATCAAGCATCGACATAATTACGTTACACACCACCGTGTTAAAAGCTACAGTTCGGAGTCCTCTGGCGTCAGAGGGCTACAATTAATAATGATTGTTTTGTTTAAAAAGTTTTGAGAGTTTTCACTTTAGAATTTCGGAGGCATTAATTTTCAGCGCTCCGTGTACTTTGTTAGCACTGAAGACACGACGACTGTGCACGGATATATCCGTCGCTAGGAGATAAGTGTTTAAGGAAGTGGCAATGATAAATTTTGTAACGGCCAAATCGAAATTTGGGATGGATGTTCTTGACAAACTTTGTGTCAAAAAATGGTTCAAATGGCTCTGAGCACTACGGGACTTAACATCCATGGTCATCAGTCCCCTAGAACTTAGAACTACTTAAACCTAACTAACCTAAGGACATCACACAACACCCAGCCATCACGAGGCAGAGAAAATCCCTGACCCCGCCGGGAATCGAACCCGGGAACCCGGGCGTGGGAAGCGAGAACGCTACCGCACGACCACGAGACGCGGGCAAACTTTGTGTCGTAGGCTAAACTGCTGAGATGTGAAACGGTGAGGAAAGTGGCGTCCAAACATTTTTGAAACGTCAACATTTATTTGCTGTAGAAAACGTATACGTACATACATGTAAAATAATTTTTGGAAGGGAATACGTGGTGCCTTTTTACCTTGTGTGTTACATCTATTTTTCTTTGTGAGTACCAAATAATGTGAAAAACGTCCATCATTTGATAAAAACGGTTTCACCAATTTAAATCCTTATTTATGCACAGCATACGTTTTTCTTTTCCAGGTATCGTAAACCCTAAACCGTCTTTTGCTTTCATATGTCTGGCCTCTGTTGTGGAAGATCTATTACAGTATACAAGTCCTTGAGCAGTCTTTTCAGTTTGCCGCAAAAACAAAGCAAGCAATAAAATAATGGCTGAGGAGACGCGTAGGCACAAAACGAGTGAGCGCGGCGCCGGAAGGTTAACTTCAGAAGTAAACAGACGTCGCTTCCGTGCCCCCACTAACGTAAACACCGAAACTTCTTTCTCTAGAAACGTTGCTGTTGACGTCTCGTTCTGTTGATGACCTCCGTGAACGCCGCCATTTGAAATGCATTGTTGAGCGTGAATCGACCTGAAATCACTTGTATCTGACGGGGATGAAGCGAATGACCGAATTCAGGCGATATCGCCAGCTTCACTTGTGTGGCTCTACGATACAAATGGCCGTACTGTAGGTGCAACTACATCGGAAGAGTATCTGTGAAGAGACAGACATACATTTGATTCCTCAAGAGAAGCATCAGTGTTGCAAGGGCAACAGTCTGGATGGTAGACTCCTCTGGCCTTGTAACATGGGACAATAAGATGTGATATTTCGAACGACTGTAGGCAAAGGAGAAACTACATCCGTTACAATTCTCGAAAAACGTAGATTAATGAGTAACTAGTGGAGAGAAGTGAGGAGAAAAACGAAATTCATGGCACAAAGGGAGTAAAGAAGGAATCTGTTGATACGTATCAAGGAATCATTGAAGGCACCAAGCATTTGTCAGTTTGGTAATGGAAGGATCTGGAAGAGGTTCAAAGATGGTTCAAACGGGTCTAAGCACTATGGGACTTATTAACATCTGAGGTCATCAGTCCCCTAGACTTAGTACTACTTAAACCTAACTAAGGACATCACACACATCCATGAGCGAGGCAGGATTCGAACATGCGACCATAGCAGCAGCGCGGTTCCGGACTGAAGCGCCTAGAACCGCTCGGCCAAAACGGCCGGCTCTGGAAAAAGGAATGGGTAGAAACTAGACAGGCAGATCAACGCTTCACTCACTACGAAGGTTGAAATGTAGGTTGTTGTAGCTATGCAGAAAAAGAGGCTTGCACAGTGTATGAGGAAGTTTTGTTGAGTGTAGGAGGAGACAGGATGACCTACACAGAAGTTCTAGTTGGTAAGATGAATGGCATCTTGCTCGATATGTAGAAAAGTATAAGTAATGGCAGATGAATAGGAGAAACAATCCTATAGTGTTGAGTACGGTATTAGTGTTGTGATGCGTGACACAGTCATGTCGGTTAAATGTCTAGGCTTAACGTCGCAAAGCGATATGAAGTGGAACGAGCAAGTAAGGTCGGTAATAGGGAATGCGAATGATCGAGTTCGCCGGCCGGTGTGGCCGTGCGGTTCTAGGCGCGTCAGTCTGGAGCCGCGTGACCGCTACGGTCGCAGGTTCGAATCCTGCCTCGGGCATGGATGTGTGTGATGTCCTTAGGTTGGTTAGGTTTAAGTAGTTCTAAGTTCTAGGGGACTGATGACCACAGATGTTTAGTCCCATAGTGCTCAGAGCCATTTGAACCATTTTTGAATGATCGAGTTCAGTCTACTGGAAAAAATCTGGGGCAGTGTGGCTCAATCATAAAGGAGACAATGACGTACACAGCACCAGTGTGACACATTCTTCAGTACTGCTCGTGTGTTTGGGATTCCCACGAGGTCGGGTTGAAAAGAAACAATTCAGTTCAGAGTGTGCTGCTCCATTTGCTACCTGTAGGATTACGAAAATGTTTTGTGAACTCAAACGGGAATTCCTGGGCAGAAGACGACGTTCTCTTCGAAAACATTGTAGGGGAAATTCGGAGGATCAGCATTTTTTGCTGGTTGCAAAAAATTGTACTGTCATCAAAGTATATTTCATGTAAGAGCTGCAAGGAGAAAACAAGAGAAATAAGGCTCGTACTGAGAGATATAGACAGCCGTTTTTCCCTAGCTTCATTTGCAAGTGGAACGGAAAAGAGAATAACTAGTATTGGTAGAAAGTATCGTCCGCCATGGACCGTACGATTTCTTGCGGAGTGTGTTGGCTGGTTGATTTGGGGAAGGGGACCAAACAGCACAGTCATCGGTCCCATCGTATCAGGCAAGGTTGTGGAAGCAAATCGGCCGTGCCCTTTCAAAGGAACCATCGTGACATTTGCCTGAAGCGACTTACGGAAAATCACGGAAAACCTAAACCAAGAGGGTTGGAAGCGGGTTTGAACCATAGTCCTCCCGAATGCGAGTCCATTGTGCTAATCACTGTGCCACCTCGCTCGGTCGCGAACTATGTATGTAGACTAGAGCGAAGTGCTGTATCAAAGCAGTCTTCGAATTGAGGACCCCAAGAAGAAAAGTGTCAAAATAGCAAATAAGTGTCAGTTGTGAGGCTATAGGATTGTCACGGCAGCCAGTCGAGGAAGGCAGCCGCCGTGTCCCGATCCACTTGTTGCTCGAACTGCGCGCCTGCAGCGCCAGCGCAGTCACAGGAGAGCGGTCTGCAGCAATCCGCCACGGGCCTGTCGTCGCTTCAGCTGCGGCCGCACGAGAAAAAAGGAAGACGCCACGGCGCGCAGGAGTGAGTCGGGTTCAGTGTTGAGGGAAGAGTGCTGTTCAAACAACGGAGCGGCCGGGGCCCCACATACCTAGCCATGACGTCAGCGCGCAGCACCCGGCCCGCGCGGACGCTCTGGACTGAAGGATCGGCCAGCTGCGGGCCCGCTGACCACCCGTCCGACGCCCTCGTAAAACCTGCCGTCGTTTTGCCCTGCTGCTACCTCGGTGCGTTGCTATTGACGCTCACGTGTCGCGACTAACATCGTTGCTTGCTCCTAGTACGTCGTCGCTTCAGTACGAGCTTACCGAAATGTAGGGATAATTGCGAGCGTATTGTGCACGGATTGCCAGTTGGCCCTCGCCGTAAAGCCCGTCTCACACGGAGCAAGATTCGCTGTAAATTTCCTTGCTGGCTCGCGCGACGGCTACCTTGCGAGCTCCGTCGTCTGCTAGCGGGCTACCTTACTGGGAACCTTGTAAGATTTCCAGGATAGATCCGGTGCTATTTTTCTTGTAAGGTTCCCTGCGTGCTACCTGCGTTGGCCAATCATGAGACGTTTCGTTTGTGACGTCAAACGCGGGAAGCTTGGGCGGGAAGCCTTTTTTGATAGTCGCTTTTCTGCTGTTGTGAGGTGCGGTAGGAAGTTCTTATAATTATTATATAATGGCACCGCAGTGGTCCAAGGAAGCGATTGAAGCACTGATATGTACTTACAGGGAAGAATAGTGTGCGTACGTCGTGAAAAGCGCAAACTATTATAATAAACACTTGCGTGCAGAAGCACTCGAGAGAGTTGCAAGTGCCGTGTGTCTTGTTCGACCTTATACATCCATTCGTATAAAATTTGAAAAGGATGTACGATCTTCTATCCTATAAAATCAAGTCGTAAATAACAGTCATTATTGGCATATTTATAAAGTCAAACAGTAATGAAATGGTGATACTATTCAAAAAAAAAGAAGGTGTTATGCGAACTAACCTCAAATCTTTATGAAGCATGGAGAGCACACCTTTTCCAGCGTTTCTCCTCTTAATCCAGTTTTTCGTCCATTATTTCTTTCTTCTTCTCTCATTAGCATGCATTTCTGCGTCGTTTAGCACCAAAACAGTTAATAACGCCAGTTTGCTCTGAACATCTGTACCTGAAGCAGCCTTCTTCGTTCGATACAACATGCAGCAGATCACAACACAACTAGCTACCGTGGGAGAGCTTCGGCATGGAAGATAGCCGGCTCCTTTCCCTGCAAGCCGGCAGGCATGCACGCCAACTTGCGGCGAACCTTGCTCCGTGTGAGACGGGCTTAAGCAAAGTTTTAGGCGTATATAGACGCTAAGACTCTTCATTTCTTGACTGGAAACACCGACGCCCATTAAATACGAGGGTTGGAACTTTAATAGTGGCAATTATTTATTTACAGCTCGTACAAAATAGATACGTGTCTCAAAGTTTTACTGACCTTCAAAGTGGTCACCAGCATTGTGTATAAACCGTTGCCGTTGCCAGCGATGTGGAAATCATAGGGTACTCTTAGCAGTGCCAGTTGTGTTGACAGTTCGAGTGGCGCGGTCTATTGCCCGACGAATTTGTAGCAGTTCTGAAGCGAATGAAGTGAAGTGTTTCCTTCAGTTTAGAAATCGAGTTGAACTCACGAGGGCTTAAGTCAGGGGAGTGCAGTAGGTGGTACAGCACTTAGCAGCCCCGTCAGTCAAACAAATGAGTAACAGCTTGCACTGTACGTGCTTGAGAGCATTGTCCTACAAAATGATGGTCAGGTCCTGCAGAAAGTGTCATCACTTCTGTCTCTAAGCTGGTCGTAGGTTGTTGTTCCACAAATGAACAGCATAGAGACAGAAGTGATGACACTTTCTGCACGACCTGACCATTATTTTGCAGAACAATGCTCAAGCGCGTACAGTCTAAGCTACTACTGATTTGTTTAAATGACGGGGCTGCTAAGTACTATAGCATCTACAGCACTTTCCTGACTTAGATCTCGTAAGTTCAACTCGATTTCTAAACTGAGGGAAACACTTCACGGCAGAACTGCTACAAATTCGTCGGGCAATAGACCGCGCCACTCAAACTGTCTACGTCTACGTGATTACTCTGCTATTCACAATAAAGTGCCTGGCAGAGGGTTCAATGAACCACCTTCACGCTGTCTCTCTACCGTTCCACTCTCGAACGGCCCGCGGGAAAAACGAGCACTTAAATTTTTCCGTGCGAGCCCTGATGTCTCTCATTTTATCGTGATGATCTTTTCTCCCTATGTAGGTGGGTGCCAATAGAATGTTTTCGCAATCGGAGGAGAAAACTGGTGATTGAAATTTCATGAGAAGATCCCGTCGCAACGTAAAACGCCTTTGTTTTAATGATTGCCACTCCAATTCACGTATCATGTCTGCGACACTACCTCCCTATTTCGCTATAATACAAAACGAGCTGCTCTTCTTTGTACTTTTTCGATGACATCCGTCAGTCCCACCTAATGCGGAACCCACACCGCACAACAATACTCCAGAATAGGGCGGACAAGCGTAGTGTAAGCAGTCTCTTTAGTAGACCTGTTGCACCTTCTAAGTGTTCTGCCAATGAACCGCAGTTTTTGGTTTGCTCTACCCACAATATTGTCTGTGTGATCGTTCCAATTTAGGTTATTTGTAATTGTAATCCCTAAGTATTTAGTTGAATTTACAGCATTCAGATTTGTGTGGCTTATCGCCTAATCGAAATTTAGCTGATTTCTTTTAGTACTCATGTGAATAATTTCACACTTTTCTTTATTCAGGGTCAATTGCCACTTTTCTCACCATACAGATATCCTATCGAAATCATTTTCCAGATCGTTTTGATCATCTGATGACTTTACAAGACGGTAAATGACAGCATCATCTGCAAACTATCTAAGACAGCTACTCGGATTGTCTCCTATGTCGTTAATATAGATCAGGAACAATAGAGGGCCTATAACACTTCCTTGGGGAACGCCGGATATTACTTCTGTTTTACTCGATGACTTTCCCTCTATTACTACGGAGTGTGACCTTTCTGACAGGAAATCACGAATCCAGTCGCCAACTGAGGCGATACTCCGTAGGCACGCAGTTTGATTAGAAGACGCTTGTGAGGAACGGTATCGAAAGCCTTCTGGAAATCTACAAATATGGAATCAATTTGACATCCCCTGCCGATAGCATTTATTACTTAATGAGTATAAAGAGCTAGTTGTATCTCACAAGGACGATATTTTCTGAATCCGTGCTGACTATATGTCAGTAAATCGTTTTCTTCGAGGTACTTCATAATGTCCGAATACAGTATATGTTCTAAAACCCTACTGCAAATCGACATTAGTGATATAGGCCTGTAATTCAGGGCATTACTCCTACTTCCCTTTTTGGGGTTTGGTGTGACTTGAGCAATTTTCCGGTCTTTAGGTACGTATCTTTCTGTGAGCGAGTGGTTGTATATAATTGCTAAATACGGAGCTATTTTATCAGCATACTCTGACAGGAACCTCACTGGTATACAATCTGGACTGGAGGCCTTGCTTTTATTAAGTGATTTAAGCTGCTTTGTTACACCGAGGATATCTTCTTCTATGTTTCTCATCTTGGCAGTTGTTCTTGATTGGAATTCAGGAATATTTACTTCGTCTTCTTTGGTAAAGGAGTTTCGGAAAACCGTGTTTAATAACTCTGCTTTAGTGGCACTGTCATCAGTGACTTCACCGTAGTTATCGCGCACAACTGGCACTGCGAAGAGTATCATACGAATTACACATCGCTGCAACGGGCTATACACAATGCTGATGACTACTTTGAATGTCAGTAAAACTCTGTTTTGTACGAGCTGTAAATAAACAGTTGCCACCATTAAAGTTCCAACTCGCGTATGTGGGAGAATACGTACGGCAATATTTAAAGCGAAACAGCCACATAAAACTAACAGCATGCTTGAGTGGCTTAATGCGCATACCGTTAGCTTGCGAGATAGGCTGAAGCGTTCTTTCCGCCCGTGCCTCTTGAGTTTCCACTGTCACTCGTTGCCGTGTCCTGTATCCACGCACTCTTGGTGGCGTCCGCCGCGCCAGTAACATTAGTTGTCTGCACTATTATACCCCTATTGGATTGGTCTATACAAATACACATAACAGAGGGTTTAGTCATCAACACTATATTCGCCTTCACTATTTACAAGTCTACCAACGCTGGGAAAACTTTTAGATCCGCGAGTGTATAAGTCACTTGGGTTTGAGGCGAAGAACTGGTCGAGGCATTTCCATCCAGAAAGATAGTTCCTCGAAGGTTGTTAGGTTGAGAGGCAAAAAGGTGAAAATCTGAGGGCGCAAGATCAGGTAAATAAAGTGGGTGTGAAATGACTTACCAACCAATTCCTTTCTTTTCATTATGTTAGCATACGGACACCATTTCTAGTCACCGGTAACGATAAACTATAGGAATGGTCGGTGCTGTCCACAAGCCAGTTAATGATTAGCAAACAGAACTGCACGTATGACCACCCACTGATTGCTGCGATTTTGACTTAGTGCATGCCGTACCCATACACCCGATTTCCCAATCTTCCCCACTGGATGCAAATGTCCCACGTTGGTGGAATCATCACAGTTCATCACATTTGCCAGTTCTCGAGTTCTCTGGCGTGGATCATTGTGGATTAATGCGTTTAAACGATCTTCATCAAACACCGAAGGTCTTGCTGAACCTGGAGAACACTAATGTCAAAATGATCCCCCTTGTAACGAGAAAACCATTTTCCTGCAGTGATCTGTCCGGTGGCATTATCCCCATTCTCGGCACAAATGTTTCCGGCTGCCTCCGCTGCTGTCACCCACCTACTGAACTCAAACAAAAGAACATGTCGGAAATGTTCCGATTTTTCCACTTGGCACTGCATTTTCTTACGTCCACTGCTCGACTCACTATCTCCAAATGATAAAATGACAATATGTAAACTCAAACAGCAACAGTGAACTACAAATACAAACTGACAATCGATAAATAAACCCATATCAATCGGAAAACTTACATGCAAAGCAAAAACACTACGAACGTATGCACCAAATCTAACAAAATTAGCCTAAATAAGGTCCGCCAGCTTCGTTTAGGCTTTCTAGACAGGGCTAAACTTCCAGTACTCCAGACTCCATCACTGAAAGCCCTGTAGCAATTCAACCATTGTTCGATATCATACCACAGGACTGGAATCTGTTCGTTGTTAGTAGTCGATAGACCACTTCCAATTGGCTGATAATCTCTACACGACACAACAGAAATATTGAAATGTACAGCTGGTAGAATCGTTGCTGTGAGCATGACGTGCAGTGGCTCGGCAGTAGACAGTGCCGTCTGCCTGCCACACGTTATGCGGAATTAGTATTTAATTTACGGGCGACTAGACACTTCAACAAGAACAACAAACAACAGGATTAGCGTTGCCACAACTTAACAAACAGCCTCTAGTCCCCTAATGCTACATCAATGCCCGTTCCCAACTGGCCATGGTTGATTGGCTAATGGAGATGGGTGCCTTCAATAACTGCTTGCTTACACAACATTACTGATTTACATAATTTATTAATAATAGTTCACTAAAAAACAAGTCTTAAAAACTCCATATAAAGGCTGGTTAAATAACTGTTGCTTTGATTCATCGGGTAATAAATTCTCAACCAATAACAGTAGCAAACAACATCACTTCCAAATAAAATCGTACAGAATCGTAATGGTAAAAAGGTATCTTACAAACTTCAAAATTCACTTTCATTTAACAAGCAGATATAAAAACATATCCAAAATTCACAGTTAGCTTATTTGTCAAATTCCAGTATTTATAACCCGCTGAACAACAGTGCAGAACTGACAATTTCAAATCTGTCCAGTGAGTAATCCTGATAACAGAAAATTATTTTCACAAATAATAAATATAATAACTTTATGACAACGCCCATCCGGCATTGGCCACACTTTTACACAATCGTAAATTCCGGTGAAAAGTGACTGTTACTTGCTGAATGTCCACACAGTTAAGTAAACTGAACAGCAGAAGCCACTGAAGGTTAATACACGTACCGTATTCCACTGCTTTCTTCTCCAATATCATGACATCCTTATTGTGGACGAACATGCTACAGCACAGCGTGTTCAGGTTGAGCCCATTCTGTCTTGTTTATCTGCCGTGGCAAAACATCCACAAACGGCATCGGCCACAGCTCGCCGTAAATTGCGTCCATACAATTGTAGAGCCCACGGCTTCTCGTTCTACAGCAGCGTTGAATTCCCAAGCGTCTCGGTTTCACGCTCAGTTCATTACCACAGAGCGCCAAAATTATTAATGCACAATTCGGACCATCCGGACCCCAACACTCTGCCGTTCTGCCCTTCTCGCTCGGTACTGTCTAATCCTCCTCGTCGCCAGAGGTCCACTCGCCGCCAACTCCACGCCCCAGTATCTCTGGCGAAGCCAATATCGACCTTAACACTAGCGGCCGGAACACAATCGTGCCGAAAATCGGCACAGCGTACTTGCTCAACACATAAACGATATGCGAAGTGGTATAAGCCTTATATTGCCTAAACCACCAAGCTGCTAATCGCAGCCGGCCGGAGTGGCCGAGCGGTTAAAGGCGCTACAGTCTGGAACCGCACTACCACTACGGTCGCAGGTTCGAATCCTGCCTCGGGCATGGATGTGTGTGATGTCCTTAGGTTAGTTCGGTTTAAGTAGTTCTAAGTTCTAGGGGACTTATGACCACAGCAGTAGAGTCCCATAGTGCTCAGAGCCATTTGAACCATTTTGCTAATCGCAGTAATTGAAAATACTCTGTGATTCCTAAACTGGTAAATATAAATAAGAGCAAGTCTTATTAATCACTGGTCATGAAAATTAATTAAATTTTCTACCACGTATATGTTGTCCCATGTGGGGGCACCTGCTTTGAAAGGGAGCGTCGCCACAGTGAGTTTGCAACTTACTTATGTACGTTGTAGGACTAAAGCAAAGGGGAATACAAATCAATTCTTTTAAACTTCGCAAGTAAACTACATATTTTCACGAAATGAACTATGAGCAACTATTCATCTGATGCGCAAATAAAATTTCCGCAAAAGTCTAACAAATCAATTTCCCCAGTGTAATGCACGTTTATCTACAAGTACAATAAACGATAGTTTGAGCGAATCTCAGATTCTGATTCTGATTCAGATGAAAGTAGTGCATACCACTTACTGAACAGAAGATTGCTATGAAACGCGACTGGCTTTCCAAATTCTGTGCATCTCACAGACGCAACTTAAAAACAGAACATAAGATCCAAATAAGACACTGAGAAGTGTCACAATTAGCGGAATTGGCCTCACAAATAGAGAGCTACTCGGAGCAAAAGCAACGCTAGGGCCGAAGAGGCGATAGTTACTGAATCGATTCAGTGAAAACTGTAAAAAGAACTCATAAAATTTTCAAACTAAATCCACCGAAACAGTGTTTCACAATTATTTGAACATATGGACGTATTTTAAAAATAATCTTAACTTATCTACGTAGCTGTTAATGTAAAAGGCTAGTAGGGACTATCCTATTCGGCCCGACACTTGTATAAAGTCATAAAAATTTATTAGTTGAATTATTTGAGCATGATCAGCTAAAAAACGGGTTGGCTTGCACTTTACTTATTATTCTATTGTATCAATGTGTAGCGTTCTGCATCTAAAGTGGTTAACAATAAAAACATATATTTATGCGTAACTGTTTCTGTGAATTGAGTTTATACAGACAGGTAGCTCAGTGTGGCTACATCATTCGGCCAAGGCGAGAACGCTTCGGCGCACCCCTACGGCGCCCTGGCAGTGTCTACAAAGCGTTCTCCAGTTGCTCGGTGCACTCTGAGACAGTAGGCGAGCGACCTGCCGCCTTCTGTTAATCAGGGAAGCGATACCCTCGTCTTGTTTCCCTCCTCGCCTCGACGCTATCGCCTTGGGACAGCTATTGTCTTCAGGATCGGCAGGACCGCCGTCTCTGAGACACCCGGAGAGTCCTGCGAGATTAATAAATCTTCTCTTTCTTGACGACCCTGTCAGTCAATCCAAACATTTAATCTCAAGCGAAAGCAGAATCGTGGTATTACTTTTACTACTTGAAATGACTTCTGTTCAACGAGAAACAAGTACAGACTACACTGGCAAAAACAAAGCGCAAAAAGAATATATTAAGTTACTTTGTGAAACGAATGCAAGAATATCCGATTGTTTCCCCAAAACAAACTTACATCAAAACATATAACTGGTACTCTCACTCTAAATCAGTCTTCATAACAGACAAGTATGAGTTGGAATTTTTACATGGTTGGTTCGGCAAGTGCGACTAAATCCATATGCTGTATTTACGCAACAATTTGCTTCAGGCTACACGTGCATTATCTTAACACAAAAATTTTTTCTCGCTCGCCCAGCGCTCTCATGGCATACTGGCGGCTACAAGAAACGTCATTTAGGAACACAGGCAGCTATTTCCCGGCGGGGGTTCGAGTCCTCCCTCGGGCATGGGGTATGTGTGTTTGTCCTTAGGACAATTTAGATTAAGTAGTGTGTAAGCTTAGGGACTGATGACCTTAGCAGTTAAGTCCCACAAGATTTCACACACATTTGAACATTTTTAGCTATTTCCCAGGGGCGTCCACTCGTAGGCCGTGGAAAGTCCAAATATACTTTCACACATCACGTCAATAAATGCATATGAGCGATATCCTTCCGGACCCTATTATCAATGGCAGAGATCAACGGTCTCTCATAAATAAACACTTCCGAACTCTCATAAATATAAAACACTGTTTTTCAATACTTGGAACTGGCAATAAGAAAACAAAAATAAGTAAAAAAAAAGAATTAGGCACCCCTCAACATAGTATATAGAATGTAGCAAAGCGACGAAGCGATACTCGACATTTTTTTACCTCCCGCAGTTGAAGCTTCTGAAACAAATTACATGTGACATTTAACAATGCCGACGGTTCTCGAAGCTCGTCGCTGCATTACTTTAACTACAACAGTCGCAAACTGAATTAACTCTCTGATAATTATAGGATCTTCACCGAACAGGCATTCGAATTAAAGCAACCATGTATGTGTACACAGACGTACACAGTCTCTCCCAAACGACAAGCGAAGAGCGCAAATAATGTTGACAGCGAAACAACTAAATGAATATCTTAACCTAGCAAAGGCAAGATAAACACTACATACAGGATATACTAAAGTAAATACTTATTTCTATGATTGGATACAGCTGCCCTTCGACGTTGTCCATCTCGCCCAACTAGTCATTTTGACTTCAATCACATTTCAGTATGTTTAGAATGCAAACTCGGCCCTCCCCATCACTCTTTTTCTGCTCGGCTATCAAATCAGGATTGCGGGCTGAGGCTTGGAGCAGCATCCCGAATTCTATCATTCCAACGGCTCCGTTCTGTCACTCCGTCGGCAGCACCGCCGTACCGTGATTTCTAAGGTTTTTTGTGGCTTTTCTGCGGCTTTTTTGCCTCACCGCTCCGGCTTTGAAGGATGGCTTCCACTGGCTTCACCACGTTCCTCTACACACGTGTTCGCACGCTCGCTACTCCAATCGTTTCCGTATTGGCGCGAGTCGTACGCACACCCGCTCTCTTCTCCTCGTGCTTGGAACCACACAGGTCACACAGAAATAAACTGAAAGCCTCAACGTCGTTCCTTTGTACACCACTGAGCATTCGTTTTTGCTCTGTTGACCTAAGAGTTTAATAACAATAATTGGATCCGCTCAACACTGTTATGCGGATGATCCGCACGTCGATTATTGTCGAAATATGTCGCGCGACTGGAAACGCTTCGCTGCAAGGGGCAAATAGTGCTCAAGCGTACCTCGTTCTGTTCTGCCGCCGACCCATCCGATTCCATTGTTCCAGACTCAAAGCCCACGCTCGATGCACAGTGCTGTATTAATGACAACTTGGCAACAATAACTTGGCCACTCATAGTTTTACGCGGGTGGCCAATAGTCTGTCAGACTATTTTTAAATTGGGCAACCCAAGTTTCGAAATGAAGCCCAGCCTACAATGTACATTAAAATTTTCCATAACAAGATGGAGTGTCTTATCAAACGACATCTTGTATCTAGACACGAACTCCAAAACTGTACTTGCTTCTCTAACAGACGCTTTCTCTGCACCGGCTATTGCAACGCTATTAAACTGCGTATTCTCGCACACAATATTCATACTCTGAGACACTTTTTAAAGCGGCTCCGTCACTTGCGTTAGCTCAATTCCTCTCTTCAAATTTTCAAAATCGCGTTACATTGAAACTACCTCCTTATTTTCATGTAACTGCAGCGACTCTGCGGCTTATGAAATAACCGTTTCTCCAGATTTTGCACGTCTTTTGCAAGATCTTCATTAGTGCCTTCTAGAGTTTCCGTACCGGAGAGAGCTACACTATTAGACTGTGAATCCTCTCCCACAGCATTCGTGAAATCTGGTTTCGCAGAACAGAGCGGATCAGGTTATAGTTGTGGAAAGGGGCCAAAATCAGTTATCACAAAACATACAAACTTTATTTTCCTAAAACACTTAATCACACATGCCCTTAAAAAAATTACGGCTGAAGGCCCGAACACAAGTTATTAACATTGCCTTAAGGAATATACACGGCTGAAGGCCTTAGTTACAAAGTTTTACGTAAAAACTCGGCTGAAGGCCACACAATGGAGATAGAAGAACTGAGGGCTTAAGGCCTGGATAACAAGAATTTCAGATAGAGAAGAAAATTTTAAACAAGTGCCTTTTCAAATTTTAATTTAAGACAGCTGAAGGCCTTATCTTAACATATTTCACGTATAGTTTGGCTGAAGGTCACATACTGAACATAGAACAACTCAAGGCTTAAGGCCTGGATAATAATAAGGATTCCAATGGGCAAAATCCCCTTTAAAAAAATAGTTTAAGCAAGAATCTTCAAAGTTTAACTTAAGACAGCTAAAGGCCTTATCTCAACATTAAAACCAACTACATTAATAGACGGCTGAAAGCCTTGCACAGTACTTGAGACTAAACGAAGTCACAATCTAAAACAACAGAACAGAGGTGCTCTAAAGTGCTCCAAGGGTCGGCCTGGGAAGATAGCTCAAACGTAAGGTTAGGTGAGACAGGCAGCCAAGCTTAATACTAAATAATCGGATGGCAACCCGACCCAGGGACGGCTGCAGGACCGACCAACAACCTAATCAATTCCCTTCCGCCCGACCAACAGCAAGACAGCGGAAAAATCAGCGAGGACGAAGATACCAGCAGCACTACGTCTTGAAAATTTGCATCTAAATACAGTCAAGACACAATAACCACTCAAAAATATGAACAACACCAAAGGCTGTTGAACTACACCCCGTGCACGACAGCATCAACACGGCGAGGAAAAACACAGTGCCGGGAAACTACACTAACGACCAGGGCAGGTAACTGGAACGTTAACGGCCACAAGGCAGAAGATACTGCTGGTCCACTTCACTAATAAGTATCAACCAATTCAATATTTAAACACCATACAGGAAGACAGCTGCAAAACTTCGCCAACTTCAACGCACCATACATTGCTGCTTGCGGTAACGGCCTAGAAAGCAACAACCGGCAATGAACGAAGAGATGTCAGAGCAGTTGAGGTTTCATAACAGGTTAACTGATCACTGAACTTCAGCGTCCAGGTTCGGTGGGCTACGAACTTTGTAGCTCTCGCAGCTAGCGCCTCACAAATCCGACCACGTGTGCACGCTGCCAGCGGTCCCAGCCTCACTTGGCGCCGGGGACACTTCCTCGCTGCTGTGTCCCAACCAACCAACTGCCACACACACCACACACGGAAATATAGCGGTCACACCAAAGATGGTACAGCAGTACTAGTGTCGATAAGCGCTGCTGCTGCCACTGACGGAGGCAAGTCAGCAACTCATTATGGCAGTAACTCAGGGAGAAATAAGACGCCAGTCGATTGTGACAAATGCCAAAGAACAAGGCATCAACGCCAGCTGGCTGTGGCTCAGTTCCTACCACCTGATACTTTTTAAAAGAGGCTCTGCTTCTCTTTTCAAATTTCCCATATCGTGTTTCATTGAAACAAACTCTTCCGTTTCAACGAATTGCGTCAGATCGGTCACTTCCGAAACTTGCCGTTCCTCACGATTTTGCACTCCTTGTGGAAATTCTTAATTTGTTCCTTCACTGGTTTGCAGCTCTTTTGACACGGTCTTGGGCAACCTTGAGACGAAATTAGCTTCTCGTGTCTTACTCGGCAATATTCTCCCACAGTTCTCGCTCTCTTTCTTCGCTTCGTCCCTCTTTGCATCGGCCCTTGCTCTATCTCCTTCAGCCATTACTCTGTCCCAGAACTTCACAAGACACGTGCTCGCGGAGCAAGCTGTGAGGAGCATAGCGCGGGCAGGTGCACGGCGTGCAGCGTACCTCTAGTATCGGCACGAATCGTAGAAGGAGACTCTAGCGGGGGACACATCAGGTGCTGTCACATGTTCGTCAGTCAATTTAAATCCGCTACCAGTTACATGGAAATCACTGTATGAAATATTATGAAACAAATAAAAAAATGCATAAGTGCCACATTATCTCCATTAACGTATACTTCTACATTTTTCTTAATTTCCTTTGTGAACTGTTTCACAAAAATGAAGTCATTAATATGTGTGATTCCCTTCTCTCTTGCATTTTCCCCCCTTAACAATTACTGCCTATGTTCGCGGTATTGGTGTTGTGCGTTGTAGACGCTGCGTGCAGCTTAGGTTACGACTAAACAGTGAGTTTCTCCAGCTCATCTTATTATTTTCCATTGTAGATAACGATTGTTCACAAACGTACATGGAAACAAACATCGATATTATTGTAACCGTCTGTTTGTGAAAACGATCAAATCTATCCTGACAGACGTGTCTATCGAATTATAAGATGTTTTTCTTGTATTGGCATATGGCTTTGTATTCTCTATTTGGTTGCAGGACAATAATTTCTTATTGTCGTTCAAAACGAATCTCTTCAGTATTTGCTGAGTTGTTGTTGTTGTGGTCTTCAGTCCTGAGACTGGTTTGATGCAGCTCTCCATGCTACTCTATCCTGTGCAAGCTTTTTCATCTCCCAGTACCTACTGCAACCTACATCCTTCTGAAGCTGTTTAGTGTATTCATCTCTTGGTCTCCCTCTACGATTTTTACCCTCCACGCTGCCCTCCAGTACTAAATTGGTGATCCCTTGATGCCTCAGAACATGTCCTACCAACCGATCCCTTCTTCTGGTCAGATTGTGCCACAAACTTCTCTTCTCCTCAATCCTATTCAATACTTCCTCATTAGTTATGTGAGTATGCAGAGGAAAACAGATCAAAAAATCACTTTCTAACACCGTCACATCTGCAAAACCTTTCTCAAATTCTTCGTTAAGGGATGGTAAAATATGTGAATTACGTTGAAAGTGTTAACAACAGCACCTTACAGGGCCGATAATTAAGGAAAATGAGCTTGATTTCTTTTTTTTTCTTTTTTGCACTGCCATTTTTCTTTTCTGTCCTTTCGTGCAAAAAGGTAATATTCCTCGCACAGGGGATTGAGATGCGAAGACATTGCAGTGTTAAACACGACCGACTCGTCGTTGCTGCTATTAGATGGCACCGCAGTCAAAACTGAGGCTCCCATACTTCACCATCGGCGCTTCTGCCGTGCGTGCGTGCCCGTTTCCCTCACTCCGCGTCACAGCGTAGCAGCTCTGCTCGCGATTAAGATGGTTCAAATGGCTCTGAGCACTATGGGACTCAACATCTGAGGTCATCAGTCCCCTAGAACTTAGAACTATTTAAACCTAACGAACCTAAGGACATCACACACATCCATGCCCGAGGCAGGATTCGAACCTTTCACATACAACATCGTTAAGAAAAACAAATACCCCCACAAATACGAGTACATATAAATTTCTCACTATCAAGGCTGCCGCTGCTGAAAAAAAAAGAAAATGCCGGCTTTGGTGAGCGCAAAATGTCCAATACAACAATAATCTGCATACTAAATCGCGTCTCATCATGCTGTTTGTAACTGTGATTGCCAGGCTATTCGAAAGGCAGGAATCCTGGATCAGGATCCACATAAAATATGCAGTTCATAGGGTCGTTTCCGTGAGAGCGACGTGCCGAGACGCGGCAGTAGAGAGTGCTGCCTGCCACGCTTATTTGTACGAACACATAAATTATGTGTGAATCGATGTTGTTGTTGTTGTGGTCTTCAGTCCTGAGACTGGTTTGACGCAAGTTGCCAATCACAATAATTAAAAACGCTCTGTGATTCCAAAACTGTTAAATATAAATGACATCCATTCTCATTAGTCGTTTGTCATGTAAATTCATTAAATTTCGAACCACACATAGACTGAAGAGCCAAAGAAACTGGTACACCTGCCTAATATCGTGTAGGGCCCCGCGAGCACGCAGAAGTGCCGCAACACGACATGGCATGGACTCGACTAGTGTCTGAAGTAGTGCTGGAGGAAAGTGACACCATGAATCCTGCACGGCTGTCCATAAATCCGTAAGAGTACGAGGGCGTGGAGATATCATCTGAACAGCACGTTGCAAGGCATCCCATATATGCTCAATAATGTTCATGTCTAGGAAGTTTGGTGGGCAGCGGGCGGAAGTGTTTAAACTCAGAAGAGTGTTTCTCGAGCCCCTCTGCAGCTATTTTGGACGTATGGGGTGTCGCATTGTCCTGCTGGAATTGCCAAAGTCCGTAGGAATGCACAACGGATATGAATGGATGTAGGTTATCAGACAGGATGCTTACGTACGTGTCACCTGTCAGAGTAGTATCTGGACGTATCAGGAGTCCCATATCACTCCAACTGCACACGCCCCACACCATTACAGAGCATCCACCAACTTCAACAGTCTCCTGCTGACATGCAGGTGCCATGGATTCATGAGGTTGTCTCCATACCCGTACACGTCCATCCGCTCGATAGAATTTGAAGCGAGACTCGTCTGACCAGACAACATGTTTCCAGTCATCAACAGTCCTGTATCGGTGTTGACGGGACTAGGCGGGGCGAAAAGCTTTGTGCCGTGCAGTCATCAAGAGTACACGAGTGGGTCTTCGGCTCAGAAATCCCGTATAGATGATGTTCGTTGCATGATTCGCAGGCTGACATTTGTTGATGCTCCAGCACTGAAATCTACAGCAATTTGCGGAAGGGCTGCACTTCTGTTACGTTGAACGATTCTCTTCGGTCGTCGTTGGTCCCGTTCTTTCAGGATCTATTTCCGGCCGCAGCAATGTTGGAGAATTGATGTTTCACCGGATTCCTGAAATTAACAGTACACTCGTGAAACGGTCGTACGGGAAAATCCCTATTTCGTCACTACCTCGGAGATGCTGTGTCCCGTCGCTCGTGCACCGACGTTCAAACTCACTTAAATCTTGATAACCTGCCGTTGTGGCAGTAGTAACCTTTCTAACAGCTGCACAAGACACTTGTCTTGTATAGGAGTTGCCGACTGTAGCGCAGTATTCTGCCTGTTTACATATCTCTGTATTTAAATACGCATGCCTATACCAGCTTCTTTGGCCCTTCGGTGTATATTGCTCTGTGTAGGGGCACCTGCTTTACAACGGAACGCCACCACAGCAAGTGCACAATTTAGTTATGTAGAAGAAGTCAGTCATATTTATATTTATGGTTCACCTGACCTAATTTGTTGTAGGGCTAAAGTAAATGGAGAGAACAAATCAGTTCCTTTATACAGTCGATTTATTTTTTCAAATTGTTTCACAAGTAAAATGGATATTTTCTCAAAATGAATGTATGAGCAGCTATTCATTTGATGCTCAAATAAAATCTCTGCAGAAATCTAACTAATTAATTCCCGCCTTGGAATTCATGTTTATACACTCCTGGAAATGGAAAAAAGAACACATTGACACCGGTGTGTCAGACCCACCATACTTGCTCCGGACACTGCGAGAGGGCTGTACAAGCAATGATCACACGCACGGCGCAGCGGACACACCAGGAACCGCGGTGTTGGCCGTCGAATGGCGCTAGCTGCGCAGCATTTGTGCACCGCCGCCGTCAGTGTCAGCCAGTTTGCCGTGGCATACGGAGCTCCATCGCAGTCTTTAACACTGGTAGCATGCCGCGACAGCGTGGACGTGAACCGTATGTGCAGTTGACGGACTTTGAGCGAGGGCGTATAGTGGGCATGCGGGAGGCCGGGTGGACGTACCGCCGAATTGCTCAACACGTGGGGCGTGAGGTCTCCACAGTACATCGATGTTGTCGCCAGTGGTCGGCGGAAGGTGCACGTGCCCGTCGACCTGGGACCGGACCGCAGCGACGCACGGATGCACGCCAAGACCGTAGGATCCTACGCAGTGCCGTAGGGGACCGCAGCGCCACTTCCTAGCAAATTAGGGACACTGTTGCTCCTGGGGTATCGGCGAGGACCATTCGTAACCGTCTCCATGAAGCTGGGCTACGGTCCCGCACACCATTAGGCCGTCTTCCGCTCACGCCCCAACATCGTGCAGCCCGCCTCCAGTGGTGTCGCGACAGGCGTGAATGGAGGGACGAATGGAGACGTGTCGTCTTCAGCGATGAGAGTCGCTTCTGCCTTGGTGCCAATGATGGTCGTATGCGTGTTTGGCGCCGTGCAGGTGAGCGCCACAATCAGGACTGCATACGACCGAGGCACACAGGGCCAACACCCGGCAACATGGTGTGGGGAGCGATCTCCTACACTGGCCGTACACCACTGGTGATCGTCGAGGGGACACTGAATAGTGCACGGTACATCCAAACCGTCATCGAACCCATCGTTCTACCATTTCTAGACCGGCAAGGGCACTTGCTGTTCCAACAGGACAATGCACGTCCGCATGTATCCCGTGCCACCCAACGTGCTCTAGAAGGTGTAAGTCAACTACCCTGGCCAGCAAGATCTCCGGATCTGTCCCCCATTGAGCATGTTTGGGACTGGATGAAGCGTCGTCTCACGTGGTCTGCACGTCCAGCACGAACGCTGGTCCAACTGAGGCGCCAGGTGGAAATGGCATGGCAAGCCGTTCCACAGGACTACATCCAGCATCTCTACGATCGTCTCCATGGGAGAATAGCAGCCTGCATTGCTGCGAAAGGTGGATATACACTGTACTAGTGCCGACATTGTGCATGCTCTGTTGCCTGTGTCTATGTGCCTGTGGTTCTGTCAGTGTGATCATGTGATGTATCTGACCCCAGGAATGTGTCAATAAAGTTTCCCCTTCCTGGGACAATGAATTCACGGTGTTCTTATTTCAATTTCCAGGAGTGTATGTCCAAATGCACGATCGTTGGGGACAGATTATTATGTTACGAAGTGGTGGATACCTCTAACTGAACAAAAGACTGTTATAGAACCGCGACTGGCTTTCCAAAATCTGTGCAGTTCGCAAAACACATAAAAACTAGATTCAAGATGCAAATATGTAAAAACACTGGAAAGATTCTCGACTCGAGGAAGTGGTGTCTCAAACTGTGAGCTGTTCAGAGCAAAAGCAGCGCTAGCGCTAAAGGCGTGACATTTTCTCAATCGATTCAGCGAAAACTGCGAAGGACTGCGACCAGGCGCCTCAGTCTGCAGATGTGACCACTCGGCCACACGTCCTAATCCACCCCCCAAAAACCTACGGCATGGAGAGAAGGGTTTAATCTCTCTCCACAGTCACTTGGTCGTCACGACCGAGAATTCCTCGCAGCACACTGAAACGCACGGAAAACCTGCCAAAATTCCACTATCGGTTACAGTACGCCCATTAACTGCCTATAGGTTGATACACTGTACATGTTGTGTCACTAGTTATTAGCTCAGACATTTACGCTACAGCGCCTATGCCGATAACCCTTCTGATTGGCTGACACCATCCGGACAGTTAGATTCTGGAATTTTCCCACACTGAATACGGCACAGTGTGGGTGACCCGTATTTTCTGCTGCCGACAATAAATGCAGATTCATCACGCCAGGAATGCTCAGGGGACCTATGGTAGGCTCTTGAAAGAGAGCATGCCGCCTGGACACCGGAAACCAGCCAGCGTGTGGCCACGACATTTCTGCGAACCAGCAGCCCGGCAGCGCCCGGTATTCATAGCGCTGCGAGCATCCAGGCCGGACACTGTTCCCTCTCAGGCCTGCCTCAGCCAAGAGAAATTCACGAATTTTACACCAGGAGCCACTAACGGCATATTTCCCTACAGCACAGTTAAGCGATATACAGGGTGTCGGGAAAAAGACCGCAGTATATACAGATCATGTAGCACGCATCGAGGGGAGAAATAATTTCCTATAACCTTTGGTTGTAAAACTCATATCTCTAGAGTTATGGCATGCATGTGTACGAGGAGCAAATCTCACACGCTGAGCACTTTGTCACGGGACTAATGAGGAAACAGCGTACTAGACGTTTATGCACCACAAAGTTTTTGCATTGGTATCAAGCATACACCCAACACAAGAACACGTAGACAGTCCCACATCATACTACAGTACGTAGTATATCCGTCAGTTATGCTATTTTCGTCTGGCGTACCGTTAGTGTTCGTTTGGTGCAAGGTCTTTTGTGATACAGCAGTACATTACCGTAATTTGTTTCCTTTCCGTCACTGGATGTACAGCTCCCAATTCAACACAATAGATGAAAGATACCGTCTTCTGCTACGGGCAGGCAGATGTAAGCAGAAACCACGTGTTCAGTGTCTGCGACGCAGTCCGGCAACAGCTGGAGTGTTTCCAACGAACGCGTGGCTCCACGACATGTAGGGTGGAAGGCTGCTTTGCAAAAGATGGCAGTCTCATCGGGCACATGTTGCGAAGAGTAGCGCAGACAAATGGTGGTCACTGACAATAGTGGTATTACACAATAACTCCGAAAATAAGGGGTTTACAACCTTGTTGTATACTACATCCTCTGTAAATACTGGATACTTTTTTCCGAACTTGCCGTTCGTGATGGTACTGTCACAGCCGCGCGAGGCAGCCGTGCGGTCTTTGGCGCCTTGCAGCGGTTCGCGCGGCTCCCCTCGTCGGAGGTTCGAGTCCTCCCTCGGGCATGAGTTTGTGTGTGTTGCCTTAGCGTAAGTTTAAGTTAGATTAAGTAATGTGTAAGCTTAGGGACCGATAACCGCAGCAGTTTGGTCCCATAAGACATTACCATAAATTTCCAAGTTTTACTGTCACGATACAAATCAATGTCAACAAATGAAAAAGTCACAAAAACACGAAACTCAAGTATCCAAGGAAACAAACCTGATCTATTGACTTCTATTAAGCCTCGATAAGCACGTTTGATTTAAAGGCAACACATGCTTAGAAATCCGGAAAGCGCCTAAGCAGGATTTCACGCTGACTCAGAAAACGCTCTGTCGATTCCTGTAGACTTCCCGTATTCGAAAAATAAGGGTCCCCAACTTCTGACTTCAGAAAAACACATTAGAATACTACGTCCGCCTCACAGTGCACAAGAGACCATCAACACCGTCATGGCTGCAGTCCGACTCTACTATTTCACGAGCTCCAAATCTCTCCACAAAATTGTGTAACATTTAGGCCTTTCAGCCAGTCAGAATCAGGAGGAAAAAGCAAGCAGTTTCATTGTCCGTTTCCAGCTCTTATTCACAGTGTTTTTGTAAAGTGCTGCCACCTACCAATACCTTTAGAAGCAGGTTCGTTCGAGCAGTTGCCAGAGAGATACAAGGGGAGCACAAAAATATGGAAATCTACATCTACATCTACATCTACATCTATACTCCGCGAGCCACCTTACGGTGTGTGGCGGAGGGTACTTATTGTACCACTATCTGATCCCCCCTTCCCTGTTCCATTCACGAATTGTGCGTGGGAAGAACGACTGCTTGTAAGTCTCCGTATTTGCTCTAATTTCTCGGATCTTTTCGTTGTGATCATTACGCGAGATATATGTGGGCGGTAGTAATATGTTGCCCATCTCTTCCCGGAATATGCTCTCTCGTAATTTCGATAATAAATCTCTCCGTATTGCGTAACGCCTTTCTTGAAGTGTCCGCCACTGGAGCTTGTTCAGCATCTCCGTAACGCTCTCGCGCTGACTAAATGTCCCCATGACGAATCGCGCTGCTTTTCGCTGGATCATGTCTATCTCTTCTATTAATCCAACCTGGTAAGGGTCCCATACTGATGAGCAATACTCAAGAATCGGACGAACAAGCGTTTTGTAAGCTACTTCTTTCGTCGATGAGTCACATTTTCTTAGAATTCTTCCTATGAATCTCAACCTGGCGCCTGCTTTTCCCACTATTTGTTTTATGTGATCATTCCACTTCAGATCGCTCCGGATAGTAACTCCTAAGTATTTTACGGTCGTTACCGCTTCCAATGATTTACCACCTATGGTATAATCGTACTGGAATGGATTTCTGCCCCTATGTATGCGCATTATATTACATTTATCTACGTTTAGGGAAAGCTGCATTAATCCTCTGCAGTACGTACGAGTCTTCTGATGTTGCTACTTTCTTGTAGACAACCGTGTCATCTGCAAATAGCCTCACGGAGCTACCGATGTTGTCAACTAAGTCATTTATGTATATTGTAAACAATAAAGGTCCTATCACGCTTCCTTGCGGTACTCCCGAAATTACCTCTACATCTGCAGATTTTGAACCGTTAAGAATGACATGTTGTGTTCTTTCTTCTAGGAAATCCTGAATCCAATCACAAACCTGGTCCGATATTCCGTAAGCTCGTATTTTTTTCACTAAACGTAAGTGCGGAACCGTATCAAATGCCTTCCTGAAGTCCAGGAATACGGCATCAATCTGCTCGCCAGTGTCTACGGCACTGTGAATTTCTTGGGCAAATAGGGCGAGCTGAGTTTCACATGATCTCTGTTTGCGGAATCCATGTTGGTTATGATGAAGGAGATTTGTATTATCTAAGAACGTCATAATACGAGAACACAAAACATGTTCCATTATTCTACAACAGATTGACGTAAGCGAAATAGGCCTATAATTATTCGCATCTGATTTATGACCCTTCTTGAAAATGGGAGCGACCTGCGCTTTCTTCCAGTCGCTAGGTACTTTACGTTCTTCCAGCGATCTACGATAAATTGCTGATAGAAAGGGGGCAAGTTCTTTAGCATAATCACTGTAGAATCTTAAGGGTATCTCGTCTGGTCCGGATGCTTTTCCGCTACTAAGTGATAGCAGTTGTTTTTCAATTCCGATATCGTTTATTTCAATATTTTCCATTTTGGCGTCCGTGCGACGGCTGAAGTCAGGGACCGTGTTACGATTTTCCGCAGTGAAACAGTTTCGGAACACTGAATTCAGTATTTCTGCCTTTCTTCGGTCGTCCTCTGTTTCGGTGCCATCGTGGTCAACGAGTGACTGAATAGAGGATTTGGATCCGCTTACCGATTTTACATATGACCAAAACTTTTTAGGGTTCTTGTTTAGATTGTTTGCCAATGTTTTATGTTCGAATTCGTTGAATGCTTCTCTCATTGCTCTCTTTACGCTCTTTTTCGCTTCGTTCAGCTTTTCCTTATCAGCTATGATTCGACTACTCTTAAACCTATGATGAAGCTTTCTTTGTTTCCGTAGTACCTTTCGTACATGATTGTTATACCACGGTGGATCTTTCCCCTCGCTTTGGACCTTAGTCGGTACGAACTTATCTAAGGCGTACTGGACGATGTTCCTGAATTTTTTCCATTTTTGTTCCACATCCTCTTCCTCAGAAATGAATGTTTGATGGTGGTCACTCTGATATTCTGCGATTTGTGCCCTATCACTCTTGTTAAGCAAATATATTTTCCTTCCTTTCTTGGCATTTCTTATTACACTTGTAGTCATTGATGCAACCACTGACTTATGATCACTGATACCCTCTTCTACATTCACGGAGTCGAAAAGTTCCGGTCTATTTGTTGCTATGAGGTCTAAAACGTTAGCTTCACGAGTTGGTTCTCTAACTATCTGCTCGAAGTAATTCTCGGACAAGGCAGTCAGGATAATGTCACAAGAGTCTCTGTCCCTGGCTCCAGTTCTGATTGTGTGACTATCCCATTCTATACCTGGTAGATTGAAGTCTCCCCCTATTACAATAGTATGATCACGAAACTTCTTCACGAAGTTCTGCAGGTTCTCTCTGAGGCGCTCAACTACTACGGTTGCTGATGCAGGTGGTCTATAGAAGCATCCGACTATCATATCTGACCCACCTTTGATACTTAACTTAACCCAGATTATTTCACATTCGCATTCGCTAATAACTTCACTGGATATTATTGAATTCTTTACTGCTATAAATACTCCTCCACCATTGGCGTTTATCCTATCCTTGCGGTATATATTCCATTCTGTGTCTAGGATTTCGTTACTGTTCACTTCCGGTTTTAACCAACTTTCCGTTCCTAATACTATATGCGCACTATTTCCTTCAATAAGAGATACTAATTCAGGAACCTTGCCCTGGATACTCCTGCAGTTTACCAATATTACGTTGACTTTTCCTGTTTTTGGTCTCTGAGGACGGACGTTCTTTATCAACGATGATAATGTCCTCTCTGGTAAGCCGTCAGGTATTTTATCGTTTCGCCCAAGGGGGGGTCCCTCTAACCTAAAAAACCCCCGTGTGCACGCCACACGTACTCTGCTACCCTAGTAGCTGCTTCCGGTGTGTAGTGCACGCCTGACCTGTCTAGGGGGGCCCTACAGTTCTCCACCCAATAACGGAGGTCGATGAATTTGCAACCATTATAGTCGCAGAGTCGTCTGAGCCTCTGGTTTAGACCCTCCACACGGCTCCAAACCAGAGGACCGCGATCGACTCTGGGCACTATGCTGCAGATATTAAGCTCAGCTTGCACTCCGCGTGCGATGCTGGTTGTCTTCACAACGTATTACTACGCCCAATACGGCAGATGAAAATCGTTGGCATTCAAACAGCTTCTAGTCGTCTCGAAATAGATAAATACATGTCCTGTATGGTTTTCATGGGAGCTGTGTAACATTCTTCCTGCTAAATAAAAAAAAAGGTTCAAATGACTCTGAGAACTATGAGACTTAACATCTGAGGTCAACAGTCCCCTAGACTTAGGACTACTTAAACCTAACTAACCTAAGGACATCACACACACCCATGCCCGAGGCAGGATTCGAACCTGCGACCGTAGCAGCAAGTTCTGATAATGATGATGGAAGTGGATAGCCGTCATGCCATCCTTCTCTCCAGAGTAGACCACAAAGGCTGAATAATATTGAGGTCTACTGATTATGGTGGGAAGGGGAGATGCGAAAATTCATCCTCGTGCTCACAAAACGGGACCTAGACGATGTAAGCTGTGTGGCAGGGGCCCTGTGGTCTTGGAACACTGCATCACCGTTGCGGAACAAACATTGTACCAACGAATGGACCTCATCAGCCAAATTGTCACATATTCCTTGGCAGTAATGCGACCTTGCGGAGTAACCACGGGGCTCCTGGAATATCACGATGAGGCTGCTCAAATCATCACCAAACCCACCCAGGTCTCAATCTTGGGACGTAAACTCGGCCAGAAGTTTGAAGCAGTGTGAAACAAAACTCATCCGATCAAATGAATTTCTTCCTTTGCCTGGCCAACGCATTACGACTGTTTCGCAAACGCCCTTTGTGAACCGAGATGGCGGCCATAAAAATTCGCCAGTTTCCATGTTCACTGCGGATCGGACGCTGTCGAGGGAGCCTCAAGTGGTGTCCTCGCCCGGTTTGAAGACTTTTGTGGGGAACCTCAGGCCTTCAAAACAATTTTAGTAGGAACGCGACGTTTATGGTGGCTCAGAATTGATATACGTTAGGGCACAAAAGCACTTCTCTTAGTTTAGCCGGGCCCCTGGTCGCACACGAGGTAACGTTACGTCCGTCTAGATAATGATCTCCGAGATAAATTGTTGTTCGCTTTAGACCTATAAGGAAACAAAATAACATGCTACATAAAGTTACTATGGGGGGGAAAAAACAAGTCAGGAGCACAACGTCTCCTCCTTTCTACATTGGAATTTGCGAATCAGGGATCGGCCACTTCTCTTGAAAAGAGAGTAGTATTGTTAATTTTGATTAGGATTGGCTGATGAGTAGAGCAGATGAGTTAGAAAGGAGACATGGGGCTCGTGGAGTCTTGTAATTGGCACGAAACACTTGTAGGGGTGGTTGCAGGAGTGCTTTGGTGGTGTTTACCGAGGTTTCTCGGCAACGATAGTGATCTGCGTTAGTACAGGACCGCGATTCACTGCGTTGAACGCATTGCGATGCCTCTCGCCGCTACTCCTTTCTTCCCTGTGGTGGCGCCGCTCCAAATGTAGCCGTTTGTGTTGTGATCTTAACTGCAGCCTACCGCATGGAGCGGTAATTCCAAACTCCGGCTGCTGCGAATCTGAGACCAGTCGTGTGGGATGACACAGAATGGTGCAGTGAGTTCATTACTTGTTTTCGGATAGCATCAACATCTACCTCTACGTGTATATGATTACTCTGCAATTCACAATTAAGTGCCTGGCAGAGGGTTCATAGAAACATCTTCCAGCTACTTCTTTACTGTTCCACTCTCGAAAAGTGCACGGGAAAAACGAACTCAAATCTTTCCGTGCGAGCTCTGACTTCTCTTATTTTATTGTGATGATCACCTATGTAGGTGGGCGCCAACAACATATTTTCACACTCTGAGGAGCAAGTTTGTGACTGAAATTTCATGAGAAGGACCTGCGGCAGCGAGAAACGTCTGTTTTAATGACTCTCACGTATCATATCCGTGGCACTTTATCCCCTGTTTCGATAATATAAAACGCGCTGCCGTTCTTGGAACTTTTGCGACGTCCTCCGTCAATACTACATGATGCAGATACCACATCGTACAGAAATACTCCCGAAGATGGTGGACAAGTGTAGTGTAACTAGTCTCTCTAGACGATCTATTACATTTCCATAGTGTTCTGCCAATACCGTGCAGTCTGTGTCTATGTGGCAGTTGTGGAGAGGCAACGGTGTACCAGACACACAGTATAGAAGTGCATCCTTGCGGTGCTCACATTCGGTCGACCTGAACCTTGACTACGAGTATGCCTACTCTCACACCCCATGCAGTCCAGCATCGAGCCAATGTCGCATCCGAATCAAATCAGGGTACTGCACGTTTCGACCAGCCGCCCAAATGGAGACCCAGAATGAGGCCCCTTTCAAAGTGTGTCAGGTGTTGATAACGCAGCCTCACAGCACTGTGCAGCATCTCCATGTGCTTCATAGTAATCGCGGAACATCTGACACCGTTCGGGTCCAGAGGTCTGGCAATAACACTAAACACGAATTACACAAATGTTCTCTGGTGGCCGTTCTACCTGTCACAGAGAACTAGATCTTATGTTTTGCATGCAGGCAACTTTACATTTTGGTGATTGAACGTCTGCTTAAGATCTTCCAGCCAATATGCTACATGTTTATCCCAGTTCTTCTATACCAGTTAGGAATTTATTTATTTATTTAGTCGTGTCAGAAGCATCGTACATAAAATCAGAATGATTAACACATACATATCTAGTACGTAACAAATACAAAAAGAGTATAAAAGAATACAGATATAAGCAGGGTCAAGTAGTTTTTTTTTTTTTTTTTAATTTTATGAAGTCTTGGACCAGAACCTGGTCACGTCCAGCGCTTCAGGGGTGGCATTCATCAAATCCTTCATGGTGCAGGTGCTTGGGCACAGCACACACTGAGTGAGGTGGATAGTGGTTTGAGTGAGTCCACAGTCACACAGCGCCGGTTCATTTGAGAGGCCCCATTTGCGCATATTCTCTTTGGATCGAGCGACACCAGAGCGCAGCCTATTAAGAGATTTCCATGTCGTCCATCCTTCCATATGGCAGGGAGGGAGTTCTTCGTTTGAGACTAACCATTCCCCAAGGTGCGCGTTTTCTTCTCGCCACATTGCCAGCCTCACTTGCTGCGGTGTCCCGACGACGTTTTCTGCTGTGTGCAGGAAGCTTTTTCTAGATTTTAGTCGACGGCGGGCTGGCTGGTGTTTGTACAGCGGGTGGGCAGGTGAGGTCAACGCCTTTGTCTTTTCCTTCTTGGCCGCTACTTCCCTTCTAATATCTGGTGGGGCCACGACTGCCAGGCAGTACAATTTATCAGTCGGGGTTGGTCTCAGACAGCCTGTGATGGCGGCAGGATTCATTAAGCGGCATGTCCACTTGCTTGGCGTGGCTAGAATTGTACCGCACTGGACACGCGTACTCCGCTGTTGAATAGCACAAAGCAAGAGCTGTGGTTCTCACAATTCCAGGCTGTGCCCCCCCCCCCCCCCCCCCATGTAGTGCCCGTTAGTTTGCGTACAATGTTGTTTCTCGTGGCTACTTTGTGTTTAGTGGTCATGCAGTGCTTTTTATAGGTGAGTGCTCTATCCAAGGTGACGCCTAAGTATTTTGGTGTTTCGCAATTTTCCAGGGGCACTCCTTCCCAGTTAAGTTGTAGTCTTCTTGCAGATTGTCTGTTCTTTAGATGGAAGGCGCAGGTTTGGGATTTCCCTGGGTTGGGTTTGAGATGGTTCCCCTTATAGTAGGTAACAAGCTGTTCGAGGGCATCTGACAGATTCTGTTCAACGGTTTCAAAGCTGTCTGCTTGAGTGGTAATGGCGCAATCATCTACATATACGAAGCTTTCGATGCCTTGGGGGAGGGGCTGGTCGTTAGTATATATATTAAAAAGTGTTGGAGCCAGTACGCTCTCTTGGGGGAGGCCATTTTTCTGTATCCTCCACCGGCTTCTCTGTCCCTGAAAATCAAAGAAGAATTTTCGATTCTGGAGTAGGTTTCCAATCAGTAGGTTAGTCTGTAGTCCCTACTCATTGCGTATATTTTCCCCAGGAGCAGTCGATGGTTGACTGTGTCGTAGGCTGCTGATAGGTCTAGGAAGACAGCCCCGGTGATCTTCCTGTTCTCGAGCCCATCCTCTATGTGTTGCGTTAATTTTAGCACCTGTGACGTGCAGCATTTGCCCTGCGTAGGGATGACGAGATGGTTAACTCAGTTAGGTCACTGATTTTTGTTTCTCCTGTTTTTTGCTCACTGAGGAAACTGTCACTTGCGATTGAGGTAGTCTCAGATGGCTTCATCGTCGACTGCTGAGTGCGGAAGAGGAAGCGCCCGCCGTTAGGTGCGGCCGTGGGCGGTGTTTACCAGCCGGCGGCTCCATGGGAGTGGCCGCGGCGACCACCGCCTACCGTCTGCCGGCTGCCGGCTACCGAATGGAGGGCAAGCGGCGCACCTGCCCTCCAGCGCTGGACACGCTCCCGCCCACCTGTCCCGTCTCCTCCTCCGTCAGGCCCTGCTGTTCTTCATTACACTGCGTGGCATCCTATGAATCCTAATGCTGGAACGGAGATCCAACATCGCGGGACAGAACATCAACGAGACGCACTCAACATAGGAAAGGCAACTGGACTGGGTGAGATACCTGTAATACACAGAATAACCTAAGGACGTTGCTCCCCTTGTAGCAGTAGTTTATCGTACGTCACTACAGCAATGAAGGGTACGTAGCGAGTAGAAAAAAAGCGCAGATCATCCCCGTTTCCAACATGGGTCGTCAGAAAAACGCAAACTGCGTGCTATGGAATGTCGACTGAGTTGTGCGACTGGATTCGCGAGTTTCTGTCGGAAAGGTTACAGTTGGTATTAATTGCAAACAAAATGTGTGAAATCCTATGGGGCTTAACTGTTAAGGTCATCAGTCCGTAAGCTTACACACTACTTAACCTAAATTATCCTAAGGACAAAGACAAACACCCATGCACGAGGGCGAACTCATACCTCCGCCCGGACCAGCCGCACAGTCCACGACTGCAGCGTCTGAGACCGCTTGGCTAATCCCGCGCGGCAGGTAATAATTGGCGCAAAGACATTGAGTACAACAGAAGTTATAACTCACGTTCCCCAAGGAAGTGTTATGGGCCCTCCACTATTACTGATCTACATAAACGATGATGACGAAGATGTTTGGCTTTATGGGGCGCTCAGCTTTGCGGTTATCAGCGCCTGTACAAATTCTCAATCTTTTTACTGCCCAGTCTCACCACTTTCACGAATGATGATGAAATGAGGAGCACAACACGAACACACAGTCCTCGGGCGGAGAAAATCCCCAAACGGACGGGAATCGAACCCAGGACCCCGTAATTCAGTGGCAGCAACGCTACCCACTACACCACGAGCTGCGGACCATCTACATAGGGGACGTAGGAGACAATCTGAGCAACCTTCTTAGACTATTTTCAGATGATGGTATCATTTGCCGTCTGCTAAAGTCATCAGAAGACCAAAATCGACAACAAAATGATTTAGGCAAGACAGCTGTATGATACGAAGAGTGGCAGTTGACTCTTTATAAAGAAAAGTGTGTGAAGTCATCCATATGAGTACTAAAAGAAATCCACTAAATTTAGTTTCCGCGACGAATCACACAAATTTAAATTTGTAAATTCAATTAAATACATGGAGATTACAATTATGAACAACTTAAGTTAGAACTATCACACAGATAATGTTGTGGGCAAAGCAAACGGAAGACTACGATTTATTGGCAGAGGTCTACTAAAGAGACTGCTTACACTAGGCCTCTCCGCCCTCTTCTGGAGTAAATCTATGTAATGTGGAATCCACATCGAATGGGACCGACGGAAAACATCGAAAAAGTTCAAAGAAGGGCAACTCGTTTTGTATTTTCGTGACATAGGGGAGAGAGTGCCACAGATAATACACGTGAATTGGGGTGGCAATCATTAAAACAAAGGTGTTTTTCATTGCGGCAAGATCTTCTCGTGAAATTTCAGTCAGCAACTTTCTCTTCCGACTGCAATAATATTTTGTTGGTGCCCACCTACATAGGGAGAAATGATCATCATAATAAAGTAAGAGTAATCAGTGCTCTCACGGAAAGATTTACTGTAAGTGCTCGTTTTGCGCGTTCGAGAGTAGAACGGTAGACAAATGATTTGAGGGTGTTTCGATGAACCCTCTGCAAGACACTTAGTTGTGAACTGCAGGGCAATCGACTAGATGTAGATGTGGCTAATTACAGACATGTATCGCGAAAGTTAATTGGTTACAGAAATAAGGAACATGTATCATGCTCAATCATTATGAAACTTTTTGAGAACGAAGATTTGCCCTGTAAATATTAAATCTGGATTACGCAAACAGAGGTTGCGAAACTCATCTCGTTCTCTTGTCTAGGAAACCCAGAGCGCCTTAGACATTGGCACGCAGATTGATACCGTATTCCTTAACTTCAAGAGGCATTCGATACAGTTCTGCAATCACGACCAAATACGTACTACTGTGTTCTATTCACCTCTCTCCACTCCAAGGGCGGAGTCCGTGACGTCATGTCCCACAAACAAAGCGTTTGCCAACCTTCATCTATGCTAAGAGCTTTGCAAAAACATCTGTCCACGCCGCGACAGTCGGTCTCAGTAGGCAGAGGGGTGACAAAGACACTCTATCCGAGTAAAAGCATCCGGACACCCGTACGTAATGCGGAAGTGGCCATTAGATATCACGGGAGGCGGATCCACCAGTATAAAGGGGGTGGGGACAATTGTGTTGCCAGTAAAAACGCAGCGACAGCGGAACTGGTCGTTCAGGAGTGCTCAGTCACTTCGAACGTGAATCAGTCACTGGATCTTAGCGGAGTAACAAATCCGTCAGGGACATTTCCAAACTTCTAAAGCAACCCAAGCCGACTGATAGTGAAGTAATTTTGAACAGTACACACTAAGGAACGACCATAACTAGTCCAAGACAGGCAGACGTCACGTACTAAGAGGCAGGAACCGACTAGCATTGCGGAGATTGGTTTTAGCACTTGGCGGTGTGCACGAAATAGCGGTCAACGGCCGGCGACCCCACAGTGGTGTCTTGTGCATTGTATCGCTCAGTGGCCGGCGACACCACAGTCGTGTTGGGCACTGGCCGGTGACAACACTTTAGTATCTTTTTCATTCTGTTGGTGTTTTGTTTAGGTAACAATAAGTTACACACGTCAACAAGTTTTTTGTTTTTATGGGTACTTGTGCACTTTCATCATGGCAGACGGAAGAGACGATACGATTATTAACGATGAATGCGCTGACGTCTTGTCTGACGCTCCGGACGACTTGGATGACTGGGAAGAAGACACTGGATACCAAAAATTGAAAGTGAAGCAGAATCGTCGGAAGATAGTGAAATACGTTCAGGAAGATTTCGGCGAACGCTACGGTTTCCAGATGATTCATATAAATCAGATGGAAAAGATAGACTACGATTTACTGAGGACCATTACGAAATTTGAAGTATCTCCGGGTCCATACATATTTCCCAAAGATACACAGAGCGTCGTGGATATCGTAGAATTATATATTGGGAACGATCTATTTGAATATATTAGCAACGAAGCCAACAAGTTTTACAGTTAAAATTGCAATAGAAGGAAACTGGATTTAAAAAATGCCAAATTTGTCGACGTTACGGGACCCGGACTTAGAAAATGGTTTGGGCTTGCTATCCTTATGGGAATTCTAAAAAAGCAAAGATCGATGATTACTGGTCAACGAATCCGTTGATACACACGTCGATATTTCGTAAAACGATGTCCCGCAACCGATTCCGACTAATATTATCATTTTTACATTTTTCCAACAATAATAAACCGGATTATTTTTCCAAAAAGTTTAAAGAAACGTTTAATCTAAGTCAAAACATCTCAGTTGATCAAGAATGATAGTGTGGCGTGGACAGTTAAATTTTAAAGTTTACAATCCGTCGAAAATTACGAAATATGGAATACTCATTCGAATGCTGTGTGATTCGAGTACAGGATACATTTCCTCATTTAAGATATATTCCAGCGCTGGGCAACTTTTAGCAAAAACAGTTATGGAACTATTGACGCCTTCTTAAGGAAAGTGGCATCACCTCTATGTTGTTGTTGTGGTCTTCAGTCCTGAGACTGGTTTGATGCAGCTCTCCATGCTACTCTATCCTGTGCAAGCTTTTTCATCTCCCAGTACCTACTGAAACCTACATCCTTCTGAATCCGCTTAGTGTATTCATCTCTTGGTCTCCCTCTACGATTTTTACCCTCCACGCTGCCCTCCAATACTAAACTGGTGATCCCTTGATGCCTCAGAACATGTCCTACCAACCGATCCCTTCTTCTGGTCAAGTTGTGCCACAAACTTCTCTTGTCCCCAATCCTATTCAATACTTCCTCATAAGTTATGTGATCTACCCATCTAATCTTCAGCATTCTTCTGTAGCACCACATTTCGAAAGCTTCTATTCTCTTCTTGTCCAAACTATTTATCGTCCATGTTTCACTTCCATACATGGCTACACTCCATACGAATACTTTCAGAAATGACTTCCTGACACTTAAATCAATACTGGATGTTAACAAATTTCTCTTCTTCAGAAACGCTTTCCTTGCCATTGCCAGCCTACATTTTATATCCTCTCTACTTCGACCATCATCAGTTATTTTGCTCCCCAAATAGCAAAACTCCTTTACTACTTTAAGTGCCTCATTTCCTAATCTAATTCCCTCAGCATCACCCGACTTAATTAGACTACATTCCATTATCCTTGTTTTGCTTTTGTTGATGTTCATCTTATATGCTCCTTTCAAGACACTGTCCATTCCATTCAACTGCTCTTCCAAGTCCTTTGCTGTCTCTGACAGAATTACAATGTCATCGGCGAACCTCAAAGTTTTTATTTCTTCTCCATGGATTTTAATACCTACTCCTAATTTTTCTTTTGTTTCCTTTGCTGCTTGCTCAATATACAGATTGAACAACATCGGGGAGAGGCTACAACCCTGTCTTACTCCCTTCCCAACCACTGCTTCCCTTTCATGTCCCTCGACTCTTATAACTGCCATCTGGTTTCTGTACAAATTGTAAATAGCCTTTCGCTCCCTGTATTTTACCTCTGCCACCTTTAGAATTTGAAAGAGAGTATTCCAGTCAACATTGTCAAAAGCTTTCTCTAAGTCTACAAATGCTAGAAACGTAGGTTTGCCTTTCCTTAATCTTTCTTCTAAGAATCACCTCTATATGGATAATTATTGTAACAGTGCAGAACTTGCGGAGAAGTTACTTGAAAAGAAATTCGAGTTTGTGGAACGATACGGCAAAGTAGAGAATTTCCAGAAAAATTAAAGCGCGCAAAAATCAATGTGTTTGAAGCTTGTCATCAACGGAAAGGTGACAAGCGGCTGGTGACAAGCCAAGTAATCCGAACTAGCTCTTCCGGCGCCAAGCGAACAAATTTGTAAGAGACGTGCGGACGGCAAAGTGTTAAGGTATCGCGTGAAATCAAGGCAAGAAATCACTCCTGAGTTCTAAAGTGCTACCAGCAGTCCATTATTACAACGACTGTGAGTAAGGAGTTAAAAAGAATGGGGTACAACGACTGACCAGCTCCTCATGAGCCACGCATTTCTGTAGTCGAAGCTAAGCAACGAATGAGATGATGTAAAGAGCGATGCCACTGGACACTGGATGATTGGAAACGAAAGACTTCGACTGATGAATCACGCAATACCCTGCGGGAATATGGTGGATGGGATTGGATTGGGTGAATGCGTAAATAATGTTACGCGCCATTACCCCTAGTGCCAACAGTTAAGCACGAAGGAGGCGGTGTTACGGTTAGGGGAAATTTTCGTGGTAAGGGTCATCCTCTTATAGCGCTTAAGAAAAGCCTAAACCCGGAACGACGTGAATGCGTATTACAGCACTGAGTACTGCACACAGTAGTGGAACTGTCGGAAAGGGTGACTGTTTGCGTCAACATGGCACTGCAACCTATCATAAATCACTGTCAGAGGGACAATGGTTTGTGGACGATAACATTCCTGGAATGGACCTGAATCGAATGGAATAACTTTGGGATGAGTTAGATCCTCGACTTCGGTCAAGACCCCTCCCCCCCGCCCCTTCTGCTGCCGTACCTCCACAGGCACCTCACTGAATGTGCCCCCAGTACAGTTGAAGCCGCCATAAAGCGGAAGACTCGTATTAATGTTCACTAATAGATGCCCAAATGCTTTCAATCAGGTAGCAAGAGAAGTCCGGTAAGTCGGATAAGGAGACGAGGTACTGGCAGAATTGAAGCTGTGTGGGTGGATTGTGAGTTGTGCTTGGGTAGCTCTGATGGTAGAGCACTTGCCCTCGGAAGGCAAAGGTCCCAAGTTCGAGTCTCGATCCGGCACACAGTTTTAATCTGCCAGGAAGTTTCAATTATAGGATAATCAGCTTAACACCTCATGCATCCAAGTTACTGGCAAGTATAATATACAGATGAGTGGAAAAGAAAATTCAGGCTCTGTTAGATAACGATCAATTTAGATTTCGGGAAGTTAAAAGCACCAGAGAGGCAGTTCTGATGCTGCGGTTGATAATGAAAAGCCTGAAGAAAAATCAAGACACGTTCATTGCATTGCCGACAATGTAAAATGGGGCAAGAAGTTCGAAATTCTGAGAAAGAAAGGGGTAAGCTATAGAGAAAAGCGGGTAATATACAATATGTATAAGAACCAGGAGGGAAAAATATAACGGAAGACCATGAACGAAGTGCTCGGATTATAGAGATTGTAAGACAGGGATGCAGTCTTTCACCTCTACTGCTCAATCTCCACCTCGAAGGAGCAATGAGGGAAATAAAGAAAGTTTCACAAGTGGGGCTAAAACCCAAGGTGAATGGATATCAATAATAAGATTCGCTGATGAAACTGGTATACTCAGTGAAACAGAAGAAGAAATACATGACTTGCTGGACAGAATGAACAGTCTAATGTTTACGGAATGTGAATTGAGAGTAAATCGAAGAAAGACTAAGGTAATAAGAAGTAGCAGAAATGAGAACAGCGAGAAAATTAACACTACAATTTTGGATCACGAAGTACTGAAGTTATGAGTTCTGTTACCTAGGCAGCAAAATAGCCTATAACAGACGGAGCAGGGAGGACATAAAAAGCAGACTAAAGTCGGCAAAAAGGCATTCCTTTCCATGAGATGTGTTCCAGTAGCAAACATAGGTTTTAAGGAAGGAATTTCTCAAAATGTACATTTGGTGTGGCTCTGAGATATGGACTGTGGGAAACCCGAACAGAAGAGAACAGAAGCCTATGAGATGTGGTGCCACAGAAGAATGTTGAAAATTAGATGGACTGATAAGGTAAGGAATGAGGAGGTTCTCTCTGGCGAGGAAAGGTATATAAAGATAACACTGATAAGAATAAGGAACAGGATGATAGGACATATGTTAAGACATCAGGGAACAACTTACATGGATAGTACTAGAGGGAGCCGTAGAGGGTAAAAATTATAGAGGAAGAGAGACATTCGCATACATCCAGCAAATAATTGAGGACGTAGGGTGCAATTGCTACTCTGAGATAAAGAGATTGGAACAGGAGAGGAATTCGCGACGAGCTGCATCAAACCAGTCAGAACACTGAGCACTCAAAAAAAAAAAAAATAAATAAATAAATAAAATAAAAATAGATGAGTAAAATGTAGAAGCCTGTCATCAAAAGAGTAGTGGCTAGCAGAAACAAGCAGATACTAATTTAGATGTTTGTGGGTGTGTTGGATAAGAATGAATAGGAAAGTCTTACTAAACAGTGATAAATTAAAAATTGTAATGCTATCAAAGAGGCAGTATCCAATGTTTTTAGATTTGCCTAGGTTGTCAGAAGATGATTATTATTATGCAAGAGTGGCTTTTAGAAAATAATGTTGCTGCCAGTGAGATTATAGAAAGTTTTATAGTATTTGGAAGACTGCATATTCAACTAATTCCAGCATTTCTTTGTATTTAACAGATTTCGGATGTGCCTCTGCAAGGTGTATCACTGCATGCCGTACACGAGACTGCAACAAAGAAGCAGTGTTAACTATGACTTTCACCGCGTGTGAGTAGATAGAGCATATGTCGGTGGGAGGCTGAGGAGGTACGGACATAGTTCGATTTGTGTGGATATTCCGTGTGACAAGGTACAATGCAAGCAGAAAGGGAGCGCTGAGAGGGATATAAGTGGAAAGTAGGAGCGTTAGGGGATGGCTTCTGATCTGCGTATCTGTGATTCACAGGAAGCATTCCGGTTGACGTGAGAGTAGCCTTGGATGAGTTTTGGACAGGGATTAGGGGTGAGGGTGTGTATGTGAAGCGTTATTTAAGGAATATAGAGAGATAATGTGTCATAAGAGATTAGTCGATGCTGGCATTTGGGGTGGGATTGCTTTCGGGGCGTATGCTGTAAGACGGAAAAAAAGGTCACCTTAGAGCGATCCCACAGTGTTGCCTTCATTAGTAACATGCACAAACATGGAGTAGCTTATTACGTCTTGACATTTCTTTCTTTTATGTCAATTTTTACCGTCAACGCCAGAAAATTTAAGTTACTACAATTTTGTGATTTGTGCAGGCAGTTATCTTTGACAGATCTCAAAAACAGCTGGTACAACTGGTCATTGAAATAGAGTACTTTATAATCTCAAGGATGAAGTGAAAAATTGTGTTTCACTCTTGAGTAGACAAATATATTCAGAAAAAGTTGGATTCTGTTCTCTTCAGTTACAACTTCCGGGCTGAGAGGCCGTGGTCGATGTATGAAATTTCCACCCAACGTTTCCACTCCATCTGCGGTAGACATCTTCTGAGGTCGTCCGGCTACCTGCCCTCGTTCTAAATACTCGATGTACTCCCTTTGTCTGGTATAATGGAAAATGCACGCATTTGAACAATCTTCCACTATAGGCCGTACGACTGTTCTGTAAGCAACGTCTTTCGTAGAGAAACTTAGTTTCCCAGTATTCCATGAATGAACTGAAGTGTGTCGTTTGCTCTCTTCTCTCTCTGTCTCTCTCTCTCTCTCTTTGTGTGTGTGTGTGTGTGTGTGTGTGTGTGTGTGTGTGTGTATGTGTGTGTGTGTGTGTGAGGGAATAATGCGAGGAACAGTCCTCGTGGTAAGTGTATGAAATGAAGTTTATCCACACTAGTTTCGGCAAAAATCACAACACAGAAATATGCAATGACTATTAAGTAAAAAGGTACTATAAGAATATTCGCACATGTATCTGGAACCAAGCAGTGCAACATGTAATAACGTTTTTCCGTTACACAATGCAGCAATCAAGAACGAGGCTCTCGAATTAGAATGGATGTAAGACAGGGATGCAGTCTCTCGCCACTACTATTCAATACGTTCATCGAAGAAGCAATGATGGATATATAAGAAAGGCTCAGGAGTGGGATTAAAATTCTAGGTGAGAGTATATCAATGATACAATTCGCCGATGAAGTTTCTATCCTGAGTGGAAGTGACGAAGAATTACATGATCTGCTGAATGGAATGAACAGTCTAACGAGTACAGAATATGGTTTAAGAGTAAATCGAAGAAAGACAAAAGTAATGAGAAGTCGCAGAAATGAGAAGAGCGAGTAACTTAACATCAGGATTAATGGTCACGAAGTAGATGAAGTTAAGTAATTCTACTACCTAGGCAGCAAAATGACCAATGACGGACGGAGCAAGGAGGACATCAAAAGCAGATTAGCATCGGTAAAAAAGGGGATTCCTGGCCAGAGAAGTCTACTAGTATCAAACATAGGCCTTAATTTGAGAAACAAATATCTGAGAATGTACATTTGGAGCTAAGAATTGTATGGTAGTGAAATATGGAGTGTGGGAAAACCGGAACAGAAGAAATTCGAGGCATTTGAGATGTGGAGCTACAGACGAATGTTAAAAATTAGTGGACTGATAAGGTAAGGAATGAGGAGGTTAGGGCAGAATTGGAGAGGAAAGGGTCAGGGAATGACTTCCATAGTACTAGAGGGAGCCGCAGAGGCCAAAAACTGTGGAGGAAGACAGAGACTGGAATATATGGAGCAATAACTGAGGACGTAGGTTGCAAGTGCTGCTCTGAGATGAAGAGGTCCGGCCATGAGTGGAATTCGGGCGGGCCGCATCATACCAGTCAGTAGACTGATGACTCAAAAAAAATGTAGCAACAGTTTTAATTTTCATATTTTAAAATAAAGAAATCCACTGAAGATGGCGTTACTTCGCCGAAACCAGGTTGGGAAATTTAAAAAAAAATAGTGTTTGCACCAAGATGCTAACGGGGTTGCTGCCGAGGTAACACCGGTTCCCGTCAGATCACTGAAGTTAAGCGCTGTCGGGCTTGGTTAGCACTAAGATGGATGCCCGCGGGTCTGCCAAGCGGGGTTCGCAAGCGGGTTGCACGTGGCCCTTGTGAGGCCAATAGAGGAACTACTTGCCTGGAAAGTAGCGGCTCCAGTACGAAAACCTACAATGGCCGTGAGAACGGTGCGCTGACTGCATGTCCCTCCAAATCCGAATCCACTGACGTCTATCGGCTGAGGATGACATTTCGATCGGTTGGTGCAGTTGGACCTTCGGAGGTAGTTTAGTTTAGTTTGCACCAAGAAGGACCCACAATCCCGTATTAATCATTGAAATGTTTACATTGTACAGTGTACACAGTACAAAATCCAACAGAAAAGAATAGAAATAGCTTAACCGCGAATATGCCCAAACTGTATGTACGTAGGTGCAAGTGCCACATTCGACCTGTAGCAACGGAAAATTAGAAAAAGAAAAGAAACCTCCAGGGAAAAAACTCACGTACTCGTAAATTTAACTGTAAGCACTATTTCATTTTATATAAGGAACCGGCATTTGACTTTTTGTATCTATAGTTAAATATGACTGAGAATATCCACTCAAGCTGCCTTTCACATAAAATTTTTATTAAAAATGAAACTCCTCCAGCTGTACTTAAGTTTTCATATTTATTTGGCTACTAGCATTGACGTTGCGTCAACGTCATCTTCAAGCCCGTACACTTTGATGATATCAATTGTGTGTGGTTGAGTACTAGAAGTCCGTGGAGCACGTATTGCTCTCGACGCGGACTTCTAGTACTCAGCCACACACAACTGATACCATCAAAGTGTACGGGTCTGAAGATGGCGTTGACGCAACGTCGAAACTAGTAGCAAAATAAATATGAAATCTTAAGTACGGTTGGAGGAGTTTGATTTTTAATAAAAATTATACTAGCTGATGTCCCACCATCATCCAATTTAAATATAGATGAACGAAGATTTCACACAAAAGGTGAAATAAATCTGGAGTAATTAATATCAACATGGCACCATAGGAAAGGCGTTCAGTTTATGAAAGACTATTTGAAAACGTTATCGTGAGATTTTCATTTCTGAGGTTGGGAGAGCAATGGAGACGTTCATCTGGGAGGCGAGAGCTCGCGGTATTTGATTTCCATTCCGTGTGTCGGGTTTTGTAGCTTTTATGACTGTAGCTGGATTGCCCCAAGCCTCACAATGCTTATGTGGACTACAGAAATTATGTAAGGATATCGAACGGGTAATTAAGTGGGTAAAAAGGAATGATAATCTAATTATCATGGGCAACTGGAACGTGGAGTAGAGAAGCAGTGGGAGAAAGACTTACAGGAGATTATGGGCTTGGTAGAAGGAATGAGAGACCTGAAAGAGTGATGCGGTACTACAACAAATTTCAGCCATTAATATCGAAACATTGTTCAAAATTCACAAGAGGAGGATGTACACTGTTCAGCAGGAACATTATGACGACAGATCTACTATCGGTATAAACACGTCCAGGCGATAGCAGCGCCACCTGGCGAGAAATGACTATTACTCATGTACATCTATGGTGCATGTACTATCAGTGAGCATGCTATCCGTGTGTAGAATGGGGAAGACGCGCGATCTATCAGAGTTTGACCGAGGACAGATCCCTGTGATGGCCCGGAGGCGAGCACGAGCATTTCGGAAACTGCACGACTTGTCGGGTGTTCGAGAAGTGCTGTGGTGAGTGTCTTCAACACGTGACGAAATCAAGGTGGAATCAGGTCCAGACGTAGTGGGTTTGGGCGGTCACACCTCGTTACAGATGTCGTACTTCGTAGGGTGGGCAGACTGGTAAAACGGGACAGGCGGCGAACTGAGGCGGAACGAACATCAGACTTTAATGCTGGGCAGAGTAGAAGTGTGTCCGAACACACAGTGCACCAAACACTCCTAACGATGGGCCCCGCAACCGACGACCCATGCATGTGCTAATGCTAACACCACGACATCGGCAACTAAGACTGAAATCGGCAGAGGGTTGCATGGTCTGATGGATTCCGACACCTTCTTCATCATGCCGATAGGAGGGCGCGAATCCATCTTCCAGGCGAACAGCTCCTTGACAACTGTACTGCTGGACGGAGACAAGTTGGCAGCGGCTCCATTATGCTCTGGAGAACATTCACTTGATCATCCATAGGTCCAGTGAAACTCATGCAAGGCACCATGACGGCCAAGGAGTGTCGTACGCTGGTGGCAGACCACATACACCCCGACAGCAGTGGCAGTGGCATTTTTCAGCAAGATAATGCGCCATCTCACAAGGCCAGCTGTGTGATGGAGTGGTTCGAGGAACAAGGCGGCGAGTTCCAGTTGATGTGCTGGCCCCCCTGCTCGCCAGATCTGAAGCCGATCGAGCCGGCCGCTGTGACCTAGTGGTTCTAGGAGCTTCAGTCCGGAACCGCGCTGTTGCTACGGTCGCAGGTTCGAATCCTACCTCGGGCATGGAAGTGTGTGATGTCCTTAGGTTAGTTATATTTAAGTACTTCTAAGTCTAGGGGACTGATGACCTCAGATGTTAAGTCCTACAGTGCTTAGAGCAATTTGAACCATTTGAACCCGATCTATCACATCAGGGATGTGATCGAACGTGGCGTCAAAGCTCATCACCCCCTCCCCAGAATTTACGAGAATTAGGTAACTTGTGTGTGAAGATGTGGTGCCAACTCCCTCCAGTGACCTATTAAGGCTTCCACGACGCGTTGCTGCTCTTATAAGTGTCAAAGAAGGACATAATGTTCTGGCTGATAAATGTACACTTGAAAAAGACCTGGAGACATGGGACGACTCCAGCTGGATTACATCACGGTGAGACAGAAATTCCGAACTCAGATATTGGATTGAAAGGCGTAACCATGAGCAGATGCAGACTCACATCACAATTAATAATGGTGAAGACTAGAGTGAGGTTTAAGAGAATCGTCCAGAAGAATCAATGTGAAAAGAAATGGGATACTGAAGTACTGGAGAAAGATGGGATGCTTCTGAAGTTCTCTTTGGCTGTGGGTAGGGCGATAATGAATATCGCATTATACAGTTCAGTTGAAGAGGAATAGACATCTGTAAAAAGAACAATCACAGATGTTGAACATACAAAGGAAGGAAAGACAGGTACAAGGAAGTTGATTGCGAAACTACCTCAAGTACTGGAAGAAATATTTCAACTAGCCGACGAGAGAAGAAAATACACACACATTCAGGGAAAGACTGGTATTCTGGAAAGTAGTAAGTGCAGGAAAGCTAAGGCTGCAAGAAATGTGTGAATAAATGTAAAAAGAAATGGTCATCGGAAGGACTGATTCAGCATGCAGAAAAGTCAAAACATTCTTCGATGAAATTAAAAAGCAAGGGCGGCAACATTAAGAGAGTAGAGGGAATTCCTTTGTTAAACGCAGAGGAAAAAGCGGATAGATGGAAACAGTCCGTTGAAGACCTCTACGACGGGGAGAACTTATCTGATGACGTGATAGAACGAGAAATAGAACGACAAGGAAGACATACGGGACCCAGTATTGGAGTTACAGTTTTGGGATCAAATCAGGCAGTAGGGGTAAAAAGCATTTCTTCGGTATTTGCAGAATCACTGGGAGAAGCGGCAACCAAACGACCATTCAAGATGGTGTGTTAGGGAGTGGAGACAGCAAGAGCAAGTACGTGCGAGAACTATCGCGAAAATCAGTTTAATACCTAATACGTCTATATTGCTGACACGAATAATATACAGAAAAATGGAAAAGAAACTTACAGATCTGTTATAAGATGATTAGTTTGGCTTTCGGAACGGTAAGGGCACCAGGGAGGCAGTTCTGATGTTGCACTTGATAGAAGCAACACTTAAGAAAAATCAAGAACCTTCGTACTATTTTTCGACATAGAAAAAGCGTTCAGCAATGGAAGATGTTCTAAATTCGGAGAAAAATATGAGTAAGCTATAGAGAAAGACGGGTAACCTACAATATACGCAAATACCAGAACCAAGAGGTAGCAATAAGTATGCAAGACCAAGGAAGAAGTGTTCGGATTAAAAACTGAGTTAGATGGAGATGCCGTATTTCTCCCTACTGTTCAGTTTATATATCGAAGAAGTAGTGACGGAAGCTAAAAAAGATCAAAGAGTTGGATTAAAATTCAGGATGAAAGAACATCAAGGATAAAATTCGCTATAAACGTTGCTACATGCGGTGAAAGTGAAGAATTACGGGACCTGTAGAATGGAATGAAAGTCTAATGAGTGTGGAATACGGACTGACAGTAAGCTGAACAAAGAGGAAAATAATGAGGAGTAGCAGAAATGAGATCAGTGATAAACTTATCAAAACTGGTTATCACAAGGTAGATGAAGTTCAGGAATTCTGCGACTTTGGTCTCAAAATAACACGACTGCCGAACGACGGAGGACACAAAAAGAAGACTAAGGCAAATAAGCTCTTCTGGCCAAAAGACGTCTACTAGTATCAAACACTGGCCTTAATTTCGTGATGAAATTCCTGAAACATGCGTTTGGAACACAGCATGGGAATGAATCATGGTCTGTGGAAAAACCGAAAAAGAAAGGAATCGAATGGTTTGAGATGTGGTGCTGTAGAAGGATGTTAAAAATTAGGTGGACTGATAAGGAATGAGTAGACTCTCCACAGAATCAGCAAAGAAAGGAGCATATGGGAAACACTGACAAGGAGAAGGGGCAGGAAGATAGGACATCGAAATAAGTGTCCAAGGAATAGAAAAGCAACTGGAATCACTCAACAGAGGAAAGTCCACTGGACCTGACGGGATACCAATTCGATTCTACACAGAGTACGCGAAAGAACTTGCCCCCCTTCTAACAGCCGTGTACCGCAAGTCTCTAGAGGAACGAAAGGTTCCAAATGATTGGAAAAGAGCACAGGTAGTCCCAGTGTTCAAGAAGGGTCGTCGAGCAGATGCGCAAAACTATAGACCTATATCTCTGACGTCGAACTGTCGTAGAATTTTAGAACATGTTTTTTGCTCGAGTATCATGTCGTTTTTGGAAACCCAGAATCTACTATGTAGGAACAACATGGATTCCGGAAACAGCGATCGTGTGAGACCCAACTCGCTTTATTTGTTCGTGAGACCCAGAAAATATTAGATACGGGTTCCCAGGTAGATGCTATTTTTCTTGACTTTCGGAAGGCGTTCGATACAGTTCCGCACTGTCGCCTGATAAACAAAGTAAGAGCCTACGGAATATCAGACCAGCTGTGTGGCTGGATTGAAGAGTTTTTAGCAAACAGAACACAGCATGTTGTTATCAATGGAGAGACGTCTACAGACGTTAAAGTAACCTCTGGCGTGTCACAGGGGAGTGTTATGGGACCATTGCTTTTCACAATATATATAAATGACCTAGTAGATAGTGTCGGAAGTTCCACGCGGCTTTTCGCGGATGATGCTTTAGTATACAGAGAAGTTGCAGCATTAGAAAATTGTAGCGAAATGCAGGAAGATCTGCAGCGGATAGGCACTTGGTCCAGGGAGTGGCAACTGACCCTTAACATAGACAAATGTAATGTATTGCGAATACATAGAAAGAAGGATCCTTTGTTGTATGATTATATGATAGCGGAACAAACACTGGTAGCAGTTACTTCTGTAAAATATCTGGGAGTACGCGAGCGGAACGATTTGAAGTGGAATGATCATATAAAATTAATTGTTGATAAGGCGGGTACCAGGTTGAGATTCATTGGGAGAGTCCTTAGAAAATGTAGTCCATCAACAAAGGAGGTGGCTTACAAAACACTCGTTCGACCTACACTTGAGTATTGCTCATCAGTGTGGGATCCGTACCAGATCGGGTTGGCGGAGGAGATAGAGAAGATCCAAAGAAGAGCGGCGCGTTTCGTCACAGGGTTACTTGGTAACCGTGATAGCGTTACGGAGATGTTTAACAAACTCAAGTGGCAGACTCTGCAAGAGAGGCGCTCTGCATCGCGGTGTAGCTTGCTGTCCAGGTTTCGAGAGGGTGCGTTTCTGGATGAGGTATCGAATATATTGCTTCCCCCTACTTATACCTCCCGAGGAGATCACGAATGTAAAATTAGAGAGATTAGAGCGCGCATGGAGGCTTTCAGACAGTCGTTCTTCCCGCGAACCATAAGCGATTGGAACAGGAAAGGGAGGTAATGACAGTGGCACGTAAAGTGCCCTCCGCCACACACCGTTGGGTGGCTTGCGGAGTATAAATGTAGATGTAGATGTAGACACCTAGCCTTCGTTATACTAGAGGGAACAAATAATTGAGGACGTACGGTGCAAGTGCTACTCTGAGATGAAGAGGTTGGCACACGAGATGGATTCGTGGCGGGTCGAATTAAATGAGTCAGAACACTGATGATTCAAAAAAAAGGTACTACGTAACTTTGTATTGCGGATCAAAGTGAGATTTTCGACCCTTATTAAACAGTTCGATGAGTATGAGAGTGAATGTACTTGACTCGGTTCCATCAATAAATTGTTCGCTTCCTAGACGATGGCATGTTGACGTCGCATACCGAAATCTTTCGTGCAGTACTTCGGCACGATGTTGGCACGCATTTACCGAGCCTGAGCAACTAGAGGAGAAGCAGGAACATTATAATCTTTCTCTTATCAAGTCTCTGGAAATGTAGCGGAATCAGGGAAATACATTGATATACAACATAAATGCAGCTGTAAATTTTATTAAGCACTCTACTGTTGATACTGTAAACTTCGTCATTTCATGCACAGAAATGAAAAATTCAGTAGGACTGCGAATTGTAATAGTATTTCAACTACGTTGTTGTATGTAGACCCTATTGAGTTGCGATATTTAGGGACTCAGTGCGTTGATTTTGAGCCGTTTGAGGAAAAATATTTGCGAGCGTTGTATAACAGATAGTACTGCAATAGTATTGAAATTACATTGTTGTATCTAGACCCTACTGAGTGGCGATATTTAGAGACTCTTTGGTGTTCATTTTGCGCCGTTTGAGGAAAAATATTTGTGCGCGTTGCATAACAGAGAGTAAAAAAATCTTGCAAAAAAAGTGCAATAGAAAAGAGAACGTCAAATGAATCGAAATAGCATTGTGGTTGTAAATATTGTATCACATGAATAACTGAAAATCTGTGTAATCTCCTTTCTATGTCTGAAGACGGATTACTACGAAAGTAACTCCGAAATGTGTCCTGAAATGAAAATGCTATCACGTATACAATGTTTAGACCCAGGAACCGAATTAGTAACGCGGTCTGGCTGCAAAATTTATAGATTATCTAGACAGGAAAGGCTTACTTTAGGCAACAATTTGCAATGGGCATAACAAAAGAAAATTGAATTTGCGTGAACTTTGTCACAGCATACAGGAGTGGACAAACATATGCAAACACCAAAAACACGACACAACACAACACCTTACTACGCCTAATACGGTGCAGGAAATACGTTGTCATTTAAAACAGTTTCCAGTCGTCCTGGAACGGATAAAAAGAGGCCCCGTAAGGTTTTCAAGGAAATCTTATACCATTCTTGCTGCAGAATTGTGAAAAGTTCAGGTAACGATGATGGATGGCTATTAATAATATTGAGATATGGTGACTGTAGAGGTCAGGAGGGATTCGACAATTCATCCTCGTGCTCTCAAAACGAGTCCTTGACGATGCGTGCTGTGTATTGCGGAGCACATCATGACCATTCTGGAACAAACATGATATAATCGTTGGCAGTAATGCGATCTTGCAGAGCAACCGTGGGGCCCATGGAATCCTACCGAACTGCTGTCATGTTTCACTCTTGGGACATAAACTCGGCCAGAAGTTGTAAACAAACTCGTTCGACCAAATGACTTCCTTCTTTTGTTCTATTGAACAGTTTTTATGGATTCGACACCACGTTTTCCTGTTGCGGGCATTTGCGTCACTAATGATTGTCCTTGGAAATGCAGCTCGGCCTGCAATTTCTTGCTTCTGGAGCTGCCTTCGTATTGTTTTGATGCTGACAGGGCTTACGGGTGCTACATTCACTCCTGCAGTGACGTTTGTAGTTGTCTATTTTTCGTCACCATCCTCTTCAATTACCATCTCTCATGATCGCTCAACACACACTTTCGTTCGTGTTGTGACTAATGGGATGATGTTTTCCCATTTTTCCTGCATGCCGTATAAGTCATCAATATTGCGCCTCCTGAAACACCAAACACTTCGGCTACCTTGGTTACGTAAGTGCACGCCATACGAGCACCAACAATTTCCCCAAGTTCGAATCCACGTAGCTCCGAAATAAAGGACTTACAGCGACACAGCACACAGTTTTAACCACAACTGAGACCTGCTACATATTGGGAACATGACACAAATGTCGTTCGTGCTCAAATGCAACAGTGCGGCTTGCAGACTTGCTTAAAATCTGCATTTATATTCAAACATGTATGTCTCGCAGTGTTGCCATGTTTTTGCCCAACCGTGTACCTCTCGATTTACATGAAAACGTGTAAACCAACGACGCTCTTGGCCCCGTGCATCACTATAATCCTGTTGATTCACACTGCAATGATAACTCACGAATACGAAACATCACACAATCACGGTTTATATACTCTTAGAATGAAGTCTGTGAATCTGTCGGCTGTGTCAAACTCAGTCACCTATATTTTGTACTGAAAGATCATGCATAGAAAAGCGAAGTATAATATTCACAGTCACTGGTTCTCGTTTTGAGATTAATCATAGTCAGAATTTTAGGAAGTTACTACCACTGCTGAAGGCAGATGTTTGCATTGACTGAGACTGTGCTAACTGAACTCGTAATGAACTCTCCTGAACGGCAATATCGAGACAAGGAAAGTTAATTAATTTACAAGGTATTTGAATACAAAACCATATAACTACCTCCAAAAGTAGTTGAGCCACGATAGCACGAGCAACATCAGTCTTCGGAAAACTGGATAAAGTTTAAAAACGTGAGGAAATGAAACAAAGCAAAATCTATGTACAGAGCAAAGCAATGACCAAAGCTCACTAGCGGAGAGTGTGGCGAAATTAAAATGAGCTACCTTTCGGACGGATTACACTACTCGCCATTAAAATTTGTACACCAGGAAGAAATGCAGATGATAAACAGGTATTCATTGGAAAAATATATTATACTAGAACTGACATGTGATTACATTTTCACGCAATTTGGCTGCATAGATTCTGAGAAATCAATACCCAGAACAACCACCTATGGCCGTAATAACGGCCTTGATACGCCTGGGCATTGAGTCAAACAGACCTTGGATGGCGTTTACAGGTACAGCTGCCCATGCAGCTTCAACACGATACCACAGTTCATCAAGAGTAGTGATGCGTATTGTGACGAGCCAGTTGCCATTCCACCATTGACCAGACGTTTTCAATTGGTGAGAGATCTGAGGAATGTGCTGGCCAGGGCAGCAGTCTAACATTTTCTGTCTCCAGAAAGGCCCGTGCAGGACCTGCAACATGCGGTCGTGCATTATTCTGCTGAAATGTAGGGTTTCGCAGGGATCGAATGAAGGGTAGAGCCACGGGTCGTAACACATCTGAAATGTAACGTCCACTGTTCAAAGTGCCGTCAATGCGAACAAGAGGTGACCGAGACCTGTAACCAATGGCACCCCATACCATCACGCCGGGTGATACGCAAGTATGGCGATGACGAATACACGCTTCCATTGTGCGTTCACCACGATGTCGCCAAACACGGATGCGACCATCATGATGCTGTAAACACAACCTGCATTAATCCGAAAAAAATGACGTTTTGCCATTCGTGCACCCATGTTGGTCGTTGAGTACACCATCGCAGGCGCTCCTGTCTGTGATGCAGCGTCAAGGGTAACCGCAGCCATGGTGTCCGAGCTGATAGTCCGTGCTGCTGCAAACGTCGTCGAACTGTTCGTGAAGATGGCTGTTGTCTTGCAAACGTCCCCATCTGTTGACTCAGGGATCGAGACGTGGCTGCACGATCCGTTACAGCCATGCGCATAAGATACCTGTCATCTCGACTGCTAGTGATACGAGGCCGTTGGGATCCAGCACGGCGTTCCGTATTACCCTCCTGAACCCATCGATATCATATTCTGCTAACAGTTATTGGATCTCGACCAACGCGAGCAGTAATGTCGCGATACGATAAACCGCAATCGCGATAGGCTACAATCCGACCTTTATCAAAGTCGGAAACATGATGGTACGCATTTCTCCTCCTTACACGAGGCATCACAACAATGTTTCACCAGGCAACGTCGGTCAACTGCTGTTTGTGTATGAGCAATCGGTTGGAAACTTTCCTCATGTCAGCACGTTGTAGGTGTCGCCACCGGCGCCAACCTTGTGTGAATGCTCTGAAAAGCTAATCATATGCATATCACAGCATGGTCTTCCTGTCGGTTAAATTTCGAGTATGTAGCACGTCATCTTTGTGGTGTAGCAATTTTAATGGCCAGTAGTGTAATAGCAGTCAGATGGTATACCTTGCATTGAAACTTATTCGCCGGCCATTGTGGCCGAGCGTTTCTAGGCGCTTCAGTCTGGAACCGCGCGACTGCTACGGTCGCAGGTTCGAATCCTGCCTCCGGCATAGATGTGTGTGATGTCTTTAGGTTAGTTAGGTTTAAGTAGTTCTAAGTTCTAGGGGACTGATAACCTTATTCGCTTCACAAAGGCACGAAGAGCATGCCTTCACAAGGAAGACACGCTCTAAAGTCATGAAGAGTTCCAGTCTGGTCCCTTTAATCCCCCAAACCAACCAAACAATCATGAAGAGTTCAGTGAAAGTCTTTAGCTTAAACATCGCAATACGGACCAAGAAAATAATTATGCGTGAAGTACACGACCTCTGTGTATCATGAACAAACTCATATTGTAAATGTTCTCATTTTGCACAGATTTTTATTTATCTTTATTCACGGTTCATCACTTACCTAATTGAACAGACCGTTTTTTAATTTTTTTTACAAGTTATTCAAAAGACATTCTTGTTGTGTCCTAGTGTATACTTATACTTCTGCAATTAAATAAAAAAACATAACATTAGATTGAGAAATTAGAAGAACGTGACTTAAGATAATTTGATTAGGGTAGAATGTGTAGGATTCCACCATCAATGCCAGGGCCTTGGTGGTAAACTTCGAGCTGCTCGCCTGTGCGTGGCATACTGATTTCTAATCAGAGTGATAGACTGATTTTAGGGAAGCATCTCACAGTGAACGTTGAGTCGCTGTGTTGAGTCTATCTTCTGTAGTATTCTATTCTAATTCGTATTCTAATTTTATGAAGTCTCTGTATCATTCTATATGTGAGGTTAGTGAATTTCACTTAAATACTGCCTAGGGATCTAATGGTACTACTTCTGCACTATAGCTATTACATCGTTCCAAAGACAACCTATGTTGGTAGCAAACGATAAATATTCGCTGAAACGTATCTTTGTAGCGAACCTGCGGCAAATAATACGTGAAATAATAAAATAGTGAAAGTCGCAAATGTGCCTAATTATGGCACACCCTGGCACGGTTATAGCTAGTTACAGTCTAGAGTCGTCAGAGCTATAGCATCTCTTCAAACACACTGCCTAAGTACTCACGTCGCAGGCTGGGACCTGACTGGCCCGCTAAGGACTTCTTCCTAAACATCATCTTATCGATCGTGCCCAAAACGAACTATGCTAGTAACAATCGATAATTACGTACAGAAATGTATGTTTGCAGTAAACCTGCGGCAAATAATACAAGAAATAATTAAACAGAGAAAGTTGCAAATGTTGCCGACAACTCTCAATTGATTCCATTTAAGGAATTCTTTCATACATCAAAATGGATGTCGAGTGCGACAGATGAGTACAGCTACGTACTGTGTTTCATTACAGAAAAATTTCGTGATTAAAGGAAGAATAAAAAAACGAGAAAACTGTCAATACATTGCAATTTTGTCGAAAATAATAGTGATGAGACCGTGGCTGTGTAAAAATACAGATTAATTCTTGCAATAAAGTAAAAGCAACAACGACCCACCTTTAATAATGTTACTTATTAGGAACTATTTCCAATCCACACATTCATCCCCACATGGCTGTTCACATTTAAAATCACATTTTGATCTGCATGTGATGTTTCGTGATTGTGACAAAAGTTCTTTGGGGTGCAGTTGATAGTTTTCCATGATATGCCTCCGAATTGAGCACCTCGCCTATCGTACACCATACAACAGGGATATCCCCCCCCCCCCCTTATGTTCAAAGCAATACCGTATAGGTCACATCTATATTGTGAAGAGTGGACAGAAGGAAATTAAGGAGGGGATCTGCGCTCTGTAATAGATGATTATGCGAATGTAATAAAGCTTTTAAAATTTTATGCAGTGTCTAAACACCAGCTTGAACTTTTAGACTGGAGATTTGAATGTGTTTCAGAGTGGCTGGCTCATTCTTCTTACTCCAGCAATTGGCCCGCCACACATATGTCCTGCACTATTGCAACACGTTCCACGAATTTGTCTTTTTAAAATTAAGTTTTAGAACTTTATCAAACGCCTTCCGCCGCTTTGTCAAGAAATACCGAATCAGCCTGTGTGCCTTGTGGATCTCGTCAAGGAGCAAAGTGATATGTGTTTCACACATTCGTGAATGGAACACAAAAGCGGTAAGAGAGGAGGGGGTACTACAGCGTGCTACGTATCCACAGCAACATTCGCTGCGTTGGTTTGCGCAATGCAGTTGAAGTAGATGATTAAAATTATCCATACACCACTATTTAAAGCTGAGTTGCCAGCCGTTGTGGCCGAGGGGTTCTAGGCGCTTCACTCCGGAACCGCGCTGTTGCTACGGTCGTAGGTTCGAATCCTGCCTCGGGCATGTATGTGTGTGATGTCCTTAGGTTAGTTAGGTTTAAGTAGTTCTAAGTCTAGGGGAGTGATGACATCAGATGTGAAGTGCCATAGTGCTTAGAGCCACTTGAACAAAAACGGAATTGACTATAAGCGGCGGTATGAAAGGAGTCTGTGAGTGTTGTGTTCTAGGTAGAGAAGCAGTAACAGGTTAATGGTTCGGTCAGGGTGACTCACTGGCAAGGTGTGACACTCGTCTTTGATCCCTATGGGTCAGAATCTGTCGACGATCGCTGTTCATACTCTGTGTTACATGGCTGAGAGTGGTACACCAGGCCTCGTAGCCACTTTTCGACAGTCCTCGTTGAAACCCCGTAATCACGGAGAAACCCAGGGCACGTCTAACCAAAATAGGTCCGTTCTGCAATTAAGCCACGTCTTCACTTTTCCCATTCAGCCGATTGATATGTGCACACCACTTCACTGTCATGCCCAGCGTCGGCGATGGAAGGTCACAGGACCACCTGATACCATTCAACAGTAGTTACAGCGCTCGAAAATCACCAGTTCGCTCTTCCAAGGGGTGGTTAATGGTTTTACTAGTGAGGTCACTCGAAAGCAAAGATACTGTTGCGAAAATAAGCGATGGAAAGAGCAACTGCCGCGCGGAGTGGCAGCGCGGTTTGAAGCGTCATGTCACGGACTACGCGGCCCCTCCCGCCGGAGGTTCGAGTCCTCTCTCGGGCATGGGTGTGTGTGTGTTGTTCTTAGAATAAGATAGTTTAAGTAGTGTGTAAGTCTAGGGACCGATGACCTCAGCAGTTTGGTCCCTTAGGAATTCACACACATTTGAACATTTTTTTTTTTTTTAAGAGAGCAACTAATTTGTTTAGAGAAACATACTCGGTGGGCCTGCTTGTCCCCACTATTCGAATGGCTTAACGGACGTGGACAATGAAAATTTCCGCGTAGACAGAAATACGGCGAGCGGCAAAGACGGCGATTTGTGGCTGGAGCCGGGAAGGGCCCCGCGTCCTTGGCGGAGGAGACAATGGACGGGAGGCGGCGTCGCGCCGGCTGGCCGGAAGTGGCCGCAGGCTTTGTCCCCGGCCAGCTGGGTCGGCGGAGCGCTGTGCCGCTCTGCTGCCGTGGCTCCGACTGCAGGCCGCGTGGGCGCCGAGCTGACCACGCAGCCGCGCTACGCGTCGCCGTCTCGTACTGCACACCCAGCTGGTGCGTCCTTCGCTATAGCACACGCGTTCACCACAACTGGCTCCTTAGACCCGTATCACGATGTCAGATTTGTTTGACAAATATCTCTTATCAAAGTCATATGGTCGAACTTTTGACTGTGTAATGGGGAAGCTTTTATCGAAGACAATTTTGACCAAAGATCTTGGATGAAAATTAGAGTGAGGGCCTACCTCTGAACAAAATTCGCCATAAGCTTGACTCGCTTCGCTTGCCTCTAACGTTTAAAATGACGGGTTTGTCTATAAATAACATCTCTGCTACCACTCACGATTTTCTTTTAAATGGTTCAAATGGCTCTGAGCACTATGGGACTTAACTTCTGAGGTCATCAGTCCCCTAGAACTTAGACCTACTTAAACCTAACTAACCTAAGGACATTACACACATCCATGCCCGAGGCAGGATTCCAACCTGCGACCGTAGCGGTCGCGCGGTTCCACTCTGTAGCGCCTAGAACCGCTCGGCCACCGCGGCGGCAATTTTCTTTTATTTATGTCTTATTCGACATGATTCGGGATATGATTCCCATTTTCAAATGCGTCTTTATCTTGAAAATGAGAATCATTTCTCGGTATGCGTCGTGTAAAATATGTTGTTGTTGTGATCTTCAGTCCTGAGAGTGGTTTGATGCAGCTCTCCATGCTACTCTATCCTGTGGAAGCTGCTTCATCTCTCAGTACGTACTGCAGCCTACATCCTTCTGAATGTGATTACTGTATTCATCTCTTGGTCTCCCTCTACGATTTTTACCCTCCACGCTGCCCTCCAATACTAAATTGGTGATCCGCTGATGCCTCAATACATGTCGTACCAAACGATCCCTTCTTCTAGTCAAGTTGTGCCACAAACTCCTCTTCTCCCCAATCCTATTCAATACCTCCTCGTTAGTTATATGATCTACCCATCTAACCTTCAGCATTCTTCTGTAGCACCACATTTCGAAAGCTTTTGTTCTCTTCTTGTCCAAACTATTTATCGTCCATGTTTCACTTCCATACATGGCTACACTCCATACAAATACTTTCAGAAACGACTTCCTGACACTTAAATCCATACTCGATGTTAACAAATTTCTCTTCTTCAGAAATGCTTTCCTTTCCATTGCCAGTCTACATTTTGTAAAATATAAATAAAAGAAAATCGTGACTGGTAGCAGAAAAGTTATGTATAAACAAACCCGTTGTCTTCACAGTCTCAGGCTTTCACAAAGAATGTATAATTGATCGAATTAGAGTTAAAAGGACGTCAGAGTTTACTTCGTTTGTGGCTGCCACCAGAATGACAATTTCTAAGTGTGAAGAATTCGAAAGTCTTATAACAGCAAACATATTAAATATAAAGACCTCAATAACCGGCTAGAATAGCTAGGAACTAACAGCAGCCGTCAACTGTGTTCGGAGTGGGTGCGCCGTAGATGACGTGAGGAAGAAACTGAATCGACTAAGCAGTCAGTTGTAAGTAGGCTGTTTACGTTTTCTTTTTGATAACGCCACGTATGAAAAATCACTGGCTGTGCTGTGTGCAGTCTGTGGCTAGTTTGCATTGTTGTCTGCCATTGTAGTGTTGGGCAGATGGATGTGAACAGCGCGTAGCGTTGAGCAGTTGGAGGTGAGCCGCCAGCAGTGGTGGATGTGGGGAGAGAGATGGCGGAGTTTTGAAATTTATAAGACTGGATGTCATGAACTGCTATATATATTATGACTTTTGAACACTAGTAAGGTAAATACATTGTTTGTTCTCTATCAAAATCTTCCATTTGCTAACTGTGCCTATTAGTAGTTAGTGCCTTCAGTAGTTTGAATCTTTTATTTAGCTGTCAGTAGTGGCGCTCGCTATATTGCAGTAGTTCGAGTAACGAAGATTTTTGGTGAGGTAAGTGATTTGTGAAAGGTATAGGTTAGTGTTAGTCAGGGCCATTCTTTTGTAGGGATTTTTGAAAGTCAGATTGCGTTGCGCTAAAAATATTGTGTGTCAGTTTAAACACAGTCATGTATAATTTTTCTAAGGGGACGTTTCAGAGAATATGGCGAAAATCAAAGTGTTGTCAGCAAAGTGTTGTTAGCTGTGGGATGTGAGTATTACATCGAAAGCTGGACCAGCTTTCATCTGTTGGTAAAAATCTTAAAACAACCATGAGACGCTCTAAAAATGGTTCAAATGGCTCAGAGCACTATGGGACTTAACATCTCACTTCATCAGTCCCCTAGAACTTAGAACTACTTAAGCCTAACTAACCTAAGCAGGATTCGAACCTGCGACCGTAACGATCATCCGGTTCCAAACTGAAGCGCCTAGAACCGATCGGCCACCAACGGTCGGCTGAGACGATCTTTAGCAGAAATCATATTCCTCATATGAGTATCTTGCTTACAGATATGATGGGCTTCTTTCATCGGTAGAAATGAACATTTTTTCGTCCATTTTCAAATAATTTTCGTAGTTCAGGAAGCTAATTCTTGTGAACATTTCGAGCTTGTCTTCTTGCTATTCGTGGCTTGACCCACAAACATTCCCGGTTCTCGTACTCTGTAAGCAATACGCACGCCGACAACATTACGGGACATGCTGAAAAGTAATGCTTCCGAATTTCTTATGTGAAATTTCTTAAAGTTTTTCAATAAAACAAACATAATTAAGACTTTACATCTTTATTCTTCCAGTCTACATATTCATTCCTCAACATAGTCTCCCTGGCAATGAGCACATTGCTCTCAAAGGGAGGCCAGTTTGTTGGTATTGTCACTGTAGAATGTTTGACTATGTTGACGGAGCCACTATCTCACTTCTGCTTGCACTGCTTCATCGCTATGAAAATGAAATCCTCGGAGGAGTTTTGGAAACAGGTGAATATAGGAGGGTGTCAGGTCGGTACTGTATGGAGGATGATCGATGACGGCGAACCCAGGGCGTCGGACTGTTGCAGACGTCGCAACCTCGTGTGTGGTCTGGCACTGTCACTCCTCGACTTCGAAACACGAATACGGCTCGCTGTTTCTCTCGCACCGACATAGTTACACTGCCATGTTACACGCTACAGTTCGGAGCCCTCTAGCTGCAAAAGGCTGCAAATATGTCGACATGAAGAATAAAGATGTAAAATGTTAACAACGTTTGTTTTATTTTAAAAAAACTCTGAGTTTTCGTATAAAAAATTCGGAGGCATTACTTTTCAGCACGCCCGCGAAGATTATATGGTGCTGCACAGACAATTAACTGTTCGGCATCCATTCTCGAATAATTACGATAAAGTTTGATGATATTGTAATAGATCCTTTGAAGTACAGTAAATAAACTTTGACAAAATATTTGACAATAATCTTTGATCAAAAAATGGCAACGGCCTTGCCGCAGTGGATACACCGGTTCCCGTCAGATCACCGAAGTTAAGCGCTGTCGGGCGTGGCCGGCACTTGGATGGGTGACCATCCGAGCCACCATTTGCTAACTACGCCTATTAGTAGTTAGTGCCTTCAGTAGTTTTAATCTTTTATTTAGCTGGCAGTAGTGGCGCTCGCTGTAGTGCAGTAGTTCGAGTAACGAAGATTTTTGGTGAGGTAAGTGATTTGTTGCCGTTTTTCGGGTTGCACTCAGCCTCGTGCTGCCACTTGAGGAACTACTCGACCGAATAGTAGCCGCTCCGGTCAAAGAAAACGATCGTAATGACCGGGAAGTGGTGTGCTGACCACATGCCTCTCCTATCTGCATCCTCAGTGAGGGTGACACGGCGGTCGGGTGGCTCCGATGGGCTACTTGTGGCCTGAAGACGCAATGCTTTTTGATCAAAGACAGTGTAATACAGTTCATCTATCTAATATCATACTCACAAATGCCACCATAAAATACAGCCGTACACTTTTTATTCGTTCAAATGCTTGGTACAGTGCAGGGTGTCCCACTGAGCCGACCATCCCAAATAAATAACTTTTTGTCCAGTAGTATATATATATATATATATATATATATATATATATATATATATGTGTGTGTGTGTGTGTGTGTGTGTGTGTAAAGCTAATATTGTTTACCTACCAGGAGGGCATTAACCTGTATGATTGCCTATCTTGTAACTTTTACCGAGCGAGGTAGCGCAGTGCTTAAAACTGGACTCACATTCGAGAGGGCGACCATTCATATCTCCGTCGGGCGCTCCGGATTTAGGTTTACTGTGATTTCCACAAATTGCTCCAGGCCAATACCGGGATGATTCCTTTGAAAGGGCACGGCCGATTTCTTTGCCCACCCTTCTTTAGCTCGAGCTTCTGCTGAATCTATACTGGCTTCCATGCCCAGGGAATGTTCCTTCCTTCTTGTAACTTTGTTCGTTACGAAAACACTAACAGCACCCTGTGTATTTGATTCGTTAGCCCACTTCCTTTCCTTAAGACCTGTTCAAAAACTGTAACTTGGTCAAGTTAACACAACAATCAACAGAGACAGAAACGGGGACTATAATCCATTCTGGGCACAAAACTGGGTAGAACATTCAAAGATATTCATAGAGATGGCCGTGGACAGTCATACACTGATCCACATGTTGGATGAAAGAATTCATCGCTGCTTCCACTGTTGCCATCTGAAGTGAATTACAGGCAGCCGCTGTACGTTCCTGCATTTTCTTTAGAGGTTTGGGATATGGAGGTGAGAAACGTCTTTTAGGCATCCCCAAAGAAAAGAGGCCAGAGGTGCTGAGTCAAAACGAGCAGGCCAGTCAATTGCGTACATTGTACCCACACAAACCTTCAACTCAAAAAGGTTGAATGAGTAACCAGTGTGCATTTTCCTTGTGTTTCAACGTATTTACTGTGAATTCCAGCTAGCGGACGTCACCCGTCGTATGATGGCCGGTTCTCCTACTGCCACATTTGTGTACATGGAGTAAGAGAAGCAATCTGCATTGTTAAAGAACAACTGAGGAAACAAGGGAAAATAACAAATGCACGTATAGCAGAAATTGAAACCATTCTAAAGGTTATAACAGAACAGAAATACTTCAATTTCAAGAAGGAGCTCTATCTACAAAGATGTGGCGTACCAGTGGTCTACTTGCAAACGTTTTTTTGAACCACACTGAAAACACAATATTCCATCAAATTATGCAACCGTAACAATACAAGTTTATATACTGGCACCGCTATTTGGACGACATCATTTGCTTAACACACGAAACAGGCACCGGGATAAAACAACTACACGCTGATACAAATACAGTTTACCCACAAATAAATTTACCATTGAGACACAAGAAGACACGAAACTTCTTTTCTCAGATATCACCATACACATAATCAACAATAAACATGATTTTGGAATTTTCATAAAACCTGCAGCCATAAGTACAATCATCCACAACCATTCCAGCCATCCCCAGACAAACAAACTCTCAGGTTTTAGATAGATGCCTCACAAGCGCAATATAAATCCACTGGGCAGACTCAGCTACACACAGGAACTAAACGCAATATAGAAAGTAGCCAGAGATAATGGGTACAACTCATATTTGTTAAACAAACTAAACAACAAAATTAAAAAGCAAATTAAAAAAGAACAAATCACCAGACACAACAGAGAACAAGGAACAAAAACACTTGACAAACACAGGGAACCTGGAACACCTTACAAATACAGCATGGCACATACCAACATACAGCAACAAGAGCGTCCACAGGCTTGGGAACATCCTGAAGAAACAAGGATTACAAATATCATTCCGCACAAACAACAGAGAACAGAAAAATGCAAACACTAAGAACACCTCCACAGGGAAATTCTCCAAAGCTGGAATCTGTCAGTCACCCTGTAGTTCATGCCTACGTACGTCAAACACGCAGAATTCTGAATATTTCAACGCCTAAAAATGTGACAGTAAATACACCACTTCTGCATATAATCTCTTACAAGAAAACCATCACTCAGACAACACGCAGACTGGTCTTAAGATCCCCAGAGAAAGTAGTAAGTAGTCTCTATCAAAAACTCACAATAGAGACAACTACCACACACAAAAAGCAATGATACAACGAAACAAAGTCTTAAATAATAATAAAAAAAAATACTTTGCAACGAAACCCTGTCTGGAACACTCATTGAGCTTTACTTTGTACATTAAACATAATAATCAAACATTCTCAAATATCTAAAAACATCTGTTTTCTCAGTCCCCTCTCCCCCCTCCCTTTCCAGCTCTCTATCTCTCTCTTCCCCGTCCCCCTCCTTTCTTACACACACACCACATAACATCACTACACTCCCCCCCCCCCCCCCCCCTAACTCCACTCCCCAGCAGACACATCACGTTAGTTCAACATTTACATCTACATGGATACTTTGCAAATCACATTTAAGTGCATGGCAGAGGGTTCATCGAGCCACCTTCACAATAATAATTCACACGAATTATCAAAATTAACGTTACATACACATAAGGCAAACAATGAACAAGTGAGCTGCGACAACAACATAGCACCTCTCAATGAATATGGTGACTGAAGCGTCTGTTCAAATCACGTTTTATGGTAAATGCTTGTAAAGTAAAGTTAGAAGAGGAATTTCATAAATAACAGTGTGGATACAGTTTACTCAACAGTAGTAGATAAAGATATCCACCAGAGGTACGCAAGAGGCTGGAAAATGTAAGAACGGTAAGATAATAACCAATATCCACGAAATAGTACTTTAGAAATGCACAAAGAATTTTCTTCGTGACTACTGTGCAGATGACATGCTGTCAAAAACGACAAAAAGCACAAAACTCGTCTACAATAACGCAGTTTCACTAGCTATGTAATTTTCAGGTGAACAATCAAAACAAGAAAAACAAAATGCACATATTTTAATTTTTAGGCCTACAGTAGATAAATGTTTATAAACTTCGTTTTCTACTTTACAGGAATAGAATTTGAACCATGGAAGTTGACACACAGGTGTCGAAACGTACCTGTGCGAATAAAAAGAAATAGTCCATAATGATATTTTCACTCTGCAGTGGAGTGTGGACTGATATGGAACTTCCTGGCAGATTAAAACTGTGTGCCGGACCGGGACTCGAACTCGGGACCTTTGCCTTTAGCGGACAAGTGCTCACCATCTTTTTTTCTTATTTTTTTTAATAGTGCTCTACCAACTTTTGTTTTTCTTCAGATAATGAGAAAACAAATAAAAACCGCTAGTGTATGAAAATAAAAGACGATGTTCTTCATAAAATAACACAATATTCCTTGAAAACGTAAAACATAGATATATATTCGCAACATCCTTTTCTTTTTTTTTGTAAATGTCATATGCATACAATCTCACCATCAGCAGCAACCCAACTTTATTTTATTTTTATGGGGGAGCACAGGAGAAAGAAAACAAATAGGCTGCAGGTAGAGAGCTATGCGTGAAAAGGATAAACATGTGTAAGGGAAAATAACTTAGAAGAGGAGGAGAAAAGCGAAATGAAAGAAATAAGGAATACTTTCTGCTCCGTGCTCCACTTTGGCGCGCCATCAGAACAACGTCCATTCTGTCATTGACCATTAGAAGGGGAACGTGGGATCGCCCAGTCTTGGATGGCACATTTCGTTGAGATTCCAGCTCCGAGGCGGGTTGGCGAAAATACTCTGTAAATAGTTCGCAAAAGTGGCCCGATAGTGTCGGCGAAGGGTGTGGTGATGTACGTGGAGGCGAGTCCAAAGGTCCGCCGGATCGACGATATAGTCCCGGAAGAGGTAGTTGATAGCCATGCCACTGATACATGTGATGGGGTGCCACTTAGACGATGGAAAGCAGGTCGTGTCAGGATATATCATCATGGTAGAAGAAACGTGATGTGGCGGTACTCGGAGGTAGAAAGCCGCAATATTTTGTACGAGGGTCCAGACAGCTGCTGCTGGCCCACACACAAAATGATGTAAGTCTGTATCTTCGACATTGCACTTCATATTTATAATATATGCATGCAACCCACCACTTTACATGATTAGTGGGTCCCAGGATGTTACAGTGTCATTATTGTTAGCAGCTAATTACATTTATTACAAGTGTGCTACAGTACAGTTTTACAATGGGCAATTTCTATTCTATTAGTACTCTACTTAGTTCTAATGACTACTTATGACTAAAACCTTTACTCCCTGCAGCGTCACAGGTGTGACAGTGATTGTATAACCCTACTGTGTGGCCTTGCTCACCGAGCTAACCCCGATGAGCGTGCCCCTGATACTAGACATGCCAAGGATGACTTGAATCTCTGCAGGTTCCTATTTGTATTTCCTATTTCTAAGTCCTACTAACTAGGCTCCTATCCTACGTCAAGTCCGGTGCAAGCCTCAATTCGGTTTGTTTACCCTATCCTTCTAGTCCTGTAGGTGGAGAATTCCAACTGTATTGTGAGTCGACCTATCCACGCACAGGCGGTACTGCATTAGGGTCCTAGGGCACATTTAGTTATTTGCTGCTATTCCCGATTTTCCCTCAGATATTCTGTTAAAAATTTTACGCGATACCTCGTTGGCTAGGTTGTACAGAGTTCTAAATGTCTCCTCACGTCTTAGTAGGGAGTATGTGTCATTGTCGGGTAGCTGAAGTCGAAACACGGCAGCTACATCACTGAAAAGGCGGCACCGGTAAACCATATGGTCGGGAGTCCCTGTATTCCAAATACAAACGGCTGATGCGCGACATCGGAGGTGGGTATGTGCCAAAGACGTCGATGGGCGTCTCGATACAGGTGCGAGCTCGGTGGTCAACATTCCAATAAAACTAGCATTTTGGCTTTTCCATAACCGGAGCATAGAATTGATTTAAAGTGGGTAAGTAGGTTGTTTAGGTTTTTGTATTGGTAACGCCACGTAGCGCTCTATATGAAAATCACTGACTGTGCTGTGTGATGTCTGTGGCTGGTTTCCATTGTTGGAAGATTTGCTATTGTAGTGTTGGGCAGTTGGCTGTTAACAGCGCGCAGCGTTGCGCCGTTGGAGGTGAGCCGCCAGCAGTGATGGATGTGGGGAGTGAGATGGCGGAGTTTTGAGAGCGGATGACCTGGAAGTGTGTCCATCAGAGAGAGTAAATTTGTAAGAATGGATGTCATGAACTGATATATATTAAGGTAAATACATTGTTTGTTCTCTATCAAAATCTTTCATTTGCTAACTATGCCTATCAGTAGTTAGTGCCTTCAGTAGTTAGAATCTTTTATTTAGCTGGCAGTATCGGCGCTCGCTGTATTGCAGTAGTTCGAGTAACGGAGATTTTTGTGAGGTAAGTGATTGATGAAAGGTTTAGGTTATTGTTAGTCAGGGCCATTCTTTTGTAGGGATTTTTGAAAGTCAGATTGCGTTGCGCAAAAAAAAAAAATTGTGTGTCAGTTTAGTGTTGATCAGAATAGGTAAAGAGCGAAATGTCTGAGTACGTTCAGTTCTGCTCAGCTGTTTGAAAATCAAATAATGTAAGAGGTTTATCAGCACAATCATTCATTAATTTTTCTAAGGGGACGTTTCATATACAGCGCTACATGGCGTTGCTAACATAAAAACCTAAAGAGCCTGTTGTAAATTTATAATTGTATGGACACCAGTTCTTAAAATTAAGTTTCATTTGACTGCACACGTTTTTGTTGTTCATAGTAGGGGGAATGTTAGCATTTGCACGAGTGTTGATAATTGAGCAATGGACTGGTTAACAGCATTGCTGGTTCTAAGGACAATCCCAAAAATTTTGTGAGTGCACAAGTGGTGGTTAATGGACTTGGTATATTGTCCGCAAGGCTCTTCGATGGTGGTTGGGCACCTGCACAGTCGCAACAGATGGCTCCTGGCCGTCTCTACAAGGACTACAGTGGGTCTGCATCTTTGATGGCCCACCAATACCATTATCTCTACAAGGACTACAGTGGGTCTGCACCTCTGGTGGCCCACCAATACCATAATTGCTTACCAGGACTACAGTGGGTCTGCTCTGTGATGACCCACCTACCAATATTCTTCAACTTTGACTGACTCTTGTGGGTTTGCTCTGTTGTGGCCCATTACCTTGTGGGGCGGCTGGTGGATTTAATTGTGATTTTATGTTGAATTTAATGTAGTAAAGAATGAATTTCCCGGCCGATGCACCAATTGTGGGGTGGCGGGTGGTATGATTGTTTATTATATAAATGTAGATGCAGAAAAGATGCATTTCCCGGCCGATTCACTATACGTGGGGCGGCGGGTGGAATTAATTGTTGTATAAATGTTCCTCTTATATATGCTGTCTTTTGCCGTTCTCAACACTGGCTCTCTAACTACAATATTGGCAACCAGAAAGTGATTAGCAAAACGTGAAGCCTGTAATTAGAATTCCTAGTGCCCACTTCATCTGAGAAAACACTTATAGCTACAGCTTAAAGCTCTGAGGAATTCGGAGATTGTCTGGGATTCATAATCAAAAACGATCCTGTAAAAACGTTCTCTATACTCTGAAAGTCACAGATGAAACAAAAAAAGAATCCACACAATCCAACTACCAGAGCAGTTCAGAGTCTAATGCGCTGATGCAACTATAACTGTTGAAATTAAATGTTTAAGTGAATGCTAGCCATAATTTGATGATAATGTTCATCAAACGCCACGCTAAATAATCGTAGAATGTCTGTCCCGCGGTGGCACGTGAAAATACGACATACGCATACTGAAGATAGGTCATTAAAGTCATCCCAGAATTAACACTTCACTCGAAAACGATTTCATGGTTACGCGTATCCCGAGTAACTTATTACGGCATCCGAGGCTGTTTATAGCAATGATACCGACGCAACGCGACTCCCGACACAGATGGCGTGCTATTCAGCGTCTGGAGAGAACTGGGGCCTTTCTTCCTCGCGCAGCGTTCTTATATATAAAGCCGCGGTGCGGACGGCTAAGGGAACGCCTGATCAAATCGGCTCTTCCGACTAGCCGCTGGGCTAGTAATGCACCACATTTAGTTATTGAATAAATCATCGCTTCCTTTGCTGATGGCCAATGAAGCTCTCAATTTAAATGTGCATTCAGCACACAGGTAAGCAATCATAATAAAAGTCTGACGTGCCTAAGTCAAATACTTTGGGCGAGAGAATTAATTTAATTACACTACACGCAGTAGACGAGCTCTGAACTTGCCTTTTGGAGATACGCTATCGCTGTAGTTTTATAGTTATTCAGTTGAAACTTCTCACATCTTTATGATTATAGCGCATCTCCCTTCTACTTAAATTTAAACATCCTAGCCTTATTTATTCGCCTACTTAATCTATCTTGCTTCCTTAATTTTTAAGACAAAAACCAGAAAATCATGAATTTCAACAAAAATTTTAATTTGTGAGATCCAGAAGACTGTTTCTACTAAATTATTATGAAAAAGGAATCTAAATATAAATTTTTAAGTTTCTAGCTCTTTTCTGTTGCGCCAATGATTTTTACAGAAAAACGTCCAAATTTCGAAAATGGTTAAAGTTATTGAACTGATATTCAACACATATTGATTTAGTATTACTCCTGACATGCTAGAACTGTTTCAGGTTATTTACTTGATTTTAAAAGTATTGCGCAACATTTATGATGTCAGAGCCAGTTACAGCGGACTAGGCTGGCACACAATGGAAAGACTGATGTGAATTTTATACAGCGTGAGTAGGCTGCTTCCCTACATCACCCTCTACTTAAATTTTTTTTTAATGTTAATGAATGAAAAAAAAATTTAATTACAAAAAGGGAAGCAAGAGTACAGCTTAACTCCTTATGAAAACTAAAATTTAAATGTAAACATATAGAAATATTAAAAGAAAACTGATTACCTACTTCAATTATTTAAATTGCTGGCTTGTTCACTGCCTCTTAAGCAATATTATCTCTCAAAATTTACGCAAAATCAATGAAACACTTTGGCATACATCGAGGCCGCCATCCGTCTTCGGTAAGGTGAGAGCTTCATACTGGACTTTGAAGATGTGTCCAGAACATAAAAAAAAAACGAAAGCCGCCTGTAGTCTGGCTGCCATTGTCGCAGTGATGGGCAGAATCTGGGCGTTATGGGGTATCCGGGCTGATAGATGGGTATTGACGAAGGTGACTCTCTGGCACATATTTTCAGCGCGCGTATCAGGTAATTTTGTGTGTTGGCCCGGATGCGTTGAGGTAGCGCCCGAAAATTGATCGCCGAGGTGTGGCGAATGTCTCGCGTGTACACCAATCCGAGACAGCGAAGGGTGTCCATCAGTTGAAAGGTGACTACGCTGTCTGAGGGAAGGCCGCGGCCGATCTTCATGGCGCATGGTTTTGCGACGTTCATGGTGCTCCCTGCCCCTGCACTGAACGGGTAATCCACTGCATCGCAGCTTGTACGTCGGCCGCTGAACGTACGACGAGGGCCAAGAAGTCCGCGTAGGCTCGGCAGCGGAACACATGATCCCGGAGTGGAATACCTGTCAAGCGTCGCCGTAATCCGCAAATAAGTGGCTCCATCGCAATGGCATAGAGCACCGACAGTGGGCAACGCTGCCGTACTGAGCGTTCAATCCGTATTGGTTCTCTAAGTCTGCCATTGACGAGAAGCCTGGACGTTGCTACACGAAGGAGCCGCATAATCACTTGCGTGATCATCTGGGGAATCGCCATCCGGTCCATCACTGCGTTGAGGAATGCATGACTGACGCGATCAAACGCCTGGCAGTCGCGAGTGTGTTGCCTTCAGCGATAATGATATTCACTGAGGGCTGTCTGTATATTACGATCGCCGCCTAAGGATGTTTGTTCGTGAGAAACAATGTCTCGTAAGACATGTTTGAGTCGCACTGCTAGAAGTCGTGTGAAAATCTTGAAGTTGGAATTGAGTAACGTGATCTGCCAATAACTGTCGAGTGTTCCTCCTGCAAGTTTCGGGACTGGTACGAGTAAGCCTTCCATGAACATACGTGGCCGGAGTGCCGCGCCGTACAAAAGTTCCCAGTACATTTCTCTTCATCGTGGCAACATCAAATCTTGGAAGGTTCTGTAAAATTCGATAGGTAAACCATCCGGGCCGGGAGACCGATTCAGTGATCCTTTGGGCACAGCGCCATGGACGTCGTCGGTGGTCACTTCCGCAGTCAGGAGGGTTACAGCCGCGGCGTTTGGTGTACAATGTATCTCCTGGGCAACCTCAGCAATGGCCTCTGCACCGGCAGGTATTTCTTGATAGAAAACTCTGTAGTGCGTTGTGAAGGCATCCGCAATGATAGCTTGCGAAGTCAGCCGTCGTCCATCAGTTGTCATTACAGCCTGTCGGCTTCGACGAACATTTTGAACAATATGATGCATAGAAGGTTCTTCACCGTTAATCCTATCTTGGCTGCGTGCTCGTACAATGACTCCCTCTAGACGTCACCTGGTCAGCGTTAAAATCTTTGCCTTGATGCGTTGAGCTTCTTTTAGACGATCCAGGGATGGAGGATGATCCATGATCTAGCTTAGAGCGCTGTAGTAGAGATCTGTTGTGTGGTGATTGGTGATTCCACCTGGCTTTGGCGCTGCCATAGTGTGTCGGATGGCCGGTTTGGCGCACAGTAACCACCACTGCAGTGTGATCTCGTAACGCATGATGCCCCGAACACAAGTGTTCCACGTGTCGGTGACCTGTTGTCGACATTTAGGGCCCCACAGTAGCGTGACGTTGAGTTTCCAAGGTCCTGCACTGGGCCATATAGATTTCCTACGTATGTTCATGGTACAGATGTAGATCTCATGACCCGAAAAGGCAGACAGCCAACGTTCCACGTCGAGGAGAACGGATTTTAGAGCGTCAGAGGTGTATATTCTATCGAGTCGGCTGGCTGAGTGGCTCGTGATGTGTGTATGCCCCAGGCGTCGCCGTGTACCACTCTCCAAGTGTCGAGGAGACGAAGGCAGCGGACGAGGAAGCGAAGTTCCGGACATGTGGTGAAATGAGGGTATTGGTCTGTACGCTCGAGATCACAGTTGAAATCTCCATCTACGATGAGATGATCGTATCTGCCGAGGAATAAAGGCGTGATATCTTTTGCGTAGAACTGGGAGCAATCAAAAAAAAAATGTGTGTGAAATCTTATGGGACTTAACTGCTAAGGTCATCAGTCCTTAAGCTTACACACTACTTAACTTAAATTATCCTAAGGACAAACACACACACCCATGCCCGAGGGAAGACTCGAACCTCCGCCGGGACCAGCCGCACAGTCCATGACTGCAGCGCCTTTGACCGCTCGGCTAATCCCGCACGGCTGGGAGCGATCCCTCCGTTTATCAGTGCCCGATGGGGCGTAGAGATTTATGATTTTGATTCCTTCAACTGTTGTGGCCAGCCCTCGCGCCTTTGGGAGATATGTGGCATCGGAAACTGCAATCACTTATCGGAGGATGATGGCTGCACCTGTGGGTTCCATAGCTGCCGGGGCGCCGTACGTTTCGTATCCGTAACACCAGGACCAAGTTGCTGTCCTCAGTTCTTGTAACAGGGAGATGTCGATGTCCTCTGCTCTTAGCGTGTCACAGAGCAGTTGAAGTTTCACGTGGAAACCGATATTATTAGTATTGATAGTAGCTATTCGGTATGGCTGATCGGGGATCCGTGCTGTCGATACGTTCGTAGCTGGTAAAGATTGTCGTGGTGGATTCTGGAAGTCCACAGAAGTCGCAGGAGTCGTCGTAGAAACATCCCCCATTTTAGTTTTGGTCTAACGGAGTAACAGATCTCATTTCCGCATCGGGTGGAGGTGGGAAATCCGTGGCATCCGCCCATGAAAAACGTCCGTCAGTTTTAACACGTGTGAGAGGTGGCAGCGCTGGCCGAGTCGGCTTAATTGCGTCAGTGACAACAGGCGTGCTGTGTTCCATGGCTTCTGGGCGCGGGGCTTGCGCACGATCTCTGTTGGACGGTTCACCGTCTTGTGGATGACGCGTCTCCGTGGCAAAGGAGAAAGTGTTATCGTGTTCTCCGTCAGAGTGATGTGCCATCTCTTCGCCCAGCGGAGGGGGCTCAGTGGTCGATTCTGATGTCTTGCGGCGTTTTTTTCGTCGTTTGGGCGACTCCTGCTTTCGGCAATGAGTTTCTGTCTCTGAGGAAGAGAGAGCTTCACGTCGTTCCGGTACAAAAGCCGCAGGTGCTATGATGCGGTCTTCAGTCTCCATAACACTCTCTCTGTTAACCTTGTGATGTTCTAGGGTGAGTGTGTCCGGCTGTAAGTCATGTTCGCGGGCGGCATTACCGGTGGCAAGGTGCGGGACGCCTCCGGGTGTATCGGTCCAGAGAGACGCTCATGAACTGCGTATTGTGAGGGCCGGACGTGCAGCGTCGCCGCATAGGTGGTAGGAAGGGCGAAGGGCGGTTGTGGTTCGGTCGGTGATCGTATCGTCGTGCCATAGTTGTATGATGCGGCGTTGCAGGCATTCATTATGACGTGGCCTTCTTTGCCACAACCGGAACATCTTCGAGATTGTCCGTCGTAAATGATCACCACACGGCAGCTGCCGATAGAAATGTACGATGGGACGTGCCGTTTGAGATCTATTCGGACTTGTCTCACACCATTAAGCACTGGACACGGCGTAAACTGTGCCCATGTCTCGGCTACGTGACTCTGGACTTTTCCGTACGGGCATAGCGCCGCGATGACTTCATCTTCATTCGCGTCGAAAGGCAGTTCGAATACACGGATCGTCCGAAGGCCAAGTCCTGCATGGTCGACATCCACAGGCCCGACGCTGCCGTCGGAGTGTAGAAATTTTAGTCCATGTGGCGCCCGTTGAATAATCTCGTTGCAGGTGGAGTGGGAAGTCATCTTAACATAAACATTGCAGCTAAGGATCGATATGTGTATGCCAATGAGACAGTCACGGGGGATCTTCACATCTTCCCATAGGAAGCGTTCGACGGCCAGTGCTTTGGGTTGTACGCATCCATTTGAGAAGGTGAACTTCAGAGTGTTCTTCCTGTAAGAGTTGGCCATTAGAGCTTGTTCGACTGAGAAGCGCTGTGACGAGGAAGTAAACAAACACTCCGCGCGCGCAGCGGCGTGGACGGCGGAGCGCGGTGCGCACTGCTGCCCTGCCGAAGGCAAACTGTCCGCCATCTGAGCTATCCAAGCACGACTCACGACCCGTCCTCACAGCTTCAACTCTGCTGGTACCTCGTCTCCTACGCTCCAAAACTTAACAGAGTGCTTAACAGGAGTGCTAGTTCCCCAGCATCGCAGGAAAGCTTCTGTGAAGTTTGGCAGGTAGGAGACGAGGTACTGGCGGAAGTGAAGCTGTGAGGCCGGGGCGTGTGTCGTGCTTGAGTAGCTCCAACAGTCGACATTTAGCCGTGACGCGGCTCGGACGCGCGGCAAGCTGAGCAGTGCTCCGCACGTGTTCGTTTACTCGCTGCGCGAGGTACTGCGTTCGCTGTTGTGATTTGGAGCTCTCACTAGATGTGGCGTTCTCTTAACGCCAGGCGACGGTGGAACTCACGTTCGCCGGCCGAAGTGGCCGTGCGGTTCTAGGCGCTACAGTCTGGAGCCGCGTGACCGCTACGGTCGCAGGTTCGAATCCTGCCTAGGGCATGGATGTGTGTGATGTCGTTAGGTTAGTTAGGTTTAAGTAGTTCTAAGTTCTAGGGGACTGGTGACCGCAGCAGTTATGTCCCATAGTGCTCAGAGCCATTTGAACCATTTGAACTCAACGTTCGACGATTCCTACGTGCTTCCAAAGGCTTACGAATCGAACGGTTTCTGGGAGACGACATGTATGTCGATCCCCATGAGCTGATAGGCATACACCTGTCTATCACTTCCAGTACAGTCTGTCTCAAGGTGAATAACGAAAAGGCATTTGACAACCTAGTCCGACGTTCCACCAACGGCTACCGCTTTCGCCACTCTGACGGAAACGTAAGCATAGTAACGGTGGACAACGCAGGTATGGATGTGCGCACGGTGCGCATATTCGAACTGCCGTTCGAAGTCCCGGCGGCGCTCGTTACTGACGCGTTGCGACCGTATGGAACGGTCCTAAGCTACACGGAAGAGATGTTTAACACCTCTGAACGCTATCGCGTGCTCAATGGCGTCCGACAGGTACGCATCCAACTCCGCAAACAGGTGCCGTCGTACGTGTTCATGGGAGGTTGCCGAGCCATCATTATTTATGACGGACAGCCGCGGACGTGTTCAAAAATTGTTCAAACAGCTCTGAGCGCTATTGGACTTAACATCTGAGGTCATCAGTCCCCTAGAACTTAGAACTACTTAAACCTAACTAACCTAAGGACATCACACACATCCATGCCCGAGGAAGGGTTCGAACCTGCGACCGGAGCGGTCGCGCGGTTCCAGACTGTAGCGCTTAGAACCGCTCGGCCACCCAGGCTGCGCGGACGTGTGCCGGCTGTGGACAGGAGGACCACGTCCGATCCAACTGCCTCCAGCGCCGCCTCGTCCAGGTGCCACATGCGGAACCACTACAGACAGCTGTGCCACCCGCATTACCGCTTACTTACGTGGATGCGGTGAGGGCTGTGTGCACAGATGCCGGACTCATGTTGCAGTCCAATGCGGCCGTGAGCTCAGCCGCCCTTGAAGATACAACGTCCGCCACCACCACCATCCCCACTACCGTCGTCGTACCAGAGGCGTGGGTTCCGGACGCCGACCGCATGGCCTTAGGTACTGACTCCCTCCCTTCGACGGGAGCGAACAGACGGACGTGGAAACAACGTTCGCTGAAACGTCATGAGAAACGCCGTCTCTAGACGGAAGAAGACCAACAGGGCGGAGACAGGGAGCACGCTGCCGACGCCGTCTCTGACGCATAGTTGCCAACGAGATCTATGAGCAGCGCCGCAAGGCAGGCATCGGACACCACGGAGAGGAAGGTGGCCTCACCCAACTCAGATGTTCTCATGACTGAAGCCCCTCAGGACAAAGACAAGGTGATGGAGCACAATGCCCATGACGATGGCTTGTCACCGACCCCTTCGCCGCTCGGTGACTGGGCCGCTGAAATGGAGGCAGATGCACAAACACCCTTCACACTCCTTCACCACACGGGACCGGCGCCCCACACGGGGAGAGCCTAACACCCGCAGAAGGGCCGCGTTAAAGATACCTGCCGCACAGAAGGATAGCCAAGCGGCCCCATTATCATCGAGAGGCCGCCGTTTGCATCTACTCACTCTGCAATGTCGCAGTCCTACCGTCTGGGCACAATCAACGTTAACGGCATATGCTCTGTCAACAAAACGCGCATTTTCCATGATATGCTCCGGGCGGCGAAACTGGATATCACATTCCTTCAAGAAGTCCATCCACAGCTGCAATTGGTCATTTATGGATACACAGCCTATAGCACCCCATCAAGCGACGGTGCCGGCAGAACCGCCATCCTACTACGCGACGGCGTCGAGGCATTGGAGGATATGAATCTGCCATCTGGACGAGGTGTTGCCGTCGCGGTGGGGTTAATGTTTTCGCACCTTCCAGGTCATCTCGTCGCAAAAAAAAGGGTCACCTTTTATTCCGACGAAATTGCTCCACTCATGAATGGGAATATGGAACGCTTCATTATATGCGGCGATTTTAATAGCGTCTTGGATCCAGCAGACCAAACACTGCACCACTCTACATGCCCGGCACTACCCGCACTCGTGCGAGATCTGGCGCTACACGACACGTGGCGTCTCCTTCACGGGGTTTGCCGTGGCTATACATACTTCACCGTCCAGTCTGTCAGCCGCCTTGAACGGATATACGTCTCACGATGACTCCACACCGTGGCAAGGGATGCAGAACTGTGGCCGACCATTTGGCACTCCCCCGACAGCTCGCACGCCGCAGCTGAACGTTTCTTACCTCTGTGAGAACGCATGGCGGCGGGAGATCGCTGCTACGTACGACAGCTGCATCCTTCCACCTTACATTGCTGGCTCGACCGCGCCAAGCCGGCCCTCCGACAGACACTCATGTGATATGGTCGTGACAGAGCGTGCTAGCGTCGGGCGACGTCGCAATGTTATTAGACTGTTCTGAGGGAACTAATGACCCAGCTGCCATCACATGAATGGCAGACAGCGGTTAATGGTCTCAAAGCTCGCCTACTCCGTCTCACTGCGGAACAGCTCGACGGAGCCAGAGTCCGGGCAAGGGTGCAGGATACCATCCCCACCGAAATGGCATCCACATATCACGTTATCAGAAAGAGACTCCAACGCAAGAGCCACCTTATAACACCAGTAGAGGCAGTAGAAGGTGGATGCATCGATGTCCAGTGTGCCATCGCTGCAGCATTCGTCCAGCATTACAGGACGTTTTATGCCAACGACCCTCAGACTGTTTGCGAGTACGAAGACATCTTGTGCGCGTCTGCCTGACCCCAGAGTAGTGGCCCAGGATGACGCCCTGCTGGCTCCCATAACTGCTGAAGACTTAACAGCGGCCTTGGCACACGGCGCTCCGAACAAGTCACCCGGCCCAGACGGGTTACCGAACGAATTCTACCGCGCCTTCTATCCCCCGATGGGCTCTCAGTGAATTCAGACCTCCTCCGCGACGGTTTTATCGTCCCCACAGATTTCCTCGAAGGCATCATGATACCAGTTCCCAAACCGAGAGGTTCTCACCGTTGTCACGACTATTCTTCTCTTACGCTCCTGAACACGGATTATAAACTTTAACCCGTATCCTCTGCACACTTCAGACCACCATCGGATACATGATTCATCTTGACCAGACATGTTTAGACGATGACAACAACATCCACAGGGCACTTGGCGCCTGCCGCCTCCGGGGCACTCTTGTCACCATCGATTTTGATCACGCCTTTGATCGTATCGACCACAGTTTTCTTCACGCAGTGCTCGAATGCATGGGCATTTAGCAGGTGTCAGCAAGGATGATCTAAAGCTTAATCCACGAGGCGCGCTCCCGAATTATAATCAATGGCCACCAGACTGAGCACGTCACTCTTGGACGGTCGGTGCAACAGGGATGTACTTTATCAGGAGGCCATCGAACCTGCACTCCACGGTCTTCGCCAATGACTGGAAGGCATCTGCATTCGAGATGTGACCTTCTGATGTGCTGCCTCCGCTGACGTCGTGGTGCTCTTGGTGCGGTCGGGAGATGAGATCCAAGCGACGCTTCATTGGTTGTGCCGCTACGACGCGGTATCGGGCAGGATCGTCAAACATGCGCAAGACGACATACACTACTGGGCATTACAATTGCTAAACCACGAAGATGACGTGCTACAGCCGCGAAATGTAACCGACAGGACGAAGATACTGTGATATGCAAATGATTAGCTTTTCAAAGCATTCACATAAGGTTGGCGCCGGTGGCAACACCTACAACGTGCTGACATAAGTTTCCAACAGATTTCTCATACACAAACAGCAGTTGACCGGCGTTGCCCGGTGAAACGATGTTGTGATGTCTCGTGTAAGGAGGAGAAATGCGTACCATCACGTTTGCGACTTTCATAAAGGTCGGATTGTAGCCTATCGCGATTGCGGTTTATCGTATCGCGACACTGCTGCTTGCGTTGGTCGAATCCAATGACTGTTAGCAGAATATGGAATCGGTGGGTTCAGGAGGGTTATACGGAACGCCATGCTGGATCCCAATGGCCTCGTATCACTAGCAGTCGAGATGAAAGGCATCTTATCCGCAAGGCTGTAACGGATCGTGCAGCCACGTCTCGATCCCTGAGTCAACAGATGAGGACGTTTACAAGACAACAAACATCTACACGAACAGTTCGGCGACGTTTGCAGCAGCATGGACTATCAGCTCGGAGACCATGGCTGCTGTTACCTTTGACGCTGCATCACAGACAGGAGCGCCTGCAATGCTGTACTCAACGATGAACCTGGGTGCACGAAAGGCAAAACGTCATTTTTTCGGATGAAACCAGGTTCTGTTTACATCATCATGACTGTAGCATCCATGTTTGGCGACATCACGGTGAACGCACATTGGAAGCATGTATTCGTCATCGCCATACTGGCGTATCAGCCGGCGTGATGGTATGGAGTGCCGTTGGTTACACGTCTCGGTCACCTCTTGTTCGCATTGACGGTACTTTGAACAGTGGACGTTACATTTCAGATATGTTACGACCCGTGGCTCTACCCTTCATTCGATCCCTGCGAAACCCTACATTTGAGCAGGATAATGCACGACCGCTTCTTGCAGGTCCTGCACGGGCATTGCTGGGTATAGAAAATGTTCGACTGCTGCCCTGGTCAGCACATTCTCCAGATCTCTCACCAACTGAAAACGCCTGGTCAATGGTGGCCGAGCAACTGGCTCGTCACAATACGCCAGTCACTACTCTTGATGAACTGTGGTATCGTCTTGATGTTGCATGAGCAGCTGTACCTGTACACGCCATCCAAGGTCTGTTTGACTCAATGCCCAGGCGTATCAAGGCCGTTATTACGGCTAGATGTGGTTGTTCTGGATACTGATTTCTCGGGATCTATGCACCCAAATTGCATGAATTAATCACATGTCAGTTGTAGCATAATATATTTGTCCAATGAATATCAGTTTATCATCTGCATTTCTTCTTTGTGTAGCAATTTTAATGGCCAGTAGTGTACATGGATGTCGTGAGAGGCCTTCTACACCCGACAGCGATCCCCTTCCAAAAGGTTCCCTCACTGAATGCATTGGGGGTGCAGTTGTCTAGTAGAGTTCGCCGAACAGCGACAGCTACATAGCGCCGGCGGCTACTACAGAGGACATGGGCGCTGCTCTGTAATAGCAGATTCCGCAGTATGAATATGAGTCTCTGAACGTGTTACATCAACACTTACCTAGCGTCCAAATTTAATTAGTTCAAATGGCTCTGAGCACTATGGGACTTAACATCGGAGGTCATCAGTCCCCTAGAACTTAGAACTACTCAAACCTAACTACCCTAAGGACATCACACACTTCCATGCCCGAGGCAGGATTCGAACCTGCGACCTTAGCGGTCGCGCGGTTCCAGACTGAAGCATCTAGAACCCTCGGTCACTCCGGCCGGCCTCCAAACTTAATTATTTTGCGCACATTCTTCCGCTAACAATCACCATAGGCCACCGTTTCCAGGCGGCGTACGGACAGCTTGTGAGTGCAGGTCATATACTCAAAGTTCGCTACGCTGCTTTAACGAGGCCTCCACTGGCAGGGGGCCTGGGCTTGAATCATGTCCATCACCACGTGCGGACATAATACCTACGGACGATGCGGCTCGCATGGACCGCGGCCTACAATTGCTTGACGGGGACGCTGCTACAGATCGTCGCGCCGTAAGATCTTCGTCCAACGGTCGCTGTGGACATCATAGCTCCGTCTCTTGCCCACATCCGTTATTTCCTGGTCGAACTGAGATACATGACCGAGGATCTATCGGCGACGAGGGCGTCGAGCACGATACGGCATCTATCAAGCACGACAACCCCGTAACAACGTCGAAAAGCAACACCCAACCGTCCGCTGGACCAGGGCGTGGCGAGCCATCCACACCCCATACCTGCCCATGTACGCTCGTTCCTTGTGGTATGTGGTGGTGAACGGCAAATTAGCCACACGCCAGTGCCTCCATTCCATTCGTCTCACTGACGACCCTTTGTGTCCGCACTGAGCTGTGGTGCTGTGTCAGACAGATGCTAGGATCTCGTACAAAGTATGCTGGGGCTCCTGTTGCGACGACAGCCAGAGTCTATCACGTCGGACGAACTCCTACACCCAGATACCGTTTACTTTCCCACTACCAGAACGAACGCCGTCAACTGGCTGAACGGCATGGTGCTGTATTACATGTTGCAAGCCGCGCACGAAAACGCTCTGGACTTGTGGGTCCACCTGACGACGACTCATGAGGCGTTCCGCCACCATTCATTATACCGCACACGACTATCGAATTATTTAAGCGCATTATTCGAGGCTCCTCCTGCCTATTGGGGCGTTTCGAGTACTAGAAGGCACACTTGAAAATGGTTCACGGCACACGATTGATCATCAGAAAAAATGGTTTAGAGGGAGTCCCCTTAGATTCATTATGCGAAGACGACTCGGAAGCTTCTGGTGGCGGTTGCAGGATCCAATTAAAAATAAGAAAAACAAGATTAAAAAAACAAAAATTTAAAAATAAATACATACATGTAAAAATATATCTATATGTATATTCGTAATTAAAGGAATTGATCGAATAAAGCTCTCTTGATCCTGTCGAACTCCTTTCCTTCCTTGGCTATGAGAGGGCGGGAATGGGACATTGAGGCCGGGCCTCGGAAGACGACCCCCTGCCCTCTTGGCCCCTGCCCCTTCTCTAAGGTCATTCAAAAAAAAAGTTCGGTCTGAGGGATTGTTGTTGCCCTCTGTAACTGAAAAAAAAGTCCGTAGAGCACTTGCACGCGAAAGACGAAGGTCCCGAGTTCGACTCTCGGTCTGGCACACGTTTTTAATCTCCCAGGAAGTTTCATATCAGCGCACACACAGCTGCAGAGTGAAAATTTCATTCTGGAAACATTTCGTAAATATTGACAAAGCTGTACAGTTCGCTACTCCAGTTCTTCAGCAGTATCAAAACGGGAGTGCTCTACACTTCACTTTCGCGATATTCTCTGCACGACAAATGCAGAGAATGGAGATCAAGTGCTCTTGAATGCCGAGGTTCAGGCCCTGCTCGATATAATCATTTGGATCATACTGTCACGTTAGATGGCGCCTTATATAGCGACTACATCTATCTCTTCATCTGCACTCGGACAGCACCTTACGATGTCTGGTGAACGATGTTTATCGTACCAGTGTCACATTCCCCTTTTTCGGACAAGTCCCCCCCCCCCCCCCCTCTGTGTAACCAAAATATTTCCGTGGTAGAGTAATTATGGTGTATTCGTACGTGGAGACAGTGTTTGCTCAGCAATCGCCGACATAGTGTAACTGTGGCGGTATAAAAGGAACCAGCCCGCATTCGCCGAGGCAGATGGAAAACAGCCTAAAAACCATCCACAGGCTGGCCGACACACCGGACCTCGACACTAATCCGCCGGACGGATTCGTGCCCGGGACCGGCACGCCATTCCACTCGGGAAGCAGCGCGTTAGACAGCGTGGCTAGCCGGGCGGGCGGTGTTTGCTTCCTCGAAGTTAATTCCGTGTGGTCGTTGAGAACGCTCTGTACTCATCCTAGATGTTTTTTTCGATCCTCCTGCATTTCGCTACACTTTTGTAGTGTCGCGACTTCTCTGTATACAACAGAAACATGGAACTTCCGACATTATCTACAAGGTCATTCGTATATATTGTAACAAGTAATCATGCTATAACACACCCAGAGGTACTTTGCTGCATTTTGTTTGCAAGAAACTCTTCAATCTAGTCAGACAGTTGATTTGATATTACGTATGCTTCTATTTTGTTCATTAGGCAGCAGTGTGGAACTTTATCCAACGCCTTTGGGAAGTCGAGGAACACGGTATTTACCTGGGCGCCTGTTTCTATTGTTTTCCTTGCCCCGTGGACGAATAGAGCGAGCTAAATGTGCCAGTGCCACATCATGCATGTGTCACATTCGCCAACCGAGAGCAGTGGGAAATTTTAGCCCAGTTAGATGGGCCGTCACTCTCAAATCTTACGTTTCAAATACATTTTCATTAACAATTCAAACGGAAGTCAGCGGCGGCTCGTTATCACATATTCATAGCTGTAGGGGGCGGACAACAAAAACACAACACAATACCATGCCTATTACTGTGTAGGAAACTCATTATCATTCAAAACAGCTTCCAGGCGTCACGGAATGGATAAATATGGATCATACATGGTTTTCAAGGGAATCTTACCTCTATACCGCTCTTCCTACAAAACAGTTGCGAGTTCAGATGATGGTGATGGAGGTGGTTAGCAGTCACGCACTCTTCCCTCCAAAGAAGACCATAATCACTCAATAATATTGAGATCTGTTGACAGTGATGGCCAGGGGAGACGCAACAATTCATCCTCGGTGTTCAGAAAACCATTCCTCGACGATGTGAGCTGTAAGATGAGGGGCTCTTAGAACACAGGGGTTCTTGGAACACAAATATTGTGTCATGGGCTAGGCTTGATCAGCCAGAATCGTCACATAATGCTTGAAAGTACTGAGATATTGAAGAGTAACTATGGGACCCATGGAATACGAGGGTCACACCAAAAGAAATGCACACTATTTTTTTAAAATCCATCTTTTATTCTACATATTTGAAATTTTTACAGTGTGTAGATACATCCTTTAGGAACAATATTTTAATTTCTCCACATAATTTCCATCCCTCTCAACTGCTTTACGCCATCTTGGAAACAGCGCCTGTATATCCGCACGGTAAAAATTCCGGACCCACCTGCTGGAGCCACTGTTTGGCAGCGTGCACAAGGGAGTCATCATCTTCAAACCTTTTTCCACGAAGAGAGTCTTTCAGTTTCCCAAAGAGATGATAGTCACATTTAGCCAGGTCAGGACTGTAAGACGGGTGTTTCAGTGCTGTCCATCCGAGTTTTGTGATCGCTTCCATGGTTTCTTGACTGACATGAGGCCGTGCGTTGTCGTGCCAACAGCAAAACATCCTGCTTTTGCCGATGTGGTCGAACACGACTCAGTCGAGCTTGAAGTTTCTTCATTGTCGTCACATATGCATCAGAATTTATGGTGGTTCCACTTAGCATGATGTCCACAAGCAAGAGTCCTTCAGAATCGGAAAACACCGTAGCCATAATCTTTCCAGCAGAAGGTGCGATTTTGAATTTCTTTTTCTTGGGTGAATTTGCATGATGTCACTCCATTGATTGCCTCTTCGTCTCTGGTGAAAAATGATGGAGCCATGTTTCATCACCTTTCAACACTTTAATGTTCGGATAATAAGATGCCGTCTCTTTATCTAAGAATTGATGATGAATGCAGCTAGCCGCTATCTCTATGTTATGTCTTGTCTGTATAGACGTGTATCTGTTGCCTTTAAGATCCCTTCACCTTCACAAATAAATCTATACAGTAAAGTAAGGCCCTCCCAGTTCTTGGCTGATCCGTGATAAGACAGGCGAAAAATTAGACTAATGGAGGATTATTAATATTATCTCTATTTTCATTCGCTCTCTCTCTTTCTCTCCTTTATCTATGTACAGTTTTTAATATAATATTTCATTACGTGAAATCAGCCAAATACAATCTTCGGTGGAGTCCTTCGTCTTGGTAATCAGCGGCTGGCTTGCTGGAAGAGATCTTTACATTTATTAATACTGTTAAACACTGCAGTCAGTCGGGAGAATCAATCGTTTGGACAATTTGTTCCTTTTACGAAAGATTGCGAATTCCAGATGTGCACGAAGCCTTTTTGGACGATTTAACACAGACTCAGTGATTGCAGGCTCTCTTCGACACAGCTGAAACTTCCCCACTAATTACAGGGCCAACGTGATCATCAAATGATTCAGAAAAAACTCATTCGTTCATTCACTCCAGAACAAAAAAGTCACAAACCTTATTTATTAAGGAAATTGTGTATTAAATCCATCTCCATTACATGTCCAGATCTCCGGTGATTCCACGCCTTAATTATTTTCCTTTTACAGTCTCTTTCTCTCAAACAAACCGCTAGCGGCACAAATGTTAATTGGCTCGCTTTAGCGAGAAGGAAAGCAGAATATGTATCTCTCAGAAACACGTCAATCCCTCAACAGATACTCCAGAAGCTGTCCTAGTTACCACTCTTAACAAGCATGGAGAATGCATATATGCATATCTGTTATTTCAAAGAATAAACGCACTAGAAAATACTTTGGCGTCGTTGAGCTGTCGCCGCATATATTACGAGAAAATCAGATCAGATATCTTTTCCAAAGTGAATGAATGTGGATGGTTTGATTGAAAATGATTAATTGGTGCGTGGTAGAGGGTATTTTCTGTGGGGACATTACAATGCCCCTCGCAGCGAGCGAAGTTTGTGAGCCTAATTTTGATTTACCGAACACACTTCGCGAGCTATCTATTAGTGTGGGTAACCCGGAAGTGGTGAGTGTCAGTCCTCCCACTGAAAAAAAAAATTATGTTTAAGACAGACGAAGAAAAGAAACATTGAAAACAGAAGAAATGAAGAGACAGGTACCACGGCTTTATTGCTTTTACGTGCAAAAAATGGTTCAAATGGCTCTGAGCACTATGGGACTTAGCTTCTAAGGTCATCAGTCCCCTAGAACTTAGAACTACTTAAACCTAACTAACCTAAGGACATCACACGCATCCATGCCCGACGCAGGATTCGAACCTGCGACCGTAGCGGCCGCGCGGTTCCAGACTGTAGCGCCTTTAACCGCTTGGCCTCCCCGGCCGGCTTTTACGTGCATCAAGGTGTTATGTCTGCTGTGCACAACCATGGAAGATAATCTTTCATGAAACTGTTATCAGGGTCTACCCATTCGGGAACTTTCTTAAGCAGGGAAACCTTGGAAAACCTCTTAAGCCTAGACCCCCAGCCTACGGTACATAGAAGATAGGAAAGCCTACAGAAGAGAAAAAATAGTTTTGAAATTGTTCTCTAAATGAAAGATAGGGATCGATTTATATAACGATTTGGAGAAGAGTGATTTGTGCCTCTAGCTAAAAAAAAATTTACAATCAATAACTCGAGTTTTTTTTTACAATTTTGTTCCCAGGACAATATCTTGCGGTGCTGAAACTCCCCCGGATCTTGCATGTCCCCGACGTCCACATTTGTAGTCGGTCTTCTACGCGGCCCGCAATGGGAAGATTTCACATGCAACATTCATTCCAAAAGAATTATCAATGACCCAAAGGGAAACGCTTCCTGTAAAAGAACTGGTTAGGTTGCACCGTACAAGATTCTCCTTTTTGAAAACAAAATCCCTATGGCTTCATGCATCCTTTTTCTTACGATGTACTGCAAGGAATTTAGCCATTGACTTAAGGCTTCCATTTGTCCATTGACTAATGCTGTTGCCGAAAACATCATAATATTTACTCTAGTTTGAATTTTCTTTTGGACTTCGCATCACCACTTGTGCTTATAAGTCCAAAAATTCTGCCACATTTTCTGTCAATGATTTATTCTTCGTAATTTAAAGGATTCATGCAACTTGCAGTAGATTTTGGATTCAAATCATCGAATAATGGAAAGTGTGGTTCATTTTATACAAAGACATAATCCATCATTTCTTTGAAAATCATACCATTTATCTGTACACATAAAAATTTTATCCTAAATACATATATTTCTCCGCTTGATTGCTGTAATGTAAAAGTTATTAGTAGTGAGGAATGTGGATTCACTTCTTTCATTTATTCTCTGATTCATACGGCATTCATACATGCACATATATGGAAATGGATTTTCAAACAAAATTCCAAAGTGAACAAGACCCATTAAATAACTACTAATTCTATCAATGTTACTTTCTTTTGACATTCAACAATAAATCAAGAACTCTTAACGTCTAATTATGATACTTTTTTGAAGTTCAACATCAATCAGTTTCCCCTCGCGTTTGATACGAGTCTCTTACAAAACATATCTGTGTCGTCTATATCGATTCTAACTCTCGCGCCGACGTCAATTGTTTTGCGCGGGAAATTATCTTTGCGGCGTTAACCGTCACTCATGATTCACTACTTAACAGCAAAACTTCACTTCACACGTTTACACATCCAAGCGTGCACTTGAAATTATATATGGACATTCACTGGTAACCTCTTTTGATTATGCAGCGTCATTTTCGGGAAATATTTCTTTCTTCTTGAAGGTCATTCAGATCCTTTATAATTCTTGATGACATTAGCAATGCTAAAGTTCTATGTTTACTCAAACACAGGTGAAGCCTATCTCCACTATCTTCTTCGCAGCACTCGATAGTAATAGTTAGTCACTATTTCTACAATCTGTGTCACTGATTAATTATTTCAGTTTAAAGTTTTCTAACACTAAACACATACAGTTTATTGTTATGTTTTTACGAGCGTTCATCCCTGTCATTCGCTACACCATTCCTCCCTATCTTCTAATCTTCATTAAATTTTTTCAAGTCGTTATGGGAAAATAACCATTTAATTTTGTTAGATCCCAGGTATGCTAACAGATAAGCCCCAGGGTTCGGAATTTGTAGAATGATGTATGGGCCAGTATAAAATAACTCCCATTTCTTTATACTCTTCTTTATTAAGGATGATTTGGTGTGTCTTTTGACTAGTGCCTTCTCTCCGACGTGGTACGCCTGTACCCTCTTGATTAATTTGTCATATTGTTGTTTTCTCTGATCAGCCTTTTGCGTCATATAAATGATGGCTTGTCTTATTTTTTCTTCCCAAGGCATGTCAGTTTCCTGAGTTTTGGGCATATGTTCAGTCCAGAAGTTTTCTTCTTTTGCCTCGAACATCAATTCATGAGGTGTATATCCAGTGGAGGAGTGGGGCATGTTGTTGTATATCTGCTCAACATTTCCTTTTGAACTTGAGCCTTTAACCTCCAGGGAACAGGATAAAAAGTTCTACAATACGCGTCGTGCAGCTTAACGTAGAGATGGCATATGTATCCCTTAATATCTCCTGGCCTTTCATCAAAAACGTTTTCATACCTTAATAATAATTCATTGAGCTGCTTCTTCTGATCTTAGGTAATGCAGTCGGATTCATTTAACTTTTCAAACACTAATTGACCGAAATCTTCTTTGACTTGGAACTCATTAATTACGTGCTCTTTAGAATTTTGGGCCGTCTTGATTACTTGCACACTGATCCCACAAATATATTTTCGCGTAAGGTTTTTTTTTTCAACAACTCCAACTTAATTTCTTGTTTATTAACATTCAACCAAATTTTTTCCTGTTTTAAAATCTATTCTGCATCCGTATTGACGTAGGCTGTCGACTCGGATAATGCAATCTACCAACAAATTTTTCACAACAGGGAATGTGCTTAATATTGCTACATTTCCGAATTCCACACCAAGTAGTGACTGCACCTTTACATTAGCCGATCGAGCCCCAACGGCGCCTATTATTCTGCAATTTTGAACTGGAAATACTGGTACTCGTCCTATATTTCTGATTCTGTTGAATAGTGCCTCCGAAATAACATTTGTGGTTGCAGCTGTTTCTAAAACCGCCACTATAGGTACGGTCTCCATAATGACTTGCACTTCGACTACTGCCACCTGTTCCTTATCCTCATCTTGTGGTTCTAAGTCCTCGGTCAGTTCATCTGCCAGTAATCGTCCATCATTATACGTTAGCATGGGTACACATATCCTGTTGCCCCTCAACCAATTGTTGACCGCTCCTCCGGGGCACTAGTGGGTCCTTACAAGTTTGTTGGGTTTTGATTTGTCTGCTGGTTGACATCATCCGTCACTTCAGTAATTACCGGTTGATTCGTAGATGTCCGTCCCCACTGATGTTGGCTATTTGAATTCATTCCTCCCGGTTGATTCCACTTTCTATTATTGTTATATTCCAGGCTTGGGGTCTGAAATTTCTTTCGTTCCCCCACACGGGGTTGTATCTTTTCCTGTTCCTGTTGTTCCTTGAATAGCCCCTCGCAAGACCATTGCCGGGATTACTATTGAGATTTTGAGGGGTTCCTCCATTATTTAACGATCTCTGTTCATTCCTTCTAAGTGTCGATTGATCGCCATTGGTATAACCCATACTTCCACCTTGCCTACCGTTTGGCGGAGGTTCTATCGCCCTATATTGGAATCTGTTATTACGGGCTTTCTGGTTGTTCTCTTCGATAATATCTATATGGTCTAACGTCGTGAGGAACGACTCCAAGTCTTTGTCGTTGCCGTAAATCAATTGATTCCGGATGCTAGTTGGTAGTCTTGCCTTAAGTATGTTTATTATGTCTGGCAAGGGCATAGGTCCCAGTATCTCGTTTTATTTATATATTTTTCGAAATACCTTCTAAGGCTTCCTTCCGAAAAGGAGAAAGGCTCTGGGTAGAGCACCTCCTGCCTTAGGCGTTCCTGTACCCCTTCTGACCAGAACTTTGCTAAGAACGCCTTCTCAAAATCGTCATATGTCGGGCAAACAGAAGTCATGTCCGAGGCCCAGATCGCTCCCGAACCTTGTATATATCCTGTAACAAAACTGATCTTCTGCCACTCCGACCAATTTCTGGGTAGCACTCCTCTGAAACTTCGAATAAAAACAATTGGATGGACCCCCCTTATTTCAGGGTTAAAAATCTGAAATTGCCGATGCTTTATCATTTTTTCTTCGGCATGGCAAAGGCTTTCATAATCTCCGTTAGATAAGAATTCACGCGAACAACCAGCTTGTGGCAATTTAATGTTTGAATTACTTGCACCAGTCGGTATTGTGTGCGAATGGGCAGTAACTGGCTCTATAGTCGCTGCCAGCTTCTGCTGCTGGCCTGTATTCATTTGTTCTGAGCCTTGTTGTGAAACGCGCATCGACTCTTCTATCGTTTGTTTCCAATGCTCTAAATTAGCACCTAACTGCTGTCGCACCTCCTCAAGTCCTTTCGCAAACAAATTCTCTTCCTGTTTGCCAGATAAACTCTGGAATGCTGCCTTAACATTTTGCTCAACGTTTTCACACATTAGCCTTTTGTTTTCTAATGTGATTTCGGATAATTTACCCGTTAATACGCTAATTTGGTGGTCTATAACGTCTTGACGCTCTGTCAGACGTTCAACGCTTTCCTTTAGGTTAGTCTGTGTACGTGCCAATTCAGGAAGTTGCGCAATTGCACATGACATGGCTTCTTGCTTTTGTACTAACTGCGGAACCATTTCCACTTGTTCCCGTACAGTATCTGTCTTAATAGCCACATACTCCTACATTTCGACACGTACGCGGTGAGTAGATTCCTCACATTGTGCTTTCACCAATTCTATTTGTGCAGTTAATTTTCGATCCGTCTCTTCGGCCTGATCTTTGAGTTCCTTGGTCTTCGCCTCTATCCGTTGCTCTAATTCGGAAAAACTGTCTTGTAACTGCTGCTTAATCTCAGTCTGGACTAATTTCATCTCTTCTTGAGTTTGAGTGACTGTCACTAATTGTGCTTTAATATCGGTTTTCAGATTTTCCTGCCCTTCCGTAACTGAGGCTAATTTCGCGTTAATGTTGGTTTTCAGATTTTCCTACGCTTCAGTAACTGAGGCTAATTTCGTATTCAAATCATTTTGCCCTTCAGTAACTGAGGCAAATTTCGCATTAATGTCGGTTTTCAAAGTATTCATGCTCTCGGTTATCATCTGCATCTGTCTCATGATAATTACCAATGGATCTAATCCCTGCTGCGTACTTGCTGTTACACCTCCAGCCGTGTCTACAGGGCGTTCTGTTGCGCTATCTGTAACCATTGGTCCTACAACTCTTCTTATTGCATCATTATTATCAGTGCTAACAGCTGAAGGCTGATGCGTGCTGCTTTTCTCTGCTTGACTCATCCTAAACATCGCCCTAGTTAAAACCATATAAATGTTCTACTGTCACTATATATAACTCCCTTCACACAAGAGTACATCTATGTCTACTTTCTTAATGTACATTTACAGATAAATGCAACTGGGACAGGTCAATCAAAACACTTCCTATTAGACTTGGCCACTGTTTCTATGTTTCGATACAGTGTATCGATACGTAGAACTGTTTCAGTGTTTCGGAACGGCTGTGGTTCACTGTTTCGAAACAGTGGTGTTTCATTCCGCCCCTGTCTCGGACAATCGCACCAGATTCGATCTCGAGCCAGACACAGAAACTGTATCGTTGTTTCAAAATAAGGCTGTTTCAGTCCACCTGTGCTTGGAACGGACTAATTGTATCGAAACAGTGATGTTTCATTCCGCTCTGTGTCGTACGAGATTCGGGCTCGGCACAGGTACTGAAACACAACATAACACTTCATGAAACACTTTCAAGGGTGTCGAAATCTTTTTGACAAGCAATAGCATGAAGCTTAAGATATCATAAAATAAACTTTCGTTTCTAACTGACTGTCCTATTACGAAATGGTGTAATATCTGCTTTATAAACACTAACCAAACAATAAAACAACGCATACTATTCACTTTCAAAATAATAAATATGTGAAAATCATTCGATTAAATTACACTTTTTTTATAACATACGTTTCTCTTTTCATCTACAGTAATCATATTAAGAAACGCAAGTAAGCCTACAACATTTTGAATAAAAAAAAGGCGCAGAGTGACAGTTATTAGACATATACATAAATTTGCTGTAGGTATAATTGCAAGCAATCTGTTTGACATATCACTGATAGTGTAATGGTGACCGGGAAGGGCTGGGAAGCATGGTGAATTTATAGTAACGGTTCGGAACAACTTGAAAGACAAAATTTTTTTCTGTTATACACTCCTGGAAATGGAAAAAAGAACACATTGACACCGGTGCGTCAGACCCACCATACTTGCTCCGGACACTGCGAGAGGGCTGTACAAGCAATGATCACACGCACGGCACAGCGGACACACCAGGAACCGCGGTGTTGGCCGTCGAACGGCGCTAGCTGCGCAGCATTTGTGCACCGCCGCCGTCAGTGTCAGCCAGTTTGCCGTGGCATACGGAGCTCCATCGCAGTCTTTAACACTGGTAGCATGCCGCGACAGCGTGGACGTGAACCGTATGTGCAGTTGACGGACTTTGAGCGAGGGCGTATAGTGGGCATGCGGGAGGCCGGGTGGACGTACCGCCGAATTGCTCAACACGTGGGGCGTGAGGTCTCCACAGTACATCGATGTTGTCGCCAGTGGTCGGCGGAAGGTGCACGTGCCCGTCGACCTGGGACCGGACCGCAGCGACGCACGGATGCACGCCAAGACCGTAGGATCCTACGCAGTGCCGTAGGGGACCGCACCGCCACTTCCCAGCAAATTAGGGACACTGTTGCTCCTGGGGTATCGGCGAGGACCATTCGCAACCGTCTCCATGAAGCTGGGCTACGGTCCCGCACACCGTTAGGCCGTCTTCCGCTCACGCCCCAACATCGTGCAGCCCGCCTCCAGTGGTGTCGCGACAGGCGTGAATGGAGGGACGAATGGAGACGTGTCGTCTTCAGCGATGAGAGTCGCTTCTGCCTTGGTGCCAATGATGGTCATATGCGTGTTTGGCGCCGTGCAGGTGAGTGCCACAGTCAGGACTGCATACGACCGAGGCACACAGGGTCAACACCTGGCATCATGGTGTGGGGAGCGATCTCCTACACTGGCCGTACACCACTGGTGATCGTCGAGGGGACACTGAATAGTGCACGGTACATCCAAACCGTCATCGAACCCATCGTTCTACCATTCCTAGACCGGCAAGGGAACTTGCTGTTCCAACAGGACAATGCACGTCCGCATGTATCCCGTGCCACCCAACGTGCTCTAGAAGGTGTAAGTCAACTACCCTGGCCAGCAAGATCTCCGGATCTGTCCCCCATTGAGCATGTTTGGGACTGGATGAAGCGTCGTCTCACGCGGTCTGCACGTCCAGCACGAACGCTGGTCCAACTGAGGCGCCAGGTGGAAATGGCATGGCAAGCCATTCCACAGGACTACATCCAGCATCTCTACGATCGTCTCCATGGGAGAATAGCAGCCTGCATTGCTGCGAAAGGTGGACTAGTGCCGACATTGTGCATGCTCTGTTGCCTGTGTCTATGTGCCTGTGGTTCTGTCAGTGTGATCATGTGATGTATCTGACCCCAGGAATGTGTCAATAAAGTTTCCCCTTCCTGGGACAATGAATTCACGGTGTTCTTATTTCAATTTCCAGGAGTGTATTTTGTTATTTATTCGAATTATTTGGCGTTATTTGTGAGTCTATAGGCACTGTGCCTATTATCCACAGTGATTCGCTTTGTGTGCATGTAAATTAGCAGGATGGGTATATTACTCATACTAACGGAATGTGGGAATCCCAGTAGCATATCCGTTGTTTCTACAGTTTGCTCCCACCTCCAGTTCCGTTCGTGGTGGTTGTTCTGTCTTCAGCTATGGCTGTCTTCAGCCAATTGAATAGTACGAAACTTACACAACACGAAGGCAGCGCATTTGTTGCAGGAAACACGAAACTGCCAAGACGCCCAAATGTAGCGCTCTCGCACCTCATTTGTGTTTATATGGACATACTTATACAGTAGACATTCAAGATGATAAAATGTGTAGGTTTATTAGATTACAAACTGTTTCGAAACAGCGTATCGAAACATTGCATTGTACTGTTTCATTTGTTTCGAAACAGTTACGTGTTTCAGTTTGCCCATCTCTACTTCCTACATCTAACATGAACACAATTAATCAGTGTTCAAATACAACAACAAACAGAAAAGCGTATACATTACCTGTACCAGCAAACTTCCGTAATACAAGTATAGATCTTGCCTTTCATCTGCGCCCAGCGTGCTGTCTTTCGGGTTTATTTGTAGATTCAATTATATCACCTGCGAGTCTTTCCTCTCTTTTCCAAGCGTCAGTTAGGTTAGCTCGTCGTAGTTGACATGAACCAAAGAACAAAATTGTTTTAGCAACGTCCAAAAACGTGTCCTGTCACGGATTGGCCATTTTAACACTTTAATGTTCGGATAATAAGTTGCCGTCTCTTTATCTAGGAATTGATGATGAATGCAGCTAGCCGCTATCTCTATGTTATGTCTTGTCTGTATAGACGTGTATCTGTTGCCTTTAAGATCCCTTCACCTTCACAAATAAATCTATACAGTAAAGTAAGGCCCTCCCAGTTCTTGGCTGATCCGTGATAAGACAGGCGAAAAATTAGACTAATGGAGGATTATTAATATTATCTCTATTTTCATTCGCTCTCTCTCTTTCTCTCCTTTATCTATGTACAGTTTTTAATATAATATTTCATTACGTGAAATCAGCCAAATACAATCTTCGGTGGAGTCCTTCGTCTTGGTAATCAGCGGCTGGCTTGCTGGAAGAGATCTTTACATTTATTAATACTGTTAAACACTGCAGTCAGTAGGGAGAATCAATCGTTTGGACAATTTGTTCCTTTTACGAAAGATTGCGAATTCCAGATGTGCACGAAGCCTTTTTGGACGATTTAACACAGACTCAGTGATTGCAGGCTCTCTTCGACACAGCTGAAACTTCCCCACTAATTACAGGGCCAACGTGATCATCAAATGATTCAGAAAAAACTCATTCGTTCATTCACTCCAGAACAAAAAAGCCACAAACCTTATTTATGAAGGAAATTGTGTATTAAATCCATCTCCATTACATGTCCAGATCTCCGGTGATTCCAAGCTTTAATTATTTTCCTTTTACAGTCTCTTTCTCTCAAACAAACCGCTAGCGGCACAAATGTTAATTGGCTCGCTTTAGCGAGAAGGAAAGCACAATATGTATCTCTCAGAAACACGTCTATCCCTCAACAGATACTCCAGAAGCTGTCCTAGTTACCACTCTAACAACCATGGAGAATGCATATATGCATGCCTGTTATTTCAAAGAATAAACGCACTAGAAAATACTTTGGCGTCGTCGAGCTGTCGCCGCATATATTACGAGAAAATCAGATCAGATAACTTTTCCAAAGTGAATGAATGTGGATGGTTTGATTGAAATGATTAATTGGTGCGCGGTAGAGGGTATTTTCTGTGGGGACATTACAACCTGTCACAATTCTTCCAAGAAATTTATCTCCATCGTTCTCGTACTGTTCCAAAAGTTCGCTGCATACCGTTTTTCTTGTTTCTTTGTGAGCCACTGTCGACATCCTGGGGACCCACCTGGCACAAACGTTTTTTAACGCCAACACTTTCAGTATTCTGCAAACATTTCCTTGCCCTATCCAAATTTAGCGTGACAATTCGTGCACTGTGATGCGTCTGTCAGCAGTCACCAATTCGTTAACTCTCTGCACATTGTCTGGAGTGTGTGCAGTACGAGGTCTGCCGCTGCGAGGACAATCTTCAATATTGCCGTGCCCGCTTTCATCATGTAACCTGCTTGCCCATCGACTAACTGTACTGCAATCGACAGCACCATCACCATACACCTTTTTCAGCCTCTTGTGGATGTTTCCCATGTCTCGTTTGCACAGCACAGGAATTCTATGATAGCACGTTGCTTCTGACGAACGTCAAGTGTAGCAGCCATCTTGAAGACATGCTGTGACAGCGCCTCTAACGGGAACAGGTTGAACTAAGTTTGAAAACAAGCGGGAAGGATGTTCAAAAATGGCTCTGAGCACTATGGGACTCAACATCTTAGGTCATAAGTCCCCTAGAACTTAGAACTACTTAAACCTAACTAACCTAAGGACATCACACACACCCATGCCCGAGGCAGGATTCGAACCTGCGACCGTAGCAGTCCCGCGGTTCCGGACTGCAGCGCCAGAACCGCTAGACCACCGCGGCCGGCGGGAAGGATGTATCTACACACTGTAAAACTTTCACATATGCAGAATGAAAACTGTATTTTTACAAAAATATTATACATTTCTTTTGGAGTAACCCTCGTACTAGGATATGGCTGCCCAAATCATCTCCGAATCTTGGGACGTAAACTCGGCCAGAAGTTGGAAACAGACTCGTCCGACCAAATGACGTCCTTCTATTGCTCGATAGCGCAGGTTTTATGGCTTTGAGACAACGTTTTCCTGTTATGGGCATTTGCATCACTAATGATTAGTCTTGGAATAGCAGCTCGCCCTGCAGTTTCCTGCTTCTGTAGCTCTCTTTGTGTTGTTTTGATGCTGACAGGGCTCACGAGTGAGACATTCACTTCTGCAGTTACTTTTGTAGCAGTCGTCCTCGTTTTTCGACATAATCTTTTTCAATGACCGACTGTCACGATTTTTGTCCGCGCTGTGACTTAGCGGACGATATTTCTCCGCCGTCTCTGTATGCGGTAGACATCTCCGATACGGTTACGGAAGCACCCACCCTACACACGAGCATCAATAACTTGCCCTTGTTCGAATTCGCTTATAGCACTGGTGCCGTTCGTCATCACGCACAAAAACGCCAGCTGCACGTTCGTTTAGTATCTGCATTTATGTTGAAACATGTATTTCTCGTGCGGTCTCCATATGATTGTCCAACCCCATTATCTCACAAACGGTAAGTTTGCGGACCCATGCTTAGTGGAACATTTCTACTTATATTGTGGTGCACTTTCAGTCCTGTAAGTCTTCGCTATAAGTTACGGTACACATTGAGTTTGTTTGTAGGAGAGGTAAATATTGTAAATTCACATTCACTAGTTTCTTTACATCTTTGGCCTTATTCCTACAAAATGAACAGCTGTCTCGTATTATTAGATGAAGGATGGATACAGAATCAGCTATAAAGTTAAAAAGCCTTACTTCAGTTCTTGAAAGCTGAGCTTATCTACGAAACACTTGGGGCGACGCATGCATCTGGATTTGGGCCAATGTGGGCAGTTTATGGGAGAGTTCCTGCTTTTCCAGAAGTGGCAAGTAAACCACTTTCCCACTGGAAGACAACGTGAAATTTGGGTAATGCCTTAAGGCTGCCGAGGCTAAGGATTCTGGGGTGCAATGGAAAATAAGTGGGGAAATGGTGACAAATTGAAACAAACAGAAAATTGAAGAAAGAAATAAGAATACGACTCATAAAGACGTATTTTTTACAAATTTTTTCAGCATGTTGTTGATCAACAACAGAGGTGAGAACGCAGGCCCTCCACCCATTCAGACGGTACCGATAGCTCAGAGACAGATGACAGGTATACGAGGGCTGCTTGACTTCCTCTTGACCCAAGGACAAAAGGATCACTCCATGGAACGTAAACAGTTGTTATAAGAGAGCGCCCAAACTCTGCTTGGCTATACAAGAAGAGAGCCTGACCCAACATCACATGGAACTCCTTCCAATATCGGCAGTCGTGTAAGGAGATCTGATGAAAACAGATACGTGTACTGCACTACCGATTGAAAGTCTCCGTTGCAGTCGCTGGGAAAGACAGCAAACAGAAGTAGTTTCTTGTTTGTTGCCAGCTCTGGCCTTTGTACTTTTAACTCATGCCCAAGGCGTTCCAATGTGCTTAGTTCGGGATTCTGGGCAGATCAGTCCATTTCAGGAATGTTGTTGTCCACGAACCACTGCCTCGCAGATGCTGCTTTATGACAGGCTGCATTGTCATGCTGATAAAAAAATAATAATTTCCAACTGTTCCTCTACTATAGGCAATACACAATGAAGTAAAATGTGTCCATGTTGTTGTTGTTGTTTTGGTTTTCACTCCGAAGACTGGTTTGATGCTACACAGTCCTGTGCAAGCCTCTTCATCTCCAAGTAACTACTGGAACTTACATCATTTGGAATCTGCTTACTGTATTCACCTGTTGGTCTCCCTCTACGCTTCCCTCCAGTTGGGGATCCTTTGATGTTTCAGAATGTGTCCTACCAACCGATCCCTTCTCCTAGTCAGTTTGTTCATATCGATCCCAATTTAGTGTTTTCTTAAGCGCAATAAGAGGAGCACCTCCTAATCACGAAATATACTTCATATCGTAACACCATCGCAATACTTCACTGTTGGCACTACACTTGATGACATGTGAAGTTCTCCATGCCCAAACCCTTCCATCGGATTGTCACTGGGTCTAGCGTGGTTCATCGCTCCAATCGCTTCCAGTCTTCCATTGGCCAGTGGTGCCGCTCTGTATTCCGCCTCAAGCGTCGCGTAATAGTCGCTACAGATATGTGTGGCTTATGAGAAGCTGATAGACCGTTGTACCATCCTTTTTAAGTCTTAGTGTACAGCGTTCTGTGCTTGTTGGACTGCTCGTCGTACTTTGGAACTCATGAGTGATTCCTTCATCTGATTTCATGCGATTTTTTACAGTCACCCTTCGTAATGCTCGATGGTTCCTATCAGCAGACTGGTCTCGGTTTAGCTTTAGTTGTTCCATCGCGCTTACACTCCACACTCACATCACCAACATTCTGCTTGGGCAATTTTAGAAGGGTTGAAACGTCCCTAGTGGATTTGCTACTCAGGTGACATACAGTGACATTCGAAGTCACTGAGCTCTCCTGGTTGGCCCGTTCTGTTGTTGCCGCTTCTCTACTGACAATACAACACTCCCCGCCTCCTTTTATGCTGGCGGGTACGCCTCACGTGACATCAAGCAGTCGACTCCTCATTACACAGGGGTGTCCGGATACTTTTGATCAGACAGTGTGTAACCTCCCCCTCACTTATCGACCTTAATGACAGTGAAAAATGAAACCGCGTGTACCTAATGGGAATTTTGGAAAAGCAATCGTCACCGAAGTTAACCTGTCGGTAAAGAGGGAGGAAAGGGTTACATCTAAATGAAAGGAAAAATGCAAGTGAAACTGGTGGAAATTAATTTTGAAATAGGGATAAAGTTAATAAAGAAAGTAAATGTGCGGCCGTTACGTTAACAATTAACTAGCGGTAATTAGATATTTGAGATTTGGGGGAAATCACGGTCGCCAGTCCTAAGGACAATTACTATAGTAACTGAAAAAGAAAGGTTATTACACATATAATTAACACTAGAAGCGTGGCAACTGAAGGTTGACACGTGTAGTGTGAAAACTGAAAGTTTGTCAGAAGTAATAAATTTCGCTACACTCTGACTTAATTTAGCAAAAGAATTAATAAAACCGGAAAATCGAAAGTTAATTTAGTGACTGAAGTTAATAGTGAGCTTTCTTTCTGAAGCACATCGAAATCCAGTAAAATACGGTTAGTCTTGGACTACCTCAACAATCATTTCAAAAGCAACTTGACTCTACGCAATTTAGAAACAAGAGATTTAACTTTGAACTTGAATTAAATGATTCTGAACTATTAACAATAGTAAAATTTAGTACGTACCAAGCTGAGCTGCAGTCACAGGTAAGCTAAAATATGCTAACAAAACTCGCACTCTAAATTTGTGCTCGTGTAACCTAAATATTGTAGCCAGCTACTGAACTTTGAAATTAAAGCAGTGAAATCTAATCATATTACTTTAATGCTGGCGTTTGAATTTCAACGACACTCGGGTTCATTTCGGAAAAGGAAGGGACCCTGCTTGGCAATGCAATTGGGACAATGAGCAACAAAGGTTCATGCTAAGTTGCTGTAATTTTGCGAGGCAAATGGAACAATTTGAAAAGCTGAGGTCTGCCATACAGTTCTGAAACTTTACGTGCTTTTAGTCTTCCTTGTTGGTTGATTGAAGGTTTGAAGCCGTCGATCGAGGAGGTGGCGACAGTCACTCATTGTCGGCCGTCGCTGTTGCAGAAGCTGGATGTTGGCGCGCCTTCTTCTCGACACGGTCACCAGGCGAAACGGGCTCTTGATGTGCGCCAGCTAATGCTTCCCGTCCGCGACACCATGTCAGAAACTATCATCGCGAGTCGAGCGCAATTACATGCTGCCAAACCCCGAAAGCGCGGCAACTCGCGGGAGCGTCACACAACACCTGCTCCACTCGCTACTCCCGCCAGACTCTCTCTGCCCTGCCCGCGCTCCACGCGGCAGAGTTAACACTACCAAAGATCCTACACACTTTAATTCTTCACACGACCCATCGATGTAATCGTTCGATAGCAGTTTTCCCTAGGCAAGACCCAGCGTAAAAATACAAATAATATTTACGAAACAAACCAATTATACATCGACATAAGTGCATAAATATATATATATCCAAACAGTAAAGCAATTATATATAAAGAGACAGAAATGTCATATCTTGAGGTAACAAAACAAGGAAAAAAATAATAGTACAATAGATGGAAATAGGAGGATATGCATTTCCGGCGTTACAAGTGTATATTATGTAAGACGGGCGAGATACCACCAGACTCAAGAGCAATGTAATAATTTTAATTATAAAGAGGGCAGATGTGAATTCTACAGAACTATCTGAATAATAAGTCATGGTGGCAAAATTCTAACAAGAATTAATACAGAAGAATGGAAAAAATGGTAGAAATCGACCTTGGGTTTCGGAGAAGCGTAGGACCACGCGAGATAATATTTAACCTACGACTAATCTTAAGATAGATTGAAGAAAGAGGACCTGCATTTGTAACGTTTTTAGATTCAGAGAAACCATTTGACTATGTTGACTGGAAAACACTCTTTACCATTCTGAAGGCATCCGAGATAAAATAGGTGGATCAAAAGGTTATCTAGATCTTCTGCAAAAACAGACTGTAGGTATAAGAGTAAAAAGACATGGAATGGAACGAGTAGTTGAGAAGAAAGTGGGGCAGGACTATACTCCATCCACGATCTTAATCAATTTGAACATTGAGCAAGCTGTGAAGGGAACCAAAGAGAAATTGGGAAAACAAACTAACATGAAGGGGGAAGAAATGACATTTTAGGCTTGCTGATAACATTGTAATTCTGTCTGCGACGGACTGAGACCTGGAACGGCAGTTGAGCGGAATGGACAGTTTCTTGAACTGAAATCATAAGGTGAACATCATAAAAACTCAAACAGTAGTAATGCAATGTAGTCGAACTTAATCATGTAATCTTGTCATCCCACACATCAGAATTAAAATTCTCTGTCTTTGCATAAATTTTGAAAGCTTCGAGAGGCGTAAGATATACAAAAGTAGAACCTTGATTTTCTCTTTTTGTCGTTGGCTCTAATTCTTGTTGTGTCTAGGAATGCACTCTTGAGGCTGTAATTTTTATTACGTTGCAGATTCCTGAAGACGAAATAACTGATGAAGATTTGGCTGTTTTACGAATATAATTTTTTATTTTATCCTATTCTTTTTCATCACACTAACTTCATAATTCAACTTCTATCAAGCCACAAATTACATTGTTGATGACACAATCAAAAACACGTCTGATTCCAAAAAAAAAAAAAAAATGGTTCAAATGGCTCTGAGCACTATGGGACTTAACTGCTGAGGTCGTCAGTCCCCTAGAACTTAGAACTACTTAAACCCAACTAACCTAAGGACATCACACACATCCAAGCCCGAGGCAGGATTCGAACCTGCGACCGTAGCGGTCACGCAGTTCCAGACTGTAGCGCCTAGAACCGCTCGTCCACTACGGCCGGCTGTCTGATTCCATCTGAGGCATGCGCACCACTACTTACATTCTGTGGTACTATTTCCAAAGAGTTTACAAAGCAAAAGAATCTACAAACTTTCTCGACAGGAGAAGAATCTTTACCAAATTATATCATTATATGCAGAAATAAATTTAATAATTAGCCTTAGATTGTGCAATTAATAATATCAATTTTAAGTATTCCAGAAATTTCGTAATTTCAAATATTTTTAAAAGAAGAATAATTTTAACATTACATACAGACTACCAACAAATTAATTTCTTTTATCCCAGAAACGTAACACAGAGTATGAAGTTCATTCAGTTAGGTAGCTGATATAACGTTCACCTTTACAACAATCGATAGTATACGTGGTATCGCTTATTTCTATAAAAAGAAGGTAATGTTAGAGGAGGGTGACTCATTATAATCAGTTGATGTTGAGGAATTACGTAAGAAAGTGAGATAGTAAAAGAACAAAGTCCATTCAATAAATAAGTTGTATAAAAATTACAAAACTTAGACAAAGTTTGTGCTTTTTTGTTATTTTATGGTGGTGTCCTAGAGCTATTATCAGACAGGACTGGCACGCCTGCCACGCAGACAGGATGATGGGAATCAGAGGAATAAGACGACGGCATCTTTTTGCAGGTTTGGGCCAGCATGGAGCAGCGGAGATTCATTAAAATTCTATTAGCTGAAGAGTCGGAACCAATTGGAATTCACCGTCGGATGGCAGTGCAATATGATGAAAGTTGTTCGAGTCGAACACAAGAGTACGAGTGGGCAGGTAATTTCAGAGGAGTGCAACAAGTGCTGAATATCCGCCACACCCAGGACGTTCTGTCTGTGCAGTCACGGAGAACAACATTCCGAGAGTTAGTGAGTTGTTTCGGGTAAACAGTTACTATGGCCAGTGATATTGCTGCAAGAATGGACATTAGTGTCGGATCAGCCCACCATATTGTTGATGGCCTACTGATGTTCAAGAACGGATTGTGAGGTGGGTTCCAACACATCTGTCACCAGAAAGAAAGGTGTATGGTTGTGTGCAGGGAGACCTGCGAAGTTCATCTGCTTGCCCCCTACCCCCAACCCCCACGGCTCCTCCCCAGCCGGCCGGAGTGGCCGAGAGGCTCTAGGCGCTTCAGTCTGGAACCGCGCGACCACTGCGGTCACAAGTTCGAATCCTGCCTCGAGCAGGGATGTGTGTGATGTCCTTAGGTTAGTTAGGTTTAAGTAGTTCTAAGTTAAGTCCCATAGTGCTCAGAGCCATTTGAACCATTTTTGCCCCCCCCCCCCCCCCCCCTCCGTGTTACCCAGATCTGATTTCTACATTTTACCCACTTAAAGAAGCTCTTAGTGGGTCAAGATTGGCTTGTGATGAGGAAGACCAAGCAGCATGCATAACTGGTTACGAACACGCCATCAAGAATTCTGTGCACATGCAATTGAGAAACTTGTCCAGTGCTGGCATAAGTGTAAGGAACTTTAGGGGGATTGCGTTAAAAAAATCAATAAGTGTAGAATTCCATTCTCGTAATAGATTCTTTGAAAAAATCTGGGTTTTTATTGACTAACTCTTGTAGTAGATGAGTTTGCTACGTGGCCGGAAAAATAGTTTACGATGGACAAGGTATAAAGCACATAAATTGCAGACTGGAAATAGCGAGAATAACGTTTCTCAAGAAGAGGAACTTGTTAACATCGAATATAAATTTCAGTGTTACATTGTCTTTTATGACGATATTTTTCTGAAGTGCACGCGATCTTGTACGGAAGTGAGACGTGACAGATAAATAATACGAAACAGAAGCGAATAGATACTTTTGAAAAATGGTGCTACGGGAGAACGCTGAAGATTAGACCGGTAGATTGGAGAACTTATGATATTTATAAAAGGATCCAACAACAACTTTTATTTCACTCGTGATTTTTATCTGTGTCCCTACCTTGTCGCGTTCAGACTCATTTTCTACTTCAGTTGATTTACGATTCTTGTCTGCTGCCACAAAACACCACGTCCCATCTCACGAAGCCTTTGTTGTCGGTAAAAGCTTAGGTTTGTACTGAATATCTTACTGCTATTAATTTCTAGCTTTAGACAACTACTGGTAACGAGTACTACATGTGCCTGACAGCTTTTTATACAACTTCAAGCTGTGAAATTTTTGAGCGAAAGCTTCTCCAATTTATCTCTAATGTCTTGATATCCCACTCTACTAAGGGTACTTCTTGAGATGTGTTACGAGTATTTTGGGCGTCTCTGCAACAAATGTTATCCAGACAGGAAGGAAGAGTCGCCTATTATTTTTTTAAGTCCTTTATATGCACCACAGAGAGTCAGTTGCACTGGTAGCCTCTTCCTGTGTGTAATGCGCCTCTGATCCTTTTAGGGGGACCCTGCACCTTTCAACGCTGTCGCACAAGCCTCGAAAACATAAAAATGCTTAATTATCTTTTGTCTGTTAGCAGGTATCTTACTGCAGTCACGGTACAGTACTTAAATCCCTGTGCTAGATACCGTAGCGCTCCACTACAGGAGCCAAAGCAAAGTGGCGCATCCCGTCTCCGATTTATAAGTTTCAATAAGCATTAGGACTGCAGTCATGTACCTGAAAACAATTAATAAATTAATTAACTTTATTTTTTTGTTGATAATGAAAACTTTCGCACCCAGGACGTGACAGCCTAGGATGTCATGTAAGAGCCAAAATCTTCTGTTCAAGCCTTTTAGTCCTGGCAAAACCAAAGATTCAAAGTTATTTCTAAGGATAGCGCTATAGAGTGCAAGCTTTGTTAAAACGTCGTGAGCATGGCGAGTTGTTTTACCTTCTCTGTAAGTCTGTGAAAGAACAGAGCACTACCTTAGGACATAGATGACAGATATCTTTTGTCTGTGAACTAATCTACAGCTTGTCAGTTCAGTGATGCAGGAATAGTAAGAGGAAAGATTCATATTAAGCAAAATCACGCACTGTACGTTGTCACAGATGTCTTCTGTTACTTTCAAGAGCCTGATGTTATACAGTGGAAGCAAAAATATACTATTTTAACCTCGTCAAGTTAGTGTTCTTGTTGTTGTGGCGGTGTTCAATCCGAAGACTGGTTTGATACAGCTCTTCATTCCACTCTATCCTGTGCAAGCCTCTTCGCCACTGAATAACTGGTGCAATTTACAACCTTCTCAGTCCATTTACGTATTCATCTGTTGGCCTCCCTCTACGATTTTTACCCCCCACACTTCGCTCCAGTACTAAATTGGTGATCCCTCGATGTCTACGAATTTGTCCTATTAACCGATCCCATCGTTTAGTCTAGTTCTGCTATAACTTTCTTTTTCCCCAATTCTAACCCCGTCATTAGTTACGCGATCTATCCATTTAATCCCCAACATTTTCTTTTCTCAACTTGTCTAAATTGTTTACCGTCCATATTTCACTCTCATACATGGTTACAGTCCACACAAATACCTTCAGTGAACACTTCCTAACACTTAAACTTGCGTTCGATTTTAACAAATTTCTCTTCTTCAGAAACACTTTTCTTCCATTGGCATTTTATATTTTATACCCTCTCCATTTCATCCATGATTACTTATTTTGTTTCCCAAATAGCAAAACTGATCTACTCTTTTTAGTGTCTTGTTTCCTAATCCGATTCCCTTGGCGACACCTGATTTAATTCGACTACATTTCACTATCCTTGTTTTGCTTTTATTGATGTCAATCTTACATCCTCCATTCACGACGCTGTCCATGCCGTTCAAACGCTCTTCCAAGTCCTTTGCTGTCTCTGACAGAATTACATTGTCATCGGCAAACCTTAAAGATTTTAATTCTTCTCCCTGTACTTTATTTCCTACTCCAAATTTTTCTTTGGTTTCCTTTAATGCTTGCTCAGTGTGCACATTGAATAACGTCGGGGATAGGTGACAACCCCGCCTCACTCCTTTCCCAACCACTGCTTCCCTTTCATGCCCCTCGACTCACAACAGCCGTCTGGTTTCGGTACAAGTTGTAAATAGCCTTTCGCTCCCAGTATTTTAGCCACGCTACTTCCAGAATTTCAAAGAGAGTATCTGAGTCAACATTGTCAAAATCTTTCTCCTAGTCTAAAAATGACATAAACGTTGATTTGCCTTTCCTTAACCGATCCCCCAAAAGATGTCGTAGGGTCAGTATTCCTCGCTTTTTCCTACATTTCTTCTGAACCCAAACTGGTCTTCCCTGAGGTCAGCTTCTACCAGTTTTTCCATTATTCAGCAACGAATTCGTGTCAGTATTTTCCATCCACGACATATTAAACTGATAATTCGGTAATATTTACACCTGTCAGAAACTGCTTTCTTTGGAATTGGAGTTATTGCCTTTTTAAAGTCTGGGGGTATTTCTACAATCTCATACATCCTGCACACCATATTGAATAGTTTTGTTATGGCTGGCTCTTCCAAGGCTGTTAGTAGTTCTGACAGACTGTCGTCTGCTCCGGGGGACTTGCTTCGACTAAATTATACCAGTGCTCAGTCTTATTCTGCTCGCAGTATCATGTCTCCCATCTTATCTTCGCCTACGTCCTCTTCTCTTTATACAATATTACGTTCAAGTTCATCTTTCATTATAGACCCTCTATAAACTCCTACCACCTTTCAGATTTCCCTTCTTTTCTTACTTCTGGTTTTCCATCTGAGCTCTTGATATTCATACAAGTGGTTCTCCTTTCTCCAAAGGTCTCTTTAATTTTCTTTTACGCGGTGTCTATCTTTCCCACTGTGAAACATGCTTCTTAATTCTTACATTTGTCATATAGCCATTCCTGCTTAGCCAATTTACACTTTGCGCCAATCTCATTTTTTAGATGTCGTATTCCCCTTCGCTTGCTTCATTTGCTGAATTTTGATGTTTTCTCCTTTCATCAGTTACTTTCAATGTCTCGTGTGATATTCAAGCATTTTTGTTAGGCATTATCTTTTATGGCCTGTTATCCTCAGCTGCCTTCATTATTTCATTCCTCAAAGCTACCCATTCGTCTTCTGTCTTAATCCTCTCACCTGTTGTTGTCACTCTTTGCTTAATGCCTCCTTTGAAACTCTCAACAACCTCTGCTTCTTCCAACTTATCCAGGTCCCATCTTCTTAATTTCATACCTTTTCGCAATTTCTTCCGTTTTAATCTACAGTTCATAACCAATAAATTGTGGTCAGAGCCCACACCTGCTCCTGGAAGCGTCTTACAGTTTAAAATCTGGTTTCAAATATAATTCATCTGAAAACTTATGTTGTCTCCAGGTCTCTTCTACGTATAAAACAAGTGTTAGCGATGATTAAAGTATGCTCTGCACGAAGTTCGTTACTACGAAACGCTAACTCTCCTACAGCAGTAACTCCAGAGACAACATTTTTACAGTTCCTGTTGTGTTCCGCTTAGCAGTCCCTTGGCGCACAGTGAAGGGTCGCAGATGTTGTTGTGTATTTACTCGCTCGATTTGTTTTGGACGGCCGTCGTCAAGCAATAATAGTGTCTGATAACACGGCGCTCGACCTTGCTCCGCAATCCAGTGATATATTGATTTCTGAGCACATTAAATTGCCTCGCGACAAGCGATCCCACACGGGCCGTGCCATCTCATTTCAGCCTCGCGACGTCTTCATTGCAGTCCCTGCTTAGTCCTCCTGGATAGCAAGTACTGATCTCTTGAGTGACCAACAGCAGCCCATTAGGACGGACGTTCACACGATCTTATCTGGGAGCATTTCCGGCGCCTAGAGAAACTGTATGTAAAGTCTGCAAAATAACTTTTTGGTAAATGACTTGCCTCTTAATTTATATATGGATTACTCAGTTCTGCACGTCCAAAGGTTCAACACCTATAACAGATTTAGAATATGGATGGGAATAAGAACTGAGATACAGCCTTACAAAATTTAAAGCATACAAAGATAATTTTAGAGGAATTATTTTAATTGATATGGTTTTAGAAAAAGTATCTTCATTCCCTTACCGCGGTTATCAAATTGGGTATGATACTAATAAGACTTTTGAAACAATACAAAATTGCTAAGGCTTTCATGGTCATTTGTTGACAAACTGTCTTTTGGCTTCTGCCTTGGGGTCTTCGTCCGACGTTTGTCTGATGATTTTTCTGACCTTTCGCCAACATGAGTGGCTGGCATTGTCAAAACTTCACCTTCCACTGTTGGTGGTGGACTGGAGCCGAGCCCGCGGCCGCAGACTCCATGTATCTGGCGCGCCAACGTCCAAGGCTTCCTCCACGGTCATTTCCGGTGCAGTTCTCCTCTTGCTACCCGCAATGTCGTTCACTGCAGCACAGGAATCCAAGATCTGTTTACCCTGAGGATTTCTTCTTTCTTGTTGAAACTACACTACTGGCCATTAAAATTGCTGCACGACGAAGATGACGTGCTACAGACGCAAAATGTAACTGACGGGAAGAAGATGCTGTGATATGCAAATGATTAGTTTTTCAGAGCATTCACACAAGGTTGGCGCCCGTGGCGACACCTACAACGTGCTGACATGAGGAAAGTTTCCAACCGATTTCTCATACGCAAACAGCAGTTGACCGGCGTTGCCTGGGGAAACATTGTTGTGATGCCTCGTGTAAGGAGGAGAAATGCGTACCATCACGTTTCCGACTTTGATAAAGGTCGGATTGTAGCCCATCGCGATTGCGGTTTATCGTATAGCGACATTGCCGCTCGCATTGGTCGAGATCCAATGACTGTTAGCAGAATATGGAATCGGTGGGTTCAGGAGGGTAATACGGAACACCGTGCTGGATCCCAACGGCCTCGTATCACGAGCAGTCGAGATGACAGGCATCTTATCCGCGTGGCTGTAACGGATCGTGCAGCCACGTCTCGATCCCTGAGTCAACAGATGAGGACGTTTACAAGACAACAACCATCAGCACGAACAGTTCGACGACGTTTGCAGCAGCATGGGCTATCAACTCGGAGACCATGGCTGCGGTTACCATTGACGCTGCATCACAGACAGGAGCGCCTGCGATGATGTACTCAACGACGAACCTGGGTGCACGAATGGCAAAACGTCATTTTTTCGGATGAAACCAGGTTCTGTTTACAACATCATGATGGTCGCATCCGTGTTTGGCGACATCACGGTGAACGCACATTGGAAGCGTGTATTCGTCATCGCCATACTGGCGTATCAGCCGGCGTGATGGTATGGGGTGCCATTGGTTACAGGTCTCGGTCACCTCTTGTTCGCACTGACGGCACTTTGAACTGTGGATATTACATTTCAGATGTGTTACGACCCGTGGCTCTACCCATCATTCGATGCAAGCGAAACACTACATTTCAGAAGGATAATGCACGACCGCGTGTTGCAGATCCTGTAAGGGCCTTTCTGGATACAGAAAATGTTCGACTGCTGCCCTGGCCAGCACATTCTCCAGATCTCTCACCAACTGAAAACGCCTGGTCAATGGTGGCCGAGGAACTGGCTCGTCACAATACACCAGTCACTACTCTTGATGAACTGTGGTATCGTGTTGAAGCTACATGGGCAGCTGTACCTGTACACGCCATCCAAGCTCTGTTTGACTCAATTCTCAGGCGTGTCAAGGCCGTTATTACGGCCAGAGTTGGTTGTTCTGGGTACTGATTTCTCAGGATCTATGCACCCAAATTGCGTCGAAATGTAATCACATGTCAGTTCTAGTATAATACATTTGTCCAATGAATGCCCGTTTATCGCCTGCATTTCTTCTTGGTGTAGCAATTTTAATGGCCAGTAGTGTATGCTCGTGTTTGCGTGTTTCTACAGCTTCTCTGAAGAAGCCGGTGGGATAACTCTTCATTACAGCCAGAATTTCCGAACCGGTGAATTCCACTATGTAGTCGGCCTCACACAGCAAGTGCTGTGCCACAGCCGATTTCTCCACCTGTCCAGCCTGCAATATCGCTTATGTTCTGTGATCCTGGTGTTGATTTATCGTCCAGTTACTCCAATATAGACTTTTCTGCATGTGCTTGGTGTGCAGTATATTCCCGACATTGCAAGTGGGTCCTTTTTCTCCTTTGCCGATCTGAGACACTCTGATTTTCTTTCTCGGTTTGTAAATAGTATTTACGCCGTGAAATGAAATGATCATATTGTAACCTCCCCACACGAAATATTTTAAATAATATTTGGTTGATGATTCTAATTTTTTTTGTCACCTCACAACAAAACTTAATTAATAATAATAATAATATGATTCTCTTTTTTGTATAACCTCTGAACAAAATTGGTTGCCATTTAATGTACTCACAAAATTCTTTTCTCATTTAATATAAGCTCGAAACAGAGAAATTCCTAAACCTCGTAATAAAAAAATAAATTCAGTAACCTGGTAAAATTTGGACGACAGCAGTGCTGCGTCATGGCCCTGTAAGATCATTCTGAATAAAAAGCAAAAATTCTCACCTCGATAAAGTCGGCAACTATCTGCTCTTACAATAGCTCTTTTCCGGCACAGCTCTGTGCAATGCTGGCCTATACGTTTGTTATTGATGAAAGGAAGCAAATGATTTTTCTTTTGCAACAATCGGAATGATCATGCATAAAAAAAATATTAAATTCTTTAAATTGAAGTGAATGCTTGTTAGAAATTGGACAAAGATTATTATTAGGACATTTTTAAAAGATTTACATGTGAGTTTACATAATATTACTAGATATGCGCGAGGCTGCTTTTTTACCTTATACAATAATACTCAGGCTCCGGCATCGCTGCACCGCGACCGGCCCAGCCAACATGATACACCAGACAGGACTGACAAGCGCAGACAGGCGACTGCTCGCTAGCAACAACTTACTGTTACTGATACACAGTTCGTACTGCAGTCAACACTGCTCTTTGGTCTCAGATTCGCTTATAGCTTACATATCGCAGGCAGCACATACCTCTTACATAACCCTCCACTGGGTGGGGGGGGGGGGGGGGCAAAAATTTGGCAGCGATGGTGAGTCAGTTGGACTTGCCATGAGCAGCAAATTTTTCTAAAATCTACTTAATTAACTAAGTTGACAGTCACAGAGTATTTACATATATATAAGTACAGAACATAAAATGAAATAGAGTGCACATGCACTGAGTACAGAACATTTCACGAAATCACAAAATGTATACTCAATTTTTCTTAATTAACTAAGTTTACAGTCACAGAGTATATACATACATATAAGTGCAGAACAGGAAATGAAATAGAGTGCACACGCACTGAGTACAGAACATATCAAGAAATGACAAAATGTATACGCAATTTTTCTTAATTAACTAAGTTTACAGTCACAGAGTATATACATATATATATATAAGTGCATAACATGAAATGAAATATAGTGCACATGCACTGAGTACAGAACATATCAAGCAATGACAAAATGTATACGCAATGAGTACAAATCATATTAACAAATGACATAAAATGCATACACACTGTAGTATTTTTTTTTAACGTTTTACAAGAACTAGGATAGGAAAGGGAAGGATTGCATCATGGTTGTAGCACAGTAGGTTGCACGTAGCTGCACTGAAAGTCCATATCTTCCTACAGAAGCACAACACCAAGTGAGACAATCTGAAGTTCTCTTCCCTGAAGTATTAATCAGTGTAGCCAAGACACTGAAATGTCGTATTAATATTCCATGTTATCATTTTGGTAGTACATTAGGTACACCAAACAGTGGAACCATAGTAACATCTCCATTGTTCAAGGTGGTGGACACCATGATGTGTCAACACCGCACTCATTCCCCAACGTAGAATTAGTGCAAAAACCAAATATCGTGCTCCATGATCATAAGGATGGACAGGACAAACGGATATTGCAGTAATTTCTGCTAATTAGGTCAGAAGGTGAAGGACATTGAGTCTTATGCTAGTCATCATTGAGAATTACACTAGTCTATCAACCGATTTGAGTAATTGGTGGCACTCATCGCCTAGTTACTGAACATTTCTGTACTATGTATGAAGTATTACAGAATAATGTTCATAAGTCATCTGATTACAGTGAACATTGGCACTCATTGTTCAGTTACAAACCATTTTTATGCATGATTCAAAAGTGATCATTCAAATCAAGAGTTAATTAATGGCATACCATTTACATAATTCAGCTAGTTATAGTAATCATTGGCACTTTTTGGCCAGTTACAAACCATCAGAAGCGCAAAAAATGGTTCAAATGGCTCTGAGCACTATGGGACTCAACATCTTAGGTCATAAGTCCCCTAGAACTTAGAACTACTTAAACCTAACTAACCTAAGGACATCACACACACCCATACCCGAGGCAGGAGTCGAACCTGCGACTGTAGCAGTCTCGTGGTTCTGGACTGCAGCGCCAGAACCGCACGGACACCGTGGCTGGCCCATCAGAAGTCATCATTCAAAACAGGAGCTAATGAATGGCATAGTATTAACATAATTCACCTAGTTATAGTAATCATTGGCACTCATTGGCCAGTTACAAACCATCAGAAGTCATCATTCAAAACAGGAGCTAATGAATGGTATAGTATTAACATAATTCACCTAGTTATAGTAATCATTGGCACTCATTGGCCAGTTACAAACCATCAGAAGTTATCATTCAAAACAGGAGCTAATGAATGTAGCATCAAGCTACTGGTATTCATATATAATAGCATGTAGGTGACATAATACAAAATTAAAATAAGAAACAGGGCATTCATTGGCTAGTTGCTAAACATATAGCAAGTATTGAATATTATAAAACATTTTTCATCATTCAAGTGACATACAACATATTTAAAATAATTATTGGCACTCATTGGCCAGTTACAAAGTATTCTTATATTTTATAAAACCTTATTCAGTATTATTCAGAAGTTATCATTCAAAATGAGAGTTAATTATTGGCATAGCATTTATAGAGTATAACAAAAATATTATTTACAGAAATTATTGGCATAGTATTTATGCATTATTACAAAACATCATTCAGTATTACTCAGAACTGATCATTCCAGTGACATAAGACATATTTAAAATGTAACACACTGTAACTATTATTCAAGGTCTGTGATTATAAAACATCATTCAGTATTACTCACAATTCATCATTCAAGTGATATAGGACATATTTAAAATGTAACACACTGTAACGATTACTCAAGGTCTGTGATTACAAAACATCATTCAGTATTACTCAGAACTGATCATTCCAGTGACATAAGACATATTTAAAATGTAACACACTGTAACTATTATTCAAGGTCTATTTTTTGTGCTAGCAATGCATTGCGTTGGGATCGATAATTAATTGCTGGCACATGAAAATATTTGCTTTTGACTTATTGCTGCAAATGAGGATAGGTAACGTCATGAGTCAGCTGTAGCAAGGTTATGAAACAAGTAGAGTATATGTGATCACATTCATGAATGACACACACAAATGGGTAAAAAAAATGCAGGTACTAGGACAGGTTTAATGATTAACTGCTTATAGCATATTAATTTCGTGAATAGCTTCTCCTAGAAAAAATACAAAATGGATTATTAAGCTGAAAGAAGAAACGCATATTATGCTGAAAAGTAGTGAACTTCGAATTAACAGGTAATGAAATGTGTATTCTATATATATGTACGCTAGCTGTCCTTTCCAAACCTTCAGTCATTATACCATGCGACATAAGACATACTGTCAAAACGAACTGCAACAAATACTTAAATAACTACATAGCATTTCTTAACTAACAGTAAATATATAAACTTCATCATTATTCTCATCTGCAAAGAAAAACTTAAAAGTGGTGCGTTTAGTGGCTGTATAAAATTTATCACTATCATCACCTGCAAACAAAAAATTCATTATTCATCTCACCGTAACTTCATAATTATCATCGCCTGCAAAGAAAAACTTCATTATTCATATAACCATATTCTTCATCACTATTCATCATCATTCATTATCATCTGCAAAAAGACATTTCATTATTCATTATACATATTACCATTTACTTCATACAACTATTCATAGTATAGAGTTCCTTATTTCTAGCATATTTCATCACTAAAACTAAGATGTGTAGTTCTGTCTGACAGCCTGCATCAATCGCCTCGTATTCTGAAAGAAAAATAATTAGTTAAGACTGCTATCATACGATGTGTATAGTATATTCATGTTAATGTTTGTTAATTCTAATTCATTTACTCTTCGTGACGAGGTATTGCATCTTCTTTCGTTCATTGCGAAGGTGAAATTCCCATTTCGTAGTAATCCACTGTGGTTTGTTTCATTTATTTCTTTTACACGTTATTGCTTTCTGAAAATGATGAACAATGATTAATGTCTTGCACTTAAATCATATACCCATTAAATAAAAACTGGTTTCTAGTGATATAATTAAGCATACAGCATAGCATGACGGAAAACGTAATATGTCAAAAACACAGACAGTGTGCAGGTGCAAAAATGTACACAGAGTATCATAATGTAGTAGCAAAAAAAATGTAAAATAGTCACGATGTTGAGATATCATAAGGCAAAAATGTCAAAGTCAACTGGTGTTTGCTATATCTTAAAGATTTCATAGTGCATACAAAGAAACAGGAAAACAATCATACATACATAAAATGGAAAATGTGCACGGTCTGATATATAACGACAAGAAATGACTTTCTTTGTGTTCAGCTTGTATGTTGTGTAGTTGACAGAGGCGAGAGTTGAAGACTTTAATGGAGAGATAATTTGATAAAATTAATATGTCACTAGATAGAACTGCATAATTGTTCATAAAATATGTAAGTTTATCTGGAAAAATGTGCACGGTCTTATGTGTAACGACAAGGAAAGCGACCTGCTAACCTTACCTTGCCAGGCACTTGCCAATAAAAAATATAATAATCATCAGTAAGTAATCACATAGATATAATTGCATAAGTGGTCATAAAATGTGTAAGTTTATCTGGATAAATGTGCACAGTCTGATGTGTAACGACAAGAAAAGCGACCTGCTAACCTTACCTTGCCGGGCACTTGCCAAGAAAAAAATATGATAATCATCAGTAAGTGTTCATATAAATGTAATTGTATAAGTGGCCATATAAAAATCGGGAAATGGCATTACAGTGTGATAAATCATAAAGTATGTTCATTCAATAAAGGGTTTAATATTGGAGACATGGTGATTGCCTTTACTTTTTCTGGTTCTCAGAGTTTCGACGTGTACTACATTGGGGTGAGGAATGCTGCGAATTCTATATGGACCTGCGTATAGAAGCTCAAATTTACTACATCTACTCTTTCCTCTGTTAGATAAATAGTGTGTACGCACTAATATCTTCTGTCCAATGTCAAAGTCACGGCGTGTACAAACCTGTTTTTGCTGTCTTCTCCGGCGCTCTGCGGCACGTTTGATGTTGTTCAGCGCAATGTCAATTATTTCATGGTGTCATAGTCGACGAGATGTAGGAAAGGATACTAATTCTTTAATTTTGTAAGGTGGTTCAACATTTTTCAGTATAACAGTCGGAGATAGCATAGCTGGAATGAGAGTATTTGTGTGTCCCAATCAATATGTCTTTTATGGCAGTATATTCTACACAGTTTACCAATTTCTTTCATTAATCGTTCACAAGGGTTCGAAGAAGCATGATACTTGGATATATAGATCGGAGAAATGTTTCTTGTTCGTAACATACGTGTCCATATAGCAGATCGAAATTGTGGCCCATTGTCGGAAATTACTTCCAATACATGCCCTACATGAAATAAAAAATGTTTTACAAATGCTTTCGAAACAGATTTAGCAGTAGCTTTGCGTAACGGAGTGAAGGTGACAAATTTTGAAGTGAGTTCAACAGCGACAAAGATGTAGCAAAAACCTCTATTAGTTCTGGGAATCGGACCAAAAATGTCTACAGCGGCCATGTGTCTCAATTTAACAGGTACAATGGGATGTAATGGAGGAATATGTGAAGTCGTATCTGACTTAGCTTTCTGGCAGATTTTATATGACGCTAAAACTCGTCGAATACGTTTCTCCACGTTGGTAAAATAACAGTTCTGTCTCAGTATTAGAAAACATTTTCTGGCTCCATAATATGCGTAACTTAAATGAGTATACCAAATTAATTTGTTAACAAGCTCGTCAGGAATGCATAGTAACCAGTTGTTGCTGTCAGGGTGAGAGCGGCGAAACAGAATATTATTGCGTACAGTGTAATGGTTTCTAATGGTAACATTATTCCTATCTTGCCAAAGGTGTTTTTTTTTCTTTCCATACGTTGTCTTTACTCTGCTCTTGTGCTATGTCCCGTAATGACGACGAAATGAAATTTTCAAATGCAACTTGTTGAATATACATGACGCTGAAATTTGCTTTGCAGAAGCTGGTTGTGATGTCTTGCTGATTGTTGCTGAGAGAACGGGATAGTGCGTCTGCTACAATATTTTGTGTACCGGGAATGTGAACAATTGTAAAATTAAATTCCTGTAAATAAAGTTTCCATCTGCTTAACCTGTCGTGTGTAAATTTTGCGGAAAGTAAAAACTGTATAGCTCTATGATCTGTGTAAACGGTAGTGTGTCTTCCATAAAGAAAATGCCGAAATCTCGTAAATGCCCATACAACACATAATGTTTCAAGTTCTGTGACAGAATAATTGCGTTCAGCAGGTGACAGAATGCGACTCACAAAGGCGATGTTTTTAATTACTGTAGTATCATCTTCTTCAATTTCCTGAAAAATGTGTACGCCTAAAGCGGTGTTAGAACTGTCAGTAGCAATGGAAAAATTTCTAGTAAGATCTGGATGTGATAAAAGTGGTGCATTCAACAAAGCTTCTTTCAGATTCACAAATTCAGAATGTGCTTGGCTATCCCAGGACCAAATAGTGTTTTTACCCGTCAATTGACATAATCTAGGGGGTGTCTAAAGCAGAGTAATGAATAAATTTACGAAAAAAGTTAATTAAACCCAAAAAGCTGCGTAGTTGTTTCTTCGTCGTAGGAACAGTAATGTCACGTAAAGCTTGAAGTTTTTCCGGGTTAGGCGCAATGCCTTCTGCTGAAATTACATGTCCAAGAAATTTTACAGAAGTTTTGCCAAAGTGCGATTTGCTAAGATTAACTGTGAGTCCTTGTGCACGTAAAGTTCGTAACAGTTGTTCAAGAATCAGATTGTGTTCAAACCAGTTAGCTTCTGCAATAAGAATGTCGTCTACATACGTTGTGATTCCGTCTTTAAGTTGTGTCAGAAGTATACTATTCAAACCGCGAATAAATGCTGCTGAAGAAATAGTTAAACCGAACGGTAATTTACAAAACTGATAACAGTCACCAAAACAGAGAAAAGCTGTGTACTTTCTGCAGTTCGGATGGAGCTGAATTTGCCAAAATCCCGATTTCAAATCTAACGTGGAATAAATAGCAGTACCATGAAATTTCTGTAGAAGTTCTTCTAGTGTCTGTGGGCGATCTGTTTCATTAATAATAATGTCGTTGATGTGACGCGAATTAAGTACGAGACGAAGTGAACCATCCTTTTTCTTAACAATATGGAGTGGGTTTATGTACGGACTAACTGCCGGTTCAATAATTCCTTGGTCAAGCATAGCTTGCAATTCTTTCTTAACTTGTTCTCTGTGAATATACGGAATGGGATAATGTTTGGCTTTAAATGTGTCGTGCTGTTTAATTTGAAATTCATACATAAAACCGGACATAGTACCAGGAACGTTGTCAAAAACTGAAGCTTGCTGTAAAAGAATTTTGCGTAATTGCGTGCGTTCGTCGTCTGTATTTGCACTGCTCTGTTTAACTTTATTGGAAATCATTTGCATAACGTCATAGTCGGCTTCGTCTGGAGTATATAGGTGTGTACGTACGCATCTGTGAACAATGTGGAATGACAGTCTACGTTACGTGATGCGGAAATAACCTCTGTACAATTAATTGTTTGTTCTTCTACAGATAAAGAGTGCTGAAATTCTAAGGCCAGTTGTACATTTTCATCCTTTAACATTAAATAGGAGTTTTGAAAGTCAATAATTGCGTCGTGTTGTACCAGAAAATTCGTACCTAAAATAACGTCTGTTGTCAATAACGGAACAATCCAAAAATTTGAGTGAAATGTATGACCTGCAATACAAAATGATAAATGTGTCTGTAATTTTACATCTACTCCTTTACCAGATACTGCTCCTTTTACTTTAGTTTTGCCTAATGGTAACGTAGGATAGGTATTCTCTTTGTTACATTCGTTGAAAGTTTCCTCATTTATAACTGACATAGGTGATCAAGAATCGATTACTGCTGAAAATTTGGATGATCCAATCTTTACCTCAATGACAGGGTGGGAAATGGATTTTTGAATAACTGGTCTTTCCTGCAAGAGAGTGTCTCGGATGTCGTCAAAAGTAATAACATTTTCGTGAACGAGATTCTGCGTGTCAAAAGTATTGCTTGCGTTGCTGGAAGATGCAACCTGTACTATATCTAGTCAAATTCTATCTGACGTGCTATCATTTGCGGGAGGATGCTGTGGCATTTCCACTATTTGTACTGTTCTGTTATTTCTTCCTGACGTATTACGTTCGGGATGATATCTACTGTCTGGTTCATTCATGATAATATGTTGTTGCGGACGATTTTGCTGCTGATAAGACCGACTGTTATAAACGTACGCTGAAAATTGTGACCATTATTTTTACGTCTGTCATGATAGTCATTGCTATATGGCGCGTTGCGATAGGAATTGAAATGATGTGTCTTCTGTACATAGTGGTTTCCTTGTTGCTGTGCGTTACTATTTGGCGGAGCCGACGTTATACGTGTAGGCGGCAAAACATTAAAGCTTGGTTGACCTTGCACATTACATTGTTGGTTATGTATGCTAACCGGCTGGTTTTGCTGCTGTTGTTGGGAAAAAAACTCTATTGTTACCAAAATGCATTTGCTGTTGCTGATAATTTTACACATACTGATGATTAAATTTTTGTCTGGTATTAAAAAGTTCTCGTGGTTGTCATTTCTGGAGCGTCTAATGAAAACTGTTACTTTCGGTAAAACGTCATATCAGATTTCTTTACTCATTCTTAATCCTAGATAGACCGATAGTTGAAGAGCTGTTTTGATAGATATAAAGGATAGTAAAAGAGAAGGCAGCAGTGCAGAAAACTAAAGATGAAATAGCACTACTACGGCTTGGGGCCCTGTGCACGCTACGGCACATATTCATCGAAGTGTAATGAATCCCCTGAGGTCATTTATGCACTGCAAATAAATTTGGGTTTCTGTGTTACAGGCAATGCCGGTGAAAATTCAAAAGCAAGTTGTTGTATCCAATCCAATGCTAGTTTCTGCATTACGGGCCAAGCTGGTGAAAATACAAAAGCAAATTGTCGTATCCAGTCCAAAGCGTGAATCTGTGTTCTGTCCTTATTAAGCACTTTAAATTTCCTAACAGATAGAAAGTGTTTGTAATCAAAATTATCGTCTCTGAATGTCTGAACAGGTTCATGATTGTATCCTACCTGTTTGTCTGTGACTGTTCGGAATCTAACTCACGTACTCTCTGTAAATTACCTAAATTATACATGCTGTGTGAGTGTGATAAATGTTGGGAATGTGGCGTATGCTGTGCCGTGTTAGAGGCTAAAACATTTTTCATCTCTGTCACTTCTTGCTGTAAAGTTGACAATTATCTACGTAATGTACTATTGGACGAACCTATCTCACTGATCGTCTGCTGTAAATTTTGGAATTCAGGTGTTTGATTAAGCGAAACTGGTGACGCATCTCTGATTTGGTGTCATTATTATTTTCGATAACATCAACACGACTGCCCAATTCATCATATTTTTCAGTCAGTGCTTTTACCTGATCATCGTTTTTAGTATCACAAGCATTAATTTGTTTTTGTATTTTACGTATGATTTCGTTCAATTTCTTAACGTCTGCTTTGATGGCATAGGGATCCTGTATTAGTTCTAATTGTTCAAGTCTGTCGGTCACTGTCTGAAAGACTAATGTGTGTGTGTCTGTTTTTGTTTTAAGATCGGAGATTTCATCACGCAATTCGGTGTTCAACTGTTTGATAGTATTAATTTCGTCTGATACTGTAGCAATATTGTTGTCTACGTATGTTTTTGCTTTCGTAAACAATTTACGCTTATCTTCCTGTCTCTGTGCAGTAATTGTTTCCATGACTTGTCGCTTTACTTTATTCTGTTCCTGTATAAATTTACGGTAACGCGATCCCTGTTTTGTAGGTGGTGATTAAAACGTTCGTCAATTTGGCTGTTCTGTTGGTCAAATTTCGCGTCTACTTTTGCATCCAGTGTGCGTGAAAGTTCTGCTGACATTGATTTAAACTCTTCGCGTAACTGTGTTGCGTTTTCAGAGCATTGTTTAGCGACTGCACTAATTTCATCTCTAAGTATTTTAGTTGTGGCTGCATGTGTATTACTTAATTCTTGTGCCACAGATCTAATTTCTTCACTACTGTTCCTAGCACAATCCTCAATCTCCTCACGTAATTGTTTTTTAGAATCATGACATTGCGCGGCAACGGCTATAATCTGTTCACTAAGCTGTTTGAAATTGTTGTCTTGTTTTTCATTAAGTTGTTGTTTGGGATTTTCATTATTTTCATTAAGTTGTTGTTTGAGATTTTCACTAAGTTGTTTGAAGTTGTCGTCTTGTTCTTTCTTCGATTGCTTGAAACTTTCACTAAGTTGTTTGAAGTTGTTGTCTTGTCTTTCATTCTGTTGTATCAATACTGCCATAATTTGATTCCAGCCAAAATTAGCGACTCTATTTTCTATACTGTGTGTTGGTGTATCTGCATTTGTCACGTATTCTGTAACCATTTGGTCATTCTTTAATTCTTGTAAAGGTTTGCCAATTGAATGTGCACTGTTGGTCACTACCTCGGAATCAAATAAATCTGACGTATTTTGACTACGTTGTTCATCTTTGTGAGAAAAATTTATCTGTTCACAATTCAAATTTTGCAAACCGGGTGTGTCAAACTGAGCAGCGTTCATTGTAATGGAACGTGCCGCGTCATCAATTGTCGTTAAATTAACAGAGGACACAAATGAATTTGTTTGCTCATCGTCTGGAATAAAACCATTACTAGTGATCGGCACACACTGATTATCTGTAACTGGAGGTCTATCATCGCGATGTACTGTTAACAGTTTTTCGCGGCCTTTTTCACAAATCAAAATTACGCAAAAAAATGAAACAAAGACAAAGCAAAAATGGAACAAACACAAGTACAACAAAGAGCAATAAATTGCCGATGATCTGTGAAAGAAAAAGTGACAAGTTAGTAAATGCGTTGCGCCAGATGCAAACTACATTTAAGTAAATAAGAACAGATATATGACTACTTCTCGAAGATTCACAAAGAAATACGATCCTGGCCGGTTGTCGCCAAATGTAACCTCCCAACACGAAATATTTTAAATATTATTTGGTTAATGATTCTAATTTTTTGTGTAACCTCACAACAAATCTTAATTAATAATAATAATAATATGATTCTATTTTTTGTGTAACCTCTGAACAAAATTGGTTGCCATTTAATGTACCCACAAAATTCTTTTCTCATTTAATATAAGCTCGAAACAGAAAAATTCCTAAACCTCGTAATAAAAAAATAAATTCAGTAACCCGGTAAAATTTGGACGACAGCAGTGCTGCGTCATGGCCCTGTAAGATCATTCTGAATAAAAAGCAAAAATTCTCACCTCGATAAAGTCGGCAACTATCTGCTCTTACAATAGCTCTTTTCCGGCACAGCTCTGTGCAATGCTGGCCTATACGTTTGTTATTGATGAAAGGAAGCAAATGATTTTTCTTTTGCAACAATCGGAATGATCATGCATAAAAAAAATATTAAATTCTTTAAATTGAAGTGAATGCTTGTTAGAAATTAGACAAAGATTATTATTAGGACATTTTTAAAAGATTTACATGTGAGTTTACATAATATTACTAGATATGCGCGAGGCTGCTTTTTTACCTTATACAATAATACTCAGGCTCCGGCACCGCTGCACCGCGACCGGCCCAGCCAACATGATACACCAGACAGGACTGACAAGCGCAGACAGGCGACTGCTCGCTAGCAACAACTTACTGCTACTGATACACAGTTCGTACTGCAGTCAACACTGCTCTTTGGTCTCAGATTCTCTTATAGCTTACATATCGCAGGCAGCACATACCTCTTAAAATATGGCACTGTTGGCTGGGATGACCCAATCGGGTTCGGCCGCCAAGTGCAAGTCTTATTTCAGTCGGCGCCACATTGGGCGACTTGCGGCCGATGATGAGGATGAGAGGACAAAGAGGACAACACAACTCCCAGTCCCCGAGCGGAGAAAATCTCCGACCCGGCCGGGAGTCGAACCCGGACCCATTGCATGGAAGACAAGCACGTTACACCCAGCTAAGCAGGTTGACGTCTTTATGCCGTGTCTGCGCAATATACGGCCGATTCTGTCCGTCACTCTGGGAATGTATGGTAGAAAGGCCGTACCCGACATTTCGTTTTCTGATGTGTCACTTCACCGAGTATTTGACTCTGTTACACTTCTAATATAACTTCTGGACTACCCATTGCTCCTCAGAACACTTTCCAGGTGCTCCCTTTCGCATCTGATGTGCTGCGGCTCACATATTTGTTTCGCTTGCGTTACGAGTGTATTAATCATACCTCTTTTCTGGCTCTGGCGGTGATTCGGCACTTTGTGCAGGTATCGGTCCGTCTGTGACGATTTTCAGTACACGCTGTTTCCCAGGTTTTCACCGTTCGTTGTTGGATAGATCTGAACATCCTGTGTAAACCGCCTACAAACTTTCAGATGTTGTGGTATTGACAAAAACAAGAAATAAAATTTGCTAAAAACAGTTTTGATCGCATAAATATTTTGTTTACACTGGTGTCTGGTTTCGACCTATTGTACTTAGGCCATCCCCAGACCTTGTACTCCATGATAGGAGCTGGGCTGGGTGAGCAGGCTGCTCTAGAGAGATGTAATCGACTGCTGGAGTCGGTTACGTCCATCTACAGCAGCTTGCTCAACCATTCCAGCTCCTGTCACTATCATGGAGTACAAGGTCTGGGGATGGTCAAGTACAATAGATCGAAGCCGGCCACGAGTTTAAATAACATAGTTATGCGATCAAGACTGCTTTTAGCAAATTTTGTTGGTGTACATGAAATCACCGTTCTCCTAGAACAATGTTCCTGAAAATATTTAAAAAACAAGAAAAGAATGCCTTGTAAATATGGCTTCAGATCATAAGAGCTATGACTGTTTGTTCATCGGTTCTCATGTCTACCGAAAATGTTTCCTCGTTTCGGTCTATACTGCCTCCTCCCAAAATATGGAAAGCAAAGAGCTGGCAGTAGAAAAGATGTGTTTCACAGAATCACGGACGAACAGGTGCTCATAGCTCTTAAGGCATCCCTTTTAGAGCCTATGTTTACCACACCTTTTTTCTTGTTGTGCTTCTGGTGGTTTGTCGGCGTAGTCCTGATTCACCGTGGACACACTGCATGGCAAAAAAGTGGAGCACACAGAAGGGGAGGAGGAAACGAAATGAAAATTCACGGGTTGAGAGGGTATGTGATGCTATATCAGCAGTCACAATACCGAGACAATTTACGAAGAACTTGGCAGTCTGAGCTCACTTATCAGTATCCCGGCCTGGATGTATGAATGATTCGGTTGGGTGGGGTGTCGTAAAGCGGTTGTATCCTCTCCTGAGGCAAGCTGCCTTACAACTGTTGCAACTGGTCCTTGACGTCCCAAGTATTAGCACCGGGACGAAATAGATGTCCGAGATGGTCACACACGTGCTCTATCGGCGAAGATTTTGGGGTCTTGTTGGCCACGGGAGCATCTCAAAATCACCCAGACAGTTCATGCAGACAAATACCATGTGTGGACGAGTACTTTGCTGTCGAAAAATGGCGGCTTAATACTGCCGCATGAGAAGTAAAACATGAGAACACAGGATGTCCATGACACATCACTACCCCGTCAGACTTTCCTCAGTCACTATCAGCTGCGATGTAAAGTCATACCCCAATGGCACATAGCACATTGACGCGTAGAGTAACACCTTTGTGTCCCTCCAAAACATTATAATGATGGGAAGTCTCCCCAAGTGGCCGCCGTGATCGTTGACACTCGCCACCTGGGCTGGTGCAGAACCGTGATTCTTCATTCAACACAGTGCGTCTCTTTTCTTGACCAGCCCTTCCTTTCCTGTGATGGTACAATTCCAGATGCAGTAGCGTGTGTTGTGTTGTTAATAGCAACCTACACATGAGGCGGTAATTCCCTGTCACGACTGTTACTGGTCACCCACTAGTGGAATGGGCTGATACAGAATGTTTCAGGGACTCCATTACATGTTTTCGGACGGCAGGTGTACACTGGGAATAGTTGCAAAAAATGTTCAAATGTGTGTGAAATCTTATGGGACTTAACTGATAAGGTTATCAGTCCCTAAGCTTACACACTACTTAACCTAAATTATCCTAAGGACAAGCACACACACCCATGCCCAAGGGAGGACTCGAACATCCTCCGGGACCGGAATAGTTGCAAATGTTCTTGGTGCACAGTAGAGTTATCCTCTTTTATAGTGGTCAGACGTAGTCACCGGAACGTGACTAAGGAGTATGCTTCCCCTATGCAGTCCCATATCGGGATATTGCACAATTCGACAAACTGACCAAATGGAAAACTACGTAGATGCTCCTTTCCCCTCTGTCAGGTTCTGATAACGCTGCCTCGCACAAGCACGCGGCATTTCCGTATCCTTCACAGAGATACTCAATATATGACGCTGTTCACGCCTCTTTTATAGCAAATCAGGCCTGATAATAATGATGAGCACTAACTGCACTTATGCACTCTCGTGGCCTTTCTATCTTTCACGGAGAATTTCAACTCTAATCATTTTCATATCCGCCGATGATGTGTAAATGCACGAAGTTTTGGGTGCCTCACTCTTTTTTTTCCGTCGGGAATTGTATGCGGCATTCTTCATAACACATTACAGAACAAAACCAGACGAGATATGAGAATAAAGCTTTAGAAAACCGTGGTTTTTCCACTCGTCTTGTGTGTCTACATACAGCCTGCAAAACACTGTGGTGCGCATAGCACAGTGTTCTTGAATCACATGTTTGGGTTTCACTTTCGTTGTATTTGCGTATGGATTGAGAGATTCTTAACTGCTTCTGTGCGCACTGAAATTACTGCAATATCGTTTTAGCGGCCGCTACGGATGTGATACGGAAGGGGCTCAAGGACTTGCCTAGATTCATCACTAGATACTTGAATCTGAAATTTTGTGAGTTTTCGATGGATAATTGGCTTGTTACTTCAAGTGACGACCAATTGAAGTCATTGCTGCAATAACCACATATGTCCACCTTTCACGGAAAATGAAATTTTACTACCATTGCGTAGTCCAAAAATTGCGCCATCGTATGGTACAAGAATTAGACTTTCCCAAGAGACCATTTCAGAATAATATTGGGGATGGATTTGCAGGCATTCGCTTTTTGGGCAAGAACCAGAAATGTCCGGGACTTGTCAAACAGATCTCAGATTCTGGCATTTGAAACGAATAGAACATAGTGCAGATATTTCTGCAGTGACATCTCTGTGTCGAGAATGTCATGTTTAAACAAAAATACTTTTATTTATTTTGAATTTTCGTAACATAGCAACTTATACATAGTATTTCATTCCCGTCCTTGAACTTTGGGAAAGTGGAAGGCTCGTAATACGGTTTTGGTGCTTTTTTATAATAGCTGCCAAATGTTACTGTAATGATAACAGATGGTAGCACTATCTGTATTAGTTATACACACGTGACCGGAGAAAAACTCATCAGAAAGGCACCCAAGAAGTTCATTGTAGTTGATGTTACACAAGATTTATTTTTGGATTATCGTCCCACCTATAAAAACCTGTTTTGATTTTACATTAAGAGTGCTGATAACGAGACGTTTATTGTTGCAAAGTGCAGATTCTTTGTATATATCGCGGAAAGTAAGAATATAGTTCGTTGTAGTGCATTATTATTTAACTTATCTGTCATGATTGCATCATTCAGAAAGCTCTACTTTGACATTTCCTGAGGAAAACTTTTATAAAGTTCCTCTGCCAGTTAAATCTTAGAAATAAGAAGATATCATGAAGCTTGCCAGGAATTACATGGCAGCCTCAGACCTGAAATTATTACAGTGAGTTGGTCTGTGATAGAACTGTTACAGATGCTACATCCAGTTCATCAGAAGGAGCAGCACAATCAACATGTTATTAACCTTTCAAAGGTTTGACTTATTAACCTATCATTTTTAATGATTCTCAGACTCCTCATAATATTCACTAATACTGAATGTAAAGTGCTTATAGTTCTCGTTTCTTTTGTAAAATGGCAAGAACTATGCCCCTTACATGAAGTAATTAAAGATCACCTAACTCACATTGAGCGAACAGTAAGGCTGAACAAAAATGACTGACAAGGCGCAATGCATCTTGTAGAGTGTATAGTATAGACGTATTGGAATAATTAATGTCGGGTGATGTAAAGTAATTCACATGACATGAAAACTTTGTGGAAACGCGCCGATTTACTGGAGGCTAGTTTATCCCAAGAAAGTATTCAGAGTTGAATGTGGCAGGCTGGGGAGCGGCTAAGGGAAGTGACAATAGGCAGCTTAGGGCGGCTCAAGCTCTGAGAAAGCGGTAACGGGGCGCGGCCTCCAGCTGCCTTAAGATGAGTGATAGTGAGTGGGTGGTTGACCCCATGCTGTGTACCGGGAAGCAGATGGAGAACTTGTACACCTGTTGATAAATGTCCGTCGTCCCGTTTTCAGTGAAACATGCGAGAAAGCTGCGCAAAGCTACAGTGGAGCGGTCAACAGAGGCCAAAATATGCGTGTTCATGACTACAGCAACTTCACGCTGAATTCATGGTCCGCAGAGTCTGAAGTAAATCAGGTGAAGAGCGACAGGATGAAGTACGCCGGCCTCTGATGGGAACGTAGGGCCAAGGAATTTGAAGTACTCTCCTGGGAGTCAGAATTCCGGAAAAATTGGTGTTTTGTGCAGACGCTAACCTTGATGGGTGGCCTGGGAGGAGCTAAATAGCAGAAGTTGACAGGAAGGGAAATTTTGTGAGAATTTGTTCACTTCACAGAGCAGGCATTGGTCAGCACTGGGAAGCGACACATATTTAACACGACTTGCGCTGCCATTTGCATTTTGCTGGAGGGGAAACCGAGGTGAAGAGCAGACTGGGAGAAGTCTCCGTAGTGGTCTTCCATTCCCAGCTTGCCTAGAGTGCAGGCGTGGCATTCTTTACTCAGCTTGCCTGAGAAAGAGTGAATATCTCTGCAGTTTAGGACCTAGCAAATGGAACGATTGAGCTTGGAGATAGAAAGTTTTGGTTCAGCTATGTACTGAGCAAGATAGCTAGGAGTGAATAGACGAGCGCAGCCTTGCAGCCCCATGAGGCTGGCCGATGTCCTCACAACGATGACGCCCTGCCACACTGAATTCGGTGATGTTGCACCCGCTCTCGCTAGAAACAGGTCACTGATTAATTTGTTGGATCACGTCAGCAAAGTTTCCACAAGGGTTTCATGGGCTGTGTATTGGGGAATTCTTCTCGCACTTCGCATTACACCTGGGTCACTCGATAGGAATTAATTTTGATTTATCGTGCTTTACTCCACATAAATGCAATTTATTACCACTGCCTGTTAGAAGAGTCATGTAATGTGGTGATTGAAGGTCGAGAGTTAAAATAAATTTGTGCTAATCAACAGCATCTGTTTTCAATCAAGTAATTGAAATCCCAAGTCAATTTCTTAATTAATTTTATGTTCAACATTTGCATCTGGTGTTCAATAGCTGAATATAACATCAATGTCACCCCTTTTTAATTAAAAGTGATCAATTCTGAATCAATTAATGTCAACACTGCCACCACAGTTCAATCAGGAGTCACAGGGCCTTATTACTTTCTTTGCATTATCTGTTGATCTGTTAGTCAATTAGCTGGGGTGAATACACGCCAAAACCAGATAAGTGATGGGTGGGGTGTTACACTATAGTACCCTTTTTATTCATTACAGCATATTTAAAAAACAACGTTGTCAGATGCAAAAGAGAGACAAGTCAAACGTTTAAAAATTCAATAAACATCGTAATAAATCTTTGTTTAGTTATGTAACAGTCTATACGGCATGCTGGTGATCTAAAACAGATTGGTAAAAGACAAGCCCAATTAAAATTTTTTTCTAATATGTGGACAGTTTTTTTGTGTGTATATTTCACTGGAAAATATGTAAACTGACTTACCTGCTTATTGTACCACTGCCTTCATGTTTTCTGGGATTTATGTAATGCTCTGCCTTCGTCAAATCAACCCTCAACCCATCGTGTTACCCTTCTCTGTTTATGTCCAGTACTCCTATTACACCTGTTTGGTATGCGTCCTACACACTCGAATAGTATTCTGTAATTTGTTGCACAAATATTTTGTACGTGTTCTCCCTCATGAATTGACGGCATTCTACCAGTATCCTGTTAGTGAACCAAAGTCTATCACCAACTTTAACCACGACGCAACGTATCTCAACATTCCATTTCATGTCCATATAAATCGTTATGCCCGGGTACTAGAATGTATTGGCTGATTTCAGTTGTGCCTTATTGATATTGTAGTCACAGAATGCTAGTATTCCGTATTTTGTGAGGTGCACATTTTTTAAATTTCTGACGATTTAAAGGAAGCGGACAGCCTTTGCTCCATTTTGAAATCTGATCAAGATCTGACTTGATATTTGTGCTACGTTTTGCAATTGATACCTCATTATCAACCACTGCATCATGTACAAAATGTCTGATGTTAGTGCTAATATTGTCTGATGGGCCATTAATGTTCAAAACGAACAGCAAAATCCCTAGTGCACTTACCTTGGGCACGCCTGAAGTTCCTGCTATTATTATTCTCCAATACAACACAGTGTGTTTGTCCTCCATAACTGGAAATCCACAGTCCAGTGTTATATATAAGAGAAAGATACGTGAAAAATAAATCAATAAATAAATGCTGTAAACCGCATATCGAGCGCCAAAGTGAGATTTATAAGAAGACGATAAAAACATAATAAATGAAATAATATGGCACGAACTACAGTTGAAGGCAGTCCACGGGAAAATAAACATATACCGCAACAATTCATACGAACCCATACAAAAATGGACAATAAAAGACATTTAGATTATAAACCAAACGAGAGAAGAAATATCGGGAGACCTAAGAAGAGATGAGAGGGATTTATGTAGATGTAACAGGCAGGTTTAATCGGCGAAAATAAGAAGAAGAAGAGGAAACTTAAATTCGGAGAAAAAAATAAACATTCTGGAACATCATGAACGACTTCTTTCAGTCACATTTACGCGTGAAATGCTAGGTTTTCACCCATAATTATCCTTTAGATCCTGCCATATATTGTTTCCGGACTTCCCAGGAAGCACGTCAAGGGCAGTGCGAATTACTGTCGTTGTTTGAGTAGAATTTTTGTGTCCTTTCTGTAGCGTCCTGCAGAGCACCCAACAAGGATAATAGCGTTTCAGCAGGTCTGTAGTTTTTGCATGTTACAGGCGTGGTCCAAAGAATACCTCCGTCTCTTCTCTCTCTTTCAACTCTTTAATAATGAATATGTACTTGCGAAATAAAACGTAGTGCCCACTATAGCTTCGTGTTTACAGGACACGTAGGAGCGTGGCCTACCACAGGTGACCTAAGGGCTAGTGCCTTTACTCTTCAGCCAGTTGGCGCATGTCGGCTCTGAACATGCCATACTTACTCTGTGGGATCCAATGCTACGTTGTCTAATTAAATTTCAAATCTTCCATGTGCCACACTACACGTTGTTGGATCCATTGTCAAATGTGTGGTATGTTGAGAAATTTTCAGACAAAGCTCTACAGCGGAGAAACACTATGTTTAAATCATGTATTTTAAAAGGTGATTAAGGGGATGACACAATCAACGACTCCCAGATTGGAAATAGATAACATGTGATTATACATGAGAGTAGTGGGACAAACTATGTTGTTGCGCATTTTGTTGGGGCGGGTTGCTTACATCAGGGGCAGGTACACACTCAGGGCCAAATATATAGTTCTCTTTCGATTGACAGATCATTAACCTATTGTTTTGCTAAGATCCTTCCTCTTGATTGACAGGTCCTTAATCTATTGTTCCCCCACCCCTCCCCATCCCCTCCACCTGCTCAGGGAACTTGCTACCCACCTCCTCCCCCTCGCTGATACAGGTACACTTTCAGGTCTGAGTTATTCAAATAGCCCCCTCTCACTCTTATCTATTTGACTGATTACTTAATTAATATGATCAATTAATTAACCCCTCCTCTCTGGTAGCCCACCCTGCCACACCCACCACTCTCCATACCCGCTCCCCCTTCCCTACTCTACCTGGAAATCAGCGGCACTGCAGTGGAGAAGAAGTATATCAGGACAGGAAATTCAAGCGTATATTGTTTATTTATAAAAAATTCAGTGTGTGCAGGTTGGGTTTCACTTGCTCATCATCCTCTACTTTTTGGGAAAATGAGGATCTTGCAAGAAGTAATTAAATTGATCACTCTTTTTTTCTTTCTGATCATGCAAGGAATTCCATTATGAACCATCTATCACAGGTAATTACACTTGTAAAAATCTTTCAATCGTGAAGCACGCACCATCCACTGGACCACACTGAACACCACTGCACACACTGCCAGTAGTTGGGGTGCACTGACAGTCCATGCAAAGTGACAATGCGGCCATCAGCTGCCCAGCCACACATAGGTGTCCATTCAGGTCCCACAAGCACGAGACGTTGGAATCCCTTTCATGCTTGACACCAGAAAAATTCCTGTCGAAATGCGTATTTACCTAGCCACCATGGCTGACACATAGCCTTTGTACCTGCAGGACCAGCACAGGCCTATTTGCCAAGTGAGATATGTTTGCCTACTGACTCACCCTCGCAAGCCCAATTAAAAGGTTGCTGGTGTTATACTGACATCTCATGTCTATGTTAATACAGCCAGGTCTGCCCCTATAAACGTGGCCTATGACTGCAGCCACGGAAGAGCGTGTGAGGCAAAGAGAAACCAGCTGGCCATGGAGACCCACCCCCTCAGGGGTACCTGAGTGGTAGGAGATGGAACGCTATCAATACCACCTGGGAAAACACTCATCGTTTTAAATCTTGTCAAATTTCTGCAGAGGATACACGCGAGACACGCGGTCCCAAAGGAGGTTCAACGCAAACTACGTATTAGGTGACTATCCACCTGTCCAGGGGGAGCCACTAGTCAAATCGTCATAGGTCCAAAGGTTTCTTGGACTCTCTGGCCTGCAGTACAAAGGATGAGTAAGCCCCAGCCTGGAACAAAGTGATTCATTGAGATGCAGTTTCCGATCCTGATGTGCTTGGTTGCTGCCACACTTTCTATGGCCATCTCCAGATGCACAAGAATATTGGGAACCAGGCATATATTTATCACTGTAACTACAATTAAGTAGGACTCCCGTGATAGTCTAACGCCGAGCGATGTACTGGAAATGTCTTCTCTTGATGCCCCTGGTTCTGGAACGAATCTCAGTATCTATAGCTCACATAATTTTCCACGGAAAATCTGTCTCATACCCTTACACCTGTCGATGTATTTTTTTTTTTACATGACTAGTAGTTTGATTACATCCCTCAAATGTTTGGTGATATGTCGGAACACAAACCATAGTATCTTTATGTTCAAGTGACAGCATAACATTTCTGAATATCAATTATAGGTGTATAAAAACATTGTGATACCTCCACATTCGCACCAACCGGGTGTCGTTTCCACACTGCAGAAAAGCCTCCCGCCATCATACACTTGCCGATGAATAAAGGATGTAATTACAATTTGAGAACGTCCAAGCGTCTTTTCGGTTTATCGATTTCACCACTCTCACGAAACATTTCCGTATTTTCGATACCTGTAAATCCAGCCAATACACAGTTAATTTACTCAGACTGCCAAATCGGGGTCTGTGACAGTACGTTCCATGCATCGCGATCACCACCCAGTTCACAAAAAATTTCCCCTGACTAAGAAATAATTGTGATTGCACTATATATTACTGTACGTCCATTTGGAATTTATTTTCACGGACCGAGCGATTGGGTGGAGAAACTGCAAAACTGTTGTAGTCTAGGCACACTTTTAAGTTCCTGTTGGCAAGCATCGTACCTGTTTAACTCTTTGGAGCAGGAAGAGGATCACCACGAGACAGGTCTGTTGTTGCAGCTGGCAAAATTGAGTTTGTTACGAAAAAAACAAAAGAACCTGTCAGAGCGTCATATAAAGATTTTTTTCAGTTACATGTGCGAGAAACAGTGACTTTATGATACAGACCAGTTTATATCCTATAACATGTGTGTGCGGGAGCTGAACTTTCAAAAGAGTAACGTGTTACGTAGAAACCTCCTATAGGCCAGAGTGCAAAGAATGCTTTATTCCAGGCTGACAATAGACTTCTGTTTGTCCCTTCAGCGCACCAGTTGTATGTAACTGAATAATCATTATAAATCCATCGTTATTCAGTTATTCAACTTCAAGTATGTGCGGGATGTCTGTGTATGAGGTATTGCCATAGTTCTGAGGAGTGATAGTGAGTGTGTTGTTGAAGTATGGTAATGCTTTAGTTATCACAATAAAGGGGGATGGTGAGAGCGCAAGTCTGCTTGGTCAACAACAGAGCTGCAACCACGGATTAGAAAAAAATGTTTTAGAGCTCTTACTTCCTCTATGTGTTACGACAATTAACCCTGAAGACTACGGATTCGCCGGGAAGAGAGAATGTTACTGCTTACACCTTGTTTGTGCCGGTGAAATCAAGAACTGTGCGTAATGTGCTCTCGAATATTCATATGAAACTGATTACGAGGTGTCGCCACGTGAACACTTTTGATTACGTGTTTCCTGCACAACTTTTCTATAACTATGTGATACATATTTTATTTGCCACCTGATGTATTTCAAAGTACGAGCCCCGTTTTAAGCACTATGACTCGAATGCGCGATGCCACACTGACGGATTGCCATCAATTAAGATGTATTGTACTGGGTGTACAGCTGAAAAGATCAATCATAATAATGTCTGTTTTGTAGCCAAGTAAGATGCTATTACTTTTTTAATGACCTACTTCTTTATTTTCTTGTTTCTATGATGATGAGCATAGAGAAATATTATTGAAAGATATGGCGTACGCAGAAGATGTAAGAATTATAGAGACATCGTAAGCAAGCATTCCATCACCAAGGTCTTTCAGGCATGTGAGATGTGCTAAGACACGGATGAGTGTAAAGTGGTTAACAATTTCTACTGTAGAATTCACGGGGATGATCCTGGCATACCCTATAAAGGTATGGTGACGTCGCTTCGATTATTCGAACGTCATCGATGTAAAAGGGAAGGAGAAGACTTTATGGATGCATCGAATCTTCAAGTTTGCTGCCATTTAAGACCTGGAATTCTACAGGTGTTCTGCTCTCCTTGGACTCAAGAAGAAGAAGATGTGTGAAAATGGTGTTGCTATGTCTGCTTATGAAAATGCAAAATTACTTCGAGAAATAAATGAATTTTTACCTCACAAACTCCATCCATATCGGTGTTGTCTTTGAACCCTTTCACCGGCGGGAGCATTGTCGATTATCACGTAGTGCCGAACACCTGTGCTTTACAACACTTGTTTGAGAGAGTCTTGGCAGGATGTAGCACCTTAAATGTCAATTAATTTCCTGCAAGTGCAGAGAATCGTGACATGTAGCTGGTGTGAGTGTGGGCATACCATAATTTGTTTCCGGGTGTTGTACACATATAAACGATAACTGAACTGCTTGTCTGAAATGTATAAATGTCGCAATGTAAAATTACTGTGGATTATGTTCTGGTTCAAAAATGTTCAAATGTGTGTGAAATCTTATGAGACTTAACTGCTAAGATCATCAGTCCCTAAGCTTACACACTACTTAACCTAAATTATCCTACGTGCAAACACACACACACACCCATGCCCGAGAGAGGAGTCGAACCTCCGCCGGGACCAGCCGCACAGTCTATGACTGCAGCGCCTTAGACCGCCTTTTCTTTTTAATCTCATTTTGTTCTATATTGTTCGTTGGATTTGTTCGTGGCGGACGTCCGATGACACTCGTTGATCCGTTCACTCAGTTTTTTATTACAGGGAGTAGCTAACCCTCTGACCGAACACGCTGAGCTACCGTGCCGGCGTGCTAATCTTCTCTGTATCGTTCCAATTTTAGTATATGTACCGCCGAAGCGAGTACGACCGCTCGGCTAATCCCGCGCGGCTATGTTCTGATAAGTCCAGAGGAAATTACTGTGTGTCCAATCACGAGGGAGGTATATATTCAGTACATTGACAGCCGTAAGGGTATGAGAGAGATTTTCCGTGGAAAATTATGCTAGCTAAAGATACTGAGATTCGTTCCAGAACCACGGGCATCAAGAGAACACATTTCCAATACATCGCTCGGCATTAGACTGCCACAGAAGTCCTATTTAATTGTAGCTACACTGATAAATATGTGCCTGGTTCCCAATATTCTTGTGCATTTGGAGATGACCATAGAAAGTGTGGCAGCAACCAAGCAGGTCGGGATGGGAAACAGCATCTCAGTGAATGACTTTGTTCCAGGTTGGGGCTTGCTCATCCCTTGTACACCAGGTCAGACAGTCCGAGAAACCTTCCGGCTTATGACGATTTGGCTTACAGCTCCCTCTGGACGGGGGAATAGTAACCTAATACCCATTTCGCATTGAGTCTTCTTTGGAACCACGTGTGTCGCGTGTGTACTCTGCAGAAATTTGAGATGATTTAAAATGATGAGAGTCTGCACTGGCAGTACTGATAGCGTTTGAACTCCTACCACTCAGGTACACCTGGGGTGGGGCAGTCTCCATGGCTGGCTAGTCTCTCTCTGGCTGACATGCTCTTTTGTGACTGCAGTCATGAGATGTGTTCATGGTGGCAGTTTCCTCCGTCGGCGCTGCACTGTGGCACGGTGAGTACGTGGGATGTATCTGACGATCTGTAGACCATTTTTGTGGGGTTTAACTGTTAGCGCAATATGGCGATCTGTACAAAATAGTTTTGCTGCTGAAAGTGTTGTCTGCAGAAAAAAAAAAATTGCAGGTGGTGTTCCCACATAGCAGCATCAGTAATTTGGCAGGAGCCGGCCGTGGTGACCGAGCGCTTCTAGGCGCTACAGTCTGGAGCCGCGCGAGCGCTACGATCGCAGGTTCGAATCCTGCCTCGGGCATGGATGTGTGTGGTGTCCTTAGGTTAGTTAGGTTTAAGTAGTTCTAAGTTCTAGGGGACTGATGACCTCAGAAGTTAAGTCCCATAGTGCTCAGAGCCATTTGAACCAATTTGGCATGTAAATACAATAAGAGCCAATCGTAACACTCCATTCGTTCACATGACATCCTTTGTGCAGGGACATAGAAGCCTCTGCGGACTGGTTTGAGCAAGATGGAGGCAAGGTATCTACGGAAAGTTCTGAAAGAAACGTGATGTCTTCTTTGTTCAAGTGTTAAAGGACAAATCGAAGCAGATCATCTATCTCTGGCGGGATGCTGTGCCTCATCCGCTATTGTGGCATTAGGACATCTCCACTGTTGGACAGTGCTTCGAATTCTGTTTGCATAATTATTCTGATTTTCCTATCTATGGTTAGAGAGTGCTCTCTTTCCAAACAACAAGAATGCTTTTATGATTGACAGTGTTAACCGTTTTTGAGACACATGTTGAAAGCAAGACGTTACGATTTCTGGGAATTTCAATTTGACATATTTCCATGTGTCCTTTAGTAAATCTTTGTATTGTTTCTGTAGTCTTCATAGTTTTCGTTGACTATCCTTTAGCTGAGAATACATAATTTGTTTTGATAGAAGGGATTCAGGCATTTGAACAATGTGGCCCATCCAACAGAGATGATGCTTGATAATCATGGCTTCAGTGCTCGTAGTGTTTAGTTCTACCAGAACAATGATGTAAGTGCGACGATCTTGCCATTCCACCATTAGGATCATTCTCGGGCAGCGATGACTGTACTTTTCCAGACATCGTATGTGCCTTCCGCAAATCACGTTTCGCACCCATGTGTGAGAGATGGTGTAACAGCAGCCTGGTATATTTACAGCTTGGACTTAATGCTGCTTCTATACCTTACATTTATACAAATCGGTGGAAACTTTGCACGAAGGCAGATAAATGGATAAAGTGTAAAACAAAATTTTTCATCGCTTAATCTTTATTCGTAGTCGAGATACGATACCTTAAAGTCGAAGTAAATGTAGCAAATAAAATTCGTTCTTACGTGAAGTGACTGCGCGGAAATGGCTTAAATTAAATGAAATAAATAAAAAATACATTCTTACGATGAAATTGAAAACTCACTTTCAAAAATCTAGCTTCATCCGGATTTTAAGTGCAAAAACCACGTTTTTGGTGCGTTATCTACTGGCGCCACTCCTATATTCCAGACTTGTGAGAAATGGTTCCAATTTTGTAACAAGGTAGACAAATACATTCAATTAAAGGTCGTCCTGTTGTTTTGTGAAAGCTGTATCTGCTGCCGTGATACAGCTGTCTAAAGTCGCACACAAAATGCACGTAAAATCCGATTTTACGCGAATCGCGTGTGTTGAGATTGTTTAAAGTGATGCAGACGACAATGAAAACTACATTCTTGCGATAATTATATGTACTTTTTGCTAAATTCTTTCATCGTTCGGGTTTTACGTGCGAAAAATCACGTGTTTGCACATGAAACTTTGTTTCGTAGAAATACGTTGTATTTCAAGCTCTGCATTTGGATATAATTGTTGTTGTTGTTGTTGTTGTTGTTGTGGTCTGAAGTCCAGAGGCTGGTTTGATGCAACTCTCCGTGCTACTCTATCCAGTGCAAGCCTCCTCATCTCCGAATAAATATTTCAACCTACATCCTTCTGAATCTGCTTAGTGTATTCATCTCTTGGTCTCCCTCCACTATTTTTACCCTCACGCTTCCCTCCAATACTAAATTGGTGATACCTTGATGCCTCAGAACATGTCTTACCAGCCGATCTCTTCTTCTAGTCAAATTGTGCCACAAATTCCTTTTCTCCCCAATTCTATTCAGTGCCCCCTCATTAGTTACGTGGTCTACCCATCTAATTTTCAGCATTCTTCTGTAGCACCACATTTCGAAAGCTTCTATTCTCTTCTTGTCTAAAGTAGTTATTGTCCATGTTTCACTTTCATACGTGGCTACCCTCCATATAAATACTTTCAGAAAATACTTCCTGAAACTTAAATCTACACTCAAAGTTAAAAAATTTCTCTCCTTCAGAAATGCTTTCCTTGCCACAGCCAGTTTACATTTTATATCCTCCCTACTCCGACAGTCATCAGTTATTTTGCTTCACAAATAGCAAAACTCATCTACTACTGTCTCATTTCCTAATCTAATTCCCTCAGCATTACCTGATTCAATTCGAATACATTCCATTATACTCATTTTGCTTTTGTTGATTTCATCTAATATCCTCCTTTCAAGACACTGTCCATTCCTTTCAGCTGCTGTTTCAGGTTCTTTACTGTCTCTGACAGAATTACAATGTCGTCGGCAAGCCTAAAAGTTTTTATTTGTTCTCCATGGATTTTAATTCCTACACCAAATGTTTCTTTTGTTTCCTTTCCTGCTTGCTCAATATAAAGATTGAATAACAACCCTGTCTCACTCCCTTCTCGACCACTGCTTCGCTTTCCTGTCCCTCGACTCTTTGTAACTGCCATCTGGTTTCTGTACAAATTGTAAATAGGCTTTCGCTCCCTGTATTTTACCCCTGTCACCTTCAGAACTTGAAAGAGACTATTATAGTCGACAATGTCAAAAGCTTTCTCTAAGTCTACAAATTCTAAAAACGTAGGTTTGCCTTTCCTTAACCCATCTTCTAAGATAAGTCTTAGGGTCAGTATTCCCACGCTTGTTCCAACATCTTCCTCGAGGCCGACTTCTACCAGGTTTTCCATTCATCTGCAAAGAATTCGTGTTATCTACCGAATTTATAAAGATAGAATTTCACTAAGATACTTTCACGTTTTGAGTGAACCCCACTGTCAAGTACAGTGATTCTAAAAGTATCACGGAAGCAGAGACATATTCAGGAGACCAACTGAGTTATTGTATAGACGAGACCAGTGTCAAAAAGTCCAAAAAATGGTCTAATTGGCCAAGCATTTGTTACGGGAAAGTACTAATGCTACCAATACCTAAGGTGAATTGTAATGATTTATAATATGAGTACGAATACATTGTGCATCAATAAATGCTTACGCTGTCATTGCACATAGACATGTATCCTGGAACACCGAGCTCCTCAGAAAAAATAATTAAGAATTGTTTAAATGTATTATCACGTAATAGTTAAAAAAGATTTTAATCCATCGTGTGTAGGACGAATGTCTTCACGTTGGGATATGTATGCTATTGTTGATTATAGCACCCTGAGAAAAATCAACCGTGGCTTTTAACAAACATAGCCGGCCGGTGTGGCCGAGTGGTTCTAGGCGCTTCAGTCTGGAACCGCGCGACCGCTACGGTCGTAGGTTCCAATCCTGCCTTGGGCATGGATGTGTATGATGTCCTCGGGTTAATTAGGTTTAAGTAGTTCTAAGTTCTAGGGGACTGATGACCTCAGATGTTAAGTCCCATAGTGCTCAGAGTTATTTGAACCATTTTTAACAAACATAAATGAGAAAAGATTCATTATTTCTATTTTTCAGAACTATTTCATACAATAAGAGTAACGTCAAGGTTATCGTTGCATGAATTATTCAATCAATCACTTATTAGCATTTAAAATTACGTGATATGTGGTATACGCATTGTTTTGCATGTCCAAAGATTTTTAGATGGTTTTAAGCAAATGGTAAATAAAATCTTTGACGTACAAACATAGAAATGATTATCAGCTGTAATAATCAGTTTTTAGTTATATCCACCTTCCCCCCATGAACCATGGATCTTTCCGCTGGTGCGGAGGCTTGCGTGCCTCAACGATACAGATAGCTGTACAGTAGGTGCAACCACAACGGAGGGGTATCTGTTGAGAGGCCAGACAAACGTGTGATTACTGAAGAGGAGCAGCAGCGCTTTCAGTAGTTGTAGGGGCAACAGTCTGGATGATTGACTGATCTGGCCTTGTAAAATAACCAAAACAGCCTAGCTGCGCTGGTACTGCGAACGGTTGAAAGGAAGGGGAAACTACAGCCGTAATTTTTCCTGGGGGCAAGCAGCTTTACTGAATGGTTAAATGATGATGGTGCACTTTTGTGTAAAATATTCCAGAGGTAAAATAGTCCCCCGTTCAGATCTCCCGGCGGGGACTACTCAGGAGGACGTCGTTATCAGGAGAAACAAAACTGGCGTTCTACGGATCGGAGCGTGGAATGTAAGATCCCTTAATCAGACAGGTAGGTTATGAAATCTAAAAAGGGAAATGGATAGGTTACAGTTAGATACAGTGGGAATTAGTGAAGTTCGGTGGCAGAAGGAAAGAGGCTTCTGGTCAGGTAAATACAGGGTTATAAATACAAAATCAAATAAGAGTAATGCAGGAGTAGGTTTAATAATGAATAAAAAGGTAGAAACCAAATAAGCTACTATGAACAGCATAGTGAACGCATTATTGTAGCCAAGATAGACACTAAGCAAACGCCTACCTTAGTACTACAAGTTTATATGCCAACTAGCTCCGCAGATGATGAAGGAATTGAAGAAATGTATGATGCGGTAAAAGAAATTATTCAAATAGTTATTGGAGACGAAACTGTAATAGTCATGGGGGACTGGTATTCGATTGTAGGAAAAGGAAGAGGAAGAAAAGTAGTAGGTGAATATAGACTGGGAGTAAGGAATGAAAGAGGAAGGCGCCTGGTAGAATTTCGCACAGAGCATAACTTAATCATAGCTAACACATAGTTTAAGAATCGTGGAAGAAGATTGTATACGTAGAAGAGGCCTGGAGACACTGGAATGTTTCAGGTAGATTATATAACGGTAAGACAGAGATTTAGGAACCAAGTTATAAATTGTAAGACATTTCCAGGGGCAGATGTGGACTCTGATCACAATTTATTGGTTATGAACTGTAGACTAAAACTGAAGAAACTGCAAAAAGGTAGGAATTTAAAGAGATGGGAGATCGATAAACTGAAAGAACCAGGGGCTGTAGGGAGTATCAGAGAGAGCATTAGGGAACGTTTGATAAGAACTGGGCAAAGAGATACAGTAGAAGGAGAATGTGTAGCTTTGAGAGATGAAATACTGAAGGCAGCAGAAGATCAAGTAGGTAAAAAGACGAGGGCTAGTAGAAACCCTTGGGTAACAGACGATATATTGAATTTAATTGATGAAGAAGAAAATATAAAAATGCAGTAAATGAAGCAGGCGAAAAGGAATACAAACGTCTCAAAAATGAGGTCGACAGAAAGTGCAAAATGACAGAAGGAATGGCTACAGGGCAAATGTAAGGATGTAGAAGCATACGTCACTAGGGTTAAGATAGATGCCGCCTACAGGGAAATTAAAGAGACCTTTGGAGAAAAGAGAACCATCTGTAGCTCAGATGGGAAACCAGTTCTAAGAAAAGAAGGGAAAGCAGGAAACTGGAAGGAGTATGTAGAGGGTCTATACACAGGAGATGAATTTGAAGTCAGTACGGAAATGCGAAAGGACGTAGATGATGAAGAAACTGGAGATAAGATACTGCGGGAACAATTTGACAGAGCACTGAAAGACCTAAGTCGAAATAAGGCTCCGGGAGTAGACAACATCCCATTAGAACTATTTACAGCCTTGGGAGAGTCAGCCATGACTCTTCCATCTGGTGAGCAAGATGTACGAGACAGACGAAATAACCTCAGACTTCAAGAAGAATATAATAATTCCAATCCCAAAGAAAGCAGGTGTTGGCAGGTGTAAAAATTACCAAACTATCAGTTTAATAAGTCACGGTTGCAAAATATTAACACGAATTCTTTGCAGACGAATGGAAAACCTGGTAGAAGCCGGCCTCGAGGAAGATGTTGGGCCGGCCAGAGTGGCCGAGCGGTTCTAGGCGCTTCAGTTTGGAACCGCTCGACCACTACGGTCGCAGGTTCGAATCCTGCCTCGGGCATGGATGTCTGTGATGTCCTTAGGTTAGTTAGGTTTAAGTAGTTCTAAGTTCTAGGGGACTGATGACCACAGCAGTTAAGTCCCATAGTGTTCAGAGCCATTTGAACCATTTTGAAGATGTTGGAACAAGCGTGGGAATACTGACCCTAAGACTTATCTTAGAAGATGGGTTAAGGAAAGGCAAACCTACGTTTTTAGCATTTGTAGACTTAGAGAAAGCTTTTGACAATGTAGACTATAATAGTTTCTTTCAAGTTCTGAGGTAAAAGCTTTGCTGATCTTCTCTTCTCTAGTCTGTTCCTTACTGGCACATTAATCTTATTAATGTCGGGAGCGTCTAACACCAGACGTATTTTTCCACTATCTTTTGTAACCGCTAATATCGGGCTACTATAAGGTGACATTGACACCTCAATTATTCCCCATCCTAGCATCTTGTGTATCTCTTGTTTCCCTGCCTCCTTTTTCGACCATGGAACGGAGTAAGTAGCCTTAAAAAATGTCTTGTGTAGTGTCGCATCAATATTATACATATAACCTCTGATGATCCCTGGTCTCTCAGAGAATACCTCTATATATTCCTTCAATATCTGAGATAATTGTAATTGTTGCTCTGGTGTCAGATATGTGGATTCCTCTACTTTATTGTTTATTGATTGGCAGGACTCTGTGGTGCTAACACTCTCTCCATCGTGATGGCTATAATCTCGCCCCCCAAAATACTGCTGCAGATGCAATATTTTTGGCAGGTTACACTGCAATTTAACATTCTAACAATACTTGCCATGTATAGCTTTAGTGTGCAGCAATTCCAGTTTCACTCTCACTTTTCTATTCTGTAAACTGCAAATACCTTGAGAGGGGACCGCATAGGCATTCCTTTCCCTCAAAAACTCCCAACCCAGAATACAAGCGACTCTCAATCCCTTTACAACCAGAAACGTGCAATTCAATGCTCCATTTCCCATAAATACGTCCACCTGTACGTGGCTCTTCACTGCCTGTGCCTGGGCACCAATAGCACCCGACACTTTGCAGTTCTGAACTGGCAACACTGGTACTTCATGAAATTGGCACAATCTCCTATAGAAATTATAACTCATCACATTAACCGTAGCTCCTGTATCAGTCTTGATATTGACCAGTATACTAAGAAGTTTAGCCTGAACCACAGCCTGTATCAACTCACTATCTACTTGGTTACATCTCCTATTCTATGATAAAAGTTCCTCCTTCATTCCAACACCATTATTATATCTTAACATATTCACTACATCATGTTTCTCCTTACTCTCTTGTGTGCTCTCATTCCGTCCCACGGCCGACAACGGAGAGCTAATTGCGGCCGTCTTGAATTTGTCGAATCGGTTGATGCAGGACGACTGCCAACCGTCACATCAACTTTCTCACACCTTGATTCTGATTCTGCCAAGCCGGGTTGTTTGAAGTATCTGCTTGACCATGTTCGTTCCTATTATTGCTATTGATGGGATATCTTTCTGTGTTATTCTGACCACCCTGTCTCAGATACCATGGCATTGCGAATCTATTCTTCCACTGTGGTCCTGCGTCTCTCATCTGCTGTTGATTGCCGCCTCCTGGGCCAAACCTTTCCTCATACCTTCGTCTCCGTCTGTGTTGGGCCGAACTGTTTTCCCAAGCCTATTGTTATTAACTTTCTCATTATTCGGATTGCCGTTAAACGACTCGTTTCCGTTCACAGGTTTCCCATTGTGGTTTCGCCCATTAGAACAATTCCCACAACCATTTTTTCTATTATTGTTCTTTTCCTTATAATCTTATTTATTTCCATTGCCACTTTGCAACTTTAAGTCTTCCTGACTTAAATCTATTAAATCCAAGACAAGAAGTTATCCAGATCATTGTCTGGAACATGGATTTGTTTCCCTCTAATATTTGGCGGAAGTCTGGCCCTTGATAGCCTGATCACATCACGATTTGAGATCGGTTCGTCCCAATATCGCGTTTTGTTGACGTACTTTTCAAAATACTTCCTTAGGCTTCCTTGTTTAGGACTATATTCCTCTGGACTATACACTTCTTTTCTAAGTCTTTCCTGAATACAAGGCGATCAGTAATTATTTAGAAATGCCTTCTCAAATTGTTTACAGGTGAAGCTGGTTTCAGCTGCATCTGTCACTCATAGACCAGTATCTCCTACTATGTGCGAAACAATAAACTGTACCTTTTGTTTCTCTGTCCATGCTCTGGGTAGTACGTTTCGAAAACTCTTTATAAATACATGAGGGTGAATATTTTTCTTGTTGGTGGAGAAGTTTTGGAACTGTCGGTGTTTAATTAAACTTTCTTCCACCGTTATTGAAGATACACTGGGCACAGCCCCCGCACCATTCAACTGTTAACTGTTAGGACTACACGTTCCTGTCTGTACCCCACAAATTGTATTATAGGTGGCAGAGAACGGCGAATTTTCGTGTGTAACATGCGAACCAGGTACTTAATTGTCCTCCATTCTCGTGTTATTTACTCTTTCCTATTCTGTCTGATTGATCTGACTAGTCGAGTGAGCTGCGCAAATTGTGCATGTCGCTTCTGTTTGTATTTTATCGTCTATTTGTTTCTCTTTGTTATTCCTCCATTTTTCAACTTTTTCTTCGACTTCATTAGTATGTTCCGCACTGCAGTTCTGTATTCTCTCCGCATTTCCTATCTCTAATTTTCTGCCCTCTCGGTTATGTTCTGAATGTCTTCCTTCATGCTATTCTGCTCTAGTTGCAGATTTTTACGTCTGCTGTTAAACTAGCTACCAAATTTGGCAATTCCTGGTACACTTGTTTCAAACTGGCTATGTCTGCTTTCATGACTTCTAAACTTTTAAGCTGTTCATATATTCTGTTTTCCCTCTCTTTTTCCCTTTCTTCCCTTTCTCTTTCTCTCCCCTCCTGCTGTCTCTCCCTTTCTAACTGTATTCTTTCCCTCATTCTATCTCTCTCCTCCTGTTGCTTGTGGAACTAATCTAACTTCATTAGAACTCCAGTGACTGCGTCGTAACCAGGCTCGGCGCACGTAACTGGTTGCGGGCGCGGCTCTTTCACCCGCAACAGTTGGCAACACGGTGCTATCAACGCTACGCTCAATTTCTGCGCGCTGATGTGCAGTTTCTATTTCACGATCCGTAATATTTTCCTGTATATTTCTATTGGATGTAGATCCCATGGGGATTTCCTCCAATTCGTTATCACTGACCTCTCGTGAATCCGCTTCCATATCAACTTCTCTCCTAGTCTTACTATATAATCTCATTGAATCTGTACGAGACATTGCTCTATCACAATTATTTTCACACGGCGATCACCACAAAAAGTAATAATATACAACGTAAAACTTCTATTTCTACAAAAATTTACAGCAAATATAAATTTTCTTGCCTACTTGAGTTACTATTTGCAAGATACTACCACACGGTACGAACCATGAATATTGGCAAACCAAACGACACACGAAAGCAAGAGATATTTTCAGAATCCCTTACCTTCGTTTTAGTGCCGGCTTTATTGTTATTAAAATCTGTTGTAGGTTTCTTCCGTTTCTCTTAACACCGAAAATAATAATACTCGTCCACATGAAACAGATTACATATATAATCACTAATTTTCTTATGTTAGTAATACATTCTTTCCATACATAAATTTTCCAGAACTTCTAGTCCCACGTTGGACGCCAGTTATCGTGTAATTTAAATGATAATAAATGATTGACTGAATAGCTCGGGCAACGATAACCGTTCCGTTATTTTTATTGTATGAAACAGTTTTGAAAAGTAGAAACAATGAATCTTTTCTCTTTTATGTACGTTAAAATCCACGGCTGACTTTTCTCAGGGTGCTATCACCAACAATAGCATACATATCCCAACGTGAAGACATCCGTCCTACTCACGATGGATTAAAATCCTTTTTAACTATCACGCGATAATACATTTAAACAGTTCTTAACTATTTTTTCTGAGGAGCTGCCTATGTGCAATGTCAGCGCAAGCATTTATTGATATTGTTATTAATAAAAACTCTACCTCTGGCCTAATATGAATTGAAAAATATCGCAGGACGCCGTTTTCAGATAATTAAAATTATTCTTTTTATACTTTTGGTACTATATGAATGATGGAAGAACTTATATAATTTTTGTCATTAATGGCGTCGCTACAACAATGAGCCTACACAGAAATGGCCAGGGCAACATTTAATTATTACGTACTGAATCATATACAGGATAGGTACTAGTTACAAAAATACGCACTACAATTATTAATCTCATATGTATTGAACAAAATTATATTCCTACTACAAATAATTATATCAATTACAGACCGTGAAAATTTAACGTCCGTCAGTGAGGACCACAGAATCGACAAGACAATGAAACAAAAACTACTCATCCTTCTTCTACAAAAAACACAGATAATAATATTTGTAATTCTGATAGCACAGATAACTCTTCTCCATTGTTAAGTCTCTGCAATTTATGTCTATTATTTTTTTTACCGGTTGCAATGCTATACAAACCAGAATTATGCCCTGTTCTGTACAGAATGATAAACCGTTTGATCGAACATTTAGAGCTTTATAGATGAGCACGCTAAAAATTAAACTAACCCGAAATGTCAAAATTATGGTAGAGTAGAAGCTGGGAACCAGAATGAAAAATATTCCTATCATAGCACAACAAAATGTGGAAATGTCCTGGGTAGAGTTAGGGCTGTAAAAGAAGGGGGCTAGCTTTTCAACTTACCTGGCGGCTTCAAAGACATTTAAATCAAAACGTCCTGACCTGTTCGCGCTTTTTAACGAGTTAACCATACCTCCCCATCGCAGTGAGCTCACTGCGAGGTGTCTGTATTCATGCTTCTTGCACTTTGTAGGTGGAAGTTCTTGATCCTGTAAACAAAATCCAGAATATTCACCAGAGCATGCTCTGAGCTCGTTGTTAGCAACAACGCGTCTTGTGCTCATCCACCGCGGTGCTCGGAGTCACAGCACCAAGTTACGACACCTGTTGATGGGCGTATAAGTTCCCGAAACCGATTTATGTGCTTCTGGAGAGTGGGATGCCTCTACAGTAGGAAGTATCCGAAAGTGAGGGTGCGTGTATAATAGGAAGTATTGCAGAGTGGGAGTGTATGCGTCCTGAACTTTAATGACATGTTGTGTCATATTGCGTGAAATGACAAACGTTACATTGAATGACATGTTAGAATGTGTCATGTTACACGACATGAAATCATTTATCATTTTGCCGTACTTGACACGATGCATTATACTACATGACATTGGTACTAATACTAGGAAGTAAAAAAAAGCAAAAATATCACTATGTTTTAATTTAAGTGTCTATGAGGCTACCAGACAATCGAAGAACTAGATTTCTTCTTTTACATCTCTAAAAAATACAGGTATACATTCGTTGATGTGCAGCTAATATTTGTAGTGCCCGGAGATGCAAATGAATGTACAAGAAATATTTTTGCAACAGGCGTCTTTCTGAATAGAAGAAACTTATCGCCATGGGCAGAAACTTACAAGTGGCAGAAACCTACGTTTAAATTTTTTTGGTGAAGAATTACTTGCACGGTAGAATTTGAGGAAATGATGTTGGAACGTGTTTCCGTCAGCTATTTCGTGAAACGAGTACTTTCAGAAACACAGGGTGAGTCAAAAAAGGACTCTACAACTTTGGGATAATATAGAAATTTATTGAGATCACTTAAAGAATCGGTAGATGTTCGGCGTAAATTTTGCTATAGAACCTCCAAACAGGCCTAAAAGTTACTCTTGGCACAATAATTTTGTTGAGACGGGTTGTTCACTGCGACATGATAAATCAATCGCCAGGTCGCCCATGTTTAGATCATTATGTCGAATAGGTTAGAGAGAGCTTTACGTGCAGTCCATAAAAATCTACGCGACGTGTGTCTCGCAAGATTGACATCCCACAAAAACCTGTTGGGCAAGTACTGCGTAGCGTTTTCACTTGAAACCGTATAGATTCACAACGTCACAGCACGTCAGTTACGCAGATAAGGTCGTCATGTGCGGAAATGTTGCATTGGATAGAGGACGACGAGATATTCCTGAACACAATAATCTTCAGCGATGAGTCAACATTTCATATCAATGTCACAGTGAACGCCTACAACTGCAGAATATGTCACAACGAAAATAGTGAAACACATTCGTGACAGTCCCAGAGATTGTGTGTTTTGTGCCCTTACAGCACTTCCTTGTTCATGGTGAAAACTGTCACTGATATTGTATATCTGGATATGCTTGAAAACATTTTAATTCCACAGATCGATGACGACGACAGAGATGGGATGGTTTACTATTAGCAAGACGGTGCACCACCTCATTTTCTCACGGGAGTTTAAGGTTTCCTTGATAATTGCTTCACAGGTCGGTAGATTGGCCATGTAGGGCCAATCGCACGTCCACATCGCTCCCCAGACTTGATACCACCGGATTTCTTTGTCTTCCTTGATAATTGCTTCACAGGTCGGTAGATTGGCCATGTAGGGCCAATCGCACGTCCACATCGCTCCCCAGACTTGATACCACCGGATTTCTTTGTCTGAGGCTTCATTAAAGACCGTGTGTATGTTACTCTCCTAGCAAACAATTTAGCACATCTGAAAAATCGAATCTACGTTGTCATTACACAAGTTAACTCCGATTTGCTACACAGAGTGTGGGAAGAAACTGGTTACAGATGGTTCAAATGGCTCTGAGTGCTATGGGACTTAACTTCTGAGGTCGACAGTCCCCTAGAACTTAGAACTACTTAAATCTAACTAACCTAAGGACATCACACACATCCATGCCCGAGGCAGGATTCGAACCTGCGACCGTAGCGGTCGCGCGGTTCCAGACCGTAACGCCTAGAACCGCTCGGCCACTGCGGCCGTCGGTTACAGATGGGATGTTTGCCGCATCACAAATGGTAGTCATATTATTGTGATACTTGAGATTATTCGCCACAAAAAGACACATCTACCGATTCCGTAAGTTAACTCAATAAATTTCTGTGTCATCCCAAAGTTGTAAAGTTATTTTTCATTGATCCTGTATATTGTATGTTGACTGTAGTTGGAGCAGTAATTTCACCCCATTCAAAAACTACATGTTCAAGCAACGGGACGTAATTATTTATTAGTTCAGTACTGCAGTGCTTAAATTCCTAAAGTTTGTACTGTACACGGAAGAGGCCTCTGAAAACAGTGGGGTTACCAGCTGCTGCAGTAACTATGTCTGGTGTGCTGAAAATCCATACACCACACTTGTTCTCAGATCACCAGCAACGATTTTCTGCCATCTTCTGCGCCAGAATTGTACAAGATCGGCTAGTTTCCGTATCTCCCCGTTTGAACGGTACACGTTACCTGTGCTGCCACAGTTGCTCTAGATTGCACCTTATGTTGTCCGTGAAAGGATAATACGATTTTAACATACTAGTTCGTGCACCTTTGTTGTTGTAGCTGTTGGCTGCTTTGAAGGAGAGGACCAAGTAGCGAAGTCATCGATCCCATTGGATTAGGTAAGAGAAGGGAAGGAAGTCGGCCGTGCTCTTTCAGAGAAACGATCTCGGCATTTTCCTGAAGTACTGTAGAGATATCACGGAAATACCAAATCGGGATGGCCGGACGCGGGTTTGAACCGTCGTCCTCCCGACTGCGATACTAGTGTGCTAGCCACTGCGCCACCTCGTTCGGTAGTTCGCGTATCGTCTATACTTCAGTTTCAATGTCCTTGGGAACTTGAGCGACAAGTACCTCATCGGTGGATAGTCAGCAGGATCGCCAGAACTTACACTTACGGTTTACTCCTGAGAAGCTACATGACTTTTTTGGCGTATGAAAGCTCAGTAACAACTCAGGAGGAACCAGTTGGTAGGATCTCAGCTGCCTATCTTGTTGTGTTGCAGAGAGCCACTGTCACGCATTCGTTGAGACTGGCGGTCGTCACTTTGGACAGTTGCGGCGAGCTAAACTCATTCCTGTGAGCTGTAAGTCGACAAAAAGCAATACTCATTTTCGATCATTAGTGCTTTATTTCAAAGTACAGTGGAACCTAGTTCATCCGTTCTTCATTCAGGAGCTCTGGTTCACCTGGATCGTTTTTTAAGCACACTACCTGCACAGTATTTGATACTCTAGTAATAATAACAGTAACAATCGAAGACAACCATTAAATTTAACTTCAGTTAACTGCCATACATGGACCATGGCACAGTATCAGTCAACAAGTTATCATTGAATTGTAAAGTACTGTATTGCTCTGTCTGTTGCGAATGTAAAATGACATCATAGAGAAAGAAAGGAGAACTGAGCAAAAAGGTGCATTGCGACGAATGGATAAAGGAGAATTGTTCAAAATAATGTTGCTATATTTAGTGCCACAGTGGGAGAGTAACTGGAAGGTAACTGAAGACTTTCGCTCCAGAATTGTGATTCCTGATGACGAGGTTATTGCCGTTCGTTCAAATGGCTCCGAGCACTATGGGACTCAACTGCTGAGGTCATTAGTCCCCTAGAACTTAGAACTACTTAAACCTAACTAACCTAAGGACATCACAAACATCCATGCCCGAGGCAGGATTCGAACCTGCGACCGTAGCGGTCTTGCGGTTCCAGACTGCAGCGCCTTTAACCGCACGGCCACTTCGGCCGGCGCCGTTAGTTCATCTGCAGATAATGACGATAGTAATGACAGATTACGATGAAGCTGCCGCTCATTACGAAGACACTACGGCACGCACTGAGGCAACAATACTGCTGGACAAAGTAATAGTTTATTTGAAACACCAAGAGGAAATAACTTCTTTCGAACAAGTGCGCTGAAACGCTAGCTTGATCGTGTTGCATACGAAACTGGCTGAAAAAAACTTACTGATTATTTAAGCGTATAAAACTCACTGTGCATTTTTTCAATAGTTCAGACGCTATGAGAAAGTCATGTGCAATTTGTGTGTTTAAATTAAATAAATTTGACGTTCGTGTTTATGGCACTGGACCCATGTCTTTCAATTTTTTTCTGAATTTCAGGATTATCTGGATTTTCGGTAACCCGGATAGTCAACGGACTTACCTAGTCCGGATAAAGAAGGTTCCACTGTACTGAGTCCATGACTGTTCACCAACAACTAAAATTTGACATTAGCGATTTCGGAACCAAGTATCTCATAAAACTTTGGTGAATAATCCATTGAAACTTCGGAAAGAATAATGATATCTACAATTACAGTGTTAGAAGTAGAAATTACTTTCATTGCTCTTCATTAAATGTGACCAGAGATCGTGAAAGTGTAAATAATGTTTCTACCACAATTTTCTGTAACGATCTGAAGAAGTGAAAACTAATTATACATACATAACTGTCGTTAAACTAAATATTCTTTACGGTAACGTATAAATAGCCAACGGGCAATCATATTTAAACACAATTTATGTTAATGTCCTATAAGTCATTCTAAGCTATTACAATGTCTCAAAAAACTATGCCCAAAACAGATAACTAACTGCATTAAATAATAACAATTCACCATGACAGTGTTTGTTCAGTCGCGGTGGCAGTTCCGCTCTAGCCGTATCACACAGAAGAGTTCGTCTACAGAAAAACGTGAACACAAATTCGGTATGCAATGTGTGATACGGTTCTACAGAGGTAAGTGTGTGCATCGTGGCAGTTGCAGCTCTAGGTGTGATGTACTTCGGAGGACGGCAGACGTAACTCAACAAGTGCACCTTCACAGTCAGTCGCTTAACCACCCATGGCTGATGCTAAATGACAGAATGTAACGTAGGAATACTATTTCTTTATGTAAATGATTGCTTGTACACCACAGGTCTATTTTTATTCTAGTTTGTGAATAATCTATTTAGCTCTACGTATAAGTTTATAATTCAAGACTGCAGTTCAACATAATATAGCTCTCTTTTTTTTATTTTTCTAATATGTCCTTTCAGACTGATTACATAACGGTAAGACAATGACTTCGGAACCAGATTTTAAACTGTAAGGCATTTCCAGGGGCGCAAGTGAACTCTGACTACAATGCATTGGGTATGAACCGTAGAGTAAACTGAATAAACTGCAGAATGGTAAGAAAATAAGAATACGGGACAGGATAAGTTAAAAGAACCAAGACTGTTGAGAGTTCCAGGGGGAGCATTAAGCAACGAGTGATTAGAACAGGGAAGGGAACGAAGAAGAAGACGAACGGGTAGCTTTGAGAGATGAAAAGTGAAGGCAGCAGAGGATGAAATAAGTAAAAAGGCAAGGACTAGTAGAAATTCTTGGACATCAGATGACACATTGAATTTAATTTATGAATCGAGAAAATATTTTAAAAAATGCAGAAAATGAAGCAGGCGAACAGGAATACAAATGTCTAAAAAATGAGACTGATAGGAAGTGCGAAATAGCTAAATAGGAATGACTAGAGGACAATGTAAGAATTTAGGGGCATATGTTACTACGGGAAAGATAGATACCACCCATGGGAAAATTAACGTGGCCGTTGGTAAAAAGAGAAGCAGATGCATGAATATCAAGAGCTCATATGGAAAACCAATACTAAGGAAAGAAGGGAAATCAGAAAGATGGAAGGAATGTATAAAAGGGCTAAAGGAGGGAAATACACTTGAAAGCAGTATTATAGAAAGAGAAGACGACATGGATGAAGATGAGATGGGAGAAAGCAGTTGGCAGCTATACGAGTCGAGGGGCATGAGAGGAACGCAGTGGTTGAAAACGGAGTGAGATAGGGTTGTAGCCTATCCACCATGTTATTCAATCTGTACATTGAGCAAGCACTGAATGAAACCAGAGAAAAATTTGGAGAATGCATTAAAGTTCAGGCAGAAGAAATAAAACTTTGTGGTTTGCCAATGGCACTGTAATTCTGTCACAGACAAAAAATCAAATGGCTCTGAGCACTATGGGACATAACATCTGGGGTCATCAGTCCCCTAGAACGTAGAACTACTTAAAACTAACTAACCTAAGGACATCACACACATCCATGGCCGAGGAAGGATTCGAACCTGCGACCGTAGCGATCGCGCGGTTCCAGACTGAAGAGCCTAAAACCGCTCGGCCACCAGCGGCCGGCCTGTCAGAGACAGCAAAGGACTTGGAAGAGCAGCTGAATGGAATGGTCAGTATCTTGAAAGAAGGATATAAGATGAGCATCAACAGAAGCAATGCAAGGAAAATGTAATGGAGTTGAATTAAATCACGTGTTGTTGCAGGAATGAGATTAGGAAATGAGACACTCAAATTAGTAGATGAGTTTTGCTTTTTCGGCAGTAAAATTGCTGGTTATGACTGAAATAGAAATGATATAAAATGTAGACTGGCAATGGGAAGAAGAGCCTTTCTGAAGAAAAGAAATTTGTTAAAATCGAATAATCATTTAAGTATTAGGAAGTCTTTTCTGAAAGTATTTCTCTGGAGTGTAGCCTTGTATGGTAGTGAAACGTGGAAAATAAACAGTTCAGCCAAGAAGAGCATAGAAGCTTTTGAGAGATGAATCTACAGAAGAATGCTGAACATTGGATGGGTAGATCGCGTAACTAAGGAGGAAGTACCGAATACAAGTGGCGAGAAACCCATAACTTGAGTAAAAGAAGGTATCGATTGATGAGATACATTCTGAGACATCAAGGGATCACCAACATAGTATTCGAATAAAGTTTGGGGGGGGGGGGGAGGGTAAAATTTGTACAGCGAGACCAAGAGATGTCTACAGCAAGCAGATTCCGAAGTAAATAAGTTGCATTAGTAATTCGGAGATGAAGAGGCTTGTAAAGGACACAGTAGCGTGGCGAGAGGCGTCAAACGACTTTGCGGACTGAAAACAACAACAACAATAATAACAACGACATAGCTTTATCAGGGAGAATACCAGAATTCACCACCAAAAGCTGGTGAGTCGAAAGTGACAAATCATACCATGAAAATCCATGCCATCAAATAATTTTTTTCAAACGTAAGATTGCAGTGGTAAGTAATTTTTCATCTTTCGTCCATTAGACAGTGTTCGCTCCACAAATACCAGGGACGAAACATCAGCAACAACTCTTAGAATGTCACTTTAGTGGCATACTGTAGTAATTTATACAACATAGTATCCTGGCGATGAGCTGGAGATGGAAACGAGTAGCGACACGCTTTATATTACAATAAAAGGCAAACAAGTAAAGGTTGTTGATCAGGGTAATATACAGAAGTACGCAAAAGAAAATTAAAGCTTTGTTAGATGACGATCAATCTGGCTTTGGGGAAGGAAAAGGCTGTTCTGACGTTGCCCCTGGGAATGGAGGCAATAATTAAATGGAGACCCGTTATGGGATTCCTCGACGTAGAAAAGGGTTCGAAAACGTAAGGTTATGCTAGATGTTTGAAATTCTCAGGAAACCAGGTACACGGTACAGGGAAATACTGAAAATAAACAATATGTACAAGGTTTAGAGGGAAGAATAAAAATGGAGAGCCAACAGATACTCGCTCAGATTAAGAATGATTTAACGCAGGAGTAGGAATTAAAATCCACGGACAAGAAATAAAAACCTCGAGGTTTTCCGATGACGTTGTAATTCTGTCAGGGACAGCAAAGGACTTGGAAGAACAGTTGAACGGAATGGACAGTGTCTTGGAAGGATAATATCAGATAAACATAAACAAAAACGAAATGAGGAAAATGGAATGTAGTCGAATTAAATCAGGTGATGCTGAGGAAATTAGATTAGGAAATGAGACACTTAAAGTAGAAGACGAGTTTTGCTGTTTGGGAAGCAAAATAACTGATGATGACCGAAGTACAGAGGATATAAAATGTACACTGGCGATGGCAAGGAAAGTATTTTTGAAGGAGAGAAATTTGTTAACATTGAGCATAGAATTAAGTGTCAGGAAGTCTTTTCTGAAAGTATTTGTATGGAGCGTAGCTATGTATGGAAGTGAAACATGGACGATAAACAGTTTAGACAAGAAGAGAATAGAAGCTTTTGAAATGTGGTGCTACAGAAGATTGCTTAAGATTAAATGGGTAACTAATAAGGAGCTACTGAATAAAATTGAGGAGAAGAGGAATTTTTCGCACAACTTGATTAGAAGAAGGAATCGGTTGATAGGACACATTCTGAGGCATCAAGGGATAATGAATGTATTATTGGAGGGAAGCGTGGAGGATAATAGTCGTAGAGGGAGACCAGGAGCCTAATACACTAAGCAGATGCAGAGGGTGTAGGTTGCAGTAGTTACTCGGAGATGAAAAGGCTTGCACAGGATAAAGCAGCATGAGAGCTGCATCAATCCAGTCTGTGGACTGAAGACCACATCTATAACAACAACGCGGGCATGCAGCCTTTCTCATCTATCGTCCAGTCTGTATATCGAAGAAGGAGTTAAGGAAATAAACAAAACATAAACAAAAGATTCAGAAATGGGACTGGAATTCAAGGTGAAGGGATGTCAGTGATAAGATTATCCCGACGTCAGTGAGATCCCTTGTGAAAGTGAGATAGATTAACAAATGCTGTTGAAAGGGATGAACGAGTTACTGAATATGGTTTATATATTTAGAACAAAGAACAATCACGAAACTATGAATGAGCAGCAAGAATGAGATTAGCCAACAAATTAGCACAACAATGTAGGAATGTACTACTTTGGACGCAAAATAACGCATGACGGCGAAGCAAGGGGGATATAAGAAGGAGAGTACTACAGTCGAGAGAAAATTCCTCACTAGAATAATTCTACTAGTGCTAAACATAAATCTATCGTGACAAAGAAATTTATGAGGTACATCTATAGCAGAGAATTTTGAGTAAGTGAACGACGAACTGCGGGAAAACCGGAAAAACAAGAACTCGAAGAGAGAGATGTGGATTACAGAAGAATGCTGAAAATTAAGTAGACTGATACGTTAATTTATGAAGTTTCCAGCTGATTCACGGTGGAAAAGTACTGAACGTTTTTGAATTATGCGCCAACGGTATATTTAGTGTTATGTGATTGGCAGCACTGTTCGTTTATTTCTCGTGATCTCGTTATTTGAGTGCAACATGTATAAGTATTTTTGGCAATTTTTGAAATTCGCAATTTTCTGGAGCAACGTTGCAAGGTAATATTTTGCGTGAAACTGGAGAAAATTTTTGCAGGAACTTTGAAGCTTTAGAAACAAGCTTACTGAGATGATGCTCGGCATAGTACGCAGTGTTACAAATGGTTTTCACGATTTAAACGTTGTTGTCAGTCAACTGAAAATTATCGTCGTCCAGGAAGGTCTTCTACTTTAAATGAGGTCTCACACGTTCAGAAAATCAACGATATAGTGCTTCAAAATTGCCGATTGACTGTCAGAGAAATTGTTGGTTAATATATCATGTCATGAAATTTTGACAAAAAAATTGAACATGCGTCGAGTTGCAGCATAATTCGTTCCTCGTTTGATGACAGAACAACAGAAAGAAAATCGATTGGACGTTTGTCGCGATGTCCTTGTACAAGCTAATGACGGTGAAACATTCAAGCAAAGGGCCTTAATGTGAGTCGAAAGTTTGGATTACCGTTACGACATGGAGAAAAAGTTCAGTCATCACAATGGATTGGCGAACGATCTCCACGCCCCAATAAAGCACATCAATCTCCATCCAACGCCAAAGTTATGCTCGCTGTATTTTTCGACTTTTATGGAATTGTGCACTTTCAATTCTTGCCTAAAGGTGAAACAGTGAACCGTGTGTTCTATCAGTGTGTTCTATTTTGCAGCGGTCACGAGAAAAAATCCGCAAAAAGAGAGCGGAGTTGTGGAAAACAGCTCACGGTTCCTGCACCACGACAATGGGCCCGCACACTCTGCTTTGTCACTTCGTCGAGTTTTGTGCAGAAAACAAATGACTGTCCTCCCGCAAGCCTTCTTACTCATCATACCTGGCTTTTCGAAACTGAAATCAGTGCTGAAACTATACCGTTTTCGGAGTGTTGACTATTTCAAAGCAAATATGCCGCAGAACCTAATGGGCATCTCAGTGAAGCTATACAACAGGGATCTCCAAACTTTTTAGCCCGCGGGCCACATTGACTCCTCCACGAGGTCATAAGGGCCAAGATCTACCTAATGGGATCAAAGCACCCTAACACTCCATGATCACCGTAATGTACGGCTAAAGGAAAGACGAAATCGCAAAAATCTAAGGTTGTGGGAATAGCTAGCACTGAAACGAACTAAGATTTTTATTTAATTACATAATTTTGATTTGTGGACGTACCTGACCGAAATTCTGGCGTATTTTATTCTGGCGAATTTCACCGACAAAAAAGTATCTCACTGCACATTCTTCACGAAAGCGTCCTGCAAAGTTAACGAAATCTCAAAATCAGTGTTAGCAACACTATAACTGCAAGACGTAACAGAGGTAATGTCAAATCCAGAGCATATGTTTGATAGTTCTGTTGCGTGATTGTGTCTATGTTGCGAGTGTCTCACGAGTTTTTTAGTGCTTTATGCGCTGTACCAGTAGGTGAGACAACGAAGTGTGGGACAACGCAAAGGCTGAATTCGAAGAGACAAGGAAAATCTGAAAATCGAAATACGTATAGCACGACTTGAGTATTTTTTCACTGTATTTTTAGTGGAACTACAGTGTAATTGTGAGTATTTAATTTAGTATTTAAAGTACCTTAAAAATAAATTCATTGCATTTTGTTTCGACGGACTACTCCCTAGTTTTATTAGTATTAAATAGCACAATTTTATTTTCAGGTTACAATCTTTTGTGAAGTTCTGTACAAATATGGAAAAGAAACGAAAGGTTGATAGTGAATGTAGAATTTTTAAAGACCAGTGGAAATGTCAATATTTCGTGGTGGAGTCAAGCAACAAACCAATGTGTATTGTTTGCAATGAAGCAATATCAGTCTTCAAAGAATACAATATAAAACGTCATTATGAGACTAAGCACTCTCAGAATTACTCCAAGTTTACAGGATGAGAACGATTAGAAATGTATGAGTCTCTGAAACGCCAGCTAAAAACCCAGCAGTCGCTGTTTAAGAAAGTAATTGCTGAACAACATGTAGCAACTCGTTCTAGTTTTCGTGTGGCTCATTTAGTAGCGAAACAGTGTAAGCCATTTACCGATGGTGAATTAATTAAGAACTGCATTATTGTAACAGCAGAAGAAATGTATCCAGAAAAAGTTAATTTATTTAAAAACGTAAGTTTGTCGGCAAACACTATGGCTCGAAGAATAGATGACATTGCACAAAATATATGTTCACAGTATTCACGGGACGACCACTGGCGAAGATATTTTTAAAGGAGTTGAAAGGGCAGTTAGAAAAACAATCTTCAGTTGAAGAAATTAAAATGTATTACAACTGATGGCGGCAAAAACATGTGTGGGAAAAATAAATGTGTTGTTGCTCTCCTTTCTAAGGCCGTAGAAAATGACGGTGGCTCAAAACCATTAGTAGTGCATTGTATTATTCACCAACAGTCTTTGTGTGGAAAACATTTAGATATGTCAGAAGTTTTAAAGCCAGTTATTTCAGTTGTTAATTATATCAGATCCCATGCACTCAGTCATCGCCAGTCCCGCGAGTTTCTTGAAGATATTGAGGAAAGCGACTTGCCATATTATACTGCAGTGCGCAGGCTTAGCTGCGGTAAAGTTCTGACCCGTTTTTTTGAACTCCGAACAGTAATTGAAATTTTTTTGTACGAAAGGAATCGGCCTCTGTCTGAGTTACGGAACGGTGAGTGGTTATGGAAGCTAGCATTTTATACAGACTTAATTAAACATATGAATGACCTTAATTTGAAATTGCAAGGTGAAAACCAGCTTCTGCCTGATTATATACGCATGTTAAGTCCTTTCGACAAAAGATTGCTTTGTTTCAAGCTCAGTTGAACAAAGTACGCTTCACGCATTTTAATACATGCCAAACATTCAGTCAGCAGCCGGCCGAAGTGGCCGTGCGGTTAAAGGCGCTGCAGTCTGGAACCGCAAGACCGCTACGGTCGCAGGTTCGAATCCTGCCTCGGGCATGGATGTTTGTGATGTCCTTAGGTTAGTTAGGTTTAACTAGTTCTAAGTTCTAGGGGACTAATGACCTCAGCAGTTGAGTACCATAATGCTCAGAGCCATTTGACCCATTCAGTCAGCAAACTGAGATTACGTTTCCTGTAACTTTCGCAATTGAAGCTTTGGGCGCTTTAAAAATTAAATTTGAATCACGTTTTTCAGATATCCATGCAAATTCAAACGATATCAAGATATTTCTAAATCCCTTTGACGTCGATATAGAAGCGTTACCCGTAGAACTTCAGTTTTAAATTATTGATTGGCAATGTAGCGGCTTTTTTAAAGAATAACATTCAAAGTCAACATTACTGGAATTTTATAAGTGTCTTCCATCCACACAGTTTCCAAATTTACATAAATTTCCCCATGGATTTTTTTCCGCTTTTGGCACTACTTATTTGTGTGAAAAAACTTTCTCCAAAATGAAACATGCAAAAAGTATTTACAGATCAAAATTAAGTGATGAGCATTTGAAGTCGCTGATGATTATCTCTATCAGTAAACTTGATCCACAACTGGAGGTAATTATGAAAGGAAAAAAATTATTTTATATGATTTACTTGCTATGTGTATTTTGCAAAATAATCAAAAGAAAGTGAAACCTCGCTTAAGAAGCATCTTCCATAATGGTTGATTACTAAGGGTAGTCGCCGAAGTGGCGTCCATTTGAAAGACTCGTGAGGAGAATAAAATGTAAAGAATTTTTTTACTTAAAATGTTTTCGCCAAACTAATCTGTTAACCGTTATTTTTTTCCCAGTATCGCACGGAGAATGGTCTGTCTGTTTATTGTGGTTAGCCTTCCGCTTTGTAAAGATAGAGCTCCAACAATGTCGCGGTCTATTGGTCGCGATAGGCCTCGAAACTTTATTGTTGGCAGTATAGGTACCACCTCAAATATCTGACGGGCCGGATACCGGGGATGTCCGGCCAACTAACGCGGGCCGGTTTGCCGGCCCTCGCGAGCCGGTTTCGGCCCGCGGGCCGTAGTTTGGAGACCCCTGCTATACAGGACTGCTTCGCCACATGGAAACACCGCTTGGAAATGTGTGTGACTAAGGGAGAGGAGTACTTTGAAGCAGACAAGGACCAATAATCTGTAACAGTAATAACACAAAGTTTAAAAAAATAAAGTTCGGTTATTTTCCGAACAGACATCGCGTCTAAGAAACACTAACTGAAAGAAGGGACAAATGGTTCAAATGGCTCTGAGCACGATGAGACTTAACTTCTTAAACCTAACTAACCTAAGGACATCACACACATCCATGCCCGAGACAGGATTCGAACCTGCGACCGTAGTGGTCGGCGAAAGAAGGGACACTGTAACAAGACATGTGTTAAGACTCGAGGAGGGGAGCGACGTGTAGACAACCTCCAAGATGGTGCTCCCCGGTCAACGCGGCAGTAAAATGCAACGGCAAAAAGTCTGCACAATTCCGGCGACCGGACGCTCAAATGCCTCCTGGCCCACAAGAAGGCAAACGATTCAGAAGCGGAATTACTCCATGAAGATGGTGAGAGTGTGCCACTTTAATATAGAAGGCTACACAAGGGCGAAAGGAGAAATCCTTGAAAAAATTGTAACAAGCGGAAGAGTAAGTGTCGTACTCTTGCAGGAGACACACCTGACGGATGAAAACATCGAACGATTATACATACCAGGATTCACCAATGTGGGATACTCAGGACACGACAAACATGGTATGGCGACCCTGGTGAAAAATGAGCTTCTAGGAAACCTCGAGAACAATGTGGAATCGGTCCCACAAGCAATAGGCATTAAACTGGGAGAGATGACAATCTACAATGTCTACAAACCACCTTCGCAGCAATGGCCTATAGCAATCCCACCACAGGCTAATCATCCAGCAATCTATGCCGGCGACTTTAATTCCCAGCACACCAGATGGGGGATATCAGAGATCCACTCCGCAAGGCGTTGGACTAAGTGACTGGGCTGACAACCGGGACCTACACCTCCTGTTTGATCCCAAGGACAGAGCGTCCTTCAATTCAAAAGTATGGGGCACAAAGACGACACCCGACCTGACCTTTGTCACACGCGGCGCAACGGGCGTAGCAATGCAAGCTACAAGAAGAGTCCTCGAAGCTTTCCCACGGAGCCAACACCTCCCGATTATTGTGGAGATCGGCCTTTCCATCCCGATCATAAAGAGCCCCCCGGTTCCACGGTGGAATCTGAGAAAAGCAGACTGGGGGAAATATAAATCTTTTATTGGCAAGACAATAAATCGAATACCACCAAGTCCAGAGAACTACCAAAGGTTTGTAAACCTGATATATAAAGGGGCCCTAAAGGCTATCCCCCGAGGGGCCCGGAGGGAATAAATTCCTTGCTGGTCAGAGGAGTGCGAGTCATTGTTAGAGCAGTATGAGAGGAGTGGGGAGGACGAAACTGCAGAACGACTGATCAACACTATGAACGAGGAACGCAGGAACAGGTGGAAGATGGCAATGGAGAATCTGGACTTTACCCATTCTAGCAGGAAGAGCTGGGGTCTACTACGGAAACTGGGTGGTGCCACATCACCACGAAGATCGGCCGCGGGTGTGGGCCCATCCGAAATAGCGACTGCCATGAAACAGACCTCCAAAATACGCCTGAAGACTGAGGAGAAGAAAAGGATCTCCAGAAACCTAACCAAGGAATTAGCCAATAATCCAACTAATCTAGATACTGTCAAAGCAGTAGACGTCGAGGAGATTACCCAGGCCCTAACACTAATGAAAACAGGGAAAGCAGCCGGACCTGACGAAATCCTCCCAGAATTTCTGAGGGAGCTGGGACCCATTGGGAGGAAATGGATGGCCAAGCTCTTCACGGAATGCATTAAATCAGGTGCACTCCCGAAGTTATGGAAAGAAGCTAAGGTAATAGCGGTACTGAAACCAGGGAAGGATGGAGATAATCCAAAGAACTATAGACCGATCTCACTGCTTTGTACCTCTTACAAACTGTTTGAGAGAATACTACTGGCCAGACTAGCACCATACATTGAGGCGAACCACCCGGACTATCAAGCACGGTTCCGTGTGGGAAGGAACTGCTGTGAACAAGTCTTGTCCCTTACAACATATATAGAGAAAGGCTATCAGAACAAGCTGAAAACGGGCCTCATATTAATAGATCTTACATCAGCCTATGACGCTGTCTGGACCGAAGGACTACTGCTCAAGCTTACTCGAATTATCAAATGTAATCAGACGTACACATTACTAAAAAATATGCTGACAGGCAGGAAGATCAAGGTCTATCTCCATGGAAAGAGCAGCAAAAGCATGGTCATAAACAATGGCCTGCCGCAGGGGTCAGCCCTGGCGCCGACCCTTTTTAATTTATACATATCTGATATGCCGAGCACCAGGTCGCGTAAATTTGCGTATGCGGATGATCTGGCCATCGCATACCAAAGCAAAAATTTCGAAGATCTTGAAAAAACATTGAATGCGGACCTTAAAGCGCTGAACACCTACTACCTTAAGTGGCATTTGCATCCCAACCCCAATAAAACGACCAGTACCATAATGCACCTTAATAACAGAGCTTCAAGCAGGAAACTACAGCTTTCCCTGAATGACCGGCATATCAGACATGAAGATAAGCCCAAATATCTGGGTGTAAAATTAGACCGTACACTAACGTTTAGCTCCCATCTGGAAGACACCAAACAGAAATTAAAATCTCGAAATGCCATTATGTCTAAACTGGTCGGAACATCATGGGGGTGCGGAGCTAATACACTAAGGACGCCAGCATTAGCCCTCGTGTACAGCGTGGCTGAATATTGTTCACCAGTCTGGGCGAAAAGTGCGCATGTAAATAAAGTAGACACTTAATTGAAAGAGACGATGAGAATTATCTCAGGCACACTTAGGGACTTAGGGCTACCCCATGTGACTGGCTCCCAGTCCTTGCCAACATAGAACCCCCTGATATAAGGCGCTCCATGGCGACCTCAAGAATATATAGGAAGATCGTATACAATCCAGAACTCCCTATACACCAAGACTTATCACCCATCAACAGGCTAAAATTTAGGTCCCCCTTTTGGAAGATTGGCAGGGAATTACAGAACTTCGACCCAAAGCTAGCCTGGGGAGAATCATGGCGCAAAGGGACACACAAGAACCAAAAGCTTATCGATGACCCCAGCAAGAAGATAAATGGTTTTGATCTCCCTCGGAAGCTCTGGGTTGCCTTAAATCGCCTTAGAACAAGCGTGGGAAGATGCAAACATCTATTGAATAAGTGGGGACTTGCGGAGAGTCCCGTGTGTGAATGTGGAGAAATCCAGACAATGGACCACCTACTGGTGTGTGAAGTGGTAGGATATAGTGGTGAACTGAAGGACATACATTACTTGCCTGACCTAACCATAGATTGGCTCAAAACTATAAGTAGCATTGTGTAGTGTTGTAATTTCCTGGTGGATTGTAATGACACTGTAATATTTGCCTTGTATATGCCGAACGAATAAATAAATAAATAAGACTCGAGGAAATAACTTCGACCATACAGCAGGGAGTCGTAGATGACCATACTTGTAGAGGAATGAAGAAACTGAAATATATTCAAGATGTAATCAGAGCTGTTGGGTGTAAGTAGATGAAGAGGTTTGCACAAGTGAGGGAATTGTGGTGCGCAATGTCAAACCAGTCATACGACTGACAACAAAAAGGAAAGGAAAGAACTGAAGTGATATTTTCAGTTTCACTTGTATCACCATTGCGAAAGCTTAATTGATAGTAAACAAATCAGCCATTCTGACATCAAACGTCCTGAAACGTTGTTGAAAACATTCCTGGCGGCAGACGTAATGTAGACAGGAGTGAGTGTACATACTTTCCATAGAGCCGTATTTCATTTTAACCCACGATCATTCTAATAGCTGGCCCCACAATAAAACGAATTATAATAACGGCGCTCACTCTCACAGGCCGTATAATTAGAGAACTCCACGCGAAAGCCTTCCATCACCCGGAGCAGTTTGTCAGCGAAGCGGCAGGAACGGCAGAAGCGCGGTGCGAGCATGCCGGGGCTGCTGCTGGCACGATAGTGGGCGGAGGGGTTGCTACGCTTCTAAAGACAGGAAATGCCAGTTAGGGTCGGGGGCTGGCGAGGTTACTGCTTCCTGCTAACCCCCGCGCTTTTGTCCTGTCCAAAAAGATACGCCGCGCCCGCTGACGTATCTCCAGCCGCTGGTGCTGGCCCTGTGTGCTGCACCAACAACTTGTTTCAGCCTGTTTAACAGGCGGCTGCTCCAGTAAGAGCAGCGGTGGAGGCTAGGGTGGTGTGGTGTGAATATCTCACTGTCGCACTGTTTGTTCCCATCTCATAGAAGACGAAACCGACACGCTGTAAGGCGACTTGAGGAGCATACGGAAGCGTAATGCTTTCGAATTTATTTGCGAAAACTTCTAAGACTTTTTAAATATAATAACCTGTATTAATATTTGAAATAAAACAATCTTTTTTTACATTCCCGTTTTGAAAGTTCCGTAATTCCAATGGTATCTAATAACTTGGGTTGGGTTGTTTTGGGGAAGGAGACCAGACAGCGAGGTCATCGGTCTCATCGGATTAGGGAAGGACGGGGAAGGAAGTCGGCCGTGCCCTTTGAAAGGAACCATATCGGTAATTGCCTAGAGCGATTTAGGGAAACCACGGAAAACCTAAATCAGGATGGCCGGACGCGGGATTGAACCGTCGTCCTCCCGAAAGCGAGTCCAGTGTCTAACCACTGCGCCACCTCGCTCGATCATTCTAATAAGTGATTTAGCGTAATACATCAAATCTCACAAAATTTATTATTCCATTTGTTTACTAGTAGGTCATGCTTGTCCAATATATGTTCGCAATAATTTGCATTTACAAATAAAGGCATAATTAAGAAAATTTAGGTTAGTATTGTTATCTTTCAGTATTTTATATAATATGATGTATATCCTATGTAAAAGTCTTTTTTTTATTGTACACTCCAGTTTCAGCATAAAATAAGCAAGGTTTTGTGGATAGTTACTCATAAAAATGTTAAACTTTTAATTGTTAATTTAATAAAATTTCACTGTAGTTTTGTTGACTTGACTGTTAAAAAACGTATAAATAGGAGGAGCACAAGGCTCAAGGATGTGAAACGTCCCCTTAGAAAAATTATAAATGACACACAATATTTTTAGCGCAACGCAATCTGCCTTTCAAAAATCCCTACAAAAGAATGGCCCTGACTAACAATAACCTATACCTTTCATGAATCACTTACCTCACAAAAATCTTCGTTACTCGAACTACTGCAATACAGCGAGCGCCAATATTGCCAACTAAATAAAAGATTCTAACTACTGAAGGCACTAACTACTGATACGCATAGTTAGCAAATGAAAGCTTTTGATGGAGAACAAACAATGTATTTACCCTAATGGTGTTCAAAAGTCATAATATATATATCAGTTCATGACTTCCACTCTTACAAATTTACTCTCTCTTATGGACACACGTCCAGATCATCCGCTCTCAAAATTTCGCCATCTCTCTCCCCACATCCACCACTGCTGGCGGCTCACCTCCAACTGCGCAACGCTACGCGCTGTTAACAGCCGACTGCCCAACACTACAATAGCTAATTCCAACAATGCAAACCAGCCACAGACTTCACACAGCACAGTCAGTGATTTTCATATAGAGCGCTACGTGGCGTTACCAACATAAAAACCCAACAGCCTACTTACAGATGGACAGTTAGAGACAGTTTTGAGACGCAACCAATGTTTCGCACGTCTGTGCAATATTCTAATTGTGGTAATACAGTATTGTGACTATGTAGCCTGTTATGTGGAGTGGGCTCCCACTAAGAAGAAAAGGTGCAGCTTGTCATAAATAAACCACTATAAAACGACTTGGTACCTGGATTATTTCATGGAATTCACGTAAAATGATCCAGTTAGCAGATGAAATGGACCGAGGCAACGACTACTTCAGCTGCAGCAGCAGCAGGAAGCAGATTACTCCGAATTACACCGAACTAAGATACGCATAAGTAATCAACTGAACTATATAAGTGTCACTGCAGAACTAATTACTAAAGTGTAATGTTTTGGAAACTGTTCTAGCAGTAAACATTTGCATTTGTCTCGGAGTAATTCTTTGAGTGGTGGAGACCAATGTGATCAGTAAGAAACACCCCCATGATCACACGTTTCTTGATGTCAATGGAACACAAGAATAACAACAAATTTTTGAGGTTTTTTTGTTTAATCAAATAACCTTTTTTCAATGTTGAAAATTTTCGCCCCAGCAAAATTTCACTGTATCCCCAAGTAACAACAGTGTCCTTACACATTCTACATCTGTATTCTTCATGTCTACATTTTCGCAGGCCTCTGCTGCTAGAGGGCTCCGAACAGTAGCGTGTAACATGGTGAAGTGTAGCGTAACTATGTCGATGCGTGAGAAACAGGGTGCTGTAATTGAGTTTCGAATTCGAAGAGTTCCTCCACACGTGGAGCACCTTCTCGTCAAGCATGAGAATGCCAGAGCACACACGATCATTGCGACAATCCAACGTCTTATGTTCACTGTCATCGACAGTCCCGACTTGGCCTCTTCCGAATTTGATCTGTTTCCAACACTTAAAGGACACCTTCGAGGTCCTCACTTTGATACTGATGAAGCGGTGCAAGCAGAGCTGAGGTTGTGACTCCGTCAACAAAGTTAAACATTCTGCAGTGACGGTATCAACAAACTGGTCTCTTGCTGGGAGAAATGTATTCGTCGCCACGGTGAGTCATAAGTTGGGAAATAAATATGGAGACATGAAGAGTATAGATGTAGAATGTTAATAAAGTTCGTTTTCTTTAAAAATCTTCACATTAAAAAATCTGAGGCATTACTTTCAGCACGCCGTCGTAGATGTAGAAGCAGACCAACCATGTTACGGTTTCGAAAGGGTAGCGCACGGACCTTATAATGACACATTTGAAATTGAGATGACGTCTAAAATGCATCTTACTGTGTTCAATAGGATGAACATGAACTCTGTAACACCGCAAAGGAGCGGTCACAGTTCACTAAACCACGTTCCTGGAGTCCACAACTTGCACTTCAGGTAGGAGAGTTGTAACAAATATTTCACTTTGCAGAACGATATAATGCGTGCGAGAGTTTTCAGCCTCATTTTAATTCTCTGTTTAAATCGCCTAACCCTAACATTTATATTCATGTGTAAATTTCAGAAAAATATAGACACTTACTATATGAAATTAAGTTGTCATGACTTCTGAACGGTTTGCGTTAGGACGTTTGAACTGCACGGCTGGACGCGGGACATGATGGGAATTAGTATGCGCCTGTATGGTTTGGTTTAGGGCGAAGCCCACTTTCATTTGGATGCGTTCGTCAATAAGCAAAACTGGCGCATTTGGGCGACTGAGAATCCGCATTTCGCGATGGAGAAGTCTCTTCATCCTCAACGGGTAGTTGCGTGGTGTGCTACGTACTGCCACGGAATAATCGGTGCGATATTCCTTGGTGGCAAGGTGACTAGCGAACGGTACGCGAAGATTTTGGAAGATGATTTCATCCCCTTTGTTCAAAGTGGCCTGATTTCAACTAGATTTGGTTCATGGAAGACGGAGCTCGAGCCCATCGAAGCAAGAGAGTGTTCGATGTCCTGGAGGAGCACTCTGGGGTACCCAGAGGCTACTGGCAAGGGCTCGATTGCCTGCCATAGTCTCCGGATCTGAAGAGATGCGACTCCTTGTCGTTGAGCTATATTGAAGACAAGGTGTATAGCAATAACCCCAAAACCACTGCTGAGCTGGAAACAGCCACTCAGAAGGTCATCGACAGCATCGACGTTCCGGCACTTCATCGGGTCATGCAGAATTTCTCTATTCGTCTGCGCCAAATCATCGACAATGACGGCAGGACTATCGAGCATGTCATAATCTAAATCAGAATATCTGTGGTGACGTTTACATGCTGAATAAAGTGTCTGCACGCCGTAGTTTGCAACTAATTTAAGTTTTTCTTCATATAGTTAAATAATTGTCACCCTGTATATTCGGCTATACAGGATCGGCTATGATTTCACACCAGAAGCTGACAGGAAAATTAAATAAAAACAAGTATTCATCCAGCAGTGCAAAATTATGAAATGGACGGATTGCACTCATTTGAGTATGTTTGTACAAAGTATAAATGTTATCGTTCGCCTTTCTCCTGTCTGTTGGGGTATTTAATAGCTTAACTTTTTTGTAATAAAAATGTAACGGAGTTCTTTAACTTACCGTTGCTGCACTCTTACGGTGTGGATTACTGTCACACTGCCAAGAGAAAATTCACAGGCCTGCTGCTAGTTGCGGAGTCTGGCTACTGATGGTATAGACACTTTTTGACAAGTTGAGAACTTCGAGTGATGAACAAATAGAAGTCGTGGATTCCGTGTGAGTCGGTTCAACCAGGAGGCTGCTCTTATTGAAGGTGCATAGTTCTGGAATTTTTCTTGTAAGTTACGTCACTTTAGATCAAAACACTATACTGTGTATTCGAGTAGTTTAGGTATAAATAATTCGTATTCAGCGGATCTGTATGTGCGCCGTTGTGCCTTACACAGCGATCTAAGCATTTTCGTGTCCTCTGTGACATCTTAAGCAGCATCTCAAGAGCTATACTTCGAAAGACTTCCACAGTATGTAATTCTTCATTAGCCTGGTACCGACGTTGAGCCAGACGGGGCTTGATTATTCTCTTGAATTACTTGTCCGGAAAGCATCGTGAGAGATATCTCGAGCTGTACTAGAATACGAGGCAGCTTCCTTTCCAACACTTGTACATAACAGGGACTTTCATTAGCTTATGTAACCATATTCCTTCTGTGTGAACTCTAATTTATCTCATATTCGTCAGAAAATGTCACTTTTCAGTGAGACATAGCATTTGAAAATTGTTTCGGCAAACCGCGATAGGCTGCAGCTCGCTGCTCCATTTCGTTGTCAGAAGATACATTCTGAAATATAAGTCTAAATCCTTTCATTTTCAAATATTTTTTTAACTTGGTGATACATTTTTGACCTTCTTAATTGAAGTTCAGCTGCTCCTTTGAGTATGGATAGCACTGGAGACTGCTCAGCTGACTCGTTGACACTGCCACACGTTTCCTCTCGCCTTTTGTTGAGAGGACACCCTGTAGTACAATTCTGAGTTTGGGGTATACCATAAAAAGGTGCCGACGCGCCGGGTGTAGTAAAATTCCCTAATGACGTAAATACTCTGACGATACATATGGGACACTTATATGGAAATTCAGGAATGTGTTAAGCTGTCTAATAACATGAAATAGGTAAATGGAAGTTTCGCGCTCGAAATAGTACGCAAGTCACTACAATGACAAGGTTAATTAAATTGCAATACGTAAGAAATTAATCACAAAGATGTGGTTTAATAGATCAATTGAAAACAAGTGGTATTAATTAAATAGTAGATTTCATTTAAAGTCTGTAAACTGCAATAATTAATTTTGTATTAGATTACTCATTTGTTTCCATCTTTCTTTTTTTGGTGCCGTCACTGAAGGCGCACGTCTGTTACGTATTACAGCAAAATCAACATGGATTCGGCAAACAGAGATCCTGCGAAACTCAACTCGCTCTGTTTCTCCATGAGATCCACAGCGCCGTAGACAATGGCGCTCATTTTGATGACGTATTCCATGACTTCAAAAAATGGCTCTGAGCACTACGGGACTTAACATCTATGGTCATCAGTCCCCTAGAACTTAGAACTACTCAAACCTAACTTACCTAAGGACATCACACAACACCCAGTCACCACGAGGCAGAGAAAATCACTGACCCCGCCGGTAATCGAACCCGGGAACCCGGGCGCGGCAAGCGAGAACGCTACCGCACGACCACGAGCTGTGGACCTTCGACTTCAGGAAGGCGTTTAACACTGTCCCGCACTGCAGTTTGGTGAAAAAAATACGAGCTTATCGAGTATAGGAGTAGATTTGCGACTGGATTAAAGACTTCCTTACAGACAGAACTCAACACGTCGCTCTTAACGGAATAGGCCGGCCGGTGTGGCCGTCCGGTTCTAGGCGCTTCAGTCTGCAACCGCGTGACCGCTACGGTCGCAGGTTCGAATCCTGCCTCGGGCATGGATGTGTGTGATGTCCTTAGGTTAGTTAGGTTTAAGTAGTTCTAAGTTCTAGGGGACTGATGACCAGAGATGTTAAGTCCCATAGTGCTCAGAGCCATTTGAACCATTTAACGGAGTAAAATCAACAGATGTAAAGATAATTTCCAGATTACCTCAAGGAAGTGTAATAGGACCGTTACCGTTTACAATATGTACAAATGATGCTCTATAAGGCTGTTCGCAGATGATGTGATTGTCTATAATAATGTAGCAACACCAGAAGATAGTAACGATTTGCAGAATTACCTCCAGAGATTTGATGAATGGTGCAAGCTCTGGCAGTTGATCCTGAACGTAAATAAATGTAACATTACACATTCATAAGGAAAAAATCCACTACTGTATAAAAGGTATCAGATAGATTATATAATGGTAAGACAGAGATTTAGGAACCAGGTTTTAAATTGTAAGACATTTCCAGGGGCAGATGTGGACTCTGACCACAATCTATTGGTTATGACCTGTAGATTAAAACTGAAGAAACTGCAAAAAGGTGGGAATTTAAGGAGATGGGACCTGGATAAACTGAAAGAACCAGAGGTTGTACAGAGTTTCAGGGAGAGCATAAGGGAACACCTGACAGGAATGGGGGAAAGAAATACAGTAGAAGAAGAATGGGTAGCTTTGAGGGATGAAGTAGCGAAGGCAGCAGAGGATCAAGTAGGTAAAAATACGAGGGCTAGTAGAAACCCTTGGGTAACAGAAGAAATATTGAATTTAATTGATGAAAGGAGAAAATATAAAAATGCAGTAAATGAAGCAGGCAAAAAGGAATACAAACGTCTCAAAAATGAGATCGACAGGAAGTGCAAATGGCTAAGCAGGGATGGCTAGAGGACAAATGTAAGGATGTAGAGGCCTATCTCACTAGGGGTAAGATAGATACTGCCTACAGGAAAATTAGAGACACCTTTGGAGATAAGAGAACGACTCGTATGAATATCAAGGGCTCAGATGGAAACTCAGTTCTAAGCAAAGAAGGGAAAGCAGAAAGGTGGAAGGAGTATATAGAGGGTCTATACAAGGGCGATGTACTTGAGGACAATATTATGGAAATGGAAGAGGATGTAGATGAAGATGAAATGGGAGATATGATACTGCGTGAATTTGACAGAGCACTGAAAGACCTGAGTCGAAACAAGGCCCCCGGAGTAGACAACATTCCATTGGAACTACTGACGGTCTTGGGAGAGCCAGTCCTGACAAAACTGTACCATCTGGTGAGCAAGATGTATGAAACAGGCGAAATACCCTCAGACTTCAAGAAGAATATAATAATTCCAATCCCAAAGAAAGCAGGTGTTGACAGATGTGAAAATTACCGAACTATCAGTTTAATAAGTCACAGCTGCAAAATACTAACACGAATTCTTTACAGACGAATGGAAAAACTAGTAGAAGCCGACCTCGGGGAAGATCAGTTTGGATTCCGTAGAAACACTGGAACACGTGAGGCAAATACTCACCTTACGACTAATCTTAGAAGAAAGATTAAGGAAAGGCAAACCTACATTTCTAGCATTTGTAGACTTAGAGAAAGCTTTTGACAATGTTGACTGGAATACTCTCTTTCAAATTCTAAAGGTGGCAGGGGTAAAATACAGGGAGCGAAAGGCTATTTACAATTTGTACAGAAACCAGATGGCAGTTATAAGAGTCGAGGGACATGAAAGGGAAGCAGTGGTTGGGAAGGGAGTAAGACAGGGTTGTAGCCTCTCCCCGATGTTATTCAATCTGTATATTGAGCAAGCAGTAAAGGAAACAAAAGAAAAATTTGGAGTAGGTATTAAAATTCATGGAGAAGAAATAAAAACTTTGAGGTTCGCCGATGACATTGTAATTCTGTCAGAGACAGCAAAGGACTTGGAAGAGCAGTTAAATGGAATGGACAGTGTCTTGAAAGGAGGATATAAGATGAACAACAACAAAGGCAAAACAAGGATAATGGAATGTAATCTAATTAAGTCGGGTGATGCTGAGGGAATTAGATTAGGAAATGAGACACTTAAAGTAGTAGAGGAGTTTTGCTATTTGGGGAGCAAAATAACTGATGATGGTCGAAGTAGAGAGGATATAAAATGTAGACTGGCAATGGCAAGGAAAGCGTTTCTGAAGAAGAGAAATTTGTTAACATCGAATATAGATTTAAGTGTGAGGAAGTCATTTCTGAAAGTATTTGTATGGAGTGTAGCCATGTATGGAAGTGAAACATGGACGATAAATAGTTTGGACAAGAAGAGAATAGAAGCTTTCGAAATGTGGTGCTACAGAAGAATGCTGAAGATTAGATGGGTAGATCACATAACTAATGAGGAAGTATTGAATAGGATTGGGGAGAAGAGAAGTTTGTGGCACAACTTGACCAGAAGAAGGGATCGGTTGGTAGGACATGTTCTGAGGCATCAAGGGATCACCAATTTAGTATTGGAGGGCAGCGTGGAGGGTAAAAATCGTAGAGGGAGACCAAGAGATGAATACACTAAGCAGATTCAGAAGGATGTAGGTTGCAGTAGGTACTGGGAGATGAAAAAGCTTGCACAGGATAGAGTAGCATGGAGAGCTGCATCAAACCAGTCTCAGGACTGAAGACCACAACAACAACAACAACTGTATAGCTACACTATTGACGACAAACCGCCGGAAACAATATCTGCCGTAAAATATCTAGGAGTAACTATTCAGAGCGACCTTAAGTGGAAGGACCACATAAAAAAATAGCGGGAAAAGCAGATGCCAGACTCAGATTCACAGGAAAAATGTTAAGGAAATGTAACTCATCCACGTCGGAAGTGAGAGCGTTATCGAGATGCTAAACAAACTCCATTGGCAGACGTTATAAAAGAGGCGGTGTGCAATACGGGGAGATTTAGTGTTGAAATTTCGAGCCGGCAGCTGTGGTCGAGCGGTTCTAGGCGCTTCAGTCGCGGGTTCGAATCCTGTCTCGGGCATGGATGTGTGTGATGTCCTTAGATTAGTTAGGTTTACGTAGTTCTAAGTCTAGGGGACTGATGACCTCAGATGTTAAGTCCTATAGTACTTAGAGCCATTTGAAATTTCGAGAAATCACTTTCCGGGAAGAGTCCGACAGCATATTACTTCCTCCCACATACGTCTCGCATGGAGGAGAAAACTCGAGAGACTAGAGGCAATACAGAGGGTTATCGACAGTCATTCTTCTCACGTCCTATTAGCGAGTGGAACAGGGTTGGAAGACTCAGTTAGTGGTACAAAAAGTACCCTCCGACACACACCATTAGATGGATGCCGAAGTATGATGTAGGCGTAGATGTAGAAAGTAAAAGTGTCAGTAGTCCTTTGGGAAAGTTCGGGATGGGCAGTTCCAAGCTAGAAACACGGTAGTAAAAATTGTTTGAACTGAAATTATGAAATCCTTTAAATGTAAGATTTATGAAAACGACGAGCAGCAAAGTGTAATAAGGAACATACATGCAATGAGAACTCCGTGATGAAAACGAAGTTCACCCGATTTTGTTAGTCCCTCGAACGCTCGTGCGACCGATAAGAAAGCGATATTGACGTAAACTACAAAATTGCTGTTAAATCACAAAAGTACACCAGAAAAAAATTTTGTGTGTTGGACTTTTCAATTAAAGAAATTATTCTCAAACATTTATTTAACACATGTGCGACAGTAGGTGGAAATTTTGGCATGTTACAAGCTGCATCACAGAAATGTTTCCTGTACCTGAAGAAAAATGAAGATGCCACCATGGCTGGGATACCACATTCAACTGTGCGTTCCCTCATACCTCGGTGATGGAACCAGCTCTGCGACTTGATGAAACGAAAGTCAGTAAACTCATTTTTGTTGTAAGGGGTAATCAAAAATTTTTCCCTTCGAAGGCCGTACAGACCAGAATCGGTATACTAGTCATGCAAAATCGCAGTGAACATTGAGGTAATCATCCCACCGACGCACCATGTGAAGACATCCGTGTGGTAAAACACGTATCCCGCTGCGTGAAGAAGTCCGTAACAATACCCGCTGCATACCCTCGTCCGACAGGAATCGTAGACCCTCAAGGCTTTTTTTAAGGTACTGAAGGCGTGATTATCGCATGGGGAGAAATGGGGACTGTAAGGCGGGTGCTCGAGTGCCTCCCACTTGAATTGGCGTAATTCCTGTGCACGACATTACCGATCAGGGGACGTGTATTATTATGAAGCGGTAGCGTTCTTTGTTGCATTTTTCAGCAGATGTGTATCAGTGTTTGTCCTTCGGCAGCCAAGAGAAGAATAATAGCATGTTGCTCCTTGTTTGGACACATTTGGGAATAAATTCGCCATAGTTCACGTTTCTGCATTTACTCCACAAATGTCGGAAACACACGAATGCCAAACTAATCCCTAGCCTGCATGTTGGTTGGTTGGTTAATTTGGGGGCCTGGGGACCAAACCGCGAGGTCATCGCTCCCATCGGATTAGGGAAGGACGGGGAAGAAAGTCGGCCGTGCCCTGACAAAGGAACCATCCCGACATTTGCCTGAAGCGATATAGGGAAATTACGCAAATACTAAATCAGGATGGCCGGACGCGACTTTTCACCGTCGTCGTCCCGCATGAGAGACCAGTGTGCTAACCACTGCGCCACCTCGCTCCGTGCCTGTACGTCGATGGGTATATACCCACATCGGAGTCATGCTACGCTGCATATACGTTACAGCAACGCTCTGAAACGGAAACTTTTTGCTCGCCTCTTATAGCAGAGGGGTAGACATCTTTACTGCTTTTCAGTTTTCTGTATTGTTTTCACAGCGGTGTAATATGCCCCTGTTCAGCCACCAGTATTTACTAAAATAATTGAGACGTCAAATTTCACGAGAAGGATTGTCCTTTTAGGAGATGTGCCGCACATGACTCCCGCACGTTGCGGCTGCCTGCGCCATATAATGCAAGTGTAGGCATGGTATCTGAAGAGCCTGCTACAGACAAGTGTGTGCTGAACGTCGCATCACGCCGCGATTTAACTAAGGTTGTTCATGGAATGATAATCGTTGCAAGACGCTTATTGAAGAGTTACTCAAGGATTCGTGTTTCTAACCTCGACAGTGTCTAGAGTGAATCTTCAATACCCCAGAGTCAACCTTCGCACCCATGCAAAGCACCGCACAGGACGAACGAAAGTGTTTGGCGAACGGAGATCTATTGAGCTGTAAGGGGCGATCGCTGATCTACTGTGAGTCAGATCGTCGTCAACTCGAATGTGGGAAGGAGTGGAGGGACTGGTGAGCAGGAACCTATTTCAGTGACAAATAGGCTTAAGCAACTAACGACTGACTAATGCCCCTTTGACTTTCTATGAGTTTAGGCCACTCAGTGTGGTTTTAAAATACGCTGCTCTGCGAATCTTACAGATGAAATAGATAAAAGTAATATAACATATTAATTAATATTAATTACTCGAGGGAAGTGAATGAAAGGATGGGTGCTTGTTGCCGGAGGTCTCCGATCTGTGCACAGAAAGATGGACGTCACACTGAATCGTGGTAGTGGTAGGTCTGTCCACCGTCTACGCTCACTGTACTCCGCTCATTGTACTCCTCGTCCATGACTGGATAAATTAAAATAATGAAAGCAAGAACTGATCAATCATAAGCACATCGAATTGTATAGAGAACTTTATTAAAATAATTGCGATGAAAACCGCCACGTGATACTAGTGACGAATCAAGTTGTAATTCAGGTGATCGATCGAAATTCAAGAGTACCATTAGCAAGCGGTCTCAGTCATTTACGCAGAGTGGGACGTGTTGGCTGAGAGTGAGGTCATAGTGTCTGGAATGTTTCGAAGGCGGGCAGATGCACACGAAATGTGTTCTGAAAAAAAAAAAAATACTGCTCAGTTTACGGCAGTGGACAGTCCTTCTTTCCGGATTGGTGGAAGGGTTCGAGTTGACGTAAAACGTCGGAGGAAAAATTGGATCTGACAAAATTGCGAACTGTAATAGTTCGGAAAGAAGTAAAATTCTGACTGATATCACCTGGACCTATCGATGGAAGGTATTGTGATGTCAAAAATGTGAGTTATTCTTAAAGGTGGTAGTGTGACGTCATTGCCGCCCCAGTCGAGCAGCAATGTCAAAGACGCGCCATTGTTTAGGAGAATGCGGCTGGAGCCTGGAGCGCACGAACATGTGTCGCGCGCGTAAGGAGTGGCTTTGTTTGGTTCTTATCAGTATTTTTGATTGGTGACAAATTCTCAGACTTCGACGATGTCAGACAGTGCGCCAGTCACGACGCCAGGCGTGATTCTGGACGTTCTGTTATATGGCAAGAGATGGGAACAGGTAATGCACCCAGGAAAACTGTCGAACATGAGCGTTTTGGTGGTCCGGGTGTTGTGGTGTGCGGAAGGATAACGCTGGATGAGCATACTGACCTCCAAATTTTTGAAATGGTACACTCACTGGTGGCCGTCATTGTACAAAAGAAGACGAAGTAAATACTTAAATCACTTAATAAAAGCTAGTCTTCTGGTCCAGACTGTATACCAATTAGGTTCCTTTCAGAGTATGCTGATGCATTAGCTCCATACTTAACAATCATATACAACCGTTCGCTCGACTAAAGATCCGTATCCAAAGACTGGAAAGTTGCACAGGTCCCACCAGTGTTCAACAAAAGTAGTATGCGTAATATACTGAATTACAGGCCCACATCATTAACGTCGAAATGCGGCAGGATTTTGGAACGTGTATTGTGTTCGAACATTATGGACTACCTCCAAGAAGACAGTCTATTGGTACACAGTCAACATGGGTTTAGAAAATGTCATTCTTGTGAAACAAATCTTGCTCTTTACTCGCATGAAGTGTTGAGTGCTATTGACAAGAGATTTCAGATTGATTCCCTATTTCTGGATTTCCGGAAGGCTTTTGACACTGTACCACACAAGTGGCTTGTAGTGAAATTGCCTGCTTATGGAATATCGTCTCAATCACGTGACTGGATTCGTGATTTCCTATCAGAGTGGTCACAGTTTGTAGTAATCGACGGAAAATCATCGAGTAAAACAGAAGTGATTTCTGTCGTTCCCCAAGGTAGTGTTATAGGACCTTTGCTATTCCTTATCTATATAAACGATCTGGGAGACAATCTGAGCATCCGTCTTAGGTTGTTTGCAGATGACGCCGTCGTTTATCGACTAATAAAGTCATCAAAAGATCAAACCAAATTGCAAAACGATTTAGAAAAGATATCTGTATGGTGCGAAAATTGACAGTTGACCCTAAATATCGAAAAGTGTGATGTCATTCACGTAAGCGCTGAAAGGACTCCGTTAAACTTCGGTTACATGGTAAATCATTCAAATTTAAAGGCCTTAAATTCAACTAAATACCCTGGAATTACAATTACGAACAATTTACATTGGAAGGAACACACAGAAAATGTTGTGGGGAAGGCTAACCAAAGACTGAGTTTTATTAATAGGACACTTAGAAAAGTTAACAGGTCTACTAAGGAGACTGCCTTCACTACGCTTGTCCGTCCTCTTTTAGAATACTGTTGCGCGGTGTGGGATCATTACCAGATAGGACTGACGGAGTACACCGAAAAAGTTCAAAGAAAGGCAGCCCGTTTTGTATTATCGCGAAATAGGGGAGGGGTGTCACTGAAATGATACGGAATTTGGGGTGGAAATCATTAAAACAAAGGCGTTTTTCGTTGCCGCGGAATCTTGCCACGAAATTCCAATCACCAACTTTCACCAAATGCGAAAATATTTTGTTGACACCGATCTACATAAAGAGAAACGATCACCTCGATAAAATAAGGGAAATCGGAGCTCGTTCGTTCTTTCAACATGGTATACGAGATTGGAAGAATAGAGAATTGTGAAGGTGGTTCGATGAACCCTTTGACAGGCACTTGAATGTGATTTGCAGAGTATCCATACAGATGTACCATTTCCCCATAGCGCAGGTGAAGCACCTCTTGGAACAAGAGGGTATTTGACGAACGGATGGGCCTGCACGTTCCCCCCAGCTTAAATCCCATTGAGAGAATGGCAGCACGTTGCAGAACACCCCTGAATGTAGTAATCACATACGTCCAGGAGACCATTATAAATCGCAATGACTACAGCGTAATTATTGCCTTTGCATAACAGTGTCACTTCTGTTCGTTTCATTGGGTATTTGTTTCAGTTACATTCTATACTACAATGTAGCAGTTCTTTCTATGTATCACACAATTTCCACCAGATACACTGAAGCGCCAAAGAAACTGGTATAGGCATGTGTATTCAGATACAGAGGTATGTAAACAGGCAGAATAGGGCGCTGCGGTCTACAACGCCTATACAGGGTGGTCCATTGATAGTGACCGGGCCAAATAGCTCACGAAATAAGTATCAAACGAAAAAACTACAAAGAACGAAACTTGTCTATCTTGAAGGGGGAAACCAGATGGCGCTGTGGTTGGTCCGCTATATGGCGCTGCCATAGGTCAAACGGATATCAACTGTGTTTTTTTTTAAATAGGAAACCCCATTTTTTATTACATATACGTGTAGTACGTAAAGAAATATGAATGATTTAGTTGGACTCCTTTTTTCGCTTTGTGATAGATGGCGCTGTAATAGTCACAAACGTATAAGTACGTGGTATCACGTAACATTCTGCCAGTGCGGACGGTATTTGCTTCGTGATACATTACCCGTGTTAAAATGGACCGTTTACCAATTGCGGAAAAGGCCGATATCGTGTTCATGTATGGCTATTGTGATCAAAATGCCCAACGGGCGTGGGCTATGTATGCTGCTCGGTATCCTGGGCGACATCATCCAAGTGTCCGGACCGTTCGCCGGATAGTTACGGTATTTAAGGAAACAGGAAGTGTTCAGCCACATGTGAAACGTCACCCACGACCTGCAACAAAGGATGATGCCAAAGTAGGTATTTCAGCTGCCTATACGTTTGTGACTATAACAGCGCCATCTATCACAAAGCGAAAAAAGTGATCCAACTAAAATATTCATATTTATTTACGCGCTACACGAATATGTAATAAAAATGGGGGTTCCTATTTTAAAAAACGCAGTTGATATCCGCTTGACCTATTGGCAGCGCCATCTAGCGGGCCAACCATAGCGCCATCTGGTTTCCCCCTTCAAGCTAGACAAGTTTCGATCTTTGTAGTTTTTTCGTTTGACGCTTATTTCGTGAGATTTTTGGCCCGGTCACGATCAATGGACCACCCTGTATAACACAGGTGTCTGGTTCAGTTGTTAGAACGTTTACTGCTGCTACAATGGGAGGATATCAAGATTTGAGTGAGTTTGAACGTGGTGTTATAGTCGGCGCACCAACGATGGGACACAGCAAATCCGAGGTAGTGACGAAATGGGGATTTTCCCGTAAGACCCTTTCACGAATGTGCCGTTAATGTCAGGAATCCGGTAAGGCATCAAATCTCCAACATCGCTGCGGCCGGAAAAAGATCCTGCAAGAACGGGACCTACGACGACTGAAGAGAATCATTCAACGTGACAGAAGTGCAGCCCTTCCGCAAATTGCTGTAGATTTCAATGGTAGACCACCAACAAGGGTCAGCCTGCGAATCATGCAACGAAACATCATCGATGCGGGATTTCTGAGCCGAAGGCCCACTCGTGTAATCACTATGACTGCACGACACAAAGCTTTACGCCTCGCCTGGGCCCATCAACAACGACATTGAACTGTTGATGACTGGAAATATGTTCCCTAGTCGGTCGAGTCTCGTTTCAAATTGTATCAAGCGGATGGACGTGCACGGGTATGGAGACAACCTCATGAATCCACGGGCTCTACCGGTCGGTAGGGGACTGTTCAAGCTGGTTGAAGCTTTGTAATGGTGGGGGACACGTGCAGTTGGAATGATCTGCGACCCCTGATACGTCGAGGTTCGACTCTGACAGGTGACACGTACGTAAACATCCTGTCTGATCACCGGCAACCATTCATGTCCATTGTTGCATTCCGACGGACTTGAGCAATTCCAGCAGGACAATGCGACACCCCACACGCCCTGAATTGCTACAGAGTGGCTCCAGAAACACTGTTCTGCGCTTCAACAGTTCTTCTGGCCTTCAGACTCCCCAGACATGAACATTATTGAGCATATCTGGGAAGCCTTGTAAAGTGTTGTCCAGAAAAGATCTACACCCCCTCTTACTCTTACGGGTTTATGGACAGTCCTCTAGGATTCATGGCGACGATTTCCTCCAGCACTACTTCAAACATTAGTCGAGTCCATGCCACGTCGTGTTGCAGCACTTCAGCGTGTTCGCGGGGGTCTTAGACTATATTAGGCAGGTGTACCAGTTTATGTGGCTCTTCAGTGTATTTTTCTTGGTAGTAACATATGATGAGAAGTAACTTTCATCCATATGTTTTGCATATCAGTGTATTAAAAGGATGAAAAAATACACGGTTATCAACACAAAATCAGGTAGCGGTGATGTAGGACAAGGCCCGCCTAACATAAAGTAAGAAAACAGGAAGACGGGTAACTGCGAACAGCATAAGGAATGCATTATCCTAGCCAACAAAGACGCGGAGCCAACTCCACCACGGTAGTACAAATTTACATGCCAGCTAAATTCGCTAATGTGCATGACAGGATAAAGGAAATTATTCAGACTGTACGAGGAGATTAAATTTAATTATGATGGGTGATTGGTACAGTAGCAGAAAAGCGAGATAAGGAACAATGTTAGAACATGGACTGGAGAAAAGGAATGAAAGAGGAAGCCGCCTGGTACAGTTCTGCACAGAGCATAATTTAATGATCGCGAACACTTGATCTAAGAGTCCTGAACGAAGGCTGATTGCTTGTAAGAGACATGGGAACACTGGGAGATCTCAGATTGAGCACGTAATTGTCAGAGAGTGGTAATTGTCAGGAGTGGTAATTGTCAGAGAGTGGTTTGGAACTGTATTTTGAAGTGTAAGACACTTCCAGAAGCAGATGTGGATCCTAGTAATAATTTATCGGTTATGAACTGCTGACTAAAACTGAAGAAACTGGAAAAACGTACAAAACAAAGAGATGGTATCTGGATAATTGAAAGAACCAGAGGTTGCTGAGCGTTTCAGTCAGAGCATTAGGCAACACTAAACTGAAACAGGGGAAACGAGCTTAATAGGAAATGCATTTAGAGCGATGAAACAGGGAAGGCAGAGAATAATCACAAAGGTAAAGAGACAAAGTCTGGTAGAAATCCTTGGATAACTCAGGAGATATTTAAGGGAATACACGTCTAAAAATTGCTATTGAAATTGGATTGACAGAAAATGCAAACTGAATAAGCAGGAATGGCTAGAGGACAAATGCAAGCCTGTAGAAGCACGCGCAACGAGGGGAAAGATAGATACTGTCTACAGGAAAATTAAAGACACCTTTGGAGAAAAGAGTAGCAACTGTATGAATATCAAGTTCTCAGATGGCAAGGTGATACCAAGCAAAGAAAGCAAGACTGAAACATGGGAGGAACATATAAAGGGTCTATATAAGGGGACAATATTATACAAAGGAAAGAACTAGATGAAGACGAGATGGAAGATATGATAGTGCGAGAGGTTTTTCATGATGCATTGAAAAAACTAAAGGGAAACAAGGTCCCTGAAGCACGTGACATTCCCTCAGATTTATGGAGACCCTCGGGACAACCATCCATGACAAAATAATACCACCTGTTGTGCAATATAAGGGATGAACATAAATAAAACCAACAAATTGCAGGGGCGGTTTCCTGACTGGAAATGGAAGAAAAAAGGTCCTATGAACATGTGTCCGGAAATTCATCGTTGTCATGGTCAACGGTGCTGACAAATGACAGCTCCTCTGACCACGTGCCGGCCGGTGTGGCCGAGCGGTTCTAGGCGCGTCAGTCTGGAACCGCGCGCCCGCTACGGTCGCAGGTTCGAATCCTGTCTCGGGCATGGATGTGTGTGATGTCCTTAGGTTAGTTAGGTTTAAGTAGTTCTAAGTTCTAGGGGACTGACGACCTCGGATGTTAAGTCCCATAGTGCTCAGAGCCATTTGAGCCATTTCTGACCACGTGCCGTGTGTTCCTTGTTGTTACAAGTTGCGAGATTGATGCAGCGTACTGTAAGCAGAAGAAATGTCCGGTATTCATGCCGTGAACAGGCCGAGATGGTGTTTGTGTACGACCAAGCAGATGAAAATGGTTGACAGGCAGCTTGACTACACCAAAGCAAGTACCCTCATAGACACCGACCACATCAGACATTTCAAGCTCTCTTTGGGCGTTTGTGTGATAATAGGTCTTTTCAAACAGACGAACATGCAGGGAGGCAGCGGCAGTACGTACACCAGATTTGTAGCACTGGATTGTACGGGATATTGAGACACCTCAACAACATCTTCCTCGGACATTGGATAGGACGCGGAGGCCCTGTAGCATGGCCTGCTAGATCACCGGACTTAAAACCGCTGAATATTTACCTCTGGGGGCATCTGAAAAGTGTTGTATATGCTGAACTAGCTCCTCATGTGCAGAACCTTCAACATCGTGCCACGAAGCTTGTCACGCTATGCGGTGAGAGGCTGGAACGTCAGAAAGAGTGCGGCAATCCATGATGTGACGTATGAACGCGAGCATTGCATCCCATGGAACCCACTTTGAGTATCTGTTGTGACATGGATGCAGTGCAGCTCTGTACTGTGTTCAGGGACGATTTGTTGTCGTTGCACGCACGCTGTCCACATCTTTATAGAACACATGTTTATAGAACCTTTTGTTCTCCATTTCCAGTCGGGAACCTGTCCTTGCAGTCTGACGATTTTATTAAGTATATGAGATATTCAAACTACACTCAGATTTTTGTGAAAAACGTAATAATTCCAATCCCAAAGAAAACAGGTCAGAATAGTACCGAACCATATTGACACGAATTATTTACAGAAGATTAGGAAAAAAAAAATACACCAACCTTGAGGAAGGTCAGTTTGAGTTCCGGAGAAATGCAGGACCATGCGAGGCAATACTAACCCTACGACTTTCCTTAGAAGATAATTTAATAAAATGAAAACATAGATTTATAGTATTTGCAGATTTAGAGAAAGCGTTTGACAATGTGGACTAGGTTACACTCTTTGAAATTCGGAGGGCAGCAGCGATAAAATGCAACGGCGGAAATATTATTTACAACTTGTACAGAAACCAGACATCAGCTATAAAAGTTGAAGAACGTGAAAGGGAAGTCCTAAAGGAGAACGGAATGAATCGGGGTTGTAGCCTAGCCACAATATTATTCAATCTGTATTCTGAGTAAGCAGTGAAGGAACGAAGAAGAAATTTTAAACGGGAATATAAGTTCAGGGAGAAAAATAAAAATTGTTCCCGATGACTTTGTAATTCTGTCATAGATGGTAAGGTAGTTGGTATATCAGTTGAATGTGATGGACAGTATCTCGAAAAGAAGTTATAATGTGGTCGAAGTGACTCAGGAGATGCTGAGGAAATTAGATTAGGAAATGAGACACTAAAAGTGGTAGACGCGTGGTGTTGTTTGGGAGGCAAAATAACTTACCATGGCTGAAGTAGGGAAGACAGGCAGTAGCAAGAAAAGCGTTTCTAAAATAAAATATAAATTTAAGTGTTAGAAATCTTTTCTGATGTTATTTGTCAGGAGTGTAGTCTTGTATGGAAGTGAAACATGGTCGATCGCCAATTCAGACAATAACAAAGTAGAAGTTTTTGAAATGTGTTGCTATAGAAGAGTGCTAAAGATCAGACGGGTAGATCTATTGACTAATGAGGATGTACTGAATCGAACTGGGGAAAAATAACTTTATGTCACGACTAAAAGAAGGGATCAGTTAACTAGCCACAACCTGAGGCATCAAGTTACTGTCAGTTTGGTGACGGAAGGAAGTATTAAGGATAAGAATTGTAGAGGGAAACCGAGGATAGAATGCAGTAGCCAGGTTTAAACCGATCACTGCAGTAGTTCCCGAGATAAGCATTCACATGCAGGCAGAACAACGCAGAGAAGAACTTTAATTTATAATACGTATAAAAGAAGAAGATAGGTATATATTTATAGATTTTGTTAATAATAATATCGTGTGCCTTAATGGTCTGATGTGTTTCAATGGGACACCACTTTGGCGACTTGCTGTAATCCAAAACGGAGAAGAGGGACCTGCCTGGCTGTTTCGCTAAAAAGAAATCTGTAGCTCCTTGGTAGCGTGTCATCTTACTGTAGTGGTAGCTGTAGTATATGTTAGATCACAGCTCAGCCGGTTTTATTTATCTCGTCGCAAATGTATCGTGTTTTATTTACTTTTGTTATCAAACTATATTTTCTTTCCTCTTTTTGCCTTTTTCAATATTCTCTTCAGTAAATAACTATTTACGGTTTGTAAATTTGATGTCTAAAAATAATCTTTATTGGAAGGTAATATTTGTCTGACCTCTCACAACAATAAAAATAATCATCCCTGGAGGATGATATTCATCTGACCTCTCATAAAAATACATATAATCTTCTTAGACTGTGATATTCATATGACCGCCTATAAAAATACAAATAATTTAGAATCAAGTAGATTTGTATTTTGAAACTAATATTGTTGGCCTAATTACTATGTAGGCGCTTTACAGCAAAATAAAACAAAATAAAATGAAGAGTAGACTACGAATAGCTTCAGTATTTTCTCCACGTGCCATTGGCATCAAGAACAGCTTGAATCCTTCGAGGGACGGAATTGACAAGTCTATGGAAAAAGTGCTCAACCGTGTCAATTCTCTCCCATGAAGAATGAACCAAATGCTAAGGAGCATCCACATTTCCCAGAGGAGGGTCTGGCCAATTGTCCCGCAGATTCTTCTTGAGCTGAGCCCATATGTGTTCTATGGAACTGAGATAGATGTGACTTTGGAGACCACGGAAGGTACTGAATAATATTCTCCCTCCTTTGAAACCAGTTCTGAATCCTAATGCTAGTGTGTGATACGTGATTATCATGTTGATAAGTGAGACGTCCTTCTGGGCACCAAAGTCGAGCTCCAGGGATGATTACATTTTCAAGGAAATGTTCATAGCAAACAGAAATGGATACGTTATAAACTCCCTGCACACATGTAAGACATCCAGTCCCAATATTTCGCACCTAAGTGGCCACGAAGCGAACGTCATATCATTTGCCTATGTGTGCAGTAAACAAGAGTCGGAGCTCTGCACGTGGACTCAATTGTGCAGTCGTCTGAGGAAACGACATTCCTCCAATCGACCTCCTCCTAGGAACTCACAGTTGCTAGTCTATCCACGGCTTGCGTCAGACAACGGATCATTGATAAGAGCTCGACGGGATTGTGAGTTCCAGTACAGCACTCGTGGCTGCCACATCGCGGTCGCGAAGTGGGGCCTAGGCAGTTCCAGATAAGTTTTACAGTCTGACGGTAATTTATGGATTTGTAGTTTTAGCTTGACGATGTGCACTATGGACAAACGGTAGTTACTGTTATTCTGAAGAAGGTTGGGTTATCCCGACTGAAACCTAGGTAAATTTTAGGTAAACGGTGCAACTGAGGCTGTTCATTATTAAAATTAAAAATAGTTTAAAATATTACCTGCACAGGTCTAATTAAGAAAAAATGACAATTGACTGTAGTTACATTCGAACACTCGTCCTCTACGTCTGTAAACAATCGGCATAACTACCTTTTTTATTTCATTTTGTTCGTTATTGTACGTTGCACTTGCTCGGAGCGGACGTCCTATGACACCCGTTCAAATTAACCGTTGATATATTCACTCACTTCCTTTTATGGAGCTAACCCTTGACCGAATATGGTGAGCTACCGTACAGGCATCAACTCAGCCACTGAAACGGGTGTGAATCGCTCGTCGTTGTAGTAATCTAGCGATGTGGAGTTCTTATATTTCAACCGTTTCTACTAGCTCGAATAATGATTTCAAACGAAATGATACAATGAGATAAGCTGCAATGAATCTCGGCATATACTGTGTTGTTGTTGTTGTGGTCTTCAGTCCTGAGACTGGTTTGATGCAGCTCTCCATGCTACCCTATCCTGTGCAAGCTTCTTCATCTCCCAGTACCTACTGCAACCTACATCCTTCTGAATCTGCTTAGTGCATTCATCTCTTGGTCTCCCTCTACGATTTTTACCCTCCACGCTGCCCTCCAGCACTAAATTGGTGATCCCTCGATGCCTCAGAACACGTCCTACCAACCGATCCCTTCTTCTAGTCAAGTTGTGCCACAGACTCCTCTTCTCACCAATCCTATTCAATACCTCCTCATTAGTTATGTGATCTATCCATCTAATCTTCAGCATTCTTCTGTAGCACCACATTTCGAAAGCTTCTATTCTCTTCTTGTCTAAACTATTTATCGTCCACTCCATACAAATACTTTCAGAAACGACTTCCTGACACTTAAATCTATACTCGATGTTAACAAATTCCTCTTCTTCAGAAACGTTTTCCTTGCCATTGCAAGTCTACATTTTATATCCTCTCTACGTCGACCATCATCAGTTATTTTGCTCCCCAAATAGCAAAACTCCTTTATTACTACAAGCGTCTCATTCCCTAATCTAATTCCCGCAGCATCACCCGATTTAATTCGACTACATTCCATTATCCTCGGTTTGCTTTTGTTGATGTTCATCTTATATCCTCCTTTCAAGACAATGTTCATTCCGTTCAACTGCTCTTCCAAGTCCTTTGCTGTCTCTGACAGAATTACAATGTCATCGGCGAACCTCAAAGTTTTTATTTCTTCTCCGTGGATGTTAACTCCTACGCCAAATTTTTCTTTTGTTTCCTTTACTGCTTGCTCAATATACAGATTGAATAACATCGGGGAGAGGCTACAGCCCTGTCTCACTCCCTTCCCAACTACTGCTTCCCTTTCATGCCCCTCGACTCTTATAACTGCCATCTGGTTTCTGTACAAATTGTAAATAGCCTTTCGCTCCCTCTATTTTACCCCTACCACCTTCAGAATTTGAAAGAGAGTATTCCAGTCAACATTGTCAAAAGCTTTCTCTAAGTCTATAAATTCTAGGAACGTACGTTTGCCTTTCCTTAATCTTTCCTCAAAGGCGAGTCGTAAGGTCAGTATTGTCTCACGTGTTCCATTATTTCTACAGAATCCAAACTGATCTTCCCCAAGGTCCGCTTCTACCAGTTTTTCCATTCGTCTGTAAAGAATTCGCTTTAGTATTTTGTAGCTGTGACTTATTAAACTGATGGTTCGGTAATTTTCACATCTGTCAACACCTGCTTTCATTGGGATTGGAATTATTATATTCTTCTTGAAGTCTGACGGTATTTCGCCGGTCTCATACATCTTGCTCACCATATGGTAGAGTTTTGTCAGGACTGGCTCTCCCAAGGCTGTCAATAGTTCTAATGGAATGTTGTCTACTCCCGGGGCCTTGTTTCGACCAGGACTTTCAGTGCTCTGTCAAACTGTTGACGCAGTATCGTATCTCCCGTTTCATTTTCATTTACATCCTCTTCCATTTCCATAATATTGTCCTCAAGTACATCGCCCTTGTATAGACCTTCTATATACTCCTTCCACCTTTCTGCTTTCCCTTCTTTCCTTACCGGCACTTCTGAATGTGGGGATGCATACTACTCTGTTCTTGGGCTCTAAATTATTCGGGCCGGGTAATCATTTTGCCTCTCATTGTACAAGAGTGACTCAGCCTTCACATACGACCAGAATTTCTTTTGGTTTTGTGAATGATCATTAGAAAAATTCTGGTATGGTAGTCACTGAATGCTCCACACATTGCGTTCTTGACAGCCAAACGAGTTTTAATCAACACCTCTCTATCTATAGCCATGTACTTCGTTTTACTCCTATTATCCACTTGTCTCTGTTTCTTTAGAAGGAGGGTCCCTCCCGTTATGTATTGTTCTGCTGGGTACATATCCATCCAGTGCACGGTCAACTGTTTTATTAAACTTGAGCCATAGTTCTTCTGCATTCTCCTGTCCTGTGTTTAAAGTTCCTCATTGAGATATGGCAACACTACTTTTTAATCTAGTTTACTCCTTGTTTTAGTTTTCCTTTGTACCATGGTATTCTTTGCTGCCATTACTGTGTTATCGTCACTGACAACAGTTTCTGTGTGGACATCCCCGAAGGTGTCAGATCTATTTCTTGTCTTTATATCTAAAATACTTCCATCAAGACTTGGTTTCCGAACTATCAGTTCTAGATAGTTTTCAGAAAAGACAATAATAATGTTTCACAGGATAGCTTGTCACGCCCACCATTAACAAAATTTTAATTTTCCCAATTGATTGTAGGGTGATTAAAGTCTCCTCCGATGATTACAGTACGATTGACGAACCTAAGTACAAGCGAACTAAGGTTTTTCTCTAAAGTTTTCGTTTATATCAGGATGTGAGTCTAATGGGCGATAGAAGGATACTGTAATGTGATACTAAGAATGGCTGACGAACACGAAAAATAAAGTGTTGAATTATTAGGAAGAATAGTCAAGACGGGAAAGTATCAGTAAAATAGAACAAAGGGCATTTTATTGAGACTCTTTAAGGCACTCAACTCCGGAAGAAATAACAGTGGGGAAACTTGTAGAGGTAGACAAAGTCTAGAGTGCATGAAACTCATTATCAAGTATACTGTCTGTAGTAATATTAGTTCAACGTAACAAGAAACAGAGGACGGTATTAAATCATTTCGATAGACCGATGATTTATACAAATAAAATAATCAGTTGGTGGCAGTACTTCATCATAAACAATATGCAGCATGTAAAAAATGGTTCAAATGGCTCTGAGCACTATGGGACTTAACAGCTGAGGTCATCAGTCCCCTAGACTTAGAACTACTTAAACCTAACTAACCTAAGAACATCACACACATCCATGCCCGAGGCAGGATTCGAACATGCGACCGTAGCAGCAGCGCAATTCCTGACTGAGCGCCTAGAACCGCTCGCTCACAGCGGCCGGCTGCAGCATGTACTAGAAGCTTTTCTCTCTAATGACACCGTTGTCGGCGTGACTTTAAAACCCCTCCCTGGAAGCCCTCTTGAGTCTGTCAGACCCACCGTTGACGGTTTGCCGTTTTTATTAAGCGTTTTGACCATTTTCTGGAGGGGAAGCAGTAGAAAATGAAGCAGGTCTCAGAAAACATGTTCCACAACTTTCTTCAATGAAGAAAGTCTGCCTTTCGTTAAAGTATCTTACTGCAGGAGAAGTCATTCGGTAATTCGTTCAGTGTCGATTGCCTAAGAATTTCTTTTTTTCTTCAAATTACTTTTGCTTAAAGTTCCGTTATTAAGGCTCCAATTTCGTCTGCGTCATAGAAATAAATAATACCTAACCATTTCCTCGGTCATATCGAAATAGTCAACAGGAAAGACGGTCACTGAGACGAGTGAATGGCTGATTTACTGCATCAGGCAATTTCGTATGCAATCAGAAATATGTCATGCTTCCATGAATTAAAAAACTGAAATTGATTTCTTAGATATTACATCAGTGACTTATAAAATGGTAATACCGTGTCAATTCAACAGAGAAAAGTAACATTTTCAACATGACCATCTCAGATTTCTTTCAAACTTGGGGCATCCAGTGATCCAAATAGGAGACGGAAAACTACCACTTTGCAGAGGCGTACGACAATTGCGAATGAAGCTACAGATCTGCAGAATTTAGAAATTGTTTAAAATTTACATGCATCTGCCTCAGCATAAAGGACTATAATTTTGCTTCTAATCCAAATACTGCAAGGGAATTTGCATGATTTACACGTTAATGAGTAGAGCGTTACATTGATATGCAACGTGGTGGGTTTATAAGAGTATTCACATTCCATGTCATTGACCATAAACTTTGACCTTGACTACCTCAAAACATCCGATCTTCATTTTTTTAAATGTATATTGTATTGTTCCAATATGCTACTACAATCATAGAAAATATCAAGATGACACATCAGAGGCATAATGCCCAAAAACTTACTTTGTTAGCATCACTACATTATCAAAATGCAGATGGTAGAACATAAATTATAAAAAAAATATAGTTCATAAACATTGTTGCACAAAAATATGATTTATATTATTGTAGTGATATTATGAACCATTTACACTGTAGATTCGATGAAAAGGGAATAAAAAGTGGTTACATGTCGTTTCACAAGTCTCCAATTTAATTGTTAATTTTCACCAGATCTAATGAGAAGAAAGAGTATCTCTCAGTTGGTGTCATTGGATACACTCTTCTGAGAATATCGCATCCGCTGATAACACAAGTTTCTGTTAGTGCAGGAAACACAAATGATGGAGATGGGCCGGCCGGTGTGGCCGTGCGGTTCTAGGTGCTTCAGTCTCGAACCGCGTGACCGTTACGGTCGCAGGTTCGAATCCTGCCTCGAACATGAATGTGTGTGATGTCCTTTGGTTAGTTAGGTTCAATTAGGTCTAAGTTCTAGGCGACTGATGACCTCAGAAGTTAAGTCGTATAGTGCTCAGAGCCATTTGAACCATTTTTTTTTTTTATGGAGATGGTCCATGCGGATGCAAAAGCTGGCCTTTATTTCACCTGTTTCTTCATCAGTTTGTAAGACATATTCAGTCTACAGTGACTGTCTTTCAAATAGGCAACAAACCCATGTATGTTTGTTAATAGCATTTCTTTCCGCATAGAAATCACTGAATCTTCTCTGCTCATTAAAAAAGCATAATACGTCATTGTTTTTGCTACACCTTTCTCAACAGGTATTACCCAACGAAGCTTATGGGTACTCGCAGTCGCACTTGTATTCCTGAAAAGTTGTTTTAAATCGATGCATAGTCGGAGACCCAGGAACAAATTTTTTCTTTGCACCACTGAAACAACCGCGTCGTCTCAAAATATGATTCTCACGATGTCGCTTGAGGCTGGGCAGTGTGTCTAAGTTCGTCACACCCCTGCAACTCATCACAACGTCCTTGATCCATGTGCTGTAGAAAAAAATGCCATTCAAAATCTTCCTGGTGGTGGGACAGATTCATGAAATTCTTTTCGTTTTGGTATTGGCCAGCACATCCATCCAAAAAATGGTAAGTATGACTTGGGGCTGAAAAGTGACATTTTAAGAAATTGATGAAATTGGACTGCAAGGAATAAACATACACTGTCTCGTGCTGAAGACAGTCAAATACTTCTACACATAGCACATGATGTATTTCAGCAGTATTTGCGTCTCTGTAGTAAGTTACAAACAGGTGAATTGTAACTTGTGAATTATTCCAGTGAAATCCCTTACTTCATCCTGAATGATGAAGAAGTAATTCTCTGCAAACCACTCTGCCTGCAGTTAACCAACACTTGCACGTAATTTCGTCAATGCAGTTCGTACTAGACAGTTCAAACAGATAATCAGTCTTAGCAAACTTGGCCAGTAGCGACATGCAACTGAGAAACACGCTGGAAGTGCAGGATTGCTTGTATGAAATGTTGCACAGTGCCTTTATGATAGTAATGCGTTTTCTTCATGGTTCGTTAGTTCTTGAAATTTACATTCTTCAACCATTAACTTAAAATTCTGTTGTGAGACACACAAACAAACGACATTTGTCCCACTAGCACAGGCAAGAACACAGTGCTTTGAGTGCAAATAACAACATTTTGAGAATTCAGCATTTACAGATGTGTATGTATCTTCAAAATATATCTACAATTTTTAAGACTGTGGAGCACTAGCTGCTTCTGTTATGTACCTTAATTCAGTTCTCTTTCACGGACACATTGTCTATTCCTCCTGGCATGACACAGCTCACATTATGATCAAGTAAAAATCCATGACAGGTTGATTGGTTTCTTCACAACATGTTTTACATGGCTTGGATTTGGTGTCACTAGCATACCACTTTCTGTTACTACATTGCTCTTCGCACCATGTATTCTGAAGCGGAAAATTCTTTCATGGTTCTCTTACGCTCCAGTTCTTTGGTGTCAAAATTTATGTTTTGTCGCACGTACACTCTGTAATGTGAAACTTGTCTTTCAGCTGGGCTTTGATTTCTCTTTCCCCATCTTTTTTACACTCTTCTTTTTCAGTTGTGCCACATAAGTACGCTCCAACAGTGAGGCAAACTTTTCCAATTTTTGCATTGGGTACTTTTTCTCAAGCTGAAGCCTCTTTTCCTTTGCAGGAAATTCGCCTAAAAACTGAAAACTAATATTTAAAGAATCCAGAGCCTTCACCTTCACTCAACGTTTTCTTTGGATGTACCCAGCACAACTGATTCAACATCTGCAGGGGTTCATGGGTTTTGTAATAATTGCTTTGTACATTTGGTGCAAATTTTTTCACCCAGCAATAAGTTATGACACTTGTTTACCATCCACTCCTGAACACTCCTCAAATTCTTCTGTATTCTTGCATGACCCTCTTCTTTAAATCGACAGCAACAGCACAATCTTGAATTGAAATCCAGTTTTTACGACTACTGCTAAATACTATTTCACAGTTCATGTACTCTATAGTTTGCATAAACAAAACATACCCATGAAAGCGTGATGACTGGGTGTTGTGTGCTGTCCTTAGGTTAGTTAGGTTTAAGTAGTTCTAAGTTCTAGGGGACTGATGACCGTAGATGTTAAGTCCCATAGTGCTCAGAGCCATTTGAACCATTTTTGAACCCATGAAAGAAGTTAATGATGGTTGATCGAAAAAAAAGTCCCTCCCATTGGCTCTTCACAGAAGGAAATTTTCACCAATTTGTCAGAGTAATAGTGACTGGTATTGTCTACTGTTCTGCAAGAAATCCAGACCATAGCTGCTTACCCAGTTTTTTAGTGTAGTAATAGGGAAATAAATGTTTAGTCATGATGCCTTTCGCGTGGCATTTTGACATTTACAATGTTTATACTAACATATTGGGACAGTACAATAAATTTATGTCAATAATATTGAAGGTAGGGTGCTTTGAGATCTTCAACGTCAGAGGTTAAGGTAAATTACCTTGAACGTGAAAATTCTTAGGAACCCACCATCATGCACATAAATGTAAAGCTATACTCATTAGCGTCTAAATGACACAAGCTTCATTGCTGTATCTGGATTAGAACCAGAATTATAGTAATTTGTATTGATCCAGATGCTTGTAAATTTCTCACACTTTTCAAACGTTGCAGACCTGTAACTTTCTTCACAATAGTCATTTATCTCTGCAAATCGGTAGTTTTCTATCTCTTATCTGGATAATTGAATGTATCAAATTTGAAAGAATTCTGAATAACTCAGGTTGAGTGCTGTGTTGAATTGACGTGGAATTACCCAAAACTAAAAAAATTTATTTCAGTTCAGTACTTACTCTCTTTCAATTAACAAATATGTCCACAATTTACCTTTACACATGGCTGTGCAAACATAAATCAGCCATGCTTTCAATTGTTCTAAAAGCTTACATATATCGTGATTCATACATAAAGGCGAAAATCACAAATCGTTGTTTCTATCGGTCTCACTCCACTTATTTTACATATTGGTATTTTATGTATAGAGATGTTCGATTTCCAAGATTTTTTTTCGGATGATATTATGGTTCTATTTGCAAAACTACTTGAGTTAGATTGTCTGAAGGAATGTTAAATCCTCAGAAAAGACAAAGAGTTTAGTGATTCTTGAGTTCTGAATTCATAATCCTTGCAATTTTTTCTTACGATGTATTCAGCAGTATGGGTGACGGAATTTTCCACTATCTTTTAATAGTTTTTTGTTTAAATGGTGACTTTTCCCATCATAAGTTTCATTTTAGAAAATGTGTTTATTTGAGTGTTGTTACGTTTGCTAAATTTGGTTCAACATCAGGTTCTCTAACACTTATATATTATATTTTTCTGTCTCTTGAATTAACTTTTTTTCTAAAAATCACTGAATAATGCTGTTATACACTGTGTAACAACGTTTATATCAATTACCTTTAAATTATTTTAGTCCATTCTGTTCAAACGAAATTGAAAACAAAAATTGTTATGTAAAGTATTTCCCGAACAGATAGATGATTCACGGTTTAACAAATCTGCAGTGCCGTAAACTTTATAAGGTAAGGCATAGCATATTTTATTTGATAACAGTGTGATGATTAAATACAAAGTTGCGGCTATACCTCATCACAGATAATTTCATCAGCTTCTCGGGTTCGATTCCCGGCGGGGTCAGGAATTTTTCCTGTTTCGAGATGACTGGGTGTTGTTGTGTCGTTTTCATCATCATCATTCATTCCCATTACGGTCGGAGGAAGGCAACGGCAAACCACATCCATTAGGACCTCCCCTAGTAAGGCGGTGCGGGTCTCCCGCATCGTTCCCCTACGCTCTGTAAAGAAGCATGGGACTTCATTTCCATTTCATCAGATAGTTTGAAGTGGACCCGAATGCTACTCGTTGTTGTTATTCTTGTCAATATTGCTGTTATGTTCGGTCTGAAGACTGGTCTGATGCAGTTCTTCACGCTAGTCTATCTTTCGTCTCACAAGGACATATCTATATGAAATTTTGGCTAGAGGACCATTACGTACCTCTCAATGTGCTGGCGAGGGCTGTAGATGCTTTAGATGTCACTGCAGGATTCACTGTCGAAGCCAAACGCAATGCAGATATCTTAACTATAAATGCAAATGAAGACTTGCAATCATATACTCAAAGCAATGTGAATGACTAAAAAGGGCACTGTGAAAAAAGGCAAGTTGGTCACATGTCACAACTGCATGTTCAGGGTTGAACGCAACGTCAGTGATACTTTTGCAGTTGTCCACAGGTTGACCAATATCGTAGCCAGCGTTCTGCCTCGCTTAACGAAGCATTAGTCTATATAATTCCACAGATAACGGTTTATAAATGACAGAACGCTTTTCCGTGATAAAGGATCTACATGCAGTTTTGACTGCACGTTCCTGGAACGTAGTTTCAGAAAGTCTGTTATTCACTTAGCATTTATTTTGTGTTGCCTTAATACGCGTATTTTTTAGTTTTAGAGGGAATGATTTTTAAAATTACATCCTTTCGTCCAGAGGCCTGAGGTAGTACTTGTTCATCCTTATGTCCAGACCAAGAGACACAAAACACTAGTGACCTTCTCGGAAACTTTTACTTCAATACTGCCAGAAAAAGTCCTCAGATGTTATTACGTCATCTTCCCGCTCACACTTGCGTGTACGAAGAAATTTTGAGGGCACCATTTCTCTGTTTCCTTTGACACAAGGGGATCAAACTTGCCATTTGGTTCTTCGAAGCACATACACTGATCAGCCAAAACATTATAACCACTGCCCACCGCGACATTGGATGCCGCCTGGTGGCGCTCCAAGCACCTGAGACGGTAACAGAACTATGTGAGAGGAGTAGACACGGACGGTGGATCACCCTAGCGAAGATATGGGCTGCAAATGGGAAATTCATTGAGATACTTTGACAAAAGGCAGATTATTGTTACGCAGAGCCTGTGAACGACTATCTCGAAAACGGTGAAGCTGGTTGATGTTCAGGTGCATCTAGGGAAAGAGGTAGAAGGACAGTGAAACTACCAGTAGGCACTAAATGGTTGGACATCCACGCCTCTTCACAGAAAGTGGGGTTCAGGGGCTTGTCTGCTCTGTAAAGTAGGACAAATGGTGATTTGTGGCATCTTTGCCGAAAAATCATAGTACTGGTGCACTCACAAGTGTTTCGGAGCACACCGTTCATTCTACATTGTTGAAGCAGGAGCTCAGCAGCAGGCCATGTTCACATGTTGACCCAACGACGTCGTCAACTACGATTGCAGTGGGCACGGAATCATCGGGATTCGACCGTCGATCAATGGAAACGTGTCGGCTCTTCAGGTGAATCACATTTTTGCTGCACTAGGTCAATGGTCGTCTCCAAAAAAAAGCTGTCATCGAGGTGAACGGCGGCTGGAAACGTGCAGCGCCCCACGGATGCAGCCTGGTGGGAGCAGTATTATACTATGGGAAAAATTCTCCTTCCCTTGTGATGGGACGTGTGGTAGTAATCGAAGACACACTGACAGCTGCGAACCACCTGCATCTCTTCATGCTTGATATCTTCCACGACAGCGATGTCATCTTTCATCAGTATAACTGTCCATGTCTTCGGGCCATAACCGTGCTACAGTGGTTTGAGGAACTTTATAGTGAACTCACGTTGATGTTTCGGCGAACAAATTCGCATGATGTAAATTCAATGGAACCCATCTGGGACGGTATCAGGCGCCATCATCGCATACGCAAATCAGAGGCTCGTTATTTACGCGAATTAAACGACCTATCCACAGACATCCACATAAGAAGTAAGATAAAGACAGTTCTGGTGCAATTTTGATATAAAATTTATACAAAGTCCCGCTGATGACGTCATAAGTTTTCTCCAGCCACCATGTGGGTCCCCCTCAGAGAACTCCCAGCCCCCTCCTCTCCCATGATGTAATCCAAGATGGCGGCCTGTGAAAAAACGGCTGAAAGTTCAAATTTATTGGTGGGAATATCAAATTTTGTGTGTTCACCTCGAGATCTGGAGACCAATTGACCTAGTTCATAATATCACCACTGAAGGACATAGTTTCCCACCACCACCACCACCACCACCACCACCCATCTCCCCGAATTGTGAGGGAGCTTCAGTCTGTGTTGGGCTGATGGATAGGACAGACGTAATTCTTTATTATTTCGTACACAGTGCAGAATATTGGTTATTTAAACAGTCTGAATTACCAGTGATCAAGCACTACACAACAGCTCCATATAATTTCGCCAACAACTGTTCGATGTGGAGAGGATATTTTCGCTATTAGTCTTTTACTGAAGAGTTGCTCCAGTCCATCTAGCCAATAGCCCTATACGGGACATAATGATAGGACAGCAAACTATCACTGAAGTACAGGGGAGTAGTCTCCCGCCGATCTGCAAGTCAACAGGTCCTGCTGGGAGGAACTGAAAGCCAGGTAAAAATAATAATAATAGAACAGTGACCCACTTTCCCACTTCGCCTTTTCTTTTTCCAAATGTGGGAAGTTGAGGTACAGCATCAGCAATGGATCTCTGTCTTACTGTCTTGGTGTAAGGGTAAAATTGTTCTACCCTACATGATGTCATTCCAAGGACATCACTGGAGTGCATGATGAAGGTGTGGCATTGGGATTTGAAGTCCCATACCACCCTTCAAAAGTGGAAGTTCAAGGTATCAGGCAATAGGTAACACAACTACATAGGTACTGATATTGGTCATCATATGATGGTCGACACATATTGAGCGGTCGTATCAAGACTGACACTTCATTAGTGGCTGTACCAGGGCTATTGTTAGGCATGGGCTGAACCTGATTCCTCGAGGATAGTCAGAGGAACAGGGTGGTGGTGGCAGTGCTATGGAGTCGTGGTGCCAATGTGGTGTAAGCCAGAGACTGTGTCATTCAGGGCATCTAATTTCTCATAGAGACACCTTACCTTCTCTCAAATGGACACCTGCAGAGTTATCATGTTCGTTTCCTCATGAAGGCTAACTGCCCTCATGAGGGGAGGGGCATCCAGGCTCCACCAAACACCTTATTCTGCAGGCCTGGAGGGTCTGCATTTCGGAGGCACTAATCATAGCCCATTCAGAGGAGCCATAGGGTGGACATCCATGTTGGAGCTTAGTTTCTAGGTTCAGTTCCCAGCTGTTGAACAGTGGGTACAACGCTTTTATCAGCTTCTGTCCTGCATGTCGATGGAAGAGCACTTTTTTATCCATGCAGACACCTAGATATTTGGTTTTGGGGGACCATGGGACCTAGACACCTGCAATAGTGATGTTATGGCGGAGGAGTTGGCGCTGTTTGGTGAAGTAGACTGCCTAGATTTGGCGATATGATGGCAACCTTGTTTGAACGACACCAGGTGACTGTCACATCCATCTGCCTCTGGAAACGAGCAGTGAGCTGGTATGTGTTGCAGCCAGTCGTATAGAGTGTCGTATCATCGGCGTACTGTACCAGGTGGCAATGTGAGATGACAGGCATATCATTAACATAAATGTTAAAAAGGGTGGGAGACAACACAGAGGCCATTGACATAGGACGTAAGCTCAAGCATTTGTCTTTCTGTGTAAGTAAAAAGGTTCTGCCATTGAGGAAATTATCCATGATATGGACACAGATATCTGGGATGGTCGTCTGTGTCAGCATTTTGTACACAAGACTGTCCTGTCAAATCTTGTCGTACACATTTTGCAGGTCCAGAGAAACCACTGGCATCAATATGTTCCAGGATTCTAAGAACTTGGATTTTAGCGACATGTGGGAAAAGAAACTGACTGCTGCACCTCTTTATTTTTCTTTGTTGTGATTTCATTCTCCTGTCACATATGGGCAGGGGAGATCTGGCAGTGGCACAATCCGCTGCTCTTCAGCCAAGTGACATTATAGTTAAAAAAGAGGCAACTATACATAAAAATGACTATAAAAACGGAGACATAAGAACATAATAGGTGGAGAAATGGGGGTTAAAATATACACTGGCATGGAGATGTTCTTGTGGGACAGCTAAAAATATTGACATAAAGTCAAAAAACACAGTTGGCGATTTGTGGAGCACATAAAATACATTGAAGTCAAACATACAAGATTAAAATTGGCCTCAGTATTAAAACACTCCAGAACAAAGACACTTTAGAACCACTGTAAAAGACAGAGCACACATGATGAAGAACAAAAGCTGCCAGGAGGGACCTGCCAAAGGGGAGGAGGCCTGAGAGGAGGGACAAAGTGGAGTGGAAGGTGCAGTGGAGGAGGGAGGGCTGGAGGGGGTGTGATGAAAAGAAAATGGGGGTTGGGGGGCACCCAAGGGGCAGGAGACGGGCGGGGTGGAAGATGGAGAGAGAAGGCAAGTCAGGAGGGAGCGCAGAGACACAGAAGGGGTGCACTGAAAAGGGATGGGGAGTGGAGGAGGGAGGAAAATCGCTCAGGGGCAGGGACTGCTCCCATGAACCAGAGGAGACCCAAGTCAGCGTTCGAGTATGAATCTGCCGCACGTTTTATCCAGAATGAAGTTGGGATGGAAATCCACAATATTTCAATCCGGGATAGGATCTGCCACACATTATATTCAGGGCGATGTTCAGAGGTAGATCCACAATGCATCGCATCTGGGATATGCCTCAAAGTTATATCTGGAGATTTTTTCTATGTTCGAAGTTGGGGGAACCACGTCACAGGAGCCAACCATGACACAGACATACAGAAAAAAGAGTAAACGCACTGTAACTGTAGAATATGTGGTTGGAGGTGACTGGATGTAGTCGAGTACAGTGTTATACTATGCCACCCAACCAGGAAAGTGCTGCCTTTGCGCTAGGTGTTGGCAACTGTACTACATTTACAAGCAGTGTTAGAATATGGAATGAGAAGTGATGTTATGATCCCATGAGTAGAAGTGACACAAAATCGGTAAAATTATGAAAACTGACGGAAAATACTTATAAATTGAGGGCATGAGGGTAAATACTCAAAAATGTGCGGAAATTGAGGGAGTACTTGCATGTCTTCTGCTTGGTACAGAACAATTCTTGTAAATGGGAACGAGTACGTGGCAGCAAGAGGAATCCGAGAAAACGTTGACATGAAAGCACTAGGAACCAGTCACTTTTTGTCGAGGCAACGTTCTATGGCATGTCTATTGAGGTAATACTGATACACGAGAGTTCACTGCGTCTTTCACGCTGTCCTGGGAAAAAGAGAACCATCTGCCTCTGAACATACTTGCGTCTGTGTTAAAAGATGACCGAGAGTGGTTGGAGAGATCAGTTGAGATGGAGTTGTAACGAGGTATGACAGACTTGGTTCAAATGGCTCTGGGCACTATGGGACTTAACGTCTGAGGTCATCAGTCCCCTAGAACTTAGAACTACTTATACCTAACTAACCTAAGGACATCACACACATCCATGCCCGAGGCATGATTCGAACCTGCGACCGTAGCGGTCGCGCGGTTCCGTATTCTAGCGCCTGGAACCGCTTGGCCACCCCAGCCGGCGTATGGTAGATTGATGATGCATTTTAGAGAGAGAGAGGGAGATGTTGCTGTAGATCAACTGACCATTTTTTGTGTTGTTCTGTTGAGATGCATCAGCTGTGTGATATAACCTGCGTTCGGCTCGTATAGAACTGCGTGTTCTTTGTGTGACTTAGAGCACTGTTTACTTGCGGTCGTTTGCAGTAAACCTCTCAGTCATCAAAGGACTTCCATGTCATGTGTGGTGAATCATGTCCATCCTGTTCCTACACAATCCTCTAGATGAAGAAAGATTTATGCAACGTATTTCATTTCCCTGCCTCATCTTGGTCCTAAAATCGAGTTTTGTCACTACGGTGATTCTAAGTTAGTGACAGGTATTTGTGAGGTACTGCAATCCCCATGTATACATCTGCTTGACCGACGTCCTGTTTACGAAGTTAGTGGCGGGATGACGTGTAATTTCACACGTCAAACACCGCTGCTATGTAATTATCTCATTTTTTGTAAGAGGTATTATCCATTACAAACGATTATTTTATGTAGGACTGATATAAGCATCGTATAATTTCTGAATCGTGATCAGATTCGAACAGTAGGTGCTATACAACTAATGGCATCCGTCCATCCTTGAGGGATGATGGTGTAGCATGTTTGGTTTAGAGTCTGCAGCGTCTGCTGTGGCTAAAAAGTCCCACTCGAGAGTGGCAGTCCCTACTGCAGTTTGGACATGTGAAATTTGAGGGACTTCGGACAGAAGCCGCTCTGTCTCTTCGCTTTGTCCTCTTCCTGATTTGTTCCTGTGTGCGTTCGTCCTCTGAGAGCTTGGCGCCGTTGCGCAGTTACTCGCCACTTGCCACGGTCATCTGCAATGCTTTCCCAGCGACTTGGATTGATTCTGGTCTTGGTCAGGTCTCTCTTGCAGACATCCTTGAAACGAAGATGCGGTCGTCCCACTGGCCTCACACCTTCCTGAAGTTCGCCGTACAGCAGCTGTTTCGGTATCCGTTCAGGATCCATGCGCCTGACGTGTCCCAACCATCTTAGACGTCGATGACTCAGGAGTGCAAAGATGCTGGTTGTGCTTGCACGATGAAAGACTTCGGTGTTGGGTACTCTATCTCTCCAAGAGATCTGAAGGATCTTCCGGAGACAGCGGAGATGGAAGCTGTTGAGTCGAGATTCATGCCTAGAAAGAGTTGTCCATGTCTCACAGCTATAGAGAAGGGTGCTTATAACACAAGCGTTGTAGACTTTTAATTTAGTTTTTGTGGTAAGCAGTCCGTTGTTCCATACTCTGTTTTTCAATCTAGCCATGACAGATGATGCCTTTGCGATTCTGTTTGTAAGTTCAGTGTCCATGGATAAGTTGCTACATATTGTAGATCCCAAGTAGGTAAAGTCTGGACAGGATTGCCATCAATGCTGATGGATGGAAGGTTGGTAGTGCTCTGCGCCATGATCTTAGGCTTTTGAAGGCTGATGAGTAGACCAAACTTTTCACAGGCATTTGATAATTTGTTGATTATATACTGCAGCTCATCTTCTGTGTTCGCTACTAGAGCTGCATCGTCCGCATATAACAACTCACGGATAACAACTGAATTTACTTTGGTCTTGGCCTTGAGACGAGCAATGTTGAAAAGATTTCCAACAGACCTCGTATGTAGATACACTCTCTCCTCACAGTCTTCAAAGACAAATCTGAGCAGAAGGGAAAAGAAATCCCAAATAATGTAGGAGCTAACACACACCCCTGTTTCTCACCGCTATTAACAGGGAATGCTTCTGATGTTTTACCGTTGAAGCAAATTGTTGCTTGTGTTTTCTCATAGAAAGAGACAATTATCTGTAGTAGTTTGGGTGGGCATCCAATCTTCTGCAACAGTTTGAAAAGCCCATTTCTGCTCACTAAATCAAACGCTTTAACAAGGTCAATGAAAGCAATATAAAGTGGCCTCTGCTGCTCACGACATTTCTCTTGTAGCTGTCTTAAGGAGAAGATCATATCTACGGTTGATCGGCCGGGCATGAAGCCACACTGAGATTCTGGGTAGATTCTGGAAGCTGAGATCTGTAATCGCATTAGGATGACTCTTGCATAAGCTTTCCCGGCTGCACTTAGTAATGAAATGCCTCGGTAATTGTTACAGTCACTTCTGTTCCCTTTCTGTTTGTATAGAGTAACTATCCTCGAATTCTGCATACTCATCGGGACATAACCTTCTTCCCAGCTGGTTGTGATAAGTGAATATAAATGTTTGAGAAGAACAGACTTGTTATACTTAATAACCTCTGCAGGGATCCCATCTTCACCTGGGGCCTTTCCGTTAGCAAGAGAATCTATTTCTCTACTAAGTTCTTCCATAGTAGGCATTGCATCTAGTTCTTCCATAACTGGTATTTGTTTGATGGCGTCACATGCATCCTTGCTAACTTCATTCTCGGCTGCATGCAACTCGAGGTAGTGTTCAACCCAGCGTTCCATTTGTTTGCCTTCATCAGTAATGACTTCACCCTTCTTGGACTTCAGAGGAGCTGTTTTTCTGACAGTTGGTCCAATTGCTTTCTTAATACCATCGTACATTGCCTTAGCATTCCCAGAGTCGGCCGTTTTCTGTATACCTGCACATAAATTCAACCAGTAGTTATTTGCGCATCTCCTGGATGTTTGCTGTGGCCTGTTCTTTGCTTTTCGTAGGTCATCTCGAGTTCTTTCATTTGGGTTTCTTTTGTAAGCGAGCAGGGCTTTCCGTTTAGCCTCAGTGACTGGTTCCGTTTCTTCCAAATTTTGCTCGTACCAGTCCTTATTACTTTTTCCTTTTATTCCATAGGCCAATACTGCTGAGTTATAGATTGCACCCGAGAGTTTTGCCTATTTCTTATCAACATTCCTTTCTGCTTGCACGTTTCCTGGGAAAGCACTTTCAAAATTACTGGCAAAATCCTGCTTTCTTTGTGTGTCACGAACATGATCTGTGTTGATACGGGGATGACCTCTCGGTTTAGCATGGTGACGTTTCTTAGGAGTGAGCCTCAATGTGCACGCCACTAGGGCGTGGTCTGTGTTGCAATTAGCACTATGATAACTTCGTGTCAGTAGCACATTTTTGAGACCAGTACGCCTAGCTATGACTAAGTCAAGTTGATGCCAGTGATGAGAGCGCGGGTGTCTCCAAGACACCTTGTGCTGATCCTTAAGCTGGAAATATGTGTTTGTGATACAGAGTCCATAAAAGCAGCAAACTTCAAGCAGTCTCTGGCCATTTTCATTCATTTTTCCCACCCCATGATGTCCCAGGCAATTCGGCCATATGTCGTTATCTGATCCAACTCTAGCATTAAAGTCCCCTAGAATATACAGTGTCTCGGTGCTAGGTACCTTGGCTATTCTGTCACTGAGTAAGTCATAAAACAGATCCTTCTCTTCCATGCTGGATGATAAGGTAGGAGCGTACACATTTAGGATGTTGACAGTGCCACTTGAGGAGCATATTTTCAAATCAATAATTCGCTCTGTTCCACCGGATGGTGGCACAGTACAGTCCAGGAGGGCGTTTTTAACAGCAGATCCTACGCCATGAAGTCTTGGCTCGTCTTGAGACTTCCCCTGCCAGAAGAATGTGTAATTATCCTCCCTGATAGAGCCCGCGTCTGGAAGCCGCGTCTCCTGCAGTCCCGCTATACAACTATACAGAGCTATATCGTGCATGTATCACAAAGAATCGATTATTTAAGGAAGCAGTTTTTACAATATACTGCTTGTCACCATAATTTATCGTGGAGAAATCTGCAAGGAGAATGTATGTCATGTGCAGGAAATATATTTCTTACATTGGTATAGTAACAGCATTGCATTCCACATAACTAATAGGTCTGAAAATGCAATTATAGCATGTTTTAAGTGCAGAGCTGTGTAGCCTTAAGAGTACAAGTGTTTACTTGCTCTCTTACCAATACGTTCTTGGCACTGGCCCCAGACACTAGAACAGTACTTTAGAATTGATAGCGCAGTTGATTTACATAAAATGCTTCACACGCCATCCATCTTGAGCTCCATCCTGCATAGAAACCGCCAGTTTCTTGTTCTTAACCGTCTGTTATATCATCACAACATTTTCATATCTACTATACACCGATACGGAGAGCTAACCTCCTCGACATTCGGGCATCTGGAGAAATCTTGTGCTCTTGGATGGCTGTGGGACAGTAGTTACAGACTCGGTTCTCTCTGTTCCTTCACGAAAAGTGGGATGTAGCGGTCTACTTCTGGTTGGCTGCAGATTGAATCGGTGACAGTGTTGCAGGGAGTGTTGGTCAAAGAAAATGCGAGGAGATCGTTCAGTCTCTAACTTTATCCTAAGAATGCGAGAATTCTCTGTGACTCTCATCTGCATAGGGAGAGAATGTAAACTGCGCGCTATGATCGATGTGCTAGAAATATGTGGATCACTGTCTGGTATACTTTGGTGTATATGTTTAAGAATTAACAGTGAATGGAGGTACCGCATAGTCATCTATCTACATTTGCAATGGTACTCGCAAAGTGGAGGAGAGGTGGTTTAGCAATGTTACGCAATTGGGAAGTAGACTGCCATGTCAGTGGTCGGCGTTGTAAAAAACTTGTAGAATTTCTAAAAGTGATGCTACTATCAACTGTGATGCTTATTATTACAGTACATCGATGGAGTCTTTTCCATCCTAACCGTACACTGGTACATTGTAGATTACCACATAATGATTGACTGACACCGCTTGTTTGAGATGGACAATAAGTCTTGGTGGAAGGGCAACATCTTCTGGGGATGGCTAGCACCGATACAGTGATCACATACATGACTGCAATATGAAGAATGAATCGAAACAGAACACTGAGCCATCAGCTATCCCATCATTGTGAAAGATGAGATTAAATGTACAGGTTAACAGTCACCTTCCGACAGCTATTTGAAAATTCTCCACAATGACGCAGTTTCTTGATGTTGTGGCTGTCCGTAGTGGAGAAAACAAAATGTTTGATGGTGCACAAAACATGTTACAGCAGAAAAAACAATGTAGCAACAAAACAGGGACCCTCTCTTATTACTGACAATCTGTGGGATATGGTCCACCTACAGTCCAGACGATGAAACTCTACACTGGTCTGTGCAGGCGACTTCATTCACTGGCCACCTGCTCCAAAAGATCAATACCTGTATATTTAATATGATCCGTGCATATGCTCCATGCTGGCATGCAGACAGTATTTGTTTTCGATATTTCGGAAGACAGACATGTGGCAAAAATCTTATCGAGTTCTCTGTTGGATAAAGTTAGCAGAGCTTTTATAGTTCATAGATTTTCTCTGTTAGATGGTACAAAATAACAATGATAGAATGTTTGGGTGGTAGACATGAATGAACACTGAGGAATGCAAATCTGCTTCGGACTGCAGTACCTGTATGATGTGGAGTCTTCTTAATTTTCCGATATGAAACACCACCTTAATCGTTTATACTGTCTTTTACACTACCTTATGTCGTAGGAGAAAGCTTCGCTTTGCGCTGACCTTACACATCGTACTGCTGGCAAAGGTACGACAACATGTTCCCATTTCCATTGAATGGTTAAAACACGGTCCTGTCGCATTAACTGAGCTTACACTGTTTCTATACGGGTTGCATATGGTGGTAGATATAGTGCTCTCTGACTTTTGCTTGGTTTCGACTTAAATTGGAAAGATCACATGCGCGAAGCTGTAGGGGTGACAGGGAGAGACTGAGGAGCTGTCACAAGATGCATAGGGACTATGTAAAACCACGTTGCAGTTGTACTATAGCAGATAGGTTCGAAAAAACTGACTCGTTTCGAGATAGAGTGGTTGAAATCATTAAAAGACACCTCCGTAGGATCAAACGCAGGTATGTGTTTGAATGGAAAGATTTGATTCCAAATTGCATACAGCATTTCTACCAGAAAGAGTTACACTATCAGCGACTCTTGTGTGTGCCTGTGGAACCGAGACCGCATTTTAGGCAGGGTGACAGTAACATAGTCGTGATTGTGTTTTTAATAGCGCTGTACATATGTGTAATGTATGTTTTCAGCCGTAGGACCCTTCTGTGGTCAGCTTCAAATGTCTGTTCTCTGTAGTGTTCCTCGAATAGAACGTCGTCTTCGCTCCAGGGATTCCCATCTGAGCTACCTGGTGGGTGTAATCCGACTACTGGAAAAGAAAAATTACGCGCCATGCAAAGTGATCCTCATGATCAATTTAATTAGTTAGCCTGTCAATACGATATCAGCAGCATTCCAGCTGGCGCGTATAGGCGACAGCTAGGGCACCACAGACGTGGTTCTTCACTTTGTTTTTTGTTTTCGTTGTGTTGATATCTTTTAACGATATTTCCATCGTCCATCTATAACGGGAGTGACAACCATCGTAATAAAATCACATGTATTACCGAATTTATAAAGTGATACATAGTATAAAACTTATAACTTCTCTGTGCTGTTACCTTAAGCGACTTCGTATGTGGCGAGACGTTTAGCTACCTTAACCCTGTGGCACATAGTGTCCACTACAGTGGACAGCTGTTAATGGTCGTTTCTCTGGCGTTTTCAATCAGTCCTGAGGCTACAAATGCACACAGTCCACTGCAGTGGGCACTCCCTATTGGTGCTGTATCCTGCATGCATTTTCAGCCTCATGACTGATTGTAAACGCCAGAGAATTGACCATTAAAAGTTGTCCACTGCAGTGAAATTCATGTACCACAGGGTTAAGAGGGAGCTCGAAAGTGAGGGGGCGTCCTGTGGTAGTGATAGATCTTAGCACTCCGTCATGAGCCAAAAACGAGTTTAATATTCTAGTCCAGTGATGCACGACGTAACAGACAAGGAGAGATAATTTTTCCTACTTGATGAGGGAATACTTCGAGGGAATATAGTCTTTGCCATAATACTGTGCGGGAATTTCACAACAAGTAACGATACTTAAGCGACGTGAAAACGAGTGTATTGTCCTATTTCTTTTGTCTTCAAAAATAACTCGTATAAGTGGGAGGAATCTACATTTCGCTTGAGAAATTCGAGATGTATGGTCAACGGCATCACTGCCTCGGATTGGGTAAAGAAGATTTTTTTTAATTATGTGGGGGTGGGATTGTTTAGAATTATGGTTTACATCAAAGCTGCAGCTGCTTTTTTGCAATGCACTGCAGCTGCCTGCAAGGTCGGTCACGAGGAGTCGGCAGCCGGAAGTATTGGATTAGCACTGTCTTTGACGTTCACAAAGAATGCACCTACATGCCTGATCTTGCCCGTGGCAGCAAGGGCTGGTGAAATGACAAATATACTGAGTGAGTACGACAGAAGCGGACATACATGTGTTATGTGAGAGAAGATTCGAAATGATGGACGTTTGTGCTGGATGAATTGATAACATACGAATTCCTACCACTCCAGTCATCCCCTGAAGCCCTTCATGGCTGGAGGTGGTGCACCACGGCATTCAAGAGTGTCCACGATTGCGACTACGGCCGCAGCGGAAATTTTCACTGATCTCTTTACGTGAGCGCTGGCAGTGTACATGGGACAGGGGGTGCCATGTGTGGGCCTCAGGACAGGAGCACGTGGAGATGCGCAATTGTTTCCAGTTGTCTCCATCATCTAGCCCTGGCAGCTTATTCCTACGGACTGAGTTGTGCTTTAAGAGCGTCGTGTTTAGTGGTTCTCAATACATCGCAGTGTACTCTGTCTTGCAGTGGTATTTGCTGATGTCTCTATTGCATCACGCAAAAGAATCTTTCTCCCTCCTTTTGAATGTAGTGAGAGAATCAATTTACGATGTCTATAGTACTTCCAAAAACTCAATCGCGATGCTAAATTCCCGATTGATCAACTTATTGTGTCCAATAGTTGTTTTGCATGCACACATGCGTTTAGTGCAGGTGGCCGTGGTCAGCGCAGGTGTGGGTGTCTCTGTCCCAGCCAATGCAGACAGGGACTACCCTGCAGCCGGCTGACAGCGCGCGCCTCGCGATTGCTAGCTTGTGTCATCATCAGGACTTTCTTTTTTTTCACCAGGTACGTTAGAGGAAATGTTGTGGTGGAGGAGGGTGCATACAAGATCTCGGATGTATTCAGCACTACGATCTATTTGTGATGGAAATTTCATTACTTGATTTGCACAGTGTTTGCATTTGATACTCAAATGTTGAAAATATGTTTTATTAAGAAGAAGTATCATTGTAAGGTGGAAGTGAGTGTTTTAAGCGATCTGTAAATTGTTAAACAATCAATTTGACAGGATAGTGCAACTGGATTATTTCACTCATTTTTTATATCAAAACTGCATCAGCTTTCCCTTTGTCTCCAGCTTTAGTCAGTTGGAATACAGTATTCAGAGGAGAGGTGAAAACCTCCGTCTTCGTGCCTGGAGACGTTGGTTTTCACACAGGCAAGCGTGGAGTGCCTTCTTGGGAGCGACAGAGACAGGAAGCGAGTCTGGAATTTGCCGATCAACAGATGCTTTGTTTGGGGGCCATGAGATCAAAGGAGGCCGAGGTCTGTCGTCGGTGGTATTTAGTAATGTGATCTGTAATTCGGACATTGGGCTGTTTTGCCTTTCGTGGCTGTGCCCTGACGATAGACACAAAAGCGCAAGAGCCCAAACAGTGGCCACTATATCGCACTTCATTCCATTACCTTGTGATTGCAGTTATTATGTCATGGGGGGGGGCAAGGGTGGGGACTGCAGTCACAATGTCTGCCCAAGTGGTGGAACCCTCTTTCCCACAAAGTGATTAAATAAAGAATATGTATCAAGGTATCATTGATTTGGAGTTGAATTTCTTGTCGTGAGATCCTTCTTCTCCAGCACAGACTGGGCCTTTTTAACTACCAATTTTTTTCTGGGAGAAGTGGAGAGAGAGAGGGTGAGGGGTAGTGAGGGTTGGAACATTCCCTGGTGGTGTCACTGTATACTAGATCAGTCTACCCCTGCACGTCACAGTCAGCATGCACATGAAAATTTTCCAACAAAATGACACCATCAAACTGTCACGGTGTAATTATGTAACTAGGACATGTAGTTGCTGAATGTGAGCTTTTCCCACCAAATAAATATGAGATCCAGCCCCTGCAAATTAAATTTTATTAACAAACAGTGTATCCTATGGTACATAATTGAATTTCTTGTAATGAGATCCTGTCTCTCCAGGACAGATGGCAGCTTAGAGCCCATGGCGGAATCCATTCTCGGTCAGGAATTTGCCTTGGAAGGAAGGCGTCTCACGTGCTTCGGTATTCCACAGGGCTTTACTGGGTAAATACTGCTTTCTTTGCAGTTGCAGATCGGTCCGACAGCGAGCGACGGCGCGAGCAGGCCCGGCAGTGACATGTTACAGAAGGAGAAAATAGAGAAAGAGCGCGTGTTTCTACGGGAATTTCTCGGATGTTCGAGGATCAGCGTGACATCCGGTCTGTCAGTCGTGGAGCCTGAGCGGACACCTGCTCATGGCTCTCGCCAGTGCACACTGAGTGAACTGCATATGTGGTGGCGTGAACCAGTATTGGGTGTGCTCCAATGGACAGGGGATTGTGGATGGTGCGTGCTTAGCGATCGAATGGTTTTTAACACTATATATACATGTGATGGATGTTTCATGATGGTACTCCTTGCGCAATCGGAATGAAAAAGCTTCATAATTGTTTAAATATCCCACACATGATCTAAATTGCTTAATCAATATTGCATACAACGCAATCGATTTCCTGCCAACGACCAAATTCTTTACATAAATAAGTAAACTATATTCTATACACTGCCTTACTTGCCAGGTTGTGGTTCAAATGGCTCTGAGCACTATGGGACTTAACATCTGTGGTCATCAGTCCCCTAGAACTCAGAGCTACTTAAACCTAACTAACCTAAGGACATCACACACATCCATGCCCGAGGCAGGATTCGAACCTGCGATCGTAGCAGTCGCGCGGTTCCGGACTGCGCGCCTAGAACCGCTAGACCACCGCGGTACTTGCCAGGTTAGCCGAGAGCACTAATGGACTGCTTCCTGGGCTAGGATAGGCAAGCCAACCTCGTATCGAATCCACCCAGCCGATTAACGACGAGGGCTGGTGTGCCGACCAGCCTGGATGTGGTTTTTAGGCGATTTTCCACATCCCACTAGGTGAATACCATGCTGGGCCCCATGTCCCACCTCACTTACACGACTTGCAGACATCTGAAAATGTTCGCACTATTTCATGGCTTACACTAGATGCTGATAGCTGGGGTACGCTAATTCCATCCCAGGTGGTGGTGGTGGTGGGGGGGGGGGGGTGGGGGGGGGGAATTGGGGTGGTGACAGGAAGGGCATCCAGCCACTGTCTTACACTAAAATTGCCAAATCCATTGTAACAGGGCTGCCCCCACGTTGAAGTCGGACAAAAGGTCCAAAAAGATGATGATGATGATGATGATTCCATACACTGCCTTGTAAGCCATAAATTGTTTAAATAAACAATATTCTACAAGGTATCTAATTATTTAAACAATATTCCATGTGCTGCAATCTATTTCTCACCAGATTGTTTAAAATAAATTAATTAATTATATTGCCTAAATTGTTCAAACAATATTCCATACACTGGAATCGATTCCCTCCAAATGGCCCATCAGCTGAGTCAGTTTCCCGCCAATTTCTGGAAGGAGGAGAGGAGGGGGAGAGCTGGGTTTTTTTTCCAGATGATGGATTTAATTAGTTGATCTATTTAATTAATTAGTCAATCAAATTGATACAAAAGTGTGCTTTTATCAGTGAGGGGAGTTGCCTGAGGGATGGGGGAGGACGAGATGTAGGACGTGGAGGAGGAGGTAGAGGGGTGGAGGAACAATAGGTTAAGTACCCGTTAACCAAAAGGAAGAATTATCCCCAGGGAGTCTTAACGTGTCAGTCAAAAGGATGAATTATCCCCAGAGGAGCTTAATCCTCTTATCAGAACAATAGTTTAAGGACCTCTCTGTCAAAGGAGAACAGTAGGTTTGTCCCTTAATGTATACTTGCCCCTAATGTAGGCAACTTTCAATGTACGCTGATGGTGCTGTTGCTCCACTACTTCTGCCTGGTGTGTGGATGCAGCCGGCCACGGTAGTCTCGCGGTTCTAGGCGCGCAGTCCGGAACCGCGCGACTGCTATGGTTGCAGGTTCGAATCCTGCCTCGGGAATGGATGTGTGTGATGTCCCTAGGTTAGTTAGGTTTAAGTAGTTCTACGTTCTAGGGGACTGATGACCACAGCCATTTGAACCATTTTTTTTTTGTGTGGGTGCATGGCTCAGGTAGCCAGTGACCGGAACAAACTGACATTTCTGGTTTACAGCAGGAGCCATGGCTGTTCTGCCAGAAATGGAGATGCAGGGTACAAGAATGCAGTTGACCTATCTGTGTCACCCTCTACGTGGGTGATTAGTGAACTAGTACTCAGAATGTGGTGGGCAGCCTTCGTGATTGCATGTGTTGAGAGTATTCTCAGTGGAAATTTGAGAAGATTCAATGTGGTGAGATTTTGCTCCGGAAAATTATTTCCTCCCATGTAAATTGACCTGTTGACTGCTTTTACAGCCAATCTACATATTTCCTGTCTTCATTTGATTGAGAGAACAGCGATTGTAACGTGTAGTTTGTATCTAGATGGTGAAAAACAGATGGAAGAGACATTTGCTGGTTGTCTAGACATGTGAAACATCCTATTATACGTATTAAAACCTTGGCTGATTTTCCAATGTACAAGGATGATTGGGAATCTGTTATATCATTGATATCAGTATTCATTAAAAAATACGAGTGGAACAACCAGTTTCCTTTGTTTTTCGAATTTTCACATAAAGATCTTCGCTGCTGAGATAAGTTACTAGTTATTCACTGGCTTGCAGCACATCCCACATAATGGCCTCACTGAAGTTTTGGGTTTTAGAGATATAATTTCCACTCTTTGTCTTCGGAATTAAAGTGTGCAAACGATCGGTAACATACTGTTATGTGGTTGATATCAAGAACCATCGCATAAATGGTATGATATTCTGGCAAACCACGTCAAAATACGTATGTTCTTGTAATCCAGGAGTCTGGAGATGATCGCAACTCGTTGCAGAAACCATGGTTGCAAGCAGGCTTCTTTGTTCGAATGTTCAGATATAAGTCCAAGCAGAACCACCTCCTCTGCTTCAGACAGGTGGGGTGCTGTCAGCCACCCGCCATTGTCGCCATAGAGCATCTCCAGAACAACAGTTGTAGGACATCAAAAATTCTTCGGAAATTCCACCCATTTTTATCGTCTATAGGGCAGTGCTTCAAATTCTCTGCGTGTATGTGTGTGTGTTTCACGATTTGTTGTGGGATTTGAAATATTTCATTTTTAGAATTGTAATAGTTCTGACTTTCCCATCTATACTTAGCCACCTGTGTGCTTCAAGAAATGACTCCAGCAGCAAATACAAACTAAGCCCACTCAAGGTTTCAGAATACCACAGCAGCTGTAGGACTCAGAAATTTATCTCTCTCCGACATTGGTTTCAGACAATCACAAAAAACTCAAAAAGTTGTGGGCATCCTACACTCCTGGAAATTGAAATAAGAACACCGTGAATTCATTGTCCCAGGAAGGGGAAACTTTATTGACACATTCCTGGGGTCAGATACATCACATGATCACACTGACAGAACCACAGGCACATAGACACAGGCAACAGAGCATGCACAATGTCGGCACTAGTACAGTGTATATCCACCTTTCGCAGCAATGCAGGCTGCTATTCTCCCACGGAGACGACCGTAGAGATGCTGGATGTAGTCCTGTGGAACGGCTTGCCATGCCATTTCCACCTGGCGCCTCAGTTGGACCAGCGTTCGTGCTGGACGTGCAGACCGCGTGAGACGACGCTTCATCCAGTCCCAAACATGCTCAATGGGGGACAGATCCGGAGATCTTGCTGGCCAGGGTAGTTGACTTACACCTTCTAGAGCACGTTGGGTGGCACGGGATACATGCGGACGTGCATTGTCCTGTTGGAACAGCAAGTTCCCTTGCCGGTCTAGGAATGGTAGAACGATGGGTTCGATGACGGTTTGGATGTACCGTGCACTATTCAGTGTCCCCTCGACGATCACCAGTGGTGTACGGCCAGTGTAGGAGATCGCTCCCCACACCATGATGCCGGGTGTTGGCCCTGTGTGCCTCGGTCGTATGCAGTCCTGATTGTGGCACTCACCTGCACGGCGCCAAACACGCATACGACCATCATTGGCACCAAGGCAGAAGCGACTCTCATCGCTGAAGACGACACGTCTCCATTCGTCCTTCCATTCACGCCTGTCGCGACACCACTGGAGGCGGGCTGCACGATGTTGGGGCGTGAGCGAAAGACGGCCTAACGGTGTGCGGGACCGTAGCCCAGCTTCATGGAGACGGTTGCGAATGGTCCTCGCCGATACCCCAGGAGCCACAGTGTCCCTAATTTGCTGGGAAGTGGCGCTGCGGTCCCCTACGGCACTGCGTAGGACCCTACGGTCTTGGCGTGCATCCGTGCGTCGCTGCGGTCCGGTCCCAGGTCGACGGGCACGTGCACCTTCCGCCGACCACTGGCGACAACATCGATGTACTGTGGAGACCTCACGCCCCACGTGTTGAGCAATTCGGCGGTACGTCCACCCGGCCTCCCGCATGCCCACTATACGCCCTCGCTCAAAGTCCGTCAACTGCACATACGGTTCACGTCCACGCTGTCGCGGCATGCTACCAGTGTTAAAGACTGCGATGGAGCTCCGTATGCCACGGCAAACTGGCTGACACTGACGGCGGCGGTGCACAAATGCTGCGCAGCTAGCGCCATTCGACGGCCAACACCGCGGTTCCTGGTGTGTCCGCTGTGCCGTGCGTGTGATCATTGCTTGTACAGCCCTCTCGCAGTGTCCGGAGCAAGTATGGTGGGTCTGACACACCGGTGTCAATGTGTTCTTTTTTCCATTTCCAGGAGTGTATTTGGATTTACAGACATATTCGTTTCGACTTCCAGATATCGCCGTTTTGGCGTGTAAAATTGGATATTGCAGCCGATATCGGTTTCGGGATCTATTTCCCACAAACGCGCGAAGTGTCTCAGGAAGGAAAGCTGGGTGAAGACTGGGAGGCTGTTTGGGGACTGGGAAGTTTGACAGGTGTGTCAGAACCCCGCCACGATCCCTTTAGAGTCTGTGTTCAAGGGTAATTATATGACATTGTTTAAATATTCTTTATGCCATCTGAAAATCTCTCTCTGTCTTTGTGCAGTGGTATAGCTAGTTCCTGTGATTTCTTCAAGATATATGTGTGACAATATTCTGCACATCGCTTAAACACAAGATTTAATAACTCCTGAAGTAGTTTGTGTTCAACTAAAAGGGGTATCCCTGTGCCACACAGAAAGAAAGAAGGATGAGGTATTTCCATCGTCACTGTGGAGCGACCCAGCGCATGGATGCTTACAGCGGCCATGACTCGGGTGCACAGAGTGTGCATGAGAAGTTTTTCAGATGATTAGCGCGATCTGTGCCAGTGTAATATTGTGGTTCTTTTTGCTATCAGAACAAAAAAGTATTGAAATTATTTAAGATCGTCTAAATTGCTTAAATACAAGCATCAATTTTGAGGTGTATTCGAATTTCAGAAATAAATAAACAATATTCTTAGAGAATTTTTGTGAACAATAACCTGTGAACGCTATATTAGCCTTCCACCATGAGGTCGTGTCAGTCCAGCAGCGTGACACAGAGTGAGCGAATTTTCCGCCATTTTTTCCCTGGCCTGCTGTCTTGATTACGTCATATGTAGGGAACAGGAGGGGAGGGGAGAAGCCTAACAGAGCCCTCTGGTGGTGGTGTTGTGAACTAGGACAGTTAGTCTTCAGACCTCATGGTGAACACACTGCATGGAGCTACTATCTAGTGCTCCATCAATGGCATCTCAAATTGCTTAAATAAACAATATACCACACTATATACAAAATAAAGACCTACATCCATTTTATCTGGTAGCCCAGCACAGACTGAATCCTTTTTCCATCAATTTCCAGATGGGGGACAGGAAGGTAATGGAGGCAGAGAAGAGGGAAGGGGAGAGTGGAGGAGGGGAGAAAGTTAGGTTACTGGAGGAGGACCAAGTGACCTATTTTCCCACCAAAATTTGAATTTCCTGCCATGATGTCAGTGTGATGTTGTCACATCTATGGCCAGCATCTTGGATCAGCCATCATGAATAAATTTGGCAACAATGTACAGTGGGGCAATGTCCCACTACTGGTATCCTGTTCAGCTATAATCATTACCTGTACTATTCCAGTCGCAAATACAGTGAGGAAAAAAGGCTTTCTATATGTCACCTTATGAGAGCTAATTTATCATATCTTACCTTTGTGGTCCTTATGCAAAATGTACGCTGGCAGCAGTAGAATCCTTCTGTGGACAGCCTCAAATGCTAGTTCCCATTAGTGTTCCTTGAGAAGAAATTTGTCATCCCTCCAAGGTATTCCCATCTGGGTTCTCGAATCATCTGCCCACTAATTTGGAAGGAAGTACTAGGAATGCTTCTGTAAGACTGTATTTTGATGGGAAGCCTATGTTTGCAGACACATACATGTTTGAAATATAGTGGTCAGTGTACTGGTATTTTATTATTGCTCAATGTGTCAGCCCTTCTGGGATATTTCGAAAACACATCTCAAAACGTTTCACATTGTAGGACAGATGAGGAGAAGCATATTGGTCAACATGCCAGTATTTACCCTGGCACCATTTAAGTGCCCAGTCCTTCTGTGAAGGAGAGGACAGCTTTTGCGAGTCTGGAAACATTAACAGCTGCTCTACTGCTCCTATAGACCGACAGTCTCAGCAGGATTAGTTCAGGAGTAGTATACCAGAAATCTAAGTGACATACTTCCACCCACATGACAAGACAACTGAGAGACAGAACACAAATAGCATTTGATGTCTTCAGCTATATGATTATGGTTACCACCTATTTTGGTATCAGAGGAAGTATTTACCCAACCTGTGGGAAACCTTCAGAAACGTCATGGAAGCATCTGTAATGGTTACCTGGTGACTGTAATCTGATTGCAGGAAAAAAATAACTCACTATGCAAAGTGGGACAGCAAACAGTGCCCTCTGGTGGTGACATTATGAAATGGGTCAGTTGGTTTCTGGAACTCATGGTACACACAAAAATTTGATATCCCCACCAACTAATCTGAATTTCCCGCCATTTTTCCCGGGCCGCCATTCTCCATTACATCACAGGAGGAGAAAGGGCTGAGAGATCCCTGAGGGGGATCTAATTGCTGCTAGGGAAAACCTATGACGTTATGAGGAACTGGAGGAAATTAATTGATCAATTAATCAATTTGAATAATTGATTTGATACCAATTGGATTTCAAATTGCACCAGAACTGTGTTTAACCCACTACTCACATACCACCACAAATCTAGCAACAAACTGTCAGAGCCGTGATACGCAGAATCAGTGAGTATTTCGTTCCAGAGCCGTACAAACAACCTATTAAGCAGGTGGTGATAATGTTTTGGCTCATCAGTGTATGTAGAGTCTCTGTGCCAATCGTCCATCCATAATTGATATAGCAACGCCGATCGTGTAGCTGTGTGTTGCAGTGTTAACTGATTGGAACGTAGCGACAGCTTCCTCTCCCCTTGCATAGGTAGCGTTTTCTCGGAAGAAAGCTCATAGTTGAACTGATTACAGTTCGATACAGAACAAATTTGGATGTTTTCTGACTGAAGCAGCAAATGCTTAAACTCTTTGAATCATCTCTTCATCGTCACCCCTATCATTTCGTGATATAGTTGTCCTAAACCCCTGCTTCAAATTAGCAATAAATCGCAGTGCCGTTGTAAAGTTTGTACACCCAAGATTTCTGGCCATGTCCAATGCCCAATGCTGTAAATGCCGATAATGGACGCGCTTCATCGAATTTCGCCAGTACACATTGCTTGGTGCTATTGAACAGCAGGTCAAGAAATGTATTGTTTTTTCTTTTCTTTGTCATATAGTCCAATACGCTTTTAATATTGCTTTTAGCCTTCAGTTTAGGTTATCCTTTCAGAAGCTTGTCATATGTCTTGAAACCTCTGACGTGAACATCATCGTATGTGTTCACTAGTGTATTGTACAAACACGGTAATGACACTTTCGCCTTTAAATTTATTATCAGGAAAAAGTTGGAATTCCAATTCCTCCTCTCTCCCCCCACCCCTGACAGCTTCCACCGGCTCTTCTTGAACCTGCTGTACCACTACCGCTTTGACAAAAGTCGTGGAATAACGATATGCAAATGTACAGATGGCTACAGTACCGCATACACAAATTATAAAATCCGAGCTGTCATTTGCACTCAGATGATTCATGTGGGAAGGTTTCCAACGTGATTATGGCCGCACGACGGGAACTGAACGCGGAAGGGTAGCTGGAGATAGACGCATGGGACATTCCGTTTTGGAAATAGTTAGGCAATTTAATTTTCCGAGCGTCAAGAGCGTGTCCAGAGTACCATGTTTCAGGCTTTGCCTCTTAGTACGGACAACGCTGTGGCCGATGGTCTTCACTTAACGACAGAGAGCAGTGGCGTTCGCGTAGAGTTATCAGTGCTAACAGCGAAGCAACAATGCGTGAAATAAACGCAGAAATCAATTTTCATGTACGAAGAACGTTTCCGTGTGGACAGTGCGGCCAACTTAGTCGTTATGAGCTGTGGCAGCAGACTCATGTGCCTTTGCTAACAGCACGACATCGCCTGCAGCGCCTCTCCTGGGCTCGTAACCATTTGGTTGTACCCTAGACGACTGGAAAACTGTCCCGATTTCAGTTCGTAAGAGCTGATGGTGGGGTTCGAGTGTGGCGCAGACCCCACGAAACCATGGATCCAAGTTGTCAACAATGCACTGTGCAAGCTGTTGGTGGTTCCATTATGGCATATGCTGCCTTTACGCGGATCTGAACCGATCACTGACTGGAAATGCTTGAGGCTACTTTGAACCGTTCATGTTGCCAAAAAACGATGGAATTTTTGTGGATGACAATGCGACATGCTACCGGGCCACAAGTGCTCGCGATTAGTTTGAAGAATATTCTGGGCAATCCGAGGGAATGGTTTGGCCACTCAGATCAACCAGTATGAATCCCATCGAACATTTATGCGACATAATCCAGAGGTCGGTTCGTGCACAAAATCCTGCACCGGCAACACTTTCGCAGTTATGGACGGCTATAGAGGCAGTATGGCTCAAATTGTTGCATGACAATTCCAAGAACTTGTTGAGTTCATGCCATGTCGAGACACTGCACCAGCCGCGTAAAAGGAAGTCCTACACGACATTAGGAGTATCCAGTGACCTTTGTTGCCTCAGTGTACGTGTTAATGTTACAATAATATCTGTTTCTAACCAGTGGTAATATTGTTGCAGTATAATAGATACCAAAGAACATGCTAATGACTGATCTTCAACACCAATACTACTTCCACGAAGAAGAGATCGTCCCAGCTTCTTGTCAATCAATCGCAATACATTAGCAGAGTTGATTACCAGTCACCGACCCATCTGACGCTTCACTACGAAAATAACTTCAGAAAACACAATTTCAGATACACGCTGCACTGTCCCAACTGGTCTCGACTGGCGTTACCGTAGGCATGATGCCACACTCAGCGGCCTCTAATGGACAACTGCAGAAGTTTGCAGGTAAACGACTATCACTGTGCAATAAGGGAGCTTTAAATGATTCTTCACGAAACTGTGGCATCAATATGTTTGTCCGAGCCGAAATACTTTCCTCGTCAACATATCTACTGTAACCTACATCGATTTGGATTTCCAAACTGCTTCCAAGGCTGAATATCCCTCACAGGTCCTTCCATTATCCAATTAACGATCCTTAATGCCGCAGGATACGTCCCATTTTCTAGTAGTGATATAGTGGGACTGATGTTCACGACAAAAGTACAGCGTAGTGCGAAGTCTGCTATGGCACTGGCTTACAAAAAAGTCACCTTTTAGTGTAGTAATCAGTCTGGCGTTGTGAGAAATTAAAGCTTCAAATAAAATTTTAAAAAATTCAGTTAAGTACTTTTCAAAGAAATTACAATTTTGCAGATTGATGAGAAATTATTTCTTTTGGATCCCTGTCACTGGAAAGGTGAATGTAGCTTTACAAAACTGAAAGAAGGCCCCACATTCATTTCTCTGTCACACCACTCTTTCCAGAATTAACCTTTACTTCTCGGCACGTTTGCGATATTTTTGCTGTACGGCGAAGTGTATTTTCTCACTTGTTCGTATGAAGAGAAGAGAAGATATTCGCGACAGAAAGAACTCAATTCATTGTTGGACCTGTCTGGATCTAGCTTGGACAGGTAAGCCTTTCTCCGTTATTCAAGGCCAAATGCAAATCTGGAAGTGCTGCAATGGAAAATTCTAGTCCAGTAGCGGAGTAAGTGCGTCGCAATTACACTGACTAATGACAGTATTCAGAACAAATGCAATGTATCACACAGTAACAAACAGCTACTTAATAACAGCCTCTCTGTGGCACAAATAAAGCCGATACTTCTACATTTTTGTTTTCTAATATGATCTGATTGGAAAGTACAGAATACTATGATACTACCACGTATTAATTTTAAAAGTCAATTGCAACAGATATTCTTAATGGCCCATATCTTTTATTCACAGCTGACAAATTAAAAATTATGTACTCACTAGAGAGGAATATTTTGTGAATAAAATCCACTGATTAAAACTGTATAATAAATGGAACAAAAAATGTTTCTGAAGATAAGAAATCAACGAAATTCTTGTAAATGAATATCACTTCTCTTTTACATAGGAAACAGTTGATGGAAATTGAAAAAAAAAAGAAAAATCGGTAACATAGTTAAAAGCCTGATACATCTGACGAAATATTCAAGATCTAGAATTGTTGCCATACCTTATAATTTATTCTTTTATTTTATAAGGTCTTAGGGCAGTTGGGGGTAGCACGACACAATTTTCGGTTTTTCTAATATTGTGGTAAACTGGGGATTTACTGTATTTTCCAGCGATTTCAAATTAAAGTCATATGTTCGGTTGTTACCTATAATCCATACAAATTCCAGCTCTGTCTGATTATTAATTACAGGGAAATTTACAATTTACCCAAAACAAAAAGTTGTGGGGTTTTACCCCACCAAATTTGGTAAAGCCCCGCAGTTCTGGTCTTTGCCCCATTAGAGATACACATGAGGTGTGCATAATAAAATCTCTCTTGAAATAATCCTTTCCAGCGTTGTTGTACTGTAGCCAAGTTATCTAACACAAAATTGAACTGAAGTGTCTCGTAAATTCGAACATAATGCTTACAGGTACTTTCTTCTACACAGAAGGAGTTTAGTAGCGTAACCTGGACGCGTTCTGTTACTGAGGCTAAGCTGTCTAGGTATTCAGTAAAAAGTGTACGTTGTTAGGTCCTCTGATTCTTCCTTGAAGTTCCAGGCACTTCTCCTTCTTCGGATACTTCTTCTCCAAGGATTAAGTCAATATCTGCGTCTGAGCTACTGTCATGTTGTGAGACTTCCGTATCAGAGTGTGAACACTAGTCACCTCTCTGTTTGATCCGTTTAGTTTCTATTCTTTGGCACTGATGTAATAAAATGTAGCTTAGTTCGTTTTGTTTCTACAGTAAGCTCTTTTTTTTCTTTGGCGCTTCATTCCTTCTCAGTAGCAAGCTTGTTTCCCATGGATTCTTTTTTCATTCGTCCATTATTGAGCGCTGACGTTAGCAGCACAGATTTCAATGCTTTGTCAGAAAATTTCCCCTACATTTTTCTTTTAGACAACGGAATTATATCTTCAGGCGAGATAATCTTACGCATTGTTTGTTGAATGTCATCTTTTGCGCAGATTGTCGTTGAAGAAATGTCTCACATTGTTAGAGCTGCGGGATTTCAGCCCGAAACACCTGCGGGGATTTGCCCCATTTCACCATTTTCTGACAAATACACTATTGTTGATTCTATGGACCAACTAGAATAATTATTTCCACGGGAAAGTGGAGGTTAAATGGAGTATTGTCAATGAGTAATTCGTTGATTCTTCTTTTCCAACACTATATTATACATTGTTTAAGTAAAACGTCAGACAAGGTACATGTCAGTACGAGTAGCAAAAGACAAGCCTACTTCCTTTTCTCAGGTCTGGAGGGACCTGCTGGGACGAAATTTCATGGAACAACAAGTTACAAGACAACCTGGTACTCAGCTCCTGAATTGACTTCTGACAGTTTGTTACTCGGTGCCAGTTTTACCTCCGCCTATCCTACAGTATCGTATCAGGCCGACAACCGTATCATACACGAATCGAGAGGGTCGCTCTTCAATTCTTGCTGTACATAGCGAAGAGACTAATAGGGCAATAGCAGGTGCTGCGATATGAAGCAAAATGATTTGAATGTTCGGGATTCAGTGGCAGTCATAGTCTTACTGGAATAATGTACAGTTCCAGATGTTTGTGGAACAGAGGCTGTGTCATCGAAATCTCAGCTTTAGCAACAGTCGTTAATATTTGATGGCAACCCATGTCGTGCATGCAACAGTAGCGGACACTTCGTGTGCCCAGCACTGCACTCTAAAAACTTTTAGAAACGTAACGAATCTAGCCGGCCGTAGTGGTCGTGCGGTTCTAGGCGCTACAGTCTGGAACCGAGCAACCGCTACGGTCGCAGGTTCGAATCCTGCCTCGGGCATGGATGTGTGTGATGTCCTTAGGTTAGTTAGGTTTAACTAGTTCTAAGTTCTAGGCGACTGATGACCTCAGAAGTTAAGTCGCATAGTGCTCAGAGCCATTTGAACCATTTTTAACGAATCTAGTTTCCTTCTCATAGACCAGGACATCCTATTCTTCCTTTTCCTTACTTTCTGCAACACGTCCCTCATCCCCTGACGCTTGTGGCTTAATGTAATTGCTGGAGTCTTCGTTCGAAGTACTGAGTCGATACTGCTTTCACCGCCAGTCATCTTCTACCAGCCTCTTCCGCTCTGCATAACTGTTGCAACTTACATGAACGTGTCCTATAGTCAATCCTCAGTCTCTCTGCGCAATTTTTATCCCTTTCATTACCAGATTAACAATTCCTTGATGCCTCAGATGTGTCATCTCACTCGATCGCTTTGTTCAGTGAAGTTGTGCATTAATTTTTTTTATTCCCAGTTATAATCAGTACCTCTTCATAACACATCCGAGCTCTCCACCTAATCTTCAGCATTCCTTTGCAATACAAGATATCAAAAGCTTCTATTCCTTTCTTATCTCAACTGTTTATCGTGCGTGTTTCACTTCTATACTAGGTTACACTTCAGTTTAAATATCATCAGAACAGATTTATCAGCATTTAATTTGACACTTGACATTAACTGGTTTAATTACTTCAGAAATGCGTTCCTTGTTGTTGACAGTCTGTATTTTACACTGAGGTGGCAAAAGTCATGGGATAGCGACATGCACGTATACAGATGGCTGTAGTATTGCGCATACATGATATAAAAGGGCAGTGCATTGGCGGAGCTGTCGTTTGTACTGGGAAGGAGGCGTCCCCTGTGGTGCGATCGACTTTTTGAAACTATCTATACGTTAATACAGGCTAAGATCCCTGGTATCAAATATTGCAGCTTTCACCCTGATGGCTCCTCGTTTACGAATAATTGACGAAAAAAATTGGGAATTCTGTGTGACATTCAATAGCGTTAAAAAGTTGCATTAGATAGTCCGTTTGTGCGGTATAATGCGTACGATAACAGATTTGCATGCAGGAGGTTGTGCGTTTAAATTTTGTCAGGTGCAGTAAGTTCATTTTATTTCTTGTTTTTTTTTTTTTTTTTGAATCTTTATCGGAATAACTTTGATCATCATTTTTATTCAACTGATTGATTTAAGTGTAATTTTTTAGTTCCATCCCTTAATAATAATATTAACTTCTTCATTTGCTCTCGTTTTTCTTCCCCCAATCATTCTTTCTCCACTTGAAATGTTTATCCAAGTGGTTTTAATTATTCTTATGTATTAATTTAGATTTAATTTCTTTTATTAACGTGCAGTCTGCCTCGATAGCTGAGTGGTCAGTATGATGGATTGCCGTCGTATGGGCCCGGTTCGATTCCCGGTTAAGTCGGGGATTTTCTCCGCTCAGGGACTAGGTGTTGTGCTGTCTTCATTATCATTTCATCCCCATCCAGTACGCAGGTAGCCCAATGTGGAGTCGGATGTAATAAGACGTGCACCAAGGCGGCTGGACCTGCCCCGCAAGGGGTCTCCCTGCCAATGACGCCAAACGCTCATTTCCATTTTTCATCACCCTGCTTTTTTGTCGACATTATTGCGTTCATTATATCTACTTCTCATCTCGCTTGAATTTCGTTTTACTTATAAACCCACTTTTTGTCCACAGCGCAGTGGGTATATAGGTTATGTTTTAAATGTTTGTATGACGATTACCGTGCAAAAATTGCACATCTGATAACAAAAATACATTTTTCACAGCTTTTCACAGATATTAATAGATTATTTGGTCTTTTATTTTTTAACTGATGGATCGGAAATTTCAAATAATTAAAAATTATAATAGATAAATATAATTAAATTCATATTCACAAAAAATCCGACTAGAAAAAGAATTATATAAAGAAAAATGAAAAATGAAGAAGTTCATACTGTGATTAAATAGATGTGACAAAGGAACGAAAACTGCATGTAAACCAATTAACTGAATCAAAATAATGATCGAAGTAATTTCTATGATGATTTAAAAATGAGAATTAGTGCCTCTGACGACGTTCGAAGCAACCATCTGTCTGTGAAGCTGTTAGCCTGTCTATTATACCATGTAAAATGACCGTACAATGCAACTTCGAAATTCCGATTTTTTTTCGTCAGTTACCCACCAGGGTGAATGGCTGCAGTGCGGAATCTTATAGTGACTCCATAATGGCGTGGGCTGTGTTTACATGGAATTGACTGGGTTCTCTGGTCCATCTCGAACGATCATTGACTGGAAATGTCTTGTTCGGCTACTTGGAGACCATTTGCAGCCATTCATGGACCTCATGTTTCCAAACAACGACGGTATTTTTTATGGATGACAAAGCGCCGTGTCACTGGGTCACAGTTGTTCGAGATTGGTTTGAAGAACATTCTGGACAGTTCAGGTGAATGATTTGGTCACCCAAATCATTCGACATGAATCCCGTCGAACATTTACGGAACGTAATAGATAGGTCAGTTCGTGTAAAAAATCCTGCACCAGCAACACTTTCGCAGTTATGGGCAGCTATAGAGGCGACATGGCTCAGTACTTCTGCAGGGTAATTACAATGACTTGTTGACCCGTGCCATGTCGAATTACTGCACTATGCGGGGTAGCAGAAGGTCCAGCGCTGTATTAGCAGAAATCGCATGACTATTGTCACCTCAGTGTATATCTTCTCTGGTTTGACCATCATCATTTGTCTTGCTACCCAGATAGTAAAACTCGTCTACAACTTCTAGTGTCTCATTTCCTGATCTGATTCCCTCTGCATCGCACGGACTGATTCGACTGACTTTGTTTTACTTTTGTTGATATTCATCTTATCTTCTTTTCAAGACACAGTCCACTACGTTCAACTGCTCCTTCAAATCTTTTGACGTACCTTAAAGTATTATGTTATCGGCAAACCTCAAAGTTTTGATTCTATTTTGTCTGAAACTGACATGGTGAGACCGTGGCTGTGTACAATTAACCTACATTAAAGCTTTGATTTCTTATCCCTGAACTTTAATTTCCTTTGCACTTGGGAATCCTATGTACACACGCCCATAATTTCTTTTTGTTGTGTACGATCATGTCCATGTATCTAAATCTGTTTTTTCATGCTGTTTAGAGGGTAACGATGCGAACTGATGTGATGTCATCGCCGATATAAACTACAGAAAATAGCGGACATTTCGGTTGGCCCATCATGGTTCTGCAGCTGGGGTGTCCAACCTTTTAGCTTACCTGTGCCACACTGGGAGAAGACGAGTATTTTTGGGTGACACATAATATACTTTAAAAAATGAGCTATGCGATGGACCCAGGAGAGAATGGCTTGATGTGGCGGTAATTTCAGACTGAAAATATTCAATTTAACACAAGCGTAATTTTTTCCGTTCATGTGATAGACGTTCACATCTTGGGCCGCACTGATACTTCATACTTGCTTTGGGATGCGGCCTGTGGGTTGGCAAGAGAGTGTACGACACACATTTGCCCCACTTCTTACTTCCTTCACTTATTGCTATTTTTTAAGAGAATTACTCTCAATAGTGTCTTCATAAAGGTAGTTTCAAGACCGTCGAACCAGTGGAGAGGCAAATAACATAGAAAACCGTCCATGATAACACAAGCTCTGTAATGGACGCATGGAATGAAGAGTCAGAGTGAGAAACAGTATCCTCTTAGAAATTTCGTTATATATAGATTATAAGAATCTCAACTTTGAAATGAATGCACGTAACTGCTGTAGCACAGATCCTTCTTCCCATCCCGTATTCTGTTCACTTCTGTACACATACCACAGCAATCCACGTCACATGCTGTTTTCTCACGTCGCTTCCCCTGCTTCACTCTTCGTTGAGTTATGTGACACTCCGGAATACTTCGGACGTTCTTTTCGCAATTCGTCTGTACATTGTCATAGGCTATTTTCCATTTCAAGTATTTCCTTACGCTACCGTGGCTGCTCTCCACAATACGTGCGTCATTACTATTCACACGTTGTATAACGTATGCTGTCAAGCATGTAATCTAATTCAATTACACATTTTTGCACTAAGACACCTCTTTCACTTAAGAAAACTTTTAATTTTGAATTCTTTTTTTGTTCATTGACTTGTTTCTTTGATTCGATCCTTCTATATTGCTCTTCAAAGAAAAATAATAATCTAGTCAATTACAGAAATTATGTGCTGCATGGTCCTGTTCGTTTGGACAGAGTTCTTGTCCCACTGTTATTTTGAATCTGTTCACTTTTGGCAAGAACACTAATGCTTTGCCGAATATCAGTGCTTACACTCTAATTGCCATTTCAGATTTGTGAAAACATTTGTCATTTTAACCTGTCACTCTGTAGTTTAACGTACTAGTGGTACATAACTCACGACCAGATCTACACAGTCGTAACAGAAAAGCCTTAGTTCTTAGGTTTCATCAAACATGCAGGGAATAGCACGCAATACTACAGTATTTAATGATACAGCATGCACCTAAGTTTTTATGTCACTTAAGATTATTTCAGTTTATGTTATTTTGTTTATTGTGTTAGTGATACATAGGAGTACTGCTAAAGATGTGGGTCAGTTTCAAGTCCTATATCACATCGCCTCCACAAATACATATTTTAGATACATTCTAGGGACCAAAAATTTTCTCATAAATAATTATTTTTATGTATTTTCATAATTTAAGATACGTTCACTCATTCTTATTTTTAATTCCATTTCATAAAGTGATCTTAGAGACTTTTGAGAGAGTTACCACAGTAATTTCATCATATTTCCTCACCTGCCAACAAAGACTCCAAGCGCTGATTCCCCACCATAGCTATTTTAACAGATGTGTCTTCCACATAGAATAATAAATAGATCATTATATTTATGACTTTTTAAGTGAATAAAAAGTTAATAAACATCAGTTACTCTGCATTAAAACAGTGACTCTACAACGACAAAGCTAACTTAGAGAAACAGTTGAAAATAAAAGTAACCATCGAGTGTATAATTCTATTAAATAATGTTCTGTATTGCCCCATCTTTTAGATTCATGGAGAAATTCAGATTCCTTAAACCGCTGAAGAAGATATGTACACAAAAATCTTTGGTAACCAGTAATGTGATTGATTGGCAACTCCATAGTGTCCTGTGCACTATGACCAGATAATGGGTATACTTGGAAGGAGAGACAGCATTGGTCGTATATTTTTGTTTATTATCGCAAAATCGATTTTCGGTCACTTAGTGACATCTTCAGTGCTGTAATATATAACTTAAATTAGTAAGCACTGGTGTCAATAAGCTTACTGCGATCACATAGAGTCAACCCTTTGTATGTCTCTGCCTCTTTGCTGGGAAACTGGAAGACTGTGAGTCTATGTGATTGCCGTAAGCTTATTGACACCAGTGCTTACTAATTTAAGTTATATATTACAGCACTGAAGATGGTCACTAAGTGACCAAAAATCGATTTTATGATGATAAACAAAAATATACGACCAATGCTGTCCCTCCTTCCAAGTAATATGATTGTAACAGTTTATGACTGTTCAAAGAAGGTCCATTATGAGTGGTGTAAAAACTTGACAATATTAGTGGAAGGTCTATAATTTTTTTAAGACTCAACTTACCTGACTGCCTTATGTTGATTCTTAAACACATTTATAAGAACAGGATCAATGTAAAAAAAAAACTGCAGCTGGAGGATTAAATTGAATGAAACACGCTGTTTCCCAATAAGAAACTGATAGCAAGAGAAGTAGAAATTAGGCATAAATTTATCCTGATTTTTGAAATTGGTTTGCATCTATATAATGATTTGATGCTCAAGTATATCCTTTTTCTTTTTCTCCCAAGCACTGTATCAACTATCCAGCTTATTAAGAAGAAGAAGTAGTAGTAGTAGTAGTAGTAGTAGTAGTAGTAGTAGTATCTCAAAGCCACAACCCAATTTCTTATACTCCCTTTAATTGAACACAAGCACACTGTTTGTCCCTGCAAAATATGAATTCATTCTTAAAATACTGTACTGTTAATGATTCTGCACAAAACCCAGATGGTGGAAACTGGTGACCATGATAAATCACAGGAAAATGTTAATATTAATAATTGTTGCTGCAGGGTGTGTGTGTTAATGTGTCTTGCTAGAAAAAGAACTACTGTACGAAAGCTAGTGTGAATGATGTTTTCTGTACTCCACACCACTTCATAAAAGGTGACTACTTGCTTTTTCCTTATTTTACACACCCACTACACTACATTTATCTAAAAACCCATTCCCATAAACTGAAAAATAAGTTTCCAGCTGTGCCCTATCATTCATTTTGAATTATATAAAAATGAATGTGTGTTTGAAAGTTAGGTTTTTCAGGGTAATGCTCATCACAACCTCGAACTACAAGCAACAAAGTCCAGATTGGAATATCAACCATTATGGGAAATATAGATTGCTACTTGCTGGCCATCATGTCTGTGTGTGGTGCAGTATGCTTACTTATCTTTTCTGACAAAGGCTTTCACTGAAAGCTTAATGTATAAGTCTTCATTGTGCCTGTCTGTGACTCAACATGTCATCTTCACAAAGAGTAGCAATCTCCTTTTCATAATTTTTGTTCACTTAAAATACGATTGTGGGGTGCACTCAGGCCTTTTGAGGCAAACTGAGGAGCTACTTGATTGAAAAGTAGCTGCTCCGGTCTTTGAACCTGACATACAGCGAGGAGAGCAGTCTGCTGACCACATGCCTCTCAATATCCACATCCAAGGACTCCTACAGGCTGAAGACACGGCAGCTTGTCGGTACTGTTGGGCCTTCAGGGGCTATTTGAGAGGAGTTTAGTTTTAATTTCATTTTTTAGTCTGAACTGCAATTACTTGAATGCTTTTGCTATAGTGTGAAAAGTGAGGTGAAGATTACGAATGTGCTCACTGTAACATTAACAGAAAAATTCTTGCAAAACAAGTTTTCATGTGTTTGGAAAAAATCTGGTCTAAAACAATGTGCTGTTATTTTTGTGTATGGTTTGACCTTATTGCTGTCAAATGGATGTCATATTGTGTTACCTGTTCAATGACACCATAGGTGTATTTTCACAAAATTTCTTGGGAGGTTTCATGTATTCATAGTTTAAAATAATCGAGAACATTTGCAGAACATCCTGGCTTTCTAATGGAATGAGTTAAAAATATCACAACTATATATATGGATTCTGGATTAGAAATGAGAAATGTAAATGCAGTTGATCACTGTTATTATTATTATTACAATTTTCGAGTTCACATTATTTACAAGACAGTATTATACAAAGCTGCATTTTTACATGACCATATCTTTATCGAGACAGTATAGCACAACTGCTATTACTTTGTATGAGTCATTAAAAACAGCAGCATAACTTGTTCATTTGCCACCTATACAATAATATGATACAATCATTCAACATTGAATAGCATCAAGGTATGACTCTTGATTCAGTCCACAAAAAATGTATTTACTCCAAAAATGAGGCCATAACATCTTATTTGTTCATTCTGCATTGACACCTACATCAATACAAGATAGTAACTAAACTTCAAACTGTGAGCAAAAATATCAGTACTTCACTTGAAAATGAAGTTCTGTTTCAGTCTAACTTTTCAGTAACACCTCATTTCTGAAGCAGGCAAGATTTTGTGAAATGAAATCAAGATATGCATACCCTAATTGGTTACACAATTATACAATATTTATTTATTTATTTATTCTGATGACAAAACAACTTGAAGTTTTTTAGACTAGATAATACTGTATAAGGCATCAACCTTAACATCTAAAAAGTAACAGAAAGGAAATTACTTCATATACATATATATATATTTATAGCAATGTAATTATTTTATGTTTAAGAAATCTTCTGAAAGGACAGAAAAATATAATAAATAAGCATTTTCTTTACAACAAATACATAGATTATTAAGTTAAAAAAAGACATCTTTGTACATACTTGCTCCATATTCAACAAGTTACGTTTGTTTTATACTATGCTTCTTAATATGAAAAGTTGTAATGAGAATCTTAATAAAATGTGTTTTGTAAAAACATTAATAGTAACTATTAGTATGTAAAATTTTGTAGTAAAATGAGTCCTATCATACGGCAAGTTGTATACATCTGTTAAGATGGCCATCTTTGGTACAATCCTAGCACATAATATTATGTTTCATAGAGTACAAATAACTAACCTTACACCAAACTGCAAAATATATTTCAGATTGTCTGCAATCCATCAACTTCCCAAAATAATCAAACAGAACCAAAGGAAGGCCACTTTTTTCCTCATTTTTGCTAATAATGGCAGTGAGTAACTTAATGCGACCAGAAACTAAATAACATTTTGGTTTGCTATGACGCATCCTTTGACAGCACAGGTAAGCGGCTTAAAATCACTCAGAATACTATAAAAATCCTTTGAAAATAAAAGTCTGACAAAAATGAAAGGAAAATGTAAGATTAGGTGAGTTATTTCAAGTTTGTACCCCATATTTTTGTATGTTTAACAAAACACAAAATTGTTTGGCAATCTTGTGTTTGTGCAAAAATAAATTAAAATTATATAGTCTTTATACAGAACATTTCAAATTTACATAAATACAGTTAGAAATAATTATCTACAAACTTATCATCGCTGCTTCCCCCATGTGCCAGTAATTTGGACTCCAGTGCGTCCTAGACGGCTACTCCAAAATACGACCGACATTCCCGATGCGCCTTTCCCCGTCCGATTGACAGGTGGAATGACAAACTGTGGCAAGAGGAAATATAAGTGATACGTGTAGATAAAATTTAGTTCTTCCCTACATACAAACATTGACTAACAGTTAGTTCCATTTGTTTCGACTATAAAAAGACTATTTAGATTTTGTTTGATTTAAAGCTGAAATTATTACAACTGACGATTAACGCGTCATATACGTGTTAAAAAAAAAAAAAAAAAAAAAAAAAAAAACAAAAAAAAAGACTTCCCGACTGCCCGATACGTCCCTCGACCGGAAACCTACTGTACGAGCCGCTCACTTTCTACGTGCCTGTTTGTGTGTGCGTATGTGAAACGTACAGAGCTGGTGCCTGTACGTGAAACGACCGTTACGTCGCTGCCTGTTTGGGATTTTTTTTTAAAAAAATGAAAGCGGCCCGACCCAAAATACAAGAAGGAAAAAAAGCATCACCCATTCCAATTCTCAGATATTACCTAGGAACTTGCAACCACGATACATTCTCGTACACTTTACAAAAAAAGATCCCACAAAACTAGAGCTTGACTGTTCGCAACAACTCGACTGCCACTGCCGTCCAAATGCAAGTTCATTACTGTAATGTACTGTGAATTTTTTTTAAAATTATTCCGATATTTGTCTTCCAAAGTGACGTTACCTATGTAGTGACTACGAGTGTGTGTGTGTGTGTGTGTGTGTGTGTGTGTGTGTGTGTGTGTGTGTGTGTAGGTGAGAGTGCCAAGAGGGGTGGGAGAGTCGATTAAGTTTGACGAACAGTAGACAAACAGGTAAGGCAGCATTTCGCAGAGACCGGAATATCGATCGGTCGATTCCGATCGGTGCGAAATCTCGCCGGGACCTGGGCGCTAGTTATCGAATCCGGAGACCGGAGACGGTCCCCGAGAAGGAGACGGCGGGGGGAGGACGAGGGGGGAGGGTGAGAGAAGATGACAGGCCGTCGCTCCGGCGTCGATTAAGACAGGCGGGACGACGGGAGAAAAGCGGTAGTGCTCGCTGCCAAAGTGAGTCCCGGCAGCGACGGAGAAAGATAGCGCCTCACGGTCCGAAACTGCAGTCTCTTTCTCGCAAGCAAGTGTGTACAGTCGATCATTCACTCTCATACACACGAACACGCGCGCGCCCACGTATACACTGACAACATTTTTTTTTAATTTTTTGCTCCGCCTCGCTTTCCGGAAGCGTTACAAATGGAGGAAAGGAGTATGTATTTATATTTATATATATATATATATGTATAATCCCTGATACGGCCGACACTAGAGCGTAAGTGGTACAAAAATAAATAGGTCAGAAGTCCGGGGAGGCGGCGAGCAGCAGCGAGCTGGCGGGCCGGCAGCGGCAGCCGGCGGCGCTGTGGCGGCGGTAGCAGGCCTCGCAGAGGCGCAGGCAGGCGCGCAGCGGCCAGTACCACCAGAGGCAGGGCAGCGCCAGCGACAGCGCGCACAGGCAGCCCCAGCGCGCCGCGCACCGCGGCGGCCCGCACGCGCAGGGCTCGTCCGCGCCCTCCAAGTCGTGGTCGCGGCAGCAGTGGTAGAACAGCCCCTTCACGCAGCACAGGCACGTCGCGTAGTCGAGCGCCGTCTCGGCCGAGCAGTAGCACGAGTTGTCGCAGAGCCAGCGCGACGGCAGCGGGCGCGGCTTGCGGCACGACTCGCAGCGGCAGCGGCCGCACTCGGGGCAGATGATGGAGCCGCGGAAGCAGTCGGGCACGCCGCCCGCCGGCCCCAGGCTGCCCAGCGCCGCCACCACGCGCCCGTCCGAGCCGCGGCCGCCCGGCGACGACGAGCCCGACGCAGAGCCCGACGGCGGGCTGCCCGCGCCGCCGCCCGACAGCGCCGACGCCGGCCCCGGGTACCCGCGACCCTCCTTCTCGAACGTGTGCGGGTGGTGGTGGTGATGGTGGTGGTGGTGGAGGAGGTGCGCGTGGTGGTGCGGCGCGGGCGGCAGCTGCGGCCTCTTGCCCGGCGCCACGACGACGGGCAGGTGCAGCGCCTGGTGGTCGCGGGCCGAGTCGCGGCTCGGCGGCAGCTGCAGGGACAGCGGGTGGTGCCGCTGCTTGGGGGCGGCGGCCAGCTTGCCGGCGGTAGGCAACGGTGCCGCCGTCGCGGGCCGGAACGGCGTCTCCACGTACTCGTTAGTGACGCGCTCGATGTCGGGCCGCGGCGTCGTCAGCGTCACGACGTCTCCCGCCACCACCGCCCCCGCCGTCGTCGTCGGCGCCGCCGCCGCCGCCGTCGGCGTCGTCGGCGGCGGCCGGGGCACGCGAGGGCGGTGCACCAGCGCGAGCGCGGGCGCGGCCGGCGGTCGCTGCAGCTCTGGGGGCGAGCTGCCATGCTGGGCCATCGGGGATCCCACCGTCTAGCTCGACGTGTGCTCGCCTTCAGAACATACTACGGCCGGGCGCCAGCCGCTGCAACACGAGAGCACAATCGCACATCAGCTCTCACTCCACAATTTTTACAAAATTTTTTACAACATTTTATCCCACAAGATAAAAATACTCCAAAAACTTTATTTAAAGGGAGTAGGACATCAAGCGGGCCGACTTGGAGCAGGAGAGGCACCACAGGACATTTTAATTCCTACTGTCTATACTTTTACGAGCACTTGCCCGCGAAATTCAAAGGTCCCGAGTTCGAGTCTCTGTCCGGCACACAGTTTTAATCTGCCGCGAAGTTTCAAATTTATAAAATTTTGCCAGCGTGACCAGCAAGGATTCAGGATTCACACTCATAGCAGTGGAAGTTCACAAACATGACAATTTTTTTTTTTTACATGTGAAATTTCATTTTTTCAGTTACTGTTGGCAGAATTTGATGCTATAGGTACACTTTTCTTCGTAACTAGGAGAGACTCTTCGATGAATTTTGCACGCCATACAAACCATACTTACAGGTGTATGAAACTCTAGAATTTATTGAATTTATGGAAAAATGAATAAGCTGTTACATTTTAAACTTCATGTTCAGAAAAAACTCAAATTTTACAGTTAAATATCTCAATTTTTACCACAGTTTTTAATAGATTTGGAAAATTCTAGAGTTTCATACACCTTTAAGTATGGTTCGTATGCTGTGAAAAATTCACCGAAATATCTCTCCTAGTTGTGAATAAAAGTGTCCCGATACGAACAAATGCAGCCAATAATAAGTGAAAAACTGATGAAATTTCAGATATAAGAAAAAATTATTTTGCTACGTTTTCGAACTCCCACTGCTATGGGCGTGAATCCCGAATCCTTCCTGGTCATGCTGAAAAAGTTTGATAAATTTATTTGTAAAAGTATAGACAGTGGGAATTAAAATGTCCTGTAGTGACCCTCCTGCTCATCCCGTTTGACGTCCTACCTCCCTTAAGAAGATTGATATTGTAAGCAGAAGGTATGTGCTCTGTTGTAAACTTTTACAACAGAACAAACCCACGACTATTTGGACTGATTACTAGTTTCGGCTAACAATCTAGCTGTCTTCAGATCATATGCCATTCTTCATTAGTATTGGTGCCGCTATGGCTTCCCACTTCGTTAAATTCTTCCTCAAAGTGACATAGTCCATCCTTGACACAACTGAAAACATCTTTTCATCTTTCGTGGCCAGTGTAATTGAAGGGTGGTATTAAAATACAGGTGTTATGCCGTTATAACTGGGTAACATATTTTACTCACTGTGTCGGTTAACAAACTGTGACGACATAAAGCCTTTGTTTTATGACAATCGTTCAATCACACTGGCCACGAACGATGAATGGAAAGCTGTTTCTACCAATGTCGTCTACGGATGAGCACTACACCTGGCTCAAGTCATCGACAATACCGAGTTTCGCGCAGAATGTGCAACTACATGAAGCAATTAGCGGGACAATTAACATCTGTCTCTTGGCTTCCCTATACAGATTTTGTAAGCGTCTTCAATTCGGTCACCCACTTGTGTTTGAGGCTCGAAACAACATGGAGTAGAAACAGAGCTGTATGTAGCTCTTATATAGGCTAAACCATAGTTCCATCGACAGAGGCGCTGATACGGACCGAAACGAGGAAATCGTTTTGTAAACATAGCTCTAAAATCCATACCTTTATAGCTACGAGCACTTTTTCAATACCATGAAACGCATCTCTTTCACTGCAAGCTCTCTGGTGTTCATGTTTTCGGAGGAGGTAGTACGGACCAAAACGAAAAAGTCCAGTAAACACAGGCTCTAATATGGATACCGTAAGAGGTATGAACACTTTTCAGTAGACTAAATGTTTCACTAGCGTAAACGCACAAGTGATCATACCTGTTAACGTATGCCCACGTTCACGGCACCGTTTTTCTTGTTTTGCTACATATTACCCCCACCGAAAATATGGAAAGCAAGGGGCTTGTAGAGGAAGAGAGATGTTTCGCAGTATCGAATATGGACAAACGCTCATAGCTCTTACTGAAAGCATTATAGAGCCCATGTTTACAAGATTTGTTTTTCTTATTTTGGTCCACACTACCACCTCTGAAAGTTTGTCAGTGGTGTTCTAGTTCACCCCGTATAAAATATACAAAACCACCACGTGTCTGATTGTTTAACAAATCAATGAATTTCTCATTGAAAAGGGTGTAAAACAAGGTACCTGTATCTCAAACTTTTTTGAGCAGTCCTAATAAAAAAGCAATGCCGAAATTAACTGAAAAACGAAGGTAATCAACGTTCTGAGAAAGATATTAAATAACCAGAGATCTGTTGATCTTTTTCTATCTGCAAATAGTACATAAGAACTTAACATATTAGTTAGCGAACTTGTGCTAGTTTTCTCTGAAGTTGGCCTAAAAAAGAACTATGACAGAACCAAGATAATGATGAATGCATGGACACTGAAGGGAAATGTGCATGTTGCAAGGATGCAGCTGCAAAGGATCACAGAATATTTCTAGCTGGGTCAACGTGAAAATATGAAAGGAGCTATTAAACCAGAAATTTTTCCAGGTGTGAATTTGAGCTAGCAAGCGTTCGTCAGAGACCCTTCTCTTTTGAAGTCTAAGATGTCGGCCGAACTGAAGAAAACAGTTGATCGGTGCATCCCACCACTAAAAATTTATGTCTGTGAGCCATGGCCACTAAATGAGTTCTTTGTTAGAAAACTAGTAGCAGCTCAAAAAGAAATGAAAGATCTATACTGGGCTACACAAAGGAAGAAAGAAAGTAGTAGTTGCTAGACGTACGACAAAGGTCAGTGACATGATGGGAAGAGCGAATACATTGAAATGGCAATAGGCGGATCATGTCGCTCGAAGAAAGGATGCGAGATGATCAAAACAAATACTAGACTGAAGCCAAGTTTAGCAAGAAAGACCACTGCGAAGGCCGCCTGACGATGGGGCAGAGTCTTACAAAGACAGCTAGATTCAATTGGCGACGAGAAAATAAAGACTGGCGGAAATGGAAGATGCCACTTGGATTCTCTGTTGCACACCGACTCAAAGAGGCTACGTGAACTAGTGATCAAACTGGATGATGGTCATCAGGATGGCAGATTTATTTAACCCGACAAGATTAACGCCATCAGGCCGCTCCCCTACATCTCACCAGGTGTTTTATATATTTTGCATCGTATTGATTACGATAAGTGTAAGTCATATCCATACGCGATTGCAGGCTTTCCCGTGGTATTTCAGTTATGAAATCTTCACGGGTTATCAGCCGAGTGGCGTCGTTTTCTAGTCACAATGTTTCAATGGATTGCGTCTTCAAGCGAAGATGATGGATACGCAGTCCATTGAAACATTGCGACATGAAAACGACGCCACTCTGCTAGTGACCCGTGAAGATTTCATAGGAGTCATATCCAGTTTACAAAATTTCTAAAACATTTCATCATTGGTATAGTGCGGAAAGAGAAGAAACATAGCACAGGTTACACTCGGTCACGAGTGGAACAACAGAGCAAATTACAGGGGGATAGATTTAAACTATGGAGGCTAGCAGCAGAGAAGGAATGCGGTGTGTGTGTGTGTGTGTGTGTGTGTGTGTGTGTGTGTGTGTGTGTGAGAGAGAGAGAGAGAGAGAGAGAGAGAGAGAGGGGGGGGGGGGGATATAACAGTACTATGAAGGTAGGGCAAAGAAAGCAACATGTCTGAAAAATGGAAAGAGCAAGAAGCCTAAATGGGAAAAGGTGAGAACATTTCCTTTACTGTTTGTCAAAAGGAAATCTGGTTTTCGTGTTAATTTTTGGAGAATCCATTATGAAAGTGACTGAAGGAGTGTTTCACCTTAAAAGCAGCAGAGTATAGGGTCCAGAAACGGATGACAGCAACAGAGGAGTTTGTCCAAAGTAATACAGCAGCAATTATTGCCTCGAAAAAGGTAAAAAAAGGCACTTTTTGTTTGTTTGACAGTACGTTCTGTCTGTTCTGTAAGCAGGTAAGTGAGCAGCATTTATGGTGGAGAGATTGGTCTTTCTAGTAATAACGTTGCAACTGCCGTACTGGATTACCAAGAATCAATTTCCTGTCTAGTGGTGCCGTGCAGCGTGCGGTATTCGCGTGCGTTTCTTTCCTTTATTCTTCTTTCTGTATTCAGTGTAGTACTAACGGATTTAGTTGAAAATAGTAAATACTCCCTAGGCGCGTCTGCACACTGCGTTGCCATTAATTTAAAAGGGGCGCTGCGAAAGGGTCGGCACGACTTCGTGAAACAGCCTATAGGTGCTCCTTGTGACGTAGTGGGGTAGAAAGTGGAGGCTCGCCTGCTCGCCCTTCAATTTGCACACAGACTATACGTACGAGCAGTCCCCGCTACACTCTGGCATCCAAGCGCCACAGTACCGTAGCAAGCTGCTAAAGATGCCAAGATAAAAAGGAGAACCGTGGTGAACAGTTGTGGATATATCAGGCCAACGTAGGCGGCTAGATAAGTCGGTTGGTTGGAGCGTTAATGAACCAAACAATGTGGTCATTAGTACGTTTGAAGTTGGTGACATCAGCCATAAATTTGATCTAATTATGATAGTATGTAGAAGCGGTAAAAACGGGGGGGGGGGGGGGGGGGGGGTGAAAGCGATTTCGATGCCAGTGGTGAGAAGAACTGAGAAGTAAAAGTGCGTGTTTCGGGAGGGTATACAGCTCAGAGTGCAGACGAGAGCTCATGTGCAGTGAGAGGCACCTTATCCACATTTGAGCCTCCGCCAAACCGATGCAGGACCAAGTAACGGAATAAATAATATTTTCGAGTAGGGAGATCCATATTAGTAAAACTGAGAAGGCTTAAAACTTAATGAACTGACAATAGTTAAACGAGATGTAAACAATAAGGCCAGTATACTGGTGGGCGCAGTCTGGTGTCCCTTGGGCTAAAGAAGTCATCGAGCAGAATCGTAACTAGCAATATGCAGTCTTTTAAAAGTATTATTTTATATCCACATTTGTGAAGATAACGACTAATACGATTTTAGTTCTCTAATTTAAGCACTAACAGACGCTATTCTTGCTCCATTACCCGCCCAACACAGTAAATACTACTCAAAGACACTAAAAACTACCCATGCCAGTTGATGGATATTAGCTCCATAGCAAGGAAAAACCAAGTACACAGTTAAATTTCAACCCGTGCTTTATGTCCTTTATGTCTGAATGCGAAAACTAGTAGCTCCTCGTCCAGGCCTTCATGTCGACCGGCCGAACCGGCCAGGGTGGCCGAGCGGTTCTAGGCGCTACAGTCACAGGTTCGAATCCTGTCTCAGGCATGGATGTGTGTGATGCCCTTAGGTTAGTTAGGTTTAAGTAGTTCTAAGTCTAGGGGACTGATGATCTCAGATCTTATGCCCCACAGTGCTCAGAGCCATTTGAACCATTCGACCGGCCGCCGTGTTATCCTCTGCCTTGCGGCATCATGCTGATGCGGTATGGAGGGGCATATGAACATCCCAAACCTTTGAGCCGCTATTCCTTAGTGAAGCAGCCACTCAGTTGGTATCACGAAGCTGCATGCACCCCGTACTAGACTTCCCATGAAGGAGAAATCCTTATTCCCAGTTCTTGGCAGTACCGGGAATAGAACCCGGATCCTCCGCGTTGTAACCATCTATGCTGACCATTCAGCTATCGACATAGGGCCCGGATATCGGAGAGCGATATATCTAAATATCGATAAGATATAACTAGTTACGTGATACTTTTGCTCGGTATTTGCCCAGACGATGTGTTGGTAACATCGATATTTTGTGGCGATATAATGGGATAACAGTAGTATTATTATTATTATTATTATTATTATTACCACCACCACCACCACCACCACCACCACCACCACCACCACCACATTATCACATCATCAAAGTCATAACAGAGAAAAATGAACTCTACTTTCTTCTTAATACTGAAATGTTTACAAGGTAATAACGATATCTACAGTTTTTTTACTTTGAAGTTCTAAGAGAAAGTTTGAGTTAACTGCATATGCGAGCAACCTCCTCTCACTCGAAAGCAAGCCTGGTGGATTATGTTTAAAACGTACTTCACGAAACCTCTTAACTTTATGTTCTCCGTTGATAAATATGTTGGTGATTTTGCAGCGTGGGCGCAAAAAAGTGTAAAGTGATATCTATTGAAAGAAATGAGATGAAATGATCGAATGGCATTGTTGGCCGGGAGGCCCAACCAGAGAAGTGCAAGTCGTATTTCAGTTGACGCCACATTGGGCGACTTGCATGCCGGTGATGATGAAATGATGAGGACAACACAACACCAAGTCCACGAGTGGAGAAAATCTCCAACACGGCCGGGAATCGAACCTGGGCCCAATGGCACTTTACCACCCAGCTAAGGAGGCGGACGGTGATTTCTATTTAAAGCAAGTGATTAACAGTGGAACATGCCAACAAATTAATGTTTTCAGTTCCATAAAAAAATAAGTTTTGGACTAAATTTTTCTCATTTATATTATCTGTATTTGAGTGCTTTTGGTTATGTATTTTTTCATACGCTGTAGTACAAGTTCTTTTAGCTTTTCCTAAGATTACTCTATTTTTATGTAAACTAATGTGTTACTGAATTAGGTATTCCTTACTCCATAAAACTATCTCCTCGGAATTCCAAACATGTGCAATCATGAGCAATAATCTGAATTATTGGCATCGATGTATCGAATCACCGATAACATTATTCCATTCAAAGTCATTATCAATAAAATACTGCGATATTCGATCATCGATCATCGATATTTGCCTTTCGGTAACTCATTTCTACTACGGACGCCGACCTTGTGTCTGAATGGATTAAACACTGAAATATGCGAGAAAGCCCTACAGAAATACGTTTGAAACATTGTAGACACATATGATATATACTAAAAGTAAAATTAGAGGAACTTCTGTTAAACATGAAATGAAAATAATACTACTTCAGAGATCACTAACGTTAATTCAAACTAACAGCTATCAAATTTTGGAAGTATTGTTCCCTTTAGCTGCCAAAACCGTTTGGTCTACAGTATATCAATGAACGATTTTCGGGCACGTTTTGTTGGCAATTTAAAGCAACACAACTTCCTATCACTTCCAATCAATAAGTTTGTTACAATTAACAACAAACCAGAGAGTGAAACAACGTTAAATAAAACACTGCGCAGATTTCTAACAATTAAGTAGCATAGCGCCGAAAATATTCTTCAGCTTTCGAAAATGTACACTATTATTAATATATTATCTCCTGTGCTTTAAAAGTATTGCACAAACACGAACATGTTATCTTAAACAGCGTTGTTATTTTCGGTTCATAACTGCTAGCGGTCAACTGACAAGGGAACCTCCCCATCGCACCCCCCTCAGATTTAGTTATAAGTTTGCACAGTGGATAGGCCTTGAAAAACTGAACACAGATCAATTGAGAAAACAGGAAGAAGTTGTGTGGAACTGTGAAAAAATAAGCAAAATATACAAACTAAGTAGTTCATGGGAAGATATGCAATATCAAGGACACTGGGAACGTAGGAACGCCGTGGTCTCGTGGTAACGTGAGCAGCTGCGAAACGAAAGTCCCTTGGTTCAAATTTTCCATCGGGTGAAAAGTTTAATTTTTTATTTTCAGTTTATGTGACAAACTTATGTTTTCATCACTTTTTTGGGAGTGATTATCACATCCACAAGAAAACCTAAATCGGGCAAGGTAGAAGAATCTTTTTACCCATTCGCCAAGTGTACAAGTTAGGTGGGTCGACAACATATTCCTGTCATGTGACGCACATGCCGTCACCAGTGTCGTATAGAATATATCAGATGTGTTTTCCTGTGGAGGAATCGGTTGACCTATGACCCTGCGATCAAATGTTTTCGGTTCCCATTGGAGAGGCACGTCCTTTCGTCTACTAATCGCACGGTTTTGCGGTGCGGTCGCAAAACACAGACACTAAACTTATTACAGTGAACAGAGACGTCTATGAACGAACGGACAGATAATAACTATGCAAAAATAATGAAAGTAAAATTTTCACTCGAGGGAAGACTTGAACCAAGAACCTCTCGTTCTGCAGCTGCTCACGCTACCACGGGACCACGGCGCTCCTGTACTCCCTTTCTCTGTGATGTTGCATATCTTGCACATGGACTACTCAGTTTGTATATTTTGCTTATTTTTTCACAGTTCCACACAACTTCTTCCTGTTTTGTCAATTGATCTGTGTTCAGTTTATCAAGGCCTATCCACTGTGCCAACTTATAACTAAATCTGAGGGGGGTGCGATGGGGAGGTTCACTTGTGAGCAGTGCGTCTGCAAGGTCCGTGGCGGCAGCTAACACGCAGGACGTGCTGCAGTTGCTGTGTGGATAAACCGCCTCTGACTCACTTTATAAATAATTACGTTCATTGTTAGCACACTTACACTTCAATTTTCAGAGTCGAGATTATGAGAGTAAATTTTCTCTACTTGTCACTCATCCCGTTTGCCTGCTTTGGGAAGGGAGTCCCAAAACACGGTTTCTCTGCGGCTTCTGTATCTTTGTATCGTCTGCTTTCGGCTGTGGTCGTCTTTTTCCTTTTGTACTGATTTTTTTTTTTAATTTGGTAACTTAATAAGGCATACAGCTGACGACTGATTTCGTATCTTTGTTGAAATATTCTTCAGCTGCAGACCTACAGCTATGAACAAAATCTTAATACGGCATAACTACCACCACGAACCTTTCGAAGTTTTAGTTGTATTTCTGATGCTTCTGTACTTACATTAAGCAGTAATGTAGTACTCGTTAATATAAAACTCTATTCTGAGGCATAAACAGAGGTGCAAAGTCTGCGTGGAAATTATTTTTACTTCTAGTATTGTGGCTGTGTATTGTACAAACCATCCTGAATTCGCTATTGTTATGAACATTAAATATCATTTGGGAGATATTTTTTGGAGTATTAGTTTATGTATCCCGAGGTTCTCTAAGATGTTTGTGCAAGACAACTTGTTAACGTCCTTAATATAATCATCTGTAGAACAGGGCCTAAATATGTTTTTATCTTAAGCTGCATAGCCCCAGAAAAGTCTGTCATGGGGCAATATCGAGCGAAAATATGCAGAGTACACTAGAAATACTGTCAGCAGGTCAAGGCTCAAAGATTTCTAAGTGCAAAGCGGCTACAACTGAGATTTCTGGTTAACTTGTAGCCGTGCTGTTAGCACCTGAGTTTGCCGGCCGTGGTGAACGAGCGGTTCCAGCCGCTTCAGTCTAGAACCGCGCTACCGCTACGGTCGCAGGTTTGAATCCTGCCTCGGGCAGGGATGTGTGTGATGTCCTTGGGTTAGTTAGGTTTAAGTAATCCTAAGTTCTAGGGGACTGATGACCTCAGATGTTAAGTTCCATAGTGCTCAGAGCCATTTTTGACCACCTGAGTTTATTACACATTTTGGTGATTAAGAATTTCACACAGACTTCAGTGGGTACCCATTGATCTCTACTTGTGGTATCTGTACGTCTTATGTTTGTTTCGTACTACGTAGAAGAAGATTAAGATATCCAATTCTTTAATACAAATCAAAAATAAGAATTTCGTTACACTTAATTATTTCAACACAAACTCTTAATAGTGATATTTGAGTGTTAGCTGCTTGTTACGAACGTATCTATGCCAGTAACAACCACAACCCTTTATATTCCCACGAAGAAAACGCCATCTTGCAACCAGAAGATTGGCTTTAACACCACAGTCCTTCACCAAGCATGATCCTACTGGAAACGATGCGCCGTTTCTTTCCTCCGGCGTCTGAACTGACTCACCCACCCAATAACAGGGGTCCCAGTTTAACGTGATATACGAACGACGGTGCAACTTTGAATTTTTCACATTAAATCACTGCCAGAGATGTAAGCTGATTTTCGTGTAAAATTTTGATGTTTCCTTGAAAAGGAGGTGATCAGAGACAGATTTATTGACATGGACAAGTGAGAGAAAAAAATCTCTGACTGACCGACTATTGCCAAGCTGACATTTACCTACTAGACTACTGAGTCACACATGTATGAAATATAAACACAAAAATGGTAGACTTCAAAACAAAAGATTTTGTGGTTTAGTAGTCAATTGCAATAAGGAAAAAACTAGTAAAAGATCATTCGAAAGTAATTTAGGCTTACGCAATTTAGGTTACAAAAAAATTGCTGAATGATAGTGAACCACACCATTAGGTTTTATAAAGTGACTAAGAATCAAAATTCGCTGATATCGTACCTCCCCGTTCACATTGCCCAAATCATCAACGCATTCGCAGAGCTGCGCCAATGGCTCGCCTTAACCTCTTACACACTTCGTAAGACCCATCCATGGTTCTGTGCTGCTAGTACAACTGGGATGAATTTTCGTATGAATTTTCATGGTTAGATCAAAAGGAGGTGATCAGAGACATTTAATGACATGGGACTGAATCAGCTGCGACCTGCTTAACGAATCATTCACAAATTACCCTCAAACAATTTTGAGGTTATGAAGTGTGACATTATGATGGAGACAGCGTCACCTCGGAAAACGTAAACCACGGCAGCCACAGAAGGAACCTTTATTCTCCCACTGACGAGCCTAGTGTCAATCACTGTGCAAATACCGTCAGTAATGGCGGGCATGAATAGGGAGGTCCAGAAAAATTTAAAGGTTTCATTTTGGTCACTAGAATGATCCAACAGAGTGCTTAAGCAAGAATGCAAAATGTTGAGGAGCCCAACCCTTTTCCTTTTTCTCTCTTTTTACTTTTTTTTTTAATCAGTCTGACTGGTTTGTGCGGCCCGCCACAAATTCCTCCCCTGTGCCATTCTTCTCATCTCAGAGTATCACTTTGAACTTATGTCCTAAAACACTTATTTATACCAAAGAGTAGCTAGAACTGGAAAGGAAATCAAGATTTTACAGCATACGGACTGCACGCGAAAGGATTCGACAACACTAAGAGATTATAAGAACAGTGGCAATAAGTGGGCGATATGGAATAGCCCTTCATTTGTGAATGGATCAAACAGTGAAACAAAAGTAATCGAGAAATTGAGATAAAGGCTGCGCCTGGACAATTGGTCGACATAAAACTATCTACCATGCACTATATTACAGATTATTCTTATGTTCTACTACATAAGGCATCTAAGTATTAAGGAAACAAGTTCGATATCTCAAAATAATTTGATAGTGTACTGTAATGGCAGTAGTAAGTTCATCAGTTGGTTGCTGTGACAATCCAAGCTGTAAATTCACTGCAATCATAGCGATTTTGTTGACTGAATACACGTTTCTAAGAAGAACTGAAACTCAGTGTTAAGTGCCTGACAGCACCTATTAATTTGCCTCTTATAGATTAAATAAATCTTCAAATTTATGCACCCAGAAAACCAGGCAACAACTTTTAAGATGCTTCACGATGTATTTCGTTGTTTCCTATTCCATTTGCGAATTTGAGACCCAAAATTTTTCCCTGTGACTGGTACTGACAGTTTCAACTAACAGCACGTTCCGGAAGTACTTAATCTCGTTTCTCTGTCATGGAAGTGGTGACAAATGCAACACAAGTACAGAAGAATAAGGCGCTTGGGTGGCTTGTACGTAACTTCTTTAGCCATGCGTTACTTCCTACCAACAGACTTAAATCTTCCACTCGCTCTTCCTGCAACAAATCCTCTGTTTTGGCTCTACTTTATAGAACATTGTCGTTTTCATCGAAGACAATCCGGAAACATCACTGCAATCGTAATAGATCAGAGTCCCAATACTTTTCGCTTCAGTTGGTTCTTACGCAGCTTTCAGCAAGACCACAGCCGACTTCTAGCCTCCATGCACGTCCAGTTGAGCTAGCACTGCATCTATGAACAACCTCTATGTCTATGAACGTTAAATTTTCCTGTACTTGAACCCATAACGTACTAGTCGCACTCACTATACAGGGTGGAGCGAATTTCGCGCACTGCGGCTTCGCAGCGCGACTCCTCACATGCCAACGGTAAAAAAATGTCTCAGTTTCATCCGGCGAGTACGTCCAGCGGAAAAAGGACGTTAAAGAGTGGCAATCTAGCAACACTGTAACCTTACGTATGGTAACTACCTTTGTCAGCACTTACACACTGTGCTGCACAGTTGGTGCAGTGGATAGTTTTGGGTTGACAAGCAGGAGGCTGATGGTTCGATCCTGAGTTGAGGCATACGCTTTTTATTTGGCAAATTTAGTGCAGGTGGTACTGTATCTGGCATCTTAATCGTCAACAGTGATTGCAGCATGTCCTCCAGAAAGAATTTTCACTTTCGTACTACAATCGTACAAATGGAAGATATGGTCAGCTTTGAAAGAAGCTTTTGCACGTCGTGGGCGTGAATTTACTTTCGACACTTCGTCTACTGGATGCGAAACCTGTGTTCTTTGTACCCTCCTCCAGTGGTCCCACAAATTAGAACCAACTATTATTCTAGTATCGTTCAGGTCCATTAAATTTCGTTAGGGCCTCACGTTATCAGTAGGGCTAGCAACGTGGTTTGCGAATAATGTCCGAACTCGGTTGCTACTTGCATGTGTTATCACCACGCTACCACTAATTATACCTATGAACAATGAGTCTGGTAACCGCATGCTGTTCAATACGTATCTAAATGCATTATTATTATTATTACTATTATTATTATTATTATTTCTTTCTTTTCTCAGACGTTATGTCTGGTTAAAAATGGAAGGTGACGCGGACCTTGATCAAGCGTGACTTCCTTTTAACTGTACGGTATATGTTACATTGCATTTAGGAACTTTCGGGTAATTGAACAAGTGTCAATAATTACAGATTTCTGTAGTTGTATATATAAGTTTGGATGTAGCCGTATTGCATTGATGTACTGGTGGATGCTGTGTGGTATGACTCCTGTAGTTGATAGTATAATTGGTACAATGTCAACTTTATCCTGATGCCACATGTCCTTGACTTCCTCAGCCAGTTGGATGTATTTTTCAATTTTTTCTTCCGTATATTTGTTGTATTGGGTATGGATATGTCGATTAGTTGTGTTAATTTCTTCTTTTTATTGGTGAGTACAGGGTGTTTCAAAAATGACCGGTATATTTGAAACGGCAATAAAAACTAAACGAGCAGCGATAGAAATACACCGTTTGTTGCAATATGCTTGGGACAACAGTACATTTTCAGGCAGACAAACTTTCGAAATTACAGTAGTTACAATTTTCAACAACAGATGGCGCTGCGGTCTGGGAAACTCTATAGTACGATATTTTCCACATATCCACCATGCGTAGCAATAATATGGCGTAGTCTCTGAATGAAATTACCCGAAACCTTTGACAACGTGTCTGGCGGAATGGCTTCACATGCAGATGAGATGTACTGCTTCAGCTGTTCAATTGTTTCTGGATTCTGGCGGTACACCCGATCTTTCAAGTGTCCCCACAGAAAGAAGTCACAGGGGTTCATGTCTGGCGAATAGGGAGGCCAATCCACGCCGCCTCCTGTATGTTTCGGATAGCCCAAAGCAATCACACTATCATCGAAATATTCATTCAGGAAATTAAAGACGTCGGCCGTGCGATGTGGCCGGGCACCATCTTGCATAAACCACGAGGTGTTCGCAGTGTCGTCTAAGGCAGTTTGTACCGCCACAAATTCACGAAGAATGTCCAGATAGCGTGATGCAGTAATCGTTTCGGATCTGAAAAATGGGCCAATGATTCCTTTGGAAGAAATGGCGGCCCAGACCAGTACTTTTTGAGGATGCAGGGACGATGGGACTGCAACATGGGGCTTTTCGGTTCCCCATATGCGCCAGTTCTGTTTATTGACGAAGCCGTCCAGGTAAAAATAAGCTTCGTCAGTAAACCAAATGCTGCCCCACATGCATATCGCCGTCATCAATCCTGTGCACTATATCGTTAGCGAATGTCTCTCGTGCAGCAATGGTAGCGGCGCTGAGGGGTTGCCGCGTTTGAATTTTGTATGGATAGAGGTGTAAACTCTGGCGCATGAGACGATACGTGGACGTTGGCGTCATTTGGACCGCAGCTGCAACACGGCGAACGAAAACCCGAGGCCGCTGTTGGATCACCTGCTGCACTAGCTGCGCGTTGCCCTCTGTGGTTGCCGTACGCGGTCGCCCTACCTTTCCAGCACGTTCATCCGTCACGTTCCCAGTCCGTTGAAATTTTTCAAACAGATCCTTTATTGTATCGCTTTTCGGTCCTTTGGTTACATTAAACCTCCGTTGAAAACTTCGTCTTGTTGCAAAAACACTGTTCTAGGCGGTGGAATTCCAACACCAGAAATATCCTCTGTTCTAAGGAATAAACCATGTTGTCTACAGCACACTTGCACGTTGTGAACAGCACACGCTTACAGCAGAAAGACGACGTACAGAATGGCGCACCCACAGACTGCGTTGTCTTCTATATCTTTCACATCACTTGCAGCGCCATCTGTTGTTGAAAATTGTAACTACTGTAATTTCGAAAGTTTGTCCGCCTGAAAATGTACTGTTGTCCCAAGCATATTGCAACAAACGGTGTATTTCTATCACTGCTCGTTTAGTTTTTATTGCCGTTTCAAATATACCGGTCATTTTTGAAACACCCTGTATGATGTCAGGTTTGTTATGTGGTATTGTTTTATCTGTTACAATGGTTCTGTTCCAGTATAATTTGAATTCATCGTTCTCCAGTACATTTTGTGGTGCATACTTGTACGTGGGAACGTGTTGTTTTATAAGTTTATGTTGTAAGGCAAGCTGTTGATGTATTAATTTTGCTACATTGTCATGTCTTCTGGGGTATTCTGTATTTGCTAGTATTGTACATCCACTTGTGATGTGATCTACCGTTTCTATTTGTTGTTTGCAAAGTCTGCATTTATCTGTTGTGTTATTGGGATCTTTAATAATATGCTTGCTGTAATATCTGGTGTTTATTGTTTGATCCTGTATTGCAATCATGAATCCTTCCGTCTCACTGTATATATTGCCTTTTCTTAGCCATGTGTTGGATACGTCTTGATCGATGTGTGGCTGTGTTAGATGACACGGGTGCTTGCCATGTAGTGTTTTCTTTTTCCAATTTCCTTTCTTCGTATCTGTTGATGTTATGTGATCTAAAGGGTTGTAGAAGTGGTTATGAAATTGCGGTGGTGTAGCCGATGTATTTATATGAGTGATTGCTTTGTGTATTTTGCTAGTTTCTGCTCGTTCTATAAAGAATTTTCTTAAATTGTCTACCTGTCCATAATGTAGGTTTTTTATGTCGATAAATCCCTTTCCTCCTTCCTTTCTGCTTAATGTGAATCTTTCAGTTGCTGAAGGTATGTGATGTATTCTATATTTGTGGCATTGTGATCGTGTAAGTGTATTGAGTGCTTCTAGGTCTGTGTTACTCCATTTCACTACTCCAAATGAGTAGGTCAATATTTGTATAGCATAAGTATTTATAGCTTTTGTCTTGTTTTTTGCTGTTAATTCTGTTTTCAGTATTTTTGTTAGTCTTTGTCTATATTTTTCTTTTAGTTCTTTAATATTTGTATTATCTATTCCTATTTTTCTGTCTGTATCCTAGATATTTATAGGCATCTGTTTTTTCGATCGCTTCTATTATTATTATTATTATTATTATTATTATTATTATTATTATTATTATTATTATTATTATATCAACGGAACTGTGGAAACATGTCCATTACCTTTAGGAAAACAGTGTAATTCGAAACCGAACATTTCACAATTAGCGGTGTCGGAATGAATCGTGCAGAACAATATCGGTCAGAGGGGTAATGCGCGTTAGGTGGAACAGCTCGCAGGACTGACGGTGTCTTTATACTGTATGCGCTGTCCACCAGACAGGGACTAGTTGCGAGCGGAGTAACGCGCCTGTGATACACTGCAACGTACATGCATACACGTATCGAATTTTCTAGTTGTAAACCTCTAAACCAGTGTGGCAGACGTATGGCATACACAGACGATGAATATGTGGATATGATTCTAGTCCTTGGTGCATCTGATAACCGGGCTGGTGTTGCCGCTCGTGAATATGCTACTAGATATCCTCGTCGACGTCATCCAGATAAAAATGTATTTAGTCATCTGGAGCTCCGCCTTCGGGAGTCAGGCTCTGTCCTTCCACCACTGTGTGACAGAGGTTGTCCACGGACTCACCGTATTCCAGCTACTGGGGAAGCTATTCTGGACGTCATACAACAAGAAACTCGGCAAAGTGTACGTAGCGTGGCAAGACAGCTGCATGTCTCGCAACGCACTGTCGTTAACGTGCTGCACCCCTATCACTATGCTTTCACGCAACACCTATGGCAGATCGCCACCAGCGGATGCAATTCAGTGAATGGTTCCAACAACAACAGGAAGCCAATGATGACTTTGTGAACACCGTCATATGGTCGGATGAAGCAGCATTCACTCGTTAGGGTGTCTTCAATGTGCACAATCCCCACCATATGTGAGAGGTTAACCCGTACGTCACCCACAACCGTGGTTATCAAGTTCGCTTTGGTATCGACGTCAGGGCCGGAATATTAGGCGACAGGTATTTGGGCCCCTACATGTTGCCTGGCTGGTTGACTTCACGAAAGTATTATGCATTCCTCTCTATCTGCCTAATGCACATGGAGATGTTCCAATACATGTTCGGCAGAGAATATTGTTGCAACATGATGGTGCACCTCCACACTCGAATTAATATGCGACAGTATTTGGAACATTTCCAGGGAAATGGCTCGGACATGGAAGTCCAGTTGTATGGCCACCACGTTCACCTGATCTAAATCCCCTGCATTTCTTGCTGTGGGGACACCTGAAGGAGCATATTTACTCTACTTCGCCGACGAATGTCGACTAATCAGTAGCGCGTGATCATGATGTTCTTGTTACTCTGGATGCAGCTTCGCTGCGAAGGGTCCAGACCTGTACGATCCGACGTTTTGCGCAATGTTTGGACGTGCAGGGAGGACGCTTTGAGCATCTGTTCTGAGGACAGCGTATTCTGTTGTGAAAATCCTGCAATCATTGATATGGACATTATTATTGTCACTGGTTGCTAATGAGCGACATCTGAGCGCTCATATTAAACGCAGTATAAATGACAAGTACATGATGTGTTACTGTACTGTGCTACCACCTTTAGTATCTCGATATTGTTTTTGTAGTTATTCTGTCCTATGAGAGGTCATTCGTTTCAACTGTATCGGTATTTCTTATTTGTCTAACCATATATTTGTTATGCTCAGCGTTACAAAATGTTGTAAGTTTAGGATACATGTAACCTAAGAAACTGTGTATATTACAGTATGAAATGTCAGAATGAAATTAGCAAATAAAAGGATGCGCCCCAACTCAGTATCGAACCCTCTACCTCCGCATGCTAACCCAAAACGATAGCCACTGAACGAACTGCACAGCACGACTGCTATGTGCTGACGGAGGTTGTTACCATACATATGGTTACAGTGTTGCCAGATTGCCACTCTTTAACGTCCTTTTTCCGCCGAATTTACCCGCCGGACGAAATTTTGAGAGAGGCTTCTTTTATCGCTGGCATGTGAGGAGTCGCCCTGCGAAGCCCGAGTGCGCGAATTTCGCTTCACCCCGTATATCTGACAAGATCTTAAAATCTACAGCCAGAGCTGCAATGTGAGGATGTAACAAACTTCAGTGTGCCGCCTGCCCCTGTTGGACAAATTGGTCATGTCAACACTAGTTTCTGATCTGAAGATTAATTATGCTTGCGATTATAAAACTTGTACATAGTAATATTTCCTGAATGACCTATACTGTGTTTTTCATTGCTAAATCTTCCGTCCAATCACATACATCTTTTCTCATAGACGGCAGCAGTGACAGGAAAACGCACCACGAAATATAGTGAAGCACTTTCACATTTTCACAGCATGATGCTGCTACTCCGCTTTTGGGATCTTCATAGACCACATCTGGAATCGGTACACTTTGTATAGAATACTTTGTGTGTGAACCACATGTCTACCATCTGCTCTCCCCCTCTGAAGGTCCAGATCTTGCAGCTAAAAATTCCGAACGAAACCTTAAGGTTCCCATAGCTAAATCGTCATAGTTTTTATCCTGGGTGGTTTGTACCTATCGAAGTTGTTTTGATCATCCGACCACTGGAAGTGCATGAAACAAGAGTTTTCCACACAGCTGTATAGTTTCGTTACCACTGAATCTAGTTCTACCCTGTGTGGATTTATTGATACAAACTATTTCCGCAAATATCTGACTGCAAACCAACTAGGTAAGGACATCCCCACAACTGCAGTCATATTTGACGGTTATTTACTAATTCAGTGCTAGTTTTGAACTACCAGTATGTCTTGTTGACGAATACAGAACGAGCGAATGTCTTAACTCTTCGTCAACTCGCACATAATCTATGCGCGTGCCTCGGTATCTCAGTGCATAAATGCCAAATTAAAAATCCAAGAGTCTCGCGTTCAATCCTCGGTCGGTCCTGGGACTTCTGTTAGTTGCCTCTACTCTGACATTTACCAATGAGCTGTTAATGTGAAAACTGACAGGCTACACAGAGATTCAGATGCCACTTTAAGCGGTAGTCAGTTCAAAGGTGAGATGAGTGCAAGGCCAAATCACCTCCAATAGGACAACGCCTGGTGGAGTGCTACAATGTTCAATCAACAAGACAGCTTCACTGTGAAAAATGCCAAGAAGGGCAAAAATGGTCTAAAATACTTTGTCGTGGCTAAATTTCTCTTCTCAAAGGTCAAATAAGGGGCAAAATATGAAGATATAATTACCAGTCACTCTACAATTAAAAGTTTACTCAGACTGTCGTTTCGCACTAACACCTCCAGCACTATTGCCACATTGTTATTTAACTGCGTTTTAAGTAAGTCTTGTTTGAAGAAGTCGAATGCAGCAATTCCAATGGAAAGCATCCAATTCATGAAACCGGATTAACAATAGGAAAGTCAGTCATTCTATAGGGGGTAAACAGCACAAACTTAACGTGGAAATATGTAGAGTATAACAGATATGGTATTAAGTATTCGAGGAAACAGCAATGCGAAAAAGTCAGACTGAATGAACGACGTAAGAATTCTGAATACAAATCTGTGTGCAATGAGCACAAGTTCTGTACTGAATAATAAATTATTCCAGATGGGGACGATAACAAAACATTACACGCAGTTTCTTATGAACATTTGATTGTATTTCATTTGAGAATCTACGATCAAAATCTCCTGACGATGCGCGGCATTTTGTACTTGCGTTGACACCTATCGTAACAAAGCCACAGGCTGTTACCGCGGGCACCAGCGCACACAGAGAGCCAAGGTGGGTACATCACCGACCGACCGCCATGTCATCCTCTGTCAATGGCTTCACTGGATGCGATATGGAGGGAGGTGGGTCAGCACACCGTTCTCTTGGCCACTGTCAGCTTTCTTGACCTGAAGCTGCCTCTACTAGGTCCAGCAACACCTCAAACAGGGCACGTGGTTGAGTGTCCCGTTCCAGTCCTCCCACCCAGGAAAAATCCCCGTCAGTAGCGGGAGTCGAACGTAGCTCCTCCACATGGCAATCGGCCGCGCTGATCACTCATCTACAAGATGGTACAACCAAATATAGTCTGTGCCACGAAATTCACAAAAAATTCATAGAACGCAGTGCGTATAAGACTTCCTCGACTACTGTCCTTACAGATTTACAAGTAAGTCTATGGTGATGAATCATATGTGCTCTACGGAGAACAGTCTATCTACAGTGTTAGAAACTGCCATCAGCAGTAAACCTACGCAGACAGTCGGAGGTAATTTCACAGAGCAACACGGGGCCGTTAATTAAGATAATTTAACAGCATGCTATAACTGTGTCCTAATTACAAGTTAAATGGCGTTGTTTACAAGTAAATCTCTGGTGCATCAGACAACCATGCATACGTAGATACGGAAAGAGATAAAAACACTGCAGCATATAATTAAAGGATCACTTTTCGAATTTCCACGTATTGCGACACGCAACTTTGAAATTTGAGTGAAAGGTACGTAAAATCTTCCCCTGTAATGGTGCAAAAGTGCTTCGCCCTGCGACGTCACCCTCACCCTCAACGACGCTTCAAACCGTAAGATGTCGACACGTGCGAAAAAAAAGTCATAGTTCCGAAGTTGATGTGACATGTAAGGCGGGTTAGTGATTTAACATAACCAAACTTTACTATTCTGCCCAATACCGTCAACCCGCATTTCACCGATTCTTTGGACGCCTCTGCGATCAACGTCGGAACCGCGTCGCACAGCGTTGAAACCACGAGGGTTTTCTTATGAGAGGTCGGGGAAAACATTGCACAGCTCAGAATCGGTACGAAAAGGCAGCATGGTGTGGCATAAAGAGCGTCAATAAGACCACTCCCTTCCCTGGGGCGCTGATTCCACATATTTCGCGGTCGAAAACGAGGTTGCAGTGCAATGAGCAACAAAAAGACGTTCTTCAAAACTTATGCCACTTCTGACACCCTCGGATGTTCCAACCCTTCTCTAAGGACATGGTGGGGCTACGTCTACGTCGAACGTGGAGTTCAGTGCGACCACAACTTTTGCTCCTGTGTACTTGATGGAATCACTAGGGATCGTTCAAAACCATTCGACAAAATTTCAACGTGGTTTGAAGTAGCAAAGGGTGCTTATGCTCTTTTAGCGATTCTATTTTGTATCTGACGTGAACACAGTGGCATGCGACATTGATGCACGCGTGAGTATAACAGCAAAAGGTCTCTTTATAACCCCCCACTTCGGTAAAACTCTTGGTGGCACGCACCCACCCACCTTCATTTGCAATTTTGAAAATTTACCTGTGCAGACAGAAATCAGGACGAAGTCCTGGGTGCTTGCAAACCGGCAATCCCTTTGACCTTCTCCGATTCCAGATGTATCATGCGCAAGAACAGCAGCGCAGAAACTGAAGAGCAGCGGTGTTGCCTGCCTGCAGGCGTCTGGGACTCACATCACGAGTTCCGTCTGTGCAGGTACATTTTAGATGCTCGACAAAGGTATGTCAGTGGAACTGGTAGTTTTTGCCGAACTAGGAAGGTCTTAGAATGATCCTTTGTCGTTTTATTGAAGCATGTGTCAATGTCGCATCCACACCCCCTCCCCCACCCGCCGCCCCCGCGATCAGGTCCCAGGACACAAAATACGAGCGCTGAAAACGCATAAGCAACCTCTGCGACTTCGGATCGTTTTCAAATTTAGTCGAGTGGTGCTGAACGGTCCCTAGTGTTTCCAACCTGTACACGAGAGCAAAAATTTCGGTCGCACTGCGCTCCAAAAGGGGTCAGATTGATTTAATGGGAATGCAGCCCCAGTGTCAGATGGGTTGAATCGTTCGAGGGTGTCAGCAGTGAGAAAGGCTGTCAAGAACGTCTTCCTGTTGCTCATCGCGCTACACAATATCGTTTTCGATTGCGAAATGTGTAGGAATCAATGCACCAGGGAAAGGTGGTTTCGCTGAAGTCCTTTACGCTGCCCCGCAAAGCCTTTTCGTGCCGATGAGAGGCAGTATGTCAAACGTTTTCCTCGGCCACTCGTAAGAAAACCGCGTGATTTCAAGGTTGTGTGTAACGGTCCTAACCTCCACGACCTTCCAACGTGTGACAAGTACACGGTTGCGTTGGGTAGGATTGCGGTGAAGTTTGATGCCAATGAGACGTTATTAACACACAGCACGTAACATGAACTTCTGAACTGCGGCCTTTTTCTCGCATGTGTCGAGACATTGCTGTCTGAAGCGTCATGTAGTCCGAGGATGGCGTCATAGGACATCAAGTTTTTACGACATTACAAAGGGAGGTTTTACGCATATTTGAGCTAAATTTTTACCTTAAGCGTCACGATGGGTGGGAATTATAGGGGGTTTCGAAAAAGCGGATCTTTAATTCTATGGTGACAGTACTCACGATTCCAAGGAATACCACACCACAATCGATAAACCGCGCTCGAAACACTTAGTGCAGCAGCTCTCTGGGATTGCACTATGAACCAAACCCAGTATGAACCAACCCATGGACATCATGTGTGTGGAGAGCGATTGGCTGATGTCTCAAATACCGGAGCTCTGAGCTACGGCGGACAGCTTTCTTCAGTGCGCCGAGTCGTGTAGTCTCCAACTCCACAGAGGCTACATGCTGCGGTGTTCTTACGTCGTCATCGAGACAGACTCCGTAGGCATGGCTGGCAAGTTCTAGACTACGTGGGCATCACTCAGAGGCACAGTGACAGGACAGAAATATTTTAGAGGATTTGCTATAGTTTCAAACGTCTAATTGTGCTGGACGTACTTCTGATTGAAGCTAACCTGTGCGGTCCCCTTGCATTCCCAAGAAACTCTGCTGCACAGTGTAGTTTTCCTACAGTTTAAAAACAAATGTATTTTATCTCCATTGTTACTGTGATCCGTATGTGCTTTAGATCTTTCTGACACTGACAGCGAATTTTCAATTTATTTTCAAATTCTTTATTAACAACGCCTTTGACAAATATAAAAGTCAAGTATCTATTAAAAGGAATCATTTCAGAATGTAATCAGGAGCAAATAAATGAAATCTTTAATAAAACTGGAATTATTTTTATTTATTCACTTATCTTCTGACTGGTTTGATGCGGCCCACCACGAATTCCTCTCCTGTGCCAACCTCTCCATCTCAGAGAAACACTTGCACCCTATGTCCTCAATTAGCCGTTGCATGTACTCCAATCTCCGTCTTTCTCTGCAGCTTTTACCCTCTACAGCTCCCTCTAGTACCATGGAAGTTGTTCGATGTTGTCTTAGCACATGTTCTATCATCCTGTACCTTCTTGTCAGTGTTCTCTGTTTCTTTCTTCGCCGATTCTGTGGAAAACCACCTCATCCCTTGTCTCATCGTTCATCTGACAGATGTTTGATACTGGTAGGTTTATTTGTCCACGAATGCCCGCCTTGCCTATACTAATATGTTTTTCATGTCGTCCTTGCTTCATCCGTCATGGGTCTTTCACTTCCAAGGTAACAGAATTCTATAATTTCGATGTTAAGTTTTTCGCTGTTATTTGTACTACTACTCACTTTCGTCTTTCTTCGGCTTACTCTTAATCCATGTCAGTGCTCATTACTACGTTCACTCCATTCAACACACCCTTACTGAGAATAACAAGGTCATTAGAGAAACTTACCACTGACATCCCTTCACCTTGAATTTTAATCCCACTAACCATTCTTTTATTTTCAATATTGCTTTTTCGGTGTACAGACTGAACAGAGGGGTGAAAGACTGCTCTCCGTCTTACCCCATTTTTAATCCGAGCACTCCGTTCTTGGTCTAAGTCTTACTGTTCCCTGATTGTTCTTGCATATATTGTACAATACTCTTCTCTCCCTATATTCTACTCTTATTTTTCTCAGAATTTCGAACATCTTGCACCATTTTACATTGTCTAGTGCTTCTTCCAGGTCAACAAATCCTATGAACGTGTCTTTTCGTCGGACTTTTTTCCATTATCAAGCGCAACATCAGGAGTGTCTCCAGTACCTTTAGGTTTCCTAAAGCCAAACTGATCGTCATGTAACAGATACACTATTTTCTTTTCCATTCTTTTCTATATTATTCTTGCCTGCAACTTTGGGCATGAGACGGTTCAGATGACTGTGCGATCATTCTCGCACTTACCTGTTCTTGCTAACTTCGTTATTGGGTGGATAATATGTTCCTGATGGTATATAGCATGTCTCGTATATTATACACACCAACTTAAATAGTCATTTGGTTGGCACTTCCTCTAACGATTTTAGAATTTCGAAGAAATGTAATCTTACAGAATGAGATTTTCACTCTGCAGCGGAGTGTGCGCTGATATGAAACATCCTGGCAGATTAAAACTGTATGCCGGACCGAGACACGAACTCGGGACCTCGAGTTCGAGTCTCGGTCCGGCACACAGTTTTAATCTGCCAGGAAGTTTCAAATGTAATCTTCCCTTCTGCCTTTTTGACTTGTGTATGTGTCAAATCAGTCCTTCAGATGACCATTTTTCGCTTCAGCCGTTTCTCCTTGGCTACCCGCACTTCATTTAATCCCTACGTGACATATTTTTTTACTGAAAAGTTTTGTACTTCTTTCACCAAAGGTTTCTTTTCAGATACCTTCCTTGTAACTATATTCAATTTCTGTGCTTGCCCTTTTTAGATATATCCGCTCTTTTCAATTGAGTTGGCTATTGTGATATTCGTTATCGCAGTAGTCACCTATATGCTCAGAGATCCAAGCACGCTTTATTGTTTCTCACTATTTCAGATTGGGTCTTCCAGACGACAAACTACAGGCTACTCTTCAACATTACTAAATTATGATCAGAACTAAGTCAATTTTTTTAGACAAATAAGAGAAAGATATAGAACAACCTACAAAGAAACTGCTACAGTGAAGGGAGAATACGTTCAAAGCGTACTTCATATAGAAGTGGAAATGTGTTGCAGTTGGAACCACACTATCAAATGAGAGTAAAAAGTTAATGGTATCAACTCAGACTGATTTGAATATCACAGTCTTTTAGCAATTCTTCTAATAGAAGTGCTAAGTCGATGGCTTCCTCCGACCTTTGAATTGACATACACAGTCATAGGCGGACCTGCCGTTTAACGTGGATTACGAACAATTTTTCACATTTGCAGCATTGTAGGAGAGTGAAAACTCACAAATCAGAATCCTAGGCCTTACCGAGAGTCAAAGCTGGGCCCTTATGAAACGCTGTCAGGCACTTTATCACTGAGCCTCTAAGCCACTCTTTGAAAACTTATACTGAGACGACACAGACTGTGTTATGATGAGAGTTTGCCCAATTTCTTCATTGTGCTTTCGAGAATGAAAGTGCAAGAATCTCTTGTAGCTGTAGGGATTAGTATATAGCTACTAACGATACACAACAACATCGATGCAGTGTTTAAACTCGGCCAGACAGTTACTGTTTGCCACCATGAACGCAGTCTACACGTAACATGTACGCGACCTGCTACATATGGTCAATAATTGTACCATCGCGTGGCTTAAGAAGAAATCGGCCGCTGACTTCACCGAACCGTCCTGGCAAGCATACGTCAGGCATGCTGAACTGTAACTTTAATAAGTTTCCTCCTGAGGACGAATGTAGTGTGTCTCTTTACTACAGACACCTCTCTCGGTAGATGCCAACGGGCTATAGTTTCTGTCAGGACGTTTCTTTCTGTAGTTTTCTATAAAACGAACCGATTTACAAACGAACTAAATAGTACCTTTCCTTTTTAAGCAAATGAATGGGTGACGCAATCAGTTTTATTGATTAATATCTAAAGAAATACATCTTTGTGCTAAAAAAAGACTACTTCAGTACTCATGCCTCCAAACTTGACAATCCCGTTTATTTCCATATTCAGACACACATACTTCAATCTGCACCCAACGATTATGTTGATTCTGCATTCGCGGCCCGTTTGTCACCAAGGAAGAAGGAATTTCGCCTCTTTGAGGACGGAACTCGTCTGATTACCGCATTCGATGCGGACGAACCTTTGGCCACAAAATCCATTGAGAAGTCACTGAGCTTTTAAACAGAAGTGCAAGATGCAAAAACTACTGACAGACAAGGGCACCCATAGCCGGGGGCAAAGGCGCAGCCGCCTCCCCTCCTCAACCTCCTCCAGCTCTCGGGGAAAGGAAAAAATATAGTGTAGTCAGGCTTTTTCATTCAACAATATGATCGAAAAATCCGAGTTGCGCAGTTATTTAACATGGTTGGAACTGGAGCTTTTCAATGGCCTCTTACAAAATGCAATTCGTCTTCCAGAATATTGAAAATACCCCATGCCCCATGTCTTGCCCCCTCCCCCCCCCCCCTGCAACACTCATAGAAGCGCTTTTGTTGACAGACTAACCTAAGAAGACATCAGAACTTACCAAAGCCACTTGAATGACTATCCGTAAGTGAAACTACGTTCCTAATCGAGTTAATAACCTTATTTTGCTATTTCAAATTGAAAGTCACTGTTATAACCTCTAGCCCAGTTCGTAAAGATGAAACAGTGTATATCCGAAATAAATCAGGTTTTGATTCCGCGCCGAAATGTGAACTGAACGAATGAGTTAAAATCTACGGGGAGGGGTTGGTGCGTGAATACCGTTTCCAGTAAAATCATTCATAGAAAGACATGTTGTGTTCGAGCCAACATTCAGGTTCGTGAATAATTTAGTTCTGTTAATCACACGTTTAATTGCTCTTTAAGACAGTAAGTCCATAAAGCAAAATCTAAAGTATTTTATTTATCTATATTTATAGTCCAACAACCTGTTCTGTTATTGTTAGATACGCCCGCCGCCATTTTAATGTCTGCTTCCTTCCGGCCTAACAAATTGGTTAAGTTTCTCTATCAATCCACACTCTTCCCTACAAAATGTGGCTCATCTTTTTCTACAGCAGGAAAAATGTCGCAAAGGACGTATCTTTCGTTCTGTTTCGTTAAAAACAACAATCCTTCAGTCCATAAACACCCATTGGGTAAAACTACATTTCCTTTAAACAGAATCGTCTGCAGATTACGATTTCATGTCATATGCAATTTCCCGAGATGTACAGGTGTGTGGTTTAGAGCGTACCGCATTATAAAGTTTCCCGTTTTGATTGCTTTTGCAGTCTATAATGTTTAATGTGAATCATGCTGAATGAAATAGCATCATCCATAATTGCATATAACACGTTTTTTTTAATGGTAAACAGTTGACTGTCAATAAATTGCAGTAAGTATGTGTGTGAATGTGATATGCAACAGAGAAGTTAATCAGACATATGCAAAAAAAATGTATGGTGGCTACTGGGGACAGGTACTAATAGTCACCTAAGAAATGGAGTGCTAACTAAACCACGCCCACTGAAAGTCAGAGAGAAAAAGAGCCTGGAGACAGATTCGATAAAATTAAATACTCTACGCAACCGACAGAATCGATATTAAATACGTTTCGTTACACAAATACGACAAAGATGCAGCAAACTCTATAGAATGCATCCTATGAAGAAACTGCAGGTGCTTTGCGCAGGAGAAACGGTCCAGAAAGGGCAGGCTCACATCTACGAAACTTACAGAATATTTGTTCTGGCCTCTGTTCCTTATTCCCAGTGAGGTACAGTTGTGTGGCAATGCATCAGAACATTGTCTGGAAACTTTAGCATTAGCATAATCTGTACACAATACAAACTAAATGCCGCACCATTTGAGGCGCGGCCCCTCCCGCCGGAGGTTCTAGTCCTCCCTCGTGTGTGTGTGTGTTTTCTTCGCGTAAGTTAGTTTAAGTAGCATGTAAGTCTAGGGACCTATGACTTCAGCAGTTTACTCCCTCAGGAATTCACACACATTTGAACATTTTATTTTTTATTTTTTAAGTAATGGGGTTGAAACTGTGGCGGGCTTCTCGATTTTCTTACATCTGAAATACACCAGGGACAACGTTTGTTCCTTCCAAGGTACGGCCGATTTTTTTCATAGTGCGTGAAACATGAGCCAAAGTCAGTTCACTACAATTCCAATTAACCTAACAGTGGCAATAAAATATCGATGTTTCTCATAACGACAGAAATATGGTCCAGATGTCAAGCTCTTTTCCGCATAGAGATCTAAGAAACATTTTCCGCTCAAACACGAATCATGTTTGTCCTTGCGGGCAGTTTATTTTACTTGCTTTGATTCCAATATTAAAGCTGGTTTCATAGTACTATTTACGAGTAAAAGATGTGAAGCCCTAGCAAAACTACTTGGTTTGAACAGCACGCTCTTGTACTATTGTTTTGCTGGTCTGCAAGGCTCTTACTTTTCTCCGACTTCTGAACAGTGATACCCATCCAGTTACACGGGAGCTACGGTTTAACATCGACCCTGAATCACGATACAATTTGGCCTTTTCCACATCGACAAAATATTGCCAGAAGTATATGAAGCAATAAGTGACAGATAGAAGTCCTAGGACCGACAGAACGGCAAACCTTGTAATTTGTAGTCTGATACCTAACAACTAACCCACCAAGGTACGCGACAAATAATATAAAATTGAAACACACAGTAAAAGACATTCGGATTAATACTGTGTTTTAATTAAAGGGACTCAAATTACACAACACATGCTAGTGACTGAAACAGTGGTACATGAGGATCTGTAAAGTTTTCGTTTCACGCTGTGAACAGTTATGAACGTCAGTCACTGGATGCCTATCCACACAGAAGATAAATGAATATGTTCCAACTGACGAAAGACGCAGCCATCACAAGACTGCCACTCAAAGCTGTCTTCATCTCTGTAATAACATTTCTGATACAAAGAAAAGCTGAACGATAAGATTTGAAATTAAAATTTTTAATTGAGGCACAGATCGGTAAAGTCCATCGCTTGTATTAGGATAAGTGCACGGGCGACGGCCAAAAACGAAAAATAACGCAATATACGTTATAGCACACAATTTATTGAACGTCAGAATGAATCTGTAGTCACGTTACACCTTTGTGGCAAAGTACGCCTTAATCTCCCCGAAGTTACATTTTGACAAAACATTCCTATAGTTGAAATATTTGCGTTCAATGTGTGTCAAATCACGACAGGGTGTTTTTATTACGTGCGATTCTAGAGAATAGCTTGTGCAGACGCCCCACGAAAAAAAGAAACACACACAAATTAGGAACTGATTCTCGGCTCTTTTCGCATGCTGGAGTTCCAGGAACAGTGTATTTTTTCCTGGGCGTTATACACCATTGAGGAGACTACGGGGGCGTACAGCGAGAGAACCTAAGTCAACCTCGAGCTGATTGACGTCATTCCAAAATGGTAATACTTTTATTACATTGACGGAACTCCTAAACTCACATAGCAATAGATTAACTTCCTTAGACTCCCATTCCCGTTCAGCCATTTACTTGTATCTAAAGGATAATAGAAAAAACCTAAATACTGTCTTTGGAATTATTTCCTCCCTCTGCAGCACTTCCAGTCAAAGATTACTTGGTGCAGAAATTCACTGACCTAAACATCTTGCTACATGTATAAAATAAATTAGATTACAGTTAATAGTTTTAGTAAAGAACAAATACATCACGCGTTATATATGACTATCGAAAAGAAAACAAAACATGGTGGTATTACGAGAGAGTGTCCGAGTAATTTACTTCCACGTACTGAGCCTTCCAATAGCACAATGGGCCGGACACACCAATAACCCATCGCAGGTAGCATTCAGTCTCAATGAAACATGTTCTTATCTTGTTCGACTAATGCCTACAGGTCCTCACATTATCTTTTCCTCTGTAGCTTCGAAGACACGCAGATGTTTCTAAACTCTTAACTAATTATTATGAACAGACTTCTCTTTAATCAAACGAGAAAACTTCCTCAGATTTTTATTCCAATCTGTGCTGCAAACATAACCTAGATCAGTCCCTGCGAAGGAATAGTCTAATAAGTAAATAGGAACGCCCGTAAAAACTTCCCCAAATCAGTTGAACGTAATACACCTATGCACGTTAGCAGCAGATCCTGCTAAGCCCGCATCACGAGAAAGGTTAACAAAAATTTTAACTTTAATCTCTGACTTTTTTTCTTCTTCTAGCACGTGAAGGTCGAGTATAGAGCCTCAGTACACACAAGCAATCAGTGTCTTGATTACAGCCAACTACAAATTTTGTATACAGGTATTTAAGTTATGTGGAAAAACTTAAAATCACGTAATTAGAAATACCCTCGCACATGACTAATGTAATACTGAAGGCTAGCCAGCGACATTGATCGAATTTTTTGGTGAGAAAACTTTATTTACTGTACGCATTTTAAAACAGTACGACACTTAAAAATATCCTGTATTCTAAAACGGCGTGCCGGGGAGATAAACGTACCCACAGATGTTTCACGAACAGCTAACTTCTAAAAAATTTCAGAAAATTCTCAAATGCTTTCTGAAGCGAACGCAAGTACCATGCGGAGATAGTAAATATAATATACGGTGGAACACCAAAACTTTGATGCTCGATTCATAATTGAAATATGAAACGACATTTAACAACAAGCTCATGTCATCCACTGCAACAGCACTACAGTTATTACACATTTATAAAGTTTCAGAACAATAAATATACACAAGCGTCTATAAGGAAGAAACAGTGTGTCGTAAGAGACTAGACAACAACCCTAAGTTCAGCACGAACTAAATATTAATGCTAACTTTGAGAGAGAACCGCACTATGTTTCCAATTTCTAAGTGATCATTTTCTTTTGAGAATAATTTAATACTTGTTCTAACGTTCACATCATTAATATTTGTTACTAGCCAAAATATACAGGTATATATCACATCCAATTCGTAAGTTTCACAATCCCGTATTCGTAGGCGTTTTTCATATCAGCGTGGAGTAAATAATAAATGAAAGTAAAACGTCTAAACATATCTACGAAGGTCAACTGAAGACCAACTTTCCATTCATACATTGATGAATGGGGCGAAAAGGTATTTCGACAGTGCTGTTAACTATCAGTAAGCATAATCTGACTGACGGGGATCCCCCGTTGCTTCAGTAGAGCATGGAGTGTTCTTTTTCTTCCCCTTCGGATATTATAAATACGATGTGATCTTTACTAAATACGAAAAACTAGGTCGCTGTTCTCGCCGAACACACGATCGAATACTGATATCATACTGACAGCCTAATGTAGATTTCGCACCTGCCGATAGATATTTAAAAGGAAACGCTTGTATTCTCAAAACTTTCATTTTCGAGTATTTCACGACACGATGCTTACAACACAAAAATCTGTCAAAGCAATTTTCAAGAAGAGACAATAGGCGTACAAAACGAAGTGTCACGGAATTTTACACATGTACTGGACGACAAAAAGTCCCTATTTCTTCTATTTCTTATGTACGTATTCAATTGTAAACTCTGTACTGCGTTGCAAACTAACAAGTCACTCAAATTCCTTGTATGGGATCACGCCACAGCGTCGAAAAACAGGAATAAAACATCATTTGTGGAACTATCAATAACTCAACAGTATCCTTTCCTCAGCAAGGGCATTCCACACTTATCGAATATACTGTATGTAACAGTGAAAATGATGGCAAAACAAGGTAAATATATAATTAAGGCTTTAATCAAATATCAATCAAGTATTTTAATCGGCATCATTACTTGAAACATGCTTTATTTCCAAAACCGATTTCACGGGAACATGAACACAAGTATGAAATTTTCTCCCTGCAGCGGAGTTTGCGTTGATATAAAACTTCCTCGCAGATTAAAACTGTGTGCCGGACCGAGACTCGAACTCGAGACCTTTGCCTTTCGCGGGCAAGTGCTCTACCATCTGAGCTACCCAAGCACGACTCACGCCCCGTCCTCACAGCTTCAATTGCCAGTATCTTGTCTCCTACCTTCCAAACTTCACAGAAGCTCTGTGGCTAAGCCATGTCTCCGCAATATCCTTTCTTCCAGGAGTGCTAGTTCTGCAAGGTTCGGAGGAGAGCTTCTGCGAAGTTTGGAAGGTAGGAGACGAGGAACTGGAAGAACTGAAGCTGTGAGGAAGGGATGTGAGTCGTGCTTGGGTAGCTCAGATGGTAGAGCACTTGCCCGCGAAAAGCAACGGTCGGGAGTTCGAGTCTCGGCCCGCACACAGTTTTAATCTGCCAGAAGTTTCATGAACAAGTGCCTTCGCATTTGTACGTCAATATATATTTCAGAAATAATTCTAGTGGTAGCTAACTCGGCAGACAGTCATTAAAGGTACAAAGCTTCGTGGAAACATGGTCACTTGTGGAAATCTATTGAAAAATTTCGCGCAGTTGTGGAACATCCTTTTATATTTTCAATAGCTATTCCATGGAAGCAAAATAGAGATGCGCAGATATTCCACTGTAAACGAGAAATTGCATCGGTGGTCAAGATAAAGCAATAGTTTGAAACATACCAGTCCCCACTCGGAACTTTCGTGAAGCCTAAGCATCTTTCACATCATATCCAATACTGTTAACGACGAGCAACATTTCATTGGCTATTTTTACGAAAATTGTATCAGACTATCTGCGTAAGTGTGTATTTTGTTTCCTCCATCTGAGATCTTTTGCAATACTTGAGACACGAATTACAGTGCCTAAACTTTTTAGTGGATAGTTAGAAGTTTCTTTCGCAGAAAACTGGATGGGCAGTGAACAGATACGAACCATATGTCTAGCCGTCAAGAAGGCTGATTAAACAAGCACGCTTACGTACATTTGAACGCTGTCTTGGTGAACCACTGCGAAATCATATTTGGGAGAAGAGAGATTTGCATTGCTATCTGATGTTTGTGTTTACCTCAGTAAAATTACTAGATTATGAGATGAACAATAATTTATGAGGCGAGATGTTTGTGACTTCTACATGTCTTGGAAATTCAAATCACGAAAAAGCGACAAAGTTTAATTAGATAGTACGGAAATTAGCAAGACCAGAAGTAGGTAGATACTATTCGTTTCGGCAGTAAAATGCTATCTTGCGATGCTCTTACGTTGTTTGGTACGCATTTGTCAGAAATGCTGTGTCAAACAAGTTCGTTTATGCGAAAGAGTATTTTTATCTTTCGTCACTACAGAAACATTTAGGATGATATGAATAATCCAGTGGACTGTATGTTTTTGTGTACACGAAAACGTTTGACTTAGCTATTGAAGTATAGAATAAATTTTAAGCACACCAAGTGGGAACGTATATTTGGTAATAAAATTTCGTAACAGTCAGAGCAAACCAATGTCACTGTACCATGGTTAAGTTGGAATAGCACTTTCGCAATAATATAAAATTGTATCGTGGTTATCGGAAGAGGGAAAAAATGGAAGATTTTTGTAGAGTGACATTTCCGTTGCCAGCGACAGTCAGAAGATAACCACTTCCCTTACGTTGTTAGCTGCACTGCGTCGGAATACAAAGAAAAGGCGAACATATGAGGACGACCTTGCGTGGGAGCGTCCCCTGCAACGGAAGCAGGGACGTGGCTTTCCCTCAGAACGCGTGGCGACCGTTAAAGGCACGCCGTGCCGTCGACCCCAGCCTCTGTTCCGCTCAACCGCTGCCGCACTCCGCCATCTGTCGATAAGCCCAATCCCCTACCTGACCCACGCAACAAATAGCGCTCCCCAGTGCGGTGAAACAGAAGCAGGCAGTGGTAACTCACGCATGGAAATACGACGGCACGCTGAAATGTAACGCCTCCGAATTTTTCTGCGAATACTCTGAAAGCTTTCTAAATGAAACTAACGTTATTAACATTCTACATCTTTATTCTTAATGACTACATACTCGTATTTGCAGTCCTCTGCCGTTAGAGAACTCCGAACCTTCGCGTGTAACACCACGGTGTGTAACTTAATTGTGTCTGTAAGAGAAACAGCATCCTGTAATCGAGTTTCGGTTTCTAAGATTTCGTTCTTCCAGACAGAGCATTACAATAACAGACCACACGAGCGTTGTAACATCTGCAACAATCCGACGCCTTCACAGTCATCGATCATCATCCACATACAGTTCCGACTTTACTCCATCCGATTTTCATGTTTCCAAAACGAAGAACATCTTCCAGGACTGCACTTAGTGATGAACCGGTGCAAGCAGAGATAAAATTGTGGTTCCGTCAACAAGGGCAGAGTCTACAGTGACGGTATCAACAAGCTAACCTCTCAATGGGAAATACGTGTTCGTCGCCAGGGTGAGAGTGCTGAAAAACAAGTATGTAGGCAAGAAGAATAAAGGCGCAGAATGTAAATTTAAAGAGCTCTAGGAGTTTTCACATAAAAAGTTCGGAAGGAATACCTTTCAATACGTCCTCGTATTTCTGAATCATTTCTAGACAAAGCGATACGATGTCTAGTTACTGGATGTCGTAAATTCTAAACCAGGAATGGATAGCGAGGACTCCGCGGTGACAATCTGTCCAAAAGTTAAGAAAACTCTAGTTATCAATACATTACTGTTGCTCGTTCCATTCTGCCAGCTGCATGTCATATCCCTGTACGAGTACTTTAGGGTCTATCGTAATTTCCTTTGCTTTTCTAGCGGCTAATTCAGTTTTAATCTTGTTCGCTGCAATCTTCATTTGCGAATTCTGCTTTATTTTTCATTCGAAATATTTGGGTAATGTTGTTATCGCGAGAAACAGAACTTGTTTGCATTCGCAATATATAGGACTGAAAAAGTAATTTTACATAGTTACTTCTACATGAATATCCCTCAACTCACCCACGTGTTTAGCAGAATGTTCTGAGAACCACTTACACACTATTTCTCTACTGTTCCACACTCAAATAGGACTTGGGGAAAGTGAACACACAAATATTTCGTGCTCGCTCTAATTTCCTCTATTTCATCACGATAGTCATTTCTCGCTATGTAGGTGGAAGTTAAATTATCGTATTTCGGCATCGGAAGGAGAAAGATTGAGATTCTAAGGTCTCACAGCAACGAAAAACTGTTTTTAATGACTGTTACCCTACCTCGCTTCCATATCAGTGACACACACTCCCTGTTCCTCATAGTGAAAGATATGCAGTATGCGCGGTATTTTAATAATACTTTGGGGATACTGGTCTGATCGTGCTGATTTCATCACAAATTTGCCTACATTAACCGATCTGTGCAATTATTATATCAACGAAGAAAACGCGTTGTATGTAAATTTTATTTAGGAATGAAATCTGGTATTTGGAAGGAAAACTGATTTTATTAGCTCTCCAGTGACCTTCACAACATGTTATGGCAGATGACAACCTGTCTGGTCAGTAAATAAAGGTACTACAAAACTTAGGCAACCATTAAGATAAATGATCTACACAGATAATGTGTTTAGGCCTAATTTTTATCTCACGAATTCTGGCGTAAAAAGTTTACACTTTCTTGCTCAAATAAGATACAACCACCAGTGATGATGGCGCAAATATATCGAACAGACTTTGACAACAAAAGTAATACAAGACGTTTGTGGTTTGCTTGAACAGATGAAACACATTGCCAACAAATATTAATGAAATAGTTATCTTGGAAATTGTTTTCTGATTACCGTAAACCTTGACCTATGATAATGTACAGGAAATTGTGACACTGGTTAATATAGCATTGTTTTGAAGACATTACAGAGAATTCCGGATGCCATTTAATGAACAACGAAAATTTATACAATTCAACACGAATCTATAGAGCATAATAGCTGCTAGTACTTTTAAATTACTATCTAGCGTGAAGTTCGTATAGGAATGCTGCACACTTGCAGAGTAACAAAATTTTCCTCTGGATTCTCCCGGTCGTGAAAAAACATCGCTAACGCCAAAGTCTTGTAAAATTTTCAAGACCCGCATTATTAAAAATATATTTGTAATACTGCAGTTACAGATACTGCGTACCCAGCCTCAGTAGCCATACTTCGAAATGTTTTCGGCACTTCTGAGTATTACACGGCTTTTGACCAGCAGCTAAACCGTAGTTTGGTAGACAGGAAGATAAATATTTCACAAAAATCACTTTCACCAGTAGACTGCACAGACCTATGGTCTGGGAAGGCTTTGGGCGATACGTCTTACCACTAATATCGGTAGGATTTAAATCTAGGTGGTGAAGTAAGAATCCATTGCGCCGGCGTATTTCCTTGACCGATAAATCTGAAATATATTATTAGCACACACGTTAATTCACGCGAAACGTTTAGACGTAGTGAGCTTCCGCGCAAAGAGTAACTACTTCACGATTACACACCACAAAATGTGGAAACTAGAGCTGCTTTTTGCCCTGTAAATATTAAATCTTAACACAAGCCGTTTTCAATGCCTGTAATCGCTACTACCAATGCTCTCTCCTCTATCGTTAAACAGGCGATAGCAACAACAATTGTTTCCGAAAATATGGGGATGTCACTGCACAACAGTTCCGGTGACATATATAACGAATTCTTGCCACACACACGGCAGAGTTAGCTAATTCAGAAATAAACTGCGCAACAGCTATGCACATGGTTCTCAACTTCTGAAAGTCACGGAAACATGAGGAACATCTCTACGCTGACGTACACCTTCGACGCCTACATCTGCACAGTAGATAGACACGCCGCGTGTACAGTCGTGGCAGCCACGTTTCACGCAGTGTTGATGATGAAGAAACTACTTACTCAACCTGTTTGAAAACTCGCTGAACCCTAGACTGTTCCGATTTCGGCCATTGCAGAAGTTCCGGTACTGTGTCGCGGCGAAGAATGCTGACGTTTGACACACACGAGGCTGATGCGAGCTAACCCTAGTCCGCTCTTCCGCCGCCCGTAGTCAGCAAAACGGCATTGAACTGCGCGCTGCGGCGCGGCAAGGAAGTGAGTCAGTTGAACAGTCGCGAGAGAGGCATGAATGGGCGTCGTGTGGCTCAGGTGGCGCGTTCTGAATCACGCCGGCACTTTCCCCGCCGTAGCCGCGCTAGCTGCCACGTCCGGCCGCTTCCTCAAAGCTGCCGCCGCTCCCCAGAACACGCTTCGCCCTCTTAGGACTGCATTATCACCACCGCCAACTGAACTAAATCATTAACGGAACCGATCCTGCCTCAGTCACAATTTTCATTGCAACCGCAAGACTGTTTCGGTAACTACGCAGTCATCGTCTATGAAAAATTGCAGTTCCACCAACTATTCAGAACTTCAAGAAGGGTAATTTTCGACCTGACTGAAAGCTGAACCGTAAAATCCTTCATCTGTAATACAATCATAGATGATGCAAAATACCGATTTTTTCTGATAAAGCGCTAGAACTCTAATTAGTCACCGTGAATAAATTGTACTAACATTTTTCAGAATAATCTCACATCAACAGCGTAGCTTATACCGGCTATAGTGTCTGCAAGAACACCTGAACATGTGAAAAACTAATTCAGTTAATAATTCCACTTCATACTGCAGAAACATGCTATCATAGGGCGCATTCAGCTATAAGCGCCTCGGTGAATTATTTCTAGATATATACGGAAAAATTAGGGACTTTTATTTGGCGATATGTTTAGGCATGTTTTAGAAACTGAAAGAATACGAAAACCACTAAATACGAGTAACAATAGTGTACTACGAAAATACGCAATTTAACTGTCGCACCGCTTTAAAAATGTCTCCAAAACGCGTCATTTTAGTTAGAATTATCGTGATACAGTCTCAAGAAATGTGACGTCTGTAGCTTAATATAGTACCCCGAATTTCTCGACTGAACTGGTTCGGAGGGATTCAGGATGAATAGAGTTTAACCTTGTCACACGCAATGTTTTCAATCGACAAACCGACAACATGTAAGAACTGTGTTTACCAGAGAGAGAGAAAATTTAGAGACTTCCCATGTATCGAATGAAAACCACTAAACGAATAGCAAATTATTTTCTGCACGTCCGTTACACATCGTACGATACATTCGCATCTACAGGTACACAACCATTCTCGAGCGCGGAATATTTATGATTTTTTCCGCGTGCGAATCTGCAACCAAACGATAATCCCTGGAACATATGTTAACTAATAAGCTGAGATGACTGTCACTTCGAGTAACTATGGCTCCGTCAACTTCCTTAGAGCGTAAAAGGCACAACCACTTCACATTTACGTCTCACTAGAAGCTTGTATATTATGTCATACAAGCAGCGGTGACTGCTGTTAGCGTAGAACAAAATGTATTTAACGGAGAGATTCGCAAAGCTTCCACACTACTAAAAAGTTTACGTATTTTCTTTGACATATATATATTGAGGAAGAATTTAGATCTGTTATCAGACTGGAAAACGCCGTATATTACAAGCGGTAGTGAACCGCAGTATCACTGGTAAAAATAAACAGATCTCGACAGCAGTCAGAAAAAAATATTGCCTCTGAGGATTACGTTTATAGAAGACTAAGCCGCCATTGTAAGGTAACATGTCAGCACGATCTTTGTCTACTCTCGCCCTATGAGAGGTTAATTATCAATAATCGACAAACGTTACGACTGTCAACTTGGAATATCTGTCATTTGATTTGACTTTCACGAGATTGAACGATAATCTCGTGATACTACGCCGTTGTTGCAAACCTTCCTCAGGAATTACGAATCAAAGGAAGAAAGGTTGAACACAGAGATAGCAGAAATTAGTGCAGTGGTCGTCAGTCGAATTTCAACCATACCTCGCAGCATTACGACAGGTCGAGGCGTTCACAATTCCTGCGTCACACGTCCTTGGCACAGAAAGGAGCGGCTGGCAATAGCTATTTGGGCACGCGAACGCGCAGCACACAGGGGGAGGTGCACGAACAGCGGAGACCGGGTCTGCGACGGCAACCCTCACCCAGCGACGGCCGGCCGGCGGTAGCCCCATTCACGCCCGTGCAGCGGGCACGCGGCCGCGGCTGCCGTATGTTTTCAGGACGGCGCGTACCAGTGTCCTCGGCGCATCTGTTCACCCACGGCCTAGCTGGCTTGTCTCTCTAGCTTCGCCCACACCGATATACGCCGCGCGGCCCGCTCGGGCTTTCTCCTGCGCGCCACGGGCTTCTTGCTACGAGCTGCCCGCCGTTCACAAACCGAGGCTGCCACGACGTCAGCACGGAAGGACACTCGGCCGTCACCACCAGTGCCGATAAAAAATGAAAGAGACAGAGAGAAGCAAAGAGCTAAGCTGGCAAGTAACTGGACGACGGCGCACTAACGCACACACTCACACCCGAATACGATCACCGAAACTGCTGCACACACACACTCCAGCTCCTCATTCATAGAACTAACGGATTCACACGCGGCAGGGGACCCGGTGAGGGTACAGCGCGAGATATGGAAGTACACATCACGAGAGACTCTAGAGAAGGCGGAGCGAGAAATGCTAGTGCAGAGACGAGACAGAGAGACGCACACGTGGGATGTCTTACAGCAGAGAGCTGGAACAGCAGCGTTGCGGCAGCGACGACGTCCTCGACGAAGCGGCGAGTTGTAGCATTCTTCGACGCTGTCGAGGCCGGTCTGCGGCGGCAGCTCCGCGGATTTCACACTGAGCGGCGCAGATCCGGGCACGGAGGGAGAGAGGGATGCGAAGAGTACACACTGGGCGCAGGGGGAAGGAGGCGCGCACACGCGATCACAGAAAACACACACAGCAGCGGTAGGTGGCAGCGGACGGCAGCTGCGGTGCGGTGCGCCTGCACACGCTCTCTCTAACGACTGGCGCTGCCTCAGCGGCAACGTCGCGCCGCCGGCCTGCCCGCCCGACCCTACCGCTCTGCCATCTGGCGGTGGAGGCGCGCAAACTATCGAGCCACTACGTTTTTATGAATGGGAGACTTCTTTCAAGGCAGCCATCATTGACTTGTTCTGAATGAAACAGCTGCGTGCGGACCGTTGCGAAAACATCGGTCCCTCTTCGTCTCGCTCTCTCTCTCTCTCTCTCTCTCTCTCTCTCTCTCTCTCGCTCGCTCCTCGTTTATTCCGTCTCGCTCAGTCCGTCTTTTCCTCGCTCTACCCGTGGCGCGGGGGCAGACACCGGGCAGCGTTTCAATAGAAATGGTGCAAGTTGCGCGACGCACTGCGGCGGCAAGGCCGTGCCTAGATGAATAAGGGAATTATTACAATGAGCGTGCCACCGCCGCATCATATTTACGGCGACGCCAAAATAATTCCTCCGCCGACCGGCCGGCATAAAGCCTTCATGAATGAACGGAATTGCGGTGCGGGCAGAGCTAGTTCAGCTCTCCCGCCGAATGACGAGTCGGAGCCCAGATGGCGGCGGGAGGGAACCTGGACGGAAGAGGACGGGGACACACACAATAGCCCACGGGGCAGCTGTTACTGGCTTTCGCGCCCGCGCCGCGCGCAACCGGAAGTCTTCCTCGTGGGAGGGCTGCCGCTGCGGCAGAGGGCAGAACAGATGGCGCGCACCTCTCCACTGCGATGGTAATTTCCGGCTCGGCCTGCTGAAAGCCGATTCTTTTCTTTCTTTAAGCTCTCCACCACCCGCTCCCCCGTCTCTCTCTCTCTCTCTCTCTCTCTCTCTCTCGATCGCTCGGTCTGGTTAGCCCCGACGACGTGACGTGGCATTCGTGTCCTGTCTTTCGTCTGGACTAACAGCATCAAAAACTAATTTGCACTTCTTATTAAAGAGCAGAAGCTTTTCTTTCAGGGTGTTGCAGTAACCATAAGTCAACCCACAACATATGACTAACGTACAGTGAATTTCCTAATAACTACTTCGGTTACAAGGAGAACTTCGTGACAACGTCGCGATTTCGGTGGTACGGCCATATTCCTCTACGGCCATATTCCCCGTAACGAACATACTTCTCGCCCTTGCTTAACACGACATGTGTATGTTCATTACCTGGTATATAATGTCATGTTCACCCTCAATTAGCAACAAGATTTTCCAAGAATCGGAGTACTGTAGAAGACAATCTGTTGCTGTAATAAGACAACCTGGTATATTCTCTCTGCCCTTTCGTCAACCGCCGGCCGAAGTGGTCGAGCGGTTCTAGGCGCTTCAGTCTGGAACCGCGCGACTGCTACGGTCGCAGGTTCGAATCCTGCCCTAGGGCATGGATGTGTGTGATGTCCTTAGGTTAGTTCGGCTTAAGTAGTTCTAAGTTCTAGCGAACTCCTGGCCTCAGCTGTTAAGTCCCATAGTGCTCAGAGCCATTTGAACCTTTCGTCAACCATAGGTATATTATAATAGACTCTTCACCTCACTGTTACCCTAGCGCATTCGTACTACAGTAGTGGTGACTGTCACAGAACTCGTTAACAGTAAACGTGATTTCAGTTTCCATAACAATTTGTTACGAAGTGCACGCATTTTAGAGCAGCATGGCCAGGAAAGAAAAGTTTTAGTGGTGGAAGAAAAAGTGAAAGTTATTCATGATATCGAGAGTGAAGCTAAAAGTTTTTACGTGTGTCGTCAATTTTGCCTCGTAAATTCCCCAGTGGAAACGATTGGAAAAATAAGGATAAAATTGTTACTGCGTTTGAACAAAATCGATCTAAATTCAAGTGACTACGAAAAGTTGAAAAGAGCGACGTTGATGAAGCGCTGCTTGTGTGGTTTAACCCACAGAGAAGCATCTCTCCTTAAGGGATCTCTCCTTATGGGAAAGCAGAAGAATTTGCCAAAAAATTAAAATTAGAGGAATTTGAGTGCAACAGTGGCTGGCTTAACAGATTCAAGCAAAGTCAAGGCATTACTTTTGGCAAAGCGGGCAGTGAAGCCGACCGTGTACATACTGTAACAATCCAACAATGGCTCACTACAGTGTGGCCGACAATTCGTGAACGATACGCACACAGTGACAGCTTTAACGCAGACGAGACTGGCGTTTTCTATAAACTGACACCTGACAAAACTCTGAAATTCAAGGGTAGAAAGTGTGTCGGTGGCAAGTTATCGAAAGTACGAATAACAGCTCTGGCCGCGCTAATGCAGATGGAACTGAGAAGAAAAAATTGTTCGTGACAGGTAAATCGAAAAATCCCAGACGTTTTAAGCATGTAAAAAATTTGTCAGTGCACAACAGTGCTAATGTGAAGGCCTGCATGACCTCCGAACTCTTTGTAGCTGAAATATAGCGTTGAGATTGGGAGCTTAGAGATCAGATAAGGAAGATACTGGTTCATGCTGACAGCTGTCCTGCATTGTCTGGTCTGGTCTTGTTTTTCTTCCTGCAAATACGAGAAGCTTATTGAAATCATGGACCAAGGAGTAACTAGGAGTCTGAAGTGCCACTATCGTAAGCTCATACTATTGAAAATTATACAATGCATTGAGAAAAGCAAGATTATTCTATTACACTGATGTATGCGAGCAGATGCATTACCAAAGCTTGGAGCCGGGTCACAGCCCAAACCATCAAAAACTGTTTCAATCGTGAAGAAATCACAACTGAAGGAATAAATGCCGCCGAAACTGAAGACAAGTTCGATGACACTGATGATTTGCTGCCATCTGAATTGCTGACAGAAATTAAGTGTGATATTCGCAATCAGTGCGAATGTGATAAGTATGTAACAACAGATGATGACCTTGTTTCAACCGAAGCGCAAACTGAAGACGAGAGCCACAGTGACCAAGAAGTGAATGAAGGAGGTGAAGAAGAAGAGGAAGAAGAAAGAAAGAAATTCCTATACCTACTGTGAGTGACGCTTTGGAAGCCATTAAAATTGTGAATATGTTCTATGAAACTAGGGGAGGGAGCAGAAACTGCAAATGAAATAATGAAAACAGAACTAATTTACAAAATGTGTATTAGACTAATAGATAGCAGAGTAAAATGACTGATTACTTCACTCTTAAGAAAAGGAGTTAGGCGAGCACTCGATGTACTGCTGTATATACTGTATTCAGGTAAGCTTAAGAGTGATTACTGTATGTAAAATAAAAGGAGTCTACATAAATCTGTTCTTTTCCATTTGCCAGCACTATACAGGGTGATTCACGAAGATATACAAATATTTTAATATGTTACTCTACAAGTAAAACTAAAGAAAAAAGTTCAAATAAACATAGGTCCCCAAATGTTTAGTTACGCAGATACGCCTGATAAAAGATTTTGCCTCAAATTTAGCAACTTCGCTAATATGAAGCAATTACAAAACTGTTTGAGGTTTAAAGTAAAGCACGATCTCCATTTATTTTGTTGTTATTGATCTGGTGACTCTAATAAAACATGTCCCAGACGTCTATCTGCAGTACTTTTCCAGAACATCCAGAGAAGCAAAGAAGTAATTTCGTAAAATTTTTAATATATTAACTACTAGGCCCAATTTGTTTTTTTTTTTTAATTCCAGACAGTTGCACAAAGTTTTCAACAGAAGTTGTAGAGAATTTAATTTTGGAAAAATGATGATAATAACGTTAACTGAAACAGTATGAATGTGTCAGACAATATGCTTTTATTAATACCATAGCACACGTCAAATCATGTTAAACCAGAAAAATACAGTATTGTTATTACGTTCTTTCACTGAACAATACAGAGAACTAACTCGTTTCAAGGTTAGGAAACGAATGAAACAATTCACTAACGGTTGCCAACAATGACTTAAACATTTCTACTTTCTTAATGGAAGATAAATAAATTTACTTGTATAATAACATTTGCCTCCCTCGATGTTCTGAAAAACTACTACAGACACACTTCTGGGAGTTGTTTTATTAGACTCACCAGACCAGTAACAACAAAATAATTGGAAGCCGTGATTTACTTTAAGCTCTTACAGTTTTGTAAATGCTTTATATTAGCGAAGTTGCTAAATTTCAGGCAAAATCTTTTATCAGGCGTAACTGCGTAACTAAACATCTGGGAGCCTATGTTTATATGAACTTTTTTCTTTAGTTATACTTGTAGAATAACATATTAAAATATTTGCATATCTTCGTGAATCACCTTGTAGATTGAAAATACGAATCTCGGTTACGAGACTCATCTATAACAACATACTTTTCAGGGTGCTTTCAATGTTGTTATAGCCAGGTTCCACTGTACTTTGTCAATAGCAAGTAGGAATGAATTTGCCTCAAACTGCAATTATCATCATCATCATCATCATTATCTTAAACAGTTTCCTGTCCCAGGCTAAGTCTGCTTGAAACATAAGCCCCGCCATTTAATCATGTTTTCCTACCATCTTTCTGTATTCACAATGGTCCAGTCCTAGCCTCTTTTTTCAACACACTGCTCCACACCTTTAAGTCATCTGTCTGTCCGTTGGACTTCCTCTTGGTTGTTTCCTTCACATGTCCATCTCATGTATATTCTTGGAAATCCTCTTGTTTTCCTTTCTCTTTCAGAGCCCTTATTATCGTAGCCTTGATGTTTCTAGCGTGCTCTGCAGGGGCTCCTATTTCACTATTTCCCTTATCTTTCCATTCCTCATCCAATCTCTCTTTTGTCATTCCTATCCTTCATCTGAAGAACTTCATTTCACATGCTTGTAATCTGCTTAAATCCTTTCTTTTTTTTCATTAGCCACATTTCAGATGTGAAGGTCAGTATTGGGATGTAATACTTCTATCACTATTTCTTTGCTTTTTTGTGGTACATCTTTGTTCCAAACAAGACTTTGCAGGAATTTTTTGGCCTGTCTGCCACATTCACTGATCTCTCTCTCATTTCTTCCATTTTCCTCTCTCACACTTCATAATCACTTGACACTTTCCACCTTCTTCAAATGTTCACCTCCAGTCCTTCTTCCACTAGTTGGTCTCTCTTTCTTTCTAGTTGTAAATTTCATTCCATATTGTCCCACAGCTTTTTCTCAAGTATGCAGCTATTCCTGAATCTTCTCCTCCCTGTTTCCCCAGATCATCAAGTCATTCGCAAACACCATTGCTTTTATCTTGTCTTCTCCAATTTTTTTCTACCATCTTCGTCATTATCTGATCAATTATCACAAAGAAGGGGAAAGGTGGCAATCCACTCTCCAATTCCATACCAAACGTTTGCTGGAATCAATACGTCCTTCCATTCCCACTTTCACACTACTCATACTTTCACAGTGCATCTCTCCAATTCTGATTGTTGTATCTTATCCCACTCCCTTCTTTTGTAGTGCTTCTCAGACCTTTATTCTATACACACTACGAAATGCCTTTTCTGTACCGTAAACGGGCATCACGAGGTCTTCCCAAAGTTCCTACTGGTCCTCCTGGAGCTGCCTTACTGCAAGTGTGAGCTCAACATTGACCTCCCAGGTCAACTTCTAGGTCAGAGGCCACTTTGTCTCTCAATTTGTTCTCGAACCTTGTCCGGATTCTACGCTTAGATTGGAGTTACGTGATCTTCAGATTTTATTACAACATTGGATTCCACCATACTTTAATACTAGAACTCCACCAAATCTGAATTGGTACGATTATCATAGTTCTGTGCCTTTTAGAATAATATGTTACCCATTGTAATAATGAGGTTTAAATTTTGTTCTTGGCCGGAAGAGAAACTTCGATATCCCTGGAGTGCGACACACATACCCTTAATGTAAATGTTTCTTAATTGATATAAACTAACTGCGAAAATTATGAGATGATATTCGATGTACATAAATTGGACAATATCACTGTATAAACAGTTATTGCCCATGACTGCGTGAAACTGCAATTTTATGTACAATTGACTTCAAATTGAGTGCACTGATTAATCTCACTAGCGGGAGAGAACAAGCAAGCGTAAAACAAATCAGTTCTCTTCTTTTTCTGCCCATCGACATGTTCTGGCCTCAGTGTCATTTTTTCACTGGCCGTCCTGTGTCCCTGTTTCCTTTGTGCCTGCACTGTAAGGCCATTTTTTGAATCCTTGTCCTTTCATTCGTTCCAGATTTTCTTCCAGTTTCGTTTGTGTTCTCCTATGTTGTCATTTACTGCAACAATATTCATTTGTTTGTAATGTTTTCGTTAGGTATTCTATCCAACGTAGTGCAACCTTTGACTGCTCGTAAAAATTTTATTTCAGCTGCCTGAGCTAGGATAGAATCTTTTCATAACTCAGACTTCACTGCCATATAAGTAGAACAGTTCCATCCGTCATCTTACATGATTTTAGTTCTGTGTCTCTTCGTGTATTTTTAATGTTCTATTTATAGTGTCTCATATAATCTAATATCTCAGTAATTTAAAATCTACATCCTTATCTTCGTTAAAAGAAATATGGCTCCCTAGGTAACTGAAGAGTCGAATTTGTTCCAATTTATGATATTCAATTACAGTTTTGTTTCGTAGTGGGCATTTCCCATGGAAAGTCATTGTCTTAATTTTATTGACTGCTGGTTTGATTTTTGTAGTCCGTCCTCAGAATTTCCCGTTAATACAATGCAAATGAATCATGTATGCACTGGTTTACTGTAACAATTTAATGTGAACAGGTATATCTGTAGATGAGACTAGTGGCCTCGAAATCTATCCTGCTACAATAAAAGCATGAAGGTCATGTAAGTGTAGCCTGTCGCAACTTCATTCATACTCTCAATTCATCATACTAATTTTTCCGCACTTCCGTCAAGGAGGGAAAATGTATACTTTGTTGACTTTTACAAGGAAGACGGGAAATTTCAAAAACAAAAAAGTCCACAGCCAGAGAGTTCATTCGATTAAGATTGGCCATAATCTTTTTCAACACAATCAGGGCAAAAAATTATCAAAACGCTATTTTAAATACACTGTGCAAGTCCTTTAGACAATGGTTCCGAACCTGGGAGTAATTACCTCCTGAGAGGTAAAATTGAATTTTTTGAGTGATAAATCAAAAGGGTTCGACTGTGTTCGGTCATGAAACTAAATACATTTTTGAAAGATTTTTGCTATTACCAGTATTTCATAATACTATGATACCTATTGCAGAAGATATGAATAACTACTTTTTTTTTTCTAATGCTAGCATAACATCTGACACAATGTGGCAGAGGCTGTAGCTAGTGAAACGAATACATGAGCATCTTCCTCACATAGCCCATCCCCCACACACATACTTTGTACTAGGGATCTATGACAGTAAAACTGAAAAATAAAACTCAAATATGCCTAAACATATCATGAAAATCACTTCTGTGAATTGCAGGTAATTCCTGCAATTGACCAGAAATTTTTTCATTATTCACTTGGCAACACATGAACGAACTAATTAACAATACAACCCTACAGTAACTCTGTAATGACTACTACACTGTTGTGTGGCCTACACATTATTATTATTATTATTATTATTATTAGTGGCAGTGGCCATACACAAAACATTAGCAGCCTGAAGTCTTCCAATTTTTTTCAGAAGTAAGGAGTCCAGCAATCAAGTGATTTACAGCCAGTGAGTATACTGCACACATTTTAGCTTGGTTGATTTCAATGGGGATGCATGGCAAAGATGAAGCAAGTATCACTAGAGAGAGTAGTAGCGTAGAGGAAGCACATCTTGAAATATGTGGCCCTCAGTGTGGAGGGAGTTGTATGTCGGTAGCACGTGCGGTTCACTGAGAATTAAAGTTTGGAAGGTAGGAGACGAGATACTGGCAGAAGTAAGGCTGTGAGGACCGGCCCTGAGTCGTGCTTCGGTAGCTCAGTTGGTAGAGCACTTGCCCGCGAAAGGCAAAGGTCCCGAGTTCGAGTCTCGGTCGAGCACACAGTTTTAATCTGCCAGGAAGTTTCATATCAGCGCACACTCCGCTGCAGAGTGAAAATCTCATTCTGGTCACTGAGAATTGCTTATCATTCTATAAAAAAAACAGGTTGATGGAAATAGGCAGTACCAACTGCCAAGTTGACTCATTAGCTCGTGGTTTAATAAAACATCCACAAAAAGTAAATATCATTTGCTTTTTGTTAATCTAAAAATTAAAGGGGGCGAAGACAATTCTTTTTTGTTCTAAAAGTTAGTTGGGCTCTGATGTTGATGATGGTGGGCAGAGGCGAGGGCTATTAGCTACTATCTGATTATACTCGTGGGTAATGGTCTTAGAAAGGTAGGGAACCATCGCCTTAAGAGAAAGAGAGGTGACTATGAGACGGGAGAAATAAAACAGAAGAATTTATGCACTTTTTCATTGTCCATATCCAAACCGTTCTGAAACGAAACAAGGCATTAATTACAGAGTATATGAAACATATAAAAGGATTCCTTTCTTATTTTTCCCTTATGCACTGGATCTGGAATAACTGTTTATACACAATCGAGAAAAAACCCAGTCGATAATATGCGCCAAATGTCGATTTAAGCAGTGACAGCTAAAAACAGATTTCGTACTTGATAGTGGTTGGAAAGTGTTCTTTCAAAGGTTTCCTTAACATTCCGTAATATGACATATTCAGTAACTTACCGTTATAGTTCGTTCACTGAGCCGCTTCGAGCGGCTTTATCCCACCCCACCATGTCATAAAAAGAGACATCTGTCAAACATTACATTCTCTTCGTTTTTCCTGCTTCAATGTCATTTGTATTTATCTTCCAACAATAAAAAGGGATCTGAATCCAAACAATTTATATACTATCTGTGGATAATGGCCACAGCCACAAAACCTATTTCATCCTCTCTTATAGAGTTCTCTGAATTAAATGCCAAATCTCACTAGAAACAAATAAACGGCCATCTCTTCGGTTTATAAAGTTCTTTTACATGGGAAAAGTAATTAATAATTCTACTGTACCATTTCCACATATGTACAAAACTTAAACTATTAGTTCAAGAGATGAAAGATAGCAACAAAACCATGAGCTTATTGTAAAACCATGGCTATTCCCACTCTACTACGTAAATGTCATATTTGCACCGTAACCAAAGACGCAGGAACAGGCATCAGACAACATACGTGCTGTCTTAAAACAAGAAAGGAAGGATACACGGGAGAGAAAGGAAATTAGTTATTAGTTGACAATTACAAAGAAGAATTTGTACAGGGCGTAGAACAAGCTGCATAAATCGCATTAGTTGACAGAACTATCTTCAGCAGCAGCAGCTTCTGGCTATACGCATCCAATCTTGAAGGTGCATGTTTTCTAATATTTTCCTACCTTCTATCAAGCCATCGTCTTGGTCTTCTCATATTTCTTGGACTCGAGCAAGTAACTTCCTTCTGCCATCTGCCATCCACGAGTTCCTCCCACGTTCATTTCATTTTCATTACGGTCCTAATTACGTCATCCACTCCAGCCTGTTGCCCTATCCACTTGTTCTGTTTCCTGTCTCCTAGTAATTCCCAACACGCATCTCGCATTTGTTCGCTGAACAACCCGGTTTTTTTCCCATTAAATGTTCATGCCTAGCTGCAGTAACTCAAAACTGGTATTACACACCGGTTATAACCTTCCGTTTGAGGCATATCGGAAGCTCAGTTTGAGACATATTCTACGAGGATGGAAGCTGCAGCAATGAATTAAAATTTGTGCCATTTCTCCTGCTCACTAGGGAGATGTGCTAGCCATCACACCACATTAGCGTTATGGCTACCACACCTGCGCGGAACAAGTAAGTCCAATGCCCTCCCTAACACACACTTCTGTTCAGATTTTCACCCCACTTTCCCTTTCTCATATCGTCACTATTCCCGAGGCTTTCCGACACTAATTATATTTCATTTGCCGAAACCATCTTCCCCATTTTTACTCTTCTTTTATTTCTTTTACTGTTTCATCCACTGAGTATCCTCCGCATCTCTATGTAAGTTACGTCTCAACTCTATATATGTATATATATATATATATATATATATATATATATATATATATATGTGTGTGTGTGTGTGTGTGTGTGTGTGTGATATGAAGGTAGGAGGACTCAGCAGAAGAAGTTTAGGACAGTCTGGAGTTGTTGTTGTTGTTGTTGTTGTTGTTGTGGTCTTCAGTCCTGAGACTGGTTTGATGCAGCTCTCCATGCTACTCTATCCTGTGCAAGCTTCTTCATCTCCCAGTACCTACTGCAACCTACATCCTTCTGAATCTGCTTAGTGTATTCATCTCTTGGTCTCCCTCTACGATTTTTACCCTACACGCTACCCTCCAATACTAAATTGGTGATCCCTTGATGCCTCAGAACATGTCCTACCAACCGATCCCTTCTTTTAGTCAAGTTGTGCCACAAACTCCTCCCCAATTCAATACCTCCTCATTAGTTATGTGATCTATCCATCTAATCTTCAGCATTCTTCTGTAGCATCACATTTCGAAAGTTTCTATTCTCTTCTTGTCCAAACTATTTATCGTCCACGTTTCACTTCCATACATGGCTACACTCCATACAAATACTTTCAGAAACGACATCCTGACACTTAAACCTATACTCGATGTTAACAAATTTCTCTTCTACAGAAACGCATTCCTTGCCATTGCCAGTCTACATTTTATATCCTCTCTACTTCGACCATCATTAGTTATTTTGCTCCCCAAATGGCAAAACTCCTTTACTACTTTAAGTGTCTCATTTCCTAATCTAGTTCCCTCAGCATCACCCGACTTAATTCGACTACATTCCATTATCCTCGTTTTGCTTTTGTTGATGTTCATCTTACATCCTCCTTTCAAGACACTGTCCATTCCGTTCAACTGCTCTTCCAGGTCCTTTTCTGTCTCTGACAGAATTACAATGTCGTCGGCGAACCTCAAAGTTTTAATTTCTTCTCCATGGATTTTAATCCTACTCCGAATTTTTCTTTTCTTTCCTTTACTGCTTGCTCAATATACAGACTGAATAACATCGGGGAGAGGCTACTCCTGCATTACCCCTATTTGATTTTGTATTTATAACTCTGTATTCACCTGACCAGAAGTCTTGTTCTTCCTGCCACCGAACTTCATTAATTCCCACTATATCTAACTTTAACCTATCCATTCTCCTTTTTAAATTTTCTAACCTACCTGCCCGATTAAGGGATCTGACATTCCACGCTCCGATCCGTAGAACGCTAGTTTTCTTTCTCCTGATAACAACGTCCTCCTTAGTAGTCCCCGCCCGGAGATCCGAATGTGGGACTATTTTACCTCCGGAATATTTTACCCAAGAGGATGCCATCATCATTTATCCATACAGTAAAACTGCAGGCTCTCGGGAAAAATTACGGCTGTACTTTCCCATTGCTTTCAGCCTTTCGCAGTACTAGTACAGCAAAGCCGTTTTGGTTAGTGTTACAAGGCCAGATCAGTCAATCATCCAGACTGTTGCCCCTGCAACTACTGAAAAGGCTGCTGCCCCTCTTCAGGAACGACACGTTTGTCTGGTCTCTCAACAGATACCCTTCCGTTGTGGTTGCACCTACGGTACGGCTATCTGTATCACTGAGGCGCGCAAGCCTCCCCAGCAACGGCAAGGGCCGTGGTTACGGCTCAGGAGCGGTGGAAGGGGGGTGGCACCACTATATATTGTTAAGCTAGTAATGCTCAGTCATTTTCCTTACCAACGATGCCAACCAAATGTACAATATCTTTCACCCGAGTAACTTACAACAGTGCTATAGTGCTAGTGGTGTTGGTGCAAAACACAGAAATAGCAACGGTAAACAGAGCTAACATTGCACTACATCTACAACAACAGCTGCCGAAGTTGAAATTTCATCAAAAGAACCCAAAGAAGTTTGCAGAATGAGAAAGATGGTTCATATGGCTCTGAGCACTATGGGACTTAACATCTGTGGTCATCAGTCCCCTAGACCTTAGAACTACTTAAACCTAACTAACCTAAGGACATCACACAAATCCATGCCCGAGGCAGGATTCGAACCTGCGACCGTAGCGGTCGCGCGGTTCCGGACTGAGCGCCTAGAACCGCTAGACCAACGCGGCCGGCAATGAGAAAGAAGCGGCAGTTTAAACATTAGTGTTTCTGCAGATGAGTCAGTGGAATCTGTAGTGTCGTATACGCTCGAGTGTGCGGACAATGATGATGATACGTACTTAAGAAGTGAAAGTGACATTGAAACAGATATCGAGCCATGTAGTTCATCATCCTTGTCGGACAGGGAGCCACAAATCCCGTCTCCAGTGAAACGTAGTAAGGGACAGTCGTTTTCCAAGGAGCGGGTACTAAACACAATTACGTACGTGGAAGATCATCTGCACAAACAGTAAAGAAACAAATATGAACATGGCATACTGTGTATTTCGCTCCCGTCAGCAAAGATAAAAAGTCTGTTTTGTAGTGTTAAAGGCGATCTAGGTCCCCGGAAGCCGGATGTGTACCGCATTAAATGCGAATACGTGTTGTCTTACGTAAAGCAGACTATTAGAGCAGTCGAGACGAGATGTAAAGAACAGAGTAGCGACACACCCAACCAAAACAATCAAGCAAATCCGTTGGTAGCCGAGTACGGCCTTGAATATACTCATGAAAGGTAATACGACGAGACCAGTATCGCGGTGCAATCGCCAAGTTTCTGGAACAGCGTGATTATCGATACTATCGAAATAAAAATGTAGGAAACCTAATAATCAGAGGCGGAAGTTTCAATTTAAACAAAGCTTGGGCTCCGGTACTCACTTGTTTTTACTAGGAAAAACAGAGAGAATGTACTTTTCATGGAATATCAGTGTGGGGAGGGGAAAAAGAAAAAGAATATCAAATGACGCAGTGGACGTCTCAGTCGGATCCATATATAACATAAAAACGTGTGTGTGTGTGTGTGTGTGTGTGTGTGTGTGTGTGTGTCTACTTGTGTGTGTATGTCCCACATTTCCTCCTAAAACACGGAACCATTTTCAACCAAACTTGGGGCACATATCCCTTACTGTCATGTAACAATCGCTGTGGGAGGTAGAACCATCTACCCATCGTTGTTCAAAAGATATGACATCATAAACACTGACATGAGTGAAAAACTGTTGCATGATGCATGACGTTTAAATGTGTTACTTCTGTGCATCAGCTTTAGTTCCAATCAATTTGTCAGGCAGTGTCCACTTACGCCAATAAGTGCACCTACAAAATTATATCGTGGTACCACATATAGTTCAGGAGATATGACGTCATGAACATTCAGATGCGTGAAGGATCGCCGCATTGTGCATTATGATTAAATATATTATTCTTTTGTACTAAATCTATTCGCAATACATTTTGTAGACAGAATCCCCACATTCCGCTGAATGTACATACAATACTATATCATTGTATGACACATAACTCAGGAGAGATGACAGTCATAAACACTGAGATGCGTGGAGAACGGCAGCCTCATGCATGTCGTTTAAATCACTTCTTTGCTACTAACTTCATTCGCAATATATTTCGCTGACAGTATCCACATATAACACTGAAAGCATCAACACAAATATATCATTGTACAACACATCGTTCAAGAGATATGATGTCATAAACACTAAGATACATGAAAAAATGCCGCATCGTGCATGAAGTTTGAATACATCTGTTCTTTACAACTATCAGCCGAATCAATTTAAGGAAATCCCTGACACTTGGCACCTTTAACTGCGAAACGCAAACAGTTGTAGCCGAGAACGATAGTGTCTACAGAGCTATGAAGAGATGTTGCTATAGAGACGTTCACAAAATCGCAGCAACGCCCAGCGTACAGAAAGTGTCTCCGATCATATTTCTTAGTTTGGATACTGTAGTTACAAATTTGTATATTATACATATTTCTTTGTTTCTTAATTTCAAAGATGCTCTCGCAAATATATGGAAACGAAATTTTTTCGATACTGCATTACAAATACAGTTCAATTTTTTGTTTCCGTTTCGTAATAGAAAATTGCCAAAATGAATACCCGGGCAACACTAGATTTGTCAGCTAGTTCGGTTGTAAATAGCTACCCGAGAGCAACAACAATTCAGAGCCTGCTTCGAGTAGCCATACCATCACCATCTGTGGCACCTGAAGAATGCGACTGGGTCGGTCGTCGAAATATAGGAAACAACAACTCGCTTGAACAGCATTACCAAAATGAATATCATCGAGTGCCAAACCTGAATTCGCATGTAGCCATTCAACCACGGTAAAGACAATTTGAATAGTACTAGTTCTTCCGAATATTTCTGAATAGGAATATTTTAAGGCTAGTTACCACCCACCCCGCTTCTTCTGCTTTGCGCCGTGTGGCTCCGTATGGCTAGGGAAGCGCCTCCGCGCCGAACAGAAGCCTGGAGTCGGCGTTCGACCCACCGCGATTCATAAAGCCGGCATTTACTGTTGGTCGTCACGATAGCGACGTGATAAGGCGCGCGGCCGCACGTTTTACGTGCTGACTCAAGAGTCTGCTACCCTCGTGTTCATCGCTGCTCCTCTTCAGGGACTCATTTGGTGTGTACCAGCTTTTGTGGAGGACATGACGACAGTGAGCGAAAGGGAAGAAGGTTCCACATCAGAGTAAAATAGTGATTAGTTGCGACTGACAATCACCTCTAAAAGAGAGGAATTGAACACCGCAGGAGTATGGAAAACGCTGGAAGATTCCCGCGCCACAAAATGGCAGTACGCCGCCGAGCACCCAAAATAAAATAACTCAGCCTATTGATAACGTGCAGTATCGTGCGCTAATTCGTTTTCTGCCTTTGAAGGAGAAATTATCGAGTGGGGCTGATGACCGGGAACCCCACTTGGGGAAGCTCGGCTGCAGAGGTGCAAGTATTTTCAATTGACGCCACATTGGGCGACTTGCGTGTCGATGATGATGAAATGATGATGTGGACAACACAACACCCAGTCCGCGAGCGGAGAAATCTCTGACCTGCCCGGGAATCGAACCCGGGCCCACTGCGTGGCGATCAGAAGTGCTGACTACTCAGTTAGGGGGCGGACTTTTGAAGGAGAAAAATGGTGCAGCAGCACATAATGAGTTGGCGGACGTGTAAGACAACAAGCCACCAACATACGACAATGGTTAGGTGGCACAGGAACCCCTAGAGAGGTCAAACAAATCTGAAGGACGAAGAACAAAGCGGCACTCTGTGTGTAATACCGCGAATCACAAGAGAACTGGGGGAGTCCTGATGCCCTAAGACCCGCGTACTGCAACAGAGCTGATGGTGGAAACAATGAAAATCAGTTATGGATCAGCTTTCATTATCGTTGTGCGACATTACGAGCATGGCAAAGATCGCTCTTCGCACTGCGTTCCACGACCACGCACATCTATTCAAACGGCTCGGTGAACCGATGTGGTGGTGGTGGTTAGTGTTTAACGTCCCGTTGACAACGAGGTCATTAGAGACGGAGCGCAAGCTCGGGTTAGGGAAGGATTGGGAAGGAAATCGGCCGTGCCCTTTCAAAGGAACCATCCCGGCATTTGCCTGAAACGATTTAGGGAAATCACGGAAAACCTAAATCGGTGAACCGAGGCAGCAGTGGAAATGTTGCTTCTTTGTTAGGTCAATACAGATTACTTCTTTATGGCCCAATGGACGCGGACCGAGCGAGGTGGCACAGTGGCTAGCACACTGGACTCGCATTCGGGAGGACGACGGTTCAATCCCGCGTCCGGCCATCTTGATTTAGGTTTTCCGTGATTTCCCTAAATCGCTCCAGGCAAATGAAAGGGCACGGCCGACTTCCTTCCCCGTCCTCCCTTAATCCAATGAGACCGATGACCTCGATGTCTGGTCTCGTCCCCCAGACAACCCAACCAATAGACGCGGAGGAGAGGCAAGACTATCACTATTGACTAGGAGACAAAGGATCAAAACAGGCATCGGAAATACGTGGATTCACCACCGACAAACATCGTTGGGCAACACACGAAATGTATTCTCAGTTGACAACTATCAGCTGTGTAGCACAACACACCCTTCAGCCCGTTGACAAGTATTGAGATGGCTGGGGAACTTTCTGAACACTTCTTCTAGGACGGATCAATCATCTGCCCACCATTATTCTGTCCACCACAGCGCATACACAGTATTTCGGTAAGATTCAACTTTGTCTTTATTCATGGATGTGTGTAGTCTCAACCCGCTCCATTTCCGCAAAGACCGAAAATCGGACACATGTTCGTAAGACTTTTCGGTTTGTTTTCACATGTAGAACATATCACAAATTATATTACATTCCATTTGAATCACCCTGCTGTATAAGCATAGCAGAGAGAAAAAGTTGTGGGGTGGAACAAAGGAGAGAGTGCACAAAATGAAGTGATATTGAAATAATACCAACCCCCTACACCACCACAACCATCACCACCGCTAATGATACGCGATGGAACCCAATCAACTTGGGCAAGACGCGAAGCCCAAACGAAATTCCTGTTGTATCTTACACTGATTGCACTGAGGGTTTAACTCTATTGTACCTCACATTCATCGAAGATCTGGCATGCATGACTGGATAAGAAGCTCATGTCACTTCTGTACATGAGACAAACGAAATGAGTCACAAAATTTCAGAATAAAAACAGATTGCGACGTTATTTAATATCAATAACGCGTTTCACCCGTTTGGGGCATCATCAGAGCGTGTAAAAGTAGGTGGATATGTAACCCATCCCGTCATACACACATAAAATGGAAAATGAATGCAAAAGTAAACGAAGATGCGTCCATTTTCCATTGTATGTGGAACTATGATGAATGGGTTACATATCTACTTTGCACACTGTGATGATGCTTCAAATGGGTGAAAGCCGTTATTGATCTTAATTAACTTGACAACCATGACTGTTTTTATTCCGAAATAATTTGAAACTGTTTGCTGTAGCACCTTGCCACAATGGATTGGAATGACTTTTAAATTCACAAAATTATTGGCCAGTGTACCCAGAGTGTATCTGTTGCTGGGTCCTAGGATCCTGGAATTTCTGCTCGAATATAACGAAGTTCTTGCAGAAGGATAATATATTCTCGAAGAATCGTATGGGTTCAGGAAACACTTGAATCAAACACGCCTACATTTTTCATACACGAAATTCTGCCGACGAAGAAGAATGCGCCTTTTTGGGTGTCCAAAAGGCTATCAACTTCGTGCTAAATATATATTCCTTAATGTGCGACCGGCTCTAAGAATTTTTAAATGATAAGAAGCCAATACGTTATATTGAACGGCATATGTGTGCCCCAAGAAAACGTGATAGGGCCTGTAATGTTCTCAATACGCATAAACGATCTATTATTACAGGTCAGTAGCACACTTCGATTTTCAGTGACGGTGCTGTTGTTCGGGAAAGTGTAGACAGTGATCGATTATAGGGAAATGCGGAACAAATTACAAAAAAATTGCACTTGATCTCTTGAATGGCAGCATGCTGAAATTGTAGATATATGGAAGATAATACTAAAAAAAAGCGGTATCCAGTTACAAGATTCACGGTAAATGCCACATAGCTTAATGAGTAACCGGAATACTATGGAGCGATATGAGATGGAATACTATGTTAAATCAGTAGTAGGAAAGTCAAACAGAAGATTTGCTCTTGACGCCAAGAAACTAAGAAAGTGCCCTGCTTATGTTAAGGAAACAGTAAACAACAAAAAAGAAATGGCTCTGAGCACTATGGGACTTAACATCTATGGTCATCAGTCCCCTAGAACTTAGAACTACTTAAACCTAACTAACCTAAGGACATCACACAACACGCAGTCATCACGAGGAAGAGAAAATCCCTGACCCCGCCGGGAATCGAACCCGGGAACCCGGGCGCGGGAAGCGAGAACGCTACCGCACGACTACGAGCCGCGGACGGTAAACAACAATCTGGTGCTGTCTGTTCTCGTGTAAGCAACTTCCTAAGATATGAGCTGACTTCGTTTTCAATTATGTACATAAAAATTTCTGCGTGTTCGAGGCAAGTAATACAAAAATAATTCAGTTTTTATTTTAGGAAGTTGTTTTAATTCACTGTTGGGTTCAATTAGAATAAAAGAATCCGTTACCGCAGCCTTTTTTTCTGTGGTACATCAACACCTCAGCCAATTTTTGCCACAACGAAAATCGGGGAACATCACACTAACAGCAGAAGCATATGCAATTTTAAATGTGAACAGTCTTCTGATAATGAACCTGTTGGTGCAAAACCAGGAACGGCGATATTTATTCCTAATAAATAGCTTTTTTAACAGCAGTTGGTTGCTGTTTTTATTTCACTGCATGAATTAAGCTTCATTTTCACACAGTCACTGTATTAACACGTCGCCTTTCGATAAAATAGCGTTAAATTATTCACAGGTGATTGTTAGTATGTCTATCTATGCAGCAAGAGTAGCAAGCATTATTTAGCTTTTTCCATCCAAAGCGTACTGCAGTGCGGTAATAACTTTCTTCAAATGCGTTTCGCTTTATTGATAATGGGCCGTCAGTGAACTGTGTGTTAACATTTAAAATGTTGTTGTTATGGTGGTTTCAGCCATCAGCCCGAGTACTAGTTTCGTGTAGATTTCGCTAGTCCATATCCAACTAAATCTGCTAACTGTACTGACGCCTCGGCCTCCCCGTACAACTTGAGGTGCGCGCACTTTCCTACATTACCAAATTTATTGGTGCTTACTGTCTCCGGATGTGTCCTATTAACCTTCCAGTTATTTTAATCAAGATGTGACACATAGTTCTTTTCTCTCTAGTTCCGTTCATTACCCCGATTTAGGCACGTGGTCTTTAGCCTTGTTCTGTAACACCACGAAAGCTCCTATTCTCATCTCGCCCTTGCTGTTTATTGTCCACGTATCGTTTCCATATAAGACTAACGCTGAAGAAGTACATTCAAGAAAGACTTCCTAACAATTAAATTTATATTCAACATCAACATATTTCTATTTTTAGGGAAACTCTTTCTTGCTATTGGTAAACTAGTTTTTGTGTTCTCTTTACTTTCGTCATCGTCAGTTATTTTGCTGCCTGAATAGCAAAATTATGTACTACTCTTAGGGTCTTGTCTTACTTTATTTACATGCAGCTCATATCAGCTTTTCACTTTGAATACATAATCCTCTCTGACATTTCCATAGCTAATGACGTACACATTTGCTTGGAGTATATTTTCTGCAACCTGTTTGCTGCTTTTCTTACTCTTTTTTTAAATGGTACACTGACAATGAGGAGGAAAAGCATCTGACACTACAACACGTTAAAAGAGGCAGCGAACATCGTAAATATGTTGTAGAAAACCCTTCATTCTGAAAATATTTTTCACTCTTCAATACATGAAACAATGAAGGAACATCCAGAATGAGATTTTCACTCTGCAGCGGGGTGTGCGCTGATATGAAACTTAGTGGCAGATTAAAACTGTGTGCCGGACAGAGACTCGAACTCGGGACCTTTGCCTTTCACGCGCAAGTGCTCTGCCATCAGAGCTACCCAAGCACGACTCAAGCCGCGTCTTCACAGCTCTATTTCTGCTCATCTGCTACCTTCCAAACTATGCAGAAGCTCTCCTGCGAACCTTGCAGAACTAGCACTCCTGAAAGAAACGATATAGCGGAGATATGGCTTAGACACAGCCTGGGGGATGTTTCCAGAATGAGATTTTCACTCTGCAGCGGAGTGTCCACTGATATGAAACTTCCTAGCAGATTAAAACTGTGTGGCGGACCGAGGCTCGAACTCGGGACCTTTGCCTTTCGTGAGCAAGTGCTCTACCTGTCCTGCAGTTAGAGGAAAGGCTTACCTATTGTTCTTTCTTTTCGTCCTCGCCTTTGTCGAGAAATCCATTGCTATGTGAACATCCGTTGTTACTAGCGCTACGTAAATAATCTTCGTGGGTATTTTGGACCCCCTTCTGGTACTTTTTAACCATATCGTGTTGGCCCCAGTTTCGGACACTAAGTGCGCATCCAACCCCGGAAAGAGGATGAGAACTACACACATACTGAAGCAGTCTTTAGTTTATCAGGGATACTTGTTAGAATGGTAGGTTCAGAAACCAAACAGGTATAGTGTAAGTAGGCTGTTTAGGTTTTTTTATTGGTAACGCCACCTCTGTATAAAAATCACTGGCTGTGCTGTGTGCAGTTTGTGTCTAGTTTGCATTGTTGTCTGCCATTGTAGTGTTGGGCAGCGGCAGCTGGATGTGAACAGCGCGTAGCGTTGCGCAGTTGGAGGTGAGCCGCCAGCAGTGGTGGATGTGGGGAGAGAGATGGCGGAGTTTTGAAATTTGTCATGAACTGCTATATATATTATGACTATTAAGGTAAATACATTGTTTGTTCTCTATCAAAATCTTTCATTTGCTAACTATGCCTATCAGTAGTTAGTGCCCTTAGTAGTTTGAATCTTTTATTTAGCTGGCAGTAGTGGTGCACGCTGTATTGTAGTAGTTCGAGTAACCAAGATTTTTGTGAAGTAAGCGATTTGTGAAATGCATAGGTTAATGTTAGTCAGGGCCATTCTTTTGTAGGGATTTCTAAAAGTCAGATTGCGTTGCGCTAAAAATATTGTGTGTCAGGTTAAGCACAGTCCTGTACAATTTTTCAAAGGGGACGTTTCATATGTCGACCCTTAGCCGAGGATACCTCACTGGAAGCTTCTGATTTTTTTCTTGTAGTTTGTGTAATTAGTGTAGCTATTGTTTATTGCTAGCGCGTAATTGTAGAGAGAATCTCCTTTGTAGTTGCGGTCTTTCATTGTTGTACAGTAAAACAGTTGTGGCATGCATGTAGATTTGCACCAAGTATTTTGCAGCTGCGCTTGCAATTAACTACATATTATTTTCAGTGCTATGTTAATGTGTTCTCTTATTTTTCCTCTTCAAATTGTGCTTTTCTGTGTTATCGTGTGAAATATTGTGACAATAATGGCGTGTGAAAAACGTAATAGTAGGCTCCAAAGTAAACTGAGAAATGACAGTGAAAACGAAAGCAGTGTGTTAGCGTCACCGAGTAATGAATTAACTGATGTTCAAAGTAATAATTTGGTAATTGTGCATAGGGAAATGGAGCGGGCTGCAAACAATGGTGTAGACAGTGAAACAATTACTGAACAGGGAAGCATTATCGATCGATCGGTCGGCAACAGCTTGCCTCAGGAATCCGAAATGACAGGACACAATCTTGCAAATACTATAGATTCAGGTTTTGTGTCCTCACCGTTTTCTCAAATAAGTCAAGACACATTTTCTGCTTTTCAAACTGCGAATATTGCCGGTTCAAATGCATTGCCGAATAGCACTGAGGAACATGTTTCAGACACCAGTGCATTGTTATTACAGTTAATGCAACAAATGGGACAAAAGCTTAAAAAATTAGACACAATGGAACAAAATCTTCAAAAGTTAGACACAATGGAACAAAATCTTCAAAAGTTAGACACAATGGAACAACACCAGAGACAAACACAGCAACAGTTAGACGCAATGGAAGAAAAGCTTCAAAAGTTAGACTCGTGGAACATACGCTTGGACAAACACGTGAAGATTTAACTACTGAGTTACATAACATTGAATCGAAATGTCAAAAAGTCTGTAATGACGTAAAAACACAAATTTGTGAGCATATCCAACCTATTTTTTCGCGTCATGAAAATGCATTACAGAATCACGAAGCAGCCATAAAAGAACTGCAAACTATTGTTCATGAAAATCACGACACCTTGCAAGCTAAAATTGACTCAGTTGCATCTACCGATTCGGTTACGCAACTTGCAAAAAATCAAGAAAACTTAAAGGACACAGTAGATACGATTTCAACACAAATGGACACTCTGAAACTTGGTTCAGAAAAACACACTGAGGAAATAAGTACACTATCGGAGAAAGTAGCCGAACTTTCGGATCAGTTCACTAATTTATCTATGAAGGTAGATGATAATCTGAATGACACAAAACCGGTAGTCCTTAATGACAAAGAAGAGTGCGAACAAATTAGGAAACTGAAACAAAATCTGAATCAAATTAATACTCAACACCAAAGAGAAATCCGGGAATTACAAGTTCAGCTGACACAGGTAATACAAGAATTACGTATTTCAGAGGACATTTGCGCTCCAATACGGGAAAAGGGACATAGAAATACGGAACAGCCACAAAATAATAACACAGGGCACTTCGGAAATCATGAAAGAAATTGGCAAGGCACACCGAATTTTGAGATGGAACCGCCGACACGACGTAACAATGACCGATATGCTACTCGCCGACACGATGATTTTGACTATAAGCTGTTCATTACTACACGTAAATTCAAAACATTTAAGAATTCTGGCAATGACATTCATCCACAAGCGTGGCTCCATCAATTCTCTCATTGTTTTCCTCCCAACTGGTCATTAGAACACAGATTAGAATTTATGTGTGGCTATTTAGAGAATGAACCACCTGTAAGAATGCGATCGGTCATTCACGATTGTCACAGTGAAGGAGAATTTTATCATGCCTTCCTCTCAGCGTATTGGTCTCAAGCTACACAAGACCGAGTAAAACATAGCATCATAATGATGAAACATTTCGAACAATCTGAATTTTACAGTCTTGTGAAATATTTTGAAGACATGTTGCACAAGAATCAGTACCTGACAAACCCATACAGCCCCTCAGAACTCATCCGCATTTGCTTAATCAAATTACCTGAACATTTACGACATATTATTTTAGCAGGACGTTGTGAAGAAGACATTGAGGCTTTTCAGGGACTGTTACAAGAACTGGAAATTGACACTGACAATCGGAGAATGCGTAACAGAAATAATATACGACAAGGCTATTCTTTCAACGTAAATCGTGACCGAAACAGACACCACCCATATGACAACCGTTGGCAGAGTAGTAATAATTACAGGGAAAGATCACCTCTCCGCGGTAGTGACTATCACAGAGACAGAGAAACAGACAATATGAGAACCAAAATAATTATTATCAAGGGAGACAGAATAACTTTAGACGCAACAGTCCAGCGCGCAGTTACGATTCAGGGAGAAATTCTCCACCACGTGACCGACAAGAAAGAAACTATGGCATCTACTGACATGACGACAGACGATATGATCGTAACGACAGACCCGAATTGCATCAGAACTGGCGGGATTCAAACAGAGCAGGGCCCTCTCGAGGAGGTGAATTTGTAGAAGTTAGGTCTCCAAATCCCAATAACGACGCGCGCCAACAAAGAGACAATAGGCAATGGCTCATACCGCTGGCAGCCACGAAACGTACGTATGAAACTGACGACGCAGCTGCCGTAGCTAGTAATTACGTAAAAATGGAAGACATTAGGGACATCTTACTCCAGGAACACGACGTAAAACATAACAACATTGCATACCCTGTGATTCACATTACAGTAAATGACGTAAAATTTACGGTAGTACTTGACTCTGGCAGTCCCATTTCAGTAATTAGTGAAACAGCCTTTAGCAAATGTAACAAATCGAACGATTGCCCCACACTTCCGTTACGTAAGATTAAATTACAAGGTGCAATCTTTGGAAAAAGTGTAGATGTACGCCAACAAACCAACTTAGAATTCTTTTGTCAAAGCCACAGCTTTTCTATGAACTTTCTTATTGTTCCATTATTGTCGACGAAAATTATATTGGGAGTAGACTTTTTGAATGAATACAAAGCAATCTTAAACTTACACGATGCTGAAATAAGTTTAGAGAAGGAAGGTAAGTCAATAGCTTTGAAATTTGAAGATTGGCTCTCAAACCATGACGAAGAAATTAATCGGCTTTACCTTCTGTTGGACAACAGTTCGGAATTTTCTACGGAACTAGACACTAACAATCACTCTGCAAGTACTGACAGGGATGATATCGACAGCATATTTGAAATTAATGAATTAATTCAGAATAAAATTCAAACAATTGAGAATTGTAATGACACTGATAGGCAGGACCTTTTTGAGATTTTACAAGAACATTCCACAGTTTTTACTCACAAAACAGGAACAATCAAGGGATTTCAATACCAATTTCGTGTTCGTGAGCATACTAAATTTTGTGTTAGACCATACGTAATTCCAGCACATTATAGGGACCGTGTTAGAACAGAAATACAATCTATGCTTGACGAGGGCATTATTGAGCCTGCAGTAAGCTCATACAACAATCCATTACATGTTGTTGAGAAGAAAAATGGATCGACCAGGCTTGTCTTAGATTCGAGACAAATCAATACTATCATTATTCCTGAAACAGACAGGCCGCAAACGTTGGAAGAACTTCTTCAAAATTTTAATGGTGTAAAAGTGTTGTCTTCCATTGATCTCAGATCCAGCTTTTATCAGATCGAACTTCATCCAGAATGTAGAAAATACACAGCTTTCCTTTGTTTCGGCGTTTGTTATCAGTTTTGGAAACTTCCTTTTGGTTTGAACATTTCTTCAGCTGCATTCATTCGCGGGTTAAATTCCATATTACCTGATTTCTTAAAACGTCACATCACCTTATATGTGGACGATATTCTAATAGCAGAAGTTTCATGGGAACAACATAATCGCATCCTCAACAGTCTGTTACGTATTTTAGCAGAATCTGGAATTACAGTTAACTTGGAAAAGTCTGAATTCGGTAGGTCAAAGGTGAGGTTTTTGGGACATATTATTTCTTCTGAAGGCATTCAGCCGGATCCTGAAAAGTTAGAAGCAATCAGAGCCATTCCAGTTCCATCCACAAAAAGACAAGTCCGCAGTTTTCTAGGTCTCGTAAATTTTTACCGTCGTTTTCTGAATATGCAAATTCTAGTTACATCAAAACTTTGTTCTCTCACTGGAAAAAATACTATTTGGAACTAGGACGAACAAGCACAGTTGGAATTCAATTCTTTGAAAGAAGCGTTACTTCACGCGCCAATCTTAGCTCATCCAGATCTGTCACAAGATTTCTGCCTTAGCACGGATTCTTCAAAGGCGGTCTTGATGGCCATTTATTTCAAGAAGCCATAGAAAATGACATTACTGTTCAGAAAACCATCGCTTTTGCTAGCCGAGTGCTAACAAAATCTGAAAAAAATTATTCCGTTACTGAATTAGAAGCTTTGGCTATCGTTTGGGCATTTAACAAATTCCGTTTCTTTCTTTCTGGTAAGCACGTAAAAGTATACAGTGATCATCGTGCATTACAATTTCTTATGTCTTCAAAATTAAATCATGACAGGTTAAAACGTTGGGCATTGTTTCTGCAAGAATTCCGCTTCACAATAGTCTACATTCCCGGCAAGAAGAACATTGTTGCGGACGCACTGTCACGCGCACCGGCTGGGCTTGAGAAAAGTAACACAGAAGGCAACCTCGAGAAAAATTTCAGTATTCTTTACATTCAGAAAGTCGCCTTTGAAAACTTCATCACCACATCTTTAAAGGACATTGCTCATGAACAAGATAAAGATCCGATTTGGAAAGACATCAAGAGCAAATGGCATGAAAAGACACACACACAGATTCGGCATTATTATCTGGTTAGAAACAACATACTGTTCAAACGCTGCACTGTTGATGACAAGCTAAGGGTACTTTGCATTCCTGACGATTTTGTTAATAAGCTCATTTGGTACATTCATTTCAGCTACGCACATTTTGGTCCACGAAAATGTTATCATATTCTTCGAACGACTTGTTATTTTAACAATATGGAAAAGAGAATTCGAAGAGTCTTGTCTATTTGTAAACTTTGTCAAAAGGCGCAACCATCTACTATCTCCCATCGTGCTCCGCTGTTTCCGATCATTCCTTCTAAATTAAAAGAATTTGCTGCTGTTGATCTCTTGGGACCGCTTGTCAGAACATCTAATGGATTTTCGTACGTTCTAGTCGCTGTTGAACTTACTTCAAAATTTGTTTCTTTCACAACGTTACATAAAGCCACTGGACGGTCTGTATCCAATGCCTTTGCTAAAAATTTCTTACGTAAAGTTGGACACGTTAGTAAAGTTATTTCAGATAACGGACCGCAATTCAGATCTGCTGTTTGGTCACGCATGCTTCGGAATCATAAAATCAGACCTGTTTTTATTTCATTGTACTCACCACATTGTAACCCGTCTGAACGGATTATGAAAGAAATCAATAAGCTTTGCAGATTTTATTGTCACAGAAAGCATCAGCATTGGGACAGATATTTACACTTATTTCAAAATATGCTGAATGAAATGCCTCATGACTCCACTGCTTTACCACCTACTCTTGTACTGAAGAATGAAGAACCACTGAACAGAATCAGAGAGCTTGTACCTTTCCCAAATACACGTAAACTTCGACACAAAGACATAATTGATTTGGCTCTTAAAAATATAAAATCTGCAGCAGGCAAAAGGAGAAAACTACACGGTAAAGCAAATGCAAAGAATTTACAGAATCCGACGTATACCACATGATAATTGCGTTGAAGTTGAAACTCTGCGTACTAGGAAGAGTAAAGGTTTACACCACATTTCACATGTAAAACCGTTTATTGAAAGATAATCTGCTTTTTAACTTTGTCTTTGCCATATAACTTTTCACTTTACATTGCTAGTATGCTTTGTCAGACTTAGAATCTGTTAACATACAACAATGTTTGAAGTTAAATATCCAGTCTAGAACCTAGGGAACATTTTTAAACAGAAATTACGAATGCATTGTTATAGTGAACAGACGTCACAGTGTTATTGTGTGTGTACATTCTTGCTTGTTAGTTGCACGATTACATAATGACTGTAAGGCTCACATACTTAGAACATTTACCAGTACTGCTAATGAGATTTTAATGCAACATTTTGGTTTACTTGAAATTTGGTGTATCAGGAGGTAAGTACATTGGCTTCTGCAGAACTTAGCTTTCGGAGGACGATAATTACGACACTTCCACAGAATTATCTTATCGCAAGACGCACATTTAGCGCTACAGGACACGCATTTGAGTGATTAATTTTGTACTTAAACCATTTATTTTTCAAGATTTTTGAATTACAAAGAAAGTTTTCCGTGATACATTTCATTCCATTGCTGTAGTCTGTAACACCTGAGGGTATAATTACATTAATCCACAGGGGGTACACTCCTACTTTGTGTACCATGTGTTTGGCAAGCACAAGGAGTCCTAGCTAATATGGTATTTGCTTATACAACTTTACACATCGGTACCATATTTCTCTAACACACAAATTACACAGCTATCTGATCATTTAACTGAGAGATAAACATTTTTTTTACTACATCAGTGACACATGTTTACACAATTACACAGTTGGAAAACTTCACACTTATGAAATTGTATTTTGTCAGTACTTTGTGAACTCTTCATATTTTTTTGGAACCATTGCGATACTATGAGAGCTTTGAATGGTGTATTTGGTATGGGATCATGATTTTTAAAGTACGTTTGAGGCAGATGACACTTTTGACATGAGCAGAGAATTTTTTTAGGTTTTGAAATTGTTGGAGGAAGCTACGACGATTTTGAGAGTTGACTGAGGTGTTATGATGTTATTATTACGATGACTATGTGTATTATGCTGTTGTGGTATGTTTATGATCAGTAAGCTGATGCTATATGAGTTATTTGATTATGCTACGTATCTGTTATGATGAAATATTGAAGAAGTGTCGACGAATAATGAGTAGTGGTTAGGGACTCTGGTTTGTGAAAAAGGTTGTTGGAAACCAAGAATCGTACTTTAAGAGTTATGAAATGTGTGTATATGCGTGAATGTATCACAATGCTGGCGAAAATTTTTTGGACGCTGTTATATTTACAGGATTTTGTTTCTACACATTTGTAATGCAAATTCTCAACCTGTGATTTTTTTTATATGAGACTGCCACTGTAGCGGAAACTGCTGTCGTAAATATTTCCGTAAGAAAGTTAAGTGACCACCTGCACGTAATGCGTCGTGGGCACTCAGCTGTGTCAGACGCCTGGAGAAAAAGCCATTAGTGTGTGTGCCATTTCAGAGGCACAGGTAGAAAAGACAAAAAAGGGAGGCCATTTCCTCGCTATTGACATTCCTTTGTAGAAAGCACCACAAATACGACACGCTCATTACTTGGAAAGATACTTACATCTGCACACCTGATTATGACAAGCGTCTTTCTCGAGAATTGAGAGAATTTTTTACTACCTTATGAAATGCCATATGGCTAATGAATGATGTTTCATGCCTTCCTTTGTACATATTTTCATTTTTTTAATATCTAGTTTCTAGCTGCACTGCAGCATTGGTTAAAATAAAATTTTATAGATGTACTAATATAAATATTTTATGCCTACAGATCCAGTAAAAAATAACTTTATGATGGATGTACTCCAAAAAAATGAGAGAGCACAAATAGACATTTCCCTTCACAGTAATTGCATAAATACTATTTTTAATGACTTGGTAATTTCTTTTCTAGAATAAATTGTGATGCATCGCTCTAGTATTAAGATGTGACATAGGTATTAGACATGGCCATTTTTAGTGTACTATTTTTTCTGCTTGACCTTTGTCATGATTAGGTATACATTATAGCATTTACTGCTGCTGTTTGCCAGGCATAGTGCTACTGAATTTCAATTTGTGTTACTCTGCTAAGCCAGTTTACTACTGATTTATTTTTCTTGTTTGCTGCTCATTGCCTTATATTAAGTGTAATTTATACTGCTTGCTTCGCCATTTGTATTTTTAATCATTGCTGTTTGTGTTAATTGTTTTGTGCTGCTGCATTGCCTCATCCCTTAGTTTAGCATCTGAGCTCAGTAGATTTAAGTTAGCTTAAGAGGGGGTAGACTATATAAGAGAATGAGTTGCGATGAATTGGAAGAAATGCATTGAGAAGTCATACGAAAAAAGTACAGAAAGCAGGTATAGATAGGACTTTTTGGGAATAATGATGAATGAAGGGAGGTCTCCAAGAAGTAAAGAAAGTTTTGTTTGCAAAATACTGCAGTAAAACAAACCCTGCCCTTTCCTTTTGTATTATTATGCTATGTGTCTGTGTACCCTTGTGTATTTGTGTTCATCCTGTCTTTATGTGTTTAGCTGATTTTGTTATGTTGTAGAATTTTTCTAATAATATGTTATTTACTTTGTAAAGATATTTAAATATTATTTATTCTGTTTTGTTTTAATGCTCATGTGTAAAGATGATGTTTCAAAAGTTATTCTGATCTTTTGTGTATGTACTTATGTCATAATTCCTGTAACACTGATGTATATGTTTATTTCTATTCTTTTGTAAAGCCCCTATTACTACAAATTTTATCTGTATTGTTATGTTCTTTAATGATGTATTTTGTACCTTTGTTATTGTATTTTTATGTTATCAAATTGTAATTGTTACCAGTTCTTCAAATTAAGTATCATTTCACTGCACACGTTTCTGTTGGCCATAATATATGCACAGTATGTGAGATGTTGGGACTGTTAGTGTTTGCACGTGTGTTAATAATTCAGCAAGGGACTGGATAACAGCATTGCTGGTTCTAAGGACAATTCCAAAAACTTTGTGAGTGCACAAGTGGTGGGTTATGGACTTGCTATATTATCCGCAAGACTCTTCAATGGTGATTGTGCACCTGCACAGTCACAACAGATGGCTGCTGGCCATTTCTACAAGGACTACAGTGGGTCTACGCCTTTGCTGACTCACCAATACCATTATTTCTACAAGGACTGCAGTGGGTCAGCACCTCTGGTGGCCCACCAATACTGTAGTCTCTACCAGGACTACAGTGTGTCTGCTCTGTGATGACCTACCTACCAATACTCTTCAAAATTTCGACTGACTCTGCTGTCGGTTTGCTCTGTTGTGACCCATTACTTGTCTGCATGTCGAGAGTCAGCACTGTGTTTCCGTTGGAAGGACAACACTACTTCTTCAAGACTGCATGGAAATCCACTACTTCCGTGTGCATTTTCTTTTACTGCTCAGACTTTGAGAAAAACATTGCTATTTTACTGTGATGAACGATTAGGACTGTCTTTATGGACTGTGAGAAAGTTTAGCTTTTGACCAACATTGTATCAATAAGTGTGTGCATTTGATATCTTTGTTATTGTAATTATGAAAAATTTTATCAAATCATTATTGGCCACTGCCCAAAACAATTTGTAAAATTTTTTGTGGGGAGCATGGGGGCTATGTAAGTAGGCTGTTTAGGTTTTTTTTATTGGTAACGCCACCTCTGTATAAAAATCACTGGCTGTGCTGTGTGCAGTTTGTGTCTAGTTTGCATTGTTGTCTGCCATTGTAGTGTTGGGCAGCGGCAGCTGGATGTGAACAGCGCGTAGCGTTGCGCAGATGGAGGTGAGCTGCCAGCAATGGTGGATGTGGGGAGAGAGATGGCGGAGTTTTGAAATTTGTCATGAACTGCTATATATATTATGACTATTAAGGTAAATACATTGTTTGTTCTCTATCAAAATCTTTCATTTGCTAACTATGCCTATCAGTAGTTAGTGCCTTCAGTAGTTTGAATCTTTTATTTAGCTGGCAGTAGTGGCGCTCGCTGTATTGCAGTAGTTCGAGTAACCAAGATTTTTGTGAGGTAAGCGATTTGTGAAATGCATAGGTTAATGTTAGTCAGGGCCATTCTTTTGTAGGGATTTCTGGAAGTCAGATTGCGTTGCGCTAAAAATATTGTGTGTCAGGTTAAGTACAGTCCTGTACAATTTTTCAAAGGGGACGTTTCAATAGGAGCCTATAAAAAAACTTTCAATAGCGAATTAGCTGGAAAATCCAATTTCACGGAAGCAAAAGCCCAATTTCTGTCCCTAAGAGCTCGTTAGGAGAACGTGTTTCTGCTCATGAGGTAAAACTACAACAATGCCACCTTCTTGGGGAAAATTTATAAACGCTTTCACTGATCAATATGAAATGAGATAATGAAACATCTTAAACATTTAGACAACTGTTTTTAACCTCTAAACATAACAGAATTTTTATAATTACTTTATGATTTACCTTAACATTTGAAGTTGCCACATCGAGTCAACAGGAACGAGTAAACTGCAAGCAATAATTTTTTTCGTGTTTGGAAGAAGCAGCACTCTGAACTTACCTTACGGCGTTCACAGTCTACCACGTTCAAGGTTTCAACATAGCATAGGACGATGAACTGTTATTCTGAAGGCCTATCATAAGCAACAGAGAGCTATGCTTTGTTATTCTGTAGACCTATAACAAGATTGATAACCGTTCTATTTGATTTTTTTTTTTTTTTTTTTTTTTTTTTTTTGTTCACAGTGGCAATATTTTGTTTCTCATGCACTGTATCCGGCGTTGGAAACTATTTAATGAAGCAAATCATTTTAAACACTTTTTTGAAATGAAATTAACTATATTAAAAACGACTTACTTTGCATTTATTTATGTGACTTTTTTAGTATTGACGTCGTAATTTTCCACCATGAAAGATTTTCATTGTGATTAATTAATACGATTCTTACAAAAGTGCGAAAAGGCTTACGGGTCCACCACGGGGGAAACTTCCCCACGATATCTACACATTCATGACTATTCTCCAATTCACACCTGAGTGTTTGGCAGACTGTTTTCGGCCATTACACTGTCGAATAGCGCGTGGAAATAATGAACATCTAAATCTTTCAGTGCGAACTCTGATTTCTCTTTTTTTATTACGGCGGTCATTTCTCCCTATGTAGGTGGTTATCAACTAAATATTATCGCATTCAGAAAACGGGTTTTACCGAAATTCCTTGAGAAAGGTCTCGCCGCAACAATTGACTCATTTGTTTTACTTAGTGCCACCTGAACACGCTTGTCATATCCGTGTGGCTTTCGACCCTCTTTCGCGGTAATATAAAACGAGGTCCCCTATTCGAACTATTTCGATGCCCTCCGTCAGTCCTGTCTGGTAAGGGTCGCGTAATAGACAACAATAATCCAGAAGAGGACGGGCAAGCGTAGAGTAGACACAAGAGTCTTTAGCAGGTATTTGTACACTGCGGGCCATTGAAATTGCTACGCCAAGAAGAAATGCAGATGATAAACGGGTATTCATTGGACAAATATATTATACTAGAACTGACATGTGATTACATTTTCACGCATTTTGGATGCATAGATCCTGAGAAATCAGTACCACCTCTGGCCGTAATAACGGTCTTGATACGCCTGAGCATTGAGTCAAACAGAGCTTGGATGATGTGTACAGGTACAGCTGCCCATGCAGCTTCAACACTATACCACAGTTCATGAAGAGTAGTGACTGGCGTATTGAGACGAGCCAGTTGCTCGGCCACCATTGACCAGACGTTTTCAATTGGTGAGAGATCTGGAGAATGTGCTGCCCAGGGCAGCAGTCGAACGTTTTCTGTATCCAGAAGGGCCCGTACAGGACCTGCAACATGCGTTCGTGCATTATCCTGTTGAAATGTAGGGTTTCGCAGGGATCGAATGAAGGGTAGAGCCACGGGTTGTAACACATCTGAAATGTAACGTCCACTGTTCAAAGTGCCGTCAATGAGAACAAGAGGTGACCGAGACGTGTAACAATGGCACCCCATACCATCACACCGGGTGATACGCCGGTATGGCGATGACGAATACACGCTTCCAATGTGCATTCACCGCGATGTCGCCAAACACGGATGCGATCATTCGTGCACCCAGGTTCGTCGTTGAGTACACCATCGCAGGCGCTCCTGTCTGTGATGCAGCGTCAAGGGTAATTGCAGCCATGGTCTCCGAGCTGATAGTCCATGCTGCTGCAAACGTCGTCGAACTGTTCGTGCAGATGGTTGTTGTCTTGCAAACGCCCCTATCTGTTGACTCAGGAATCGAGACGTGGCTGCACGATTCGTCACAGCCATGCGGATAAGATGCCTGTCATCTCGACTGCTAGTGATACGAGGCCGTTGGGATCCAGCACGGCGTTCCGTATTACCTTCCTGAACCCACCGATTCCATATTCTGCTGACAGTCATTGGATCTCGATCAACGCGAGCAGCAATGTCGCGATACGATAAACCGCAACCGCGATAAGCTGCAATCCGACCTTTATCAAAGTCGGAAACGTAATGGTACGCATTTCTCCTCCTTACACGAGACATCACAACAACGTTTCACCAGGCAACGCCGGTCAACTGCTGTTTGTGTATGAGAAATCGGTTGGAAAATTTCCTGATGTCAGCACGTTATAGGTGTCGCCACCGGCGCCAACCTTGTGTGAATGCTCTGAAAAGTTAATCATTTGCATATCACAGCATCTTCTTCCTGTCGGTTAAATTTCGCGTTTTTAGCACGTCATCTTCGTAGTGTAGCAATTTTAATGGCCAGTAGTGTATTTTCTAAGTCTTCTGCCAATAAAACACAGTATTTGTTTCATTTAGGAGAAGATAATCAAAATAATACACTCTCTGATCAAAAGTGTCCGGACACCTTTTAGCGAGTGTTCATTTGCTCTGTGTTCAGCCTTAGGCTTTATGACTGCATGAACTCTGCTGGAGACATTTTCTGAGAGTTGTCTGATAGTCTGTGGAGGAATGGTAGCGTATTCTTCCTCATGAGCTTAAGGCAGTGATGCCGGACGCTAGGATCTGGAGTGAGGTCCACGTTCTAATTAGTCACAGAGGTCATCCCCTGTGTTCATGTCGGGACTTTGGGTAGGCTGCTTTATGATAGGTTGCATTGTCATGCTGATGCAGTCATTATCTCCGAACTGTGCGAAACCCGTACCCATTACACAATGCTATAAATTGTGTTCACATCATTCCGCATTCAAGGTTTCATTAAACTCAAGCCGCGCGGGGTAGCCGTGCGGTCTTAGGCGCCTTGTCACGGTTCTTGTAGCTTCCTCCGTCGGAGGTTCGAGTCCTCCCACGGGTATGTGTGAGTGTATTGTCCTTAGCGTAAGTTAGTTGCAGTTAGATTACGCAGTGTGTAAGCCTAGGGACCGATGACCTCAGCAGTTTGGTCCCATAGTAACTTACCAAAAATTAAAAAAATTAAAAATAAAATAACAAATTAAACCAAGTAACGGTACCCCAAGATAACCACGAAAAACTCCGCTATATCATAATACCACTTTCTCCACACTTCAGTGATGGCACTAGACATGACGATAAATAAAGATCTTCAGTCATCGCCAAACCCAAACACTTCCATTTGATTGCTACAGCCGGCCGGTGCGGCCGAGCGGTTCTAGGCGCTTCAGTCTGGAACCGCGCGACTGTTACGGTCGCAGGTTCGAATCCTGCCTCGGGCATGGGTGTGTGTGATGTCCTTAGGTTAGTTAGGTTTAAGTAGTTCTAAGTTCTAGGGGACTGATGACCTCAGATGTTAAGTCCCATAGTGCTCAGAACTATTTTTTTTAATTTCTGCATGGCACAGCGTGATGCACTCCACATCCCTCGTTTCCAGCCATCCACTGTCACTGCTCTTTACACCACCTCAAGCGTCAATTAGTACCGATTTTCTACAACCTCCCTCCGCAATGTTCGACGGTTCCTGTCCCTCAGTAATGTGGCCTGTCTGGTCTTGGTTTAGCTATGATTGTTCCTTGGCTATTCCACTTCCCAATCACGTTAATAGTAGTAGGTTAGGGAAGCTTCAGAAAGTGTGAAATGTCCCTAATAGTCTGGCGTCAGTCAGTTGTACATCTTTGGAATATGTTTCGTTCAAAAATGGTTCAAATGGCTCTAAGCACTATGAGACTTAACATCTGAGGTCATCAGTCCCCTAGACTTAGAACTACTTAAACCTAACTAACCTAAGGACATCACACACATCCATGCCCGAGGCAGGATTCGAACCTGCGACCTAGCAGCGGCGCGGTTCCGGACTGAAGCGCCTAGAATCGCTCGGCCACAGCGCCCGGCTGGAATATGTTTCGTGTTCGCGTATTGTGGCATTTCTGGAGGCCAAAATTCTCCTGTGTTGGAACCAGCATGGGTTTGGAAAACAACGATCGTGTGAAACCTAACTCGCTCTGTTCGTCCGCGAGACGCAGAAGACTGTAGATACAGGCGCCCAGATAGGTACCGTGTTCTTTTACTTCCGGAAGGCTTCCGACACAGTTCTGCACTGCCGCGTCAAGAAAAAAACACAAGTCTACGGAAATTAAGACCAACTGTCTGATTGGACTGAAGGCTTTCCAGCGAACAGAACAAAGCATGTCATTGCGAACGGAGAGAAGTAATCAGACGTAAAAGAAACTTCGGAGCTGTTATAGGACCTTAACTTTTCACAAAATACATGAATGACCTAGTAGATAACTTCGAAAGTTCTATGAGGCTTTTCGCGGATGCTAATGTTGTATACAGAGAAGTCGAGAGGCCAGAAAATTCAGCGAAATGGAGGAGGGACTCCTGAGGTTCGACGCTTGGTGCAGGGAGTGCAAACCGACACAACATAAACAAATGCAACGTACTGTGAATAGATAAAAGACAGACCTTATATTCAATGATTAAACAAATCAGTTACTTCTATAAAATATCTAGGAGTGTGCATGCGGAGGGTTTTGAAACGGAACGACCAGATAATCACGAGTAATGCAGATGCCAAACTGAGACTCATTGCTAAGAGTCCTTAGGAAATGTAGTGCATCAACAAAGAAAACAGCTTACAAAACTCTCGTTCGACCAGTACTTGAGTATCGTTCGTCGGTACGGGCCACGTGCCAGGTAGCACTGATGGAAGAAACAGAACAGAGGAGCAGCGCGTTTCGTGGCAGGTTACTTTGTAAGCGATACAGACATGATAAACCAATTCCAGTGGCAGACTCTGCAAGAGAGGCGTTCTGTATCACGGTGCGATTTATTCTTAAAATATCGAGGGCGTACGTTCCTAGAAGAGTCAACAAATACACTCCTGGAAATGGAAAAAAGAACACATTGACACCGGTGTGTCAGACCCACCATACTTGCTCCGGACACTGCGAGAGGGCTGTACAAGCAATGATCACACGCACGGCACAGCGGACACACCAGGAACCGCGGTGTTGGCCGTCGAATGGCGCTAGCTGCGCAGCATTTGTGCACCGCCACCGTCAGTGTCAGCCAGTTTGCCGTGGCATACGGAGCTCCATCGCAGTCTTTAACACTGGTAGCATGCCGCGACAGCGTGGACGTGAACCGTATGTGCAGTTGACGGACTTTGAGCGAGGGCGTATAGTGGGCATGCGGGAGGCCGGGTGGACGTACCGCGGAATTGCTCAACACGTGGGGCGTGAGGTCTCCACAGTGCATCGATGTTGTCGCCAGTGGTCGGCGGAAGGTACACGTACCCGTCGACCTGGGACCGGACCGCAGCGACGCACGGATGCACGCCAAGACCGTAGGATCCTACGCAGTGCCCTAGGGGGCCGCACCGCCACTTCCCAGCAAATTAGGGACACTGTTGCTCCTGGGATATCGGCGAGGACCATTCGCAACCGTCTCCATGAAGCTGGGCTACGGTCCCGCACACCGTTAGGCCGTCTTCCGCTCACGCCCCAACATCGTGCAGCCCGCCTCCAGTGGTGTCGCGACAGGCGTGAATGGAGGGACGAATGGAGACGTGTCGTCTTCAGCGATGAGAGTCGCTTCTGCCTTGGTGCCAATGATGGTCGTATGCGTGTTTGGCGCCGTGCAGGTGAGCGCCACAATCAGGACTGCATACGACCGAGGCACACAGGGCCAACACCCGGCATCATGGTGTGGGGAGCGATCTCCTACACTGGCCGTACACCACTGGTGATCGTCGAGGGGACACTGAATAGTGCACGGTACATCGAAACCGTCATCGAACCCATCGTTCTACCATTCCTAAACCGGCAGGGAACTTGCTGTTCCAACAGGACAATGCACGTCCGCATATATCCCGTGCCACCCAACGTGCTCTAGAAGGTGTAAGTCAACTACCCTGGCCAGCAAGATCTCCGGATCTGTCCCCCATTGAGCATGTTTGGGACTGGATGAAGCGTCGTCTCACGCGGTCTGCACGTCCAGCACGAACGCTGGTCCAACTGAGGCGCCAGGTGGAAATGGCATGGCAAGCCGTTCCACAGGACTACATCCAGCATCTCTACGATCGTCTCCATGGGAGAATAGCAGCCTGCATTGCTGCGAAAGGTGGATATACACTGTACTAGTGCTGGCATTGTGCATGCTCTGTTGCCTGTGTCTATGTGCCTGTGGTTCTGTCAGTGTGATCATGTGATGTATCTGACCCCCGGAATGTGTCAATAAAGTTTCCCCTTCCTGGGACAATGAATTCACGGTGTTCTTATTTCAATTTCCAGGAGTGTATATTGCCTCGTCCTAGATATATACTGCGAAAATACCACTAAGATAAAATTAGAAATATTCGAGCCCACAGGGTTGCTTATCGGCAATCATTCTACTCGCGAACTGGCACAGGAAGGGGGAGAGGGGAAGTGACTGGTACACATAGTATCTTCCACCACGCACCGCAGAGTGGCTTGTAGAGTACAGATATAGATGTGCAAAGATTCGTTAGCCAGGTTACACACAGTCCACGTTCGAAGCCGCTGAGCTGTCCTGACCTACCCATACTGTTATTACTGCTTCTCGACGTACGACACACAATACGGAGGTATTATAAGCGATTGAAGCGATTACATAAATTCACTGTAACTGCATTAATTGACACGTTATAACAAAACTCAACACTTACATAGCAAAATTCGCAAACTTTTATATTGCTACAGCCGCCGCTCTGATTTCTGCCACAAGAGAGCAGCAGTGGGCAGTTCGGCAAGATGGCGACGGCCGCCGAGAAAGGGTACACTGTGCCTGAAATGCACTCATAACAGTCTGCCTTAAATGTACAACAACAAAGATCCAGCAACTCCACTCGGCGATAGTATGCTCAGTTTGAAGCTTCAAGATACCGCTGCAAGAGGAAATTACCGGGTTGGCCTATAGTCACTGAGAATAGGTTGACCGTATGCGGGCGAGTTTCACACGTAGCCCGAAAAAGTCGACGAACGAACTGAGCAAGCAGAGAGCTGAATATACTACCATCGATTGGCTGGGAGATCTTAAGGGAACAACTGAAGCTGAAGCCTTAACGCAATTGCTACAAGCCCTGACTTCCGACAACAGTCAGACGCTTTGAATTTTCCCGCGGCTAAATGGAAGACAATGGGTTTTGTGAGAAACTTATCTTCACTGATGAAGCAATTGTGTCAGTGTGCGAATCTGGTGGAACAGAGAATCCCCGCCCTATCGTGAAGCATATTCGAGATTCACCAAAAGTTAAAATGTTTTATGCAGTTTCACAGTTCAAAGTTTACAGTCACTTCTTCTTCTGCGACAAAACCGTTACAGGACATCTGTATTTGGAGTGATGGATAATTCGCTCATGCCACAACTGGAGACCGACAATGTGGATTTCATCTACCAAAAGCATGATGCTCCACCCCACTTCAATCACAATGTTCGTAAATTGTTAAACAGAAAATTGAGAAACCAATGGATTCGCCATAGTTGCAAATCAAGTCATGGCCTCAAAGATCTCCCGACCTTGCCAGAATTGCGCGATCCCATCAAAAGTGCTTTTGAACAGCTAGATAGGGACATCCTGTGCCGAAAGTAGGAAAACCTGATTATCGACTAGATGTCTGCAGAATCAGTAGGAGCCACATATGGAACAATTGCAACATGTCAAAAAAGCTTTTTGAGTTTTTCTGTGTATGAGCAAAGCCCTGTAACAATATGTCAAATAATGCAGCAACAGCACATCTGTGAAATGGTTTCCTTTACACTGAAGAGCCAAAGAAACTGGCACACCATCCTAACATCGTGTAGGGCCGCCGCGCGGACGCAGAACTGCCGCAACACGACGTGGCGTGGACTCGACTAATGTCTTAAGTAATGCTGTAGGAAATAGACACCATGAATCATGCAGGGCTGTCCATAAATCCGTAAAAGTACGAGGGTGCAGATGTCTTCTGAACAGCACGTTGCAAGGCATCCCAGATGTACTAAATAATGGCCGGCTGGAGTGGCCGAGCGGTTCTGGGCGCTACAGTCTGGAACTGCGCGACCGCTACGGTCGCAGGTTCGAATCCTGCCTAGGGCGTGGATGTATGTGATGTCCTTAGGTTAGTTAGGTTTAAGTAGTTCTAAGCTCTAGGGAACTGATGAACTCAGAAGTTAAGTCCCATAGTGCTCAGAGCCATTTGAACCATACTCAATAATGATCATGTCTAAGGAGTTTGGTAGGCAGAAGAAGTGTTCAAACCGAGAAGAGCGTTCCTGGAGCCACTCTGGAGCAGTACTGGACGTGTGGGGTGTCGCATTGTCCTGCTGGAATTGCCCAAGTAGATGCACAATGTACATGAACGGCTGCAGGTGATCAGATAGAATCCTTACGTAAGTGAGTGTCACCTGTCAGAGTCGAATCTAGACGTATCAGGTGTCCCATATCACACCTACTACACACGCCCCACACCATTACAGTGCCTGCACCAGCTTGAACTGTCCCCTACTGACATGCAGGGTCCTTCATGAGGTTGTCTCCATACCAGATACAATTTGAAACGATACTCGTCCGACCACGCAACATGTTTCCAGTCATCAACAGTCCAATGTCGGTGTTGACGCGCCCCGGCGAGGCGTAAAGCTTTGTGTCGTGCAGTCATCAAGGGTACACGAGTGGGCCTTCGGCTCCGAAAGCCCACATCGATGATGTTTCGTTGAATGTTTCGCACGCTGACACTTATTGATGGTCCAGCACTGAAATCTGCAACAAATTTGCGGATGGATTGTACTTCAGTCACATTAAACGATTCTCTTCAGTCGTCGTTGGTCCCGTTTTTGCAGGATATTTTTCCGTCCATAACGATGTCGGAGATTTGATGTTTCACCGGATTCCTCATATTCACGATGTACTCGTGAAATGGTCGTACGGGAAAATCCCAACTTCATCGCTACCTCATAGATGTTGTGTCCCATAGCTCGTACGCAGACTATAACACCACGTTCAAACTCACTTAAATCTTGATAACCTGCTATTGTAGCAGCAGTAACCGATTTAATATACGTTTTGCCGACCGCAGTGCCGTGTTCTGCCTGTTTACACATCTCTGTATTTGAATACGCATGCCTATACCAGTTTGTTAAGCGCTTCAGTGTATAATAACGCTGTACTCCCCTCCTCCTTTTATACAGGCGTGTCCGCCTTTCACGGCGGTCGGTTCCCCGTTACATGTGGTGATCTGGACAGATTTGATCAGATAGTGTAATTGTATTAATCGGCTTTTGAAGTGACCGGCGGCGTTTTCTTACAGAAGTTAGTCGTCCCATTTGGATAGGACTATTTTTTGCCTAAGTGTGTATTTCGGGGAGGAGTGGTTTTCTTTTCCCTCAGCACAGAGGGGCATCGGCTCCGTCGCCGGAAGCGAGCGCGGGCGCCGACGGACCGCAGACGCGCTACGTCCGGCATCGCGGCTGTCGCCAGGCCGTCGCGTCGGCGTCTGATGGGTGGGTGGGCGCCAGACGAGCGGTTTTGGCAGGGCCCGGGGAAGCCGCCGGGTCTGGCCGCGAGCTAACGCGGTGAATCAGGCGGCCGCTCTGGCTGGCGGGGGGAATGAGGAAGCGCCGCAATTGAGGAAGTCGTTTAACACCTCGCGTCAGCGCAGGGGGACCGGGGAGCAGACGCCGCGCCGCGCCGCGACCACGTGGTGCTCCCCGCACACACTGTCTAGCATCACTCTGCCAGATAAGCGGCCGGCTACCGCCAGGCGAATCGGCCCCGCAGCTCAGCGGTCAGTGTGTCTGCCGGGGTAGCTCAGCGCGTGCGGTCAGGCGACTGGCCATTCTCTGTAATAAAAAAATAGAGTGAAGTTCTCTTCGATAGAATGTGACATCCCCAAAGAGCTACTGATGGTTCTAAAAAGAATCTCGTTACCTGCCACTGGGCCGGCCGGAGTGGCCGAGCGGTTCTAGGCGCGACAGTCTGGAACCGCGCGACCGCTACAGCGATCGCAGGTTCGAATCCTGCCTCGGGCAAGGATGTGTGTGATGTCCTTAGGTTAGTTAGGTTTAAGTAGTTCTAAGTTCTAGGGGACTGATGACCTCAGAAATTAAGTCCTATAGTGCTCAGAGCCATTTGAACCATTTGAACCTACCACTGGGAAGATGACAATGCGATCGGTCGGTACCGATTGTCCCATCCGGGCCAGAGCGCTGAGGACGTAGTGAACTGCTAGGCGAACTGTCGAGTCGCGTTATGTCCACGTAAGATATATGACGGCCATGGCACATACGTTGTGATGTGTGACACCATAAATTGGCATAGGTAAGCACACAAGGCAAAAAAGTATCCCTCTGCCGTACCTGTCCGTCAGTAACTACCCATAGCACCTACTGCATCTGTATGACTGGCTGAAGTACGCCATAAGGCAAAGAAAAAAGACGCACCACGAAGGAATTATCCGTATGAGACGGAAAATGGTAGGCGCGATGTAGATGTACAGACAAACAACTGATAACAATTTCAGGAGAAAAAGAATGATTTATTCAAGAGAAAGAGCTTCACAAATTGGGGAAGCCAGTAACGTGCTGGTTCCTCTCTGGCGTTTATGCAAGCAGTTATTTGGCTTGGTATTGATTGATAAGAGTTTTTTGATATCCTCGTGCCAAATTCCGTCCAATTGGCGTCTTAGATCGTCAGAATCCTGAGATGGTGCAGGGTCCTGTCCATAATGCTCCAAATGTTCTCAACTGGGGAGTGATCCGTGGACCTTGCCCCGGCCAAGATTGGGTTTGTCAGGAGCAAAGACAAGCAGCAGAAACTCACGCCGTGTGCGAGCGGGCATTATCTTGCCGAAATGTAAGCTCAGGATGGCTTTCCATGAAGAGCGTAGAACGTGGTTAACGTACCACTGTCATGCAAGGGTGCACAGATAACAAGAAAAGGCGTGCTGCTATGAAAAAAAAAAAAATGGCAACCCAGATCATCACTCCTGTTTGTCACGTGTGGCGGACGACAGTCAAGTTTGTCTCCCACTGCTGTCTGGGCGCCTCCAGACACGTTTTCGGCCTGGAATCACACTGACTTGAGTAGAGTTGTCATCAGTGATCAGTTCCGCGTCGAATTGAGACCCGGCAACCAGCGAAGACGTTTCTGGAGATGTCTTGGACAGTGGCGCGATACTAACCTGACTGTCGCCTTCATACGGACCGACAGCCAGGAGTGATGCCAGGAGTGATGGTCTGGGGTGCCGTTTCTTTTCATAGCTGGACTCCTCTGGTTGACATCCACGTGACTCTTACAGGAGAACGGTACATCGACGATCGCCGCGTTCTGTTGCCCTTCATGGCAAGGTAATGACAACCCACACACACAGAGATTTTCTGCAGCTTGTCTTTGTGCTTGCCAAACCCTTCTTAGATCAGTAAGGTCACTGGATCTCTCCTCAATTGAAGACGTTTCGAGCATTACAGAAAGGGCCCTCCAACCAGCTCGGGAGTTTAACCAACCAGTACCTAGCGTAATAACTGACTACATAAGGGTCAGAAATAGACCAACGCGTAGTTAAATTGCTCAAATTGTGATGCTCTTTCTCTTGAATAAATCATCCATTTTTTTGTCTTAGAGTGTATTTGAATGAAATTCGGTCGCCAGATTAAAGTAGTCGTCGATTGCTCTCGAGGAGCAACGGTGCACGTCAGTCGTCGGTCTTCGATCTGTACCAGATAGGATTTATCGAGAAAATAGAGCAGATTCAGAGAAGAGTTATGCGCTTCGTTACAAGTTCATCTGATCAGCGTGAAAGCGTATCGTAGGTGCACATCCATCTCCAGCGTCAAACATCGCAAGAGAGGTGTTCTACATTACGGTGCGGTTTACTGCCAAAATACCGAGACCGTTCGTTCCTAGAGGAGTTGTTTCCCCCCTATGCCTATCTCTCGAAAAGACGAAAGACGAAGAACGTAAACTTAGATTTAAACTCACACTGTGGCTTACCAATAATTGTTATTCCTGTGACCATTTGCGACTGTAATAGGAAAGGGAGGGGAGTGACTGTGGTACATAGGAATTGTGGTGAAAACGGCATATATTCTTAATGCATTTCAATTATCTAGCTATCGTGATGAAAATGCACAGAAATCCGAATGGCTTCTATTCCACCATCCAAAATGGTTCAAATGGCTCTGAGCACTATGGGACTTAACATCTGCGGTCATCAGTCCCCTAGAACTTAGAACTAATTAAACCTAACTAACCTAAGGACATCACACACATCCATGTCCGATGCAGGACTCGAACCTGCAACCGTAGCGGCCGCGCGGTTCCAGACCGAAGCGCCTAGAACCGCTCGGCCACACCGGCCGGCCCACCATCCAAACAGATGCCTCTTCCCATCAATGAGAAGCATACTGACGAAGAGCAGTTCGCAGTCTCAAACATCAGAAAAACCACAAATACACGCTCACGTACGAGAATACATTTCCAGTTGTCGTTAGTTTTCCGTGAAGTAGTGCAAGGATTTTTTCAATCATTATGGATTAGTAACTTACAATATCAAAAATTATCACTTCCATCCGAGAAGGCCGATGAGAGTCTCCTACTTTTGGGGTGGATATTGGCCAACCCCAAGTCTTATCGTTTCCTAAGCAACTTCCGATAGTGATTTAAACATTGATCCCTTTCAGTCGATCAGACTTGCTATACAAAACGTTGGGCTTTCCAATTCAATATGGGCATTGTCAAGAAGAAGGGACAAGATAGGACACGTGTTAAGACATCAAGGATTAACTTCACTGTACTGGAGAGAACTGCAGAGTGAAAAAATTGTAGGGTAAGACAGATATTGCAGTACAGCCAACAAATAATTGAAGGTGTTGGGTGAAATTCCTATTCTGAGTTGAAGAGGTTGGCACAGGAAAGGAATTAGTGGCGGGCTGCACGAAACCAGACTGATGACCCCCAGAACAGGCATTCTTGATGGTAACCCCTTCTGTTGGCAATAGCACCTTCCGTAGAAAGCAGCTTTCTAGCGTTTTAGCAAACTCGAAAGAAAGTAGCATTCTCTCTCTGCCTCAAATACGATACAGATTGGAAAGTAGGTCTACCGAACACTCGTCTCCACAACCTCGGAAATGAAAGGTATATAAGAATCAGTAGTCCCAATACTGATCCCTGAGGCACCTCCAACCTACTTCTTAACCGTGCACCAATCAGATGTCACCTAACAACCGTTCTCATTATTGTGGAGAATGAGCTTTTTCTATCGGTTCCTGAGAGGAACTAATTGTGCACTGCTAATTTGGCGATCGATTTGCCTGTCAAGACGATAATGCAGGAGCACTCTCTACCCACTTCGCGAACACGTACCGACCGAATCCAACGGCCTGTCGTATCTGCGACATCAATCCTACTGAGCAAATTTGCGCTGCATCATCGCAGGAAGCCCACCGTGAAAGAGTGGGACAGATTTGAGGAGCAATATCTCGATCGCAATGCACGAGATGGAGCAAATGGCACCGAATGTCACTCAGTAGGAAATTTTGATTTCACAGATATGAAGAGATGTGCTCCTTCGAACAGACTCCCTCCATTTTGTCATTTTGTGTGTTGTTTTCATTTTATTTCACAATGAAGTTAATAAATCTTTACTTACACGGACGCGCACATGGTCCAATTATTCTTTATTTTTTATTATTGTTTTAGACTATGCTCTTTGAAGAAGAGAGCAACTGAACATGAGTAGCCATTATTTTTTCTTCTTTCTTCGTTTTCCCAAATTCTGCTCGCATGCTCACTGTATTCTTTGTTTCGCTCTTCCGACAATTTATTTCTTGTTCTCTGTTCGGTATTTTTTTTGTTGTTGTTTAAGTGCGTGTTTCCTTATGATTCTTCAGAACTGTTCCCAATTCTTTATGTTGTCTTGGGTGATTCCCAATTCTTTACTGTCTTCTTCTGTTTCAGTTATCCATTTTCTCTTGTTTTCGCCATCTTGAAGATTTGCCTTGTGAACCTGTTCTTGTTCACACACACACACACACACACACACACACACACACACATATATATATATATATATATATCGGGTGAGTCACCTAACGTTACCGCTGGATATATTTCGTAAACCACATCAAATACTGACGAACCGATTCCACGGACCGAACGTGAGGAGAGGGGCTAGTGTAATTGTTTAATACAAACCATACAAAAATGCACGGAAGTATGTTTTTTAACACAAACCTACGTTTTTTTTAAATGGAACCACGTTAGTTCAGTTAGCACATCTGAACATATAAACAAATATGTAATCAGTGCCGTTTGTTGCATTGTAAAATGTTCATTACATCCGGAGATATTGTAACCTAAAGTTGACGCTTGAAACCTCCGACGTTCAGTTGCGAGAGCCGGTGGACTGAGTCAAAGTAGTGTCATGCGCATACTGCATCGTCACCGCGTTCACCCGTTTCATGTGTCGCTACATCAGCAATTACATGGCGATGACTTTAATCATCGAGTGCAATTCTGTCAATGGGCATTAACAGAGAATGCGTTGCAGTTCTACCTGTTTACCGATGAAGCGGGTTTCACAAACCACGGGGCAGTGAATCTACGGAACATGCATTACTGGTCCGTGGACAATCCTCGCTGGCTCAGACAGGTAGAGCGACAGCAACCGTGGACTGTAAATGTATGGTGCGGAATCATTGGCGACCACCTCATTGGTCCTCACTTCATTGCAGGGGCCCAAACAGCTGCAACATACATCGCGTTTCTACAGAATGATCTGCCAACGTTGCTCGAAAATGTCCCACTGGAAACGCGTCGACGTATGTGGTATCAGCATGATGGTGCACCTGCACATTCCGCAATTAACACTAGGCTGACCCTTGACAGGACGTTCGACGGGCGTTTCATAGGACGTGGAGGACACATAAATTGGCCAGCCCGTTCTCCTGATCTTACACCTCTGGACTTCTTTCTGTGGGGTATGTTAAAGAAGAATGTGTACCGTGATGTGCCTACAGCCCCAGAGGATATGAAACAACGCATTGTGGCAGCCTGCGGTGACATTACACCAGATGTACTGCGGCGTGTACGACATTCATTACGCCAGAGATTGCAATTGTGTGCAGCAAATGATGGCCACCACATTGAACATCTATTGGCCTGACATGTCGGGACACACTCTATTCCAAACCGTAATTGAAAACGGAAACCACGTGTGTGCGTGTACCTCAAAAAATGGTTCAAATGGCTCTGAGCACTATGGGACTCAACTGCTGTAGTCATCAGTCCCCTAGAACTTAGAACTACTTAAACCTAACTAAACCAAGGACATCACACACATCCATGCCCGAGGCAGGATTCGAACCTGCGACCGTAGCAGTCGCACGGTTCCGGACTGCGCGTCTAGAACCGCGAGACCACCGCGGCCGGCACGTGTACCTCCCCCCTCATGGTAATGTACGTCATGTGCGTCAGTGAAAATGACCAATAAAAAGGTGTTAGCATGTGGACGTAATGTGCTGTTCCAGTCTCTTCTGTACCTAAGGTCCATCACCGTTCTCTTTGGATCCCTACATAATTCGGTGCTCTCCGATATACACGATCGAACAGCGGAGGAGTGGTACTCAAGGGTCAACTTTAGGTTACAATACCTCCGGATGTAATTAACATTTTACAATGCAACAAACGGCACTGATTACGTACTTGTTTATATGTTCAGATGTGCTAACAAAACTAACGTGGTTCCATGTAAAAAAACGTAGGTTTTTGTTAAAAATCATACTTCCGTGCATTTTTGTATGGTTTGTATTAACCAATTACACTAGCCCCTCTCCTCACGTTCGGCCTGTGGAATCGATTCGTCAGTATTTGATGTGGTTTACGAAATATATCCAGCGGTAATGTCAGGTGACTCACCCTATATATATATATATATATATATATATATATATATATATATATACACTATTAATTATAGCTGTCACAAGTTGTACGTTTTTTACGTTGGTTATTACCTCCAAGTACGCATGGCGCAAGGTATCCATTAATGTTTATTTTCCCATTGGAAGCACGTCAGGTGTTGAAGTGTGGACGAGTGGACGCAAAATGGGTAGGCGTGACCCACGTCGCTGTGCAGTTATGACCGTGCATAAGACATTAGGTAGTAAATTACGCGACTTGTTTGTGGAAAAACTGTTAGACACAGAAAAAAAAACACCTAACTCACTGACATATTAAGGAACCAGTGATCGCAGTATACCGCTTAACACCCAGTATATATAAATATATAAGAAATTTTATTTCAGAATTTACTTCGGTATTGATCAAAATACGGCTTTACGATGCCAGTCCAGTGTACGTGTGTGTTGGGCGCTCGTCCGAGATGCAGCGAGAGCTGTTCCGCGGCTAGCGCACTGTGGTATCCGGCGCAGACAGCCGGTGGCGGGTGACGCATATTTATCTGGCGTGTTCCGGCCGCCGTAACGAGTGCGAGTGCTATCTAATCCGGATATTGCGACCCGGCCGATAGCCGACGCGCGTTCCCGCAGCTGTCGCGCAGCCGCTATTAGCCGGCTAATAGGGCCCTCACCTGACACGCCTATTAGGATTTCGTCGTGCGGGCCGATTAACCGACTGCACCACGGCCGACACTCTCCGGCCCCCTCTGCTCATCCCTCTCTCTTCATCTCCACATACCTGCTGCTGCCCTACCCAATTATCTGTGTCACATGCCAAAACTCCACGTCCACTTCATGCTGAACTCGTTCTGCTTTAGAAGGCGCCAGTATCTCAATCACTTCTACCGACAAACTGTACTGTACAAAAAGAGTTGTTTTCTGAGTTTTTTTAGCTTGTTATTTGTTCAAATATTATTTTCAATATGTGCTTTTCGCTCGTCAGAGCAGCCAGTTCCGAACTTCTTGCTTGGGATTTTCTGCCAGGCCAACTGCCCAGCAGTGACTTTTCTGCCTAACAGTTTTCCTGTATGGTACCTCATGTTGTGTTATTACGCTTTTTCAGGTCTTCTTTTACTGCATCGATCCATTTTATTGTTTCAGTTTCAGCTCTATTCCGAATTTCGTAGAATTTCACAATCTGCCAGGTTAATCTGGTTGGTCCCATTCTGTCAACATAACCATCTAATTTTGCCTGCGGTTTTTTATGTCCGAATAAATGGCACACTTTTCGATTACTTTATTTGCTCTCTTCGTATTCCTTTTTTAGTGTAATCTGGGCCTAAAATTTGCCTCATTGCTTTTCTATATATCTTTTGGAATTCTTCTATGTCTTTCTTTCTGTTTAAAAGAGTGTTTCAACCCCGTAAAGATACGCAGGTTTGATGACTTAGTGTCCCAGTTTTGTATATTTTGTGATTCAGTTTTTTTTTATAAAAATCTTCTGAAACTCTGAAAGCTGTTTCAATTTTGTGTCAACAAATTACGTAAATAATCTATTCCAGACGGGTCTCCTGAATGGTTTTATCTAACCATACGAATAGGGAAACTCTTTCGATTTTCCCGTATTTAGGTTTTAGTCCCCTTCGGAGCCTTGTTATTAGTAGATAATTACTTTGTTTTTTCGCATTATATTCGCAGACCTATTATCTCTAATGTTTCTTTAATAATTTCTGTTTGCTTTCGTGTCATTTGAACTTCCTGACACAGAACTTCCTGGCCGTCTGCAAAAAATGAGCACTCTTTCTTTAGGAAATTCTTTCTAATTGGATTGATTCGTCAGTTTTAAGCTCCGATTTCTGATTTTTATCACTTTTGGATTACTAAAAAGGTAAGAACGAATTTCTTATAAGTTTTTGGGGGAAGTTGACGATATCTCGAAAGGCACTCTGCGCCAGTCACGGTTTTTTGTGTCTTCCTTACTTCCCCGTTCGGCGCCTTAGAGATAGTGGGAGCTGTTGGGTTACGAAGACATGAGTACTAGAAGTATCGCCATCACGTCGTGGTGGCCACCAGAACTTCCTTTTGCACCAAAGTGCACTTTTCAAGCGAACAGCTTCGAGAGCGTTCTATAGTGTTTTCGAGCGTTTACTGACAATCTGGAAGTCGAATATTCTAGAACTCTATTTGGAATCCGCACATATCGCACTGATCCACACTCCGGCAAAATCGCCTTAACCGAAGAGCTGTGCAATGTAGTAAAGACAGACGAACAGCTGATCGAAAATGTGTATACACTTATAGAGAGAAACTGTGTAAACATTTTTAGCAACAAAAAATGAAGTAGTTCAACAAAATTTGCGGCGAATCAGAGTATGATACCAGGAGAAGAAAAATATTTAAATCCATTGATGCGATGATGAACCAAGACGAAAGCGTAAACTTCACAACAGAGTTCTTCAATTTGCTCGATGTTTCCGGTATACTGTAGCAAAAAAAGGTTCAAAACGTTACAGGAGCGGAAATATTATTCGGTAAAGAAGAAGCCAAGTCAGTATTCACGCCTTGTATTCGATTCATTTCAACTAACTTACCGACATTATGACTATCAATAAACCACAGTTGTCTAGGGTGCCAATGTTTCCACACGCGTAAACCTCCACACAGTATGCCGACAGTGACGGACGGACGTCACACCGCGTGTGCTGAGCCACAGGCGATCATGGTCTAGGGTCCGTCAGGTAGCCGCCGATTACAATGAGGAGAGTCACGAGCCCGTTTCTGCCAGGGCTTTTCGAAGACGAACGATTCAGCAGCCAACGACCGGTGTTGCATATAATGTCTTCCCGTGATGTTTTACTGGTCAGTGCATTTATTTATGTTATGTTTGGGCTTCATGCCGTAATAAAAATAATGAAAATGTCGCTTATCTAATTATAGAAAGACTTCTTGTTCTTCTGACGTAACTTCGCGTGACATTCGTACAATGATGTCATATGTTACGCAAATAGAAAGGAACCGTGGGTATAGTATGCTTGATGTTAAGATACGGTGCAGTAAAAATTACTTGTCTCACGAAATGGTTAAAAGGTTGTTACCCAATGTGGGTTACAATTTTTAACGTTCTAAATTTTTTGCTGAGATGCGAAAGGTAATATAAAAGCACAACAGATCGGAAAGCGACTAATTTTTGATTTTCACTTGAGACGGATTCTACCCTAATTAACTGCCAATAATGTCAATAAATCCAGGATTTGCTCCTCTATGAGAATACAAACGCCTATAACGTTATATAAATTCTGAGCTCCATTACAAAAGTGCACAAGAAGATCCTATAGAAACTGAGTAACGGCAGGCATATAATTATGCCTTTCGTGTGACGCAACCTGCACCAATCTCTAAACAATCAGATTTTATATATTTTGTTATTAAGTCCCATCTGATTACAGAGAATTAAAAAACTGAAAATTATGTGTCATTTTAACATTACTTCCTCGTTGTATTGATAATACGGCTAAATAATTCTTAACCGTCGAAAAAGCATTATCGTAACACTGTCAAAGAAGTCACACGTGGATGACTGTGAAAACTGTGTATTTTCATGTTTCCATAGCGTATCACGTACTCCACAAGATAGCGGGAATTCCTTTGTAACCAAACGATACTGTTCCCCTCCCGAGCAAAATTTGTGAAACAGTCTGCACCACAGAGGCCACAGACGGCGTCCACAGAGGACATACGGCTCTGTGCTGTTTCTTCCACCATTATTATCCGTGTACACAGACACAATTGTTTCCCCCTATCAGTATATGGTTGCATTTAGTTGTAGTCAGACGGTCCACAAAGTAAAAATTATCAATATACTGTAATATTCAAGGTTATTCATAAGTAACTCCGGGGTACTTTGAGTGTACATGTGCTCATAGGAATATGAAACAACGTATTACTGAATCAAACACAAAACTGTACATACATTTTTTGTGTCGCACGTTACGCAGAGACGACTGTGCAGAAACTACAAGATCTACTGAAAACAGACACACACCAGTGAACAGAGCAGCTCTTGAGTCTTTAACTCAGATTATTACATGTACTCAATGTGAGCTCTGTCTGTGAGGTGTCAAACGTCAACATGCGCATTCAGCGAAGTCACTGAAACTTCCTGTCGGATTAATACTGTGTGCAGGGCCGAGACTCGAAGTTTGGACCTTTGCCCTACCAGCCGAGCTACACAAGCACGACTCATGACCCACTTTGACAGCTTTGCTTCCGCCAGTACCTCGTCTCCTATCTTCCAAACTTCACAGAAGCTCTTATGCGAATCTTGCAAGACTAGCTCTCGTGGAAGAAACGATATTGCGGAGATATGGCTTAGCCACAGTCTGGTCTCCTGACGGGGAAGTGCAATGACACCATCCCACTTTGCAAATCTACTCATTGGGTTGCCTATCTGCAGGCGCGACTCATTCAGTGCGACAATTCGGACTGGACAATTTTTCTACACTTTCGGACACTCCTACCTCCTTGTGCTCCGCTCTTGAGCTATATACAACACATATTACGAATCGACACTTGGAGAGATGTTACGTCCATTGAAATGAGCCATTTTTCTGTGTGCCTTGCAGTTTTCGCGTCGTAGCCTTCTGAAAACGCGGTGGTACTTACGAATAACCTTGTAAAGTGGGTGTTTTAACAGTCACTCTCCGATAGCTGAGTGGTACCAAGGCGGCCGGACCTGCCCCCAAGGGCCTCCCGGCCAATGACGCCAAACGCTCATTTGCCGGCACGGTAGCTCAGTGTGTTCGGTCAGAGGGTTAGCTGCCCTCTGTAATAAAAAAAAAAACTGAGTTAATCGATCAATAACGAACTTAAACGGATGTCTTACGACGTCCGCCCCTAGCAGATGCAACGAACATAAGCGAAGAAAATGAGATTTAATAATAAAAAAAAAAGTGGTCAGCGTGACAGATTGCCGTCCTACGGGCCAAGGTTCGATTCTCGGCTGGGTCGGGGATTTTCTTCGGTCAGGGACTGGGTGTTGTATTGTCTTCATCATCATTTCATCCCCATCCGGCGCGCAGGTCGCCCAATGTGGCGTCGTATGTAATAAGACCTGCACCAAGGCGGCCGGACCTGCCCCCAAGGGCCTCCCGGCCAATGACGCCAAACGCTCATTTCCACTTTTTCCAAGAATCGCTTTTCAGAGCTCGCTGCTTAGATGGCTGAACAGTTACAGCCGAAATATCAGAATATGATGAAGTATAGCTAAGACCGAATTCCGCCAATTTTATGGACCAAAATTGAAACTATCGGAAAGTTACTCTAATAAATCGTGGTTATAAACTATTGACGACAGTAATACGAGGGTTGCCCAGAAAGTACTGCACCGCATTTTTTTCTTCAACAATTCTTTATTGAACATAATGACAATTACACAAACGAAAGAACGATGTTTTATCTACACACCCTATTTTTCCACGTAATCTCCAACCCGTTCTATGGCCTTCCTCCAGCGCGAAACAAGGGCGTGTGCACCCCGTCGGCACCAGTCCTTTTCCTGGCGGCGAAGCCAGTGCTTCATGGTGTGAATCACCTCCTCATCGTCCTCAAAAAGTCTTCCACGAATGGCATCCTTTATCTATCCTCGCGAATGGGAACATCAGCTCGCTCCAACATGTCAGGTGTGACTGTCGTGGATGGTCTCCCCGACTGCTGCAAATCATGGAGCTCCGCCGAAGCACCTTCTGATGACCCCACCCTCCGTACCCAGTGACTAACTGTATTTCTGTCGACAGCAGAAGCTCAATAGATTATGCATAAGCGTTTGTCAATATTCCCCACAGTTTCTTTGACTGCAGTGACAAATTCAATGACGACACGTTACTTGTAACGTACATCACCTATAGACGCCATTTTGAAACTGCCCTGCAGCTACGCTATCTGTCGGAAGTGACGCAAACTTGGCGCGCTCACTCAGGAGACATCAAACAATACATGCGTAACGTTTCGCATTCGTAGTATTATTTCCGACAGAGAAAAAAAATGCGTGGCATTACTTTCTGGGCAACCCTCGTAAATACAAGATAAATACGGAAAATTCGAAGTTTGATTTCAGGAAGGAAAAGGTATCATATAAGCAATTCTAGCCTTGTGCAATGAAGCATCCGTTATCCTTCGTCAGTACTTGATAACCAGCATGATCGACATCACATTCGAGCCAGTCTTGAATACTATCTTTCAATATTCTTCTTCATATTCTGAAGATTCTTTTATCAGTCAACCAGTTTCAACTGGTTGTATAGTGGCTCTTCAGGTGCAGACTCACCTGGAGGAAGGGGCTTATTTCAAACCTTGTGCTGTGGCTAAATCATGATATTCTGTTATTTTCATCCTTTCTTAACGTTCCGTTACCTCATTTCGTTAAAACGGAACCATTTTTGGGTGACTTTGATGTCTGTCCGTCTGTCTGTCTGCCTGTCCGACTGCTAAGCACGCTTTTCCTTAGGACGGGAAGACGTATCAAGTTGAAATTCTTGTCACGTACTAAGGTCCACCTTCCCTTGCCGGTGTAAAAAATTTAGGCTTCAATGAAATCAAAAGGCACTGAGATTTATGCCACAAATTCTGATACTCGGGAACTCATTCTTGAAAAACTATAGGGTACTTCGAAAAAATCCCAGAATTGTTAAATTCTAATTACATCGCATAAACATGTCTTTCTGCCATTTGAAGTTACATTGCATTCATCATCTGTTAAAAGCATAACAGAAAAACATCTCTGCATGCAAACACAACATTTAAGTTGCAGTCATGTTTTAGTAAGTAAATAAAAATTTTTTTATGAAATCCTCGCACTCTACATACACTATGTGATCAAAAGTATCCGGACACCTGGCTGAAAATGACTTAGAAGTTCGTGGCGCCCTCCATCGACAATGCTGGAATTCAATATGGTGTTGGCCCACCCTTAGCTTGATGACAGCTTCCACTCTCGCAGGCATATGTTCAATTAGGTGCTGGAAGGTTTCTTGGGGAATGGCAGCCCATTTTTCACGGAGTGCTGTACAGTGGAGAGGTATCGATGTCTGTCGGCTGAGGCCTGGCACGAAGTCGGCGTTCCAAAACATCCCAAAGGTATTCTGTATGATTCAGGTCAGGACTCTGTGCAGGCCATTCCATTACAGGCCGTGCATTATGAACAGATGTTCGACCACACCATAACACCATCGACTCCGAATTTTACTGTTGCCACTACACACACTGGCAGATGACGTTCACCGGGCATTCGCCATACCCACACTCTGCCATCGGATCGCCACACTGTGTACAGTGATTTGTCACTCCACACAACGTTTTTCCACTGTTCAATCGTGCAATGTTCACATTTCTTACACCAAGCGAGGCATCGTTTAGCATTTATCGGCGTGAAGTGTCCCTCCCGTCTAACTGTCATAGTACTTGCTGTGGATCCTGATGCAGTTTGGAATTCCTGTGTGATGGTCTGGATAGATGTCTGCTTATTACACATTACGACCCTGTTTAACTGACGACGGTCTCTGTCAGTCAACAGACCAGGTCGTCCTGTACGATTTTGTGCTGTTCGTGTCCCTTCGTGTCACTTCACTGTCACACTGGAAACAGTAAACCTAGGGATCTTTAGGAGTGTGGAAATATCGCGTACAGACGTATGACACAAATGACACCCAATGATCTGGCCACGTTCGAAGTCTATGAGTTCCGTGGAGTGCCCCATTCTCCTCTCTCACAATGTCTAATGACTACTGAGGTCGCTGATATTGAGTACCTGGAGGTAGGTGGCAAAACAATGGACGTAATACTAAAAACGTATTTTCTGGGGAGTGTCCGAATACTTTTGATCACATAGTGTATATAAACTGAAGCTCCCCTGCTCGCTTCTTTTTGTATGTCTGGGATACACTCAGAAACTACTGTAGAGATTTTGATATGGACTTGGAATTCCCAGGACCCATATCTTCCCAGTATCGATAACAATAACAAGCAAAAATCGTTTTCATTCTCAATTCCTGAAATGGATGATTTACCTATATACATAATCAAGTTTGTACAGAGCCCCCACTGCGCGAGTCCTACTTATATCTGTGTGTGTGTGTGTGTGTGTGTGTGTGTGTGTGTGTGTGTGTGTGTGAAGCACATTCGCAATGTTATTTTTGATGTTCGATGTTGTTGCACTTCTTGGATATTCGCAACCGAAGTTCAACTCCGTAGCACCTTTCTTCATCTGGTTTATTATTCTACGTTTATTCGAAACACTAAGACCAACATCACGTTTTGCCACAACTGAAGGTTCAGACGACAACACACAACAGCAATAATGACGGTTGGCAAGCTGGGCGAAATCATCCAACTGACCAGCCCAGAGTTAACGTAACGGAACGCCTTCGGTTAACCGTGTTTCGCTTGATCTGTTTCGGATAATCGATGCTCTATTGTACTTAGCAACAGATGGCAGACTGAGGAAGAATCAGGATACGAATATCTTCCGAGAATTCTTAGATCTAGAGAAAACTTTCAACAACGTAAGGTGAAAGAAGACGTCCACAATCTTCAGTAGACTGGTGCTAAACTATAGACATAGACGAATAATCTACAACATCAACATAATCGGAGTGATAATAATATGAGCGAAAGATACATTCGGGTTAAAAAGTGCATTAAGCAGGATTTCAGCTCGTCACCACTGTTGTTTAACTTGTATCTCGAAGAATCAATGAAGAAAGTGAAGCAAATTTCGGAAGAGAGATAAAAGTAGAAAGGGAACAGATTGAAATGTTAAAGTTCGCAGACGACATAGCTCGTCTAGCCGAGACAAGTGGGCATGCAAGAACTGTTGAAGGGAATAGAAAGCATATTTTGCACAGAATATAGCTTAAGGACCAACAAAACAAAGACGAAGGTGATAAAGAGCAGTAGAGAGGGAAACGACACAACAGTGGAGGAAGTGAAAGAATTCTGCTATATAGGAAGCAAAATAACAGTGACAGACAAATCATAAGGAAGACTGTCACAGGCGAAAGAAGCTTCTTCAGTGAAAGAGCTTTACTGGTCTCACGTACTGACTTGTAAATGAGGTAAAGGTTCTGAAATTTCGTGTTGTCGCGAAAAGTTAAATATTAAGTGGACTTGTCAGAGTATGAAATGAAGCGCAGTGCTACAAATAACAGTTGAAGAAGGAGTCTGTGGAAGAACCGTTCTCGACGAAGCATCATATTAGTGGGATTTCTGCGACGGCATCCTGGAATAATTAACTTGGCGCCGGGAGCAGCAGTGGAAGGGAAAAGCAACAAGAACAGGCAAAAATTGAAATATGGAAAACAAATTATAGGGCACGTTAGACGTAGCAGTTGCGTAGGACGAAAATTTACACGACAGCATCAAACTAGCCGAACGGCTCATAACTTATATGAAATTGATGTTCTCAATTTCTTCAGCTTTTCGAAACTTTTCTCACTGGTCTTCAGTTTACAATAGGCACTGTGAAGATAGTAAAGCAACCTGAATTTTCGGACACAACAGCACTATACTAGGTGCTTTCCTATTCAAGATGGTAGGACTTTGTGCTGAGTTCTGGGGGCAGGGAGAATCACAGTTTATTACTGACTTCCCCCCTCCCCCCTTCTCCCCTCCTCCCTCCCAAATATAATTTTCGGTAAATCGCATTTTTCATGTGCCGCAGGTAGTTACGATTTAAATAATAATAAAATATATGAGATTTTTAATATAATAATAACCTTCTTCTTTCTCCTGGCCTCATCCCGTACCTTCACAGTATCGGCACGTTAATCTCGACTTGACAGTGCTAACGGCAGACACCCCCATCCTCTGGGACGGAATTTGTGAACCCCATGTGTCTCCGTCTAGTGTAATCCCATTATCCTACGTGACAGAATGAGAAATTTGTCGAAATGTTAGCGCATCGTACAACTGAGAAAGGACATCAGTGCCAGCCCATATTCATCTAGTCGGATGTGGGAAAGCGTCTAAGCACCATATCCAGGCTAAACGCAACTCCAGTCCTCGCCGCTAACGCGCCTGACGGTTTCCACCCGGGATCGGTGAGACTCCCCGAATCCCGGAAGCGGATTGCTCACACGTGCAACTATCCAGTCGGGTCAAATATAATAATAATAACACTAATAATAATTTTCTTACATCAGTAAAAGAAATTGTAGTTAGAGAACTGTAGCATATGAAAAGGCTTCGTCGGAAAATTTGAGAAGAATGTGTGTCGTACAACTAATTTGAGAATTATAAGTGCCGGCCGGTGTGGCCGAGCGGTTCTAGGCGCTTCAGTCTGGAACCGCAAGACCGCTACGGTCGCAGGTTCGAATCCTGTCTCGGGCATGGGTGTGTGTGATGTTCTTAGATTAGTTAGGTTTAAGTAGTTCTAAGTTCTAGGGGACTGATGACCTCAGATGTTAAGTCCCATAGTGCTCAGAGCCATTTGAACCATTTTTTTTTTTTTTTAGAATTATATGAATAAGAAACCATGGCAACTTTGACAACATCAGAATTTACACAACATAAAATGGAAGTGTATAGTCACCATTATCGGTATTTCACACAGCACTACGACTGTGAAATGAAATGAGCGGAAGGCATCGTTGGCCGGGAGGCCCCATCCGTGGAAGGGTTGGGTTGGGTTGTTGGGGGAAGCAGACCAGACAGCGAGGTCATCGATCCCATCGGATTAGGGAAGGATGGCGAAAGAAGTCGGCCGTGCCCTTTCAAAGGAACCATCCCGGCATTTGCCTGGAGCGATTTAGGGAAATCACGGAAAACCTAAATCAGGATGGCCGGACGCGGGATTGAACCGTCGTCCTCCCGAATACGAGTCCAGTTCAAAAATGGCTCGGAGCACAATGGGACTTAACATTTGAGGTCATCAGTCCCCTAGAACTTAGAACTTCTTAAACATATCTAATCTAAGGACATCACACACATCCATGCCCGAGCCAGGATTCGAACCTGCGACCGTAGCAGTCGCGCGGTTCCGGACTGAAGCGTCTAGAACCGCTCGGCCACCAAGGTCGGCGCGAGTCCAGTATCTAACCAATGCGCCACCTCGCTCGGTGTCATCCGTGGAAGTTCAGCCGCCAAGTGCAAGGCTTAATTCAGTCGACACCACAGTGGGCGACTTGCGCGCCGTTGATGAGGATGAAATGAAGATGAGGACAACACAATACCCAGTCCCCGAGCGGAGAAAATCTCCGACTTGGCCGGGAATCGAACCCGGTAACGCTTGCATGGGAGGCGAGCACGGTACCACCCAGCTAAGCAGGCGGACACTTCGACTGTGAATACAAGTCTCAAGACGACGTCTATTTGAGCGTGTAAATAAGATGAATGTTTTTTTTTTTCAGTCGTTTTCACCTACGCTCGGAGAGTAGTATTCCTGTTGTTGCTCTCCCTTTTTTTACTTAGTGGAGGAGTCTTTCCCTTTCTGTCTTCTCTTATTAAAAATCCTGTTGTTTGTAGGTCCTAGCTGTGAAGTTGCGAACCATGTCGGATTTGTTGATGATACCAGGAACTATCAGCCTGGAACTGTGCACCTTTTTCGTGCTATAATGTTACGGATTGATTTATGTAAAATTATAGACCCTTCTACTATTCTTTTGTATGTGTTTGTGTCTGTGTGTGTGGGAGAGGGGGGGGGGAGACTCGTACCTCCACGAGGTCCCTTATATCCTCGCATGGCAACACACAAATTTACATTTTATCACTCTGAGGACTTTCTTCAGTGGATGGTATTTGTTTGTATTCATAAAGCACTGACGCAAGTTGTAGTCACGCTAACAGCCATAAATACATTAAAAAGTGTCACTGAATTCAAAATTTTTGAATCTGAAACCGGATCTAGTAGGTATTGATTCATTTAGCGTTACATACGTACCGTATAGAAAATTTGAGTAAAGGTTTCTTCGTGATCCATTGCTGATGACTCAATCAAAGAAAAAATAGTGTTCATCTTTCTAAATACTAAGTGTTCACTGAAAATTAAGTTAATCAGTAGCCATCAACATGTAACCTGCACTAAACACAGCTGTGCTTTATAAAGTGAGGCCCAGCTCTTGGAGAGTTGGGTTGTTGGATTTTGTTTGGGGGAAGAGACCAAACAGCGAAGTCATCGGTCTCATCGGATTAGGGAAGAACGGGGAAGGAAATCGCCCGTGCCCTTTCAAAAGAACCATGCCGGTATTTGCCTGAGGCGATTTAGGGAACTCACGGAAAACTTAATACAGGATGGCCGGAAGTGGGATTGAACCGTCGTCCTTCCTAATGCGAGTCCAGTTTGCTAGCTCTTGGAGACATTTCAGTCTAGAGGACATGCAAGCGACAATCTCTTTTCAAATGAAGAGAAGGGAAGAGTAAAGCAACATCGATGAAATCACGCTCACCTACTAGCAGCAAGTCTTATTTAGATCGCCTGTCAACAGTGATAGGAATGTACCACGGATATCCATTACTGCAATCCTAACACAATGCAAACGCTTTCCAGAAGACATCAACCTCTGATGAAGTGTTGTAAGATAAACCTCTATTGATGCCAGCGTTAACTCCAACTTAAATCCGCCGTAAGTCGGTGGGGATAAGTCAGCATTAAATAGGACAGAAGGACAGCGTAATCTCCATTGCGCCTTACGCCCACTGTGCCTTTTCGCCGGAGGAAGTTGTGTTGTCGAGTCAATGGAGTGGACAAAAAGAAACGAGATTTACGCCGGAAGAAAGGAACGCAGGACGACCTGTGCATCCTACGGCCGTAAATGCCCAGTCTCGAACGTGGAGCGCTGGAAAAATAAAGGAAGACACAAAATCATCTCCGGTCGAGGGATCTTAATGGGCAGCAGCAGTAAAACTGAACGACCGTCCAGTGGACTTGACCACTTCCATATCTCCTGACGGACGCTGCGTCAGATTTATAGCATCCTCTTCCGGCCCTCAACATCTTTTTGCTCTAGTCCGGACTGCAGCGAATTATATGGCCGAGGACAGTGAAGATTCTGGTTACTTTCCCCGACGTTACAGGCTCCCTGACGTTTTTATCCACCCCGTTCTGAGTACTACCGGGTGTATTCCTAAGACGTAGAATTTACTGCCAACTTCTCTGTGACATAACTGGCTTCGTACTTAGCAGCAAGCCAACGGGGAGCACCTCGATACCATTTCATAGCAGTACTGGGCACATCACTTATACAAACTAACAGAGGACACCAAATACACATTTCAGGGTAATAAGAAGCGTTGAGGATGGTAGTCGAGGTATTCTTCTTGCCAAACGAAGGATAATGTGTCTGCTGGAAGCAAAAGACACGTAGAACTGAAGGAAAAATCACCGCAATTTTATCCAAACTCGAAATCGCCAAAACTGCTTAAATTTCGTGTCTGGAAATGTTAACTTTTACTTCTACCTTTCTTTTTCCTTTTTTTAAATGGTCAGAAAAGCTGTTTTTCGAATTCTGTTTTTCACCTGCTCAACAATTTTCTTCTCTGCCATTCCTTCTAATGGCAAGTTTACAACTTCTAAATGCTTCAGAAAATCTTCTGGAGCTGTCTAAAGGCCTCTTCTTTCCCTCTTCTTAGTAGTACCCTTTCAATTTGTATTTTAGTTAACGTAAAAGAAAGGGAAAGCATGTTAAATAGTGAAAGTATATACGTAAGTACACGAATTCCTTTATGGATGTTAGGAAATGGAGATTTGGATAATGTTACGACCAAGAGAAGGAACGTTTTGTGAGCAAGAGTGAGACTGTAGAGAAATTCAGGTTGGATTATAACAAACTATGAATTCTCGAAAACAAAATATTAATTTAAGAGAATCAGGCTGGAAACTGGAATCGAATATTGGTGTAGACAAAGTGGCTGCCAAGAAAGAATACAGTTAACCTCCATTTTTAATAAACTCAGACAATAACGATGATGTTATAGTACGACTTCTCTAAGTGGTTGAGACAGGAGAGGACGCTTAGAATCCTCGTGCGGCCATATGATTTAGATCTGATTTTTCGTGGGTTCTTTCAAATCACTTGTGACTAACATTAGGCTAGCGCGACCGGCGTTTACTTCAGTGAAAACTTTTGGACTGAGGTGCCATGTTCAAAGTACAAAACTGTTCACTGACGTTTCCTCTCCATCTTCATGAATAAATCGGCAACTACATCGAAAGGTAAAAGGCTCTGTAGACAGCTAGTGGTACTGCTGTATGGATGATAGCTTTGCACTATGGATCCAGAGCGAAGAAATCTTAATAGTATCAATCCGAGGCATCTTAATTTTCTAGGCGTAACAGTAATGTAACGGATGGATGGGAAGTTCAGCCATAAAGTACACAGAAAGATAAAACATACCAATCGATACCTCCGTAAGAAATATAATCTTCAATTAAAAAGGAAGGTCAGCGTTGGCCTTCCTTTTAATTTAACATATATGGTAGTTGTGCACACAGCACTCCATGGAGTCGCCAATCAATATAATCTTCATCCAAGACAAAAAAGGTATAATCAAAATCTCAGTGAATATGCCTAATAAAATATGCCAGCCGGTTTATTTGCAACAAAAACTAACATGCAGTCGGCTCTTGAGTAAAAATGTGGAACGACGACAAAGTTCAAGACGAGAGAATTCAAAGACTAATTAGGAACAACGGCCGCGAACAGGAAAAGTCTTTTTTCAACAAGTTTACTGGTCGCATCAAAAAACTTTTGGGCAAGGGTGGGGTTCAAAGCATTTTAGGCCCATATTGCTAGAGAACTGCAAAACATGTACGTTGTTCTTTAACGACAGATGACTTGTTCTAGGTCTAGATTTAACGCTGTCGGAAGTACACTACACACATCCCGTCTAGCGCATGAGCACATTTGCAGCCGTTAAGACATGAATCACTTACTCCTGTGTGAGTGGGATGTATGCACGTTGCCAGAGCTTACGAAGAAAACTGTGATTGAGGGCATCGCCCTGCTGTAAATTTCCTACTGGCCAGGCCAAAGGGAAAATGTGCCAGCAAGGGGACATAACGCAGACGAGTTCAATTACGCGGCGCCGCTTCCCAGAAGGCGCCCCCAAGGTTAATGCCACTCCCAGATTAAGTGATAAACCAGCTGTCCCACACAGTGTCACTCCGGTCTAACTCAACTGATCGTTATCGCTTCATTCTCTCTCGCGAGATTCTCTGGAAAAGTAGACAGGCAGCCGAGCTCTTGCAATTCGGAAATGTTGACGAAGCGATGCGAAAAGTAAAGGATGCAGACACCAGATGATCAATTAAAGCAACATTTCTTTTACTTTTTTATTTCTTCTAGAGAAAATCGGGAGTAAAGTGTGGATTCATTCTGTCAATTCGGGGTTTCTCGTGGATCACACCGTCAAGGAGATTACCTTCTGGCACTTATAACTAGTCTATATTGCTCCCCATTAAAATTACAAAAGCAATAAGGATAGCAATGACGAAATTTGAGTGACATGTGTATATACTGGGTGGTTATAATTGAAGTGCAGCTACTCACTGAGGTCCAGCATGGACTGTAATTAATATACAGCAACGAACCTGGTAGATATTCTAATGCGTTAATGCGGAACCGATTAAACCAATTAATGCTGGAGAATAGTATTTCCAGTTTTGGCCACCAGGTGCAAATCTGGCTCCGTGAATCCAAGAAAGCCACATAGCAATGTTACCATGTCTAATGAATTAGGAACGGGACGTGATCAAAAACGGTCAAACAAGTGAGAAAGGCATAATGTTGGTTTTATTATAATAATTATTAACCGCAGCTTATACAATTTGCTCATTATGAGTACCGGAGACGTCGACCAGATGCTCTATCCGTAAAACGACGTGATCAACAGTTGCTCGCTGCAGTTCTGACGAAATATGAGCAACGTGTTACTGTACACTGGCCTTCAGATCAGTCACATACCGAACGTGGCCCTGGTAAACGCATGATTTTAGATGTCCCCAGAGCAAAAAGTGACATGGATTCAGATCAGGAGATCTCGCAGGCTACGTATGTGGGAAACCTCTGGACAGAACACGCTCGTGGAGATCTTTCATTGGTCGAGCGACATGAGGTGTTGCCCCATCTTGTATGAAAACAGTGGTTGCCACACAGTTGCGTTCTTCCAAAGCAGAAATCACTTGCTGTACCAGGAGGTCTCGATAACGTGAAGACGTCACGGTACACCTGACGGGCAGTCTGGGTGTATAGTCTCCAAAGGAGAATGGATCTAGAGTAAAGGTGATTGTGAATCCACACCACGCCACACTGCGAGTGCAGTGGCTCTTCATGCACAATACGCTGTTTAACAGTAGTCTAAATTTGGCAGTTCTATGTATGACTGCATCCTGTAATATAAAATGCGTTTCGTCACCACTGCATAATATATTGCCCTGCCAAATGTCATCCAGTTCGAGCTTTGCTAGAAACTGAAGAGCAAGTGCAGAACGTCGCTACGGATCATGAGGTTCCAGTTGCTGCACCATCTAGATCTTGCTCGAGCACCAGTGTAAAATAGACCGCAAAACTTTCCGTACTGTTAACTATGGGGTGGACAATCCTCGTAACCCTGCACCAGCTCTAGCACTACCCAGAGCATGTGCAACATTCTCAGTAACTTCCAGACTACCACGTCTTCCTCTTCCAGGTGCCACATAATGCTCATCTGTGATTCCTTTAAACCATTTAATGACATCAGGCTTCCCCTCAGACCTTTCAGTCAGCGACGCTCTCTCAGCGCAGCACCATAATTGTTGCTTTTCATGGAAAACAGTTTCGCTAATAGCGCACGGTCTCTCTTCTCGATAGTCATTCTATTTACTCACGTTATAGCTTGTCAGATATCAGCGTGGATGTCGTACAGCTACACAAATAGTGTACAGCGCCAGACGTGCACCTGGTGGCCAAAATCGGAAATAATTTATTTTCCAGAGTAAATCGGTTCCGCGTTAACGTATTATCATATCTACCATGTTTCGATGCCATAAAATAATTACAAATTACAGCCCACACCGGAATGCAGTGAGTAGCTGCACTTTGATTATAATCACTAGGTATTACGTTTGGTAAATACATGATCAAATCTGCAGATGATTTGGTGTACACAAAGTGCAAAATTTAGTTCACAGAGCTGCCATCTCTAGCAGCAACGTCTCTAACCAGGCTGGGCAATGTGTCGAATAGTTCGGATGAGAGGTACGTGCAGGTCATCATTCCATGCTGCTTCAACTCTGTTCAACAGTCATAGTTGTCGGCGAGTAGTGTCGTGGCACCCACGACCAAATGTTCGATAAAAATAAATGTAAATGTCGTGTGACTGGGGGGTAGACCGTTTGCCGGGTGCAAGTCTTTCGACTTGACGCCACTTCGGCGACTTGCGCGTCGGTGGGGATGAGATGATGATGATGAGGACAACACCCAGTCCCTGAACGGAGAAAAATCTCCGACCCAGCCGGGAATCGAACCCGGGTCCTTAGAATTGACATTCCATTGCGCTGACCACTTTTTTTTTTTTTTCTTTTTTTTTTTTTAAAAAAAATTTGTATTGAACAAACTAAAAGTACATATATATTCACTATGCAAGAGTTCTTCAAGGTACCATTTAAAAATATACAAATGACTGTTAGTTAAACAAAAAAAATATTAAAAAAGAAATACATTAAATACAACAAAATATAACATATTCTGTCTTCTTCCATTAAAAAAAAAAAAAAAAATTGTGTTTGTGTTTGGTCGATGCATGAGAACGTGGATAAGGGTGTTGCATCATGTGACAGGTAGGCATGGTACACCCCAACTTTGAGGGGGGTCAAGGAAGACGCTGCGGAGATAACCGGCAAAAGTTTGTCGGTAAGATGGTCTTCGGGTGAGGGTGCTATGCGCGGTCACAACTTTGTACCAGAAGTCAAGGACTGTATGCGGACCACTTCGAAAGAGATATTCTAAAGCCTGTCCTCGAAACCAGATTAGGGTATGGTGCTTAGCAAGAGGGTAGTGGAATGTCTGGGGCAACAACAGGAAATCCGGGGTTACCGTCGTTGGCGGGGCACGGAGGTAAAAGCCCACGATTCGTTGGATGAGGAGCCATACGTTTTGTTTCAGGGGGCACGTAAGACGGTGCTCGTCGGTGTCTTCAAGCTGACAGTCAGGGCAGAATGGGGAGGTGGCCAGTCCTATGCGATAAAGTCGACTATTAGTCGGGAATTTTCCATAGACTAAAACATACCAGAGTGCAGACACAGACGACGGTAAAAAGGGTGCATGCACACACCCCCAAACCGTGCGCCAGTTAATGTCAGGATGCTGTAGCACCATGGGGTCGCAAGGGTTGGACAGCATAAACAAACGATAATAATCTTTTGTACGGGGAGAACGGGTGACTGGAAGATCGGCCCGAACGTAGCTGAGTTCTACGAAACAATTGGCGACGTAGTACAATAATGGAGAAATAGGTGCCACATTGATCGGTGGATCGAGAGAAGCTGGTCGGAGGATATCTAAGAGACTGCGTGTTAAAGACGGGACCGGCCCCTGCCAGTGCCGCAACAGAGTGTGGACAAAGAGTGCAGAAGAGCGTGCCCGCACGTTGATGAGTCCGAGGCCACCTTTTGCAGGAGGCAGTGTTAGAGTGTTGTAGCGGACTTTGAAAAGTGCCCCTGCTGACACGAAATATCCAAAGGCTGATTGGATGCGGCGGCCAAGGAGTAACGGCATTGGGAGGATCTGGGCGACGTGTACCAGTTTAGGGGCGACATAGATGTTGACATAGGACACACGTTGGAGTTGGTTTAAGTTACGGTGCACTTGACCACGGACATGGTGCCGAATCGACTGCAAAAGCCGCCGGTAAGCCAGGGCCACTGTGCGGTGTGTGGAGCTCGTAAATTCGATACCCAAGTAACGAAGGGTGGTACTAACTGGGAGTGGGGTCGGCACCATAGCCGGGAGGCCGCGCCCAATGTGCATCATAGTCGATTTACGGACATTAAGAATGCTACCAGAAAGACGTCCATACTGGTGGATCCATTGGATGGCGTCATTGAGTTCCGTGGAGGAGCAGGTGAGAAAGAGGAGATCGTCCGCATAAGCCCTACAGTGAAAGGTGTGGTCACGCAAAGTGAGGCCCTGCAGTCTAGAGGTAAGTCCAGTGATGAGGGGCTCAAGTGCAATGGCATATAGTAAAGTAGACATAGGGCATCCTTGACGCACAGAGCGGCGTATAGGAATCGGTCCTACAAGCCTCCCATTGACTTGTACCATCGAGACCGCGGGAAGGAGTAACCGGCGAATGGCATCGACAAAAAGCAATGGGAACCCCATACGTGTCGCCACCATGAGGAGGAATGGGTGTCGAACGCGATCAAAGGCACTCGTGAAATCGACGGATACCAGTGCTGCACGAAGGCGACAAACCGACGCCAGTGCAAGGAGGTCACGACATTCTCCTAGGGCTGTTTGTAAGGTGGCCCCACAACCACGTGCAGTCTGCTCAGGTGAAAGGACCGTAGGTAAGACGGTGCGTATGCGCGCTGCTAAGAGGCGTGCATAGATTTTATAGTCTGCATTCAGTAGTGTAAGGGGGCGATATGCAGAGACATGAGACCCTCCCTTCGGTTTGGGCACAGGTAGAAGAATGCCAGTGACGAATTCAGGTGGAATTGGGAAGGACGGAGTAAAGAGTTCCTGAATCATTTCCGTCCAGCGGGGAAGCATTAACGTGGTGAACGCCCGGTAAAACTCCACTGGGAGACCATCTGGTCCGGGTGATTTGTTCTTGGCCCCTTTGTTGATCGCATCTACCACCTCTTCTGCGGTGATTGCAGACATCATGGGCGTTGACTCCGCTACGGTGAGGGTCCGATCAGGGGAAGGACGGAGGTCATCAGGAATGGGCGTCGCCATCGGTTCATCATCATAAAATTGGCGATAATGTTCAGCAAAGGCGGACACGACCGCCGCCTGTGTTGTGTGGTGAACACCATCGGAGGTCGTGATGTTGGGGACGAAAAGCCGACGTCGACGACTATGGTCGGATGCGGCATGGATTGTGGATGGGGTTTCGTCGTGGAGGAGGTCTTGTCGTCGGGAACGCACCACGACACCATGCAGTCGTGCACGTTGGAGAGAGAGGAGACGAGCTTTAGTACGTTGTCGTTCCCTGTGGGTGTCAGGTGATGGAGGGAGCGCATCGAGCTCACGGAGGACGGCGTAGTGAAAATTTGTGGTGTCTCGATGCCATGCTGCTGCTTCCTTGCCACATTGTATGAAGGCCTTTCTGATCGCAGGTTTGGCACATTTGAGCCACCAATGGAACGTGGATGTGTACTGCGGAAGGCGTCTTTCGCAAGACGCCCATGTAGTGGCAATACATTGTCGGCAGTGTGGATCATTAAGGAGGGAGGTATTAAGCTTCCAGTAACCTCTGCTGCGCCACACTGACTGAGGTGGCAGAGCCAGGGAGCAAATGACGGCGCAATGGTCCGAAAATGCAAGGGGCCATCGTTCAGCTTGGGCGACTTCATTGCCGAGGTGAGCAGAGACATAAAACCGGTCCAGTCTGCTCGCAGAATGTGCTGTATAATGGGTAAAACCGGGGGTATTGCCATGAATTTTCTCCCAAACGTCCACTAGATGAAAATCTTCGATTAAGGTGAGCAGCGCCGGGCATGGCGAATAACCAGGTACTTGGTCCTGCGGATGGAGAACACAGTTGAAATCGCCTCCCATGATAAGACGATCATAGCGTCCAGAAAACAGGGGCGCCACGTCATGTCCGAAGAAAGTGGACCGCTGCCGACGGTTCGTGGAGCCAGACGGAGCGTAGATATTGATGACGCGCGTGTCGAAGATGGTAACAGCCATGCCTCTTCCACAGGGAAGGATTGTCGTGTCCGTGAGTGGGATTCCTTCGCGTATGTAGAAAGCCACTCCACGCCCTGATTGATCACATGTGGACGTGTATGAGTCGTAGCCGTAGACTGGTGGTAGTGTGGCAACGCGTACTTCCTGAAGAAGGGCGACGTCAACGTCAGAGGCCCGAAGCATGTCACATAGGAGTTGCAGCTTGGGTGCAGTGCCGATCATGTTGATGTTCAGTGTGGCAAACCGGTATGTTTGTTTCAGTGGTGGTGGACGCGCATCTACCATCACCAAGGGAAGTAAGAGGAAGGCACCGACAGGAAGTCCCGTCCCATCAGCTGCAATGCCTCGCTTTTGATGTTAACAGGCAGCCTCGTCCGGCGGAGGTAACTCATCCGGAGGAGGGGGCGTACCTTCCTCAATGTCGTCGGCCCATGCTCCTGTGCCGTGGGTCTGTCCAATGTCCATGGGAATTGCGTCGTGGCGAGAGAGATCTGGAGTTGTCGGCGGGGAGACAGGCGTCTCAACCGGCGCACCGATCGTTACATTGTGCGTGGCGACCTCCATAGTGGTCCCGTCCTGCGAAACGTCTTGTTCATCGTGAAAGTTGTCCGCCGACCTCTGCGTGGAAATGTCGGCTGCTTGGGTGTCGTCTACGTCGTCGCGGGTGGCAACGCTCGGAGAACCCGTGGGTGAACGGCGACGGCGTTTGCGCCTACGTGGCGAGCGTTGTTTGCGCACGTGTTCCTCAGTGTCGGACGACGGCAAGGAGGAGCGTCGACCTGGTTCGAAGGCGTCGGTGGGTACAATGAAATTGTCGAACAGGTGTTGTGAAGATGTACTGGTCTCCTCAGCGTCCGGTGCAGGAGCCTGTTCGGCGGCAAGGTTGTCAGGTGGGACGTCTGTACCGTCCGTTGGTGACTGGGACGGTGGGACGTGCCGATCGGAAGGACCGGGCGACGGACTGGACGAAACGGTAGACGTGGCAAGAGCCGCTGCGTAAGTGACCGGTAGGGCGGTCATCGTGGGTGTGACGGACGCTTCCGACAACGGGAGCTGCGCGACACGTCGTTGAATGCATTCAGACCGTAGGTGACCTTCTTTCCCGCAACCGGAACAGGTCCGAGGTTGGCCGTCGTACATTATAATGGCACGGCAGCCTCCGATACGTAGATAGGAAGGCACGTGTTTCTGCAACTCGATGCGGACCTGTCTAACACCGTTTAAAACTGGATAGGTCTGAAATTGGACCCATCGTTCGGCAACATGTTCCAGAACGTTGCCATACGGACGGAGCGCCTCGATGACGACGTCTGCAGGTAGTTCGAACGGCAGTTCGAAGATCCTTATCGTCCGTGTGCCGAGACCTGCGTGATCGACGGTAACGGGTCCGACGTTGCCGTCGGAATGACAGAAGCGCAGTCCACGTTTTGCCTCTTGAAGCACCTTGTCGCACGCCGCATCGGTGATCATTTTGACGTAGACGGTACTGCTAACTATGGACAAGTGGATACCAATTAGATCCGTTGGTGGTATCTTAACTTCATCGCGTATAAATCGTTCTACCTCCAGGGCCTTGGGTCGGGCGAAGTCGGAACAAAAGTTGAAACGTAATGTCTTCTTCCGATAGTTGTGCGCCATGGTGGTCTAGAAGGAAAACGGCACTTACAGCGGCCGAAGTAAACACAAACACACCGTGCGCGCCTCGCCCGCAGCGCTCTGGCGCGTGACCGCCTCGCAGCACTGCCGGCGGCAGACTGACGACTCAGCTACCAGGGACGGACAAGAGATTTATGCTGTTGCACTTTGAACACTTTCTGTATTATAAGGAAAGAAGTTTTAAACATTTTTTACAGTTTTATATTTAATCTGACATTGAGTTTTGTGGCTGGTTTAGGTAAAATCATTTGTTAAAGCAGATTATTCGTATAAGCAACTGATCAGCTTCACCCTGTCACACATAATTATTTGCGGCTATAGCATCAATTTATTCATACTATAACGTGGTGGTTAAGTAAGTGTAAACAATCAAACGACAGATGACGCTGCTATTCCGAGTTCGCCTTCCGTGCTTTCCTTGTCCTGCCCCATCTGTTCTTTAGGGATTATGAGGGGCACCCAAAGACGAGATTATGAGCGCCCATACGAAATTAGTAGAAATGAATGTGGTTAAGAAGAAAGAAAATGCGAGAAAAGCGATAAAAAGCAAAATGATAAAAAATCACTCTCATTTTCCCCAAATGTAACCCATGATCACCCACAGAATCGCATAATCTCACTTCATGGAGAACAGAGTTAAAATCGTTCAGATGTTTTATAAAATTTAAGTAAATCTAAGTGAGACAAAGCAAAGCTAAAATAGGTTCACAGGAATATGTGACTGGTTGATGACTTACGAAAAGCAAGGATGTGCCAGCCAATCCGACAACACATTAAAAACGTCGCCACATTCGCTTATTGTTGATTGTCAATTAAAACAGAGGAAAATCTGTCAGCAAATGAGCTGCCAGCATTTGGTTTGAAAATAAAACAGTGTAGTAAAACGTTGTACGCAATGATCTTTACGCCAGAAGCAAGGGTCTTCTCACCGGAGCAAGAAGCCATGCGTCCTAGGGCCGTGGCCTAGGCGAAGAAGAGTAAGGAGGATATCATCCCGCCTGCGTGGCTGGAAGGAAGTACGCCACGGGCGCATTGTGGACTTCACTAGAAGCAGCTGATTGTTCAGCACTTCCAGCCACTTCTTCCCACCAACGCATGACTCTGTACCTCAACAGCGAGGCGGCAGCAAGCAGGGGGATGGCACACAAAGTATCTGAGAATCATGACATGCCTCCTTGGCTGCTATATCCGCCCTGTTCCTGTTAGTACCCATGTCCTCTGCCGCCCAGCAGAAAGACACCTCCTTCCCCAGTCTTTGTGAGGGAAGGGATGGATCCTTGATATTCTTACTTCTTTATCTGCTGGGTACACGCGTGCAGAGAGCGAAGGTCATTCAGGGAGTCGGAACAGACAAGGAATTTAGCACTCGAAACACATCTCATCCGCTCCGGTGCCTGCAAGCTTATGTTCACTTCCGCGTAGCAGACAGTAGTCTTGAAGCAGTCGAATCTTGAAGACGCGATCAGGGGAAACAACAGATCGACCATCCGAGCCTCCTGTTTAAACCCATCCGCAAAACCTAGCTACAGAGTTGTGGTATTCAGCCGAAATACAGGGTGTCCCAAAAAGAATGACCCCATTTTAACTTGTAATAATATTGAAACAAATGTCACAAGGTAACTGAAACAGGGCTAGATGTAATCGGCATGGTCTAGAGTTTCAGAAAAAATCCGCTAGATGTCACTACGAGCGCTGTTTCCTCAATGCCAACGTGGCTCAACGTTGGATAGGGCGTACAGGACCGCGAGACAAGGTTCAAAAAAATGGTTCAAATGGCTCTGAGCACTATGGGACTCAACTTCTGAGGTCATTAGTCACCTAGAACTTAGAACTAGTTAAACCTAACTAACCTAAGGACATCACAAACATCCATGCCCGAGGCAGGATTCGAACCTGCGACCGTAGCGGTCTTGCGGTTCCAGACTGCAGCGCCTTTAACCGCACGGCCACTTCGGCCGGCTCGCGAGACAAGGCTTTACACTCTTGGCCTCCTAGGTCCCCTGACTTAACACCATATGATTTCTTCCTGTGGGGATATGTTAAATAATGTGTTTACGTTCCTCCCTTACCTCGTGACATTGATGAACTAAAAACCAGAATATCAGCTGCTGTAGCTTCAGTGATAGAAGACACCTTACGCTCAGTTTGGGATGAATTCGGCTATCGGCTACATGTCGTCCGTGCAGCCAATGGAGGACATATTGAACATTTATGATGGATTATTATAAACTTCTGTCTTTTCTGAGTAATTTAGTATGCAATTTGTTGGTGTTAAGCCCTTCTTCCTAATAAATAATTCTATTTAAAATCGGTCATTCTTTTTGGGACACCCTATATCATAAAATAATTTATTAAAAACCTATACAGAAATACAGCCTCTACTGCGCTGCACTAAATCTAAAATTACACTGGCCTCTGCAGTAATCAGGGTGACAGGCGGTTAAAACCCTGGATTTGGAGCTGTACTTGCTCCATATCAAGTCATTCCAGCACGTGCTGCAACCGGATCCGGAACAGCGTTGTCACTCGAGGATGATTTGAGAAAGCTGTTTTGGAGACGGACGAATAACAGTACGGTATGCTGATGAATTCGGAGCAGCGAGGAACTTAGCACGCCTAAGCACAGAGACTGGGTATGATACTGTCATCTACATCACAAAATTATTTACAAGAGCCTGCACGGCAAGGTTCTTAATGTGACGTCGAATGAAATAAAAGCTATCCTGCGCCATTCTTCGAGTACTGTCGCAATCAGGTTTCGCCTTTACACGCGGTTGGGCGCTACATACTGACTCAACTGAGAGTAACAGTAAGTCCTTGACTTGAAGTTTCTCATATTGAGAAAACGGAAGGAGGGATCTATATTTAATTTGAAACAACTTCTTATAGCCAAGATCGCATCATTTAATTTGATTATTGACGACCGGTTTCGACAGCTGAAACTGACATCTTCCAATCTTCGAAATGTTTTTTCTTATAAATGGTGTTGCATTATAAGTTTATCACTCATACCATGTCGTCATCACGATGGAGAATATACAGCACATTATACTTAAGATTAGCACAAAGAAACAGATCGAAAGCACCTTGTGCAAATGGGCACGTTCACACACGTAGCACCCTACTGACGCTCCACGATGTATGTGAACATGCCCATTTGTAGAATGTGCTTTTGCCCTTTATATGGTTTTACGTTTGACAAATCTCTGTATAACATGCTTTATATTCTCCGCCATAACGACGGCAAGGCATGAGTGATAAACACCTGCTAGAACACGATTTATAAGCAAAAAAACTTTCGAGAATCAGATGACAGTTTCAACTGTCTGAACCGATCGTCAATAATAAATATTAAATAATGTGATCTTACATGTGTTTGACATTGCTTCAGTCGTTGGGAGCGATCTGAAAATTATGTTATTCTTGAAGAATCAAGTTTGCCAAAATCGTTAGTAATACTTTTTATTACTATTAACGGTTACGCTGGGACATCAGCACAACATGTTGTATGTTTTAATTGTGTAGTATTTTATTTGTGACATGCTTATGTTTCCCGGCACTTTTTATTACAGTTTGACACTACATCGTTATGCGACTTACAGTGTTGTAAAAAGCTTGTACATCTAGCAATGTTAGAATATCCGATGATGACAACGTAGATCCGTCGAAACCGGTAAAAGAGAATTATTAGCGATCTTGGCAAACATGATTCTTCAAGAATAATATAATGTGATCTTGTCTATGAGAGGGTTGTTTCATTTTTTAAGTTCTTGAAGTTCTGATTTTTCTTATTACTTTTTTATATTAACAGGAGTAATCATAGACACTCGGAATTCAATCGCCATGTTCTAAGGCACTCAGAGAGCACATGAGAACACATCACAGAAGTGTCATTCGAACGACTGACTACTCCATCATTGCAATGCACGACCGCAAAATGACTTACACTATTAAGGAAATTTGGACTAAAAACAAGATTACAGTTCTTCACCAACCCTCACCATAATATGCTCCGTGCGGCTTGTTCCTATTCCTCAACATGAAAATCGGGCTAAAAGGGCGACGATTTGATACAGTTGGGAAGATTCAGTCTGACAAAGAAATACATCCAAGGTGCATATGGAAAGTGGAACGAACGTTGGATCGTTGTATTCGCTACCATAAGGATTTCTTCAAAGATGACGTTGCGGAATAAGAATTAGGTAAAATGTAATACACTGAGGTGACAAAAGCCATGGGATACCTGCCAATATCGCGTCAGATCTCATTTTGCCCGGCGTACTGCAGCAACTTGACATGGCATGGACTCAATAGGTTTTGGAAGTCCCTGCAGAAATAATGAGCCATGCTGCATCTGCAGCCGTCCATAATTGCGAAAGTGTTGCCGGTACAGGATTTTGTGCACGAACAAACCTCTCGATTGTGTCCCATAAACGTTCAAATGGTTCAAATGGCTCTGAGCACTATGGGACTTAACTTCTGAGGTCATCAGTCCCCTAGAACTTAGAACTACCTAAACCTAACTAACCTAAGGACATCACACACATCCATGCCCGAGGCAGGATTCGAACCTGCGACCGTAGCGGTCGCGCGGTTCCAGACTGTAGCGCCTAGAACCGCTCGGCCATACCGGCCGACGTCCCATAAACGTCCGATGGGATTCTGTCAGGCGATCTGGCTGGCCAAATCATTCGCTCGAATTGTGCAGAATGCTCTTCAAACCAGACGCGAATAATTATAGCCTGGTGTCATGGCGCATTGTTGGCCATAAAACTTCTGTTGTTGTTTGGGAACATGAAGTCCACGAATGGCTGCAAATGGTCTCCACGTAGCCGAACATAAATAGAACTCAGTCTCTTCGACTTAAACACAGCCCACTCCATTATGGAGCCACCACCGACTTCCACAGTGCCATGGACAGCGTGGGTCCATAGCTTCGTGGGGTTGCACCACACTCGAACCCTACCTTCCGCTCTTACCAACTGAAATCGGAACTCATCTGACCAGGCCACGGTTTTACAATCGTCTAGGGTCCCACCAATATGGTCATCAGCCCTAGAGAGGCGCTGCAGGCGATGTGCTGTTAGCAAAGACACTCGCGTCGGTGGTCTCCTACTATAACAAATTAAAGCCAAATTTCGCCACAGTATCCTAATGGATACGTCCGTCGTACGTCCAACATTGATTTCTGTGGTTATTTCACACAGTGTTGCTTGTTGTTAGCAATGACAACTCTTCGCAAACGCCATTGCTCTTGGTCGTTGGGTGAAGGCCGACGGGTATCGCATTGACCGTGGTGAGAGGTAATGCCTGAAACCAGGGATTCTCGACACGCTCTTGGCATTGTGGATCTTGGAATACTGAATTCGCTAACGATTTCCGAAAAGGAATGTCCCACGCATCTAGCTCCAACTACCATTCCGCATTCAAAGCGTATTAATTCTCATCGCCGGCCACAATTATGTCGGAAACATTTTCGTATGAATCACCTGAGTACAAATGACAGCTCCGCCAATGCACTGCCCTTTCATACCTTTCGTACGTGACAGTAAGGCATCTTTATATGTTCATATCGCTATCCCTTGACTTTAGTCACCTCAGTCTAAATTTATTAAGTTGCTTTTGGAACATCTGGATACGACACCGTACCGTTTGAAGCGGTTACTGCAAAATAGAGTGTTGCCCTGCGTAAGGACGGCGTGGGTTGTTGACACGCGGTACAAGACGGCCAGGCTAGCAGCGAGAAGGGCGTTATCTGCTGCGGCTAAATCAGCAGAGGAAACAGGGGTCAGCGCGCGCGCTGCCGGATAGCCGCTATCTCGCAGCGGATGTGTTTCTGGCGATATTTACACAGGCTACGCACACAGGACCTTGATCAACGACACTCCATGTTCCACTTATGCCGTAATGCTATCGACTTTTATGCGCACGCTCTGAACGCCGTATGACTTACAAGCCTTTCGTGTCGCCCGTATTTTGCAGAGCTCAAGAGAACAGACTGGTATCGCAGACGAGACCACATATCGGTCCTGATTTAGGTTTCCCTGCTCCAGCAGGACCTATTCTGTAAGTGTTACCGACGTTGGTAGCGTGGCGGTAGGACGCTTAACTCGTATCGGAAAGGCGGCGGTTCATATTCATCTACACCTTACGGTATGTGACGGAGGGTACTTCTAGTACACCATTTCCCCTGCTTCCTTGTTCCATAATCGAGTGGTGCATGCGAAGAGCGACTGTAGATAATTCTCCGTATGCGCTCTGATATTTACACTGTGGTCATGTCGCACGACGTACAGGACATTTAAAACAAAAGTGTCAGATATTCCTACAGGAAGTAGTATTGGTCAAAACTAGAACAAAAATTCCTGTAATTAAATATCGGGAATCCAGTACCTGTTGAGATATGGGCTGTTTTATTTATGACGAGTTATGTGTAGTACGTGGCAGTGCACACGTCACAATAGATGGTACAGTAATAAATGAAAAGCACCAATTTGCTTTTGTTCTACAATATTACTTTTATTGTTAACCGGTTTTCGGCTTACAAGGCCATCTTCAGACATTTACTGAGTATCATCATCAAAGAAGTTAAATGTTAGCAAACAACATTGGAAGAGAAGTAACACATCTAGACTGAAGTAGAAACATACAGTAAGTAACATCTTTGCAGTGTAAAAGTAAAAACTGAACAGTACATAAATAACAATGGAGTAGACAGGAAAACCTTTAGCACAAAATAGGAATAGCATGCCTACATAACAGTTTCTATTAATAAACAAAACTAATGAAATGAAATAAAATTAGTACTAGACAAGACTGCATCAGGAGGTATGAAACATGGAGAGTGATACAGACCCATTAAAAAAAGAGACAGTTATCAATGTAAATACAGAATACATAAGGAACTTAAGCAATATCAATAAGATAAACAGAAATAAATAAGCGAATCAAGTGGTCCACCACGAATAACGTTGGGGGCAGTAGCAACTACTAGTTCATATCTTACAGACTGACTTAAATACAATGCATTCATTTTCCTATGCGAAACTGTGCTCCCGCCAACACTCTTTTATCCTGAAATGGAGTGATTCGGGATGCACTGGTTTTAGAGTAGGTGGGAAGCTCTCCCGCATGCCAGGTATTACCCCGTTAGCTAGTTACATGTTCCATGGATCAACGGAATGATTCTTTTGCCGAAATGATGTGGAACTAACCAGTCTAGACTATGCATATAGATGATTTTCTTGTCCTACTCAGGCAACCAATCTTAAAAACTACATTTTCCTTTTTTTGCGGGCTACCAGTTTTTAAAGAGGAACTCAACCATGGACTAGAAGGAGTTGTTCGGAAGAAATGATTCTGCGTCGGATTTAAAACTTGCTTTTCTACTTGTCCGACATTTTATAGTATCGGGCAATGATCAAAAATATTTGTTGCTCCATATCGAACTCCTTTCTGAGACACTGCAATTTCAATAATCGATAATAAGGTCATTTTCCTCTCTAGTGTCTTAGATATGGATATCACAATCCTTCTCTAATTGTAATGGATTATTTATGACGAATTTCATTAATGAATAATGTTTTATGACGTTGCGGGTAAAAGGCCAACCCCTTGACGACGTACCTACGTGACGACCACGATGAACTCCACATATTATTCCTGCTGCTCCCTTTTTTGCAACCAATACTTTCTTTCTAAGTGGTGAGCTATCCCAGAAAATTATTGTGGTGTCACCGCCAGACACCACACTTGCTAGGTGGCAGCCTCTAAAGCGGCCGCGGTCCGTTAGTATACGTCGGACCCGCGTGTCGCCACTATCAGTGATAGCAGACCGAGCGCCGCCACACGGCAGGTCTAGAGAGACTTCCTAGCACTCGCCCCAGTTGTACAGCCGACTTTGCTAGCGATGGGTCACTGACAAAATACGCTCTCATTTGCCGAGACGATAGTTAGCATAGCCTTCAGCTACGTCATTTGCTACGACCTAGCAAGGCGCCAGTACCAGTTACTATTGATACTGTAATCATGTTCCGCCAAGAGCGACGCTCATCATTAATGGATTAAAGTTAAGTATTCCACCAGCTACGTCCGTTTTTCTAAAGTTTAAATTCCTTGTCCTGTTCCAGACCTCACGCCAGCCTGCGTGAGCTAAAACGCGTGCCTTTCGGTTTCCTCTAATAATACGGTGTTGGCTCTCCTGCCAACCCACAACAATTATTCCGTAAGACATTATTGAGGAAATAAGCAAAATATGTCAGGAGTCTGATTCGTTTGTTTCCAAGACTACCAATTAAACGAAGACTAACAGTTGTTGAACTTAACTGTTTCAGAAGCTCAGTGATATGGTTCTTCCAGTTCAAGTTTTCATCAATATCTACACTCAAAAATCTGGGGCATTCTATCCTATTTATTGACCTCAATTCATGTTCTACATAAATTGTTGGTATGATTCTACTTCTTGTACAGAAATGAATGTTCTGAGCTTTCTCAAACTTTATGGAGAGTCCATTTTCAGAGAACAACTTAATGATTCTTTGAAAAACACCATTAACAATATCTTCTGTCGCTTTCAAATGGCTCTGAGCGCTATGGGACTTAACTTCTGGGGTCATCAGTCGCCTAGAACTTAGAACTACTTAAACCTAACTAACCTAAGGACATGACACACATCCACGTCCGAGGCAGGATTCGAACCTGCGTCAGTAGCGGTCGCGCGGTTCCAGACTGTAGCGCCTAGAATCGCACGACCACCCTGGCCGGCTTCTGTCGCTTTCTCTCTACTGGGGTTTATTATAACACTAATATCGTTTGCAAGTGGTACCATTTTATCTTATTGAATTTTAAGAGGAAGGTCATTCACACATCTAAGGAATAGGCGTGGACCCAAAAAATTCCATGGGACTACCTTTCTGATTTCTCTCCAGTCACTAAAACTGTCTATCTTTCCAACATTGTCTGATTTATTCAGCACAACTTGTTGCATTCTGTTTGTTAAGTATAACTCAAAGCACTTGTGTGCAAATCCATCGATTCCAGAAAACTTGCGTTTTTCTAATAGTGTGACATGATCTACACAACCAAACTCCTTAGAAAAATCACAAAAAGATATCAACTAGCAATTTTTTAATATCTAAGGTTTGTAATATTTGGTACGTGAATGTATAAATAGAATTCTCAGTCGAGTAACCCTACAGGAATCCAAACCGTTCAAATGGCTGTGAGCACTATGGGACTTAACTTCTAAGGTCATCAGTCCCTCAGAACTTGCAACTACTTAAACCTAACTAACCTAAGGACATCACACACACCCATGCCCGAGGCAGGATTCGAACCTGCGACCGTAGCGGTCGCGCGGTTCCAGACTGAAGCGCCTAGAACCGCTCGGTCGTCCCGGCCGGCTCCAAACCGTGACATGATAAGTAAATTGTTTCTACTTAAATCTGAAACACTCTTGAGTACATTATTTTTCGAGTATTTTGGAAAAAGTTGTCGGTAAAGAAATTCGACGATAATTATTTAAATCTTTCTTGTCACCTTGCTTATATAGAGGCGTACCAATTCCCTATTTTAACCTGTCTCAAAAAATCCCTGTGCCAGTGATGCATTACATGTGTTACTAAGGATGCTACTTATAAAGTTAAAACAACTTTTTTGAATTCTGTTTGGAAATCTATGAGCCTTTGTTCTTTAGAATTTTTGTAGTTTTATTAATTTCAGTGAAGGATGTGGTGTTACTTCTAATTTATTGTTTTGTGGAATGACATTTGCAATATATTCGCTTGCTTCTTCGACTGAATCGTTTAACACAATTTTTGGTGTTGTGTTTAGAACCTGACTGTAAAAAGTAGTTGTAACTTGTGAATTATGAACTCCTCTACTATACGAATAGCTTAACGGTTAGAATATTGTCTACAGTTGGGTTTGCACATATTAATTCACTGACATCATACAGCATAGTTTCTCGGGGAAACTCATTTCAGACACAATGAGTGTTTTCAGTTCAGAAAGAAGCCTTCAACGGTCTCTAGTTTAAAAAGCGGGTATTGCTGCGCTGTTGTCACAGCGCACCTACTCGTTTGTGAGATTTGTGGTTGATAGCCTGAGCTGTTTAGAAGGAATAGCAGCATCGTTTCACTGAATACAAGAGAGTGGAACGAATTTCGTACAGCCAATACACCCTTATATACTAGTCAAAAAAAGCCCGAAGCAATCTGCAATCAGCTAGATTTCAAAAGAGTTCTGGCAAACTGCAGTTTTTCGAATCGAAGCGGAAAGATTCCATTCCCTTTCATTATTCTGCTGCCTGATATTTTTCCTACAGAATTTATAAATTCATTACAAGGTTGAACCGTTGTTTACCGATAGCAACCCTAATACGTTCTATGTGAAGACTAACATTACAACACTCAATAGGAAATGTGAGGTTCATAGAGGAGTGGGACGTACTTCAACCACTATTTCTAAAAATTCAGTTACGACTGCGCTCAGATTTCGCACGAGGTGCACCGAGCTGCAAAAAGCCATCTACCAAGACGCCACTAGCTGTAATAAGCACCTGGGAAGTTTGGAGAGGGTAATGACTGTGTGGAACGAATTACATATTTCGACGTCCTCCGAGTAGGTTCTTTTCTCCTGTCGCTGCTGCGGGCATTTCTCGACAGCAAAAACTGATGGAAGTGGAGCATACATGTGACGGTATCTCGTACATGTATGCAGTTAAGTCAGATCAACACCTCCATGGACTCTACATCACACTGTCATCATAATACTGAGACTGTGGGGAGATCTGGGACGTCAGCAACATCTACTTTGGCTGCCCTTGATACAGAAGAGAATCAGAATGGCTACTTACGGTGCTGGTCCATATGGATCAAGAGCTTACTTCGAATGTATTAATACTCCTGATTAAAAGGAAAATAAACATTTACAAATTTCTTGTGGAATTCATATTAAATGTTGGAATAAATTCTAACTGTTAAGTTTGTGTGTATGGTTGTTTATTTCCATTTATTGGAAATGTTTTTAACCCACTGTATTTATTTCTGAGCTACGCACCATGTCACTGAAATTTGTTTTAAATTTCTGTGAAGCTATAAAAACGATAGATAGATGTCTTCAAAGGATAGGCAGCACTGTAAGTTTGAACTTGCTACGTTGGTGCAAATGAATTGTCTACAAAAAATGTAAAAAATTAGGTCAGAATTCTAGTGCCGTTAAGATGTGTGAAGTCCAGAAAGTGATGGAAATGACAGAAGAAACTGAAGGACAACTGCACTGTTTTTGGTCTAACTAGTTACCATTCCGCTTTTCTTACCAAAGTTCAACAGCTAAACATTTTTTCCTCCATGATATTTTCAAAGCATGTTCTACTTCCTACTACATAAATAACGAGAAGTATTATGATCACATGATTAAGGGGAGCCGGAGGTGCCTATGCTGCCCATGTTAAAATCACTATGTTTGAGGAACATGTATGAATAAACTACCAAATAGAAAAATTTGAATTTTTTTTACATATAGAGTGGTTTAGTATTGCAGTTATGACAGAGGGATTTTGGAGTATCTTTTCTAGCTTCCTTCCAATTATTTTTTTTATTAATGACCCAAATTTTTTTACAAATAATTGCTTTATAATTAAACTGAAATGAAACTACTGAACATATTGCCAAATGGCTATGTTACAATGTAAGTTTGACCACTAGGAGTGCTGTATAAAAATTTCATCTCTCTGGCTTGAGTGGATTTTGAGAAAATGTTCCTTATATTCGAAAAATTCTAATTTACTGGAAATGGCTATCAAAGTTTCTCAATACATTCCTGCACTATAGGATGGATTATCAGGGTCTTCTTCTTCATCCTCCAAAAGCTTCCTCTTCTGTCTTCTTTTCTGGCCTGTTGTTCCATCATACTTCATATGCCTTTCTCTTCTTTCTGCTCCTCTTATCCTTTCTCTGTCAATATTTCTTAGTGCTCAAACAGTGTTCACCCCAGCTGTAAATCCTAATGCCTTCATAGCTTCTCACTTCACACTGTTCCCTGGGTTGTAGTTTGCTATTGCATCATAAATGCCAAAGTGCAGTGTTTCTATGCTCACAAACACCCTTTTAGGAATCACTTTCCAAATCAAATTGTTTACGCTCTCATTAGGATTCTGCTTCTTTCCGTGTTGACATTTGTGTAACAATTCTGGCTGTGCTAAGTCATGAAAAATTGGTTTTATTGCATTTATCACAGCTGCTGGCAAACCATGTTTGTGATCATAGTCCTTTTTTGCATTATATTTGCACCAGGAATCTTTTGGGCACAGGCTGTGTTGAGGGTATTCTTTGGAAGAGGCAGTATGAAGGAAAAATGCCCACACTGCTTTTCGCATGTCACTAACATTACTAGTATTTTGCCTTATAGCATACCCATAGTATCTCTGTAGACGTTCAATCACTTCATCAGTAAGTCTGCCTCTCCCTGCTATTGTCTTTTCATCACTGAGCTTACTTGAACCCAAAGTTTGTTTGAGCCTTCGAAGCCGTGTACCCATACGCTTTTTCACATGCCCAATACATTCCAACTTTTCAACTACAAATTCATTTCCATATGGTTTCAGTTCCTCTATAGTCTTGAAACCTTTGGAGTCACCATCCCCAAGGTAGTATTTGTACCTAACGTTGTATCTGGGAACTGAACGTTCAAAAATTTGTTTCACTCCATTCACTTCCATTGCTCCACTTGATCCACTAAAATTTACCTCACAGGTTCCACTGTGCTCTCCTTTGATTTTATTTTTGCACCTACAATGTTTGGTAATATTGCAACATCTATCACTTTTGCACTATCACCACAAGTAGCAGTTACAACCCCATTCAGGGATTTATGACCCCTCTTTTGCCAGGAACCATCTAATGCCACTACCAAATCCCTAGAACCACCGTTCATTTCTACAGATTCCTCCACTGCTTCCTTCATGGTTTTCAAAGCCACATCTTCAACAGAGGATCCTACCAGTTCACAGTAGTACCCAAATTTGCTTGGAGGCGATGGCAAGTTCATAATACCACAAAACAGTTTACCAGCAGCAGACCTTTTTCCAATGGATCGAAGACCATACACAAGTCGAACATTCACATCAAACACTCTAGATCGTCCATTTTCACCAAAGAGACTGGCATGTGAATTGTAGAAAGTCACTTGATACTTGCAACATGCACAGATTATCTTCATCTCACAAGCTAAACCAAAGTGCTTTGTTATCTCTAGTCCCACTCCTACACTTGAACACATTTTGCACAGAACACTTTCTTTCAGCACAGACTATTTTACCATCAGCGACAATTGACGAATGGATTCATCAATGATGCAATATGTACGTCTCGCCTAACTAGACGTAAGTATGCAGTGCAATCCAATATTCAGTATTGCGTTAATATCATCACTGTCACTAACATATTCACGAAAGCTGTCACTTCCACCAGTCATCTTCTTGCTAGAAGATATCACAGGGCTATGGCCGGCCATGTGTTGCTTAGCAGAAGAACGCACTGTTTCAGTAATTGTAGTATCGCAACTTGGTATTGGTGTTAATTTTCTTTTCCCTAGTTCTTCCTCTTCTTATATACACGGTTACTAAAACGTGGCATCGTAACCAGAACAACGCTTTACACGAGAAGTGTAATACTACCAACAACAGGCGCAACACTGAACCAATTCGAAACGGTAAACAGCAAAGAGACGATGTTCCGCGCTCTTAGCGCTTCATTTGTCAAAGAAAACAATGTAGCCAACCCTTGCACACTCGCTGTATTCGTAACATAAGGCGCTGTATGCGTAACAGGCCGAGAAAGTCCCAAGCAGTTCGCTAGGAAGTCACGAGAGGGTATTAGATGCATTCAGCGGCCGCCCATTTCCTCTGCAGGCGTGGGGGAAAATGGTAATAACTCCACTTCCAGGCGAGTAGAACAATAATTCAAAGTTTACACTAAAGAGGAATGTTCCAATTAATTTTCGGTAGCAAAAAAAAAAAAAAAAAAAATCGTAATTTTTGGATTTGACCACCTCCGGCTCCCCTCAAAACAGTAACGTCACGAAACTACTGATGGTTACGACATGTGCACTGGACCATGTTCAGGGGTATAAACGAGCGTATAAAAACAGATAAAACTGATTAAGGCGATAATGTCTCTCATAAAGAAATATGTATTCTTCTCTTTGAATGATATGCAACATAAAAAAGAAAATTTTGGCGAAACGATGACAAACTTGTATCAGACATGAACCGATCTCACCTCCAGTTTGGATGACCTCATCTTAAATAAATATAGCTGTCTTAAAGTACATGGAATCGGTTATTTTTAGATACACAACGACCTTGATGTCAATGGTGCGTTAAACTACGATAATCATTATTTTACGATAGGTTTTATGATGTCTCGTCTTCGAAATAGCAATGGATCTTCATTTACGAGATTGTCAACACTGACCAATAAAGAAAAAAATGGAAGAAAAGTACTCAAAATATGTCAGTATTTCAGATCTGTAAATTAAATTTTGAAACTTGTGGTAAGATCTTATGGGACCAAACTGTTGAGGTCATCGACCGCTAAGCTTACAGACTTACGCACACCCATGCCCGAGGAAGGACTCGAACCTCCGAAGGGGGGAGGGGGGGGAGCCGTGCGAACCGTGACAGGACGCCTGAGACCGCGCGCCTACTTCGGGCAGCACCTGGAAATTAAGACTAGCTAGATAAATGAATCGTCAATTTGCTTCGACGTCTATAAAAAAAATTCGGGAATAGTATATAACTATAATACAGTATAAACATAAGGGCCATTAAATGAGAACAAGACATACGAAAAAGTAAATAACTGTTTATTGTTTCAAAAGGTATTGCCATAGCTGTTAACACATTTATCGCACTACGAAACGAGACTGTCAATGCCTACATGGGAAAATGTTTGCGGTTGCCTACGGAACCATGTTGTTCCCTGGCGTGCAACTCCTCGTCCGAAGAAAATCGACTGCCATGAATGTCTTTCTTCAGTGCTCCAAAAACATTGATTTCGCATGGGGAGAGATCGTGTTGTGGATGTGTAAGGGCTTGCCAGCGAGGCTTCTGCAGCGTACTCGAAACAACCTTGGCAACACGTGGGTGGGCTGACTGCAGCAGACGTTGTTTCGATTTGTCTCACATTCATTATGTTTACATGGGGTTCCCAAGCATGATTTCGTAAACTGATTTCACAATACCCTTTCTAATTGGTAAAGTAAACACTCCAGAATCGAGTCTGTAAATCCGTTACTAGCTGCCGGTTTTCCAGTCCCACAGCGATTTTCGCTCCTATGTACTGACTAAATCAGAAATTGGAACAGCTGTTTTCCAGACGGCGTATTTAAATTTACTGGCAAATCCGCTTCAGACCTTTACATGTAAATACGACAGCGAAAAACGGTTTCTGAACTTCGCTTTTCGTATTTCGGAAAATGTGTGGCATAAAAACGTTGGCCGGCCGATGTGGCCGAGTGGTTCTAGGCGCTTCAGTCTGGAACCGCGCGACCGATACGGTCGCAGGTTCGAATCCTGCCTCGGGAATGGATGTGTGTGATGTCCTTAGGTTAGTTACGTTTAAGTAGTTTTAAGTTCTAGGGGACTGATGACCTCAGATGTTGAGTCCCATAGTGCTCAGAGCCATTTGAACCATTTTTGTAAACGTTGTGACTAGGAGAAAAGTATTAAAAGGTATGACGATTACTTTTGAAATAATAAACAGTTTACGAATTCTTTTCCATCTATCTCGTTTTAATTGGATTGCCTGTTACAATCAAAAAGAAAAAGGAAATCATCAACTTCACGTGACTTCTCAAGTTATGCTGCGTTTGAACAAAATGCACCCTAATGGTATTTAGTCAACATCGACCTTGTCTGTTTTTGAAAGCGAATTATTTTTGTTGCGCCATCCTTCTGAAAATTAATCGTTCTGTTGTAGCCATTTTGCGATATATAACTGTTCTACTGCCAGTTATTCCGTCCATACCTGCATTCGATTACGATTGTTAGTTCATTATCAACGATTCATTCGTAATTGAAAACTGTTTGACGTTGACCCTCGCATTCAAATTTTCGGGAACGTGTTAAAATATTATTTTCAACTAAAATTTAATTCAACACTATTTTCACAAAATTCGTGTTTCACTCTGTGAGAATGGTTTTAGAAGAGGAAAGAAGTACCGAATATACACAGAGCTCTAGGAAACGCTACGACAAATATAAAATCGTGTGGTTTTAGTTCACGCATATAAAATTCAAACATTTATCTTTTCCATTCAGTCGGGAAATGATCATACTGTCCCACAGTCATAGTTAAAGACATTTATAAGCTATCCTCATATTTAGAAATTGCATTCTAAATCTGCCAGAAACACAGGTAAAAGCAGTTCAAAGACAGCTTTACAACTGCGTTCACGAACTCTCTTATTCGATTATTTGTGTGCCTAAACAAATTGTTTTTCATGCTTATATCTAGTGCTATCTTTTCTGTAGCAGCGCCCATGTGATGCCTTGCACGTATTCCTTAACTATCGACGACCGTTGTTTAACGTGACACAGGAAGCAAGCGCTCGTTCAATATGCTTAGCATTATCAGAGATGAGACTAAGCGGAAGTTTTGGAAAGCCTGGGAGCAATTCTCACAGTATCTTCCACTCGGGAAACAATCTCGCATCGCTGGCCGAGGCTTGCGTGTTTACGCGTGTGTATTTGCCCAATTCGATCACCACGACATGAAAGTGTTCCAAATAGGAAATAAGTACACTGCGTTATTACAGTTTCACATCGATACTTCTGCGACACTGTAGTATTACTCTCAGACATTTATGGTATAGAATGAAATGTTCACTCCACAGCGGAGTGTGCGCTGATATGAAACTTCCGGGCAGATTAAAACTGTGCGCCGGACCGAGACTCGAACTCGGGACCTTTGCCTTTCGCGGGTAAGTGCTCTACCAACTGAGCTACCCAAGCACGACTCACGCCCCCTCCTCACAGCTTTACTTCTACCAGTACCTTGTCTCCTACCTTCCAAACTTTACAGAAGCTCTCCTGCGAACCTGCAGAACTAGCACTCCTGAAAGAAAGGATATTGCGGAGACATGGCTTAGCCAACAGCCTGGGGGATGTTTCTAGAACGAAATGTTCACTCTACAGCGGAGTGTGCGGTGATATGAAACTTCCTGGTAGATTAAAACTGCGTGCCGGACCGAGACTTGAACTCGGGACCTTTGCCTTCTGTAAAGTTTGGAAGGTAGGAGACAAGTTACTGGCAGAAGTAAAGCTGTGAGGACGGGGCGTGAGTCGTGCTTGGGTAGCTCAGTTGGTAGAGCACTTTCCCGCGAAAGGCAAAGGTCCCGTGTTCGAGTCTCGGTCCGGCACACAGTTTTAATCTGACAGGAAGTTTCATATCAGCGCACACTCCGCTGTAGAGTGAACTTTTCATTCTAGAAACATCCCCCAGGCTGCGGCTAAGCCATGTCTCCGCAATATCCTTTCTTTCAGGAGTGCTAGTTCTGCAGGTTCGCAGGAGAGCTTCTGTAAAGTTTGGAAGGTACGAGACAAGGTACTGGCAGAAGTAAAGCTGTGAGGACGGGGTGTGAGTCGTGCTTGGGTAACTCAGTTGGTAGAGTACTTGCCCGCGAAAGGCAAAGGTCTCGAGTTCGAGTCTCGGTCCGGTACACAGTTTTAATCTGCCAGGAAGTTTAATTTATGGTATAGTTCGTGATAAAAATCTGCGGCTGCTTCTAGCAACAACTGACGAGTGTTACCGTGTTTTCACTGCTTTGATAGCAAATATAGATCAATAATAAACGTAAACATGGTCCGTAGTAGGCTGTAACGTGATTTCTATTTAACTGTACGATTAGCTAATTTCGACTACTTTTCATTGTCAGGCACTTATAAAACCAGCGTGGAAAAGCACTACGTTGTCTGCATGAATCGCATGTATAACTAACACTCTGCACACCTCACACTAAAATAAAACATTACTGCATAAATTTGAGCAACCATGTGGTTGTAAGAAATTCGTGCAGTGATGTTTTATCTTAATTTGAGGTGTGTAAAGTGTTAGTTATACACGCAATGCATACAGAAAATGTAGTGCTTTTCCATGTTGGTTACGAGTGCTTGACAATGACAAATAGTGGAAATTAGCTAATCGCACGATTAAATAAAAATCACGTTACAGCGTACTACGGACCATGTTTACACTTATTAAGCATCTGGAGGCTGTGAATCCCCCAAAAGTACAAAAACTGCCTGCAGGCGTGAAAGGTAGGAGAGACCTTTCCATTTAAGCGGCTGAAACTCCCGTTTGGGGTCTCCCAGCCATTTATGCCATAGGATTTTATAATTTAAACCCAGTAAATGAATGGAGGCAGATACGGATACAACCAGTCCAACTGAATCCTAGTTTCACGGAGAAAAATTGAAAATTTTGAGGTTCGCTGACAATACTGTAATTCTGTCAGAGACGGCAAAGCACTTGCAAGTTCACTTGAAGGAAACTGACTGTATGTTGTAAATAGGCTATAAAACGAATATCAACAGAAATACAACAAGGGCAATGGAAAGTAGTCAAATTAAATCGGGTGATACTGAGGGGGAATCAGATTAGGAAATGAGAAACTGGAAGTAGAAGACGATTTTTAATTTTTGGAAAGTGATATGACTGACGATTACCGAAGTAGAGAGAACATGAAATGCAGATTTGTAAGAAAAACTTTTCCGAAAAAGAGAGATAATTGACATGTAACATACATTTAAGAGTTCGGAAATATTTATGAAAGCATTTGTCTGGAACACAGTCAACTAAGGAAGAGATATGTGGATGCTAAACAGTACAGCGAAAAGTAAAGTTTTTTTGAAATGTGGACCTACAGAACATTGGTGAAAATTAGACAGATAAATCAGATAACTAATGAAGAGGTATCGAGCTGAATTGGTGAGAAAACAAATCTATGGCGCAAACTGACTGAAAACTGATAAAAATAGTATGATTATGGAGGGAAGAGTGTGCATGTTGGGGGGGGGGGGGGGAAGAGAGGGCGGGAGGGAGACAGGAGATGCGATTTGTAAAGGGTGGCCAAGGCTTGACTACAGGTTTAAGTGGACGTAGGTTGCAGGCGTTGTGCAAAGATTAAGAGCCCTGCACAGGACACACTGGTGTGGAGAGCTATAAGAAACGAGCCATCGGACTGCTGTCCACAACGACAATATTGTGTGCTTTCTTTATATTTTTAACTGCAGTTTATAATATTGGAAGCCAAGATCGCTTGAAGTGAAATAGTTTATTTCAAGACCAGTTTCGACAGTAACTGTCTGTCATCCTCATATTCTCAAATCTTCCAGAAACTTGAGGATGACAGCTACTTACTGTCACAACCGGGCATGAAGTAAACTATTACGCATCAAGTGATCTTGGCTTCTAATATTATAAATTACGACATTAGATCGCACCAGCAACATGTGTAAATTGTTAACTGTGTTCACAATTTTCAGGCGTCCTTCGGGTGAATTATCTTCAGAACTGGTGTAGCCACATTTGAATTCCTTCGTCGATTTCTTAACGGTTGAAGAAGCAATTTCGTTTCATTTAGCCTCTTTGGACGTATTCACACTGGCAATAAGAAATCCAAACCATAGGTCTTACGACGGCGCTGTGTTCCATCTTTTTCATTTGAACGACATTCAAAACACAATTACTTTACATAACGGTATAAACAAATGCCACTCACCATGCACATACAAGTAAACAGAATCTCATTGACATACAAACTACCTCTGTGCTACTACCCCTTGCCCTTGCAGTGCATGCTCAAGTCAGTGCCTACGTTTCTCGAACAGAAATGTGAAAGTGGTTCAGTAAACCTAATGCATAAGATGCAAAAATATTATCACATCCGAACCTCCATGGTACTGAATGCTGGACTTGAATGTTTGGACTGAGTGAGGTGGCGCAGTAGTTAGCACACTGGACTCGTATTCGGAAGGACAAGGGTTCAAACCCGCGTCCGGCCATCCAGATTTAGGTTTTCCGCGATTTCTCTAAATCGTTCCAGGCAACCGCCGGGATGGTTCCTTTCAAAGGGCACGACCGATTTCCTTTCCCATCCTTGACACCATCAGAACTTGTGCCCCGGCTCTAATGACCTCGATGTCGACGGGACGTTAAACCGAATTTTCCTTCCTTCCTTTCCTGAATGTTTGGGATCCTAGCAAGAATATTTTTACCTGTACGATTTACTAGTATAAATAGCCCTTCTTTGTTCTCAAATCTTGCCTTCAAGTAATGGGGTATCCGTATATATCGTTAATTAAATGTAAAAGTGCCCACCTTTATTCCAGAATCATTCACAATTCTTCACATTTACATTCAGGTAGTCTAAAAATCTTTTTCTTCCCTCAGGAAGTAAGGCATGTTGCTGTCCCTGTTGTTTTATTAAAAATCAAGCAGGCGCAAAGTAGCTCGAAGAGCATCTATGGGTAATGATGTCATAACAGCAGCTGTTCGGTAATCAAAACAGTCAACATACGCAAGCACAAAATATATTCCAAAGTTCTACAATAAAATAATGCCAACAATATGGGTCTTTAGTAGAGTGTATCTGTCCTGTGACCCTTCTTAAAGAATTAAATAAAGTCGTTTCCGCTTACGACTATCACAAATAACGTTAGTTTTTTATTTATTGCGATTTCAGTTTCGAGTATTCATCGTCTTCAGGCAGCTGTAAACATAAGACATACTGATATGTGAAAGTATACTATAGTCGATACGTGGTATGCTTCCAGCTGTCTGAAGTGAGTAATACTCATATTTGCTATCGAAATAACTGAAAAAACAAAATAAAATTACTGTTGATAGCCTTAACCGGAAATGGCCATGTGTAACAATCACTCGTTGGTCGTGGACCCAGCCTACATGAAACGTCTTAGAGAATATTATCGCATTCGACTGCTTTTACTCGCTTGAGGCGCCCTCCTGCTTTTCCCGCTTACACAGGGACACTTCGCTTAGCGACCTACGGCAGGCTGTGGCTGGTAGACCACTTCCTCCGTGTATTGGATACAGAATACAGTCATTGCCCTATGAAATGGAATCGAGCAACTTATTCGTGACGAATTAACAATGAAAATTTGAACGCTTTTCAGATGAATAGCATCAAACAGTAATACGAACTGTCCATCGGGTTCTGATTTCCGTTTTGTAAAAGAGGTTCGCGAGGAGATGGGCCGCTCAAGTGGGAATCTGTGGGTGCCTCAGAACGGGCAGCCCCGGCCGCGTTGAGCCGCTATCGAGCAGTGGTTCCTGTTGTGTTTGCTCTTGCGATAATAACTCCATTCACGTCCCTCTTATCGCTTGAACTCTGCCCGCCCAGACACGCCCCAAGCGCGGATTCAACATTTCACAGCTAATTTCGATGTTCGATAGTTACCACTCTGTACTTAACTGCCGCTAATCTGCATGACAAGTCCGATTACAGTCGTATTTATTGTTTATCTGTTTTATGAAAACCCTTCGTACACGTGGGAGTACGTATTACGATAACAGCTGAGAGTTACGGATTTTCTATATAAAAAAATAACAAAAATTTAAATAAAGAACAGATGACTAAAAGCTCTATGCTTGCTCCTAGTATCAAAGTAAACACCTGGTTAGAAGCATTTCTGATTCAACCATAAGAATGGGCGGCTTGATGGCTGAGAAAGTGAGGGACTGCAAAGCCGAAGGTCGGATGTTTGTGTCCCGTTTGATCCCAAGACTTCTTTGTAGCTCTTGAAATAATGTTACCTCCGACATTGCTTTTTATATGGACAAATGTATCAGGCTTCAGTATAGTTAGCCGGCCGGTGTGGCCGAGCGGTCCTAGGCGCTTCAGACTGGAACCACGGGTCGCTACGGTCGCAGGTTCGAATCCTGTCTCGGGCATGGATGTGTGTGATGTCCTTAGGTTAGTTAGATTTAAGTAGTTCTTCGTTCTAGGGGACTGATGACCTCATATGTTAGGTCCCATAGTGCTCAGAGCCATTCACTATAGTTACAATTTCGCATTTAAGTGTAATAATGCTTTGTGTATGTGACAGGAGCATCAATCAGTACGTTACTTAGAATTTCACATTAATATATAATAACTGGCCTCCTTAGATCGAGGAAAAGTATGTTGTGCCACCTACGACAGGATCATGTACTGTGATACTCAAATCATCTTTTTCATCGATGACAGCTTTACTTCTCTTTTAGTTTCTTCACTGTTGGGGACTGGGACGATTACCTTCGTATTGCATGTCATTATTAGGATTTTATGTTAACAATCCCTACAAATAGAATGTCCTTTGAAAATCGCTTCTCGAAATTTTCGTGACCTGTTTTATGTCCTTTTTCAGTGTCTACCAGTTCAGTTTTGTCAACATTTTTTAACGGTTTCTGTCAGATCGTTTCGCGCACATTAGATGCACTTTGATATGTCTCACAAAAGTGAATGTCGCCCCGCTACAAGCCGGACTAGTATTTTATAAGCGGCATCTTTCCTAGACGAACTGAAGATTCTTTGTGCTCTATCGCCGGCCGGAGTGGCCGTGCGGTTCTAGGCGCTGGAGCCGAGCGACCGCTACGGTCGCAGGTTCGAATCCTGCCTCGGGCTTGGATGTGTGTGATGTCCTTAGGTTAGTTAGGTTTAATTAGTTCTAAGTTCTAGGCGACTGATGACCTCAGAAGTTAAGTCGCATAGTGCTCAGAGCTATTTGTGCCCTATCAATGTAAGTTGCTTGACACACGACTAAACTTACGTGACTGTTCTATGTGATATCGCAGCACATTGTCAGTCCCAGGTATTTATTTGAAAGGTCCGAGTACTACCAACGCCAGCTCTGAGCTATTAGCAGTTTAATCAAATGCTCTAATATGTCTCTGCTCTCCGTTGTGAGGATTCTCTAGTGATTTAAGTTATCCGGAAGATACTGCAGAAGCATTTATAACACGTCTAGAGGCACCCGGAAGTATTAAAAGAATTTTACACTTTTTAACAAACAAACGGAACCAGTGTCATGTAGTTGGGTTGTCACTGAGAAAGTGGTTACGATAGGCTTTGAGCTAACAATCTTTGCCCTAGAAGGATGGTGACGTAGGCTACAGGAGTTTATAAACATATTCTCTGAAAGATTAGCTTGCACAATACTGTCGGTACGGGAACCTTACAGAATGGACATTGTTTCATTCTATGTAAATAAAAACTATGAAATCAGGAATACGTTCAGTGGGAGCCCATAGAACTACGTCTTGTCTTGATGAATAAAGGAAACCTTATTGGACACGCATTACACTAGCCTCTCTGCACACCTGTAACACGTTTGGCGGGTAATGTCGCTACGTTCGTCGACAACAGCAACATAAATTTTCATCTGTTTCGTTCTCAGTTATGCAGTTAACCCGTTTCTGGTAGGTAGGTCCACTTTCTACAATCACAAAACAGCATGCAGTTGACTTCATCCACTGGCATCCTCTAGGGGCGTCTGTGTATCTCGCAGAGTGTAAATCTGTTTGGAGTGAGCATTCGGATACACAGAACGAGAATTCTGTCCGCAACATATGCTGCAACTCAAGTCACATGATTTTGTCACGACGCATTTCAGCACTATAGCGCTTAGCATATTTTGAGTGTTGTTACTTCGCTGTTACACAGAAGTGACCTTCAAAACTTCGTAGAAGCGTTTTACAGACATCTTACCAGTTTCTTACCAGATACTGAAGTTGCCTTAAAGATATGAAGAGCAGTAGTGTTCTGCTTTTTCGCAACAATATCGTAGTTCAAATTCTATTTCATTTATGTTTTTTTTTTCGGTAACAGGATAAGAACTGACAACCAACGATGTCTTTTTGCGCTTTCTGTTACATGTATTCATATTGTCGAATCACTGTTGTTATTAATTACGTTACAATGATACTATATAGGAAACTGTCTCATGCCAAAGTACTTAGAAACACACAAGGGTTTGAGAACCTGTGTTAATTGGAGGAAATTAAAGTGGCGTGTATAAATTTTATCTGCATATGAACATATCATCAATATGTATACATTGACAGGCAGTTTACTAGAACACACATGCACACTTATTAAATACTTGACTCGTAAATTGCATAAAGTATCTCAACAGTATAAGTCATTATAATACCGTGTCTCGATATTTTTCAACAAACAACGTGTCTCATATATGAAATTTACAATTAAACATTTGTTTTACATCCCGGCGGCCGTGTTGGCCGAGCGGTTCTAGGCGCTACAGTCTGGAACCGCGCGATCGCTACGGTCGCAATTTCGAATCCTGCCTCGGGCATGGGTGTGTGTGATGACCTTAGGTTAGTTAGGTTTACGTAGTTCTAAGTTCTAGGGGACTTACGACCACAGCAGTTGAGTCCCATAGTGCTCAGAGCCATTTGAACTATTTTTACATACCTATGACCTGTTACTAAAACTCAAACGTGCAGAAATGTATACAAAACATGGTTAATGCGTATAAGTTCAAGTTACGCTGCTACCGCAAACTGTAGAAAAGCAACGTCGTCCCAAAATCACGTGAGCAACTTGGTTTGGTGTTGAGGACATGCGCAGCAGGCTGTGCTCACTCCATAGGTTTACATACTCTATGGTGTACTTCTGCCATGACTTCTACTGTAGCGCAGGAGACTCTTTGGCTGTGACAGTTCAATATCTTTGCTCACAGAGGACAGAAGAAAACAACGGACTGTCTTACTGCTGTGTTTTTCATTTCAACATAGGAGTTTATGGGCCCCGCTGACGTAAAAGGACATTATTGTGAGTGTTTTGATGTTTATAATCCAGTTTCGTCTTGTTTTAGTTCATTTAAATTGATATTACTAAGGCAATAAGTAAATAACCGAACATATACATAGAATGTATCCTGATGAGACTCAGAAGTTCCGCTTACATTTTGTACACACATTAAAACAAATATAATTATGTATTAAAATACACTACTCCGGTTTCAGTTGCCTTGATAAAGTTCTTTGCAAATATTAAATCCACCGGTATAGTTTTTTATAATGTGGGGGAGGAAAGGGCTAATAATTCGTTGAGTGTTGACTACCGACACTTATGTTCGTGTTAGTTGGTTACATGTTTCATGGATCATTTTGCACGATAGATCGTAAGAGGTAGAACGAGTCATTTTACATTCACATTTGCAAATTAATTTGTACACATGATTACATTCTGAGTATTTCTTAAGTTCCTTTTTCCAAATACAAAAAGAAAAAAGATATTCAAATGTTAGTTAATAACTTCTACCCACCACCTTTTACACATTATAGTTATAGAACTTCCACAGAACAGAAGAAGTTGTCAAGGAGACACTTTCTCAGTTTATTACAAAATTTTACTTTGCTGTCTGTTAGAGAGTTTACATCACTGAATGAGTGATTAAAAATTTTTGTTGCAGCATTGTGCACCCATTTTTGTGCTGAAGACAACCTTCATGTGCAGGAATGAACGTCATTTTTCCTTCTGGTATAGCAATTATGTAACCCAGTGTTCCTTTTGAAGTGTAGTGAACTATTTACAACAAACTTCACGAGGGAATAAATATACTGTGAAGCAATAGTCAGAATACCCAACTTCATAAACAGATATCTACAAGTTTATCGTGAGTGGGCACCGCAGTTATTCTTACAGCACGTTTTTGCGCATTGAGGACTTTCTTTCTTAAAGATTAGTTACCTCAGAACATTATTCCATACGACATTATTGAATGAAAATTTGCAAAATATGTCAGCTTAATGATCTGTCTCTCTCCAAGATTTGCAGTGATTATAAGCGCAAATGTCCCTGAACTAAGTTGTTTTAGGAGTTGTAAAATGTGTTTTTTCCTATTTAAATTCTCACCAATATGGACCCCTTAGAATTTTGAAGTTTCCACGCTATTTATTATTTCCACACCATGTGTTACACTTATAACTGGAGTAGTACCTCTAAATGTGCAGAACTGAATATGTTGCACTTTTTTAATATTGAAGGTGACATCATTTGCAGAAAATCTGTCAATGATACTTTTAAGAACTTTGTTTAGCATTTCTTCTGTTTCTGTGTGTATGCTTGGATTTATTACAATACTAGCGTCATCCCCCCCATGAACCATGGACCTTGCCGTTGGTAGGGAGGCTTGCGTGCCTCAGCGATACAGATGGCCGTACCGTAGGTGCAACCACAACGGAGGGGTATCTGTTGAGAGGCCAGACAAACATGTGGTTCCTGAAGAGGGCCAGCAGCCTTTTCAGTAGTTGCAGGGGCAACAGTCTGGATGATTGACTGATCTGGCCTTGTAACATTAACCAAAACGGCCTTGCTGTGCTGGTACTGCGAACGGCTGAAAGCAAGGGGAAACTACAGCAGTAATTTTTCCCGAGGACATGCAGCTTTACCGTATGATTAAATGATGATGGCGTCCTCTTGGGTAAAATATTCCGGAGGTAAAATAGTCCCACATTCGGATCTCCGGGCGGGGACTACTCAAGAGGACGTCGTTATCAGGAGAAAGAAAACTGGCGTTCTACGGATCGGAGCGTGGAATGTCAGATCCCTTAATCGGGCAGGTAGGTTAGAAAATTTAAAAAGGGAAATGGATAGGTTAAAGTTAGATATAGTGGGAATTAGTGAAGTTCGGTGGCAGGAGGAACAAGACTTTTGGTCAGGTGATTACAGGGTTGTTGTTGTTGTTGTTGTTGTTGTGGTCTTCAGTCCTGAGACTGGTTTGATGCAGCTCTCCATGCTACTCTATCCTGTGCAAGCTTTTTCATCTCCCAGTACCTACTGCAACCTACATCCTTCTGAATCTGCTTAGTGTATTCATCTCTTGGTCTCCCTCTACGATTTTTACCCTCCACGCTGCCCTCCAATACTAAATTGGTGATCCCTTGATGCCTCAGAACATGTCCTACCAACCGATCCCTTCTTCTGGTCAAGTTGTGCCACAAACTTCTCTTCTCCCCAATCCTATTCAATACTTCCTCATTAGTTATGTGATCTACCCATCTAATCTTCAGCATTCTTCTGTAGCACCACATTTCGAAAGCTTCTATTCTCTTCTTGTCCAAACTGGTTATCGTCCATGTTTCACTTCCATACATGGCTACACTCCATACGAATACTTTCAGAAATGACTTCCTGACACTTAAATCAATACTGGATGTTAACAAATTTCTCTTCTTCAGAAACGCTTTCCTTGCCATTGCCAGCCTACATTTTATATCCTCATTACAGGGTTATAAATACAAAATCAAATAGGGGTAATGCAGGAGTAGGTTTAATAATGAATAAAAAAATAGGAGTGCAGGTTAGCTACTACAAACAGCATAGTGAACGCATTATTGTGGCCAAGATAGACACAAAGCCCATGCCTACTACAGTAGTACAAGTTTATATGCCAACTAGCTCTGCAGATGATGAAGAAATTGATGAAATGTATGACGAGATAAAAGAAATTATTCAGGTAGTGAAGGGAGGCGAAAATTTAATAGTCATGGGTGACTGGAATTCGTCAGTAGGAAAAGGGAGAGAAGGAAACATAGTAGGTGAATATGGATTGGGGGGAAGAAATGAAAGAGGAAGCCGCCTTGTAGAATTTTGCACAGAGCACAACATAATCATAGCTAACACCTGGTTCAAGAATCATAAAAGAAGGTTGTATACCTGGAAGAATCCTGGAGATAGTAAAAGGTATCAGATAGATTATATAATGGTAAGACAGAGATTTAGGAACCAGGTTTTAAACTGTAAGACATTTCCAGGGGCAGATGTGGATTCTGACCACAATATATTGGTTATGAACTGCAGATTGAAACTGAAGAAACTGCAAAAAGGTGGGAATTTAAGGAGATGGGACCTGGATAAACTGAAAGAACCAGAGGTTGTAGAGAGTTTCAGGGAGAGCATAAGGGAACAATTGACAGGAATGGGGGAAAGAAACACAGTAGAAGAAGAATGGGTAGGTCTGAGGGATGAAGTAGTGAAGGCAGCAGAGGATCAAGTAGGTAAAAAGACGAGGGCTAATAGAAATCCTTGGGTAACAGAAGAAATATTGAATTTAATTGATGAAAGGAGAAAATATAAAAATGCAGTAAATGAAGCAGGCAAAAAGGAATACAAACGTCTCAAAAATGAGATCGACAGGAAGTGCAAAATGGATAAGCAGGGATGGCTAGAGGACAAATGTAAGGATGCAGAGGCTTGTCTCACTAGAGGTAAGATAGATACTGCCTACAGGAAAATTAGAGAGACCTTTGGAGAGAAGAGAACCACTTGTATGAATATCAAGAGCTCAGATGGCAACCCAGTTCTAAGCAAAGAAGGGAAGGCAGAAAGGTGGAAGGAGTATATAGAGGGTTTATACAAGGGCGATGTACTTGAGGACAATATTATGGAAATGGAAGAGGATGTAGATGAAGATGAAATGGGAGATAAGATACTGCGTGAAGAGTTTGACAGAGCACTGAAAGACCTGAGTCGAAACAAGGCCCCGGTAGTAGACAACATTCCATTAGAACTACTGATGGCCTTGGGAGAGCCAGTCATGACAAAACTCTACCATCTGGTGAGCAAGATATATGAGACAGGCGAAATACCCACAGACTTCAAGAAGAATATAATAATTCCAATCCCAAAGAAAGCAGGTGTTGACAGATGTGAAAATTACCGAACTATCAGTTTAATAAGTCACAGCTGCAAAATACTAACGCGAATTCTTTACAGACGAATGGAAAAACTAGTAGAAGCGGACCTCGGGGAAGATCAGTTTGGATTCCGTAGAAATGTTGGAACACGTGAGGCAATACTAACCTTACGACTTATCTTAGAAGAAAGATTAAGAAAAGGCAAACCTACGTTTCTAGCATTTGTAGACTTAGAGAAAGCTTTTGACAACGTTAACTGGAATACTCTCTTTCAAATTCTGAAGGTGGCAGGGGTAAAATACAGGGAGCGAAAGGCCATTTACAATTTGTACAGAAACCAGATGGCAGTTATAAGAGTCGAGGGGCATGAAAGGGAAGCAGTGGTTGGGAAAGGAGTGAGACAGGGTTGTAGCCTCTCCCCGATGTTATTCAATCTGTATATTGAGCAAGCAGTAAAGGAAACAAAAGAAAAATTCGGAGTAGGTATTAAAATTCATGGAGAAGAAGTAAAAACTTTGAGGTTCGCCGATGACATTGTAATTCTGTCAGAGACAGCAAAGGACTTGGAAGAGCAGTTGAACGGAATGGACAGTGTCTTGAAAGGAGTATATAAGATGAACATCAACAAAAGCAAAACGAGGATAATGGAATGTAGTCAAATTAAATCGGGTGATGCTGAGGGGATTAGATTAGGTAATGAGACACTTAAAGTAGTAAAGGAGTTTTGCTATTTAGGGAGTAAAATAACTGATGATGGTCGATGTAGAGAGGATATAAAATGTAGACTAGCAATGGCAAGGAAATCGTTTCTGAAGAAGAGAAATTTGTTAACATCGAGTATAGATTTAATTGTCAGGAAGTCGTTTCTGAAAGTATTTGTATGGAGTGTAGCCATGTATGGAAGTGAAACATGGACGATAACCAGTTTGGACAAGAAGAGAATAGAAGCTTTCGAAATGTGGTGCTACAGAAGAATGCTGAAGATAAGGTGGGTAGATCACGTAACTAATGAGGAGGTATTGAATAGGATTGGGGAGAAGAGAAGTTTGTGGCACAACTTGACTAGAAGAAGGGATCGGTTGGTAGGACATGTTTTGAGGCATCAAGGGATCACAAATTTAGCATTGGAGGGCAGCGGGGAGGGTAAAAGTCGTAGAGGGAGACCAAGAGATCAATACACTAAGCAGATTCAGAAGGATGTAGGTTGCAGTAGGTACTGGGAGATGAAGAAGCTTGCACAGGATAGAGTAGCATGGAGAGCTGCATCAAACCAGTCTCAGGACTGAAGACCACAACAACAACAACAACAGCGTCATCTGCAAAAAGACCTAATTCTGCCTGTTGTATACTACACGTAAGATCGTTCACATACATGAGTACAGTAGTGGACCTAAAACTGAACCTTGGAGTTGTATATTGCAATGTTTATTACACCAGTCCCGCTTTGAATTTGTTCACCTGATTATTATCAGCAACCTGAAATCATATTCTACACGTCGTCAACGTCCTTCTATGATTGCTCTATCATTGCACAAACATAGTAAAACACAGACGACTAAAACGTACGAAGAAAAAAAGTAAAGAATATCGCATATACAAGCTACTGTCTGCCGAATTTAGTGCTACAGTGTACATGAAAGTTACATTTGAGTGCCAATATAATTATGCTATTTTCCGGACAGTAGCTAGTTAGAGTAATGGAAGAACAAGGAATTTTATTAGTGCAAATGCACAGAAAAAAATATGGTAGTAAAATGGAACATTTCTCGCATATGAATAAGTCACATGAGTCCTGCCGAACCTAAGAATGTATGCATTAAATCATAACAATAACCACAGAAAGATGGTTACACGTACAAAGTAATTCGAAACCTCTGACAATGCTTTTGTGAAAAAAAAGAAACTGGAACGTGTATATATACATACAGTATGAAATTTTTCAGTCAAATAAATGACGATAGCAGTATTTCAACAAGACATTAAACAACTAGCCTGTTACCCGCTGCCGGCCGGAGTGGCCTAGCGGTTCTAGGCGCTACAGTCTGGAACCGTGCGACCGCTACGGTCGCAGGTTCGAATCCTGCATTGGGCATGGATGTGTGTGATGTCCTTAGGTTAGTTAGGTTTAAGTAGTTCTAAGTTCTAGGGGACTGATGACCTCAGATGTTAAGTCCCATAGTGCTCAGAGCCACTGGAACCATTGTTACCCGCTAGATGGCATACGTAAACACACGCCAATGTCCCAAATTCACATCATGAATGATAATAACATGCGTTCTTGAATGTGTAACATCATGAAATCGTTAGATAGTTTTTAATCAACTTGCGTATTTTATGCAGAATCTTCATTTTCATTTTTAATGCTTCGGTCGAAATTTTCGGTCTTGCAGTGCTAGTCATTGCCAAAGTACACAGGCTATCTCTCTGCTATTTTACAAGTAGTGTAATAGAAAGAAACGTTAGACAAGTATCGGAACAGTACGTAGTGTGAAATGTTCGTCATAAACGGCACGTGCAAAAAACCAGACGAAGCCGTCCGGTGTGGGCGAGTCATTGCCAAAGTACACAGGCTATCTCTCTGCTACTTTACAAGTAGTGTAATAGAAAGAAACGTTAGACAAGTACCGGAACAGTACGTAGTGTGAAAGGTTCGTCATAAACGGCACGTGCAAAAAACCAGACGCAGCCGTCCTGTGTGGGCGAGTGGCGCGCTGAGGCCGTTAACAGCTGACGGGCGGCCCGACCGTAGGTGGCGAAGGCAGTCCCCCGTCCTAGGCGGCAGCGGCCAGGTAGGTGCGGCTGCCCAAAACGAAAGCCAGGAGACTTTGAATCCGAGACCAATCGACGTCCGTGAAGGTGAGGCACGTTCAGAAACGGAACACAACCCGATTTTTTCTTCTCTTTTCTCTCTCTACCTGTTGCTCGGCCGCTGCCTGTGTTACGCACAGCCACGCAAGCGCTACACGCCGTCTTGAAAACATCAGCCGTATCATGGCAGGCCTGCGGACATTGACTCTATCATGTGCACACACACTTTGTATATATGTGTGTATGCGTGAGAGAGAGACGCAGAGGGATTGTGTGTGTGGGTTTTTGTGTGCACAGCCCAGTAATAAAGAAACGCCCTACCCTCCTATGTTAATGCTCTTACAACTGGACGATAAATGTTAAGACGTTTATTCTCATCGCGCAGATCCCATTGCAATCTTACTGCCTCGAACGGAGCATGTAATACTTTAGGCTAATGCACGTGTAAGTTCAAACTCATTACTTGTTGTGAGAAATATGTCAATTAGAATCAACTATACATCACGCCGGATAAACGGTATGGAGAGTTTTTCTAGTGTTTAACAAGCAGCTACCAGGCAGTTTTCATGTGTACATGTGTAATCTAGTATTAGTTTTTGGTTCTAGATGCAAATCTCGGCCGTCCGATGTGGCCGAGCGGTTCTAGGCGCTTCAGTCCGGAACCGCGCTGCTGCTACGGTCGCAGGTTCGAATCCTGCCTCGGGCATGGATGTGTGTGATGTCCTTAGGTTAGTTAGGTTTAAGTAGTTCTAAGTCTAGGATGACCTCAGATGTTAAGTCCCATAGTGCTTGGAGCCATTTGAACCATTTATTGCAAATCTTGTCACAGTGAGTTATTTCTTCGCATAAAATAACTTCACGATAATTATGGCGGTAAAGAACAAAAAAAAAAAAAAAAACGTAATTCCTATGAGAAAGATGGTAGAATACTAATTTAAATAACTTACTTAAGGAACTACATCTACATGACTACTATGCGATTCATACTTATGTGCCTGGCAAAGGGTTCATCGAACCACCTTCGGACAATTTCTCCGTCGTTCCATTCTCGAACTCTTCATGGAAAAAAAGAATACCTAAATCTTCCCGTGCTAGCTCTGATTTCTCTTATTTTATTGCAACGATCATTTCTCCTTATATAGCTTGGCATTTACAAAATATTTCGGAGGAGAAAGTTGGTGACTGAAATTTCGTGAAAAGATACCGCCATAAAGGAAAACGCCTTTCTCTTAATGGTTGCCACCTCAATATCCGTGACACGAGGTACACTTCTTTGAACTTTTTCGATACCCTCCGTCAATCATATCTGGTACGGATCCCATAGAGCGCAGCAATACTCTAGCAAAGGACGGACACACGTAGTGTGGGCAGCTCCTTGATACACGTGTTGCATCTTCTAAGTGTTCTGCAATAAAATGCAGTCTATGGATCGCATTCCCCACAACATTATCTACGTGACCGTTAAAATTTAACTTGTTCGTGATTGTAATGCCTAAATATTTAGTTGAATTGATAGCCTTTAGATTTGTATGATTTACTGTGTAACCGAAATTTAGGGGACTCCTTTTAGCACTCATGTAGATGGTCTCACGCTTTATTTCTTGGAGTCGATTATCACTTTTGGCACCATACAGGCATATTGTGTAAATCATTTTGCAGTAGGTTTTGACCTTCTGACGACTTTACTGGGCGATAAGAGAGAGCGTTGTCTGGACACAATCTAAGAGGGCTGTTCAAATTGTCTCCTAAAGATTTATAAAGATTACGAACAGCAGAGGGCTTACAACACTTTGTTGGAGCAGACCAGTTGTTTTACTCGATAGCTTTCAGTCAGTTACTATGAACTGTGACTTTTCTGACAAGAAATCATGAATCCAGTCGCACAACTGAGACGATACTCCATAGGCAAGCGATTGTATTAGAAATCGCCTCCGAAGAACGGAGCCTGAAGCCTTCTGGAAATTTAGAAATATGGGATCAATTTGAAATCCGTTGTTGATAGCACTCACAAGACCGTGCGAATCAATGTTCCCCAAATGTTTTTCTTAGTACTTTTTTACGAAGATTTGAAGTAATTGTTCTATACGTGTCTCTCATTTTTATTGAAATCATGACAAATTTCGCAAATTGTAAATCACTGACTGCACCTACTGGCATGGCCTCTCCAAACCATTACTGTTTACCACTCACAGACATAACACAGGTATTCACACCATTTGAGCTTTGGACTACAGAATCTGCACAATAGACTGTCATTTCAAGACAAAGCTGTAATTCTTGTCTGAAGGTCGTCTTCTTTTCTCTTCATTTCCATACGAGCCTCCTCCTCCCCCCTCCTCCCTCTTCTTTCACATCCAAACGAAAATAAAGTTCGATCTCGTAAAGACAAACAGCGGAAGAAGTAGCGAAAACATCGTCCATTATTGAAAAACCTAGTCAAATTATTCACGAGCCTCAGCTGTGAAATTAGTTGGATAATATGCAATCTGATTAATACATGTAGATGCAGATGAATGTGAAATGAGATATGGTTTGTCGAGTCGATTTATATAGGGACCAGATGTATATTGGAACATTCAAGCAAGATCCAGAAAGTTGTAGACAACTAATAATTGACTACATCTGCTGAACTGTCCTCGGCAAATCATTGCTGTTTACCGCTCACAGACATAGCACACGCATTCATATCATATCAACTTTGGCCTACCAATCTGCACAACAGAGTTTCTCATTTGAAGACGACACTATTTTATATTCGTTATCACGGAAGGAATGCAACGTCACGTTAGAAACATCGTGTTGCAGTACTGTTTTGGTGCTCATATTATTGAACATAACACGTTATTCTCAACACTGTGTACCTACTTCGAACCACTGACTGTGGTCCGTGTTCTTTAATAAAGAAAGTATTGTCCATGTTGATAACAGTTTAGCATTAGATCGTACGTATATAGCGATATGACAACAGTTACTGAATCACTTTTATGCGATGGTGGTACACGGCACTGTCGCATCTCAACTACTACGCAGTACGTGGTGACAACTATGTCAAAAGCACTTCACATCGCAGATACGCATCCCCAGTCGGCCACTGTAAAGCTTGAAAACCGAAGAGAACCGCTTGCTGGTAAACACGTTTCTGCAGAAACAGGTAGGCCTGAAAGCTCCCCCAAGCGTGTTACAGTCGATGCAATCTCGTCTGTTTCTAGACATCAGAGATATACACGGTTAAGTCACATTAAAATGACGACCGCCTGTGTTCGACGTCGGCGATCAATGACCACTCAGAGACGGCAGGTGGCAGTACTAGCAAAAAAATGGTTCAAATGGTTCTGAGCACTATGGGACTTAACTTCTGAGGTCATCAGTCCCCTAGAACTCAGAACTACTTAAACCTAACTAACCTAAGGATATCACACACATCCATGCCCGAGGCGAGATTCGAACCTGCGACCGTAGCGGTCTCGCGGTTCCAGACTCTAGCGCCTAGAACCGCTCGGCCACCTCGGCCGGCGGCAGCACTAACAGCGGAGAGTCTATAAAGCGTGTCGAGGTTGCGGGGGGGGGATTGACACAGACAAACAGTGCAGTCGTTGTTATAATAGAGGGAGCGATTTATCTGACGTCCAAAGGGATATCATCGTTGGCTTTCGGGCCTAGAGTGGAAGCTTTCCGGAAACTGCTAAGTTTGAAAACTGTTCGCGTGCCACCGTGGTTGGACTATACCGTGCATGGCCAAATGGCGCTATCCAAAACCGGCACCGAGGCTACGGTGATGCTCCATGAGCCTCAGATGAGGGGTGAACGACGGCTGCGGAATTGTGTGCGGGCCAATAGAAGTGGAACAGTTGAGCAACTGACCGCCCAAATGAATCAATGGGCTACAAACAGCGTATCCTCAACGACCGTTCGGCGAAAGCTACTGCATATGAGCCGCCACAGCAGGCGCCTGTTTATGCACCCATGCCGGTTGTTGTTCATCGGCGACAAAGCCAGGAATTTGCACGCCAATACCGCAACTGTAAGTCCGCTGAGTGATGACAGGTGTCCTTTTCACATGAATCACTTTTTGTGCTCCATCGGACTGACTGCCGAGACCGTGCAACAATCGTCGGAAGGCTCCAGCGAGCCGAAGGAGGGAAGATTATGGTCTGGGTAATGTTACCGTGGCTTTTCCTGGACGATATCGTCATTCTGTAAGGCACAGTGGATCAACACAAGTGCGCATCTATCCTTGGGGACAACGTACACCCCCACGCGCAGTTTGTTTTTTCTCGGCACGATTGCGTCTACCACCAGGATAATGCGAAGTGTGGCACAGCTCGCAGTGTACCTGCGTGCCAGGACGAATTTACCGTAGTCCCCTGGCCACCAAACTCTCCGGATTTAAAAAAATCGAGAATTCATGGGACCACTTCGATCGGGCTTCTCGCGCTGTGGATAAACCGAGTAACCTAACGCAGCCGGCCACGGCACTGGAGTCGGCATAGCTTCACATCCGTGCGGCTGGTCCCGGCGGACGTTCTAGTCCTCCCTCGGGCATGTGTGTGTGTGTGTTTGTCCTTAGGATAATTTTGATTAAGTAGTGTGTAAGCTTAGGGACTGATGACCTTAGCAGTTAAGTCCCATAAGATTTCACACACATTTGAATATTTTTGAAGTTTCACATCCCTGTCTATATCTTCCAGAACCTCACTGACTCTCTTCCTTTACGTCTCGCAGTGATCTACAAACGATGATTATCCAATGGTCACATTAATATGACTGGACAGTATATGAATGACAACAAAGATGAAAACAAATTATTCGTAAATTCAAAAAAAAAAAAAATGGTTCAAATGGCTCTGAGCACTATGGGACTTAACTTCTGTGGTCATCAGTCTCCTAGAACTTAGAACTACTTAAACCTAACCAACCTAAGGACATCACACACATCCAAGCCCGAGGCAGGATTCGAACCTGCGACCGTAGCAGTCGCGCGGTTCCGGACTGAGCGCCTTAACCGCGAGACCACCGCGGCCGGCATTCGTAAATTCATCGGCATTGTTTGTCGATCGTATCGCACAGCATTAAATTAAAAATAAAGTAGTTTCTATCGCCCTGTTCTGACCAGAGTTTTCAGGAGGGAACCCTTGACTGTAACTTAAATGCTGGAACTAGAAAAATTCTCCAAAATATTCCCATTTGGGACTCCCTCTACAGCACTAAGAGCATGTCTGCTATTTGGCCGCAAATATCCTCAGTTCTATCCTTACGGTAGAGAACGAAAAGAAAACACAAAAAAATGTAAATTTCTCATCGACAACTGCTTCCGAAAGAAGAAAAAAATGGTTCAAATGGCTCTGAGCACTATGGGACTTAACTTCTAAGGTCATCAGTCCCCTAGAACTTAGAACTACTTAAACCTAACTAACCTAAGGACATCACACACATCCATGCCCGAGGCAGGATTCGAACCTGCGACCGCTGCGGTCGCGCGATTCCAGACTTAAGCGCCTAGAACCGCTCGGCCACAACGGCCGGCAGCGCCCCAGGGAAGTGCGACAAGACCGCTGTTATTTTCTATACGCATAAATGATCTGATGGACAGGGTGAGCAGTACTCTGCAATTGTCTGCTGACGACGCTGGGATGTACGGGAAGTAGTTGTTGAGTAACTGTAGGACGATGCAAGATAGACAAATTTCTAGATGGTGTGACGAATGGCAGCTTCCTCTAAGTGCAGGAAAATGTAAGTTAATGCGGATGAGTAGGAAAAACCACCCCTAATGTTCGGATACAGCATTGTTAGTGTGCTGCTTCACGCAGTCGCGTCGATTAAACCTCTGAGTGTAACGTTGCATAGCTGGATGAAATGGAGCGAGCACGTAAGGACTATAGTATGGAAAGGCGAATAGTCGATTTCGTTTTATTGGAAGAATTTGGAAGGTGTAGCTCATCCTTAAAGGAGACGGAGTACAGAACGCTGGTGCTACCCATTGTTGATTACTGTTAGAATGTTTGGAATCTCCACCAGGTCGGATTAAAGGAAGATATCGAAGCAGTTCAGAGGCGTGCTGCTAGATTTGCTACCGGTAGGTTCGATCAGCACGCAGGTATTGCGGAGATGCTTCGTGAATTCAAATGGGAATCCTTAGAAGGAATACGGCGCTCATATCCCGAGTCACGATTACGGAAATTTACAGAACCAGCATTTCAAGCGGACTGCAGAACGATTCTACTTTCGCCAGTGGTCACTTAGCGTAAGGACCAGGAAAATAAGCTGCGAGAAATTAGGGCTCGTACGGAAGCCTGAGTGGACCACGAAAGTACGTGATCAGTAGCGGTACAAGGTTCCCTCCGCCGTGTACCGTACGATGGCTTGGGTAGTATGCATGTAGATGTAGATGTAGTTGAACCAATGTGATCCTTCCATTTCACAGCCCCACAAATTGCTACCAGCGGTATTGCTATGAGATGATCGATTCCGGTTGTCACTCATTGATATTGCAGTCACCGTGAAAAGGATTCCAGTCATCAACAGCCCAGTTTCGGTCTTGACTGGCCCAGGCGAGGGTAAAGCTTTGTGTCGTGCAGTCATCGAGGGTACACGAGTGGACCTTCGGCACCGAAAGTCCGTATCGATGATGTTTCGTTGAATGGTTCGCACGCTGACACTTGTTAATGGCCCAGCACTGAAATCTGCAGCAATTTTCGGAAGGGTTGCACTTCTGTCCCGTTGAACGATTCTCTTCAGTCGTCGTTGGTCGTTTTTCCTGCCGCAGCGAGGTCGGAGATTTGATATTTTACCGGATTCGTGATACTCACGGTGCTCTAGTGAAATGGTCGTACGGGAAAATCTCCACTTCATCGCTACTTCGGACATGTTGTGTCCTATCGCTCGTACGCCTACTATAACACTACTTTTTTATTTATTGTACTTTCAGTTCCCCGTATTGGGCGGCCTGGCAGCAGCATAAGCGCTGCTCTTCAAATGGGTCAAATTGCTCTGAGCACTATGGGACTTAACATCTGTGGTCATCAGTCCCCTAGAACTTAGAACTACTTAAACCTAACTAACCTAAGGACATCACACACATCCATGCCCGAGGCAGGATTCGAACCTGCGACCGTAGCGGTCAAGCGGTTCCAGACTGAAGCGCCTAGAACGGCACGGACTGCTCTTCAGCCGAGAGACATTACAAGTATACAGGAAGACATTTAAAACAATATAAAGGAGACAACATGGCGAAACATTCGAGTACATATAAAAAGAGGGAACATAATGCAAGAAAGCATACAAAAAGGGGTGACTGTAAAATGGAGATAAAATCTAAAAAAAGTATTTTATACACAAAAAACGCACACTCTAAGGATTAAAAGACACTAGGCGAAGTACGGCCGGAGCATACAACGTCGCAGAATGATTAAAACAGCCCGCGATGGGCGGTGTAGCACGGAATAATCAAGGACAGCAAAACTATAAACAAGTCGAGCACACGATTAAAACCACACCACTTGACGACACTGTAGAACGGCCAGAACACAACACTAACGTAGCACACTTGATGATGAAGAAAAAACTGGGAGGATACAACACCACGTTCAAACTCACTTAAATATTGATAACCAGGAGTAATTGATCCAACAACTGCACCTGATACTTCTTGTCTTATATAGTCGTTGCCGACCACAGTGCCGTATTCTGCCTGTTTACGTATCTCTGTATTTTAATACGCATGCCTATACCAGTTTCTTTGGCACCTCAGCGTATATTCTTTACGCTTTCGTTGAACTTGCCCACTTAGCATAATGAGAGTGGTTCCGTCTTGTGGCCGATAACAAGGCACAAGCGTCTTCTTATCAAGGAGAGGTAGGTTTTACGGAAGGGTTGCTGTACACCAGAGTCGACCACAGCATGCTGAACCGTAAGCGAGCCGGATGTGCGGGCCGAGGCTCTGCCTGTCTCGGTTGTGCTCGGTCCTTCTAGGAAGTGTTCGGCACAGCACGACATTTCAGTTTGTGTTGCGATACGGCATGTTTTGGTCGGCACGATGTTCTGACGTTCGGTAGAATCGCGCTGTCAGCGCTGTTTACCCTTCGCTATTTGTTCGTGGTATAAAGTAAGTTTAAACGTCCAGTGGTTGTTTGCATTAAAAACGAGGCACTCTACCAGTCTAATGTCACAAACGTCTAAAAACGAATTGAGATGACAGAATAGGAGGATGAGAATCTCAGTATCTGTTACGCAGTGACATAATCGATCACTACCGCAGATTTGCTATCGAACGGCATTACAACACCATGCAGAATGAATTTAAAGCTTTAGATGATGATTAAAGAGAAGAGTGACATAATCGATCACTATTGCAGATTTCCTATCGAACAGCATTACAACACCATGCAGAATGAATTTAAAGCTTTAGATGACGATGAAAGAGATAACCCGTCAGGGTAGCCGAGAGCGCTAATGCGCTGCTTCCTCGACTCGGGCAAGCGCACCGGCCCCGGATGGAATCCGCTCGGCGGATTAACGACGAGGGCCGGTGTGCCGGCCAGCCTGGATGTGGTTTTTAGGCGGTTTTCCATATCCCGCTAGGTAGATACCGGGCTGGTCCCCACTTTCCCTCTCAGCTACAGGGCTCGCAGACATCTGAACACATTCGCGCCATGGATTACACTAGATGCATACAGTTGAGGTACACTAATTCCTTCCTTGGGGGGGGGGGGGGGGGGGGCGAGGGAGGGAGGTATGGGGTGGCGACAGGAAGGGCATCCAGCCACCCCTTAACATTAACATGCCACATCACATTAACCAGCAGTCCCCGCAAGTCGGGATAAATGCTTGGAAAGAGAGAGAGATGGCGATGAAAGACCGAAAGATTACAACGCTCGGCCGGCCGGTGTGGCCAAGCGGTTAAAGGCGCTACAGTGTGGAACCGCGTGACCGCTACGGTCGCAGGTTCGAATCCTGCCTCGGGCATGGATGTGTGTGATGTCTTTAGGTTAGTTAGGTTTAAGTAGTTCTAAGTTCTAGGGGACTTATGACCACAGCAGTTGAGTCCCGTAGTGCTCAGAGCCAGCCATTACAACGCTCGACAGGCGGGAGTCTCTGTTCTGTTCATGAAGAAAGATTTCATGCTAAATTTGTGGACATGGAGGACGTGATGGAATTGCTCGTAGGAACAGTAAATTTTCCGAAGTCGCACGCATTATTAAACTGACAGTTGCAACAGTTTTCGACGCAGCAGAACAAAGAGTATGGACACTCAATATATTACAGCAAAGTGCGTGTCAAGGGTGACGCATGGAAGGGTTTTTCGATTTGAAACCGAGTATTGTTGAATTGATGAAGGGAGAAGGAGAGCAGGAAAGAAAATTAGAACATTCAGAATAGATTGCAGACCTCAGATTTTAAGTGGACGTGACTGGCCAATGCGCACAGTAAGACATTGCAAAGTGAGAAACAATTTATTTCTGATATGATGCGGATGCATTTAAAAAGAAAATCGCATTGTGGAAATGACAAATTCTGACTACAAACTCCGTCCATTCCCCTACGCTCACTGCCGTCAAAGAAAACGCGAGTTTTGAAGAACCGTTTGCCGCTGAAAGCGCCCCTGTGCATTTGCAGATGTTACGGACTGATATGCAGTGTGATTCCCGTTTAAAAGACAAATATTTTTACGTTAACACTGTCCAGGAGGCCTACGTTCTTTTACTATCCGAAGAGTTTCCACGTCTCCATAATGAGGTTGCAAAGCTCATAAAAATTTCGATCAACATATGTGTGTGAAAGGCTCTTTTCGATTACGAAGTTAAATAAGCCACAATTACGTGCCAGCCTGAGAGCGAAAAACCTGTGCGTGTCTGTATGCCGACAGTTTGTACCAAATAAAAACTATACCATGCTCTCAACGTGCCAAAAATAATTAAATAATATTGAAAATTTATTTTGTTTGCAATCTATGTCATATGCAGTGCGAGTCTCGGGTACTGAATTCTTGGCCGTCCCAACTCCACACAGCCTAATCCCAGTCTCCCCTTGATTTCCATTCATACATCTCCACCGCTTTCCCAATTTAGTGCCCTCCAATCCTTTCCCTTTTTCTTTTTCTTCTTTTTTTCCCACCTTCTTCGCCCCCTCTCTTCCCATTCTCTTTTGGCTTTCCTCGTATTTTGCCTATTAACAAAATTGTATGGCCCACAGGGCAAGTGTCCTGTGTGGCATACCATACTACATTACATTGCCTGTATGTTTACGGTGTACCTTGCAATGTCCTCCAGACATTCATGCATGTCTGAATGGACAGGCACTGCTGCGATCGAGATCTATATGAAATACAAGAAATGTACTCGCAATTACAAATAGGTTCAGAATCGAGCTGCATCATGTGTTAGTGACAATTAAAATCTTTGCCGGAGCGAGACACGCGCCCTAGATTTCCTGCCTTTCACGCCGACCGGTGTGACCGAGCGGTTCTAGGCGCTTCAGTCTGGAACCGCGCTTCCGCTATGTCCTTAGGTTAGTTAGGTTTAAGTAGTTCTAAGTTTTAGGGGGCTGATGACCTCAGATGTTAAGTCCCATAGTGCTCAGAGCCATTTGAACCATTTGAAGCCTGACCTTCGCGAGTACAGTACGTCGATACACCGTTACATATCGAGGTGTGGGTCGGTCCTGGTGGAGTGCCTGGATGCCCGAAGCGGTTAACGCGACAGTTCGGTTAAATGGGGAATACGGGTTCGACTCCCTGTCCGCCACAGATTTTCATTGTTACCAGTACATTCTGCAACTGGAGTGTGATCATATTCGCAATTGTGAATACATTTCTTGTAGACCAAGCTCTAGCTACTTATGCAAGTGGACGTAGCACTGCTGGATGGCATGTAGCTCTGTGCAACTCTACTGTAGTAACAACACACTCATCTCCCGTTTCAGTTGCGCAGGCTTACTAGGGATGTTGCTGTATTCTGAGCTTTTACCCAATCTCTGGAAACCAGTGCAGATTCAGAGAGAACCAGACAACAGCACGTTTAATTTTTTTAAGGTAAATAAATGTCTTTACTGTGGCAACTAAAAAACCATTTCTGTGTATAAACGATTCCTTCAGCAGACAGATTTAGTGAATCAGCGGGTACTCGGCACAGGTTGGCGGGGGGAGAAGGATGTGGTATAAATGCAGGAAGCAGCAGCTGGCTGGCAGAGCAATGCGGGCGCGGCAGCCTCAGCCACAGCCGCCACCTGCCGCAGCTGCTGCTGCTGCTGCGCGACCCTCTGCCCCCCGCTGAGAGCCGCCGCTTCAGGTGGCCGCGCCAGCAGCGGGCAGGCGCTACATCATAGCTGCCTGCGTCTGCCACCACTCCCTGCTCCGCCCCGTGTCTCCAGCTCTCTGCTGTCTAAATAAATACAGAAATTTCGTGTGGTTCACTGGACTGGTCCAGGTTTTGTTCCTAACGGTTCTCGTCGTTTTGTCTGGGCAGACGTCACATGACATCCCTTCAAGTTCTACATCTACATCTACATCCATACTCCGCAAGCCACCTGACGGTGTGTGGCGGAGGGTACTTTGAGTACCTTTATCGGTTCTCTCTTCTACACTACTGGCCATTAAAATTGCTACACCACGAAAATGACGTGCTACAGACGCGAAATTTAACCGACAGGAAGAAGATGCTGTGATGTGCAAATGATTAGCTTTGCAGAGCATTCACACAAGGATAGCGCCGGTGGCGACACCTACGTGCTGACATGAGAAAAATTTCTAACCGATTTCTCAAACAGCAGTTGACCGGCGTTGCCTGGTGGAACGTTGTTGTGATGCCTCGTGTAAGGACGAGAAATGCGTACCATCACGTTTCCGACTTTGATAAAGGTCGGATTGTAGCCTAGCGCGATTGCGGTTTATCGTATCGCCACATTGCTGCTCGCGTTGGTCGAGATCCAATGACTGTTAGCAGAATTTGTAATCGGTGGTTCAGGAGGGTAATACGGAATGCCGCGCTGGATCCCAACGGCCGCGTATCACTAGCAGTGAAGATGACAGGCATCTTATCTGCATGGCTGTAACGGATCGTGCAGCCACGTCTCGATCCCTGAGTCAACAGATGAGGACGTTTGTAAGACAACAACCATCCGTACTAACAGTTCGACGACGTTTGCAGTAGCATCGACTATCAGCTCGGAGACTGTGGCTGCGGTTACCCTTGAAGCTGCATCACAGACGGGAGCGCCTGCGATGGTGTACTCAACGACGAACCTGGGTGCACGAATGGCAAAACGTCATTTTTTCGGATGAATCCAGGCTCTGTTTACAGCATCATGATGGTCGCATCCGTGTTTGGCGACATCATGGTGAACGCACATTGGAAGCATTTATTCGTCATCGCCATACTGGCGTATTAACCGGCGTATGGTATAGTTACACGTCTCGGTCACCTCTTGTTCGCATTGACGGCACTTTGAACAGTGGATGTTACATTTCAGATGTGTTACGACCCGTGGCTCTACCCTTCATTCGATCCCTGCGAAACCCTATATTTCAGCAGGATAATGCACGACCGCACGTTGCAGGTCCTGTACGGGCCTTTCTAGATACACAAAATGTTCGACTGCTGCCCTGGACAGCACAATCTCCAGATCTCTCACCAATTGAAAACGTCTGGTCAATGGTGGCCGAGCAACTGGCTCGTCACAATACGCCAGTCACTACTCTTGATGAACTGTGGTATCGTGTTGAAGCTGCATGGGAGCTGTACCTGTACACGCCATCCAAGCTCTGTTTGACTCAATGCCCAGGCGTATCAAGGCCGTTATTAGGGCGAGAGATGGTTGTTCTGGGTACTGATTTCTCCAGATCTATGCACCCAAAATGCGTGAAAATGTAATCACATGTCAGTTCTAGTCATCTGCATTTCTTCTTGGTACAGCAATTTTAATGGCCATTAGTGTATTCCAGTCTCGTATCGTTCGTGAAAGAAAGATTGTCGGTATGCCTCTGTATGGGCTCTAAGCTCTGATTTTACCCTCATGGTCTCTTCGCGAGATATACGTAGGAGGGAGCAATATACTGCTTGACTCCTCGGTGAAGATATGTTCTCAAAACTTCTGCTCTCCGTTGGATCTTCTCTATCTCTTCTATCAACCCTCTCTGATACTGATCCCACACTGCTGAGCAATATTCAAGCAGTGGGGGATCAAGTGTGCTGTAACCTATTTCCTTTGTTTTCAGAGTGCATTTCCTTAGCATTCTTCCAATGAATCTCAGTCTGGCATCTGCTTCGCCAACGATTAGTTTTAATGGTCATTCTATTTTAAATCACTCCTAATACCTAGTATCAGATAATTTATGGAATTAACTGCTTCCAGTTGCTGACCTGCTATATTGTAGCTAAATGATAAAGGATCTTTCATTCTATGTATTCGCAGCACATTACACGTGTGTACATTGAGATTCAATTGCCATTCCCTGCACCATGCGTCAATTCGTTGCAGATCCTCCTGCATTTCAGTACAATTTTCCATTGTTACAACCTCTCGATATACCACAGCATCATTCGCAAAAAGCCTCAGTGAACTTCCGATGTTATCCACATGGTCATTTACGTATATTGTGAATAGCAACGGTCCTACGCCACTCCTCTGCGGCACACCTGTTCAGCGTTTAATACTTCGATTAGTTTTTATTATCATTATTATTATTATTAAAAAGGGCAGCCAGCCCACTGACCCAACACGCTGAGGTGCTGTGCTGGCAAAATGTGTACTCAGGCATTGCTAGACCACTGTGCCGTCAGCTCCTAGCTCATCAATACGGATGTAACGGGTTGCGAAATGTCGGAACTTACGATGGAATAATGGACCTACGACTGCAGCTCTGGTTCCGACAGGTTTGAAAGTTTAAAAATTAGGAACTCAAATAGCAACAAGAATGTTCAAATGGCTCTGAGCACTATGGGACTTAACATCTGTGGTCACCAGTCCCCTAGAACTTAGAACTACTTCAACCTAACTAACCTAAGGACATCACACACATCCATGCCCGAGGCAGGATTCGAACCTGCGACCGTAGCAGTCACGCGGCTCCGGACTAGGCGCCTAGAACCGCGAGACCACCGCGGCCGGCAACAAGAATGTTAAACTTGAGTTTCTCCTGGCGCTATAAAAATTTAAAACAACTTTCGCGAATACGGCCGGGTGACGTCTTCAAACACCACCGATCTGTCGTCAAGTGAAAATGTCGTCATTTTAAAGATACATATGCAACTAGAGAGGGCCGTGCAACGAAATTTAAATTTAAACCTTCAGTATGCGGGTTACGACGACCAAGAAACAAAATACGACATATCCAGAAAGACAACACACACCGAACAGTATACCACAGAGAGGAAACGACGCGACCAGAGTGAAGCAAACTGAACAGCTCTCCATTTTTGGAAATCAAAAGAAAGGGCCGTGACAGGATAGAGGTAGATAATGAGTCAAATACAACCAGAAGCGAAATTACCTCTGATACTGACGGACGAACACTTAATATACATCATCTTTCGGCAATTACTGTAACACATACGTACGAGGAATGTTTAATGATTAATGGAACACTTCAATTAAAAAAATCAGGCTGGTTTAATTTAGGATTCCAGTACATCATATTATTCCTCACTCTTTTGGCTACAAAATCCAATTTTCAACATAATTTCCCTACTGGGAGGCCCTCCATGCCCGTGTGGTACCATTCTGTCGGGTGACGCCTGAGCCAGCGTGTTGCTGCATCAATAACACCTCCACATCATCCACGTACTGCTTCCGGTGGAGAGCATCCTTCATTGTGCCAAACAGATGGAAGCCCGAAGGTGCGAGATCTGGGCCGTAGTGTGGATGAGGAAGAACGGTCCAGTGAAGGTATGTGAGATCCTCTCGAGTGCGCAGACTTACGTGAGGTCTTGCGTCGTCAGGAGAAGTTCGTTTGCATTTTTGTGGCGACGAAAACGCTGAAGTGCAATTTTGCAGGAGTCACAGCCGTGTGCGGCCGGTCGGCACATGGGAGATGGGACAGGTTGGAGCATGCGGGTTGCGATGATGACAGACGCCCCACCCAACGACTTACCGTGCTTTTTGTCACTGACAAGTCTCCGTAGACATTCTACAAGAGCCTATGAAAACCTGCCATACTTTGGTTTTCCGCAAAAAGAAACTCAGTGACAGATCTGTGCTTGGAACGGACCTCCATTGCAAACGCCATTTTGAAGGCCACGCATAGCGCTGCCACTTATAGGAATTTCAGGCAACTACAGGAGGTGAATTGGGAATATTCCACGATGTTCCACAAAAAATTCCGCATTTTTCAACCGAATTTGGCCAACAAAAATGAGTTGCGTTACTTTTTGAACGCCCATCGTACAAACACACTTAGCGAGGCGGCGCTGTGAGTAGCATAATGGATTCGCAATCGGAAGGGCCACGGTTCAAACCCGCGTCCGGAAATCCTGATTTAGGTTTTCCGAGGTTTCCCTAAATCGCTTCTGGAAGATGGCATCGTTCTTTTGAAAGGGCTCTGCCGATTTCCTCTGCAACCTTCCCTAATTTGAGCTTGTGCTCGGTGTCTAATGACCTCGTCGACAGAATCTTAAACACGAATCTTCTCCTCTTTCTCCTCGTGCAAACACTACAGACCCAGACGATTTGTTGCGTTACAGTCAGAACAAGAAGACTTCATCTGGAAAGATCAGTTCAGGATCAGTCTTCGTGTGTTTTTATACACTCTTCACTATACATAAGACACATCCAGTACGGAAAAGTATGTAATTTTCAGGAGGGCAGAATTAAGAGAGAACTTCCTGGAAAATTGCGCTTTCATATAAATTTGTGTAGCATATTGTTAACTCCGTATTTGAATTAAGTGAAATAAACCGCGTGTTACGTGGGTCAGACACATAAGCTGCAACTCCCGGAACAAGTGTATTATGACCAAATACATCCAGCCAGTGGAATCCAATACGAAGTTGTTAGATGATCTTAAATCTGTGGAATTAGTACTTACGACACTACCTACTTAAACTACCTTTCTCCTCAATTAGTTTATCACTTGCGCATTATATAGATCCAAACTTTGCTAGACGATTACCCACGTATAAAAGCTTACTAAGATTATTTCATAGACTATTTCCCACCTTTTACTTTGCATGCAAAGGGTCCTATTATAATGTAGGGTTACTCCTCCCGCACAGGCCATGAAGGCCCAAAGGTACCGACTGGCCGCCGTGTCATCCTCAGACCACAGGCGTCACTGGATGCGGACATGAAGGGGCATGTGGTCAGCACACCGCTCTCCCGGCCGTATGTCAGTTTCCGAGACCGGAGCCGCTACTTCTCAATCAAGTAGCTCCTTAGTTTGCCTCACAAGGGCTGAGTGCACCCCGCTTGCCAACAGCTCTCGGCAGACCGGATGGTCACCCATCCAAGTGCTAGCCCAGCCCGACGGCGCTTAACTTCGATGATCTGACGGGAACCGGTGTTACCACAGCGGAAACGCCGTTGGCTGTAATCTAGACTTGTAGTTTATAATAAGTAACTACCTGTTCATAGGAAATTACTGGCATTTCTGTTGTAATCCACATTTTCTTATGTGAGAGGATATTTCATATAAATTTCCCAGAAAGTAACAATGACAATCATTGGAGTAATGCCTATTACTTTATAATAACATAAAAACGATATAATTCACCTTAGCGTGCATCCAGCAATTAAATTATCAGCCGCAACAAAAAATTACGCTCGTATCCTACTACTACAGAAATGTTGCAGAGTGTGATGCAAGCCTTTGTCCGCTTCTCCATCGTCACAAAATTCTCGGAATATCGTATGGCTTAACGTGCATGCGTCCGCCTTCCTAGCTGAGTGGTCAGCGTAGATGCCTGCCATGCGAAAGGCCCGTGTCCGATTCCCAGTACTACCAAGGATTTTTCCTTGGTGGGAGGCCTGTTGCAGGTGCAGTCAGCCTCAGGAACTACAGGAGTGAGTAGTAGCGGCTCCACGGTGTGGAAAGTTGACAAAACGGCCGGGAGAGCCGTGTGCCGACAACATGTCCCTCCACAGCGCATTCATTGACACCTCGAGGAAGTAGGTGACACTGCCGAACGTCGGCATCCCTTGGGCCTCCACGGCCTTGGCACCTAACATCTCGTTTAATGTAGATGCCATGGACAACTAGGATGACACATGCTCTATTAGACAAGTAAACAACCAAAGGGCGAGAAATTTGCATGAACTCTGTCCCGTCTTGCTTGTCTAATTATAAAGCAGGGTTTCTATCAGAATTCAAGCAAAAACCTTCATCTGTCTTTGTAAGGTTACTTGCTAAGTTATCTCTGCTGCTACCCTAATAACACTATCCCAGTAGTTGCAAGCGCACTTTTTAATCTCTGTATTGCTATATTCCATAGCATGACCTGTACCAAGGCAATGTTCAGACTCAGTGGGAAGGAGTACATCGTACTTCGGTTCACAGGGCGCATGTCATCTCAGACCCTAAAACTTCAGCAGCTGATAGTTTGGCGCGGCACTGCAAGGAGCGCTGAATAACGTGCAACTGCCTCTCTATGTATTCTCTACCTTTTTCACACACATTTATATCATAAACAACTAGCGCCACCACACAAGCAGGGATAACAAACGTGACGTCGGAGTTACATTCCGCTAAACTGTTTACTGATAGTTAAAACGCTTGTTGTGCCACCGACCAACAATGAATTTGGTGTGTGATGAAAATAAAGTGGCACTAAAGTCTAAGGTCATTTTGCGTTATGCAGGTAGCGTTTCCAAAAGATTTGGCCGTATTTAGCGGTGGCGTGGTGTGAAATGTGTTTTTCGACCACCGTCAAAGATTAGGGATTCTAAGTGATGATCCTGGTTCAAAAAAATGGTTCAAATGGCTCTGAGCACTATGGGACTTAACAGCTGAGGTCATCAGTCCCCTAGAACTTAGAACTACTTAAACCTAACTAACCTAAGAACATCACACACATCCACGCCCGAGGCAGGATTCGAACCTGCGACCGTAGCGGTCGCGCGGTTCCAGACTGTAGGCCTAGAACCGCTCGGCCATCCCGGCCGGCGATGATCCTGGTACGCGTGATGTTCAAATGTGTGTGAAATCTTATGGGACTTAACTGCTTAGGTCATCAGTCCCTAAGCTTACACACTACTTAACCTAAATTATCCTAGACACACATACACACACACACACACACACACACACACACACACACACACACACACACACACATGGTACGCGTGATGCTGGTGCCTACCACATCCCACGCAATTCTGACCTATCATACTTTGGTCAGACCATCAGGACTGTGGAAGACCGGTGTAAAGATCGTGAGCATTACACTCGCTTACAACAGCCGAGAAAATCTGCTATTGCAGAACGGTGCCTAAGTACCGGTCATCCTACGGAATATAATAACATATAATAACGCAGAGATTCTGACGTGCACTGTGTAATGGTACTTGAATTACGTAACCATTACGGCACCTCATCTGAACCTCTCGATACCAGTAATATTCTACTGTGTTTCTGTGAAGTAGTTAACATATTTCTGAGACAACATTTCAATTTGATTTCACTTTTGATACATCTATATGTTTATATTGCAATGATATTATTCTTATGTGTATTCTTTCTTTTGTCACTATGATCTTTGACGTACTTGTAACTCTGATTTTTGGGCGCGTAAGCCATAGTTTGTTAGTTGTTGAGTTGTTAGAGAGTCGGACCTTGAAAAGGTCAAGTCGTGGACGTCATGTTGGAAAGACGAATATTGTCGTCAGCTCATAAAATGTGAACTTTAACAGTGACTGTGAGGAAGATGTTTTCAAGTATGTTTTGTATTGTGAAGTGATGTTTGTGTGTCACGTGATATTGCAATAAAAGCAATTAAAAGGAAGTGTAACTTAATTTCGGAGTGTTGATTATTTTTTTACATCACCATTGTCCAACAAAAGTGTAAGTCCAACAAAAGTGTAATCTCCAAGAATGGTTTGAGAAGCGCATCTACAAAACTTTTGAATATAGCAGGGTAAAACGTAGGCCTCTTTGCATCCGAGCTTGGAATCATAACCACCTAGATTTTCAACGATTGAGCCATGATTTTACGACAAGACCAGCGTGGGAAACACAAAAATATGAGTGCCTAGTTTTTTCATTATTACATGAAATGACTATTAACAGTGCTCTAATGACACCTGCCACATAATATGACTGTTGTTGCCCGATAATGCAGTATTTAGCAGCGTGAGCAACACCACAATCGTTATTAAAATTTTGACCTTTGTTGTGGTAGGGTTGTTAGAACTGGCAGTTATTGGGATAATGTTATTAAAAAATCACTCGAGATTAAATTAGTAAGTGACCATATAAGTAGGTCTGGAGATTGTCGCTTAAGTTCTGCTTGAAATCCTGCTGCCTACCTGGTCAAACAGCAAAGGGTCACAGTTAATGCTACTGACTGACCCTTTGATAATTAAAATTCGCTGTCGATAACTTCTGACGTTAAGTCATCTTTGGTTACGTGGTAGCGCTGGTTGTTTCCATTGTGTGTACTGTCCTTTTGCATATGCCGTATTATGGTTCTTGGTTGGCGTATTCCCGACCACCAACCGTTTAAATGCTCGTTGCATTGAAAAGATTGGGTGTTCACCTGTCTAACGGCGGTTGTCGAAGACCTCACCCGCCCGCATTCCCGTAAGTCGTTTGAGCAACAACAACGTTGCCAGTCGTATCCCATGGGAAGGGCTGTAAGAGTAACGAGTACATTTTGTGTATTACATATTTGTATTGTCGCGGCACATATCCGTAACAAACTATAGGTTACTCGTTACTACCGTTACCGAACGTCATTGCTAACGCTCTTGAATTTTCCATTTTCATTACGTCTCTTTCTTGAACAAATTTGTTTCTTCTACGCATTGATGAACAGTCTAATTTCACACCTACTGCCTCATATACCTCGAACAATGCGACAACAAGTGGAATACTCATGGAATACTATGTCCCAATATGACATTCGATACCTCTGCGATTGCAGGATTGTTGAAGCGAGAAATAATGCTAATTTTTTTTATAAACAACACACACTGTTAGGCACCACATTTTCGTTGGGTGTCCCAGCGAGGTCAGGTGCGAAACTGTGTGCAGGGAATATATATTCCAATTTCTGGTAAACAATTCACTTTATATTGGAATCTAAATATAGCCAGTGTGAACTGTAAAACAGTTAATTGTGTGATGCAAGCGCATGACAGGACTACCGGACTGGCTACAGGTAGAACGCAGCCTTTCTATCAGCCTCGGCACTAGAATGGGGAGGGGTAGCAGCTTCCTAGCCCCGACCCCCTTTAACCAGCGAGAAAGACCCCGGTACACATTTTGACAGCGGGCTGAGTGTATCTAGAGCCGTCTTTAAGGGATTGTAACGAGGAAAAATCCCCGCCTCACCAGGGATTGAACACGGCGTTCCCGCTATACCACCACCGTCACTATGCCGAACTGTAAGTGATGGTGGTGGTGGTTAGTGTTTAACGTCCCGTCGACAACGAGGTCATTAGAGACGGAGCGCAAGCTCGGGTTAGGGAAGGATTGGGAAGGAAATCGGCCGTGCCCTTTCAAAGGAACCATCCCGGCATTTGCCTGAAACGATTTAGGGAAATCACGGAAAACCCAAATCAGGATGGCCGGAGACGGGATTGAACCGTCGTCCTCCCGAATCTGTAAGTGATGTTATTGCTATTGTTTAGTGACGTATGTGACAGAAACTGGAATTTGCACCTAATTTCACAGACGCACATAACAACAACAAAATCGCGCTTGTCTTGTATGTAGTCCTACATAATAATGTGGCAACGAAATTTCGTGCACCTGAAGGTTGCGGAAAACGTCGTGCAAATGGTGCTACTACACATGACTGAAGCAGCAAACTATATTATTTGTAAAAGTAATAAGACAGCCGCAGACCTCATCCAGATCGATATGACGTGTATCCACATTGGTATAAAGGTCGGTTCTGGGGGAGGTCACAGTGCTTACAGTCTCTACTTTTCCCCTCTTCTCCACCCCCTCCCACCACCCTCTCTACGGTCAAATTTAACTTGCCGTCATTCCAACTTTTAATGTGACCCAAATGCCTAATTTTATAATGATATTTATACGGTAAAATACGTAAACATTTTTATATGATAATAATAATTTGTTGACATTAATACTTCACATCATTTTCGCCATTTCCAAATAACTGCAGTTCAGAAAAAGTAGCATTTTAAATCATTCAAAATTTTCAGAAGTACTTATGCCATACAGTTAATTTAAGAACAATAGTCGCAACAATCTCTCACAACGTAAGAAATTGAGTATACAGTCATTAGACAGGGTTACACAAAAATTAGTTATGATTTGAAAATGCACTAATTCACAAATAATGTAGGTAGAGAGATAAAAATTGACACACATAAGAGAAATGACGTGGGAGATTGAAACCAGAAACGAGTGCAAAAACTGGCCTGCAGATTACACTGGGCAGCGACGCATCAGTGATGCCACACGAGAATCGTGTATGAAGTGAGCTGCAGTGAAGAGGGAGTCAGATCATCCTTAGCCTGGCTAAGAAACACATGCTGGAAGGTGCGATTTTTATGCAGGGTGGCCTCAACCCATATTTCTGCCACGTGCGAAAGATGTTTGAGGACATAGTTTGGTGAGGATCGGGCGTTGAGGTTCCACGTCCATCATGCAAAAAAAAAAAAAAAAAAAAAGCCTCCCACTGCGGTTTCTCATCATACCTACTGATGTTCACGCGGCTCCTCCCGTCGGAGGTTCGAGTCCTCCCTCGGGCATGGATGTGTGTTGTCGTTAGCGTAAGTTAGTTTAAGTTAGATTAAGTAGTGTGTAAGCCTAGAGACCGATGACCTCAGCAGTTTGGTCCCATAGGAACTTACCACAAATTTCGAAATATCCAAAACGGACATGCTGTACAGTGCTGTTGACAACTGGTCCCTTGACGGCTGAGATGGTGAGCATTTGTTATAGAGAACATCGTCTTTGCTAAAAATCAATTATTGTGCTAATTATTGCTTTTGTATCATATGAAGTGCCATCTGTTGGTTATTTTGTGCAGTTTTTTCTTTCAGTAAAGTCTCATATTATTTCAAGCGTGTGTGTCAATTTTTACCTATCCACTTACATTATCCCGTGAAGTACTGAATTTTCAAATCTTAACAGACTTTTCGGCCACCCTGTACGTCACATAGCGGTATGATTGCAAACACGAGTGTGCAGCGTATGGCTTCGCGAACGTGTAGATGCGACGAGCGCTCTTTCTTACAGTCATTTCCGCTTACATTCGGGAAGTGAGTCTTGTTATTTTTTCCTCAGTGAGCAGGCATTTTACCTTTTCTGTCTTACCTTTTCTCAGTTTCCTGCAGTTTGCCTGTTCTATTTGCAGACTCTCGTACCGTGACGAATTCGTTATTGGAAGCAGGTAAGGTCAACAGGTGGATAGTTGCCTTTAGATGCTTGGAATGTGCTCCACAAGCAATCAATAAGCAAGGCTAACCGCGAGTGCCACAAACTGAAAAGTATCCTATATTAAACATAGCAGGAAATTTCCCAATGTTCCTTATCCTTCTCGGGGTTGAGTTTTCATATTTCTTTATTCTCTGAGCGTTAGCTAAGAAATTTGGGAATTTAACTTTGTAAAATATGATCGCTTTCACAAAAACGTTTTATGGATTGGGGACATGACACTCCTGAGGCCCAAAGCACCTTTCTCCCAGGGATCTGCGTCTGGTCTCGTCATAGATGATTATAACGATACACAGTACAGTTTGTGTTTTCTTTTTCATCGTAACTCTTTCGACTGATTGGCAGCTCTCCATCTTGATGCATTAGAAGCTAATTGTTTCAATCCTGCATAATTAGAGACTCCTGCATTATGTATAATTTGTTGTCAATATATGCCACTCGCAGTTCGTATTCCGGCTGTATTCCATTATAATGTTTGTTCTAGACGTTTACGAGGAAATGGTTTTGTCTTATTGTGTGACCAATCCACTAGTGTCTTCTCCTAAATGACTTTTCCTTTGTCAATTCGTCGCAGGACCACCTCGTTGGTAATTTTTTCTTTACAATTAACATTGACAGGCATCTCCAACACCGAAACTCAAATCCTTCTGTTGATTAGATTTCATTCTTTCCTACTGTCCATAATTCACAGCCGTACATTTCTACGTTCGGAATGCAGTTCTTAATGAACATTTTCCTTGCTTCAGTATTCATTTTAGTTTAAAAAGAGTCTTTTATTCATGAACATTGCTATTGCTCCTCCAGATCTTCATGTTTTCTTTTCTCCTTCCTTTTCTCTTCCGTCTTCAGTTGTCTTCCTTCCTAAATACATTCCCTGACAAAAAAGTGGAGCCCCAGAGTATATCGTTGTATATGAATGTACACACGATCGGCGGGTATGTAAGTCATTATAGTTCAAAAATGTTTCAAATGGCTCTAAGCACTATGGGACTTTACATCTGAGGCCATCAGTCCCCTAGACTTAGAACTACTTAAACCTAACTAACCTAAGGACAGCACACACATCCATGCCCGAGGCACGATTCGAACCTGCGACCGTAGCGGTCGCGCGGTTCCAGACTGAAGCGCCTAGAACCGTTCGGCCTCTGTGGCCGGACGTTATAGTTGCAACTCACTGTGACACGTAGAATAACCACCAGAATGCATTAGTGTTTTTAGTGTTTTAGTGTTTCTTAGCAGACTTGGTACGGTATATAAGGGAATGAACAGTGGCGTGTGGTGAGCGACCACTGTGAGGGACACGGAAATGACACGTACTCGTGTGAGACAGAATCATCGGCAGTTGACAGAGTTTCAACGGGCCTTATTGTGAGCCTTCACTTAGCCAGCTGCCGGATCGTCGGGCATCCAGATGAGGAGAGCATTCAGATGTGACAATGGCGCGATGTTGGGCCACATGCGAACATCACGTAAAGCACAGTCTTCGTCGAGGTTCCGATCGACCACGTGTGACCACCGCAAAGGAGGATCGCCGTATTGTGCACCAAGCACATCGTAACCCCTTCACACCTGCGGCTGACATTCGAAAACAGCTAATGGACTCCCTACAACACTCGGTGTCATCGCACACCATTGGACTTGCAGGAGTCATACTAAGGAATTACCATCCGTGCGTCGGCTGCCGTCACAACACAAACTGCTACGTTTGCAGTAGTACCGTGACCGGAAGCATTGAGCGATGATGAATTGCGATGGATTGTGTTCAGCAGTGAAACATGGTTCTATATTACTCCGCTTTACTATTCTCACAATGTTTTGGAGAGACTCAGCAGTGTTGCCCTGGCGTCATTGGTGGGAAACCATAGGGTACACCTTGTGTCACGTCTGTTATCGATTGAGCGGACTCTGACGGCACAGCGACACGCCACGGACGCCCTGCGTCCTCGTGTGTTACACCTTATGCGACACAATCGTGGCGCTATTTTTCAACAGGACAATGGTCTCCCACACATAGCACGTGTATGTTTTAACTGTCTGCGTGATGTTGCGCTACTCATGTAGCCAGTACGATTTACACATCAGTCCCTAATACATGTGCGGAACCAGCTCGGACGTAAATTCCGTTCCACTACCAGTATCCAGGATACGAAGGACCAGTTACAACCCATGTGGGCCAGCTTGCCTCAATAGAGGATACAACGGTTTTATGACACGTTTCCCAACCGAATCAATACTTCCACGTAGAGCAGAGGAAGTGCAATCACATACTGATGAGTGGGCTTCTACTGCCAACATCTTTGTATATTTAACTCGATATTGTAATCACTGCAATAACATCACATTCCCTCTCAAACCGTGAAGTTTAATTTCGTTTTCTCCTTCTTTTTGGATACTTCACTGTTTTTGTCAGCCATTGTATTTACACTGAAGAGCCACAGACACTCGTACATCTGCTTAATATAGTGTAGGGCCTCCACGAGCACGCAGAAGTGCCGCAACACGACGTGGTGTATACTCGACTAATGTCTGCCGGCCTGCCCAAAAATCCGTGAGAGTACGAGGGGGTGGAGGACAGACGTAAGGCATCCCAGATATGCCCGATAATGTTCATGTCTGGGGAGTTTGGTGGCCAGAGGAAGTGTTTAAGCTCAGAAGAGGGTTCATGGAGCCACTCCGTAGCAATTCTGGACGTGTGGGGTGTCGTATTGTCCTGCTGGAATTGCCCAAGTCCGTCGGGATGCACAATGGACATGAATGAATACATGTGACCAGACAGGATGCTTACGTACGTGTCACCTGTCCGAGTCGTATCTAGACGTACCAGGGGTCCCATATCGCTCCAACTGCACACGCCCCACACCACAGCAGAGCCTCCACCAGCTTGAGCAGTCCCCTTCTGACATGCAGGGTCCATGGATTCATGAGGTTGTCTCCATATCCGCACACGTCCATCCGCTCGATACTATTTGAAATGAGACTCTCCGACCACAGGCGACGTTTCCAATCATCAACAGTCCAATGTGGGGTTTTGATGGGCCCGGGCGAGGCGTAGAACGTGTCCTGCGGTCAGCAAGGGTACACGAGTGAGCCTTCATCTCCGAAAGCCCATATCGATGATGTTGCGTCGAATGGCTCGCACGCTGACACTTGTTGATGCCCCAGCATTGAAATCTGCGGCAATTTTCGGAGGAATTGCACTTCTGTCACGTTGAATGATTCTCTTCAGACGTCGTTGGTCCCGTTCTTGCAGGATCTTTTTCCGGCCCCAGCGGTGTCGGAGATTTGATGTTTTATGGGTTTCCTGATATTCGCGGTACACTCGTGAGACGGTCGTACGGGAAAATCTCCACTTCATCGTTACCTCGGAGATGCTGTGTCCCATTGTTTGTGCGCGACTGTGACACCAGGTTCAAACTCACTTAAATCTTGGTAACCTGCCACTGTAGCAACAGTAACCGATCTAACAACTGCGCCAGTCACTTGTTGTCTTCTATAGCTGTTGCCGACCGCAACGCCGTATTCTGCATCATCGTACTTGAATAAGCATGTCTGTACCACTTTCTTTGACGCCTCAATGTATATGGTACTGTTAGTTTTATTTATTGGCTTCTGCATAACCTCACTTGTTTGGTACAATTGCCGCATAGTGCTGCTGTCCAAGCAGTGCTGTCGGCGACGTAAGGCTGCGCGCTCCGCGGCTGGAGCGGCAGATGTTGGCAGGGCGACGGCGTACAAGAACGAGCGGGAGGCTCGCCAGGAGGGGACGACCCGGCCGAGGCCGTGATGTCAGCACGGAGCGGCGCAGCGGGCGGAATTTTTGTGACGCGTCCCAGCGAGAGGGAACGCCTCGTGCCCTGAATGGTGCCCTGGTCCGCAGCGCAGATAGCCTGCAGCGCGCGGGCGTTCGCGGAACAGCTGGCTTCTCCGCCACCGCCGGAAGCGGATAGCGCTATCGCGGCGCCGCCGGTGCCCTCCCTCTGGAAAAACCCGCGCTTTTTCCACAGAACCCGACAGCGTGTCCAAGTTTCAGAATCAGATTCTCAGCATGCTGGTGTAATCGCTTCGTGGAATCCATTTTCCCTGCCTCGCTACGTCTATCGAAACTGAGGTCACTAAGGGTTTGCCTTGACCTTCTATGTTCAGCTGTGGTTTCACGGCGCATAGGCTAAGGCGAATAGCAGCTGCACCTTTTACCCAAACACCCAACACGTAGGCGAGGTTCCGGATCAAGTGGGGGTAGAGGGCAGGATTCTAGAGAGGTGAAGAAGCACATTCACAGACTGATCGTGCCCCCTTGCAACAAAAAGATCGGCAAACGTCAGGAATGTGAGTAAGGAAAAGATCCTTCCCTAAGGGGGAGGTTGGAATTGAAAAACTGACTTCCCGAATGTGTGTGGACACTGTGGTGTCGCAGCCAGACACCACACTTGCTAGGTGGTAGCCTTTAAATCGGCCGCGGTCCGTTAGTATACGTCGGACCCGCGTGTCGCCACTATCAGTAATTGCAGACCGAGCGCCGCCACACGGCAGGTCTAGAGAGACTTCCTAGCACTCGCCCCAGTTGTACAGCCGACTTTGCTAGCGATGGTTCACTGACAAAATACGCTCTCATTTGCCGAGACGATAGTTAGCATAGCCTTCAGCTACATCATTTGCTACGACCTAGCAAGGCGCCATTACCGGTTACTATTGATGCTGTAAAACATGTACCGTCAAGAGCGACGTTCACCATTTATGGACTAAAGTTAAGTATTCCACAGCTACGTCCTTTTTTGCTAGTCTAATTTCCTTGACCTGTTCCAGACCTCACGCCAGCCTGCGTGAGCTAAAACGCGTGCCTTTCGGCTTCCTCTAATAACACAGGGTTGGCTCTCCTGCCAATCCACAACATTTGGCGACGAGGCCACACCGCGTTCGTAACTATACTGCCCTGATTTACTTGTGTAATGGCTTCGCCACCATCTCTAGATGTACTGTCCGAATTTTATCGCTTACAGAATCAGCAGACGCAGGCCTTACTGGATGCCCTTGGACAGCTCGTCCAGGATCAACGTGCAATGCAAAACGATGCGGCAGCCGCCGCTCCACCGCTACCGCAGCCACAACACGCAGTTGCACCAGCTTTTCGTCCTTTTGATGCTGCACTGGAAAGCTGGACGGAGTGGTCACACCAATTTGGATTCCATCTCGCCGCCTACAGAATTCAAGGTAACGAGCGGCAGCCTTTTCTCCTTTCCTCTGTCAGGGTACAAACGTACCTTGTGATAGTCAAATTATGTCCCTGACGAGACGTCGCAACTCTGTCCTACGACGAAATTTTGTCTGCATTAGATGCATATGTCAAAGAATCAGTCAATGTAGTTGCGAAAAGGTATACCTTCTTTGGTACAAAACGTATGGCCGGTCAGACTAATCGAGAGTGGGTTGCAACCTTGCAAGGCCTTACTAGGGATTGTGCTTTTGAGTGTCAATGTGGACTCCCTTATTCAGATACTATGGTACGTGCTGCAATTGCACAGATCGTTTCTGATGTTCGTATAAGGGAACAGATTTTGAAACTAGTCAATCCCTCCCTTCAACAAGTGATGGACATATTGGATCGGCAGCACACACTTGACTTTGCTCAGGAATCATTTGAAACTTCGTCACCCGTGTGTCAGGTTAACCGGCCCGCCGGGCAAGCTGCACGGAACAGTAAACAGTCCTTGCGCCTGGCCGCGCCAAAGCCACCTGGCTCTCAGCCACATGTACCGCGCCGGCAAGCAAATGCAGTGCTAAAATCATGCCCGCAGTGTGCTACTAGACATTCGCGTGAGAATTGTCCGTCACGCCATGCTATTTGCTTTTTCTGTGATAAAAAAGGACATGTTCAAAGTGTTTGCCAGAAAAAGCTCAGATCAGAAGCTCAAAACCATTCCAGGCCCTTTGCTTCACGCCGGCATTGGAATCGAACCAAGGATATTCAGGGTCGCGACACTTCGCCCATGGAAATTCATATAGTTCATGCCACTCCGCCCAGTGCCACTCTCTCTAACAGTGGCTGTGTTCGTCCCAAAAATAGAGTGCGTCGACACCGCTGGAAGTCCCATCAAGTCGCGAGTGATTTTGTCCCAGTGTCAGTTCACGTTGCACGAGACAGTCGCTCTTGTCGTCAGCAGGACGATAAACTTTTTGTGGACTTGGACATTAATGGCAAAGTGATACCATTCCAGCTCGATACTGGGGCTGCAGTTTCACTGATCAATCAAGACACTTACAAACTGCTGGGCACACCTCCGCTGCGTGCCGCAAATGTTAAGTACCTATTTAGGTCAGCATATCCCTGTGTTAGGACTGTGCAGCCTTCTTGCAACATACAAGGGACAAACAAAACTTGTGTCCTTTTACGTCCTTCGTTCTTCTGCTGCAGTGAACTTGTTTGGTCTCGATTTATTTCAGTTGTTTAACTTGTCTATAGTAAATCAGGCCCTATCAGTGAACCAGACTGTGCCTTCCGACAGTGTTTCTCGTCTATGTGCCGAATTTGCAGACATTTTTGCACCGGGCCTCGGTTGCGCTAAGAACTATAAAGCACATTTGGAACTAAAAGTCAACGCGCAACCGAAATTTTTCAGAGCGCGCAATGTTCCTTACGCATTGTGTGATGAGGTCGCAAAAACATTACACGATTTGGAATCACAAGGTGTCATTGAACGTGTGCAGGCTTCTCTCTGGGCATCACCCTTAGTAATTTTGCAAAAACCTTCCGGAAAATTGAGACTTTGTGTGGACTTCAAGGCAACAGTGAATCCACAACTAGTGACTGCAACTTTTCCTTTACCCTGCCCGGAATATCTTTTTGACAAACTGTGCCCGGGTAAATATTTTTCGAAGTTGGACCTAGCAGATGCGTACTTGCAAATACCGGTGGACGAAGAATTCCAGCGCGTTTTGGTGGTTAACATGCATCTTGGTTTGTATCGATTCAAACGACTGCCATTCGGGTGTGCATCCGCCACTGCATTGTTTCAGCAATATCTACAAACTGTTTGTGCGTCGGTCCCTACTGCAGCAAACTATCTGGACGATATTGTGATCTCCGGAAAGACGGAAGAAGAACATTTAGCCAATTTCAGAACATTATTTCAGGTCTTGCGACAAAATGGTCTTCGCTTGCGGAAGGACAAATGTGTGTTTTTTGCTCGTGACTTACCCTATCTGGGACATGTACTCAATGCCCAAGGCATACAACCCAGTCCAGGGCACCTCCGTGCCATACAAGACTTGCCTTCGCCGCAGAATTTGAAGCAGCTACAGAGAGTGCTGGGAAAAATAAATTACTCGTACTATCATAAATATATCCCCCACGCCTCTTCCATTTCAGCTCCGCTTCATCGCTTACGCCGTAAAGGTGTTCCGTTCGTCTGTACGGCGGAATGCGAACGCGCCTTTCGCCAGTTGAAATCGGCGTTGCTTTCCAATACTTGCCTTACGCCATTCGATCCCCGGAAGCCCCTTTTGTTGATGGTGGATGCATCGGACTTCGGGATCGGTGATGTGCTTGCGCACAAAGATGGTTCGCACGATCGCCCTATTGCCTTTGCGTCCAAATTGCTCTCGTCTGCACAAAGAAATTATTCACAGATCGAGAAAGAAGCATTGGCTCTCGTATTTGGTGTTACAAAGTTTCGTGATTTCTTGTATGGTCGTCACTTTTCCATCATCACAGACCACAAACCTTTGACATCGCTTTTTCATCCGACCAAGCCTGTACCTCCACGTACAGCGCAGAAATTCATTCGCTGGTCTATTTTCCCGTCGCAGTACCGCTATGATATCTTGTATCGATCCACTGCTAAGCACGGAAACGCCGATGCGCTGTCCCGTTTGCCTGTTGCTGAGGATAGAGCATTCGATTCCTCCGAACTTGCTTGCATGTTCATTGATTCGGAAACCGATGACGTGGTCGAATCGTTTCCGATTGGTTTTCGTCGTGTAACTACAGCCACAGCTGCCGACCCTGTCCTTGCTACCGTTCTGCGTTTTGTTGCTACGCAATGGCCATTGTCAAAGTCACGGATCGGGGATCCGTTGGTTCGCCGATTTTTTGCTCACAAGGAGAGACTTTTTGTACGACGTGGTGTTTTGCTGTTGCGTTCTGATAATGATCAGTCCAGGGTCGTGGTCCCACGTTCGTTACAGTCCTCTGTCTTACAGCTTCTCCATCAAGGACATTGGGGTATAGTGTGAACGAAACAACTTGCTCGTCAGCACTGTACTTGGTTCGGAATCGATGCCGCGATTACGAATATGTGCTCTTCTTGCATGGCGTGTGCTGAACAACAATCAGCACCACCGTGGAAATTTTTTGCATGGCCAAAAGCCACTTCCCCTTGGCAACGCTTACACATCGATTTTGCTTGTCCATTCTGGAATGCTCGATGGTTGGTTGTGGTAGATTCATTCAGTAATTTTCCTTTTGTTGTCCGGATGTCTTCCACGACGTCATCTGCCACCATCCAAGCATTATCTGCTATCTTTTGCATTGAACGTCTTCCACAGACTATTGTTTCCGACAATGGCGCACAATTCATGCCCGCAGAATTTCAGTCATTCTGCAAGGCCAATGGTATTCAACATCTGACGTCCGCGCCGTTCTCGCCACAGTCAAACGGTGCCGCTGAACGATTGGTCAGGACTTTCAAGTCACAGATGTTGAAGTTGAAAGAGTCGCATTCTCGGGAGGACGCGTTATTGCTCTTTTTGTCCTCGTATCGCTCTCAGCCCCGAGATGGTCGCTCGCCGGTTGATTTGCTCCACGGTCGCCCTCATCGAACCTTGATGTCTTTGCTACATCCGCCGCATCAGGTTCCTGTGCAGCGGCAGACACCTGCTTTTGCCCCAGGCGATCTTGTCTACTACCGCAACTATCGAGGTTCACGGCGTTGGCTCGAAGGGCGCATTCTTCACTGCCTCGGCCGCGCTATGTATCTGGTTTTGGGGGCCTCTGGTGAGGTGCGTCGGCATCTCAATCAGCTGCGCCTCTGCCGTCGCACGGGATCTGCCGCTCCCCGTCTGCTTTCAGCGGCGGTGCCGTCCGGTCAGCGCCCTGGGGACCCATCTACTGGCTCGCCTCAGCCCCAGGTGTTACCGACGCTGCCTTCCATTTTGCCCCATGGCGACGCGCCGCTGCCGCCGCCGTCGCCCGCAGTGGACGCGTCGCTGCAGCCGCCGGGCGCCTCCCTGGGTCTCGCGCCACCGATTGCTTCCCGTGACCAGTTGTCCTCCGACATGGAACTCTTGCCCGCTCAGGACCATATGTCGTCTTCGCCAGTCGGGTGCCCCGGCCCGATGAAGGTCGACCCTTCGGCCCCTCCTGTCTCTCTACGGGGGCATACATCGCATGTTGGCGTGCACCCTGGAGCAGGTTTTAAGGCGTTTCCTAGCTCCCCGCGGCCCGAATGGCAGGGTGCGGGTGGCACAGCTTCGCCTGTTGTTAGGCTCCCCACCTCGTCGCATACGTCAACATGGGGTCCTCCCCACGGCGGGTGGAAGCCTTATGACACAACCGTGCGCCGATTTGCGGGGAAGGAATGTGGTTTCACCGCCAGACATCACACTTGCTAGGTGGTAGCCTTTAAATCGGCCGCGGTCCGTTAGTATACGTCGGACCCGCGTGTTGCCACTATCAGTGATTGCAGACCGAGCGCCGCCACACGGCAGGTCTAGAGAGACTTCCTAGCACTCGCCCCAGTTGTACAGCCGACTTTGCTAGCGATGGTTCACTGACAAATTACGCTCTCATTTGCCGAGACGACAGTTAGCATAGCCTTCAGCTACGTCATTTGCTACGACCTAGCAAGGCGCCATTACCGGTTACTATTGATGCTGTAAAACATGTACCGTCAAGAGCGACGTTCACCATTTATGGATTAAAGTTAAGTATTCCACAGCTACGTCCTTTTTTGCTAGTCTAATTTCCTTGACCTGTTCCAGACCTCACGCCCGCCTGCGTGAGCTAAAACGCGTGCCTTTCGGCTTCCTCTAATAACACGGGGTTGGCTCTCCTGCCACTCCACAACAGACACGACTGAGACAAACAGCATTCCCCTCATTAACACGCTCACATAGTCCTTGGACCTATTCTCACAGTCGTAGTGCCGAGTGAAATACTGATAATGGTCAATGAACACTTAGACTTTACGTTCTTTAAATTCTGACGTTGTCAAAATTGTGAAAATTTATTGCTCTTATAGATCTTAAATTCAGTGCTTGATGCATGTTCTCAAATTTTCAGGCGAATGCATTTAAAATGGAATTGCAACTTCTTGGATGTTATGTTAAAGTGATGTAAACCAATTACTGTTGTTACCTAAAAGTATTATATTTTATTGTCATTATTGTTAAAGTCGAAAGCATCTGTGGCACGTTAGAAGTGTGGGTGGTAATTCGGGGGAGGGGGGCGCACGACAATTACAAACGTAAACCGATCCCCAGAACCTGAACGGATCCCTGCTTGCCTGTTGTGAGGAGACGAGATTTCCCAGATTGTTTGAACCCAAAGTTCTTGTAAATAAATGATTCCGTTGATTGACGGCGAATTCTCGTACCAGTTTTGAATGCAAATGAACAAGCCTTATTAGCTGAGGGTTTGTTCGTTTGTTCATCTGGAAAATCGTCCAGAAGTTAAAAGCTTAATTATTATGTAGGAGTATTTATCAAAGAGCATGGCCTGTGTTTTTTTTTTTTTTTTTTTTTTTGAGATATTCCGCATGCATGAGCTCCGCAGAGTTTAACTGGCATCATGACATACAAAGCAATCGGAAGTGGCATAGAACCTTCTGCTCAAACCATGGCGTCAAGGAATACCAACGACCATAAGATGATAATAATAATAATGATGATGATAATAATAATAATAATAATAATGTAAATATGGTGTATAGATGCTCTAGTTTGTTAAAAAAATGTACGAGATGTACCTATCTGCTTAACCACTGATCATATTTTTTAATTAAAATCATAATAAAAGTCTTCCTATAAATTGGAGTCGATGAGTACTAGTTTTGGTAGAAGTTAAATTCTTCTACTGACATAAGAAAAATTATCAACGTGTCGAGGGTTTGCAGACTTCTTGGAGATGAAGACTAGCGACGAGGCAGTTTATAAATTAACTGAACCCACGCACCGTACGACTGGAACTGTTGTTTGGCGAACATTATGAAAAATTTCATTCCCCATCCGAGGCGAGGTGGTAGAGTAGTTAATATGTATTATGGAATCTAGTCATAAACTGCAAATACGATATTATATCAGCTTTGTGGTTTAATATAGACATATGAAAATTTGTGCTGCACAGGGACTCGAACCCGTATTTCCTGCTTATCGCGAGTGGTCGCCTTAAAGAATCACACGAACGATGTGTGAGCGCCTGGGACGTAGCCACTATGACATATGGAAGTTATGATCGGTCCGTAAGGTATACAAGGATGGCCGCAGTGGTTACGGCGACTGCTCCCGATAAGCGGGAGATGCGGCTTCGAGTCTCGGTCTGGCACAAATTTTCATGGTATACCATACAGCTGATGTAATATCGTATTCGCAGTTGGCGAGTACATTTCGTCCGCAGCTCGTGGTCGTGCGGTAGCGTTCTCGCTTCCCAAGCCCGGGTTCCCCGGTTCGATTCCCGGCGGGGTCAGGGATTTTCTCTGCCTCGTGATGATTGGGTGTGGTGTGATGTCCTTAGGTTAGTTAGGTTTAAGTAGTTGTAAGTTCTAGGGGACTGATGGCCATAGATGTTAAGTCCCATAGTGCTCAGAGCCATTTGAAACATTTTTTTGAGTACCTTTCATAATTTAACACGGCTGTTGATCGTTATCATTAACTGTTTCTTCAAACATTCATGAATGTCTGAAGCCCATTTGCAACGAACGATACAGACACTATGAAATACAGATATTGCATTAGCTGTGTTAATAAAGTTCAAAACCCGTCCATCCACCCAGATGAAGAGTGTCCGTTGACGATATTGATCATATCTTAGTTTGGACATTTGTGCTACCGTAGCAAAATCCTTTATGGGACGAATGTGATTAAAACTGGTAAAACGCTGAAAACATCAGAACACCACAAAAGTTATGCACTCAAACTCTTACTCTCTTTCTCTCTCTACATCTCTACCTATCTGTCTGACACATACACACACACACACACACACACACACACACACACACACACACACACACACACACACACATGTGCGCGTGATATAAATTGAAAATCATTCGAGTGATAAAAAAATAGTGCAGCAGATAAAAAGAGGCTGGCAGATCACAACTAAAAAATATGAGGTGCAACACAGCTGTAAACTGAAAGCTTAGACGAGAATTCATACACAAAATTTCAGAAATGGAACTACATTCGTCACGATGCCCGCTATGGTTTAGTTAAACCGATCAATAGGAATGCTGGAATGGATCCTCAAAAACGTCTCGGGCAATGTCTTTCTCCATCCTCATTAGAATTGAGCACCATTTCGACCTAATCCTCGACAGGACGTCAAAGCTTAATGTTTCCTCATTTCTTCCATACTATAGTCTATTAGGCAACATGTACCTACATTTATGGTCTAAGATGCGGGAATATGCTACCATCTTCAAATTGTGCAAAAATGGCTCTGAGCACTATGGGACTTAACATCTGAGGTCATCAGTCCTCTAGATTTAGAACTACTTAAACATACCTAACCTAAGGACAGCACACACATCCATGCCCGAGGCAGGATTCGAATCTGCGACCGTAGCAGCAGCGCGGTTCCGGACTGAAGTGCCTAGAACCGGTCGGCCACAACGGCCGGCAAATTGTGCACACATCTTCCTACGAACGCCAGAAGAAATATTGATATACTACGTCATTGGCATCAGAAGTAATAACAAAATTGGTATTTTTTGGAACTTATTGTGATGGAGCTATTTTGGAGTGTAAATAGTTGTGGAAGAAATTTTAATCATTTGTATTCGTAAGCCAAATAGTGTAGAATTGGGAGTGTAAAGACATTGAAAAACAGTACCTGTGCAAATGTCACAATTTAAATACCAAACCCCCTCACAACGTTTCGTGGAGTGAGGGAATGTGACACAAGTAAATGACGACATGATCAATTGAACAAATACAGCGCTCACGCTTGTTGAGTTTTCCTTTTTCAGTTTTGATCTCAGGAAGTGAAGAATCTACATACAGCACTGTACAGTTTATACCCTGAACCTCCCTTTTGGGCATAGTCTTCAGATCGGACGATGGTATTCCGTAATTGTTCAATTCCGGCAATCAAGACGGGAAAATATAAAGGTTCGTACTGACACTGCTGATGCTGCTCCACCTGAGAGATGAGGACGTTATTCTCTCCTTCCAGAGGAGTAGGCTATGCGTTGGCACCAGGTTTCCCTCCCTCCCTCCCTTACTGCCCTATTTATGGGCAGCAAACACTCGTATTCACTTGAGACAGCATTTCATAAAAGGCACTTCATAACAGGTCGGGGTATGGTAATACCTGTATTCATGAGGAAGGAAGCAAGCTTAAGGTTTCAATGTAAATTTTATTTGTCTTGATCGACAGATAGTACTCCGGTTTCGACTGCCACACAATCACCGTTAGATCATTAAATCTTAGCTACAACAGGCAGTGGTTGTCAAGATAATCGAAACCTCTTATCAGAACTCTGTTTTGCGAGCAAGGCAAAATTTGGAATGATTATTCAGGACGCTTGCCCTATAACTTAACTATGTCGAAGTTTATTATTCCCGCCTAGGTACAACGACAACAAGATAATTGAGATTAGGGAGCTTACAGAGGTATACAACATTTTTCCCTTGCTCAATACCGGGAATGAATAGGAGAGAAAACTTGTAATATTGATACCGTGTACTTTCAGTCATGCACTGTATAGTGGCTTATGGAGTATTTTCGTAATCGCAGACTAATGTTTGAGTCCCGTAGATGATGAGGTCATTGGGTATGGAGCATAAGATCAGAATGCGGAAGAGTCAAGGAAATCGATTGTGTCCTTTCCAAAGCGACCATCCCGGCATTTGCCTCAAGCTAATAAGGAAAAGTGCAGGAAACCTACGATGGTTATCCGGGCAGTAAGGTCCGCCGCGCGGGATTAGCCGAGCGGTCTCAGGCCCTGCATTCATGGACTGTGCGGCTGGTTCCGGCGGAGGTTCGAATCCTCCCTCGGGCATGGGTGTGTGTGTTTGTCCTTAGGATAATTTAGGTTAAGTAGTGTGTAAGATTAGGGACTGATGACCTTAGCAGTTAAGTCCCATAAGATTTTTTTTTTTTTTTTTAACGGAAGGTCCGATAGGCCGCGAAATGGGATCGACAGTGAAAATCCGATGGAGCTTTTCACTAATGTCTCTAGTATGCCTTCGATTGCGTCACGTCTCACGCCGCTCTTTTTAGTTCTAGGCACACAGCGAGCACGTAAATATGCCTAGACCAATAGTCTCTCCCGCCAAGTATGGGTGGCCGCTGCGAGGTTTCACCTGATGTCACACAACCCCACATAACAGACCTGTCATGCGTCTCCTTCATGACAGTTCTTGGCCACACACTGTAGGGCCAGTGAAGACGACCCTGCAGCGTTTTCGATGGGAAGTGTTTGATCTCCCACCCTACAGCCCGTACGTTGCTTCCTCCGAAGTTCATTTCTGCTCACATGAACCTCTGGCTATGAAGAATACATTTTGGTGCAGACAATAAGCTGCAGACCAGCAGAGAGGAGGGGAAGAGAGGGAGGAGGGGGGGAGGGGGAGAGCACAGGCGGCTGCCTTCCGTGACAAGGGTACTTGAAAGCTGGTACAACGCTACGACATATGTCTAGGTCGGAACGGCGACTATGTAGAGACGCAGCTAGAACGTGTAGCAAACTGTTGCAAATAAAACATATTTGATTTTCACTTTTTCTTCCACTTCGCTAATGAGCAGACCTTACTTTCCCAATAGCCCTCGTAAGTTCGTTAACACAGATAGCTGTTATGTTATAGTGTGCAATCATATATTTGTTCATGCTGATATGAACACGGTATTATACCGCAACGAAGTTCGTTTTGCTTTAGTAGGCCTACCCTACACCGGTTGTCACTGTAGATAAGTTCTCAATAACGCGACTTTTCTTTTGCATCCTGCTGTTTTCAAGACTTCTCTACTCTGAGGGACGTTCGGTTTTTGTCCAGCTCATAACTACTAAATTATCTCTTCGTCCATTTTAAATGTGATTCGCATGAAGGACATTTGAAAAACACCATACTCGGAACTTTTCGTATGTCATTCTTTCTGGCATACTAAGCTCTAGTTCTGCCCAAGATATGGTTTTTGCATCGTTAGCCTCTTTTTAAGATAATTATGCCACTGCGCATGGGAGGTGGCTGCGTTTTCACAGGCATAGGGGAACGAATCAAAACTGTGTTGAAACAACTAAACCATTATCCGTTTGGAGTAATTTCCTTAAATTCATAAAAACTTAGCAGCATAATTGAATTAACAGGTCTCCATTCGCTTCGTCTGCGTTTTATGAATTATACATTTTTCCCGTGATTGCAGAGTAATACTTTGTATTGTATCACGACCAAACTGCATAAAATTACTTTTATATTCGTTTGTTAATTTGTATTGACGTATGCCGACTGCTGCATGTATAACGAAAACCTACATTTGAGATGGATAAGTCTTCGAAAGGCAACGTGTAAACTGAAACAGCACAAAGGAGATTGGAGGTACTTTTGTAATGATAAAATTCTGAGTATACACAGTTTCTCCCTCTGTTCGATAAAACCACTGTAATGCAATTTTCGAAGCTTGTGAAAAAATGGTTCAAATAGCTACTTAAACCTAACTAACCTAAGGACGTCACACAACACCCAGTCATCACGAGGCAGAGAAAATCCCTGACCCTCGCCGGGAATCGAATCCGGGAACCTGGGCGTGGGAAGCGAGAACGCTACCGCACAAGCTTGTGCAAGAAAACTTATTAGGTAGAGCTATTTAAAGCAAGCAACCTACAGTTCTTTTGTGCTTGCTGTATTTGACCTTGCTTGTACTTGCTGGTTTTCGTACGCAAGTCAAGAAGAAATTAGATACGATTGTTTCACGAAGAAATAATGTTAGAGTGATCAATAATTCAACACTGAATGAAGTACCTTCATTTGAAGCTATTTTTGAGCTGAAAATTGACCTTGCGTTAAGTAATGCAATTCACATTTTGCAACAAAATCACGGATGTATGCTTGATTAATGGGCATACCAGCTACGCCAAGCTGGTGTTCGCGTCATTACCTGCTCCGTAACGAGAAATTTTAATACTGTATACTGTAATAAATGGCACGGGAATTACAGTTGACGTATGAATTCTCGTAGTAAACAGGTTATGTCGGTCTGACTGGCCCGTAATCACCGTCCGGAGTCGAGACAAGTTGTCTACTGCAAGCGACTGTTGCGGGTTCGATTTACGCATCAATTATTAAGTCACAACAAATTAATTATCTGTGTTACATCAAAATTTCTAGCAGTAGAAGTGTAGCAGCACTAGGTGTTCACAATTTTAACAAACAAATGCCAATTAAAGAAATTAGTCACCAGCAATAAATAAATGAAGCTTCTGTTTGCAACTTGCGACGGAATTCCAACCATTTATTTCAATAAAGAAAAAGTTGTGTTGCTATTTCTGTAAAAATTAAAGGTGAATTTGTCATGCCAGGAGATGCAGAAAGGTATAGTCGCGTAAGGACAAGAGGTTTGCTTGAGTATCAATTGACTGAATGGTAAATAGTATTGCGAAAACAATAAATTTTGTATAGGTAATGTCTCAGAGCTCAGAAATACTAGAAGGTAGTAATATTTACAAACAACGAAGAGCTGCTGATGAAATAAACCTTTACTCACTACCAGTCATCACTACCGGTAATCGTCAGGTATCACAAAGTTATTTACACCAGCCTCTATGATGTAGTTCTGACTGCGACACCAAAAAAATAAAATAAGAACCATCCTGTGGCAATGAAAATGCGGCCAACAGCAAAATGCATTAATACAGTGTCTATCTCCAGGTTCCATGCTGGTGTACGAAGTGCACTGTGCATGCAGTTTATGACCCAGAATGCTTTTCACTTTACCTTTTGACGCCACAGTGAGAACGACACTGTACAGCGTGATTAGAATAATTTTATGTTACCTACTGATGGTCGACTTGCTCGAAATTGGTAATGAATAAAGCAGCTCGGTGAGTCTTACACATGGCGTTCTTCAAATGTTATGAAAATATTTTTGACGACAGATCAATACTTTTAAAACTCACTGAGTTTCTTTGCAAAGCAGTGGATTCTTTTTTTTTATTTTTTTTAATGAAGGAAACCAGTGTTTCTGCCAACACCGTGACCCCTCCCCGTTTCAAAAGAAAGTTTAGTATGCTCTAGGATAGCAAGTATTATATTTCTGTTGTTGCGATTACCAGTTTTGATTTGTTTCACAAGGACGTTCTGCCAACGATACGCTTATTGAATAAACCAAGTAATATTGTAGCGAGAAATTTGGAGATGCCTTGTTAAATAAACCGAAATCAGCAATCACAAACAAAAAACTGATACTTGTGATCCCGACGGACAATGAATATTGTTTTATCAGATTCTGTGTGTAACTGATAAAAAAGTAAAGTCGTTTGGGAAGAATTCCCCCGCGCACAATGGCACCTTCCCTTCGTGAAGTGTGAGAGTTATGTGTTTTAAGTGTAGCTATCTGATAAGTATAGGTGAGTATTGTGTGTCTATGTGTGTGTGTGTGTGTTTGTGTGTGTGTGTGTGTGTGTGTATGTGTGTGTGTGTGTGTGTGTGTGTGTGTGTGTGGTGTGATGTCATGTTTGTGTTGGATGATGATGGGGGTTTGGTTTGCAATTTAATCCACGATTGGTGATAAGGAATGTTACGCCGCCACCGCTCCTTCCCTTTGCCGTAAAGGCAAAATGAAAGCAGCCAACAGCACGTGGCGTACCCAGGTGTTTACCCATCCAAGTACTAGACACGAACGACGTTCCTTAACATCGTTGATCTGACGAGAACCGGTGAATTCAACGAGGTTGAATGTAAGTGTTATGCAACTGATCAACATACGAGGGCATGCTGAAAAGTAGTACCCCGAAATTTTTATGTGAAAAGTCTTGAAACTTTTTAAATAAAATAAATGTTATTACCATTCTACATCTTTATTTTTCGTGTCTATGTTCTCAACATAGTCACCTCTCGACGAACGCATTTCTTCCAAAGAGAGACCAGTTTGTTGATACTGTCATTGTAGAATGTCTGACTTTGTTGACGGAACCAGAACTTTACTTCAACTTGTACCGCTTCATCACTGTCAAAGTTAAGTCCTCGGAAGTGCTCTTTACGTTCTGGAAACAGACGAAAATCAGATGGGGCCAAGTAGGAAGTGTATGGAGGATCATCGATGACACAGAACCCAAGGCGTTTGGTTGTTGCAGATGCAGCGCTCGTGTGTGGTCAGGCATAGTCATACTGAAGGAGAAGTTGCTTCACGTGTGCTCGCACTCTTTTAATTCGAAACTGGATTACATCACGCTGCTTCTCACGTACAGACATAGTTACGTTACACACTGCCATGTTACACGCTACAATTCAGAGCCCTCTAGCGACAGAATTTTGCAAATATGTACACACGAAGAATAAGAATGTAAACTATTAGTAACGTCTCTTATTAAGAAAAAACTTAAACAGTTTCCACATAAAAACTTCGGAGGAATTAATTTTCAGCACACCCTCATACAAGAAGAAAGTTTGGATCAGCTATGAGCAAACCAAGGAACAATCTGGAATGACTGCTGTAGAGGTTATGATATTTTTGTCTACACACAAGAATGTATTATTGTAAGTGCTGTGGATGCAAATTTATCCACTTGCAGGCAGTTTATTATTGTAAGTTTTATGGATGTGTCCATATTTCTGACTACATGCAAGCATCTGCTACTGTAAGTGGTGCGGATGTCTTGATCCCATGTCTCCAAGCAAGCAACTATTATTGTAAGAGTAAAAGACAAAAAAAAAGAAAACCGATTCAAACGGCTCTGAGCACTATGCGACTTAACTTCTGAGGTCATCAGTCGCCTAGAACTTAGAACTTCTTAAACCTAACTAACCTAACGACGTCACACACATCCATACCCGAGGCAGGATTCGAACCTGCGACCGTAGCGGTCTCGCGGTTCCAGACTGAAGCGCCTAGAACCGCTCGGCCACACCGGCCGGCGTAAAAGACAAGTATCGACTTTCTTCAAGTAATGGGAGAATTTTATTTAGTCCATTGCATCAGCGTCTTTAAATGTTTCAGGAAAAACTATAGCGTATGATCCTTCTCTTTCCGACGAAACGTCCATCAGTCATCGACGGAGAACAATTTTACGAGGTTAACGAATATGCCGTTGTTACGAGCTCACGAGAAACACTGCTCTAGAGCGTAGTTGTAAATACGGCGAAGAAATCTGAACTTCTGGACCGAGAAGCGAGCTGATCAGACGTGTTTTGCAGGAAGTCGTCAAATCAGAGTCGCGGTTTCCACAGTGAATTCTCTGTGTGAAGAGGATCACGGAGTCCCGGGTTCGATTCCCAGCCGCGTTGGGGATTTTCTCTGCCTAGGTAGTGGGTGTTTGTGTTGTCCTCATCATTTCATCATCATCATCGTTACCATCCGTGTCAGTGGCTAGATTGGACTATGTAAAAATTGGACTGTGTCAAAATTGGGACTTTGTACGGGCGTTGATGACCTCGCAGTTGAGCGCCTCACAAACCAAACATCATCATCATCTGCGTGAGGTCACGCGACGGTTTAAAGGCTGGGTTCGTAATCAGGAGAAATCTGTAGATAGAGGTAACGATCATGCGTCGGCGAAAGGGCTTGTTTGTCTTTCCACTTTGTTCCAATCGCAGAGGGGCCAGGCACAGAAAGTGCTATTATCGTGCTGTTTCAGCTAGGCGCTAATGTCTTGTTGCAGTGTTACTGCGCGGACCGTTTCACCCGTGTGCCAATTCCTTGCCTCGCGCTTACTCTCCGTTGGCGAGAGTACGCGGATGCCAGCAAATATTTTCGGAATCCCCATTGAAGAGCGAGCAGTGGAACTTTGCCAGGCGCTGCCCGGGAGACGCACGCCTTTCTTCCGGACTTCTTTAGGACTCCGAGGTCATTAATCGCATAGTTTTCATTTTATCTAAAACAAAAACTTCAACAGAGGCCAGGACTAAAGGAACAGTGCAGGCTCCATCGCGCTACCCGTTCTTTATTAGATACAAGAGAAAGTGAAGACACGCAGAGCCTGTAGTCTTAGCTATCGTATTTAGCATATACCCGGCCAGCGTTTCGAAAATTTTTACTGTCGGTCTCTCGAAACGCCATCAAATGATGTATGTTGTTCGACTATTAAAAATCGAAATTGCTTCAATATTTCGCTACGTAAAGGAGTTACGGATCTAGATTGCATAGCACAGGTCAGAGAGAGAGAATGTTAACAAATAACGACAAATGCTTGCTACAAATGGTTCAAATGGCTCTGAGCACTATCGGACTTAACATCTATGGTCATCAGCCCCTAGGACTTAGAACTACTTAAACCTAACTAACCTAAGGACATCACACAACACCCAGTCATCACGAGGCAGAGAAAATCCCGGACCCTACTTGTTACAAATGTGCGGGAAAAAATAGTTCTTTCATTTGACAGATATTGTATTCAAAACGTTTATAAGCCCCTAATCTGCATTCGTTTAAAGAATTCACGTCACACAAATGATACAGTCCTTTTTTTTTATCAAGTGACTAAAAACTTGACCCCATATTCACATGTAGACAAGAAGATACTTCGAATGAGGGATATAAGATTATTCCAACAATTCTAAATCGCTTCTTGGAAGAACGATTTCATATTATTAAATGAAAAAGCTTTGCCTTTTACAAGCAACAGCCTCAGAAAATATAACCAGCAGTAAAAGTAAAACAAACATAAGGTCTTACAAGAGAAATTTGACATTCTTGTCTCCAGTAGAGCGAAACAAATATCTGACTTGTGTGAAAACGATTGAGCAGGAGTATTTTCAGGATATAAGACTGAATTCATTTCCAGTCTGGACCTGTTTAGGTTTGTTCAACGGATTATGAGCGTCTTTTCTTTTGCGTGAGTTAATGTTATCAGTAAAAGTGGTATCAGCGAAAGGAATCGGTGTCTAGTTGCCGCACAAAGCTTAACTGCACAGCGAAATCCTACCTCGGGTTACTTTATTTATTTATTTATTATTATAAAAAGGTATTTGTTTTAATCTACAGTCGCAGTTTTTTTTTATTTTTGCCTTTTGGGTACCGGTTCCGGTATACAGTAGGGGCCTTCCATCCTCAGGTCATCCTACCATCAAAAAATCACAGTAGATAGTTAAAGAAATATTTATACATCATTTCCTCTCTATGATAGCAAACGTATGGAACACAACAGCCGCGTGGGATTAGCCGAGTGGTCTCAGGCGCTGCAGTCATGGATTGTGCGGCTGGTCCCGGCGGAGGTTCGAGTCCTCCCTCGGGCACGGGTGTGTGTGTTCGTCCTTAGGATAATTTAGGTTATGTAGTGTGTAAGCTTAGGGACTGATGACCTTAGTAGTTAAGCCCCATAAGATTTCACACACATTTGAACATTTTGAACACAGCAAGACCTTAGATTATATAGGCAGCCTCTTACATCTGGCACACAATCGTCACTCTAGCTTCCTATGTAAATATGCCAAATACTAAAAATAACAATTCTTATTGGAACAAAGTGGAGGTTACAACACGTTACCAAGTCTAATACGGTGTAGGAAAGACTGTGGCATCCAAAACAGCTCCAGTCGTCTCGGAATCGACAAATGCAGGTCCTCTATGGTTATCAAGAGACTCCTACACCACTCTTTCTCAAAATAATGGCAAGTTCAGGCAACGATGACTGAAGTGGATAGCGACCACGTAACCTCCTCTCCAAAGTAGACCCCAAGGGCTCAATGCCGGCCGGAGTGGCCGAGCGGTTCTAGACGGTACAGTCTGGAACCGCGCGACCGCTACGGTCGCAGGTTCGAATCCTGCCTCGGGCATGGATGTGTGTGATGTCCTTAGGTTAGTTAGGTTTAAGTAGTTCCAGGTTCTAGGGGACTGATGACCACAACAGTTAAGTACCATAGTGCTCAGAACCATTTGAACCGTTTGAACAAGGGCTCAATAATATTGAGATCTCGTAACCGTGGTGGCAAGAGGAGATGGGACAATTCATCCTCGTGGTCACAAAACCAGTCCTGAACGTCGGAAGCTGCTTGAGCAGGCACCCCGTCGTCTTGGAACGCAGCGTCACCATCGGAGAACAAACGATGGACCACGGCATAGAGCTAATCAGCCAAAATGGTAACATAATCATTCGCAGTAATGCGACGGTGCAACCATCGGGCTTGGCTAGCATCTGCATTTATGTTCGAGCATGCATTTCTCACTGTGTTTCGGTGTTCGATATTTTTGTTCAATCCCTGTGTGTGCGTTTAAGACATTTAATTGGCAGAAAACATGTAAACAAGGGAAATTTAAATAACTATACATTGGCTAACGAAAGTAGATGTGTTCAAATGAGGACCGTTTTTGCAAAATTCGGTTATGCAAAAAATAAAAATTTTCAGGGATACTCATTTATTTAATTAACAAGCAAGTTTAGACAGAATTTTTTTTATGATTAACAATTTTCGTACAGTTCTGAACAGGGTACATCGGACTATTCCGCTCACGGGTATAATCCGCCTGAAATAAGAAATGTTGCAACAGTGCGCTAGTTCCTCACTCAGTAAGAGTCGTTTTGCCTTCAGCGTGTCTCGTTATCTCTGTGGTGCCGGCCGAGGTGGCCGAGCGGTTCTAGGCGCTACAGTCTGGAACCGCGCGATCTCTGCGGTCGCAGGTTCGAATCCTGCCTCGGGCATGGATGTGTGTGATGTCCTTAGGTTAGTTAGGTTTAAGTAGTTCCAAGTTCTAGGGGACTGATGACCTCATACGTTAAGTCCCATAGTGCTCAGAGCCATTTGAGCCATTTATGTCTGTGGCGTCGCATGTGGTTGCAATAAGGATGTTTCCTGTTACATTATTGGCAGGTCAGCAGAACAAACTCTAGAGGTAAGCGAATTGTGACGGATTATTGCCGTAGTTAAAGAATGCAACCTAACAAATTAAGGTGTACCATGCACAATCACGTGAAATTTTAAACTCTTGTGCAAGAGTAGAGGTTATGCAGTGTGTGTATCAACAAATATTGCTGGCTTTTTTCACAAAAGTCTGGTTTATCCCGTCTTTATAGATGTCTGCACATGGTACTATTTCACCCGTGCACGTGCGGCTGCTTTCGCTCAGTCAAATTATTAGTTTAATAGATATTTTACTGCGAAATTCCAGAGAACGCGTTTTCTTGTTTTTTTCTTTTCAGATCATTCGAACATGCAAAAGGACAAAAGGCATATGCCTCATGGTCCGAGGAAGATATGAAACAAGAAATAACAAGTGCTATAAAATGGTTCAAATGGCTCTAAGCACTATGGGACTAGACTTCTGAGGTCATCAGTCCCCTAGAACTTAGAACTACTTAAACCTAACTAACCTAAGGATATCACACACATCCATGCCCGAGGCAGGATTCGAACCTGCGACCGTAGCGGTCGCGCGGTTATAGACTGTAGCGCCTAGAACCGCTCGGCCACCCCGACGGCTAACAAGTGCTATAGGCAGCTCCTCTATATAAAGTGCCAGCAATATGCTACATGGTTTCTCGAGGTGTATGTAGGTCGAAAGGTACGAAAAAGGTTTACTTGTGATAAATATTTTGATTTTGACACTGCAATACACTGGGGCGTAATAGGCTTTTGGTTAGGTGGAATAGTCCCACCATTTTTATATATTGTGATTTCTGCCTTCTTCAGACGTTTGTTTAATACATTGTTCCTGTAAAGGAATTTCGATCTTTTTTATACTGGAATATATTCACGATTAACATAACATAATTGTAATATATTGACAGATTTGTTGGGAAGTTTCATGTCATATTATACAGGACTTAAAATTGAAATGAGCGGAATAGCCCCGCTGTAACCAAAGTATTAAGAAACCCTTCGCATTTATACAGAATTTTTGACAGTTTATCGACTGCTACTCGTAGTTTTCTTTTTCAGAACTCGCTTTATGTTCAGATTACATCAAGGACATCTGAATATTAAATGCCTGATTTTTTCATTAAAGTTTTAAAACAATATTTCCTTTTTCTCTCCTATATGACTTCAGGGTGCTCTTCATCCTAGGAATTCTCCGTGAGTTCTCATGGTCTTCATATTCGTCACCACTTGCAGAGAGTACGTCATCGTAGAAACTTGCTGCATTCTTAGAAATGGTAAGGAAACGCATTAGCTTCATTACTTCCTTCTTCTTTTCTGCAGTTATGTGGTTTATCTTGGGAATAATCTTAGCACGTTGCATGGCTTTGAATGGAGGACTGTCGTTGAGAATACCACAACATACTTCTGATCCAGTGAAAGACGTCGTTTTAACAGCACATTGAATCTTATCGTTGGTTTGTCTGTAAGTTATTGCTCGTACATAATCATTTAGAAAGCTAAGAAAGACTACACTTTAGCAATCCATTTAAAGTCGTAGAAAAACCACTCTTCTCCCCACACCAGAACCTTTCTAGTCTTCGCTAGAATATTCCTGCATTTACAAGGTGGTATTATATCTTTTTTCTTCCGATATTCCTTCTCAACTCTACCAAATACACGATCTAGTGGCATGAAACAATGTACCTGAATAGGAAAATAATAGGTAAGTTCAGAGACCACTGTAATTCCTTCCATAAAATGTGCCAGCAGACACAGCACTATAGAATTCTTCTCCTAGCTGCTGCTCGAATCTGAGCCTATCTTAACAATATCTCTGGTTCTCTCCCAAAAAAATGTAAGAGAAAATATTGTAGTGCAGATGTCACATCATCTGCAACTCTTCCAGCTTCTGTTTCATACCAAGTATACTGAAAAATGTGTTAGTAACTGTTTTGGTTTATGTATCACCACAATCAGGTTATAGAACCATACCTGTCGTGTGTAAAAGTCTTCTCCAATAGAGAATTTAGGCAGAGGTTTGTTTTTTCTGCATGGCAAAGACAACTTTGGTAGTGTCTTCAGAGTATTTTCTCATGATGATTTTTTGCACGGGCTATACGCAGGCGCTGATTAGTGCTGCACATTTCCTGCCATTCCTCGGTTTCTACGACCTTTATTTTCAGTTCGAGCTCTTTCATGTTGAACAGCTGTTACTGTGAGGCTTACCGAAACCGAGATTTAAATTTTTACACACAACAGCTTTTATAGCCTACCTGGCTTTGTTCTTTGCAAAAATTTTCCCAAATTATATTTAATGTTGGTGGAAATCTAGTCTACTCATTTTCCCTCTGCTGTAATGACACCCTCTACACTTACTTCTCAAAATGTGCTCTTTCACTTGTTGGGGCGTAACTATGTCGGCTTGAGATGCTCTACAGCCATCTCTTCGTTCTTGTAATGCAGTCCCATGTTTTTGATACTGCCGAGCAATCCGGGCTAAGAGATCCCACGATAAAACAGCTATTTTTTGAAATGTAGCAGCACAAACTGGTACTTCGTATCCATTCCGAAGTTTTATTTTATACTTTATAGACCCTGATCATTGCCATCTACAACATGTCCAGCTTGAGCTGAGATATCCATCCATATATGACAGAAGGAATGTATGTTTGCTTGCTGTATTTCCTGAAGAATATAATAGATTACTGAAATATAATAAGTCAGCACAAGAGAGTTTGCCTGCCTGACACTCTTTCCCTCCATGGTTACTTGCCTTACGCCTTTCAGCATACTAACAGTCAATACCAGGTGCTGCGTTTTGATTTAAATATCGAGATGACTTTGCTTCGGAGATGTCTGATTCCTTCGTTTCTCTCCTTTACAACCACCACGTTTTTCACTCGCAGGGATATTATACTCACCATCACCTTCCATATTCACAGTTTAACACATGTCTAGTCTTCTACACTCAACGTCCGTTACATGGCGGAAACTGGCAACCAACTCACATAACAGCTATCATGAAGAAACATAGTTTAAGACTGCCCGTGCAAATTAAATGGACACTCAGCGCGGAGGCTATTGGGAGCTCCCATCTGCCACCGTGACAAGTGTCAGCTTAGCTGGCGCGCACAGTAATACGCCCTGCCATTTACCACCGAGCAAAATAATTGTGCAACGAGTACCGTAACACAGTCAGAAAAATACTTGTTCTGACACCTATCGCACATTAAACAAATTATGAGAAAACCCTGCAATACCTCTAACGTCTTTGCCAAAGCGAGTTTTGAAAAGATCCCTGCATATGCATGAGGCGAGATTACCGAAAACGGGCCGTATTCACTGTTATGTAAGTGTGGAATAAAGCGAGTTTTTCTGCAGCCGGTATCATTAGCTTGTAGAGGAAGCTGAATGGTATGTGTTAAGAAAAAAAGAACTATTTTTTAAAAAAAGCATAAAGCATGTTTTGTGGAAACGGTCCTCAAATGTATGAGATGAAATACGCTGCACAACGGTTTGAAACATACGGATAAAGTATTATACATACTTAACATTCCAGATGCACGGAGATAATTCAACAAAGATATACTGTAGGAGTCTACCATCAGATCGGAACCAGAAAAGTAACTTTCGGGCATGTTAAAGTGGATGAGAATTTCCTCTAGCGCAAACTTTCACAGTACGGTCGTCAGATACTAACGCTGAATGGTATAGACAGAGAGCAAACTATTACATACCGTCAACACGTTTGTACTGCTTGCGCAAGTTTGGATGGAGAGCACAGTTACATCCATTCACAGACCTGCAAAGAAAGAAAGAAAAACTTTTTTGAGTATGCATGTTATTATTTTCTTAAATTGTAGCGTCGCATTTGACGTTAGTCACGTGGCTAAATAGCTATGTTATTAATTTGTTTAAAAGAAATGTTCAAGTAATAGTAACAACAGGATGTGGCAGGTAGGCGACACTGAGAACTAAAATGTTTATACTGGCACCCTGCCTGATTTAGGTTTTCCGTGATTTCCCTAAATCGCTCCAGGCAAATGCTGGGATGGTTCCTTTCAAAGGGCACGGCCGATTTCCTTCCCTAGTCCAATGAGACCGATGACCTCGTTGTTTGGTCTCTTCCTCCAAAACAGCCAACCAACCAACCTGGCACTCTGCCACGTAACGCTGGCGTAGATCTACCATGTCCTTAAATTACGAACAAGTGATGCGGACCGCGAGCCAGAAAGGACAGCCGTTGCAGTATTGCAAGCAGCCAGGGTACATGCGGGGCACGAGTTCTGTACTTCCACGCACACAGGTTCACAAGAATACCTATAGGCGACTACGATGGGATGGACTAATTCCCTTTACGCTCCGCCTTCCGAAGATTTGTTTGACGCTGCTCTCCGTGGTAATATTTCCTCATCTGCGTAACCATTGAATCACAACCACGTAAACCTATTGACTGTAGTCAATCTTTGTTCTTTCCCACCCTGACTCCCCCCCCCCCCCGCCTCCTCTTCCCAAATACTTCCCTCCATTACCAAATTAACCACTCCATGATTCCTCACGAAGTGTCCTATTAACCCATCCCTTGCCGGCCGGAGTGGCCGTGCGGTTCTAGGCGCTACAGTCTGGAACCGAGAGACCGTTACGGTCGCAGGTTCGAATCCTGCCTCGGGCATGGATGTGTGTGATGTCCTTAGGTTAGTTAGGTTTAATTAGTTCTAAGTTTAGGCGACTGATGACCTCAGAAGTTAAGTCGCATAGTGCTCAGAGCCATTTTAATCCATCCCTTCTTTTCATCAAGTTGTCTCTCACATTTCTTTTCTCCCTTATGAGATTTAAGTGCACCTGCACATTTAAAAAAACTTTTACTCTTCCTGTCCGTTTTGTTTATCGTCCATAGGGTTGCAGCATAGGCTGCAGCCCTATTCATGTCCACCTGCTGACTGCCTTTCATATTCTTCAGCTCTAATTACTTCAGCCTCCTTTGCGTACAAGATACAGGACAACCTTTATGAAAGTTTCACACGACGCCAACGACAGATATCAGATACATCTATAATTTTTGCATCTTGAGATCTGTTAAAACGTATAGAAGACTACCTAAGATTTATCTCACATAAATAATCTAAAATGCACACGTGATAAATATAAAAGTGTATACGGTACCTATTGTAGTTACAGAGCCACCCGTCAGCTATGTATAAGTGCTATGCTGCAAGGGCCATTAAAGTACATACTTTATGAAGTCAGGAATAAAGAAGGAACGCAGGTAAGCGTGTTAGGTGTCACCAGTCTGTATGTGATACATGTGGATAGCGAAGTCGTTGTGTCTAAACAAAACAGTTACGAAGATAAAATAAAACTGTGGTCAGTGTACAAAACTAAAATTAGAGAATGGAAGAGAACCACGCTGTTCACATCTCGAACACATTTTCTTCAGCGTTGCACATTAATGTGCCTTTCCTGCGAGTATTCCACTAGAGGGCGCGCAGTTAGACTCTGCTGCTGGGCAGCAAACGTCCTGGCGGCTATTTCAGCCTGCGTAAGGCGGTATGTTTCTATAAATGTCTTTATAATGTTCAAAACATCTATGCATCTGAAAATCATTTTGTTCATTGAATAGTCTGACTTATTCAAGTGATGTGCGAATATTTCTAGTTCCTCCAATATAATAAGGAACCGACTCTTTGGGACTGTAAGCTTTACATCCATGTGCTGTTGTATGTTTAGTGCCGTATGCTTCGCACTGTTTATGTATATACCAAACGTAGTTTTCTTATGTTAGAATTTCGAGTGTGTACGTTTGAAAAGGAGCCTCACAACATATTATTTTCTCCCATACATACGTCTTGCGAAATGACCACGAGCAGAAAATCGAAGAAATTAGTTCTCAGACGGAAGTTTATCGATAGTCGTTCTTCCCATTCAGCGTTCACGAATGGAACAGGAAAGGCGTAAAACATTGGACCGAGAGGTACCCTCTGCCACACACCTTAAGCTGGCTTGCGCAGTAATAGACGTAGATGTTATAACATAGGGAAACACCGGCCGTGAAAACATTCACAGTGTTCATCGTTGTTTGGTTTTGAAGCACTGACAACAACCCTGTTTGCATAATAACAAAGTACAGGAAGTCAGGTCGCTGTATTAAGCAGACAAAATTTTTTTTTAACGTCGAAATACATTTCAGCACATTTCTGTCATGTTACAATCTATAAAAATATACTACCACAATTACAACTTACAACATAATCGTATTTTACAAACAGCAATAAAAGTACCTACTGATAATGGCATAAAATGCTGAAACCTTTTCGGGCATTAGAAATAATTTCTAAAGAGATATTATACCTTACTTTGCGATGGAAGTAGAGCGCTTTACCAAACATCAACGGCGGCGGCCCTCAGCCTACTGGCCGCTGCGAAATGGCCACGGCAGAAACTCTCTACGACCGCCAAATAAGATGAAGAGAGAAGATATTGTCGGAATGTTCCAAAGTTCCTCTTAAACTTTTTAATGGTATTTAGGACCTCGTCTATGTTTTGTTTGTTATTCTTAAGATGAGAACATATTTTTGTAAGAAACTTCCTGGCAGATTAAAACTGTGTGCGGGACCGAGATTCGAATACGGGACCTTTGCCTTTTGCGGGCAAGTGCTTTACCATCTGAGCTACCCAAAGACGACTCACGACCCGTCCTCACAGCTTTACTTCTGCCAGTACCTCGCCTCTTACCTTCCAAACTTCACAGAAGCTCTTCTGCGAACCTTGCAGAACTAGCACTCCTGGAAGTAAGGATATTGCGGAGACATGGCTTAGCCACAGCCTATGGGATGTTTTCAGAAAGAGATTTTCAATCTGCAGCGGAGTGTGCGCTAATATGAAACTTCCTGGCAGATTAAAACTGCCTCCACAACATCTTTTCTTCCAGCAATGCTAGTTCTGCAAGGTTCGCAGAAGAGCTTCTGTGCCGGCCGCTGGTGGCCGAGCGGTTCTAGGCGCTTCAGTCTGGAACCGCGCGACCGCTACGGTCGCAGGTTCGAATCCTGCCTCGGGCATGGATGTGTGTGATGTCTTTAGGTTAGTTAGGTTTAAGTAGTTCTAAGTTCTAGGGGACTGATGACCTCAGATGTTAAATCTCATAGTGCTCAGAGCCATTTGAACCATTTGAAGAGCTTCTGTGAAGTTTGGAAGGTAGGAGACGAGGAACTGGCGGAATTAAAACTGTGAGGACGGGTCGTGAGTCGTGCTTGAGTAGCTTGGTAGAACACTTGCCCGCAAAGACAAAGGTCCCGAGTTCGAGTCTCGGTCCGGCATACAGTTTTAATCTGACAGGAAGTTTCATATCAGCGCACACTCCGCTGCAAAGTGAAAATCTCATTCTGGATATTTTTGTAATGTTTTAAACATATTTTTGTAATGTTTTAAAGCTATTTCAAAGGTTTTAATAATATTAAACTCCTCGACTACGATTCATATGTTGCACTTGGGAACATTTTTTATGTATGAATTATATCAGTACATAGAGGGCACTTTTGAACCCTGAAGACTTCGCAACAGTTAGGATTCTAAGATATATTTTTAACTTTTTGTAAATAAAGTTCTTTTAAAATATTTTAATGCTATTAAATTCCACACCAGTATTTCATATGCTATACTTCATCTTCATCATCATTACCATCATCAGTGTTCTGCCCTAGGGCAGGTCCTCACATGTAGTTCTCCATGCAGTCCTGTCGTTTGCTGTTCTCTTCGTTCTCTCACAGTTGTTACCTATCCGTACACTATCCACGTTCTGTTATCCTCTGCGTCCTCTTCTTCGTCTGTCATTCACCGTTCCTTTCATAGCTTCCATCAATAAACAATCTATTCTCATCCAACGTCCTAGCCAATGTTGTTTCCTCTTCCTGATTATCTTTACAATTTCTCTATCTTCCTCTTCTCCGCACCTCCTGATATGTCACTTTGTCTACCCGTTTCATCCCTTCTATCCTCCTCCAAATCGACATCTCAGAATCTTCTATTCTTCTTTCTTCCTCTTTCCTCAGTGTCCATGACTCAGCTCCGTATAATGTTACGTTCCGTATAAAGCACTGCGCCAGTCTCTTCCTCAGGTCCCTGTCCGTGCATCCACGTAGAAGCCTCCTTTTCTTATTGAATGGTTCTTTGGAAATTGCTACACGTGTTTTCACCTCCTTATTACATCTCACGTCGTCCATAATTATGTTTTCCAGATATCTGAAAGCAGTAACTTGTTCTTTATCTTCTTGTCCTAATTTTATAGTTGTTCTTACTTTTATTGCACTTGCCACCATACATTTTGTCTTTTTCTTATTAATTCTCGTTCCGAATTCCTCAAAGATCTTATTTAATTCTCTTAACATTCCGGCCATAGTTTTCTCGCTCTCTGGTAGTAACACAGTATCATCCGCAAATCGAATACATTATATCCTCCTACCACCAACCCGCAATTCTCTTTTTCCTTTCAAACATTTCTGAGTAACATGCTCATCATGTTAAATAGTATTAGGGAGACACAGCAGCTTGCCTCACTCCCATTGCAGTTGTGGTTAGGAGCATTTTTTTAAGAATTACAACAGTCCAATTTCTACAGACAGAGGGCACATTTCAATGCTGTAGGTAATGCACTAATCAGGTTCCTAACAATTTTTTTAAAAGCAGCGCCACGCTGGTGTTCGTTAGCTGTGACAGAGAACTTTCAATTCCATATTCGACAGTTTACTCTCTAGCTGTAACAAATGATATGTTGCACAACTGTTGTATTGTAACTAATATCTTTAGACTTTTGAAGCGTTCTAAACATAAACCTTAAACCATTTATACTTTGAACCAACTATAATTTTTTTTTTTTAGTATAGTTCCGAAGATGGCTAGCGGCCAGAAACCAGACATGTGGAATTAAAGGAATGTGACCTGAAGGCTGAATTTGGACTGCTTTATTAAAAACAGGCTAACAGGCGGACCTGAAGTCCCGTAATGTCATACTACACTACTGGCCATTAAAATTGCTACACCACGAAGATGACGTGCTACAGACGCGAAATTTAACCGACAGGAAGAAGATGCTGTGATATGCAAATGATTAACTTTTTAGAGCATACACACAAGGTCGGCGCCGGTGGCGACACCTACAACGTGCTGACAAGAGGAAAGTTTCCAACCGATTTCTCATACACAAACAGCAGTTGACCGGCGTTGCCTGGTCAAACGTTGTTGTGATGCCTCGTGTAAGGAGGAGAAATGCGTACCGTCACGTTTCCGACTTTCGTAAAGTTCGGATTGTAGCCTATCGTGATTGCGGTTTATCGTATCGCGACATCGCCGCACCTGTTGGTCGAGATCCAACGACTGTTAGCAGAATATGGAATCGGTGGTTTCAGGAGGGTAATACGGAACTCGATGCTGTATCTCAACGGCCTCGTATCACTAGCAGTCGAGGTGACAGGCATCTTATCCGCATGGCTGTAACGGATCGTGCAGCCACGTCTCGATCCCTGAGTAAACAGATGGGGCGTTTGCAAGACAACAACCATATACACTAACAGTTCGATGACGTTTGCAGCAGCATGGACTATCAGCTCGGAGACAATGGTTGCGGTTACCCTTGACGCTTCGTCACAGACAGGAGCGCCTGCGATGGTGTACTCAACGACGAACCTGGGTACACGAATGGCAAAACGTCATTTTTTCGGACGAATCCAGGTTCTGTTTACAGCATCATGATGGTCGCATCCGCGTTTGGCGACATCGCGGTGAATGCATATTGGAAGCGTGTATTCGTCATCGTCATACTGGCGTATCACCCGGCGTGATGTTATGGGTTGCCATTGGCTACACGTCTCGGTCACCTTTTGCTCGCATTGACGGCACTTTGAACAGTGGATGTTACATTTCAGATGTGTTATGACCCGTGGCTCTAACCTTCATTCGATCCCTGCGAAACCCTACATATCAGCAGGATAATGTACGACCGCATGTTGCAGGTCCTGTACGGGCCTTTCTGGATACAGAAAATGTTCCACTGCTGCCTTGACCAGCACATTCTCCAGATCTCTCACCAATTGAAAACGTCTGATCAATGGTGGCCGAGCAACTGGCTCGTCAGAATATGCCAGTCACTACTCTTGATGAACTGTGGAATCGTGTTGAAGCTGCATGGGCAGCTGTACCTGAACACGCGATCCAAGCTCTGTTTGACTCAATGCTCATGCTTATCAAGTCCGTTATTACGGCCAGAGGTGGTTGTTCTGGGTACTGATTTCTTAGGATCTGTGCACCCAAATTGCGTGAAAATGTAATCACATGTCAGTTCTAGTATAATATATTTATCCAATGAATACCCGTTTATCATCTGCATTTCTTTTTGGTGTAGCAATTTTACTGGCCAGCAGTGTATTATTTGTGTCTTTGCTTCATAGTGTCATGGCATTGTAGTTTCCGCAGGCAGTAAGCCTAAGTAACACCCTACACGGCCAGCTAGCGCCGGAGACCCCGGAAGCAGTCTCTTTGACGGAGGGGGAGAGAAAAGTGGAGAGGCGAGCGTAGGGAGTCGTATTTCTGCACCGTCGTCGACGGCGCCGGCGCCGCCGCCGCCGTGAGCGCTCGAGCACGCACCGGCCGCCTAACTGAATGGGCAGATTGAGCAACGCTGAACTGGCACCAGTACAATAATCCCCCTCCCTGATGCAAGGACACTCATTGACGAACTCCGGCAATCAATTACGGCGGGCGGTCCGCCGCGTGCGCCGCCGCGGGCCGAGGCCGGAGAGTAGCTCGCAGCGGCCGCACGGCGAACCGGATGTTACGTAACAGCACTTCGCGTCGTCGCTTGGCAGCCGGCGCAGAGCCCGCTCCGCTCCGCCTGCTGTCGCAATGCCGCGTCGCGCCTTCCCGGTTCGAACCTTCTCTCACGACGGTCCGTGATGTGCTGGGAAAGTAAACTCGTGCTGACTGTGAGGTATTCGAGTTCGGTGCGATACAGGGGCCGCACAAAAATATGGAAACACCAAAAACACAACACATCACTATGCCTGATACGGTAGCATTCACAATAGCTTCCAGGCGTCTCGAAATGAATACATACGGTCCTATATGGTTTTCAAGGGAACCTTACACCATTCTTCCTGCCAAATTATGATAATTTCAATGTTCATTATGGTGGATAGCGATCACTCACCCTTCTCTCCAACATCTACATCTTTATCTACATCTACGTAATTACTCTGCTATTCACAATAAAGTGCCTGGCAGAGGGTTCAATGAACCGCCTTCATGCTGTCTCTCTACCGTTCCACTCTCGAACGTCACGCGGGAAAAACGAGTACTTAAATTTTTCCGTGCGAACCCTGATTTCTCTTATTTTATCGTGATGATCATTTCTCCCTATGTAGGTGGGTGCCAACAGAATGTTTTTGCAATCGGAGGAGAAAACTGGTGATTGAAATTTCATGAGAAGATCCCGTCGGAACGAAAAACGCCTTTGTTTTAGTTTTTGCCACTCCAATTCACCTATCATGTCTGTGACTCTATCTCCCCTATTTCGCGATAGTACAAAACGAGCTGCCCTTCTTTCTATTTTTTCGATGTCATCCGTCAGTCCAACCTGATGAGGATCCCGCACCGCACAGCAGTACTCCAGAATAGGGCGGACAAGCGTAGTGTAAGCAGTCTCTTTGGTAGACCTGTTGCACCTTCTAAGTGTTCTGCCAATGAATGGCAGTCTTTGGTTTGCTCTATCCACAGTATTATCTATGTGATCGTTCCAATTTAGGTTATTTGTAATTGTAATCCCTACGTATTTAGTTGAATTTACAGCCCTCAGATCTGTGTGACTTATCGCGTAATCTAAATTTAGCTGATTTCTTTTAGTACTCATGTGAATACCTGCGCACTTTTCTTTATTCAGGGTCAATTGCCACTTTTCGCACGATACAAATATCTTATCTAAATCATTTTGATCATCTGATGACTTTACAAGGCGGTAAATGACAGCATCATCTGCAAAGAATCTAAGACGGCTAGTCAGATTGTCTCCTATGTCGTTAATATAGATCAGGAACAATAAAGGGCCTATAACACTTCCTTGGGGAACGCCGGATATCACTTCTGTTTTACTCGATGACTTTCCGTCTATTACTACGAACTGTGACCTTTCTGACAGGAAATCACGTATCCAGTCGTACAACTGAGGCGATACTCCGTAGGCAAGCAGTTTGATTAGAAGACGCTTCTGAGGAACGGTGTCGAAAGCCTTCTGGAAATCTAAAAATATGGAATCAATTTGACATGCCCTGTCGATAGCACTTATTGCTTCTTGAGCGTAAAGAGCTGGTTGTGTTTCACAAGAACGATATTTTCTGAATCCGTGCTGACTATTTGTCAAAGAAGACCACAAAGGCTTATGTTGAGACCTGGTGATTTGTGACCACCAGACAATCCATCCTCGTGCTTGCAAAACCATTCCTGGAAGATACGAGCTGTGTGAATAGGGGCTCTCTCGTATTGGAACACAGCCTCACCATTGGAGAACAAACACTGTACCACGGGATGGACTGGATCAGCCAAAATGGTCACAAAATCATTGGCAGTAAAGTCATCTTGCACAGTAAACGTCGTGCCCATGTAGTACCACGACATGGTTGCCAAATCATCACAGAACCCCCGCAATGTTTCGCTCTTTGGATGTAAACTCGGCGAGAAGTTGAAAACACTGTAAAACAAGACTCATCCGACCAAAAGACTTTCTCCCAATTCTTTGTAGTCCATGTTTTTTGGCTTCAGCAACATGTTTTTCTCTTACGGGCATTTACATCACTTACATGTGGTTTTGAAATTCCATTTCGCCCTGCATTTCCCTGCTTCTGGAGCTCCCTTCGTGTTGTTTTGGTGCTGACAGAGTTGCGAGTGCGACATTCAGTTCTGCAGTGATGGTTACAGCTGTCGTTCTCTTTTTTTTATGAAGAATCCCTCTTAGATTCCCTTTTCTTTTGTAGCGCCTGAAGATTGGATTTACATGCTGAAACCCGGATCATAAGACCGAGCGAGGTGGCGCAGTGGTTAGCACACTGGACTCGCATTCGGGAGGACGACGGTTCAATGCCGCGTCCGGCCATCCTGATTTAGGTTTTCCGTGATTTCCCTAAATCGCTCCAGGCAAATGCCCGGATGGTTCCTTTGAAATGGCACGGCCGACTTCCTTCCGCGTCCTTCCCTAATCCGATGAGACCGATGACCTCGCTGTTTGGTCTCTTCCCCCAAACAATCCAATCCAATCCAATCCAATCCGGATCATAAGTACGATTCTATCCAAATAAAGGAGTTGTAAAGTACAACTGGAGTGGATTTATTCGGCCGGCCGGTGTGGCCGTGCGGTTCTAGGCGATTCAGTCAGAAACCGCGTGACCGCTACGGCCGCAGGTTCGAATCCTGCTTCGGGCATGGATGTTTGTGACGTCCTTAGGTTAGTTAGGTTAATTAGTTCTAAGTTCTAGGCGACTGATGACCTCAGAAGTTAAGTCGCATAGTGCTCAGAGCCGTTTTTGGATTTATTCGTCACGAGGAACTCTTATTTTTCGTCACATTCTTCCTCAATGACCGCCTGTCACGATCACTCAGCACACATTTTATCCGCGTAGTGACTCAGCGCGTTATGTTTTTTTTCCGCTTTTCCTGTATGCGATAGAAATATTCAGTACTGTGGCTCCTTAAACTACAAATACTTCGGCATCCTTGGTTACGGAAGCGCTCACCATACGAGAATGAACAGCTATCCACCGTACAACTTCTCTTAGTTCCCAGATAATCATCTCACAACCACAGAGAATAGCGTTCTGACCGGGATTGACACTTGCAACACATTGAAGGCATTCCACAAGTGCCTTTCGTAGTCAAATATAACAGCGCAATCTGCAAGCTTGCCTATAATCTGCATTTATGTTCAAGCATGCATTTGTCGCAGTTTTTCCATATTTTTATCCAGCCCCTGCGTATTGTAGTCATGTTTTTCAGCTGTCTCCGAACACTGATTCTAATGTAATCATGAAATGAAATAAGACGAGCTCAGTGTCGTAGTGCAAATGCGACGCTTCTGGGGCATCGTTATTAAGATGTCTAATAGAAACAAAGATGTTCGAAAACCTAATAAACAGGGACGGAGATTTCACTCCAAACATAGCTTGGGTCCGGCACTCAATTTATTAACATCTCGTCAGCCACTACTGCCACTAGAGCAGGGAAACTGCTGCATCTCTCACCATCGTTGATTTGCCTTAGATACATCTAGGCCTGGCGCGGCGATTTTTCCCTTCCAAATGGTTCAAATGGCTCTGAGCACTATGGGACTTAACTTCTGAGGTCATCAGTCCCCTGGAACTTAGAACTACTTAAGCCTAACTAACCTAAGGACAGCACACACATCCATGTCCGAGGCAGGATTCGAACCTGCGACCGTAGCAGTCGCGCGGTTCGACTGAAGCGTCTAGAACCGCTCGACCACCCCGGCCGGCTTTTCCCTTCCATCACCCACTATAGTTTACCGAAACGAATCGTGTCGTGTCGTAATACAGGTTGTTTTACGAAGGACGTAAGCGCTCTGTCTGATGTTACACGGGTTCCAGTACCCCCATCGACAGCCTGTGATCGCACTATACGCTGTGGACCGTTTCTCGTCACATATCGCACACTGTTTAAAGTTAGTCGCGCAGTACATTTATCTAATATACGTTAATTCACCATCATACTAAGTCAACTTAACGAGTTACACTTCTTCCAGTTGCAATAAGTGCTGAATTGTGTACTTGTCGATACATTTAAGAGAAACCTCGACGGATTCACTGATTTTGTACAGAGGTTTACGTGCCTCGTATCTGATACAGAGACAGACACCAGGTCATGATGCAAAGATTGCAATGGAAGACACTTCTGGAAGCTTTGTAGCAGCTTTCGGCAACGTCATTAAGTGATCTCTTACTGCTAACAAGAATAAATCAGGTGTATGGCGTCGTGTGTGTGTGTGTGTGTGTGTGTGTGTGTGTGTGTGTGTAAATTACTTGGTCTCGGGCCGTGCCCATACACCTATCTCAACAGCTGAATATCATTTATGACGATGCGAATGTGACAATAACACTACATCTAGTCCCTGAGAGGAGAAAATCTCCGACCAAGCCGGGAATCGAACCAGGCTCCTTCGGGTAGCAATCTGCTCCGCTGACCGCGCAGCTACCGAGACGTACAGTGTGAAGGATCTGCTGGGTGATGGAAGCAGGATGCGTGAGAGATGGCGGAGGAAACTAGGAAATAGAGTCTGTCACCATATTTAGCCCTTTTGATGCAAATAACGGCTCTATCCTCTTCAGGACACTGTGCGCTATAGCCAGTACAGGGGCACTCGGTACGAAACGAGTAATTATAGTGGCTTAAAACAAAAATATTGATCACATGAAATTAAAATTATCGAAAATCCTAATCAGTATTAGGATTTTGGACTGTGCTCGCATACGCCTTCGCCAGAACACCAGTCGGCACTAGGAAAAATTGTATAGCAGGCGCTGAACTAGGCGCGCCTATGATAAGAGAAGACCAAGACACGCCCCCAGGCTACGTTCCGATAACGCCCCTGGGCAGCGGGCATATAGGCCGCTGCGGCCGACCGAGTTGTCTCAATCTCAGTACCTAACAAGGGAACCTCCCCATCGCACCCCCCTCAGATTTAGTTATAAGTTGGCACAGTGGATAGGCCTTGATAAACTGAACACAGATCAGTTGAGAAAACAGGAAGAAGTTGGGTGGAACTGTGAAAAAATAAGCAAAATATACAAACTGAGTAGTCCATGGGCCACATAGGCAACATCATGCACAATGTGAGCTCAGGAGCGCCGTGGTCCCGTGGTAGCGTGAGCAGCTGCAGAACGAGAGGTCCTTGGTTCAAGTCTTCCCTGCAGTGAAAATTTTATTTTATTTATTTTTGCATAGTTATTATCTGTCCGTTCGTTCATTGACGTCTCTGTTCACTGTAATAAGTTTAGTGTCTGTGTTTTGCGACCGCATCGCAAAACCGTGCGATTAGTACACGAAAGGACGTGCCTCTCCAATGGGAACCGAAAACATTTGATTGCAAGGTCATAGGTCAACCGATTCCTCCACAGGAAAACACATCTGATATATTCTATACGACACTGGTGACGGCATGTGCGTCACATGACAGCAATATGTTGTCGACCCACCTAACTTGTACACTTGGCGATTCTTCTACCTTGCCCGATTTAGGTTTTCTTGTGGATGTGATAATCACTCCCAAAAAAGTGATGAAAACATAAGAGTTTGTCACATAAACTGAAAATAAAAAATTTTCACTCAATGGAAGATTTGAACCAAGGACCTTTCGTTCCGCAGCTGCTCACGTTACCACGAGACCATGGCGCTCCTGCGATCCTATTGTCCTTGATGTTGCATATGTTCCCATGAACTACTCAGTTTGTATATTTTGCTTATTTTTTCACAGTTCCACACAACTTCTTCCTGTTTTCTCAATTGATCTGTGTTCAGTTTTTCAAGGCCTATCCACTGTGCCAACTTATAACTAAATCTGAGGGGGGTGCGATGGGGAGGTTCCCTTGTGAGTAGGTCGCATCGGAACTCTGCTCCCATTGCAACTCAATACGTCGCACTGGACTCTAGTCTTCCACAGTCATAGTCGTCGCCTCGCATCTCAGCTAGCTGTGAGGGAGCGTTAGTAATTGTATATAGTTGTGATATGCACACGGACAAGATTCAAGAATTAGTACACGTAAGTCGACTGCTGTTAACCACAGAACTTCAGATTGGACATCATTGAAGTTAAGTACTCAACTGGTTCCTGTAATAAAGTATATTTTAACCACGTGTGCATTTTAGTTGGATTGAGAAGAAACCGGCCACCCACCTATCATACCACTCTCCCCTCATCCAGCCAGGCACCACAAAACATTACAAGAGGGCACAGCCACAACACTGCCACTATCCTTTACCTCTATCCCTCGCTCGCTACCGACTGCAGTAAAACTTCGGTCCTACGTGCTCCCGCGCAGAGGTATGACGGCGCAGGTTTCCAAACCTCGAGCGCAGCTGGTTGTTGTCAGTTGTCGTAGTCTACTATTGCTATCTCTATCACTCCACCTTGGAAGACTGGTACGCTTGCTCCTCACCACTGGAAACCAATTTAACACCCTTTTCTTCCGATGACTCTTAATAGCATGTTTAACAATATTTGTAGCCTTCAATAAAATTCTTCAGGGTATCAGACCGCATCGTCATAATTTAAAATGCGCCAACGTTTCGGCCAGCGTTGCAGCTAGCCTTCATCAGGGCCTTACGTTAACTGCTAAATGAACACACTTGGTTCCTTAAATAGCTGCATGAGAACCGTGTCGTTACTTGATTGGCTGTAAAAGGAGGAGGAGGAGGGGTGAAAGGTATGCTTTATTGGTGTTTCCTTTATTATCTGTCATTGGCTGAAATAGCTGTTTTCTATTGGTCTTTATATTAATCCACCCCATTGGAGGAGACGGACGAATAGCGAACAGGTGATGGCTGTGACGTCACACTGTTTCCATGCTGTCCAGAAGCCGGCTGCGGCGTGGCATTGCTTTGTGTGCTCGCGACCACTACTGCGGCTCTCCGCGTGTCTGCATGGGCCGCCACGGCTCTGCCGCCGCTCCGTAGCCCTGCTATTGCAGGCAGCCAAGACCTCGGAAGCTTGTACCCGTCCTCTCTATTCATGTTGGCGGGTCTTTTGGCTATTTCTATCGCCTCTCTAATCTTTCTTTTGAAAGTGAGAGGCTGTCTCGCCAGGACGCGGGTTTCTTGAAAAAATATTGGTTTCCCGCACTCGTCTCGGTGTTCCGCCACTGCTGACTTAGTGTGTTGTTTCAGGCGGATATATCTTTCATGTTCCGAGAGCCTTGTGCTAATCGGACGTCCCGTCTCACCTATGTAGACTAATCCACACGCACAACCAATTTCATACATGCCAGCTGTGTGTAGTTTGTCAACTGCATCCTTGGTAGAACCGAGCATGTCTGATATTTTGTTCCGGCTTCGGAAAATTGGTTTGATGTCGGCTTTTCGTAGAATTTTGCCAATACGTTCGGTGACCCCTTGTACATATGGTAACACAGCAATGCTCTGTGCCTCCTTCTCCTCTTCCCTATTAGTCTTCTCCCTTGTCGACATGGTGCTGTCTATCATCTCCTTCCCATAGCCATTAGTTCCGAAGATGGAACTGAGGCGTTCAAGTTCTGTCTTCAGATGTTCGTCGTCGCTTATCCTGTACGCTCTCTTCGTTAGCGTGTGCAGGGCGGACTTCTTCTGCGTGGGGTGATGGTGGGAGGAGGCGTGAAGGTACCTGTCCGTATTGGTTGGTTTCCTGTACACTTTGTGGCCAAGTTTACCATCAGGTTTTCGATAAACTTCCACGTCGAGAAAAGGCAGCACCCCATTCTTCTCTGTTTCCATTGTAAACTGAATTTTCCTATGCTGTTGGTTAAGGTGCTTGTGGAAGTTCTGTAACTCCTCTTCTCCGGTTCTACCAAGGATGCAGTTGACAAACTACACACAGCTGGCGTGTATGAAATTGGTTGTGCGTGTGGATTAGTCTACATAGGTGAGACGGAACGTCCGATTAGCTCAAGGCTCTCGGAACATGAAAGATATATCCGCCTGAAACAACACACTAAGTCAGCAGTGGCGGAACACCGAGACGAGTGCGGGAAACCTATATTTTTTTTCAAGAAGCCCGCGTCCTGGCGAAACAGCCTCTCACTTTCAAAAGAAAGATTAGAGAGGCGATAGAAACAGCCAAAAGACCCGCCAACATGAATAGAGAGGACGGGTACAAGCTTCCGAGGTCTTGGCTGCCTGCAATAGCAGGGCTACGGAGCGACGGCAGAGCCGTGGCGGCCCATGCAGACACGCGGAGAGCCGCAGTAGTGGTCGCGAGCATACAAAGCAATGGCACGCCGCAGCCGGCTTCTGGACAGCATGGAAACAGTGTGACGTCACAGCCATCACCTGTTCGCTATTCGTCCGTCTCCTCCAATGGGGTGGATTAATATAAAGACCAATAGAAAACAGCTATTTCAGCCAATGACAGATAATAAAGGAAACACCAATAAAGCATACCTTTCACCCCTCCTCCTCCTCCTTTTACAGCCAATCAAGTAACGACACGGTTCTCGTGCAGCTATTTAAGGAACCAAGTGTGTTCATTTAGCAGTAGTGTATTTTTACCTCCATTTTCTCCCCTTACTCTGTTTTATGTTCCCCTTTTTTATCTCCTTATGTATATATTAATTTATTCTTGTTTTAGTTACCATGTCACTCGGCTGAAGAACGGCGGATTGTGCTGCTGACAGCCCTCCCCTGCCCATATGGGGCAGGGGGCATGAAATTCCAATAAAGAAAAAAAAATTCATTTAGCAGTTATCGTAAGGCCCTGATGAAGGCTAGCTGCAACGCTGGCCGAAACGTTAGCGCATTTTAAATTATGACGATGCGGTCTGATACCCTGAAGAATTTTATTGAAGAAGACAACGGCCGCGGAAGCCTACGCTTACAATATTTGTAGCCTCTCTACAGAGCCGAACTAGCCGGGCGCTGTGGCCGAGCGGTTGTAGGCGCTTCAGTCCGGAACCGCAGTACTGCTACGGTCGCAGCTTCGAATCCTGCCTCGGGCACGGATGTGTGTGATGTCCTTAGGTTAGTTAGGTTTAAGTAGTTCTAAGTCTAGGGTACTGATGACCTCAGATGTTAACTCCCATAGTGCTCAGAGCCATTTGAACCATTTGAACCAGAGCCTAACTTGGTACCCACTCGTGGAAGCCAGGACCTTATTAATCAATTCGATCACGCCACAGTAGCCCGAAATCCTACCTATTAAAAAAATGGACGTACTTATGTATGTATGTATGTATGTATGTACACTAATAAGCCAAAACATTATGACCACTGCCCATTGTGACGTTGGCGCCGCCTGGTGGCGTTGCGGGCACGTGACGCAGTAACAAAAATATGTAAGCGAAGCAGACACGGACGGGGGATCACTCTAGCGAAGATATGGGCTGCAAGTGGGGAAACCCACTGAGATAAGCGACTCTGACAAATGGGTGTCTCAAAAACGGCGAAGCTGGTCGAATGTTTACGGGCTACTGTCATGTGCGTCTACGGAAAGAGGTAGGACAATGAAACTACCACTAGACGCTAAATGGTTGGGCGTCCACAACTCCTCACATAATGTGGGGTTCGGAAGCTTGTCTGCTCTGTAAAGTACGATCGACGGTGATCCGTGGCATCTCTGCCAAGAGAGCATAATGTTGGCGTACGCACAAGTGTTTCGGAGCACGCCGTTCAAATGGTTCAAATGGCTCTGTGTGCTATGGGACTTAACATCTAAGGTCATCAGTCCCCTAGAACTTAGAACTACTTAAACCTAACTAACCTAAGGACATCACACATACCCATGCCCGAGGCAGGATTCGAACCTGCGACCGTAGCAGTCGCGCGGTTCCGGACTGAGGCGCCTAGAACCGCTCAGCCACCGCGGCCGGCAGCATGCCGTTCATCGCACATTGTTGAACATGGTGCTCTGCAGCAGACCACTCCTACGTGTTCACATGTCGACCCAACGATATCGTAAATTATGACTGCAGTGGGCACTCGCATCCCCCCATGCTTGAGGTCTTCGCCGACGGGGAAGTCATCTTTCAGCAGCATAACTGTCCGTGTCCCGAAGCCAGAACTGTGCAACTGCGGTCTGAGGAGTTGTAGTGAACTCACGTTAGTGCCTCGGGGACCAAATTCGCCTGATGTAAATACTATGGAACCCATATGGGTGGCTATCGGGCGCCATCGCCACATACACAGATCAGTGGCCCGTTATTTACGCAAATTAGATGACCTGTGGGTAGACATCTAATGCCACATACTTCCACAAACCTACCAACAAACTGTCTGATCCCTGATATGCAGAATCAGTTATGTATTTTGTTCCAAAGTGGGACAAACAAGCTATTAAGCAGGCTTTCAAAATGTTTTGGATGATCAGCGTACGTTTCACGTTTCCTCCAAAACCATTGGACCGATTTCAACCAAGATAGGTACACCACTTACTGTCTGGAAAGGATCGCTGTGAGGTAAGAGTGGGGTAGGGACAATAAAGCAGTGTGGCCCACGACGCGCGAGTACCCATATTTTATTCATCCACTCTTTGAGAATGAGAGCATGTAGTGACTTGCAACATACATTACGCGTAATATTGAATCTTCACGAAACTTTTTCTGGCCGACACCTCTCGCAAAATTATGAAAGGGGAAAAGTTTATCACTTACTACATTTTCGCTGTTCGTGCAGTAAAACAACTACATTGCCACATGAAACATGACATTTCAGTTTATTATTTCCTTACCAGTGACTGTAGTCGCGACACATTTTGCAGACAGTGTTCACATATACCACTGAATAGACAGGGTGAGTCACCTAACATTACCACTGGAAACACCTCCAAAACCACAACAAACACTGAATAATCCATTCCGCGCACCGAAAGTGAGGAACGGGCTGGTGTAATTGGTTAATACAAACCATTGAGTAATGCAGGGAAGTATCATTTTCAACATATACTTATGGTTTTTTTAATGAAATTCTGTTATTATTTTAGCGCAACTAAAAACACAAAAAAATACTTAATTATTGCCGTTTCTTACATTGTAAAATGTTAAGTTCATCCAGGGTAATTTGTAACGAAAAGTAATTCCTCAGAAGTTCAGTCGTGTGTATCGGAGAGAACCGAATTAATTAGGCATACAGAAAGAACAGTGATGTAGCGTAGGTACAGGAGAGACATGAACAGCACTTTACGTCCACAAGCTAACATTTTTATTAGTCTTTTTCTCTGGAGAATACTGTACTGCACTGATTTGTTAGAAGAACATGTGCGTTAACATGAGAATGTAGTTAAACTTACAAACTAGTTTTTTATTTTCAATTACAGAATGTAAAAGTGTGTGTCCTGACATTTCAGGCCAATGGTGGTGCCCATCATTTGCTGCACACATTTGTAATCTACCGCGTAGTGAATGTCTTACACGACACAGTACATCTGGTGTAATGTTGCCACAGGGCGCTCAATACCACGTTTCATATCCTCTGGGGTTGTATCCACATCACGGTACACATTCTCCTTTAAATTACCCCACAGAAAGAAGTCTAAAGGTGTAAGATCAGGAGAACGGGTTGGCCAATTTATGCATCTGCCACGTCCTATGAAACGCCCGTCGAACATTCTGTCAAGGGTCAGCCTAGTGATCATTGTAGAATGTGCAGGAGCACCGCCATGTTGATACCTCACACTTCCACGCGTTTGCAGCGGGACATTTTCTAGCGATGTTGGCAGATCGTTTTGTAGAAACTCGATGTATTTTGCAGCTGTTAGGGTGCATTCAATGAAATGAGGACCAATAAGATGGTCGCCAATTACTCCGCACCATACATTTACATTTCACGGTCGCTGTCGCTTTACCTGTCGAAGCCAGCGAGGATTGTCCACGTACCAGTAACGCATGTTTCATAAATTCACTGCACCGTGGTTTGTGAAACCTGCATCATCGCTAAACAGGTAGAACTGCAACGCATTCTCTGTTGATGGCCATTGGCAGAAATTCACTCGGTTATTGAAGTCATCTCCAAGTAATTGCTGATGCAGCGGCACATGATACGGGTGAAATTTGTGACGATGAAATATGCACGTTACATTAATTTGACTCTTTGCACTGCCTGTAGCGATATCACATGAACTCATGTGTGGGTTCAAGGCAACAGCAGCTAACACACCAACTGCTCCTGCTTCTCCTGTGATGGGTTTGTTACGGCCCCGTTTCCGTGTTACGACCGTACCTGTTGTATACAATTGTTCGTAGACGTTTTCAAATGTGCGGCGCGTTAGATGATCTCTGTCCGGGTACCTTTCTGCATACAACCTGCAGGCTGCAGCTATATTTTGTCTACACTCGTCATAGATGAGTATCATCTCTGCCTTTTCGAATTTAGGATAAACCACTTTCACAGTTCCTACAACACTGTGCACACTGTTGTACTTGCAACCTTGTCACATTCCTACTGTGCGTACTTCTGTTCCAACTTGTCTATAGTACACTATCAGAGACGTCCGGTAACACAGTGTACTACAGTTACTCTGAGTACAAGGACTAATTGAGCAAACGCTACATGCAGACACTGAGACAGCCCAACTCGTAAACATCGTAGTCTTCTTAACATACTCCTACAGATCTTGTTTGATACAACACGCGACTGAAGTCTGAGGTTTCAAGCGTCAACTTTGTTACAAATTACTCCGGATGTACTTAACATTTTACAACGTAACAAACGGCATTGATTAAGTATTTCTTTCTATTTTCAATTGTACTGAAAATAATAACAGGTTTACATTAAAAAACCTACGTCTGTGCATTTCTCAGAGAATTGTCTTAACAGCCGCGCGGGATTAGCCGAGCGGTCTCACGCGCTGCAGTCATGGACTGTGCGGCTGGTCCCGGCGGAGGTTCGAGTCCTTCCTCGGGCATGGGTGTGTGTGTTTGTCGTTAGGATAATATAGGTTAAATATTGTGTAAGCTTAGGGACTAATGACCTTAGCAGTGAAGTCCCATAAGATTTCACACACATTTGAACATTTTTGATTTGTATTAACCAATTTCACAAGCCCCTCTCCTCCTTTTCGGTCTGTGGAATTGGTTATTCAGTGTTTGTTATGGTTTGGGAGGTGTTTCCAGTGGTATTGTTAGATGACTCACCCTGTATCTGCAAAATTATATTATTGCACGATACATCGTTCAGGAGATATGAAGTCAAACACCAATGTTCATTTAAACCTGCTGCATCATGCGTTATGTTTTAATTTATTACTTATTTACTACTAATTCTATTTGCAACACATTTCACAGACGGTGTTCACGTAAGTCGCTGAATGCACCTACAAAAAAAAAATATCATTGTACGACATATAATTCAGAAGATATGACGTCAAATACGTATATGCGTGAAAACGTGTCGCATTATGCATTACATTTTATTTTCTTACTTCTGTACTACCAGCTCTATTCAGAACACATTTTGAAGACACATATACCACTGGATTTAGCTGCAAAATTACTTTGTTGTATCACACACAGTTCAGGAGATATGTCGTCATAAACATTCAGCTGCGTGAAAATGAAACTGCAGGGAGAAGTTCTCTAGAGATACAGGTGAAATATGTGTACAAGTATGTGTGAAATATTTTAAATATTTGTGGAATAAATTTGACATGTGTTTATGTGGGCAAAGCCACGGATGGGTGAAACGCCCACCATGGAACGATTTCAATGAAATTTGGTATACATATTAGTTACGATCTGGAAAGAAATGCTGTGGGAGTAAGAACCACCAGCGTGTTACTGAGGCAGGAGGATTAACGTGGAGAGAGAAGGGTTAGGAGAAGGGGCAGGAGGAAATTGACACAGATGGCGGAGCAGGAAGAGGTGGGCTGAGAGAGGAGGCGGTAATGGACAGATACAGGGGAGGGGAGAAGATGGAAAGAAAAAGGAAAGAGGAGGAAATATACAGAGACAGGTGGCAAGAAGAGATGGGCAGAGAGAGTGCAGAGGAGATGAACAGAGAGAGGGACGAGGAAATGAATAGGGAAATGGAGGAGATGGACAGAAAGAGGGAAGAGCAGGAGATGGAATTGGAAGGGATATGACGAAATGGACAGAGGTTGGTTGGTTGGTTGATCTGGGGGAAGAGGACCAAAAAGCGAGGTCAACGGTCCCGTTGGTTTATGGAAGGATGGGGATGCAGTCGGCTGTGCCCTTTCAAAGGAACCATCCCAGCGAGGGAAAAGCAGGAGATGGACAGAGGGAAAAGTAGCAGGGGGGGGGGGGGGGATGGAGCAGCAAATGGACAGAGATTGAGGGAGGAGGTAGATAGAGAGGAAGAAAGGATATGGACGCGATGGAGGTTTCGGCAGGTGGATAGAGAGGGGAAGTGGAGGAGATAGACAGTGAGGGGGGGAGGAGCAGATGTTCAGAAGGGGGGGGAGGGGAGGAAGGGTGCGATGGACTAATAGAAATTGAAATAAATACGTGTCCTGACAATGCCAGCTTTGTCAGCTTGTAATTTAATAAAAGTAACAGTTCTGACCGTGAGGCTTTACACTTTTACAAATAGTAAGAATGCCATCGATTACAAAGCAAGTGGACTGTTTGGTACGTGCAGCAGGTAGCGTGGAGCTGAGATCCGCCTCGGGAGGAACTGACCAGGACGGCCGAACGCAACACGAGGTGGTCACGGCGCCGTGAAAGGAACCAGGCGGTGGAGGTGGGGTGGCGTTTAATGAAAGAGCCTCTTTACTCACAGTCGCACGCCGCTTCCGGAGTTGGGAGCCGTCGCGGCGCGCATAATGAAACGCGGCATTGTGCAGTCGCGGCCGGCGAGGCGGGGCCGCAGTTACGTCGCCCTTTTACGAGCCATAACGCATTGACGCCGCGCAGCCGAATAACAGGGCGCCAGCGTGTCACTTAATGAGGCGCGCGCAGACACAACAGGCCGCGACGGGGCTCGCGCCGCGGCCCTCTGTGAGCGCGACCGCGCCAGATAGCCGGCCGGCCCCTCGCATGCAGGAACGCCTTTGTGCGCGCCTCGGTGCATACGTATTTCTCGTTACCTGCGTCTCCCAGCACGAATACTCCTCTCTTATCGCCGCTAGCGCAGCGGACGACGCTAGAATACTAAGTAAGGCGTCGGTTCAAATTATGCATCGTGGAGGCAAACAACCTGATAATAAGGTCAGAGTAGGGTACTGTCCAAATCTATGAGAGAGGCGACATATCATCAGACATTCGTAAAACATTATTCACACATTTTCGAAGACAGCAAGACTATACAGGGCGCTCAGAGAGAATTATGCAGAAGCAGTTATGAAAATCATGCGGTTCTTTTTAAAGAACCATATTTGTTTCAGTATCTTGTTTGGTACCAAAGTTCAGAGCATTATCCACACAAAACATTACGTGCCCCTCAGCATACTGTCAACTGCGGAAAACATCGTTTCTATAACTTGAACCATTCGCGAAATAAAAGGGGTGTTACGTCTTACCTGACTCATCATCCTGTAGTCTATGTAAAGGATGGCCAGAAACAGTCTGGAAAGCTTGTGAGAACGTTGCAGGGGAAGCTATGCTGAGAAATAGCAGTTAAGGAAAGAATTCGTTGCGCCGTTTCCGAATTACTTAACATCCAAGTTAGCCAATAAGATCGTTGCGCGCCCAATTTCAAGCAGCCTACCAAAGACAATACCGCCAAACGTGTTCTTCGTTTGATTTCCTCAAAAACGAACAAACGTAGCTTTAGATCACCTAGATGAAATTCATCACATCTGAGAAAGGCACCTTTTAACTGGTAATCAGTGTCTGAACAAGTAGTAAGTCACAGATGCACTGGTTGTTGATTACTGCATTTTAGCGCTTGCAAGTGCTCGAATTTTCTCGCGCAGCGACCTGATTGGCTAACTAAATAACTATCGAATTTTTTCTCAGCGGGACCTGCCCTGCAACGATCTTACATGCTTTTCAGACTGTTTGTGACCATGATGCAATATGTTCGAAATTCTGAGAAAAATAGGAGTAAGGGGTAGGGAAAGACGTATAATATACAATATATACAAGAACCAAGAGGTAACAGTAAGACTGGAAGACCAAGAACGAACTGACTGTATGAGAGGGATGCAATCTTTCGCCTCTGCTGTTCAGTCTACACATAGAAGAAGTAATGACGGAAACAAAAGAAACAAGAGTGAGATTAAAATTCACGGTGGAAGGACATCAGTGACAAGAATTGCTGATGACAGTGCCATCCTCATGGAAGGTGAGAAGAAATTACAGAGTCTGTTGTGTGGAAATGAACGGTCTAATGAGTACAGAAGATGGACTGAGAGTAAACCTAAGAAAGGCGAAAGTAATGAGAAGTAGTAGTAATGAGAATAGCGAAAAGATTAACATCAAAACTGGTGATCACGAAGTACAGAAGTTAAGGAATCCTGCTACTTTGGAAGCAAAATAACCCATGACGGACGGAAAAAGGAAGACATAAAAAGTAGACTATCAGAGGCAAAGAGGGCGTTCCTGGCCAAGAGAAGCCTACTGGTATCAAACATGTTCCTTACTTTGAGGAAGAGCACAGCATTGTGTGGTAGTGAATCATGGGCTGTGTGTAGCCAAACGAAAAGAAAAGCGAAGCGTTATAGGTACGGTTCTCCGCAGAATCGGTGATGAAAGGAACATTGGAAAACACTTACAAGAAGACGGGAGAGGGTGATAGAATATGTGTTAAGATATCTGTCAGTGAGTTCCATGGTGCTAGAGGGAGCTCTACAGCGTAAAAACTGTAGAGGAAGACAGAGATTGGAAAAACTCCAACAAATAATTGAGGAAGTAGGTTGCAAGTGCTTTTCTGAAATGTAGAGGTTAGCGCAGGAGAGGAATTCATGGCGGGCTGTATCAAACCAGTCAGAAGACTGATGGCTCAGAAAGAAAGATAAAAAAAGAACAGTGGGCGTCGAAACGAGCGAAATATTGCAGGAAAGCATAGGCCAAAAATGTATCCTTCTGGAGCCACGGTCGTAAATACCACTGTCAAACAATGACGAGTGCGCCGAAGTTTGTTCAGTAAGCGAATGTGTTCGGCAGTGTCTAGCAGTGCGGTTTTGTCCCGTTTAGCCGCTGCGTTATGCTGCGGTACTGTAATTTTTCGTTTAAAAGTTCATTTATATTCGCTGTACTTTAGCAGAAATTAAAGCATATGGCGCTAACATTGCGTTATTAATAAGATTACACAAGTTGATTCTTGCACAGACGAAAACAACAACCATCCACTTTTAAATATGCTGTTTATTCACACAAATAACGCCGTGACTGATTTCCGTCCGACAGGTTCATCATCAGACGGCTGTCCGCGTTAAGATACACGTTTGTTGTTATTTACGTCGATTTTCGCCTTTTTCCACTTGTGAAAATTCCTTCGGGTAGTCGTTCCCTACAACTAAAACTCGACGTGAAAAACAGCATATTTAACTGTGAGCTAAATACTAAAGTGAAACTGTCCTATTTCTAGGTTACTTACGTCGTAAATACCACGTCATTACGTTGCAATACTGACTGCTGGTAATCATGCAGTAACACACACACACAAACACACACGGAAGTATGTATACAAAGACTGCTTTATAACTACACTCCTGGAAATGGAAAAAAGAACACATTGACACCGGCGTGTCAGACCCACCATACTTGCTCCGGACACTGCGAGAGGGCTGTACAAGCAATGATCACACGCACGGCACAGCGGACACACCAGGAACCGCGGTGTTGGCCGTCGAATGGCGCTAGCTGCGCAGCATTTGTGCACCGCCGCCGTCAGAGTCAGCCACTTTGCCGTGGCATACGGAGCTCCATCGCAGTCTTTAACACTGGTAGCATGCCGCGACAGCGTGGACGTGAACCGTATGTGCAGTTGACGGACTTTGAGCGAGGGCGTATAGTGGGCATGCGGGAGGCCGGGTGGACGTACCGCCGAATTGCTCAACACGTGGGGCGTGAGGTCTCCACAGTACATCGATGTTGTCGCCAGTGGTCGGCGGAAGGTGCACGTGCCCGTCGACCTGGGACCGAACCGCAGCGACGCACGGATGCACGCCAAGACCGTAGGATCCTATGCAGTGCCGTAGGGGACCGCACCGCCACTTCCCAGCAAATTAGGGACACTGTTGCTCCTGGGGTATCGGCGAGGACCATTCGCAACCGTCTCCATGAAGCTGGGCTACGGTCCCGCACACCGTTAGGCCGTCTTCCGCTCACGCCCCAACATCGTGCAGCCCGCCTCCAATGGTGTCGCGACAGGCGTGAATGGAGGGACGAATGGAGACGTATCGTCTTCAGCGATGAGAGTCGCTTCTGCCTTGGTGCCAATGATGGTCATATGCGTGTTTGGCGCCGTGCAGGTGAGCGCCACAATCAGGACTGCATACGACCGAGGCACACAGGGCCAACACCCGGCATCATGGTGTGGGGAGCGATCTCCTACACTGGCCGTACACCACTGGTGATCGTCGAGGGGACACTGAATAGTGCACGGTACATCCAAACCGTCATCGAACCCATCGTTCTACCATTCCTAGACCGGCAAGGGAACTTGCTGTTCCAACAGGACAATGCACGTCCGCAGGTATCCCGTGCCACCCAACGTGTTCTAGAAGGTGTAAGTCAACTACCCTGGCCAGCAAGATCTCCGGATCTGTCCCCCATTGAGCATGTTTGGGACTGGATGAAGCGTCGTCTCACGCGGTCTGCACGTCCAGCACGAACGCTGGTCCAACTGAGGCGCCAGGTGGAAATGGCATGGCAAGCCGTTCCACAGGACTACATCCAGCATCTCTACGATCGTCTCCATGGGAGAATAGCAGCCTGCATTGCTGCGAAAGGTGGATATACACTGTACTAGTGCCGACATTGTGCATGCTCTGTTGCCTGTGTCTATGTGCCTGTGGTTCTGTCAGTGTGATCATGTGATGTATCTGACCCCAGGAATGTGTCAATAAAGTTTCCCCTTCCTGGGACAATGAATTCACGGTGTTCTTATTTCAATTTCCAGGAGTGTATTATAACAGTGCCAAACAATTTCTCTCTCAGAAATGTTTCAATACACACACTGAGGTGACAAACTTACAAACGTTTCATTACATGCAATTCTGAATTATTGAGAACTAATTATAATTAAGATAAATAAATAAAGAAGCCAGTCTGTTAAAAAATGTTACTGGAACAACAGCATGTAAATATTATAATATACATAAGAAACAAAGTAAATGATGAGAGATAGTTGTACATAAAGTAACATTACGATGGTGAACATTATATTGAAAATGTGATAGCTAGTTGAAGGTTTCAATTAATTAGACCATTGTAATAATGAATGAGTAAATAAGCTGTTATATTTTACGTACTTTTTATATTCGGTTAATACCTGCTTGTTGTTATTGTCAAAGGGTGTAGTGTTTATTTATGTTTCACACTGGAAAAGGGACTGATAACCACTCAGTTTAGTCCCTTTAATCAACAAACCAACCAGCCAATCTGGAAAGCAAGTGAATGAAATTTTGAAGAAAGGCTGCATTGGCTAAGTCAGCCTGTCCATTAAGGAGATTATTTGGTGACATACTTTTCTAAACATATATTTCAGTCTCTTCAAGTAGATTCATAAGGCTATTTTTCTCAGCGTGAGGTAATATCTGGACGTGTTCTTCACTGTTTTTTATTCCATGACTGTTTAAGAGTTGTGTGCACTGCAAATGTGGATTTTGTTGCATTATTGAAACGTATGGCATCCTTACCCTATTTGAACCGTGTCTCAAAGCTTCTCCCAATGTAACGTTGTGCCCTACAGTTCCATATGTCGGCTATTGTGCTGCAGTGTTTTTGTCTGCAGTATTGCCCCTTATCTTAACAAGTTAATCGCATTCGGGTTCAACAGCGCATAGCTTTATCCACATCATGCCACAGAAAATTCGCATCTGACGTAACCAGCCATCGATAGCAATTTAAAGTTTGCATAGCTTTGTACCAACTTCCAATTATCTACAAGTAATTTAATTAGTAACTACGCTCTCCAGCACCAAAGGTGTCACCTGAGGCAAGCGAGGTTATTTATCAGGCAGTTCCGTCTTCTCGCCACTGATTGACTGTCGTATGGCTGTTAGGTCGATTCAGCGTCCTCTGTCTTACTCTGACGATATTATCAGGTATTGTTTTCTCCACGTAGTGTAAAGTTCTTCCTTAATCTTACTCGTAGTTGACCGCATATGGATGTCTTTTCGTTTCCTTTTTTGTTCTCCCCCTCTCCCCGGGGGCTGTCAGCAGTACAAATTCCGCTCTTCATCCAAAGCTATTATAATATGGGCGACCGTGCTCTTCCCTTGGGTATGCAACCAACTTCCAAGAATTTTGTATACCATTCATAAATCCGCTTGCTAAATCGACGGTGGAATGCACACGCTGCACTTGAACAATGCGTTGACTTCGCACAAATTCCAACACACAAAATGATTTCTTTTGTGGCGTTGTCACCATGTTGCTACAAACAAACAAAGCGCAGCTGTGTCAAAACTTTGAAATTTCCCTCGTCCAGTGATATGCGCAATGTGTTTCTACCTTTTATAGTTTGTACGTAACGACAATTGAAAGCAGTTCTTTCTTTCTGAATCACTTAATATAAATAAAAACAATACAGCAATCTGAAAAAGCTGAAGGATCTACGCTGGATAAAAAAAATGTGAACGTTAAACAATGGGTAGGGAGAGAATGGTGTGGGTGTAAATACATAAACCGTTGGGTGGGCGATAGGATGGATAATGGAAAGATTGAAGGAAAAGACGAGTTTCTTGTGTGGGCAGCGCCGTAGTATCTGACGGGGGATGCAGGAATGGGGAGATATACACTACTGGCCATAAAAATTGCTAAACCACGAAGATGACGTGCTACACACGTGAAATTTAACAGACAGGAAGAAGATGCTGCGATATGCAAATGATTAGCTTTTCAGTGCATTCACACAAGGTTGGCGCCGGTGAAGACACCTACAACGTGTTGACATGAGGAAACTTTCCAACCGATTTCTCATACACAAACAGCAGTTGACCGGCGTTGCTTGGTGAAACGTTGTTGTGATGCCTCGTGTAAGGAGGAGAAATGCATCACGTTTCCGACTTTGATAAAGGTGAGATTATAGCCTATCGCGATTGCGGTTTATCGTATCGCGACATTGCTGCTCGCGTTGGTCGAGATCCAATGACTGTTAGCAGAATATGGAATCGGTGGGTTCAGGAGGGTAATACGGAACACCGTGCTGGATCCCAACGGCCTCGTATCACTAGCAGCCGAGATGACAGGCATCTTATCCGCATGGTTGTAACAATCGTGCAGCCACGTCTCGATCCTTGAGTCAGCAGATGGGGACGTTTGCAAGACAACAACCATCTGAACTAACAGTTCGACGACGTTTGCATCAGCATGGACTATCAGCTCGGAGACCATGGCTGCGGTTACCCTTGACGCTGCATCACAGACAGGAGCGCCTGCGATGGTGTACTCAACGACGAACCTGGGTACACGAATGGCAAAACGTCATTTTTTAGGATGAGTCCAGATTCTGTTTACAGCATCATGGTGGTCGCATCCGTGTTTGGCGACATCGCGGTGAACGCACATTGGAAGCGTGTATTCGTCATCGTCATACTGGCGTATCACCCGGCGTGATGGTATGGCGTGCCATTGGTTACACGTCTAGGTCACTTCTTGTTCGCATTGACGGCACTCTGAACAGTAAACGTTACATTTCAGACGTTTTGCGACCCGTGGCTCTACCCTTCATTCGATCCCTGCGAAACCTTACATTTCAGCAGGATAAAGCATGACCGCATGTAGCAGGTCCTGTACGGGCCTTTCTGGATACAGAAAATGTTCCACTGCTGCCCTAGCCAGCACATTCTTCAGATCTCTCACCAATAGAAAACGTCTGGTGAATGGTGGCCAAGCAACTGGCTCGTCACAATACGCCAGTCACTACTCTTGATGAAGTGTGGTATCGTGTTGAAGCTGCAAGGGCAGCTGTACCTGAACACGCCATCCAAGCTCTGTTTGACTCAGTGCCCAGGCATATCAAGGCCGTTATTACGGCCAGAGGTGGTGGTTCTGGGTACTGATTTGTCAGGATCTATGCACCCAAATTGCGTGAAAATGTAATCGCGTGTCAGTTCTAGTTTAATATATTTGTCCAATGAATACCCGTTTGTCATCTGCATTTCTTCTTGGTGTAGCAATTTTAATGGCCAGTAGTGTAGAAAGGGAAGAGGGAGTGGGAAGCCCTGATGTGGAGCGGAGTAGATGGAGACGAATTGAAGTTGGTATAATGGTTAAACATCGTAGCGGGCTTCAGTGTATAGGAGTCGGTTGAAGCTGGCGTTGGGATAGTATATGAAATGAAACTTCCGGGCAGATTAAAACTGTGTGCCGGACCGAGACTCAAACTCGGGACCTTTGTCTTTCGCGTGCAAGTGCTCTACCATCTGAGCTACCCAATCACGACTCACGCCCCGTCCTCACAGCTTCACTTCTGCCAGTATCTCGTCTCCTACCTTCCAAACTTTACAGAAGCTCTCCTGCGAACCTTGCAGAACTAGCACTCCTGAAAGAAAGGATATTGCGGAGACATGGCTTAGCCACAGCCTGGGAGATGTTTCCAGAATGAGATTTTCACTCTGCAGCGGAGTGTGCGCTGATATGAAACTTCCTTGCAGATTAAAACTGTGTGCCGGACTGAGACTCGAACTCGGGACCTTTGCCTTTCGCGGGCAAGTGCTCTACCAACTGAGCTACCCAAGCACGAATCACGCCCCGTCCTCACAGCTGTGAGGGCGAAAGGCAAAGGTCCCGAGTTCGAGTCTCGGTCCGGCACACAGTTTTAATCAGCCAGGAAGTTTCATATCAGCGCACAACCCGCTGCAGAGTGAAAATCTCATTCTGGAAACATCCCTATAAAGTTGGCTACCCGTACAGTAAATAGTTTTCCGTCCACATTGTCTCAAGTAACGGAAGTTTAATTGTAACCAATCTGTATATTAACACCGAGCGAGGTGGCGCAATGGTTCGCACACTGGAATCACATTCTGGATGACAACGGTCCAAATCCACGTCCTACCATTCTGGTTTTAGGTTTTCTGTGATTTAAAAATGGATTAAAATCGGTCTCGACCGCAGAAACATTTATGTCGACGGTAACCGGTTTCGATCAGTATTTAACTATCTTCAATTCCTCATACCATGACGATAGGAGGTGGCGGTGAATGGAGCGGGTGTTGTGACTCCACGAAACCGCTCCAGTCACCGCCACCGACTAGCATAAGGGGCAGAGGATGGTCAAATACTGAGCTAAACAGTTAACCGCCGAAATAATTTTTTTTGCGGTCAAGACTGGTTGTAATTCATTTTTAAAGTTCTTTAAGCCAGACCACTGTTTCTCCACGAGAAATGTTCTCAAAAATTTCTGTGTTTTCGGTAAATTGCTCCAGGCCAAAGCCGAGATTGTTCATTTGAAAAGACCCGGCTGATTTTCATCTCTATCCTTGAATAATGACCAGATTGCGCTTCGTCCCTAATGACCTCGATATCGACGGGACGTTAAACTCTAATCTTCCTTCCTTCCTTGATCCCTTCTTTTCTTTCGTCGTATGTTAATGGTCACATGTGTAAAAGGTAAGGTGCAGTTGTTTGAAGACTTCGATTTCGTCACTGGGAAAATGACGCAAAAACCGAATGAAGTGAAGCTATGCGGCAGGAGTCGTACTTTACTCAAGCAACTCTCCCGCTTTGCTCAGTGAAGCGGAAAAATAACTAGGTCCTTTTAGAACTAGGTCGTTTTAGACTTGTGAATGAAACCAAGCTCATGCGCATTCTGTGGCAGTAATTCATCCTCTGCGGTCACGACGAAAAAGCTCTATGACCAACGAAACGAAGAATTTCGAAAAAAAGTGTGCTGTGCGAAGCGTACATAACGTAGCAAGTGATACGAGCAACGTAAACATCCGGCGCCGGGACCGCCCCGGCGTGGTAGCTCGAGGTCACTACAAAGCGCAGAAATAGCGCGACGCGCAGTCGCCTCTGGGAGAGCGTGTGTGCTGTTCTCGCGATACAGAGGCTGCGGCAAAAGGCACAAGGCAGATAAGCCACTTGACACTGGTACACGCAGCCACACTAATTTGTGCCTTCTACGAGGCGGAGTGTAATTAATGCAAGAAAACTGTGACCCCGGGCACAATTAAACTGTGACCCCGGGGCTATATTTAGAGGCCGCGCCAGGAAGCTGCTAGCTGGCCGCCTCACGTGCGCACGCCGGCTGCGGGGGCCCCGCCGCTGCGCTGTCACAACGTGGCCGTGGGTGCTTCCCACTTACCGTACTGTAACCTGTCCACCGAGGGGCGACATGCGACAACTAGCCACGGTGATCGAAACGTCGCGCGCATCAGAAACTATAAGCGAGTTCCTAGTATATGTGTTTACTCAAATGAAACTCCACAGTTCCACAGTTCTTTCCAAGTCTCAAACATCTATGATGAATGTATATGCAGACTGAAGCTACGGATCACAATTAATACCACAGAAAAAGTTTTGAACCCAGGTCTCCTGCTCACTAAGCAGACGTGCTAACCAGTGTGCTACTGTGGAGTAGTTGGTTCGCACAACTACGCAGACTACCCTTGTACACCTTCCTCCTCAGTCCAAACTTCCATTAATGCGTCAACCCACCTGCTATTCCCCATAAACTCGAGCAGCATTGCAAAGGCTCTCCAGCTGTATTGGAATAGCACTTCAAAAACGAACGAATAACAACTTAGACTGAGGAGGCAGGCATGCTACGGTAACTCGCGCAGTTGTGCACAGCCACTGCATCTGCCTAACGAGCTGGTGACCAGGGTTCGAATCCCACTCTCATTACAAATTTTCATTTGTCACTTCAGTGTGTATATACAGGGTATTCCACAGCTCATGTCACACACATCTAGAGGTTGTAGAGGGGACTAACTAGATCAAGTCTGACGTAGGAAACCATGTCAGGAAACGTCATTCAGCGGCATTACAGAGCGTCCAAGCATAGGCGCCAGCGTCTGTAATTGTGTGTATACACAGTCTGACTCCGTGATGACATTACAAAGTTTCAGAGATGATGGACAAGGTTAAATGTATCAATCTGAGGTAAGGGTACCTATCAGAAACGAACGAGTAGAAAGTTAAAAGCGAAAAGCGTTCTCATATCTCTTGACACTGGAATACATTTACCGATACTGTAATTGTTAAGAATGTAGAGTACGCAACTTTCACAACTGGTAGTATAGACCAAAACAAGAAAAAAATTCCAGTAAATACAGGTTCTAAAATTCATACTTTAAGAGCTATGAGCATTTGTTCAATAAAGGAGATATGTTTCACACTACGGAAGACAAACAAGTGCTCATAGCTCTTCATGATGCCTTTTAGAGGCCATGTTTAATAAACATTTTTTTCTTGTCTTGGTCCATATTACCGCCTCTGAAAGATGCATGCCCTACATTCTTAGCAACAACATTTCCGGTACATATATTCCAATGCCAGAGGTATCAGAACTGTTTTCGTTTATAAATTTCAACTCGTTCGTTTCCGGCGTAGGGCCCGTTACGTCGATCCGATATATTGAACATTCTCCATCATCCTTGAAAGTTTATGACGCTCTGTAGCGTCGTTGGATGATGACTCCTGACATGGGTTCCTATATAAAATCTGTCCCGTCCACAAGATCTAGAATGGTGTAACATAAATTGTGGCGCACCCTGTATATACACCGTAGATGTCTGAGTCTTGAAATGGACTCTGGAATAATATAGTTACATTTGATTAAAGCATCTATTCCTAGGTTTTAAGCAAGATTCCCCACTTCGTTCGATGCTGGGGTGCTGCTCCAGTACTGTTAGACAGCGTCTGCAATACTGTTCTAGTGTAGGGGGAATACCGAGTGGTCTGTATTGAGGATGGTCTATGCAGTTGTACAAAATCACTGTACCAGGGTGGCGTAATGGTTAGTGCATCTGCCTAGTGAGCAGGAGACCCTGGTACGAATCCCTGCCTTGGTACAAATTTTCATTCGTCGTTTCAGTCTGTATATATACAGTAAGACTGCGATAATCTGGCACTCCATAATCCGGTAAACCTGATAGTCCGGCATCCATCAGAAATTTTCCATAATTTTTAGTTCAGCGCGGTTGGCACTACAGTCGGACACCTTCGAAAAACATCGGAACTCTTCGGTATGTCGCCTCGTGAGTAATAATACAGCCTGCCTCAAGGAGCGATTGGTTATATTCTCCCCAAGACACGCCATCTCTGCGCTAGTCCTGTATCCACTATTTTTCGTTCACTAGACAGAAATTTACAGTACTTACGTTTGCATCAATGCAGTGCAGTTTCATTTAATAGTTATTAAATAAAACCATCGTACTTTATCAACATTCAACTACTTGTACGACTGTCAAATAGACTACAGCAGAATAACGAGTTTGTACAGCTGGTGAATACGTTTTCCAAAAAATGGTTCAAATGGGTCTAACCACTATGGGACTTAACTTCTGAGGTTATCAGTCCGGTAGAGCTTAGCACTACGTAAACCTAACTAACCTAAGGACATCACACACATCCATGCCCGAGGCAGGATTCGAAACCGCGACCGTAGTAGCAGTGCGTTTCCGGACTGAAGCGCCTAGAACCGCTCGACCACAGCGGCCGGCTATGTTTTCCAAACAGAGCAAAAGTGCGTCTAAAACGGCTAAACCCAAATGTGTGACGTGACAATTCACCAGAAACTCGAAATCATAAAAATTGGAAAAAGATGAAAACCGAAAGAATGAGCGAATTTAATACCGTGTCTTCTTCAGCTACATATGATAGTAAGAAAAAGAGCTAGGAAATTTGTGTCACAGACTGCTTCAGTTTAAAGTCTGCACGTTAGGCAAACTCCAAAAATTCGTAAGTAAACAAAACTGTAGATGAAGTTTTGTATAAATATTCAGTGCTAAGAGAACAGAGGTAGTGTCAATAACAGGACGGATGTTAACTGGAAAAGACCATTTCTTGCACAAGGAATTAGATCTTCTCAAATTAGTGGCGGTTATTTTATTTTGTAACTAGCGTACAAAAACTTATTTACGCATATTGAACTTTTCTAAAACTTTGAGCATTAAACAGATTTAATAGAGCATTGCAATATTCAGCTTTAAATTAGATTTTGCCTTTACAGATAAATAATACACACTTCTATAGTAAATAAGTTACTTGGTTTTTTACGTTAAAACTATACGTTTTGCTTATATCCCTATTTCTAAACCAGATAATCTGACATTGGCGGATCTCCGAGAATGCAGGATTATCGAAATTCTCACACACATTTTCTTATAATATATGCTCGTTCCAATAAATCAGAGATCACTTTGCAGAGCACGTTGACACTGATGCTGTCAAATCTCCATTGTTCTGTTAGGCTCTAGTTAATCTAGTGTGCGCAGCCTGTTTTTATAGGCCCCTCCTTTATGGTGTCCCCTCAGGAAGAAGTCTGGAGACATCATACCGGAAGAACGTAGGACCCACAATCATTCACAGACAATTCGATCACCAAAGAATTCGCTTCAGAAACGAATTGTTTCGTTAGTTGTGTGACAAGCGGCAGCGTGCTGCTGCCTCAAATAGAGAAATAAACCAGACGTCTTGGTACAAATCACTAGTTACTGTACTTTCGAGGAAATCAGGACTCACTATTCGACAACGTGACGCCGCACACCACACACTAATTTTACGACAATGCAAGGCGATTTCATGAAAGACATATGGATTTTCGGTTGACCAAAATTCTTGTGTTTTGATATTTATGCATCGACTAAGGCGAAAATACGCCTTATCAGTGAAGAAAACACGGTCCAGTTCTGCGATGCTGCCGACGTCAACAAAGGACGGGCACCATGTACAGTATGCTAAACGTTTTTTCTTGTCCAGCATCTTCAACTCCTGTACACGATATTCGATAAGCACGAAAATTTTATTTTTGCAACGCTTTCTTAGCAAAGCCACAAAAATCTGAGACTGGACAGACTTTTTGAAGGCGAACGCAGCATCACAGCCCTCACCTCAACCAGTTTAGCGTCCCTCAAAATAGCCAACCTCAAATGACCCGCATTCCTAGAAACAGGCGATTCATCTCGTTATTGTATTGTTCGATTCTGTGTTGTCTGGATACTTCCCACGAAATGCGTCTACAACACACGCATTCGAACGACTGGCAACAAATGTGTCGCCATGTCCGGATGGAATCCAAATTCGGTGTTACAAAAAGTACACAGCGTGCGTTTATAGCGAACCTCTCGGCCAGCGCATAGGGTTAGCGTCTGGAAAAAGCGCATGTCACTCCTGTTTATATATAGGGTAAAAGAACGGACCTACAAAACTATATATCAGTATCCTTAATATCGGTTTTTTGCAGAATTTTTGAATTTATTTTCAGATCGAATATAAAAAAGGTTCCTTGTGACGGAATAGTTTCTGTCCACAAATCAGCACGTTTTTAGAAAGCATCGATCATGCGAAACTAAGCTTCTCCTTTTCTCACACGATACCCTGTGCACCGTGGATGAAAAGCAGATTCCATATTCTTAGTTATCCTGAAGGCATTTGACACGGTGTCGCACTGCAGCCAACGAAGGTACCAGAATACAGAATAGGTTCCCAGTATGTTGTCTTCAACGGTGGATGTTCGTCAGAGACAAGGGTATCGGCAGAAGTACACGGAAGTCTGATAGGACCTCTCTTACTCTCATTATACATAGACGATCTGACAGACAGGGTGAGCAACAATCTACGGCTGTTTGCTGATGATGCTGTGGTATACGGGAAGACATCGTTGAGTGGCTACCGAAAGATACAAGATGACTTAGACAAAATTTCTAGTTGGTGTGATGAATGGCAGCTTGCTCTAAATGTACAAAAATGTAAGTCAATGCAGATGAGTAGCAAAAACAATTCCGTAATGTTCGAACACAGCATTAGAAGTGTACTGCTTGACACAGTAACGCCGATTAACAATCTGCCAGTAACGTTTCAAAGCGATGTGACATGGCACGTCAACATAAGGACGGTTTACTGGGAGAACTTAAGCAACGTGTAGTTCATCTGCAGAGGAGACTGCGTACAGAACACAAGTGCGACCAATCCCTGAGCGCTGCTCGAGTGTCTGGGATCCCCACCACGACGGATTAAAGGAAGACATCGAAGCTGTTCAGAGACGGGCTGCTAGATTTGTTACTGGTAGTTTCGACCATCACGCGAGTATTACGGAGATTCTTCATGGACTCAAGTTCTAGTCTCTGGATTGAAGACGATGCTCTTCTCTCGGAAACTATTGAGAAAATATTTCGAGAAACGGCACTTGAAGTCACTGCAGAACGATTCTGCTGCTGCCAACGTACTTTCTACATAAGGCCTGAAACATAAGGGAAATTAGGGTTAGTACGGAGGCGTGTAGACAACCGTTTCTCCCTCGCTCTAATCTGCGAGTAGAACGGGAAAGGAAAAGTAGTGGTTCAGGGTACCCTCCACCACGCACCATACGGTGGCTTGCGTAATATCCCTCCACCACGCACCATACGGTGGCCTGCATAATATGTATGTAGAGGCAGATGTTCCATTATTTTTCCTTGAGCGCAGACCAGATATTGCGGCTTTCTTCAAAACTTCGTTGTCCGGGCTAGATGCAGGGCACCTTAAGCTATCCTGGTGTATAGTTGTTCTGCCATATTCCTGTCCATTGCCCTGTTATTGTTCCTCCGTTGTCCACCAAAAATATTGTTCGTTCTAGAGGAGGATAACGATAAATAAGTAAATTCTTTGGGATGCTCTACAATGTGGTGCATTTTTCATTGTCGTATCTACTGTGGTTTTTTTCTGGGTCTTTGAAATCAGGGAGGTTTGAGTGGGACACCCTGTAGTTTGTCACGTCAGCTGCAACAAATGAACGCAACAGTTTCACAATTACACAGTTTCTCCGTGCTCTGTTGAAACATACGTTTTTGACGTTTCTGAAGTTTCGTTCCGTTTTGGAAATCGTAACTCCTGAATTCACGCCCGTTCATTTGTTGTTTTCATTTCTTTTGATGTCCCTGTAGTATCTCGCTTGCTCTCACACTCTTCATCACATTTATTTGGGAGTGTAACGTATTCTTACCACATAACTCGTATTCTACAACCAATGGATAGTATGACAATTGCCAAGACTACAGAAAGAGAACAAACATATCAATGACCGGACGGACTGTTGATAATGTTGCAAAAACAAAAGTAAATGGCACGAAGGAGTTTTGAACACTGCTTGCTCACTGAGCAGTCCAACACCATAACGACTTACCCATGACGCCACTGCTGTTTCAAACTGCTCTTTACTGCACTTCCTGTTCTTGCTGTTCTTGGACTGTTTCTATCTTTTTTTTCACATTTCAGTACACCTTCTTCCTGTTTTCAAGCTCGATCAGTGTTCAGTTTTTGACGGGCTAACCAATGGGCAATCTTACCACTAAATCTGGATGGGGTGCGATGGGGAGTTTCCTTTGCAATTACAATATACGGTGGAATTGTGTTCTCGAGCAAACGAGGAGTTGGTCCATGTGAGGACAAAACTCAATTTGCGTTGCACAGCTGCGTATATGGCCAGATGATTTAAGCTCGAAATAACACCAAGATACAAACCCATAATAGTTTGCAATTAATCAGAGTGCTCTCGTAAAAACTGGAACTAATGGAGCATTCAAAATCAAATGTTCAAATGTGTGTGAAATCTTATGGGACTTAACTGCTAAGGTCATCAGCCCCTAAGCTTACACACTACTTAACCTAAATTACCCTAAGGACAAACACACACACCCATGCCCGAGGGAGGACTCGAACCTCCGCCGGGACCAGCCGCACAGTCCATGACTGCAGCGCCCAAGACCGCTCGGCTAATCCCGCGCGGTAAATGGAGCATTGTCGCCAGGGACAACACCTTCCTTTCAGCAACAGTTTAGGTTAGAAATCTGTAGGGTATACCCGGTAAATTGCAGTGACTTGGTATTGAAATTAAATAATAACATTACTTGTGTGAAAATCCAGCTCCTCGATCTCGTCAATTATCTAATTCATTGTTAACCTCGACTATAATTCTATACCTTTACTAATTTAACCTGAGTCGAAACAAGGCCCCCGGAGTAGACAACATTCCATTAGAACTACTGACAGCCTTGGGAGAGCAAGTCCTGACAAAACTCTACCATCTGGTGAGCACGATGTATGAGACAGGCGAAATACCGTCAGACTTCAAGAAGAGTATAATAATTCCAATCCCAAAGAAAGCAGGTGTTGACAGATGTGAAAATTACCGAACTATCAGTTTAATAAGTCACAGCTGCAAAATACTAACACGAATTCTTTACAGAGGAATGGAAAAACTGATAGAAGCCGACCTCGGGGAAGATTAGTTTGGATTCCGTAGAAATGTTGGAACACGTGAGGCAATACTGACCTTACGACTTATCTTAGAAGAAAGATTAAGGAAAGGCAAACCTACGTTTCTAGTATTTGTAGACTTAGAGGAAGTTTTTGACAATGTTGATTGGAATACTCTCTTTCAAATTCTGAAGGTGGCAGGTGTAAAATACAGGGAGCGAAAGGCTATTTACAATTTGTACAGAAACCAGATGGCAGTTATAAGAGTCGAGGGGCATGAAAGGAAAGCAGGGGTTGGGAAGGGAGTGAGACAGGGTTGTAGCCTATCCCCGATGTTATTCAATCTGTATATTGAGCAAGCAATAAAGGAAACAAAAGAAAAGTTAGGAGTAGGCATTAAAATCCGTGGAGAAGAAATAAAAACTTTGAGGTTCGCCGATGACATTGTAATTCTGTCAGAGACAGCAAAGGACTTGGAAGAGCAGTGGAACAGAATGGATAGTGTCTTGAAAGGAGGATATAAGATGAACATCAACAAAAGCAAAACGAGGATAATTGAATGTAGTCGAATTAAGTCGGGTGATGCTGAGGGAATTAGATTAGGAAATGAGACACTTAAAGTAGTAAAGGAGTTTTGCTATTTGGGGAGCAAAATAACTGACGATGGTCGGAGTAGAGAGGATATAAAATGTAGACTGGCAATGGCAAGGAAAGCGTTTCTGAAGAAGAAAAATTTGTTAACATCGAGTATAGAATTAAATGTCAGGAAGTCGTTACTGAAAGTATTTGTTGGAGTGTAGCCATGTATGGAAGTGAAACGTGGACGATAAATAGTTTAGACAAGAAGAGAATAGAAGCTTTCGAAATGTGGTGCTACAGAAGAATGCTGAAGATTAGATGAGTAGATCACATAACTAATGAGGAGGTATTGAATGGAATAGGAGAGAAGAGGAGCTTGTGGCACAACTTGACTAGAAGAAGGGATCGGTTGGTAGGACATGTTCTGAGACATCGAGGGATCACCAATTTAGTATTGGAGGACAGCGTGGAGGGTAAAAATCGTAGAGGGAGACCAAGAGATGAATACACTAAGCAGATTCAGAAGGATGTAGGCTGCAGTAGGTACTGGGAGATGAAGAAGCTTGCACAGGATAGAGTAGCATGGAGAGCTGCATCAAACCAGTCTCAGGACTGAAGACCACAACAACAACAACAAGTAATTTAACACAAGCGAGTGTAGTTAATCTGTCAAAGAGAGAAGTTATTCGAAAATTTTAGCCCGTTTTGCTTTTGTTGAAAAATTATGACACCTCAGTAAGTTAGTCAGTTCGTTCTATTTAACAATCAGTGACAGCTTATATAAATAAAGTTCTGAAAGGAAATAAACAGTAAAGTAAATATAAAATAAAATAACACTGGCACAATAAAGATTAAAACTCAGCTACAGTTTTCTAGATTTTTGCAAATTATAATTATTTTGTGAATGTGTTTTCTCTTTGGCTTGATGGTTTTCTTTACTACATCGCAACTCTGGTGAATCATGATTGCTTTATTCAATGCAAATATTTTCAAATTACTTAAAAAGTGAAATTCTGTAAGTTTTATTAGGGAAGTTAATAAAACTAGCCCGTCTAAGTAAACGCTACTATGAGGTAGCGCAGTTTCGACTATAATAGATTTCACCATTTGAGGATTCCATGACGGATTATTGGCACTCTTTCCAAATTATTACATATGATTTTATTTAATGACCTACAACAGTAGCTAACATTTTCCTTTGCTATTCTGTTAAGTTTTCTGTTATCTCACTAACTATTTCGGCAGCATACGGTTGTTCAGACTAGTTATTTAATAATTACTGTTCTGATACCCAACTTTTAACGTTTAGAGTTCGATTGGACTGGCACCCCTATTTATAAATTACTTCATTGATTTCCTATGGGCTACTAAACACACGTCGTACTTTTCTTTGTCTTATTGTGTGTCATTTGCGCTACTTTAACGGTTATTCAAAATTTTCGTAAGAAGAGAGAGGAGTAAGTTATTTGTAAAAATAACAAGTTGTTTATTTTTCGCAAGTAGTCAGTTATTTACTTCGGAAACGACTGCCTTAAGTTTTCGGATACGATTAAGCCACACGATCGGGGTCAGTTTCGCGTAGGTGATTGGAGAGGGCGAGGGTTGCAAATACTTGGGAAAGACATCGTCACAGCCTGCAATACAGAGTATCATGTCAGAAGTAGCTAAAGATACAATAAAGATGTGGCACTGTGAACCATAAGGGCACAAACCACGGACACAAGGTTTTGACAAAAATAGATGTTTTTGAAAATCAGATTTGTAGGCAAACCGCTAGTCTCATAGGTTTGATTTGTTTTTCGACCAAGTCTCAACATTCTATATTTCCTCTAAAAAACAATGTACTCCTTTTGTGTTATGAAATGTTTCTTACTATTTACGGTTGTTGTTATTATTATGCGGCTGGTCCCGGCGGAGGTTCGAGTCCTCCCTCGGGCATGTGTGTGTGTGTGTGTGTTTGTCCTTAGGATAATTTAGGTTAAGTAGTGTGTAAGCTTAGGGACTGATGACCTTAGCAGTTAGGTCCCATAAGATTTCACACACATTTGAACATTTTTTTTGTTATTATTAGCGTTAATCCAAAATATTTTCAGATATAGTCTACTGGAAATAGTGACTCTTGGCTGTTGTGTAGTTTGTAATTAATGTGATACTAGAATCAGAAAATTAAGAACAGGTACTAAATGTACCACACACACAATTATCCCAACACGTCATGATCCTCGTTACAAACATTTTGATTAGGCACTTTCTCTGGCTTGAGGTTCAGATAAAATTGTAGTTTCGTTAAGCTGTGTGTTTCAAGCTTGACCTAGTATTTTTGTTAAGTTTTGGGATTCAAGCTTGATCTAGTATTTTTGTTAAGTTATGGGTTTCAAGCTTGATCTAGTATTTTTGTTATGTCTTTTTGTTCCAAGGTTGATATTTGCCCTCCACGAACGTATTTGTGCACTAGATTTTGAAAGGGTTCTATTAATTTGCAAAAATAAAGAACTGTGGTCTCCCTCGATGTGAATTGAAGAAATAGGTGGTCTCCCATAACACCAATGAAGAATATGTTACTTTAAACAACAATTCATGGCAGCCAGTTGAAGACTTCGTCATTGTAAAACTTCTGAAACGTACATTGTTACCACGAAAAGCAACCTTGGGTTTGGTAATGCCGGCATCATTTTACTGGCTGGAATGCCTAAACTATGGAATCAGAGGATATGGTGGGTCACCCATTTGAAAATCTCCAGTTTTTGTAAGGAACTAAGCGTGAACCGAAAAAAATATGGCTTTGGGCCAGTACTAAAGTCACTATCAGAGAAATCGGTGAGATAGCTTTTCGCAAATGTCCATACGTACGAGATTGGGGTACAGCACTAATAAAGCTGGTTCACCGTAAGACCAACAAATGTCAGGAACATGCATACGTCCTGAAAATCGACGACGGTGTCCTTTAGGCGCTTATGGTTCTCGGTGTCTCAAAGGCTTTATACAGGGTGGTCCATTGACCGTGACCGAGTCAAATATCTCACGAAGTAAGCGTCAAACAAAAAAAAGACAAAGAACGAAACTTGTCTAACTTGAAGGGGGGAAACCAGATAGCGCTATGGTTGGCCCGCTAGATGGCGCTGCCATAGGTCAAACGGATGTCAACTGCACTTGGTAAACGGTCCATTTTAACACGGGTGATGTATCACGAAGTAAATACCATCCGCACTGGAGGAATGTTACGTGATAGCCCGTACTTATACGTTTGTGACTATTACAGCGCCATCTACCACAAAGCGAAAAAAGTGGTCCAACTAAAACGTTCATATTTCTTTACGTACTACACGAATATGTAATAAAAATGGGGGTTCCTATTTTAAAAAACGCAGTTGATATCCGTTTGACCTATGGCAGCGCCATCTAGCAGGCCAACCATAACGACATCTGGTTTCCCCCTTCAAGCTAGACGAGTTTCGTTCTTTGTAGTTTTTTCGTTTGATGCTTATTTCGTGAGATATTTCGCTCGGTCACTATCAATGGACCACCCTGTAATATTGAAAAAAAATTTAAAGATGTTCTAGGAACAGATAAGCTGTCGTCACTCCGAAATAATTATGTTTGAGTATAATGACTTTTCTGGAGACTAGCAATCTGCTCTGTAGGAATCAGCATGGGTTTCGAAAAAGACGATCGTGTGAAACCCAGCTCGCGCTATTCGTCCACGAGACCCAGAGGGCCATAGACACAGGTTCCCAGGTAGATAACGTGTTTCTTGACTTCTGCAGGGCGTTCGATACAGTTCCCCACAGTCGTTTAATGAACCAAGTAAGAGCATATGGATTATCAGACCAATTGTGTGATTGGATTGAAGAATTCCTAGATAACAGAACGCAGCATGGCATTCTCAATGGAGAGAAGTCTTCCGAAGTAAGAGCGATTTCAGGTGTGCCGCAGGGGAGTGTCGTAGGACCGTTACTATTCACAATATACATAAATGACCTTGTGGATGACATCGGAAGATCACTGAGGATTTTTGCGGATGATGCTGTGATATATCGAGAGGTTGTAACAATGGAAAATTGTACTGAAATGCGGGAGGATCTGCAACGAATTGACGCATGGTGCAGGGATTGGCAATTGAATCTCAATGTAGACAAGTGTAATGTGCTGCGAATTCATAGAAAGAAAGATCCTTTATCATTTAGCTACAATATAGTAGGTCAACAAATGGAAGCAGTTAATTCCATAAATTATCTGGGAGTAGGCATTAGGAGTGACTTAAAATGGAATGACCGTATAAAATTAATCGTCAGTAAAGCAGATACCAGACTGCGATTCATTGGAAGAATCCTAAGGAAATGCAATCGGAAAACAAAGGAAATAGGTTACAGTACGCTTGTTCGCCCACTGCTTGAATACTGCTCACCGGTGTGGGATCCGTACCAGACAGAGTCGATAGGAGAGATAGAGAAGATCTAACGAAGAGCAGCGCGCTTCGTTACAGGATCATTTAGTAATCGCGAAAGCGTTACTGAGATGATAGATAAACTCCAGTGGAAGACCCTACAGGAGAGACGCTCAGTAGCTCGGTGCGGGCTTTTGTTAAAGTTTCGAGAACATACCTTCACCAAAGAGTCAAGCAGTATATTGCTCCCTCCTACGTATATCTCGCGAAGGGACCATGAGGATAAAATCAGAGAGATTAGAGCCCACACAGAAGCATACCGACAATCCTTCTTTCCACGAACAATAAGAGACTGGAGTAGAAGGGAGAACCGGTAGAGGTACTCAAGGTACCCTCCGCCACATACCGTCAGGTGGCTTGTGGAGTACGGATGTAGATGTAGATGTAGAAAAGCACTGTCGCTTTCATTTAAAATCCCGTGAGTGGTTTATTCCCCTTAGCTCAAGCAGTAGAGGCGCGACAGGAGCTCGCACTAGGCCTAGAGCTTACAAACAGCTCTTGTTCGATATAATCCGCTGTCCAGTACTGATCGACCATCTCCGTAAACGTAGATGCGTTTTCCCGTTCTGACTTTGCTCTCTTATCAGCGTACTGCGTGGCGATAGAGACGAGTTCGCGCTTCGTGGCGAGAGTCACGTAGCAAGCGGCCCCCCGCAGTTGGGATTTTATGAATGGAAATAGCGGCGCCCCATTGTAGACGGCACCGGAAGTCACGCAACAACTGGGTCGCCGGCGGATGCCCCGTGTCGCATGACTTGGCAGGCAGCGCTCCCATGTGCCGGCGCGGCGCGGCGTCACGAAGCCCGCCGATGCGGGCCACGCGACGCACGTTAACCGGCACTATCGCCGCCAGTGCTACGCTCGGCAGCGCCTCGTTATCGCAGTTAGCATGCGGAGGAGCTGCGAAGACAAGAGCGTTGCTCAACACAGCACTGTCACAATTACGCCGCTGTTTAAGCTCCGGCAGGCGCCACCGCGGGGCGCCCGGCCGGGGAAAGGAACAGACAAACGCCACTGGAGGGTGCCACGTGTCCGAGCACGTGATGGCGCATGCCGGCCGCACTGGGTCTCAGGCCAATTTAGCCTGAAAACTATACTGACCGACAAAAGGAGTGAAGGATCCAGCAGGAAACAAAAGGAAACGTCGCCGGTTGGGAGAGGATGTGATCTCATTTCAGAGATTACAGAATCGAGTCAAATTTACAAAAAAACTTGGTAGTATGAGCCCACTTATTAGCACCCTCTTTAGTCTACTGCACGCACTGATTCGGCTGGGAACGTGTAAAAAATCCGTTGTAAGCTGTCCTGGGAGAATCTGGCCGACAACTGTTGTAACTTGTCCTTAATATCATGGATCTACACCTACATCTACATCTACATTTATACTCCGCAAGCCACCCAACGGTGTGTGGCGGAGGACACTTTACGTGCCACTGTCATTACCTCCCTTTCCTGTTACAGTCGCGTATGGTTCGCGGGAAGAACGACTGCCGGAAAGCGTCCGTGCGTGCTCGAATCTCTCTAATTTTACATTCGTGCTCTCCTCGGAAGGCATAAGCAGGGGGAAGCAATATCTTCGATACCTCATCCAGAAACGCACCCTCTCGAAACCTGGACAGCAAGCTACACCGCGATGCAGAGCGCCTCTCTTTCAGAGTCTGCCATTTGAGTTTGCTAAACAACTTCGTAACGCTGTAACGCTTACCAAATAACCATGTGACCAAACCCACCGCTCTTCTTTGGATCTTCCTTATCTCCTCCGTCAACGCGACCTGGTACGGATCCCACACTGATGAGCAATACTCAGGTATAGGTCGAACGAGTGTTTTGTAAGCCACCTCCTTTGGTGATGGACTACATTTTCTAAGGACTCTCCCAATGGGTCAGAGTTTGGTTCCACACACGTTCTACAGAGGATACATTTGCGGACCTTGCTGGAGACAAGAGTAGTTCAGCATTACACAACACTTCATAGACACATGTGCTGTATGTGGACGAGCATTACCCTGCTGGAAGACGGCAACACGATGCTGGAACATGAGAGGTAACGCACGAGTACGCAGGGTGTCCATAACTTATCGTCGTGCAGTCAGAGTTCCCTCAATCATTACCAGTCGTGACCCGAAGTCATACACTACTTGTCTCCACACGACACTGCCAAGGGTAACACTGCTCTACCTCTCCAAAACTTTGGAATAATAGGAAGTCTCCCCATGTCGCCCCCATAGTCGTCAACGACGGTCATCCGGGGCACGGCAGAACCGCAATTCATCATTGAATACAATACGACGCCATACATCAGAAGTCCATGTTTCCCAGCCACAGCACCACTCCAAACGCAGCTGTTTCTGTTGTGGTGTTAACGGCAGCCTTCGCATAATTTCCTACTCCGGCTGCTGCTAGTCTTCGACCAATGGTGTGTGATCTCACAGAATGTTGTAGGGAATCCATTACTTGTTCTCGGATGGCAGGCGCTTATGTGAAGGGGTTAGGATGTGCTTGGTTCACAATACGACGATCGTCCTATGTATGGTCAGACATGGACTACCGAAGTCTTGACGATGAGTGTAACTACCATTACATTCCCATGCAGTCCAACATCGGGCCACTGTCACATTCGAATGTCCCACAAGTCTGGATATTGCACGGCGGGGCCACTCGGACAAATGGAATGACAATGTGACTCCTATCAGATTTCGTTATGTGCTGACATTTCTGTCTCATACGAGTACGCGTCATCTGACGCTATTCACGCTCCTTACATGCCCTACCAGGCCTGGAAACAACACTAATGCAACGTACGGAGAATTATGCACTGGCGATAGGAAATGAGAATATCTGAAACAGCGAAGCTTCTTTGCTGTTCACATGCAACTGTCGTGACATACACTGAAGCGACAAAGAAACTTGTATAGGCATCGTATTCAAATACAGAGATATGTAAACAAGCAGAATACGGCGCTGCGGTCGGCAACGCCTGTATAAGACAAGCGTCTGGCGCAGTTGTTAGATCGGTTACTGCTGCTACAACGGCAGGTGATCAAGATTTAAGTGAGTTTGAACGTGGTGTTATAGTCGGCAGCTATCAAGTGAGAACGTTCCCGTAGGACCAATTTCACGAATGTACCGTGAATATCAGGAATCCCATAAAACATCAAATCTCCCACATCGCTGTGACCGGAAAAAGATCCTGCAAGAACGGAACCAACGACGACGGAAGAGAATCGTTCAACGTGACACAAATACAACCCTTCCGCAAATTGCTGCAGATTTCAGTGCTGGGCCATCAACAAGTGCCAGCGTGCGAACCATTCAACGAAACATCATCGATATGGGCTTTCGGAGCCGAAGGCCCACTCGTGTACCCTTGATGACTGCACGACACAAACCTGTACGCCTAGTCTGGGTCCGTCAACACCGATATTGGGCTGCTGATGACTTGAAACATGTTGCCTGGTCGGACGCGTATCGTTTCAAATTGTATCGACCGGATGGACGTGTATTGGTATGGAGACAACCTCATGAATCCATAGATCCTGCATGTCAGCAGGGGACTGTTCAAGCTGGTGAGCCGCGCTGGGTAGCCGTGCAACAATCTGAGGCGCCTTGACAGGTTTCGTGCGGCTCCCCCCGTCGGAGGTTCGAGTCCTCCCTCGGGCATGGGTGTGTGTGTGTGTGTGTTGCCCTTAGCGTAAGTTAGATTAAATACTGTGTAAATCTAGTGATCGATTACCTCAGCAGTTTGGTCTTTTAGGAATTAACACACATTTGAACATTTCAGGCTGGTGGAGGCTCCGTAATAGTGTGGTACGAATGCAGTTGGGTTGATATGGGACCCTTGATACGTCTAGATGCGACATTGACACGTGACGTTACATAAGCATCCTATCTGATCACCTGCATCCATTCATGTCCATTGTGTATTCCGACCGACTTGGGCAATTCCAGCAGGACAATGCGACACAGCATACGTATAGAATTGCTAAAGAGTGGTTCCAGAAACACTCTTCTGAGTTTAATTTTGCTAAACCAGACTCCCCAGACATGAATATTATTGAGCATTATCTGGGCTGCCCTGCAACGTGCTGTTCAGAAGAAATCTCCACCCCTTCAGACTCTTACGGATTTATGGACAGTCCTGCAGAGTTCATGGTGACAGTTCCCTCCAGCACTACTTCAGACATTACTCGAGGCCATGCCACGTCGTGTTATGGCACTGCTGCGTGATCGCGGGGACCCATACGATTTTAGGCAAGTTTACCAGTTTCTTTGGCTCTTCAGTGTATATGTAAAGTGACTGACAACGGTGGGACTACGAAGAGGCAACAAGGTGTTGGACGTCCACGATTCGTCACAGAACGTGGAGGTCGGTAGCTTTGCCGCTCTGTAAATCAGTACAGGCAGCGATCTGTGCATATCTTATCAGCCAAAACATTACCACCACCTGCCTGATAGCAAGAATACGGTAGCGATTATGGGTGGTATGGATTTGGTAAGTCATTTGAGGTTTCTGGAGGCATGTGGTACCAGATGTTGGTAGACAGGTTACGCCATATCCCTAAATTACGTACCCGTGTTTTGTGGACGCCGATCTTCCGCCTGATAGTGTCTCAGATGTGTTCCATCTAGTCCAGGTCAAGTCAATTTCGTGGCCAAGAGATCAACGTGAGGTCATTTTCACGCTCCTCAAACTACTGTAGCGCGATTGTAGCCTTGTGACAAGGGGAAGACATCAAGCATGAAGGGATCCAAATGGTACACATGTATATTCACGTAGTCCACAGCCGTCGTGGTACCTTTGGTTACTTACACAAGTCCCATGGAAGTCCAGGTGAACGTTCCCCGTAGAATACTACTGCCGCTAACGCCCTACATCCGTGGCGTGTTGCATATTTCCAGCAGCCTTTGGCGTGGATGACGGCGTATCCGGCACGGCTATTGACCTGATGTTACAAGAACAGCGACTCAACCGGCCATACGACACGTTTCTATTGATCCAGAGTCGCTCTCGATGATCTCGTGCCTAATGCAATCATAGAGAACTTTGCTGGAAAACATGGAAATACATAAGAGTCAGCTGCAACATAGTTCCATATTTGGCAATGTGCGCTGAACGGTTGGCTCTGATTGTTCCTGCACCCCCATTGCACACATTGTACTACTCCGTCAGCTCTGTCACACATCGTCACCTACCCTACTTCACATAGCGGGCAGGACCCCGATACCCACATTCTGTGATGAGGCGATGACGTCCAGCACCTTGTTTCTAACTCTGCGTTTCACGGTCCTTCGACCGTTTTCAATTGATACTCACGACAACAGTGCAAGAACAGCCAACCGCCTTGTTTGCCAGGCGCCGGGCCATAAAAATCTGTTCGTTAAACTCACTTATGTCAGTGTATTTCCTTATTTGCAGCCCGCATGGTCGCTAGAATTTTGTCCGTCCTTCCAGCTGATCATTACAGGGGAGTTTCTCCTACCCATGTCATCTGGGAGTCCGAACCGGATAGTTTTGCCTCACGACACCTTGTGATAGTTTTATTTTGCCCTCGCTTTTGTTTTTTTATCACTACTGATCAGTTACTTAACTCCGTAATCGCTTATTATTCACTAGGTGAAAATTTTTTCTTTCGTGTCATATGGCAGAAAAGACGAGCTGTTTTAATTAGTATCTAAAAGTGGAATGGTGTTATTGGGAACACTGAATATTTGTCACATGTTTCAGGTAAGTACGTCATTTAGGCAGTGCAACTGCACAGAGCTCTTAGAATCAAAAAATTTTCCAAGTAAACCATAGTATCAGACTACCACAAGAAACTTCTGATGCACAGGCAGAGTAGTATCTAGATATATTTCGCTTCTAGCTACCCACGGAACCATGCTAAAGGGTTCCCACTAAAAGCAATAGAACTGTGGGCTGAAAGTACAGTAGGCAACCAGTAATTTGTTGATTCATTCTAAAGTACTGCAACTGGTAAAATGATATAATTCCTGATATTGCTGACATTTCACAGAGATCGCAACTTGTAATTAACACGTAGAGGCAATCCAGTGTCTTATCAAAGCGTTACAAGACGGTGCTTTCCGTCATGATATCATCTCGGTGGCCCGTAGAAATATGTATTTTCTACTTATCCTTATCTTCAGACTTCGATCTTTGTCAATGAGACTATTGCAGCACAAAATGTCACACGTTGGCGTTTAAAGTCATATCTAAGGCAAATAAAACCCATTCTTATCAATTGGAACAATGTGTGATGTTACTGAAGACAATCAGTTTCATTAACAGATGAAGCAACGGTTATTTCGTTTCGGAAAGAGGTGTGGCTGACGATATCGTTGAGTGAAAATACACAAACAGTGCCTTTTTTTTATACAGGCGGCTATGGAAATGGTACACTATGAAAGTTAAAAAGTTGCATCTCACAAAATTGTGTACTTGTTCGTGGACCACCCAATGAGAAATCCAGCATTAAGTTAACGAACTGATTCCCTTGCAGTAGGTAAACAAACGAACGATATTTAGAACTCCTTGGTATGTATCGTGTACATCATACAAGAATAATGGGGTTGATTTATGACAATAAAGATTTCTTTGCCCTGTTTCGGTACTAAATCAACTCAAAGTCACCAGTCTTTCGATTCGTTTGATGCCGATCTCCATTTTAGTGCAGTAAGCAAGAAAGTCTTCTAAAATTATGTTTTACGTAGTTGTATCAATGTCTATCCCTACAGTCTTTTTGTCTCCTCTGCTTTTGTACGTTGCTATTTTGTATCTTATTACTAGTCCCATCAACATGTTCCTACTTCTGGTGTGAATTTTTAAACTCGGTGATCCTCGTCTATCCTTGTTAGTACTTCTTTGTTTTGTACGTATCTGGCCATCCTTGTTAGTACTTCTTTGTTTTGTACGTATCTGGCCATCCCTTATAGCACCACATTTTTATCATTTGAAAACCTACTGTTGTGTTTTCACAAAGCCCACGTTCCACTTTCATGTAATGTTCAATTCCAGAGGACTATAAGATGTTAAAAATAATGTTCCATGTCAATAATTCATTACTGTGAATGCTTGTATGGAAAAAGTCTAGAATGATGACTCCCAAATCAATAATTCATTACTGCGAATGCTCGTATGGAAAAAGTCTAGAATGATGACTCTGTTGCTTCGCTCATTTTGTGTTCTTTGCAGATATCAGAATTATTTCATTTCTTGTGCAATGTCTGACGCGGCTCTTGTTTCCTCTGTACGATCATTACAACCTTTCATCTTTGCTTCATATGTTCTTAAAACATATTCTGTTCTATCCTGTGTCTCTGTTTATTAAATACTACAAAGCAGTTCAACATAAGATTAGAATCTTTTAAGTTGTCAAAACAAAACAAAAAAGGTCATATGTACAATCAGCGAATGAAACAAACTCGTGAGCGCAAGTTTTTGTTGACACTGGTAGCATCGGGACAGAAGATGCAATGAAGGTCGAAATACTGCATTCTGTCTTCCGCATTGTTTTATGCATAGACCAGATAGGTCTGGATCTAGGGCACCAATAGACCTGATGAGCCCTTGAATTTTCGGTAGACTTGGTCATACACAAACACACACACACACACACACACACACACACACACACACACGCACGCACGAAAGGAAGGCAAGCCAGCAGCCGGCATAATTATCGCTGCTTAGCGTTTGGTTCATTTCGAGATGCATTGTTAATGGTTCTGGTAGCAATTGCTGTATAGTTGGTTTCGCACCGACTCGGATACAAGTTGCCGAAAAAAGTCTGGACGTAATTTCGAGGTGTAACTTTCAAAGTTCATGATCTCACCCGAAAAATTTTGCTTCTCTTCTTTCCTTTCTGTGAACGAATAGCATCGTTGCTATTCTAAAGTGAAAATGGGTATTGCGTTTTGCTCCTACGTTACCTTTCCCATCCAAAATGCGACACCATATTTGTTCCCTTGCTCCGATATAATTTTCCCTTATCGCGCCCAAGAGATAACTATAAGCAGGAAGATAACTTTTAAGTGCAGAGTCGGTAATATGTTTCTTTTAAGTAGGTTCATTATCGGTAACTTTTTTGTAATATCGAATCTTAATTTCGTATGGCAACCAAAAAAAGGTGTGAAAAGTAAAAATATCGAAAGCCGAAAAGAAACGATAGCTAGTGGGGGAAGGGGCGAAAAGTCACTGGCCTAGGGCGTCGTCTGTAGATCAGGGTCCTAGGGAACGCCATCCCCTGTTACATTTTGTATTGACTACGCGTTTGAACTGCTACTTTTTCTAGCTTCAGGTTACCATAGGGCGCCATAACTCATTAAATAAACTCCTACGGTTTCTTAAATGTAGTTCATCAGTCTGAGCATTGTTCACAGTTGAGGTACGATACAGAGAAGTGTTATGTTAGTTGGGGATTTATGTAGTCAGCGCGAAAGTATTAAAAATACTGAAAAATCTCCTGTTGTGAATGATAGGAGCAATCATAAAGTATACGCAGCTTAATGACGGTGCTTTTAAGTGTTAGCACAAACTTCTGTTCAATTAAAGTTTGATTTACTCTGATGTGCTGCCTGGAGGCCAATTTAGACTTTTGACATACCAGAATTATAGTACGCTCAGCGGAAAATCATGAACAAAATAGACTTGGTATCAGGCACAACCGACGACATTTCCTCCTTCTTCCGATTATCCGTCCTGTATTTGAACGCTCTTATCTTTTACACTACAATACAGAGTTCCCGAATCGAATGTAAAAGCATTATTTCCAAGTACTCTTCGATGCGCGCAGCAGTTGCTTGTGGACTGCAGTTTATTGGTACTCACTGTTTTGTAGCAGCAGAACGTTCCGTGCTTCTCGAACACACGTGACGTTATTTGCCAGGCGACTGTACGTAGTGGCAGCTGTTTATCGCAATTACGGGGAACAGCAGTATCCTTACGCAGTAGGCGAAGAGGAAATCCAGCGCCGAGTGCCTAATGCGGCATACACAGTGCGGGCAGCACAGGAAACAGGTGGTATCTAATCGCTGAATGAAACGCAGTTATCTGCGGCCTTGGCGACGGCCGATTAACACACGCCATTCATTATTCCAGCTGCGACGCCACGCTGCTATCTACGCCATCGCTGAGGGTGGAGTGGTGGCGGGGGGGGGGGGGGGGGATGTGAGTTCAGGCGCGGGCCGCGTGTTCGCTCTTGGCTGGCATGTAACCCTTGCCACTTGCTTTCCTCTTGCACCCAGCAACACCTGCTGTCTCCGTCACTCACGTCTGTCCTCTCTCAAGGCAGGCGAATGGAAGAGCGACAGGAAAACATGCAGCGTCCACTGAGTGGAGCCGGTTTTTGATAAAGTGGATCGAAGGCACGGTTAGAGGAATTAATAAAAATATAATCAACTGTACACACACAAAAGACTGATTCTCAGTACGTATCAAGTTGGCGACTTCCAAGCGGGATTCAGGAAGGGAAGAGGTTGTATAGAACAGATATTCATCCTCAAGCAACTAATAGAACATAGGGCCTTAAAAAACAAAAAGTAATAACAGAGAGGATAAAGAAGATGAGGTCAGCCTTCCTGCATGACGAGAGAGATATACAATAAAAAGAATATATCCACAGAGGCAAAGATTAGCCACTACAAGGCAACTGTGAGGAATGCAGTGTAATATGCTGCTGAGACGATGACACTAGAAAGAAATGGGGCAGAACAACTAGAGAAAGAAGAGAGAAAAATACTAGGTCCCGAGAGAAAAAAATGGTTCAAATGGTTCTGAGCACTATGGGACTTAACATATGAGGTCATCAGTCCCCTAGACTTAGAACTACTTAAACCTAACTAACTTAAGGACATCACACACATCCATGCCCGAGGCAGGATTCGAAGCTGCGATCGTAGCAGCAGCGCGGTTCCGGACTGATGCACCTAGAACCGCTCGGCCACTCCGGCCGGCGTCCCGAGAGAGGTGGATGCGAAGACCTAGGGAAGAATTGTACCGGAACTTGAGAACAATATCCGTGGAAATTAGACTCAAAAGGGCAAGGTTTGCTGGGCATGTAGTTAGGATGAGTATGGACAGAATGACGAAGAGTGTGTGGGAAACAACAGGGAGGACAAGGGGAAACACAGGAACCAAGTGGGTTGTTGAACTTCGAAAAGACTGGTTGGAATTGGGGATCAAGGTCGAAGGAAAGGAAAATTGGAGGAACAAATATACACCGAGCAATATGCCTGAGATCAATGACAGAGAAACATACAGGAAAAGATTAGAGTGTCATCAGTGGAGAAACGGAAACTGAAGATCTCGGAAGAAGAGCGGCAGAGAAGACGAGAAAGAATGAAGAGGTTCTGGGAGAAGAAGAGGAAAATGCAGTCCACGAAGGGGCTACCCGTGGTCCTACAGAGGCCGTAACGCAAGAAGAAGAAGAAGAAGTATCAAGTTGGTGCGTAAGGGCATTATTCCCTAAGTTCAATAAACACAACAGATACAGTCTACAGAGTTCTCGTGATCAATAACAAAACCTGCTTCACCACTTACAACAGTCTACCAATACCCTTTCGATTCTGAGACTGTAGAAATTACGTGGTTTTGAGGCGAAGAACTGGTCGAGCAGTGTTCGCAGCGCAGTTTCATCCGGAAAGCAAATCCATTGAATGTCGTTCTTCGACAGAGAGCGGAAAAGGTGAAAATATGCGGAAAGGAAATTCCTTGAAGGTCGTTCGGTAGGGAAAGGAAAAGGTGAAAATCTGAGGGCGCAAGATCAGGTGAATAAGATGGGTGCGGAATGACCTCCCGGCCCAACTCCTAATTAGTGTGTTTTGTCAGTCTAGCAGAATGCGGGCGGGCTATACCTGTATCGTGGAGTAGCATCACTTCACGCTGTCTTCCCAGTAGTTGTTCTTGGATTGCGTCCGCAAGACGTCTCCTTTGTTGACAATAAACGTCAGTAGTGATGGTTACAAGCCGGGGAAGTAATCCGTAGTATACCACACCCTCACTTTTCCACTATATGTACAGGTCTTTGTACAAGGAATTGATTTTTTCTTTGGGTTCAACTATTCCCTTCTTTTCCTGATGCTCAAAATTATGACGTTCTTGGAAAATGAACAGCTCCTTTATAAAAATCAACATGGATTCCGCAAACACAGGTCCTGCGAAACTCAGCTCGCTCTGTTCCTCCATGAGATCCACAGCGCAGTGGACAACGGCGCTCAGGCTAATGCCGTGTTCCTTGATTTCAATAAGGCACTTGACACCGTCCCGCATTGACATTTAATGAAAAAAATACAGCTTACGGAGTATCGGAGCAGACCTGCTATTGGATTCAAGACTTTTTTGCTGATAGAACTCAACACCTCGCTCTTAACGGAAGTAAATCGACGGATGTAAAGCTAATATCCCGGATACCACAGGGAAGTGTGGTAGCACCGTTGCTGTTTACAATATATATAAATGATCTCGTAGAAAGTGTCGGATGCTCTTTAAGGCCATACCAAAGTAGCAACACCAGAAGATAGTAAGAATTTGCAGAACGACCTGCAGCGAATTGATGAATGGTGCAGACTCTGGCAGTTGATCCTGAACGTAAATAAATGTAAAATATTGTGCATACATATGAAAAGAAATGCACTACTGTACAGCTACACTATTGATGACAAACAGCTGGAGACAGAGTCTGCCGCAAAATATCTAGGCGTAACTATCCAGAGCGACCTTAAGTGGAACGACCATATAAAACAGATAGTGGGAAAAGCAGACACCAGACTCAGATTCATCGGGAAAATCTTATGGAAATGTAACTCGTCCACGAAAGAAGTGGCTTATAAGGCGCTTGTTTACCCGATTCTTGAGTATTGTTCATCTGTCTGGGATCCCAATCAAGTAGGATTGATAGAGAAGGTACAGAAGATCCAACGAAGAGCGGCGCGTTTCGTCACGGGATCGTTTAGCTGCCGAGAGAGCGTTACGGAGATGCTAAACAAACTCCACTGGTAGACGTTACAAGAGAGACGTTGTGCATGAAGGAGAGATTTACTACTAAATTTCGGGACAGCACTTTTCAAGAAGAGTCAGGCAACAAATTACTTCACCCCACATACATCTCGCGTATTGACCACGAGGAGAAAATATGAGAAATTAGAGCCAATACAGAGGCTTACCGACAATCATTCTTCCCACACACTCTTCGCGAGTGGAACAGGGTTGGAGGGATCAGATAGTGGTACCGAAAGTACCCTTCGCCACACACCATTAGGTCGCTTGCGGAGTATGATATAGATATAGAATAAAGACACCATTTCTAGTCACCAGAAACAATAAAGGATAGGTAGGAATGGTCGGTGTTGTTCACGGGTCAGTTGATGACGAGCAACCAGAGATGCACGTATGGTCACCCGCTGATTTTTGTGATTTTGGCCTAGAGCATGTGGCAGCCATCACCCGACTTCTCAACCTTTCCCGTTGCATGGAAATGTCGGACATTGGTGGAATGATCAACTTCATCACATTTGCCAGTTCTCGATTACACTGGCACAGATCGTTGTGCATTAAAGCGTGTAAACAATCATGTTCAAACCCTGAACATCTTCCTGAACGTGAAGGGTCATTAATGTATAAACAATCCTTACAACGGGAAAACCATTTTCTTGCCGTGCTGCGTCCATTGGCATTATCCCCATACACGGTCAAATGTTTCTGGCTACTTCCGGTTCTGTTACGGCCCTGCTGAACTCAAACAAAGGAATATGTCGGAAATATTCCGGTTTCTCCACTTCGCACTCCATTCTCTAGCATCCGCAGCTCCACCCACTATCTCCAAATGGCAAACTCCAATACCGACAGTGAACTACAAGTAAAACATGACAATCGTAAGTAAACACATAGCAACCGGAATTCCTGCATACAAAACGAAAACGCTAGGAACTTAGGCGCCAGTCTAATTTAATAACCTGAAGACGGGCATATAAGAGCAAACAACAATGAAAATTAACCATGGAGAAACTTTGAAAAGAAATTAAAGTCCAAGAAGAAGAAATAAAAACATTATGGTTTCTCGATAACGATGCAATTCTGTCAGAGACGGCGAAGACTTGATCAGTTAATCGGACTGACGTCTGAACATCAACAAAAGTGAAATGTGGCTAATGGAATGTATTAGGGAAGGTCAAGCGAAAACGATACAGATGGGAAAAAATAAGTAAACTGTTTATTATTTAAAAGAAATCGCCGTAACTATTAATAACTTTACTCCATTGTTAGGCGAGACGTCAGTGCCTTCATGGAGAAATCTTCGCGAGTGACTAAGGAACCGTGTGCATCTCTTCGTCCGAAGCAAATCGACAGCCATGAATGTCTTTCTTCAGAGCTCCAAAAATACAGAAATCGCATGGGAAGAGTTCAGGAGTGTTCGGAGGATGTGTGCACTGTCTACTAGATCATTTATGTATCGTACATTGTAAAAGTAACGGTCCTCTCATTTCTTTGGGGTACTCTGGAAATTACCTTTATATCTGTCGATTTTATGATCGACGTGTTGAGTTGTATCCGCAAGTAAGTATTGAATCCGGTTGCAAATCCGGTCAGATACTCAATAAACGCGGATTTTCTCACAAAACGACAGTGCAGGACTCTGTCAAATGCGTTCCTGAAGTCAAGGAACACTGCATCAGCCCGAGTGCTGTTGTTTGCAGCACTATGGATCTCATGGAGAAATAACACAGCGAGCTGAGTTTCACAAGATCTCTGGAGTCCAACCGATGTGATTAACATCTGTGTGCCATATTACCAACTGGCGATCAAATGAATTGGGCCACGCGTGAGGTTCCTAGGTTGTTCCGTAGCAAAAATGCACAATGCAGACATAATTCAACATGAAATATGCTTAGCAGCTTCGCCAGTCGTAAGAATATGGTACAAATAATGGCATCTTTACAATAGAAAACTGCGTATGCTCTTTTACTGAAGAAAGCTGGTATCCCTGTGTGCTCCGTAGCTTGTATGCATTTGACTACTTGTTGTATACCATGAGCTGCACTTCAGAGGTATTTATTTGCCAGATCGATACACAGCCATACAGGCCGTCATTAGTGGCATCTGATACAATGGATAAACAAATAAATGTGTGCATACGTACGTCAACAACACAAGAACACTTTGTATATACTAAAATACAAACCGCGTACATCTTTGTAGAGCAACGTCTTTGTCATATGTGTAATATTTATGACGGTTAAAAATGGTGTCAATCTAAAAAACATAGAACTCCGTGAATATTTAAAATCTAATGATAACGCAGTATACGATCAGGTCCACGTGACCACGCTAGGGTCGGTAATCTCATGTGTACACAGATCGTAACGTCTACGTTTTATAAAACCGGGAAACGGGAAACTGGATGAGAGTGATGATCTCTTTCAAATACACATAAAAACGTTCATCAATGTCTTCTATCAGCTGTTTATGAAGTGAAACATCATTTGTCTCAACAACACTTCCTGGTCGTATCGGGCACTACTGTCATCAAAAGAAAACATGGAACTGCTGATCAGGACAAAATGTCTCAAAGTACAGGTCTCTGAGATCACATAGATAGAACTGAGGCATGCAGTCACTTCATACATTGAATACCCCGCTTGGACAATTAATATAGGAGGATATAATGTGCAGAGTGTTTCTCCTAAGAGTCATCAGGCGAATTTTCTCTGGTGTTTTGGCAGATATTTGCAGATTAGTTTTTGCAAAGTGTAGCTGGAGTCAGCCCAAAATACACAGCTAGTCACGTCTTTCAAGCGACGCCCAGCTTCGACGTTTTGTGTCCCGTTACAAACAAAATGGTTTTTAAAGTGGACTTTCAAGAGCCCATCCGACAGAGTGGTCTCAAATTAGTCTAGTGCGATATTCGTTTTATCGATATGTATTAACAAGCACAGTAAAACACGAGGAATAACCAGTATTGCAGCAGTGAGAGCACCGCCCCTGGCCCGCGTTGACTGCTACCGCACTGCAGCAGTGTTGCTCAGTCGCTGCTGGGGTACTCGTTATTCTTCCTGTTTTACTGTTCTTGTTAAAGCATATCGATAAAACAAATATCGCACTAGACTAATTTGGAACAGCTATGTCGGATGGGCGCTTAAAATTCCGACCTAAAAATCATTTCGTTTGTAAAGGGGAACAAACCATCAGTCGACGCTGGGCGTCGCATGAGAATCGTGATGAACAATATTTGTTGAGACTGACTCCAGCTAGACTTCGCAAAAGTGAAACTGCAAATATCTACCGAAACACCAGAGCAAATGTGCCTGACGACTCTTAGGAGAGACACAGAGTACAAAGAGACAAAAACTGATGTCAGCTCTTGTGAACAACACACCGAGCAAAAGGGATCTAAATACATAAATGTAATGACAATGTTAATACGAGGGTGAGTCAAATGAAAACCTTAAATTTGTAATAACAAATCGAAATTTCGCGCCTTTATCCTGTAAGTTGGTAAGTGTGCTAAAAAACAACGTACAGAATGGCCTGTAGGTGGCAGCATAGTGCAGATGCACGCATACCGTCGCAGTACCAGTATAAAGATGGCCGCCTCACTTGCGAATTGCACCAGGGAGGAACAGCGTTCTGTTATTCGGTTATTGCGTAGTGAAGGTGTGAAACCTATTGAAATTCATCGAAGAATGAAGGTTCAGTACAGTGATGCATGTTTGTAACAGCAGAAAGTCTACGAATGGAGTAGGAAGTTCGCAAATGGTGTGACTTCAATGGAAAATGCTCCTCGTCCAGGTCAGGCACAACGAGTTGTGACTCCACAGAACATTGCAGCAGTTGAAGCCATAGTGAAGGAAAACCGCCGAGTGACACTGAATGACATTGCAGCATGTTTACAGATTAGTCATGGGTCGGCCGGCCGGAGTGGCCGTGCGGCTCTAGGCGCTACAGTCTGGAACCGAGCGACCGCTACGGTCGCAGGTTCGAATCCTGCCTCGGGCATGGATGTGTGTGATGTCCTTAGGTTAGTTAGGTTTAAGTAGTTCTAAGTTCTAGGCGACTGATGACCTCAGAAGTTAAGTCCCATAGTGCTCAGAGCCATTTGAACCAACCAGTCATGGGTCAGCCCACCACATTTTGCATGATGTGTTCCAGTTTCACAAAGTGTCTGCAAGATGGGTGCCACGGCAACTGACTCCTGAAGTGAGAGAACGACATGTTGATGCTTGTGAAGAACTTCTTCGGCGCTTTGAACGAGAAGATGATGGCTTCCTTGCAAGAATCGTTACTGGGGACGAAACCTGGGTTCACTTCCACCAACCGGAAACGAAGAGAGCGAACAAGGAATGGCGCCATTCCTCATCATCAAAACCAAAGAAGTTTCGAACAGAACCATCAGCAGGGAAGGTTATGCTGACACTCCTTTGGGACGAACAAAGCGTCATTTTGGAGCATTACACGCCTAGAGGGACCACTGTCACCAGCGCGTCATTCACAGATCTCCTAAAAAATCATCTACGGCCGGCAATCAAATCAAAGCGACATGGATTGCTGTCAGCAGCTGTCCTTTTGCAACATGACAATGCAGGGCCCCACACCGCCCGTACAACAGTTGCAATAATCACAGACCTGCATTTTGAGTGTCTTCCTCATCCACCATACTCAACAGACCTTGCCCTAAGTGATTTCCATATGTTTGGACCACTCAAAGACGCAATGGGAGGAAAGAAGTTCCGTTCTGATGAAGAGATACGCCACGTAGTGCATGTGTGGTTGCGCGGACTGCCAAAATAATTTTTTTCTAAAGGAATGTATGCACTTTGTGAGCGCTGGAGGACTTGCATTGAGCTTTGTACCACTTCCGCACAATAAATAATATTTAAAAATATTGAAGGTTTTCATTTGACTCACCCTCGTGCTTTGAAGGCATTCCTCTTCTGCATATCGCTTCTGTGTATCTCTCTGGCATGGAATGAACCAGTTCTTTGGTAGTTGTTTCGTAGCAGTCTTACTTCGTATTTCGTGTTTTCTTACCATTCTTTCAAGCGTACACCAATGATCAATTGAATTAAGGTCTGTGCTCTGTGCTGGAAACTTGAAAACACGGAGAGTATGGTATAACAATCGAACAATGTCCACTGTATGCTTAGGGTCATTGCCTTGTTGGAAATAGTAATCTGTGCCTAAATCCTAGTTATCAACACTTTTTTGTAGATTTTCCTTTGGGATATATAAATACTGAAATCTATCGAAAAACAAGTTGTCCAATACCAGATGTGTTATTCCTCCACCACCGTGATTTACAGTGGATTGCATGTGTTTGAGATTCAGCTTAGTATTTGGTCATCTTCACGCCAAAATTCTGCCAAATAATATGTGAAATTTACTTTCAACTGTGAACAGTACCTTGTCCTAGAAACTTATGTTCCTGTCCATATGATTTCGAGCAAATTCAAGTTTCAATTTCTTGTTCTTCTTGCTGATGTATTGTTTTCTTCTAGGTACCTCAGCTGCATAATCAGCACTACTTAGAATAAAGCGAACAGCCCTTGGTGTGATTTCCTTCCCAAAATGTTCATTAACATGTGCAGACAATGTAGAAACTCTCAATTTAGAATCTTTTTTGACCATCCATATTAACATATTTCGCTCTCTTTGTTTTAGCTTCTTTGGTCGACCTCTTCTTTCGCTATTAATGTGAGTATTTCTGTCTCAAAATAGCGATATTGTGGACTGCGCAATTTCCTGGGTTCTTCGAATAATATCAACTATTTCTGAAAATGATTTTCCTTTTTCTTATTGGGCGATCACTACTTGCCTTTCTTCTGCAGTTGTTTCATGACTTTTGCCACCCATTTTGCTGTTGCATGGCATTCACAGCGTATCAGAACTAACATGCTCGAGCTGCAGCTTGCCACTGAAGGCGTTCCTTGCTGCAAGCGGTTTGTTAGTTGTTTCTATGTTTACATTTCTGGTAGTGTATGAATACTGTTTTCCCCACAATGTCAAGCCAGCTGGTACAGAATTTTTACTTACTTTTTGCAGGGGGCTAATTTAGTTAATCATTTATATGTACAGATTACGAACGAGACGCCATACTTTTACTTTGCCAAATAACATCTCCGGTTGTCATCTTTAGACATACAGCGGTTCATAAATACTTTTTTCCCTGACTATATATTTACTCTTTCACTAAGGATCTCTCATCTAAGATAGACAAAACATATTTATTTTATTGTCGAGAAAATGCGCGTGCAGTGACGGCAAACTTAATGTACGCGAAGTTTACCTCATTTCAGCATTACTCTACGACTGAAAAAAGAGAGTACCAGAGCAACTACAAATTATTCTGCATTCTGTTAGCATAGTGAGACTTTCAAATACATGCAGGAATGTTCTCGCCGTTGGTGTTGACGGGTCGTCTCGAGGGACCGAACACATGGATACTGACGTCATAAAGAAGTAACGAGCAAACACGACCAGATGCACGGACAGAGCAACAAGACGACACGCCGTAATCGCCACGTTTGTTTTCGCGCGCTGTCATTGCTCATCCGGAGATGGATACATTTCGGACCAGGACAAAGTCAACATATACAGACTTCTTTCTTTGGCCTGTAGCACCTCTCCCCGCAGAGAATAGCTAATAATTATTTCCATCTCATCATTCTCTTGACGAAAGTATCATCATTGCCCACGCAGAAATTTGTACCGCTGCTGTCAAAAAAATTATTTTAAACAGCTATTTTGTTTTTGCCAGCAGAGACGCTGTACGTAATCCACTGTTGCTTTAATATGATCAAGCTGTTCCTGTAAGATGAAACTGATTAACTCCATTTATGAGAATATTTTTTGTCTCCTCCCAGCATATTTCGAAGCGGTGAGTATTTACGTACTGCATCTGGGTTTATATATATTTTCATTGAGAAATCCAACATCCCCTCTCTACTCTACTCTCAGTCTTTTTATTTAAACAGTTCTGGTGAGCTTGTTGTTTCAATAGAAGAGCTTCTTTGTCCCCTTCTGTGATGTATTAACGCACATGCAGAGAATCCTTTTGCCTCGTGAATGATCAAAGGTTTCATAATGCCACACCTCAACATTTCTTTCGGGTTTAAATGAACAGGCATATAGTAAGACAAAATCTCTGTCTATCGTTGGTTCCGGAAAGCAATAGAACTTAATTAAAAATTGCTGACCTGTAAGTCAAACCAGCAGATACAAGTACGCAGGGCAGAACACAGATAAATTCAGTATAGTGTCGTATCTATTACCTGCGACGTAAAGAAATATTTCCAGTTGTCTTTCGTTATTTATAACGTTTTCCTGTCGTGTCAATCGTAGGGACGTAATATCCAACACTCTCAGAGAGCTGTTTCAGGTCTTCGTCTGGACATTTTTGTTTAAGTTTAACATTTTTCCAAAACACTGGGAGCGAAAGATGTGATTGGTGTCCACTACAGGAACTCGGCCTATTTCTTCACGATTTCCTGCCCTTAATGATTTCGACATTAATCTGCAAACTTTCATCATTCCCTGCTTTCCTCTCCCACACGACGAAAACGGTACCAGCACGATTAGTTGTAATATTCATTATCACAGTATCCACAGCCTCAGAGAATTTCAAAGTGGTTCCATTCCTCAGAGGTTCAGTATCCCGCTTCTTTCCACACTGATTCTTCTGAACAAGTCTTTTGAACTTTAGCCTTCTCTGCATCCTTAATAATTTGTGATGCGAGTCTATATTTGCTCCTGGGCACGCCTTACAGTCCAATATCTGATTTCAGAATCTCTGTCTGTCCGTGACGTAATCCAGCTGAAATCTTGCCGTATCTGCCAGCCACTTCGAAGTATATTCCTACTCTTGTCATTTTGAAGTCGTGTTCACTTTTGCCAGCTGAAATTTATTGCAGAACTCAGTCTTTCTCGTCCCTCATTCCTACTACGAAACCGAGCGAGGTGGCGCAGTGGTTAGCACACTGGACTCGCAATTGGGAGGACCACGGTTCAATCCCGTCTCCAGCCATCCTGGTTTAGGTTTTCCGAGATTTCCCTAAATCGTTTCAGGCAAATGCCGGGATGGTTCCTTTGACAGGGCACGGCCGATTTCCTTCCCGATCCTTCCCTAACCCGAGCTTGCGCTCCGTCTCTAATTACCTCGTTGTCGACGGGACGTTAAACACTAACCACCCCACCACCTACTACCAAGTCCATATTTCCCTGTAACTCCTTTTTATCTATTCCTTCTCCTACTACAACGTTCCAGTCCTCCAATGATCATTAGATTTGTAAGTAGGCTGTTTAGGTTTTCTTATTGGTAACGCCACGTAGCTCTCTGTATGAAAATCACTGGCTGTGCTGTGTGCAGTCTGTGGCTAGTTTGCATTGTTGTCTGCCATTGTTGTGTTGGGCAGCTGGATGTTAACAGCGCATAGCGTTGGGCAGTTGGAGGTGAGCCGCCAGCAGTGGTGGATGTGGGGAGAGAGATGGTGGAGTTTTGAAATTTGTAAGACTGGATGTCATGAACTGCTATATACATTATGACTTTTGAACACTATTGAGGTAAATACATTGTTTGTTCTCTATCAAAATCTTTCATTTGCTCACTATGCCTATCAGTAGTTAGTGCCTTCCGTAGTTTGAATCTTTTATTTAGCTGGCAGTAGTGGCGCTCGATGTATTGCAGTAGTTCGAGTAACGAAGATTTTTGTGAGGTAAGTGATTTGTGAAAGGTATAGGTTAATGTTAGTCAGGGCCATTCTTTTGTAGGGATTTTTGAAAGTCAGATTGCGTTGCGCTAAAAAAATATTGTGTGTCACTTTAGTGAATGTTTGAGTACGTTCAGTTTTGCTGAGCTGTTTGAAAAGCAAATAATGCAAGAGGTTTATCAGCACAATAATTCATAAATTTTTCTAAGGGGACGTTTCATATGGCGACCCTGCCAGGATACCTCACTGGAATCTTCTGATTTTTTCTTGTTGTTTGTGCAATTAGTGTAGCTTTTGTTTATTGCTAGCGCATAATTATAGAGAGAATTTCCTTTGTAGTTGTAGTTTTTCATTGTTGTACAGTAAAACAGTTGTGGCATGCATGTAGATTTGCAGCAAGTATTTCGCAGCTGCGCTTGCAATTAACAAGGTATTATTTTCAGTGCTACGTTAATGTGTTCTCTTATTTTTGCTCTTCAAATTGTGCTTTTCTGTGTTATCGTGTGAAATATTGTGACAATAATGTCGTGTGAAAAAAGTAATACTAGGCTCCAAAGTAAACTGAGAAATGACAGGGAAGACGAAAGCAGTGTGTTAGCGCCACCGAGTAATAAATTAACTAATGTTCAAAGTAGTAATTCGGTAATTGTGCATAGGGAAATGGAGCAGGCTGCAAACAATGGTGTAGACAGTGAAACAATTAGTGAACAGGGAAGCATTATCGATTGATTGGTCGGCAACAGCTTGCCTCAGGAATCCGAAATGACAGGACACAATCTTGCAAATACTGTAGATTCAGGTTTTGCGTCCTCATCGTTTTCTCAAATAAGTCAAGACACATTTTCTGCTTTTCAAACTGCGAATATTGCCGGTTCAAATGCATTGCCGAATAGCACTGAGGAACATGTTTTAGACACCAGTGCATTGTTATTACAATTAATGCAACAAATGGGACAAAAGCTTCAAAAGTTAGACATAATGGAACAAAATCTTCAAAAATTAGACACAGTGGAACAAAATCTTCAAACGTTAGGCACAATGGAACAAAATCAGAGACAAACACAGCAAAAGCTTCAAAAGTTAGACACAATGGAACAAAATCAGAGACAAACACAGCAACAGTTAGACACAATGGAACAAAATCAGATACAAACACAGCAAAAGCTTCAAAAGTTAGACACCACACTTGAACAAACACGTGAAGATTTAACTACTGAGTTACATAACATTGAATCGAAATGTCAAAAAGTCTGTAATGACGTAAAAACACAGATTTGTGAGCATTTTCAACCTATTTTTTCGCGGCATGAAAATGCATTACAGAATCACGAAGTAGCCATAAAAGAACTGCAAACTATTGTTCATGAAAATCATGAGACCTTGCAAGCTAAAATTGACTCAGTTGCGTCTACCGATTCGGTTACGCAGCTTGCAAAAACTCAAGAAAACTTAAAGGACACAGTAGATACTCTGAAAATTGGTTCAGAAAGACACATGGAGGAAATTAGTTCATTATCAGAGAAAGTAGTTGAACTTTCGGATCAGCTAAATAATTTATCTACGAAGGTAGATGATAAACTGAATGACACAAAACCGGTAGTCTTTAATGACACAGAAAAGTGCAAACAAATTAGGAAATTCAAACAAAATCAGAATCAAATTAATATGCAACACCAAAGAGAAATCCGGGAAGTACAAGGTCAGCTGACACAGGTAATACAAGAATTACGTATTTCAGAGGACATTCACGCTCCAATATGGGAAGATGGACATAGAAATACGGAACAGCCGCAAAATAATAACACAGGGCACTTCGGAAATTATGAAGGAAATTGGCAAGGTACACCGAATTTTGAGATGGAACCGCCGAAACGACGTAACAATGACCGACATGCGACTCGCCGACATGATGATTTTGACTATAAGCTGTTCATTACTACACGTAAATTCAAAACATTTAAGAATTCTGGCAACGACATTCATCCACAAGCGTGGCTTCATCAATTCTATCATTGTTTTCCTCCCAACCGGTCATTAGAACACAGATTAGAATTTATGTGTGGCTACTTAGAGAACGAACCAGCTGTAAGAATGCGATCGGTCATTCACGATTGCCACAGTGAAAGAGAATTTTACCTTGCCTTCCTCTCAGCATATTGGTCTCAAGCCACACAAGACCGAGTAAAACATGGCATCATAATGATGAAACATTTCGAATAATCTGAATTTTCCAGTCTTGTGAAATATTTTGAAGACATGTTGCACAAGAATCAGTACCTGTCAAACCCATACAGCCCCTCAGAACTCATCCGCATTTGCTTAATCAAACTACCTGAACATTTACGACATATTATTTTGGCAGGACGTTGCAAAGATGACATTGAAGCTTTTCAGGGACTCTTACAAGGATTAGAAATTGACACTGACAATCGCGGGATGCAAAAACAGGAGCACAACAATTACAGGTCACATCCGTCACAATTCCGCAATGAAAGAAATAATAACTGGACACGACAAGGCTATTCTCATAACACAAATCATGACCAAAACAGACACCATCCGTATGACAACCGTTGGCAGAATAATAGTTAGAGAAATATCGCTTTTCCATAGTAATGAATGTGACAAAGACAACCATAGAAACAGACAATATGGGAACCAAAATAATTATTATCAAGGGAGACAGAATAACTTCAGACACAATGGTCCACCACGCAGTTACGATTCCGGGAGAAATTCTTCACCACGTGACCGACAAACAAGAAACTATGTAAACTACCGACAAAATGACAGACCTGAATTCCATCAGAACTGGCGAGCTTCAAATAGGGCACGGCCTTCTAGTCAAGGTGAATTTGTAGAAGTTAGGTCTCCTAATCCCAATAACGATGCGCGCCAACAAAGGAACAGACAATGACTCGCACCGCAGGCAGCCGCATGCGCCAGCTGGCTCAGAGAAAAATAACATAGACGCTAACCTTGAGAAAAATTCCAGTATTCCTTACCGACGTATACCGCATGATAATTCCGTTCAAGTTGAACCTCTGCGTACTAGGAAGAGTAAAGGATTGCACCACATTTCACATGTAAAACCGTTTATTGAGAAAGAATCTGCTTTTTAACTTTGTCTTTGCCATAAAACTTTTCACTTCACGTTACTAGTATGCTTTGTCAGACTTAGAAACTGTTAACATGCTACAATGTTTTGAAGTTAACTATCCAGTCTAGAACCTAGGGAACATTTTTAAACAGAAATTACGAATGCATTGTTATAGTGAACAGACGACACAGTGTTGTATTTGTACATTTTTGCGTGTTAGTTGCACGATTACGTAAAGACTATCAGGCTTACATACTTATAACATATACTGTTAATGAGATTTTAATGCAACATATTGGTTTACTTGAAAAGACATTCTTTATTTGAAGTACTTTATGTGAGATTATCGATGACTTAGTATTTGGTTTCTTTGACAGCTACACGATTATATCATGACGCTACTAATGTGTGACATGATTTACATTGTTGCTTTTGCGGTGTATCTGTTTTATACCTACACAGTTTTTCTGAATTATTCTGGAAAGTAAAACATGTTTTTGTAGTAACTTTTGTGGTATAGCTACAAGGAGACAGCCTTTTCCGTAGCACAATATTACATTACAGCACAGTACTTTCTTCATCACAACAATAAGCGTAATAACTGAGATATCTATACGCAAAGCATTACACTTTTGTTTATCGTGAGGTAAGTACATTGACTTCTGCAGAACTTAACCTTTGGAGGACGATAACTACGAGACTTCCACAGAGATTATCTTACAACATGACGCACAGTTTAGCGCTACAGTACACGTATTTGAGTGATTAATTTTGTACTTAAAACATTTATTTTTAAAGATATTTGAAGTGCAATGATACAAAGGTTTTCCATGATACATTTCATTCCATTGCTGTAATCTGTAACACCTGAGGGTATAATTACATTAATCCTCAGGGGAGTACACGCTTACTTTGAGTATCATGTGTTTGGCAAGCACAAGGAGCCCTAGCTAATATGGTATTTGCTTACACAACTTTACACATCGGTACCATATTTCTCTAGCACATAATTACACAGCTATCTGATCATTTAACTGAGAGAGACAAACTTTCTTTTTTACTACATCAGTGACACATGTTTACACAATTACACAGTTGGATAACTTCACACTTATGAAACTGTATTTTGTCTGTACTGTGTTAACTGTTCATATTTTTTCGGAACCATTGTGATACTATGAGAGCTTTGAACGATATATTTGGTATGGGATCACGATTTTTAAAGTACGTTTGAGGCCGATGACACTTTTGACATGACCAGAGAATTTTTTTTAGGTTTTGACATTATTGCAGAAAGCTACAACGATTTTGAGAGTTGACTGAGGTGTTATGATATTATTACGATGACTACGTGTGTTATGCTGTTGCGGTATGTTTATGATCAATAAGCTGATGTTATATGAGGAATTTGATTATGCTACGTATTTATTAAGATGAAATATTGAAGAATTGTCGACGAATAAGGTAAGGAATAATGAGTAGTGGTTAGGGACTCTGGTTTGTGAAAAAGGTTGTTGGAAACCAAGAATCGCACTTTAAGAGTTATGAAATCTATGTAAATGCGTGAATGTATTACAATGCCGACGAAAATTTTTTGGACACTGTTATATCAATAGGATTTTGTTTCTACAGATTTGTAATGCAAATTCTTGACCTGTGAAATATTTTTATATGAGACTGTCACTGTCACAGTAAGAAAGTTAAGTGACCACCTTCACGTAATGCGTCGTGGGCACCCTGCAGCGCGACAGACACCTGGAAAAAAGCCATTAGTGTGTGCCTTTCAGAGGCACAGGTGGAGAAGAAAAAAAAAAAGGAGGCCATTATCCTCGCTATTGACATTCCTTTGTAGAAAGCATCGTAAATACGACACCCTCAAACTTGAAAACATGATTACACTGTAGAGTTCTTAATTTATGATATTTACTGAAATGAAATGATGAGTAACATTTCATGTCTATTGTCTTGCTAGTTGAAAGATTGTTTACTGCATTATGAAATGCCATATGGCTAGTGAATGACGTTTCACGCCTTGCTTTGCCTATTTTGTTTAATATCTAGTTCCTAACAGCACTGCAGCATTGGTTAAAATAAAATTTTATGGATGTACTAATATAAATATTTTATGCCTACAGATCCAGTAAAAAATAACTTTATGATGGATGTACTCCAAAAAAATGAGGAAGCACAAAAAGACATTTCCACTTCACAGGAATTGCATACATAATTTTTGTCAGTGACTTGGTAACTTGTCTGCTAGAGCAAGTTACAGTGATGCATCACTCTAGTGTTAAGATGTGACATAGGTATTAAACATGGCCATTTTTACTGTAATATTTTTTCTGCTTGAGCTTTCTCATGTTTAGATATAAGTTATTGCATTTGCTGCGGCTGTTTGATGGCATAGTGCTACTAAATTTCACTTTGTATTACTCTGTTAAGCTAGTTTTACTACTGATTTATATTTCTTGTTGCTGCACATTGGCTCATATTATTTGTAATGTTGCATTGCTTGGTAATTTAGATTTACTGTAGCTTGCTTTGCCAATTTCCATTTTTTTGTCATTGCTGTTTGTGTTAATTGTTTTGTGCTGCTGCATTGCCTCGTCACTTAGTTTATGCATCTAAGCTCAGTAGATTTAAGTTATCTTAAGAGGGGGTAGCCTATAAGAGAATGAGTTGCGATGAATTTGAAGAAATGCACTGAGAGGTTATATGAGAAAAGTACAGAAAGCAGGTATAGATAGGACTTTTTGGAAATAATGAAGAACGAAGGGAGATCTCCAAGAAGTAAAGAAAGTTTTGTTTGCAAAATATTGCAGTAAAACAAACCCTGTCCTTTCCTTGTGTTATCCCACTATGTGTTTGTGTACCCTTGTGTATTTATGTTCTTCCTGTCTTTATATGTTTATCTGATAAGACTTATGTTGTAGAATTTTTCTAATACTCAGCTACATGAACTATGATGAGGAATACTGTTATCCTCAAATATAGTTTGCATTAATAATATGTTATTTACTTTGTAAAGATGTTAGACATTATTAATTCTGTTCTGTTTTAATGCTTATGTGTGAAGTTGATGTTTCAATAATTATTCTGATCTTTTATGTATTTACTTATGTCATAATTCCTGTAACACTGATGTATATGTTTATTTCTATTCTTTTGTAAAGCCCCTATTGCTACAAATGTTATCTGTATTATTGTTTTAATGATGTATTTTTTACCTTTGTTATTGTATTCTTATGTTATAAAATTGTAATTGATACCAGTTCATCAAATTAAGTAACTTGTAAGTTACATTTCACTGCACACATTTCTGTTGGTCATAGTATATGGACAATATGTGAGAAGTAGGGACTCATAGTGTTTGCACGTGTGTTAATAAGTCAGCAAGGAACTGGATAACAGCATTGCTGGTTCTAAGGACAATTAAAAAAAAATTATTTTGTGAGTGCACAAGTGGTGTTTTATGGACTTGCTATACTGTCCGCAAGACTCTTCGATGGTGATTGTGCACCTGCACAATCGCAACAGATGGTTGCTGGCTGTCTCTACAAGGACTACAGTGGGTCTGCATCTTTGATAATCCACCAATACCATTATTTCTACAAGGACTGCAGTGGGTCTGCACCTCTGGTAGCCCACCAACACCATAATCTCTACCAGGACTACAGTGGGTCTGCTCTGTGATGACCTACCTACCAATACTCTTCAAAATTTCGACTGACTCTGCTGTGGGTTTGCTCTGTTGTTAACCAATACCTGTCTGCATGTGAAGAGTCAGCACTGTCTTTCCGTTGGAAGGACAACACTACTTCTTCAAGACTGCATGGAAATCCACTACTTCCGTGTGCATTTTCTTTTACTGCTCAGACTTTGAGAAAAAAAAAACACTGCAATTTTACTGTGATGGACGATCAGGACTGTCTTTATGGACTGTGAGAAAATTTTAGCTTTTGACCAACATTGTATCAATAAGTGTGTGCATTTGATTTCTTTGTTATTGTAATTGTGAAACAAAATTTTAACAAATTTGTATTGGCCAGTGCCCAAAAAAATTTGTAAAATTTTTTGTGGGGAGCATGGGGGCTATGTAAGTAGGCTGTTTAGGTTTTCTTATTGGTAACGCCACGTAGCGCTCTGTATGAAAATCACTGGCTGTGCTGTGTGCAGTCTGTGGCTAGTTTGCATTGTTGTCTGCCATTGTAGTGTTGGGCAGTTGGAGGTGAGCCGCCAGCAGTGGTGGATGTGGGGAGAGAGATGGTGGAGTTTTGAAATTTGTAAGACTGGATGTCATGAACTGCTATATACATTATGACTTTTGAACACTATTGAGGTAAATACATTGTTTGTTCTCTATCAAAATCTTTCATTTGCTCACTATGCCTATCAGTAGTTAGTGCCTTCCGTAGTTTGAATCTTTTATTTAGCTGGCAGTAGTGGCGCTCGCTGTATTGCAGTAGTTCGAGTAACGAAGATTTTTGTGAGGTAAGTGATTTGTGAAAGGTATAGGTTAATGTTAGTCAGGGCCATTCTTCTGCAGGGATTTTTGAAAGTCAGATTGCGTTGCGCTAAAAAAATATTGTGTGTCACTTTAGTGAATGTTTGAGTACATTCAGTTTTGCTGAGCTGTTTGAAAAGCAAATAATGCAAGAGGTTTATCAGCACAGTAATTCATAAATTTTTCTAAGGGGACGTTTCAGATTATTATCTCACTTTACATAGTGAATTACCGAGCGAGGTGGCGCAGTGGTTAGCACACTGGACTCACATTCGGGAGGACGACGGTTCATTCCCGCGTCCGGCCATCCTGATTTAGGTTTTCCGTGATTTCCCTAAATCGCTCCAGGCAAATTCCGGGATGGCTCCTTTGAAAGGGCACGGCCGACTTCCTTCCCCGTCCTTCCCTAATCCGATGAGACCGATGACCTCGCTGTTTGGTCTCTTCCCCTAAACAACCCAACCCCAACCTATAGTGAATTACCCGTTCAATATCCTCATATATACATGGTCCAGTCACATTAATGTGACCACCGCATAAATTGAGCGTTAGCGAGTAATAACCAGACGGTAGGTGGCAGTACTAGCAGTGGAGGGTACATAATGCGTGTCGGGGAGACGCGGAGCACAGTGCAGTAGTTGTGTTAATGTGGAAACAGAGCGACGTCCGAAAGACATTATCATTGGCTTTCGAGCCAAAGGTGGAAGCATTTCCGACAGTGCTAAGATTGTAAACTGTTCGCGTGCCTCCTTGGTTAAAGCATACTGTGAATGGCAAAATGGCAACTATGGAGCACCACGGGTCATAGATAACAGGGGTAAACGACAGCTGCGGAGATGTGTACGGGCGAAAAGATGTGACGAACAACTGCTGAGCAACTGATCGCCAAGATACACAAAGGACCTACCAACAGTGTCAGCTCAACGACCGTTCAGCGAACGTTGCTGCGTATGGGCCTCTGCAGCAAGCGCCTTGTTCATGCACCCATGCTGATGGCTGTTCATCGGTGACGAAGGCTAGAATTTGCACTCCAGTACCGCAACTGAACGTCCACTGAATGGCAACAGGTGGAGTCTTCGGATGAATCACGTTTTATGCTTCTTCGGACAGCTGGCCCTTGGTGTGTATGCTGCAGCTTCTGACAGTAAACATTGTGCAACCAGGAGGGAGCGTTGTGGTTTTGGCGACTATTTTCGTGGCATTTGTTGGGTGATCTCGTCATTCTGGACGGCACAATGGACCTACACAAGTATGGCATGCTGTCTGTTTTCTTCGACACAATGACATCTACCAAGAGGACAATGCACCGTTTCGCACGGTTCGTAGTGTATGTGGGTGGTTTGAATAGCACCAGACTACCAGACTCCCCGGATTAAAACCCAATCGAAAATATGTGGCGGTTCTAGGCGCTACAGTCTGGAACCGCGCGACCGCTACGGTCGCAGGTTCGAATCCTGCCTCGGGCATGGATGTGTGTGATATCCTTAGGTTAGTTAGGTTTAAGTAGGTCTAAGTTCTAGGGGACTGATGACCTCTCGAAGTTAAGTCCCATAGTGCTCAGAGCCATTTGAACCATTTTTTTTTTTTTTCCTTGAGAATATGTGGGACCACGTCGATCGGGCTGTTCGCGCCATGGATCCTCGACTGAGAAGCCTAGTTCACCTTCCTACGGCGATGGAGCTAGCTTAGCTCCACATCCCTCTCGGTACCTTCCGGAACCTCACTGACTCTCTTCCTGCATGTCTCGCGCTGCAAATGGTGTTTATTCACGCTTCTGACAGGTGATGACATTAATGTCCCTGGACAGTGTAGTACTAAATTACAAAACATTGGAACACTGTTTTCAGGATTTTCTTGGCTCTATGTGGTGCAGAAAAACACAAAGTAGCCGGCCGGTGTGGCCGAGCGGTTCTAGGCGCTTCAGTCTGGAACCGCGCGATCGCTACGGTCGCAGGTTCGAATTCTGCCTCGGGCATATATGTGTGTGATGTCCTTAGGTTAATTAGGTTTAAGTAGTTCTAAGTTCTAGGGGACTGGTGACCTCAGTTGTTAAGTCCCATAGTGCTCAGAGCTATTTGAACCATTTGAAACACAAAGTATAGTGATGAAATTCACCACTAGTATGCAAGATATGATTTTCTCAAGACGAAAGAATCAAGCACTGCGAACTAGCGGTCATGTGGAATACAGAAGATTAGCACGGACGTTACAGGTAGACACTAACATTAGCACGTCGTTTTAGAATGCAAGCATGGCGAGTGTCATGCTTCAGCCCCCCGAGATGTTACGAAAATGTGGTGGGTAAGAGCTGGAGGCGGATATTTGACTCTCACGAGTCCCATTTATGGCGGCCACTAAGGTTCCACAACACATCAAGAGTTTCATCCGAGAATCAAGATTCAAGTCGCGACAAAGGCATTCAACGCCACATCTCGTTCGTCCCGGGGGTTCCAGAAAAACTTAACACACTAGCTGGTAAGGCTGGAAAGAGCCAAAGGCGGGGTAATACTCCGTAGAAGGAAGGGTAGGGTTTAACGACCCGACGATATCGGTGTCATCAGACACGGAGCTCGAGCTCAAAAAGATAAGAATGCGGAAGGAAATTGCCTGGTGCGTCGTTGAAGGACCCATTCCGGTAACTGAGTGAAATGATTTTCGCGACACGAATATTCCGGTGTCAGAGCTCCTTGAGGCAGCTCGCAGATGACGCGGTTGTCTATAAGAAGATAGGCAACGCCAGAAGACTGTGCGAAATGCAGGAAGACCTGCAAAGGAGTAATGATCAGTGCAGGGACTAGCGGTTGCTCCTGAACGTAAATAAACGTAAGGTATTGTGCGTACCCAGTATATCTACTACTGTACTATGACACAGTTGGTGACAAATCAATAGAAACAGTAACTGTCGTAAAACACCTAGGAGTGAAATCGGAGCAACCTAAAGTGGATGACCACATTAAGCTGTTGGAAGAGCAGACGCCAGGCAGGGATTCGTAGGAAGAGCCTTAAGGAAATGTAATTCAGCCGACAAATAAATGGCTGAAATAACACTTGTTCGACAGATCCTTAAATATTGTTCAGCAGTGTGGGACCTTGCCAAGTTGGATTAATAGAAGAGATGGACATCCAGCGTCGAATAGTGCGTTCGTCACGGGATCCTTTACTCAAGCATTACGGAAACGCTCAACAGACTCCAATGGCAAACGCTACAAGAGAGGTGTTGTGCATCACGAAGAGGTTTGCTATTGGAATTCCTAGATGCTACATTCCGGAAATGTTACTTCTCTCTCGCGATATGATTATAACGATAAAATCGGGGTAACTGCAGATAATACGGAGGTTTATCAAAAATTATTTGTCCTACCAACATTCGCAAATTTTACAGGAAAGGGAGGAACAGATAGTGGTGACAGAAGTATCCTCCGCCACGTATTGTAATGCGGCTTGCGGAGTATAAGTGTAAAGAGGCGATGGACACGGTGATACCACAGTGCTCTTTGCGCATGCATACCGCGAATAGCGAAGTAAAAGCTGCAAACATCAGCCTCCTTGTTGTCGGAGTGTTAAGTGGGTCAAAGTTGGTAGTTTAGGCTGTAGCGTAGGAGCCAGCTGACAGCCTACACGCTGCTGCGACATCTCGTAGCTCCTTACAGTAAACCACAAAAAAATATACATCTGTGTGGCTGTCGGGGACACCGTTTCTTCTGAATACGAGCCCAGTACTCAACCTCGCACCTTGAAGGAGGCGCATTGGCGACACGACAAGCGTTCGGGACAACTGCGGTTCAAATGCCTATCTGCACACCATAGATTTAGAATTTTTAAAGATTTATTTACTTCGCTTAATCCGAATACCTGCACAGAATATGCTTCTTGCGTTTTTATGTATTGCTCCGTGGAAAGACAGGGTCTCCAAAGACTATAAAGTGCATCATAGCAAATGCATAAACTTCATTGCCTACTAAAGGAATATATTAGATCAAATATAGGTCTTAATTTGAGGAAGAAATTTCTGAGAAAGTACGTCTGGAGCACAGCAATGTAATAAAATGTATCATGGACTGTGGGTGAATTATCAAAGAAGAGAACCGAAGCGTTTGAGATGTGGTGTTACGTAAAGGTGCTTAAAATGAGAGGGACTGACAAGCTCAGAAATGAGAAGGCCCTCCACAAAAAAATGGTTCAAATGGCTCTGAGCACTATGGAACTTAACATCTATGGTCATCAGTCCCCTAGAACTTAGAACTACTTAAACCTAACTAACCTAAGGACAGCACACAACACCCAGTCATCACGAGGCAGAGAAAATTCCTGACCCCGCCGGGAATCTTTTTTTTTAAACCACATATATTTATTTAAAGATATTAACAAGGATACATTAAAAAAAGACATTTTATTCTATTATATTCCTAGTGTTGGTTAATATTACTGTCATTTTATATGTTTTCGTTTTTATATTTTCCTTTTTCGTTTTTCTCTTATTGTTATTCCTTAAACCCTTTTACATGGCCTTTGTCGTCTTTTTTTTTGAGGGGATAGACATTGCAGGACAGGCATAACAGTTTATATTTGGCATCGATGCATTGATTTTGAGTTTATGTTTCTGTATGTGATGCACTTGTGATGCCACAGGCACATTGTGTATTCTGGTTTGATCTCTTCCTCTAGTTACACTGTTAAGTGGGACAGTATGGAACCCGGGAACCCGGGCGCGGGAAACGAGAACGCTACCGCACGACCACGAGCTGCGGACGCCCTCCACAGAATCGTAGAAGAAAGACGTATGAGGTAACACGGATTCCCGTCAAATCATCGAAGTTAAACGCTGTCGGGCTGGGCTAGCACTTGGACGCGTCACCATCCGGTCTGCCGAGCGCTGTTGGCAAGCGGGATGCACTCAGCCCTTGTGAGGCAAACTAAGGAGCTATTTGACTGAGAAGTAGCGACTCCGGTCTCATAAACTGATGTATGGCCGGGAGAGCGGTGTGCTGACCACATGCCCCTTCATATCCGCATCCAGTGACGCCTGTGGGCTGAGGAGGACACGGCGGCCGGTCGGTACCGCTGGGCCTTCTGGAGAGTTCGGGTGGAGTCTAGTTTTTTAGAGCAGGAACAGGATATCAAGGCATGGTACTAGAGGAAGCCGCAGAGGGCAAACGCTGTAGGATAAGACAAAGACTGGATTTTATATCCAACAAATAACAGAGAGATGAAGAGACCGGCTCAGGAGAAAAAGTCGCGGCGAGCTGCCCTAAAGCAGTCAGAAGACTGATGACAACCTCCCTCCCCCCCTCGCAAAAGTAGGGAGTTCAAAACAGTTATAGCTCTAAACTTAAATTTGGTCATATAGTATGGAATTTGTTGAGGTCTGTCACCCTATTACGAAATTTACAACATAACCTTTCCTTAGCTTCAGTCACGTATATTTTCCAATATTTATTGGCACGACGCGTTTTCGGCACCATGTTGCCTGTATCAGTTGACTAACTGTTAATTATACGCCAGTTATTAATAACCGATTCATGTGAAGCGACGAAAATGTGAATCACATTTTTGCTACACTAGGTCGATGGTCGTCTCCAAAAAAGCTGTCATCGAGGTGAACGGCGGCTCGAAACGTGCAGCGCCCCACGGGCACAGGCTGGTGGGAGCAGTATTATACTATGGGTAAAATTCTCCTTCCCTTGTGATGGGACCTGAGGTAATAATCGAAGGCCGGCCGGAGTGGCCGAGCGGTTCTAGGCGCTTCAGTCTGGAACCGTGCGACCGCTAGGTCACAGGTTCGAGTCCTGCCTCGGGCGTGGATGTGTGTGATATCCTTAGGTTAGTTAGGTTTAAGTAGTTCCAAGTTCTAGGCGACTGATGACCTCAGAAGTTAAGTCGCATAGTGCTCAGACCCATTTTGACCCAATTCATTATTAAAGAACTACTTAAGTATTTTAAATCTACTTACACGAAAATTGGTGTTTGACTTCTCGGTTAGAAATTTAAAAAAAAAGTGTTTCGGTGTTTTTGGAAATTCAGCGCCCTAGTGGAGTGAAATGGAGGCTAAAAAGTTTTATGAAATTACTTCATTATGAGAACATTTTCAAAGCTAAATCTGTGGAAATTTATATTTCACTTCTCGGCTCGAAATTTATAAAATACATGTTTCACTGTTTTTGGAAATTAGTGGGTGAAATAAGTGGTGAAAATTTTAAAATAATAGTTCGTTATATTTATAAAATTATTAAAGTTAAATCTATGAAAACGGTATTTCACTTGTCAGTTAGATATAAAGAAATATGTGTTAGGGTATTAAAGTTCCTACGGAAATATCACTACGAGAACGCAAAAGGCGTGATTAAGAAAAACCTTAGACTCCAGCTACCAGAATCGCTTTTTGGTTGGAAGTACGTTCGGAAAAGATCGTGTTTCTATGGCCTTAATAGCCGTGAGAAGGTGTTGCAATTTGTGAACCACATAAAAATTTGATTAAAGAAGCAAAAAAATATCTGTGGAGACGGTACGGACTACGCGAGTGAAGCAGCGGGTGGTAAGCTAGTAATTGATGTATAAGTAACAGCATTGCTGTTGATGCTGGCAGCATGTCGGTGAAACTAGTCGTGCCGTAAGTACAGGAAAATGAAGGTACTGAAGTTGAGAAACCGTTGTTTTAAGAAGTATGTAAATCTAAAACCACAAAAATTTGTGAACATTGTGTTTTGTAGCTACGCATGGCAAGGTTTGTCTCCTTGTTGTTACTGGTTAGATGTGGCGTTTAAATAGTGTCATACTGCTACAGTTGTTGCAACCACTATCATCCCGTGAACTTTATACAGGGTATATCAAAAAGAACCATCCGATTTTTAAAAAAATCGGAACTATTATGTTATTTGAGATATGTGCGTGAACAACGTACTGTTGGAAGGAGCGAACTGTCGAGTTTTACATGGATCCACACCATACCTAGTACGAAAGTCAGGCTGAAAAGTTATTACTGACACGCACTGCGCAAAACGTAGAACACAAAACGCTTCCTGATTTCCCGACACCAGAGCATTAGACAGTGGCATGAACAATTCCGAGAAACAGGTTGTTTGTGTAAAGGCAAATCGCCGGGCCATCCCCGAGTGTCAGACACAGACGTCGAACGCGTATCCCATAGTTTCACAAGGAGCCCGCAGAAATCCGTTTGCCGTGCAGCTCGACAGCTCAACACGTCCCCGATGACCGTCTGGCGTGTGTTGCGTCGGCGTTTACATGTGAAACCATACGAAATTCAGCTACTGCAAGATCTTCTCGAAGGTGACAAACAACAACGTGGGGATTTCTCTAATTTTGTTCTTGGGAAGGTGAAGGATGACAGTTTTCCTCGACGCTTGGTGTTTAGTGCTGAGGCAACATTCCATTTAAATCGAAAGGTGGACCGTCATAATTTTAGAATAAAGGTTTCAAATGGCTCTAAGCACTATGGAACGTCATCAGTCCCCTAGACTTATAACTACTTAAACCTAACTAACCTAAGGACATCACACACATCCATGTCCGAGGCAGGATTCGAACATGCGGCCGTAGCGGTCGCGCAGTTCCAGACTGAAGCGCCTAGATCCGCTCGACCACAGCGGCTGGCTGAGAATAAAGGGGTACACCACATGAAGTTGTACAACATGAGAGGGACTCTCCAAAATTTAATGCGTTTTGTGCAGTTTCACAGGAAAAGGTGTATGATCTATTTTTCTTTGCCGAAAACACTATTACAGGAACCACATATCTCGACACGATTGAGAACTTTATCTTCCCACAGTTGGACACTGATTCGAACAACTTCATTTTCCTATAGGATGGGACACCGTCACACTGGCAGTTGGAAGTGCGGGAATTTTTTAATCAAAGGATTACTGAATGATGGATCGGTCGCATTAGACCAAATGATACAGCCTGACATTGCTGTCCTTCAAGGTCACCGGACGTCTCTGTATATGATTACTTCTTGTTGGGGCTTATAAAAGACTCTGTTTATGTGCCTCCGTTTCGAATAACAATGAATGAACTGAGACATCGCATAACTGCAGCTGTAGAAGCTGTAACTCAATACATGTTCGCTGCAGTGTGGGAACAATTTGAATACCGCATTGACGTAAGTAGTTCATCTCAAGGGGGGGGGGGCATATTGAACACGTCTGAAAAGGTATGAAAAAATAAATCTATTTGAGTTTCCCGTTCATGAAAAAACAAAATTCATTGTAAATGTTTATTAGTATTTTATCATATGCACTCTGACGATCATGCTATGCAAAATTACGCATGGCACGCGATTTTTGTATGACGTGACGAGGGCGATGTCTCCTCATCTGTTATAGGTAATTACTAAGACGAAGTAGACACTATATCCGGTGTAGCTCAAAAACGTTCAAATGTGTGTGAAATCTTATGAGATCTAACTGCTAAGGTCATCAGTCCCCAAACTCACACACTACTTAACCTAAATTATCCTAAGGACAAACACACACACCCATGCCAGAGGGAGGACTCGAACCTCCGCCGGGACCAGCCGCACAGTCCATGACTGCAGTGCCTAAGACCGCTCGGCTAATCCCACGCGGCTCCGGTGTAGCTGAATACCTTTGATGTTGCAACTTCGTTTTCACTGCGGTGTGTTCTTATATTTTTAGATGCACTTGGAAATGGGCCGGGCCTGAAACAAGCAGTGCTGAATAAAGTATAGCTTCAAAGTACGCACCGTTGGAATGACGTCTTCCACCAAATTCGTCGAGGCTGTGGTACACACCCAGAAGAAAATGACTTTTGTATGAACTTTTTCTCTCTCATCAGCCCCTACTACCGCGTCCCAAGGAATTTCTCTTCTTCTGATGCATCCTTATGAGAGCAGGCACAGGTCTCACCCTGGGGCTCAGAGCTCCTGGGAGCAGTGGCAGCGCAAAGATTTCTGGACGGCTGGCGTGAAGCGTGGCGGTCGGCCGTCCTGTTGACATCTGATATCCCACTGATCCCAACTCCGAACCAGTCCAACCGGGTAAGCCGCCGCAGAGGCCTTAGAAAGTTACTGGCCCGGCCCAGAGGCGCTACAGGTGTTAACTACTGCCTCCCTATCTGCCCTTGAAAACCTTGTCCCTGGCGGGGAACACTGCGCAGGGCCTTCTCTCCAACAGTGCCTACACTCTCGCCAACCGGGTAGCGATCAATTTCCACTCGTAACCGGGCAAGTCAGTCCTATCTAGCAATTAAAGCACAGAATCTGTCTCAGTGGTATGCTTCTTTAACACACAATGTTACGGGCAGCGGCTTGCACTCGAAGTCACGCGCTTGTAGCGTGGTGAGACATGTGATGCCTTACGAGGTTTCCCATTGACGTATTGAAGGTCATACAAACACACGCACTCCCTTAGAAGAAAGAGTGGCTTTTCTGGGCTCCTGATTGGCTGTTGAATGAGATGGATTACGTCTCGAAAAGAAGTCGTAAGGGTAATGGAAATTTGGAAATTTGTGGTAAGTTCCTATGGGATCAAACTGCTCACGTATTCGGTCCCTAGGTTTACACACTACTTAATCTAACTTAAAGTAGCTTACGCTAACGACGTACCTGAGGGAGGACTCGAACCGCCGACGGGGGGAATCGCAAGGGTAATGGAATACTGTCGAATAAAATAGGTGATGCCGATAGAATTAGATTGGGATATGAGACACTAAAAGTAGAAGACGAGTTTTGCTATTCAGACAGCAAATAACAGACGATGGACGCAGTAGAGATGATGTAAAATGCAGACTGACAATAGCAAGAAAAGTAAAGAGAAATTTATTAGCACCGAATACAAATGTTTCGTTATTGTCTGATTGGATTGAAGAGTTCCTAGATAACAGAACGCAGCATGCCATTCTTAATGGAGAGAAGTCTTCCGAAGTAAGAGTGATTTCAGGTGTGCCGCAGGGGAGTGTCGTAGGACCGTTGCTATACACAATCAATATATTTAAATGACCTTGTGGATAACATCGGAAGTTCACTGAGGCTTTTTGCGGATGATGCTGTAGTATATAGAGAAGTTGTAACAATGGAAAACTGTACTGAAATGCAGGAGGATCTGCAACGAATTGACGCATGGTGCAGGGAATGGCAATTGAATCTCAATGTAGACAAGTGTAATGTGCTGCGAATGCATAAAAAGAAAGATCCTTTATCATTTAGCTACAATATAGCAGGTTAACAACTGGAAGCAGTTAATTCCATAAATTATCTAAGAGTAGATATTAGGAGTGATTTAAAATGGAAGGACCATATAAAACTAATCGTCGGTAAAGCAGATGCCAAACTGAGATTCATTGGAAGAATCCTAAGGAAATGCAGTCCGAAAACCAAGGAAGTAGGTTACAGTACACTTGTTCGCCCACTGCTTGAATACTGCTCACCGGTGTGGGATCCGTACCAGACAGGGTTGATGGAAGAGATAGAGAAGATCCAACGGAGAGCAGCGCGCTTTGTTACAGGATCATTTTGTAATCGCGAAAGCGTTACGGAGATGATAGATAAACTCCAGTTGAACACTCTACAGGAGAGACGCTCAGTAGCTCGGTACGGGCTTCCGATGAAGTTTCGAGAACATACCTTCACCGGGGAGACAAGCAGTATATTGCTCCCTCCTACGTATATCTCGCGAAGAGACCATGAGGACAAAATCAGAGAGATTAGAGGCCACACAGAGGCATACCGACAATCCTTCTTTCCACAAACAATACGATACTGGAATAGAAGGGAGAGCCGATAGAGGTATTCAAGGTACCCTCTGCCGCACACCGTCAGGTGGCTTGCGGAGTATGGATGTAGATGTAGATATTTGTATGGTGTGTAGCCTAGTACGGACATGAAACGCTGGCATTAAACAGCGCAGACAAAAAGAAAACAGAAACGTTTGAAATGTCATGTTAATGAACAATGCTGTATATTAGATGGGTAGATCGAATAAGTAATGAGAAATTACTAAATCAAATTGGGGAAGGGGGGGGGGGGACGATGGCACACCTTGACTAAAAGAAGGGATTGGCTGAAAGGGCACGTCCTGAGGCATCAAGGAATTGTCAGTTTGGAAAAGTGTAGAAGGAGACCAGTGTCGAAGCACATTAATCAGGGTCAAATGGACTTAGGTTGCAGCCGTTAGGCGGGGATTGAAAGGGTTCCACATAGTAGACTAATGTGAAGAGCTGCATCAAACCAGTGACCACAACAACAGTATGTTTGCTTTGAGAGTTTGGCAACCTGAACTTCCAATTGCTATCTAGTACATTCTAGATAGCGGTCAACATAGCGTCAGAGGTGAACCAGTGAATTGAACTATTAAACTTGTAAATGTATTTATAAATTCATTCTACATTTTAAAGTTCATGCTTACTGACTGGTTGCTTCCTTAATTTTTGTTGTTGTTGTTGTTGTGGTCTTCAGTCCTGAGACTGGTTTGATGCAGCTCTCCATGCTACTCTATCCCGTGCAAGCTTCTTCATCTCCCAGTACCTACTGCAACCTACATCCTTCTGAATACGTTTAGTGTATTCATCTCTTGCTCTCCCTCTACGATTTTTACTCTCCATGCTGCACTCCGATACTAAATTGGTGATCCCTCGATGCCTCAGAACAAGTCCTACCAACCGATCCATTCTTCTAGTCAAGTTGTGCCACAAACTCCCCTTCTCCCCAATTCTATTCAATATATCCTCATTAGTTATGTGATCTACCCATCTAATCTTCAGCGTTCTTCTGTAGCACCACATTTCGAAAGCTTCTATTCTCTTCTTGTCCAAACTATTTATCGTCCATGTTTCACTTCCATACATGGCTACACTCCATACAAATACTTTCAGAAACGACTTCAAAAAATGGTTCAAATGGCTCTGAGTACTAAGGGACTTAACTTAGAACTACTTAAACCTAACTAACCTAAGGACATAACACACATCCATGCCCGAGGCAGGATTCGAACCTGCGACCGTAGCGGTCGCGCGGTTCCAGACTGTAGCGCCTAGAACCACTCGGCGACCCCGGCCGGCAGAAACTACTTCCTGATACTTAAATCTATACTCTATGTTTTCAAAATTCTCTTCTTCAGAAACGCTTTCCATCCCATCGCCAGTCTACATTTTATATCCTCTCTACTTCGACCATCATCAATTATTTTGCTTCTCAGATAGCAAAACTCCTTTACTACTTTAAGTGTCTCATTTCCTAATCTAATTCCCTCAGCATCACCCGACTTAATTCGACAACATTCCATTACCCTCGTTTTGCTTTTGTTGATGTTCACCTTATATCCTCCTTTCAAAACACTGTCCATTCCGTTCAACTGCTCTTCCAAGTTCTTTGTTGTTTCTGACAGAATTACAATGTCATCGGCGAACCTCAAAGTTTTTATTTCTTCTCCATGGATTTTAATACCTACTCCGAATTTTTCTTTTGTTTCCTTTATTGCTTTGTTACCTTATGTAAAAGCTTAATTCTGAATGACACGGTGTAAATGCCTTTATGTTCATGATATCGAAGTGTAAAGCTAATAATTTTAAAAATTTCAGATTGTTCATATTCTATATGAATAATAAGAACAATTTAATTTTGTTTCAAATTTCTGAATGTTATATTTTATTGCACTGGCCTTTATGTGAAGGCATTTGAAATAAAATATATAAGGAATAAGCAGCGAAACTGTGTAAGAATTAAGTGTAGCCAACGAAACTATGTTCAGTCAACGAGTTTGTCAAACAGACCTTGTAGCATATAGATGTCTGTTTTCAGAAATAAATTTAGAAAGGAGATGATGCCCGTATGGCATTGATGGCCAGGAGGCCCCACCTGGGGAAGTTCAGCCGCCGACTTGCAAGTCTGTTCAGTAGATGCCGCATTGGGCAACTTGCGTGTCGTCATCAGGACAGCACAACTCCTGTCCCCGAGAGAAGAAAATCTCCGACCTGGCCGGAAATCGAACCTGGACCCGCTGCATGGCAGCCAGACAGATGACCATCCAGCTAAGTAGAACTGAGAATTTCTGTTGTCCTTGTGACGGATATCATGTACGCACTGGAAGTTTATGCTTATCTCAGTGATGAAATAGTTTCCAGATATAGCTGTTTGATCAAGTGTGAACTGCCCATCGGTGGATTGAATGAAGCCCCCAAGTATTAACACGTATGTGGATTAGGTTTATATTAGCCTTGTTGTTGCAGCGGTCTGATGACCAGTTTGTTGCAGCCCTCCATGCTAGTCCATCCTGTGCAAGTCCCTACAACCCTGTACAATTACTACAATCCACGTTCGTTTGCAACTGTTTACTGTCGTCAGGCCTTCGTCTCCCACTACAGTTTTAACGTTACCCCTTTCCTCCCACACTATCATCCATTACCAAACTGACGATTCGTGTCAACAGATCTCTTCTTTTTGTAAAGCAGAGCTATAAATATATTTTCCCCCTAATTCGATTCAGTACCTCATCTTCAGAGTTCTACATCCACATATCTACATACATACTTCGCAATCCACCACACGGTGCGAGGCGGAAGGTACCCCGTACCACAAAAAATGGTTCAAATGGCTCTGAGCACTATGGGACTTAACATCTGAGGTCATCAGTCCCCTAGAACTTAGAACTACTTAAACCTAACTAACCTAAGGACATCACACACATCCATGCCCAAGGCAGGATTCGAATCTGCGACCGTAGTGGTCGCGCGGTTCCAGACTGCAGCGCCTAGAACCGCTTGGCCACACCGGCCGGCCCTCGTACCACAACTAGCATCTTCTCTCCCTGTTCCACTCCCAAACAGAACTAGGGAAAAATCACTGCCTATATGCCTCTGTACGAGCCCTAATCTCTCTTATCTTATCTTATCTTTGTGGTCTTTCCGCGAAATATAAGTTGGCGGCAGTAAAATTGTACTGCAGTCAGCCTCAAATGCTGGTTCTCTAGATTTCCTCAGTAGCGATTCACGAAAAGAACGCCTCCTTTCCTCCAGAGACTCCCACCCGAGTTCCTGAAGCATTTCCGTAACACTCGCGTGATGATCAAACCTACCAGTAACAAATCTAGCAGCCCGCCTCTGAATTGCTTTTATGGTCCTCCCTCAATCCGAACTGGTAGGGATCCCAAAAGCTCGAGCAGTACTCAAGAATAGGTCGCATTAGTGTTTTATAAGCGGTCTCCTTTACAGATGAACCACATCTTCCCAAAATTCTGCCGGCCGGAGTGGCCGTGCGGTTCTAGGCGCTACAGTCTGGAACCGAGCGACCGCTACGGTCGCAGGTTCGAATCCTGCTTCGGGCATGGATGTGTGTGATGTCCTTAGGTTAGTAGGGTTTAATTAGTTCTAAGTTCTAGGCGACTGATGACCTCAGAAGTTAAGTCGCATAGTGCTCAGAGCCATTTGAACCATTTGAACCCAAAATTCTACCAATGAACCGAAGACGACTATCCGCCTTCCCCACAACTGCCATTACATGCTTGTCCCACTTCATATCGCTCTGCAATGTTACGCCCGCATATTTAATCGACGTGACTGTGTCAAGCGCTACACTACTAATGGAGTAGTCAGACATTACAGGATTCTTTTTCCTATTGATCTGCATTAATTTACATTTAACTATATATAGAGTTAGCTGCCATTCTTTACACCAATCACAAATCCTGTCCAAGTCATCTTGTATCCTCCTACAGTCACTCAAGGAGACTTTTCTGAAGCTCCACATTTCAAAAGCTTCTAGTGTTGTCTGTATTGTTTATGTTCCACATTTCACTTCATGACAAGGCTACGCTCCAAATACTTTCAAAGTCTATATTCATTGCGAATAAATTTTTCAAAAATTCTTTTCTTGCTATTGCCAGTTTGCATTTTATATCCTCTCTACTTGAGCCACTGACTGTTATTTTGCTACCCTAATAGCGAAACTCATTTACTAATTTTAGTACGTCATTTTATGAACTATGAGGGGCGATCAGAAAGTTTCCGTTCGAAGGCCATACAGTCCAGAATCGGTGTGCCAATCAGGCAGAATTGCCGTGAGCATTGAGGCAATCATCCCATGGACGCCCAGGTTGAAGATACACGTTTGGTACAACACTGTGTCCTGCTGCGTGAAGAAATCGTCCTCGCCTGACAGGGATCTTTGACGCTTCAAGTCCTTTTTTAAGGAACCGAAGGCGCGATAATCGCGTGGGGAGAGATCAGGACTGTAGGGCGGGAGCTCGAGTCTCTCCGGCTTGAGTTCGCGTAACTTCTACGTTTACAACATTTGCGATATGGGGACGTGCGTTATCATGAAGCAGCAGCCCGGAACTTGGCTCATCGTTCCTCAACGGTGGTTTTCGACAACATTCTGCCCTATTCACTTCTTCATTCTCTGATGGATGCTATCTGTGTTCCTCCTTCAGCAGCCAAGTAAAGAATAACAGAACGTTGGTCCCGTTTGGACACATTTGGTGATAAAGTCGCAGTTGACGTTTTCGTGTTTACCGCACGCACGTCGCAGACCACGAATGTCACAGTAATCCGCTACCTACAGATCCATCCTTTATATTCGCAAAGGAGTAGCGCTACGTTGCGTACACGCTACAGCAACGCCGTCACACTTAAACTTTTTGATCGCCCATTAAAATTCCCTCATCATCGCCTCATTCAATTCACTACAGTACATAACCATTCTTTTATTTTTGCTGATATTCGTCTTACAGGTGAAATACTCTCAGACTTCAAGAAGAATATAATAATTCCAATCCCAAAGAAAGCATGTGTTGACAGATGTGAAAATTACCGAACTATCAGTTTAATAAGTCACAACTACAAAATACTAACGCGAATTCTTTACAGACAAATGGAAAAACTGGTAGAAGCGGACCTTGGGGAAGATCAGTTTGGATTCTGTAGAAATATTGGAATACGTGAGACAATACTGACCTTACGACTCGCCTTTGAGGAAAGATTAATTTATTATTAGAATTTATAGACTTAGAGAAAGCTTTTGACAACGTTGACTGGAATACTCTCTTTCAAATTCTGAAGGTGGTAGGGGTAAAATAGAGGGAGCGAAACGCTATTTACAATTTGCACAGAAACCAGATGGCAGTTATATAACTCGAGGGACATGAAAGGGAAGCAGTAGTTAGGAAGGGAGTGAGACGGGGTTGTAGCCTCTCCCCGATGTCATTCAATCTGTATATTGAGCAAGCAGTAAAGGAAACAAAAGAAAAATTTGGCATAGGAATTAACATCCACGGAGAAGAAATAAAAACTTTGAGGTTCGCCGATGACATTGTAATTCTGTCAGAGACAGCAAAGGACTTGGAAGAGCAGTTGAACGGAATGGACAGTGTCTTGAAAGGAGGATATAAGATGAACATCAACAAAAGCAAAACGAGGATAATGGAATGTAGTCGAATTAAATCGGGTGATGCTGCGGGAATTAGATTAGGAAATGAGACGCTTGTAGTAATAAAGGAGTTTTCCTATTTGGGGAGCAAAGTAACTGATGATGGTCGAAGTAGAGAGGATATAAAATGTAGACTGGCAATAGCAAGGAAAACGTTTCTGAAGAAGAGGAATTTGTAAACATGGAGTATAGATTGAAGTGTCAGGAAGTCGTTTCTGAAAGTATTTTTATGGAGTGGACAATAAATAGCTAGACAAGAAGAGAATAGAAGCTTTCGAAATGTGGTGCTACAGAAGAATGCTGAAGATTAGATGGGTAGATCACATAACTAATGAAGACGTTTTGAATAGGATTGGTGAGCAGAGGAGTTTGTGGCACAACTTGACTAGAATAAGGGATCGGTTGGTAGGACGTGTTCTGAGGCATCAGGGGATCACAAATTTAGCGTGGTGGAGGGTAAAAATCGTAGTGGGAGACCAAGAGATGAATACACTAAGCAGATGCAGAAGGATGTAGGTTGCAGTAAGTACTGGGAGATGTAGGAGCTTGCACAGAATAGAGTAGGATGGAGAGCTGCCTCAAACCAGTCTCAGGACTGAAGACCACAACAACAACATCTTTTCAAGACACTGTCCATTCCGGTCAACTACCTTCCCAGTACTTTGCCATATTTGAGAGAATTAGAATCGGAAAACAACAAACTTCTTATTTCTCAGATTTTAGTCTGATAAGTTAATTAAAAACTGTGCAGGGCCAGAGGCTAGAGAGCTGCCCTCTCTCGCGCACGTCCTTCTCATGGGCACTCCTCAGTAAGACGGTCACGAGGCGACTGAAGGGGTATCTCCCTGTGAGGTGGCTCTAGCATACAGTGCCAGGTGCTGGGAGGGCGTGCGACGGTGCTTTATTGAGCGAACGTGGCTGTTGGTATTTATGGGGTTCAAGGGCGGTCAGCGCCGGCACAGCCCGCGCCAGGGGTGGTTGGCAGCCCCACCCTGCGTGCTGCCAGGGCCGACCGGGCCGGGGCGCCGGAGCGCCGCGTCTCCCAGCCCCTGCGGCTTTCCTCACGAGGAGAACACGGCAAGTGCCATAACCCGATTTCCCAGAAGCTTCGCTCAGTGGAAGAGGAGCCAAAATAAGCGAAAACGTGTCTCGGATTATCCGTAGATACTGGACTGCGTCTGAGAGAAGACCGTCAAAGCTTTCGACGTAATTTAGTTGCCTTTTAGCGCGTAGTTCAGCCCAACTGGTGGCACAGCGTCGCAGACTTCCACTCTCGCGTCCCATGTTCGAAACCCGGTTATCGTTCTTATTTATTGTAGTGGACTGACAAGGCAGCCAGTCCACAGTGACGGGTAGCCGAAAGAAAGGCACGCGTACACACACGCCGACTGGCGTGATTTCTGGAACAGGATAAGTAGTGAATTCTAATAAGAAAAGTATGCAGCTCCTCGAATACTTAACTTTTATTCTTTGTTGGTTTACAACGTTCTTGATGAGACATTTCATACGATAACTATCAAACTATGTAAGGCTAATGGCGCCTTGCTAGGTCGTAGCCATGGACTTAGCTGAAGGCTATTCTAACTGTCTCTCGGCAAATGAGAGGAAGGCTTCGTCAGTGTAGTCGCTATTCTTTGTTGGTTTACAACGTTCTTGATGAGACATTTCATACGATAACTATCAAACTATGTAAGGCTAATGGCGCCTTGCTAGGTCGTAGCCATGGACTTAGCTGAAGGCTATTCTAACTGTCTCTCGGCAAATGAGAGGAAGGCTTCGTCAGTGTAGTCGCTAGCATAGTCGTCGTACAACTGGGGTCGAGTGCTATATCGTATCTCCAGACCTGCCTTGTGGTGGCGCTCGGTCTGCGATCACACAGTGGCGACACGCGGGTCCGACATGTACTAAATGGACCGCGGCCGATTTAAGCTACCACCTAGCAAGTGTGGTGTCTGGCGGTGACACCACATTTAATATATTTTTTCATTATCTACCCATGTCAGTAGGTTAGTATACGAATGTTTCTTATCAAGTTAGAGGATACAAGGACGCTGTATTAATTGCAAAATTACAACTCCGTTTCACAATAGCTGTCATACATTTATTACGTAATATATATGTGTGTATGGTATTTTCAAGGATTATAATCTTTTCTGAATTCTCATATTTCATTCTTTAATCTTGTATTTTATTCTACTGTTTATTGTTCAGGAAAATTTTGTGCATTCCCTTGGTTGCGGTCGTAGAATCATTCTGATATGGAAATTCTAAACAGCACGAGCATCGTGCGAAGTCAAGTTTGCCGCAGCGACATTTCTTCGTATGGTTCTCACTCGTGAAAAAAAGTCGTTACCATCGCTGAAGATTTCGCGTGGTGGCAATAATTTCTCTGCAAACCACGCATAATGTGCAAAAAATGTGTGTGAAATATTATGGGACTTAACTGCTAAGGTCATCAGTCCCTAAGCTTACACACTACTTAATCTAAATTATTCTAAGGACAAACACACACACCCATGCCCGAGGGAGGGCTCGAACCTCCGCCGGGACCTCCACGCATAATGGATCACATTTCGAAAACTGGGGCTCACAGGTGATTATGAATCAAGATACACTGCAGGAATTTTCTAGAAAATAATTTCCAACAGTTTTTATATTCATTTATTGATTTTATTTTTTTTAATTAATTCACCAAACATACACTTAGCAGTCGAAGAAGGACGACGTTATTTCAATATTCGTCTAGTAATCTTGTACGGACACCAGTAAACGAATTAAAAACAAAAATAAAAATAATAGTCGGATTTCGAACACGGAGCGCAAAAGTGTGAAGCCGCAACGCTACCCACTGTGTCACAGCATTGGCTGAACTATGTACCCGGTAAAACGCACATAAAGTATCGCTTCTAGGCGCTTCAGTCTGGAACCGCGCGACTGCTACGGTCGCAGGTTCGAATCCTGCCTCGAGCATGGATGTGTGTGATGTCCTTTGGTTAGTTAGGTTTAAGTAGTTCTAAGTTCTAGGGGACTGATGACCTCAGATGTTAAGTCCCGTAGTGCTCAGAGCCATTTGAACCATTTGAACATAAAGTACCTTCAAAATTTTGACCGTAGTTTTCTCAGAAACGGTCGATTATCTACGGATAAGCCGTGACACGGGTTCGTTTATTTTGACACCTCTTGCACTAAACGAAGTTTCTGAGAAATCGAGTTGTGGCACTTGCCGCTTTCTCCTGTCTTCGGTACAGCTACGGTCCTCTCACTGTCCAGTTCAACAGCCCCGATCACCACTCCCTACACGTTTCGGTTGTATGTGGAAAGCACGTGCGAAACCAGGTTTCGATTCCAGGGAGGAACCATCGTTTGTTACTGTCTCTTTCTCTCTACTGTCCCTCCCCCTTCAAATATAAGTTGCTGTCATCTCCACATTTGTAATAACAATGGTGAATAGTACACTCCTTTGTATGTACATTTTCGGATTATACGTCTTTTCCTGTTCCGAAGCCAAACAATTTAAAGCTGAGCGCATCATCTTCTTCGTGGTCGTCCAACCCTTCTTCTACGCTGTTGTCTGTAGTCATAGCTTTTCCTTGGAATCCGACTTTCATCCATGCATAGTGGATGGTCGTGCCATTCTTTTTTGTACTGTTGGACCTTTCCTACTATTCCTAGAAAATGGGGCTCCTCTCTCATCTCACTGTTCCTGTTATGATATTCTAATTTATATCTTGCCAGTGATCCTTGAAGTCTCGTTTCTACCATTTCAGATTCTTTGTAATTGTTTGGAAGTTAAAGTTCATACTTAGGACCCATAGAGCAAAAAAATGGTTCAAATGGCTCTGAGCACTATGGGACTTAACTTCTGTGGCCATCAGTCCCCTATAACTTAGAACTACTTAAACCTAACTAACCTAAGGACATCACACACATCCATGCCCGAAGCAGGATTCGAACCTGCGACCGTAGCGGTCACGCGGTTCTAGACTGAAGCGCCTTTAACCGCACGGCCACACCGGCCGGCACCCATAGAGCATTAAATGTACACCCTGACCTGTGAAGGAAAAACATGTCAGGAGGGCGGGGGGGGGGGGAGGGGGACGACGACGACGACGACGACGACGACGACGACGACGTGAGAGCAATGTCATGTTCTCGAGCAGCCTACAACACTTGCTGAATATAGGGAGCCCCTTGAGGGCACCGAGACTTCAGTGTCTATATCAGGCACAAGATGACCGTTGCGATCCATTTCGTATCACTGTAATTAAATACAAGAAAGTGGATACGACAGAGCAAGGATATACGTGGTGCTGCTGGGGACCAGCAGCACGTGCCTCGGAGATCCAGAGCATGAGATCGTGCTTTAGTGAAACGAAGAACATACTGCGGGCATTTACCCGGATTCAGATAAAAGTTTTCATTCAGAATTAGATCAACTTGAGACTTTTGCAAAATAATCAGTTTTTAAGGCTAGAATTTATTTTGTTGTCTAAGCTATTTAACGTATTTATTCTTCCATTTTTTCTTGCCTGGGGACCACATACAATCTGGTTTTTGTAATTTTTTATATTTGTGGTACGTGAAGTTCGGAACTCAAATGTTAATCCCTCCAACTTAGTTCGATACAGCATCCAAAAATTCTCGAGAAAATCGACATTGAAGTTTTCCAACTGTTTAGCGTGCTGAAAAAAGTTCAGTTATTCTCGACTGGTCGTGTGGCTCTTTGGTAGGATGCTCTCCTATCACGTGTAAGGCGTACGTTCGATTCCCGGCCCTAGAAAATTTTAAACAAATGTGCATTTTCCATGAACAGTTCCCTGAAGCGTATAATACATAAGAATAAAGAAAGAATATATTTGTGATGTTTTTATTTAAGCCCAAACAATCTTTATTAAAAGATTAGTAATTAAGTACTTAAATTTGCAGTTAAAACTGTATTATTGTGTACTATATGTGATTAGAAATAAGAAACAGTACATTTTTCATAAAACAGCAATTATATATATGTTAATTAACGTGCATTCCATGAATTTTAAATTTAAATGAAATATGTATTCGAACTGATGGAAAAAAAGGAAAAACTTATGACCGAAACGAGAGTCGAACCAGCGAGTACCAGTCTGGAGCGCTACTGACTTCTTTCATCTTTCTGAATTTTGAATTTCATGGTGTTCCTCGTAAAAATGCATTCTGTTTAAAAATTTGCATCGGTGAGGAATCGAACCTAAACCCCTGACGTGGCAGGCGAGCATTCTTACTTTAGCGTATTAAAGACGGAAGAAAAGCTTCCAAGCCGATTTTCTCGAGAATTTTTGAGAGTTGCTTCGAAGTATGTTGGGGGATTAATTTGAGTTCTGAACTTCACGTACCTTAAACATAAAAAATAACAAAACTTCGATTTCCGTGTGGTTCCCTTGGCAGTTATGTGACTGTAGTAGCAGGTGTACAGTTTGCTTCTACTTCTATGTAGCATACCAAAGATATGATAGCAAATAAATAAACATATCGAAAAGAACACCATTTCCATTGAGGATGCTGTCTATGGAGAGCAAATGGTATTGTTAATATTAGCAGTTATTCTTTCTCATTTGCTATTTCAGTTAGGATTATGGTGTAGATAAGAATAAATACATCCGCTTTTTGCAACTGAATCTTTATTTCGTTTCCAATGAAACATCTTTCAAACATTCGTATTAGGATCATCAGTCGTCTGTAAGATAGAGGATGATCTATTAACTATACATACTGTGTTATGAGATATGTAGTTTTTCCAACCATCATATTTAGGTTATCTTGAAATTCTCAATTATATGACAGTTTCGCTTTTACGTTTTCTGTTTTTTATGGGTATCGGCTCTTGTGTAGTCGCTAGATGAACACAACACAAGTTTTCAATTCGCCGTATGTCACATTTGCGCATTTCATCCTTGCTTGCTTTGAATAATAAAGTAATAATAATAAAACACACACATACACTCACATAAGCACCGGGAGAGAAACAGAGAGAGCGTGTAGCCCACAGCCACACCACTCGCCCACACACTTGCCGCCCTATCGCTACCCTCTTCAGTTCCATGATGCTGAGAAACTTAACCTGGCAGACGCTTGAAGGTAGTCTCCAACTGCTCCATTGAATCCCACTTAGAAAGTTTCAAGGTGAGGACTCTGGGCAGGTCAGTATATTTCATGAATGTTGTTGCCCACAAACAGTTACCTCAAGGATACTGCTGTATGGCAGGATGCATTGCCATTGTCACACAGACAGTCATTGTCATCCAATTCTTCCTTTACAGTACACGGTTCACAAAGCTGTAAAATGTGTTCATATTCTTCCGTATTCTTTTAAGTGGAATAAGCGGGTCACACCCAGCCTCTAAAAACACTCCCACATCTTAACGTCACCTCCTCTGCTTTTCACTGTTGGCGCTATACGTGACAGCTGGTTATGTTATCCATTATTTTGCCAAACCCAAACCCATCCATTGGACTGACAAACTGTATAGCGTGATTCATCACTCCAAATCACTCGTTTTCACTAATCCACTGTCTCGGCACCACCTCAAGCGTAGAACTGACTACGGAAATATATAGTTTTGAGTACCTTCTCCCTGCGCCTAGTCGTCGCGCTAGCCGTACTGCTCGTAGCACTTCGAAATTCACAAGCGATCTCTCCGCAGGTTTCATGCGATTTTTAGAACCACACTTCGCAATGATTGACATTCCCTATCAGGCAGTACATGAGGTCTGCCTGGTCTTGGTTTAGCTGTGGTAGTTCCTTCACACTTCCACTTCACAATTACATCACCAACAGTAGACCTGGGCTAATTTAGAAGGGTTGAAAAGTTACTGACGCATTTGTTTCTCAGGTGACATCTAATCACGAGTCCAGGTTGGAAGTCACTGAGCTGTCCTGACCGACGCATTCTGCTGATACTACATCTGATACTACTGATAACACAATTCTCCCCGCCTGTTATACGTGCGAGTCCGCCGTTCGTCATATCTAGTAAATTCCGCATCAAATAGGGGTACCCAGGTACTATTAGTCAGATGTGTCCTGGTCAAAAACTATCTAAAAAGTTTGTAAGTGTATTGTAGGGTACGGTATCCGTACAAACAGGCCTTGGGAGGCCCAACGGTACCGGCCGCTGTGTCATCCTCAGTCCACAAGCGTCACTGGATGCGGATATGGAGGGGCATGTGGTCAGCATACCGCTCTCCCAGCCGTACGTCAGTTTCTGAGACCGAAGCCGCTACTTCTCAATCAAACAGCTCCTCAGTTTGCCTCACAAGGGCTGAGTGCACCGCGCTTGCCAACAGCGGTCGGCAGACCAGATGGTCACCCATCCAAGTACTAGCCCAGCCCGACAACGCTTAACTTCGGTGATCTGACGGGAACCTGTGTTACCACTGTTGCAGGGCCGTTGGCTAGGAATGTTATGCTGTGAAATAATTGTCATGAAATAAATTCGATAGTCTGCGCCGCTTTCGGGTTAATTAGCATTGAAGGTAGCCAATCACGTCGTTACGTGCGCAAATTCAAGTTGCCTGCCACAGACGGTGTCACCATACGTGTTCCTCGTGTGGTTTCCTAAGACAAAACGAAAGAGCGATACAAAAAGTGGACATGGGACAATAGTAAGGATCGAATCCGAGCCAGAAGCTGAGCAGTCTCGCTCGCTATCGTCTACGCTAGGAGAACAACTAATTGTTTCATGCTGACCGCTTGTATCTGCACGGTGAACGGTCTGATTGGCTGACTTAGATGCCAATTAACTCGTAAATGGCGCAACGTATCGAACTTTTTTCTTAACAGTTGTTTCTCAGCAGTCCGCCCCGATATCTGAGTGGTGCATTTCATCATCATTGCTGGAACGGTAGCTCAGCGTGTTCGGTCGGGGGGCTGCGTGCTCTATGTAATAAAGAAAAAAAAACTGAGTCGAGGAATCAACGATCATCTTGAACGGATGTCTTGTGACGTCCACCTAGACCAAACGCAATGAACTGTATCGAACAAAAAAAAAAAAAAAAATAAATAAATAAAAATAAAAATGTGGTCAGCGCGGCGGTCTGTCATGTCAAGGTGCCCAGTTTCGATTCCCAGTTGGGTCGGAGATTTTCTCCGCTCAGGCACTGGGTGTTGTGTTGTCCTCATTATCAACAGTGGAAGGCAACGTGAAACCACCACTGGAATCACTTCCCTAGACGTTCATGGGGTGGACCTCTCTGACGAGGCTTCCCCCATGACAAGACCTGCCACCTAAGGCAGAACACAAAGTTTTTATTTCTCAGCACGAATTACCCTGCAACACCTTTACAAGTTTTTCAGACTGCCTCTGACTACCCTCTATATCGCTTCGAGGCGTTTGGAACGTGCCAACATGATTGGTCACAGTTAGCCTACATTTGTAGAGCAAAATTTTAATGCTGTTTATGAATGCATAAGGACATTAGTAAGAAGTCTTATGATTTAGGGTGGGGGGAGGGGGGAACGTGGGCAGGGATAGAGGCCGCTGGCCGTGGCCGGCAGATGGCGTATCGATCGCGCAACCGCCGCGCCGCGACAAGACTCGCGGTTTCGCGGGTCCACGCAGTTCTACTTGCAGCGGGCCGCCCACCCACATCTCACAAAAAGTAACACACGACGTATCTCTCCATTCCAGTTTCACTGCGGAAATCTGCGTCGGGAGGCCCTATTTTATACTGCCCATAGAGCGAGTTGGTATGACTGAAAATGGACGTAAACCTCAACTTCGGAGTTGGCGAAATTTTTTTTGCAGCGTTTTCATACTATTTTCCACTCATCTGTGTTTCTTGTTGATTTGCAAATGATTTCGAAGGCCTTTTATTGCCTCATCGGCAACGGCCTTGCCGCAGTGGATACACCGGTTCCCGCGAGATCACCGAAGTTCAGCGCTGTCGGGCGTGGTCGGCACCTGGATGGGTGACCATCCAGGCCGCCATGCGCTGTTGCCATTTTTCGGGGTGCACTCAGCCTTGTGATGCCAATTGAGGAGCTGCTCGACCAAATACTAGGGACTTCGGTCAAGAATACCATCTAACGACCGGGAGAGCGGTGTGCTGACTCCATGCACCTCCTATCCGCATCCTCCCCTGAGGGTGATACGGCGGTCGGATGGTCCCGATAGGCCACTCGTGGCCTGAAGACGGAGTGCTTATTATAGCTTCATCTTCTTACACCTAGGCACAGTCACCTAAATGAAGCCCACCCTCCAGCATATCTTCCTGCTGTGTCACAGAGTTGTCTAAGAATATAAAAGTTGAAAACCGACGGAATGATATGATTTGCTGAGAACCACTAGAAGCTTATTACGCACAACTCAAGTTTTTCACATAGTTTTATTAACACAAAGGTTGATCAGGTTTTATCCATTGCTTTCTGAACAGTCTTCCTTACCGTACTGGTAAGGAAGAAGCTTCTCGCAATAACGCGAGCAACCTTTGAGTTGACGTCGCTGGCTCTGAGCACTATGGGACTTAACTTCTGAGGTCATCAGTCCCCTAGAACTTAGAACTACTTAAACCTAACTAACCTAAGGACATCACACACATCCATGTCCGAGGCAGGATTCGAACCTGCGACCGTAGCGGTCGCGCGGTTCCAGATTGTAGCGCCTAGAACCGCTCAGCCACTCCGGCCGGCTTGACGTCGCTGGAAATCCAGAAAGATTTATTCAGTTTCGCCGTGGTTACCACGCGAAGTCCTCTAGTCGGTGCCAAGAATCTAGTGTTCCAAGCAAAACAATCGTCTACAGAGTGTGAGGTTGGAAAACTCGCTAGACCTTTTTGCTTATAAACAATACGGCTCTACATTTATACATACTAATATAGCTATATAACACTAATGTAAAGTGTGTGTAGCAGAAGGGGTGCTTCGAGACGTCATTCCGCCGCCCTTTTAGACTACTTTTCACTACAAAGGGCTGAGCAGCCACTGTACAGTGTGGTCAGAAACAGTTTAAAAGGCTTGTAAGGCTGTTACAGGATACATTCTGCTGAGAAATAGTTGTTAAGAAAAAAATTCGATACATTTCACTGTTTCCGATTTAATTAGTATTACGTCAGGCAATCAGGTCATTGCACATGCAAATTCAAGCACTTGCACACGTTGAAATGCGGTTATGCACAGGAATCTGTGGGTCTGTGGCCTACCATTTGTTTAAATGCTCATTATCAGTTAAATTTTGCATTTCAGAGAAGTGATAAATTTAAGCTAGCTGAGCAAAAGCTACGTTTGATCGGTTTGAGGAAACAAAACGAGGAACATATTTGGCGACACTGTTTCTAGCAGGCTGCTTGAATTTGCTCTCGGAACGACCTGGCTAACTAGCTAGTGTCAGTGCTAATTAACTAGTAAACGGAGCAACCTACCGAATTTTTTTCTTAACAATTATTTCTCAGCATAACCTATCCTAAAACACCCTTACAAGCTTTTCCCACGATAAATTGTCATCTAGATTCAGTAACAGCATTTTTTCTTGTCCTTAGATGGACACGAAGCAGCATCTGAAAATAAACTGAATGTTTCAAAGTCACGAGAACAGTTGATGCGTTCGAAGACGCGGCGAGTTATGAGGCCCGAACATTACGGCTAGATGCTGCGTATGGCGCGAGTGTAGGCACGAAGCGTTTGCTATAGGGATGTGTGTAGTGAACATGGTAGCAGTCACGAATTAACTGACTTTAAACATATAATGACAAATGGTGCAAGACGCATGGATCAGAGCACACCGCATCTCACACAAGATTCAGTTGTCTGTGATCAACAATCTAGCATTGCAGATCATCTATCCACATGCATAATCTACCACACAGGACGAGAACAACTATTTTTGGCAACAGACAGAGTGATACGGGGCAATAAGCGGTGTGCTGTGGAGATCGCCTCCAATTTCAATGTGGGACGTCAGTGAACCATTTCTCCAGAATTCTGCATAGACAAATGCACAAAAGAGGCTTCAAAGTTATGTCAGAGCGTCTTGTCATGACTTTCGGTCATTCAGAGTAAAATAAACCGATTGATCACAGTACGACAGCGAAAATTTCAGAGTATAGAATATGTTACTATTCTCGCATTCGATGATATGAAAAAGGTCAGGAAATCACTTGTAACGCAATGCCACGATTGTGGAGAGTTGTGGGGAAGACAAAAGACAGAACATTGGGAGAATATGGCCTAGATTAGAGGAATGAGACCTCTCTAATCATCTACAACAAATTTAAGCTGGTAATGCCAAATACAATGGTCAAAAATGACGAGAGGAGGAGGTGTGCAGGAAAGTAGCCTGGAGACACGAAAAGATTCAAGCTGGAATGGAAGGAAAGGGAAGGAACTATTGATATCAGCTGCATCTGCAGTTTATGTGCAATCAGCGGCGACGAGTGAAAGCGTGTGCCTGACGGGGACTCAAAACCGTGGTCTTCTGGTTACTAGGCACCGCACCATCTGGACACAATGTTTATCGTAAATGTGCACATTATCTCAGAACGCTCTGCCGTCGACTCACATTCCCACCTAGGCCCACCTATATGCAGTACCCGTCCCATGTTGTCCATGGTCGCTAATTTTAGATTCTCGCTGGAGGTCGAACGAAATACTTTTCGAACGAAATACTTTTCCGCTCTGGTGATTGTGGATTCATTGCCCATCGAGGCGAATAAATTACACGAGTGCGCGGTGTCTGTTACGCATCCATATAACACGCAAACGATATTGTGTGTGATGTGCATCAGATGAGACGAATGGACGAAAGCACATTAGCAACACATCCGAAAGCTATATACTGGCTGAGTTACTCAAACGTTAGCCCTCCCGGTTAGCCGTTCGATCTAACGCACGGGTTTCCTGATTGGGAAGGAGCGCCTGGTCCGCCCGGCGGACTTGTGTCGAGGTCCTGTAAGCCGGCCAGTCTGTGGATGGTTTTAGGCGGTTTTCCACCTGCCTCGGCAAATGCGGGCTGGTTCCCCTTATTCTGCCTCAGCTACACTATGTCCACGTACACGTACACCACCATTACTCTACCACCCAAACATAAGGGTTAGACTCATCTGGTGTGAGACGTTCCCGGAGGGTCCACCGGGGGCCGAACAGCACAATAACCCTAAAAGAGTGGCTCGGTGTGGGGCGGCGGAGGGGTGAAGTGGACTGCGGTAGTCGTCGTGGGGTTGTGGATCACTGCGGCTGCGGCGGGGACGGAGCCTCTCCGTCGTTTCTAGGCCCCCGTTTAACATATAATACCATACAATACTCAAACGTTCGGTGCCCCTAGCACCTAGGCTGTGCTCGCAAAAGCTCTCGCTTCTCGGATGCATATTCGATTCCTTTTGGTTCTAGAGGACAGTGTTCCGATTCGTGAATGTTGGTGATGCCGCCCTTCACTGGCGTACACGATAGCAGTTTCCGCGTAGCGGAGCGTTGGGTCGCCGGCACGGCGTCTGAGGAGGCGGCGGGCGCCGTGCGTCCGCGAGCGCGTAGGCCGGAAGGCCGCGGCCCGCGTTCCGAGAAGAAATCGCTGGCCAAACAAAAGCCGGTAGCGCAGCCTTGGAATGTTCCCGGCGCGGCGCAGCGCGCAGGTTGGCGGCTCGGCCCGGCGTGTTTGCTGGCGGCGCGGCGCGCTGTTATCGCCGCCTATTTGTGTTGGCTCCCACCGCTTACGTAACTATGATTTACACAAGCGGCATCTGCGCTGCGAGCTTCCACGTTACGGCGGGGTCGGGACGCCGCGCCGGCGCAGCCCCTGCCCCTCGGAGCGGTCAGCGTCGCAGGTCTGGCAACCGCTGGCCGGACCCCGCGAACCACTATTCTCGGGAGCTTCGCTACTCAAGTCGAGGAGACTCGAAAGTAACACCTGTGAAAGGGATTAGTTCATTACGTTTCCGTGTTCGATTTTTTCCCCCTCGTTCATAACAAAATTAATTTGATAGCCACGAAGTCCTTCGCTATGGATTTGTTGTAGCAACTGTTGTCTGCACACTTGAAGCGTTAATTTTGTATCAGAATCCGGGGTTTCCACAACAACGGTACGGTCTTTGTCAGAAAAGCAACGGAATGTTGAAAAAGCTGGGGAATCTGTGAAATGTAATAGTGCCCTCTGCAACTAGAGACAACATTAGTACCAACGACGAAACGTTATTCGCAACGTCTTTGTTTGCATGAAGACGGATAAAACGAGACATGCTACTATACAACTTTTCAGTTGCTCATTCCACGACCACTTGACTGCATTTTTTTTAGTTTTTTAATTCTGTGGCTGCTTTCTTGAGTAATAACCCACTGTAGAGCAAGGGATTGAAAGCCCACTGCAAGTGAAAGTGCTTTCATTTATGAGTAGATAAAGAAAAACCGATGAATCGCCCTACATGTGCAGTGTACAAATGGAAAGAGACTACCTTTTCTCCTTTTATAGCATTTTTCAATCTCCACTGTAAAGAGCAGAGCGGACTGTTTTGTATCTGGCCCATTATAGAGATGTTGTTTCTTGCAGTCTATTATCAGGAGAGCTGGTAGTGGGTGAGAGATGTCCCGAATTGGAAATAGATAGGAGGGTCTTATCAGTCACTGCATTTACCTGGCAACCAAGGGAAATCTCCGAAACCTCACGGTCAGAACCGGAAGATTGGAACTATTTCAGTATACTTCCTGTCACAAAAATGTTGCACCCAGAAGGGGAGGACCTAATAAAATGAAACATCACTAGAGGGTATGATAAAACAGAGTGAAATTTACAAAGAACTTCGAAGTATGAGTTCACTTATCAGTAGGACGTTAAACCCTCTGTAGGCTGGATGAATGTGCTGATTTGGTTGGGAAGGATGTCGTAAAGGCGTTATATGCTCTCCTGGGGCTAGCTGGTCCACATATGTTCCAAATGGTCCTTGATATCCCCTGGCACTGCGACAGGCTTGACATCCAAGCTGGTCCCATAAGTGTTATGTCAGGGACAGAGATGGGGTTCTTGCCGGCTACTGGCGTACCTCTGTGGTATCACGTATTGATACCTGTCCACAGGCGTCGTAACAACGCAACTGCAAGTTTCCGTCCAACGCCGATTGCGGTCACGTGGGCTCTGGCGGGCCCAATCGTGCGCACCCACTGGCCCACACCGGCAGCTCTGCAATTCGAGCGCCCTCTGTCGCCACAACACACGACAGCAGGCAGCAGTCCACAGCACATTTACGTTTGCAGCCACTTCACTAAGGGACGGCATGCACACGCTGCCTAGTCGCGGCTCCGACATCATCGTTGTTGCTGTTGTATGAGCTGAACTCTGTTTCTTGCTACATCGTTTGTTTTAAATCCTCGTACGTTTGGAGAAAGACAAGGTAAGTAATCTTCTATTTGCTGTGTTACTTGTTCACTAATCATTTCTCCTTCTGTCCAGCTTTCCTGCGACTACAGTTGCCGCACCACCCTGTTGCATACCTCTCCTTCTCATTGCGTACGAAGCCGTACGTAACGACCACAACATCACGTAGCTAGATCAGAGACAGAAGCGCCATGGGTGGACGAGTACTGTCTTGTTGAAAAAAAGCACCACGATAGTGGCCCACGAGAACTAACGCACAATGACACAGGATGTCCGTGATATACCATTGTCCCGTGATCTGGCCCATACGAAATGACGCCAGAGGAAACACCGCAGCACTTGTCCAAAACATTGGAAGAATGCACTCTCTTCCCAGTTCGCCACCATACGCGCCGACGATAGTAATGTAGGGTAGAGCAGAACCACGATTATTGCTGAATAAAGTGCGACGCCATTCATCAGCATTCCAGGCGTCCCTGTCACGGCATCACTTCAGACACCGCCATTTGTGTTGTTAACGTCAGGCCTATGCATCGAACGATAGTTTCTTAATCTAGCTACTAGTCGCCGACCAACGGTGAAGGAGGACACAGAATGTTACAGCGGCTCCTTTATTTGTTCATGGATGCCAGGCGCAGGTGTGAAGTGATTACAGTGTGCTTGGTGCATAGTACGGTGATCCTCCCTGCTGATGGTCAGACATTGTCGGCCGGAACCTTGGCGACTAGTACGCCTGCACTCACTTTCCCATGCCGTACAACGTTAGGTCAGTGTCACACCCGAAGCCCCTCAAATCTGAATGTTGCAAAATTCGACCAGCCGGCTAAATGGAGAGCCACAATGAGGCTCCTGTCGAACTTATCTGGTGCTGAGAACGCTGCCTCATACAAGAACGTCGTATCTCCGTGTCCTTCATAGTGGTCACTGAACACATGACGCCCCTCACATACCCTACCAGGCCTCGTTCATCTACATCTTATTCCGCAAGCCACCTAATCGTGTGTGGTGGAGGGTAATTTCGGTACCACCATCTGATCGCTCCAACCCTTTTCCACTCGCGAATAGTGCGTGGGAAGAATGATTGTCGGTAAGCCTCTGTACTGGCTCTAATTTCTCATATTTTCTCCTCGTGGTCAACACGCGAGATGTATGTGGGGGGAAATAATATGTTGTCTGACTCCTCCTGAAAAGAGCTGTCCCGAAATTTCAATAGTAAATCTCTCCGTGATGCACAACGACTCTCTAGTAACGTCTGCCAGTGGAGTTTGTTTAGCATCTCCTTAACGCTCTCTCGCCAGCTAAACGATCCCGTGACGAAACGCGCCGATCTTCGTTGGATCTTCTCTATCTCCTCTATCAGTCCTAGCTGATAGGGATCCGAAATAGATGAACAATACTCAAGAATCGGGTGAACAAGCGCCTTATAAGCCACTTCTTTCGTGGACGAGTTTCTCCCGATGAATCTGAGTCTGGTTTCTGCTTTTCCCACCATCTGTTTTATATAGTCATTCCACTTAAGGTCGCTCTGGATAGTTACGCCTGGATATTTTACGGCAGACGTTGTCTCCAGCTGTTTGTCGTCAATAGTGTAACTGTACAGTAGTGGATTTCTTTTCCTATGTATGCGCAATATTTTACATTTATTTACGTTCAGGGTCAACTGCCAGAGTCTGCACCATGCATCAATTCTCTGCAGGTTGTTCTGCAAATTCTTATTATCCTCTGGCGTTGCTACTTTGATATAAACAACTGCATAATCTGCTAATAGCCTTAAAGAGCACCCGACATTTTGTATTAGATCATTTATATTTATTTTAAACAGCAACGGTGCTGTTACACTCCCCTGCGGTATTCCGGTTATTACCCCTACATCTTTCGATTTACTTCGGTTAAGAGCGACGTGTTGAGTTCCATCTGCAAGAAAGTCTTTAATCCTATCGCAGGTCTGCTACGATACTCCGTAAGCCTAGAACCGCTTGGCCACTCCGGCCGGCGAAGTCACAATGTATCAACACCAGTATGCATTTACCCTTGAAAACTACATGCAATTTGTTTTTCCTCAGCACGATTGCCTCTACCTACAGGACAATGCAACGTGTAAAACAGCTCGCATATTATGTGCGTGGTGTGCGTACTGTAAGACCTTCGGTACACACACTATCAGATTATTTGACTTGTCCCTCTAACGAAGTAGGCGAGTGTCAGCGATATGTCTCGTGGTCTTATCGTGGCGCGTTTATCTTCTGCCGTTAGGTCAGACGATAGAAATGCCACTTGCACACTTAGAATAGCGGATTGACGGTGACCAACTTTAAACAGAACTTGATTAATTTTCACACACATTTATTAAAATAATAACAAGCATAAAAATAGCTTAACTTGGTTCTGGATGCTATTTACAATTGACATTCTGAAGTTCCTTTGGTCTTGGTACGTTAATCATATTCTCATATATCTCTGATACTTGACAAAGTGTCTATACATTTCTCTTCATGGCTGTGTACCGGAATATGGTAATCTTATTAGGGGCAGACTGAAACTTGCCTATAGACTAATGCAGACTGACTAATCGGAGGTCTGTACACTCGTTATAATACCTCGAGCGTTCGGGTATCACTGCGCGAGTGTGGTCCGCGAGGAGAAAAGGTTCTACGTTAGCAGCAATCTCATTGGCTGCGAGACATATTAATACGCGGATCGGCGGAAGCAGAATTTGGCCCGTCTCTAAGACAGCGCCATCTCGTAGTGCGGAGACGGACGAGCGCTGCGCCTGCGCTGTTGTGCTTAGCGGGGCGCGCTCTAGTGCGAAAGTTGTGTACGCGCTGACTACGCGGAACTATGTACACAACAATGTGCGTGGTTCGAAGACCAACAGGATGAGTTTCCCGCACTACGCTGCCACCAAACTCCCAAGATTTAAACCCAATCGAGAATCAGTGGAACCACCTTGATCGCGCTGTTCGCGCCACGGATTCCCAACCAAGAAACCTAGCACAGCTAGGCACAGTACTGGCGACTGGACCGTGTACACATATGTTGTGATGGGACAAAGAAACAGCGAGTTGAATTTCTTTGTTGGCACAAATGTGATCTCTCATCGCAGAGAACACTACTGCATCTGTGTGATTCCGTTACTTCTTCGTCAGTCTGTCACTGTCCTGATAAAGACAGAGGTGGTTATTGTGAAAGCTCGTGTTTTCACACATAGTTAACGACCCGAGTGCACTAGGAACAATTTATGTTACAAAATTACTTTTATTTAAAATAACGTCAGACATGTAATTTTCGCAACACGTTTCCTTTTCTTAACAAAGAATAAAAAACAGTTACAATCAATACAATGCGAATCGGTGTGCGCCAAAGTTGATTACGAATGTTAAATGATTCATATGGTCAGCCACTGTCACGAGCTTTGATCTCGATTTCCTTTTTTACAGAAATCTACATCGTAGTAATCTAAACCCTTCCACAGTCATTCCTTACGAGTGATCCCGTATAAGTGAGCCGTAGTTTGTCAATATTTTTGGTTCGCAATGTATGGCCTCTCCCAGTCAGGCGACACGATACGACAGCACAATATCGACATCGTCGTTCTCATACGCCAGATGCAGCCGGTGCGGATCAGAAATACTGCTGTATATTTGCATTTGTACTCCGGACTGCAACGTATCGTGCATCGTGGAGGACACAAAACATAACAGGATCGTACCCAAAATTCTTTATTCCAGCCACTAGTGGTACGCTGGAAGGACGAATGTCGGCACTCGCTGTACGAGCCGTCATGTTTCTCATTTTACTCCCGTGGCCATTACACGGAAAATCGCTTAGAGGGAATAATAGGTTCCTTAATTCATTTTAGAACGTAGGCTAACTAAATTTTGGGTGGAAGGCTCTCCACGGTACACAAAGTCATTCATGTAGCGTCTGCAAATGTACCTACCTCAGCTAATGACTACATATATCTTAATCTAAAGCCTTGTTGTCTTAGGAGTTGCCGCGCGATCTACGGTGCTGCAGTCATGGACTGTGCGGCTGGCCCCAGTGGAGGTTCGAGTCCTCCCTCGGGCACGGGTGTGTGTGTTTGACCTTAGGATAATTTAGGTTAAGTAGTGTGTAAGCTTGGAATACGTCAAGTAAATAATTGAGGACGTAGGTTGCAAGTGCTACTCTGAGATGAAGAGGTTAGCTAGCGCAGGAAAGGAATTCGTGGCGGGCCGCATCAAACCAGTCAGTAGACTGATGACCAAAAAAAAAAAAAAAAAAGCTTAGAAGCTTAGGGACTGATGACCTAAGCAGTTAAGTCCCATAAGATTTCACACACTTTTTTTTTTTAGGAGTTTGGTACCGCAGTTGATACGGCGAACCGATAAACAGATAGTTAACGTGTTGGTATCTAAATGAGAGACTATTTCTTTTATTTAAAATTCGAAATCGTAATTGTCCGGTTAATACTATGGCAGCAGCATAATATATAAGAGGCGATCAAAAAGTTTCCGTTCAAAGACCAGACTAACCCGCTGCCTACATGTCGATGTTTATATACCTACATCGGAGGCGCCCTGAGTAGCACATACACTGTAGCAACGCCCTGTACTTCACTGACATCCGTAGTAAAACACAAAACTTTACAATTTTTGTACCGGGTAATGCCGTGATGAAGCTACAAACTTTCAGGAATGGTGGGGAAGGGTAAATGTATCGATTTGAGGGAGGGGCCCTGGTCATGAAGCGGCCAAGTCGAAAGTTATAAACGAAAATCGTGCTGATACCTCTGACAGTCTAATACATGATCGGCATTGTTGTTGCTAAGAGTGTAGGGTAGGCAATTTGCTGAGGTGGTACTATGGACCGCCGGCCCTGTGACCGAGCGGTTCTAGGTGCTTCGGTCTGGAACCGCGCTGCTGTTGCGGTCGCCGGTTCGAATTCTGCCTCGGGCATGGATGTGTGTAATGTCCTTAGGTTAGTTAGGTTTAAGTAGTTCTAAGTTCTCGGGGACTGATGACCTCAGTTGTTAAGTCCCATAGTGCTTAGAGCCATCTGAACCATTTGGTACTATGGACCAAAACAAGAACAAAATGTCTATTAAGCATGGGCTCTACAGTGCGTATCTTAACAGCTATGAGCACTTGTTCATCTTCGCTACTGTGAAACACATCTCTTCTACTGAATGAATAAATTGTTAACATTCACTGTCTGGATGGTACGTTAAAGTCTTCCACTGCAGTCTGTTGAACATGTCTGCGACTTCCCCTTGCTGACTGAACATACCGGTGACGCATCGTGCATTTCTTCTGTGAATATTTTGTATCTATTCCCTTAGTCCAGGATCTCATACAGACGAAAAATACTCAAGGACTGGAGAAACAAGATTTTGGCGAATGATGTCTTTCGTGCGCTAATTACAGTTATTCTTCCAATAATTCTCATACTGGCATCTGCCCACCCCACGGTCAAATTTCTATGGTCAATTCACTATAAATCACTCTGGAGAGAAACTCCTAGATAAGCAGGGTCGGCAATAAGATGAAGATACCAAAAACACTAAGCATTATCATGTCTAATATGTTATAGGAAATTCTTTGGCATTCAAAACAGCTTCCAGTCATTTCTTGGGCTGAAATGCTCTATCATTATAAATCAAGAGAACTATAACTCTAAAAAGATTCCCTGACAACAGAGATACACAAACAAATAAATTAAGTACATCGTACCATTATTATTAAATTATTAGTATATTTATTGTTATATTATTAGTATTATTAAGTATTGTCGTTCATTATCAATCACAATCTTCCTACTATAGTTTAAAGAGAACTGCTATCAACTCGCTTTGATGTCTTGGCCACTAAATTCCGCTGATCTGAGTCCGATGGAACACATGTGGGTCTACATCGAATGCTAGCTCTACGCCGACAAACCACCGGCCCGCAATTTACTGAAATTGCGTGACCTGTACGTAGACATCTGGAACTCTACTAAGGACTTGTCGAAACTATGCTATACACTATCGCTGGTGTGTCGCATTCGCGTAATTAATCAGGCAGTCATGATGTTTTGGCTCAAGACTGCATAGTCCTGTGAAATCGACTGGCTCTTTTTGTAACATCACACGTGACAGGAGCAGTAACCCAATACGCTATCTCGAGGTACTTACGGCGCTGCTCTCGCATCTGACTATACCCCTTTATTGAGGACGATTTACTGAGTTATGTTCGCAAGGACGTGTTCATTCCAGTGCCACATGCATTGAGGTGACAAAAGTCAAAAGTAATGGTGTATCTCCGATATCGTGTCGGACCTCTTTCTCACGGCGTAGTGGTATAGACTCAGCAAGTCGTTTGGAAGCCCCCTGTAAAAATACTGAGCCATGCTGTCTCTATAGCAGACCATAATTGCGAAAGTGTTTCCGGTGCAGGATTTTTTACACGAACTGACCTCTCGATTATGTCACATAAATATTTGATGGGACTTATGTCGGGCAATCTGCGTTGCCAAATCATTCGCTCGAATTGTCCAGACTGTTCTTCAAACCAGTCGCGAACAATTTTGGCCTGATGATATGGCGCATTGTTCTCCATAAAAAATCAATTGTTATTTGGTAATAAGAAGTCAATAATGGCTGCAAGTGGTCTCCAAGTAGCCAAACATAACAATCTTCAGTCAATGTTCCACGTGAAACTCACCAAACACCATTATGGATCCACCATCAGACTGCACAGTCAAACCCTACCATCAATTCGTACCAACTAAAATCGGGTCTCATCTGACCAGGCTATTGGTTTTCCAGTTGTCTAAGGTCCAACCGATATGGACACTAGCTCATGAGAGGCGCCGCAGCCGACGTCGTGCTGTTAGCAAAGGCACACGCGTCGGTCATCTGCTGCCATAGCCCATTGACGCCAAATTTCGCCACACTGTCCTAACGGATACGTTTGTCGTACGCCTCAAATTGATGTCTGCGGTTGTTCCACGCAGTTTTGCTTGTCTGTTAGCAGTGACAACTCTACGCGAACGTCGCTGCTCTCAGTCGTTAAGGGAAGGCCATCGGCCACTGTGTTGTCTGTGGTAAGAGATGACGCCTGAAATTTGGTATTCTCGGCACACTCTTGACCCTGTGGATCTCGGAAGATTGACTTCCCTAACGATTTCCGAAATGGAGTGTCCCGTGCGTCTAGCTGCAATTACAATTCCGCTTTCAAAGTCTTTTGGTTCCAGTCGTGCGAGTGTGATAATGTCGCAGTCCTTTTCACATGAATCTCGTTGGTCGCGGTGGCCGAGCGGTTCTAGGCGCTCAGTCCGAAACAGCGCTCTATACTTTCATGAATCAGCTAAACCAGTCTTCCTTTCCAGTCCTGTTTAGGTGCAAGCAATGTCTAGTGAAACACCCTTACTGGTATCAGATCACCACTCGTAAAATCAGCTGCCATCCGTGCCATCTGCAACAACACATTAATCCGCTTCACAGCTCCATTAGGTCGTGGCCAATCATGACTCTGGGACGAGTCGGCAAAGTGTACATTGGTGCCACGATTCAGGGAAGCTATTTTGTCCAGCTAACCACTATGTCATACACCCCATCCCTGTCCTAACTCATTCCTGCCTCACCCGGTATCACTACATGGGCCTCTTTTGAAGAGTACTTACTTAAAAGACCCAACGTCCTTTGTCAGTTGACTTATCCCTGCAGTTCGTTTCAAAATGCTGACTACCTGATACCTAGCACCTAAGCTTTCCTGTCATTGAGGGCCTATGCCTCTTCCATGGCTAACACCTAGCGGCAGCACTTTCTTCTCCCTAACATTGTGCACATTTCAGGCTGCATGATCTCGGCTAAAACATGCTGCACATGTCTTGCTCGTAGTCCTACCTGAGGCTCTTGTTCACTTGATCTCTTCCCGTCACGAGAGACCGTTCACTGTGCAAAGGTTTCTTGTTAATTATGAGCTATGAAGGGGACTAAGTCCACAGTGTGTTCAGTGTAACATGCCAAAGGAATTTTGTCAGGGCTGAGTGATTTATTCTTTTTGAGTAGCCTTAATCGTTTCTTGACATTGTCATTCTGTCAGAGACAGCAGAGGACTTAGAAGAGCAGTTGAACGGAATTGATAGTGTCTTGAAAGGAGGATATAAGATGAACATCAACAAAAGCAGAACGAGGATAATGGAATGTAGTCAAATTAAGTCGAATGATGCTGAGTTAATTAGATTAGGAAATGAGACACTTAAAGTAGTGGATGAGGTTTGCTATTTCGGAAGCAAAATAACTGATGATGGTCGAAGTAGAGAGGATATAAAATGTAGACTGGCAATGGCAAGGAAAGCGTTTTTGAAGAAGATTAAGTGTCAGAAAGTCGTTCCTGAAAGTATTTGTGTTGAGTGTAGCCATGTATGGAAGTGAAACATGGACGATAACTAGTTTGGACAAGGAGAGAATAGAAGATTTCGAAATGTGGTGCTACAGAAGAATGCTGAAGATTATATGGGTAGATCATATAGCTAATGAGGAGGTATTGAATAGGATTGGGGAGAAGAGAAGATTGTGGCACAACTTGACTAGAAGAAGGAATCAGTTGGTAGGACATGTTCTGAGGCATCAAGAGATCGCCAATTTAGTATTGGAGGGCAGCGTGGAGGGTAAAAATCGCAGAGGGAGACCAAGAGATGAATACACTAAGCAGATACAGAAGGATGTAGGTTGCAGTAAGTACTGGGAGATGAAGAAGCTTGCACAGGATAGAGTAGCATGGAGAGCTGCATGAAACCAGTCTCAGGACTGAAGATCACAGCAACAACAATCGTTTCTCAGTACTTTATGCTTATTTCAAAATCTCTGATTTGTGTGTGTGGGCCGGCCGCTGTGCCCAAAGGTTCTAGGCGCTTCAGTCAGGAACTGCAGTGCTGCTTCGGTCGCAGGTTCGAATCCTGCCTCGGGCATCGATGTGTGTGATGTCCTTAGGTTAGTTAGGTTTAAGTAGTTCCAAGTCTAGGGGTTGATGACCTGAGATGTTAAGTCCCATAGTGCTTAGAGCCATTTGAACAACATGAATGAGTACAACTAACAGCTTCGCCAATGCATTGTCCTTTTATACCTTGTGTGCACGATACTACCGCCACCTATATATGTTCATATGGCTATCTCATGAGTTTTGTCGCCTCCATGTATATTCGGAATTTCCGCGTGTACGTATTTTGTCTATTAGCGGACGGCTGGAATGTTGTATGAACTTGTTTCGGAGCAGTTCCACGTCTTCGCGGGTGTGGTGTGCTACGTGCGAGCGCTGCAGGTGAGGCCCGGTGTTGCCTGCAGAGCTGCAGGTGACCGCCGGCGCGGCCGCAGCCTTGGACAGAAGTCGGTCACACGGCAGCGGGCACGTACGCCGCGGCAATGACCGCCGAGCGCCCCTCCGCAGCAAAACCCTCTACATGTCCATTACGAGGCAACTGCTGTAGGCGTGTAATTTAACTAGCAGTTACTTCACTGGCTGCAGTGCGCGGCTACCGTGTGCTGACGTCTGTTCGTGAAGGCCGTCTGCGCCGCACAGCCGTAAAGTTTGCCGCAATCCATTTCCCGAACGTTCCACTCTGCGCTTACGAGTAAGATCGCGTGCCATTGGTGTATGTCATCTTACTCACTACGACTTGAATCTTGTTAGTGACATATACGCCAGATCGCTTGCACAACGTGTTGCAATGGTGTAGAACGAACCAGTTTACAGTTTACAACCCTAATTTAGTTTTCTTTCTGAAAACACGCTGACTATTTACTGATTAGAGAATACCATAATGAAAAGCTACATTATTGTCTTATACCGTGCAGGTACTGTCCACTGACATGATGCCGGTAATACACTACTGGCCATTAAAATTACTACACCAAGAAGAAATGCAGATGATAAACGGGTATTCATTGGAGAAACATATTATACTGGAACTGACATGTGATTACATTTTCACGCAATTTTGGTGCATAGATCCCGAGAAATCAGTACCCAGAACAATCACCTCTGGCCGTAATAACGGCCTTGATACGCCTGGGCAATGAGTCAAACAGAGCTTGGATGGCGTGTACAGGTACAGCTGCCCCATGCAGCTTCACCACAATACCACAGTTCATCAAGAGTAGTGACTGGCGTACTGTGACGAGCCTATTGCTCGGCCACCATTGACCAGACGTTCACAATTGGTGAGAGATCTGCAGAATGTGCTGGCCACGGCAGCAGTCGAACATTTTCTGTGTCCAGAAAGGACTTGGATCATCCGGTCGTGCATTATCCTGCTGAAATGTAGGGTTTCTCAGGGATCGAATGAAGGGTACAGCCACGGGTCGTAACACATCTGAAATGTAACGTCCACTGTTCAAAGTGCCGTCAATGCGAACAAGAGGTCACTGAGACGTGGAACCAATGGCACCCCATACCATCACGCCGGGTGATACGCCAGTATGGCGATGACGAATACACGCTTCCAATGTGCGTTCACCGCGATGTCGCCGAACACGGATGCGACCATCATGATGCTGTAAACAAAACCTGGATTCATCCGAAAAAATGACGTTTTGCCATTCGTGCACCAGGTTCGTCGTTGAGTACACCATCGCAGGCGCTCCTGTCTGTGATGCAGCGTCAAGGGTAACCGCAGCCATGGTCTCCGAGCTGATAGTCCATGCTGCTGCAAACGTCGTCGAACTGTTCGTGCAGATGGTTGTTGTCTTGCATACGTCCCCATCTGTTTACTCAGGGATCGAGACGTGGCTGCACGATCCGTTATAGCCATGTGGATAAGATGCCTGTCATCTCGGTTGCTAGTGAAACGAGGCCGTTGGGATCCAGCACGGCGTTCGGTATTACCCTCCTGAACCCACCGATTCCATATTCTGCTAACAGTCATTGGATCTCGACCAACGCGACCAGCAATGTCGCGATACGATAAACCGCAATCGCGCTAGGCTACAATCCGACATTTATGAAAGTCGGAAACGTGATGGTACGCATTTCTCCTCCTTACACGAGGCATTACAACAACGTTTCACCAGGCAACGCCGGTCAACTGCTGTTTGTGTATGAGAAATCGGTTGGAAAGTTTCCTCATGTCAGCACGTTGTAGGTGTCGCGACCGGCGCCAACCTTGCGTGAATGCTCTGAAAAGCTAAATATTTGCATATCACAGTACCTTCTTCCTGTCGGTTTAATTTCGCGTCTGTAGCAAGTCATCTTCGTGGTGTGGCAATTTTAATCGCCAGTAGACAATGAAGATACTGAAGTTATATTTTCTACCAGCGAGAGTACGCAAAGGGGTGAATAATTACCCTGCATTGGTCATACATTTCAGATGTTATCTACCGATGTATAAAAGAATTTATCCTTTGAACAGAACTATAGATTTTCCTTCCAGAACGAATCTTTCATTCTGCAGCGGAATGCGCGCTGCTTTCGAAACTCCTTGACACATAAAAGGTGCCTACTGGCCCAAGACTCGAATCCGAAACCTTGAAATTCTCGACCTTACAGAGGCTTTTAATCTCTTGAGAAACTTCAAAAGTATCTCTGAGACTATGCTGCAGGATGAATGATTATTTTCTGTAAACAAGCTCACGTCGTGGCTCAACCAGTCCTCCATACACTAGTGCTATTCCATCAAGCTACGCATGAAAGTTTGCGTGTAATTTAGAAAGAGATATACTTGCAGAACTGAAACTTGAAGATGGGTCGTTAATCTTTTGTGCATAGCTCAGTCTGTAAGAGCATTGCCCAGCATGCCAAGGTTCTGGGTACGGGTCCTGGTTTCGATCTGTCGTCTTTCAGGAGGTTTCAATGCATAGTTTCTAACGGCCTTCGTTGTCGCTGCAACAATGGGCAACAGTTAATATGTACCTTTTTGAAGTGAATTGAAAATTTTCGCAAAAACTGCGTTAGTAAAACATATGCGAAGGGAAAGACTGGCGGGATGTGGCGGATTCATCTGAGTTGCGACGTGAATATCGGGTAATGAGGTGAAATTTCTGAAATTGGACCTCGAGAGTGTGATTTCACCTAAGTTTTTGTGATGTTGTTACCCTTATTGATCAATAATAAATCGATGAAAGAATAGTCGAATGCAAGTGGAAACTGCTGTCAGCCATCTGTGTTGGACTTCTGGCCGATTTCTTTAGATGATCTTTCGCCCTTCCATCCTGCAGTGAATAAGAGCGTGACGCACCACAATGGGCAAAGTAATCGGGATACACTTAAGATTCTCAAACTAAAACTGCATGTTAAAACCTTTTATAAAATAATTTTGCGCCTACGACTATGCATACACGTCCGCTTTTTTGCGGCACGTGAAAATTTGTGCAGGGCCGGGACTCGAACACAGATTTTCCGTTTATCGCGTGCGGTCGCCTTAAGCACTGTAACTATCCGAGCACGCGTGTAGGACCGATCGAACTTCCATATGTCACGTGGTGATTCCTGCATAGGAAAACAAATATGTATCGTCATTTTAGTCTGTCGAGGCATGGATACATCATAGATAGTTACAATGTCTGAAATTATACAGTGTTTCTATTTTCACAATACAACGTCCTTCGTGTGAAGATGCAGACACTGTATAAACACAGACATCGTATCCACAACGATTAAAACCTTTTGTGGGAAATTTTATTCCAAGATGTCACTTCCCAGGGTGAAACTTTCATTCTGGAAAAAAAAGTTATTTAAGTATCTCTCTAACGACTACATCTGTAGTGATGGTTTTAGGTTCGGTTCCCACTGGTATTTTCGGGGCTTTTTGTGGAGACATCGTCTGAGCGGGTTCCCCTCAGCTTGGAGATGGCAAATGATGTGCAGCTGTATCTCTACTCCGCAAGCTACTTTACAGTGTGTGACGGAGAGTACGTCTGACACCAATACATTTCCCCCATTACTTGTGCAATTCACGACTTGCGTTTGGGAACAATGATTGTGCGCAAATCTCCGTAGCAGGTCTAATTTCTCGCCGTGGTCATTTCACGAGACATATGTGGGAGGGAGTAAAATGTTAGCCGACTCTTCCCGTAACGTACTCTCTCAGAATAGCAGCAGTGTGCGGCTCCATGATGAACAACGACTCTCTTGTAGCGTCTGCCATTGAGTCTCGCAACTCTCCCGCGCCTGCTAAACGATCAAGTGACGAAATGCAACGCCTTTCGTTGAATTTTCTCTACATCTTCCATTAATCCAATCTAATGGCGATCCGGAGCTGATGAGGAATATTCATTAACCGATCGAATGTTCTGCAAGCCAATTTTGTCGTGGATGAATTACATTTCTTTAAGAACCTTTTCATGTACTCAAATTTGCAGTTACTTCACCTACAGTTTGTTTTATGTGCTCATTGCACTTTGGGTCGCTCCGCCTAGTTACTCTGGGGTATTTTACGGTAATTACTGTTTTCAGTGATTTACCAGCAACAGTTTAATCGAACTTGGCCTATTTAAACGCAGTACGTTAGACTTATTCACGTTCAGAGTCCACGCTAATGTCGCTCCTCTGCAGGTCTTCCTGCAGTTCACTACAGTCTTCTTGGGTTGCAGCCTTCTCATAGACAACTACATCGTCTGCAAGCAGCCACATGAAGCTTCTTACGTTAAGAGGACCCGGAACGTCCTATACCTCCAATGTTAAATGTAAGGAACATTTTCTTATGAACTTTTAACACCAGAATGATGAAACATTGACAGTATAATATTACATATATTTAATACCATGTACCATATGGATTTTACTTTATTAGTGTTTTTTGGGAAGATATTAATTATTTTGTTACTGAAAATAATTGACACATTTTTTGGCATAGTATCTTTGAAACAAAATCTGTTATCAATTATGTATCACAATAAGGCTATGATACAAGGTGTACATTGGCACTGTTTACATTCCTTGAAAATTTTAAGTCTTTATCTCTAATAGTTTAGCAGAAAAGTTCCTTATATGGCAAAATTTGAACTTGTGGAAAACGAGTTTCAAAGTTTCACTAACATTTTAGTGGAGTCCAGCACCATAATAGGGGTTTTCACTGTCACTAGACATCTTCCCATCTAGCCTTCTTTTCACACCTTTCATTCTTTGTCTGGCTTGCCTCTCACACTCCTTTTCTTTCCTTTCAGCATCCCGTTTCCTCTCATTGTCTATCGACATCATTGTACTCACCATGTACTTTCCGGGCATCACATCCAACTTCTGCAGCACATTGCACTTTATAATGTTACCTTTGTTGTACGTAGCAATGGCATCATATACTCCAAAACGAAGAGTATGAATTTCCACAAACACATTTTTTGGGATTCTGGTCCAAATTACATTATTCACACTCTCATTTTGATTTTGTGTACGTCCATGGAGACATTTCTTCAAAAGTTCAGTTGCAGAAAGATCTCTGAAACTTGGTTTTATAGCCTTCATGGCAGTTTCTGGTAGACTGTGATGATGCTTGTATACACGTTCAGATTCCTGATATTTGTTGTACTTGCACCAGGAATTGGGTCCCTGTGGGCATAGTCCATGTACTGGTTCCTCGTCAGTCGATAAGGTGTGGTAGTAAAGTGCCATTACAGTCTTTTCCATTGCATCAACACTGTGAGTATTTTGTCTTATTGCCAGTCCATAGCCTATCTGCAATCTGTTGATTGCCTCGTCTGTCAATCTTTTAGCTCCAACCAAAGGTTTTCCATCACTGAGTACTTGGCCTTTCATTGTGGTCTTCAGTCGACGCAGCCTTGTTACCATACGTTTCTGAACGTGACCTATGCACTCCTGTTTAGTAATGGTAACATCATTTCCATAAGGTTTCAGCTCAGATACAGCAGCAAAAGACTTCGTATCACCATCTCAAGAAAGCTATTGCAAATTTCAATACTGACCTCGATGCACTGTCAAAATGGGCACAGGACATAGGTCTAAAACTAAACCCATCTAAAACCCAAGTGGTACTTGTTGGTCACTCTAAGCTCATTAGCCCAAAACATCGGGAATTCGTACCACCTCTTATCCTAAATGGAACAAATATTAAATTCTCGCCCTCAGCAAAGAGTTTGGGAGTAATAATAGATGAAAATCTAAATTGGACAGAGCACGTAACTGCAGTGTGCAAAAAGCATCAGCATCCCTTCATGTCCTACAAAAATATAAAAAACTCTTCCCTTTCGATCTGAAAAAGAAATTAGTACAAACGCTTATACTCCCTATCATTGACCACAGTGATATTATCCTACAAGGCCTCTCTCAGGAAAATTCCCGACGTCTAGAACTGGTCACGAATGCCTGCGTCCGATATATCTGTGACGTTCGACTTTTTGATCACATTTCACCAGCATATGCAAAATTGTCCTGGCTGCGTGCAGACAAACGCAGAGATTTCCATACACTCTGTCTCATTTACTGCCTTATAAATGTACACTGTCCCTCATATCTCTCCTCGTCCCTAACACTCATGTCGGAACAACATGACAGAAACACACGTTCCCATCATAATAAAATCCTCTCCGTTCCACTGCATCGCTGGGTCACCTTCTCCAAGTCCTTTACAGTAGCGGGAACCCGACTCTGGAATAACTTCCCTCGTTATGTTAGAGAACTTAAAAACATGACCGGCTTCAAAAAACAGTTAATGACGTATCTACTTAAGCAACAGCAATGCCTTCCTCTGTACATGAGTGCACTTCACCTCATTAGTTCCCTCTCTCCCCCTCCTTAAACCTCCCTTACCCAAAACTCGCTATACTAGTAAACATCTACTTTACACACCAAGATATTAATGTACATCTGCACAAACCTTCATTACTATTGCCAATCTTTCTCATGTTTGTCATTATTATTTGATTTTTTTTACTGTTATTATTATTGCTTTTATCATAATCTGTATTTATAGCACCTGATGTAAAAATACTGCCAGCATTTACTTTATTAGGTCTTAGTCATGTTTATCATTATTATTTGATTTTTTGTTTTACTGTTATTATTATTGCTTTTATCATAATCTGTATTTATAGCAACTGTTGTAAAAATACTTCCGCATTTACTTTATTAGGTCTTAGTCACTACTCTTTATTCATATTGGCACTAGAGTAAGCTAATTTTCTCATTTAAACTATGTTCATGATGTAACGCTGATGTGTGAAATGCTGCATGTGTGGAACACTGGTCCGATGTAAGAGAGGGCCTGATGGCCCTAATCTGATCAGGTTAAATAAATAAATAAATAAATCACCCAGGAACTGTAGGTATCTGACCTTGTACCACAGAAGAGAGCGACTGAAAATGTCTTTCACACCGGAAACTGCCATGGCCCCACTAGACCCATTGTAATTCCTTCGACAGTTTTCTGCATGCTCACCCTTCACTCTTTTAGGACACCTACAGTGCTTGGATTTAATTACAACATCTATAACTTTTGTAGTATCAACACTTGTTGCCGTTATTACCCCATTATGTGAAGTGTGCCCGCGGTTCTGCCACGTACCATCTAGTGCGACAGTCAGGTCCCGAGGATTCTGAACATCCGGAATTTCTTCATTCACCGCCACAGCCTCCTCCACTGCTTCTTTCATGGATTCTTGGGCAATGTTTTCAACACAGGATCCAACAACCGAGTTATATTTTGAGAATTTCGTTTGTGGTGGTGGTAGATTCATTACACCACAAAACATTTGACCAGCAGAGTATCCCCTACCGATTGACCTTAAAGAGCATAAACACATCTAATATTTACACCGTAGTACTTGCTTTTGTCACTATCAGTTTCAAATGGTTCAAATGAATCTGAGCACTATTGGGACTTAACACCTGAGGTCATCAGTCCCCTAGAACTTAGAACTACTTAAACCTAACCAACCTAAGGACATCACACACATCCATGCCCGAGGCAGGATTCGAACCTGCGACCGGAGCGGTCTCGCGGTTCCAGACTGAAGCGCCTAGAACGTCACGGCCACACCGGCCGGCTATCAGTTTCAACTTGGCCTATTTCGACATATTCTGAGTTCCAAAATGAAACACTGTAATGACAACTAGTACAATGAAGACAGATTTCTGCTGCAAGTCCTATGTGTCAAAAATGGCTCTGAGCACTATGCGACGTAACTTCTGAGGTCATCAGTCGCCTAGAGCTTAGAACTAATTAAACCTAACTAACCTAAGGACATCACACACATCCATGCCCGAGGCAGGATTCGAACCTGCGACCGTAGCAGTCCCGCGGTTCCGGACTGAGCGCCTAGAACCGCTAGACCTCCTATGTGTCGCTTGACATTTACTGACATACTCAATTTGCAACATTCCTTACACAGTGCTGAACTCTCAGTCACCCTTGAGAGCAATGAAATGTTAATTATTTCTTTCACATTATCCTCACTACACTTCCCCAATAAACTGCAGTATTTTTCAGTTGATCCATGCAACTTCTTGCTTGTGCTAGATTTCACTTCATGAATAACCTCACTATTTTCAGAATCATTTCCAAAGGTCGGAGAAATTGTCACAGTTCCACTAGCGTACCTCGGAGAAGGCTTCTTCCTCTTGTAAACTCTGTTACTAAATCGAGGCATATTTGATAAGTTCCAGTTACACAATAGAAATACAACACAAATCGTGCAATAACCACCAAATGCTCAATGTAAACAACAGTATCCAAAGACTACAATACGCAGACAAAACAATTGCCTATCAAATCGTGTTGCCAACATAATATAAAGTCTTTGGAAAGACCAGAAGTTTTGAAAAACGATGTTTTCAATGAACATGTATCCATGGAAATTCAATGTCGCGACATGCCCTCTACAGCACATTATTGAAAATAATATTTTCAATACTTGAAGTTGAGCTACAAGTACGATTAATATGTCATTTTAAAGAGGAAGATCTGTAGTATTTTATTTCACAATAAACTGAAAACCCAAAATTTCATCATTTTTAGGTTCCGGATTCCCTTAATGACTAGATTTTATCTATATTATATACAGCAGTGGACCCATAACGCTCGCTTGCGGTACACCTAAAATTACCTTTACAGCTGTCCATTTGTTTACCGTTGAAAGGGACATTCTGAGTTCTACCTGCAGGGAAATCCTGAATCTAATCAAAAATCTGTTTGAGTAAATATACACATCAAAAAGAGTTTTGCATCAGCCCGGTTCCCAGAACTCCTGAAGATAGACGTTGACTGTGGATATTGTATCACAGACACAGTCCCTTTGACTGTTCGGATGTATCACTAAACCTGTCCAACGACGTAAACAACCATGCATGAGCAGCGCCTATTAGACGAAGTGGGTGCGACAGCCGATCAGTTTCAGTCATTCCACAAGGAAGGAGGAACACGGCTCACGTTGTCTGTAGTTCAACCATGCCTAGACGATCAATACCGCGCGGTTCCATAGCGTCCGCATTGTTACTTTGTGCTAGGAAGGGCTCTCAACAAGGAAAGTGTCCTGGCGTCTTGGAGGGAACCAAAGCGATATTGTTTGGACATGGAGGAGATACAGAGAGACAGGAACAGTCGATGGCATGCCTCGTTCAGGCCGCCCAAGGCTACTACTGCAGTGGATGACCGCTACCTACGGACTATGGCTACATCTACATCTACATACACACTCCGCAATCCACCGTATGGTGCGTGGCGGAGGGTACTTCGTACCATAACTAGCATCTTCTCTCCCTGTTCCACTCCCAAACAGAACGAGGGAAAAATGACTGCCTATATGCCTCTGTACTAGCCTTAATCTCTCTTATCTTATCTTTATGGTCTTTCCGCGAAATGTAAGTTGGCGGCAGTAAAATTGTACTGCAGTCAGCCTCAAATGCTGGTTCTCTAAATTTCCTAAGTAGCGATTCACGAAAAGAACTCCTCCTTTCCTCTAGATTCTCCAACCCGAGTTCCTGAAGCATTTCTGTAACACTCGCGTGATGATGAAACCTACCAGTAACAAATCTAGCAGCCCGCCTCTGAATTGCTTCTATGTCCTCCCTCAATCCAACCTGATAGGGATCCCAAACGCTCGAGCAGTACTCAAGAATAGGTCGTATTAGTGTTTTATAAGCGGTCTCCTTTACAGATGAACCACATCTTCCCAAAATTCTACCAATGAATCGAAGACGACTATCCGCCTTCCCCACAACTGCCATTACATGCTTGTCCCACTTCATATCGCTCTGCAATGTTACGCCCGCATATTTAATCGACGTGACTGTGTCAAGCGCTACACTACTAATGGAGTAGTCAGACATTACAGGATTCTTTTTCCTATTCATCTGCATTAATTTACATTTATCTATATTTAGAGTTAGCTACCATTCTTTACACCAATCACAAATCCTGTCCAAGTCATCTTGTATCCTCCTACAGTCACTCAACGACGACACCTTCCCGTACACCACAGCATTATCAGCAAACAGCCGCACATTGCTATCCACCCTATCCAAAAGATCATTTATGTAGATAGAAAACAACAGCGCACCTACCACACTTCCCTGGGGCGCTCCAGATGATACTCTCACCTCCGATGAACACTCACCATCGAGGACACTGACAGCAACCCCACCATGTTGAATAATGCTTTTCTTGCAGCCACAGGACGTCGTGTTACGACTCAAACTGTGCACAATAGGCTGCAATATGCGCAATTTTGCTCTCGACATCGATAGTGAGGTCCATCTTCACAACCACGACACCATGTAGTGTGGTACAGATGGGCCCAACAGCATGCCGAATGGATCACTCAGGATTGGCATCATGTTCTTTTCACCGATGAGTGTCGCATATGGCTTCAACCAGACAATCGTCGGAGACGTGTTTGGAGACAACGCAGTCAGGCTGAATGCCTGAGACACACTGTCCAGCGAGTGCAGCAATGTGGAAGTTCCCAGTTCTTTTGGGGTGGCATTACGTGGGGTCGACGTACGCAGCTGGTGGTCAAGGCGCCGTAATGGCTTTACGATACATGAACGCCATCCTCCGACTGATACTGCAACAGTATCGGCAGCATATTGGCGAGGCATTCGTCTTCATGGACGACAATTGGCGCCCCCATCGTGCACATCTTGTGAATGACTTCCTTCAGGATAACGACATCGCTCGACGAGAGTAGTCAGCATGTTCTCCAGACATGAACCCTACGCTGAATCGCCGTTGAGGAGTGGGACAATCTGGACCAACAGTGCCTTGATGAACTGGTGGATAGTATGCCACGACGAATACAGGCATGCATCAATGTGAGAGGACGTGCTACTGGGTATTACAGGTACCGGTGTGTACAGCAATCTGGACCACCACCTCTGAAGGTCTCGCTGTGTGGTGATACAACATGCAATGTGTGGCTTTCATGAGCAATAAAAAGGGCAGATATGGTGTTTATGTTGACTTCTATTCCAATTTTCTGTACAGGTTCCGGAACTCTCAGAACCGAGGTGACGCAAATTTTTCTTTTATGTGTGTAAATGGCGAAATTGACACTTCAGCCCCTGCTATGGCGGCAGATCGAGAGCCTTGCAGCAGGTCTGGAGCGATAAGACTCTTACTCATCTGTTAGATGAGACCCAAAACGATGTAGTCGTAGGAGGAAGATGGGCTGGGACATAGCAGTCTGGTGCGTGTGGACGTGTGTGGGAAACAGATGGCCTGCCGCAGTGGCGGTGCGGGCTTTCCTGCGACCCAGAGTCGGCCGCAGGAAGTGTACCGCTACAGTGGCCGCGGCGCTTTGCCCGCGTAAACGCACGCACAGGGTCGAGGCACCTGTTGATCGCCGCTAGTCTCGTCTCCGCAACACCGCCGTAGTCCGGTAGGACGGGCCCCTGCAGCATTCTGGAGTATACATTGTTTTTTTCTCTCTCTCGCTTTGATGAAGGTCAAACAAAACGTCCTCGTGGCGGAGAGGGCTGCATGAAGATGTCTGGACGTTACCCACCGTTGTGGAAACGGGAACATTGTGATTTTAACACATTGCAGAAGCTTACTCCAAGACATGCAGGCACCTGCCATTCTCAGTAAAACTAGTCCACGAGTAATGAATGTCTTGAAAGCTACCAAGGAAAACGACTATCTCGGAAAGAAGATAAAATTTATCTCGATCAAAGGACATGATGACGCTGAGTACAATGAAATAGTCAATGACTTAGCGAAAGCCGTCGCTCAAACTGGGACTTATAAAAACATCTTATTATCGTCTTCAGACGTGATATATAGAAGATCAAGATGTTAATGGGAAGAAGAAATATTGATTATCAATACGCAACGAAGGGAAATATTATAATCAAATATAGCCAAACATTCCATCGAAGCCCTGGTTCCACACAGTTAAGGCGAATAAAAAAATTTTAGGTCACATAAATTGCACGAGATTTAATCGTGGATCACCCCCTATCAATCTTCACCGAATACACGTTCGAGATAATCCTTATTGTGAACGTGATGGAATAACAGAATAACACTAGGGGGCATCAATCACATAGTTTTTGAAAGTAACCTATATGCAAACCAGCAATTCGATTTCAAACAACGATTAATCCGATGTCATCAGTCGTAAACATTTTTGAAGCGTTCTCGCCGGTCGGTGTGGCCGAGCGGTTCTAGGCGCTACAGTCTTGAACCGCGCGACCGCTACGGTCGCAGGTTCGAATCCTGCCTCGGGCATGGATGTGTGTGATGTCCTTAGGTTAGTTCGGTTTAAGTAGTTCTAAGTTCTAGAGGACTGATGACCTCAGATGTTAAGTCCCATAGTGCTCAGAGCCACTTGAACCATTTGAAGCGTTCTCACCCTTTCAAATGCGATAAGACTAGACGGAGACAGATGGGGTACAGAAATTCCGTCCCGATGGAGATTAGGAGCCGACATGAAGTGCGTCTGGCCAAACACTACCATTGACACTACCAAATCGAGATTGACATGTCGACATTGTGACGAAACGAGATAAGGCCAGGAAACAAAGAAGATTTTAATGATGGCATTTTGTCTGCCACTCACGAATTGATGAAGAAAAAAGGAGAGGGTGAGGGGCGACGACTACCATTGGCGAGGGAAACTCTAGCGTGTTGACCATCAACAATAAATTACAATCTCACTATACAAGATACTATGGAGATCCAGTTCAGCGCAGGCTGTTAGCCACAATCCGACAAACAACAAACAGAGCAAGACTGTGTCTTTCGTCCTATTGACAACCAAGTTGTGACAGTGAAAAAGGTTATAGGGGCCTTAAATCGAACCGCATATCATCGAACCGAGAGACAACGCGTCCGCGCTGCGGAGTAAGAACGGGCTTGGCTGTGGTTGCCGTTAGCAATGAAGGCCACACGAGGCACTTGCGTCATTTGTGCCGCCTTTCTTATGAATCGATACGCGATACTGTTGCTGGAATTACGTCTCCGAAGGATATGAGCTGAATCCTTATGGAAGACGACCGCGTTTGGAAAAAATAATGCTTACCTGTGTAATACGGTGCTGGCTAGCTTTGACCTAAACAAATATCCTTCTTGACATCTATGTATAAAAAATCAGCTAATGGCGATTTCGGTGATTTTGTACTATTTCTCGCAGAGAAGCTGTTCCAATTACTTGGAGATGCTGGAAAATGTAAAAGACCACTATAGCTCTGGACACATCAAGCAGATTTGCGAAGGGCGTCATTGTCGGGTAAACTACCCTCATTTGATGTCTAATGTCACATCGATCAACAGACCAACAATGTCTTCTTCCAACTCTGAAGCGTGATGGAGGTCTTATAATGGTTAGGTGGTCATGTATTTTTTTCTGTTGGTCCTAAGGCGTTAAGGAATGGAGAAGCAATGGTAATGTTCCTTCAGTGGACCAAATACACTGTAACCTCTCCTATATTGTCTCTCGTATACCGTGAACAAATCAAAACACTGAATAGGATACAAAAACTTACATACTTTTTGGTAATAGTTACATTTTCCCAGTTTCCTTTTCATTTCTTTAGCTTTCTATTATATTCATTATTCGTAATAAATCACACAATTTTTCATAATCCGAGTGCTCATTTCCACGATCTCGACTCACTCGCCAGCAAATTAACGGGAACCAGGAAGAGGGAGGCGAAACATTACGACATACATTTTCGGGTTAGACATCTTTGCTTGTTCCGAAACAACAATTTAAAAGTTGATCACACTATCTTCTTCTTGGTTGTCATATCCTTTTTCTACCATCGGGTCTGCAGACATAGTTTTTCGTTGGTGTTCGGCTGTGACCCGTACGTAGTAGATGGTCATGCCGTTCCAGTCTATACTGCTGGATCATTTCTACTATTCCTAGAACATGGTGCCCCTCTCTTATTGCACTGTTCCTCTAACAATCTTCTAATTTGTATCCTGTTGAAGGTCCTACAAGTCTCATTTCTACCGCTTCAGGTTTTTAATCGTTTATTCGTTAAAGTCCACACTTCGAATCCATAGAGCAGTCATAGTATTACAGAATTTAAGTACCCTCATTTCCCCGCTTTTGTTCAGGAGCATTCTCTTAATCGTACCTAACATGAGTAAGTACCTTTGTAGTTTCTTCTCTAGGTCATTATCATAAGCGGAGAGATATCACAGCCGCTATAGTTGAATGTATGGACTTGTTGCAAAATGTTAATCTCGATTTTGAATTTATCTCTAAGATATTCTTTCCCACAAAAGGCTGTGACTCCAGTTTCCTTTGCGAATATAGTTAAATTATATTGTTTTGCCGTTATATGTAAGGACCATAGAGCTCGCTGAAGACTGTCTTCCGTATCCGTCAGTACAATGTGCTCGACATCAAAAAGAAATAAGTACTGTACGTCTCCTTGGACAGGAGACTTCCATTTTCTTTTTCCATTTATTAACAATGTCATTTGTATGTCATTAAGATAAATAGTGTGGGGGCAAAGGACAGCCTTGTCTGACTCCTTGTATGATTCTTCTCATTTCAATGCTGATCGTTGAGCCGACGCGTATCTTGATATAGTTATCAACCTACAAAGTCTAAATTGACCTTATTAAATGCTGAGGAATCCCATACTCTCTTAAAATTTCCCGTAACTTAGAAATCATCATCCAATCGAAGGAATTTTCACAATTCATGAACTGTTTACGTTAGCAGATTAAATTCTCCATGCTTTCCCATTTTCTAGTTTGTAGAAGAAACACAAACCGTAAATGATCCCAGTTCAAAACCATTCATTTTCCTTCTATCAGGAAAGTCTCTGTTAAAGCATTTAACCTTCTGGGAAGTATCTTGGCATATATCTTACAACCACAATTTAGTAGGCTTAAATCTCTATAGGTATTGCACTCATTTCGTAATTATAGGTAAGATAACCAAGCTATGCCAACTTCTCGAAACGTGGCCATTCTTCCACTATAGATTTATAAAATTTAGAAGCTTAATATTAAGATATTCATGGGCATATTTAATAAGCTACGAATTTATTTTGTCTTTCCATGGATACTTTCAGTTTCTCATGGATCCTATCGGATCTCCCATTTTTTTCCCAAGGAGTCTGGTTCTTCGTAAACATCTGATTGAGCTGTTACAGCCGGCCGCGGTGGTCTCGCGGTTCTAGGCGCGCAGTCCGGAACCGCGCGACTGCTACGGTCGCAGGTTCGAATCCTGCCTCGGGCATGGATGTGTTTGATGTCCTTAGGTTAGTTAGGTTTAAGTAGTTCTAAGTTCTAGGGGACTGATGACCACAGCTGTTAAGTCCCATAGTGCTCAGAGCCATTTGAACCATTTGAGCTGTTACAATAATTTCTTCATTCCCTGTCCGTAGGTTCTTGATATAGTCTAGCCGTGTTTTATCGGATACATTATTCCACTGTCGGGTATCTTCCTCCTTTTTAATGAGAGCTTTTATTAAGCTTTTACTTGTTTTCTGTGGATATCGTCTTTCAAATTTCTAAGGAATGTCTTGCAACTCTGCCTTCACTCTTCTCGTTCCTCTGTTAACTAATGAGAAACAGTTGTGAGATATCGCAAAAATGTTACTGAGTACACTTGATATAAGTCAGCACCCATAATACGTTTCTTCAAACTAACACTGTATTGGGGTTCGGTTTGTGAAGATTTTTTTTCTAGTCACCCCACACCCCCCACGGCGACCCCGCGCAATGCTCTCGCAGAGTACACCATGTTTCCTGTGAATACAATACACTGACAATTAAATTGGTTTATTATGGATAAATTTGAGTTAAACATGCACTAGACTTATTGATAGAGTAATTCAATAAATTCAGTAAGCTTAATACCCGCTCCAGTATCACAGTCGCGACCTCACAATATTTTATGGAAGTTCTCCACACTCAGATAGTTAGTTCGAATGCAGGTGGCGGAAGAAATTTTTCTCGACAGCGTTTAACCGACAAGGGAGGAGCGGGGAGAGGCGATCGCGTCAAGTTCGTGACCATCACACATCACGTCAGTGCACTGACATGAATTACCAAACTCTCCTCGGTGTCTCATAGTGTATGAGCCAAGACCTTTGATAGAGATCCGTGGATTGGAATTGCCCTCCCTTTCCCCCCACCCCTCTCCTCGCCTAGGAACTGGTAGAGAGCGATAAGGGAGGGGGTATGTCCCTACCCCCTCCCTTCCCTTAAATCTTCTCTTTCTCCATTACATGAGGACGTGCTGAAATGTAATAGGTACAAAACTTTTACGTGAAGTCTCTTATAGCTTTTTACATGAAACAAACGTTATAAACGTTATAAATCTTTATTATTCGTGTCTCATATTTGCAGCCCTCCACCGCTTGGGGGCTCCGAAAGTAACATGTAACATGGCGGTGTGTAACGTAAATGTATCGTTGCATGAGAAACGGCATACTGTAATCGAGTTGCGAATTCGAAGAGTTCATCCACTCTCCTTCGACAAGACAGTGGCAGACCACACAGGAGCGCTGCGACATCTGCAACCATCCGTCGCCTTGGCTTCACTGTCATCGACCGTCCTCCACACAGTCCCAAATTAGTCCCATCTGATCTTCAGCTGTTTCCAAAACTTAAAGGGCACCTTCGAGGACTTCACTTTGATACTGATGAAGCGGTTCAATTGAAGATGAGCTTGTAGGTCCGTCAACACAGTCAACCATTCTACACTGACGGTATCAACAAACTGGTCTCTCGTTGGGAGAAATGTGTTCGTCGTCGGGGTGATTATGTTGAAAAGTAAATAAGTAGACAAGAAGAATAAAGCTGTAGAATGTTAATAACGCTAGTTTTATTTAAAAGGCTTTAAGAGTTTTCACATAAAAAATTCAGATGCATTACTTTTCAGCACGCCCTCGTGTAACTCTAGCACACTGTAATGTCCTACGAGGGTTGCCCAGAAAGCAATGCACCGTATTTTTTGTCTTCAACAATTGTTTATTGAACGTAATTAGAATTACACAAACGAAAGAATGGCGTTTTATCTACACACCCTGTTTTCCACGTAATCTCCATCCCGTTCCATGGCCTTCCTCCAGCGCCAAACAAGGGCGTATATGCCCTATCGGTACCAACCCTTGTCCTGGTGGCGGAGGCAGTGTTTTACTGTATGTACCTCATCCTTATCGTCATCAAAATGTATTCCACGAACGGCACCCTTTAATAGCCCAAACAAGTGGAAGACCGAGGAGGAGGGTAGGTCAGGGCTGTCCAATCCTGTTTTGCGATGTGTTCAGCAGTGGTCAGACTTGTGAGGGGACGAGCGTTATCGTGTTGCAGCAAAACATCTCCTGGGTTGCTGTGGCGTCGAAGGAAGCGCGTCTTGAGTTCTGCTAATGTGTTGACATATGCTTCTGAATTAGTGGTACCGCCCCTTGGCATCATATCTATAAGAATAATACCTCCACAGTCCCGGAATACAGCGATAATGACCTTACCGGAGGAAGCAGTTGCTTTGAATTGTTTCTTCTGTGGAGAGTGGGAATGGCGCCATTCCATCGACTGTCGTTTCGTTTCGGGCTCAAAATGGTGAACCCAGGTTTCATCACCTGTCACAATCCGGGACAAGAAGGCCTCCCCCTCAGCTTCAAAACGCTGCAGCGAATCAAGACAAATGTTTTTTCTGAACGATTTGTGACCCACAGGACCCATCTTACACAGCCATTTGAATATCCAGGAGTGCGGATAATTGCATCCACACTTCCTTTGCTGATTGACAGATGCGGCGCCAACTGCCGAGTCGTAATACGTCTGTCCTCGCGAATGACGCTTCAACGTGTCAGGTGTAACAGCCGTGGATGGTCTCCCCGACCGCTGCAAATCGTGGAGCTCCGCCGAACTGTCTTCTGATAACTTCACCCTCCGTGCCTAGCGACTAACTGTACTTCTGTCGACAGCAGATGCTCCATAGACTTTGCACAAGCGTTTGTGAATATTCACCATAGTTTCTTTCTCTGCAGTGAGAAACTCATCACCTACAGACGCCATTTTGAAGCTGTCCTGCAGCTACACTCTCTGCCGGAAGTGATGGAAACTTAGCGCGTTTACTTAGGAGACTTCAAATGATACATAGTTAACGTTTCGCATTCGTAGCATTGTTTTCGTCTAAAAAAAGTGGTGCATTACTTTCTGGAGAACCCTCGTAATTTAAATTGCATTAAAGAGACGAACAGAACACCAAGAAAGTCCATTTTCTAGCTCAGAACATGGTTTGAATAAGTGCTACTGTAAGGCGAGACTTCCTTCGAAGCATTTGTTGGGCCAGAAGAGGTATGGGAACGGTCAGCTACACACCACTTTCAAGTCAAAGTCTCATATAATTTTCTCAGCTTCATTAACAGCGAGGGAATAACATATTGTTTTCTTAGTAACTAACTTCCTCCAATCAATCGCTAAAGTACAATAAATTATGCTGTGAGGCCAAGACGCTGCTGTGTTCAATTATATTTTTTTTATTACAGCAGGCCTGTTTCGTCGTGATTGCCATCTTCAGGTTATATAAGGTGGTTTCATATTCATATTACTTCGATGTCTCAGCTGCTGTCATTGAGATGAGCTTTTTTGTGTTTTGCATTTGAATTAATCTGAATCAAAGGAAAAGTGCTGTACCGTCACATAGCATATTGCCCTCAAAGCCGTAAGCGGGCCATCGATCGGCCTTGCTCTCTCTGATGGGCCAATCACAATACGTATTACCATAAGCTTTTACCATTACACACTGAGAAGAGGTTTCAGACTGCATACAGAACATTAACGGAAGGTTCGGTATAGGTTAACACCTCTCCACCACGTTTCAGATGTAAATTCATCTCATCATCAGTACTCTATCTATTACATGTAATACGGATAACACCATCAGCTGTATTTACTGGTTTCATTCATACGCGACCTATGGTGTGGGCGGTGGCAGTACATGAACACAACTCAGCTATAAGATGGAGGTACGGAAATATTCGATCTGGCAACTTCCGAGACAATCATCACCACACTGTAGCTGCGGGGACCAAAAATTAAATCTCTGACCTGCTTATCGATTATTATTTGATTCTTTGATCATAGCTTCATCGGATGATATACGCAGTCAGCAGCTCCTTCGAAATCAAATTCGCTGTATCATCGATGTCTCTTGTTCCCGTTTTCACAACACAGAAAATTTCTTGGCTGGAATCGAACCACGGTCCTCCGCATGGCAGTCACAGCTGTGGACACATAGTATTATAAATGGTTTTAAATTATTCTAAAACAACCTAAGAAATCCAAGATAATCAATAAAGTGATTTCCACATGTTTTACTCATAAAAACAGAAAAATTAAAATACAAACAGCGTCAAAATCGCTTCAGAGTTCCACTTTTCTTCATTCCATTTGTTTTCATTCTCTTGATAGTAGTACAGTATATGGAAACATACGTCTGTATAAGTCCTGTTGTTGATCAATAGCTACTCTCATCCTGATGATGGTGGGGAGCCTTTATAATTCATGAATACAACTCTCGTTGATCATTCGGAACCAAATCCAAGGGTCACTTCCCTCTCGGAGATAACAGAAAAATACCTTAAGAAACTGAACGGTTGTGGATAATAAATCTTCAACTTCAGAATTAGATGTGCTACTGGTTTACCATAAGGACGATTTTCAGTGAAAGTCTATTCTTAATAATTAATGACGTAAATATGTTTCGAGAAAGACGCTTTTTAAGGAGTTGTTGAACAGAATGTCATTTAATGTTATTGATGAAAGTCGACCTGCTAATACATTCTTCTTGGTTGTCTGCAGGATGTACAAATGGCGTGGTGAATAATCACGTTGCCAATTAATGAAAGTGCTCCGGTACGTTGTAGTTAAGGTGTTTGATGCGCACTGGCCGATGTCTACCATAACAGGAGAATCTGCATCTTGGGACTCATCTGTGGGTACACCCAGAACAATTCCTTTATCCAACCGACATTCCAAATGCAGGGACACTTTATCGGAGTATCATGCAAACCCGAGATACCGTTCAACATCGTAGTGGGACCGTACAACATGGTTCGGGGATTCTTGAAAGCAATGATCTGGCGAGTTGATGAATATGTAGATGCACTAGAACGACATATTAACATGTTTTATGGCACTGTATGAACTGATGACACCGACAACAATTATTTTGAGCTACTGTTAAAATAATGTGGACCGTGGACCTTAGTAATATTATTTCAGAAAATAACTCAAATACAAAGCACGGTTTATTCCCCTTGGTGAGGGAACGGCTTTCAGATTTTGTCCACGCATTTTTGTTACATTCCATATATAAATGACACCCTCCGATATTTTGAAGACAGGCACTATGCAAGCACTACAGCCGTGATTAATCGAGATATTCCTACTGCCCAGGGGAAAATTATTACATAAAATATTTATTCTTCAGTTTGTTGAGTTATAGTATCCACAGTTGCTGAATAAGTGCTTTATTAATGATGACGCTGTCTGTGCAACTGTATAGAAGTTCCTTTAGTGGCTCCTTTAGCAAGAATGTGATGAAAGTTTCGTTTTGGGTTCTTTGTATATTAAATTAATAGAGGCTTCGATGACGCTGTCTGTGCAACTGTACAAATAACCAACACGTAGCCAAACAAGCTCCTTTAAGGGGTCCCACATCCACAAAATGACGGAACTTTCGTTTCTGGGTTTTTGTGTACCAAATCAGCAGAGATTTTCTTCTTTAAAATGACGTATATTAACCGTACTTAGCTTAATTCTAAGTATTTTTAATTTACTTTCTAAAAATATAATGACGTTGAGCTGTTGTGACATGTTCTCTGAAAAAAATCTATCACTGAAACTTTTCAGTAATGTTACGGACGTTGCTCGTGAATCTTATTGTAAATACAGTGCAAACACTGTGAGAATAATTGCAGCTTCCTGTGACAAAGCGGACAGTATTATTAGCAATTGTAAGATTGGTGTGTGTGTGTGTGTGTGTGTGTGTGTGTGTGTGTGTGTGTGTGTGAGAGAGAGAGAGAGAGAGAGAGAGAGAGAGAGAGTGAAGGTAGAAATCCGACAACTAGTGTAAAGAAGCTTCGTAGATCTCAGGACCAGAAATCGGGTCCTAACCACATTGTTTACACTTTCCTTCTGTTTCTTTGTACTACCATCAAAGTATTTGTTCAATAACTCAGTACCAGACGAATCTATGACAATTTTTGGTAGTTGTGACTGTTTGTATGAATATGCTGTGATATTGTATTTGCACCAAGTGTCTGGTCCTCTTGGACGTAATTCATATAAGGGTTCAAAATATCTCTAAACTTTCGATTTGCAATACTATTGCTACATAGAACAAAGGAAATATTATCATCATTACAATCATGTGGTCTGGAAACTAAATGACCAGTGCTGTAGACAAAGAGAGGAAGAGGTGCGGTTACAGGAAAGGAAGGATTTGGAGAGGCAATTTAGACAAAGTACGATAGCTGCAAAAATGAGCAGGGGTGAAGAATTGTCTAGTGACTCAAAAAATCCTTCTCGCGATCAGAAATAACATTAAACTGTTCTTGAAACTTCAAACAACGTTTCCCGCAATTTTTTGCCGTATAAGGAACATTTTGAAGTGAACTAGTAGAGATCAACATCTAAATTTTTCAGTGTTTGTACAGCATATCAGTTCACACATTTTGCTTTAGCCTTTTCATAATATGTCAAAAAATAAAAGATCAGTACCATCAGAAATTGATGGACGTGCTGTTTCAGTTTTTGCGGCTACAAAAATTGTTATGTAATGGATATCTCTGGCAAATGATGGCAAACTCTTCTAAGGACAGGTATTGCACGAAAAGTGTTGATACTTTAGTCATGAGTAGTATCGTAAGAGTATCGACACCTTGCCGTATCGATACTTATCTTCGATAAAAGTTTGATTACTCTCTTCTGGCTCCAATCACTCCATCTCTATTTTCAAAATCTATGTATAAGAGAGTGAGATAGCTGATTTTCACGAGTTTGAAATAGAGTAATACAAGAATTAAATCAAAGAAATGTTTTTATTTTATTTGCAACCTATCATTTTTTTAAAAAAATTACCTAGAAATATGAAACTACAGAGCAGATTGCCAGAAAACAACTGAACAGCACCCAAAAGCAAATAAATTAAATGTTACTTAAACTTCTCATTACAGTCATTAAAAACTATTTCATCTAGTTGTTTCGCTGGTGATCTATTACGTGTCTTGACAATAACCGCTCGGAGGTGACTGACGTCTGAGGAATAGTCAGATACTCGTTGGCTAATTTATACAAGTTGTGGGATAACAACTTCTGTGTCCTCTCATAAATAATAAAAATGTAACTAATCTTTATTACGGTCATAGGTGCTACAAAATGATATGAGTAAAATCATCAACTGAAAAGTATCGAGTGTCCCAAAACATACGCACAATGCTACTCCAAAAATTTATAGAGCACGTTTTGCAAGCGAAAATATTTCTTAACTTTAAAATGGCAGGCAGGTATAAGAATCTCTGCGTCTGCTTAAGGCGTCCCTGAAATAATTGTAACACGCTGCCACATTCCTCGTAATACGATTTATTGTGTACATGGACCAGCAGGTAAGAAAAGTAAACAGTGTTCCTCGCAGCAAGCTTCAGCGCTGCACCGCGACCGCGGCGCCTGCTGATAAGCCCTTGCCATCTAGCGGGAAAACGCTCAACTCGCTTCGGTCCACGCAGGATCTACACCATTTATAAGATCGTAGAACTGTTGTAAAAAATAACCACCAAAACGAAGCTCCACCTACCGGAAACATCATTTTAAAAGCCGCAGGCCCTTCGTGGTTTCTCGTTTGTGCATTAAAATTGCAAAAACTATCTTTCTTTCGACATCGACTGTCTTTTAAAAAAAATCTTTTACTTTCGAAATACACGTCCCAGCAACTTCCACTGCTCTGAAAATAACCTCAGATGCAAAATACGTTCACAATAACATACAGAAGTAGCAATTGGAGCTGAGGTTAACATCCAAAGTACTTTCGAAATATTTTTTAGGGGAACCAGAAATCACATGTATTCTGAAGAAGCCAATTCAACCATCCGATAAAACTGTTTCGATAAACTGCATTTTAGGTTACACACTGCCGAGTACCAGGCATTCAAAAACTGACGTCAGCAAAACACGGCGTATTCGATCTGTACAAGCAACCAAACACGCGGACTGAATATAGTGTGTGTGTTCCTAGATTATTCCCTCTCCAAATTCCAGATAGTAGCATTTAAGACAGAAACACTGCGATGAGTTAGAAGTAGCAGTAGCGTCCATCTCGACCTTCAATCACCTGGACTAACTGAACTGTCTTACAACTAAAACTTTCTTCATCGTCATCTAATACTGTGAAGGTTATCTTCTGTACACTGAGAGCCTCTCGACGTTTTTTGATTTTAAGATGTTGACTGACGAACAACAAACCTGTTCAAAATTCGTATGAGTATGCTATTCACTATACAGAAGTGTTACGAAAAACGTAATAGATAACTTACCTCATGCATTTGTTGTACTAGTTGCCGAGGGTTACTCCGCATACGTTTTTCAGGCTAAAATTTAAGTATAATTAAAATCCTAATGTTCACAGGAATGGTTCTAACAACTTAAAAAGTACATTCAAAATATTACTACTTCCGGAATATAGGAATTACCCGGGCGTGATGGAAACTAACAGGACGGTGTGAACAGAAGAAAAAGCGGGTCGATTGTCTACGATGGAGTTAAAGACTGGGCAGGTACACCAGGATCTAATCGGAAGGCGGACATCGAAATCCAGTATTTTAAGCACACAGGCGGCTAAATCATAGTAGAAGATACATAATCCTAGACGAGTCGGTGCTGTACTTCATTTAACGCTTACGTTAGTACTGTTTTCGTGAAATGAAAAATAATAAATTAATGACAATAAAAGGCTAATAACAAACACACGAATATAATTTGGTGCAAGTAAGCGTAAAAGTTAATATTAATAAGAACCATCATAGCTATAGTAATGTAATGTGGTCCTTATTAACAAGTGTCTGCTGTGAATCTCAAGAATTAGTAGGCTTTGACATCTCCATCCATGCTTAAACAACCAATGAGCTACTGATAGGACCAGTTTAGGGATGTGTTTAGAGTAAAAGCAGGTTTACTTGCTTACAAGGGAAACTTTCCATCGCACGCCCTCGGATTTTGTGGTAAAATGGCCTTTTCGATAGCCCGTGAAAAACTAAACACAGATCAAGCATGCAAACAGGAAGAGGGTGTACTGAACTGTGAAAACAGAAGCAAAATAGAAACTGTGAACGGTCCAAGCTCAACATCTGCAACATCGAGCGAACTGCAAGAATCACGCTTTCGTGGTTGTGTGGTCAGAGTGTTGGGCTGCTAAGCAGGGAGTTTGTGTTCAAATCTCCTTTGTGCCCTTTTGTCACAAAATATGATCTTTCCGTTCGGTCATTGACGTATCTGTTCTTCTTCTGTAACCTTGTCAGTTGCCATACTATGCATTGGTTATAGGATACGAGTCATGCGGTAAGAATATATTAGCATCTCAAGTAAACGTGATGAGCAGTGAGAGCAGGGGAGACGCTACGTAGACCTCTCACAGAAATGGAAACAACAAATGAACGACTGTGAACTACGTCACAGTGAAGGAATTCGAGATTCAAAACTGCCAAAACGGAACACAAGAGTTATAACATGTGGTACCTTTGTAGAACAGATAGGAGGTACATACGTCTGGAAGCCCCTTCCTTAGACCTCGCTGTTGCAAACGGACGTTACACCACGACACGGGCACAAATATGAATACAGCGAACAAACACATCATTGACCGAACGGGCAGTTCATAATTTTGTGAAAAAGAAAAAAAAATATGGGGCACGAACGAGATTTGAACACAGATCTCACCCGTTGCAGTTTAACACCGTGACCACAGAACCATTTTTTTACTCAGTTTACAGGATGTGCATGCACAAACGTCATTTACCACAGACGTACACATTGTATGAGTGACCTTACGTTTCTACTGTCATGTATACGAAATGTTCTTGTGTTACCGACATAAGTATACGTTTGATTGTTCTCTGCACCAGATGCTAGTGATTGTGAGCTATATGCCCGAATACCGGCCTGGCAATGAATACTTTAAAAGTGTAGCTCATGGTGTACAGCAAGAGGTCATCTGTTAAATACACGTAACCTGCAGAGAACCGCATATGAGAGTTTCATATTGCTGTGTGTCTATCGGCGTCTACGTTGATATACACAAAAAATAAAATAAATTGTCGGCTGCTATCAACCACTTGGTGGAAACTGCTTCGATGCTGCACCAGTAGTCGCCACGGGACTTTGAACCCTAATTTATTCATTTTCTTTCGTATGGCTAGTACACGGTCAAAAACTTGGAGTCTTTTTAGCGCAACTAACACAAAAAGCTCGCAATCATGGATTGAAAGTACTGTGTGCAATACTTTTCCCGCATAAACCGGCGACGCCTTAACAATGCAGACCATTATAAATGCCGATGGGACACCTAACATAAAATGTTGATGTTTTTTAGTAGCCTTACGTATTTTACAATCTGTAAACCATGCTTCCCATACCTGATCACCAAGCGACAGGTAGCGGGCAATTCATTACAAAGTCGGAATATTTAACGTGATAAAAGACACAGCATAAAGACTGATTCACAATGACGTCAATGAAGCGGACGACATCACCGTTAACTGCTTGTGTGTTCACACAGGATGGAACACTGAGTGAGCGTCACTTCTCTGAGCCCAGCACCGAACGGTAATACGAAAAGTTGGAACATAGTATCAGGATTAATGAACTAGAGACCATCGAGTTTATTAATGGCCAAAGCATTCATAACACATGTTCTTGTCAAAGGTTATACGATAAACTGCTGAAAAATACAACAGTAGTAAAAGTGTCGTTCAAACATTTCAAAACATAGACATATTATTTGCTAGAATAAAAATATAGGACGTTTTTCACCTTATCCATCGTGATCTTTGTAAGTAGCAAATAACATTAAAAACACATGTACTTTCCTCCTTCAATATAGGTGACCTTTTTACTACTAATAAAAGTTTCTTCAATGAAAGTAAAGTTATTGTTTGTGCTTGTTGTACGGTCTTTCTTTATCCAAGTATTGAAAAATGTAAATCATCTACATCTATACTCTACAAACCACTGCATGGCAGAGGATGCGTCCCATTGCACCAGTTATTAGAACTTCCTCTAGTTCAGTTCACATACGGAGTGTGGGAAGAATGACTGCCTAAATACCTCTATGCGTATTGTAATTAATCTAATCTTGTCCTCACGATCCCTAAGAGAGCGATAAGTCCTGGAGTCATCATTCAAAGCCGTTTCCTGAAACTTTATAAGCCTTCCTTGGATAGTTTGCGTTTATCTTCAAGCGTCTCCCAGTTCAGTGCTTTCAACGTCTCTATGACACTCTCTCGTAGGTAAGACTTGTACCGTTCGTGTTGCCCTTCTCTGTATCTCCCCTGCTAGTCCTCCGTTGTTCGAGTCCCACACGCTTGAGAAATATACTAGAATGGGTCGCACGAATGATTTGTGAACAATCTCCCTTTTAGGCTGACTGCATTCCCTTGTATTCTAGTAATAAACCGAAGTCTGTCACCTGCTTTACACATGGCTGAGCCTACGTGACAGTTCCATTTCGTGTCCATACGAACTATTATACCCAGGTACTGATTCCAACAGCGACTCATTGATATTATAGTCGTAGGATAGTATGTTTTTTTTCGTTTTGTGAAGTTCACGTTTTACGTTTCACTGTCCCCAATGTCATTAATATACAACGTGAACAGCAAGGAACTCAATACACTTCCCCGGGGCACTCCCGAAGTTACTTCCACATCTGTTGATGTTATCCAAGATATTAGCTGTGACCTCCCTAACAAGAAATATTCACTCCAGTAACAAACTTCGGTTTACACCCTGCACGATCACCCATAATAAGCATAGATGAGTTACTGAGTCAAATGTTTTTCAGAGATCGAGAAATACTTGATCCATGGCTTTCAGTACGTGAGAAAACTGAGAGCTGGGCTTCACACGACCGTTGTTTCCGGAAACCGTGCTAGATGACGTGGAGGACATTCTGTTCGAGATAGTGCCTTACTTGAACTCGGAAATTGTTCTAAGAGCCTACAACAAACGGATATCATTTCTTGATTTCAGTTCTTGGAGTCATTTTTGGGAGGACGCTCATAAGAAAAATGTCAAAGTCGTCATTGAACCTATGCAGTGTATGGTGACAAAAAAAAAAAAAAATACTTGGAGGTGTAATGGTTCTTTACTTACGTGACCATTACAGCACTCCAACTCCAGTTCTCGGTAACAGTAATATCGTATTACTTTTCTGCGAAGTAACAGACATATTTTTGTGACAATATTCACATTTGATTTTATTAATGTACAGGTACTCCGCTGTATCGATATATTACAGTGATATGGTTCTTGTGTGTATTCATTTCTGTGAGACTGTCATAATCTTTGACTTACTTGTAACCGTTTTGGCCCGAATGCGCACAGAGCAGTCTTTGTTTCACTTTGCAGAAGTTAAGTTGTTATTTCGCTTTGTAAAAGAACAGTCAAGTCTTGTGTTTGGTTAAAGTGGAAATTAAATACATGAAGATTGATACAAAACTGTTTTCTTGATGATGTGACAATTAAGAAGAAATATATGTGAATTTACAAGAAGTTTAATAAAAATGTGGATCGTGAACACCAAGCCAAAAATTATTTCTACCATACCATTGTTCTGATCTGAGATTGTTTGAGCATTAAAAATTTCCTGAAAAACGCATTTGTTAGGTCTTCAAATATTGCTAAAATACAGATGTGGACCTTCTAGCAGTCAAAGTGGAATCACCCTAGAATCAACAAGATGAGCCATAACAACTTGACGAAATCTACATGGGAATCCATTCAGATAAGTGCCAAAATTAATGACTTCATTATTTCCATTCTGACGATACCATCCGCAGTCAATAACTTTGTTGTTGTCCGATAAAGCGAACATATGCTGCGTGAGCAACGTTATTAATCTGATTTCTAACCTACCTTTCAAGTGGTGGTATTGTTAGAGAGGACACAAAAGAACGAATTCCACTGCTACAACATCAACAGTGAGCTCGACGAGAATAGGTCAAGTTCTGATGTTGGTAGAAAACACGGAACGCCCTCTCCCAATCCCGCCCCCTTCTCCCTCCCCTCCCATACCAACGTCAGAGCTACATCAAAACTTTTTTCACCATAAACCTTGACGTTCACATCCAGTTCCATTCCACTGACAGCCTGTACGAGTTCAGCCCAGATTCGAAAATTACATAATGGCTCGCTTAGAGAAATGTACCACGTGAAAGGAACGGGAAGGGGTTTTCTCGTACATGGTACAATGCAAAGTACCTCCTTGCTTTCCTCTTATTTGGCAGCGCACAGACGTAGATCACGCCGTCAGACGACTAACAGCCGGCCACGTGATGTGGGGATCTGGCGAGTGTCGCCTCCGTTATTTTGAGTGAGCAGACATATGGACGCCTCCCGGGGGGCAGGGAGCAGGGCGCGGCGGCAGCAGCTGCACACCTGCGCGCCCTTCCGGGAGGCCGCGGTAAGTGCGTGTGTATTTGTCTTACCTGCAGCACTAGCGCTCCCCCGCGGTGTGAATGAAGACCGGGCGCCCCTCTCCCCCTCCTATGTGCTGGCCGGCCGGCCGGCCCTCCCCGCCTCAGCATCCTGCCTCCCCTCCGGGCGGAGAAATCGACTCACCCCACTTCCTGTCTGCGTCGCGCCTCGCGCCTCGCCACAGCCGCCGTCATATGATGCCGCCCGCCACCGCCTCAACTCGTTCCCGTCCTCATCTACAGTACGCCCGTTTTACCCGTCCGTCCCTAATCCCGCTGCGTGTGCGCACATTTACAGGCTTCTCGGAGCCGGTAGTCGCTAATTAAGTTGCTTCTCGCGACGTAAGCTCAATGAAGCAGATGAAAAGGATCACGGATCTACATCTACATCTACATTTATACTCTGCAAGCCACCCAACGGTGTGTGGCGGAGGGCACTTTACGTGCCTCCCTTTCCTGTTCCAGTCACGTATGGTTCGCGGGAAGAACGACTGCCGGAAAGCCTCCGTGCGCGCTCTAATCTCTCTAATTTTACATTCGTGATCTCGTCGGGAGGTATAAGTAGGGGAAAGCAATATATTCGATACCTCATCCAGAAACGCACCCTCTCGAAACCTCGACAGCAAGCTATACCGCGATGCAGAGCGCCTCTCTTGCAGAGTCTGCCACTTGATTTTGCTAAACATCTCCGTAACGCTATCACGGTTACCAAATAACCCTGTGACGAAACGCGCCGCTCTTCTTTGGATCTTCTCTACCTCCTCCGTCAACCCGATCTGGTACGGATCCCACACTGATGAGCAATACTCAAGTATCGATCGAACGAGTGTTTTGTAAGCCACCTCCTTTGTTGATGGATTACATTTTCTAAGGACTCTCCCAATGAATCTCAACCTGGCACCTGCCTTACCAACAATTAATTTTATATGATCATTCCACTTCAAATCGTTCCGCACGCATACTCCCAGATATTTTACAGAAGTAACTGCTACCAGTGTCTGTTCCGCTATCATATAATCATACAATAAAGGATCCTTCTTTCTATGTATTCGCAATACATTACATTTGTCTATGTTAAGGGTCAGTTGCCACTCCCTGCACCAAGTGCCTATCCGCTGCAGATCTTCCTGCATTTCGCTGCAATTTTCTAATGCTGCAACTTCTCTGTATACTACAGCATCATCCGCGAAAAGCCGCATGGAACTTCCGACACTATCTACTAGGTCATTTATATATATTGTGAAAAGCAATGGTCCCATAACACTCCCCTGTGGCACGCCAGGAGTTGCTTTAACGTCTGTAGACGTCTCTCCATTGATAACAATGTAAAAAAACGAAACTAACAGAAAGTCTAAAACGCCTAAGCAAGACTGGCTAGAGCACAAAAGCAAGCATGCACAGGGTGGTTACAATTAAAGTGCAACTACTCACGGAGGTCCAGTGTCGGCTGTAATTACCCTACGGCAGTGAAACTTGAACACGAAGCCCATTTATGTGGAAAAAATTAGTTCCAGTTTTGGCCGCCAGGTGCAAATCTGGCGCTATACACTGTTTGTATGACAATATCACATCTATGCTATCATTTGACAAGCCATAACGTGAGTGAACAGTATAGCTATCGAGAAGAGAGGCCGCGCGCTGTTAGAAAAACCGTTTTGCATGAACGGGAAAATTGCTGTGTTGCATTGAGAGATTACAGCCGACTGAAAGATCTGATGAGAGGCTCGATGTCATTGGAAAATTTTGGAAATTTGTGGTAAGTTCCTGTGGGAGCAAACTGCTGAGGTAATTGGTCCATAGGCGTACACACTGCTTAATCTAACTGAAACTAACTTACGCCAATGACGAGACACACACACCCATGCCCGAGGGAGGACTCGAACCTCAGACGGGGGCAGCCACACGAACCGTAGCAAGGCGCCCAAGACCACTCGGCTATCCCGCGCGGCCCCGATACTATTAAATGGTTTAAAGAAGATGATAATGAAATCCGAAAACACGGGTGAGCTTGGTGTGGCACCTGGAAGAGGAAAGCGTCCTATCCCGGCGAAAGTCATTGACGAGGTTCCTGTGGCTGTAACTGCACTGCCAGTGCACTCTCCAAATGTGACGACGGTATGGTGTGGATTCACATGCACAATTACTCTCGATCCGTTTTTCTTTGAAGAGAATACATCCAGAAGGCCAGTCACGTATATCGTGAAGTCTGCACGTTATCGAGACCTCTTTGTACAGCATGTGATTCCTGGTTAGGAAGACCGCAACTGAGGAGAAACCACAGGATGTGGCAACACGCATGTCACTCGCCCAGTGAAAAATGCAACCTTCCATGAACATGTTATCTCCAGAGGTTTTCCAGATGCATGGCCTGCAAGATCACATGATCTGAACCCATGTGACTTTTGGTTCTGGCAAAAGAACACTTTTACCAGGGACGTGTTCGGTCTCTACCCCATCTGAAGGCCAGTCTACAGGAGCACTTTGCTCATATTCCTCCCGAACTGCTCCCAGCAACTGTTAATCACGTCGTTTTACGCATGTAGCAACTCGCCGACGTCACCGGTGCTCATATTGAATAAATTGTGTAAGCGGCGGTTACTAATAAAATCAGGATTATGCATTTCCCACTTATTTGACCTTTTCTGCCCACGTCCCATTCCTAATCTATTGCTGTGGAAATATTCCTACGTCTTTCTTAGCGCCAAATTTGAACCTGGTGGCTAACAATGAAACTAATTTTTTTACAGCATAAATCGATTCCGCATTGCCTCATTAGTATGTTTACCTAGTTTCACTGCCATACAATAATTAAAGCCCACATTGGATCTCTGTGAGAAGCAACACCGTAAATATAACCACCTGCTATAACAAGGGGAAAGGTAGATACCACCTACTGGAAAATTAAAGAGGCGTTTGGAGAAAAGAAAAGCAGATGTATGAATATCAAGATGTCAGGTGGAAGCCCAGTACCAAGCAAAGAAGGGAAAGCTAAATGATGGAAATAATATATACACGGGCTGAACAACGGAGATTAACTTAAGGCATTATTACAGAAGGGGGAAAATGAATGGTAGATACCGCCTACTGGAAAATTAAAGAGGTGCTTGGCGAAAAGAGAAGCAGATATATGACTATCAAGATGTCAGGTGGAAGCCCAGTACTAAGCAAAGAAGGGAAAGCTGAATGATGGAAGTAATATATACACGGGCTGAACAACGGAAATTAACATTAAGGCATTATTACAGAAGGGGTAAAATAGATAAAGATTACATGGCAGATATGATATTGCGAGAAGAATCTGAAAGAGCACTGAAAGATCTAAGTTAACACACGGCCCTCGAATAGACGATATTCCCTCAGAACTACTGCTATCCTTGGGAGCGTCACCTGTGACAAAACTATTCTACGTGGTGTATAATATGTATGAGAAAGGTGAAATGCTCTCGGACTTCAAGAAGAATGTAAATAATTACCGCAGACTAATAAGCAATGGAGGCAAAATAGTGACCCGATTATTACATAATAAGGCAAAAACTGGTAGAAGCGGACCTCAGGGAAGTAAGGAACACGCGAGAAAATACTGGACCTAATGCTTTTCTTAGGACATATCTGCAGCTCTTGGTCTAGTAGCTAACGTAGCTGCCCTCTATTACAAGCTCCCAGCTTCGATTCCTGGCTGGGTCGAAGATTTTCTTTGCTCAGGGACAGGGTGTTTGTGCTGTTCTAATCATTTCCTCATCTTCATCAACGTGCAAGTCGCCGAAGTGACGCCAAACAGCTCCACAAGAGACTCCCGGCCAATAATACCATATGACCGTTTTATTTCGCCTTTAGCTTAGAAGACTGCTTACAGAAAGACAAATCAACCTATATAGCACTTGTAGACTTGGAGAAAGCTATTGACAATGTTGACTGCAATGCGCTCTTTAAAATTCTGAAGGTAGCAAGGATAAGTACAGCAGGGAAGCCAGACGTCCCATGTTTTACGAGAACGTCCATTATATGGCTTAATTAGTCTGTTGTCCCGACAAAATACGTGCGTGACATATATTGTCCCGTTTTTCACTAACCATCCCGTATATTTTGAAATAGAGTGCTTTTAAGTAACGTGTAGTGTATCCAAATGCAATCATACCCAAGGAATAAGGGAGATACACTTTTTGGTTAAACCAAACTGGACGAGGTCTATTATTTTCAACTTCCTTACCGCTCAAGATAACTGCTCCAAGAATTTGCAGATCATTACTGCGTTTGTGATAGCTCTACCTTGGACTAATGATATTGCACAAAAAATGTTCTCGATCACAAATGATTTATGAATCGATGAAAAGAAGAGGTTTAGTGTCGAAGCTGTTAAGTAAACAGTTATAACTAAGGTTCATTTTTAGGAAACTTCACATGATTATTTTTGTAAAATTCTGTTTGAAAATATTTTACTCCTGGTGACAGACATTCTTCTGCAAAATATATATAAAAAAACAAAAACTATCCACAGTGAAACTTCAAGGTCAATTGAGATTGAAACATATGTAACCTATGTAGATAATATTAATTTTCTACCCCTGTTAAAGATATCTTTATATTAAAGTGATATATTGTGTTTGTATGTGACAACATTAAAACAATAAAATATTTATTCGATTAGTAATGCTAGGTCTTTTGATAGCTTTTTAGTGCAAATTTTAAGAAAATGGTACGATGATCTATGTAGTTGTAGCATAAACCAAGTACTTTAACACAAACCTACTATAAACATACAGCAATAACAAAGGTTTCCACAAAATGTCGATTCATTTCAACGTCTAATCTGAGTCCTATATTTTGATTTAGGTATTCTGGTCACCCTAAAGTACAGAAAGTGAAAGGTAATTTACGACTAAGAGCCGAGGGACATGAAAGGGAGTCGGCGTTTTAGAAGTGAGTGAGGGAGGGTTGTAGCTAATCCCTGATATTATTCAATCTTTTCGTTGAGGAAGCAGATAGCAAACGAAAGACAAAACTTAGAGAAAGAATTAAAGTTCAGGGGGAAGATAAAAACTTTGAGGTTTACCAATGACATTGCAGTTATGTCAGAGAAACCAAAAAACTTGGAGGAGTTACTGAATGAAACGCATGGTGTCTCGAAAGGCGGATATAACATGAACAACAACAAAAGTAGAACAAGGTTAATGGAATGTAGTCGAATTAAATCAGGCGACGCTGAGGGAATTAGTATAGGAAATACGACACTAGAAGCGGTAGCTGAGTTTTGTTGTTTGGGCAGCAAAATACCGGTAGCCGAAGTATATGGGATATAAAATGCAGATATAGCAAGGAAAGCATTTCTGAAAAAGAGGACTCTGTTAACACTAAATATATAATTTCTGAAGGTATTTTTCAGAGAAAACGGAAGAGAAATCTGGACCATAAGCAGTCGACACAAGAAGCAATAGATGCTTTTGAAATGCAGTGCACCCGAAGAATGTTGAGGATTAGATGGGCAGAGCGCGTAATTGATGAGGAGGTACTGAGCCGAATTGGAGCGAAAAGAAATCTGTAGCACAACTCGACTGAAAAAATGGATCTGTTGATATGATAAAGTCTGACGCATCAAAGAATCGTCAGTTTGGTTTTGCAGGAAACTTTTGGGGGTAAACATTGTAGAGGGAGACCATAGGTGAGTTTACAGTAGCAATCAGCCTCAAATGGATGTAGACTGCAGTAGTTTTTCGGAGGCGAGGAGGCTTGCGCGGGACACAGTAGCGTGGAGAACTGCGTCAAACTAGCATTCGTACTGGCGACGACGACAGCAGCAAGCACAATGCAACGAACGGAAAGCCTGCTTTCTCTGCGCGGACGCTTATGGAGTACAGTGGCCCTCTTTCTTCGCATCTCTTATCAGAGGGAGGTGCTGTCGCCGCTTTTAGGCAGCTGCTCCCAAGTACCGTAGCTCAACTGGGGATACTCTTTCTTATTCACTTTTTCGAGCCTCTTCATCCGTTTCCTCGCATACAGTATTCTTCCCTTTTTTATTAAACAGCATCCTAAAAGCTGACATGTTTTACTTACTCAGTTATATTCCCTTCATTTCTCTAATGATCTACAGACGTTGTTGATATAAAGAAAATTATAAAAATTTAGCAACAGAGGCGCAGTTGAAATCCCGTTTCTGAAAATTTGGAAGCCAATTATAGTATTTTATTCCTAGAAAGAGAATAAAACAAAATGTTCCTCTGTAAACCTCTCCTATGTGCCCTCAAATCGTAAGATGCACCTATGAAAATAGCTGGTTGATAAAACTTGGTTCATACATAAAGATAATGTGCCTAAGAGATCAATCATTATCTTTATTTCAACAGAATATTTATTATTGATCACGATTAACGATATCGATTTATTTTACAAATCGTCTTAAGATCTTCCAGCATGATAATAGGACGTCTTACTGAAAAGACCTGAAGACGGTCTGATAAATCGAAACCGGTAATCACCAATAAAATAAAATGATTTTGTGATCCTGATGGGTAGTAAACATTTAAATGAAACATAACTCTTCAAAAATGGTTCAAATGGTTCTGAGCACCATGGGACTTAACTACTGAGATCATCAGTCCCTAGAACTATTTAAACCTAACTAACCTAAAGACGTCACACACATCCAGGCCCGAGTGAGGTTTCGAACCTGCGACCGTAGCGGTCGCCCGGTTCCAGACTGTCGCGCGTAGGACCGCTCGGGCACCGCGGCCGGCGCAAATGTAACTGTCATCAGTTGCAAGATGATATTGTATATACAGCATGTTTCCGTAAGAGCGTGCACAAATTTAATAGGACATTCACAGTACCCTCGCAATACATATATTCACATACGAAATTTGTCTTTAATAACCCATCACAATTCAAAAACAACAGCGGAGTTCATAGATACAACACTAGAAGAAAGGATGATCTTCACTTTGACACAGAAAGAGGTGAATTAAACTGCTACAAAAATCTTTGATCATTTGCCAAATAGTATGAAAAGCCTGACAGATAGCCAACCAACATTTAAAAGCAAATTAAAAGAATTTCTGAATGAAAGCTCCTTCTACTCAATAGATGAATTCTTAGATACCAAGTAGTAACTGTAAAAAAAAATTATTTTATTTAAAGAAACTTATGTTAAAGTGGCACGTTCCGTATCATTACGAAATGTCGTATTCATGATCTATGAGTCAAGGATTAATGTTTGTATGATTCTCCACTGAACAGTTTCAGGTAGGGAAGCTAGCTTAAGAGAGAATAGCAATAAATTGTTCAAATGGCTCTGAGCACTATGGGACTTAACATCTGAGGATATCAATCGCCTAGAACTACTTAAACCTAACTAACCTAAGGACATCACACATATCCATGCCCGAGACAGGATTCGAACCTGTGATCCTAGCAGTCGCGCGGTTCCAGACTGAAGCGCCTAGAACCGCTCGGCCACACCGGCCGGCGAATAGCAATAAAATCACTTTGCTGTGTACTTTTTATTTACATTAGTTACAGTTAACTGCGTATACCCTGATTGACAGAATAATCGTATCATTTGCACTGTATCTCACAAAATGTGCTGAAAATGACGGCCATCAACCTCATTTCAAGCATCACATCGACGAACAAGATTCTGATGCACTCTGGTGTGCTTCGAAGCACATCACAGGAAGCTACAGTTCTGGCAGCTAGATCCATCTCCGTATCTACTGGGGTCTCGTATACAAGGGACTTTAGACATCCCCATAGGAAATAGTCAAGGGGATTTAGGTCAGGTGACTTTGAAGGCCATGGAATAGGACCTCCCCTTCCAATCCAGTGACCAGGAAATACAGCACTGATACGGTTGCTGACTTCCACACTGAAGTGAGGCGGTGCACCTTCATGTTGTAAGCCACATCCTCTCAAGAAGATCCAAGGGTACGTTCTCCAACAACTTAGGTAGAACTCTTTGCACGAACGTCAAATACAGGTGGCCATTCAGATGAGTGGGTAGAAGATATGGCCCAATGAGATTGCTGCCTACAATGTCAGCCCAGATATTCGCAGCAAAACGTACTTCACAGTATGAGTCTACTACAGCGTGAGGGTTTTCCTCATCCCACACATGGCTATTCTCGCTTTTCGAAATACCATCACGATCAAATGAGGCCCCGTCAGTAAACAGCGCGATTTGGATTTAACCTGGTCGATGATTCCGTAGTTCGAGCATATCAGCGATACAATGCGACCCTTGGTACAAAGTCAGCCACAGGCATTGCATGGACTCGTTGTGGGTGATACGGATGTGGAGAACTCGGCACGCGTCAGTATGCGCCGCGTCCACTTCATGTGCAATAGCAAGAGTTATTGTAACGAGGTCCGCTGCAACATTACATGTAAATAAACAGCACAGCACGTGTAAACTTGTACGTACGTTAGTTGTAAATAAGCTGGAAAACAATAATGCTAGACAAAGCGGTAGACAAGTTATATTCCATATCTCATTAAGGTGGCTTCTCTGACCCCAGGTTCCCTACCTCAAATTGTTCAGTGGAGCATTCTCTATGTCCTGTTACATTTTTGCACGCTCTTACGGAAACACTCTGCCGGTTTTTATACGTCTCAAATTCAATGTCTCATTCTAAATCAGTAAAATATAACACTTAAATTCAGCTGTTTCAATGCGAACTTCAATGACAATCACTGCACGTTTTTTCAGTGCAAGCGACCAGATGTACAAATTCAGATCGAGCTCGTTCTGGTGTAGGCTTCCTACTACCTTGAAAGCTCGTTTTGTGTTATCGCGAACTAGGGGATAGAGTGTCATGGATATTATATGTGAAATGATGTGGCAGATTTCGTTGCGGCGAGATCTTTTCACGAAATTTCAATCTCTAACGTCCTCCTCCGTATGCGAAAACATCCATCTACACGAAGAGAAATCAGAGCTCGCACTGAAAGATTTAAGTATTCTTTTTTCCCGCACGCTGTTAGGAAGTGGAACGGTAGAGAAATACTCGTATACAGTATAGAACATGGACATGAAGAGTTTCAGGGTACGAACCATAAGAGAAGGAAAGAAAATGCCGGGAAAAATAATACATAGAGTTAAAAAAGTTGCGCGTAAACGGTTACGCTACGGTCTAAGGGGCAGGGTCATTTCCAAGTTTTATCAGTGTTTTTTCGTGGGATATCAGCTGCTATCCATAGGGATACAAGCCTCTATTTAATTAGTTCAATTTATTTCAATTACATCGCAACTGCATTTTTTGTATTTTATTTTGATGCTTGTCTAATTTCTGTAGCATAGATTTCAACACGATATTTTCTCATCTACTGGTACCAGTCGGGTGTGTTTCATGAATAGAATACCGTAAATACTGTATTTGTCCTACCATCAATATGCATCTGCCACACAGGTGGATAATTCGCTTGAGTACGCTCTGCTCTTTTATCAGTGGTTGATTGGAAAAGTTCCAGGCAAAAATCTAAAATTCTGAGTTTTTGAACTCGATTCCAGATCGGTGCTATGATATTTTCCCGTGAACTGTTGCTTCTTTCATCTCTGGAAACGATTTTTCTATGTGAAAAACGCTAGGCTACTGTGTGGATAGGAGTTCAATTAAGCTGCTGGTCTCCCAAGAACCAGCTGGGTAAGTCAGTTCACAGGCTATAGGGTGACAAAGACAAGTCGTCGGGTAGTGGACAACATTAGCTTCGTCATTTAACACACGATAGTGTTGCTAGACACAAATAACATTACTTTCTATCTAACATGATTTTCAAAATCAACAACGGACAGTGCTTTTGAAAAATTTTACGTTCCACGTGTATTGGGATGACAAGTTACGTAATAGATGCCCCATCACTAAGTGGGCTAGATGGCTTTCACATCACATGAAATAAAGGTTTTTTTCCCTCCAGTAGGATTCACTTCATTAAGAGGGTTGGAACCACCTGCAGAGCGGATGACTTTTACGTCTTTTACGCTTAACTGACCGCAGGTAGAACAAATCTCCACGAGAATTATCAAGAACAACCACTTCAAAGTTAGCATTTCGTAATAGTCCATGGAACAGGTACCCCCGAAAAGCCTAGGCTTCCTTTGGAATATTTCAGAAAAATTGGTAAAAACAGAGTTGGAGAAACCGATTCAATGTCCTATCGGCACTGCCCCTTCGACTAGTGACTAAGAACCTAGTATGGGAAGCGTAATTTGGCGTATCACATGGTTTCTGTCACTGAGTCATATCAACAACGACAGAAGTAAAGTAAAGAAGACCCCAATGGGAGGGATCAGCCGCCTAGTTAAAGGGCTTTCTACCTCCGCGCACACCCACCCTTTTCCTTGCGGATTTGTAAAAGTTGTGTCTTACAAGCATTTGTTGAGTGTAGCTGAGTAAAATGTTCAAATGTGTGTGAAATCTTATGGGACTTAACTGCTAAGGTCATCAGTCCGTAAGCTTACACACTACTTATCCTAAATTATCCTAAGGACAAACACACATATCCATGCCCGAGGGAGGACTCGAACCTCCGCCTGGACCAGCCTCACAGTCCATGACTGCAGCGCCCAAGACCGCTCCGCTAATCCCGCGCGGCATAGGTGAGTACAATGGATGTGTGTGTAATGTTTCCTTATCTTTATGTCGTACGCTGATGATGAGAGAAGGGAGAGGGGTGAAACCCCGTGCCAGCAGACAGCTCACTTATCCCGAATAGCACCAATTGGGCCGTCGAGCTTAGCGTTTCCATGCGACGAACGGGCCACAATCAACAGTGTCGCTTGCTCCCACTTCGTAAGACACTGTGGACAGGTCTGAAATTTAATTCAGGATATAGGCGTGAAGCCTGGTGATCACCACGACCTCTCCTCCCTTTGTCGGCAGAATACGGGCGGCGAAAATTTCATCCACCACCAGGGTTCGAACCGGCTTCCTCCGTGTGGAACGCCACTACGCAAAAGAACTTTGTGTGAAAAGTTTTCTTAACTTAACAAAAATCTTAGAATTGTGCACCATCAAGTTCCATTTCTTCTCTTAGGAGGTCTTTAACAACATACGTATCACAACAAAGTCCCTCTCGACAGGTACTCATACGAGATACAACCATACAGTTTCAATTATCACCTCGAGAAAGTATATATGCTAGGAGACGTAAATGTCAGTTTCAATACATGCTAGAGACAATTTCATTTCTGGGACTATTTATGATACGAAACAGTAACGCCGCAAACAAACGCTAAGTTTTTTGTGGGGATGAAAGTTTGTCATCTATGTTATAGTCACTCCTGCTTGCAAAGAGGTCTGAAGAGTTTTCGTATTCACTTCGGCGCTGAGTTGTCGGGTGTCCTCAGTGAGGTTACGCTAAGGTGCTTGAGAACGTACGTCCAGGAACTAGCTCGTTTCCAACTTCCTTTCGCTTGCATCTGATTCTCAGCATGACGCTCGTATTTCATTCCAACAGTGGTTCTAATACAATAGCAGCGAGAATATCTCTTCACGTACCGTGAAGGTCCGTGGGGAATACGAACTGCTACACACATCCCCAATCTACACCTACATAGTTAATGAATCACAGCTGTAATCTTGTCTAGAATACCTTGGAAACAGCAGCATCTTGCACCATAACGTAGAACAATAACACCGGTAATGCAAAGCGCAGGATTCGAATCATTGGTAAGAAATTGGCAAATTGCTGAATGCCTGTTCTGTAATAACCTTCAAGTGTGTGAGTTTTATATCAGATTGGAATAGCAAGGGGACATTGATCTTGTAGAAATAAGGGCAACTTCGATTCTTACGGGCTATTTTGTGTTCCACGTGAGCGTACGAAAATGCTGAAAATTTTAAAATTCATAGGAAGTCGTATAAAGCTTCATGAATACCTGGATAGGAAATTCAAAGAACCACTTTTCATAGAAGAGGTATTCTTTTTCAGCACCGCAGATAGCACCCACATGCAGACGTGAAGATAAAATGAGATTAATAACAGCTCATACAAAGACATATTGACAACCACCGTCATCAAGTACATGTATCAGCTCCTGAGGACCCTGATGTAAGCAGTCATCGAAAGCTTGGGATTTTATCCTAATCCGACACGAGAAATTAACCGACGACTTTTTATCCAAAGACTCTGTCACGAGAGATTTAGTAAACAGATATTAGTATTATGTTGAACTTGGAAATATAGCATTTTTGCACCAAAATATGAGTATTGCGATGAATATTTACTTCGCGGTTTATGCAGCTTGCGTCCTGATATACACGGGAGGGATAACTGACACCGTTGGCGATTTTGTTATATAAATACGTTAATTACACTGCTTATTTTCACATACAACTTGTTCAATAAACACAGAAAGATCATTACTCACACACCTTATTTAGAGACCTGCACCTTAAATATTGAATTACAACTCGCGAAATTCCAATTGTTTGCAAGTGACAACTACAGAACTCCAGATTTTTGTGTTTCATCGAAACCAAGTCATTGAGAAGTCGGACACCAGTTCACTTCGAGAAATATGAGGACTGGAATTATTCTGTGTCTAACTGAACTAATCGTATTTGATTTTGAGAAATTAATTGATTATAATGAGGGAAAGTGTAATAAAGGAACAGGTGGAAGGCAGTATAGTAGTATAAGTCGTATTTCAGAATCGCCGACGGCTGCTCATGAACTAACTCGTTATTAGCATCTGATAATCTGATCATTCTCAGGTATCATTAAATTATTTATAGCAACCTGTATGGAACGTTCTTTCTGTGAAGACAAGTTGAAAACGCATCAAATGGTTCAAATGGCTCTGAGCACTATGGGACTCAACTGCTGAGGTCATTAGTCTCCTAGAACTTAGAACTAGTTAAACCTAACTAACCTAGGGACATCACACACATCCATGCCCGAGGCAGGATTCGAACCTGCGACCGTAGCGGTCTCGCGGTTCCAGACTGCAGCGCCAGAACCGCGCGGCCACTTCGGCCGGCTGAAAACGCATCCTTTGTTACTGTCGTCAGTAGTAAAATGCAGTATATAGCCAACAGTAAAATGCAGTTCTACAGTTAATCTTCGAACACTGTCAAGATCATATTCCATCCTCTGTGAAGTGCACTCTGCGTATTGGGTCAATTCCTATAAGCTGTGGAGCACTAGTTGCACAAAATTAGAGCGAAAGGAAATGACTGCATGGTATTATTGCCCATGAGACCCCATCTAGGGTAGCATTATGTCGAGATAGTTGGAGACGGAGCACTATCTCTATGTTGGTGAAGAATTGGCGGTGACCTGTGTAATGAATGGTCGTGGCACTTGTCTCAAACAATTCAAGAAAACTACAGTAAAACTAAATGACGATAGTCAGACGGAGACCTGAAATACGTATTATACAGCGAACCATGGATCAAGAGTCTTATATTGGGAGATCCAATGTCACTATTTTTTAAATTTTATTCGTACAGCACTTTCGAACCTTTGAATTCCCAGCTCTCCGTGAACCATCGTTTTCTGATGCATTTGTTTTTTTTGTTTTTAAGGCATAACCCTTCATATTGACGCAGCGGCAACAGGGAACCCAGTTGTGTTATATTTCACTCTGCTAAGGTGTCTGCAGGCACGTCCTTCCGGGAACGAGACAGTGCTGCCATACTTGTGCTGCAGTTACTTCAGAAATTTCTCAATTATTAGTGGTCTTGGAACTTAGTCTTTTAATAATAATGACACTTCACACGTTTTGAGGTTTCTCTTCTCTTGCTTCCTTAAAAAAGAACATAAAGCCTACATTTCGTCAACAGACCACGCTGCTAAGCTCCAACAAGGAACATTCTCGAAGGATGAAGCCTCATGTGACAGGATTGCGTCATATCTATTCCGACAGATTAAAAAAATTCGTCCGATCAAAAAGCCATTACCCTCGGCGAGGCATAGGACGTTATCTTTACGTCTGTTGCCATAAAACAGATTTATTTCTGTCAGCAAAGCGTGAGCATCATATTTACGGTAGTTTTCACTGTATTCTTACAAGATGCTGGTTACAACCATAAGAATTTTGCTATGATGTACCTAACTACGTAGATTAATTCTGTCATAATTTCAAGGTATTTATGTTTTGTGAGCCTATCCTACTTTGCTTAATCAAGCGCTGGGAAAATTTACTCGACAGTACGCACACAGACTGTTCTCCGCATTATGGTATGTTTTTTTAGTGAAATTGTTTTCTCCAACACTGTCGAATCATCAACTTGAGATTTTATTGTATATCAAGAATATTTGCTTCTTGAAGATGATGGCGATAAACGTATGTAATACAGTTTCTCGTTTATATGGCTGATGAAGATAGAAGGAGAGGGCTGAAATCTGGTGCCAACACATAGCCTACTGGTTTCGTATGCGACCAAGGGCCGCCTAGCCTAACAGCCCCGACAGAGAGCTGCGGACTGGTATAGACCAAAGAGGTACGTGCCTTCACTCCTGCCAGCCGCTGTGGCCGAGCGGTTCTAGGGGCTTCTGTCCGGAACCGCGCTGCTGCTACGGTCGCAGATTCGATTCCTGCCTCGGGCATGGATGTGTGTGATGTCCTTAGGTTAGTTAGGTATAAGTAGTTCTAAGTCTAGGGGACTGATGATCTCAGATGTTAAGTCCCATAGTGCTTAGAGCCACTTGAACCTTCACTCCTTGCCACAGTAAGGATAGGGCGTGATCAGGAACTATGTCCGATTATCACTTCTATCCCTGTCATCCGAAAGTTGTGATCCAACAAGGTGCATCTACGTTGGGAGTCATTGCACTAAGTTAGCAGCATCCACGGACATGTAATGATGTTGGCATTTGGTAGCATTTGCTTTGAGATTTTGTGGGTTGTGAATGTAGATGTTGGTAGAGGGTTACGTTCTGCTGTGGTAACCAACGACACATGCAAAATATTAGCTCCCGCATACGATCAAAACATAGCTATCTAGCCTCTGACGCAGAGAATAAAACTGAGAGCAGATTTCATGCGGTTTTCCAGAAGCCCGATACTCCATGTATCCGACGGCGCCGTACAAATAGAGACGATCGACTAATGAGTGAACACCCATCCCGCACCAGTGACATTTCAATCAGCGCCGATGATGCTGTGTAGCGACGGACCATGACTGACCTTCTAGTGGGTATGTGTCTTGGACATCCACGCTTACGGAAATATCAACGGGAAACGTGTGAAAAGGAGCTGACGTAAAAAGATACGCGCCATGGGGACAGCACAGATTTTCTTAACCAACTTATGCTATTTATATTTTCGTAATTATTCTCATCTGACTATAATAAAATGTACTAGTAGTAACGGAGAAAATGATGCGGCTTTGATAGGTAAGAATCTCTGTTAGAAATAGTTTGACATCGTTCTTGAGTGCGCCCTTGTGATTCAAGTTTCAGTGAGATTTCAGTTCCGCTGTGCCAAAGCCTGTTGTTCTATAATTCTCGTTCACCATAGTTTACGCATTCTGCAAGTGCTGCTTTCCCATTGTGTTATTAGTTCTCAGTTGTAGAACCTCGTTGACGCTCTCCCAACTGTATAGCCAATACAGGTTGGCGTTACAAGAGGAATGGTAAATATTTTAGGGGGTGGTAGGGTAAACTAATCAGTTACAGATATTTAACTATCAGAATCTAACCCAAATAAATACTCACAGATGATGTTAAGGAAACGTAAAAGATTAAGCTGAAAGTTGATTTTAATAAATTGTACTTCCGACTTTTAAAAAAGTGGCTCTGAGCACTATGGGACTTAACTTCTAAGGTCATCAGTCCCCTAGAACTTAGAACTACTTAAACCTAACTAACCTAAGGACATCACACACATCCATGCCCGCGGCAGGAATCGAACCTGCGACTTCCGACTTAAGACAATGCTATGTGCAGCCTGAAGTCTTTTTGGTATTCTTTTATATCATTTCGTCTCTTGTGTTTACTTTTTCTTTGTAGACTTCGGTTTTCAAAAATCCCTACAGGCAGAAATCTAAAGGAATGTGGTCTAGGGACCACGGTAGCCAAAGAACGTGACTATTTATGCCGATCCATGCTCCGGAGAATGCAGCTTTAGATTATGTGTCGCGTGGCCTAGAACGTGAAGAGGTCTCGTCTTTTGCAGTAATGCTGAAAGCTCATTTCAAGGAAGGCTGCATAACGGAGTCCTGTAAGACGAAGCGGTAATACAACAGTCCCAGTCGACTGTCTATCATACCACGCCACACGTTTACGGAGAAGCGTTCTTGAAAATGTCTTTCCACAGAGGCGTGTGGGTTTTCGTCGGACGTCTGTGTGAATTAAGAATGTTATTGATACCTCACGTGTGTAAGTGGTTTCATCAGCAAACAATATTAATGAGATCTGCAATTAGTCAGCGACAAAATTCCAATCGTATACCTTTTTCTCTTTCTCGAAAGTTTTGAATACTCTGTAAACAGAGGCTGTGCGACCGTTATGTCTGCCATATTATTGTATGTGAAATGCCGATATCTGTAGAATTATCATCAGCTTGTTGAAGGAATATGTTGTATTAACTGAGTAACGGTTTCTGTTTCATCCACATTCTGTTCATTTGCACGTTCAGATGAATTATGACTAAATGGCACTTGAATAATATTCCACAGTTCAGTGGAAACACAAGCAAAGACACTTGAATCTGATACTCTGCGGTTAGAAAATCGTCTACCGAAATTAAAACTTGTCTCTGTAACCAGCTGTGTCTCCGCAACCAGTAAAAGTTAAGGATACGTTTTATTGGAATTAGTCTATATTACTATCTCCTGAAATAATACTTTTACTCCAATAGTACCCTGCATCCGTTATAATTCATCGTACAGCGTTAGTTTCTTAAACCGCTCACAATCGGATCCTCGGGAACCTTCAGTGCTAAAAGTTCGATCACGGACTGGAGGTAAACTGTTACGCTCCACATCATGTCTCTTCTCGAGCACATTCATTCAGATTTCGGTGTTCCGTCTGAAACACTGTGTAGAAAAGCTTTCGTTTCATTATCCTCGACAGTATCCATACAAGCATATTAACCGTTCAGATCCATGTTACTGTGGTTTTCGCTCAAAAGCAAAGTTTTCACCTTCTTATCGGGTTGGAGCCTCTACGTATAATGTGTCAGGGTGTACCCGGCGTGGGGCAGGGAAAGGCAGCTACCCCCGCCCCCATTCTTCTGCCGTCCCCAACCACCATCCACTGTAGAGTAAAATTTCCTCAAAAAGAACTCTCAGTCTTTCCTATCAGTCAGAAAAACATGTCATCCCTAACATGTACTGGATATCTCAATGACTGACATCTAGAATTCAGAGAAGTTTGTCGTGAAATCTCAAAACTGTTGACTCTTTAAACAATAGAACGCCCATGCGTAAAACAGCTTCAGATCTCTGATTACTTTGAAAATGAGTCAATAAGTTAAATTTTTGACGTTAACCATATAAAACTTTTGTGGTTGAAGACGCTCCGCTTTAAAAAAAGTTAATGTTCATGAATTTCAATGCTTACGACGTCATACCTCTTGGACTATTGTACAGTGATATAATATTGCAGGTAAATTCAGAGGTATATGTGAACACTGACTTCAAAATGGGTAGCGAGCCGTGTTAGTAGTAAATAAGTAATAAATTAAATCACCATGCCTGATGCCGGAGGTTTACTGTACGAACAGCAAAAATGCAGTAAGCGATAAACATTTTTCCCTTCATTATATTGTGTGTATGTAGGGGTTGGGAACGGGGGTGGGGGGCGTGCGGAGCTGCCAAGCGGGAAAAAAGTTTTGAACAGGTTTCAAATTACGTGTAAAGTTTGTTGGAAGTCGCTAAGCGCAGTGATTCTTAAATACTGGATGAATACAGTCTGGGTAATTTGTGCGCTCTGAGTTACACTGCCTCAAGGTTTCGGACTGTAATACTCGTCTTACTGTTTTAAACCTTTAACTTAAGATCATTCTTCTTAATTTACGATTCGATTATAACATCACTTTTCGTTTTTAAATGCGGTTAAGTACTATATGAAATATTGAAAATCAATTTTTTACTGTCCCTGGAAGCTGATAGATAGGCAACGTACAACTGCTGTCATGCACCGGGTTGGCCATTTGGTAACACAGATGCGCACGCTTACTTGTACGCAGAATAATTAGCTGTTTCAGTTGTTCATTACACTGCACAATCGCCTTCGAGGTGGTCGCCTACATTGAGAAATCGACTGCAGAGTGGAGGTAAGAAATTGGCGCCGGATTCTCTCGTACGAAACGTCTATGCAGTTTATAACACCAAGAGACAAGAACAAGTGGCAGTGTACCACAAACTTCTAGCAGCCAACAGGGACAAACAAAAACCTGAAGTAACAAAAGCTCCTCCGATTACGTTTGTTTCAGGAGATACAAAACACGAATCGATTAGAAGTCTGCAAAAGGATTTTTTATTTTTATTTTGCGCACATATCTGTTGGTGACGTGAAAGTGGGTGTCGTTTTAAGTTTAAGAACAGGTACTAGCAAGTTTCCTAAGATAATATTTTAAGCTCTCATGAATTCCGTAGAAACACAAAATTTAGACGAATCTCTTTCATACAGGAAACAAAGACGTTATGGCAGCAGAAGTGGAAGTAGGTGGGCTCCAGAAAGAACGTGAATAACTTGTACACAAAGCGAGGGTGGAGCGTTAACTGTGAATTCTATCGCTTGAGCCTTGTCCCACAGTTACGCAGGGTGAGCCATCGTTAATCGGATTTGGCATGTTAATGGTGAAGGGGTGGCCAGATGCCCTTCCTGCCGCCACCCCGTACCCCCCAGGACGGAATTAGTGTACCCCAACTGTCTGCGTCGAGTGTAATCCATGGAGTAGTGCGAAAGTGTTCGGATATCTGCGAGCCGTGTAACTGAGGCGGAACATGGGGACCAGACCGGTATTCACCTAGCGGGATGTGGAAAACCGCCTAAAAACCACATCCAGGCTGGCCAGCACATCGGCCCTCGTCGTTAATCCGCCGGTCGGATTCGATCCGGGCCGGCGCGCCAACCCGAGTCCAGGAAGCAGCGCTCTCGGCTACCCTGGCGGGTCGAGCGTTAACTGTGAATGAGATGGATTTAATAAGGCAAAATAACGACCGATTACGTCCATTGTTAATCAGAATACACGAATTCGTGAAACAAGGAAGGTAACGGAAGCAGATGGTTCCACGTGAAGAAAGCTATCTTCAATAAAAAAGAACTCTACTGACATCAGTTACCAACATCATCTTCAGAAACCAATCGTGGAACACAATAATGAAGGAATGTGTAAGACTGGCCGAGGGAAAAAGATGAAACTGCTAGAATTAGTAATTTTGTGCTAAAGATAGACAGGCACAATCAAGTGCACAAAAAAGGTGAGTAAAACACCAGAAGGATCTGATGAGGAAAGAAATCTGCTCAGAAGCCTTACTACATTAAAGAACAAGTTATAAGTACATATTGTAAGACATCCGGCCGATGCAAGAAGTAATCCAAATGTTATGAAACAGATTCACCTCCTGCGACTATGCATTGACATCAGCTGTTCGCGACACATGAAAATTTGTGCCAGACCTGAACTCGAACCCGTACTGCTCGCTTATTGCGTATTGTCGCCTTAACCACTTGGGCTATCCGAACGAACCTCCAGAACCGATCCAAACTCCCACGTCACGGAGTCACAACCCTTACGCTCTCACAGTTTCTGATCCCGATCCCGCACAGGGAGACAAATATTACATTATATTTGGCCCGTCGAGGGGCCGGCCGGGGTGGCCGCGCGGTTCTAAGCGCTACAGTCTGGAACCGCGCTACCGCAACGGTCGCAGGTTCGAATCCTGCCTCGGGCATATATGTGTGTGATGTCCTTAGGTTAGTTAGGTTTTAAATAGTTCTAAGTTCTAGGGGACTGATGACCTCAGAAGTTAAGTCCCATAGTGCTCAGAGCCATTTGAACCATTTTTGAACCCGTCGAGGGATGGATACAGGTACGTCATTCACGGTTATAATGTCGGTGTTTATACACTGTCTGTGTCTTGATAATACAGTGCCCTTCAGACTTGCATGTGTGTCTGAAGGAACAGACACTGTCATTGACGATTACAGCTGTGGTAAACAGCAGGAAATAGATTCGCATTCGACTGTGCATTGACGTCCGCTGTTTGCGACACATGAAAATTTGTACTGGACAGTGACTTCAACCCGGATTTCCCACTTATCGTGTGCGTCTTCTTAACCACTTCGGATACCCGAGCACACCTCCACATGTCACTCAGTCACAACCCTAATGCTCACACAATTCGTGATTCCCGCACAGACAGACAAATATTATATCGTCATTTTAGCCTTTCGGACATGGCTATATAATTGATGGTTATAATGTCCGTGTTTATACCCTGTATATTCAAAATGAAAACATTAGTATCAAATAGGAATGAATTAAGCATGGAATTAACGAAGAATCACACCTATATTAGTCTGAAAGGGGTAGCTGTGGGAAATTATAAATCAGTCTAATGGATTTAGAGAGAACTTTAGCTGCTACCGAAAACGAATGCAGTGATTATCATAGTTGCAAGGGAGAGAAAGCTGCTGGAACAACAATAAAAAGTACATTAGATTGAGCATATCAGACATGGAATCATTAACCTCTCGAACAACGGTCCACCATACCACAGCTTAAGGGTATAATGATAATTATTATGTAAAGGCCAGATCACAATACGCAAAAAAATATGATAAAAAGAACCAGAGGTGTTGTGGAACATTTTATATGCTAACTTGATGGGATCTCTTTTGAGACGGAATGTCTCCTCAGTAGGAATCAATATGGATTTCTCAACCAGCGATCGTGCGAAACTCAGAACGCTATTTCCCTAAATGAGATCCAGAGGGATTATGGAAGGCGTTCAATACAGCTCCGTCCTGCTGCCTAAAGAAGGTAGCATGGTTGTATGGAATTTGTGACCGACATTGTGATTTGATTAACGACATCTTAGTTAAGAAAACCCAGCATGTCTTTCTCGACAGGGAAACATCATCAGATAAAATGGCTCTGAGCACTATGGGACTTAACTGCTGAGGTCATCAGTCCCCTAGAATTTAGACCTACTTAAACCTAACTAACCTAAGGACATCACACACGTCCATGCCCGAGGCAGGATTCGAACCTGCGACCGTAGCAGTCGCACTGTTCCAGACTGTAGCGCCTAGAACCGCTCGGCCACTCCAGCCGGCCATCATCAGATACTCCAGCGAACTATCATAGGAACGTTACTGTGTTCTTTATATAAGCAATTAACGTGTCGATATCGTCATGAACTCAACCAGAGATTTCACAGGTAGGCGCTATACAGAAATTCCATGTGACTAGTGACGATCGACGTCTTACGCAGGAACTTGCTGCTGTCACTCAGTGTAAACTGGAAGGTACTTCGCGTAAACAGGCGGGAGGATACATTGCTATCTCATTACACCATTGGCAATAAATCACTGGAAACAAACTGTAAACTGTCTAGGAGTAGCAAGGGAACCGGTATCGGATCCGGGTAAACAGATGGAATCTTAGCCTTATACGTCAGCGCCTCTAGTCTGTTAGAAGAGCTCGCGCCACGAATAAGCTTACGAGTTCAGGGGCACCGTGAGATTGCTGTTTAACACCACAATGTCGGAACACTTAGACCTTGTGGTATCGTGTGCAGAAGTCGTTTAGCAGTCATGATAAGATGAGCAGGCTGAATCCGAACTCTACGGACAAGTTTCAGAGGTTGTTCAGAGATATTTTCTGAATATTTTGGTGTAAGTGAACCGTGGTTTCCGGTGGCCCGTTACAAAGTAACAATGTATTTATGATTTATTTTGTTTGTTACCCCAATGACCGTACTTCAATAAAAATATCTACACAGCAGCGAAAAAGTCTGAAAACGTCATCACCAAAACATACAGTTCTAAGTAACCATCTGTAGACAGATTCAAAACCACTATGAAGTCGTTGACGTCACCGCCGAACAGTTTAGTCTAGTGTCATCGCATCGCTCTTCTACTGCATTCAGTAAACCCATTCCCGGCTTATTCATATCGGCTAACTCATCACCAGTGAAGCTATTCCTATTGTTATAAATCAACACCATTGGCCGAAAGAAAAGCCCGGGACAGAACCGAGCAGTAATGGATGTAAGCTTGTGGGCGTGAGTAGAGTAGATAATCTTGTGAACAAAAAGTACCCAGAGTGAATGGAACAAGTTTGTTTCCAGTCAATACACACACGACATACCGTCGACATTTGCACTGCTGTGCAGATATTTCAGTGTTACATCTACAATGAAGCGCCAAAGAAACTGGTATAGGCATGCCTATTCAAATACAGAGACATGTAAACAGGCAGAATACGGCGCTGCGGTCTCAACGCCTATAAAAGACAAGTGTCTGGCGCAGTTGTTAGATCGGTTACTGCTGCTAAAACGGCAGGTTATCAAGATTTAAGTGAGTTTGAACGTGGTGCTATAGTCGGCACACGAGCGATGGGACACAGCATCTCTGAGGTAGCGATGAAGTGGGAATTTTCCCGCACGACCATTTATCGAGTGTACCGTGAATATCAGGTATCGGGTAAAACATCAAATCCCCGACTTCGCTGCGGCCGAAAAAGATCCTGCAAGAACGGGACCACCGACGACTGAAGAAAATCGTTCAACTTGACAGAAGTGCAACCCTTCCGCAAATTGCAGCAGATTCCAATGTTGGCCCATCAACAAGTGTCAGCGTAGAAATCGTTCAACGAAATATCATCGATATGGGATTTCGGAGCGGAAGGCCCACTCGTATACCCTATATGACTGCACGACACAAAGCTTTACGCCTCGCCTGGGCCTCTCAACATCGACACTGGGGTGTTGATGACTGGAAACTTGTTGCCTGGTGGGACGAGTCTCGTTTCAAATTGTAACGAGCGAATGGACGTGTACGGGTATGGAGACAACCTCATGACTCCATGGGTCGTACATGTCAGCAGGGGACTGTTCAAGCTTTTGGAGGACTCCTGATACGTCTAGATACGACTCTGACAGCTGACACGTACGTAAGCATCCTGTCTGACCACCTGCATTCATTCATGTCTATTGTGCATTCCAACGGACTTCGGCAATTCCAGCAGGACAATGCGACACCCCACACGTCCAGAATTGCTACAGGAACACTTTTCTGAATTTAAACACTCCCACTGGCCACAAAACTGTCTAGACATGAATATTATTGAGCAAATCTGGGATGCCTTACCTCCAATCCCTCGTAATCTTACTGATTTATGAACAGCCCTGCAGTATTCATGGTGTCAGTTCCCTCCAGCACTACTTCAGACATTAGTCGAGTCCACGCCACGTCGTGTTGCGGCACTTCTGCTCACGGGGGTCCTACATGACATTAGGCAGGTGTACCAGTTACTTTGGCTCTCAACCACAATTCAAGCAATAAATCAAATTAAGTCAATTTAGCCTGTAATGAGCCATCGGAGAGCACGTTTCCCTTATACCAAAATATTCAGTAAATATCTCTGAACAACTTCCGAAAATTTGTCCGTAGAGATCGGGTGCGCGTTGTACACTATCTGATTAAAAGTGCACAGACACTCCTACGTAATGCGGAATTGGCCATTAGATGCTACAAGAGAGGGATCCACCATTGTGGAAGGAGGTGGGAAGTTTCGTGTTGCCAGTAGAAAAGCAGCAAAAGCAGAATGCATCGGTCACGAGAACTCAGTGACTTCGAATGTGAAATCGTCATTGGATATCTAAATCTATCAGGGAAATTTCAATCCTTTAAAAGTTGGGTGATGTGATTGTGAAGTGGAAACGCGGAGGAACAACCACGCCTAAACCAATACCAGACAGGCCACATGTATTGACGGATAGGGACCGTCGAACATTGTGAAGGCTTGGCATGAAATCAGCGGAGAGGATCATTCCTGAGTTCTAAATTGCTACCAGCAGTACCGTGTAGGAAGTTAAATAGAATAGCCTACGAAGGTCGAGCTGCTACTCGCGAGCGACACATTTCTGTAGTCACTATTGAGCGGCACTTGAGGTGGTGTAAAGGGCAACGCCAATGGACAGTGGATGACTGGAACCGAGGGATTTGGAGTGATGAAACACGCTGAACCGTGTGGAAATCCGATAGAAGGGTTTGGATTTGGCGAATGCCTGGAGAATGTTACCTGCCATAATGTGCAGAGCCAGCTGTGAAGTATGGAGGTAGTCCCTCGGTGGGGATGTTTTCTCTGGGCGGTGAGTGCTCCTCTTGTAGCGCTTAAGGAAATGCTACATGTGAAAGGATGTGAACACATTTTAGAGTGTGTGTGATGCGTACAGTAGAGGAACAGTTGGGAAACGATGATAGTTTGTATGAGTGTGGCAATGTATTCCCGTATAAAGCAGATGGTTTGTGGACAATAACATTCCACAAACTATCTGCCCAGAATCCCAACCTTCATCCAATGGAAAACGTCAGGGACGAGTTAGAACGGCGACTTCTCTTCAGACCTTCTCCTGGTTTCGGCTCTCGAGGATGAATGGGGCATCCTTCCTCCACAAGCATTCATACACCTCAGCACAGCTGAAGCCGTCATAAATCCGAAGGATGGACACATTCCACTAATGAGTGTTCTGATCAGATAGTGTATATCAACTGTTGAAAGTGAAATCTAGTTTATACACTACTGGCCATTAAAATTGCTACACCAAGAAGAAATGCAGGTGATAAACGGGTATTCATTGGAAATATATTATACTAGAACTGACATGTGATTACATTTTCACGCAATTTGGGAGCATAGATCCTGAGAAAACAGTACCCAGAAAAACCACCTCTGGCCGTAATAACGGCCTTGATACGCCTGGGCATTGAGTCAAACAGAGCTTGGATGGCGTGTACAGGTACAGCTGCCCATGCAGCTTCAACACGATACCACAGTTCACCAAGAGTAGTGACTGGCGTATTGTGACGAGCCAGTTGCTCGGCCACCATTGACCAGACGTTTTCAGTTGGTGAGAGATCTGGAGAATGTGCTGGCCACGGCAGCAGTCGAACATTTTCTGTATCCAGAAAGGCCCGTACAGGACCTGCAACATTCGGTCGTGCATTATCCTGCTCAAATGTAGGGTTTCGCAGGGATCGAATGAAGGGTAGAGCCACGGGTCGTAACACAACTGAAATGTAACGTCCACTGTTCAAAGTGCCGTCAATGCGAACAAGAGGTGACCGAGACGTGTAACCAATGGCACCCCATACCATCACGCCGGGTCATACGCCAGTATGGCGATGACGAATATACGCTTCGAATGTGCGTTCACCGCGATGTTGCCAAACACGGATGCGACCATCATGATGCTGTAAACAGAACCTGGATTCATCCGAAAAAATGACGTTTTGCCATTCGTGCACCCAGGTTCGTCGTTGAGTACACCATCGCAGGCGCTCCTGTCTATGATGCAGCGTCAAGGGTAACCGCAGCCATGGTCTCCGAGCAGATAGTCCATGCTGCTGCAATCGTCGTCGAACTGTTCGTGCAGATGGTTGTTGTCGTGCAAACGTCCCCATCTGTTGACTCAGGGATCGAAACGTGGTTGCACGATCCGTTACAGCCATGCGGATAAGATGCCTGTCATCTCGACTGCTAGTGATACGAGGCCGTTGGGATCCAGCGCGGCGTTCCGTTTTACCCTCCTGAACCCACCGATTCCATATTCTGCTAACAGTCATTGGATCTCGACCAACGGGAGCAGCAATGTGGCGATACGATAAACCGCAATCGTGCTAGGCTACAATCCGACCTTTATCAAAGTCGGAAATGTGATGGTACGCATTTCTCGTCCTTACACGAGGCATCACAACAACGTTTCACCAGGAAACGCCGGTGAACTGCTGTTTGTGTATGAGAAATCGGTTGGAAACTTTCCTGATGTCAGCTCGTCGTAGGTGGCGGCACCGGCGCCAACCTTGTGTGAATGGTCTGAAAAGCTAATCATTTGCATATCGCAGCATCTTCTTCCTGTCGGTTAAATTTCGCGTCTGTAGCACGTCCTTTCCGTGGTGTAGCAATTTTAATGGCCAGTAGTGTATAAATTACAAAATGCTACTATGCATTTGCGCTCCGAACAGTATTTCTTTCTGATTGAGGTTGGACGTTAGCGGCAACAAGTCGGAACCACCCTACTTCTACAGAATCCTACCCTTCAGCACCCCATATTACGCACATGGTAGAGAAGCGTACTTTCCGTTTATCATCTGTAAACGGAACGATATTGGTAAGGCTGAGGGGACGTGACACTGATACGCGTAGCATTCTACATCACACGATGTAATCAGACCACTCGAAGCAAGTCTCAAAGTCAGGCCTTACACAGTTGCGTCACCTTTAACGAGGTCTTTGTAATCTAACAACATACACATTGCTGATGAAAGAAAGTAACTCGACTCGAGCTACAAGTTTCGGATTGGCGTCCAAGCTGGAGGCGGCCGAGGTTCGGGGAGAATGTGCTTGCCTACAAACAGGCGAGAATAATTGCGAGTGGCCGGCGACGTCACCTTGGCACTGAGGCGGCCAGGCCTGGGATACAGCCAAGGCTGGCGCCGTCATTCACAACGGCGCAGCGCAGCCCCGCCCGAGCGCGGGCCAGACACACACACACACACAGCGCGACTGACGTCTCGCTCCATGCCGTGCTGCTTGCCCTCGCCACTCGCCGCCAGCTACTGGATGTCTCCCACACAAACTTCTGCAAGTGGAACGTTTTTGCTTTGTACTCCCATTGAAGTACAGTTGAAATATGGCTGTAGTAATAATTAATAATTCAGTATGGCTCAACGCCATCAGTGCGACTTGCCCGTCCCTAACCACCGCAGTGTTACTGCCCGAGTTAGGGGGCTTACAGTATCTACATCTACATATATACTCCGCAAGCCACCCAATGGTGTGTGGCGGAGGGCACTTTACGTGCCACTGCCATTACCTCCCTTTCCTGTTCCAGTCGCGTGTGGTTCGCGGGAAGAACGACTGCCGGAAAGCCTCCGTGTGCGCTCGAATCTCTCTAATTTTACATTCGTGATCTCCTCGGGAGGTATAAGTAGGGGGAAGCAATATATTCGATACCTCATCCAGAAACGCACCCTCTCGAAAGCTGGACAGCAAGCTACACCGCGATGCAGAGCGCCTCTCTTGCAGACTCTGCCACTTGAGTTTGCTAAACATCTCCGTAACGCTATCACGCTTAGCAAATAACCCTGTGACGAAACGCGCCGCTCTTCTTTGGATCTTCTCTATCTCCTCCGCCAACCCGATCTGGTACGGATCCCACACTGATGAGCAATACTCAAGTATCGGTCGAACGAGTGTTTTGTAAGCCACCTCCTTTGTTGATGGACTACATTTTCTAAGGACTCTCCCAATGAATCTCAACCTGGTACCCTCCTTACCAACAATTAATTTTATATGATCATTCCACTTCATATTGTTCCGCACGCATACTCCCAGATATTTTACAGAAGTAACTGCTACCAGTCTTTGTTCTGCTATCATATAATCATACAATAAAGGATCCTTCTTTCTGTGTATTCGCAATACATTACATTTGTCTATGTTAAGGGTCAGTTGCCACTCCCTGCGCCAAGTGCCTATCCGCTACAGATCTTCCTGCATTTCGCTACAATTTTCTAATGCTGCAACTTCTCTGTTTAGTACAGCATCATCCGCGAAAAGCCGCATGGAACTTCCGAGACTATCTACTAGGTCATTTATATATATTGTGAAAAGCAATGGACCCACAACACTCACCTGTGGCACGCCAGAGGTTACTTTAACGTCTGTGGACGTCTCTCCATTGAGAACAACATGCTGTGATCTGTTTGCTAAAAACTCTTCAATCCATCCACACAGCTGGTCTGATATTCCGTAGGCTCTTGCTTTGTTTATCAGGCGACAGTGCGGAACTGTATCGAACGCCTTCCGGAAGTCAAGGAAAATGACATCTACGTGGGAGCCTGTATCTAATATTTTCTGGGTCTTATGAACAAATAAATCGAGTTGGGTCTCACACGATCGCTGTTTCCGGAAACCATGTTGATTCCTAGGGAGTAGATTCTGGGTTTCCAGAAACGACATGATACGCGAGCAAAAAACATGTTCTAAAATTCTACAACAGATCGACGTCAGAGATATAGGTCTATAGTTTTGTGCATCTGTTCGACGACCCATCTTGAAGACTGGGACTACCTGTGCTCTTTTCCAATTATTTGGAACCTTCCGTTCCACTAGAGACTTGCGGTACACGGCTGTTAGAATGGGGGCAAGTTCTTTCGCGTACTCTGTGTAGAATCGAATTGGTATCCCGTCAGGTCCAGTGGACTTTCCTGTTGCTTTTCTATTCCTTGGACACTTATTTCGATGTCCGCCGTTTTTTCGTTTGTGTGAGGATTTAGAGAAGGAACTGCAGTGCGGTCTTCCTCTGTGAAACATCTTTGGAAAAAGGTGTTTAGTATTTCAGCTTTACGCGTGTCATCCTCTGTTTCAATGTCATCATCATCCCGGAGGGTCTGGATATGCTGTTTCGAGCCACTTACTGATTTAACGTAAGACCAGAACTTCCTAGGATTTTCTGTCGCCAGCCGGAGTGGCCGTGCGGTTCTAGGCGCTACAGTCTGGAACCGCGTGACCACTACGGTCGCAGGTTCGAATCCTGCCTCTGGCATGGATGTGTGTGATGTCCTTAGGTTAGTTAGGTTTAAGTAGTTCTAAGTTCTAGGGGACTGATGACCACAGCAGTTAAGTCCCATAGTGCTCAGAACCATTTGAACCATTTTTTATTTTCTGTCAAGTCGGTACACAGAATTTTACTTTAGAATTCGCTGAACGCTTCACGCATAGCCCTCCGTACGCTGACTTTGACATCGTTTAGCTTCTGTTTGTCTGAGAGGTTTTGGCTGCGTTTAAACTTGCAGTGAAGCTCTCTTTGCTTTCGCAGTAGTTTCCTATATTTGTTGTTGAACCACGGTGGGTTTTTCCCATCCCTCACAGTTTTACTCGGTACGTACCTGTCTGAAACGCATTTTACGATTGCCTTGAACTTTTTCCACAAACACTCAACATTGTCAGTGTCGGAACAGAAATTTTCGTTTTGATCTGTTTGGTAGTCTGAAATCTGCCTTCTATTACTCTTGCTAAGCAGATAAACCTTCTTCCCTTTTTTTATATTCCTATTTACTTCCATATTCAGGGATGCTGCAACGGCCTTATGATCACTGATTCCCTGTTCTGTACATACAGAGTCGAAAAGTTCGGGTCTGTTTGTTATCAGTAGGTCCAAGATGTTATCTCCACGAGTCGGTTCTCTGTTTAATTGCTCGAGGTAATTTTCGGATAGTGCACTCAGTATAACGTAGAATACGAAAGACACGCCGCTTCTGGCAAATCTTCCGCTGGGAAGGCGGATGGAAATATTCAACGGTCCAACTAGGATTCGATACTGCGATTTTCCGTTTCCATGCACGCGCTTTACAGCTAGACCATGATGTCCAACCAAATGTGACTGTATACTGCACAGTCTTCGCACTTACAGTCTGGCAGGGGATGGTTTGTCCGCATTACACGTCATATAGACAGATAACAGATAACAGAACGCAGCATGTCATTCTCAATGGAGAGAAGTCTTCCGAAGTAAGAGTGATTTCAGGTGTGCCGCAAAGGAGTGTCGTAGGACCATTGGTATTCACAATATATATAAACGACCCTATGGATAACATTGGAAGTCCACTGAGGCTATTTTCGGATGATGCTGTAGTATATCGAGAGGTTGTAACAATGGAAAATTGAACTGAAATGCAGGAGGATCTGCAAAGAACTGACGCATGGTGCAGGGAATGCCAGCTGAATCTCAATGTACACAAGTATAATGTGCTGCGAATACATAGAAAGAAAGATCCTTTATCATTTAGCTACAATATAGCAGGTCAGCAACTGGAAACAGTTAATTAAATAAATTATCTGGGAGTAGGCATTAGGAGTGATTTAAAATGGAATGACAGTAGAAAGTTGATCGTCGGTAAAGCAGATGCCAGACTGAGATTCATTGGAAGAATCCTAAGGAAATGCAGTCCGAAAACAAAAGAAGTAGATTACACTACACGTCTTCGCCCACTGCTTGAATACTGCTCACCGGTGTGGGATCCGTACCAGATAGGGTTGATAATAGAAATAGAGAAGATCCAACGGAGAGCAGCGTGCTTTGTTACAGGATCATTTTGTAATCGCGAAAGCGTTACGGAGATGATAGATAAACTCCAGTAGAAGAGTCTGCAAGAGAGACGCTCAGTAGCTCGGTACGGGCTTTTGTCGAAGTTTAGAGAACATACCTTCACCGAGGAGTCAAGCAGTATATTGATCCCTCCTGCGTATATCTCGCGAAGAGACCAAGAGTATAAAATCAGAGAGATTAGAGCCCACATGGAGGCATACCGACAACCTTTCTTTCCACGAACAATTCGAGACTAGAATAGAAGGGAGAACCGATAGAGTACTCAAGGTACCCTCCGCCACACACCGTCAGGTGGTTTGCGGAGTATGGATGTAGACGTACATGTTGACGGGGGCGTTTAATAAGTAATGCAACACATTTTTTTCTCGGCCAGTTTCGGTTGAAAAAATGCGGACTTTGTTGTGGGAGACATCGTACGATATTTTTCACCAAGTTCCGACTGGGAGCGACGCTATACATAGCCTTCAAAATGGCGTCTGCAACGGAGGTCTAAGCAGACAGCTGCCTTTGAGTTTCTTTTGGGGGGAAAACTAGAACATCGCAGGTATTCAGAGGTGTTTGCAGGCTGGTGGTAAATACAAGAACGGCGAGTCGTTGGGCGAAGCCTCCGTCATCTTCACAACAACGTGCCGTAAACCCGTCCGATGTTCCGCTTTCCGACAGGCCGCACAGAGTTGTGACTCCTGAAATGTTGGAAGGAGCGACACTCTCACTCGGGGTGATCGATGGATCACACTCAAACAAGTCACTGCTCAACTGGATGTCTCTGTTGGTAGCGCTGACACACTCGTCCACCAGTTGGGGAACTCAAAGGTGTGTGCCCTCTTGGTTCCTCGTAACCTAGCAGAAGACAATAAACAGCTTCCATCTGTTTGGTCCAATGAAGAATGCACTCCGTTGGAAGCAGAACATGGATGATTGGGAGGCTTTTGATGCGTCAAGACACTGACACCGTCGTCGATCAGTACTGTGGCACCATGCGCGTGTACAGGCCCTGGCAGTATTGAAAAGAGATTTTATTGAAAAACAGGGTTTTATAGCCAAAAGAGAGAGGAATAATATGGTGTATTGGAATCATGAATAAAACCAACTTGCTTTCAGAAAAAAAAATGTGTTGCATTACTTATTGAACGCCTCTCGTAACTTCCTCACATATTTCCAACATAGTGTCGGTTACAGCAGTGACCAACACAATGAGATAAAGTATTTGGTTCTGTCCATAGTCGCACTTTATTTTGTCTACTGACTACTGGTTTGCTACCAAATACCATCAGGCAGTCAGGCAATGTACTGTGTGTAAGACACACCTACTTGGTTCAGCAAGTTTCATGACAGCGCTTCAGGTTATGGCGTTTTGATGATGCTTGGTACCGGAACCGGTTGCCGTTAGACAAAATGAAAGTGCGGCTACACACTAAGACAAAAACTTTTTCCTGTTATGTTTCTGATCCCTCTATCTGCTGAAATAGATTGTTGTGGCATGGATCGACATTTTTGCAAATTTCTAAGAATTTGTACGAGGTTTCTACCTAGCATATGACTCAGTGTGTAGCTATACGAGCTTGACAGTGTTAAGAAATGCTTCAAATGGCTCTGAGCACTATGGGACTTAACATCTCAGGTCATTAGTCCTCTAGAACTTAGAACTGCTTAAACCTAACTAAACTAAGGACATCACACACATCCATACCCGAGGCAGGATTAGAACCTGCGACCGTAGCAACAGCGCGGTTCCGGAATGAAGCGCCTAGAACCGCTCGGGCTCACCGGCCGGCCAGTGTTAACAAATCTTTATTTCCAATGGGAATGTTGTCAGTCGTGAAACGAAAAAAAAAAACCAGATCAGGCATACTTTCCTCATTTTGATTACAAAATGTCATAAGGGTCTGACTTTTGGGTTAAAGCATCTAGTAAATATGAGGTTTTATAAGTCCAAATGCAAATGACATTCAGTATCTGTGTTGTGAATTAAGTACGTGTTCGAGAGGTTTGTTCGTGAATGTGGTAATACTAACTATTTCCCAGTATACTTATTCCATAACAAAATTTTTTGAAAATAATATATCTCTTTCTCAAACCAACCAATGGTGTTTTCGTACCATTGCGTAGGACCATTGATCGTGTAGAACCTTTCTTGACCAATTTGATTTAGAATCAGTCCTCGAACATTAGTCACCTGTACTCTCTGAGTATGAGGATGGACAGGGCAACCCGTTTGTCACATAACTAGAAAAGTCTCTTTGTGACAGATACCTTCATGGTTCTTCCCTGGACCCAAAATTTACCACATCTTATTCTAATTGACATTTGTGGGGTTACCTCGACCGCCCGCTCCGTCTACATGTATCCTTCATCAATTGTGAGGCCCACTGAAGAATCAAGGCTCCACTGAGCCGTTTTTACCTTCTTTAGCCGCTGTACGTGCAGATAGTCAAGGTACAAACAAGTGGTTGAAATAATGTGACTCGACAGAGCGAATACTTAGATTCGTTAAATGCTCTTCCGTCGCCGGCCAGGTTCGACAAGGCGATTGTGATATCCGTGCTCCTCGCACAGCAGTCTCAGATTGAGCCATCGTGAAATAAAGCAACGTTTCGCGCACTATTCTAAAGACAACATGAAAGGAAGCGTGTCATAAATCGATCAATGGTGTGAAACCATATACCTCACTTATACCCTGAACTGTAAAAATCAAAACCGGTTCCTACTCGTTGCTGAGTGAGACTGGAACTTCACACACCTACGCTAACACGAATTTCGTGACAGTTTTGCTGAGTAAGTGCCACCCTTAGACCTGCGAGAGAACTGTTCAAATGTGTTAAATCTTATGGGACTTAACTGGTAAGGCCATCAGTCCCTAAGCTTACACACTACTTAACCTAAATTATCCTAAGGACAAACACACACACCCATGCCCGAGGGAGGACTCGAACCTCCGCAGAGACCAGCCGCACAGTCCATGACTGCAGCGCCTTAGATCCCAGAGAACTGTTAATTATCTGTGTTCCATAGATGACTGCAATGAGTATATGTACAATGCAGTGTTTGTTTTATTATTGTGAATTACTGTAAAACGAAATTAGGGCAGTGAGTGAAATCCGGTTACCCATTTCTGCAGCATAGGACCAATGTCATCATCACATATTGTGAATCCATGAAAGTGGAGATCTTTGTGATTTTACTTTATTATCAACTGTCCGCCACAACCTCTCTTCATCCGTCCAATTATCAAGTGGAAAATTTGTTTTTTCTTTTCTTTTCGGGCACCGGTGCACTGAAATAGCAGCCCTACTCAACACATTAAATTCTAGGAAAATTAAATGCAATATCGCTTTAGCATTAAAAAGAAAAAAGGGAACGGGAAGTACGACTTAGAGCTTTGTAACCCGCACTACGAGTAATACGAAACTCTCCTTTCCTTAACTGGTTTCCTAATGCAGCTTATGAGTTATAAGACAATTTTTGAAATAAATCAGTTACAAAACATCATTTTCAAATACAGTGAGTTCTAACAAGGACTTTACAATGGCCAGAATAACCGAGATGCAAATAAATAGTTTGCCGAGCGGTCTATGGCGCTGTAGTCATGGACTGTGTGGCTGGTCCCGGCGGAGGTTCGAGTCCTCCCTCGGGCATGGGTGTGTGTGTTTGTCCTTAGGATAATTTAGGTTAAGTAGTGTGTAAGCTTAGGGACTGCTGACCTTAGCGGTTAAGTCCCATAAGATTTCACACACATTTGAACAAATAAATAAGTTTGACAGCGGTCATCTTGAGGTGATGTGACCACATTTTTGTTACGGCAGACACTTCGTCTGCGATGTGTTCTATGGTGGAAGGCCCACTTTCAGAACCTCCAAACTGCTCAGATTTAAAGACTACGCATTGTTCTCATTGAGGCTTCATTACAGCTTGAACTATGAGTGTCGTTAAGTTGAGGAATCACTAAGCGATTCATTTACTTGTTCCACTTCAGCAAGAAAGTGACTTCTAGAGGGATCTCTCTCTTTCTTTCTCTCTCTCTCCATCCGAATAGGCCTCAGACGGCAAAACGGTACCGTCCGACCGCCGTGTCATCCTCAGCCGATAGGCGTCACTGGATGCGGATATGGTGGTGTATGTGGTCACCACACCGCTCTCCCGACAGTCGTCAATTTTCGTGACCGGAGTCGCTAGTTCTCGATCAAGTAGCACTTCAATTGACCTCATGAGGGCTGAGTGCACACCGCTCGCAAACCTCTCGGCAGACCCGAACCGCTACCTATCCAAGCCTGACAGCCCTTAACTTGGGTGATCTTACGGGAACCAGTGTTACCACTGCGGCAAGGCCGTCGGCAGAGGGATGTCTAGCGGTAGTAACTGGTATCCATATCGTTCCAAAATGATTGTGTCTTGAAACGTTGGTACGCTACACTTCAAGCTGACCCAACACGATAGTCGATACGCTTTTTTTTGTCAACACCGTAAGCGGAACTCATTACATTACTTTACGGGAGTCTGATTCATACACTACTATCATTTACAATTACCTCTTGCGATGACTGGACTTAAGCACTGTATGAAACGCAACTTTCGTTGAATTCAGATGAGAAAATATTTCCTATAGAATGTCAGATTGGTTCAGAACGTTCTGTGGTAGAAGTAAGTATACTTTCTCGCAGCAACCTGCATCAACGTTGCATTTACAAGTTATTTCATTTGCTTCACATTTATGTATATGAGGTTAGTATATTAGAATCTGGGCTTCTGGGAAGCCAGAGATTCCATTATTTGGATCAGATCTCACCAGCCAGCGGATGCAGATCCCACCAATGCAGAAACCGTCTGTCCGGATTATGAATTCACAAGAGTTTCAGCACGCATGAAGTACACATCTCATTAATTGTTCACCACGTATCTATCTCCATCGTCTATATACGAAAGATATGTTTCGCTCATGTAATGTTAGTGAACAGTCTCTACCAGATTAATCTGAATCACGATACCTGATGCTAAGCAAGTATTAGAATTTGGTAATTTCAGTAAAATCAGAATAGTAGCTCAAGTTGAAAAGTAAAGCCGATAAATCCGTTGATACTGTGAAGGAGAACACATCGTTGCATTCCCCTAGACTTATTTAAAGGAAGAACACGTAGGAAATGTAGAATTTAAACGATGTATTTCCTTACTAGTACAGCAATCCTGCCGCTAATCGATGTAAACGAGTCTTTTGGGCAGAAACTACACTCCTGGAAATGGAAAAAAGAACACATTGACACCGGTGTGTCAGACCCACCATACCTTGCTCCGGACACTGCGAGAGGGCTGTACAAGAAATGATCACACGCACGGCACAGCGGACACACCAGGAACCGCGGTGTTGGCCATCGAATGGCGCTAGCTGCGCAGCATTTGTGCACCGCCGCCGTCAGTGTCAGCCAGTTTGCCGTGGCATACGGAGCTCCATCGCAGTCTTTAACACTGGTAGCATGCCGCGACAGCGTGGACGTGAACCGTATGTGCAGTTGACGGACTTTGAGCGCGGGCGTATAGTGGGCATGCGGGAGGCCGGGTGGACGTACAGCCGAATTGCTCAACACGTGGGGCGTGAGGTCTCCACAGTACATCGATGTTGTCGCCAGTGGTCGGCGGAAGGTGCACGTGCCCGTCGACCTGGGACCGGACCGCAGCGACGCACGGATGCACGCCAAGACCGTAGGATCCTACGCAGTGCCTTAGGGGACCGCACCGCCACTTCCCAGCAAATTAGGGACACTGTTGCTCCTGGGGTATCGGCGAGGACCATTCGCAACCGTCTCCATGAAACTGGGCTACGGTCCCGCACACCGTTAGGCCGTCTTCCGCTCACGCCCCAACATCGTGCAGCCCGCCTCCGGTGGTGTCGCGACAGGCGTGAATGGAGGGACGAATGGAGAAGTGTCGTCTTCAGCGATGAGAGTCGCTTCTGCCTTGGTGCCAATGATGGTCGTATGCGTGTTTGGCGCCGTGCAGGTGAGCGCCACAATCAGGACTGCATACGACCGAGGCACACAGGGCCAACACCCGGCATCATGGTGTGGGGAGCGATCTCCTACACTGGCCATACACCACTGGTGATCGTCGAGGGGACACTGAATAGTGCACGGTACATCCAAACCGTCATCGAACCCATCGTTCTACCATTCCTAGACCGGCAAGGGAACTTGCTGTTCCAACAGGACAAGGCACTTCCGCATGTATCCCGTGCCACCCAACGTGCTCTAGAAGGTGTAAGTCAACTACCCTGGCCAGCAAGATCTCCGGATCTGTCCCCCATTGAGCATGTTTGGGACTGGATGAAGCGTCGTCTCACGCGGTCTGCACGTCCAGCACGAACGCTGGTCCAACTGAGGCGCCAGGTGGAAATGGTTTGGCAAGCCGTTCCACAGGACTACATCCAGCATCTCTACGATCGTCTCCATGGGAGAATAGCAGCCTGCATTGCTGCGAAAGGTGGATATACACTGTACTAGTGCCGACATTGTGCATGCTCTGTTGCCTGTGTCTATGTGCCTGTGGTTCTGTCAGTGTGATCATGTGATGTATCTGACCCCAGGAATGTGTCAATAAAGTTTCTCCTTCCTGGGGCAATGAATTCACGGTGTTCTTATTTCAATTTCCAGGAGTGTAGTTTCCATCGTTCGTGGTCGACATGATATTGACCATAATACCCTCTTATATCCAGCAGAGGTCAAGTGCCAAGAACGTTAGGAACAATATGAGAATTCGACATTGTCAGGGAGGGCAAAGTCTTAGTACATGATTTTACCCGTTACCACCTTTCGACTTGTCAGTAGAGTGTTATGCATGGTCATGTATCCAATAGAACACTGCTGTACGACCTACATAGCGACTGATTTCGTGCTATTTTCAGTAACCTGAAAAACATCTTACCGACTAAGCTACTTGGTAATAAGGAGGGGTGGGACGTTAAATTGTAACAAAGAACAGATTGAAATGCAAACTGGATTATGAGGTGTTTTCCACATACACGAAACGTTGCCGAAAACGGAGGTTAATTTGGTTCGTAGAAAAATTCATGCAATACCTCAAGTGCAATATCCTGGCCCGTGGTAAATGAAGCTTCCTTTCCATAGTAATACGTCCTGGTTTTCGCAGTCCCATCTGTGAACTATCCGTCCTCCCAGGCAAATCCTTAACGGTTTTGATGTTCCCCCTCACTAACAAAATGTTGTTTCTCTTGTGTTCTCCGTACAAACATGTTCCGTTTGTACCAGAGTCAATGCTAAAACTCGATCTCAAGCACAATCAAGTCCTATTACGGTACGTGATATGCTACTGCATGTCATTGTGGAGAAAAGTGTCCTTCAGCCTCAGTATGAAAATCATTTCTTCTTGCGCACTGTCTCAAACACCGCGCTGTGGCACATATTGTGATGAAATGACTGCAGAAGCAAGCATCGCTACTAAGCACTATCTTCGACACAGCCAGGAGTTTCCCTCCCACGCGGATGTGCCTTTTCATCTTTAAACAGAAACAACCTTCTTCAATGGCAGGAAAGCATTAGAGCGACTGCGCCAGTACCGCGGTTCTGCATGCCTGCGCTGCTACGATAGAAACGTGCGATTCCCATTACTATGAAAGAACCTACCTACTAAAGGTAGGTCAAACTACCTATAGATTGGATCTCATCATCTCGTCCAGAATGTTATTTTCAACAAGTTAATAGAGCGGAAGATTTTACTGATTGACATATACCGTACGTTCTAAAGTTAAGGCGATTCTTGTCCCCTACAATAAAGGATGATCCAAAATAAGGTTGACAAATTTCGATGTGTCGTAGAAAGTGCCTGAAGGAACAGTTTGACGACAGGAATCCAAGGCCGGAAATTTCATCCGGCGAGACTATCGAGCGTAAAATGAATAAGACGGACACCTACCGGCAAGCATAAACCCCTTGGGGATTGTTGAAGGGAGTAGTTTACGAAACCCAACTTGTACCAGACCAGTTCTTAGGTGAGAACGAAGCCTCTCGTTTTTTTTCTTGTCACACTCTGGGAAACACCTCAGGGTTTCGAAGATCACCTTCGTCAGAGTCGTCGTCCTGACTAATGTGGCGATCTTCGAAAGGTTGAGTTTTACTTATATTTGAAGCGGCAAGAAAACCGATAAAGTTTTATACGAGTACTTAGGTGGAAGGACGCATGCAACGCGTGTAAATGGTTCAAATGGCTCTGAGCACTATGGGACTCAACTGCTGAGGTCATTAGTCCCCTAGAACTTAGAACTAGTTAAACCTAACTAACCTAAGGACATCACAAACATCCATGCCCGAGGCAGGATTCGAACCTGCGACCGTAGCGGTCTTGCGGTTCCAGACTGCAGCGCCTTTAACCGCACGGCCACTTCGGCCGGCGCAACGCGTGTAGATGTTGGCACTATACCAGGCGTCTTCTAGCAGGAAATTAGTTAGTGGCAAGTAGATGATAAGCAATAGTGTGGATAGGGCCTACGAACACTTCCTTAAATTGTCCGTTTAAGCATTATCCTGAACACTAGTGTCCATTGTTCCACAGTTGATTCTTGTGTTTTGCAGACCGCAATAGGTAATTTAAATTTGGTTTCCTTTAAATTAAAGAAAAATGCACCGTTTCTTACTAATCTCGACTTATTGCCGAAATGTCCAATAGTGAAGACGTACAGTAAAGGCTGTTCGGTGGTTGAACTACAGGCACTGGTTCGCCATTTTTGCTATGCTCTGTAGTGTCGTTGGATGAGCTTTCCGGACAAGTGTCCCAATCCACAAGTTGTTCTCCTAAACACCTTCTACAACACCTCAGGGTTTTTTGGTATCATTTTGAAAAGCCTTTGTATCCCTGACGTCCGTCTCCGTTGTTGAGCAGTCAACGTATCTGTCTGCCATGCAGAAGTCTGAGTTCGATTCCTAGTGTTGCCAAGGATTTTTCCTTTTCAGATTTTAAAAATGCCTCACATAAGCTTAAAAGCTAGTAAAATTGTTTTGTATCCCTAAGAAGACAAGTAAAGCCGAGATATTAGGTAAAGGAAACTTCAAGTATATATTACCTAGATTTCTGGGAGATCACCAATTTCAGTTCTTCATGGCAAACATTTCCTAGCTTGTTTTGGGAGTATACGGAGGAAGACAGTTTAGGATGCAAGGTATTTGCCGGCCGGAGTGGCCGAGCGGTTCTAGGCGCTACAATCTGGAGCCGCGCGAGCGCTACGGTCGCAGGTTCGAATCCTGCCTCGGGCATGGATGTGTGTGATGTCCTTAGGTTAGTTAGGTTTAAGTAGTTCTAAGTTCTAGGGGACTGATGACCTCAGCAGTTAAGTCCCATAGTGCTCAGAGCCATTTATTTGATAGGTTTTTGCGCCCCGAAATCGGTTTAACTATTTGAAAGCAATGTATACGTGATATTTTATTTCAGTGATAGTACTAATTGTTAAGGATTACGAAATGAACAAAGTAAAGCTGTGAGTACCGGGCGTGAGTCGTGCTTCGGTAGCTCAGTTGGTAGAGCACTTGCCCGCGAAAGGCAAAGGTCCCGAGTTCGAGTCTCGGTCGGGCACACAGGTTTAATCTGCCAGGAAGTTTCAAATCATTTTAAAAGTTCGTCTGATTTCGCCCATATGATACTATATGGTGAAGATACGGTGTATAACACAGTGGCGCTTAACCAAGAAATTTCCAAAAACTTTATGGAAACTTCGGATATTACGTATGTAAATGGGTGGCAGAGAAATCCTTACTGCCGTCATTTGGACATCTGAAGCACATCGATTTCCGAAACTTTAGAAGCTTCTCAAGACTTCGCTCCAGCTGGGCATAAGCTCGGAAAAAGCTTTGTACGGTGTTATTTTCTTTCTACAAAGTGTCCAGGCCGCGTCACCTAACTGTTAAAAGAAAATTTAGGTTACTTTATCGACTGCCACAAATATTAAATTAGAAAATGGGGAAGAAGTTGCTGCTCGGTGTTTCTGGACCATTATGAAGCCAGGTTTTTTTTTTATTCATTTCACTTATTACAGACATCTGCACTCCCACGTCACCTGACTCCTCTAGGTCAGAACATTTATGTTATCGATCCTTTACAAAGAATGAACCGGTAAGTCACCATGCTATGACTTTTGCTGATTCATTTAGGGAAAAACTTCTTGCTTCAACATACGTCTACATGTACGCTAACTAATCAGTTGCTAGTGAAGGCTTCTCCTTTTCCAAAAACGGTTCAAATGGCTCTGAGCACTATGAGACTCAACTTCTAAGGTCATTAGTCCCCTAGAACTTAGAACTAGTTAAACCTAACTAACCTAAGGACATCACACACATCCATGCCCGAGGCAGGATTCGAACCTGCGACCGTAGCGGTCTCGCGGTTCCAGACTGCAGCGCCTAGAACCGCACGACCACTTCGGCCGGCTCTCCTTTTCCGTCTATGGCTGGAACTTGCAAAGAAAGACTGTTGTAAGCCTTTTAGCAAACTGTAATCCTCTTATCTCTCGATTCCCACTCGAGTGATATCAAAATGAGCAAATCTCTGATTATCTGAGCTGCCTGCTCCTACTCAGGTACAGTAGACCCGTTAATCCAGCCTCATAATGGTCCCCAAACACTCAAGTAATACTATACGTCACACAGTACAATCGATTTATGAGCAGCCTCTTTGCAAACCCAGCACTGATGTAAAGAATCCCGTCATCTGCTTGGACCAGGGCAGAGCTTACATGGTCGCAACGCATTATTTAAACCGGCACATCTTATGGTGGTTTCCCGATTATTAACGTAAATCGAGAGGGGTGTTGTGTGTCTGTTGAAGACTATGCGTCCAGCAGCCATAATGGGATTGCCTGTCCAGTTTCACGCTCCTCTTAAAATCCAACTCGAACCAATCAAGAGGATGCAGTGGTTACGGCAGTGAAGGAGTGTGGTTCAAATTCCTAAACGGCCAGTCATATTTCATTTTTGCTTTTCTCATCGTCTATTCAAGTTATTTCAGTCAAGAGAACGACTGGCTCTGTTTAAAAAGTCATGACGGACTCAACCTCCTATCTTTCTCCAACAAATTTGGTCAACCAGATCTTCAACCATTCTTTCTGTCCTGTAAGAATGTATTTTCTTTGTTGTGCGTAATCTTATTGTGTAATTCGATATACGACAGTTACATAGTGTTAACGATAACAGTTTATTTCATTTCCCAAGCATCTCGCTGACTGCGAAGATGTCAAGAGATCGCTCTCATGGACCTAGCCCGCAGAGAAAGGCACGCACTGGAGCCCTCTGAAGTGACAGGTATGAAGCAAAGACCGCATTTCTCTCTTTCAGTACACTGAACAAAAATCCAAATGTGTTTCTTCCTTCGTTCTCATTATTCTCCATTGTCGAGTTGGTTTTACAACCAATTCTTTCTGTCACTAAACCGAGCATACTACGTCATGAGATCTGCGACGGCGCAGAGGAATGTACGAGTGCAATTAAAGTACTGAGAAATTTGTTTCGAAAAGCCGGGACCATAAGAGATATCTCTTCGTACAGACTACGATGCTTGCGATTAACCCCCACAATATAAATCAAAATATTCCCATGACTTCTGCATCGATGTTCACGAGTAGTAATTAATTATACGGCATTACTGCAGGCAGCCTTGATGGAATATGTGCTTGGCAACTGCCAGAAAAATTTCACCATGGTTGTCCAGCTTATGGAGTCAAATACCGTGCATCTAGATTTCGGGAAATGTGTATGTACAAGTGTTAACAGTATATATTTAAACGGATTACGCGCTACTTCCGTGCAGAACATTCTCGAGTTCTTGAGCGCTGAAAAACGATCGATAAGCCACGTACTCGTAAATTAAATTGTGTAATAGTTTATTTCTCCCACAGTGTCAGTGCATTAACGTACGAAGTTATAATGACACCGAATACTAATGGTATTAGGGAACTATGGCGCAAAAACACTGTAACAAGACGCTGAGAAGCGAAATACCTCAGCGTGCATAATTGAGCTGATAGGCGCGGGCAGTCCATTACGAAAGTCCATAGAATATCCACAATATGACAAACACATTCTTCATCTGGACATCTTTGCAAGACTTCTATTTAATTATGAACATAAGATAGCATTTTCATTTCTTACATAAATGTTGGGGACAACTTTTTTCCCCTGTCATCACCATTTCGATTAGAAACACAAATATGAGACCAAGAAAAGGACAAGATTCATGCCGTATGTTATTGGAGTGTACAGATCGATGATACAGAAGGGTAGGGATGGGGAGTGCAATGCGTAGCGTCTGTGACCTTATTACTGGTAAATACACATAATTAATAATTTTCACTGTGCTCGGTGCTTCTCGTAATATCAGGGTCAGCTTTGTTTTCGGTTTCGTAGCGTCCTGTGGTAACTGATAAGTTGCGATGAGACCAGATTGAGTATAGTTTAGTGGTTGCCATAAATTTGTGATTTCATTAATTTGCGCAATTCAGTGACAAGTTCAGGCAGCCGACTTGAATAATTGTTCTCAGAAAGTGAATGCAACGTCCTCGGACCCATGAAGAAGTATTAAATGTTGGTGTACGGTAGAAACATTGGTTAAGTCACGATGTTTTTCTTAAAAAAAAAAAAAAAAAAAAAAAAAAAATTCATCGAATGTGGAACGTGTCCGTCTACAGATGTTTACTATCATGTAGATTACACAGGCATAAGACTTTTTACGTCAATTCTTCTCACCTTAACACTGTTCATTGACTTTTAGTGAAGTATAAGGTCAAAAGGAATGTTTTCATTTTGCTATCACAAGCAAAAATGACAACACGCCACGGTAGTTTCAACTACTTCGAACATTTTTGCCGGACTTGTAGCACCGCTAACAATCCATATCTTACAGGCAGTTGTACGATTTACTGTAACTGCAGACATCTATTGCATCTGCGTGGCTAAGCAAAGAATGTTTTTGCTAACACATGTTGCCCTTGAAAAACCATATTATCTAATATGTTTACGTGGAAGAGAAAGTAAGTCCGTTATCGAACTGAGCAAACTTGATTTGATTATCGCGTTTACGAGTCATTGCTTGGAGTTATGTAATGCCATTTAACTGCGGGTTTGTTCAATAAGGAGGAAGATGAAAAAATATTATATTTCCGGAAGGAAGTTTGCGACGAAAGTAACTACATTCAGAGCGCCAATTCCCGCTCGGGTCGATTACGATATTTCTCCTACTAGCGGTTCACAGATGCTGACCTCTGTGGCACGATAAAGCGATACTCCGTAGCGTCAGTACAGGCCGTCGCGAGATAAACGTGAGCAACATCACGGAGCCCAGTGGCTCAGTGGAATAACATCCGTAGAGGGAACTCGCTGTGGCGCTCACAGTCGTAATACCTGTTTAACCATAGCGTGTATGCGTGGCGTTTATTGAGAGTACGATCCGCGACGTGTCACAGGGAGAAAACAGGTTCAACGAACAAGCGCGAACTTCCGCTCCACGGGAGTTGTGGGCGAGGGAAAGCACATCGGATGTGCACGCTCCAGTGGCCCGCAGAATGCCGGGTCCGCTGGCAGTTGGCGCGGGTACCTGCGCCAGGCACAAAAGCCAGATCACGGATGATCACGCACACCGAGTTTTCCAGCCGAATGAAGCCAACGGACAGCTGAATGAATTTATGAATGGGCCGCGAGGGAGAAATTTTCCACGCCCTCACGTCCCCTCCCGAGTGTCCGAGGTTTCCTTTGACACTGGAGGCCGCGCCGCCGGAGAAAGGAGGGGCGAGGCGACCTGCAAGCACTGAACTCTAGCATTATACAGCAGATGTGGCCTACCTTGAAGAATAGGCGTTCCGTGGCCGTCGAGCACTGGCAAGGCAGCCGCACACACACACACTTGGCAGATCCCCTCTCTCACTGCAGGCACGGAACTCACAAGTTATCGTCGCTGGACAGCATGTTCGCACACTCGACTCTCCTTCCTGACCATTCCGTCAATTATATCTCCACGTACGCTGTCGCCGTACACCGTGAAAGGAGAACATCCTCTCCCTCGCGAACCCCAAGGAAAAGATCCCACAGACGAGTAACACTGTGCACCAAAAGTAATTTACAGCCAGGACCCGCAAGGGAGTCGTCCGGTGAGCGACGTGACAGCTACAGCGCTGGTCCGTCTTTTCTTTATTTTGTTTTATTTTATTTTACTTTTTTTTCAGTTTACACTCGCACTCGATGTCACGCCACGCACTCGTTCAGCAGCTGAGCTGCGGCGCCGCCATGACTCGCACGCGGCCGCGCACTCGGCAACAGACGACACACACACACACACACACACACACACACACACACACACGCACAAGCACGGACACACACACGCTCACGCACACACGGGCAGAGAGGAGCGGGCTGGAAGAGGAGGAGGAAGGGGAGGAGGGGGGAGCGCCAGTGCCGTCCAGTCCCGTGGCGCAGCAGCCGGGCGGAAAAACGTCCTGCGAAGACGAGAGACGGAGCTGGGGCGCGCTTCACGCCGCTGGAATGCACACGTTGTTACGGGCGGAGACGGTAGCGGCCGGCCGGCCGTGGGCAGTCGTGCTTAGCCGTAGCTGCGTGAATACTGGAGCCACGCAGCGCGCAGCGGCGCTCATGGCAGCGGGCAGGGCGCCCCGGGCATGCGCAGACGTCGGCGGCTGTGCGCAGAGAGCGCGCTGTCCTCTCCCCTCCCCTCCCGCCCCCTCCCTGAAGCTGGCATCTTGCGCTGCCGCCCTCCCTCCCTCCGACCCCCCCCACAACAGCACTGCTTGGCTTAGCCTCCTACCCCTACCAGAACACCTACTCATTCGCCTGACTGCCAACCTCGCTCGTTCATTCATAGCAGAAAGTGAATTTTGTTGCGCTACTGAGTGAACGAACGCCGCTCTCCTCAAAGGCGGGCGCCTCCTGGCTATTCCAACAATTCTCGTCCCGATGCAACACTGGCAAATTGCTGATCGTAGAGGCAGGTCAACTGACTGTAACCTCCTCCCTTTCTCGCTTATAAATAATAATAAATCAACTCACCGTTTGCAGTACATCACTAGTTACTAATTACATTAGCAGGATACGCTACAGTATCCCATTCGTTAAACGCGAACATTTTAGGTTAGGCTTTACCGTGACTGCTACGAAAATCAATTAAAATTACAAATTGCTGTAACCAGTCACAATTTATTACTACTTGCACTATGGGTTTCAGAAAGCTAAACGCTCATCATCTGGTCGATTTAATTAATAACATACGTGTACATTGGATGTACGACTTCTGAGTAATCTGTGGTTTTCGTGTTGTGCTTACCTTTTACACAACTCGTAGTAGAAATGAAATTAATTGTGGCTGGTTACTGAAACTTACAGTTCTTTTAGATGTCCCATTCTTGCCTTCTTCGCAAATTTTCATCTGTATTCAACCTATCTAGAGATATTTTACATAGAAAATGGTTCAAATGGCTCTGAGCACTATGGGACTTAACGTCTTAGGTCATCAGTCCCCTAGAACTTAGAACTACTTAAACCTAACTAACCTAAAGACATCACACACATCCATGCCCCAGGCAGGATTCGAACCTGCGAACGTAGCAGTCCCGTGGTTCCGGACTGCAGCGCCTAGAACCGCACGGCCACTGCGGCCGGCTATTTTACATAGGTTGGGCGTGTTGAACCCAGGTGGTATTCAGAACACAGATAACTTTGTCCAATGACAACAGATTGAAGCTATATATTATGGGCATTAGTATTCGGAACTTATGCCTATAAGTCGTACAAACACACGCGTAACACTAAAACAAGAACATGCCACCAATTATTTGCAAATAATCCAGAGACACGTACATTGTTTGTCAAAGATTTAATAGAACATGGAAAGGGTTGGTGAGAGAAGTTGTATGCTGAAGGTTGAAAGAGAAAGGAAAAAGAACTGGTTGGGACATTCATTGAGAACGGAGTGCTTGCTGGCAGATGCTTTGGAAGGATTGGTTTGTGGGAGAAGACTGAGAGGAAGAAGGAGATACAAGATGATAGACGACATAAAGGGAAGAGGAAATTATGCAGACCTGAAGAGGACGGCAGAAGACCGGACAGCCTGGAGAACTACCATGTGAAAACCTGCCTTTTGGCAGAACACTGATGATGATGATGATGATGATGACAGCACTTGCCGTAGGAACAAAAAACCAAAAACGCGCACGACGAAGTAATTATCCGAATGGGACGGAAATCAGTAGATGTGATGTACATGTACAGACAAACAAATGATTATAATTTCAGAAAAATTGGATGATTAATTCAAGAGAAAGAGATTCACAAAGTGAGCAAGTCAGTAACACTTTGGTCCACCCTTACGCAAGAAGTTATTCGGCTTGGCATTGATTGATAGAGTCGTCGGATGTGTCCTTCTGAGGGAAACTGTGCCAAATTCTGTCAAATTGGCTCGTTACATCGTCAAAATCCCGAGATGTTTGGCGGACCCTGCCCATAATGTTCCAAACGTTCTCATTTGGGGAGAGATCCGGCGACCTTTCTGGCCAAGGTAGGGTCTAGAAGCACGAAGACAAACACTAGAAACTCTCGTTCTTGATTAAGCGTAAGCCCAGGATGGTTTGCTGTGGAGCGCAACAAAACGGGGCGTAGAATATCGTAGACGTACCGCTGTGTTGTACTGGTGCCGCGGAAGACAGCCAAAGGGGTCCTGCTATCAAATAAAATGGCGCCTCAGACCATCAATTTTGGTTGATGAGCCGTATGGCAGGCAATAGTAGACTGATATCCCACCGCTATCTGGGGAGTCTCCAGACACGTCTTCGCTGGTCATCCATCGGTGGTCAATTTGAAGCGGGGCTCATCACTGAAGACAATTCTTCTCCAGACATTGAGATTCCTGGCTGAATGTGCTCGACACTGAGGACAATGGTCGTCAGCGCAGGACTCTTGAGTGCCTCTCTGACGTTTGCTCGGCCCTCACATTCTGTCGTCTCTCTCTGCCGAACGCTTCCTTCTTGAAGCACGCTCGTCCCCGGTTCACCCATTCCTTCCAACATCGTCGAACAGCGGCATCGCTCATATTCAAATGTCGAGTGATTCGCCGATTTCTCCTACCAGCTTCTTTGAGCCAAACTACACATCCTTTCTCAAATGCTGACTTCTGCGTATATTGTTCGCGCTCTTGTCTGCGAGGCAGAGCTTCTGTCCCACTGAGTTCAGGGAATGAAATGCTCAAGGACTTTATGCCCTGGTATCGACATGTTACTGTTTACTACCCTTGCCTGCTGCAAGGTGAAATTGCGTTGCAAATTCACACATTTATTCGTCGGCCGCCAAAGTTTACAATCTTTCGTTTTCCGTCTTGTATGAATATCAATTCTTGACCAATTTGCATAACTCCTTCGTGGTGCGTCGTTTTCATTTTCATTTTATTTTTTTTTTCTCTTGGAGTGTATATTAACAACCTATTTTAAGGGGACGGAAGAAAGAACTGCTTTTAACGTCTAGCCGACGACTGATCACAAAATTGAGAATGCACGAAGAGGGAATTCAGCCATATTCAGTCAAACGAATCGTCTTAAGCGATTTAAGGATGTCATGGGAAACCTAAGTCTGAACGGTCGCACTGGGATTTGAACCACCGCCTTCCCGAATACGAATCCATCTTACTTTATTATACTGTGAATTTAAGGATAAAATATTCTTTCACTGGAAAATACCTTTAAAGGGGGCCGAAGTTTTGGAAAAAAAGCTTGGTAGTAACTAAAACTACATTTAACATATTACTATTTAATTTATTGTAATGTATCGAAAGAATTACAACATTCACAGAAACCTCCTTTTTGCGTTGGAGAGAAAGAACTCGACTAACCGCTTAAGAGGTCGTCGCCTGCTCTGTACCAACTGCGTGCGTACTCCATACCTACTATAGTCTGATGCGCGGAGTGTGTCACCAATGAGAAGAGAAAGATTAGCGACCATGATACTGTTATAGGGACTGTGATCATTAAATGCAAAAAGGTCATCAAGAGAATTAGCAGCAGGATATTTGCATTTTTTTGAACTGATAGGCACTAACAACCTACTTGAATGACACACTGACGACATTTAGTGTAGGTCTGACAAACGTAGCAAAATTGTAATTTAAGCTGAAAGACATTATAAGCCACATTCTACATAAATACGTGCAAAGTAAAGAAATAAAAGATATCAATCACACACCTAAGTTCAGTTGTAGGATTCAAAAAATATGGCGGAAACAGAGATTGCTACACTCTCGCCGCAAAAGGCACAGTAGGAAAACTGAAAGACAAAAGTTAATACAAACTCGTGCATTCGTAAGAAGTGTTGGACCTGAAGCCTACAAAAAAATTCAGATAAATATTCTGGTGGATGGAATATCAAAAAGAATTGTAGAATGTTCTGGTCATTTGCAAAGTCAATGAGATGCATACAAATTTTCCATCCAGCCTCTCGTGAAGAAGTCTGGTGTTAAAACTCAAGACATAAGACAGAATTCCGCATTCAAAAACGTGCACAAATAAGGATACTGTCATACTAGTGTTGTACCTCCACACACGCACAGAAATGGTTCAAATGGCTCTAAGCACTATGGGACGTAACATCTGAGGTCATCAGTCCCCTAGACTTAAAACTACTTAAACATAACAAACCTAAGGACATTTCACACATCCATGCCCGAGGCAGGATTCGAACCTGCGACAGTAGCAGCACCGTAGTTCCGGACTGAAGCGGCTAGAACGTCTCGGCCACAGCGGCCGGCCTTCACACACAAATTAGAGATTTTGAAATAAGCATAAAGTACTCAGAAACAATTAAGGCTACTCAAAAAGAATATGTCACTGAGCCCGGACAAAATTCCTTTGCCATGTTACACTGAACTCACTGTGGAATTAGCCCCTTTCATAGTTCATAATTAACAAGAAACCTTTGCACAGTGAACAGTCTCCCTGAAGGGAAGAGATCAAGTGAACAAGAGCCTCAGGTAGGACTAGGAGCAAGAAATGTGCAGCATGTTTTAACCGAGATCATGCAGCCTGAAATGTACAGAATGTTAGGGACAAGAAAGTGCTGCCGCTAGGTGTTAGCCATGGAAGAGGCATAGGCCATCAATGACAGGAAAGATTAGGTGCTAGCTATCAGGTCGCCAACATTTTCAAACGAAATGCAGCGATAAGTCAACTGACAAAGGACGTTGGGTCTTTAAGTAAGTACTCATCAAAATAGGCCCATGTAGTGATACCGGGTGGGGTGGGAAAGAGCTCGAAGAGGAATGGGTTGTATGACATAGGGGTTACCGGACAAGATAGCTTCCCTGAATCCTGGCACCAATGCAGACTTTGCCAACTCGTTCGAGAGTCATGATTGGCCACGACCTAATGGAGCTGTGAAGCGGATTAATGTGTTGTTACAGATGGCAATTGTAATGGTTCTTTATTTACGTGACCATTACGGCACTCCAACTCCAGTTCTCGATACCAGTAATATCGTACTACTTTTCTGGGAAGTAACAGACATATGTGACAATATTGACATTTAGTATTATTTATGTATAAGTACTCCGATGAATCGATATATTAAGTGATATGGTTCTTGTGTGTATTCATTTCTGTGAGATTGTCATAATCTTTGACTTACTTGTAACCGTTTTGGCGCTAATGCTTGCAGAGCAGTCTTAGTTTCACTTTTCAGAAGTTAAGTTGTTATTTCGCTTTGTAAAAGAACAGTCAAGTCTTGTGTTTGGTTAAAGTGGAAATTAAATACAAGAAGATTGATACAAAACTGTTTTCTTGATGATGTGACAATTAAGAAGAAATATATGTGAATTTACAAGAAGTTTAATAAAAATGTGGATCGCGAACTACAAGTCAAAAATTATTTGTACCATACCATTGTTCTGATCTGGGATTGTTCGATCATTAAGAATTTCCTGAAAAACACATTTGTTAGGTCTTCAAATATTGCTATAATACAGATCTGGACCTTCTAACAGTCAAAGTGGAATCACCCTAGAATCAACAAGATGAGCCATAACAACTTGACGAAATCTACGTGGGAATCCATTCAAGATAAGTGCCAAAATTAATGACTTTTTTACAGCGACTTCATTATTTCCATTCTGACGATACCATCCACAGTCAATAACTTTGTTGTTGCCTGATAAAGCGAACATATGCTGCGTGAGCAACATTATTAATCTGATTTCTAACCTACTTTGCAAGTGGTGGTATTGTTAGACACTGATGGCAGCTGACTTTGCGCATGCTGATCTGGTACCATGAGGGCTATCAGTAGATGGGGTTTCACTAGGCCTGCGCCTAAACAGGACTGGAAAGGGAAGACCTGCACAGCTGATTCATGAAAGTATAGATGGTGGATCTCAGGTCACCCTTTGTCAAATACCTGTTGTTACGGATGGAAGAAAATTTTTGGAATAAATCAAGACTACGGGTTCCCCTGCCTAAACAATAATTCGAACTATTTAAAAAATTCTGCAACAATCACTCACAAGACAGATTACAACGCATCAAATAACACACTAGTATATAAGTCAAAAGGAGAAAGAAACCCCTGGAAAAAGTGACGTGAGACATTTCACAGACTTTACAGTTCTTCGCCAAAATATGCAACCAATGAAAAATGAAATACTGCATGTTGAAGTTGAGCTCTAGTCTTTGAACGCACTAGATGTGTTACTGGAAGCTGGGGTAGAGACACAGAAATAAAGTATGTGGTACTGTCGTTGTATGAAAGGACAGCTCTTATTGTGGGACGATTCAGAGGGTGGAGTATCATGCATTTATACCAGAGAAGGAACACAGCTTAAATCAAGACATGATCCTAGTAGAGTAAGTGAAGACAAATACTTGGAAATATTAGCTATTGAATTAACGGGTCTTGTCAACATCACCCATTTGTAGTGTGGATACGTTTTTCAACAATTTCCAGAAGTTCTAAATAAAGTCTCAACTACAAAAGTCAACATAATTTTGTGTGGAGATATAAACATAAAACAAATATGATAAATGACAGTAGTAACACCCTCACAAATATCTATCAGACTTTTGGCGTGTCCCTGTTGGTCAGTAGTGCGGCAAGAGTTGCAACAGTGACTGCATCAGTAACCAATCATATGGCCACAAATACGGACAGGGAACAGTGTGACGTAGCTGCAAAAGCTCTTGGACTTTCAGATCATTTCTCAACCTGCAGACGCTGATCAGAAATCGTAAGAAAAGGTTTTTCAAAACAACTAGGAAACCAAAGTTGAGATGAATTCTCTAAATTCTTAACATTATTTAAACTGAACTTTGGAAAGACACTTCCAAAAGGTCCCACATCAGCGTAAATGTTTCACAAAAACAGATGGATAATAGTAGATATTAGGATGTCCTAGTAAACTCTCAGGTACCTCATTTCTGAAAAAAGAGAGTCATAATGAGCAAGAGCTCAAGATGGCTCTGAGCACTGAGGGACTTAACATCTGAGGTCATCAGTCCCCTAGAACTTAGAACTACTTAAACCTAGCTAACCTAAGGACAACACACACATACATGCCCGAGGCAGGATTCGAACCTGCGACCGTAGCGGTCGCGCGGTTCCAGACTGAAGAGCTTAGAACCGCTCGGCCACTCCGACCGGCTGAGCAAGGGCTTTTAAATTTCTATTACAAATACATAAAGATTTATAGGAAGGTGCTGATTGCACAGAAAGTTATTTATTCATGAAATAATACGCAATACGAAGAATAAGAGCAAAGCAGTCTGGGATGTCGTCAAATAGCATACAGCGAGAGGCAAACCAAAGCATAATAACATACTTTTAAGGAATGGGCATAAAATAATAAATGATCCACGCTTCATTTTGCAAATATTGCAGAGAAACTATGACAAAAATATCCAAAAATAAATATAACACTTGTAAATAAGTTTGCACCAGGTACAGCGAGGTTACTACCAACCACGGTACATGAAGTCAGTAAAAATGCACAAGTCCTAAAAAAATAAAAGATCAGCAGCTTAGATGAAGCACCAGCGTGTGAGCTGAAATAATGCATACAGAGTATACACGCTCCTTTAACAAACATAATAAATGAATCACTCACATCAGGGAAATTTCCAGAGGCAAGAGTTTTGACTGTATTAAAGAAAGGTAATGCGGAAGACACAGAAAACTACCACCCCACTTACCTGATTTCATCATTCTCAAAAATGATAGCAACAATTATGAAAGACAAACTAACGAATTACTTGAATAAATACAACCTTCTAAGTGAATCATAGCTCAGTTTCTAAAGTGGTAGAAGTATAGACTCAGCAATAGTAGAATTCGCGGAAGTTGTACTTGGTGCTCTTGGCAAAGATGAGTGTGCCATAGACAAATGTCTAAATCTTTCCAAGGATTTGATAATGTTAACAAAAAGATTCCACTTCATAAGCTAAAATCATGAGAAATAAGAAGTTTATGACTGCTTTCGGTCATACCTAGCAGATAGAGTACAAAGATTAAGGATAACACAAACCTCAAATTATGCAAATTTTTAGTGAAACGCATACCAAAATATATTATTATAGTTTCTCTGGATAGCACATTAGGACCAGTGTTTTCTTGATATACATCAGTGATTTTCGCAGTAGTGTTACTTATGGGATAAAAACTCTTTTTGCTTATAACAGTAACTTTGAAATCACCAAGAAAACAGGACAACTACTTCCAGATCAAGCAAATAATACAGTTGGTCAATATGCAATAAAGTGACGTTGACGTCTATGGAATTCTGTTCTGGGAAATGCGAGCACACTTTTCAAACTACAGAAAACGACCATTAGAATAATAACAACAACAGTAATCAAATTCACTGTAAAGATCTATTCAAAACACTGAGGATTTTAAACTCACAACGTGAATGCATTTACCAATCAGCGCTGCACGTCTTAAGTAACGTCTTAAATACTGCACAAACAGCTCCGTTGATGACCATCTATGTAGATCTTCTACACTGAAATTACATTTACCAGTAAATATAAAACTCAAAGCAGCAAATGCTAAAAGAAATAAAGTTGTTCAGTAAATTGCACAAGAAGACGAAAGAGAACTTAAATGAGACAGTTAAAAGGTGCCCGTTAAGCAATACATTCTGTACATTGAAGGATGACCTACATAAGACAGAGAAGGGCTTAAGTGAAAAGAGTAACACAAAAATCGTTTATTTCACGTAGCACATTCACACTACGTTTTTTCTTTATTTTTCTTTCATGGAAAAACGGACTCACAAAGTTAAGCAATGTATAACGCAAACACCTCGTCTTCTTTGTGATCACAACATCAAACTCATTATGTGGTACTGTACTAATAGTAATGTATATAGTGTAACTCATGTAAGCCCTCCCTCAAACCTGTCATGTTATATCTTCACAGATCCGATGGTGGCACCTTTAGTGTGTTGAAACCGGTCATCTAGTAAACAGTATTTAAGCGATCTTGGCTTTTGAATTATTTCTGCAACTGAGTGATCGCCCCACAACACACTATGTGTTCACTGCAAAATCATTATAGAGGATGCTGACCCAGTTTTACAGGTTGAAAAATTGAAAATTCGAAACAAACTTCGTCGCTATAGTCCTGACGTCCGCTGGTATTGTGCAGTGTTACAGTTTGAAACCAAATGTGTATAGTCTGTTGTGTGTGCAGTGTCTGAGAGTATTAAGTGAGTGTAACTCTAGGCTTTACGCTATTAAATAACTTCTTTGGAAAACCGTTGTACACTAGGGATAAACTGAATGACATAGCACTGCTTTAACAGACTGGCCATGTATTCGGGAAGGTGGAGGCTCCAATCTTCTTCTGGTAGTCCTGATTAGGTTTTCCATGGTTTCCCTAGATTACTTCGAACAAATGCTGGGATGGTTCCTACTTGAAGGCCACCACCGACTACTTGTCCCTTCGTTGTCAAACTACACGTGTAAGTATATAAACGTCTGTGAATATGAACAATGTTATTTTTGTTGTTCTTAAATTGTAATATCACATAGCCTACATCCTTGTAACAGTGATATAGAGATGAATAAAACTCCTAGTACTGTTTCCATTACACTCTTGATTAAAAGAAAGGTAAAAGAAAAGATGCACTGAATTACACACCAATATCGCTGACGACTGTCCACAGCAGGCTCATAGAGGAATCTGAACTGAAACATTATGTCGTTCACAGAGAAAAAAAAATCTCTCAAAAACTCAGCACGAATTCAGAAAAAAAAGTTATCGTGTGAAACAGCTTGTTTCAATCACACAGGATATTTTGCAAATAGTGGATGCAAATCCACCAGATTTCCGAAAGAGGTTTAACAAAGAACCATGTCCTCTTACAATAAGCAAGATACGACCGTACGGAGTATCTTCACAAACATCCGATTGGTTCGACGATTTTGTGACTAACAGAACACATTCCGTTATTCTGGACGACAAATGTTCAAAAGAAATCAAGGAAGCGGAAATATGACCTCTAAAGGTCTAAATACACATAAACGATTTATCAGACAGTATGTGCAACAACATCACATTGTTCGCTGACGATGGTGTTGTCTGCAGGCAAAAGTCTTCGTTGAACGATCACAAGGAAGTGAAGAAGGGCACGGATGACATTTGTACTGGGTATAATGTGGATAAATGCAAGATCATCTTCGTAACGAATAGGAAGTCTATATATAATGGAACAAAATTACAACTGGTTCACGGCTTATAGCTTAAGCCTTAATTTGGGAAAACTAATATTGTACAATTCTTAACAAATAAAAATACCTAACAGCAAAAACCATTCGCGATTGGAAGGCTAGTAAAAAAGAACTGAAAAAATGAGGAAGACTAAATGTGCAAATAGACTATTGAATGCAAAATGGTCAAAACTAGATGATGACGCATTGAAATGGATTCAAGGACACCGTCATAATTGCACTGGAATTAATACAAAAATGATTCAAATACAGGCTCGTAAGCTAGCGCTACAGTAGAACTTAACAGACTTTAAGGGTGCAGTTGGTTGGTGCTACAGGTTTATGAAGCGTCATGCGAACCAAAACCAAAATATCTCAAAAAATCCCACAAGAAGATCAAGAGAAAATATCATCTTTCCATCGCTTTAGTAGTCAACATCAAAGAAAAACCAATGTGGAACTAAGTCAAATAGCGAATATGGGCGAAATTCCTCTGACATTTGATGTGCAGAGTAACAGAACTGTTGTCACGAAATATGCTAAAACTGTAGCTATAAAAACAGCTGGACATGAAAAAATGCGCTACACTGTTGTCCTTTCATGTTGTGCTGAAGGTTTTAAACTTCCAAGATATTGATAGTATCTGACTCGCAAAGCGTTCTTAAAAACATTCAGTACAGTCGATGGAACAAAACAACCAACAGTTATATCTTGGATGTGATATCTGAATATATTCGCAGCACACGCACGGGCCGGACGATCCATTTGTTGTGGGTACCTTCCCACTCTGGTATCCTCTATAATGATGAAGTTGATGCATTAGCCAAACAAGCGCCAACCTTAGGCACATTCCTGGATCTGCACCTTCCTTATACAGACTACTTACGAGAAGTCTAGGATCACGCAAGACAACAATGGCACGAAATGTGGAACGTTTCTCAACAAACAAAAGGCGGTTATTACGCAGAGCTACAACCTCGGATTCCTTCACAGCCGTGGTTCATGAGGACACATCTGGACCGATCCACGATTTCTACCATCATAAGACTCCGCTTCAATCATGCCTCTTTCCCACAATATCTACATCGGATCAACGTTTACAGTTCACCAGCATGTGAGTGTGATCCTGAGTCGGAAGCTGATGTCAACCACATCTTATTTATGTGCCCCAAATTTGACCGTGAACGGTTGGTCTTTCTGAAGACATTGCTGAGTATGGGCTACCATCTTCCTCAATCAGCTTCTTCTCTTTTGTGTACCAAAGACGTTCGTCTATATAAAGTGATAGTTAACTTCATCAAGAGTACTGGTTACCATCTGTAGGTTTTAATGGTGTACATAAATTATAAACATGTCTTGCTGATGAAGATATTTCAGAAGTGGTGTGAATTGTAAGCCAAGACACTTTTAATTATTTTCCAACTCAATTCAATTCAATTTTTAAAACATTATGTACAAAACTGTAACAGTTAAGCTTTTTATTCTTGGAAATATGCATTTCTGTATTTGTTTATTTAATTATGTGTACATTGTCACTATGTGTTGACGATGGCTAAATTGAGTACACACTCAAAGGCCAAATAAAAAAAACTTATCCAATAATAATTTTCAAGCGCAAAACAATGCCAAAACCTTCTGAGATGTCAACAGGTGTTGTTGTTCACGTACATGATAAGGGTTGGTTGGACTAGGCTGGAATGAAATTACGAATTAACGGAGTGTGGAAGAGTAGAAATGGTGCTTTAATGAAGAAGAGTTCTGTTCTTGTAGAAAAACCGATACGGAAATACAGAGCTTGCTGTTTTTCTGGGATGACTTCCTTCACAATTGCAACCTCTTGATACCTCGATAAATACCTGAAACCATTTAAAGCGTGTATGAGAGAGAAATGGATGATGAATGAAACCCAACATGAATTCACGCCGAAGAGAGCTTTAAACATACAATCAAACAAGTGTGTCAACGGATAAAACAGTCTTGGTCTAGAGTGAGAGATGACATTATTGTTAAATATTTCAAGAAATGCGCTATACGTAACGCTCGCGATGGCAGTGAAGACCATCTTACATATGAAGAGGACAGCGATGACAACAGCGAGGAAGAACAAGAAGAAGAATAAGAAGAAAAAAGAAGACGAAAGATCAGATGATGATTTTCCGGGATTTTAAAGGTCAGTTCTGTTTTAAAAACTAATTGTTTTTTAGTCTAGCTTTGCAGTCTAATAATAAAAATGGTAAAAATGTTATTTTTTAAAACCTGTTCAAAATTTAAGGTGCACCCTATAGTCCGTAGCATCTTCTAGTCTGTAAAATACGAATAAATTGACGGACTCCAGCAAAGTTGTGCCTACTTTTGAATTAGAAATTTATCTCATTGTTCTAACCTGCAGACAGGACTGGTAGCATACTTTGCATACTTCTGGCATAAGGCGGCTAACGTCAAAAAGCATTTCTTCTATAGAAATGTGCAATAACATTATCGTGTAAATTTGATAGCCAAGTATGCTGAAGAATTCTCTTTAGGGTTCAAATGGTTCTGAGCACTATGGGACTTAACATCTTAGGTCATCAGTCCCCTAGAACTTAGAACTAATTAAACCTAAGTAACCTAAGGACATCACACACATCCATGCCCGAGGCAGGATTCGAACCTGCGACCGTAGCGGTCCCGCAGTTCCGGACTGCAGCGCCTAGAACCGCACGACCACCGCGGCCGGCTCTCTTTAGGGGCCTAAGGATTGTGGTACTTTCGTGTCACTACATATTCCTCGTAATGGTAATTCTGATTAATAATAAAAGTGAATTTAGGATGTACTTACGAATGGGATAAACTCATAATCAGTTTAGCACTAGTCATAATCTGTTGTTAGTATACTTTACAGAAATAGCTCACAGTGTGGCTGTTAATGTATAATTTGACCTTTAGAATCGTATTTACAGAACACGATGTATGAATAAATGAGTGAATGAATGACAATGAATAACTGATTCATGAAAATTTTCAGCAGCCCTTAGATTGAACTTCTAAATTATTCTGGACTTTGTCTCATTAAATTAACAGATTCATGATTTTTATTGTTTTTGGGAGCGTATTTATGGTCTGTAATGTACCGATAATTGCTTTCATCTCATATTTTTTGAAATTATTGATTTATGCTTCTTGTTTTATTTCAATATGGTCGTAAATGCTTATTACTTAGGAAGCAGATTCTCTACATTTTGTAGAAGGCTGTATCAACGGCATGTATGTCTGCAGTTGTCTCCTGCTCGAATCACTATCACTACTCAAGCTCATTATCAAGAATATTCTTTTTTTATATTCTCAGCTGGTTTATATGCCTCAAAAATCACTGTGTCTTCAAGAAATGGCAGATAAACCAAACAAGCTAGCAACACTGTCTTATATTAAAAATGGGTAAGGTGCAAACAATGTGCACACATTACTGAATCAAAAGAAATGTCGTTTCCTGACTTAATATCTATCACTAGTGAACGTTAATAAACGACTGGTTGTTTTTGTTGTGGTCTTCAGTCCACAGACTGTTTTGATGCAGCCCACCATGCCAGTTTACTTTGTGCTACACTTTTCCTCTCTGCATAGCTACCACAACGTACATCCATTTGAATCTCCATACTATATTAATCTCTTGGTCTCCCTCTACAATCCTAACCCCTTTCCCCCTCCCTACTTCCCTCCAATACTAAATTGGTGATTTCTTAATGTCTTACAATGCGACCTGTTAATCGATCCTTTCTTTTAGTCAAATTATGCCACAAATTTCTTTTCTCCCCTGTCCTGTTCCATACTTCCTCATTAGTTACGCAATCTACACTTTTAAACTTCAGCAGTCTTCAATAACACATTTCAAAAGCTTATATTTTCATCTCCTTTGAATTGCTTATCACACATGATTCACTTCCATACAACACTGTACTCCAGACAAACATGTACAGAAACGCTGTCTGATACTTAAACTGATATTACATATTAACAAATTCATCTTTATCTTGCCGTCAGCAGTCAGTTTTTGTATTTTCCCTACTTCAGCCATCGCCAGTTATTTTACAATCCAAATAACAAACTTTATTTACTACTTTTAGCTTCTCATTTCTTAATCTAATTCCTTCAGAATAGTCTCATTTAATTCGACCACATTGCATAACCCATATTTTACTGTGTTGATTTTCATCTTCTCTCATTTCAAGAAACTATCCATTCATTCCATTCAACTGCTTCACCAAGTCCTTAGCCACCTCTGACAGACTTTATATGTCCTTGGCAACTAAGAGCTTCTATTCCATACTGCTGAACTTCAATTTCGCTTCCAAATTTTTCCGTGGTTTCTTTCACAGCGTCCCGAGTACACCTACTGAATAACATCACGAGTAGGCGACAACTCTGTCTCACTCCTTTCTCAACCATGCTTTCCCTATCACGTCCTCTTATACCTGCAGCCTGGTTTCTATACGGATTGTAAATAATCTTTCACTCCCTGTATAAATCCATGCTACATTCAAAATTTCAAAGAGTGTAGTCTAGTCCATATAATCAGAAACTTTCTCTAAAACTACAGATGCTATAAATTTAGGTTTGTCTCTCTTCAACCTACCTCCTAAGACAAATCGTAGTGTCATTATTGCCTCGTATGTCCCAACTCTTTTTATTAATAATTATTTCTCAAGTTACCCAATGTCAGACAGAATTTATATTACGAGTCAATCAACTGGTTGAAGCTGAGTAGCGGAAATGTAAATACATGGCTACTATTATGGAAATAAGAACTGTTATATAACCTCAAAAGACAAAAAGAACTACAAATGAATCTACCGAATCATCAGACCATCTGACAATGAGGTGACAGGTGATTAGATAAATATATTAGAGGAGCTCCAAAGGTGTTTAAATACTTTATTCCAACGGAACTGAAATGATATTATGTTAAACTGTAATAGAGACGAACTCTTGCAGTCAATGAATTCCATGATTCTTGTGGTGTAATGTTTGCCTGATTCGAAGTGGAGGAAACAGTATCTAAAATAAAAATAATAAGGTTGTTGGCTGGGCTGAATTCTATGTAGAAATTATGAACGCACTTCGAAAAATTGGGCTTCACTGGTTGTATAGAATATTCATCTGGTAAAGGATGATAGGAATAAATGTACTAACTAAAGAGGTGTAACCCTCCTATCCGGAAGACTAAAAATCTGTAGTTGATCCTGCAGAACAATATAATAAAATGTTATTTTATCCATGCAGGATCTTGTTGAAGTCCTTGGCTGTTAGTCAGCCCTCAGTTATTAGTCAATAAACGATTGCTGAGTGGAAACTCAACTAGTCATAGATACTTGTAAGAAGATTTGTGTTGCTGCCATGACAGATTTCGTACTATTACGTCCAGCGTCAAATGAATGTACTTATTTATTGATTCTGTAATAATACAATTGTAGCCATGTGAAGAAGGATATAATTGTCCATAACCAGCCATGCTAGGAAATTTTTTTCAATTTATTTGAGGCTGATTCCTCCCTGAGGATCCTTAAAATAAATGTTGTTCAACCTTCATTTGAGGAACAACAACATAATTTTAGAAGTAAGTATCTGAATCATGAGAAATTTTCTGATTACAACACTGTACTTAAGAGACGATTATATGACGAAATCAAAAGCTGTGTATAGGTCCATAATCGCAAGCCGGGTTTTTCGATATGAGTCAAACAATAAAGTTGGTTGGCGCCATTCCTCATCATCATAATAATGGGTGACGCTTTAAAAGCAGAAAAAGGAAGCATCAAACAGTAATGCCTTTTGTTCCATAGATGATGTAATTATTTAGGGCGAGACAGTGCAGAGGTAAAAACCAAGCAAGGTCTTTGGAATGAAAAATGTATGTAAGCAGATTTTAAAATCGGCTAAACTAAAGTAGCTGGTTTGGTGTTAGGAGAAACTCTTCAACAGATCATCTAAGGATTAGCGACTAGGAGACAGATAGGGCGAATGCTTCTAATGAATGTGTAGCATTTACTTCGTTGGAAATATCACATTTCAAGAGATTTGAAACAGAATAAAAAGGCATCCACTTTTCACTAGGCGATACGTCGATTAAATTGTAGAGGAACATTTCAACATGCTTCTAAGATCAGCATCTATAAAGTATACCTCCTACTTAAATATATGAAACACATGGTCTAGTATCAGCAACTGTTACTAAACTGATTAAGAACTGTCTGCGGGTCACACAAATGTAATTCCTCCTTTCTTGTAAGCAAAAACCAAAAGTAGCTAAAATAGAAGGAATGAGATATATGGCAATAGCTAGGATTACAAAGAAGCTTTCTGGAGATCCCTTTGCCTCTAATGACTTCCATCTCGATGACACATCAAACCCTAATCTTCCTTCCTTGGAGGTTATTGAACAGAATCAATTGCAATGTTATGGACAGATGAAGACGATGTATACACCAAGAACTCCTCAGGTTTAGTTCGAATAAAATTTCCCTGGGAAGAGATCAAACTTGCGACAGTGGGGAGGCGCAGAAACTTACAGGCCAGGTGCCAGCTGGCATAAGATACTTGAGCAACAGCTGTGAAAGGAGAAGAAAAGTTGCAAGAAGCTTATTTACAACCATACTCGGTTTGCTGGAAGCGAAAATGATGATGATGATGAGGCTGCTGATTATGATAGCATAACATACCAGATCTTTTCCTGCACCATATTTCCCAGTGCAGGAATTTCTATACCTACGCAGAAAATTCTAAGTGGTTACATAAATAATGCACACATCAGATACTAAGTGACAACACAAACACACTAAATGAGATCCCAACTCTAGCACACAGAACAGTATGTTATATACACATTCACTGATTAATACAAAAGACATGAAATATTTTCTAGAAAGACTCGAATTCTACTGCCATTACAAAAAGATCATATGACAAAATACTGAATGAAAGACACTTTATGAGCTAGAAACTGACACAGAAAACACTCTTACTAAAATAAAGAATAATATCATGAAAAATTTGCCATATCCATTTGTATTTTTAAATGTATGTTCAAGTAAAGCTCACATGCATCATAGGAAGTATTAGATTTACAAGAATGTGTACTTGAGAACGAGATGTGACACTAACTAGTTGCAAATAATGAAATATAAAGGAATAAAATAAAAACGATAAATTCTAGTTCTGGGCCTGCTATTTCAAGAAAAAATTCACTACCTTCCTTCACAGCTGTCAATCAAGTTTTTAAATAAAACATAATTAATTGTAATGTATATAAATAAGTAACCATGTGAAATTTTGTAGCCCTCCCACTAGTACAAATAATATTTTGAGAGGGATTCGTGTCTATATATATATATATATATATATATATATATATATATATATATATATATATGTGTGTGTGTGTGTGTTGTTGTTGATTAATAATAATGCTAAGCCTTTGTGTCTTTGTTGTTTTTACATTGAAGTTAATATGTCTTTTTCGTTTCACTATTATTATAGCAATACAGAAGTTCACACAGGTTCAGAAACTGCCCATAATGCTATAGAACAATATAAACTTACTTGAAAATGGGAACTATTTCTAAAACACAATGTACGTAGGTCAAACAAAACAAACAAAAATCGTTACTGGCAGTGGGCTGTAAGCGAGGTGTTTTTACATCGACCACGTATTTTTTTCTTTTGGCACACTTTTGAGTGGTACTGTCTCCTTGCATAGATTACCAATGCATATTTCTGTTCATCTACTCTTTCCTCTCAAATCAATGGCAGTTTTCCAACTGAACTTGAAATGTTAACATATTTGTCTTAAATTTTGGCAACAACAATTTACCAATTTTATGCTGGACTGTATTTCTGCAACTGACTTCTTTTTTAAATGCTCCACAGACTATTTTTTACTTTCTACATCTTGTTTGGTATTGCTTGTATCATCAGAGGTGATGTAAAGATATCTTCTCTTGACTCAGCACTGCAAACTTAGAAATACTTCATAAGTATTGATTGTTCTTATCAGAAGAATGCATCTGTTCTGAAAGATATTTTTATAAAACACACTGTCACATGTACTTGAGAGACATAGACTCCCCAAAAACTAATCATATACCAGTGAACATAGTGTAGGCATCCTGATTTCCTTTGTATTCAGAGTAGCCATTGAATTTTGCTGCCTCAAGAATATTACCATGGAATCTACATCACATTTAAGAACAGGTACGGCTTTATCGAACAGATCACATCCTCTCATTTACCAAAAACTGTAAGCAACAATGTTCACGATAGAAAACTGTATCGAAAGTAATTTATCCACTGGATGTTCTGTAAAGAAAGAAGTGAATGCATGCAGTCACAACTTAGAAAGGTAGCACACAGCAACAGGCCTGATACTGGATCTAAATTCCACAGGTCCACATGATCAACATCCTGAGTACTGAAACACATGGTTCTTGCAGCAATTTTTTCCACATCTAGCAATCGAAACTGCAATGAGTGAACAGTGTAAATCTAGCCAAAGACAGTGGCTATGATCACAGACACTTCAGTGACGAAATAATAAGCGTAAATAACAGTTGAAAAAGAAGCTAAGTGGATATGAAATAACGACATGAGCAACAAATCAAAATGACTACATGACATGCCATGAATAACACAACAGTTCAGAATATACAAAAAATCCTCTTTATGACACACAAAACATCAAATACTGTACATTCAAACAAACAGCCACGTAAAAAAATCACAGTAAAAGTTATAGGGAGTAAAAGAGACTATAGTTAAGTACACTAGCAGTAAAATGAAGTTCATGTGTGTTCATAAAAGTACAGTAGTAATATACCAGCAAGAATATCAACACATAAATCAATTCATAGAGCAAATCATCAGAAATTTAACAACCAGATATGAAAAAAATTTATACTGTGAACCAGAACACCTCTGAAAAACTTTTGGAGGTGGTTGTGTGGACCAAAACAGGAAGAAAATGAACAGTAAACACAGGCTCTCAAATTCATATTTTAAGAGCTGTAAGCATTTATTCATCTTCACTGCTGTGGAACACTTACCTTCCAAAATATGAACTTGCAGTAGAAGAGATGTACTCCACAATATCGAAGATGAATCGCTGTTGTGCGCCCTACAACACTAATCATCATCATCATAATCATCGAAGATGAACAAGTGCTCATAGCTCTTTAAGTTACACATTTTAGAGCCCACGTTTGTGAGACTTTTTTACCTTATATTTGAGCATAGTATCATCTCTGGTGGGATTCTGGTTCTCCCTGTGTTACAGATACTTTACACACTGAACATCTAAGTCAGATCACAAAATACATACTGGAGACCTTCACAACGAAACTACTCTTGTACAGTCAGTCAAAACGAAGTTTAAATATGTTGTTGTTGTTGTGGTCTTCAGTCCTGAGACTGGTTTGATGCAGCTCTCCATGCTACTCTATCCTGTGCAAACTTCTTCATCTCCCAGTAACTACTGCAACCTACATACTTCTGAATCTGCTTAGTGTATTCATCTCTTGGTCTCCCTCTACGATTTTTACCTTCCACGCTGGCCTCCAATACTAAATTGGTGATCCCTTGATGCCTCAGACGATATCCTACCAACCGATCCCTTCTTCTAGTCAAGTTGTGCCACAAATTTCTCTTCTCTCCAATCCTATTCAATACCTCTTCATTAGTTATGTGATCTACCCATCTAATCTTTGGCATTCTTCTGTAGCACCACATTTCGAAATCTTCTATTCTCTTCTTGTCCAAACTATTTATCGTTCATGTCTCACTTCCATACATGGCTACACTCTATACAAATACTTTCAGAAACGACTTCCTGACACTTAAATCTATACTCGATGTTAACAAATTCCTCTTCTTCAGAAACGCTTTCCTTGCCATTGCCAGTCTACATTTTATATCCTCTCTACTTCGACCATCATCAGTTATTTTGCTCCTCAAATAGCAAAACTCCTTTACTACTTTAAGTGTCTCATTTCCTAATCTAATTTGCGCAGCATCACCCGATTTAATTCTACATTTCATTATCCTCGTTTTGCTTTTGTTGATGTTCATCTTATATCCTCCTTTCAAGACACTATCCATTCCATTCAACTGTTCTTCCAAGTCCTTTGCTGTCTCTGACAGAATTACAATGTCATCGGCGAACCTCAAAGTTTTTATTTCTTCTCCATGGATTTTAATACCTACTCCGAATTTTTCTTTTGTTTCCTTTACTGCTTGCTCAATATACAGATTGAATAACATCGGGGAGAGGCTACAACCCTGTCTCACTCCCTCCCCAAACACTGCTTCCCTTTCATGTCCCTTGACTCTTATAACTGCCATCTGGTTTCTGTACAAATTGTAAATAGCCTTTCGCCCCCTGTATTTTACCCCTGCCACCTTCAGAATTTGAAAGAGTATTCCAGTCAACGTTGTCAAAAGCTTTTTCTAGGTCTACAAATGCTAGAAACAGAGGTTTGCCTTTCCTTAATCTAGCGTCTAAGATAAGTCATAGGGTCAGTATTGCCTCACATGTTCCATTATTTCTATGGAATTCAAACTGATCTTCCCCGAGGTCAGCTTCTACTAGTTAGATAATGTGAAATAGATCTATTGGAACTAAATGGTAATTACTAGATCCAAATAAGTTAATTTAAGAATATAAAAACATAGCATATTAGCAGACTGATGTTAGTAACTAGTCTGTATGAAAGTGGAAACGTTCTGTATGTGTGTTTCTAACCATGCATTTTGGAATTCAACATTAATTTTAGATTATTCCTGACATGACTTCTCTTCATTATTGTAGCTGCTGATACAAGAAGATAGAAAAGAGTGAATGAGTTTCACAATCCATTGATGTTAGACAATGAGAATGAAATTAACCAAAGAGGCTATCATAAAAAAATGGTCATGTATGAGATTACAGATAAAAAACACACAAATGTTGTGAAATCAAAATTTTATGTATATTTTCAACTATAAAAAACAGTTTGGTAGTACACAAAGCAAGTTTCAGTAGCACATCTGCAAAGAAGTAGCATATCTCAAAATAATGTGACAGAAATGATGTGCACTTGTTTGTATGCTCAATACTGTTGAATATTTTGTAGTATAAACAGAATCAAACAACCAAAAAATCAAATTTTGTGACACATAGAAACAGTTCATATAACTGCACTCAATCTAAATATAACAATCTGTCTAATATGTATACATTTTTGAGTGATGATATAAGTTGAGAATTAGTTCTTAATATGAAGTGTGTAGATTATTTGTTTTTAATTACTAAATAAGTTTGTTTTCTAGATGTTAGAAGAAAGCCAGATAGTCTTTAGTTAGCATTTGTTTTCTCTAAGTATAGCCCATACCTAAATATAATAGAAATCCATATATTTCTTGAAGGGATTATGATGTTTATGTGGGTTGATGCTTTATATTAAATGAATTTAATCATGAGTATATGATATAAAAAACTCTTCATTTGAGACACAGCATTAGACATATAAGAAAGAACAAAACTGGCTGAAATCATTATGCCAGAAGTGTCATGTCAATAATATTATATTTGCAAAAGAGTATGTGCTAGGGTCAAATATAGTGTGATGATATTGCTAAAGCTCTGAATATATCTCAGGTAACAATATTACACTATTCATTTTCTATATGTGATGGTAAAAGAACTCTGCAGATACAAAGTTAAAATTGACTAGTGCGCCCATTTATTTAAGAAGTCCTTCATGTTCATAGCTTTAAAATTAGAACATCATATTACTAAAAACCAATACTAATCCATCTTTGTGTATTTAATAAATAATTATTATTTACACATAGGCAAACAAAATTAGTGACTAATTTCAGAGGATTTGATGCTGTTGATTCATTTGCAAATTTAGCTAATCATGGTACAATTTAATTAATTAAAAGATTTTATTTAAGAAACTTACATACTCTCATACTCTTTTAGATCGAAATGTAGCAACTGTATGTTCACTGGGAACAGGCCTTTCGAATTGGTAGCAGTGTGTCAAGCCCACACAAGTAAATATTTAGCTATCACTTACTGAACCATTTTTCCTATAGCTACAAGGAGTATAATGTGTAAGATATCTGGATGAAACATTGCTCTAATATCATTAAATCAAATAAGAAACCAATATTTTGTACAAGAAATTTAAGTAATCTTGGAAAATTTAAAATTATAGTTAATCTCAAATATAAAATGGCAGAAAACCTTTTGTGAACATCATACTAAATGAGTTTGGCACCTGACATCATAGTCATTAGACTCATAATCTACATTAATAATATAGTGACTATGAAAGAAAAATTTTGAAAAACGCAAATAGTGCTGAGCAGTAACATAGGACACAATTATGGAACAAAATAACGTATGCTACAACTATAATCATTCACATGAGCTTGTAAATAACATAAATAGAAAAAAATGAAAGTACATAAGAACATTATTATTCAAATTATGAGAAAATTTCAGTTGTGTGAGAAGCTATACATAAAATGAACTCGCAAGTGCATAATATTATAATTTATTGATTGGAAGCAGTACAGTGTTTGCATACTATAGAAGTTCAGAAAGAAAATTGCTATATAAGGCAATTTACATTGCTAGGGCCAATAGCATCTTAGCACCTTAGGGCATATTCATCACTGACGCAAGTTGGACTAGACCGGCATCGAAATACTTCTTTGTATGTACCTAAATGTGCTTAGCCTGAATATATACCTTACAAATAATTTTCAGTTATTATTGACTCAGTAATGAAAGTTTGTGATAAGAGATGCAGACAATGTTAAGTCTGTGGTAGATCTTCATAGCAATAGTCATTACAAAATAAAGAAATGAGCTTAAGTCTATGACTAATACAGTAGATGCTAGACGCTCCCAATACAGTCTAAACAGCGTCAATACAATACCATTTCCTCTATATTCCGCTATCTGCGTGTTGCTGAGATAATTTTATTGAAACCACCTCAATCATGTCGTTGCCACATGCGTTTTGGGAGACACTAGGAATGCGATCATTTCATTTGATGAAGACAATCACATGTAATTACTATTTCCTAAAGCACTAGAGCCACACATTACTTGTACCACATTGCTAACACTTATAACATCTGTCACATATCAAACAGGTATCAGAGGAGAAGTGATGTATGCCAGGAAACTCATAAAATAATCATTGACATTCTAAATATACTACTTCCTGTCAACGTTTCAACTCTGTTGAATCTCATGTTCAGAGAAATTTATCATAGACATTGGTGTAATGCTGCATATGCGCTGTGATTTCACATTCTGTGACACTGTATGGCATTTTGGTGGTTGCTAAGCTGCTTACCAAATGAAATATGCAGCATAAAGGCTTGTTGCTCCTATACTCACCCATATGTCATAGGCTTTCTGCATTTATCACTGATATTCTGTGTTAGAGCTTGTCTTAATATTACCAAGATGAGTTACTTGAGAATGTCAGCTAGATTTACACTGTGGAAGAGCGTTATCTTAATATTTAGCTGTATCTACCGACAGTCTTCTAGTGGAAAGCCTTTAAGTCTGTCCCATACAACATTCAAAATTTTCAACTTTTGCCCAAGATCATGAGCTGCTTTTTCAATCCCAATATACTGACACATTTTATTGCTCATATATGACTGTCACAATGAGTTCGCTAGACTCAACAGAGCTAAATGTTTACATATCCTTACATGGAAAATTTCAAAGTTAAGCGCCGTGAAGAGTGTTACATTGCAAGACTCATTAATGCAACACAGTACGTCTTCATTATGGAAATACTCAGATGTATCACTTATGAATCTGTAACATATAAAATGTAATACTAATATAACTGTAAAAACAACAAAATTTTCGTCCCTACAAAACTTATAAACACGATTAGCAATCGCAGTGCAGTAGATCTGCATCAACATCTATATTTCTACAGTGTGAACAACTGTGAAATTTGTTGCAGTAGGCGCTTTTTGTTGTAAATATATTATGGTTTCTTCCTGTTCCATTCACATCTAGAACGTTGGAAAAAGTGACTGGTTGTACATCTATGTGTGAACTGTTAGCTGCACATTTTTGTCTGCACAATCTCTGCAGGTTAAATATGCAACGCGATGAATGATATTCTAATTTTTCCGCCCTGAAAGACGGTTCTTTGAGTTTTCCAAATAGCTTGATGTACGCTATCTTCCTTTGTGTGTCTCCCACTTAAGATTTTTCAACATTTTTGTTACATTCCCTCTCCAATAGTGTCGTAAAATATAAGCAGATTTACTCCAAGACATGATGTTGTATGTCATGCCTGAAACAGACGTAACTGACGGAGAATTTGCGCTAACTACTGACTGCGGTTTGAAATTTCCTTATAAACTTTGAATACTATTGACTGTTTTCACTTTCAATTTCATGTTACTCATAAGGGTCTTGGTGTTGTTTACTTTTGCATCCAAGCAACTTCGTCTCTCTTCCCCACAGTTAAAACACAACATTACCTATAGCGACACATATGAACTTTACAGTCTTTTCTAACAAGCTTCACACAACCATTTGTATATAAGTTTCGTCTATTACGCTATAACATATCTTACTGAATTGCTAAACTACTGAAAAATTGTCCTTTCCCACAGGCGTCATTAAGTCTAAAGCGATATATGAATGTGTTCAGTTGCCACGCCCTAAAAGCTGTAGTCTGGAATGGCGTCATTCAAGGAGCAAAATGTCTACGTGAGTCGAAGTTTTTTCTTACTTTTAATTTTGTTGCAGTTTTATTGTCTCGATAATATAGTTTACTTTTCACATCATTGTAAGCAATTGTCTGTCAATTATTTCTTAGCATAAATTCCTAACTTATTTTTTATGGAAGCTTTATTTATAGCTAGTTGAATTTTCTTTTCCATTTGTCTTTTCAAACGTATGGTGACATTTCCCTATATGTGATTTGAATAGCACTGTTTTTTCGTCTTAGAATTTTTATTATTTTTGTTGTGCAAATGGAAGCACAAATAAATGTTCGCCGAGTAAAAGACATAAATCAGTTACAAAAACACATCGTTATTTTTAACTCCCAAAATAATTATGGCTACATTTCTAGCACATCTGTCATTTTATCCTTCTTATAAAGTCGTACATTAGATCACCTCGCAGGAGTAGACCAGAGTCATTGTCATCATTTTCTGATTTATCTGTCAATGATGAGATGAGATGTGAGACGGTTCTTTGCATAATCGGTCCTCATTTCCGCTGCAGAATCGGTAGTGAAAGAAATGTTTTGAAAACACTAACTAGAGGAAGAAATAGGATGATAGCATGTGTGTTAAGACATCAGGGTATAACTTCCATGGTTCTAGAGCGAGCCATAAATTGTAGATGAACAGACAGATAACTAAATGTAAATTAAAAACTGTGACATAGTTGATACTCTGAGATGAAGAGATTGACACAAGAGGCGAAAAGAGTGAAAAAAAAAGCACTGGAAATAGGTGTTGTCAGGTTTCTGGCCGATATTATCTGCCATGCAACTTACATCCTGCCTCACTTCAAAGATATTTGATAGGGTTCATTTGGGATTTAGTAGTTGGCCAGGTAAGGGAAAACACCAGATCTGATAAAACGGTCATCACAAACTGCGACATAGTCCCGGATAAAAACAGTGAACTAGGAAGAGTAGAACTTATTTCTTTTATCCCAGTCTAAGATCACAAACATTGTCGTCAGACTGTCGATTCGCGTCCGTGGTGACAATCGTCAGATATATTTAAAACATATCCTAATATAATAAAGCAAAATTATCTCCTGATTGTGTCACTCAGGTCTTACTGCATTATCACACATTTTAAACAGATCTGAAGATACTCACCACTGACTGAAATCTATGGACTGACGAAAATTGTTGTGATTACAGGCTGCAATAAAAGAAAAAAAAATGGTCATCGCTTTGTGGTCAGAACCATAAAAATGCCGGTACAGAAAGGGTCCGATTATAAAGCGCATTGGTCGAGGATGCTGCTGTCTGAAATGTTTACATAAACAACTGTGCGTATTTAGCCATCCAAACTACTTGTCCGAGCCCAGACCACTAAGAACAGGCGCAGGTCATCGCAACAGGTCCAAAAACACTGAGTGGAACGTGACACACCACCCCATAAGACATTCTTACACTTTTTCACACTGCTGTGTCTGCACCGCACTAACAGATGTCAGCGAGGCAACAGTGCAGTTATGAAAAGGAAGTCATATCACCTCCCAACGGATCATTCTATGCTTATCTCTGCACATTATCTGCAACGAGAATGCTACAGAAGTGCATGGAATGGATTCGCAGTTACGAACATGGACAACCAATCAGCTGTATAATGGAATGACGACAACAAAAATTTTTGCTGTTCTGGGACTCGAACCCGGATTTCCCGCTTATCGCGAGCGTTCGCCTTACCAATTTTTTTTTCCCATTTTGTTCTTTGTCGATCGTTGTGTTTGGTCGTTGTGGACGACAAATGACATCCGGTCAAGTTCGTTTTGTTGATCCTTCCACTCAGTTTTTTATTACAGAGTCCAACCAGCTCTCTGACCGAACACGCTGAGCTACCGTGCCGGCAAAATGATGATGAGGGACATACAACATCCAGTCCCCTGCCAGGAATCGAACCCCCTGCGTGGCAGGCAGTAACGCTACCGCTAAGCTACGGAGGCAGACCTCCATTTTTTAAAATCTCATTTTGTTCTATATTGTTCGTTGACTTTGTTCGTGGCGGACGTCCGATGACACTCGTTGATCCGTTCACTCAGTTTTTTTATTACAGAGGGTAGCTAAACCCTCTGACCGAACACGCTGAGCTACCGTGCCGGCGTCCATTCGGCCATACGAACACGACTCACAGCCAGCCGCAAACTTACATACGTCGTCAACCTTGGATCTACGACCTGTACTCGTACATCCATGATTTATATTCCCGTACATGGGAGGCATGCATGTCCGACGGAAAATTACATCGTAATTTGGAATAACACAGGTACTGCAATATTGTACACCACACAAGCGGTCAACAGAGGTGTTTTATGATCGTTTCGTATAGTAATTTTAAGATTTCGATTGTCCCAGTCGGTAGCTTTCCTAGTGTCGCCATAACAGGGTTTACTGCTTTCCTAATGTTTCTACATCACAAAACATTGCTCGCAGAGTTCTGGTTACACAGTGTCTGAACAAAAGCATCCGGCGACCTCTGGTAATGCGGAATTGACCACTAGATGTCACGAGAGGCAGTCCCGTCGGTATAAAAGAAGACGGAACGTAGTGTGTTGTCAGTACGGAAGCAATAACAACAGAATGGTTCGGACAGGAGAGTTCAGTAACTGCTCGTCGACCAGTCATTGGATGTCACCTGAGTCACGTGAGGTTGTGTCAAGAGCGACGCTACTGGATAGCGGATGACTGGAAACGAGAGATTTGGTTGATGCATCACGCTGTACGCAGTAGCGACACGATGGAAGGGTTTGGGTTTGGCCAGTGCCTGGAGGACGTTACCTGCCATCTTGTGCAGCGTCAACAGTGAAGTACGGAGGAGGAGGCGGTATGGTATAGAATGCGGCTGTTTTTCGTGGTTAGTGTGTGTTCCCGTTACTGTGCTTAAGAAAATGCTAAATGCGGAAGGATATGAACACATTTTATAGCATAGTGTATTACATGCTCTAGAGGAACAGCCGGCCACGGTGGTCGAGTGGTTCTAGGCGCTTCAGTCCGGAACCGCGCGACTGCTACGGTCGCAGGTTCGAATCCTGCCTCGGGCATGGATGTGTGCGATGTCCTTAGGTTAGTTAGGTTTAAGTAGTTGTAAGTTCTAGGGGACTGATGACCTCAGCTGTTAAGTACCATAGTGCTCAGAGCCATCTGAACCATTTTTGAAGCAGAGGAACAGTCCGGAGATGAAAGTTATTTGTATCAGCATGGCAATAAATAAAAGAGCGTCCGTGTCTCAATAGTTTGTGAAGAACATTCGTGAAGTGGACAGTCCTGACCAGAGTCCCGACCCCAACCCAATGGAAAACCTTGGGGATGAGTTAGAGCGTCGTCTTCGCTGCAAAACTAGTGTCCAACATCTGTACCTTCTCAGATTTCGGCTCCTGACGAAGATGGACTATTAATCCTGCACAGACATTAAGGGCATCTCACTAAAAGTGTCTCCTGCAAAGCTGAAGCAGTCATAAAGGCGTAGGTTGAGCGCAGCCTATGTAAATGTCTATCAATGGATGTCCGGGTACTTTTGATCAAAAAGTGTATACAGTTCGCTTGAAATTTCTCTGAGCCACGTCTGTGGCTTCCTACAACGAACATCCATTACAAAGAACTCATTTCCCTTCTTTGACCCATTCTGACAAAAATGTTGGCGCATAATACTCTCTCAAATGCATGACCTGGTGTGACGCGGGACGCATGGTGCCAGGAGATCTGAGAATACAAAGTATGTTGTATAACTATAGAAAGTTAAAAGCTGCGTTGGCAGTCATATAAAAAACGTATTAATTTAAGAAATTTCGCATAAAAAGTATATGGAAAATTATTATGAACAAGAATGTGAAAGCTGTAAGTATTTGGGTTGAGATCCTTAGATATAGTTAATTAGGTAATACATTTGTCAGTACATTGAGAAAAAAACTGATATTGTCTTGTTAGCATGATCAAACGCTTGAAACCATACAAAAGACAGAAAACCTGGAAGAAGTATCAGAAATGCAATCTGTATTATTTTTTCCTATTATCGAAGTGGCGTATTGATCGACACACTCGACTGTGCAACTGTAGGGTTTATACATGCTTTTATTAATTAATTTCTGCTTTGCATAGCGAAAAATTTGGTACAAGTATTATCCTTTTCAGTTGCACACATAACAATTTGGACTACGTTTTCCGGTTTTCAACTACTTTGATGGCATATTTTCTAAAATTTAACAACTTATTGGTGAGTTTCCTTTACTTGTAACGTACCACTTACTCTGTCTTCTTTTAACACGTAAGTATAATTTTTTTTTTTTTGTATTTCTAACCTACTTTTTTTCGATGGAATGTGAAACAATTTGTAGCCTCCATAACAAAATTAAAATATCTCATTATTGAATAAAAAAAGAAGCTGGAGAAGCGCGAGTTGGACTCTTGCTGTGAGGGTTCCGTACAGAGTTAATGATGAATATAGAGAGTTCATCTATAGGTTTTGAAAAGTGTGTTCGCGATTATCAAAATATGTGACAGAAATGGCCCGCATATTTTTACTACATTAACTGAGAAGCTTACATCTTTTACGCCGAGAAGGGGCTGTAGACTTTCTATTTCACAAAAATTTCAGCTTGTTATGTTCACCCATTCCTAAGAAAAGGAACCTTAATAGACGAAAAACAATGTGATCCTGTAAGAGCCCGTTTTACCGATGGGCCTCTAAAAACAGAAATTATATATTTTCATTATTTTGTTGAAATTAGAACATTACAGTAACTCACTAAAAGGTTTTAAAAACCTCAGGAGTAATCTTAAATGGAAACGCATTGACTGCTTTTAATATTAAGCAGTGGTTTGAAATTCATTTCAACTGATAAAACCGCAATAGATGCCAGACGTTGCGTTATTAAACATTCAGTCACAGCTAGGTTCGTGACCGCAAAGTCACATCTTGAGATAAAAAAACAGATGAAACTTAAAAACTGTGATTAGGTCTCCAAAAGGGTAAATAACACACGTGTCGTATCTTCGTGTTTGAAGCTGGCATGTAAAACACGCATCCATTAAGTGCAGCCAGCAAACTCGTACTGGCCATTCGTTTGTGGTTTGCTCACTCCACTTGCTGGACTTCGTCTTGCCTCGTGTTCTCTGTCATTTTATGGATGGCGGGTGTACATTTCATATGCCAGTTTCAAGCAGGAAGATAAGAGATGCCTTTTATTTATCCTCATGAAGGTGTAATCACTATTTAAGGTTCATCTCTTTTTTTTTACCTTAAGATTCACTTTATGGTTATGAAAGTAATTGTGACTGAGTGATTAGCAAATCAGGTTGTGACAGGTGTTGCGGTTTTATCAGCTGAAATTGATTACAACAGATGTGGATGCCCCGCATACCGAGTGAGGTATAAAATTCCTAAATTAATTTTTATTACGGAAGAATGTGTACGTAGTACATATTTTCCAGGAAAAAAAACAATACATTTCCTTGAGCAATAGATTTAAATTTCGTTTTATAAGTCGTGCCAACTGCCTAAGGACAGGAAATTAAAGTGAGTTGTGGGTGGACGGGGAGGGGAATGTTATCTTACCGGCCCTGGTTATGCCATATCCTTGCGAACCAACTCATTGATTATTAGAACTGGCAGAACTGCCAAATTATTAAGATTTTGATTGCTACGTTTCAGTCGCGCTTAACATATAGTCTCAGACATTTTCTTTGGGATCAAGGTCAGGTGATTGGTCCAAAGTTTAGCTTTAGGCTTTCATTTTCTGAGCTGCAAAAACTGTAGAAGTTGCTCAGTTTTTTTTATTCGTATTCCGGAAACTTTTGACTCTTTGATGTTTTTACAACTTTGTCGGTACACATTAACTGAATTAGATTCACTGATATGAAAAGAATTGATCGACGAATGTGAAATAAATGACGATCACAGTGAGATAAAGCAATATGAGTGAAAACCGACCACAATTCTGAATCTATAATATAATGAATATGTCGTGACTGGCGGAAAGAGAAGGTGAGTAATAGACAGGCGCAACAAATAGACTGCTACACATTTGAACTTTAGGCCAAAAGGTCTACTTCTTAAGTAGAAAACGCACTTATATTCACACAAGCACAGCTCATACACACATTGCCACCGTCTCTGGACACTGAGGCCAGACTGCTAGTCTGTGACTCAACGTCAGCAATCTATCCCTTTCATGATAATAAGGTGGCTCGTATGCTGTCAACAATAATTAGCGTAGTGATATCGGGTAGAAGTGAGTAACAGAAGCACTCGTCACCAAGAACTTCCAACCAGCTTGTTGATTAAGTATGCATAAAGGTGTGGAAAAAGAACAGGGGAGTTTAGACGCATAATGCAGGTACGAGTACTATTAGTTCTGAATCTTCTACTCATATGCAGTACTCAATATGAGTGAAGTTGTGCAGTGCTTAAGACATTGAACTAACATTTGCAGGGACGAGGGTTCATTTCCCCTTTCTGCCACCCAGATTTAGGATTTCTGTAGTTTCTCTAAATCACGTAATATAAATACTTGGAAAGTTTCTTTAAAGACGAAACGATCGATTTTCTTGTCCAGTCATCCCCAGTCTGCAGTTGTGCTCGGTCTAATGACCCCATCTCCCCAGGAGCTTAAAGCCTAATTTCCTTCTTTTCGTTTTAGTACTAAATACGCATTACAACACCAACAAAGATATGATGCATAGAGAAGTAAATGATTTTCATACGAGAGAAAGTTATGCAATGTACCATAGTTTAAAATCATTTCGAAGCACGATGTAAGCAGAAGTTAGTATCCGAAATGACAGAACGAAACTGAAATTCAAAATTAACAAGTAGAGGACAACAACCTCATTATCTTTGTATGTATCTTTGCCACTAAAAGTAACAAGGTACGAAATAAAGGCTGTTATGTACTCAATATGAAACATTAAAAGTAATTCAAGACGGAATTGTTGCATAGCTTAGTAAGTTACTCCATTTTATTCGATTAACAAATTTCATAGCCAATGTTAACTAGGGGAATAACAGGCAAAAACATTTTTTCTGATTACAAAAAGTTTTAAATGAAAGTACGGATCTGCAATGTGCTATACTGCAAAGAAATCTCTTTTATTGTAAAATACGGCAGGTTATGCATATTCAGGGGAATGAGTACGTTATCAAATATATTATCAAAACAAATGAACACAGAAACATTTTGTAAAATGAACGCCAGTGCCGTAGTAGTGGCCGTCAGTTTTTCGCGCATATTACAGTGGTGTCGTCAAACAAAACAAAATACAAAATTGTAACAGTGTCGAAATAAGAAAAAACCGCAGAACAAAGTATTCACTCACCTAAAAATGGTTTTAACAGAGAAAAACTGTTAACAGAAAAGCTAAAACGTAGATACACCTCGCCCAAAAGGAAAAAAATTAACATCATGAATAAAATTTTATACAGAAGTGTAGTAAAATTATACCTACGTATATTTTTGAGCGTGAGTCTATGAATGGCTTTTACACGAAAAGAAATCGGTAAATGGATCATTTACTCAAACCGTTTTGGAACAAAAATAAGAAAAAATTAGAAAGAGACTTTTATATACCAAGTAAATGACAATTGTAGCTCTCAGAAAGCGTTAGTTTTAATCTTTGAACAAATATAAACGCTTTTCAGTGTGATCACCACTAAACCGTTAATGATCTTATATGATAATGGTGCTTTACAGTGAGTCATTGGAGAAACAATATAATCCACATTTGGATTCTTAATGACTTACCAGTGAAATACAGCATCCGACGTCTTTTGAATATAACTAAGAACATTAGAAGATACGATATCTCGTTGGCAAAAACAAAAACGTGTGGAAACATCGTAAGAAACAAAACTAAAGATCCTGTATCCTGTTATAACAAAACCTAAACGGAAAGGATTAGCTACAACCATAATACCTTCCGAGACAACGTCGTACGCAAATATGTGACACAAACTTATAAAAAGAGTTGTGCAGAAATTGAATAGAAACAAAACAACTAAACCTTTATTTGCCTATAATGTTTATAATCAATTGACATTATTGACGGCCTACAAACGAAGAACGAAATATTTTGGAAGGAGGGAGGCTCATTGTATATTCAGAGACTCGAATGACAGTTCAGTAACAATTATTAAAAAAGAAAAAAGGATATTTAGGTCGACATTAAAATCAATGACAGAAAGTCGTGAACATCAAACACAAATGAATTTTGTCTTAATAATAAGTTGTACGTTAAAATATTTTGTTTATGGGCTAATGTGGCAAGTACGAAACATAAAAAATATGTTTGCTCACTGCATAAACTTATGCCAGTACATATTCGGATCTTATCATTGGCTGTTCCAAATAGATTCCCTGTATTAAAGAGGAACTTCACGTGTACATTAAAGCACAGCTTCATAAAGTAAGCTTGTTAGAGTATTTTAATCGTGGAAACTATGTCAGAACAAAAATATTCATTGAAAATAAAGTACATAAGCAAGGTGAAATTTCTGAATTCAAAGAAATTTCCGGTATAGAGCACAAAGTACTCAGCAGATTAAATATGGATGACTTGTAAGACACTTGAAACAGAAAATACCAATATAGTGACGACAAGCTACGCTATACTAGAACCTAGATTTGATCAATGTGCTAAGAAATTGTAACAGTTAATCGAAATATCTGCCAGACTTTGCTGGACAGAAAATACATTGACGTGTTGGAACTTGCTTGAGAAAATAGTGGCTAAAGTTAACAAGCACTTCTTCTCTGATGTAAAGTCATTATCCAACCATCCCAGTCAACAATGTTTTGGGTGCATTCCATGCTTACAAAAATTAGCTTTAGAGAACAGGATGTGAGAGACGAGTTCAGTAGATCGTGTGTGGACAGTGTGAACGACAACGTTGTTTCTACTGCTACACTATGACTGGAAGCACATTTTTGGTCGTTTACCAGTTCCATTCTGTTGCCTGATCACTGTTGACATTCCACTCTCCCATCCTTCTCCCTTCCTCTATTTCTCATGCATTAATATTTGCTACAGAAATTCTATACTAGCAGGCCTTAGGACTGAGGAACATACACATAAATGTTACATTGGGAGACGCTGGATTGACATATGAATCAGGCTAGGAGACTGTATATCATATCTGTTCTCAGAAGATCTAGGAAAAGTTGTGAAATCTCTAAACTATCAAAAAAGGAAGATATATGTCTTAATAGAGCCTTCTAACGGTTCTGATCTATTTCCATCTGATGTAGCTGATGGAGGAATTTAACAGAATAATTTTGAAAGTGAAACTTAAAAACAGTTATAATGAGACTAAATTAATGTTTAATCAAAAGATTGAACAGAGGATACTAAATACTTAGTCATGAATCACTTGATAAGATTTTACATTTATGATAACTGACAATGACCAGATGTACAGGAAAGGAAGTAAACAGTAAGGTAAATATGGCCTCGAGTGCTTTTGCGAAACTGATCAGAATGTTCAAAACCATTTTGTCTAAAAAGAAACCTGAAACGAGGTGTATTGCCAGTTTTGACTAACGTTAGTAAGAGATGAATTTTCAGAGCGAAAAATAATATAGTAAAAATGCTAGTTTCTCATCTGGCAATGGAGAGACAAATGTTGGTAATTAATAGGAGAATTAGGAAGACACAAAAATGTGACACAAAAAGACTTAACGGAAGATATGTAGTAGGTATTAGAAAATGTGTAGGAACAGTACAAATACACATAACTGAAGATTGTAATACACGGTAAGTCTGAATGCGGATTTTATAAAGCAGTGAATGTCATATGGCTGTTGCAGATTATAATGGGTTCGATTATGTACTGTTGCATTTCCCTGTCATCGAAATTCACCATCAGGTACACTTTCATTTTCCATAGAATCTAACAATGTAAATAATGAAACTCTGCTAGAAATCTTGGGGATGTATGAAATTACTGGTGCGCGAAATCAATTAACCACACCATTCCTAATAAAAATGCAGTAGCTTGTTAGTTTTCTACATGTGCCATAAGATATTTGCAATTTATATCACAATGGTGTGGAATGAGCAGTTTACAAGTTACTACCTTAACTTGTATTTAAATGTCTCTGCTTGCCAACCACTTATTAGACAGAAAATAGCATCTAGTTTAATTGCAGTAATAAGTACACTCCTGGAAATGGAAAAAAGAACACATTGACACCGGTGTGTCAGACCCACCATACTTGCTCCGGACACTGCGAGAGGGCTGTACAAGCAATGATCACACGCACGGCACAGCCGACACACCAGGAACCGCGGTGTTGGCCGTCGAATGGCGCTAGCTGCGCAGCATTTGGGCACCGCCGCCGTCAGTGTCAGCCAGTTTGCCGTAGCATACGGAGCTCCATCGCAGTCTTTAACACTGGCAGCATGCCGCGACAGCGTGGACGTGAACCGTATGTGCAGCTGACGGACTTTGAGCGAGGGCGTATAGTGGGTATGCGGGAGGCCGGGTGGACGTACCGCCGAATTGCTCAACACGTGGGGCGTGAGGTCTCCACAGTACATCGATGTTGTCGCCAGTGGTCGGCGGAAGGTGCACGTGCCCGTCGACCTGGGACCGGACCGCAGCGACGCACGGATGCACGCCAAGACCGTAGGATCCTACGCAGTGCCGTAGGGGACCGCACCGCCACTTCCCAGCAAATTAGGGACACTGTTGCTCCTGGGGTATCGGCGAGGACCATTCGCAACCGTCTCCATGAAGCTGGGCTACGGTCCCGCACACCGTTAGGCCGTCTTCCGCTCACGCCCCAACATCGTGCAGCCCGCCTCCAGTGGTGTCGCGACAGGCGTGAATGGAGGGACGAATGAAGACGTGTCGTCTTCAGCGATGAGAGTCGCTTCTGCCTTGGTGCCAATGATGGTCGTATGCGTGTTTGGCGCCGTGCAGGTGAGCGCCACAATCAGGACTGCATACGACCGAGGCACACAGGGCCAACACCCGGCATCATGGTGTGGGGAGCGATCTCCTACACTGGTCGTACACCACTGGTAATCGTCGAGGGGACACTGAATAGTGCACGGTACATCCAAACCGTCATCGAACCCATCGTTCTACCATTCCTAGACCGGCAAGGGAACTTGCTGTTCCAACAGGACAATGCACGTCCACATGTATCCCGTGCCACCCAACATGCTCTAGAAGGTGTAAGTCAACTACCCTGGCCAGCAAGATCTCCGGACCTGTCCCCCATTGAGCATGTTTGGGACTGGATGAAGCGTCGTCTCACGCGGTCTGCACGTCCAGCACGAACGCTGGTCCAACTGAGGCGCCAGGTGGAAATGGCATGGCAAGCCGTTCCACAGGACTACATCCAGCATCTCTACGATCGTCTCCATGGGAGAATAACAGCCTGCATTGCTGCGAAAGGTGGATATACACTGTACTAGTGCCGACATTGTGCATGCTCTGTTGCCTGTGTCTATGTGCCTGTGGTTCTGTCAGTGTGATCATGTGATGTATCTGACCCCAGGAATGTGTCAATAGAGTTTCCCCTTCCTGGGACAATGAATTCACGGTGTTCTTATTTCAATTTCCAGGAGTGTACATAAATAAGCTGCAAGTTTATAAATAAAAAATGTTCCTTGAAACAGCAGGTTTTGCCTGGTAGGAACATTTTTACTTTCAAAGTTAGCTTTGCTGTCTTTTACCATTTAATATTATTAAGTAAGTGAGCAAAGATTTTGGGGGCAGCGTTACTCACACCCTTCTGAGAGGAAGCACATCTTTTTTTCTTTTTCTCATTCAGTATTTTAGTCGCAGGAGTAGTTATCCCTTTTGAATTCTACTTAAATTTTTACTACAACTTTCTTAAGACAATAACTGTTAAAATGCTCAAGTCCTTGAAGTATTTTACTACAGGATAGTCATGGGTATGTACCACATATTATTCTTATGATAGACTTTTCTATAATGACAAATTTCGTTGTTGGTGATGACCTGCAATAAAATCAAATCCATATAACATCACTGACTAAAAAACGACAAAAATGTCAACCTACTGACTTGTTTCTCATTAAGATTTCAATGACATGGAGAGCGTGTCTCTTATGATTGTGTCTCTTATGGTGTTCTAAATTTTTTTCGTATTTAACTTGTCTGCAATATGTACACCAAAAAATGTTGAAGAAACCTGTCTTACTGTCTCTTGCCCATAGTTTAAATTTAATGCTGATGCTGTATCTTTTGATGTGTACAATTGAACATGCTTCAATTCTTAAAGTTAAAGGATATTTTAAGAAAAACATCACACATTCTCTTAAACACATTATTTACAGAATAGATTTTTCACTCTGCAACAGAATGCGAACTGATTTGAAAATTCCTGGCAGATTAAAACAGTGTGCCAGAAACATCCCCCAGGCTGTGGCTAAACCATCGTGTGGCCAAACTACCGTTTCTTCCAGGGTGCTAGTCTTGCAAGTTTCGCAGGAGAACGTCTGTGAAGCTTGGAAGGTAGGAGATGAGATACTGGCGAAAGTGAAGCTGTGAGGACAAGTCATGAGTGATACGTGTGTAGCTCAGTAAGTAGAGCAGTTGCCCAAGAAAGGCAAAGATGCCCGAGTACGACTATCAGTCTGGGACACATTTTAATCTACACGAAGTTTCATATTGTTTATAATTTCCTCTACTGCTAAAAACTATTATGACTGATTATAATTCTTTTGTCACCTAAAAAAAAAACCAAATTCTGCTTGCTGCATATTGAATGCAATATATATATATATATAAGACAGAAACAAAAATTGATCTAATACTAAACATTTGAACATTGAATAATTCCAGCCTACAAAAATTATTTGTCTGCAGTTGTTGAATTACTTCCCGCGCCCGGGTTCCCGGATTCGATTCCCGGCGGGGTCAAGGATTTTCTCTGCCTCGTGATGACTGGGTATTGTGTGATGTCCTTAGATTAGTTAGGTTTAAGTAGTTCTAAGTTCTAGGGGACTGATGACCATAGATGTTAAGTCCCATAGTGCTCAGAGCCATTTGAACCATTTTTTTGTTGAATTACCTAGTATGACTTTATACAATTTTTTAACTGAGAGTGATATGGGCCAGTTGTGCTCCAATTATGATAAAACCTGAGTTTTTCTAGAATAATTTTATGGATGGTAATCAAATGTCTTTGGTAAATCAGAGAAAATACTAACTGGTGTAGTTAAGTTATTTAAATTTGGTAAAATTTAGTGCAGGACTGAGTAAACAGCTTAATCTGTTGAGCAATCCTTATGAGGTCTGAACTGTGATTTAGTGGTGCCTCAGAACTATACAGCGCTAGATTATTTTTTCTGATTAGCTTACAGCATGTTCTGAGAGTTCATTAACTACTGAGTACACATTTGTTTGTTTGCTCTGAGGTTGCCTATCAAGATATTGTCAGTTAGCGTTCTACTATCTCCACTGAAACACACTGTAAAATAACAGATGAAACCCAGATGTATGATCCAAATGAAATTTCTAGGTCATTTTCCCACCAACAGTCGTCTAAACTGAAATCATCACAGCAGTTTAATATTTTTTCGTCCGGCACATAACATGGAATAATGTTAAGATGCCTCATAAACAGCTCAACGATTTGCACTGTAGATGTGTGCACAATGACAATGATAAATGACATATGTTTTGGTACCAGTCCACAAGCTCATGTTCGTACGTCCTGCTTTCTGCAAAGTTATTTATTTCACTTCTAATTTTTTCTAAACTTTTCATCTACCTTTGTGTGTTGGAACGTCTCATTTTCTATATTTACTCTATAAGAGGAAGATGCTAATGCATAATCACTTATACGATGTGTTAACCTCTGTGGCTGCATATTATTCTGACACGCATATTTTGTTAAAAAATTAATATACCTGCCAAAAGAACAAAAAGCCTACGTACTTTATTTATCAGGCTTCTGATATTCTAATGAAATGAACTATTGCTACTTTTTAGTGACCAATAAGCTCACATATCTTATTTCTCAGACTTTTAATATTCTAATGGAATGAACTACTGCAACTTTTTAGTGATTTATCATAAAATTTGTAAGAATTTTCTGCTGCTGTAATTCTTTTAAAATTGTCTGCCTGAATATTCACTCCAACGTGAAAAGGTGCACATCTGACGCCAGCAGTCATGAGACGTAAACTTCTTAAGACAGGGGGTTTCTCTGGACAGGGAAAAAATGTATGGAATTTCTACATGGTTCAACCATTGATGTTTCTTACATCTCTGAACGATTTTTCGTTTGGCAAGCATTGTATTTAGTCTCCCTATCACCCAGCAAAAAAGTAAAATGTTAATAACATTTCTAAAGGAATTTATAGTTTTCTGCAATTTACTCTCTTGAGATTCCAAAAACAAAACAACACGCTCTGGCGGAAAAAATAGCAACATCAAAAAGGATTTGTGCGACATAAACATCTGAAAGACGATGCCTACTAAAATTTTACGCCATTTGCGTAAGTGTGGCGCTAATAGCATCACCACGAGGATGAAAATCAGGTTTGCTTTAAATACACGCAGTAACGGTCGTGACCGTTAGTTACGTTTGAGACTGGACATGCTGAGTTGATGTTAATCTACATCTACATCTACATTTATACTCCGCAAGCCACCCAACGGTGTGTGGTGGAGGGCACTTTACGTGCCACTGTCATTACCGCCGTTTCCTGTTGCAGTCGTGTATGGTTCGCCGGAAAAACGACTGGCGGAAAGCCTCCATGCGCGATCGAATCTCCCTAATTTTACATTCGTGATCTCCTCGGGAGGTATAAGTAGGGGGAGGCAATGTATTCGATACCTCATCCAGAAACGCACCCTCTCGATACCTGGACAGCAAGCTACACCGCGATGCAGAGCGCCTCTCTTGCAGACTCTGCCACCTGAGTTTGCTAAACATCTCCGTAACGCTATCTCGCTTACCAAATAACCCTGTGACGAAACGCGCCGCTCTTCTTTGGATCTTCTCTATCTCCTCGGTCAACCCGACCTGGTACGGTTCCCACACTGATGAGCAATACTCAAGTATAGGTCGAACGAGAGTTTTGTAAGCCACCTCCTTTGTTGATGGACTACATTTTCTAAGGACTCTCCCAATGAATCTCAACCTGGCACCCGCCTTAACAACAATTAATTTTATATGATCATTCCACTTCAAATTATTCCGCACGCATACTCCCAGATATTTTACAGAAGTAACTGCTACCAGTGTCTGTTCCGCTATCATATAATCATACAATAAAGGATCCTGCTTTCTATTTATTCGCAATACATTACGTTTGTCTGTGTTAAGGGTCAGTTGCCACTCCCTGCACCAAGTGCCTATCCGCTGCAGATCTTCCTGCATTTCGCTGCAATTTTCTAATGCTGCAACTTCTCTGTATACTACAGCATCATCCGCGAAAAGTCGCATGGAACTTCCGAGACTATCTACTAGGTCATTTATATAGCAATGGTCCCATAACACCCCCTGTGGCACGCCAGAGGTTACTTTAACGTCTGTGGACGTCTCTCCATTGAGAACAACATGCTGTGTTCTGTTTGCTAAAAACTCTTCGATCCAGCCACACAGCTGGTCTGATATTCTGTAGGCTCTTACGTTGTTTATCAGGCGACAGTGCGGAACTGTATCGAACGCCTTCCGGAAGTCGAGGAAAATGGCATCTACCTGAGAGCCTGTATCTAATATTTTCTGGGTCTCATGAACAAATAAAGCGAGTTGGGTCTCACACGATCGCTGTTCCCGGAATCCATGTTGATTCCTACAGAGTAGATTCTGGGTCGCCTTTAAGGCGCAAAAGACGCCGTTACAACACCTGTCTGAGTTTGAACAAGGTCGTGTAATAGGGCTACGACAATCTGGATGTTCCTTCTGCGATACTGCAGAAAGATTTGGCAGGAATGTAGCCACTGTACATGACTGCTGGCAGTGGTAGTCACGAGAATGTACAGTCGTAAGAAGTCCGGTCTCTGGACGGCCACGTGATAGTGCCGAGTCGGAAGACAATCGCTATGGCACATCGTACAGCATCTGTAGCAGCAGTCTGAGAGCTGCTGGCACCACAGTGACACAATGAACTGTTACAAATCGATTACTCAAGGACAGCCCCGAGCCAGAAGCCGTGTAGCGTGCATTCCACCGACCCCGAACCACAGCCATTTGGACTTCAGTGGTGTCAAGAGGGAGCTTGTTGGAGGGCAGGGTGGAGGTCTGTTGCGTTTTCTGATGAAATCGAGTTCTGCCTCGGTGCCAGTGATGACCGTGTGTTGGTTATGAGGACAATTGAGGACCTGCAGCCAGACTGCGTGCTAGACATACTGGACCTATACCTGGAATTATGTTTTGGGGTGCGATTTCGTGTGACAGCAGGAGGAATCTAGTGGTTATCCCACGCAGGCTGGCTGCAAATTTGTACGCTAGTCTGGTGATTCGACCTGTTGTGTTGCCATTCATGAGCAGCATTCCAGGGAGGTGTTTCCCAGCCGGATAACACTTGTCCACATACCGCTGTTGTAATCCGACGTGCTCTACAGGGTGTCGACATTTTGCCCTGGCCTGCCCGGTCACCGGATCTGTCTCCAATCGAGCACGTACGGGACATCATCGGACGACAACTTCAGCGTCACCCACCGCCAGCTTTAACCGTCCCCGTTGACTCACCAAATACGACATGTAAAGCTTCCCATAAACTGACATCCGGCATCTATGCAGCACAATGCATGTATGTTCGCGCGTCTGCATTCATAATTCTGGCGGTTACACCGGTTATTAATGCACCAGCATTTCATATTTCCAATGGCCTATCTCGCGCTTACACTAACCTGTGAACTTGCAATATTAATCACTTAAATACGTTACCTAGCCAAATGTATTTCCGAAATTTCATTACCCCACACTAATAATTTTTTGGTGTTACGAGTTTTTCCGTAAAAGTATTTAATTTTGGAGCCATGATGTGTACGAAACCAATAAGATTGAAGTAAACAGCGTACCATCATTACGTGAGATAGATCCTCCATTATATTGTTACGTACAGATGCAACTATGAAACCGTTATGGAATTTACTAAACAACAACATTTTGTAATTTACACGCCCTGCGTCCGTTCGAGTCTTAGAGACAAACAAATTAGTGAGTTACCATATTTTACGTATTTTCATTTATTAATGTGGTCAATAGGATATTTTTTTTGACATAATTCATCTTCTCTTCAAATTTTTTAGTCCACAAAAGCGTGTTTTATGGATAATTTATCGTACTCATTCGAAATGACTTCATAGATACATTTGCAACATTACCAATGAAATTTATCAATCCCTTCCTGCTCAATCTACAACTTAGACGTAGAGCTGACCTTCATTACTCTTTGAAGGTGACTTGGTAGCAGAAAGTCTTGAATTATGATACATCGGAAATTGTTGATCTTTTACCATTTCATTTTTGAGTCATCAGCCTTCTGACTGGCTTTATGCGGCCCGCCACGAATTTCTCTCCTGTGCCAACCTCTTCATCTCAGAGTAGAACTTGCAATCTATGTCCTTAATTGTTTGCTGGCTGTATTCCAATTTCTGTCTTCCTCTACAGTTTTTATCGCCTGCAACTCCCTCTACTACCATGGAAGTCATTCCCTGATGTCTTAGCAGATGTCTTATCATCATGTCTCTTCTCTTTTTGTTTTCCACGTATTTCTTTCCTCTCCGATTTTGCGCAGAACCTCCTCATTGTTAACCTTATCAGTCCACCTACTTTTCAACATTTGTCTGTAGCACCATATCTCAAATGCTTCGATTCTCTTCTCTCGCTGTTTTCCCACAGTCCACGTTTCACTACCATACAGTGCTGTCCCATATAACGCTGTTCTTCGTCAAATTAAGGCCTATGTTTGATACTAGTAGACTTGTCTTGATCAGGAATGCCCTTTTTTCCAGTGCCAGTCTGCTTTTGATATCCTCCTTGCTCCGCCCGTCACTGGTTATTTTATTCCTAGGTAGCAGAATTCCTTAACTTCATCTACTTCGTGACCATCAATCCTAAAGTTAAGTTTCTAGCTTTTTTTCATTTCTACTACGTCTTGTCTTTCTTCGATTTACTTTTAATCCGTATTCTGTACTCAGTAGACATTTCATTCCACTCAGCAAATCATGTAATTTTTCTTCACTTTCACTCAGGATAGTAATTTCGCCACCGAATCGTATCATTGATATCCTTTCACCTTGAATTTTAATCCCACTCCTGAACCTTTCTTTTATTTCCATCGTTGCTTCTTCGATGTACAGATTGAATAGTAGGGGCGAAAGACTACATCCCTGTCTTACATCCTTTTTAATCCGAGTACTTCTTTCTTGGTGGTCCAGTCTTATTATTCCCTCTTGGTTCTTGTACATATTGTGTATTACTCGTCTCTCCCTGTAGCTTCCCCCTATTTTTCTCAGAATTGCACCATTTTATTGTCTAACGCTTTTTCCGTGTCAAGAAATCCTGCGAACGTGTCTTGATTTTTATTTAGTATTGCTTCCATTATCAACCGCAATGTCAGAATTGCCTCTCTGGTGCCTTTACCATTCCTAAACCCAATCTGATGGTCATCTAACACATTCTCAATTTTCTTTTCCAATCTTCTGTATATTATTCATGTCAGGAACTTGGATGTATGATGAATTAGGCTGATTGTGCTATGATTCTCGCACTTGTCGGCTCTTGTAGTCTTCGGAATGGTGTGGATGATACTTTTCCGACAGTCAGACGGTATGTCGCCAGACTCATACGTTATACATACCAAAGTAAATAGTCGTTTTATTGCCACTTTTAGAAATTTTGATGGACTATTATCTATCCCTTCTTATCTTGATCTTAAGTCCTCCAAAGCTCTTTTAAATTCTGATTCTTTTCTAAATCGGCCCCTGTTTCCTCTTCTATCGCATCAGACAAATCTTACCCCTCATAGAAGCCTTCAATGTACTCTTTCCCCCTATCCGCTCTCTCCTTTGCATTTAACTATGGAATTCCCGTTGGACTCTTAATTTTACCGTTCTTGCTTTTAATTTCACCGAAGGTTGTTTTAACTTTCCTAAATGTTGAGTCAGTCCTTCCGACAATCATTTCTTTTTCGATTTCTTCACTTTTTCGTGCAGCCATTTTGTCTTAGCTTCCCTGCACTTCCTCTTTATTTCATTCCTCAGTGACTTGTATTTCTGTATTTCCCTGAACATATTTGTACTTCCTTCTGTCATCGATAAGCTGAAATATTTCTTCTGATGCCCATGGTTTCTTCGTAGTTACCTTCTTTGTACCTATGTAAAAACTTCTGTGACTGTCCTTTATAGAGACGTTCATTCCTCTTCGACTGTACTTCCTACTGAGCGATTCCTTATTGCTGTATATATAGCCTTAGCCTTAGAGAACTTCAAGCGTATCTCGTCATTCCTTAGAACTTCCATGTCCAACTTTTTTGCGCATTGATTGTTACTGACTAATTTCTTAAACTTCTGCCTACTCTTCATCACTAATACATTGAGATCTGAGTTTATACCTGCTCCTGGGTACACCTAACAATCCAGTATCTGATTTCGGAATCTCTGTCTGACCATGATGTAATCTAACTGAAATTTTCCCGTATCACCCGGCCTTTTCCAAGTATACCTTCTCCTCTTGTGATTCTTGAACAGAGTATTCACTATTACTAGCTGAAATTTATTGCAGAACTCAGTCTTTCTCTTCTCTCATTCCTTGTTCCAAGCCCACATTCTCCTGTAACCTTTTCCTGTGTTCCTTCCCCTACAACTGCATTCCAGTCCCCTTTGCCTATTAGATTTTCATCCCCCTTTACGTACTGTATTAACCTTCGAATATCCTCATACAGTTTCTCTATCTCTTTATCTTCAGCTTGCGACATCGGCATGTATACATGAACTATTGTTGCGGTTGGATTGTTGTCGATTCTGATAAGAACAACACTATCACTGAACTGTTCACAGTAACTCACACTCTACCCTACCTACCCATTCATAATGAATCCTACTCCCGTCATACCATTTTCTGCTGCTGTTGATATTACCCTATACTCATCTGACCAGAAATCCTTGTCTTCTTTCCATTTCACTTCACTGACCCCTAGATTGATCCCTTGCATTTCCTTTTTCATATTTTATAGCTTCCCTACCACGTTCAAGCTTCTGACATTCCACGCCCCCGCTCGTAGAACGTTATCTTTTCGTTGGTTATTCAGTCTTTCTCTCATGTTCACTTTCACCTTGGCAGTCCCCTCCCGGAGATCCGAACGGGGGACTATTCCGGAATATTTTGCCAACGGAGAGATCATCACGACACTTTTTCAATTACAGGCCACATATCCTGTGGATACACATATGTGTCTTTAATGCATTGGTTTCCGTTGCCTTCTGCATCCTTAGGCCACTGATCATTGATGATTCATCCGCGTTTAGGGGCAGTTTCCCACCCGAAGGACAAGAGAGAACCCCGAACCTCTGTCCGCTCCTCCGTCCTCTTTGACAATGCGGTTGGTAAAAGTGATGGTGACTTCTTAGACCGGAAGTCTGCGACCGAAAATGCTGATTATTAATCACAATTAAAGCGGTGGCGGCTTTCGAACCAGCGACCGAGGACGTTTTGATTACTAATCAAATACCTCTTATAGTGTAAAATACACGACAGATTCCATCTTCAACTCTTAAAAGGAAGCTTGGATTTTTTTTTTCTGGGCAGATTCTATTCCACAAACGAAGTTTTATACAGAAAGTCTCAAGATATACACTGTTTCAAAGTCCATTCATCTAACGTCTGGGGGAAATAAAACATGTCTTGGGGAACAACTTTTAGAGGGAAAATGTTTACTGACGTTTGCCTGCGACGCTAAGCGTCCTTTAGTATTCGCTGGCCCTGGGACGACGAGATTTCACCGAACTAGGAGGATCTACTAACCATTCTGCATACTACCTAACCTACTAAATTGATAAAGTGATTTTCAACAAGAAAACCTAAAGAATGAATGCTGGTAAGCAGAGACAGATATTTATAAGCGTATCAGGAACATAAATTTTTCTGGGTCTACCGCCTTTCACATGGATCACAAGACTGCACTGTAGTCAACACATATGATACACACAACCTGCTGACTACCTATGTCCTGCAGCCTCTCAGGGACATAACCAATGAAAAAATAATAACTTTTCCAGGAAGTTTCAGCAAACATATTGCCTGTAACAAAAGTTATTCTTTGCGACATTATCTGTCAGCCCTGGAATTTGATACAAAGGCTTTGACAGACCCTGTATTGTGTGAAGGAATGTGAGGTACACGTTGTTAACTAAATTATTTTTACTCTTATATATTCACACATCTCTCCTCTGCATGTAGCTGATGCAGAGATAAATACATGGTTTGTGAAATTTAGTCGCAACTGCAGAATCTTTCTGACATTGGATCCATTAGTTTTGAAGATATTAGCTACTGGCAACTAATGAACTTCTGTGACGGACCGGGTCTTGAACCTCGATTTTCCCGCTTGTCGTGAGCGGTGTCTTAACCACTTCGGCTATCAGAGCACGCTTCCAGGCCAGACCTAAGCTTCCATATGCCATACTGTCTACGACCAGACTTCCAAAAAGCTGTAAATACTGGTTAGCGTCCCGGTCTGGCAAAAGTTTTCGTATGTCACCAACAGATAATATCTCTATACCTAACGCAGCTACTGTCAGAAAGATTCCGCAATTGCGAATACTCTCCTTCGTCCGAACAGGCCTTGGAAGGCCCAACGGCACCGACCGGCCGCCGTGTTATCCTGAGCCCAAAGGCGTCATTGAATGCGGATATGGAGGGGCATGTGGTCAGCACACCGCTCTCTCACCCGTATGTGAGTTTACGAGACCGGAGCCGCTACTTCTCAATCAAGTAGCTCCTCAGTTTGCGTCACAAGGGCTGAGTGCACCCCGCTTGCCAACAGCGCTCGGCAGACCGGATGGTCGCCCATCCAAGTCTTAGCCCATCCCGACACCGCTTAGTTTCGGTGATCTGACGGGAACCGGTGTTACCATTGCGGCAAGGCCCTTTGGCGTAGTTACGAATAAATTTCATATATTTAGTACACCTGCAAGATCGCCACCAATGTCTATTTCTTCAGACATTGTTAAAAATAATAAATACATAGATCTGAATAACGACTGTTGATTTTGTACGTTATCCATACTGAGTATTGTTTAAAGTCGGCTTCCCACATCCTTCAAGACACATTCCAGACCATTGTCCGTCCCAAATACGCAAGACAAGTAGTTAAATTACGAATATTCTCATTTTTGCTAAGATTTGCGGACAGATATCATTCGCGACCTCACCGAGAGACGTTGCAAAGTGGTTAGCATATTGGACTCGCACTCGGGAGGACGACGGGTCAAACCCGCGTCCGGGTTTGACCTGATTTAGGTTTTCCGTGGTATCGCTAAATCACTTGAGGCAAAAGCCGGGATGGTTCCTTTGAAAGGGCACGACCGACTTCCTTCCCTAATCCAATGGGACCGATGACCTCGCTGTTTGGTCCACTCCCCTGAATCAACCAACCGACCAACCAACCATCCGCGACCTCACTCCCCTTAGACCAGCAAAGGTGGGTCAGTGGTTACAGGACTAAACCTGCATTTCAGATTCCCGTCCAGCAATGCAGGTTTCAGTCTTCTAAGGTTTTCATAACCATAGCGAATGCCAAGAGGGTCCCCATGAAAAGGCTGCCCCCGATTTCCTATTTCTACCTGAACAGTCTCATCTTACACACCTTGTTGATGATGAGACATTAAAAGCTAATCTTCGTTTATTTCTTTATCATGTACATATCGTCCATAGCTGGAGAAAGAAGCGTGCACTCTGTTCTGCACCCACCTAGGAGACGAGTAAAACATTGGAATAAGATTTTCATTATGCAGCGGAGTGTGCGCTGATATGAAACTTCCTGGCAGATTAAAACTGTGTGCCGGACCGAAACTCGAACTCGGCGTCTTGCCTTTCGCGGGGGCAAGTGCTTCACGGATTCAGCGGCGTCGGCACAGATTTGCTGCAGTGCCTCGTTTCCTATCTTCGAAAAGACACTGAAACTCTCCCTCAAAACTTGGAAGGTTAGCAGTCCTGGCTGAAAGTATATTACGCATACATGGCTTAGTCACAGTCTCGAGGGGTGCTTCCATAACGAGATTTTCACTCTGCAGTGGACTGTGCGCTGATATGAAACTTCCTAATCCCGAGTTAAGTCTCGGTCTGGGACACAGCTTTAACCTGCCAGGAAGTTTGGATAAGACAATGATTCGCTCCATGACACTAAAGTACAGCGAAAATGTTCAATGTATCCTGATATGTACCTTCACCCTACTCTATTCAGTGCTCCGTTTACAGTCGGTTCAATGATGCTATAACAACACACCTTAATTTTATGTGCAATTAGGCCTCGCTTTTATCTTGACCATCCAAAATAACTTTTTGTCCAGAAACAAAATAACAATGTGTGAAGCAAATGATGCTTAGCTACCTGGGGATATTAACTAGCATGAGCATGATTGGCCGGCGGCGGTGGTCGAGCGGTTATAGGCGCTTCAGTCCGGAACCGCACGTCTGCACGGTCGCAGGTTTGAATCCTGCCTCGGACATGGATGTGTGTGATGTCCTTAGGTTAGTTAGGTTTAAGTACTTCCAAGTTCTAGGGGACTGATGACCTCGGATGTTAAGTCCCATAGTGGTCAGAGCCATTTTTTTGAGCATGATTGTCCTTCTTGAAACTTAGTTCGTTATGAAGATATAAACAGCAGTAGCTACGTCTTTTTTAAGTAGCGCCCGACGGTTTTTCTTCGATAGTCCGCTTCCTCTTTTCAAGCCCTCTTCATCCACATATCACGTATTCCTGTAAACACAAGAAACGCGGAGCTTTAATACCGTGTAGTAGTACTGTAATCCACTGCGTACACAAAACAGTGCAGAACACTCAAAGGTGTTCACAGAGGTGACTATGGAAAGTGATGCACCGGCCCACCGGCGACAAAGAATTTATCGCTACTTCTCTTGCTTTCTGAAGTGAATTACAAAGGTTGTTGGAGTATCGCGATAGATAACGTCTTTTGTGCTTCCCCAAAGAAAAGAAAAAAAATGAGTTAAGTCAAGAGACCGAACTGGCCAGTCCAATGTGCCTCGACGACCTATCCATCGAGCAGGATAGCTACGGTTCACAATACGACGTACGTGCAAGGCATTATGTGCTGAACTTCCATCATTCTGGAACAACATAAGCATTCTCGTTCTTCATCCAGACAACGAGGAAGAATTCGTGTGAGAAAACTGGAATATTTCCTGCTGTTCAGGATAGCAGTGATGAAATAAAGGCCAATGGTTGTAATATCAAGTATTCTGCACCAGTCATTACTTTCCACAGATTCTGCACCTGTCTAGGCCATCGTGGGTGTTCACTGGACCAATTGTACACGTTCTTTGTATTTACCTGTCCTTTGTATGAGAAGAAACATTTATCAGCAGAAAGAATTTCGGAGAAGACGTTCTGGTTGGCGAGAATTTGTGCAGGATTGTGGAAATCATTCCCTTTCAATTCTTGCGACAAGTATACATTATAAGAATGGAACAGGTGGCGTGTCAGAACGTGACGTACGATGGTACCAGGAATACCAATCTCCTGGTCAACCTGTCATGTGCTGACGTGTGGATTCATTGGAACAGAAGCGATAAAAGTAATTTCGACAGCTTCGTCTGTGGGAATTCAAGATGACTGCCTTGTCTTGAGTTGAAACTTTCCATTTCCTGAAGCGTCACAACCCGACGAGGAAACATCCGTCGGGAAAGCGGGTTCTTGTCAGGATACAGATCCCTGTAGAGTTCCTCTACCTGAGTATCATAACGCCTACCTTCAAGCCCAATATAATAAAAGTAATGATGCTGCATTTTTAATGAAGGACTGCCATTACTGTTAACATCAGATCGTTTAAAAATACTACAGTACTGTACTATGTGTACTCTTGTTGTGAATAAGAAAACATTATTGTGATTATTGTTCTGCTAACTTACATTTTCCACATATGACTGCCATTTCTACCCAGTCTTAGTCGGTGTACATTGTACTCACACAAACCTTCAACTGTAGCCGGTTGACTGAATGACCGGTGTGAATCTTATGTTTTTAGCATATCAGTGTAGCACAGACAGGTCTCTTTTCCATAAACAAGAGATGTGCGAACATTAGTAAAGCAGGAAAGGTAAATGAATTTTGAATACATTAACTGATTGCTTTTCCATAAATGGACAGTAGTTTAAAATTTGTAAAGGTCTGTATAAGGCGGGATGCAGTTTCACAATACCAGAACACAGGAAAAAGCAATGTGTAAAACAGAATGTTTGATGTTTATGGGTGTAAAATTTAATATGAGTACTCTATATTACAGACCTCATTTCGCTCTCAAGTTCAGCAACTTGTTATCTGATTCTGACTTTTGATTTTGGTGACCAAAAGTCAGAAAGCTAATTTGTGCAGCGTACTTCTGTTAATACCTTTGATGAAAAATATTGTGTGGCCATTTTACACTTGAAACAAGAGTCACTCACTGAATAAAAACCTTCAGTAAATATTAAATCTGGCATACATTGTAAATCTCCTGCAGACAACTGCTTGCACAGATAGGCGCACTAAAAACTGTAAAACAATACATTTAAACCATTATATAGTTTGAAGTGAATAATCATTCATTATTTGGCAGAAGAATCATAGCATTTACATAGATGTATAAAAATGTTATCTGCTGTTCACAACATAATCTGATTCTGATACAGGAAGCGATAAATTATGCAGCGATTAAGGTGGTCCACTACACCGTTTGTGAATTAAAATTATTGAACAGATCTCTCTCTCTCTCTCTCTCTCTCTCTCTCTCTCTCTCTCTCTCTCTCTGTGTGTGTGTGTGTGTGTGTGTGTGTGTGTGTGTGTGTCGTTGGGTGGGTAGACGGGTATTCATAGTACATATATATAACTGAAAACTACTCACGCAAATTATAAGTATGGAACTGTTCTTTCGTAGTAAGCTACGCCCTTTTTTATGAACAACACAGACATTAAATCTGACTGAAACAGCAAACTGTGTCGTTTATAAAATCTGTACAACAGTCGCAGACCTCACTCTAATCCGAGTAATAAGCATAAATTTAAGTAAAAACGCACCATTTTTGGAGAAACAGATAACTCGTTCCACATCTTAGCGAGGGATTATAAACGTGATCTAGGGAAAATGAAAATAACTAACTAACGGTAGTGACGATAACTAACAGATGGAGAACTTGTTTGACTCAAACGTGGGTCCTGGAGGAAGACTGAGACTTCATACAACTTCGTCTTGACTTTTCTCTTTGCCACTACCTCCGTCGATGAGCCTTGACCTCCTCAACAGTTTACCTCCATGCATTGTTATCTGTTTTTCTCTTTCTTCGTCTTATCTTTCTAAGGTCAGTCAATACATCGTCCAGCCATTTTGGTCTTTGTCATCTCTTTCTTCTGGTGGAATACAACTTCCTTTCATTATTGTTTTTGGCGTTCTATCCCCTGTCATCATCGCCATGTGGTCTAACAGGCCTATTCTCTGACATATAATAAATTTTAATACATCTTATCCTTGTTTGAGCTGTTGAACTTCATAGTAGTATCTTACTCTCCAACCCTCTGCCTCTCTCAAGGACCCATAAGTTTTTCTTGGGGGGTATTTTATATCCGCTTCGGTCATTATCCACATTACTGACCCAACCCTAACTGGCGGTGCAGAGGAATAATGTACTCTGTTTTACACAACATAAGCTGGTAAAGATGATTAAGCTTTAACTCCCCTTCCACGATATGGTCATTAGAAACGTAGCACTAATTCGGGTGGGATAAACCTGAGGAAGAAAATCGACTCGGCCTTTTTCATATTAGCGACCACTTTTCGCGCTAATCAATTTGAGAAAATAACAGAAAACTTAAATCCCGATGGTCGGAAAGGGAACTGAAACAAGCTTCTCCAGAATGCGAGTCCAATATGTTAACAATTCGATATCACTTGCCAGTGACGAAGGCATGTGAAACGTTGAATTTTCTATGTAAGTCTGCTTCTCTAATAGTTACTACTGGTGCATAAATAACTGTGTAATGAATTGAATGTATGTGACATGCAAGGACAAAAAGAACTGTTCGCCGTCGTGAGGCAGTACTGTGTGCTAATTGAGCTCATAATGGAAAACACGTAAATACCAGAGGCTCGGAATGCTCTGCTGAATACTGCCTGCTTCAAGGCAAACACTTTGGGTGCGGACCAACAAGCTGGCAGCCAACTGATTACTGTCACTCAGTATTACAGGTACGGCCACGCTCATCTAACATTATGTTCTTATTATTTGTATTTATTAATGCACTAAAGAATGAAGATTGGATTTCACTGTAGTTAAAAAGGCAAAATATAGTGAAGTTGTACCAGGGGAGAAAACAAATGCAAAAGACTAATGATAAAAAAGATTGTTTTGGGTCGATAAAAATCTAATACAAACAATGAAATAAACAGTAAGCATCGAAAAGCAAGAAAGAAGAAAACAATAGCTTACCATTTAATTTCTGAACTTGAAAAAATAAAGAAGAAAACTATAAATAGCAAAATAAATAGTAGGTAGGGAGGAGAAAGAGACAAGATAATGGCATAGTACTGAACTTCTGAATACAGCAGAACAAAGAACAAAACTACAAAGCTTAGCCAAAGAGGATGATCAATAACAGTACAACAGCTCGAGAAATCACATCAACTGAAGGTTAAGGCAAGAGAAAAATTTCCTGAGAATGCCTGTATGACACTGAGGGAGAAATATATTACATTCGGTGATGAAAACAAAACTGCAAGGAGATGACAACATTACATAGAGAAACCACACAGTGGCAAGAAACTGTCTGACAGCGTTATACAAGCAGATTAGGTAGTACTGGTAAGTCCATCTTGAAAGAGGGATTCGAACTGGTGAACGTATCATGAGAAGAATGCGAACTACCCCTACAAAAAATCAGAAGGAACAAAGAGCCAGTTATGTACAATATTACAGCCGAACTTCTAAAGTTGGTTGAATAGACTTATGTGTAACATGTATGACTGAAATATTATAATTCACATCGCTAAAAGGAGAAACGTCAAAACGTCACAAAAATGAAAAAATTACGGAAGATTAGTGGTGCGTGCATCTAAAACATCACTGTTCTAAACCGAATGGAATATTAAGTCCGAACTGGACTTCAAGGAGAACAGTTTGGCAAATGAATACTAGAGAATTTAACGACATAAACAGTTGCGATTTTTTCATATGATGACATGGTTGGAGACCGTGGCTGTTATTTGAAGGCAAATGTTGATGTTGTTGTTTCAATTTGTGGCTGGTTGCTATCTCAATACCATCGACATAAATAGTTTCTGGAGATATAGATAAAGTTCCCGATAAGGTAAAATGGGGAAAAAGAAAATACAAATAGACTGATGTGGCGTCTTTACGACAAAAAGACGGCTGTCATTGATGGACGAGTAACACAAGACGAAGCACAGATAGGCTAATAATGAATGAGACAAGAGTGTGCATTATTATCAATTATTTTGAATGCACGCAGAGAAGACATTTCTAAAGTCTACTTAAAGGCAAGTAGAAGACCTAATAGAAAGTTGGTGGGTCATATAAGAAAACATACATTAACTACATAATTCGTACAGCTGAATAACATATAGAATGCAACAGCCTATACGCTCCAGTGGGTATCAAATGGCTGATAATGGCTGATAATGACGATGATTATAACAGCACATGGAAAAACGATATTTATGCTGAATACATCTGGAACGAGACAGATTTATTTTTCAGCTTCGGGTCATATTACCGACAGACAGCCTTAAAAGAAGTTAAAACAGAACAGGACCATAATATACGTAGAATTTCGAGAAAAGTAAACTTAGTTTCAAGACACAAAGGAAGTAAAGACATTATTGCCAAGAGGTATTGATTTATATGAATGGGGAAAGTTGAAAATTTGTGCTGGACCAGGATTCGAATTTGGGTCTCCTGTTTACTAGGCAGATGCGCTGACACTACACCATCTGGATGCAGTGGTCCCCACAACTGCACAGACTACCTCAGAACACCTCCCGTCACACCCAATGTCAAGTTATACTCAACACTACTGATGAAGTGTCCCTGCTCACTAGCCTCATTACTCGCGGCATCTCGACGATTTCCATAAGAGTTCGAGCATGGTGTTCATCTGCACTGAATGGATCGCTGGTCGTCCTCGCCTTAGTTGTGTGTGTGTGTGTGTGTGTGTGTGTGGTGTCCATTCTTTCGGACATGCCCGAAAGAACAGACATTTTTTTGATCCTGCAGCTAAAAATTTTCAACTTGCCCCATTTGATATAAATCAATGCCCACTGGCATTCATAGTGGGTGCAGGATCGAAAGCCATCTGTTGTTTCGGACATGTCCAAAAGAACAGACACCACATTTATATAAAATTAATTTATGTCACCAAAAAATTATGGGGCTGAAAAAATGGTTGATAGGTCAAGTTAAGAATTTGTTCTGGAAAAGGATTCGAATCTGGGTCTCGTGTTTACTAAGCAAAAGACGTGAAAAATTCTTAAGTGATAGGTGTTATGTGTCTCTCTGAATGCTGTGTAACCACAGGGATGGAGAAGTAAAATATCAGGGTTTACAGACCAGCATCATTTTCGAGAAACAGGATGAGTTGCAACAAATTTAAAACTTGAGAACAAAGACAAAATATTGATACAAGCCGTTTCTGTGTAGATCTGAACCTAGATGCGTGTGCTTGTAAGCTGTTAATGCAGATTACTTCTCTTATAATTGTAACTGTCTACAGATCGCCTATTTATGAGAAATCTAGATGCTCTATTGAGCTGCCTGTTGAACGAGAAGAAACAGTTAGTAGTTTGTGGAGATTTCAGTCTACAGTTCTTAAAATTTATAGACAGAAAAAATGAACAGGAATCATTATGTAGATATTTCAACTTAATTTCAGTAGTTCGCTTTCAAGAGTGTGTGCAGCAAGATAGTAGTACCACATTGATAACATTTTTATAGGCAGAGCTCAATTTGAAATAATTATTATATACCTAATAGTTAATGAATTATCTGATGGAAATGTCGTGTGGCGAGGGCCTCCCATCAGGTAGACCGGTCACCTGGCGCTAGTCTTTTTAGTTGCCACCATTGTGGTGACTTGCGTATCGGTGCGGATGATATGATGATGATGATCAAGACAACATAACACCCAGTACCTGTGCAGAGAAAATCTCCGATGCAGCCGGGAACTGAACCAGGGCCTTAAGGCACGGCAGTCTGTCACACTGACCACTCAGCTATCGAGGTGGACAACTGTCTGATCATGACGCATAAGTAATGGAAATAAACATTACACCTTACACCCCTGAGGCAGGTTCATACAATGCAGTGAGGCTTGCAGCTGAGAACAGGATATGACGTTTTAAAAGTAATTAGAAAGAGATGCTGTGGGATAAGGTATATATAGAAACAGATAATCATGTCAGACGCAATTTATTCCAATGAAAATTTGTGTCCACATTTGAAAGCAGATTTCCTAAAAAGTAATCCAGAATTTCCATTAAAAAACAACAACTAAACCATATAAAACTCAGTGAATTAATATCTCATTTAAGAGGACGAGGGACATTTATATAAAAGCCAGAATAACACAAGATACAACATTACTTTCATATTACAAAAGATATTGTTATATTTGAAAGAAAAAGGCATTTAAATGTCCAGAAGTACACACATCCAGATAGAGATTAATAATTCAGGTAATAAGTTTAAAATTATATGGGATATTGTCAAATGGGAAAAGAACTGTGAGCCAGTGAACAACAAACCATAACAAAGTAAATGATTTTGTTGTGAGTGACAATTCACAGATCAATGGTTCATTTGAAGTAGCAAGAGAGTATACTAAAAATATCATTCCACTAAACTTAAAGCAGCTAAAAGTAGCACCAACATCCTTTACTGCAACTAATATAATTATAAAAATTCTGAAAAACAAAATATCAAGTAGTGTTGATGGAATTTAAAACTGAATTCTGAAAAATTGTTATAACTTAATAAACAATGCCCTTAGTAACATCTCTACACAGGAAATTTTCCCAGACAGGTTAAAATATGCTATTGTTAAGCTTCTTTATAAGAAAGATGACAAAAGACTTAAATAATTATCATCTAGTTTCCTTACTGACATTTGTGTTCAAAATATTCGAAAAAGTAGTGTACTCAGGAGTAGTCTCACATTTAAGTACAATCATTAGCATATCGCAGTTTGAATTCCAGAAGGGTAACTCGACTGAAAGTGTTACGTACACATTAACCCACCAAACATTACAAGCCATAAATAATAAAATATCACCAGTTGGTAATTTTTTGTGGTCTGTCCAAGGTTGAGTAGACGAAACTTAATTTTCGTAGAATCGATGGCTTTGAAAGCAACTGGTTTGAATCATACTTAATAAATAGAATGAATAAAAAATTTTCTGGATAATTCTGACAATGTTGGAAAGGTAGAAGATTTTACTGAGTAGGGAGAAATCACACAGTGCATCCCACAGGGTTCAATTTTGGGTACACTCCTATTACTTATACATTCGATAGACCTGCCACTTAACATTCAGCAAGTATAATTGCTACTTGTTGCAGACAATACTGATGTTATAACAAATCTCATCAGAGAGAAAACAACAGAAGATATTGTTAACGATATTTTACAAAGAATAATAAAGTGGTTCTTTGAAAGTGGATCATCCCTAAAATACGAGAAAACACACTATATTCAATCCTGCACAACAAGTAGAGTCATGTCAGCAACTGATGTAGTGCACGAACAGGAGACAGAAAATACGATACACACACTAATGAAAACCTGAAGTGGAAGAAGCTTATTACTGAGTGGCTCAAACAATTAAGTTCTGATAATTTTGCTCTTTGTGCAGTTGTTAATCATGGAAACAAATGAACCAAGTTTCGCACATATTTTGCATATGTCTACTCAGTAATGCCTGGGGTAACTCATCACTTAGAAAAGAAGTATTGATTGCACAAAAACGAGCAGTAGGAATAATGTATGGTTTTCACCAAGGTCGTCATGTAGGTACTTCTTCAAGGAGCTACGCATTGTAAATGCGCCGTCATTACGTATATATTCGCTATAAATAATTCAGCACTATCTGAGGAGAATGGTGATATCCATAACTAGACTTTAGTACACATTATTAAGCTGTCAATGGCCCAGAAAGGAGTTCAATATGAAGTAATAAGAAATTTTGATCATTTGCCCAAACCATAAAATGTCTGTCAGGTACCAAAGCAAGTTTTAAATCTAACCTAAACACTGGCTTCAATAACCAAAGACTATAGTCATGCGTGTGTGAGTTGCGACTGCGTGAGTGTGAGTGTGCATTTTGTCTATTTCCAACGAAGGCCTACGTGGTCGAAAACTCACTTTCTGATAATCTTTTTGCTATGCCTATCTCCGTTGTATGGTGAGTAGCAACTATCCTTTTCGTAATATTGTTACATTCTAAACTCATTTCACCTGGACAACTCTCTCTATTCCATGATGGAGGAATTTCCGTTTAAAAATTGGTAGCGATTTAAAAAAATAAAAAAGGAAAATAACGAACTAGTTTTTAAGTGCAGTGGCACTAGTAGGATTAAAAATAGTGTGTTCATTAATGTTAACAATAATCATGTAAACATATACACTGATTCATTCTACACAATTTCGACAAAAGAGTCATTCAGATTACCTACATATCATGTAACCAGCTAACTAGTCGTTTTGCTGCAAGTGGAGATCATGAAGCTATGTTAAGTTAAATGGATAAAATTACGGCCGAGGAATCCAAAATCAAAATTTAGAACCAAAGCAGAGGTGCTGGTATGTGATAAAACAGGGTAAGCTCCAGAACAAGTATATGCAGTCGACGAGCTACATAAACTATTTTATTTAAAAAGCAATATTGCGGGAGACGGAAAGAACTAAGACTAATTAAGAAATAGAATTCCGAATTAAAAGTTTAATAAAGAGACGAGCTTGACCTCCAAAAGTAACAGCCCAAAAACCGGGATAAGTTACATGAAACTTTGTTTTGGGGTGTTGCATTTTATGAGTGTGAGATCTGTGCACTGTCCAAAGTAGAACGCATAAGTGATATGGAGAGTAACTGGAGGAAGATCACGACTGAGGAGGATAAACGAAACTATGAAAGATGACAAATGTATGGCTTACACAGCAATGAGGAAGGAAGCAGAAAGACATGGAATTTAATGTGTTGCTAACTACACTGCCTCCAAACCAGTCTTAGAACTGAATACTGTAGGCAACAAGGAATGCAGTATATTAGTTAGACTAAAAAAATTGTGTAATTGAATACTGCAGACGTGCTTGAGTGAATAAAACGAAAAAATTTACATTACCTTCTCAGAGCTTTCACTGCTTTGCATAAACCCTGAGCAGTATGAGAGATACTGCAATTTTCGCAAATGTCAAGAACGTAGAACTGTAATTGCACTACAGCCGCTGATGTTATGAATCATCACAGAGGTCAGTTGTTATCAATATCGAATTTTTCTCTCAGTTCATTGCATTGTTAAATCTGTACACTAACAGAGAGTGTCATCACATTTTCAGCAACACATGCTTCCTAAACTAAAAAACAGCCGCCGCGAAAAAACGATTACACGTTTTTTAGTTTCTGTATTTCTGGATAATTCACTGAGCATATGATAGCCGCTTCCTCTTGCAGCTGAGGGAATGCTCTATCTCTGATGATCTCGACTTCTAAAACTCTAACACCAAGGGCATCTGATTAACCACAAATGCCCAAGTGCTCAAATTTCCGGTTAACAGCGACATAAAACATCAAGGAAAATGAACTAAATAGCACATACAACTTAAAAAAATATATAATACACAAGTGACTGGAACGATCACATAATCCTAAAGACGTCGAATTGAAAGCGGAGTAATGAGACGGTGAGTATATAGAAACACATACATGTGCGGTAAGAAAATAGTACTGTCTGGACCACAACAGTGTGTACCAACTCCGAATCATGTGGAAGTTTTCACAAGTAAACGACCACTGGGAATCGCGCTTTGGGTCACCTAATCAGACTATTAGATCTGTTCGCAGAGTGTGGTAGCTAACAAATAACTGCTGGCTTCGTCATAGTTTTGATTCCAGCTCCAGGGTCAGTCAGTGAATACTTACTGAAGATGAAATGAAGTCTTCACGTCAGTCACTTCTGTTCTTGGACAATAATGACAAAACTATAATAGCGATGGACAAAAGTGGAATAGTATTTAATGATTCAGGCACCAAATTCCGGCTACGCTGTTGAACTTCACATTCCCGTGTAACTGAGATTAATTCATTCATAAACTATTTCGTCTCGTTAAAACAAGTAGCATTAAGAAGATGAGATGAAGAACGTTCAGATTTGGATAGAACTGTTGCACATAATAGACTGTTTGGCTTCTGTTTTAACAACGACATTGACCATTAGGGTGGTATCAATAAAATTAGGAGCTGAGAATTTTGTAAAGTCATAGTTACCGTTTTGTACATGAAATTCTGCGAAATATTACCTTAAAGTCTTGGGACAAAGTTACATCTTGGCACCATAGCACATGTTGCTGTAAATTTAGCTCGTTAAGCGGGAGTACAACAGCAGTGACTGTACGGTGGCGCTAGTTTTATCTTAATAGTATGCTAGACACTAGATTATGAAGTATATCGTCCTATAGAATGATTATATAAATCTGTAGTCAACGATGCAACGTCAGTATGGAATGACACTGTACTTCGTAAGGACTCTCATGAACTATGAAATTGTGTCGCAGACTAAAGGAGAACTGTACCATAAGAATTTGTGTATTTCTAAACTAAACTTCGCACTTCAGACAGTCGGTCCCTTTCGTATACTGAGCTAAATTATTGCCCCCAAGAAAGTACTGCATAGATGGCAGGACTCGTTAATGAGCACCGTAATGAGCTACATCAGAGAAATACAAAACTCAATCGTTTACAGCGCTACGGCCAGTATGGCCTGAAGGGAAAATGTTCCAAAATTCTTAATCTCAATATTCGTTTTTTTAGCCTGAATTACGGCGAGACTAGCTATCGACTTCAGAATCCAGTATTTAGGGCATTCAAACGTGTGAACTTTTTAAGGCGGGTTTTTTAAACTATCCACAGGTCTTGAACTTGCTGCCATCAGTAAATCGCACCTTCGAACACTTAATAACAGCGAAATAACTCTCGAGTTCTGTTATCAGTTTCAAGGTCACTTCGAGAGCCCCTTAAAAAGAAGCTACAGTAGACGATCCTCCAGGAAGTGTTTTTAAGCCGATTAGTAAGCACAGAATTTATTGGAGATGCTACGGAATATGTTGTGGTCATTTGACTTGACAGTGGAAATGAAAAAAAGAACTACTTTAACTTTCAAATAAGGCAAAGTGCACTCACCATTCCTTAGTTCCCCAATTTCGGACGATCTGCTCATTGTAACATCCTTTACAGTACATAATTAATTACCAGGAAAAAGTGAAGAACGATCATCCTTATTTATCTTAAGATGAGTTCCAATTATTAACATACTGTATGTGTTAATAGCTCTTTAGCTAGTGAACTTCAAATCTGAACATCAGTATTTCTAACTGTACGTCACTCGTTCTTCCTGCTGCGCAGAGATATTCGATTGAAACGTTGAGCTAAGGTTACGAATTTCGTTGAACCATTGTAACTTGACCATGAACATCGCAAAAAGGTTGGTAAGGGTAAGTCTAGGGAAGAGGCAAAGGAAATTGCGGGAAATATTTTCACTAGTCTTCCTCTTTAGTTAGATTTTCTAAATACTCTCGCTACTGAAACAATGCGATATTGATGCACGACGGGAACTCATCACCAACTGTGTTTCAGTCTTGTGCTGAATAAGTAATAAACTAAATTTAAAATAAAAGTTCAGACAAGAATAAAAATGCATTGGAAACATTTATCAGGTAGATGTTTCCGTGTGACATTGACATTCTGGTTGGAAGTGAAGAAGATTTATAAGAGCTACATTCAAAATCTGGAAGACGATTAGCACAGAATGTATTACAATAAAATCAAAGCAAGACGAAAGTAATTACCTTCATCACGAAGGAAAATAACAAAACGCTCGACATTAAATTGTAGAAGTTGAAAATGACCGATTAAAATAATTCCTTAATGTAACAAGCTTGACGCAAGGAAGCCATTGAAGAAAGATACGCACAATCTTATGAATTCCCGAAGGAACTGAAAAATTGCCAGTTTGAAACACAAAACTAAACTGAATTCCATTGTAAGAGGAGCGCTAAGAATGGCATGCACAGCTACAATAGTACGGAATGAAGCAATATTAGAAAATCAGAGGAAAGATATCTCCAAGAAAACCTTTTCGGAAGAGGGGACACGTTGATGACACAAATGCTAAATATCCTAGTCAGTTTGACGATGTAGAAAGTAGCAGAGGTGCAGAGCTGTAAGAGAAGATAACTACGAGTACATGAAACATTTTGTTGAGGATGTGCTTTTCGCGAAGTACGAGATTAGTATAGTATATAATAAAATATAGTATGAAATTCGACAGAGTTTTGGCATACATAAAAAACTTTTTGACTACACTGAAGCTTTGAGATACTGTCAGAGTCACGAAAGTATGATAACTGAGTTTCTTCACTGGTATACACTTCTTAAACGTTCAACCTTCGTATAGTAAATCCATTTCATATATATTTGTCACTATGACCTTAATAATGGTTGAATAATTAACGTCAGATCCCTAATATTAAATAATCAACGACAATTTATAATATAACATGATGCTTAAATAATTAGAAACTGTAATTATCTTTCTCTTCTTGAGGTCAAGAGAAGAGTCCAGCTGCATTTAGCTTCTTTCCACAGAGGTCGAATGTGGAGCGTATTACCTTACAGTATTATCAGGTGAAGCTAGTATTGCCACCAAATAATTATTCAATAATTTCCATGTCTTACAAGGTTAATGCGTTGGTCAATCAGAAATAATTTAGGGAAGTGTAGTAGCATTTGGCTATTTGATGAAATTGATCTTAGTCATAGCGATAAAAGGCAAAACCACTAAGTTCTACAATAATAGCATAGTAAAATTCGGAACTAAACAGTTTGATGAATTTATATTTCTAATTCCCATAGTTGGAAAGATCAAGGTCATCAACATGTTCTAATTGTTGATTGCCCTTTACCTTGTGACTGTTCTTCAGCTTGTGTTTCAAGTTCAAGAGAGAGAGAAAAAAGTATAGAACTCCAGTTCTTGGTTTCTTTATTCTGAAAACAGCCCCGTGATGCAAGTGTGAAAACGGATATTTATATTTAAAAGCAAATGAAAGCAGTAGCTAATAAAAATATACAATTGATCTTTAGCTGGTCATATTCCAAGTTTAGGCCTAAGATGACGACTCTAGAAAATCGTTTTTGGGTACAGAGATACAGGAAGCATCACGTTGTTTACAAGAACTGATGAGTGAAAAGTATTTGATATGTTTTACGAGGTGATACAATGCATTTCATCAATATTGTATGAGAACTGCTTTAGAGTATGTTGTTGCCGTTGATGATAAACTTAAGATCGTCCTCAAAAATGTGTACGATACGTATAGATGACCTATAACAGACGAGAACCAACTGAGACACTGCCTTTAAAGAAATATAAACAATTGTGTGGAAGTAGTGAGCATAAACCTTTTCCTCCTTTTAATTTGTCTTACACAGTTACTAATTTATACCTTTTCTGCCAACCATACTTATTCTCACACGCAAAGTTACAACCTATGATTCCGCTACGAAAAAACGATGCTTCTAAACCCGCAGACGCCACGCTTGTTAAGCGTGAAGTGGTGTGCGTAAATGTCAACCTTGAGTAGTAGTAGTAGTAGTAGTAGTAGTAGCGATTACAGCGTCGCAGGCATTGCAGATATTCATTCACTTATCGTGAATGAATGCAAAGAAGAAGAACTGCATTACTTGGACCTAATGTAAGTTACTGCTTCAGGTTCACGTTTTTTATCGAAACTTCAATTTCAAGAACGTACTCAGCAGTGAAATAGAAGAAATTATGGAGTTCTTTATGAAATATTTACACCCGTCGCTAACATGCCACTCTCTTCTACATATTGATAACAAGTTTTAATAAGCAGGACAAGATTCCAAATTATTAAGAAATTTCTCCTGTTCCTGTCCCACCCCAACACTCCCACTGTTTAAACCTATCTGCTTGAACGCGTAGTTATCGTATGAAATCATCACTTTTCTGAAAATGTGGCACATGCCTACAAATTTGCACATTCTGTTTCGTTATGCAGAGCATCACTAACATTACATGGCCATATGGGAGACGATTTCTCGCAAAAAAGTGTCGGCCATTTTGAATGTTTAAACCGACTGCACCATTCCAACAAATTATGTCACGTGTTTGTTAAAATGGTAGTTGTGTATATTGTCAATATTGAATGTTATAATAAAACCGGTGGACACTGAATGTCTTGAAATTCCTTTTATCAGAGCTCTATCATTTCTAGTAGCATCGCAGCTGCTCGCGGCTGAAATCAATAAAGCATTGCTTCTCCTAGTTCAGGCGTCGAAGGTGAATTTCACTCTCCGCAGCTCCACTGCGTGACGAGAATTGACACTTACTCATCATCATTCAGCTGTTTAACGATCATTCCCTATTTAACGAGTTGAAATCTGAATCAGACACACAGATTTAAGATTTCTCTGGTTTTGCTAAAACATTTCAGACACATCCTCAAACCGAATCGTATGTTACACAAGACCACGCCCTATTTCTCCTCATCTTCTGCCCTCGATGTCGACGGAGCGTTCGTCGCAATTCAGATTCTAAGTGACACTTTATTATTATGTCGTCTTAAAGAGTGGGGCTCATCCCTTGAGGATTAAGAACGGATGGGCATGTTTGATTACAACTCTTACATACACTGCTCCACAAGAGCTACTGAATTCGCGCCGCAATTTAGTATTCTGAAGAGCGTATAAATTATCGATTGCATTTACTAACCGACAAGAAAAATTACATATTTGTTGTTGATGAGAATAAAAGAGCTAATATTGGCTTTATATCATTAGTAAGATACGAAACACGTGAAAACTTACTATGATACAAGTTACGTTCCCCATCAATCATATTACATATATAAATTTTCTTGGTATGTTCTTATAATTAGGCAACGTCATTTTTGATAAGCGTTTGTCCTTCGTGATTATAAGTGGCCTTAAATAATTAGCTATACTTAATTATTTTGCCACACAACGGCAAGAAAAAGATGTATTAAAGATGATAGTCTGTTTCAGTGTTTAAAGATAAAAATAACTCAAATCCAAAACAAACGTAAATTCCTCCATTACAATTATTGTTACGTAATGCAGATTAACATAGAGAACAAAACAGCATTCATTTGCTGAGGTTTGAAGATAAACTACGCGAATTATGTTACCGGTTTAGCGATTAATACTAGGCAGTACATTGTACATTAATATGAGTAACGATTCACAGTGGAATATAATTATTAACATTCCCCAAAAATAGAGTAACTTTGCACACTGTGAGTTAAAATTGGTTATTCACAATGTGTAACAGCGAGGAAATCAGTTTAATCAAATTTAGAGATGCAAATATTTTCCTTGGAACTTAAAGTTTCCCTTGTTTGAATAACAGATCTGTAGGGAATATTGAACCCGTTGTCAGATGGTTATAATTAAAAAACAGCAGTAATAAGTCATTTTGGTGATTTGATGAGAAACAACATGCTTTCTGTAAAACAAAAAAGTGAAGCGTGTGAACTGTCTGTATGCGACTAAATCGATACCGGTAGCACATGTAAAACTGATTTAGTTGGTATTATTGGTGCTGTGATTTATTGCCCTGAAGCAGATCTTCACGCTATTCAATCCAGTGGATGGCTTTTTATCTCTGTATACCTACTGCAACACAAATCCATTTGAAGCTTCTCACTGTAGCAGAACTTTGGCCTCTCTCTAAAACGTTTACTCCCACACACTTCCCTCTGTCCCCAAAGTAACTATTCCTTGTTGCCTCAGGGCGTGTCCTATCAACAATCTGTCATTTCAGTCAAGTTTTGCCATGAAGTTACTTTCCTTCAAATTGTGATTCGATTTTTTGTTACTTGTAGCCCAATTTGGACACGTGAAATCGAGAATAAACGGTGAGTGAAGTCGGAACAGCAGTGGCTATGATTAAGGCTAATCAGTTTGGGATGTGACTCTTTTCTTCTTTAGTTCCATTTAAGAATGGAACAAACCAATTATACACTGAACTCAGAGGGCTAGTTGTTACAGTGAGTAATTTTATCTTACGAGATTGATTTAAGAGATTAGAATTTGTGATTTCTCTAGGAGGTGTGCTTCATCGATGAGGTTCCGATATGGCCAGGGCGGTTTCGACAGAATCCAGGCCCTGCCAGTTTTCGGTCACAGCCATTGCGCATGCGCAAGCGAAGCTTTCGCTCGATCCAGCACTGGCGCCCGTGCGGGGCATTCAAAACCTGCGCTCCGTTCACCGAGTCGGACAAAGGCATTGCCATTGTTTTAGGAACTGATGCTTGTGAACTGCTACCGCTTGTACAAAGAGAGAGCAGTTTCCAGCTTTTAAAACTGTACTTTCGGCATAGACAAACAGCTGTTCATTATTCACAGAAATCTCCAAGAACACTTGTACAAAATCAGCAGATAATGCGATGTCTGGAAGTTATAAACAAACCCTACAAAGTTTCAGGGTATATACTTTACGTCCAAGATAAAATTCCCAGACCGGAGACTACCTGCTGGTGGTCGGGACATACCCTGCCGAAATTCCATAACCTACCTTGGCCTGGAAATCGATAGACGCTTGACATGACAAGCAACACATCACCAAAGGAGCTAACAAAGGTTGAGCCCTTCTGCCTCACTTGTACCTACTCCTGAAGAGTGAATGACTCACTTTAAGCTGCAAAATTCTCCTCTTTCGCCACCTCATACTTCCGGTCATCTCGGATGCTTCGGAAGTGTGGTCCATGACCCTCGTTACTACACTTGTTCGGAAACAGCGTGGCCAAAACAAAATTTTTCGTATCATCACAGGTACTGACAGGTACGTCCCCAATACACAGATAAGATAATTTTTAGGACAACCCACCATTTATTCCCTCATCAAGGATAAATCCATTAAACGGTACGAAAAAGCACAAACTTCGCCCCACTTCCTCATTCAAAATTTAGGACCTAGAAATTTCACATGAAAGCGCAAAATTAACCCTCACACTCTACTTTAGGGAGATATAACACCCACATACACTTATCACAAACAATTGCACAAAAATAAATAAACATGGAAACACAAATTCCATCTTCAAGTTAATCGAAGCGTATTCTGAAGTCAGACGGGCACAGCCCAGTAGCGTTTCTTCACCAAAAGGACACACATTGTCTCGTCGTCTGTTCTGACAGCAGAATTGTGCATTTCGTCGGCGATTCTTCGGAAAAAGGTGTACCTCCTTCTGCGCCCTGCTGTCGTAAATGAAGACTAAAACGCGGCAGCTTAAGGAAGTAGAAATGTCCTTGTACATCTACTAACGGTATTTCAAATCTGTCTTGGAAACTACTAAAAATGCATATGGAAATTGGAAATTTGTGGTAAGGGCTATGGGACAAAACTGCTGAGGTCATCGGTCCCTAGCGTACGCACTACTTAATCTAACTTAAACTAACGTACGCTAAAGACAACACACACCCGAGGGAGGACTCGAACCTCCAACGGGAGAAAAATGTGTATGTATTTATCTATATAAGTTTTGTTTTATTCACCTCATACTTATATTTTTAGTTATCAGATCTGGAGCCAAAAGTAAAATTGAAATCGTGTTTGATTCGAGGCAACTGGCGATGTTTTATGTGAATAAATCAAACGCGTGTGGTAAAACAAACCTAACTCTAGTATTTGCAAAGACGAATCTAAAAAAAAACGTTAATATTTCTGCAGCAACTTGGGCCACCTTGGCCACACAAATGCAGCGCGTGTACATGTGTCTGCTGAATGACAATGAGCTAGTACCCAACTAACGGAAAGGGAGCATTTGTATTTTTCTAAACATATATAATTTTTTGGTATGGCCAGTTTCGGGCGAACGAGGTTAACTTCAAATTTAAAATATGCAGAATAGAATAGCTATCACAAAATTTACGCCCGCCTACTGATGCCGACGACAGCTATTCTACACTACAGGATGGAGGAAGATCAGGAGTCAACGCCCATCGACGAGGTCATTGAAGTTCGAGCACAAGATCACACTGCGAAAGCAGGGAGAAGGAAATCGGCAGTTCCATTTTAAAGACCTATCCAGACATTCACCTCAAGCTGTTTGTGACAATCACGGGAAACGTAATCGTAGATGTCCTCTGTCCTTGCGTGAATGTGAGTGCTGCCTCTTACCTCTCTGGCATGTTGCAAATGGGTTAACTATGTCTGAGGCAGACATACGAAAAATTCAAAAGCGCGATTAAACGAAAACAAATGCTAAGCCGAATCTTATAGGGCAGTCAGGAATCTATACATATTATGAAAAATATATGTATGTATGTTCCACATCTCCTCCTAAAATATTCGACCGATTTCAATCAATTTAATTTCTTCATTTGTGTGGCCGTAGTGTCCGTAGTTGCTTTATAATTCTTGAGGGTATTTTTTTTCTGTCGTTGCAACTACAAAAATGCGTGATTTTGCTTTATTGAGGTGAAGCATCATCAGTGGTCTGTAATTAAGTTATTCACATTTTGATTTGCTTTTAGATCGAAAAACAGTTCGTTAAGAATAGGTTGATTTGTACTGACGATGATTTTTCGCCTGATTTCTCGCCTACATCGCGAAATGCCGTCTGCTAGCACATCGTTGTCTTTGTATGTTAGACACTGACAGTCTTGGTCTAATACCCTCAAGGATTTCATTCAAACTTAGTACACAAATCAGTTATTGGCTGGAAAGAACCGCTGTGGGGGTAAGAACCAACTGTTTATCGAAGGAATGGGAATACCCATACTACATTCATCCAGTATTTGAGAATTAAAGCGCGTAGTGACTTGCAACAAGCTCTATACATAATTTCAAATCTTTACAAAACTCTTTCTCGCTGACAATGTCCAAAAAATGATATACGGAAAAAATTTATCACTTACCACATTTTCGCTGTTTATTAAATAAAACTGGCGCACGAAGCACGAAGTTCTAGTTTATTACTTCTTTACTATTAATTGTACGCGCGACAAGTTTTCCAGATAGTATTCGCATGTACCACTGAAAGTACCAGCAAATTATATCATTGTTCGACACATAATTCAGGAGATATGAAGTCATAAGCACAGTGATGCTAGAAAAACTGCCGCATCATGCATGACGTTTAAATTTATTATTCCTTTGCTGCCAGTTCCGTTCGCAACACAGTTCGCAGACAGTATCCAGGTATGCTTCTGAACTCACCTACGAAATTATATCATTGTACACACATGTTTCAGGAGATGTAACGTCATAAATACTGAGATTCGTGAAAGACTGCCGCATCTTGCATGATGTTTTAATTATTATTTCTTTCCTACTAATTCTATTCGCAATACATTTCACGGACTGTAGCCAAATAAACCGCTAGCTGTACCTGCAAAATTATGTCTTTGTACGACGGATAGTTGTGGAGATATGACGTTAGAAACATTGAGCTACGAAACTGTAGGGCGAAATTCGTTAGAGAGACAGGTGAAATACGTGGGCAAATACGTGTGAAATACATGTGACATCTACATACGCGTGCAAAACCACGGACAAAAAGCTTCTGCCAATCTCCTGGATCGAGTTGAACCAAATTTTGTACACATATTACTTACTGTCTGGAAAGAAAGACAGTGGTAGGTACTAATCAGCAGCCTTCTCTTGGGGGGGGGGGGGAGGGGAGGGGGGATTTAGAGAAGGGAGAGAGAAGGAAGGAGATGGACAGAGAGAGGGGGACGAAGGAATGGACAAAGAGGGAGGAGGAACTGGAATTTGAGGAGGAGCAGGAGATGGGCAGAGGGGGAAGGAGCAGATGGACAGAGGGGGTGACGAAGGAGATGGACAGGGAGAAGGGCGAGCAGATTAACATGGGGTGGGAGAGCAGATTGAGAGAGAAATGAGCTATAGGAAATGGACAGAGATAGGGGCAGAAGGAGACAGAGAGGTGAGGGGGGGGGGGGGTATGGGGGATAGAGGGAGGGAAGGAGGAGATGGAGAGAGAAAGGGGGAAGTAGATGGACTAATAGAAGTCGAAATAAATACATACCCAGGCAACGCTGGGTGTTCCAACTTGTGGCTTGTAAAGACACTGAACACACATGAGTTGTCCCAATACATTAGCGTCAAAATTATCGAATGGTAAAGGATCGTAAACAAAGTACTTTGGGATAAATAACTAACGGTCCGAAATGAATATTCAGTTTTTTATTGACATATTCAACGTACGCCATTTTGCATCAACTTAAGCTTATAGCGTGTTTTCAGCGTGACACTCGCCAGTCTCAGTGCCTACACCAGAACACAGATTTTGAATTCTCTCTCGAGTAACTCTGTGGAGAACAGTGGTCAGCTCTTGATGGTTTAAACCACCTACTTTCTCTTAACTGGCTATTCATGGTAATAAACTGTTTCCATAAAAATGAAACCTATTGCAAAAAACTTGTTTGTAACTTCGTTTGGCTTTCTGGGACTATAACCGTTCGCACCATACAATGAACGTATATTTTCTGATCAAAGTTCACTACACTACGTAATGCGGAATTGACCACTAGATGTCACGAAAGGCGGACCCTTCAATTTAAAGTAGGCGGAGAGTATTGTGTTGTCATTAGAGAAATAACGAGAGAATGGGTCGGTCACGAGAGTTGAGTGACTTCGAATGTGGACTAGTCGCTGGATGTCACCCGAGTAACAGATTCATCACGGACATTTAAACACTTATGTAGCGGTCCAAGTCGACTGCCGATGATGTGACTGTGGGTTGGAAACACGAAGGGACAGCGACAGGTAAACCAAACACACTTCATGAGAGGGCTCATAGGGCACTGCAGAGGATGTTTGAAAAAAATCGCATGAAATCAACGGAAGGAATCACTTGTGAGTTCCAAACTGCTACGCCAGCCGGAGTGGCCGTGCGGTTCTAGGCGCTTCAGTTTGGAACCGCGTGACCACTACGGTCGCAGGTTCGAATCCTGCCTCGGGCATGGATGAGTGTGATGTTCTTAGGTTAGTTAGTTTTAAGTAGTTCTAAGTTCTAGGGGACTGATGACCTGAGATGTTAAGTCCCATAGTGCTCAGAGCCATTTTTGAACCAAACTGCTACCAGTAGTCCAGATAGAACAAGGACTGCGCACAGGGCGTTAAAAAGAGTGGGGTATGATGGTCGAGCACTCCTCGTGAGCCACACATTTCTGTAGTCAACGAAAAGTGACACTTGAGGTGGTGTAAAGAGCGAGCCAATGGACAATGGATGGCTGGAAACGAGTGATGTCGAGTGATGGATCACGCTGTACTCTGTGACAATCCGATGGAAGGGTTTGGGTTTGGCGAATGCGTGGAGAACGTTACCTGCCGTGATATGTCGTTCCAACAGTGACGACAAAGGAAATCGTGTTACAGTGATGGGGTGTTTCTCGGGGTTAGGATGTGGTCCCCTTATTCTTCTTAAGTAAACGCTAAATGCAGGAGGATACATATGAACTCATTTTACAGCAATGTGTACCGTATACACCAGAGAAACAGTTTGGAGACAATGAGTGATTGTATGAACATGACAATGCACCCTGTCATAAAACAACTCCTGTGAGGCAATGGTTTGCGGGCCGTAACATTACTGAAATTGATTATCCTGCCCAGAGGTCCGGCCTAAACGTAATTTTGTGATGAGTGAGGACGTCGACTTCGCTTGAGACCCTAGGATACTTCTCTTGTTTCGGCTCTTGAATAAGAATGGGCTGACATTCCTCCACAAACATCGCGTCACCTCATTGAAATTGTCCCCAACAGAGTTCGAGCCGTCATAAAGGCAAAGGGTGGATATACTCCATATTAATGAACATTAATACTTTTAATTATAAATTAACACGAATACTTTTGAGCCGATAATGTATGTTCTCTCGACGACATGTTGCCACTGGAACACCGGTAAACACCTAGGCACAACACAGACGATTGTGTCTTATTTTAAAGGTAGTGCTATAAACTTCGATGCTGGCAGTTGTGAGCTCACAGAATTTGCCCATTCAAAACGTCTTATCGCCTGAAAGATTCATTTCCGACCATTAGTCGCTTATATCAGAGCACCTGATTTTTTTATCCTCTGCCGTGTGATTGATTGTGATCCTAGCAGTTTGGGACAAGCTGGATATATTCAGTGGGCCTACAGCCAAAGGATCACGACTGCAAGCGTTTGGTATTTTATTCTGCAGCTACGCTCGGTATGCTGTACAACTCAATGTTTTTGTTTTAGTGCACAAAAATTTATGTCAGTGGACGTCCTTATAGGCAGATTGATATTTTATTGTGTTGTAGTTAAAGTATTTGCTACTTTGAAGCTCTATATATTGAAATAGTTACGTGTTTCGTAGATAAAATACTCATCTGCTGGTGACACTGACTTACAGTTTCACAGAATTTCTAATCTACGTACGTACTCTAAAATTCCAAGAAGACTAAAAGTAAACCACTGCTCCAATAAATCTTTAAAGAAAACAAAGTGTCCAAGCAGTTGAAACATAAATTCATTGAACGTGATGCTATTGCTGTTAATGCTAATAAAGGAAACTCCAATGTTACTCTCCTTTTGTGTATCTCTCTTATGACAGGTTTCAACTTGGGTATCTCCACTGTGTCCGGTTCTGGGCATCTTCCTTCATCTGTTTATATGTTAGTCCTCTTTAACGTCATTCATCATTCCAATTCACTTCCTACCGCTGCCTCTCATTTCTTCAACTTCTCCCTTTACAGTTCTTTGTCGTAGACAATTTCTGCACAGCATGTGTCCCAGCCAAGACTTTTTCATCTTTCTGAAAATTTCCGGTTGTCTCTTTCTTTCCCCTGTTTTCTTCATTACTGCTTCAGTCTTAAATTTGTCAGTCACCTTAAGGATTCTTCTCCAAATCCATATTTCAAAACTTGTAAAAAATCTTTTTTATATCGTTTTAACTGTCCTTGAACAATTGCTTTATACTCCAGACATAACATCTAGCAAATCTTTCCCTCAGCTTCATTGGAATTCTCCTAGATGTTAATAATTGCTTCATCTTTTCAAATGCTCTCTTTTCCGTAGATATCCTCATCCTTATTTCTGCTGTACAGCTTCCATTCCATGCCATTAAATTTCCCAGGCACTTGTTCTACCTTTTTTACGTCTAGGAATACATTAACTGGAGCTTCCTTCTTGATTATTGCCATCAGTTTTGTTTATCCTATTTTTGTCCTCATTCCATTCCATACTCCTTGCCAGTTCTTGCAACACTCTTAAGCATCTTCTGTAGCTCCTCTCCTGATTCCACCAGCACTGTTTAATCATCCACGTCTTTTATAGCTTTTATCGTTTCCCTCCGACGACAATACCTCTGTGGCCGTAACTATCAATTATTCTCCATGTATGTTGAGTAGCTTCGGTGACAGTGAGCATCTTTGCGTTACACCACATCCAATGTTCATTTCTTTTGTCTTCTCATTCTCTATTCTGTCACTTTTTTCCCACTGTTATACTTTATATAAATGATTGAATTTCTAAAAATCTTAATTTTTTCTCAGAAGACAGTATTACTGAACTGAACCATGACCTAACCACAAAGTTCAAATGAAATAAAAATCAAATAAAGAAAATGTTTAACCAATGTAACTTCCTTCTATGTAATAAACAAGTTAAAAGGTGCACATTAATAAACCACACTGTCCCCAAACTCTGAGAAGAACCAAATATCCACAAACCTAACTCCCCAGTTGGACTGATAGTTAACGCCAAGAATACACCAGCATAAAAAATTTCCCAACTATTAAATAATATCTTCAGAGAATTTCATGCGCACAATGTAACAACTCTCATCAGTGGTACAAAAGTCCCCTCATTTGATATTGTTAACCTATTCACAAATGTATCTGGGAAAGAGACAATTTAAATTATTAGAAAAATCCCTATCAAACATAAAAACACAATCGTACCAGAGATTTCAGAGTTGGTCGATCTGCATTAACTAGTACTGATGATAAAATCTACAAACAGAAAGAAGGCTTAGCTGTGGGGAACAACATGTCAAGCCTCTTGGCTGACATATTCATGAACTACTTAGAAAATGAATTTTTTGAGGGGAAAAAATAACCCCTTGAAAAAATTGTTTAATGCAACACATATGTAGATAACGTTCTATCTCATCTGATAGCGCAAAAGATGAACTTGACAAATAATTGGTATTCAGTAAAATCAATTCGCAAACTGTTCAACAAAATACAGGCCAACATCAGCAAGTTAACAGAAGCACTACAGGAGAAACAACCGACGGAACACACATCTTGGCAAGCATTCCATATTTAGGCACAGTATCACAAGAAATCGTTAGCTTATTTAGAAATATGAAAATAAAATATATTCCTCCACAAACCACAAACTTGGTCACCACTTGCTTCATACTGTAAACAGAAACACTCCAATAACAGAACACAGAGGAATATGTAAATTACAGTGTAAGAGTTGCCCTCCGTGCTTCATATGCAAAACAAGAAGAACTTCCAATACATTATACAAAGAACACACTGATGTTTTCAGATTCAGTCACTTTGACAGATTCTCGATAATTAACCACATGTTCCTTAACAGGCACAGACTGAGACATCCACAACAGCCTAACCGTATTCCACATAGAAAATAATGGTAGAGAACTTGATGTACTAGAACAAGTAATAATAGTGTTACACAAAGAAAAATCTTCCGAAAACAAGTTGAATGAACAGAGTTTAACAGCTACAGTTTTTTTAGCAATGTCAAAAGTTTACTTTCCATTAAAAAACAATTCTTAATATTGGAATCTTTTAACAAGATATGCTCATGACTGATATCTATACAAATCATTGTTTTACAAACATCTCTTTACAATTAATAACGTAACGTCTCTGTACCATCTTAGAAATAACTATTTCTGTACATATGTAGAAAGACAGCATCTTTACATCTGATATTCTTTTACTTCTTCTGAATTGTGTTTGCGAATGCGATGTAGGACGAAATGTGTATGAATGTGTATTAATAAGTTTACTTATATTTTCTTAAAAAAAACACTACTGGAAGCCGTAAGTAATTTTTCGGCGTTGTCTTAGTATTGTAAAAATTGCAGTCACAATGTGCCACTTTGTAATATATTTATGTAACTTTAAAAGGAATAGTATTAACCTAAAGTCGAAAAAGGATATAGACTGTTCAGGCCCCTGAGGATGAGCCCCATAGCTCAAAAGGCATCCCTTACTGAAATAAAATCACGATTTATGACTGAAGTTGTTTTTAGTTTTATAAATGTTTGTATTTGGTTATACATACGTCGCTGTTCATATGAGATTTCATTGTAATTTGTCAGTTACATCGTATGGTGGATCTTAATTTCTTCATTTCGTGGTGAAGTTCGTTCGTCCAAGAACTTGAATCGTATAAAATGATGTGATTCAGTCTCATTCAGATTCAGACAAAAATATCGCCGTAACTCTAAAGAAACAATAAAAGCTTTTCCAAAACCCGCATGATGGAGATAACAGGAAAGAAATAAGAAGTGAGGTTTCACTTCGTAAATTTTATTTCCTAGCGTTTCCTTTCTAAGCAACTCGTATAGTTTTCGGAAGTAACGACACTAGAAATGGACGATGTGGGAATGAAGAGGAATGTGCAATGGAAGACATGTCGGAGGGGCGTTGACTATGATCACTAAATCTTCACGTGTGTTTGTAAAAGAAAATTGTGGCGAAGACCAAGATTTGCAGGATAAAGAGTCAATAAATATAGAATTAAGCAATTTATTGCTAGAAACTTTGTTTCTCATAACCGTGTGTCAGGTTAGTTCCCGAACCTGGACTCTAGCCTTTCCAGGACAAAAATTTAGAGGAGATAGGAAGGGGGACTAAGGTAGTGATAAACAAGGTTTTAGGCTGATCGTGAAGTGTAGCCGGACAGCTAAAGCGATATGAGCATTGCCCGTGGGTGGTTAGGGTCAGAGTTGGCAATATAGTCCGAAAAATAGTCAATTTTTTATGAAGTTTCTGAGCACCATACACTGCAGTGGAGTTTGGAATATTGATTGCAGAATCGTTTGCTCGTTTGTAAGGACCAAAATTTGTAAAATTTTGTAACTCTTCAAATCATTACAAGTAACGCAGGTGAATATCAAATACAGGAACTATCTATGTTTTGGAACTTCGAGATAGGTAACTTACTGTCTACAACCTCAATTTTATTGGAGCCTAACTAGGTAATACGATATACATAAATACAATTTTTCAAATGTACCTAATGCGGAATGGAAGGTCTATCGACCTTTCAATGGGATCATGTTACTAGAACACCGCCACCTGGTCGGAACGAATGTGAGAAAGCTCATTTAAAACGATTTGCACCGAGATTAAGAAAAGTAGTGCCACACAAGCTACGTCACAAACCAATATACACTCCTGGAAATGGAAAAAAGAACACATTGATACCGGTGTGTCAGACCCACCATACTTGCTCCGGACACTGCAATGATCACACGCACGGCACAGCGGACACACCAGGAACCGCGGTGTTGGCCGTCGAATGGCGCTAGCTGCGCAGCATTTGTGCACCGCCGCCGTCAGTGTCAGCCAGTTTGCCGTGGCATACGGAGCTCCATCGCAGTCTTTAACACTGGTAGCATGCCGCGACAGCGTCGACGTGAACCGTATGTGCAGTTGACGGACTTTGAGCGAGGGCGTATAGTGAGCATGCGGGAGGCCGGGTGGACGTACCGCCGAATTGCTCAACACGTGGGGCGTGAGGTCTCCACAGTACATCGATGTTGTCGCCAGTGGTCGGCGGAAGGTGCACGTGCCCGTCGACCTGGGACCGGACCGCAGCGACGCACGGATGCACGCCAAGACCGTAGGATCCTACGCAGTGCCGTAGGGGACCGCACCGCCACTTCCCAGCAAATTAGGGACACTGTTGCTCCTGGGGTATCGGCGAGGACCATTCGCAACCGTCTCCATGAAGCTGGGCTACGGTCCCGCACACCGTTAGGCCGTCTTCCGCTCACGCCCCAACATCGTGCAGCCCGCCTCCAGTGGTGTCGCGACAGGCGTGAATGGAGGGACGAATGGAGACGTGTCTTCAGCGATGAGAGTCGCTTCTGCCTTGGTGCCAATGATGGTCGTATACGTGTTTGGCGCTGTGCAGGTGAGCGCCACAATCAGGACTGCATACGACCGAGGCACACAGGGCCAACACCCGGCATCATGGTGTGGGGAGCGATCTCCTACACTGGCCGTACACCACTGGTGATCGTCGAGGGGACACTGAATAGTGCACGGTACATCCAAACCGTCATCGAACCCATCGTTCTACCATTCCTAGACCGGCAAGGGAACTTGCTGTTCCAACAGGACAATGCACGTCCGCATGTATCCCGTGCCACCCAACGTGCTCTAGAAGGTGTAAGTCAACTACCCTGGCCAGCAAGATCTCCGGATCTGTCCCCCATTGAGCATGTTTGGGACTGGATGAAGCGTCGTCTCACGCGGTCTGCACGTCCAGCACGAACACTGGTCCAACTGAGGCGCCAGGTGGAAATGGCATGGCAAGCCGTTCCACAGGACTACATCCAGCATCTCTACGATCGTCTCCATGGGAGAATAGCAGCCTGCATTGCTGCGAAAGGTGGATATACACTGTACTAGTGCCGACATTGTGCATGCTCTGTTGCCTGTGTCTATGTGCCTGTGGTTCTGTCAGTGTGATCATGTGATGTATCTGACCCCAGGAATGTGTCAATAAAGTTTCCCCTTCCTGGGACAATGAATTCACGGTGTTCTTATTTCAATTTCCAGGAGTGTAATTCTGGATCTCTGCGAACCTGCTACAGGAATATCGAACAGTATGCCGTAGAAGTCTAGATTATTGTAACTAGTGTATAAAACAATATAACATGAGACGAATATCATCTGCATAGTATCGAGAATGCTAGTGTACTTTCTCCAAAATCAGTAGGCAGTCATCGCAAGCGCACCTTGCGCCACAGTACCATTACGACGAGAGCAGACGTCACTAGTCGAGTTTTCTTCAACTCTGGAGTCTCTGCATGTGTTAACTCCCGGATAGTCGCACTCCAGTTTTATCAAGTTAACAATACTGCCCGGATTATAAGTGCTCAGTCTACAGGAACAAAAATATTGTCATTCTATAATTATGATTAGACTACTTTCACTTAAATTAATTAGGAAATCAATATGATTAAATTACTAAAGTAATTTACACCAGCATAGATCCTTTGTATTAAAAGAAGATTATGTAACTCCACAGGACTCGAGCTAGCTACGAACGCTTGCGCAATACATGTGTGTGCAAGGCTAGGTCGCTTGATCATATCAGTCATTCCGATACGCAGGTTAACGCAACCGGATAGGCAGCGTGGTTTCTACACACTCTCTTTATTTCACAGTTTTCTAAGTTACTGGTGTCCTCTCTAGCACCCCTTGCATCATTTCACAACTGCAGTACCAGATCACGATCAGCAACAGTAAATCCTTTTCCATCCCCTTCTGTATTCCATCCAAACGACTGTGGAACAAATTACACTGTAACCTACAACTTTTCCAAAACCACTCTGCGTTCAAGAGGACATTAAAGCTTAATCTTATATCATCGTCGTAACTTCCCTCTGGGCATAATCCAGCTATTTGCTTTTGTCCAACAGGGAGCCAGTATCTCTGTCACATTGTAAACTATCTATACACATCTCATGCCTTTCTATTCCTAGTTTCTTCCTTCCATCTCATCTTAATCTTACACTGCTATTTCTCGCTCTTTCTCTGGGCAGTCAACTTTTCATCTGCTTTGACTACCATTACTGTTGTCATAGGTATCTGACAAGAATGTAATTAGGAAACTATTAAACGTTAATAAGATTGACTTTTTTAAAATCTGAGTTATTTATTATTATATTATTTTTATTATTATTATTATATATTGGACATGCACTATACACACCGTAATGTTTTCTCACTAAGGAAGTCTGGTTAGATGCGAGAGAGAGCCTAAAGGCCATAATCCTGCCAGTTGAAGTAAATGCATAAATAAATAAATGAGAGTAAATCGCAGTTTGTGAGAGAAAGACAGAATCTACCACAGTTTCGAAGGAGTAGAACAAAATAAATGGTCATAACAGAATAAACAAAAGAAAGATAAAACAGACTTTTATAATTATTGCTTTTCAAGTACACTATACAATGTGTCGGTTCACTGTTTTATACACTCTTCTACACTGGTGTTACTGTCGTCCACACTGTACTAGCTTAAATGTCTCACAGATCACTCGTGGGTCAGAGAAAATAGTGTATAAATCAGATCTTCGGAGGCTATGTTAAGCAATGTGAGATATTTTCTTCTTCCCAGAGGTTACCAATACTTTACCGAATCAGGGAATTTTCAATTTTTTTCCATCCATACGCCCATGGGCCGCGATATTTGGGTAGGCTCTTTGACTGAATGCATTCTGAGATGTAAATAGAGCACCAGGTCACTAACTGCCGAAAATAAACGTGGCAAACCATTTAAAAGTCATTTCCTCTTCCTAATACACCAGTTTCGGATACAACTTGCAGAGCCTATCGCCCATTTTCAGGTTCTATTGTCTTGAAAGAAGGTATTTAACACCCTACGTAATATGATCACACCTCGAGTAGTAAAAGAATAACGAAGCTGAGCGACTACAGACAACAGCTGTTAGGGTACAATCATTTCAAAGTAAAATATTTCTTAATATGTTCATACTAAGCTAATGAATGACTTTCGACCATCGGCCCGTGTGGCCGTGCGGTTCTAGGAGCTTCAGTCTGGAACCGCGTGACCGCTACGGTCGGAGGTTCGAATCCTGCCTCGAGCATGGATGTGTGTGATGTACTTAGGTTAGTTAGGTTTAAGTAGTTCTAAGTTCTAGGGGACTGATGACCACAGATGTTAAATCCCATAGTGCTCAGAGTCATTTGAACCATTTTTGTTTTTTCTTTCGACCTCGCGGTGTGTCAAAGTCCTATTGTAACGATTAGATGCTCAAGCGTGTTCGGTCCAAGAATTTTTTGTTTGCTTTGTTTTACTCTTTTATCTTAGCTTTCTCTTGTACCAATGCTTGTCTATGTTCGAAGTGGCAAAGTGCACCATAGTTCGGATTCCACGACTAATGCTAGGATCATACGTGACTGGCTGGATACTGCGATTCAGCGGTCGGAGGAAGGAAAGTGCACGCCATCTCCAAGGGCTCGTAAATCACGGAATTGTTCAAACCAGCCTAAGGATGGTGTCTGATTTACTTATTAAAGTAGTGGAAGAAAAATAGGATAAATAAAACGCCGGAATACCTTTTCCACATATTATTACCGAGATTAGCAATGGAATATGTGCATCAGCATCTGTATTCCCAATACAGTTTCTGTTCTTTTATGTTCACCCCAGGCGTTGATCGTGTGTTAGCTATATTTTTGTAGATGATGAAACTCCGTGACTGTTGCACTAAGGCAATGTACATTGATGAAATCAGCTATTAGTCACGTTGCTCTATTAGCCTCTAATTATTACTCCACTAGCGATTTCGATCCGATTAGGCACATCATATGAAAACCTATTTGAGAATGGGTGCAGATTGTTTTCTTGTATAGTTCGTATCATTCAGCATTGGAATCATTTGTCTTTGGCGAATGGAAATCGGCAAACGTGTATGGAATTTTAATAGCTCCTAGATGTCCCTGTAACCGTATAAATGAAGCGAACACATTCACGGCTATGTGTTTGATGTTGAAATTGTTGCGGAGGTACAACTGGAGGTGAATCTTATTACTTTACGCAATGTATTAAAGTCTTAAGATATTTTGCAATGTTAAATTGATTTTCATCACGCTGCAGTTCATCATTACAGTGTACATCACTGTCGGATAATACTGGAGAGAATTTTGTTACGGCTGTTTTTGTGGTTTTAGGTACAGATATCGTAGTCAGCGCTGTAGCTGGCTACGACAGCGGAAGTCCCGGAGTCGATTTCCAATGACCATCCCAGAGTTTTACGTAGTGAAAAGGTTTGGAGCAGGTTCCGATGGAAAACTGCACGATAAAATAATTTAATGAGCTGCCTGTATGGCAGGATCAAAGGCTATTAAAAGAGTAGGCGAGAGCACACACTATGCTCTAGCAATAAATTTGCATAGGGCCATTTAAATTGCCACAGAAGAGACAGGGAGATATGACACCAGTTGAAAACGTGGTGCTAGGAGGAAAAGACAAATCATAGAATCATATTCAAAGGATACATAGTGAAAGGTTACATGGAAACGCGTTCCATTGTGGACCATCAGAATGTCGACAGACAAAAGATGTACGAAACATATATAGGTTTAAAGTCACTGATTGAAGAAGATGATGACAATTATGATGCTGAAGAAAAAGTTGTGCAAGAAGACCGCTGCCAGATTTCCATATAAATACGGCACATAAACATTTTCAACTTCAGGTACAGAACTGTGTATGTTTTCTCTGTATTTATACCATTTCAGTTTCATGTAAACTATAGTAATATAGCATATACAAAGATTTAGGGCTGGGAACCAGACAAATTGCCCTTGTCCTTATTCTTTACATTCCAATTTTCGGCTCATTAAATCATCGTACACCAAGAAAATAGCCAATTCGTAATAAAAAAATGCTAGTAGAACAGCGAATATTTTTTTCATCCTTAAATAAGACAAATGTTGTACCTAGAAATCACGAAAGTGTCCATTACGTCGATAACTGACGATTTTAGTGAATTTTTCGTTTTGCAGTTGGCAAAAACAGGAGGTTACAACCCCTTATAGTACGTGTTATATACAAGAAATATCAGTAACCTTCATGGTACTGGATCAGTAAATAAAAAGTAAATCAAAAAGGGACTGGCTTTTTCTCTTATTCAAACCGTACTACTGCAGTGGATCTGTTATACACGATTTCTAAAATCAAAGTAGAAGCAGCAGCTTCATTAACAAAGATGCGTTAAAGAACAAGCCAACGGCTGGTCCCCTGTCTCGTATGTATGTTGCCACTGACTAATAGGACACGCGTATCAGTGTATTTTGTTTCGTGTTTATTGCTTTACGCACAGCTTCGCAATATTTGTCGTCCAGCTGGAATATTTCCAGAACGTTATCTCACAAGTAATTGACACTTTGATATAAGCGGTCAGCTCATCGAAGCATGAACTATGACTTATGAGCCAACGCTGTTAACCTGGTCGCAGACCCGTCTTTCCATTTTGATTAATCACGAACGTACGCACCGCCGAGTGTCTGGAAATTCGGTAAACGTTACGGGCACAGAGGACGTTCTTGACAAACGTCTCTCTTCTATCCTTGCCCGAGGGTACGCTAACAGATAACTGCAAATTTTTGTGCCTTTCTGAAGGATGGGACGAGAAGCGAGTAATGAGGCGTTCTTGCTATTCAATAACATCGACTGATACGTACGCTATTATTAGAAAACAAACGATAGGATATCTTCTGTGTCCCGTCCTCTGCGAAGTGTGCCAAGAGCTCGGCTGTGATTTCTTTCGAGTACAGTAGCCTTTTCTAGTGGAAAGGAGCCATGATTATGGCCGGAGCATTCAAGTAGACGCTCCCAATAAATGAGCAACCTTGCACGAAATGTAGGCCAATGACTTTCTGACGGACGTTATTTGGCAGTACTGTCATGACACACGTGTCAGCAATATAGCAGTAATTGAGTAACGGGTTACTAAAAAGACTATACGAATTTTTCATGTAGTAACTGTGACAGAGTTAGATAAAATATACAGATGGAAACATGAGAGAGGATGATTGCTATCTGTTATTAAAATTTGTCACCAGAAACATTAATTTTTATTATTGCTCAAAAAATTTTGGTGGGTAATTACTGAAATAGTAACCAGGACAACAGTTATTAACATTCTCTCTCTTTTCCTCTTTTTTTTCATATTTTATTCCATACTCAACTTACAGTGCCAGCAGTTGTTTAACTTTTTCTTTTCAGCTAAATTCTAGGGAACTGAAACCGCGAAAAAGGGATTTACGAAATACGAGTGACAACAGACACTTCTTTTTAATTTTCGTTCCATAGCCGAAGCTAATGCGATTGTCTGAAGCCCAGTTCTACGTACAACTGAATTAACGTCAGTTCCAAGTGAGTTAGGGCGTGAGAGTTCACAGTTGGGACCTTCTGCGAGAAGGTTTTCAGTACCGGAATTTTACGGATAACCAAGAGAAACCTGTCGAAATCACTGGTCGTATGTGGGGGATTATGAGTATTTTTAATTTATGGAATTAGAATCTTAGAAAAAAAATTCACTTCGGTTTATCAAAGCAACAAAATGTAAAAGGAAAAGGAATGAGACTCGTTCTAGAGTTGTATTTTTTTCCTTTCGTCTACAAGTTTCCTACGTATTGAAAGTTACCATATTCTCTGAACTATACAGTACATTGAAAGAGTGATTTGTGTATGTTGCAGTACAGAAAGTACGCATGAGATGGCTGCAACTAAACACCTTTAATAAACATGCCTATTCTACCAGCTGCGTGGCTTTAGATATCACCATTGAGAGAACTCTGTGAGTATTGCTTACACGACAAATTATTTACAGTGATAAGCCAAGTGTGAGGCTTACTGTTCTATAGTGGCTCTGAGCTGAACCACACATGATGGACTGGAGTTGTTTCTTAGAGTCTTGCTGATGCTTTTGTGTTTTCGACTGTCTGTGGACACCAGTAAATCACTTATTCTTAGTCAGAGTGATAACAATTTTGCATGATTTGTTAGTTGCGTATCTTGCTGCAGAGCTGCATGCGGCAATCACTAACGTTTTCCTCGTACTCTTTCGCACTTCTAGGTATTGTAAATAACGATAACATCGGTTGCGGTCGTGTGCTCCGTCATTTTGTTTGCGGTCGTTAGCCTCGATATGGAAGTCAAATGAAACAGAGCAAATAGACTGAACGATAAAATAAGAATTCGATTGACACCTTACACACACACACACGAAACTGTAAAACTAACCAACATTAATGGTCAAACGAAAGAAATCAACGGCAAATAAGAAGAGAAAGTCCATAAAATTTGGAATATTTGGCGTAAACTGACATTTAACAACCAGCTAAGTTGTAGAATAAAAATATTTCGGTAAACTTGGGAAAAATAGCATACAGAAGAAGTAACACATTATAAAAAAACGGGTGCATCCTAAGCATGATTTTAGCGAAGTAAGCATACTTCAGTTAACCTACAGTAACTGGAAATCGATGTAAATGGGATAAGTGTAAAATGTTCAGGTTGAAAACTCGCATCCCACTGTTGTGAAACACATCGTGATAGACACTCGCCAGCTAAAGAAAATGGCTTACAGACCTCCAAGACTTCAAGTTCAGGAATCACTAGTATCAAACGGTAACAGTATACGAAAAATACCAAGGCATGGTAGCAATTACGCAGAGAAAAAGCTCATCAACGAACAAAACCACTTTGGTAAGGAACATTGCTAAACATCCTACGCGGCCGTCAAGCGACATTCAGTAACAGTCCCTTTGTCTGTCTGTCTGTCTCTCTCTCTCTCTCTCTCTCTCTCTCTCTCTATCTGTCTCTCTCCCCTTCTTCACCCACCTGCCCCCCCCCCCTCTCCATCAAACCCGCCCCTCCAACACACATGCCAACACTGTATTTTAAGCAAAATTCACGGCCGAGGATGACAAACAAAATGACAGAACAGATGTCTGCCAACTACACAGTAGTATCAAAGTGACATCACATGACTCTGTAAATCATTTATCAAATTCGTAGGAGCCATATCGAATAAGATTGAAACGATAGTGATGTGCACTGGATCTCCACAGCACCACGTGCAGCCAACCTTGTCAAAAAGCTTTCCATAGTGGTCTAATTTTACGTATCTCCACAAATCTCAAAATGCAGAAGCGGCAAGAAGACTTTGAAAAATAGCAAATGGTTCAAATGGCTCTAAGCACTATGGGACTTAACATCTGAGGTCATCAGTCCCCTAGAACTTACAACTACTTAAACCTAACTAACCTAAGGACATCAAAACATCCATGCCCGAGGCAGGGTTCGAACCTGCGACCGTAGCTGTCGCGCGGTTCCAGACTGAAGCCCCTAGAACCGCTCGGCCACCGCAGCCGGCGAAAACAGCAAAAATTCCATCTCTTGTAGATCAGAGCAGCGAGATGCAGATATTTTTAACCCTCTTTGTTAACTGTCTTGAGCAGCAATGGGTCATGGGCTGTGTGAGTGATTAAGTATACAGGGGTTCCATTTCTCTTAATCACCATAAAACGCTTTTTGTCCAGAAGCAAAATAAAAAAAATTATGACGCAGATGTTGTTTGGATACCAAGGGAACATTAACCAGAGTGTTTGCCTTTCTGGTAACTTTGTTCGTTACGGAGACATAAACAGCAGAACACTTTTCGTATGAGGGTCTGCTGAAAAGTGATGCCTCCGAATTTTTTTTATGTGAAACATCTTAAAACTTTTTAAATAAAACAAACGTTATTACCATTCTTCATATCTACAAACTTATTTCTCAACATAGTCACCCTGGCGATGAACACATTTCTTCCAACGAGAGACCAGATTGTTGATAACATCACTGTACAACTTTGACTTTGCTGACGGAGCCACAACATTACGTCTGCTTGCACCGCTTAATCACTATATTTCTGGAAGATATTCTTAAAGTTTTAAAAACATATGGAAAAAGGTTTGGGCCAAGTCGGCACCTTATGCAAGACAATCGATGACAGTGAAACCAGGATGTCGTATTGTTGCAGACGTCGCAGTATTGAGTGCAAGTCTGAATACGTTTGAAGTGTTGTTACTTATTTTCCGAAACCATTTCATTAGTGGCACTAGTTGTTCCAGTCATTTTAGTACCAGCTAATTCAAAAGACAAACTCAACCTCTCGCTCACATATTGCGAGAGACTATTTGAACTGTTCATGTGCGCTCGGAGTATCAATCTCGGCAAAATCTGAAACCCAGATAGATCAGCTAAATGATCAAAATACCCTCAATCCCACAAAGCGGAAATGGAAGTCACGGTTGACTCGGGAAATAATCTCCGGAAACTTTTAACCCTTTTTTCAGTAATCCATTTCCTCTGCTCAAGATCTCTTCAAAAACATATCTCAGTGTATCATTCACGTAAACATTATCGTTACTAGAAAAGTGACAAAAAATTGGCTTTGACTCTCACATACTAACACATAGCGGATGTACCGTAGTCGTCCACTCGCTGAAGTTGACAGTAAACAAACGGAAACACAATAAATATGCACACCGTTTTTTCAGTCAGTCGTTTTTGGTTGAAGGTTTGTGAGAATACAATACACATCAAAGATAAGGTATAAGTGCTGCTCATCTATGGAAAATGTAAGTTAGCAGAAGAGTAATTGCAATAGTGTTTCCGTATTCACAAAAAAGATACATATATTGGAGCACTGTAGTGCTTTTAAACGTTATGTTATGTACAGTAAAGGCAGTCCTTTATTAAAAACTGCAGCATCATTAGTTTTCTTTTATTGTGGTTGAAGGTAGGCATACTGCTATTCAAGCAGAGGAACTCTGCACAGAGCGGTATCCGACAATAACCGACGTTCCCGACGGATCTTTTCTCGTCATGCGGCGATTCAGGAAACAAAGTTTGAACTCAGGGCAACGTAATGGTAGTAGAAATCGCACAGACTAAGCTACGAAGTTACCGCTCTCCCTTCTGTTGCAAAAACATATTATTTAAAAGTACTGCAGTAGTATACTGCTCATACCCATGATGCAAATGAGAAATCGTTACTTAATTTAATCCACTGCTATCATTCTTGCTTCCGTGGCTTTATTGCCTTCGTAAAATAAAAGACAAACATCTTTCAATCACATATCGTGATTTTATATCAATGCACGATATCCTGAAGGTTCATCTTCAGATGTCTGATCAATCTATATCATTTTTAGAATCCAGATATACCTTCGTACTGTTAATAGGACAAGTAGTAATCTAAATTCGAGGGCGCCGTAGACTGATCAAATACATGCAGATGACCCCCCCCCCCCCCTCCCATCCCCAGGGCCATAAGAAAACATTGTTGCAGTTACTGTTCCGCTAACTTACATTTTCCACAGAGTTGCATTTTCCACGGAGTGAGTGTGATTACTACATCCTCCTCGTTGATGTACACTGTACTCAGACTTTGCCCTGTAGGCGCTTGACTGAATAACCATGCTGTATTTCCCTTGGATTTCCATTTGTTTACAGTCAACTTCAGCAAGTGGACTAATACGTAACCCCGGTACCTCCGCTATGTGCTAGTACATGAGCGTCAAAGTCAGTTTCCAATAACGTCTTGTTTACGTGAATGGTACTCTGTGACTGTGATACGTTTGTGAACTTGTTTGATGAGAGGAAGTGGATTACAGAGCAAAAAATATAGGGTTGTACGTCTTTACGAAATACATACTGCTGTTTAAACCTTCGTAACGAACAAAGTTACGAAAGGCAGACATGCTGGTTAACGCTCCCCTTGTAGCTGAATAACATTTTGCTAGATACATTTTTATTTCATTTTGCTCCTGTGCAAAAAGTCTTTTGGGGTGGTAGAACACTCGGCATGCAACGCCGAACAATAGCGGCCCTAGACATACGCACTTGGCGTACAGGCAAAGTAACTTTTATGTCTGTCGATCTCGTTCCGTTAAGAAAGACATATTGAGTTCTATCGGCTAGAAAGACCAGAATTCAAAGCTATTCCGATATTCCGTAAGCTCGTATTTCGCTCACCAAGAGACAGTGCGAAGCAGTTTCGCACTCCTTCCAGAAGTAAAGGAAAACGGTACCAACATGGACGCCGTTATCTAACGTCTTATAGTCTCCTGGATGAACAGAGAGAGACGAGTTTCGTAAAAGTCCATGTTCGCAGAAACCCACAGAGGATAATGCCGTTCACCGAAAATGTAAAGTTGTGCGAACATAAAACGTGTTACATAATTCTATAACAGGTTGTCCTCAGAGAATTAGCACTGCGGTTAGGTACGTAATAGATGCCAAAGTTGTTTGATAAATCTTTTATAAGGGTAGGACCATGCTCTAACTTTCATGAAAAAGTAATAAAAGTGTCACAGTACCTGTGAAAGATGTTAGAAAACGTCTTTTACAAAAGATATCTGATAAAGAAATTTTATGGTGTGATACAGACTTAACGTTCCTACTTATCTTGAAGATTGGAATGACCTGTAAATGTATAGATGATTTTGATCCGATTACGCACAGCCAGAACTTCTTGACACTTTTCATTAGATCCGCAGGCTTTTCAATTCACTGCTCGTCTGAACGATTCTCCCCTCACGTTAACTTTGGTTTCATTTAACTTTTGCTTGTTAGCAATGGTTCGACTTCGTTTAAACCTGTGATGAAGTTCTCGTCGCTTTCGTAGGAACTTTCTAACAAGGCTGTTAAGCGACGGAGAGCCTGTCCCATCTCTAGCTGATGATTAGTCGTATGTGCCTCATTCCTCACAACTTTTCTCGGCATAAGTATTTCTATTGCGTGCTGCACAATGGCTCTTTAATTATATGCATTAATAACCCACATTTTTAACACCATACATTCGTGGTTCATAAGTACTGCTTCTCTTTCACATAATGTGTTTCTTGTCGCACCTATTAATTATAAATATTTTCTTAACTTCTTTAACATAAATGTTTAACACCTGAGTAACTGACGCAATAACAGCTTTCTCGGTGTTGCTTCCATTTAGATACACAGCTCTTCCGACATCGTGCAGTGACTGTCTGCTGCACTTAAATCCTTGACATCCCCATTTTATTTGAAGGCTTTCATGGAGGCGAATAAAAGTACTCACCCGCTATAACCAAACTGCCAAACAGACGCTCTAGTCATTCGCGTGTTGTGGAGCTAAGCGTGAGTAGACTCTCCTGAAATCAGACGAGAAAATCTGTTAGGAATTCTGCACTTACTGTCTACCATACTTCATACAGAACCTACTCTAATAGAGTGCAATCCATAGTGAGTTATAGCCTTAAGTTAGGTGTCGTCGAGTTGCGCATCACCATTGTACAATAGCAAAAGTTCTTTATTCACAAAATTTCTTTTCTACTAATAGCTGTGTTCCTGTCGGTCATATATACAAACGTGATTTTGGGGCCAATAAAGTCCATATCCAGGTCCGTTGGCAGACGCTATTAAATCATCGAAATCGCAACTACTTACTCAGAAACATGATCACATTTAGTACATAGTATGTACCATTCAGATATTAGGTATGCTGGTAGCATGAATCACATAACCCCTTAATACGGAAGAAATTGATACCTGAATAATCGTATGGAAAATTCTCGTTATTTCGACTCGAACAACTGCAGGAATCAGTTATGTTAAAACGAAACCTCAACGATGGAATTACAGAACCTGTCTTGACAAAAAAATTATTCCTCTTTCTGTCCCAATCAGCTTTGACGCGCTCTATTTCCACGCCACTGCTAGGAAGCGGGCGGTTGTATAGTTTCGCGCCATGTTTAACGCGAACCTGCTTCGCTGTCAGCGGCGTGTCTCATCATAAACGTCAAGTCGGTATATACGATCGTGCATTTGCATGTCGTTTTCATCACTCATTGCGCATGGACGTATTTAATTTATGCTGATTATCTCCCAGGAATCGTGTGTGGCAGGAATTAAGATACGTGAAGTACTGTGGTTTCCAGTTTGCAGACTCAAAGGAGATTGGGAGAGCTGTAGGAAGTTTGAAGCTCCGGACTGGAGTCCCACAGGAGCTAGTCGATTAAACCCTGAGTTGTTTTAGTGCGATATTTTATCACGAACTCTTAACATAAGGAAAAATGGGTTCAGTGCATCATGCCCTTTATGGAATGATATGACGTCAAGTTAAACGTAGCAGGCTCATAAAAAGTTTTAAATATTAGACAGCAGGCCACAACTAAGTTAAAGTCTTTAAATATTCCTTATTAATTTATCTAACTTATCTTTTATTTTAGTTAAGTTGTACGATACATTTCTTTTCCTCTCAATTCGATACAGTTGTCCGATTTACACATTTGATCTTTGGCATTCTTCTGCAACACTATAGCTCTAAAATTTTTATTCTTTTGTGACTGCGTCTTTACTCGCCTTCGTTCCACTTCTATGCAACGCATTTGATCGGACATGAGTGGTAAAGTGGCAGTCGTTACAGATGTCAGAACAACGATTTTTTAGTGCAGGAAGGACAGAAAGAAATTAACTTTTTCAAGAATAATGCAACCGTGCAAATAACTTTACGTCGGACCAGATTTTTTCGATCCAGTTACAGTTAAGTCGATGAATAGTCGTGGTCGGGGGCGGGGAGGAGGGGGGGTAGAATTAAGGAAGTACTCATTTATATGATGAATTGTATACGCTATAAGTAGTTCGCAGAACCTGCCTCTCTGTATCCCATGTGACCACTAGTACTAAATACGAAAGCGTCTTACTTCTGTGGAGAAGACATGGAAGAAGGAGGAGCTGCCACATTCATCAGAAATTATTGTAGATTTAAGAACAATAATACACAAATTTTGATCAAATCAGCATCCTAGGCAGTTCACCAGCTTCCATCCAAATCATATTACCCATCGCCTAAGCGTGTTATTCACTAATTCATCAACTACAGTCGGACCCAGTTTCCAGTATACTGCACTGCCGTTGAATTTATCGATTTAGTACCAACTCAGATCTGTATTTGAAACGCGCATAACGCAGCTAATCGTCTGTTCGGTATATACACTGTGAAATCCACTGAAGCGCCAAAGAAACTGGTGTAGGCATGCGTATTTAAATACAGACATACGTAATGAAGCAGAATACGGCGCTGCGGTCAGCAACGCTTATGTACACAAAAAGTGGCTGGCGCAGTTGTTAGATCGGTTACTGCTGTTACAGTGGCAGATTATCAAGATTTAAGTGAGTCTGAACGTGGTATTGTAGTCGGCGCACGAGAGATGGGACACAGCATCTCCGAAGTAGCGATGAAGCGAGGATTTTCCCGTACGACTATTTAATGAGTGTACCGTGAATATCAGAAACCCGGTAAAACATCAAATCTTCGACATCGCTGCGTCGGAAAAAAAGACTGCAAGAACCGGAAAGCCGGCCGGAGTGGCCGAGCGGTTAAAGGCGCTACAGTCTGGAACCGCACGACCGCTACGGTCGCAGGTTCGAATCCTGCCTCGGGTATGGATGTGTGTGTTGTCCTTAGGTTAGTTAGGTTTAACTAGTTCTAAGTTCTAGGGGACTTACGACCACAGCAGTTGAGTCCCATAGTGCTCAGAGCCATTTGAACCATTTTTGAACCGGGACCACGACGACTGAAGAGAATCGTTCAACGTGACAGAAGTGCAACCCTTCCGCAGATTGCTGCAGATTTCAATGATGGGCCATCAACAAGTGTCACCGTGTGAACAATTCAACGAAACATCATCGATCTGGGCTTTCGGAGCCGAAGGCCCACTCGTGTACCCTTGATGACTGCACGACACAAAGCTTCACGCCTCGCCTGGGCCCGTCAACACCGATATTGGACTGTTGATGACTGGGAACATGTAGCCTGTTCGGACGACAAATTGTATCGAGCGGATGGACGTGTACGGGTATGGAGACAACCTCATGAATCCATGGACCCTGCATGTCAGCAGGGAACTGTTCAAGCTGATGGAGGCTCTGTAATGGTGTGGGGCGCAGTTGGAGTGATACGGGACCCCTGACATGTCTAGATACGACTCTGACAGGCTACACGTGCGTAAGCATCCTGTCCGATCACCTGCATTCTTTCATGACCATCGTGCATTCCGCGGACTTTCAGAGGGATAATGCGACACCCCACGCGTCCAGAATTGCTACAGAGAGGCTCCAGAAACACTCTTCTTACTTTAAACACTTCCGCTGGCCACCAAACACCCCAGACATGAACATTATTGAGCATATGTGGGAAGCCTTGCAACGTGCTGCTCAGAGGGGGGTCTTCACCGCCTAGTACTCTTACGAATTTATGGAAGCTCTGCAGGATTCATGGTGTCATTTCTCTCCAGCACTACTTCAGATATTAGTCGAGTCCATGCCACGTCGTGTTACAGCACTTTTGAGACTCGCGGGGCCCTACACGATATTACGCTGGTGCACCAGTTTCTTTGGCTCTTCAGTGTAACAGCAAAATAATAACCAAAATAAAGGCATTCAGTCTGGAACCGCGCGACCGCTACGGTCGCAGGTTCGAAACCTGCCTCGTGCATGGATGTGTGTGATGTCCTTAGGTTAGTAAGGTTTAAGTAGTTCTAAGTTCTAGGGGACTGATGACCTCTGATGTTAAGTCCCATAGTGCTCAGAGCCATTTTAACCACTTTGTGGTTTCCAGCCATAAGAAATTCAGTGACAGTTCTCTGCAAGATGCAAGAAATAAAATCTCTCAGATTTAGAGGATGGCGGAGAACTGCGCTAGAGAGGGCACCATGAACAAAACTTGTTTCTCCGTGAGAAAAAGAAGACATCTCACTGCCTGTAATGCACCTCCATTACAGAAGCCATTTTGAAGGCTACATATAGTGTCACCGCCCATGGGAACTTCATGAAGCTATAGGGACTGAAGCGGAACTAATACACGATGTCCCACAGGAAATACATCATTTTTTTCCAACCGAAACTGGCCGAGAAAAAATTAGTGTTACATTACTTATTGAACGACCCTCGTATTATAATGGAAACTCCTTGTGAATGACTCCTGGATGAATAAATAAATAAAATAAGTAAAATCACGAAAGCGGTGGATAGATTATATGTAAGAGGGTGTAAAATCTTTTGGATGGCAAAGAACGGCACTGGGGAGGACAGGATGGCAGACTTGGTAAGACCCGCAACCCGCCGAGGAGCAGAAGGAGAATGCAGAGCTGTTTCCTGGGACGGCGGCTGGCTCGGTGTTTGGTGCGTCCCTGGCCGGGCCGGGCCGGGCCGGGCACCGCGCCTCCTGGGAAGGCCGCGCCGCCCACGGCCGGCCCACGCCGCAGCGGCAGCGGCAGCCGTTAGCTTAACGGCCGCTACACACGTGCCACGCCGGCCTCACCCCGCCTCGCCCGTAGCTCCGACACGCGCTACCTACCTGCTGCTGCTTCTTCACAGCCACTTGTGTAATCCTGACGACACTCTGCCTAAGGGCTAACTATCACCGCCAGACACTAGAAACTACTCAGAGCGAACAAGGAACGACGCCCTAGACCAACTCCTGTCATATTACACTGAGCGGCTAAGAACCGTGGGAAGGCACTGGATACAGTGGCGTAACTATTATAGGTGCTAGTGGTGCCAGATGCCCTGATTTTTTCGGTGAGCTCCAAAGTTTGGGGGTTACTTGAGGATCCCCTCGGAAACCTTATGCAGGTCACCAAATGCCCCGACTTTTAGGTTCCTGATCCGCTGATTTTATAAACCACCAGTCCCTTAGACACGATTCTCGGCATCTTGGGTTTGGCAACACTAACGAGGAGAACACGACAAGTGCCATAACCTTATTTCCCAGAAGCTTCGTTCAGTCGAAGAGGAGTCAAAATAACAGAGCATATGTTTTGGCGTATCCGTAGAATCTCGACCATTTCTGAGCAAACGGGTTTCGGAGTTTTCGACGTAGTTTAGATGGTTTTTATCGCACGACAATCTGAGACGAAATGGTGGTGCTGTGGCTAGGATCGCGGCTTCTCTCTTTGGGACCCCGTGTTCAAACCCCAGTTACTTTTATGTTTTTTTTCCATCTGTTTACCCATGTTCGTAGAGGGTTGGCCTATACAAATGTCTCTTATCGAGTTAGGGGATACAATGGCGTTATATTAATTGTAAAATTACAACTAGGTACACAGCGATTCGTCTCCAATAGCGTAACGGAACAGTAATGGATCTCTTCGCCTATTTATGCATTGTACATAAGATTTATTACGAGTTTATCCACTAAACTGTTTACATGTATTGTAAACAGTAGAAAACGTGCACGTATTTCAGTCAGTAAACGACAATGGGAAACTGTGCCCTATGCTGACCGGAGTCAAGCAGCGGGACATCAACGTGGGCGCTTTGGACTTCATGAACGAGCAGAATAGGCTACGTTTCGCAAGGAATCTATGTTGATTTTTTATGGTGGAGATTTTCGTTCTCCATAACTTCATAACGCATGAGCATAAAATAGGTTTCATAATTGTACATGAGACTGCATAAGTGGAGATGATGATGATGAGGTCCCATACTCCGAGGAGCGTGGGGGACGATGGGGGAGATCCGTACCGCCGTACTAGGCAAGGTCCTGGCGGAGGCGGTTTGCCATTGCCTTCCTCCGACCACATCGGTGGTATAGACCTTAATTATCTGCATCTGCCAGTTGGCCCCTCCTGGAAACGGGAATGACTTGCGCTTTATTTTCTGTCATTTGGTACCCTTCGTTGGTCTACTGCTAGAAGGGAGCAAATTCCTTCGCATAATACCTGTACAGTCAGACAGGTATTTCATCCGGGCCAAATTCCTTTCCATTGTTCAGCGATGACTTACTTTAATATCTCCCATTCCTGCGTTAGTGCATTGAACTATCTGAAGGTTTTTAAGGCTCTCTAAATTCCTGCGAAACTGCCGTTTTAGATGTTTTGATAATTATGCATCTCTACAAAAAGATTTCATTACGGCTCTAGGGTTTTTGCGTAACTTGGTTCATCGATAATCTTTAACAGTGGTTGTGTTCAAAGGTGATGAGTCAGAACGCATCAGTTGCCTCACAAACATAGCAATGCACCCAGTCCGTATCCATCATATAATCCTTGGGATATTTGCATGAAGCACTGTATAGGGTTGGGTTGGGTTGTTTGGGGGAGGAGACCAAAAAGCGAGGTCTTCGGTCTCATCGGATTAGGGAATGACGGGGAAGGAAGTCGGCCGTGCCCTTTCAAAGGAACCATCCCAGAATTTGCCTGGAGCGATTTAGGGAAATCACGGAAAACCTAAACCAGGATGGCCGGACGCGGGATTGAACCGTCGTCCACCCAATTGCGAGTTCAGTGTGCTAACCACTGCGCCAACCTCGTTCGGTGTCCGTATCCTATCGTCCTGGTTTCCACGACGCAGGTCAAATACTCGTTCAAGTTTCTGTGACACATACTACATATTTATTCAGAACGCTATTCACACCCACATCTGGAAGCGAGTACTGAGTCGCCCAATTAGTTTTCGCACAGTCGAACTTTTAACAAACCAGTCAGCCCCGATTCTTTAAAGAATCGAACTGTCACGTATGACACAGCTTCAGAGTTCTAACTACTTTGCAACAGAGTTAATGTGTTAAATATCTGACTCGAAGCATGCAAGCGAGAAAGAGTTCAGAACAGGTATGAAGTCATGTTTAAATTTTATTGAAAATCGCTAAGTGTTCTCATTGTGGGACACTGGGTTAATATAGTCTGACTAATATGTACTCCGTTTTAAGCAAAATCTAGTTTTTCATGCACCCCAGTATTTAAAGCGTCATAACTTGTGACTTACGTGTTGTACAATGCCATAATTTTTCAGGTAATTTCAGTGGTATATGCGGATATCGCCTGCAAAGTGTGTTGCGGATAAAGCTGTTAGTAAAGAAGTAATATATTAAATGATAGTGCCTGAGGCTGAAGTTTTACCGCATCAACAGCGATGGGGGAGGGTGTTGTTAGCGAGAAGTTTCGTGAAGGTTCGAAATTGTGTGGAAAGTTTGTTGCATGCTGGTTGAATGCTGGATGAGTATAATATGCTGGATGAATATAATCTGAGTATCTGCACACGACGAGCTAATCTGCCTCAAGACAAACTCGCAGTTTCTAACCGTAATACTAGTCTTATTCTGTTACATGTTTAACATGAGATTATACCTCTTAAAAAGTACATTACGACAACACTTTAAACTTTTAAATTTGGTCCATAATTATGCGAGAAACTGAAAACAAAATTTTTGTTGTCCGTGGAAGCTGTTAAATAGGCAACCTGCAACTGAGGCAAGAAACATGAACTGTGACCTATAAACCGTGATAACTGTTTAGTACTATAGATAGCAACTAGATACTTTCTACGTACTATTAAGTATGATGTGATTGAAGAACTGGTTCGAATTTTTAGGAAATAATTTGGCGCTGTTGAAGGAACCATATTGGTATTGCTGCAAGCATAAGTTATTTAGAGAAATATTGGTTAACTTCAATTATGGTAAGCCACATCCTCTTTTAAAATAATTCAGTGTGTTAATCTTTCCACCAACTTTCTGTCCCGTCGATCCCCGGCAACAAACGAACAAAATTACGAATCAGCATTAGAATTATATTCTAAGAAAAAAAATGACTGAACAGCCATTTACAAAAAAAAAAAAATTTGAATATGTACGGAGACATGAAGATGCGTGTGCTTACCGTCTGTTGCGGAGAGAGCATTGACCGTTAACTTGTCTTTGACAGTTTATCGACCTTATCTGCAAAACAACAGTTTACGTTCTGCGGACCATAGATAAGCACCTTGGCTGGCCTTTGAAAACATATCACAGGTTGACAGCGGAAAGACTGGTTCGTAAGGGTCCGAAGAATGGTTTGCAAGACCGAAATAGTAGTTTGATCAGTCCGTTACAAGTAGGTGAGGAACGAACATGGTAGCAGGTAGCGAGTTAATCGACTTTGAACGTGGGATGATAATCATGGCTCTAGCATTGCAGAAATTATTCGAGAATTCGGCTTTATGAGATCAACAGTGTCTAGTCAATCTTCAGTATCACAGAGACAATGTTTCCACACGCGTAAACCGTCTTATTGAAAGACCAAAACTGTTTGACGAACGAATGTCACGTGGCCTCCGCAGCGCCATGCGGTGCGACCAACGTCCTACACTGAGATCACCGCCGACTTGAATTTGGGGCGTCAGAACACATTTCTACCAGAACCGCATAGGCTTCAACAGCCCGTGACCTGCATCATGTCCAATCAGAGGCATAACCAAGGTGATTAGCGCCCACGCGAAACTTCGTCTTTCCTCTCCCCCTCCCTGTCGATGTCTCCCCATTTTTGTTTACTCCCCATCGCTGCTTAGCCTGCTTATTCGTGTACTGAGAACCACGTAAGAGTGAAGTAAAATGTGCACATTTTAGTAACTCTATTTTACGTGATACAAGTCAAACGACAGAACAATACTCAATCAAAAATCTCATTGTCTGTAACATTATCGCAATTCTTTCTCCATCACCGTCGGTCAATGCAGAGCCGTAACAATTACTTGCGCTTTCGTTGCGTAGGTCTTTTTGGCGTAACGAGAATGGCTTCATCTAATAGCCGAGACCAAGAAACGTAAGTCTCTGTTCCAAGGAAAGGTAGATCTTACAGAACTCAATACAGTTCATCACTTTCTTCCTTACGTCTCCGCTCTCTTCCCATGTTACTGCCCTAAAATCCTTTCGCTCCTGCTTCTTCATATTCTACTTCATCTTTTTTTGCCCCTCCTACTATGCTTTCCCTCTTTTCTTTTTGTCTTCTCTGTTTCTTTTAACACCTGTTTCAAAAACACCTGCTCACGGAAACTACGCAGATAACGCGCTGACTGCCTTCCTTACGAGGAGAAAACTCCAAGTGCCATAACCAGAATTCCCAGAACTTTGCTCAGTGGAAGAGCTTTTATAAGACACTTCTGTTTTCTGGAAAAAACAGTTTTGAGACTCATTAGTGAATGGAAATGTGCAGAATAAATTAGTTTCTTTAAATCACCGATAGGAGTAATCAAGCATAATCCAAAATGTAGTTGAACTATGCTGTCCAGTAATTCTAGACAGTGAATTTTGCAATTTATGTTGTAATCTGTCTTTAATCTCAAAATTAATACTTTCTTCTTGTATTTCATTGTTTTCATAACTTATGGATTTCTATGATAATCTGTTGAAAATGCTGTTAGTAATGAAATGGGTCAGTAAGTCTTTAGTAGTTTTTATCTTCTTTTTTGTTATGTAGCATGACCACAGTATGTACATAAACCTGTCTGGGAAAGTGGCACTATGAAACGATTCATTACACAAGTGACTCAACACATTACAATTTTCAGCTCAAGAATGTTTAATTCTCACAAAGCTGTAGTATGCAGCTGAAATGTATCGAATTTTGTAATGCTTTCCTTAGAAACTACACACTTTTACTAAGGAAGTGTACAAAGCTAAATTTTCTACTACTGATAGGAAAAAACTATTAGAAGTGTCTGCAATTTTGGGGCTATCATTGATCAGTTCATTACCTACCTTTAAAGAAATTACTTCATTTCCATGATTAATTTTGCTTGTCTTGTTTTGTGCTGTGTTCTAATTAGTTCTTATCTTGTTGCTAGAGAAGCTTAATTTTCCTTGAGAGCACATACATTTTGATGCTCTGATAACTTTGCTTAAAATTTTACACGATAGTTTACAATGAAGTTTAAACCTCTCAGCAAATGTTTCCCTTGATTCTAAGTAGTCTTCTCTCAGTTTTGTGTGATAGTCTGATTCCATTTGTTTCACAGCATTTAGGTGCATTTAATCCGGAGGGTAATTTTGGTGGAAAACAGTTTTCAAAACAGTATGTAACTGTGTTACAGAATACATCAGCTGTATGCCATACGTTTTCCAGTCTGTATACTACTTTTTATTTGTGTCATGCATCCTAATATCAAGTATCGGCAGTTGGCAGAGACCAATAACTATGGGAATTACAATATGAATCTGCAATCTCTATGCAGTTATAGCAATGTCATCAATTCCAGTGCTGCTGGCTCCCATATCTCTTGTTGCAAATAGTGTGGGGGGAGTAGCTTGTATGAAATGGCAATGGACCAGTTACAGCTCTAGAATAGGCATGCTCTAAACACTTTAAATTATTGTTCCATTCTTATATTACATGATTCTGTTTGACAGTTAAGAATTTTAATGACAAATCAAGTTATTTCACAAAAAATTCATAATTATCAGGTGCGTATTCTGACTTATTAATTTTCCATTGTACTTTATTTGCGTCCTGCAAATCTAAAGAAATCAAAAATTCATTGCTTATAGTTTTTAACCCGATAAGTTTACTTCAACTTCGATTTTGTCTTCAGGTATTCCCTTCTCCAGATGTTCAGTTACATTTATTTCCAAAATTATATAAATCTGAGTTAGCCCTAAAAATTGCTGGCCTCACACCTCTGACTACAGCGATACTTATATGAGTGGCTTCCCCCTACCCCGCCCACCGCAACCCTTAGAGATTCTACTATTATCCAGCCCAGTTTCCTTTCCCATCGCTGTCAGTGGCTCAACAGAAAATAAACCCAAGTTCGACCCCATGACTGGCAGAAGCAGTTGACCTATGTACTGACACAACTCACAGAACTGTTGAACTTAGGCCACTCGTAGCGCATCAGAACTACAATAAGCCCAGCATTTGTACAGGTCATTGCTGTAGCTATCTTTACCAGTCACTCACGATACTGTAGCCCTGATCATTGTCGGTATTGTCCCCTGCTACGCCCACTATCACAACATGATCCTTCTTTCGAAAATTTTCGAGCAGAGAACCTGTATCCGCTACCACTTGGCTAAGGCACGTACTTGGCTTGATGCAGTATGTGACTTGGCACTTGTTTCATGACACATTCTGCGAAAAATGGGCAATGTCTCTTCCATGACTAACATCTAACAGCACGACTTTCCTCCTCTTTTCTACTTTTCTGGTACCACTAGTCTCCAACTGAAAGCCCATAGTGGTACAGTTTAACCTACATCTACTGCAGATTATTCCCTAACTAAATGGGTAGCAGGGAAAAGCTATATTTCGTGCCAATGACAAAACTGTCAGTACCTAATGTTTTCCTGTGGCCCTTATTTCTGGCTACCAATTTTCCCTTCACGTTTTCCTTATGTGACTAAACTTTTCCAGTTCTCTTCAGTACTGTCAAGATCATCCTTAAGGCCACTAATTTTTCTGCTCTGTTCAGCTATTATCCAATCACGTGCAAACATAAAACAGTATACAAAAGAGTCTTACATCACCATTTTCCATGCCGCTACGCTCTTCCCAAGGAAGTCGTCAATCACAAAAGGTGCACTGCATCCCAGAACTATCATACCTATGGCAGCTCAAACCCTCTACAGTAATGTTCCTTAGTGAACAATACGCAAATCTGGGCAAACTAATAAAAGTAAGTTTTTACACAACAAAGTCAACAGTTAAGTTATGTATATCACATTGTGTGTACATTTATTAATAACAAGACAAAAAAAAAGCTATATGGAAATTTGTCGATCCTTAGTCAGAGAAAATTTAGGCCTAGCAACATCCATACGCGATACGATATTAAGACGATATTTAAAAAAATACAAATCAGGAATTGAAATTTTCAGTTACTCAACTAAACAGGGCGTTAATGTATGAGTAATCAGAAAAGAGCTTGTTGCATATTACACTAAATATTTATGAAAAATGACTTCATTTGCTCTCCCGAAATCTCAGTCACTCAACCAGAAATATTACTTCTCTTTGCCACATCGTCAAAGAAACGTCACTCAGAGGGGAGATGTCAGACCGTTGCCCGAATATCACTGCACAGACCTGCTGATTTACTTATCTACATATCGCCGGGTGATAGCGTACAGTTCAAATGTACAAGCAGGAAAAAGTGATATATTGTCTGTATTATTCAGTATTAGCGTCAGCCAAAAGAATTTTTTGACGAAATTTGACACTCATGGCAACTATTTTCGTACATCACACTTTCCTTCTCATTGTCTTCAGTAGAATTTACAGGATATGTCGTCGACGTGTCCGACACTCCTGGAGAAAGTATTTTTATCAAAATATATTATAAAAGTAATTGTACTATGTGCGTACTTCTAAAATTCAGAAACAAGTCTTGGTACGATCAAGGAAGTTGCATGGTGTGATGGTGTGGTAGCCCTCTATCCCTCATCCATGAAGAACATTCCAGTTTTTACCTGAAGGGCGTGGTTTTGAAGATATAAGGGCTGGAAGGTTTCGCCCTCTAGAAATTCCTAGAATATTCCAGAACATTCGAGAGTATTCGGGAACTTCCGGAATTTTCCACTATGATCCGGGATGTTCTGCAATGTTCGGGAATAGTCTGGAACATTCGGGAAGATTCCAAAATATTCGGGAACGTCCCAAAACATCCCAGATCACCGTGAATATTTCAAAACACTCTTTAATGTTGTGGACTGTTCTGGAACTTTGTGGACCATTCGAAGTCTTTTTGGTATGTTCTGGAATTCGCCACTGGTGGGGCTGTTCATTAGTAGGGGTACCGCACATAAAGCAAGACCCGTCGTGAGTTCGAACTTCAGTTTCTTATCAGCAACGAATGGAGGAATCGAAAAAATAGTGCAGTGAGTGAATGAAAACGAACAGTGAAGTGTGAATTGTCAAAGTTATACAGTGACTGAATATAAATCGAAAACAAAGTGTGAAAAATATATAAGGTGTGCTTAGTGTGTTTGTTAATAAAAAGCTGATTTGATGTTTTAGACAATGCCTAAACGTAAAAGAGGAGGAGATCTTGCCATTTCTGAATCAAAACTGTGAAAACAAAAAGAACAGCGAACAAACGAAACGGACGAAGAGCGCGAAGCACGTTTAATTTCCCAATGGATGAGGATAAGCACCGTGACAAACAGAGAATCCGAAGAACAACGAAATGGACGGATTGCAGACTCAAGGATTGCTACACAATCTTATAATAAGAGATTGCGAACTTAAGCCAGCCATGAAAATATCACCCCACCAGAAGTGCAAACGAAGAAAAGTAAGTAGTACAGCCCAACAAATGAACCAATACACTACAGCCCGACGAACGGATACAATAAACACAAACACGTCGTAATCGGAAAAATGGGTAACGTCTGCGAAAAAAATTCAGTAGAGAAATACCACTATTCTGTTGCGTGATTAGAGAAATAAGATTACCACCACTGAAAGTACCTCCGCAGAAGTTTTTACGTTACATGACCGGCTAAACTCAAAAATTAAAACACTTTCTTCAAAATAGAAAAATATACAAGTCCTGCTTCCAAGTGGCTTATTTCACTGTCACGTCGATCAATACTAACGGAGATGAAATCGGTAATGTTTCTTCGTTCCAAGTACAAATTTATCACAATATGTGATCATTACTACCACTAACCAAAGAGGACCATCGGAAATGAAGATGGTGGAACTCCTCATCCAGTGAAGAAAACGAAGTTGATCAACGATGCACAAATATTAGAGGACGAAAACAAGAAGTAGTCAAAGATGTGTAGAGGATCTTATACCAACACAATCAACTGATTCATATATTCTAAACAGCACTAGACCGAATGATCTCTGACGACTATAAAGTTATAATTCAAACCGAGAGAAGACCACCTGGAGAACACGAACAGCGATTTAATGCACCTCAGGTAGCCGAACTCGCCATCGTATTGTGGACAGTGAGAACACAAGCCGTGACATAACTGTGCAACGAAGAAGAGAAGAACTACAAAGCATTGCAGGGACACACATTTCTGCGGAGAGGACGGATGTCATTTTGACGTGAAACAAATACAACCCGAAAAAGGCGTTGAAACAAACAAAAAAGTCACTTCCAAAGAGTTCGGATAAATTCTAGTGTCCGATACCACCCGTCAACTTTGACCAATGACGTCATACGTAAGGCAAAGATGCTGCAATGGACAGTCGATGAATGGAACGGATCATACTCGTAAACAAACGAATGTAGGATACCATAAAATAATAAATTTAACGCGACTATTATTTACGCTTCATTCAAACGAGTTGAAGATGGCTGGAATAAATAAGAACACGTGAGCAATTACGAGTGCATATATTACATTATATTTTCCACACGTACTGCAAAAACGATCTAAATAATGAACCGTCGAATAGTTGGAATCGGTAACTAGGCGCAACTTTATGTAGAAGGTCATTTCTAGTTAGCGATTCCAATACTACTGTTTGTTGCGCAAAAATCTTATAACATACCAGCAACATGCTTAAAAATGATCTTGTTAGTGAACTACAGAATACTACTAGACTTCCAAAAAATGAAAATCTTTACACACATTACTGCACACGCAAAGCAATAAAACGCAAAAAAGACCAAACCTACACGAAAGTCACACCAGCTACAGTAGCTCCAAATAACACTCAGTAAAATCGATACACCAGGAGTGACAGTAAAAGTAAGATAAGTGTAGCGAAAACATCGAAAAGAAAAACATAAAAGTGGCCACGTAAAAAGAAACTTACCGCATATGAACTTCCAAAGGAGACAAAGATCGAGGCTGACAAGAACGAAATAAGAACATAACTAGAAATAATAACGTTAGAAGATCAAACTGTAACGAAAGAAGCAAAATCCAGAATAACTAATGAAAAAAAAAGAAACACAAACTGCCAGGCGCGAATGAGGTACCACTCAAATCAGTTCTTCCCTACCACCCGTCCTCAATCAGACGCAAAATTTTAAAATAACAAAAAAAAATGAAGCCACGAGTCAGTCACATAAACCTTCCAGCAAAGACACAGCAATACCCCTCGGCCCACCATTGTAACCAGAAAATATTAAAACGACAGAAAAACCTCCCTCCAGAGAAACCAAAAAAGTAGCACTCGCACAATACAGTAACATAAAAAAACCGCAACGTAAAACAAGAAAAAAGTATCGGACCCACCAATACCTACTAATAAAACGAGGCTTGTGCATTTTGCTGACTAATTTCATAAATACAAGAAATAAACAATAACCTTTAGGAATACTCTTCCTCCAACACTATACATGTAAATAGCCTTGCAACACTGAAATCCTTTTCTTTCCCCGCCCAACAACAGATTTTACAGCCCCCCCCCCCCCCCCCAATACCCCTCGACAGTATTAGTACATGTCCCTGTGTTATAATCTTTAAACTGAATATTGTGATTCACGGCCAAATGATAATAATCCCTTTCGCCCAACCCCTTGTACAAAGCAAACCCACCCGACATGACTGCAGAACCTTCTTTCACATATTCTTCTATTAAAGATGTCAAGACTTCCTTTGTCCAATTTGGTACGATCCTAACTACAACATCAGTACAATCTCCTACAGAAAGTACTACTCCAAAAACCCAAAACCCAACAACCTCGTGCCCCCTTTCGTACTTTGTCTTTCCAAAATGTGACTCATCTACTTCAACTATAACCCCTGGACTCCCAGTGACCCCCTATACTTTATAAATTCTCTAAAAAACCAGAACCAGTCGACTACAGTGCCACACGAAACCCCTGCTTCGTGCATGAGAGATTTGCAAGAATATTCGTAGCAAAAATTGTAGGTTAGCATGACAATTATTTCTAAATTCAGCCTCGATCTTTCGAACCACGTCCCCCTGCGAATGGATCTCCACATGTTACTTTTTTTCTGCGCCTGTATTCGTCGGAAGTTCGTGATAACGCAAACTTCGTCAAAGCCATATAATTTCCACAGGCACTGCACTTGCAAAATTCACCAATGATGCCCAATGATTGCAAAAATTTTATAGTTGATTTACGGTCACTCATTTTCTGAAGCAGAAGTTTCGCAGTAAAAACAACTGACTCCACCAAAACGAACAGCGTGAGAAATCAAGCCCTTATAAATCACGACTACTTATAAATCGCGACTACTGTCATTAACAAAAGAAGCCGAAAACAAATTACGAGATGAAAACAAAACAATCTACATCGAATTTTTAATACACGAGCGTAACGATGAAATCCAGAGAAATCGTTTAACGTTCATCGTCAGCAATCTGGGGCACAAACAAAATAACATGATACATTACGTCATTGGTCAAAGCCGACGGGTGGTATCGGACACTAGAATTGACCCAAGAGTTCTATGCTTACCGTTTAGTGATCCGAATATGAAACATACAATCACATTATCAACACTCGCCGTTTAGTCCATCAATACCTGGCAAATATGTATGCAGAAACAGAAGCGGAACGGATGTTTTACATAAGACTGAATCAGAAGAAACTACTCACGGAAGAATACATCCGCCTTCGAGACGCAATCATAAATGACGGAAACATTGACAAGTTCGGAATAATGGTAATCTTAACCTCATCATAAATACGAAGTACGAGAACATGCATGAATGCACTCAAGATGTCATGACCTAAAAAAAAAAAAATCGACAACCTGACCTCTTCATAACAGCCACATGCAACGCTTCGTGGCCAGAAATCAAAGAACAACTAAGATACAGTCAAGACCCCATGCACCAACACGACATAATATCCAGGGTTTCCTGACAAAAACAAATGAGATTTATTGAAGTCATCACAAAATACAATATCTTTGGAATCGATAAATACTGGATGTACACAATCGAATGGTAAAAACGAGGATTGCCTCACTCACACAATCTCATGGCTGCACGACAGAATTCATCCCACGGCTATCGACAAAATCCTACAAGCTGAATTTCCCAATCGACAAGAAGATCCGGCACTGTACGACATAATAGTGAAAAACACGATTAACGGACCACGAGGGCCATTAAACCCCAGATAGCCATGTATGAGTGATAGAAAATATACAAAAAAATACCCAAAACCATTCTTTGATTACATAGAAACCAAAGTTGATGGCTTCCGCAAATACAGAAGACGACCACCCAAAACGGTGGCTTCATAGCAAAAATAGAACACGACGTAGTGACGAAAGGGAAACAAGTAATCAACGGGTCATACCATATGAACTACTTTCGAAAATGTTCCAAGCACACATAAACGTAGAATACGGCAATTCAGTGAACTCCATCAAATATGTCTGTAAATATGTGAACAAAGGCAGTGACATGGCAGTATTTCAAATAGCTAAAGACAGTGAACAACAAAACAGACACAACGAGATCCTCATATACCAAATAAGAATATACATCAACAGTAACGAAGCAGCGTGGCGGATTTTCGGTTTTCCCATGCATGAACGCAAACTAACTGTGCAACATCTAGCAGTACATGTGGAGAATGGACAGAAAGTTTACATCACAAAAGAGCGGACCACCTCAGAGCATAACAATAACAGCTTCTTACCAGTTTTACCAAACAGATCCATTTGCGAAAACATTACTATATGCCGACGTCCATACCTATTGTACGTGGAACACAACAAGAAACATCTTTCAACAACGAAAACAAGGAATTCCAGTAGAAGACCATCCTGGAACCATGAAAACTAGCGCAAGAAGCTTCAGTCACAGCCTCAGCTGAATAAATGAAAGCTTATTCGCCATAATTCTAACAACATGTAATCCATCGAATCCAAAACAATTATTGGGCTCCTTCAAAGAGAGTATGAGTGATGACATACTGTAACAAATCCGACAAGCACATCCTGAACTGACCATCGAATTGAACGACGACATCTTCAATGAAACACTCATTCGCCTAGAAGATAAATGTTCAACAATAAACAACCAGACCTTAGTACAACTTTGGACGCAAGCACCACCAAAAGGTGCTATCAGAGTGCCAAACTTCGAAATTACAAACGAAAAAAGCTAAAACGTCAACGAACTAATTTAACACACTACTCACAAGAAACCTGTCCTCAATAACTATCGAAAGGAAGTTTACAACGCTGTCATTTACAGGATCGACAGCAACAATGGCGGGATTATTTAGTTAGACCCACGACGCGGCATAGGGAAAACGGTTCTAACAAATCTATTCCTGGCGGAAATACATGCTGAACACGTTGCACTTGCACTGGCATCATCCGGCGCTGCAACCACACTTATGGAATGAGGACGAGCTGCCCATTTCGCCCTACAACTGCCACTGAATATAGCCGAAGAACAATTCCCGATATGTAAAATCTCAAGAGCATCTCGACTGGATGAACTTCTAAAGCAAGCTAAAATTATCTTCTGGGACGAATGCACAATGAGTTCTACTCATACCCTCAGTAGATTTTCGACAAAAACTTCCAATTATCCGCAAGTCAGTACCAGCAGACGAGATCAAAGCATGTTTAAAAATCATATCTCGACCCACACATACAAATACTGCTGCTAACAAAAAAATATGACAGTTGATCTATCGAAAGACGAAACAATAGCACGTTTTGCTCGACAACTTTTACAAATAAGCTAAGGCACATATCCTACTGATGAGACGACCGGCCTCATTAAACTCGACAGAATTTCTGCAACATAGCCATTGGTGAAAACGAACTCATCGACCAAAGTTATCCTTTGTTCTCAACTATACCAATCTGGCTGGCTATTTAAAAGTGCAATTTTGTCAACTACAAACAATATTGTCGACGATATCATCTTTAACATTCAAAAGAAAACTCCTGGTGAAGAGAAAATATCCAAATCGATCGACACGATGGTAAACGTTCGAGAAAGTGTGAACTTCACTAGAGAATTTCTGAGCTCTCTGCAAGTACAAGGAAGAGGAGTGCACTGCCTTCGATTTAAAATTGGATCTCAACTCACCAAAAGTATGTAATGGAACAAGGATGATCGTCAAACAGGTGCCAAATGACATGTCCAAGCCGAACTTATGACTGGAAAGTACAAAGGACACGCACTTTTTATCTCCAGATAGCAATGATCTCTACTGAACTGCCATTCCAATTTCAAATACTGCAATTTCCAATCAAATTAGCCTACATTTTTATAGTTAACAAAGCGCAAGGACAAACTTTGAAATATTGGGCATCAACTCCTTCTGCTTCTCTCACATTCAACTATACATAGCTTGCCCTCAGGTAGGAAATTCGAAAAATTTGCACACATATACCCCACATAATAAAATAATATTTTTAACCTTTAATACTTTAACAAGAATTGTAAATAGTAGAACGTTTTGTCAGTAGAAGTTTTTCACCCCCTATTTGTTTATTATATTTTTAATTTTACTCTTTTATTCCAACTACTACACAGTTTACAACAACTCGCTGAGTGAAGTCAGGTGTCACAGCAAGTACTTAATAATGAAACACACAAAGTTTTACATTATTGGTAGAACTCCAGACTAAATAGTTGTAGAGATGACTATTGATGAGAATGTGGAAGAGAAAATTTTTATACAGTTCCACTCAATCACCTTTGCATTTCGCTCACTGCAATTATCTCAGAGAAACTACTTGATAAGCTAACAAGGGCTACTGGGCTTATTTTCGATCAACAGTGTCCTGCAGAAATACATTGCTGGTTAATTTTAAGAATGAAAGTGTGCCATAAAAATAAAATCTGTATTTATAAAACAGTCTTCTCAGCTATTGCTCTCCCTCTAATTTGCCTTCTTCTCTTAAACAACTGTCTGAATATAACAGCAGAAATATTCGTTCTCAACAAATCAAAATGTTATCTGTACCATTACGTAACACTGCCACCTTCTCAAAATCATTTTCTGTATCAGGAACCCAACTTTGGAAAAATCTTTCTCAAACTATTAGAGAAATTAAAATCTATCACAATACCTTTCTCTTTCATATACTTGTCTGCAACTCACTCTCGTCACCCTTCCCTCCCCCACCACTTTTCCCTCACCATTACCTGCACAATTCTCAACTGAAATTATGTTCATGTTTAACAGCCATTGACACTGCAATTTCTGTTTTGTTATCCATTCCACTTCTTGTAATACTAAACTTGGCTTCAAATGTGCTAAACTAATCAACACTATTCTTAATCCCCTTTACTACTATAATTATTGTTATTATTAATACCAATTATCGTTCTCGTGCACGTTTTGTAATGTTTCTTGTATGATTTATTCTTGCCTCTAGGTAAGAGAGTCGCTTAAGGCCATAATCTGTTCAGCCTAAATAAACAATAAATGAATATCTTTCTTGTAGATACCTTTCTTAAGAGAACCGTATTTTATATATTCATATATTCTCAATAATTTAGAACATTTCAAAAGCAAAATAATACCCACAAATACAACACTACAAGGAAAACTAATCTTTATTACTCCTCAATAAGTCTGATTATAAGTGAAAAATAGGTGAATTGAGATGCTGCATAAAATACTCGACATATAAAAAAGGTAAATTTACCAGAGTTTTTTTGGGGCAACTTTTTCTGTTGCAAAAAATTATATTATTAAGAAATGTCTAGTTTGTATAGTTGAAATGGACTACATATTTTATTATAAATCCTTTTTTTATTATATGAAATTAAAGTGTCAAAATACAGTTACAATTAAACATGAATTAACTCAGTTACCTGCAAATTCACTCATTCTACATCATTATCATATATTATATAACCTCAAAAGTGATCATCCAAAGACATCAGTTCAGCATATTTTGCTCTTAAAAACATCTCTCAATGTGTGGACACAAAAAGAAGGATGTTAGCTTATTCAGAATATTTTTCTGATTTTTTGACTTATGGAATTATCTTCTGGCGAAGTGCATCTAAAGTAAATGAGTAAGAGATAAGTACCCAGAGTAAATGAACTAAGAGAATCGAGCAGTAAGAACATTGTTTATAAAGAGATTACCACATAACTATCAGAGCCACCTTTAAGGATGAATACTTGTATTCACAAGTACATTTCCTCCTTAACACGAATAATCAGTTTCAGCTGTACTATTATTTGCACAATCATAAATCCTGACACAAAAATAATTTTTGTTTCCAGTCCATGTCTTTGTCTATGGTTGACAGTGAATGGATACTCTGGTGCAAAAGTATTCTAAAAGCTCTTATCTAGTACAAATAAACTGCAAATCCTTTCCAGTTGAAATGAAAATTAAAAATATTCATCATCAGTCACTGCTTATCAAGATTCAAGGTTTAAAAACTAAAGTTAGCTACATGGCAAATCACAGTGTTTGTTGTGACAAACAGCGGTACACTGTAAACATACCCCCATTGTTACAGATGTGGGTAGCTAGTTTCCTTCCAAACTATGCTGTAATCAATTAAATACTAAACTACAATTTGAAGATAAAAATTATCAAGATTCAAGGTTTAAAAACTAAAGTTAGCTACATGGCAAATCACAGTGTTTGTTGTGACAAACACCAGTACACTGTAAACATACCCCTGTTGTTATAGACGTGGGTAACTAGTTTCCTTCCAAACTATGCTATAATCAATTAAATACTAAACTACAAATTGAAGATAAAAATTATCAAGATTCAAGGTTTAAAAAATAATGTTAGCTACATGGCAAATCACAGTGTTTGTTGTGACAAACAGCAGTAGTTTGTATACATACCCCTGTTGTGACAGATGTGGGTAACTAGTTTCCTTCCAAACTACGCTATAATCAATTAAATACTAAACTACAAATTGAAGATAAAAATTAACTGTTTAATTTAACTGAGTAAACAATTTTTTTTCAAAGTAATGGTGCTTCCTTTTAATTCACTTGGATAAATTGAACTGGTTTAAATACAAGTCATATTTAACATTACAGTGGTACCTTTTCTTAATACTGTGCACACACTAAGTTTCTAACAGTTGCTTCTCTCTTGTTAATATATACTCTGTTCCCTATCCCTGGAGGTTCTCCATCCTAATGAGATCTATAAACTCGATGAATGAATGTATGAGTGTGACCAACAGAACACAAACATTGGATGTTGAATTTGCAAAATTGTACAAACTCAAGTTAGAAATATTTTACCTACCAATTTCTTTTCCATATCTGGCCCAATGGGACCACTTCCTGCTTATAAAGCCCAAAAAATACTTTGGAGGGAAGAAATGATTGCCTAACTTACCTATGCTTTTGCAGAATATTAGACATTCAACAGAACATGTTTCTTTGTTTAGTAAATAAAAAGTTGGACTATCGTTGTCCCAGATTCATTGAGTTGATTAGAGAGTACACTGAAAGTTATTTTTTATTTTTATGTAGGTAAATGTCTTTTATCATTCTTTTATCATTTTGTCAATATCTACCCATAACCACAGGAAAAACGAGACATTTTAATCGTTACGATTTAAGCCTGTGATAGATTTAGTTAAGAGGTTAGCTTACATTACATTTCTTCAGTATACTGATAAATCAGTATAACTGAACTTGAAATAGAAATCGCATAAGGGGATTTCATATGATTAAAACCATTTATTTTCTGCTGCTGTACAAGCAGTCTTCAGAATCTAGAATTAAGAATTCACATCAATGGAATATTTGTTATTGACAGTCGTGTTTTTAATGACATTGTTGGATTGGCTTCTAGTATAGGAAAACGGTATTTACTAAAATCAAGATTCTAATATCTTTGAAACACGAAATTTACAAGCTATGTGTATCACTAGGTTCGACATTAAGTAAGAGACATATATGTGCAAAAATTATACTAGCAGTGGGGAAATGCATGTTGGGAAACACTAGAAGAGACAAGAAAACAAATGGGTCAGAAGAAAGACTGGAGCGGCTACAAGGCTACAAGGACGATGAAATCACGATGGGTGGGACTTGAAGTCATGTGAATGAATGGATGGTTCATGGAGAGAGGAAGATTGTTTTTCTGGTTTGAAGACAAAAGAAAATTCTGAGAAGCTGATATAATGGAAAATGTATGTACAATATTAAAAAAAATCATCTGCTCAAGTTGGAAGCCCCTGTTGACGTTTTTCCCATGTTTGAAAATTAAAATTTTTTAAACTCCACCTTATGCAAAAGGAAAAGTATTTCTTTTTGTATTTAACCATACATGTTTCGATCCCTATTGTCGTCTTCTGTTGGTCTCAATTTATTTCTGTAAAGTATCATTCCAAGTTCAAGGTTGCTTTTCCTTTTTACGCCTAAAAGTTACATAATGTTCATTTTTAAATTTATTTGGATTGGTCACATGAAATTACATTATATGAGAAAATAGCTTGTTTTTATGCCTTTTTGACGTTTTGACAGCACCTCATCTGCAAAGAAGTCAGAAATAAATTTGCTAATTTTTAAAATACTTTTCTGTGGGTAGTGTTTGTGTATGTCACAGTACTTACCTTTTCCGTCCAGTTGTGCATCTTAGGTTGGTTTTCTTTCCCTATTTCAATTTCATGCAGTATTTTCTATACCTTTTTTATGTTTCACTCCTGTCTGCATTCACAAGATTTTCACATAAAACGGTATTTGAGCAAACATTTATATCACCATACTCACAGACAGTCATTACGTTACTGTCGCCACTCATTTCTTTATTGTTTTGTTTCTGTTCAGGGTGGCACTAATTTAGAATGTTTTGTAACGACTATTGCGATGTTTCTTCAGGGCAGGGGTGCGGAGGGGGAGAGTGACATTTTGTGGTGTGTGTGTGTGTGTGTGTGTGTGTGTGTGTGTGTGTGTGTGTGTGGAATGAGAGAGACAGAGGGAGCTAAAAACAGAGAGAGATGATTGAGAAACAGATGTTTTCAGATAGTCTAATTTCTTTGAATACTATGTTTTATATGGGAAAGTGTCTTTATGCGATTAAAATGTCACTGAGAGGTGCAAACAGTGCTTGACTGCACAAGGCTGCACATTAGTTCAAGACTTTGTTTGCTTGTCACTGTTGTCTTTGTGTGCAGCGGTTCTCCTCTATTGTGGACTTTGACAGAGGCTATTCCTTTTTCTGAGTATCTTGAGTTTAGCCTCAATGATGTTTGGGTGGTGATTTTCTTGTATGAGATGATCTGGAAAAGTAGAATGTGGGGCACCACTTTTTAAGGCTCTGAGGTGCTCAGAACATTTAGTTTTATAATTTCTGTTTATTTGGCCTATGTAGACAAATTGGCATGCACTGCAGGTTAAGTGGTAGCTTCCTGCTTTCAGTAATTTGCCTCTGGAGGTGTTGTTAGTTTTTTTATTTTTCTGTACTTCGTTGTTTTTGCGGAATTATGTTTGTAGTCGCTGTTACTTTAGAATGTCCCCCATCCTGTGGAGGTTTTTGTTGCTGTATGTTAGTATGTGTCATGCTGGGTTCTTTTTAGGGACTTCTTGGTTCCCTGCATGTGCTGCCAAGTGTTGGTGTTCCTGACTTTTTGTTGTGGCTGGTAATTTATCCATGGTTTGTTCTATTTTAAAACACTTTTTTTATTTTGCTGTTCAGTTTGTTTATTATTTATGTACTGCATCTGTTCTCTCTGGTATTTGATGTACGGTATTGTGTTTGGTTGCTGTGTATAGCTGAGTTTGTACAGCAGAACTCTGTTCAGTATTTGAAACTTGAATATTTGTGTGTCGGTGGGTGATTGGACTGATTGTGAACAGGCGTATTTGTGGCTGTAGGTGTGCTGAACGTTCCAAAATTATGTCTGTTGTTGATTCTGTGTATGGTGAAGCCTAAGAAATTAAGTTTCATGTCCGTTTCTGTCTCAATGGTAAATTTTACTTTAGGGTGTACCTGTACTGTGTTTACATCAGTGAGTATTTGTTTTATCTGGTTGTCTGTTTCATCTATCAAACAAATATGACATTCTATTGTTTTGAGTTTGTATCCCTAACCTCATAAAAACATCGACCCACTACGATGATATCACACAAGGAATGAAGTCACTCACAGAAAAACAAATGAAAATGAAGAAATAAACAAAAACAAAACACTGCATCACATCATGAAATCCAGCACAGCACTGAGTAAGGAAAACAAGAAAGGTGCCCAGCACAAGTTCCAGCGCATATTTCTGAATTTAACTGATATAGAATTAACAAAACAAGAAATAGAATTACTTGAAAATGAGCCAAACCACAATGTAAACACAAATGTGTCGTACAAAACAATAGAAAAGCTGATCACTGAAACAGAACAGGTAATAATGTTAACCCAAAAGTCAGTGCCAACTTGACAATGGCACTGATAACAGGCGAGATAAAATACATAATCAAGGAGAACAAGACTTGCATCAACGCAAAAACAAAAACAGCAGAACAAAACATTTCAAGAAAACTAAACGAAAAACTACACAAACATGAAGCAATCATCACCAATGAAAATAAAGCTAACATCTTAATACTTACAACTGGAACAGACTACACCAGCAGAACAGAAGAATTCATAGAAGAAAACAACGTCACTAATCTAATCAGTGATCTCACTATAAAGTACTAAAGAAACATAGAGAAATTTCTGAAAACTGTTAAAATTCAAGCAAAATATATGACACAAAAGTATCCAAAAGCTTCAAACCTAAATGGTCTACTGGGATACTCTAATACAACTGTCTGGTTTGACTGGTAATGAACTTCAAAAATGCACCATCTTACTACCTAGCTGGACATGTAGATATATTACTCCAGAAATTGTAAATTTTCACAAACAATAGGAGCCTACAAAACACCAAAAAGACATAAATATACCACCAAAAGAAAACCTTATGTCTTTTGATATCACATCCAGTTACATAGGTGTGCTAGTGGAAGAAACGGTCAGCATTATTAGAGAACAACTGCAGAAAAAAGGGAACACAATAAATGCTCACATAGATAAAACTGATGCCGTTCTAAAGGTTATAACAGAACAGAACTACTTCACTTTCAACAAGGAGTTCTGTTTACAAAACGTTGGTCTACCAATGAACACATCCATTAGTGATATGCTTGCAAATATAGTTGTATTTCTGAACGACGCTAAGCAGGAAACATTCTGTGAAATTATTCGTCCAAAACAACACAATGTTATATACAATGTTATATCATTACATACAATACATCATACATACAATGTTATATCATTATGTGGACGACATCATTTGTATGGTAGGTTAAACAGATATCCAGATAAAAATCTACACAGTGTCATAAACTCAGTACACATATATCCTAAAATAAATAATTCTGAAATATTCAGGAAACCATTGACAACCAGTCCAATCACCCACTGACACAGAAACATTTAAGTTTCACATATGTGCTATGTAAGCTAAACAGAGCTCTGCTGGACAAACTCAACTACACAAGGAACTGAACAGAAAATATAAAACGAGATAGAATCAGCGCCTCAGAGCTTAAAAGCATACACTCCACTTTTGCAGGTCGTCACATACAAGGAAATCACTGCCCAACAACGCTGAGAATGATCTCAATATCGTCATAGAAGGCAGTAGCTTTTATCAAAAACTAAAACAGAGACCTACCACATACAGAAATAGCAGTGAAATAATGAAAGAAAGTGTTGAACGAATATACAACACTGTGCAATAAAACACTGTTCACAACTTTCTATGAATTGTATAAAGACACTTTCCCATATGAAACATAGTATTTAAACGTCTTTGAATATCCAAAAACATCTGATTCTTAATCCCAAGTCCCATTATTTTAGCTCTCTCTGATCCTCTCTGTCTCTCACCTCTCGCTCTCACTCTCTCTCCTTCTCATCACACAAAACACACACACACACACACACACACACACACACACACACACACACACACACACACACATGCACACACACATACATACAGACATACATACACATCACAAAAGTTCTTCCCCCAGTACACACACCACCATAGTTTTCACCAAACATTAAAAATTAGTGCCACACTGAACAGAAACAAAATTATGGACATGTGAGTGTCTATTTCAGGTGAGCAATGGAAGCAAATTAAAAAAATTAATATGTTATAGTTTTTAGGCTTAAAACAGAAACAATTACAGAAATAATTCGATATCCACAGAAGTAGACACATAGGTGTCGAAACATGTCTGGGTAAAAAGAAACAGAAATACATTGTGTTTTGTATAAAGTGGAGTTTAGAAAAAACTCAATTTGGAAAATATTCAGGATAAATGTAGGTGTGTATATCTAAAACCTGCTGTCCAAATAAAAAGAGACCACTGCTATATGAAGTAGTGCATGGCAAATAGCTGACGTTTATGAATAATAATAACACTTATAATGGACCCACCCAGATGTCCTCCCATGTTAACATGGTGCTTCTGGGCTTCAGGTACACGCTGGCAACAGATCAAATCCATCCAGTGGATTAATGACAAGGACTGGTGTGCTCGCCACCTAGGATGTGGTTTTTAGGCGGTTTCCCACATTCCACCAAATAAATGTCGGATTATGCACATCTGGCCTCAGTTATACGATTGGCAAACATGTCGAACACGTTCTCACGCCTTCACATGGGATGACACCATATACATATTGAAATTCCAGTCTGATGAGAAGGGCTGACGATAGAAAGTTCATCTGGCCACCCTCTACCACTGACATTTCCTAATGCTGATTAACATGTCGACCCCATGTAGGCACAGGATAAGGCCAGGGAAGAGAACACTAGCTGTTAAGACGCTGATGACCAAGCCGTTTCGCGCTCTGCAATCTTAGTAACAGCTGTTGACTAAAGACATACACAACTAGAGATTCATATCCCAGTGCGCCAATGTACAACGTTATCATACACTATAACGTGTATATCCAGCAGAATGCTTATTTTGGTTTAGAGAAAAAAGATTAGCCATTTGGAAGAAAAGAAATAATTCTGTGAAAAATATTTAGACATTCAAAAGACATCTTGAACAGTGGACAAGAATAAAGCATGTCCTATATAAAACAGTTAAGACACGAAACATATTAACAAGAAAACGAAGGAGAATGTTTCATGCAAACTTAAAATCAATGAGTGAAAAAGTTGGGAACAGTGGTCTCTGAAGATGACAACCAGAAAGAAATCATGATGACGTGAATACAAGATACTGTAAAAGGCGTGAAAATCATCAGAATCACAGACCACAAAAAACCATATGAATACATACTGATGGAAAACTGTCGAATCTCGTCTCCAGGTGAAACCAAAACAGAAACAACAGTACCTCCTCTGGGATAAAAAAAACTATGGAACAGTCAGCAGGCAACTCACAAAAAAATAATAGTTAAACAAGTAACTTAGAGATAAAGTTTCATCATGAAGGAATATGATGCAGTTAAGAATGTACAGAAAAGGAGGTGAAAATTAGGTGGGAATATAGTCTTCTAGGATAACAATGATGTGTGAGCAGTGTCAACAATGACACAGTTTCTCAAACTGAGAGATTCATCAGAACTACCGTTCTCTAGAGATGATGGACTGTTCATTTCACAGTGAGGAGATGCTCACAGATGTACTACATGTCATAAAACAGGAATACACAATACACATTTAAAAAGAAGAAAAGATATGCCCATTTCCCTTCCACATATCCCAAGTGAAATGGACCTCATGGATGCGGTATGTGCAAGAAAAATCGTTAACATATTCTCATTTTAAATATAATAACAAAGCTATTACAAAATATGTAAACATACAGTACACTGAGGTGCAGTTGATAAATTGATAGGCTACTGTAGCTTGCATCATCAATGAGAAAAATCAGTTTACATTACTTATTTATATTGATCACATAAATGCAGTGAAGATGCAGATACATCATATTTTATGTAATTATCAAATAATTTTATATTTTTATGATTCAATTCACTTTTCTTAGAAATTCGCCAGTGAAGTAGAAGGAGTTGGCCACAAACAAATCCTGTAGGTTACTTTACCACTGATTTATATTAGTAGCTACAATTTTTATGGCTGCTGGCAAGTCATTGAAAATGTGTTTTCCTGAATAACTAACACATTTCTTCATCAAAGTAAGTGACTTGAAATTTCTCTGGAGATTATTCTTACTTCTAGTATTGATTCCATGAACTGACCCACTGGTTGAAAAAAGAGGTGTATTATTTATAACAAATATAGTGAGAAGCAGTTGTTAGTATCCCTAATTCTTTGAACAGCCTTATGCAGGACATTTTCGACTTCACATCACAAATTATTCATATAATACGCTTTTTTGGCTCAGAAAAATTTAGTTCAATAAGATGAATTATCCCAAAAATGGCCCCATACGACATTATGTAACGAAACTATGTATATCTGACAATATCCACATTGCATTGGTTAGGTGCTTCAGCAGTTCCATATTATGTTCATCACTGTTGACTTTATTATCAAGCTGTAATAGCAAAAATTTAACATTGTTAATGTATCTTATCTGCTTGTCATCCTACTGTAGGCACATACTGAGGGATACCTCTTAAATATTAATAAGCTCCTTATAACATGTTTATCAAAGTTTAATGACAAAGAATTGGCTTGTAGTCTTTTACCAAGGTCCACGAAAATTTCATTAAACAATCTGGCTAAAACTATACTTAGTTTGCTAGTTATTGTAATGTCTGTAGCCAACAAAACAACCTTGGCATTTGATAATGTTACTGAAGAAAGGTCATTGATATACACAAGAAAAAATGAGGGCCATAAGATGAAACCTTGTGTGATAACAAATGTAATTAGTTCCCAGTTGGACTACACCTGAGTACTTAATACAGGACACTCTTTGTTTCCTGTCAGACAGAAACAAACTGAACAGTTTTATAGCATTTCCTGATGGATTGTAATGTTCTAATTTACTGAAAAGAATACTGTGATTTACACTGTCATGTGCATTTGACATATGCAGTCAGTCACCTGCTGCCTAATGAATTAAGTGCAGCTTCACTGTACGTGTAAATAGCTCACAATATTGGAACCCTTTAGAAATCCAAACTGTGACTTTGACAATATATTATTTTTAGTCAGATGGTTAAGAAGAGGATTGCATATTATCTTTTCTAGAATTTTCGAGAATGCTGGCGTAAGCGAAACAGGATAGAAATTTGACAGCATTTCTTTATCTCTTTTCTTTTAAATAAATGCTTAACTTCAACACACTTTAAGCATTTGGAAAATCTTCCACAGACACGTGCTTACACAAATAACTTAAGAAGTTCAGAAGAATAGTCTTTAATTGACATTATTGATAATTTATCATAACCACTTCAATTTTTTATTTTAAAGGTTTCATGATATGTGTACATATTAGTGAAGCTATTTGTAGTGGCTCATCTAAAACATTCCATGGTAGCATTTACTGAACCTGACAACTCTGTCTTTTAAGTAACAGCTGTGAAATGCTTGTGAAAAGGTTTAGCAACACTGTTCACACCTGTTAGGAATGTATCATTTACTCTTAATGTGATCATCTTCTTTTCGTCTCTGATTCTACCAGTTTCCTCTTTCACTACATGTCACATCTTCTTTATTTTGTTACCTGATGTGACTAATTTTCCTGATAATGCATTTCTTTTTATGTATGTATTATTGTCACCAACATTTTGGATTGTTTTATGTCTTGCAAGATACCTATATTTTTTGAGTTATCCATGGCTTCTTTGTAGATTTTGGTCTTATCTGAGTTACTTTTATTAGGAAAAAAGTTACAAATAAGGTAAGGACATTAATAAAAGTGTTGTATTTTTTATACATGACATGACCGCAATGCACATCACACCAGTTCATGTATTTGAGGATATTCCGAAAATAATCAGTTTTTCGGTCATTAACTGTCCTCTTGAACTTAGATTTAGTAAAACACTATTAACCTTCAACAAAAGGAACTGTGTGTCACGATCTGAGAGGCTACTGACTATTGGTTTTATAGCATAACTTTTTTGTGTGCAATAAATTAAGTTTTACCAACATGTTCATCTAAACCACCAGCAACCACTATTTTTGTTTGTTTACTCTTAAATAGGATAATAGAATTTCAAGGTGCTTTATGAACAGAGGAAATTTCGTGCAGGTGCTCTGCATAAACATGTTTTTGTAAAGAACATATTATAAAATTTTGCTTCTGTCACACATGCTTCTGTATGCCACTCTAAGAAAAATTTAGGGATGTCTATGTTCTTAAATTTATGGCAATTGTCGAAGAATGTGGTAGCTTCTCCTTTCTCTGTGGCAATTTGTCTCTTCTCCATTTCATGTCTACTAGAGTGAGATACTAATCTAAGTCCTGTAACACTGAATGCTTCTGCACTAATGGTCACATGTTCAGTGAGCCAGATTATGTCAGCAGAACTCCCTGTTCTGCACTCATAGGCAGCACACCGCGCCTGGTACATGCGGCACTCAGGGACCACAGCACAGCTGTGACACCTGAAAACGGGCTTATAACAGTCCAAAACTGGTCGTATGAAAATAAAGTAATTTACAACTGAAGCAGTATTTTCAACCTCTGCTACGTCAGCTGGGTTTGACAACTGTAATTCATCAATGCAGATAAGTGGTTCATTAATTCAACTATGTAGACCTCAAATGAATTAATGCAGTAGAGAGAGATTTCACACTGACTCATAAACAAATGAATGGAAACAAAATTTCTGGTGATTGCTGAAAATTTTCAAGCAACATCTGTTTGCACTTATGCCGTATCTACCTTGTTTGGTTTCTTACTCAAACTGAAGGCTTATTTCAATCCCAATCTCTCTTAAAACTTTCTTTCTTTGTGTCTTTCGTATCCTAAAAAGGGTGCTGTACTGACACCTATGACCACTGTCGTTTTACCACTCACAACTGCATCTTGGTTTGTCTTGATGCTGGTGCAGTTTCTACCAGATGACACTCTATATTGTACTCAGGATCTCTTCCAACACTATTGCCCAGCTCACCCACTATAACCACAGTGTCTACCTTGGTGAAGTATTTAAAAATTATTCTAAATCCTCTGTCACCTAACTCAAACCAGCACAAGGCTAAAAGATATGTAGCCTGGTATTTTGATCCTAGTTCATCATGCAAAAGTTGGTCCACACCCCTAGTGGGTTTATCTTTTCTTTCCCTATTTTCTTATTTTTCAGTTTATTGCTGATAGTTGTTCCCTATTTACATGTATATCTGCACCCACATGATAGTTTTTATTACTATCAATATAGTCAATATTGGATTTCCTGTTGGCAGTGAGGAATGGCCACAAGTCTACTTCCCGGGGAATCCCATTCTCCAGTGCTGTTTCTGAGTCTGTGATTGTTACAGTACAACCTTTACAGAACAGATAAAAAAAGAACCTGTAGAAGGGCAGAGTGATTAGTTTATCCACAGTGGGAGTTTCACAGATATGTTCTACAAACTGCAGTGGATGGCTATAAACAAAAGCAATATGCAACATGAAGCAGAGTTCCTCTACCCGATTCTCACTGCCTAATAACAAAGATAGAAAAAATTGAGAATTTATGGTTCATACAGAACTATACATGCAGTCATGGCATCCGCACACTGCCCATAAATGGAACAGTAGGATATATGGCACTACATACCCTGTGGACTTTGGTCATTGGCAGTATAATGGAAAATGCAGTCAGTCTAAAAAGCTGATTACTTCCAAATCACTTCTGTGCCCTATCTTAGAATACTGCTCGAATGTCCTACCAAATAGGACTAACAGTGCACAAAAAGTGGCACAACAAGTCACATGTTTGTTTGACTCATCACTGAAAAGTTGGAAAAGCTCAATTGGCAGACTCTTGATATACGATACTGATCCTGCGAACTACTTCTTACAGAGTTTCAAGAATCAGTATTAAATAAATAATCTAGAAGCAATCTTTGACCCCCAGTGTGTGATTTTGTAGTGGCTGTGAAGCCAAGATTAGACTAATTACAGCATGCATAGAGGCACTTAAAATAGTTATTTTTCATACACTCCAAGTGTGACTGAAATGGGAAGGAACACCATTATGTAGTAAAATGCTAAGTAGCCTCTGCTATGTAGTTTACAATATTTTGCACAGTATTTAAATATACTTACATGTAGAAATTTTTTTGTTTCTTGTGGTGGTACTTGTTGCACAAGTCATTTTCAATCAGATGGATAAGTTGTACTACTGATACACCACCAAATTCTTTGTTTAGGAAGTTTTATCACCAATACAAATCCATCGAAAGCTGGTGAACGTTTATATTGTCAGCAATTAAGAAATGGCCAGCTGATTTTTAACTGTATACTTCTCTCGAATCCGGTACAGCTCAAGGAAGTTTCATGAAACCTCCTAGAGGTAAACGTATTGGGAAGATGAAATCTACACGTACATCTACATCTGTACTCTGCTTCAACAAATGACAGTTGAAATTGATTGAAGTAACTGTCCACACAGGCATGTATCAGGAACGAATGCACGTTTTACAGCGAGAGAAACAAAGCCAAAGCTTTCTACAAGATGGATTGAAGGCTGGCAAAAACTAAATTCATAAAAAATGTGTCAGTCGTTTTAGATAAGAATCTAACTGATAATGCTCAGTGATTGGTCCCCTATGTCACTGTGGACAAGCCATCAAGCCATGGGTCTACCATTTCCACCTGAAATGAAATGGTAGTCGAAGAAGTGTGAGGAACATGGTCTCTCTGACAAAAGAAAATAGATTCCATCTGCCAGAAGTTTTACAGCCAGTGTTTTCTGTATTGACTGACTGAAGAAGGCTTCACAGTGGGGTGCACTGGGCTAGCACTACAGCAAATATTCAAATATTTGGGGATTCAAATATTTGTCTGTTCATCTAGATTTAGTTTTCCCCTTGAATATAATATGGCTGATTCTTTTTGCCCATCCTTATTCCCATCTCATCCCACCCCCTCCCTCTGACAATATTCTCCTTCTCCTCTCTCTTTCCATCCCTGCCTCCCCCTCTTTCTTTTTCACCTGGCCACCAACTCTCTACACCTTCTACCTGCTTCATGTATATCCCCTTCTCCTCTCTCTCTGTCCATTTCCTCTATCCCTTCACTCTGTCCATCTCCTCCTCCATCCATCTCAGTCTTTCCCTGGCCATGCTCATTGGCACATGTAGCTCCTGCAATATAGTTTAATAAAGCAAGCCAAATTATAATAAAGCAAATCGATACTGCTCCCACAACACACCTGTCATGTAGGACAGGCTACACATCTGGGGCTTGGAAATCATTTATTTGCCTCTGAAGTACAGGTCGCCATACAAAGCAGATCGAAAAGCAAGTTAACACTGCTCCAGCAAAACAAGTTTGTCATGCAGGTCAGTCTACATGCCAAGGCCCAAAAAACAATTTCTTGTCCATGACATGTAAGCTGTTCTGCAAAGCAGCTTGATTTGGCAGGCTGATACTGTCCCCACACAACTTTCCTGTCATGCAGGGCAGCCTATATTCCAAGAGCTGAAGAAAACTGTTTTACCCATATCTTTGCTCCTATTGGATCTAGGAAGTTAAGTTATAGCCGGCCAGGGTGGCCGAGTGGTTCTAGGCGCTACAGTCTGGAACCGCGAGACCGCTACGGTCGCAGGTTCGAGTCCTGCCTCCGGCATGGATGTGTGTGACGTCCTTAGGTTAGTTAGGTTTAAGTAGTTCTAAGTTCTAGGGGACTGATGACCTCAGAAGTTAAGTCCTATAATGCTCAGAGCCACTTGAACCATTTTAGTAAGCTATAAACCCCACAGTGGTGATACTTGTGAGGCTTATTCTTTTTGTGTCAAATTAGTTGAAATCGATCTAGATGTTTGGGAGGAGATCCTGGACATACATGCCTAAACACATACAAACTACTTTCACAAAATTGCGGTACTTTCGCTTACCTTTTACTCATTGTGCATGGTCTATTCGAAATACTCTCCTCCACAATTGATACACTGCTCCTAATGTCGTTTTCACTTCTGGAAGCATTCTCGGTACGCCTCTTGTATCGTGCGAAGAGCCATCTGCGAATTTTCTTTTATCTCGTCTATAGCTTCAAATCCTCACCCTTTCAATGGGGTTTTCAACTTTCAAAATAAAAAAAAGTTTGCAGCAGCCAGGTCCGAAGAATACAGAGGGTGAGGCAGCACAGTGATTTCATTTTTTGTGTAAAAGTCATGCGCCAACAGGGATGAATGTGCGAATGCGTTATCGTGATGCAAGAACCACGAATCGTCTCGCCACATTTCAGGCCGTTTCCTTCTCATATTTTCTTGCAGGCGTCGCAATATCTCCCGATAGTACCACAGATTAACAGTTTGTCCCTGTGGTACAAATTCATGATGAACTAATCCTTCAAAGTCAAAGAAAACTATCAGCAAGGCTTTGACATTTGACCTGACCTGGCGAGCTTTTTTTGGCCACTGAGAACCTTTCCTAGCCCACTGAGAAGATTGAACCTAGTTCTCAACATCATAACCATAGACCCACGTGTCATCACCATTATGATTCTCTTAAGGAACGTCTCGTCCTCATTTGCGCGATCCAAAAGTTCTTCCAGATTGCGAGGCGAAAGTCTCTCTGGTCTTGACTCATAAGCTGTGGGACGAACTTGGTGGCAACATGATGCATTCCAAGATACTGTGTCAGGATTTCATGTCATGATACAACTGGAATGTTATATTCTTCTACAATCTTTAGGACCGGCACGCAAAATTTCCTTGATGTTCCTGACATAAGCCTCGCCGGTAGACGTCGAAGAGCGTCCTGAACGAGGGTCATTTCTAACAACCATCCGACCATTTTTAAGCCGTATAAACCATTCGTAACACGAGTACAGCTTAATCCCTCATCACCGTAAGCTTCCTGCATCACTTGGTGTGTCTCTATAAAGGTTTTCTTGAGTTTCACTCAAAATTTAATGCAGACGCGTTGCTCATCTAACTCTGCCATCTCGAAATTCGCAAGCTGTGTGACACAACGTTCTACTCAATACAACAGTAATCAATAACTAACAAACATAAAACAATGAAACTTCCGGCAGTTACACGTTAAACAAAGGCGTGTGCAGGGATGCCAACCGCATTTCGCTCCAACATATAATTGGCGCTAAATTACGAATATTCCGAAATTTTTTGAATAGACCCCGTACACTCTGCTTTATACGTATTTAACAGATAACAAATGATATCCTGGAAACAACATACGCAGATAAACAAGTAGATTCCGCCTTCCAAGAATTCTGAAAGTTGTTCGACACTCTATCACGTCATTGACTGTTAGCCAAGATACAGTCATACACAGTATCTATGTAAATATATGACTGGTTAGACAATAGAACCCACTATGCTATAGCTGACATCAGATGTTCTACAGAAACAAAAGAGATATTGGCAGTGCCCCAAGGAAGGAGACTGGAATCTCTCATGTTCTCAATATACAGAAAAGATTTATCAGATAGGACCAGCAATATTGTAACATTGTTGGCAGAGGATACTGTTGTCTGCAGGAAAGTATATCGTTGGGGGCTCGTAAGGAAAACTAGAAGGACTTGGTCGAAATTTATTGTTGATTTAATTTAGCATAAAAGTAAGGTAATGCCGATAACAAAGTGACAAAACCAGATAGTACTCGTTACAAAAAAATGGTTCAAATGGCTCTGAGCACTATGGGACTTAACATCTATGGTCATCAGTCCCCTAGAACTTAGAACTACTTAAACCTAAGGACACCACACAACACCCAGTCACGGTACTCGTTACAAGATTTGAGTGAACATGTTGAGCATGCAACATTGTATAAGTACTGATGGCTAACACTATGAAACGATGTGTTATAAGAACACTTGTCAAATCGTTATAGTCGAAGACGATTTGGAAGGCTTGAATTTGTTGGAAGGGTTCTGGATAAATGCGATGCATCGGTAAAGGAAATCGCATACAAGATGATAGGGCAACTAATCCTAGAATATTGTTCGGCGTTCGGTAGTAGTAGGCATAACGATAGATAGCGACCAAATTCGGGAATGGGCTCTTAGGTTCCCAACAGGTTGGTATAGTCTACACTAAAGTGTAACAGAAATCGATAATATTGGTACAAAATATCTATGATCTTATGGCCAGATTCCAAACTGATGACCCAAAACCTTATGACCACGCCCCTCACCTCTAGATTATATAAATTAGAGGAGCATAGACGAATGAGAAATCATTCCAGTGATGATAAGGACGTAAATGGAGAAATCTGTTGTTATAAGTGACTTTGACAAAGAACAAATTGTTGCTGTTCTGAAATGACGAAGCTGATCAACTACTCGCGTACTACTATCGTGAGATCTATGGAAAGTGACTGAAGGATGGCGAAGCATTAGTAGGTGACAAAATGTCCACCCTCATCTCAGTACGTGGATGTCATGTCTGTAAAGAAGACAGGCGGCGATTTGTGGCAAATATGACGTCAAAGTACAGTACTGGTGTAGGTATAAGTGTTTTGGAAAATACCGTTCAACGTACATGGTTAAACAAGAGGCTCCCCATCAGGCTGTACCTACATGTTCCCAAGTTGACACTGTTCGAAACATGCACTGCGCCAAAGATGTAGTCAGTGGGGGGCAGTATTATACTACGTTGAACACTCACTGGGGCTTCCATGAGACCTGTGCCAGTAATTGAAGGCGTCATTCCAATTGTGGACTATGTGACCATTATTGTGGACTGCCTGCATCCTCTCCGGCTACATGTCACCCTGAAACAGTAGGATAACTGTACACGTAACAAGGCTAGGCTCGTCTAGGAGTGATTTGAGCCGTACGACAGCGATCACCACCAAATTCGTCTGCTCTGGACCCAATGAATCACATTTGGTTTACTGTCAGGCGCCAGCTCCGCGCCTTTAAACCATTGGCCACCAATGTACGGGAACTGCGTGAGCTGTGCATAGATATCTGCTGCCATATACCTCCAGAAACCTACCAAGGACATGACGAACCCATGTCAGGTAGAATCGCTGCTGTTCCGCGCCCTAAAGATCGACAAACACACTATAAAAGTAGGTGTTCCTAATGCTTTGGCTTATCAGCGTGTATGTAGATGTATTTCACTGAAAAATGCCGTACGTCTAATGAAGATATTATCGTAGCCGTAGACAGATATTTCGGATACCTCTTAGGTGATCAACAAAAACTAATCAAGCCCCGAGGACAGTGCGACCTTGATCGGTAGGCGAGTCATCCCTTGCCTATGATATGAACTGGATGCAATATAGATGAGTACGGGGTCAGCACACCGACCTGCCAGCCACTGTCAGCTTTCCCGACCTTGGAGCCGCTACTTGTCGTTGAAGCTGCTCCCCAGTTGGCCTCACGAGGCTGGATGCTCCAGCTCCAGTTCCGTCCCCAAAGGAGCAATTCCTAGCCCTACCGGAAACTGAAGCTGGATACTCTACATGACAGTCACACTGGTTGACTAGTTGTCTACGGAGGCGGGTTAGGGATGGAATGTACTCACTAGGAAACGCTGTACTCAAACATAATAAAAAGCGTAGCATATGCAAACGACGAGGGTACCACCGTACGATCGGAGTAGGATATGCAAAAGCGTCAGGCTCTAAGCTGAGCATCAGGAAAACTAGCCTAATGCCGATCAATGGTTCAAATGGCTCGGAGCACTATGGGACTTAACTGCTGTGGTCATGAGCCCCCTAGAACTTAGAACTACTTAAACCTAACTAACCTAAGGACATCACACACATCCATGTCCGAGGCAGGATTCGAACCTGCGACCGTAGCGGTCGCGCGGTTCCAGATTTTAGCGCTTAGAACCGCTCGGCCACTCCGGCCGGCCTAATGCCGATCGGTAGAGGATTCAAAACAGACTAAAACGCCCCTTTCAAAGTATGCTATAATATCAAACTGCTAGGAACAAATATGAACAACTGTGCTCTAAAAACAGCGGCGGACAAGTGGAACAGACACCACTGATTCTTATAAGCGTTTGGCCATGAAGAGAAGATGTTCACAACGCAACAGAGGTTTGATACACAGTTTCATACAGTGGATAGACTTTGACAACAGCAAAATACTCTAAAAAATATGGTGCGTTGGACAAATAGCTAGGAAAACAATGCATGCGGTAGGGTGGTATATGTGAAGGGGTGAAATCTTCGAGGTGGGGATAAAGGGGGCCTTGGGCTTAGAGATGTCAAAAGAAATTGCAAGGCACGTTTGATACGGAGAATGATGGAGCTGTGCTACAAAGACCAGGGCAGTACGCTGAGTGGGGCTGTAAAGAAATACAAGCAAGACAATATGCAAAAACCAATAAATTTGAGGGAAATACACCAAAGGACGAACAACTTCAGGATGTTTCTGCTGAACATTACGAGTAATTACTCCCGGGTGACAACTAGCACACTTGAAGATCGAACCACCGAACAAGTATGCCAGCTAATGAACAGCAACGGAAGAGTAAACCGTAAGAAGTGAAGTATCCGCCTAAGGACAGTATCATAATCTGGAAGAACGTCCACAAAATTTTAACAATCGACATAATATCAGACGGGTACAAAATAGTTAAGAAAGAATAACAACTCAAGAAAAATTTCACAGAATACATTTTTCGGATACTGACAAGTGCAGATGATGTGATCATATTGACACCTTGTCACACAGATACGTCTGTGGAGAGAACGTCATAGGGGATTGCTGTAGAAAGTATCTAACTTTTAATTACAGAGCAGCAAAACACAGCATGTCACTAACATCGTGCTACAACCAGGCAGAAAGTACTATCCCGCAACCAAGGAAAGTACTTGCCCATGATAGTAGGGCATATCGTGCATTACTTAAACAGTGACCGGGCTGTAGCGTATACTACGTGATCCAGGCACAACTATTAACGAAAGACGGTAAGTATAGGCAAACGACATCTCAGCACAGAAACATTAAAATATGAGGTAGGAAAGATAAGGAAAAAAGAAGAGAAAAACACTACCTCTAGTGCATGTTCTTGCCTGGTTGGTGGCTAGCTGTTGCTGCTGACCTATAGTAAATTTGGTGTTCTCTGCCGCGTTAATGAGCACAGTATCAACAAAGACATGGGGACACAAGTGAAGCACCTGAAATGGACAACATAGCTGTGCGTGGACAATTTCCTAAGTTAACATTTTTTTTCTTTTTTATCGCACCCTGTGTCATTGGTAGATATGAGCACTTATTCACTGGTACTGGGAAGACCATGTTGTCAAACAGTAAGATTACACACTGAGCCGAGAAAAACCAGACGAGATTGCTGAGGAAAAGGCTGATGACATACACACAGTAGGGCAGCGACGCGTGCAAGACGATGGCAATGAAGATGTTGAAGAAGGAGTAGAATAAGATGATTATCAGTGTGCTGGTAGTGACGACGCTGTATCTCAAGGCTCTGAACGAAAGAAATGCTAATTATTGTGCTAACAAAACGTGCATATGTCTGTATTATGATGAAATATTGTCCATTTATTTTTGAAAAAGAGGGCCTTCTTTTTAAAAAGTAGGCATTTTTACTTAAAAAAAAACACAGTTGCTTTCAGGCCGAGAGTCTGTTACCTGTCACCTTTTCCAGTGGCCAGTGAAAGTACTGTTACAACATTTTTCATGTGGTGTGCTCCATTAGGTGAAATTAAAAGAAGAAATGATAACTGAATCGATAAACTTAGTGTAAATACTTAATGTTGTTTAGTATAAGACGACCTAGTTGCTCATGTTGTGTACTGAAGTATTTTTACCGTAAACATATTACATGTCTGACTAATAGGATAAATTTTCACTAACAAAAATTGCTGGATATTAAGTGCGAGACATCTCTGTTGCCGAAAATTCAGAATCTTTCTTCGTATTCGTAACGAGGCACTGCGTAGTGAGCAGAGAGGATCTCCAGAATGCGATAAAGACTTGCAAAGTCAAGTGCTCGGGACTCTTGACTTTAAGATGAACTAGCTAATAACTTCGTATCAGGTATTGTCATGAGAGCGAGAAGAATTTTTTATTTACAGGCATGAGAGTAAAAACGCTAACGCAGCTGTCCGGAAAATAAACCAGTTTCATTCATCATTTCGCCAGGAGGGTCAGTTATTTTTCAGTGGTTTGCAATGTTGTGAACGACATGGTGAATCACTGGCTGTGAAGGGTGCAGACAAAAATTAATACGAAGATTAATGTACGATATTGCACACGAGTCAAATGTAGATTCGTCACATCGTGGAAGAAGCTCTGCTCCTAAATTCATTAAGTACCGAGGTCGTCGTAACACAACCAACGTTCTCTAGACACGACAGAACTTCACCGGCAGAAAGCAGACTCTGATGTTTTAAAACATACCAGATAATCTGTTCCTTGGAAGAATCAACGTTTTGTGGTTTCAGCTGTAGTTCATTCACATAGTGGCTACTTTTAGAAACAGTACCCCGATTTTTTTTTGTGTATAAAGCGGCCTATATCGCTTAATAACTTTATTTATTAGGCCGGTTCGACGTTGCTATCATCAGATATCTGCAATAAATTAAATGAACATAAAGAGCGGCAGGCATATCAACTTACAAAAGATGAATTACATAAATTCACTCGTCAAAAGATTGGAAGATGCAAAACAAGGTTCAGTGTCCATAATGAAAACCTATGCCTAATAGGGGCGTCAACTAAGAATTTGGCTCAAAATATTATACAAAGCTGTAAGTTCTGGCCGACCATGACGCTAATGTGGGGGACGTTGCCTTCAAATTTTATTTAATTATTTATTTTTTCCCATTCATACTTATGAAAGGACAGACAATATTTAAATTACAAACATGAGACATAGGATTTTAATACTTTCACTGACACATGTTTTGCAAGTTATAAGCTTTTACAAATATTTTTTACTTTTAGTTTTTCATCTTTTGTAACTTGATATTATATAACAAATGACTGTCGCTCTTAATGTTCCTTTAGTCTTAATTGCAGGTATCGGATGGTGGTACTAGCCGAAACGGAGTAATAGGTGGAGAAATTTATTGACCAATCTAGACAGTATTATTCAAAAAATATTCACAATGAACGCAGACTCAAATAGGAAATTTATTTCCTTTATTAACAAGTATTTTCAAGTACTTCATCAGACTCGAAGCACTGGGACCGAAGTCACTTTTCATGAACATTGAGAGGTCGAAATCACTTGAGCCAATTCCACGCCGGAAGGCGGATGTTTAAAAACGTGCCATTTGAATTGGTGCTTCATCTTTGTATTACCGGGCAGATAGTCGCCGAATATTGCCGCGTGAAAACATGAGCCCGATGGTGAAAATAAAGCGTCCCATTAAAGACACAAGCAAGATCCCTTGACGTCCCATAAAACAGTAGCCACAACATTTCTGGGTGACTGAGTTCGGTGCACCTTTTTTGATTTCTTATGAGAGTCGACATGCGTATGAATCCGCACCTTTGAACACTGTGTTGTGTCCTTGTTAGCACAGGAAACCCATTCCGGTCGACAGTCACGAGTCTATTCAGGAGCTCTTCCATCATAAATAAGGAAAGGAAGTCTAAAGAAACAGTCATCCGTGGACTTTATTTGTTGTTATCAGAGAACAGTATTGAAACAAGGAGTTTGTGGCACCTCTCATGCAAAACAGACAGACAAATCTGCAGAAAGAAGCCTGACAGTTAAGATATCGTGGAACGCCAGTTCTCACAAAATTTTTCGTCATATTTGTGTACCAGTTTCTTGCTGGCTGCAAATGAACGGTACTTCTGTCATCTTGAAGAACATTCGTCCTCCCCCTCGGTGGTATGCTGACACCCACCACACTCATCACATTTGGTCTGCATGCAGGAAAAATTCCGCTATGACTCTTCATAATTTTGAAGTCTTTATTACACAGCGTATTTCACATTTGGCGGGGCTTTAGATTGCAACGCTGATTTAGAACGGCTATTGTAGGCGAACGAGAAGCAGTGTGGCCTTTTCCCTATAGTTGCTACTTGGGTCAGCGTAGCGGCTGCTCCGTTTATCAGCTACTGCCTACGCTACACGAAGACAGGGATTACTTACTATATTTACGTTGTAAATTAATACTTGAATGACGTTTTGGTTAGCAAGATTCGCAGTAAAGTTCAATAATTCTTTAAGGTAAGAACAGAAATAGAAAAAGAGAAAAAGGACAAGCCTGTCCTATATGCTATGCAAACTGTTTTAAAACTACAGAGAATAACTTGCCGATTAATCTGTAGTGCTTTCGAGGGTCAGGACGCCTTAGAGTGGAGGTAATCTAAGGATAACTGAAATTATAGAAGTTATAAATTTTGAAAAACAAACTTTTGCCAAGGAACAAGGTGAGAAGAGAGTGAGATAGGTCTATAGCCCATCTCCCATATTATTCTGTTTTTACATAGAACAAGCAGTAAAGAATATTAAGGAGAAATTTGGAAAAGGAATTAAAGTTCGGTGACAAGTAATAAAATGCTTTAAGGTTGCTGATGATATTGTATTTCTGACAGAGATGGCAAAGGACTTGGAAGATCGGTTGATCGGAATAGATAGTATCTTCAAAAGAGATTATGAACATCAACAAAAGTAAAACAAGTACATTGGGATGTGTTCGAGTTCAACAACTGATGTTAATGGAATTATACAGGGTAATTATAAAGCCTATGACACATTTCAAAAAATCAGTACAGATGATTTACCCAGAACACCGTAAAACATTATACCGTATGTGAAAGACAAAAACTCACAGTTATTTTACAAAGTTTATAAATTTTCTGTGTGTCCACCCTTCGTCACGAGGCACACGTCTAATCTGTAGTTCAGTTCTGCCCATATCTGACCCAATACATCTACATCTGCATTTATACTCCGCAAGCCACCCAACGGTGTGTGGCGGAGGGCACTTTACGTGCCACTGTCATTACCTCCCTTTTCTGTTCCAGTCGCGTATGGTTCGCGGGAAGAACGACTGTCTGAAAGCCTCCGTGCGCGCTCGAATCTCTCTAATTTCACATTCGTGATCTCCTCGGGAGGTACAAGTAGGAGGAAGCAATATATTCGATACCTCATGCAGAAACGCACCCTCTCGAAACCTGGCGAGCAAGCTACACCGCGATGCAGAGTGCCTCTCTTGCAGGGTCTGCCACTTGAGTTTGCTAAACATCTCCGTAACGCTATCACGGTTACCAGATAACCCTGTGACGAAACGCGCCGCTCTTCTTTGGATCTTCCCTATCTCCTCCGTCAACCCGATCTGGTACGGATCCCACACTGATAAACAATACTTAAGTATAGGTCGAACGAGTGTTTTGTAAGCCATCTCCTTTGTTGATGGACTACATTTTCTAAGGACTCTCCCAATGAATCTCAACCTGGTATCCGCCTTACCAACAATTAATTTTATATGATCATTCCACTTCAAATCGTTCCGCACGCATACTCCCAGATATTTTACAGAAGTAACTGCTACCAGTGTTTGTTCCGCTATCATATAATCATACAATAAAGGATCCTTCTTTCTATGTATTCGCAATACATTACATTTGTCTATGTTAAGGGTCAGTTGCCACTCCCTGCACCAAGTGCCTATCCGCTGCAGATCTTCCTGCATTTCGCTACAATTTTCTAATGCTGCAACTTCTCTGTATACTACAGCATCATCCGCGAAAAGCCGCATGGAACTTCCGACACTATCTACTAGGTCATTTATATACGAGGGTTGCCCAGTAAATAATGCCCCATATTTTTTTTCTCCGAAATAAAAAATATTAGAAATGTGACACTTTAGGTGCGAGTTATTTGAAGTTTCCCGCGTGTGTACGCAAAGTTTCAATTTCCTCCGACAGAGAGCGGTGGTGTAGGAATGTTCTAAAATGGCGTCTGCAGGTGACATCCGTCATAAACAACGTGCAGTGATTGAATTTCTCGTAGCAGAGGAAGAAACCGTGGGCAATATTCATAAACGCTTGTGCGAAGTCTACGGAACATCTGCAGTCGATAGGAGTACTGTTGGTCGCTGGGCACAGAGGGTGAAAGCATCAGAGGGCGGTGCTGCGGAGCTCCGAGATTTGCCGCGGTCGGGAAGGCCTCCCACGGCTGTCACGCCTGACATGTTGCAGCGGGCTGATGTTCTCATTCGACGGGATCGACGCATTACGACTCGACAATTGGCACTGGAGTTGTCAGTAAGCAAAGGAAGTGTGGATGTGATTATCAATCAGCTTGGATACTCAAAAGTGTGTGCAAGATGGGTTCCTCGGTGTCTTACTGTCGATCACAAATCCCAAAGAAAAGACATTTCTTTCGATTTGTTGCGACGCTTTCACGTTGACGGGGAGGCCTTTTTGTCACGGATTGTGACAGGTGATGAAACTTGGGTGCATCATTTTGAGCCCGAAACAAAAAGACAATCGATGGAATGGCGTCATGCTTATTCTCCACAGAAGAAAAAATTCAAAACAGTTCCTTCAGCCGGAAAAGTCATGATGACTGTGTTTTGGGATTGCGAGGGCGTAATTCTCATTGATGTGATGCCAAAAGGCAGTACCATTAATTCAGAGGCTTATGTCAAAACATTAGACAAACTTAAGCAGCGCTTCCGGCGCCTTGGGCGTCATGTTAACCCACAGGATGTTTTGACTCAGCATGATAACGCTCGTCCTCACACAAGTTTGAGGACTTGTGAACACATCGCGAAACTGGGTTGGATAGTGTTACCCCATCCACCCTACAGCCCCGATTTGGCTCCTTCAGACTTTCACTTGTTTGGGCCAATGAAGAATTTCATTCGTGGAAGACGTTTTGCCGATGACGAAGAAGTGATTCACGAAGTGACAACCTGGCTCCGTAGGCAGAGTACAGATTTTTACCGGCAGGGAATACACGCTCTTGTGTCTCGCTGGAAAAAGGCCGTCGAACTTGAAGGAGATTATGTGGAAAAATAAAGCAAGTAGACAAAACATCAGTCTTTCACATATGTAAATTTGATTGTTGTGGAATAAATACTTCTGGAGAAAAAAAATATGGGGCATTATTTACTGGGCAACCCTCGTATATTGTGAAAAGCTATACACCAGTAGTACGGTAACAACAGCCGCTATGATGCATTGTCGCAAGTATTCGATATTCTATGCTAGAAGTGGAACATATATGCTATTCTTGATGTAATCCTGCAAAAGAATCCATCAAACCTGACATGACAGCCTTGATGGGTCGGGTTGGGTCAGTGGGCTATTCAGGGAAGTGACTACGTCTCATGCAGGCAATCTCGTACACAACTGTGGGAATAAGGAGGTGCGCCATCTTGTTGACAGACGAAATCTCTGCTGTCAGTATCAAGATGTGACATGTCGAGGTAAGTGATGCCACTGACAGTTCTCTCAACAGAGAAGTGTCCATAAGAGTGTCTTGTTGGGCACCGCACAGAACACGTTAATTTTCCGGACGTGTTCTATAGTTGCATGCGGATTCTGTGTCACCAAGACGCGTATGTTGTGTCTGTTGACCATTTTAGAAAGATGAAAATTAGCTCGTCACTGATGATTTATTTGCTTGGTAAGTCATCATTTTCAAGAAGGGTGCAGAACTGCAGACGGTACAATTTGTCTTCATGGCTCTTGACTTGGGGAGCTGCAAACTGTACGATTTCGGTTATTCATTTACGAAGGATCTTCCACACTGTTGGCGGGATGTTGAACCCCACACTTGCTCGACAGGCAGACTTTGCTGGACTTCGGAACATCAGATACCTCACAAGGTGCATTTTGTCTGTTCTGACAATTGACCATCCGTCGTCAATTTCTTGCATCACGTCGCAGTGCTGTTGTAAACTGATGGTGTCTTCTGAAACTTGGCACGGAAAGTTCTTTGCACATTCATTGCCGACCCGCCAACAGGAAAATTTTTGGCACAAAATGCAGCCTCTACCCTTTTCGTTGCCATTTTCAGCGCCCCTGTCGGCGGTTTTTCCAAACTAACTTGCCAGCAGCGAATGTGGAAAAAAAAAAAACATGCTAGTTTGTCTTTCACGTACTGTATCATTTGTTACGTTCATTTTCAGCCATTTCCCGATACCGATTTTTAAAAAAATGTTTCGTGGACTTATATTATGCATAGAATTTCCGTAAAATCGACGAGGTTAAATATCATAGAGGGGCTATACTTCCGCCATGTGTGAAGTAAACTGAGTACCCTACCGCCATTTTATCTCTAGTGAAGGGCGTCGTCTGCTGTGTTGATCCTCCCCCCCTCCTCCCCCCCTTGAAACTGAGACTGACTATCTTCAAATAGCTCATGCTAGCTTTATCTTTCTCAAAAAAACCACAAACAGCGGTGATGTCCATACACACTGGCAGCGCAAGGAAACTTTTAGTCGAAATATGGATAAACTTTTCGACGTGGATAAAACTGCAAGATAACTCATAATATTTTCGTTCACCCACGATAATTTCTTGTTGCTCGCAAACTGAACGTAAATCAATCCAAAATGAGCAGCCACCACCTGAAGATTATCGAGTAAACTTCAAAATGTGTTGTGGTAAGATAATAGAAACGATACTTTTGCTTGTGTGAAAATATGTAAAAACAGTATAATTATTAAATTACAGCCATAATACGAGGGTCAGTCAAAAAGTAATGCCTCCTATTTTTTTTTCTACGTTTAATTGTCAGGAAATTTAAATGCAATTACATAGGTTGAAAACCACAACATTGAGGATCATTTTGTCATTTTTCAATGTAATCTCCGCCCATCTCTACAGTTTTGGTCCATCTTTGAACAAGGGCATGTATCCCAGCACGGTAAAAATCACAGCTCTGCTTCCTAAGCCATTGACGCACGGATGTTTTGACGGCCTCCTCATCTTCAAAATGAATCCCACGATGAGCTTCTTTTAGTGGCCCGAACAGATGGAAGTCTGATGGTGCCAGGTCAGGGCTGTATGGGGGATGAGGCAAAACTTCCCATCCAATTTTGACAATCTCGTCAGAGGTGTGACGACTGGTGTGTGGTCTTGCATTGTCATGCAAAAGAAGAACATCTGCCATTGATTTTGTTGGGCGAACTCGCTGAAGACGTGCTTTAAGTTTGTTGAGGGTTGTGACGTATTGAACAGAATTTATTGTGCATCCCTGCTCCAAAAAATCAACCAGAATTACACCCTCTGTATCCCAGAAAACTGTTTCCATAACTTTCCCTGCCGATCGCACAGTTTTGAATTTTTTCTTCCTCGGCGAGCTTGTGTGACGCCACTCCATTGACTGCCTCTTTGATTCGGGTTCAAAAAAATGCACCCATGTTTCGTCCCCGGTCACAATTTTTTTCAGAAACTCATCTCCCTCCAAACGGAAGCGCTGCAAGTGTTGGGAGGCTATTGTTTTTCTTGCCTCTTTATTCTGATCGGTTAACATTCTTGGAACCCACCGTGCACAAACTTTTGAGTACCCCAATTGTTTAATAATCGTGATCACACTGCCTTTACTAAGAGAAATAATGCGACACACTTCATCTGCAGTCACCCGACGGTCACCACGAATGATGTCATCAACTTGCTGAATGTTGTGTGGAGTCACTGCACTCACCGGCCTGCCGCTCCGCTTTTCGTCAGTCAACGGTGTTTGCCCTTCAGCTTCCTTACAACGATGAACCCATCGTCTAACAGTGCTGACATCCACTGTCACAACACCATACACCTTCTTCAGTCTTTCATGAATGCGTATGGGCGTTTCACCTTCTGCATTCAAGAATTCAATCACACAACGCTGTCTCAAACGAACATCGATGTCGGCCATCTTACAAACTTCTGCTGTGCTGCCACCTGTTGACACAGAAAGTTACTACTGCAGTGGATTGCAGAAGAAGGTTTGAGGAATGGCGCCAAATTCAAATTTTTCACTTAACTTAATTTCTTTAAGTAGAAAAAAAATGGGAGGCATTACTTTTTGACCGACCCTCGTAGCTAAGATAGCTCGTCTGGTAGGCCCTGGATATATCAGTACATTTTTTATATATGTGATGGAAAATTAAAGACAGTTGGAATTGTCTTGGACAAAAGGCGTCTCTCATCACAAGTGTCGTATATATATTTTTCTCTTCACTGTGATTTGAGGAGATGTAGCTCACTGTAGTTCGAAACAATTTGTCCCGTTTCATATTTGCTGCCCAACTCCACGTTAGCTCCCGTCGCTTCAGTTTGTACAACTGAGCGCTAAACACATTTTAGGTATGTTTATAATTCGCTACATAAATTGCAAAGAAAAATTAAACGAGTCACCAAATGAAGCAGTTCGCTTTCCAAACAGAAAAACGATTGACTGCCTCCTCTCAATTTATGATCACCGTCAGTATGGTGGCCGAGTTAACGTTGGCTGCCGCAAGGAGCGCTGTAGCTTGTGTGTCAGCCACTCTGTGAAATTTAAAGTCGTTGCGTAAAATGGCTTAAAGATAAACAGATGCTGGTCCAGTGTTAGTGGTTGCATTATGAAATATGAATTGAAACATCTGCGAAAGAGCTATATAATTTTCAGAGCTACTATACAATGTTGTCACAAGGAGACTCATTTACAGCATAAGATAAATCACAGTAAACAAACACTATTTACGCCACCCCATTGACGTAGCCATGATTTTGTCATAAGGGGGTGGGGCTATTTGCTAATGAAGACCTTAAAATTTCCGTAAACAACGATAAACCGTTTTATTCCACAATGATCTCGGCGTTTTCCCAAACGGAGATATAATCTCGTTACTTAGGAGTGCTGTATTCTGGCAAACCACTAAGAAGCCGTCATGCTCCAATCTCCCTTCACCTTCCAAGATATTTTATACTGTTGTGGGTTGGCAGGAGAGCCAACACCAGGATACAAGAGGAAGCCTTAAGGCACGCGTTTTAGCTCACGCAGGCTGGCGTGAGGTCTGGAACAGGACAAGGAAAATAGAATTTAGAAAAAAAACGGACGTAGCTGGTGGAATACTTAACTTTAATCCATAAATGGTGAACATCACTCTAGAAGGTACATTATTCACAGTATCAACAGTAACTGGTAATGGCGCTTTGCTAGGTCGTAGCAAATGATGTAGCTGAAGGCTACGCTAACTATCGTCTCGGCAAATGAGAGCGTATTTTTTCAGTGAACCATCGCTAGCAAAGTCGGTTGTACAACTGGGGCGAGTGCTAGGAAGTCTCTCTAGACCTGCCGTGTGGCGGCGCTCGGTCTGCAATCACTGACAGTGGCGACACGCGGGTCCGACATATACTAACGGACCGCGGCCGATTTAAAGGCTACCACCTAGCAAGTGTGGTGTCTGGCGGTGACACCACATATACACTAGTCTTCTCTCAGTCTGGATTAGAGCTGAGGAAGTGATCAGGAACGGACGTGCGTTAATTTTTTTTTTTTTTTTTTTTTTTTTTTTTTTGATGCCGTGACTATTACCGACAGGGCTTTTGGAATGAAGAGATATCTGTTCGACAGAGAAGCTAGAACAATTTTTGGTGAGTAAAATGCAAAGAATCCGGAATTATTCAACCTTACACTTCCCCAAATTTCCTGATTTATGTATGCGTCTGTCACTTCCTGCAATGTAAGAAAGACTGTTTTTTGCATTAAAGAATTCCCCGGCAGATGAATGCATGAGCCTAAATGAGGAGAATTTTGATTACTTTTTATTTACCATATGGCTTTCAGTGCCGGGAGTACACATAGAGATTCTCGGCTCGCCTTCAATGCAGCTTTTTTCGTTTAAGTAAAATGGCTGCATCTTTAAGGGAACTGGATTCTTTCTTGAAAGAAAGGCATTCAGAAGGAATTGACTATAGCCTATAGTAAGGCACCAACTGCAGCATTTGCCTGAATTGAAAATAGGAAACCGCAGAAAACCATTTTCAGGGTTGCCAGCGATGGATTTAAACCACCTCACTTCGCGAATCCAGGGATTGCTACCTCAGCGTCAGCTATTCCTGATCCCGCCCTTTGCCGACGGCCTTGGCCACCCTGTGCCTAAATAGAAACAGATGGTGAGAATATGTAAGTAGGATGCATGAAAATAGCTTTACAAAACAAATTCTGGACTTTCTGGACTACAAACCCAAAAGAACAAGGCAGAGAAAGACCACGGAAGAGATAGCTGGACCTTGTTGAGGGGAACAGATCAAATCACCTAATCCATGACGGAAGAAGAAGAAGATGAAGGAGGAGGAGGAGGAGAAGGAAAACTGAAGAATGAACATTTAAAACGTCTAAATCTGTGTCTATACTCTGAAAACCATAGTGAAGTGCACGGCAGAGGGTATGTCGCATTCTGTCAGTTATTAGCATTTCTTCCCCTTCCATTCTCACATGTAGCGCGTGAATAATGATTGTCCTCACGATCCCTGTTTGAGCGATACGTAGGGGCTTGTCGTATATTCCTGGTGTCAGTCTTTAAAGCCGGTTCTTGAAACTTCGGTAGTAGACTTTCTTACTATATTTTATGTATATCTTGAACTGTCAGCCAGTTCAGTCTCTTCAATATCTCTGTGATATTCTCCCATAGATCAAACAGATCTGTGACTATTCAAGCTGCTATTTGTTGTATCCGTTCAGTATCCCCTGTTAGTCCTACTCGGCATGGGTCCCGCGTGCTTGAGCAATATCCTGGAATGAGTCGCACGAGTGATTTGTAAGCACTCTCTTTGTAGACTGACTGTAGTTCCTCAGTATTCTACCAATAAACAGAAGTCTACCACCTGCTTTACGAACGACTGAGGGTTTGTTGTGACTACATTTCAAATCCCTACAAAGTGTTACACCCAGATATTTCTATGAGTTGGACAGTTCCAACTGTGATATATTGATATCATTATCATAGGATACTACACTTTTCGTTTTGTGATGTGCACAATTTTAAGATTCTAAACATTTAAAGCAAGTTGCTAGTCTTTGCACCGCTTTGAAATCATATCAAGATGTAAATATTTCTGCAGCTTCTTTCAGACATTATTTCGTTACGGATAAGTGCATAATTTACAAAAAGTCTGAGATTACTTTTAAAATTGTCCACAAGCTCATTACTGTATAACATGAACAGCAAGGGTCCCAACAGACTTCCATGAGGCACACCAGAAGTTACTTCTACATCTCATGATGACTGTCCATCGAAGATAACATGCTGCGTCCTCCCTACTAAAAAGTCTTCTGTCAGGTCACAAATTTTTCTTAATATCTCATATGATCGTATTTTTGACAATATGCGTAGGTGTGGTACTGAGTCAAATGTTTTTCGGAAAAGCCCGAGTTGGGTTTCACATGATCGATGTTTTCGAAATCCATGCTTGTTGGCAGGAAGGAAGTAATTCTGTTCGAGATACCTCATTATGTTTAAACTCAGAATGTATTCTAAGATTCTACAACAAATCAATGTCGAGGATAATGGACTGTAGTTTTACGGATTCACAAAAGAAGTGTGTGACTTATCCTCTCTTCCTATAACATGAACAGCAAGGGTCCCAACAGACTTCCATGAGGCACACCAGAGGTTACTTCTACATCTCATGATGACTGTCCATCGAAGATCTCTTCCTACCACTGGGTGCTGTTTTTTCTTCTAGCGATCTACGACAGATTATATTTACATGAGGAGCTAACTCAGCCGCAAAATCAGTATAGAATCTGATAGCCATTCCATGGGCCCCTGGAGCTTTGTTCAGTATTAACGATTTCAGATGACACTAATACTTATTTCACTCATATTTTCAGTGGTATGAGGAATTCATTTGGGGCAATTCTCTGGATTTTTCTTTGTAAAGAAACGTTTGAAAAGAGCTAAGCATTTCAGATTTTGCTTCAGTTTCTATCTCATTCGCTAGGGACTGGACACTAACTTTGATGCCACAGACAGCCTTTACATATGACCAGAATTTTTTTGTGTTTTGTGGAATATCATTAGACAATATTCTGCTACGCTAGTAAATGAAATCATCACGCATTGCTCTTTTGACAGCCAAACGCGTTTCATTCAGCTACTCTGTAACGATAGTCATGTCCTTGGTTTTATACCTATTATGCAGTAATGTCTGTTTCTGTAGGATTTTCTTTACAATGACTGTATACCATGGAAGGTCCCTTTAATTTAACTGTTGTACTGGGTACATCTGAAGCCAGTACATGGTCAACTATTCTTTTAAACTTGAGCTATAGTCCCTCTACTTGCTACTGCCCTGTGGTGAAAGTTTCAAGTTCCTCATTGAAATGTGGTACTACTTATTTTTCATCTAGTTTGCTGAACATATACAGGGAGAAACAAAAAGGACTTTACAATTTTTGAATAATATAGAAATTTATTGAGAGAACTTACAAAATCGGTAGACGTGTCATTTCGTAGCAAACAACCTCAAGTTTCACATACAGCTGTCAAGTGTATTTTGGTTCGAAGTGACTACCATTTGTGATGCGGCAAACATCCCATCGGTAGTCATAACTTGTGCAACGGCGGTGTGGATTCGATTTTTCAGGTCGGCTAAATTGCTTCGTAGGAGAGGAACATTCATACGGTCTTTAATGAAATCCTAGAGAAAGAAATCCAGTGGTGTCAAGTATGGGGAACGAGTTGGCCATGCGATTGCCCCTTCGTGGCCATTCAACCGACCTGGGAAGCGATTATCGAGGAAACTTCGAACTTTCGTGAGAAAATGAGGTGGTGCACAGTCTTGCTGGTAGTAAACCATTCCATCCCAGACAGCTTTACCGATCTGTGGAGTTAAAACATATTCAAGCATATCCAGATACACAAACCAGTCACAGTTTTCTGCATGAGGAAGAATGGCTCTGAGCACTATGCGACTTAAGTTCTGAGGTCATCAGTCGCCTAGAACATAGAACTAATTAAACCTAACTAACCTAAGGACATCACACAGATCCATGCCCGAGGCAGGATTCGAAACTGCGACCGTATCGGTCGCTCGGTTCCAGACTGCGGCGCCTAGAACCGCACGGCCACTCCGGCCGGCTGCGTGAAGAAGAAAGGGCCGTATACTTTCAACCTGTCTCAACCAAGTCCTTGTGTCAATAATAAATTGTAGGCCCGCTTGGAGATTCCTTAGTGTATCCAGTGCGAAAATTACGCCGAACAGTTACACAGTTCGTTTCGTGAAACCAAAACACACAGGAAGCACACTCTAGCCATTTTAACTGGCACTACGCAAGCGCTCCTGGTGGGGGAATGCGGTACTGATGCACTAAGTGAATCAAACTTCAGGTTGTTCGCTACAAAGTGACGGATCTATCGATACTGTAAGTTATCTCAATAAATTTCTATATCATTCCAAAGTCGTAGAGTACTTTTTGACTCGCCCTGTATATCTTTCTGCTTGTTTCAGTCCCTCTTTGTGCTTCGGTGATCATTGGTGCCACAACCGCGTCACATGTGTGAACAGGACCGGTTGCGCCGTGCTGAGGCGATCGCAGCGTGTCGCGGTGCGGCGTCGCCAGAGACGCGCACGGCCCGCGCTAATCTCCGGTGTGGGCCGCAGCGGCGCTGCGTGGGAGTGGAGCCGCCGCGGGGGCGCGGGGGTGGGGGGCGCATCCGGCCCGGCCGGGCCGCCTGCTGAATGAACGGCTCACCGGAAGCCGCCGCCTACCTCACATCCGCGGCCGCGCGCGCTACGTACACACACACACACACACACACACACACACACACACACACGCCGCGCGGAAACGACGGCCGGCGGTGTCGCGTTGCGCCGCACAGCGAGCTTTCAAAAATAGGCCGGCCCTGCTGCCCGCCGACAATGGCGCTGCGCAGCGGACGTTCCGCACACTAAGCACCAACTATTCTCAAATTCGCCGACATCCAAATGTTTCAGCGCAAGCGGCAGCGAGGCACCAATCCAACCTCAAATACTCGTATGCCACGGGTAAAGTTTGGTTGCACAGCACATAAGCATCCTGCGGAAGTCCTCATTGCAACTTTTTTTCTGTTTATGGCATGGCAAACGGCAATGTACACTGGGGTGACAAAAGTCATACGACAGCGATAATCACATATACAGATGGCGGCAGTATAGCGTACACAAGGTATAAAAGGCCAGTGTACTGACGAAGCTGTCATTTGTACTCAGGTGATCCACGTGAAAAGGTTTCCGAAGGGATTATGGTCGCACGACAGGAGTTAAGCGGAATGATATTTGAAGCTAAACGTACGGAACATTTCATTTCTGAAATGGTTAGGGTATTCAATATTCCTAGATCCACAGTGGAAGAATGTGCCGAATATACCAGATTTCAGGTATTACGTCTCACCAAAGCTGTGGCCGACGGCTTTCACTTAACGAACGAGTGCAGCGGCATTTCCTTAGAGTTGTCACAGCTAGCACACAAACAACATTGCGTGAAACAACAGCAGATATCTATATGGTACGTACGACGAACTTTTGTGTTAGGACAGCGCGCTAAAATTTAGAGTTAATGGGCTACGGCAGCAGACGACCGACGCGAGTGCACTCGCTAACAGCACGACGCCGCCTGCAGCGCCTCTCCTGCCCTCGAGACCATATTGGTTGGACACTCGACGACTGTAAGACCGTAGCCCGCTGAGACTAGTCCTGATTTAATTTGGTAAGAGTTGATAATAGGGCTCGAGTGTGGCGCAGACCTCACGAAGCCATGGACCCAAGTTGTCAACAAGGCACTGTGTAAGCTGATGGGCCGGCCGGTGTGACCGAGCGGTTCTAGGCGCTTCAGCCCGGAACCGTGTGACCGCTACGGTCGCAGGTTCGAATCCTGCCTCGGGCATGAATGTGTGTGATGTCCTTAGGTCAGTTAGGTTTAAGTAGTTCTATGTTCTAGGGGACTCATGACCTCAGATGTTAAGTCCCATAGTGCTCAGAGCCATTGGAACCTTTTTGTAAGCTGGTGGTGGCTCCAGAATGGTGGAAGCTGTGTTTACATCGAATGGGCTCGATCCTCTGGTCCAGCTAAACAGATCATTGACTGTAAATGCTTGTGTTCGGCTACTCGGAGACCATTTGTTCCCAAACGACAATGGATTTTTTTTGGATGACAGTGCACCATGTCATTGAGCCACAGTTGTTAGCGATTGATTTGAAGAACATTCTGGACAGTAATTAAAACTTCCGGGCTAAGAGGCCGTGGTCCAATAGTAGAAATACTTCTCCCTGACGTTTCGTTGCCAGCTGCGGGCAACATCATCTGAGGTGAGTCTACGACTGGCTGCTAGGCCGTGGAGGTCCTGTTTATAATAGAGCGCGTAGAGGGCGCCACCACTCGTCACGTGTTGTCAACAGTAAAACTATCTCTGGCTGGCGTCATTACTCTCGATCGAAGGTAATCGATTGTCACATCTTTGGTACAGAGTCGATCGCCATATCTTATCTAGCTTCAAGCCTTCTTCTTTCCTGTTAAAATTATTGTGGTGTTTAAAAATCTCTACAGCCTCTCTATACATACGTGCATAATAATACGATGTCTTAGCTAGCACGCTCGTCTCACTAAATTTTATTTCATGGTCACCTGTTTCAAAAACATGTTCCGCTACAGCCGATTTGTCCGTGTGTCCCAGTCGACAGTTCCTTTTATGTTCAGTTAGGCGAGTATTGATACTTCTTTTTGTGGTTCCAATGTAAACCTTCCCACAACTACAGGGAATCTTATAGACACCAGGAGTAGCTAAAGGGTGTCGTGCATCTTTCGCCGATCTTAAGCATTCACTAATCTTCTTGGTGGGTCTGAAGATTGTATCAACTCTGAACTTGGCCAGCACTTTCCCGATACGGTCCGTAATATTGTGGATGAATGGAAGAAAAACTTTCCCCACCGATGGTTGTTGTTGTTGCACGTTTTCGGACATTTTTCTTCTGGGATGGAGTGCTCTATCTGTTGAATTCAGGGTAGAGAGCGGTTAGCTGGAAACGTGAATCATCCAACCAGGTGACAAGCTTTCGTCGATCCACGGTCCAATCTCGATGATCCAGTGCCCCTGCAGTCGTCACACAGTGATAGTGGGTCACAGTGGGAAGTATTTCTACTATTGGACCACGGCCTCTTAGCCCGGAAGTTTTAATTACTGAAGACGCCGGCCGTGAAAGCCTACACGCTATGAACATTCTGGACAGTTCGAGCGAATGATTTGGCCACTCAGATCGCTTTACATGAATCTCATTGAACATTTATTTAACATAATCGAGGGGTCATTTTGTATACAATATCGTACACCGGTAACATTTTCGCAATTATCGGGCGCTGTAAAGGCCGAATGGCTGAATATTTCTGCAGTGGACTTCCAGCGACACGTTAAGTCCATGCCACGTCGAGCTGCTGCACTACGCCGTGCAAAAGGAGGTCCGACTTGATATTAGGAGGTATCCCATGACTTTCGTCACCTCCATGTAAATCAGTTAGGGACAATATAAATTGGAAATGGAAGGAAGCCAAGACGACATGGCTCCAAGAAAATTTCTAAGAAATCGTAAAACAAATATTGTCTGAAAGACTGATTCAGCATATAGAAAAGTCAAAACAACCTGCTGTGTACTTAAAAGCAAACTTGTCGAGTCCACTGGGATTCCCACTGTTGAATTCAGGGTAGAGAGCGGTTAGCTGGAAACGTGAATCATCCAACCAGGTGACAAGCTTTCGTCGATCCACGGTCCAATCTCGATGATCCAGTGCCCCTGCAGTCGTCACACAGTGATAGTGGGTCACAGTGAGAACACGTACGGATCGTCTGATGTAGAGTTTCATGTTCAACGACGAGCGCTGAACGCTATGCTCCGGAACATTTGTCCGTGCCCAGTAGTAGCTTTGTCGAAGCTTCACCGTCCTATGATAATGTCAGCCACCTGTGCTGGCGAGTCGTCACAAAAATCGTTAAACAAACTCCGGCCGAAGAGCCCGAAACAGAAGCTAACAGGCAGTTCGTCAAAACGTGGCCAGGAAAATCTCAACAGTTTTGTCTTCTACTTTGTCGTCAGATCGCTGCCTACATCGCTTTACAGAGCGGGCACCTCCACGTTCTGTGACGTGGTGTGCACGTCCCCCACCTTGTCATCAACTCGGGGATTCGTCGCCCTTTAAACACATTGTAAGACGTTCACGGCAGTAGCGTACGAACAGCTGACTAGATCGACGGTTTCCGATATGTCGTTGGCACGTGCCAGACCATAACAATTTACTCGTAAAAGTTGCTTATGTTAATGGATTTTCCGATTTGTGTCTCATGAAGTCGCTAGAATGATTTCCCATTCCTCTCTGTACCACACATACTTCGCCTCTCGAATCATCTCTGCAGATACTACGAGGGCGTTCAATAAGTAATGCAACACATTTTCTTTCTCGGTCAATTTCGGATGAAAAAATGCAAAATTTGTTGTGGAACATCGCGAAAAATTACCAGCGCTATACGTAGCCTTCAAAATGGCATCTGTAACGGAAGTGCATTTCAAGTAGAGCTGTCACTGAGTCTCTTTTGGCGGAAAATAGGAGCATCGCAGATATTCATAGCCGCTTACAGAGTGTCTACGGAAGACCTGGCAGTGAATAAAAGCACGGCGAATCGTTGGGCGAGGCGACTGTTACCACCGCAACAAGGTCGCGCAAACCCGTCCGATATCCTGCGTCCCGGACGGCCGCACATAGCTGTGACTTTTGCAAGGTTGGAACGTGCGGACAGTCTCATTCGAGGTCATCGACAGATCACAGTCGAATTCCTCGCTGCACGACCGGATGTCCCTGTTGGTAGTGCTGACACACTCTTCCACCAGTTGGGATACTCAAAGATGTATGCACGCTGGGTACCTCACTGCCTAACAGAAGACCACAAAGAGTAACGAAGGACCATCTGTGAGGAATTACTTGTGCTTTACGAGGATGATCGTGAAGATGAAACATGGATTCATTCCTTCAAACTGGAAACAAAGCAGCAGTCAATGGAGTGGCGCCACACCTTTTCTCCTGCGAAGAAAAAGTTCAAAACCACACCCACACCCGATAAAGTCATGGTGACGGTCTTCTGAGACTCTCAAGGGGTTATTCTATTTGATATCCTCCCTCATAGTGCAACGATTCCTTCCCCACGACAACGCAAGACCTCACATAAGTGTGTGCTCTCGAGAGGAGATCACAAAATTTCATTGGACTGTTTGTTCTTCCTCGTCCACCTTACAGCTCGGATCTCACGCCTGCCGACTTCCATACGTACATCCGAATGTAGGATGCACTCCGCTGGAAGCAGTACGTGAATTATGGGGAGGTTACTGATGCGCCAACACGTTGGTTTCGAGACGTCGACCAGTAGAGTGGTACCTCGCGGGCATCCAGGCCGTCCCAGTGAACGGTGATTATGTTGGAAAACAGGCTTAGGGAACAGTATACTGTATTGAAATCCTGAATATAACCGATCTGCATTCAGAAAAAATGTGCTGATTACTTATTGAACGACCCTCATATATATCGCATTTAATTTATCTCGAGTATCACTTTTTACCCAGTCATATGATTTCCTCTATTTCCACGCCAATCAGATGATTTTTTTCCCATTCTTAGACACTGGGCGTTTCGGCATTCTGATCCAGACACAAAGTTCACTACCAAGAAAACGCCTATTCATAAACATGGACTGAAAACTGAACCAAAACATACTTATTGGCACTCAATAGAAAAAAATATCGGAACAGCAATAATAATGACGACAGTCCATAACAGAATGGAGTCAACAAAAATGATTTAACAGTGGCAAAACGATCGAATGTTTCCACTCAGAAATGAATGCGCTGGAATGCGTCGACTGTTTTCATTTGGTTGCTTCCAAAGACTGGTTTCAGTCTAAATACAGACAATTAATATACGGGTTTTACGACTTTGTAGCATTTGTTACATTCATCTCACAATTATAAATAATACATGAGATGAAAGAGAAGCCCAAACAGATTGTTTCTATAACTGATCGCGAAGGAGAGAGTGTAGAACGACCAAGAGTGACTGAAGAACGTGTTGAACGAGTGAGAGTCTTCAAGCGTAGCCCCAAGAAATGTGTTCGGAAGGCTACTCTTCGATTAGCAATTCCACTGACGTCTGTGTGGAGACTTTTTAAGGAGATGCATACATCTACGTCCTTGTCGTTTGCATTTGTGACAAGCTGTAAAGCAGGGTGTCAAACCTTTTAGCTCACCTGAGCCAAACTGGAAGAAGACGAGAATTATTTTGGCAGCACATAATATACTTGACATCAATGGTAACAGAAAAACAAAACAAAGAGAGAGAGATAGAAAGAGATAGAGAGAACAACGGATGTACCAATGAGAGAATAGCAGCGTGAGGTGAGAGTTTCAAATTGAAAATATTCAATTTATAAGAATTTTACATAAACGGAATTTTATAGAATTTTTTTCCAATCGTGAGATAGTTGCTCACTTCTTGGGCCGCATTCATACTACTCTAAAGCTTACAGACTACAGTTTAAGTGCCATCTTTGCAAACGAAATACACTCCTGGAAATGGAAAAAAGAACACATTGACACCTGTGTGTCAGACCCACCATACTTGCTCCGGACACTGCGAGAGGGCTGTACAAGCAATGATCACACGCACGGCACAGCGGACACACCAGGAACCGCGGTGTTGGCCGTCGAATGGCGCTATCTGCGCAGCATTTGTGCACCGCCGCCGTCAGTGTCAGCCAGTTTGCCGTGGCATACGGAGCTCCATCGCAGTCTTTAACACTGGTAGCATGCCGCGACAGCGTGGACGTGAACCGTATGTGCAGTTGACGGACTTTGAGCGAGGGCGTATAGTGGGCATGCGGGAGGCCGGGTGGACGTACCGCCGAATTGCTCAACACGTGGGGCGTGAGGTCTCCACAGTACATCGATGTTGTCGCCAGTGGTCGGCGGAAGGTGCACGTGCCCGTCGACCTGGGACCGGACCGCAGCGACGCACGGATGCACGCCAAGACCGTAGGATCCTACGCAGTGCCGTAGGGGACCGCACCGCCACTTCCCAGCAAATTAGGGACACTGTTGCTCCTGGGGTATCGGCGAGGACCATTCGCAACCGTCTCCATGAAGCTGGGCTACGGTCCCGCACACCGTTAGGCCGTCTTCCGCTCACGCCCCAACATCGTGCAGCCCACCTCCAGTGGTGTCGCGACAGGCGTGAATGGAGGGACGAATGGAGACGTGTCGTCTTCAGCGATGAGAGTCGCTTCTGCTTTGGTGCCAATGATGGTCGTATGCGTGTTTGGCGCCGTGCAGGTGAGCGCCACAATCAGGACTGCATACGACCGAGGCACACAGGGCCAACACCCGGCATCATGGTGTGGGGAGCGATCTCCTACACTGGCGTACACCGCTGGTGATCGTCGAGGGGACACTGAATAGTGCACGGTACATCCAAACCGTCATCGAACCCATCGTTCTACCATTCCTAGACCGGCAAGGGAACTTGCTGTTCCAACAGGACAATGCACGTCCGCATGTATCCCGTGCCACCCAACGTGCTCTAGAAGGTGTAAGTCAACTACCCTGGCCAGCAAGATCTCCGGATCTGTCCCCCATTGAGCATGTTTGGGACTGGATGAAGCGTCGTCTCACGCGGTCTGCACGTCCAGCACGAACGCTGGTCCAACTGAGGCGCCAGGTGGAAATGGCATGGCAAGCTGTTCCACAGGACTACATCCAGCATCTCTACGATCGTCTCCATGGGAGAATAGCAGCCTGCGTTGCTGCGAAAGGTGGATATACACTGTACTAGTGCCGACATTGTACATGCTCTGTTGCCTGTGTCTATGTGCCTGTGGTTCTGTCAGTGTGATCATGTGATGTATCTGACCCCAGGAATGTGTCAATAAAGTTCCCCCTTCCTGGGACAATGAATTCATGGTGTTCTTATTTCAATTTCCAGGAGTGTATTATTGCATTACGACGAAGATGGATCGTGTTGTCATCAGGGATGAATCAACATTTCACTTAAGTTGAAGTGTGGACACTAAGAATGTGCGCAGTAGGAGGTCGAAACATCCCCACCAGATGATGCAGCTGGAACGATACTCCCCTAAATTGAATGTTTTTTGTGTCATATCCCGGTGGAAAGTTTATGGAACATTTCTTGTTGGTGAAGGAAGTGTGGCTGGTGTTTGTTATCTTGATGCGCTTCCCCAACTGGAAGAAGCTGAACCACAGAACTTTACTTAGCAGCAAGATGGTGCACTGCCTCACTAGCATAACTCAGTACGGGGTTGGCTGAAAGACGTTGTATCCGACCGCTGGACTGTCCGCAAGGGGCCGAATGACAGAGCTTGTTTTGTATTACCTCCACGTTCACACACGATTTGACGCCACGCAATTTTTAGCTTTGAGGGCTCATTAAGGGTCATTTGTAAGTGCCTACCCTGCCAGCTGATCTGTCCGACTTTAGAAACAATTACTCCACACACACTGATCAAGACTTGGGAAGAACTTGCCTATCGACTGTATGTGAGATGAATGGTGTTCATATCGAACACTTATAAGAAAAAATGTTTGAAACTTCCTGGCAGATTATAACTGTGTGCCCGACCGAGACTCGAACTCGGGACCTTTGCCTTCTGTAAAGTTTGGAAGGTAGGAGACGAGATACTGGCAGAAGTAAAGCTGTGAGTACCGGGCGTGAGTCGTACTTCGGTAGCTCAGATGGTAGAGCACTTGCCCGCGAAAGGCAAAGGTCCCGAGTTCGAGTCTCGGTCGGGCACACAGTTTTAATCCGCCAGGAAGTTTCATATCAGCGCACACTCCGCTGCAGAGTGAAAATCTCATTCTAAAAATGTTTGAATTGCTCTTTCATTTGATGCATTATTTGTAACTGTAAGTTAAATGTAACAAGTGCCGCAAAGCCTTAACACCTTTACATTGATTTTGAAACACCCTGTAAATGAATGAATAATAATATAGTTCAACCAATACACGAAACTATAACCGAAAGGCTCGATTATTTTGTGAGTGCCTCTCTCTCTCTCTCTCTCTCCCTCCGTCCGTCTGTCTCCCTCTCTCCGTTGACAGTGTGAGTGCGTGTGTGTGTGTGATAAGATGATACAAATTTCCAGGAGTGATGTTACAGAAGAACAAAACTATTTGACAAATGATGCCCTGGACTAAGTATTGCGTTATAATCGGAAATGAGAAAATTTCAGACGGTGATAAATACAAATTTGGGGACATTTCTGGAATAATTCTGTTTATCTGCACTTCTTAAACTAAGTGCCATGTTATTCAGATTGACGTCATCCAGCTACTCCGTAGGCGTGATACCGGCACACAAATTCTGTCGTGTGTACGAACAAAGAATGTCTCAGGCAACGAGAGTTCTTGCCAGTAGTTACTTTCCATTCTAGACAAGTTGCCTCGCATTCGGCCAGTCTCGCAGGACCCCAGAAGAGAAAGTAAACTGGCTTGAGGTCACCTGAACGATCTGGCCAAAAAACAGAATTCCTTGTTCATATCGACATATCAGGGAACTTAGACGCTCACAACCGCTCGAACCGCTTAGGTGCATATAGATCAAGTGAGATATCACACCTGAAGTGAATCAGTAGTGTTTCCGGTCATCGCTCTCATGACAAAATTCCTACGTGTCTATCAGGCTTGTCACCCTAAAATATTTTGAATTACGGATACAAAAAATGGTTTATTCCGTCGTACTTGCAGCTATTCCTTATTACCTACGGACTTGCCTCCACGGCGACCCTGTACTGTAGTCATTATGCATGCCCTCTTGATTTTGGAACTGAACCACTGGTACAGATAGAACATTCCCAGTTGCCTGGTGTGTTCTCACTGAGCTTTCACTCACTGAAACCTACACTCTCGAAGATCTTTCGTCTCCATCTTCAAAAATGTGCGCCTCCCTTGGAATGCATTTTATGTCTTTATGGCTTTTTCTGCTCCTTATCGGTGTCAGGGATTGTTTCTTACTGTTTGTCACCTTTTAGCAAAATCGCTTTATACACTATGTGATCAAAAGTATTCGGGTACATGGCTGAAAATGAGCTCCATCGGTAATGATGGAATTCAGTATGGTGTTGGCCCACCCCTAAGGGTGGACCAACACCATATTGAATTCCAGGATTATCGATGGAGGGCACCAAAATATCCCAAAGGTGTTCTTTAGGATTCAGGTCAGCACTCTGTGCAGGCCAATCCATTACAGGGATGTTATTGTCGTGTAACCACTCCGCCACAGGCCGTGTATTATGAACAGGTGCTCGATCGTGTTGAAAAATACAATCACCATCCCCGAATTGCTCTTCAGCGGTGGGAAGCAATAAGATGCTTAAAACATCAATGTAGGCCTGTTCTGCGATAGTGCCACGCAAAACAACAAGGGGTGCAAGCCCCTGTATGGAAAACACGACCACACCATAACACCACCGCCTCCGAATTTTACTGTTGGCACTACACACGCTGGCAGATGGCGTTCACCGGGCATTCGCCATACCCACATCCTGCCATCGGATCGCCACATTGTGTAGCGTGATTCGTCACTCCATACAACGTTTTTCCATTGTTCAATCGCCAATGTTTACACTCCTTACACCAAGCGAGGCGTCGTTTTCCATTCACCGGTATGATGTGTGACTTATGAGCAGCTGCCCGACCATGAAATCCAAGTTTTCTCATCTCCCGCCTAACTGTCATAGTACTTGCAGTGGATCCTGATGCAGTTTGGAATTTCTGTGTGATAGTCTGGAGAGATGTCTGCCTATTACACATTACGACCCTCTTCAACTGGTCTCTGTCAGTCAACATACGAGGTCAGCCTGTACGCTTTCGTGCTGTACGTGTCCCTTCACGTTTCCACTTCACTATCACATCGGAATGGATCGTAGATAATGTAATTTAAAAAAGCCCCGCATATTTGCTTGAAGTTTTAGTGAATTTCATGTTATTTGACTACTTACTGATTTTAATTTAATTAAATTATTAGAACCAACATATTTATAATTATCGACAAGTAAATGAAGAAACGCATAGAGCTTTCCTGGAAATGTATGCCTTTCGTGATTTGTGAAATTCCTTATACATGCAATCTAGTAAACTATCCGAAACTGCTTTGCACCTCGAAGCTTCGGGCTGCAGACACTGAGGCAGACCCCGTTTAGCAGTTAACCTGCGTAGCAGTGAGACGTTGGTAATATAGCAAGAACGAATACTGTAGGTGCAAATTTTTTGAATATCACAGAATTTACACGTGTACTACAAAAAAGGTTTGAGTGGGAGACGAACCATCACCTCATGCACGTTCGTCTTATGGAAATCGAACGCTAACAACTTTTTTCCTTTTTTTGGATCTCATTTTGTTCGTTACTGTTCATCCCATGACACCCGCGCAAGTTCATCCTTGTTCCTTTCACTCAGTTTTTTTAACCACTTGACCACCATGAACTCTAAATGTCCGGTACCTACTTACATCACTTACACAACAGATGCGTAAAACTTCTCTTGCGATGTTCAGGGAATTGTCAGAGTACTGCACCTTACTACTAGTACATTACGTTGTTTTAATGGTCTACTAAATGTGTACAAAATTTGAAGTAAATCTGTGATCCCAACGTTGTGGCCTCCCCTTGTAAGTTTAAATCCCCGCCAGGAAGATTTTGGATTTTATTACGCTGCGATCCTTCCCCCTACAGTCCCATCCCCTCGCCTGGTTTCTGGAGACACTGCTGCCGATTATATTACCCAGCTATGACGTCCCCCATTCTTTCCATTTGCTTCTTGTAATCCACCCTCGGTTTGAGTCTGACCACATTATGTTTGATTTTTAGACATTTCTTTTCTCCAGTACATCAAATGTGTAAAGTCTTTATTGATACTTGTATATGTGCTGATTTTGTAGACAGCAAGAAAGAAAACAATATCAGATGAAAACGTAGACATATGTGCTCAAGAGTTGTGACAGAATACATCTCGCAACTGGAGCAGTGTACAGATTCAAGTGGAAAAATTTCAGCTTTTCATGAAGAATGTAGGTCCATTGTTGAACAAGCTGCCAGACAATAATAAAATATTCTTAGTTTTTCGAAAATTTCAGCGTAGATTTCTAAAGATATTGTAACCGATAAAGTCAGCTGCAAACATTATTCCGCTGTTACAACTTGATCTTACTTGTGTGTTTACCAATTACTGTTCTAAAGGAAACAGTATTTCGTTAATAGTTGACTATATTCTGGCTAAAAAATAATGTTTAATCCATGGTAATAAACTATCTGATCATGATGGCAACTTGTCGAAACTAACTATTTAGCAGCATAGCTCTGGAGACATTTCTGTTGGAAATAGTGAGGTTCATTAATGACGTCAGGGTACAACAATTTAAGAATAATGTGCGACATCTAGAGAGAGGTAAGCTACGGTAAGCTACATAGAGAAAAAAGAGACTAGTATGCAATTTAAAATATTCCTTGTAAATCTGGGTAAATATTCGAAAACATATCACAATAAAACTTGATCAGACAACTCTGCAGAGCAGAAAACTTTAAATCTGAATAACTAATAGTGTTAAAACATCTTTTAAATGGAAACGGGATGCTTTTAAAATAGCTGTAACTACTAGATATGGTGTATTACTTGCAGTCTATAGGAAATATTGTAGTATATTAAGGAAATGTATTGCAGGGTGTATAAATATACACATAATGACAATTATTGATCATCCTGGAGAAAGAAATAAAACTCTGTGGAAAGTAATGAAGGAAGGGATGGAAGGAGAACAACCAGCCACAGTTAACCTGAATGTCGATCTTTCAGCTGACAGGTTACAAAAAATAGTTTCATTGAAAAGGGAAAGGGATACAATGAGTAAGTCATTCTTTTAAAATTAAAGCAATTAAAAGTAGCACCAACAGGCATTACTATAATTACTAGATTTGAGGTAGTCCTCAAGGGCTCATATCGTAAGTGATATTTATCTAATGCACCACTAACAATGGGAATTTTTCCTTACGCAACTTAGCACATCACAGTTTGGTTCCAAAAGGTTGCCTGACTGGCAATGCCATTTTATTCATCCAATATTACAAGCATTAAATAAAAATGTCACAGGTTGGTATTTTGAGGTCTGTAAATAGTATCGATTGCGTAGAATCTAATACTCTTTCAAAAAACTTAGATATTATTGAATTAGTGGTGATATAAAATACTGGTCTGAATAACACATAACAAAATGAATACAAAATTGTTTTGAATCATATAGAAAAAGCTGAAAAGAGGAAAAACTTTAGTAACTGGAGGGAAGAAATTTCATGAAAGGATTCCCATGAGATCTTTTGCTATTCTTTACATGCATATATATAAATGTACAAGGGATCAGAGACGAGAATTAAGACAGGAAAAGAAATCTCCACAGTAATTCGACGAAGCAAAGGTTTTAGAAGAGGATGCTGTATAGTACATAGTTATATAATATTATCTCAACAAAGTTCTTAAATAATGGGTGACAAAGTGTGGAGGAACGGACCTAGACACAGATCGGGATTACCAATCGAGTTTACTATTTGCCAACGATAAAAAAAATATTGGCTGCAAATGGCTGTGATATAGGATCTTAGAAACATACAAGGACCGACTAAGAAAAGAATAATTTTTCCCGAAACAAAAATTTTTCTGTAAGAAGTAAACAGCATGAAATTATTATACACCCATGCTCATAAATTAAGGGTAATTGCAGAATGTGGTGCCACACAACGTTACACTACACAAAACTGGCGCTAATAGCATAGGCACATAGGGAGCACACACGGCACAGATCTGTAAGTCCACGGTATTGGTGATAGGTTGAGAATAAAGTCCCGAAACACATGTGCTACAAAACGCCACTGTTACTTGCGCATGTACCCCGACATCAACATGGGATAAGATCACCGTGCACACGTACACAGGCCGTACAATGGGTTGACATACTCTGGATCAGTTGGTCGAGCACCTGCTGGGGTATAGCCTCCCATTCTTGCACCAGTGCCTGTCGGAGCTCCTGAAGCGTCCTAGGTATTTGAAGACGTGCAACGATACGTCGACCGAGAGCATTCTAGACGTGCTCGATGGGGTTTATGTCTGGAGAACAGGCAGGCCACTCCCTTTGCCTGATATCCTCTGCATCAAGGTACTCCTCCACGATGGCAGCTCGGTGGGGCCGTCCGTTATCATCCATCAGGAAGAAGGTGGGACCCACTGCACCCTTGAAAAGGCAGACATACTGGTGCAAAATGACGTCCCGATGCACCTGACCTGTTGCAGTTCCTCTGTCAAAGACATGCAGGGGTGTACGTGCACCAACCATGATCCCACTCCACACCATCAAACTACGACCTCCATACAGGTCCCTTTCAAGGACATTAAGGGGTTGGTATCTGGCTCCTGGTTCATGCCTGATGAAAACTCGTCGAGAATCACTGATCAGATTATACCTGGACTCGTCCGTGAACATAACGTGGGACCACTGTTCCAATGACCATGTACTGTGATCTTGACACCAGGCTTTGCGGGTTCTCCTGTGACCAGGAGTCAGCGGAATGCATCTTGCAGGTCTCCGGCCGAATAAACCATGTCTGTTCAGTCGTCTGTAGACTGTGTGTCTGGAGACAACTGTTCAACTGGCTGCGGTAAGACCCCGAGCAAGGCTACCTGCAGTACTCCGTAGCCGTCTGCGGGCACTGGTGGTGATATATCGGTCTTCTTGTGGTGTTGTACACTGTGTACGTCCCGTACTGTAGCGCTTTGACACGTTTCCTGTCTGCTGCAATCGTTGCCATAATCATGAGATCACGCTTTGTGGCACACGGAGGGCCCGTGCTACGACCTGCTTTGTTTCACCAGCTTCCAGTCGCCCTAGTATTCTACGTCTCATAACGTCATTAATATGTGTTCTTTGAGCCATTTTCAACACACAGTCACCATTAGCACGTCCGAAAACGTCTGCGCACTTACTCGCTGCACCGTACTCTGACATGCATCAACACACCTCTGCGTATGCGGACTGCTGCCACCGTGCGACGACAGGAGGTCAAATGCACCGCATGGTCATACCCCGAGATGATTTAAACCCGCAAACCGCCCACCAGAGCGTTGTTTCACCATGTATCAGCGTTATCCTTAATTTATGAGCACGAGTGTAGATGCAAAAGCGATCGAGGTATGTCAAAAGTATAAATATCTGTGAGTTACAAGCTCACATTCCGGTCACGAAAACTGACAATGGCCGGAAGAGCGGTTTGCTGTCCACATGCACCTCCGTACCTGCATCCTATGACACCTAAGGGCTAATGACGACATAACAGGCAGTCGGTGCCGTTGGGCCTTCAAGGCCTGTTTGGACGTAGTTTGTTTGTTTTTCATAATCTCACATCAGGATTTCAATAAACGAGAAACAAGGCAGAGGACAACACAGGGTAAACAAAAAACAATGAGTAAGTTGAATTCTATCTTTTGTCACATTAAATGAAGCAAAAGGCAAAAACAGGTTATATGAGCGGATAATAATATGCATTTTTTATGTGGAGAGGAATTCTGGGAACTTACAGAACAAGATAGAAATGAATTTTTTGAGAAGAAGAAGTTGTAGAGTTTCAAGATGAGGGAAGGCCCCAAATACAGACATCAGAATATGAATGAAGAGAAAACGTCGTTTAAAATGGTATGGGAATCAGATGAGGTCAGTGGATGCCGAAATAGTATTATGTTGGCAACCTCTATACAAGAAAGAGAGGTAAAGACCCTGTCAACAATTGGAAAATGAAGTGGAGGCGGATATGTAACGAAGAAATCTGAAGGAAGATTTATACAATGATGGAGTGACCTGGATACGAACTTGTGAGAAAAGGCCTAAATAGCGGTAAGCATTTTGTTAAAAAAGTAATAAATTTCATTTAACCAACCAGAGTTGGTTCTACAGTGGTGTTCATAACTTAAGGAGAAATTAACTTTCGTATGATGCGTCACTGCCAAGTAACATAGCTCGATGAAACTCGGACCATACATATAAAGGACTGCTACAGTGTAGTAGAGAACATATCTGAAAGAAATAAACAATGAGCCGAACAGAAATGACAGTTTCAAAGAGAATAATTATGCGGAAGTCGCCGTGAGGCTTGATGGTTCCCTGAACATTACAAAATGGGTGACACGTGATCACTGCAGACGGCAGTGCTTTCTCTGCAAATTGATGGTGAGGAACTCTTATGGTGGGGGTTTCCATTCCTCCGCCACTGCTGGATGGTCGTTGGGGCCTCTGAACTTGGCTGCAATACCCCTCCCCAACACATCAAAAATGAGCCATATAGGACTTAACATCTTAGGTCATCAGTCCCCTAGAACTTAGAACTACTTAAACCTAACTAACCTAAGGACATCACACACATCCATGCCCGAGGCAGGATTCGAACCGGCGACCGTAGCAGTCCCGCGGTTCGGGTCCCCTTGAACCGCACGGCCACCGCGGCCGGCCCCAACACATCCACACGTGCTTGAGTGCTTTAAGGTGGGCAGACGAGCAGACCAGTCAATTCGCCGAATATTCTCCCGTTCCAAGAGCTCCTCCACCTGTCAGCTATAAAAATGAAGGAAGGGTCGAAATCATCCTTGACGTACATGGAGAAGGAATGTTGTTGTTGTTGTGGTCTTCAGTCCTGAGACTGGTTTGATGCAGCCCTCCATGCTACTCTATCCTGTGCAAGCCTTTTCATCTCCCAATACCTACTGCAACCCACATCCTTCTGAATCTGCTTAGTGTATTCATCTCTTGGTCTCCCTCTACGATTTTTACCCTCCACGCTGCCCTCCAGTACTAAATTGGTGATCCCTTGATGCCTCAGAACATGTCCTACCAACCGATCCCTTCTTCTGGTCAAGTTGTGCCACAAACTTCTCTTCTCCCCAATCCTATTCAATACTTCCTCATTAGTTATGTGATCTACCCCTCTAATCTTCAGCATTCTTCTGCAGCGCCACATTTCGAAAGCTTCTATTCTCTTCTTGTCCAAACTATTTATCGTCCATGTTTCACTTCCATACATGGCTACACTCCATACGAATACTTTCAGAAATGACTTCCTGACACTTAAATCAATACTGGATGTTAACAAATTTCTCTTCTTCAGAAACGCTTTCCTTGCCATTGCCAGCCTACATTTTATATCCTCTCTACTTCGTCCATCATCAGTTATTTTGCTCCCCAAATAGCAAAACTCCTTTACTACTTTAAGTGCCTCATTTCCTAATCTAATTCCCTCAGCATCACCCGACTTAATTAGACTACATTCCATTATCCTTGTTTTGCTTTTGTTGATGTTCATCTTATATCCTCCTTTCAAGACACTGTCCATTCCATTCAACTGCTCTTCCAAGTCCTTTGCTGTCTCTGACAGAATTACAATGTCATCTGCGAACCTCAAAGTTTTTATTTCTTCTCCATGAATTTTAATACCTACTCCGAATTTTTCTTTTGTTTCCTTTACTGCTTGCTCAATATACAGATTGAACAACATCGGGGAGAGGCTACAACCCTGTCTTACTCCCTTCCCAACCACTGCTTCCCTTTCATGTCCCTCGACTCTTATAACTGCCATCTGGTTTCTGTAGAAATTGTAAATAGCCTTTCGCTCCCTGTATTTTACCCCTGCCACCTTTAGAATTTGAAAGAGAGTATTCCAGTCAACATTGTCAAAAGCTTTCTCTAAGTCTACAAATGCTAGAAACGTAGGTTTGCCTTTCCTTAATCTTTCTTCTAAGATAAGTCGTAAGGTCAGTATTGCCTCACGTGTTCCAGTGTTTCTACGGAATCCAAACTGATCTTCCCCGAGGTTGGCTTCTACTAGTTTTTCCATTCGTCTGTAAAGAATTCGTGTTAGTATTTTGCAGCTGTGACTTATTACGCTGACAGTTCGGTAATTTTCACATCTGTCAACACCTGCTTTCTTTGGGATTGGAATTATCACATTCTTCTTGAAGTCTGAGGGTATTTCGCCTGTTTCATACATCTTGCTCACCAGATGGTAGAGTTTTGTCAGGACTGGCTCTCCCACGGCCGTCAGTAGTTCCAATGGAATATTGTCTACTCCGGGGGCCTTGTTTCGACTCAGGTCTTTCAGTGCTCTGTCAAACTCTTCACGCAGTATCGTATCTCCCATTTCATCTTCATCTACATCCTCTTCCATTTCCATAATATTGTCCTCAAGTACATCGCCCTTGTATAGACCCTCTATATACTCCTTCCACCTTTCTGCTTTCCCTTCTTTGCTTAGAAGTGGGTTTCCATCTGAGCTCTTGATATTCATACAAGTCGTTCTCTTATCTCCAAAGGTCTCTTTAATTTTCCTGTAGGCGGTATCTATCTTATCCCTAGTGAGATAGGCCTCTACATCCTTACATTTGTCCTCTAGCCATCCCTGCTTAGCCATTTTGCACTTCCTGTCGATCTCATTTTTGAGACGTTTGTATTCCTTTTTGCCTGTTTCACTTACTGCATTTTTATATTTTCTCCTTTCATCAATTAAATTCAATATTAGCCGGCCAGTGTGGCCATGTGGTTCTAGGCGCTTCAGTCCGGAACCGCGTCACCGCTACGGTCGCAGGAATATAGTGAAGCAATAACACTGACATGTGTGTGTACCGTTTTCAGGGAATCGAGATCAGTACGCCCATGCAGCATTATGCCTCGGCACACCAACCAAAACGATCATGTTCGACAATGTTGCTTTGTACATTACGTGTTCCTACATCTCACCACATGAGGGTACGTAGACATTGTATTTCCATATGACATGCACAGTTGCAACACGATATTCTCACAAACAACGTTCATATAAGACATCGAATGATGAACCTAGTATGTAATCTTTCGTTAGATATTTAATGCAGAAGGCGTTACTATCAGTTATCTTGTGCGGTTTCCCTGAAATGTCAATTTGACAATTTGGTGTTTGTTGCATGCCGCTTCCATGGAGATGAGTTTTAGTGGGTAGCAGTGTTACAGATTACTATCCACGTCATTAATTATGAGCTATTCACTTGCACTACCTAAAAGTGCGACCGCCGGCAGAGAAGCGGCACAAAGCCAGTGCCACGGGCGAGCTACTGGCTGACTACCCATCTCAGGAGCTGGATGCGAACCGAGGACGCGTGCCTCGGCGCGGTTAGCGACAGCGCGCCCCGACCGCCTGTGACGAGGCAGGTCCCAGTAGCTGTCCGGCGGACGGTCCCACGCGCGACCACTTTACTCAGCTCGGTTCCGAGAACGGCGGTAATCAATAGATTGCCGTTGCCGTTGCCGTCGCAGTCGCAGCGGCCGTAAATTGAGAGGCGCGAAGGCTGGCCCCGCCGCGCCGCGCCGCGCCGCGCCGCGCCGCGCCGCGCTGTGCTGACCACTTGAGCAGCGGCGCGCCTGGCTCAGCCCGGCCGGGCCTGGGATCGATACCCGGCAGGGGCGAGGGCGCCGCCCCCCTCTGCGAGCAGCCGGCCTCGCCTCGACGCCGGGATGCATCTCAATGTGGTTTTTCCATTTTAAAAAATGTCTGTGTGTCCAGCAAGAGATAGGTACATTTTTGGGTGCCCAGCAGACTTGAAAATCACAGGTCATCGTCAGCTGCTATGCATCATGCTCACTGCCAAGTCAGGCCAACCATACTTTGACCGAGGCTGAGATCCAACGTTGTGCACTGCAGGAGTGGTGCGGGGGGACATCATATTTAGCCGGCCAGTGTGGCCATGTGGTTCTAGGCGCTTCAGTCCGGAACCGCGTGACCGCTACGGTCGCAGGTTCGAATCCTGCCTCGGGCATGGATGTGTGTGATGTCCTTAGGTTAGTTAGGTTTAAGTAGTTCTAAGTTCTAGGGGACTGATGACCTCAGAAGTTAAGTCCCATCGTGCTCGGAGCCAGTTCTGAACATCATATATTGAAAGGAGGATATAAGATGAACATCAACAAAAGCAAAACGAGGATCATGGAATGTAGTCGAGTTAAGTCGGGTGATGCTCAGGGTATTAGATTAGGAAATGAGACACTTAAAGTAGTAAAGGAGTTTTGGTATTTGGGGAGCAAAATAACTGATGATGGACGAAGTAGAGAGGATATAAAATGTAGACTGGCAATGGCAAGGAAAGCGTTTCTGAAGAAGAGAAATTTGTTAACATCGAGTATAGATTTAAGTGTCACGAAGTTATTTCTGAAAGTATTTGTATGGAGTGTAGCCATGTATGGAAGTGAAACATGGACGGTAAATAGTTTGGACAAGAAGAGAATAGAAGCTTTTGAAATGTGGTGCTACAGAAGAATGCTGAAGATTAGATGGGTAGATCACATAACTAATGAGGAAGTATTGAATAGGATTGGGGAGAAGAGAAGTTTGTGGCACAACTTGACCAGAAGAAGGGATCGGTTGGTAGGACATGTTCTGAGGCATCAAGGGATCACCAATTTAGTATTGGAGGGCAGCGTGGAGGGTAAAAATCATAGGGGGAGACCAAGAGATGAATATACTAAGCAGATTCAGAAGGATGTATGTTGCAGTAGGTACTGGGAGATGAAGAAGCTTGCACAGGATAGAGTAGCATGGAGAGGTGCATCAAACCAGTCTCAGGACTGAAGACCACAACAACAACAACATTTAAACTACTGGCTGTCATTCCCCCCCCCCTCTCCCCCTTCTCCTCCTCCCCATTGCTCGATCTACCCAAATACACAACCTGAAAAAAAAGTGATGAATCAAGAAGATATGGTCGGATGTCCTTGTAATTCCGTACACGTACATATCATTGGTGGTATGTAAATGGTTATAGTCGCAATCTTTTGTGACAGGTAGAACGACCACCAGACTGTATTAGCGTTGTTCGTGGCTATCGATTATAAGGGCGTGATGTTGAGTGATTCCTGTTAAGGACACGGAGACGTCGCGTGCTCGTCTAAGACAGCGTTATCATCATTGACGGAGTCTGAAAGGGTCCTCATTGCAAGTCTCCATTTGGACGGCTGGTCGAATGGTGTAATATCCATATTTGTGGGGCATTCGAATGTGTGAGTGGCTCGATGTTGGAGTGCTTGGGAACGACAGGCAGGTATACTCGTCGTCAACGTTCCGGTCGATCACTTGTGACCACCGAACGGGACGATCGCCGTAAGATTCTCTTAAGCACATCTTAACGCCAACACACCTAAGGTTGTCATCTGAGAACATGTAATAGACTCCTTGAAACATTCTCTGACATCCTTCACCATTGGTCTGAGAATAGCAGCATCCGGACTAGGGAATTACTTTCCCAAGCTAGGCTGTCGTTACCACCACAATACAAACGGCAACATTTGGAGTGTAGCCGTTACCGGGAAGCACGGAATGGTGGTGAATGGTATCGCATTGTGTTCAGCGAAGAATCTCAATTCTGCACTGCCGCAGATGACCACTATCGGCGAATATGGCGGCGTTCTAGGGAGAGATTCCATTCTGCCAAAGTTTTTCCTGGCGTTAGGGTGTGAGATGTCATTGGGTACCACTTGATGTCACGGTAGGAACAACGGCGGAACAGCGGTATGTCAGGAGATTATGCGTCCTCGCGTGTTATCTCTCATGGTGCCATTTTTCAACAGGACAATGTCCGTCCACACACACACACAGTCGGTGTCTCTCTGAACGGTCTGCGTGATGCTGAGGTACACAGCTCGCTAGAAAGATCCCCAATTCCGTCAGGATAGAACTTGTTTGGGATCAGCTCGGACACCAACTCCGCCCCACTGCCAGTAGCCAGGATATCAAGGACCAGTTACAACAGCTGTGGGCCTGCTTGATTCAGGAAAGGGCGCAACGGTTTCATGACAAGTTCCCCAACCGAATCAGTGCCTGCATCCAGGCCAAAGGGGATGCAACGCCATACTAGTAAGTGGGCTCATACTGCCCAGTTCCTTGTAACTTTGAGTCGATTTTGTAGTCACTGAAATAACACCACTTGCTCTGTCAACCCGCGGTGTTTCATTTTTTTCCTCCTCCTGTTCCGGATTTCACTTTTTTTGTCAGACCGTGTGTAATTTGCGTCACCCGCACTTTTAACGTAACAAAGGTGCCCGGGAGTTTAATAATTACAACAATGAAGTATATAAAATACATTAAGTACAAGGTGTAAAAAACAATGTTCACAAAATTTTAGAGTTTTTAGAGCAGATAAAAAGAAACACTTTTTAAAGTGATAAAATGCCACAGGTGAATCGTTTTCCCGCTAGGGTATATGAAGGTTGTGATGCTAGTAATGTTCAGAGACGATGTTCAAACTACCGTGTAATGAACATTGTTTTGCAGATGTTGCTGAGAATGTCGGTTTATACTGATGCACAACTGGCATCTGCATGTTAATTAATGTCTAACATTCAAAACAATCGTGTGTTTCACGAATAACGGCTGCAGCTTCAGCGAAAAAGGCAGCCAGCTCGTATGGAGTATATCTTTCGGTGTCTCGCACTCCAAACATTTCATCACCCTCGACGAAAAGAAATTCTTAGACGTGAATTCTTAGGCGTGGAGTCGGGAGGAGGTGGTGGCCAAGGTACTGTCCCCTCCCTCCCTTACCAATCCAGAATCTTGGGAAAACATTACCTCAATTTTATTTGACAGCAACGGCAAAGTGTGACGGAACCTTATATGTTGCCTGACTGATAGGAGGACGTTCTCCAACATTTCCGCTAGTACTTCACGGAGCACTATCTACATCGACAGTATTAGGCAGAAATACGACCCAGTTAGAAGTTCGTGAACATTATAAGCCCATGTACTTATGGTAAATCTCTGGCGATGGCGTAACACACCAGTTGTCTTAGAAATTTCCTAGTGCCAACTTGCCTATTACGGCTGTTGAATATTGCTTTTCTTGTGAAGGTAGTCTCGTCAGTAAACAAAATATATGTTTGGAAGGCAGAAATGTTTCTAACCAGTCGAAAAATGCTCCTATCGGAGCACAGAAAGGCTAATATGCTCCTCTTTATAAGACTCTGACAGAAAATTGGAGTAGGAGCTGTCTCAATCCTCAGTCCGCCTTCCTCACTAAAAATGTTGGCATGCGAAAATATTCACGCTCTCTCAACATACAACATTCTAAATTCTTTTACCCAGCCCCTTTTTGTAGATAAGCCTTCATGCTCAGCATATTCCTCTCATTGCTACTGTCTGTATAGGTCCCTCTCCCACTATTTCCTTTTCCCCCATAGATTTACAGTATATTCCAGTGCCACTGTGTCCTCTCTCACTTATAGTGTCTGCTTTTGTCTTTCTTTCCCATTGCCACTGTCCCCACTATCCTTTGGCGACTCAAATATTCGTGGGGGGACCAACTTATTTTCTCCCTTATACTCACGTGTTAAATTATCCAAAATGCACCTTCCCCTACACCTACATATTAAAGTTCGCCCATCTGGGAGGGTCTGGACATCCTCCTTCCCAAGCCTACGTATGGTCTTCACTCAACTGTATTTTCCATTTCCACTGCCCCCTTCCTCTTTTGCTCCCACTGCTTCTCTCTCTCTCTCTCCCTCTCTCTCTCTCTTTTACTGTTACTCTCGCTGACCATCAGCATTTTCTCTCTCTTTGGTTCCCACTGCTACTGTCTTCATCCATCTCTCTCTCTTCCACTGCCACCTTGTCTTTCTCTCCCACCATGCACTGTCTTCTCTCTCTTCCGCCTTCACTCTCTCTCTCTAATACTCTCTTTCGTCACAAAAAAGCGCAAATATGTTCTCATGTCAAAACGGCGGAATGAGGATTGAGGCAGTTGATCCATCACTTTTCTGTCAGAATCTTTTAAAGAGGAGCGTATTCGCGTTTTCTGTGAATTTTTCAGCTGGTACCCTTCTTTTCCCTGTTACAGCAGGGTGAGCTGTTTACATAAAACGAATTCTGTAGCACAGTAAAATCCGAGACTTTATTTGTCTACTTCGACACATTGACATACTTTGACACACATAAACAACAAATATTACGAATAACATAAACAATAAATACTAAGAACAACATAAGATTAACACAATCGATTGGCTTTACATTTTTTGGATTCTTTGCTCATCGATAGCAGTTCATCGAAAACGCCCGGCTCATGATATGTGTCTGAAAAGAGTAGAAATTCTGTTAGAAATATTTCACTGAATTTGCGGTCTTTCCAGTTTTACATAACTTTGGCAATCATTTTAGGTCATTTTCGGACACGTTAAGACCCTCTTTAGCACATTTTTTGTCACTGCAGTACGACTAAGGGCATATTTGTATATGTGTGAAGTGCCCATTATACACAGACAGCACGTCATAAAGTTTTATTGGTGAAAAAATGGTGACTAAAAACTTACTTTGGTTACCTCAGAACCCTTTGGATGAGTATTTTGTGTTCACTACGTCACTCAGGTGTATCTTGATAAAGGATACAAATTTATGAAAACGGAAAAATGGCGTTTCTAGACAAATGTCAGAGGAATTTACAATTAAAATTTGAGCCATTTTCTATGGTTATTTATTTAGATAATTGCGACCCACGGTGCAAATGCGACTAAACACCGGTTTGGGGGTTTTCAGCACTAGTAAGGTAATTTTGAACATCTGGCTCTCGGTTACGGGTAATGATAAAGAAAAATGTTTCGTAGTTGCCCGAGAATATCATTTTAAGAACAAATGGTTAAAATTTCGACAATCTGTGTATCTGGTGTTTATTGTTTGATCTTGTATTGCAGTCATGAATCCTTCCGTCTCACTGTATATATTGCCTTTTCTTAGCCATGTGTTGGATGCGTCTTGATTATTATTATTAATATTATTATTATTTAGTGGGAGTGGTCAGACACAAAGTATTGGCAGCCTGAAGACTTCCAATTTCTCACAGTTCGGAAATAAGGAGTCCATTAATCAAATGATTTACAGCCAGCAGTTATAGTGCACACGCTGATTTTAAACTAGGGGCTGTAAAACTCCTTCACAAAAATTATTTTTTGTTTATAAAATTTTGTGTATGCTTGTGCAAAGGAATACGTAATTTATATTTTTATTGAGGACTAATGAGCCTACATGCCAATATTTATACTATCTGTACCAAGGTTGTGGCCTTCAATTTCACGAGGGCAGCTAGGACATGCCTGGGTGGCCGCTTTTGTCTTTTACAATGCTGATATTGTCACGAAAGCATCGATCTTTGTAGCTCTGAAGAATTTCTGATGCAATGGACAAACTTTTATTCAGAATGTATTCAAGTACTTCATCACAGTGCCACTATACTTATTTATGTTAATAATCATTGTACTGCTAGTTCCATTTTTCAGCTTTTTGTGAGAGAGGCGCAACATTTCGAAGTGGCACCGAACCGCCATTGGCGTGACTTTGTTACTAATTTTCAGTATCAATTTCTATTTTTAATCGTACAGCCTGAACATGCAGTCTTTCGTAGAAGACGTCCGAGAATTTTGACTAATTACACGGCATAGAGCGATTATCAGATCGTGATATACAGTTTGCATTTTCAAAAATTCCATCGGTCCTCATCTTTAGTTGCGCTGCTCCCAACACCAATCTGGGATAATCGCAACGTGCTCTGTTTCACTGCTTCGGAACTTATTAAGTGATTGGCGGTGGAAGCCAACTCACAGAGTGAAGGGTGTGGGTGGAGCACATGGTAGAGGTAGAGGAGTGGTCCAGAGGAATCGTGTTGCGTATCGAGCATCTGTCCTCACTGTGGATAGTTAGCTTTCCGTTTTCAGGAGGAGTTGTAGGCAGCATTCGTGATGCCTTAAGAAATGCTTCATCACTGCATAGGAAAAGGTTGTTAGAAGTGGGCAGTATCAATTGTCTCATTGACTCATTAGTCTGTGGTTGAATAAAACAGCCATAATGTTGTATATAATTTATCTTTCATCATTTTGAAAATAAAATAGTTCAAAGAAAATTCTATTTATGTCTGAAGTTTAGGTAGGCAGTAGTGGGAGAGTTAGGGATAATGGTTTCAAAGAGGTTGGCAAACTCTGGTCTAGTGTAAAGGATCCTGTTTCACGAAGACGGCCGTCAAATCTTTGTCATGTGGCATGATTGGTAAACTCCTGCCTAGATATTGTACTGCATACAGGTGCCTTGCTATTCGACTGTTGCATCGACCTCCCCCCATAAAAGCGATGCAAAGTCATCAAAAACTTGTAAACATCAATAGAAGCTTCCATTAAACACAGAGTAACATAAACAAAAATAATGCAATAGTTTCCGAGGATGTTTACGCTGGTAGAAATAATAATAATTTTGCCTTCGTAGCGGTAAGATGTAAATGTGTTGCAAATCAGATTATAATGTCGACGTGTTGCATATGAAACAGTCAAAATAACTATGAACGATGGACTAAGTGAAGTACAGCGTCAAACCTTCATGGACCGCCTAGCGAGAAAACGCTGCACCTGTGACATTGGGTGTCAAATAACAAAAGCTTTTCTTTTTATTTACTCTAGTAGCACTACAAATTTATACACGTTGCGTTTTTACATTTCTTTTTAGAATAAAGGCAATACAGAGGGTATCAACATTTATTCGGATACGAAGAAACGCCAGCTAAATTTCGATGGAGGTATGAAATGAATGGAACCAACCATATCACGAGGGGGTGCTGAAAAGTGATGCATCCAGATTTTTTTATGTGAAAACTCTTAAAGATTTTTAAATAAACCAGGTTGCACCTTTATTCTTCATGTCTACATATTTATATCTCAACGGTCACCCTGCCGACGAACTTACTTACTTCCAAACCAAACGGTAGTTCGTTGATACCGTCACTGTAGAATGTTTGACATTGTTGACAGAGCCACAACCGTACCGCTTCATCACTATCAAAGTGAAGTCTTCTAAAGTGTTCGTTAAGTTTTGGAAACAGATGAAAATTGGATGGAGCGCTGTATGGAGGACGATCGATGACAGTGAACCCTAGGCGTCAGATTGTTGCAGGTGTCTCAGTGATCCTGTGTGGTCTGGCATTTTGCTCAAGGAGAGGGTGCTTCATGTACGGATGGACTTTCCGAATTCTTGGTTTTAGTTTCTGAGGGTTTCTCATACTGCTACTCGTATGTTACACGACAAAATTCGGAGTCCTCTAGCGGCACAGATTTGCAACTTGCGTTATGGAAGCAGTAAAGTCGACTGAGTAATATGCCTGACATGTAATATACCTCAACCGATATTGAGAACAGAATAAAAAATTAAGAGGCATTACTTTTTACCACAGCCTCGTAACTAGACAGGTTTTCTGTGTGAGTGTGTGTATTCCTAAGGGACCAAACTGCTGAGATTATCGGCCCTAGACTTACACACTACTTAAACTTACTTAAACTAGCTTATGCTAAGAACAACACACACACCATGCCCGAGGGAGGACTCGAACCTTCGGGGCGAGGAGCCGCGCAATCCGTGACATTGCGCCTCTAACAGCGCGGCCACCCCGCGCGGCGTCAGGTTGTGAATACTATGAAAGTCTCAATGCAGCTAAAACTGAACCGAGAAAACGGGTCGTTGCAACAAAAGGAGATCAGAAGGAAACATGAATAACACAACTTGAGGTACCAGGCAGAAAAATTATTGGGCAGAAAATTCACTACTCGACAGATGGCGTGACAGAGAGACCCAAGGGGACCGGAACAGCGTGGTCTAACGAGCGGAAAAGAGCCCATTCTGAGAGAATGAAATGAGATTGGACGCAAAGAAAAGGTAAAACAGAATTATGATGCTGCCCTTTTTGCTGCACACCGCATGGCAAAACATCTTACGATATTAATCCGGTTACGTGAGTTCTTAGTACGTCACTCAAATAACTTCTAAGAAATAACAACTCAGAAAACTACTTTGTCTGCAAAGCATTCACCCGAAACTTTGAGATTTACATGCATCACACAAGTGACTTATGTATGATGATTGCAGCAGACTCCTAGAATATCCACAACATAATCGTTTGAACAATATAAAACAGGAGCGCCCACTCACAATTATGAGTATTTCACTTTCAGAAATGTCAGTCTCTCTGCTATTTTTTTTTTTTTTTTTCCTTGGCGGAGCGGCTTTCCCTTCCTGTCTATCCGTAACTTAAGTTCCTGTGGTTTGGCTACAGTTCTGCGTTTGGAAGCTTCACCGGCGCGGGATTTGTTGTAGGCAGCAGGTCGGTCAGCTTGTGAATGTGCGCGTGTTCCTGGCTGGAACGTTTTCTGCAGGTGGTCAGGCCGCAAGTTCAGGCACGTGCGCAAGATTTTGCGCAAGTAACTAAAAATGATACTGTGATGAACACAGATCGCAATTTTCTGAACTTCTTGCCACTTTGGAGACATGAAACATTCGTGTTACTTTATTCGCGGAAAGTTAGCTAAGAAATTTGTGAACTAATATACGCGTAAATACATTCACGGACAAAAATCGCAACACCAAAAAAATAGTTAATGTACCGCAATGAAATTTTGGGAATAACTTTGTCTTGGCAACATATTTGATTAACATTGCAAGATCACAGGTTAATATAATCGCGAGATAAGATTGCAAAAATGAAGTTCTGGTACATTAATACTGGTGTAACCGTCAGACTGTCGAATCCAAGCATACAAACGTGCATACATTGAGTTGTATAGGTGCCAAATGTCATTTTGTCTGGTGGAGTTCCATGTTTCTTGCGCTCGATCGGTCAGTACAGAGACGGTGAATATTAGAGACGGTGAATATTATTTGTGGATGACGCTGGAGTTGTCTTCCTATGGTGTTCCCTATGTGCTCGATTGGAGATAGATCTGGTGATCGAGAAGGGCCCAGACAACATGTCGACACTCTGTAGAGCATGGTGGCTTGCAACAATGGTATGTGGGTGAGCGTTATCCTGTTGCAAAACATCCCCTGGACTTCTGTTCACGGATGGCAGCACAACAGGTCTTATCACCGGAATGACGTACAGTTTTGCAGTCAGGGTGCGTGGGGTAACCAAGAGGTGCTCCTGCTCTCACCCGAAATCGTACCCCAGATCATAACTCAAGGTACAGGTCCAGTGTTTCTAGTATGTATTGAGGCTGGTTGCAGGCACTCAGCTGGCCTCCTTCTAACCAACACACAGCCTTCACTGGTGCCGAGGCACAGTCTCCACCCAGACACCATCTCCACCCCGCCCTCCAATGAGCTAGCGCTTGACGCCACTGAAGTCGCAGATGGCGGTGGTCTGGGGTCACTGGAATCCATGGTATTCCACAGGGCGTCCGACTCGGGGCTGTCCTTGAAGTAACCGACTTGTAACAGGTCGTTGTGTCACTCTGCCGCCAACGGCTGGTCAAATTTGCGCTGCAGATGCAGTACGATGAGCCAGAATCGTACGTCGAACACGATGGCCCTCTCTCTTGATAGTGCAACATGCCTATACGGTTCCCGGTTTTCTTGCGACCGTACATTCCCGTGACCATCACTGCCAACAATCATGTACAGTGGCTACATTCCTGCCAGATCTTTCTGTAATGTCGCAGATTGAACATCCAGCTTCTTGTAGCTCTATTGCACGGCCTCCTTCAAATTCACTGAGGTGTTGATAATGGCGTCTTTGTCGCTTTAAAGGCATTCTTGATTAACGTCAACATACCACGTCCAATCTCACAACGGTTACTGCGTGTATTTAAAGTAAACGTTGTTTGCCTACTCACAGTGGTGCCATTAGCTGAATAGGTATAATACTTCAGATGTAGAAACACGCCTACCAACTTTCGTTTATGTCACACGACTCCTTCTCACTGTTGCGACTTTTTTTCCGTCATTGTATTCACTGTCGAGGCAGATTAATGTGACCAAATGTCAAAAGCCTAAATAACCATCTTTTGCATCACGGACCACTGTGAGATGTGCACGGAGAGAGTCACTGAGGATCTGGAAGTTACCGACGGGGATATGGAGCTACGCCGACTCCATTGGCGTAGCCAGAGCCAGCTGCGCCAGGCTTCTCGGTTGAAGATCCGTGACATCAACAGCCCGCGCGAGGTGCTCCCACAGGTACTCGATTCAGTTTAAATCCGTGAAGTCTGCTGGCCAGGAGAGTACGGAAAACTCAACCTGGTGCTCTTCAAACCACACACGCACACAGCGTCCTTTGTGATGCATTGCATTTTCCTGCTGGTAGATCTCATTGTGTCGAGGAAAAACGAACTTCATGAGGGGCTGAACATGCTCCCCAAGGATATATGCACGCTTGTGTCGATTCATCGTGCCGTCCAGAATGACGAGATCCCCACGCAATGTCACGAAAATATTCTCCAGGCCATAAATCTCCCTCCTCCGGCCTGGTCCCCTATAACGATCGTTCCAAGGTGTTTTCTTTCTGTCCAGCGGAGTATTATAACGTGATTCATCTGAAAAGACGATGGGTCGCCAATTACTGTGCTGCAAATTCCAGCCCCCATCGCCGACTAAGAGCAATTGGTATGCGTTCATGAGGCAGTGGCCTGCCGCGGAGACCCATATGCAGCAACGTTCGCTGAACCGTCGTTGAGGAGACACTGCTGGTAGCGCCTTAGTTTATCTGGGCGGTCAGTTGCTAATCAGTTGCATGTCTAAGCGCCCGTATACGTCTCCGCTGCCGTAGTTCACCCCTGTCACCTATGGCTCACGGTGCAACACAGTTGCCCCAGCACCGATTTTGGATTGCGCCATGTGCCATGCACGCCATAGTTTAACCACGGCCGCCCACTGTTTCGGAAATGCTTTAACTCTTGTCCCAAAAGCCAACGTCATGCCCTTTTGGAAGGTAGAACAATCGCTCCGTTTCCGCATTACGACAATGATTGCACTGTTTCCTACGTCACCCCTGCTCACCCCCTTCCGATAAGTTTTATATAAAAAGTTTGGAAGGTAGGAGGCGAGGTACTACCAGAAGTAAAGCTGTGAGGAGGGGGGCGTGAGTCGTGCTTGTGGAGTTCAGTTGGTAGAGCACTTGCCCGCGGAAGGCAAACGTCCCGAGTTCGAGTCTCGGTCCGGCACACAGTTTTAATCTGCTAGGAAGTTTCATATCAGCGTACACTCCGCTGCAGAGTGAAAATCTCTTTCTGGAAACGTTTTATATACCTTCCACTGCTAGTGCTGCCAGCTGCCATCTGTGAGTGGTATTGCAGGTTGACGTCGAATATAGGCGGTGATCACATTAATGTGACCGGACCGTGTAAATGCTTTTAACAAATGTTGTTGGAATGAGGAGGGGGGGCTAACCTTCTCCCTCACTTGCGTCCGCGCCACTTCTCATCCATTTTCGGAGGTACACTGCAGTACGCCGTAAGTGAGTAGCCTCTACTTGTGTTTGTGTGTTATCACAAATGCAAACCTGGGAATGTGAACTGACAACGTAAATGTGCTACTGAGATCAAAGCCACATCACCAACACGAAACTGAAAATAATCCTGTGTGTGTGAAAACCGACCTCATTCGTAAGCAAATAAATAAATAAACCAATAAATTCACGCTCAGTCGACTTGGTCAATGCGAACTGTCTGGAAAAAACTTAACCGTATAAAAAAACAAACCAAATTGTAATGTCACCCTGTATAAGAGTGCAACATTAAACACGCGAAAATGTCTGCGCTGACATATAGCCCTGTCAAAATAAAGAAACAGACAGAACACACATTGCGTGAAGGAAACTAAACAATCACGTATCGAGAATCTCACTTGCAAAATGAAGTACTGGCAGAAACAGCAACACTGCAAGACTCCGCACATCTAAAACAAATTTCTAAAAGCTAACTACAGGTGGTACAGGGAAACTGGATTCATAATCTTGACACAGAATGCCAATGAAACACATGACTCAACCTTTAAGTACTGAAATTTCAGTTAGGAAGGAACTTATCAACGAAAACAATTATAGACTCTAATATAAAAGTTCATTTAGTCTAATAACTTCCATGGTACAGTAAATTAAAAGTTCATTTAGTTCAGATGGCTCTGAGCACTATGGGACTTAATATCTGAGGTCATCAGTCCCCTAGAACTTAGAACTAATTAAACCTAACTAACCTAAGGACATCACACACATCCATGCCCGAGCCAGGATTCGAACCTGCGACCGTAGCGGTCGCGCGGTTCTAGGCTGAAGCGCCTAGAACCGCTCGGCCACCCCGGCCGGCGTTCATTTAGTCTAACAACTTCCATGGTACAGTAAATTAACTCAGAAGATCAATCAATAGAATAATTATCGAAAACTCGACAATGACGAGGGTGAAGGGGACCAATAATACAAGTCCACAAAAATAGAAATAAACTTTTTACCTCATCAAATAATACGTTGTTCTTCATTTCAAAGCATTTTTAATGTCGGTACGCTATCCAACCATTGTTCTGAGTCAACATTCGTCCTTGTAATAAATCTGCAGATCATATACACTCCTGGAAATTGAAATAAGAACACCGTGAATTCATTGTCCCAGGAAGGGGAAACTTTATTGACACATTCCTGGGGTCAGACACATCACATGATCACACTGACAGAACCACAGGCACATAGACACAGGCAACAGAGCATGCACAATGTCGGCACTAGTACAGTGTATATCCACCTTTCGCAGCAATGCAGGCTGCTATTCTCCCATGGAGACGATCGTAGAGATGCTGGATGTAGTCCTGTGGAACGGCTTGCCATGCCATTTCCACCTGGCGCCTCAGTTGGACCAGCGTTCGTGCTGGACGTGCAGACCGCGTGAGACGACGCTTCATCCAGTCCCAAACATGCTCAATGGGGGACAGATCCGGAGATCTTGCTGGCCAGGGTAGTTGACTTACACCTTCTAGAGAACGTTGGGTGGCACGGGATACATGCGGACGTGCATTGTCCTGTTGGAACAGCAAGTTCCCTTGCCGATTAGGAATGGTAGAACGATGGGTTCGATGACGGTTTGGATGTACCTTGCACTATTCAGTGTCCCCTCGACGATCACCAGTGGTGTACGGCCAGTGTAGGAGATCGCTCCCCACACCATGATGCCGGGTGTTGGCCCTGTGTGCCTCGGTCGTATGCAGTCCTGATTGTGGCGCTCACCTGCACGGCGCCAAACACGCATACGACCATCATTGGCACCAAGGCAGAAGCGACTCTCATCGCTGAAGACGACACGTCTCCATTCGTCCCTCCATTCACGCCTGTCGCGACACCACTGGAGGCGGGCTGCACGATGTAGGGGCGTGAGCGGAAGACGGCCTAACGGTGTGCGGGACCGTAGCCCAGCTTCATGGAGACGGTTGCGAATGGTCCTCGCCGATACCCCAGGAGCAACAGTGCCCCTAATTTGCTGGGAAGTGGCGGTGCGGTCCCCTACGGCACTGCGTAGGATCCTACGGTCTTGGCGTGCATCCGTGCGTCGCTGCGGTCCGGTCCCAGGTCGACGGGCACGTGCACCTTCCGCCGACCACTGGCGACAACATCGATGTACTGTGGAGACCTCACGCCCCACGTGTTGAGCAATTCGGCGGTACGTCCACCCGGCCTCCCGCATGCCCACTATACGCCCTCGCTCAAAGTCCGTCAACTGCACATACGGTTCACGTCCACGCTGTCGCGGCATGCTACCAGTGTTAAAGACTGCGATGGAGCTCCGTGTGCCACGGCAAACTGGCTGACACTGACGGCGGCGGTGCACAAATGCTGCGCAGCTAGCGCCATTCGACGGCCAACACCGCGGTTCCTGGTGTGTCCGCTGTGCCGTGCGTGTGATCATTGCTTGTACAGCCCTCTCGCAGTGTCCGGAGCAAGTATGGTGGGTCTGACACACCGGTGTCAATGTGTTCTTTTTTCCATTTCCAGGAGTGTAGTTCCAAAAGTGCGTCCATGCATTACACTGTACACTCAACGAATCCCCGCCTGCTGCACACCGCAGCTATCCATTACTGACTATCAAAGATTCTATGACTCCACAGCGCTGCCATCGCAGACACAGATACTGTTGCATAACAATTGTTTCTCTCACCACAGTTCTCCAAATATACTGTTTTCCTTTACAAATACTAACACATTCAATAACATTATCAAAAATTGCAATCCATCAAAAATAGCAATCTTACAATGCTATCTAAACATCTAAAGTTACCACGGATAACATACAGAGAGCGAAACTCTGCCTACTTCTAACAGTCTAAGGACATAAACGGGAGGCACTGGTTGAGAGAGATGGAGACAAGGTTACACTATATCAACTCAACCATGTTTCCTTCTTGTACATAAAGCAAACCATGAAGAAGTCATAAGAATTTTCTGAAATGAATTAAAGTTCAATGAGAGGAAATAAAGTCATTAAGGTTTGCCGATGATGTCGCTGTTCTCTCAGAGACGACAAAGGACGTGGAATATCAGTTGAATGGAATGCATACTGACTTGAAAAGAGTTATAAGGTGGAAATCAACAAAAGTAAAACAACGGCAATAGAGTGTAGTCGAGTAAAGTCAGGCGCAGCTTAGTGAATTAGATTAGGCAATGAGGCACTAATAATAGTAGAGAAATTTTACTGCTTGATCAGAAACGTAACCGACGATGGGTGAAGTAGAGGGGATAGAAAATGTAGGTTGGCAACACCAAAAGAAGACTTTCTGGAAAAGAGAAACGTATTAACAAACGAATATAAATTTAAGATTTAGAAACTCTTTCATGAAAGTCAGTGTAGGCTTACTCGAAAGTTTAATGTGGAGATAAATAGTACAGACAAGAAGAGAACAAAAACTTTCGAAATGGTATGTTACAGGCCACAGCTCGTGGTCGTGCGGTAGCGTTCTCGCTTCCCACGCCCGGGTTCCCGGGTTCGATTCCCGGCGGGGTCAGGGATTTTCTCTGCCTCGTGATGCCTGGGTGTTGTGTGATGTCCTTAGGTTAGTTAGGTTTAAGTAGTTCTAAGTTCTAGGGGACTGATGACCATAGCTGTTAAGTCCCATAGTGCTCAGAGCCATTTGAACCATTTTTTTTTTGGTATGTTACAAAACAAAGCTGAACCTGCCCATTTCAGAGACGGAAATAAAAATGGCGACATGATAGGAGGTTGAGCTAAATATGAAGCCTCCGAATTTTTTATGTGAAGTCTTAAAGCTCTAAATAAAACAAACGCTATTAACATCCTACATTTTTATTCTTCACGTCTACATATTTGTTTCTCAATATAGTCAGCCTGTCGACGAACACTTCTCCACCAATGGGAGACCAGTTTGTTGGTACCGTCACTGTAGAATGTTTTGACTTTTTTGACGGAGCCACAACCTCATCTCTGCTTGCACCGCTTCATCGCTATAGGAGTGGTCCTCGAAGATTTTGGAAACAGATGGAAATCGAATCGGGCCAAGCTGGGACTGTAAGGGGGATGATCGATGACATTGAACCCAAGGCGTCGGATTGTTGCAGATGTAGCAGCACTGGTGTGCAATTTGGTACTGCCGTGATGAAGGAGAGGGTGCTCCATGTGTGGACGAACTCTCTGAATTCGAAATTCGGTAACAGCACGCTGTCACTGACATAGTTACGTTTCGCACCGCCATGTTACGCGCTACAATCGACAAAGGGTTACAAATATGTAGAAATGAATAATAAATAAGTAGAATGTTAATAACATTTGTGTTATTCAAACAGCTTTAAGAGTTTTCAAATAAACAATTCTGGGGCACTAGTTTTCAGTACAAACTCGTACGTTATGGGTTGTAGTGATTCGAGTTGTTTACTATGATGCTGTGACTTTGTTTCTCATCGGAGGGGACTAAGAAATATGAGAAGATGTGAGAATAGGATATGGTTTTTTGTGGATGAATTATGTGTGTGCGCGAAAGAACAGATGGATAGCTCCTTGGCTTTGGGGAGTGGTTGAGACTTCGCAAATAGGTAGGATACGACGTGTTTCAGCTTTCTTTTAGTAATTGGCAGAGTTGTGCAGGATGCTGTTTATAGGATGGGTGAAGCTTAAGAAATATTACACGGCCTAGGAAACAGAATTCATTAAAAGTTCTTTGCAGTGTCCGGTGTGTTGGAAGTTGAGGAAGCGAGCGTTTTGGAAATGGACGCGGCAGCACATAAAGGTTCTGTAGTAAAGTGAATATGGTAGGATGTTGCACATGTAGGAGGTAATGATAAGTGAAAGAGTCCTGTGCATATGATGGAGTGTGGGAATTATATGACTTGGCACAGGATATTGGCGAGAGAGTTAGATGGATAAGGAAGCGAGTTGGAGTAGACGAGGTGCAGGTATCTGGTGTATTAAAATCTGGGGGGGGGGGGGGGGGACTGATTCTGGAAGCTTAGTAGGTAGGTGGGTAGTATTAGTTGCACGTACTATAGACTTTTAATCAAATACATTGAAAATATTGTTGTTACTATGCAGTTATTGATACCACCTTCATTTTTGATGCGCTCTTATTGCGCGGCGTTCGCTACTATGTGACGTGTATATCCTTTCGGCTTTTTCGATTCTGTTCTGTGAGATCGCTCGTGAGATGTTACCAAACTGGGTGCCGAATTACAAAATTTACTTAAATTGAAACCTGTGTATCTTTTTATTACTTTCCACGACACCCTCATTTCAAAAGCCAACTTAATACAGCTTTCACTACGACACTGTCTCCCTTCGTGTCTCCTTTCGCTACTGTACTTTAGGCAGCGATCGGCGACAGCTGATTCGAATCGCTGTTTTAGTGGTGTACATCGCTGATGTCCTGTGCTTTATTTTTGTTTGTTGTTAAAGGCAGCCTTACTAACGACATTGACACTGGGCGCAATATTCACCATTTTTCACAGACGTCGGCCTATGTCTTCTGTAACATTACAATGTAGGATTTTCATTTTTATTGATGAAAGTAAAACACGTTGAACGAACTTTCATTGAAATTTTGTACATAAAAAAGCAATCGACAACCCGCTTGTAGGTTCAAAAGCATACGTTCCCTCAACTGCGTCTGTAAAACCCCAGAAATCGTAGAAGTACTTTCGCTGTGGCAAACGCCTCCGTCGCTATTCAGTCAGTTCAGCTATCCTTTTTTGTTTTCGAAACACACCTATTATATTTTTATTATCTTCTGCACAGACATTCTCAGTTGTTGTGCTAACGCTGAAAAACTGCTCAGGATAGAAGCTCATTAACAGAACGTATAAAATCCAAAGGCTGCGTAGAGCAGGAGTCGAACCCACGACAACTTTTAAGACACCTGGCTGAAAATAACTTACAAGTTCGCGGCGCCCTCCATCAGTAATGCTAGAATTCAATATGGTGTTGGCCAGAAGTTAGCCTTGATGACAGCTTCCACCCTTGCAGGCATATGTTCAATCAGGTGCTGGAAGGTTTCTTGGGGAATGGCAGCCCATTCTTCACGCTGTGCTGCACTGAGGAGAGATATCAATGTCGGTCGGTGAGGCCTGGCACGAAGTCGGGGTTCCAAAACACCCCAAAGGTGTTCTGTAGGATTCAGGTCAGGACTCTGCAGGCCAGTCCATTACAGGGACGTTATTGTCGTGTAACCACTCCGCCACAGGCCGTGCATTATGAACAGGTGCTCGATCGTGTTGAAAGATGCAGTCGCCATCCTCCAAGTGCTCTTCAACAGTGGAAATCAAGAAGATGCTTAAAACATCAATGTAGGCTTGTGCTGTGATATTGCCACACAAAACAACAAGGGCTGCAGGCCCCATCCATGAAAAACACGACCACACCACAACATCACCGCCTCCGAATTTTACTGTTGGCACTACACACGCTGGCAGATGACGTACACCGGGCATTCGCCATACCCACACCCTGTCATCGGATCGCCATATTGTGCACCGTGATTCGTCACTCCACACAACGTTTTTCCACTCTTCAGTCGTGCAATGTTTTATCGGCGTGATGTGTGGCTTATGAACAGAGACTCGACCATGAAATCCAAGTTTTCTCACCATCCGCCTAACTGTCATAGAACTTGCAGTGTATCTTGATGTAGTTTGGAATTCCTGTGTAATGATCTGGATAGATGTCTGCCTATTACACATTAGACCCTCTTCAAATGTCGGCGATCTCTGTCAACAGACGAGGTCGACCTGTACGCTTTTGTGCTATTCGTGTCCCTTCACGTTTCCACTTCACTACCACATTGGATACAGGGTACCTAGGGATGTTTAGGAGTGTGGAAATCTCGCTTACAGACGTATGACACAAGTGACACCCAGTCACCTTCCTGATGAGCTCAGTACTCACCGTACCTTGTCTTTAACGTAAAATATCTTCACTCCCTAATAAAACAAGGCGGTGACCTTACAGCCACCACCAAACTAACGACCTAGGAGCCATCGTTCAAACGCTGGCGGACATTTAACCACTTGACGCGACTGGAAGCCAGAGGTAATTTTTTTGCTTATGTCGCTGTGAGACCAAATAACCTCACTCTCCGCCTGACTTCCTTCCAAGTGAACGAACACTGCATTAATTATTACTCTTGCATAACTGAACACGAGCATAACGATGCAGCCGCCAAGTAGCAAAGCAACTTGTATTGCCCTTTACAGCTATATTTGTTAATAGAGCAAACACTGTACGTTCAGAAATACAAGTTCATGTTTTTACTCAGCTCATTCCCAGACACACGTTGAGATTCGAAAAACAAAACGTCTTTTAAATGAAGGACGTGCGTATCCTACAAACAAAGGTTCATGAACGTGTGATGTAACGCTCCAAAACAAGTACAAGGACGGATTCTAGGTCACAAGATGCGAAGAAATTATTATTGCGCAAGACAAAGAGCAGTTACGACTTCTAACGTTGTGATCGCGTCTCAATGTAACATGATACAAGACGAAGTGCCGAAAGTATTTTGTTTTAAGATAATAAACTGTGATATTAGTAATAAAATTACTGCGTTTACTACTTAAGATAGAATTTGTATCTCCACGTTAATGCAACCACAACTGCACAGCATTGCTGTTCGTTAGTAAATATGAAGTAAGATATTTCCTAACTTTCTTTTTCCCATGTCTCTTATGGGTTTCCAATCGTTAAGGTTTTTTTCTATTCATAATAATGCAGTCCTTCAGGCTTTAACACGTGAGTGTAAAAGACTTTTTGCATCAGGGCCTAGCAAAATATAACGTATTGTATTAGTTTTGTTGTGTCCTACTCAAGTTTACCATCCGCGGAAGACAAAACGTTGAGTTTTAAAATTGACTGTTTTCACTTATTTCGATGGTTTGCCGATTTGCGGTATCTTTTTTGAAAACAAGGCTATTAGTAGCTATGACATAGGGTCATAAAGTCGTTAGCGTCCTGAAGTAAGCATCTGCGAAACCTATAATCACGTCTGCGCAGTGGAAGCGGCATCTTCGAATGTGTTTAGAACATTCGTCCAATTCACCAACCACACTGAATAATTAGTGAGCAACAAAATCCTACTAACAACACTTGAACTAAAAATTGAATAAATAAATTAACATGTGCCGACCATCCACACTCTCTCACTGTCCTTTGAAGGAAAATTATTTGGTATACACTATCTCAGCGTAAGCATGCGGACACATATTAGCGGACTTTAATATGACGTGTGTCCACATCTCGCCTTTATGACGGCTTGAACTCTGCTATGGACACGTTAAATAAGATATCTGAATGTCTGTGGCTAAATGGCAAACCATTCCTCCTCAAGAGCCGAAATCGAAGAAGATAGTTCGATGCTGGCGATGTTATTAGGGTCATTGCAAATTTTGGCGATATACATCTCAGTAAATTAGCTTACCACGCCTATTTTCATTCTCTGCCTTCGTATGGCATCATATTTTCGGATAACTCATCATTGAGTAAAAGAGTGTTCATTGCACAAAAGCGTGTAATCAGAATAATTGCTGGAGCTCATCCCAGAACCTACAGCAGACATTTATTTAAAGAGCTAGAGATCTTCACTGTATCCTCACAATAAATATATTCACTTACGAAATTTGTTATTAACAATTCGAACGAATTCAAAATTAATAGCAGTGTACATGGCTACAACACTAGGAGAAAGGATTATCTTCACCACTCAAGGTTAAATCTAACTTTGGCTCAGAAGGAGGTAAATTATGCTGCCACAAAAGTCTTTGGTCACTTATCTAATAGCATCAAAAGTCTGACAGATAGCCATATAGCATTTAAAAGAAGGAAATTAAAAGAATTTTTTAATGGCAACTCATTCTACTCATTAGATGAATTTTTGGATATAGTAAGTGGGTAATTTCCCCAACTCCCACAAAAAAAAAGAAAAAAAAATATTAAGTGCAATGTAATATTTTGTGTAATGTAATATCTTGTATAGACACCTTTTATTAACCTGACACGTTCCACATCATTACGAAGTGTCGTATTCATGATTTATGGAACAAGTACTAATCTAATCTAGGTCGGGACTTCCGGACAGCCAGTCCATTTCAGGAATGTTACTGTCCACAAACCATTGCCTCACAGATACTTCTTTATAACGGCGTGCATCGTCATACTGGCACAAACAACCCTCATATTTCGTCCGCAGCTCGTGTTCTAGTGGGTAGTGTTGCTGCCTCTGGATCACGGGGTCCCGGGTTCGAATCCCGGCCGGGATGAGGATTTTGTCTGCCCGGGGACTGGGTGTTTGTGTTGTCTTCATCATCATCTTTCGTGACAGTGGCTAGATTGGATTGTGTAAAAATTGGACTGTGTAAAAATTGAGACTTTCTATGGGGGCTGATGACCGCGCAGTTGAGCGCCCCACAAACCAAACATCATCATCCTTATCTTTCGAACTGTTACTCTACTGCAGACAGTGCTGTAAAACGTGACCATGTCACTCCTGCATTCAGCGTTTTGTTAACAGCAACAATGGGACCACACCCTAACCATGAAAAACACCTGCATACTATTAACCATATACCATGCGCTTCACTGTTGGCATTATACATGACGGCAGGTAACGTCTTCCAGATATTCCCAAAACCCAAACCCTTTAAACCGGTTGCCATCATTCTAAATCTCTCGTTTCCAGTCACCCACTGTCTAGTGGCGTCGCCATTTGAAACACCTCAAGCGTAAGTTACCACTGACTGTACAAACGTGTGGCTTCCGAGGAGCTGCTCCCAACGTACATTCATTGTGCTAGCTGGACACCTGCTAGCACCCTGGGACTGACGAGTGATTCCTGCCGCTGATTTCATACGACCTTTTACAATCGTCCTCTGCAATGTTTGACGGCCCCTGTCCGTCAGCACATGAGGCCTGCCTGGTCATCGTTCAACTGTGGTTCTTCCTTCACGTTTCCTGTTCACAATTACATCACCACCAGTCGACACTGGCAGCTTTAGAAGGGATGAGATCCCCGTGATGGATTTGTGACTCAGGTGACTTACAACGACTAGCCGGCCTTCCATGTTACTGAGCTCTACTGACAAACTCACTCTGCTGTTACTACTTTTCTACTGACAATAGCCAGTACTTCCAGCCTCCTTTTATACTGACAGGTCCGCCTCTCGTCACATATGGTGGTCAATTTTGCATTACGTAGGGGTGTCCGGATACTTTTGATCAAATGGAGTACGTCGAGCAAGGTGGCGTAGTGATTGGCACACTCGGCTCTCATTCTGGAGAAGCAGGTCCGTCGGGGCACCCAGGTTTATATTTTCACTGGTTTCCCTAAATATGTAAAAGCAAATGCCGGAATGGTTTCATCGTAAAAGACGCTCCCTATTCTTTCTTCGTTATCGCATCACCTGCTAATGAAAGCAACACGGATACACTGCGCCTGCTGGAAGGACATTATCTCTACTCTATGCGCACATAAGCAAATACACTTTCACATACATAAAGCGTTCAGATTTCTTACCTGAAATATATTGTCCCAGTTACGTTAAAAGTAGTTCCCATCCAACGGTCTTGACCAAGGTTTTCTGCTTGTTTCTCTTGACTGTAAAGCAAGCGCCGGAACATGACATATCCTCCAAAATTTTCGAAACTAGCTCTTCGTATACCCGACTAGCACTTCCCACGCTATTTGACTGAGAAGCCGCTGACTTTAGAATGGGTAAGTACTCGAACATCAGTTGCCTGACTGGGTTGGCGCCTGTCGCCACTAATTCCTCTTCTGTGCCAATCTCTTCATCTCGGAGTAGCACCTTACATCGTCCAATATTTGTTAGATGTATTCCAATCTCCGTCTTTCCCTACAGTTCCCTCTAGTACCATGGAAGTAACACCTTGATGTCGTGACACGTGTCCTACTATCCTGGCCCCTTTGTTCTCAATGTTTTCCATATTCCTCCCTACTCGCCGATACTTCAGAGAACCTCGTCATTCCTTATCAATACTCCCAATTTTCAACATCCTTCTATATCAAGAAATCTAAAGCGCTTCTATTCCTACTTACCCCTTTTTTCCTACAGCTCATGATTCAATTAAGACCAATGTTTGATATCAATACACTTCTTTTGGCCAGAAATAACTTTTATCCTGTGCTAGTCTGCTTTCTATGCCTTCTTTGCTCCGATTGTCACCTCCTGCTTTGCTTTCACGGTAGCATTATTCCTTCACTTGGCCTACTTCGTAGAACCGAATTTTGACGGGAAGTTCATCGCAACTCTCATTTCTGCTACTTAGTTTCAGCTTTCTTTGGTTTACTTTCAATCCGATGTGTGTGTTCATTAGAATGTACGTTCCGTTGAACAGGTATGCTGTTCTTCGTGACTTTAATTGAGGATAGCAACGTCATCATTGAATCTTATCCTTGATATACTTTAGCCGGCCACGGTGGCCGAGCGGTTCTAGGCGCTTCATTCTGGAACCGCGCGACGGCTACGGTCGCAGGTTCGAATCCTGCCTTGGGCATGGATGTGTGTGATGTCCTTATGTTAGTTAGGTTTATGTAGTTCTAAGTTCTAGGGGACGATGACCTCAGATGTCAAGTCCCATAGTGCTCAGAGCCATTAGAACCTTGATACCCTTTCACCCTGAATCCCACTCCTGAACGTTTCTTGTATTTTCATCGTTGTTCTTCGATTTATAGACTGAACAGGAAGGTTGAAACATTACATCCCTGTCATATAACCTTTCTAATCCAAGCACTTCGTTTGTGACGTTCCATTCTCAGTTTTCCCCCTTGGTTCTTATTACTCATCGTGTATTACTCATGTTTCCCTACATCTTTTACCTATTTTCCTGACAATTTCCAACATCTTCTCTACCTAGAGATGAAAAAGCATACAGAAAAAATTCCTTCCTCTTTCCGAGCTTGTGCTATAATAACATCGTTGTCACAGGAACGTTAAGCGCCAACCTTCATTCGAAGATATCTGTCAGTGTCCTAGTGAATTGTGGTTCAGGTTCACTATTAAACCTCGTTTGTGTTGTTTTGTGACTAGTCTCTGCCACCACGTTCGGTACCAGTACTGGAGACCTTGATACATCTGCTGTGCCTGCAGTCGGAGGCCGATATCCTCCATTTACGTGCCCTGCTTGGCAGTCAGATGTCTGCCACAGCTACACAGACGAAAACAAAACATTCCATTAAGAACATCGCAAACTCATTATTTTCAATGTGATAACAAACGATAGTCTTGCCTTATTGCTGGTGAATGTTACTGAGTGAGGTTTTGATGTGGTTAAGGGGTGTAATTCATATTTAGGACTCTGGTTCAGATGTCTGTCTGGTTATCTACATTTAAGTTTCCTGTAGCTCTCTAAATGACATCAGGTAAATGTCGGGATGCTTCCTTTGCAAAAGCCAAGGTTGTTGTCCAGCGAATCCGTGCTTGCACCCTTTAACTTCTGCGTCGCCATTCTCTTTTCCTTTAGTGTTACCATGTCAGAAAGATACTGATCCGGGAACATAAATGTTACCAGCATTCTGATAATCTTAGATTTCAAAACTGCACAACTGTTTGGAATTGCCCAGGCTTCGTAATTACATACATGTGTCCTAGTACCCGTACATCACGTTCCAGAAAAAGATATTAGCTATGAACACACACATAAAAATTCTCCTTATAAATTAAATAGCTAAAAGGTGAGTATTCGCTACAACTAAAGGTACATATCTGATAAAAATGAAAGAAATTCACCACACCTCAGCTGCGGTAGCTTTGCGGCCCAACAGCAGTTCGAAATAGCTGTGTCAATTCCAAACTTCGCCAAACGTGAAGTTCTTGTTGTTATGCAAAGACGGTTTTCTGGACTGGACTGCGTTTAGTGATGAAACATGGGCTTCCCAAAGACGATCTGAAAACAAGCGACAGTTAGTGCCAAGAAGCAACAAACACTAACCAAGAAAGACAAAATTAATATTTCATCTTTTATGTTTAAGGACAAGTTTATGGGAAGTAAAAGACTGCGACATCGTATATTTGCCTTAAGGACACACTAGAAAATCTTATTACTACTGTGAGACAGTGTACGGGAATTCTGCAGTGAGGAACTTCCAGCGAGCGCTGGGCCTGGGAACCACGAGCTGTTGCATTCCTTCAAGGGGAGATTTTGATGCATTTGACGCAGTTCAGACCCCACAGTGGTTTCCAAAACTGGAAGAAACACAGTGAAAGAATTTTTCTAATCTATTTTGCGGCTCATGAATGCGCGATAAAATAATTTTTAGAGTTTTGCTGAAAATTTCTTCCGACTTAGAATATAAAAGTTCACATCCGCACGCTCACATGTGTGGACAGCGGTGGGGACCTCATTAAAAAGCGACTTAAATATATTTTAAAAAGCCCAGAAATTCAAATTCAGGCCGATTACAAGCTACTGGAACCGCTTGTTTTCTCATGTGTCTCGCAAGCTCCAGATTACAACTCAGAAGAAATGGGAAATAGAAGAGCTGAAAATATAAATATTTTACGTCTACGCACTTATGAATAGTAAACAACAAGAGAAAATCTTGAAAGTCTCCTCGGGTTTGCTGCCGGATCCTGAAATCAACTCGATTCAATATTTCGTCGATCCAACTGTTCGCCATCTTCAGGAGACCTCTATTTCTGCTGATGAGTCCCACAGTTCTCACCAGGACTCATCAGAAGCAGCGTTCTCCTGAAGATAGCGAACAGTTGGATCGACGAAATATTGAATCGAGTTGATTTTAAAATGCGGCAGCAAACCCGAAGAAACTTGCAAGCCTACGAAGCCACAACAAGAAAAAATGCAAGCGAATAAATTACAAATACACGATTAAATGAAATAGAAATTCTGACACCGGCCGTATTCTGGCGCTGAAATAAATTCGGTGACGAAAAGTGAAAACCTATCTATGCTGGACCGGGAGTTAAACTGGCTTTCCCCTCTTTACGCGAGCCGTCGCCTTAACTGCTTCCGCAATCTGAGCACACTTATCCTCCATCCCAAACTCTCAACTTGTCGCAGCCTACTTACGTAGCGTCACCTCTTCACCATGTTCACTGCTCGCAGGATCACGCTTCTTCCCGCAAGAGTTCGGGAGAAGGAGTGCATCAGCACGGAAATGATCTTAATGGCCACCATGGCGTATTAATTGGTGTCAATATAAGTCTGTGGTGTCCGTTCTTTCAGACACACACACACACACACACACACACACACACACACACACAGTGTGTCTGAACGAAGAGACGCACACACACACACAACACGTGGGGCAGCTCTCTACAACGCCACGTCCGTACAAGACGCACGATTCGTCATTCGACTGGTCACCCAAAAGCTAAGAACAAGAAATATTTTCCTCAGATGAACCGAGGAAATATATTCTCTATTACACCAACCATAAATACGAAGTCCCTCTAAAAGAGGGGTGTGTGGATATTTCAACTTTCCATAACTGACGGAATTTTGGAAACGCAGAAGTATGGTAATTTTTTTTGTAACTTGTTCTATTCGAGGCAACAACACTACTGTTGCAATAAAACTGAAAATCAATTAATTGTAGTCTGTTACAAGTTCATTCTTACCCTGGAGGATATTTGTTGCTGGCATGTTGGCATTTAGTAGCACAAATATGAATCAAAACATTATGGCCATTGCTCACCGCAAAGATGAAAACCGTCTGGTGGATTTGCGGGCACGTGGCGTGGTAAGGAATGCACTCGTACATAAGCGGGGCAGAGACGAATGGGAAATCATTCCAGCGACGATATAGGCCGCAAACTGGGAATCCCACTAATACAAGTGTCTTAGACAAAGGGCAAATTATTGTGGCCCGCCGGCTGGGAACGAGAATCTCGGAAACGGCGAAGAAGTCTGTTCACGTGCTACTGTCGCGAGCATCTATGGGAATTGGTTGAAACCACGAGTAAGTGACAAGGTATCGGACGTCCACGCCTCACCACAGGTCGGAGGTAGGTGTTCCGGAGCACACTGTTCAGTACAAGTCGTTGAACATGGGTCCTCCGCAGTAGGCTAGCGCTACGTCTTTCTGTGTCCGTCCAATGACGTTGTCAATTACGACTGTAGTGGACACGAGATCATCGAGACTGTACTGTGGCTCAATGCAAATGGGAATATCACCTCGATGTCTGCTGTACTACGTACGAAGCTCACTTCGAGTACCTAAAAGAACAGTGTAAAACAAATATTTCTCTTTGAGAGCGACGTAATGTCATGGATTTACATTCTATGTTTCTTAAAATATGAATTTTCAGCAATCCCCAATTCTTCGATCATGCGAAACTCAGCTTGCTCTCTACTCACAGAAAATACTCATGCCATGGATAGAGGAAATTAAGTGCTTCGGTGTTTCCATACTTAAGTAAAACTTTCGATTCAGTACCACATTAACACATCATAAACCCTGTGGGATATCTAACAAGGTTTGCGACTACAACGAAAATTTCCTGTCCGGCAGAAAGCAGGACTTTATCCGGGACGGTGAGTGATGTTCGAACACGGAAGATATATCTGATGTACCCCAGGGGAGTGTAGTAGCATTGTTGTTGTCCATAACAAGCATCTATGATTTTGCACGAGGTATTAGTTACAATCACAGGATATCCATAGATTATCTGTGAGATATCCATTGATATGTGAAATAGCCATTCATATCTGTGAGAAAACTGTATTGTCCAGATGGGTGTCGACTAAGTAGAGGCGCTCCTACGTCTAAAGTAGGCGAACAACAGCTCTCACGGTGGCGTGGGAAGCAGTTATTCTTCGCACTTTCTGACCGTGAATATAACGGGAGGAAAAACTTTGGTGTACGGACCAATAAAAGATAAAAGTGCCCTCTGACAAAAAATGTCATAGTGATTCTTAAGTGCGGATGTACACTCAGTACTCTAGGATAAAAATTTCTCTCATTGGAAAAAGAAGTTTGTAAGACGAAGTAGTGATCATCTTCTCGACCGTATACTTTGCAGAGTTGGGTCGAACCTATTTCTTCGGTGACATAAAAGAATGAAATGTCTCTCGTCGAAGTATAGCGCCGAGAAAAGAGACTGCTGATAAGTAAAATGTCTCTAGGATCAGCTTTCATTTTACATATTTTACGCTTATCAATAGCTTCGATAGTCTCGAACATTAAATTATTCAAAGTTTTTATTTTTATGTATATCTATAGTTTCTTAGCAGTGAAATAAAATAGTGGCATCTCCTTAGGGTATAAATTTCGTGTCTCCGACTAAATCGAAGGCCGCTTGGCTTCCATTCTTTTATTTTTGAAGCATTTGCAGCAGTCTAAAATATGTATTTTTTTATTATTACATTTACGTTTTAGATAAACCATGAAATGATTCTAAGTTTCTTAGTACGTCACAATTTAGGTTGTTTTCGATAAAAATAACTTCTTGATGCCCAAGTTATTCTAGGATTTTAACAGTTTTTCATTCAGCTTGAGTTTTACTTTGTGTTATTTTACGCAGCTGCACTTCTCACAATTATACTTAACGATTTTCATCAACGTTGCTTTAAAATCGCGTTTTTATCGTGTATGATTGTTAACTGTAGTGTCCCCAACTTCTGCGATGCGTTTTTTGATCTGCCTTTGTTCGTTTTGTGGTGGCTATGTGTATTTCAGTTTTTCGTTTACTTGTTCTTTGTAGTAGTAGTAGCAGTAGTAGCAGTAACAGTAGTAATTGTTGTTGTTGTTCGTGTGTGTGTGTGTGTGTGTGTGTGTGTGTCTATGTGTCTGTTCAAAAATGGTTCTGAGCACTATGGGACTTAACTTCTAAGGTTATCAATCCCCTAGAACTTAGAACGACTTAAACCTAACTAACCTAAGGACATCACACACATCCATGCCCGAGGCAGGATTCGAACCTGCGACCGTAGCGGTCGCTCCGTTCCAGACTGAAGCGCCTAGAACCGCTCGGCTACCCCAGACGGCCAAACAACCCAACTGCAACCCCCAACTTGTTGTCTTAGATAGGCTTTGCCGACCGCAACGCCGTATTCTGCCTGTTTACGTATCGCTGTAGTTGAATAACCATGGCTATATCAATTTCTTTGGCGCTTTTGTCCTGTGCAGCGATCCGATCTATTGGCTGACGAATGTAACTGCTACCACATTCACAAGACATTTTACAATCACTAGAAACGCCGCGACCACTGCTATGGTTTACTGGACGGTTGATAAAGCGCATAGCGGTGTCCAGCGCAATGCCTTAGAAAGAATGTCTTACAATCAGGAACAGACTCTACGGCCATAGATGCCCGGTAGGGTAAGAAATTGCGTATGGAGGAGACAGCGCGAACGCCGTGAACAATGGAGGCTGCAGAGCAGCTGGAGACGGCGCGGACGTAACCGGCGACTATTCGCAACCGAATCCTGCGTCCTCCGACGAGCACGGCGGACGTGCGGGGCAGGCGCGGTACGACGCGGGGCGCACCGCCGCCGCAGCCGTGAGGTGGCCCACTGTTATCGGCCGGGGAGGCCCTCACAAACAGGAAGCGTAAAAATAGTCGCGCATATTGACAAGCCCGTCGGCCGGCGCTGACTTCCGCTCCTCGTGCCCGGTATAAATATACAGCGCCCGGCTACTTAGCGTAAATATAACTTCAATGCAACTAACCGTTTATAACTACCCGCCCTGGACCAAACCTCTGGACAGAACAGGAAATGGACCGACCGTACAGCGAGAGCCGAGAAGGCTCGTTCCGAAATTAATGCATCTCATTTATTTTCGTGGAAACTACGACACATACAGGAAGCACAATAACGCAAATAGAGCAAGATTTCAGCTGCATACCGCCGTTGTGCACTTTTGCCAATGATGAACCACCTGTATGCCCCACCCGTTATAACAGGAAATTTGTCGCGCTCAGATTCTTCTCAGGACCGAGAGCTGTCCGAAACCCAAAGTTGAAAGCTCTGAAATATTTGGCAAATCATGAAACTCATAGCGCCATAGAGGGTGGAGTGTTATTTGCAGCTGACAAAAATATTGCATTTAATGAGATCGATTTTGAGAGTGACTGTGAACATATCTGGACGCGTATAACAGGTCTAGGTGAAATCGAGTTAATTGGTGGATGTTTTTACCGGTCACCCGCTTCCGCCGTCACAGTTTCACAATCATTCAAAGTAAGTCTACGTACAGTCGCGTGGAAATATCCGGATAGTGGAATATTAATTGGAAGCGACTTTAAACTATGAATTATAGTCTGGGACATCTATGAATTCGTCGCAGGGTACTCACAGACAGACGTATGAAGTGCTTTTGAACACGTTTTCCGAAAACTGTCTTGACCAGCTACTTCGACAGCCCACACGCAGTGGAAATATTTCAGATCTTGTAGGTACAAACAGGTCTGGTCTTATTGATGGTGTCAGTATAGAGACGGTCATGATGTCATCATATCGACGATGAAGTTAACACATCGAACAACGAGGCTAAGAGAGTATTTTTGCTACCAAGAAAAGATAACCAATTGCTAGCATTCCACTTAGACAATGAATGGACATCATTTAGTTTCAGTATGATGGAATTAGAGGCATTGTGCCCAAAGTTGAAATGGACTGTAAATCGACTTCTACAGAAATACGTGCCGATTTAGTGGATTAAAGACGGAGAAGACCTACCATGGTTTAATAACAAAATTCGGAAAATCTGGAGAAAGCAGAGACTGCTGGACTCTCAGATCAAGGAAAATGCACAAATGACGACAGGCAAAAATTAATAGACATTCGTGCGTCTGTGAAAACCTGTATGCGTGAAGGAAACAATATCTACCACCGTCGTACCTTAGCAAAGGATCTAGCAGAGAATCCGAGAAAATTCTGGTCCTATGTAAAATCGCTGACCGGGGTGAAAGCTTCTATCCAGTCTCTCGTTGACCAGTCTGGTGTGGCAGTAGAAGATATCAAAAGAGAAAGATGAAGTTTTCAATTTCGCGTTAAGAACTCGTTCACGCAAGAGGATCGTTTGAACATCGCACAGAATCCCATATGGAGGACATGTTAATAGGTATCCCTGACGTAGAGAAGCAACTGAAGACAAAGAAGTCGCCAGATTCGGATGGAAACCCATATTGGTGTTATGAAGAGTGCTCTGCGGCATTGGCTCCTTACTCAACTTGCATTTATCGCGAATCTCTCGCCCAGCCCGAAGTCCTCCTAAGCAACTGGATAAAGGTGCATGTGACTCCTGTATATGAGAAAGATGAAAGAACTGACCAGCAAAATTACAGACCAATATCCTTAATATCGGTTTCCTGCAGAATTCTTGAACGTATTCTCAGTTCGAATATACACTCCTGGAAATTGAAATAAGAACACCGTGAATTCATTGTCCCAGGAAGGGGAAACTTTATTGACACATTCCTGGGGTCAGATACATCACATGATCACACTGACAGAACCACAGGCACATAGACACAAGCAACAGAGCATGCACAATGTCGGCACTAGTACAGGGTATATCCACCTTTCGCAGCAATGCAGGCTGCTATTCTTCCATGGAGACGATCGTAGAGATGCTGGATGTAGTCCTGTGGAACGGCTTGCCATGCCATTTCCACCTGGCGCCTCAGTTGGACCAGCGTTCGTGCTGGACGTGCAGACCGCGTGAGACGACGCTTCATCCAGTCCCAAACATGCTCAATGGGGGACAGATCCGGAGATCTTGCTGGCCAGGGTAGTTGACTTACACCTTCTAGAGCACGTTGGGTGGCACGGGATACATGCGGACGTGCATTGTCCTGTTGGAACAGCAAGTTCCCTTGCCGGTCTAGGAATGGTAGAACGATGGGTTCGATGACGGTTTGGATGTACCGTGCACTATTCAGTGTCCCCTCGACGATCACCAGTGGTGTACGGCCAGTGTAGGAGATCGCTCCCCACACCATGATGCCGGGTGTTGGCCCTGTGTGCCTCGGTCGTATGCAGTCCTGATTGTGGCGCTCACCTGCACGGCGCCAAACACGCATACGACCATCATTGGCACCAAGGCAGAAGCGACTCTCATCGCTGAAGACGACACGTCTCCATTCGTCCCTCCATTCACGCCTGTCGCGACACCACTGGAGGCGGGCTGTACGATGTTGGGGCGTGAGCGGAAGACGGCCTAACGGTGTGCGGGACCGTAGCCCAGCTGCATGGAGACGGTTGCGAATGGTCCTCGCCGATACCCCAGGAGCAACAGTGTCCCTAATTTGCTGGGAAGTGGCGGTGCGGTCCCCTACGGCACTGCGTAGGATCCTACGGTCTTGGTGTGCATCCGTGCGTCGCTGCGATCCGGTCCCAGGTCGACGGGCACGTGCACCTTCCGCCGACCACTGGCGACAGCAACGATGTACTGTGGAGACCTCACGCCCCACGTGTTGAGCAATGCGGCGGTACGTCCACCCGGCCTCCCGCATGCCCACTATACGCCCTCGCTCAAAGTCCGTCAACTGCACATACGGTTCACGTCCACGCTGTCGCGGCATGCTACCAGTGTTAAAGACTGCGATGGAGCTCCGTATGCCACGGCAAACTGGCTGACACTGACGGCGGCGGTGCACAAATGCTGCGCAGCTAACGCCATTTGACGGCCTACACCGCGGTTCCTGGTGTGTCCGCTGTGCCGTGCGTGTGATCATTGCTTGTACAGCCCTCTCGCAGTGTCCGGAGCAAGTATGGTGGGTCTGACACACCGGTGTCAATGTGTTCTTTTTTCCATTTCCAGGAGTGTAGTAAATTTCCTTGAGAAGGGAAAGCTTCCGTCCACAAATTAGCACAGTTTTAGAAAGCATCGCTCTTGAGAAGCTCAGCTTTTCCTTTTCTCACAGGATATCCTGCGAACTAGGGATGAAGAGCAACAGACAGATCCCATATTCCTAGATTTCCGAAAAGCGTTTGTTATGGTGTCGCACTGCAGACTGTTAACGGAGGTACGTGCATACGGCTTAGCTTCGCAGATATGTGAATGTCTCTAATACTTGTTAAGTAATGGGACCAGTACGTTGTCCTCGACTGTGAGTGTTCATCAGAGACAAGAGTACTGCCAGGAAAGCTCCAGGAAAGTGTGATAGGTCTTCATACACATAAATGATCTGGAGGACAGGTTGAGCAATAATCTGCAGCTGTTAGCTGATGACTATGTGGGCTACGGGAAGGTATCGTCGTTGAGTGAGTGTAGGAAGATAAAAGATGACTTAGACAAAATTCCTAGTTGGTGTGATGAATGGCAGCTAAATGAAGAAAAATGTAACTTAATGCAGATGAATAGGAAAAACAATCCCATAATGTTCCAATACAGCACCATTAGCCCTGTGCTTCTGCACACAGTCACGTTGATTGAATGTCTACGCGTAACATCGCAAGCGATATGAAAAATGGAATAAACATGTGAGGACTGTAGTGGGGAAGGCGAATGGTCACTTCGATTTATTGGAAGAGTCTAGTGCGACCCATTCTTGAGTACTGCTCGGTGTTTTAGATCACCATCATGTCGAATTAAAGGAAGATATCGAAGCAGTTCAGAGGTGGGCTGCTAGTTTTGTTACTGATAGGTTTGATCAACATGCAAGTTGTACGGAGATGCTTCGGGATCTCAAATGGGAGTTCTGGAGGGAAGACGAAGTTGTTTTCGAGGAACGCTACTGAGAAAATTTAGAGAATCAGCATTTGAAACTGACTGCAGAATGATCCTCCTTCCGCCAACGTACATTTCGTGTAGAGAGCAGGAAGATAAGATAATAGGAATTAAGGCTCACATGGAGGCACATAGACAGTCGTTCTGTCTACAAGTGGAAAAGGAATGGAAATGACTCGTAGTAGTACAACGTACCCTCGGCCACGCTCCGTACGATGGCTTAAGGGGTGTGTACGTAGTTTAGGTATAGAACTATCTGAGGCTACCCACTGTCTTACATATTTGACGACAGAATCTGAGTATGGAAAATTTTCGGCGCGTAGTCAGTCTTTCACAGACTCAAAGAGGTGAAAATCTGGAGGTGCTGAACCAGGGTTGTATGGTGGAAATTGTTGGACAGTCTAATCAAATTTGACAGTGTGTTCCATGGTAGGGAAACGGTTGTTGGGACTGGAGTTATCGTGCTGCAAGCGGAAGTCCGTCTTCTCTGACCTGAGTTGGAAATTCAGGCTTTCAACCTAAGTGTAGTCTTGCAGCATTCTCAGTTATGCTCAAAGACATCTGAACGGCCTGCCTACCCCAAGATAATGTGCATATCACCTTGCCTGATGATGGATGTCTCTTGTGAGTTGAATCACCTTGTAATACATTTCTAATGTCTTCATTTCTGAAGTAACCTTCACTGGTGCGCCCTTTAATACTACAGTGAAATCTCATTTCTGCACCCTGAATCCCCCTCACATCCTTTTGCTTGGGAGCCCAGGCTTCAGATCCAAAGAGCTTATTTGGTACTGTCTTCACTTTGTAAAACTTCATGTGCGTCTTTCCGTTGCTTCAGAGAGCCGTTTTTCACGTTAATTTGTTAGTTTCTAGATATAACAGTAACATCTACATTAACAAAACAAGAAGTATGTCATTCAAGAGAACATCGAATGTAAGATCTAGAATTATAACAAATAATGTAACACTGGAACATGTAACCCACTTTCACTCCTCGGCTGTGACACTGGACGAAATTTCGACAGTGAAATCGATAACAAGACCCTAAAATGTATCACAATCTGTGTAAAAATTTGAAACAGGCGACAAAAGAAAGTCACGAAAGAGGAAGAATTGTTATATCTAGGAATGAGTAATGCATATGATGGCCAAATCAAGGAAGATTGTAGGGTCCGCGGGTAACACATTAGACGAAAGATTTATTCGATAAAAGAGCCTTTCTGAAATCAAATACTGACAAGAAAAGAAGCTGCTGAAAGTGTAGGTCTGGAACGTATCATTGTCTGGAAGTGAAACATGCATCATCGAAAATCCAGTGAAGAAGAGACTGTAATCATCTGAAATGTAGTGCTGTGGTAAAAAATAAGTGAACAGATAATGTGCAAATTGAAGACGTATTAAAGAGATTATGCGAGGATGGTGACTCTTACCAGAAGAAGAGGCAGGTTAGTGGACGTGTGTTGTGGCATTCGCGAACAGCTAAGATGGCGCTGGAAGGATTGTTGGGGGGGGGGGGGGGGGGGGAGGGGGGGCAAAACAGTAGGGGAAACTGACTATATAGAAGAAGATATGTAGAAATCAAACGATTAATACAGGACTGGAAAACACTGAGGGCAGCGTCAAAGAAGTCGAAAGACTGGTGAGCCAAAAAATTAATTATTAAATACGAAACTTCGTCGGCTGTGGCCGAGCGGTTCTAGGCACTTCAGTCCGGAACCGCGCTGCTGCTACGGTTGCAGGTTCGAATCCTGTCTCGGGCATGGATGTGTGTGATGTCCTTAGGTTAGATAGATTTAAGTAGTTCTAAGTTTAGGGGACTGATGACCTCAGATTTTAAGTCCAATAGTGCTTAGAGCCATTTGAACCATTTGAACGAAACTTCGACAAGGATGGAAGCTGAAGCAATGAATTAAAAATTGTGCCAAGCCAGATCTTGAACCCATGTCAACTGCTTACTCTTTTTGTCTCATTTTGCTCGTTGTATTTATTAGGAGGGGGAGGGGGGGGACGATGATCCACTCACTAAACTCAGTGATCAAACACACTGGAAAACCGCGCCGGCTAGGCAGATGTGCTAGGCATTACACCATCGAAACGTTGTGGCTATCAGCGCTGCATGGACTACGTAAGTCCAACGCCCTTCATAACACAAACTTCAATTTAAACCTTCAGCCCATTTTCCCTTTAGGCAGTCCATCCAGCTGTGGTAGCCACAACGCTACGGCGGTGAAATGGCTAGCGTGTTGGCTTAGGCGATCCGCCTTCAACTTCCGGCTGTGGTACAAATTTTAATTTATTGCCTCAGCTTCCATCCTTGTCGAAAATGAAATTGAGAGTCATATGTCTCCGGGAAAATGTTATTCCATTAGACCAATAAAAACGAAACTCCCTAGAGTATTGAATATGATTGCTGCACGGGGCTTCAACATTTGCCTTTTGCTAGAAAGTGCTCTACCAAATGAGGCACCAGAGCACGACTCACTATCCGTCCACACAGATTTTCTCCTGCCAGTGCATCTTCTACCTTCCAAACTTCACAGAAGTTCTGATCCGAAACTTGCAAGAGTAGCACTCCTGGACGGTAGCAGATGAGGTACTGGCTCTGAGGAGAGATCGTGGGTCGTGCTCAGGTAGCTCGGTTGGGAGACCACTTTCCCGAGAAAGGTAAAGATTACAGTTTCGAGTCCCAGTCCGGCATACAGCTCTAATCTGCCGGAAAATTCTCTATCAGCACACACTCTCCGCTGCAGAGTGAAAATTCATTCTGGAATAAATAAATACACTGGCACTCTCGGTAAAATGTTTGCAATATGAGTTTCAGCTGATTCTTTATCTACCATCTACCACTGAAACAAGTAGGCCATCTGATACCAGAGTACTCGTAGAGGAAGTACGAGCAATAACATGCAATTGTGTCACATGACGCTAATGCAATTTCTTTTCACTCTGTTTCTTCTAACTCCACATACACTGATGAGCCAAGACATTATGACTGCCTGCTAAATAGCCTCTTGGTTCATCACTGGATCGCAATACGGTAGTGATCCTTTGTACAATGGATACGACAGGTCTTTGATAGGTTTCCGAAGGTGTGGCACCAGATGCCTACCAAATAGAGCACGCCGTTCCCGTAAGTTACTAGCTAGTGCTGGGTGCGTAGTTGGCATCCGATAGCGTCCCATATGTGTTCCACAGGGCGAATTTCGCGGCCAAGATATCAACGGGAGTTCACTATCACGCTCCTCAAACCACTGTTGCACGATTCTGGTTTTGTAGCAAAGGCTCTTATCCTTCTGGAAGATGGCATCGCCGCCGGGGGAAGACATCAAGCACGAAGGGTTGCAGGTGATCCGCGATAATGTTTGTGCAGTCTGCAGCTGTCATGATCCCTTCGATTCAACCACAAACTCCTTGGACGCCCAGGTGAATGTCACCTACACAATAACACTGTCCCCACTGGCCAGCATTTGCAGCGCGATGTGTTTTTCGAGTATTTGTCCAAAAATGGTTCAAACGGCTCTAATCACTATGGGACTTAACATCTGAGGTCACCAGTCCCCTAGACTTAGAACTACTTAAACCTACACACACATCCATGATCGAGGCAGGATTCGAACCTGAGACTGTAGCAGCAGCGCGGTTCCCGACTGAAGCGCATAGAACCGCTCGGCCACAACGGCCGGCCTCGCGGAAAACTTCAAACTCGTTGGCTGAACGTGTATTTGGACGACAGTCGTCGCAAATCCAGTGAAAGACTTTGCTCGGTGCGATTATTACGACTATGGAGCGTTCCGTCTCTTGTGAAACAGACTTTACCCAGGAAGAACTCATTATACAGGAAGGTACAATCGGCTACATAGCGTCGCACGCTCTCGTATTTTGCCGAATGAATTACGGAGCGACGTGTTCGGCTTCGTAGCTTTAGAGCTGTTCGTTTGCGAGCCAGGGTTTCTTATCCCGAACCAACGCGTCCGGCCTTTCCGTCGTCATCACGTGAGGAGCAGGTACCTCGCCACTCCGACAGTGGCAGAAGCGGTCGCGGTCGGCGGGCACGGCTGAGCTGCCGGTATCGGTCAGCTGTGGCCTCGCCCGCTATCGGCCCGATGGTCGCCGCTTCCCAGACAACAGACCGAGTGCTGCCTTTTCCCACGCGCCTCTTGGCACGTTCACTGGAACTGTGTTGCCGGAAGCGATAAGAAGCTTTGCTCAGTATTGGCCGTCCGTACTGGCACACATTCCTGCCGCCGCTTAAAAGCCGTGCTTCTACGGAGCGGGGCGGCACAGCTGCGGACCCTCGCGTGCCGAGAGCTGGCCACGGCTCTGGCCGTTTCCCCGAAGCCGAGTCCTCGCCTTCTAGACCCATTCTCACGCTCGTTCTCGCTGGTCGCAGTGACTGTTAGGACGGTCCAGGACGCCATTTGCTTCGTTACTAATCAACAAAACACGCACCGAGCAGCAAGTAATTAGAAAGTTTGGGTGTACTTCTAAGATTTTCATCAGCACCACATGACCTCGTCTGATCCACAAATATTGTAACAACAACACGAATTGGATAAAGAAATGCCGGTCGATGTGGCCGTGCGGTTCTAGGCGCTTCAGTCTGGAACCGCGTGACCGCTACGGTCGCAGGTTCGAATCCTGCCTCGGGCATGGATGTGTGCGATGTCCTTAGGTTAGTTAGGTTTAAGTAGTTCTAAGTTCTAGGGACTGATGACCACAGATGTTAAGTCCCATAGTGCTCAGAGCCATTTGAACCTTTTTTTTATAAAGGAATAAAAAATGAAACTGCCTGATAGAATTTTTCACAATGCGCAATTCATTCACATGAGGTGCTGAGTGCTATTGTCAAGGGATTTCAGATCGATTCCGTATTTCTGGATTTCCGGAAGGCTTTTGACCGTGTACCACACAAGCGGCTCGTTAGTGAAATTGCGTGCTTATGGAATATCGTCTCAGTTATGTGACTGGAACTGTGATTTCCTGTCAGAGAGGTCACAGTTCGTTGTAATTGAAGGAAAGTCATCGAGTAAAACAGAAGTGATTTCTGGCATTCCCCAAGGTAGTGTTATAGACCCTTTGCTGTTCCTTATGTATATAACCGATTTGGGAGACAATCTGAGCAGCCGTCTTCGAATGTTTGCAGATGACGCTTTCGTTTATCGACTAATAAAGTCATCACAAGATCAAAACAAACTGCAAAACGATTTAGAAGAAATATCGAAATGGTGCGAAAAGTGGCAGTTGAACTTAAATAGTGGTCGTGCGGTAGCGTTCTCGCTTCCCACGCCCGGGTTCCCGGGTTCGATTCCCGGCGGGGTCAGGGATTTTCTCTGCCTCGTGATGACTGGGTGTTGTGTGATGTCCTTAGGTTAGTTAGGTTTAAGTAGTTCGAAAGTTCTAGGGGACTGATGACCATAGATGTTAAGTCCCATAGTGCTCAGAGTCATTTGAACTTAAATAACGAAAAGTGTGAGGTCAACCACGTGAGTGCTAAAAAGAACGCGTTAAACTTCTCTTACACGATAAATCAGTCTAATCTAAAAGTCGTAAATTCAACTAAATACCTAGGTGTTACAATTACGAACAACTTAAATTGGAAGGAACACACAGAAAATGTTGTGGGGAGGGCTAACCAAAGACTGCGTTTTATTGGCAGGACACTTAGAAAAAGTAACAGACCTACTAAGGAGACTGCCTACACTACGCTTGTCCGTCTCTCTTAGAACACTGTTGCGCGGTGTGGGATCCTTACCAGATAGGACTGACTGAGTTCAAAGAAAGGCAGCACGTTTTGAATTATCGCGAAATGTGGGAGAGTGTCACAGAAATGATACAGGATTTGGGATGGACATCATTCGTTGCGACGGAATCTTCTCACGAAATTCCAATCACCAACTTTCTCCTCCGAGTGCGAAAATATTTTGTGGACACCGACTTACACAGGGAGGAACGATCACAAAGATAAAATAAGGGAAATCAGAGCTCGTACGGAAAGATATAGGTGTTCATTCTTCCCGCACGCTATACGAGATTGGAATAATAGAGAATTGTGAAGGTGGTTCGATGAACCCTCTGCCAGACACTTAAATGTAATTTGCAGAGTACACATGTAGATGTAGATGTAGATTGCAAAACTTGGTTCAAGAATCATGCAAGAAGGCTGTTTGCGTTTAAGAGACCTGGACAAACAGGTAGGTTTCACACGCCGGAAACACTACTTTTGGTCGTGGAGGGAGAGACTTTTTATTGTACACTTAACGTTTTACTTGACTTCGTCACAGAAAGGGTTTCCTATCGTTAGCCAGTATCGGCCACCATTGGCTATCACTAGACGCGGCGTCAGTAGGTCATCAAGTCTGGAAATGTCGCAAAGCATTACTTGGCGACACTCTGAAGTTGCTTTCCATCGTTCTGACGATAGACAATAGCGACTGGCACCTGTTAACGATACAGAACACTTTTTCATCTAAGGCACAAAGGTATTAATGGCATTAGCTGCCAGAAGGTACCGATTTAAATTAATGGCTAAAGCTGAAGATTTGTGCTGGACCGGTATTCGAACACGGGTCTTCATCTTATTAGGCAGATACGTTGACCAATGTTCCATCCAGAGACAGCTGTCATGGCACCTGCGCGGACTTCCTTACCATACCTCCCGTCAGACCCAAATTTTCAACTTACCCACACGCTACTAATGTGGCGCCCTTTGCCTGTTATCCTCGTTACTCGCGGCATTTTGCCGATTCCCGTAGGAGTTCCAACGTGGTGTGCATCCGCAGTGAAGTGATCTACTGGTCGTCCACCTTATACATGTGGCGCTTGTTCTGTCAGACATCTTTCGGACATGTCTGAAAGAACAGGCACCACATGTAGAATATTTTCTTTTATTGTGTCAAGGAAAATGTAAAGTGTGTAATAAGTTTCCGATAGATTATGTAATACATGTGAAAAAACTTTCAATAGCCAATATCGCTTACATTAGTCTTTATTGTTGACAACCGGTTTCGGCAGTTGTCACAGTTATCTTCCGGTCTTCACAAAAATTTTGTTACAAAAAGCGTTCCGCTGTAAGTTAGTACCTCATGCCAGTTGTCATTGTGGTGGATAAAATACAGCACACAAAAATGTGTATAATGTGCACATTATGCACATTATACACATTTTTGTGTGCTGTATTTTATCCTCGGCCACGACAATATGGCATGAAGTACTGACTCACAATGGAACACGTTTTATTACAAAATTTTTTTGAAGGTCATATGACGACAGTTACAACTGTCTAAAAATGTGTTAATAATAAAGACTACTTTATGCGAGCCTGGCTACTAAAAGTTTTTTTTCCCAAGTAAAAGATAGTCACTCTTCTAAGTTCTCAATATGGGGAAATTCAGTCAGATTATATAACGATAAGACGGAGATTTCGAAATCAGATTTCAAACTGCAAAAAAATTTTAATAGCACGTGTCCACTCTGTCCGTAACTAGTATTGGTTACAAACTGCAGATTAAAACTGAAGAAATTCCAGGAAGATGGGAATTTAAGTAGATGAAACCTGGATGAACTGAAAGAGCGAGTATTCGTCGAGAGTTTTAAAGGACGCGTGAAGTAAGAGTTGAATGAAAGCGGGGAAAGGAATACAACAAACAACGAATGGATAACTTTGTCATATGAAACAATTGAAGTACTAGAGGTTCAAACAGGTCAAAAGAGAAGTCTTTGTAGAAGCCGAGATGTTGAATGTAAGTGGGCACAGTCGCGAACGAACGAATGTTAAAATGAGCAAATCTCAGGTATTCTTTCCGAAGAAATTGGTAGATATAAATAACCGAAATTTTAACGGAATACAGAAGAAACACCATTCTCAATTCACATTTTTTATAAACGTTTTGATTACGGCTTTATTTGTCCTAAAAGAAAGAAATGTGTGACTCTTTTGAGCACCTTGGACCTTGTAAATTTGTTCTTGGTGTCACTATAGTCCTTTATTATCTAATCAATCATCGTTTTATTAAGAAGAGGTCTAAAAGTTTGATGTCTTTATCAGTGTTAGTTTTTGAGGAAAGTGTACCACAACATTAAAAAAACAGTTTTTTACATACAAAAAATGAAATGAAATAATCGTATGGCATTGTTGGCCTGGATGCCCCATCCCGAGAAGTTCGACCGCCGTGTGCAAGTCCTAATGCAGTCGACGCCACATTGGGCGACTTGGGTGCCGGTGATGAGGATGAAATGATGATGAGGACAACACAGCACCCAGTCCATGAGCGGAGAAAATTTCCAACCCGGCCGAGAATCGAACCCGGACCCGCATATTAGTACATTTGTTTTTCTGATCTCATTTTGTTTGTAATTGTTCGTTGGATATGTTCGGGGCGGACGTCCCATGCCACCTGTTAAGGTTCATCGTTGATCCGTTCACTCAGTATTTTTTTTTTTTTATTACAGAGGGCAGCTAACCCTCTGACCGAACACGCTGAGCTACCGTACCCGCTACTCTGCAAAGCAGGCTGACTATATACAAGAAACTGACATACATAACCATAAGAGCACACTTTTAAAACATTCCAGGTATATGCTGTGGATTAGTTTCATCATGTTTACTTTGTTTTCTTTTTTTTATCTTATAGCTATCCTATCCTTCTTGGAAGTAATTCCTGCAGAAATTTCATCATAATGGATACAATCCACGTCGATCTTTTCAGTCACGTTTCAGTATTGATACAGTCCTTTCTTGCCAAGAGCACACTAACATTGAGCACATCACCGCATCATGAACAACAAACTTTAACGTTTCTTTTCTAACGAAAACAGGTTGTGATAGCCTTATCCAAATTGCAGAATTCAAACTTCAATTCGGGTTCTGAGTGTCACCTTGGGGACACTTTTTCGAGAACTCTTGTTGGCCAGCGTCTCTGAAAAGCGGTTTACAGCAACTACGATAGTTTCTGGAATTGAATGTTTGTGATTATAACTGGAAGCTGTAGCTGGTTGTTGATTTTGCTCGAGCTGTCGGATACCCGTTGGCAAAAATGGTGTTCCGGTTCCTCGTCCATTGAAATTTTATTAAAGAATGTTACCCACATAGCTCTTCTCATTGCCTCTACATTGTTGCATTTATTCCGGTTTGCCGTAGCACAATTATTATGGATCGTATCTGTTTCAACCTTTGTCAGGCCCCGTTTACTATCTAATTTTTTTCTTACATATCTATAGAACTCGAGAGCCTATTTTTTTCTGCACATCTCCTATACCCTCCAGTTTTATTAATGTTGAAACGTCCCCTTAGAAAAATTAATGAATTGCTGTGCTGATAAACCTCTTATATTATTTGACTTTCAAACAGCTGAGCAGAACTGAACGTACTCAGACATTTCGCTCTTTACCTATTCTGATCAACACTCAACTAACACGAATATTTTTAGCGCAACGCAATCTGACTTTCAATAATCCCTACAAAAGAATGACCCTGACTAACAATAACCTATACCTTTCATGAATCACTTACCTCACAAAAATCTTCGTTGCTCTAACTACTGCAATACAGCGAGCGCCACTACTGCCAGCTAAATAAAAGATTCTAACTACTGTAGGCACTAACTACTGATAGGCATAGTTAGCAAATGAAAGATTTTGATAGAGAACAAACAATGTATTTACCTTAATAGTGTTCAAAAGTCATTATATATATCAGTTCATGACATCGAGTCTTACAAATTTACTGTCTCTGATGGACACACGTCCAGATCATCCGCTCTCAAAACTCCGCCATCTCTCTCCCCACATCCACCACTGCTGGCGGCTCACCTCTAACTGCGCAACTCTACGCGCTGTTAACAGCCAACTGCCCAACACTACAACAGCGAATATTACAACAATGCTAACCAGCCACAGACTGCACACAGCACAGCCAGTGATTTTCATACAGAGCGCTACGAGGAGTTACCAATATAAAAACCTAAACAGCCTACTTACAATGTTGACTGTAGGGCCATTAGTCTCCTCTTCGTCAACCTTCTGAGAAGCCTTACTAACCCAATTCGCAAGGTACTCTGTATACAGGCTATCACAACCTGTTTCGTTAGAAAAGAAACGTTAAAGTTTGTTGTTCATGATGCGGTGATGTGCTCAATGCAAGTGTGCTCTTGGAAACAAAGGACTGTATCAATACTGAAAGTGGACTGATGGATTATATCTATTATGATGAAAATGTTAACAATACCATCCACTTCCGTACCTCCATTGGAACCTTTAGGCACAGTTTCTGGGAAGTGGGATTTTTGCTACAGATGTCAACGGAATTTATTAATTATTTCAGTAACCGTAAGTCAACATCGACTTGCACTCAGTTTGTGATATAGTATTATCCATCATCAACTGATCGGACAATGGCTGTTTTCCTGACGCAGGAAGGCTTTGCATACCACTAGCAAATGTGACCCCAAAAAAGGTGGGAATTTGAGGAGATGGGACCTGGATAAAATGAAAGAACCAGAGGTTGTAGAGAGCTTCAGGGAGAGCATTAGGGAACGATTGACAAGAATGGGGGAAAGAAATACACTAGAAGAAGAATGGGTAGCTTTGAGAGACGAAATAGTGAAGGTAACAGAGGATCAAGTAGGTAAAAAGACGAGGGCTAAAGAAAATCCTTGAGTAACGGAAGAGATATTGAATTTAATTGATGAAAGGAGAAAATATAAAAATGCAGTAAATGAAGCAGGCAAAAAGGAATACAAACGTCTCAAAAATGAGATCGACAGGAAGTGCAAAATGGGTAAGCAGGGATGGCTAGAGGACAAATCTAAGGATGCAGAGGTGCATATCAGTAGGGGTAAGATAGATACTGCCTACAGGAAAATTAAAGAGACCTTTGGAGAAAAGAGAACCACTTGTATGAATATCAAGAGCTCAGATAGAAACCCAGTTCTAAACAAAGAAGGGAAAGTAGAAAGGTGGAAGGAGTATATAAAAGGTCTATACAAGGGCGATGTACTTGAGGATACTATTATGGAAATGGAAGAGGATGTAGATGAAGATGAAATGGGAGATATGATACTGCGTGAAGAGTTTGACAGAGCACTGAAAGACCTAAGTCGAAACAAGGCCCCGGGAGTAGACAACATTCCATTAGAACTACTGACAGCCTTGGGAGAGCCAGTCCTGACATATCTCATACATCTTGCTCACCAGAAGGTAGATTTTTGTCAGGACTGGCTCTCCCAAGGCTGTCAGTAGTTCTAATGGAATGTTGTCTACTCCCGGGGCCTTGTTTCGACTTAGGTCTTTCAGTGCTCTGTCAAACTCTTCACTCAGTAACATATCTCCCATTTCATCTTCATCTACATCCTCTTCCATTTCCATAATAGTATCCTCAAGTACATCGCCCTTGTATAGACCTTTTATATACTCCTTCCACCTTTCTACTTTCCCTTCTTTGTTTAGAACTGGGTTTCTATCTGAGCTCTTGATATTCATACAAGTGGTTCTCTTTTCTCCAAGGCTGTTTATGTTTTCTCTATGTAAGTAGGCTGTTTATGTTTTCTCTATGTAAGTAGGCTGTTTATGTTTTCTTATTGGCAACGTTACAAGTAGGCTGTTTATGTTTTCTTATTGGCAACGTTACGTAGCGCTCAATATGAAAATCACTGGCTGTGCTGTGTGCAGTCTGTGGCTAGTTTGCATTGTTGTCTGCCATTGTAGTGTTGGGCAGCGGCAGCTGGATGTGAACAGCGCGTAGCGTTGCGCAGTTGGAGGTGAGCCGCCAGCAGTGGTGGATGTGGAGAGAGAGATGGCGGAGTTTTGAAATTTGTCATGAACTGCTGTATTTGTATATGATGATATCAAGGCAAATACATTGTTTGTTCTCTATTAATATCTTTCATTTTGCTAACTATCCCTATCAGTAGTTAGTGCCTTCAGTAGTTTGAATCTTTTATTTAGCTGGCAGTAGTGGCGCTCGCTGTATTGCAGTAGCTTGAGCAGCGAAGATTTTTGTGAGGTAAGTGATTTGTGAAAGGTATAGTTTAATGTTAGTCAGGGCCATTCTTTTGTAGGGAATTTTGAAAGTCAGATTGCGTTGCGCTAACAAAATATTGTGTGGCAGGTTAAGCACAGTCACTTGTATAAATTTTTCAAAGGGGACGTTTCAGATACTGCGTGAAGAGTTTGACAGAGCACTGAAAGACCTAAGTCGAAACAAGGCCCCGGGAGTAGACAACATTCCATTAGAACTACTGACAGCCTTGGGAGAGCCAGTCCTGACAAAAATCTACCTTCTGGTGAGCAAGATGTATGAGACAGGCGAAATACCCTCAGACTTCTAGAAGAATATAATAATTCCAATCCCAAAGAAAGCAGGTATTGACAGATGTGAAAATTACCGAATTATCAGTTTAATAAGCCACGGCTGCGAAATATTAACGCGAATTCCTTACAGACGAATGGAAAAACTAGTAGAAGCCGACCTCAGGGAAGATCAGTTTGGATTCCGTAGAAATGTTGGAACACGTGAGGCAATACTGACCCTACGGCTTATCTTAGAAGCTAGATTAAGAAAAGGCAAACCCACGTTCCTAGCATTTGTAGATTGTAGACTTAGAGAAAGCTTTTGACAATGTTGATTGGAATGTTCTCTTTCAAAGTCTGGAGGTGGCAGGGCTAAAATCCAGGGAGCGAAAGGCTATTTACAATTTGCACAGAAACCAGATGGCAGTTATAAGAGTCGAGGGACATGAAAGGGAAGCAGTGGTTGGGAAGAGAGTGAGACAGGGTTGTAGCCTGTCCCCGATGTTATTCAATCTGTATATTCAGCAAGTAGTAAAGGAAACAAAAGAAAAATTCGGAGTAGGTATTAAAATCCATGGAGAAGAAATAAAAACTTTAAGGTTCGCCAATGACATTGTAATTCTGTTAGAGACTGCAAGGGATTGGAAGAGCAGTTGAACGGAATGGACAGTGTCTTGAAGGGAGGATATAAGATGAACATCAAGAAAAGCAAAACGAGGATAATTGAATGTAGTCGAATTAAATCGTATGATGCTGCCGGAATTAGATTAGGAAATGAGACAGTTAAAGTAGTAAAGGAGTTTTGCTATTTGGGGAGCAAAATAACTGATGTAGGTCGAAGTAGAGAGGATATAATATGTAGACTGGCAATGGCAAGGAAAGCGTTTCTGAAGAAGACATTTGTTAACATCGAGTATTGTTTTAAGTGTCAGGAAGTCGTTTCTGAAAGTATTTGTATGGAGTGTAGCCATGTATGGAAGTGAAACGTGGACGATAAATAGTTTGGACAAGAAGAGAATAGAAGCTTTCGAAATGTGGTGCTACAGAAGAATGCTGACGATTAGATAGGTAGATCACATAACTAATGAGGAGGTATTGAATAGAATTGGAAAGAAGAGGAGTTTGTGGCACAACTTGACTATAAGAAGGAATTGGTTGGTAGGACATGTTCTGAGGCATCAAGGGATCACCAATTTAGTACTGGAGGGCAGCGTGGAGGGTAAAAATCGTGGAGGGAGACCATGAGATGAATACACTAAGCAGATTCAGAAGGATGTAGGCTGCAGTACGTAGTGGGAGATGAAGCAGCTTGCACAGGATAGAGTAGCATGGAGAGCTGCATCAAACCTGTCTCAGGACTGAAGACCACAACGATAACAACAACAACAACGTCAGAGCGTGAGTGCTACTCGCAGCTGGCCAGTTTCTTTTGTAGGATGTCCCCCTGTCTCGGACAAATCTGCACGGACGCCGACAGCTGTGTGGGAATCTCCACCTCGGCCTAGGCCGCGGTGTCCGGCAGGGGCAGAAGCAGAAGACAGGACGGCCCAGAGCCCAGAGCCCGGCTAGCGGCCGGCCAGCTCCTTGGCAAGCGGGCGGCACGCGGAGCGGCGCGATGGAGCGTCGCCGGATATCCGCACCGCCGCCGCCACCGGAAACGCTGTTTCCATCGCCGGAAGTGCTACTCACCGAACAGCTTCCTGTTCTATGAAGACACACGCTCGCCATTGATGAATTCCGCGCCGCGCCGCGCTGCGGCGGGCTCCGGAAGGCGCGCGCCGCCGCCGGGAATGCTAAGCAGGCGGGACGCCTCATTACCACAGCACGGCCTTACGTAACGACGGACCGCGCCTGCGCAGGGGTAGCTCGTATCCCTAGTAAACGGCACACTACATCTGCTTCTACTTCTGTACTGCGCGAGCCACCTTCAGTTTGTGGCGGAGGGTACTTGTCGTACCTCTACCACTTCTTCCTCTCCTTGAAAACATGTTTCTGCTGTGCAACATATACCACACGTACAAAACATTCTCGTTTAGAGTGTCATTAGCTATGTTTCTCGTGGAGCCCACTCTCATGCTGATGCAGGCGTTCATTTCCCTCAAAAACGTGTGAAATCATCAATGTACATCTACATCTACGTGATTACTCTGCCATTCACAATACAGTGCCTGGCAGAGGGTTCAATGAACCACCTTCAAGCTGTCTCCCTACCGTTCCACTCTCGAACAGCACACGGGAAAAACGAGCACTTACATTTCTCTGTGCGAGCCCTGTTTTCTCTTGTTTTATCGTGATGATCATTTCTCCCTACGTAGGTGGGTGCCAACAGAATGTTTTCGCAATCGGAGGAGAAAACTGGTGATTGAAATTTCATGAGAAGATCCCGTCGCAACGAAAAACACCTTTGTTTTAATGATTGCCACTCCAATTCACGTATCATGTCTCTGACACTATCTCCCCTATTTCGTGATAATACAAAACGAGCTGTCTTTCGTTGTACTTTTACGATGTCATCCGTCAGTCCCACCTGATGCGGATCCCACACCGCACAGTAATACTCCAGAATAGGGCGGACAAGCGTAAGGAAGCAGTCTTTTTGGTAGACCTGTTACACCTTCTAAGAGTTCCGCCGATGAATCGCAGTCTTTGGTTTGCTCTACCCACAATATTATCTATGTGATCGTTCCAATTTAGGTTATTTGTAATTGTAATCCCTAAGTATTTAGTCTTCCCCATGAACCATGGACCTTGCTGTTGGTGGGGAGGCTTGCGTGCCTCAGCGATACAGTTGGCCGTACCGTAGGTTCAACCACAACGGAGGGTTATCTGTTGAGAGGCCAGACAAACATGTGGTTCCTGAAGAGGGGCAGCAGCCTTTTCAGTAGTTGCAGGGGCAACAGTCTGTATGATTGACTGATCTGGCCTTGTAACATTAACCAAAACGGCCTTGCTGTGCTGGTACTGCGAACGGCTGAAAGCAAGGGGAAACTGCAGCCGTAATTTTTCCCGAGGACATGCAGCTTTACTGTATGATTAAATGATGATGGCGTCCTCTTGGGTAAAATATTCCGGAGGTAAAATAGTCCCCCATACGGATCTCCGGGCGGGGACTACTCAAGAGGACGTCGTTATCAGGAGAAAGAAAACTGGCGTTCTACGGATCGGAGCGTGGAATGTCAGATCCCTTAATCGGGCAGGTAGGTTAGAAAATTTAAAAAGGGAAATGGATAGGTCAGAGTTAGATATAGTGGGAATTAGTGAAGTTCGGTGGCAAGAGGAACAAGACTTTTGGTCAGGTGACTACAGGGTTATAAATACAAAATCAAATAGGGGTAATGCAGGAGTAGGTTTAATAATGAATAAAAAAATAGAAGTGCGGGTTAGCTACTACAAACAGCATAGTGAACGCATTATTGTGGCCAAGATAGACACAAAGCCCATGCCTACTACAGTAGTACAAGTTTATATGCCAATTAGCTCTGCAGATGATGAAGAAATTGATGAAATGTATGACGAGATAAAAGAAATTATTCAGGTAGTGAAGGGAGACGAAAATTTAATAGTCATGGGTAACTGGAATTCGTCAGTAGGAAAAGGGAGAGAAGGAAACATAGAAGGTGAATATGGATTGGGGGGAAGAAATGAAAGAGGAAGCCGCCTTGTAGAATTTTGCACAGAGCATAACTTAATCATAGCTAACACTTGGTTCAAGAATCATAAAAGAAGGTTGTATACCTGGAAGAATCCTGGAGATACTAAAAGATATCAGATAGATTATATAATGGTAAGACAGAGATACAGGAACCAGGTTTTAAATTGTAAGACATTTCCAGGGGCAGGTGTGGACTCTGACCATAATCTATTGGTTATGAACTGTAGATTAAAAACGAAGAAACTGCAAAACGGTGGGAATTTAAGGAGATGGGACCTGGATAAACTGAAAGAACCAGAGGTTGTGCAGAGTTTCAGGGAGAGCATAAGGGAACAATTGACAGGAATGGGGGAAAGAAATACACTAGAAGAAGAATGGCTAGCTCTGAGGGATGAAGTAGTGAAGGCAGCAGAGGATCAAGTAGGTAAAAAGACGAGGGCTAATAGAAATCCTTGGGTAACAGAAGAAATACTGAATTTAATTGATGAAAGGAGAAAATATAAAAATGCAGAAAATGAAGCAGGCAAAAAGGAATACAAACGTTTCAAAAATGAGATCGACAGGAAGTGCAAAATGGGTAAGCAGGGATGGCTAGAGGACAAATGTAAGGATGTAGAGGCTTATCTCACTAGGGGTAAGATAGATACTGCCTACAGGAAAACTAAAGAGAACTTTGGAGAGAAGAGAACCACTTGTATGAATATCAAAAGCACAGATGGCAACCCAGTTCTAAGCAAAGAAGGGAAGGCAGAAAGGTGGAAGGAGTATATAGAGGGTTTATACAAGGGCGATGTACTTGAGGACAATATTATGAAAATGGAAGAGGATGTAGATGAAGATGAAATGGGAGATAAGATACTGCGTGAAAAGTTTGACAGAGCACTGAAAGACCTGAGTCGAAACAAGGCCCCGGCTGTAGACAACATTCCATTAGAACTGCTGATGGCCTTGGGAGAGCCAATCATGACAAAACTCTACCATCTGGTGAGCAAGATGTATGAGACAGGCGAAATACCCACAGACTTCAAGAAGAATATAATAATTCCGATCCCAAAGAAAGCGGGTGTTGACAGATGTGAAAATTACCGAACTATCAGTTTAATAAGTCACAGCTGCAAAATACTAACGCGAATTATTTACAGACGAATGGATAAACTGGTAGAAGATCAGTTTGGATTCCGTAGAAATGTTGGAACACGTGAGGCAATACTAACCTTACGACTTATCTTAGAAGAAAGATTAAGAAAAGGCAAACCTACGTTTCTAGCATTTGTAGACTTAGAGAAAGCTTTTGACAACGTTAACTGGAATACTCTCTTTCAAATTCTGAAGGTGGCAGGGGTAAAATACAGGGAGCGAAAGGCTATTTACAATTTGTACAGAAACCAGATGGCAGTTATAAGAGTCGAGGGACATGAAAGAGAAGCAGTGGTTGGGAAAGGAGTGAGACAGGGTTGTAGCCTGTCCCCGATGTTATTCAATCTGTATATTGAGCAAGCAGTAAAGGAAACAAAAGAAAAATTCGGAGTAGGTATTAAAATTCATGGAGAAGAAGTAAAAACTTTGAGGTTCGCCGATGACATTGTAATTCTGTTAGAGACGGCAAAGGACTTGGAAGAGCAGTTGAACGGAATGGACAGTGTCTTGAAAGGAGGATATAAGATAGACATCAACAAAAGCAAAACGAGGATAATTGAATGTAGTCGAATTAAATCGTATGATGCTGCCGGAATTAGATTAGGAAATGAGACACTTAAAGTAGTAAAGGAGTTTTGCTATTTGGGGAGCAAAATAACTGATGTAGGTCGAAGCAGAGAGGATATAAAATGTAGACTGGCAATGGCAAGGAATGCGTTTCTGAAGAAGAGAAATTTGTTAACATCGAGTATAGGTTTAAGTGTCAGGAAGTCGCTTCTGAAAGTATTTGTATGGAGTGTAGCCATGTATGGAAGTGAAACATGGACGATAACCAGTTTGGACAAGAAGAGAATAGAAGCTTTCGAAATGTGGTGCTACAGAAGAATGCTGAAGATAAGGTGGGTAGATCACGTAACTAATGAGGAGGTATTGAATAGGATTGGGGAGAAGAGAAGTTTGTGGCACAACTTGACTAGAAGAAGGGATCGGTTGGTAGGACATGTTTTGAGGCATCAAGGGATCACAAATTTAGCATTGGAGGGCAGCGTGGAGGGTAAAAATCGTAGAGGGAGACCAAGAGATCAATACACTAAGCAGATTCAGAAGGATGTAGGTTCCAGTAGGTACTGGGAGATGAAGAAGCTTGCACAGGATAGAGTAGCATGGAGAGCTGCATCAAACCAGTCTCAGGACTGAAGACCACAACAACAACAATAACAACAAGTATTTAGTTGAATTTACAGCCTTCAGATTTGTGTGACTTATCGCGTAATCGTATTTTAGCTGATTTCTTTTAGTACTCATGAGAATAACTTCACGCGTTTCTTTATTCAGGGTCAATTGCCACTTTTCGCACCATACAGATATCTTACCTAAATCATTTTGCAAGTCGTTTTGATAATCTGATAACTTTGCAAGACGGTAAATGGCAGCACCATCTGCAAACAATCAAAGACGGCTACTCAGATTGTCTCCTACTTCGTTAATATAGATCAGGAACAACAGAGGGCCTATAACACTTCCTTGATGAAAGCCGGCTATTACTTCTGTTTTACTCGATGACTTTCCGTCTCTTACTACGAACTGTGACCTTTCTCACAGGAAATCACGAATCTAGTCGCACAACTGAGGCGATACTCCGTAGGCACGCTGTTTGGTTAGAATACGCTTGTGAGGAACGGTCTCGAAAGCCTTCTGGAAATCTAAAAAAATGGAATCAATTTGACATCCCCTGTAGATAGCACTTATTGCTTCATGAGTATAAAGACCTAGTTACTGGTTCTCCGAAGTGGTGTAGTGAAAGTTGGTGTATAACTGCGTAGCTAAGGAGAAAGCTGTATAACATTTACACTTTTCTTTATTGAGACTTCTAATTTATTTCAGTGAAACATAAAAAAGTCATGAAAAACGCATATGAACTATGAAGATTTATTTTTCAAGATTTAAATTACACAGTTATACGAGGTGCGACAGTAAAGTAATGAGACTGACTTGGGAAAAAAAGTTGTTTACCGTTTTAGTCAAGTTTAGTGTTGTCTCCTTCAAAGTAGTTCCCTTCTGATTGCACTCACTTTTTCCAGCGCTTCTGCCATTGGTGGTAACATTTCTGGAACTCATCGTCTGTAATATCCTCCAAGATCCTCGTCACAGCTTTTTGGACATCTTGTGTTGTTTGAAAATGATGTCCCTCGACCGCCGTTTTGACTCTTGGAAATAGAAAGAAGTCGCACGGAGCAATATCTGGTGAATAAGGTGGCTGTGGTAGAACTGAAATTTGTTTTGAAGTTAAAAATTGCTGTACTGACAGAGCAGTATGGGATGGCGCATTATCGTGATGCAGAATCCAGTTATCAGCAATGCTGGCACGGACACGAAGAACTCTTTTACTAAGTCTTTCTAAAATTTCTTTGTAGTAATACCGGTTAACTGTTTGTCCAGGAGTCACACACTCTTTATGAACAATTCCCTTGGAATCAAAGAAGCACACAATCATGCATTCCACTTTTGACTTCGACATGCGAGCTTTTCTTGGTCTGGGTGATCCCTTTGAGCACCATTGCGAACTTTGGCGTTTTGTCTCTGGATCGTACTGAAAAAAACAACTTTAACACGGCTCAACAATTCTGGATTGAATTCCGTTTGCTCTAACAGATCGGCTGCCACATTTTTCCGTGTTTCTCGCTGTTGTGGTGTGAGATTTTTGGGGACCATTTTTGCACAAACCTTTCTCATACCAACATCTTCAGTGATTATTAGACGACCCGTTTCTCGATTGATGTTCAGTTCTTCTGCAATCATTTTCACAGATAATCTTCGATCAGATCGACGAGTTCACGCACCCTGACCAAGTTGACATCCGTCCGAGAGGATGATGGTCGTCCACTGTGGTCTTCAACTTAAATATTCGTTCTGCTTTCACTAAACATTTTATGCCAACGAAAAACTTGAGCTTTTGACATACCTCCTCTCCAAAAGCCTTCTGAAGCTTACTGTAAGTTGTTGTCGCGCTTTCACCCACTTTAACGCAAAAAGAAGTGGCATAACGTTGCGCAATATTATGCGGTTCCATTTCCGTGACGAGAGACACAAACACGTGTTAACTTATTACAGCACAACTCACGACTGAGCAGTTGCATCGATGTGCCGCTTGGACTAGAAGCAGCAAGGTCAAAGATATTGTGCCTACGCAAGGCTGCAGGGTTGACACATCTTGCAAAGAAAATCAGTCTCATTACTTTATCGTCGCAGGTACTCTGTGGACACAAATGGACACTTTTATATTTTGAGTCTGGGACACACCGATACTCACGCAAGTCATCTTCAATCCATCCTGAACAATCCGCATGGGCACACTTTTCGCACTTTCAATACTTTGCCCAACCGTCTGATTTTCTTGTTGACAAGTAGCCTGTCTGCAAAGAAGACAAGAGGTTGCATTCTCATCATGGAAGAGCTGACTGCCTCACTTGTTTTCAGACTCTTCTGACTGTTTTTATGGTCTTGACCCGGAGTCCTTCAACAATTGTTTTAACCTGCTGGAGAGTTGATTTTGTTGCATGGAGTTCATTTTTGTAGGGAGACTCCATGCTCACGGTACATTTTCCTCTTCGCCTGGTTGATGATGGTGTCTCGTAATTAGGAACTGGCTTCACACTCTTTGGTGATACAGTGAATGAGGACCCTGTTTGCACATCAGTCTAAGGACCAGGATGTATCGAAAAAGCATTAACTGACTCTCTCGTGTTCTGGGAATCTGGTATTATTCTTTCTGTTGTATCTGATGGTGCAAATGTATTTCCATTAAGCGTGAAAATACCCATTTTATTAAAAACCAAGATAGGTCATTCTACATTGCTACTGTTCTTGTATAAGCAAGTCCGAACAACTGAGCCATTTGGTACTGGACTGCCACTCTTGTCAGACGGCCCTTAAGCCATATCTTAACTTCCTGATCATGTAAAGCGTTTAACAGCCCCACCTCAAATGAAAATATATGTCTTCAATAAGGGATAATTAATCAAATTATTAGTGACAAAAATCATCTAAAAATTAGCGGAAAATAGTTATAAATTCTATATGTAGTTATTAAATTGTAGTTATTAAAACGTGTGCACACAAGCAGCTTTGCGTTGAAAAAATATACTTCTTACGTCCACGTAAAAGTTATATATAATGACATAATGAAGCAATAACGGGTAGTTACTTACGGTTGTACGCCATTGTTCTGTCCGGTTTTACCAGAGCTGTACCTTATCTAAAATTCCTTCTGCACAGGAAAGAAGGTGAAGAGTCCTTTAACATGACATCCGTTCATAAAGCCTGCTAATAGTATTATTCACTGTATTAGTAGTTTCAGCTTGTAATATAATGGTATAAGTTCCTTACTGAACACCACCTTGCTGCACTCGCAGGACAATGTGTCTCAGGCGTTCAGCCTGACCGGGTTGCCTCCAAATACGTCTCCGACGATTGTCTGGTTGAAGGTACACGCGACACTCATCAGTGAAGATAACGTGATGTCAATCCCGAGCGGTCTATTAGCCATGTTATTGGGCCCATCTGTACCGCGCTGCATGGTGTCATGGTTGCAAAGATGGAGCTCGCCATGGACGTCGGGAGTGAAGCTGGGCACCATGCGGCCTATTGTGCACAGTCTGAATCGTAACACGACGTCCTATGGCTGCACGAAAAGCATTATTCAACATGGTGGCTTTGGTGTTAGGGTTCCTCCGAGCCATAATCCGTAGGTAGCGGTCATCTACTGAGGTAGTAGCCCTTGGGCGGCCTGAGCGAGACATGTCATCGACAGGTCCTGTCTCTCTGTGTCTCTTCCATGTCCGAACAACATCGCTTTGGGTCACTCCTAGATGTCTGGACAGTTCCCTTGCTGAGAGCCCTTCCTGGCACAAAGGAATAATGCGGACGCGATCGAATCGCGGTATTGACCTTTAAGGCATGGTTGAACTACAGACAACACGTGCCATGTACCTCCTTCCTGGTGGAATGACTGGAACTGATCGGCTGTCGGACATCCTCCGTCTAATAGACGCTGCTGATGCGTGGTTGTTTACACCTTTGGGCGGGTTTGGCTCTGAGCTCTGAGCACTATGGGACTTAACTTCTGAGGTCATCAGTCCCCTAGAACTTAGAACTACTTAAACCTAACTAATCTAAGGACATCACACACATCCATGCCCAAGGCAGGATTCGAACCTGCGACCGATGCGGTCGGGCGGTTCCAGACTGTATCGCCTAGAACCGCTCGGCCACCTCGGCCGGCTTGGGCGGGTTTAGTGACATCTTTGAACAGTCAAAGGGATTGTGTCTGTGATACAATAGCCACAGTCAACGTCTGTCTTCAGGAGTTCTGGGAACTGGGGTTATGCAAAACTTTTTTTAATGTATGTAGCTATCAGTCTACGCCGGCTCAGGTAGCGGAAGTTTGTAACAGTGCGTATACTTATTCTAGTAGTAAGTCGTGTAATTAGGGCGTCCCGTTGGGTAGACCGTTCGCCGGGTGCAAGTCTTTCGATTTGACGCCACTTTGGCGACTTGCACATCGATGGGGATGAAATGAGGATGATTAGGACAACACAACACCCAGTCCCTGAGCGGAGAAAATCTCCGACCCAGCCGAGAATTGAACCCGGGCCCATAGGATTGAGAGTCTGTCGCGCTGAACGCTGAACTACAGGGTGCGGACATTTATTCAAAAAATGGTTCAAATGGCTCTGAGCACTATGGGACTTAACTTCTGTGGTCATCAGTCCCCTAGAACTTAGAACTACTTAAACCTAACTAACCTAAGGACATCACACACATCCATGCCCGAGGCAGGATTCGAACCTGCGACCGCAGCAGTCGCGCGGTTCCGGACTGAGCGCCTTAACCGCGAGACCACCGCGGCCGGCAGGACATTTATTCTAGTACTTTGTGTAGGGTATTTTTTGAACTATTATCATTTCCTTCCCTATTCGTGCCATTCCCACAAGTCACTTGGGAAGATAGATTGTTGATAAATTTCGTATAGGCTCTATATTTCTGCCTGTCACTTCGTAAAAAATGTGTGGGAACGAATAATATGCTGTTCCACTTTTCTTGGAATGGTCGCTCTCCGAATTTCAACACTAAATCTCTCCGCCATGCACGGCGACTCCCTTAAAGCGACTACTGCTGGAGTTTGTTGAGCATCTCTGTAACACTCTCGTGCTCACTAAACGATGTCGTGACGAAATACGCTGCTCTTCAAAAAATGGTTCAAATGGCTCTGAGCACTATGTGACTTAACATCTTAGGTCATCAGTCCCCTAGAACTTAGAACTACTTAAACCTAACTAACCTAAGGGCATCACACACATCCATGCCCGAGGCAGGATTCGAACCTGCGACCGTAGCAGTCTCGTGGTTCCGGACTGCAGCGCCTAGAAACGCACGGCCAGCGCGGCCGGCCACGCTGCTCTTCGTCGGATCTCTGTCTCTCTCTCTCTCCCCCCCCCCCTCCCTCTCTCTCTCTCTCTCTCTCTCTCTGTCTCTCTCTTTCTCTCTCCCCTATTAATGCATCCTGGGAAGGGCCTCAGACTAATGAACAATACTCAAGAATGAGCAGAACAAGTGTTTCGGAATCCATTTGTTTCTAGAGGAATAACATCTCCTTAAAATTTATCCAATCAATCTGCTGGCATCTGCTTTTGCTACCATTTTTTTATGTCAGTCCACTTTATGCCACATTGTACGGCTAGTACGAAGGATATTACGGTTGTTATCGTTCCTAGTAGTTTATTGCCAATACAGTAATCGAACATTAAAGGGCCCTTTCGCCTATTTATACGCAATACGTTACATGAATTTACGTCAATGATCCACTGCCAGTCCGTGCACTAATCAGTGACTCTTCGAGGGTCTTCTGAATTTCACTACAGTCCCCTAGAATCGCAACCCTCCTACCGACAACAGCAGTCAGCATTCGTGAACAGCGGTATGGAGCTTCCGTCGGTATCTAGTAGGTAATTTATACACATTGTTAACGGCAGCCGGCCGGTGTGGCCGGGCGGTTCTAGGCGCTTCAGTCTGGAACCGAGCGACCGCTACGGTCGCAGGATCGCATCCTGCCTCGGGCATGGCTATGTGTGATGTCCTTAGGTTAGTTAGGTTTAAGTAGTTCTAAGTTCTAGGGGACTGATGACCACAGATGTTAAGTCCCATAGTGCTCAGAGCCATTTGAACCATTTTATTTATTTATTTATTTATTTTTTTTTTTTGTTAACGGCAACGATCATATAACAGTCCTTGGGCTTCTCCCGAAATTATCTTTACATGTGTCTATTTCGCCCCTTTAAAAACAAGATGTTAAGTTCTATCAGCTAGAAATTCCTGAAGAGCGAGCTATGTTTCGCAAGAACCCATGTTGATTTCTATAAAGGAAATTTTCTTTCTACAAAAATGTCATAATCCTTGAGATTAAAACACGCTAAATAATTGCACAACACATTGGGAGTGATTCCAAGCTATTTCCTGGCCTGCTGCTTTTCTTATTCACACGTAGAGTCAATCATAAGCCTCCAAGTTCAGTGATGGTCCAAATTTTCTTAATAGTTATGATTAACCACAGCAAGTGGTTTAAGGTCAGTATGCAACTTCACCTAGCCTGCACATATTCCATTCTACTGCAATCGTTTTTATACTTAGAAGTCCACTTTCAAGTGTTGTTTAATATCTAATATTTGCTGCAGTTGACTGCAAGCATTTGAAATACTACTCTAGAATGTAGATAGAGCTCGGTATAAGTAAATACTAAAAGTATTTGAAGATAGAAATCTGTGGAAGACATTTACAAGAAGAACGCACGGGAATAGCGAACCTGGCGCTGGAAGCTGCAGTAAATGGGAAAAATAGAAGAGGCAGAAAAAGGTAGATGAAGCAAAACAGATAATACAGGGTGTCTGGTGTAACAGTAAGGTGAAGGTGAAAAGATTTACGAAAGAGAGGAAAAGTTAGAGGACAGAATCAAACCAAAGTGACGTGACGTGAGACATTTCACAGACTTTACAGTTCTTCGCCAAAACATGCAACCAATGAAAAATCAAATACTGCATGTTGAAGTTGAGCTCTAGTCTTCGAACTGCGCAGTAGATGTGTTACTGGAAGCTGGGGTAGAGACACAGAAATAAAGTATGTGGTACTGTCGTTGTATGAAAGGACAGCTCTTATTGTGGGACGATTCAGAGGGTGGATTATCATGCATTTATACCAGAGAAGGAACACAGCTTAAATCAAGACATGATCCTAGTACAGTTTTTTTTTTTTTTTTTTGGTCACCAGTCTACTGACTGGTTTGATGCGGCCCGCCACGAATTCCTTTCCTGTGCTAACCTCTTCATCTCAGAGTAGCACTTGCAACCTACGTCCTCAATTATTTGCTTGACGTATTCCAATCTGTGTCTTCCTCTACAGCTCCCTCTAGTACCATGGAAGTCATTCCCTCATGTCTTAGCAGATGTCCTATCATCCTGTCCCTTCTCCTTACCAGTGTTTTCCACATATTCCTTTCCTCTCCGATTCTGCGTAGAACCTCCTCATTCCTTACCTTATCAGTCAACCTAATTTTCAACATTCGTCTATAACACCACATCTCAAATGCTTCGATTCTCTTCTGTTCCGGTTTTCCCACAGTCCATGTTTCACTACCATACAATGCTGTGGTCCAGACGTACATCCTCAGAAATTTCTTCCTCAAATTAAGGCCAGTATTTGATATTACCTTCGTCTTTCTCCGATTTACTCTCAAACCATACTGTGTACTCATTAGACTGTTCATTCCGTTCAGCAGATCATTTAATTCTTCTTCACTTTCACTCAGGATAGCAATGTCATCAGCGAATCGTATCATTGATATCCTTTCACCTTGTATTTTAATTCCACTCCTGAACCTTTTTTTTCCATCATTGCTTCCTCGATGTACAGATTGGAGAGTAGGGGCGAAAGGCTACAGCCCTGTCTTACACCCTTCTTAATACGAGCACTTCGTTCTTGGTCGTCCACTCTTATTATTCCCTCTTGGTTGTTGTATATATTGTATATGACCCGTCTCTCCCTATAGCCTACCCCTACTTTTTTCAGAATCTCGAACAGTTTGCACCATTTTATGTTGTCGAACGCTTTTTCCAGGTCGACAAATCCTATGAAAGTGTCTTGATTTTTCTTTAGCCTTGCTTCCATTATTAGCCGTAACGTCAGAATTGCCTCTCTCGTCCCTTTACTTTTCCTAAAGCCAAACTGATCGTCACCTAGTGCATTCTCAATTTCCTTTTCCATTCTTCTGTATATTATTCTTGTAAGCAACTTCGATGCATGAGCTGTTAAGCTGATTGTGCGATAATTCTCGCACTTGTCAGCTCTTGCCGTCTTCGGAATTGTGTGGATGATGCTTTTCCGAAAGTCAGATGGTATATCGCCAGACTCATACATTCTACACACCAACGTGAATAGTCGTTTTGTTGCCACTTCCCCCAATGATTTTAGAAATTCTGATGGAATGTTATCCATCCCTTCTGCCTTATTTGAGCGTAGGTCCTCCAAAGCTCTTTTAAATTCCGATTCTAATACTGGATTCCCTATCTCTTCTAAATCGACTCCTGTTTCTTCTTCTATCACATCAGACAACTCTTCACCCCCATAGAGGCTTTCAATGTATTCTTTCCACCTATCTGCTCTCTCCTCTGCATTTAACAGTGGAATACCCGTTGCACTCTTAATGTTACCACCGTTGCTTTTAATGTCACCAAAGGTTGTTTTGACTTTCCTGTATGCTGAGTCTGTCCTTCCGACAATCATATCTCTTTCGATGTCTTCACATTTTTCCTGCAGCCATTTCGTCTTAGCTTTCCTGCACTTCCTATTTATTTCATTCCTCAGCGACTTGTATTTCTGTATTCCTGATTTTCCCGGAACATGTTTGTACTTCCTCCTTTCATCAATCAACTGAAGTATTTCTTCTGTTACCCATGGTTTCTTCGCAGCTACCTTCTTTGTACCTATGTTTTCCTTCCCAACTTCTGTGATGGCCCTTTTTAGAGATGTCCATTCCTCTTCAACTGTACTGCCTACTGCACTATTCCTTATTGCTGTATCTGTAGCGTTAGAGAACTTCAAACGTATCTCGTCATTCCTTAGTACTTCCGTATCCTACTTCTTTGCGTATTGATTCTTCCTGACTAATGTCTTGAACTTCAGCTTACTCTTCATCACTACTATATTGTGATCTGAGTCTATATCTGCTCCTAGGTACGCCTTACAATCCAGTATCTGATTTCGGAATCTCTGTCTGACCATGATGTAATGTAATTGAAATCTTCCCGTATCTCCCGGCCTTTTCCAAGTATACCTCCTCCTCTTGTGATTCTTGAACAGGGTATTCGCTATTATTAGCTGAAACCTGTTACAGAACTCAATTAGTCTTTCTCCTCTTTCATTCCTTGTCCCAAGCCCATATTCTCCTGTAACCTTTTCTTCTACCCCTTCCCCTACAACTGCATTCCAGTCGCCCATGACTGTTAGATTTTCGTCCCCCTTTACATACTGCATTACCCTTTCAATATCCTCATACGCTTTCTCTATCTGTTCGTCTTCAGCTTGCGACGTCGGCATGTATACCTGAACTATCGTTGTCGGTGTTGGTCTGCTGTCGATTCTGATTAGAACAACCCAGTCACTGAACTGTTCACAGTAACACACCCTCTGCCCTACCTTCCTATTCATTACGAATCCTACACCTGTTATACCATTTTCTGCTGCTGTTGATACTACCCGATACTCATCTGGCTAGAAATCCTTGTCTTCCTTCCACTTCACTTCACTGACCCCTACTATATCTAGATTGAGCCTTTGCATTATTACGTACAACTTGAGAATTCACTTGTAGGTATGAGATCTGTTATTGTACAATAAAAGACGTGCTTGTGTGTAATTTTACATACTCCTTTCTTTAATGACAGTCATGTCATATACAGACGAGTAAAATTAAATGCATTATTTTCTACTTAGTTTGTATTTGTTAATATGACGGTATACGTATTCTGCCATTTGGGAAGTAGAGTAGATACAGGTTGAAGATGGTAGTAGCAAGGATCACAATGAGCTAAAAGTCTTTTTCTCAAAGAAACATTTACTTCTTCATCAATACTCTTCAAGCTTCCTGACTTCGTGTGGCGGGGGTACTTATGGTACCATTAACTGATCCACGGTTCCCTGTTCCATTCGTGAAAGTGCGCAGGAAGAATAATTGTTAGTAAGCCTCTGCATTGGCCCTAATTTCTCGAATTTTCTCATCGTGGTTATTTCGTAAGATGTATGTGAGAGGAAGTAATATGTTGTCCAACTCATCCCGGAAAGTATTCTCTCGAAATTTCGATAGTAAACATCTGTGTGATGCACAACGCATCTTTTGTAGCGTCTGCCCCCAGAGTTTGTTGAGCATCTCTGTAACGCTCTCGCGGCAACTAAACGATCCTGTGACAAAACGTGTGCTCTTGGATGGATCTTCTCTATCTCCTCTATCAGTCCTACCTGACAAGGGTTCCATATTGATGAACAATACTGAAAAATCTGTCGAACAAGCGGCTTGTAAGCCACTACTTTCATGGATTAGTTACATTTCCTTAAGATTATTCCTATGAATCTCAGTCTTGCGTCTGCTTTTCCTACAATTTGTTTTGCCTGATCATTCCACTTAAGGTCGCTTTGGATAGTTATTCTTAGATATTTCACAGTGTATACCGTTTCCAGCCATTTTCTGATCAATAGTGTAGTTGTACCGTAATAGATTTCTTTTCCTAAGTATGCGCATTTTTGCATTTATTTAAGTTCAGCGTCAACTGCCAGAGACCATACCATTCCTCAGTCTTCCGTAGGTCATTTTGTAAAACAATTCTGTCTTCTGGAACTGCTATTTTCTCACAGACATACGCATCATTTGCGACCAGTCTTAAAGAGTTTCTGACGCTTTGTGTTAAACTATTTATATACGTTGTAAACATTAACTGTCCTATCACACTTCCTTGTGGAACTCCAAAAGTTACCTTTACATCTCTTGATTTTCTTCCGTTAAGAGTGATGCGTTGAGTTCTATCTCCTAGTACGTAATGAATCCAGTCAAAAATCTGGCCCGATTCTCGGTAACCCCGTATTTTTTTTTTCTCTGGACAGCAGTGCGAGACGCTGTCAAATACTTTCCTGAAGTCAAAGAACACAGCATCAAGCTGAGTGCCATTGTCTACAGCGCTATGGATCTCATGGAGGAACAGAGTGAGCCGAGTTTCGTAAACTCTCTGTTTGCGGAATCCGTGTTGGTTATTATAGAAAAGATTATCGTCCCCAAAAGATGTCATAATTCTTGGTCATGTGCTAACATCTAAAAATATAAACAGTGAGGTCACGAACGCATTCATGAAAACCTATACAACTGGCCGGGCTAGGAATGATGTCCTACAAAGAGTCGACGAGGAAATGGGTCATATAAAGAACATAATGCATAGAAGACATGGAATGGTCAGGCACATTTTACGACATGAGTCGCAGCTCAGTCCATTTCCCTTATGTAAAATAGACAGAAAGAGTCATCATCGATTGACTGCAAGATTGCTGAGCAATCGCTGAAAAATCACATCAGTTACAGATATAAGAGTATGCATATGGAGCAATTTAAAGCGGAACGACCGCACATCGAAGTAATCATAGGAAAAGCAGATCTCCGAGTGTCACTGGTAGAAGTCTCAGAAGGTGCAGTTCACTCACAAAGAAGGTAGTCTAGAAAATAAGCAGTCTGAGGATTTCCGCTCTGTGTGGGACCCTTACCAGGTCGGACTGATAAGAGAAACAGAGACTATCCAAAGAAAAGCAGCGCTTTTCGTCACAAATTCGTTTAGTAAGGGAGAGTCTCACAGAGATGACTATCCAGCTACAGTGTTAGACAGTGCTAGAGAGGAGCTGTGAATCACGTAGTGGTTTACTGTGAAAATTCCGAGGGTAAACGTCTCTAGAAGAGACAAAGAATTTACTGCTTCCACGTACATATCTCGCTTAAACACGATGAATGTAAAATTAAAGAAATTCAATTTCAGACGATATTTACCAACAGGAATCCTTCCCATTCAACACAGGCTATTGAAACAGAATAAAGGTGAAGTGACGGAGAATACTTTCCGCCACACAGCCAAAAGTGGCTTGCAGATATACACGTAGATGTATTATTATTTTTTTATTTACACATCAAGTTCCTTTGGACCAAATTGTGGAGCAAATCTCCAAGGTCATGGAACGTGTCAGTGCATGAAATTACAACATAAAGGTAATAACAGATAAAAATAAAACGTTTATTGACACGAAAAATGTCAGCCTACAAGTTTAAGTAACGCAATCAACAATACAACAAGAATCAGCTTAATTTTTCAAGAAACTCCTCGACAGAATAGAAAGAGTGACCCATGACGAAACTTTTCAGTTTCGATTGGAAAGCGCGTGGAATACTGCTAAGATTTTTTAACGGGAGTGGTAGCTTATTGAAAATGGATGCAGCAGTATACTGCACACCTTTCTGCACAAGAGTTAAGGAAGTCCGATCCAAATGCAGGTTTGGTTTCTGTCAAGTATTAAGTGAGTGAAAGCTGCTTATTCTCGGGAATAAGCTAATATTTTTAACAAGAAATGACAGTAAGGGATGAATACATTAAGAGGCCAATGTCAAAATACCCAGACTCGTGAACAGAGGAGCGACAAGACATCGTGAACTTACAGCACTTATTTATTGCCCGAACCGCCCGTTTCAGAGCCAAAAATATCCTTTTAGAATAGGAAGAGTTACTCCAACATATAACACCATACGACATAAGTGAATGAAAATAAGCAAAGTAGACTAATTTTCGTGTCGAACGATCACTCACTTCAGAAACCGTTGGAATAGTAAAAATGGTAGCATTAAGTCTTTGAACAAGATCCTGAACATGAGCTTTCCACGCAGTTTACTATTTATCTGAACACCTAGAAATTTGAACTGTTCAGTTTCACTAATCATTTGCACATTCTGTGAAATTAAAACATTGAATTGTGTGTTAGAAACTGAGTCTTACTGTGATTTAGCATCAATTTATTTTCTATAAGCCATGAACTAAGGTCAAGAACTGCACTATTTGAAACAGAGCCAATGTTGCACACAACACCCGGCACCTCCCACTTGACCGTACCCCACTCAGACCCCACATCACATCCATTCTCAACACTGTGAACAATGACCTTTTGCTGCCTGTTGCTAAAGTAAGAGGTAAACCAATTGTGAGCTACACCCCGACTTCAGTAATGCTCCAACTTCTGGAGCAATATTTTGTGATCCTACCAATCAAAAGCCTTAGTTAAAACAAAAAAATATGCCTAGCGTTCGAAACCTTTTGTTTAACCCATCCAGTACCTCACAGAGAAAGAGAAATAGCATTTTCAGTGATTAAACGACTTCTAAAGCCAAACTGTACACTTGATAGCAACTCGTGTGATATAAAATGGTCGGTTATCCTTACATACACAGACTTTTCAATAACTTTAGCAAACACTGATGGCATAGGAGTAGGTCTAAAATTATTTACATTATCCCTTTCTCCCTTTTTATAAAGCGGCTTTACTACCGAGTACTTTATTTGTTCAGGAAACTGACCATTCCTAAAGGAAAAATTACAAATATGGCTAAATACAGGGCTAATATGTGCAGCACAGTACTTTAATATTCTGCTAGGCACTCCATCATAACCATGAGAGTCCTTAGTTTTCGTGGTAGCACACTGGACTCGCATTCGGGAGGACGACGGTTCAATCCCGCGTCCGGCCATCCTGATTTAGGTTTTCCGTGATTTCCCTAAATCGCTCCAGGCAAATGCTGGGATGGTTCCTTTGAAAGGGCACGGCCGACTTCCTTCCCCATCCTTCCCTAGTCCGATGAGACCGATAACCTCGCAGTTTGGTCTCTTCCCCCAAACAATCCAATCCAATCCAATCCTTAGTTTTCAGTGATTTAATTATTGACTCAATCTCCCCCTTGTCTGTACCACAGAGGAGTATTTCAGACATCAATCTCGGAAAGGCATTTGCCAATAAAGTTATATGGTTCCATGTAGAAACTAAATTTTTACATAATTCACCAGCAATGCACAGAAAATGTTTGTTAAATACTGTACATATATCTGATTTACCAGTAACAGAAATATTTTTACTACGAACTGACTTTATATCGTCGACCTTGTGCTGCTGACTAGACACTTCCTTCACAACTGACCATATGGTTTTAATTTTATCCTGTGAATTACCTATTCTATTTGCATATCACATTCTCTTTGCCTTCCTAATAACAATTTTAAGCACCTTACAATAATGATTGTATTGGGCTGCTGTAGCTTGATTGTGACTATTTCTAACATTTTGATATAATTCCCGATTCATTCTACATGATATCCTTATCCCACTAGTCAGCCACCCACGCTGCCTATTACTGCTAGTATCCCGTTTAGAACGTTCTAATGGAAAGCGACTCTCAAAGAGCGTGAGAACTGTGTTAAGGAAAGCATTATTTTTATCATCTATGTTATCGGCACTACAAACATCCTGCCACTCTTGTTCCCTGACAAGGATTAAAAAACTCTCTAATGATGTTGGATTAACTTTCCTACATAGTTTGTAATTAATGTGACATATGTTTCAGTAGAAAAGCCTTTTGGTGCTAACATTTGTGCATCATGGTCTGAAAGGCCATTCACCCTTTTATTAACAGAATGCCCATCTAGTAATGAAGAATGAATGAAAATATTGTCTATGGCTGTGCAACTGTTCCTCTGCACCCTAGTTGGAAAAAACACAGCTGCATCATATCATATGAATTTAGGAGATCTACCAACATCCTTTTTCTTGCACCACCGTATACAAAATTTATACTGAAGTCACCACATATAACTAATTTCTGGTACTTCATACAGAGTGAATCAAGAACTCTTTCTAGCTTCAGCAGAAATCCTCTGAAGTCAGAGTTGTTGTTGTTGTTGTTGTGGTCTTCAGTCCTGAGACTGGTTTGATGCAGCTCTCCATGCTAATCTATCCTGTGCAAGCTCCTTCATCTCCCAGTACCTACTGCAACCTACATCCTTCTGAATCTGCTTAGTGTATTCATCTCTTGGTCTCCCTCTACGATTTTTACCCTCCGCGCTGCTCTCCAGTGCTAAATTTGTGATCCCTTGATGCCTCAGAACATGTCCTACCAACCGATCCCTTCTTCTAGTCAAGTTGGGCCACAAACTTCTCTTCTCCCCAATCCTATTCAATACCTCCTCATTAGTTACGTGATCTACCCACGTAATCTTCAACATTCTTCTGTAGCACCACATTTCGAAAGCTTCTATTCACTTCTTGTTCAAACTATTTATTGTCCAAATTTCACTTCCATACATGGCTACACTCCATACAAATACTTTCAGAAACGACTTCCTGACACTTAAATCTGTGCTCGATGTTAACAAATTTCTCTTCTTCAGAAACGCTTTCCTTGCCATTGCCAGTCTACATTTTATATCCTCTCTACTTCGAACATCATCAGTTATTTTGCTCCCCAAATAGCAAAACTCCTTTACTACTTTAAGTCTCATTTCCTAATCTAATTCCCTCAGCATCACCCGACTTAATTCAACTACATTCCATTATCCTCGTTTTGCTTTTGTTGATGTCCATCTTATATCCTCCTTTCAAGACACTGTCCATTCCGTTCAACTGCTCTTCCAAGTCCTTTGCCGTCTCTAACAGAATTACAATGTCATCGGCGAACCTCAAAGTTTTTATTTCTTCTCCCTGGATTTTAATACCTACGCCAAATTTTTCTTTTGTTTCCTTCACTGCTTGTTCAGTATACAGATTGAATAACATCTGGGAGAGGCTACAACTCTGTCTCACTCCCTTCCCTACCACTGCTTCCCTTTCAAGTCCCTCGACTCTTATAACTGCCATCTGGTTTCTGTACAAATTGTAAATAGCCTTTCGCTCCCTGTATTTTACCCCTGCCACCTTTAGAATGTGAAAGAGAGTATTCCAGTCAACATTGTCAAAAGCTTTCTCTAAGTCTACAAATGCTAGAAACGTAGATTAGCCTTTCCTTAATCTTTCTTCTAAGATAAGTCATAAGGTCAGTATTGCCTCACGTGTTCTAACATTTCTATGGAATCCAAACTGATCTTCCCCGAGGTCGGCTTCTACCAGTTTTTCCAATCGTCTGTAAATAATTCGCGTTAGTATTTTGCAGCTGTGGCTTATTAAACTGATAGTTCGGTAATTTTCACGTCTGTCAACACCTGCATTCTTTGGGATTGGAATTATTATATTCTTCTTGAAGTCTAAGGGTATTTCGCCTGTCTCGTACATCTTGCTCACCAGATGGTAGAGTTTTGTCAGGACTGGCTCTCCCACGGCCGTCAGTAGTTCCAATGGAATATTGTCTACTCCGGGGGCCTTGCTTCGACTCAGGTCTTTCAGTGCTCTGTCAAACTCTTCACGCAGTATCGTATCTCCCATTTCATCTTCATCTACATCCTCTTCCATTTCCATAATATTGTCCTCAAGTTCATCGCCCTTGTATAGACCCTCTATATACTCCTTCCATCTTTCTGCTTTCCCTTCTTTGTTTAGAACTGGGTTTCCATCTGAGCTCTTGATATTCATACAAGTGGTTCTCTTTTCTCCAAAGGTATCTTTAATTTTCCTGTAGGCAGTATCTATCTTACGCCTAGTGATATGCGCCTCTACATCCTTACATTTGTCCTCTAGCCATCCCTGCTTAACCATTTTGCACTTCCTGTCGATCTCATTTTTGAGACGTTTGTATTCCTTTTTGCCTGCTTCATTTACTGCATTTTTATATTTTCTCCTTTCATCAATTAAATTCAGTATTTCTTCTGTTACCCAAGGATTTCTATTAGCCCTCGTCTTTTTACCTACTTGATCCTCTGCTGTCTTCACTATTTCATCCCTCAAAGCTACCCATTCTTCTTCTACTGTATTTCTTTCCCCCATTCCTGTCAATTGTTCTCTTATGCTCTCCCTGAAACTCTGTACAACCTCTGGTCTAGTCAGTTTATCCAGGTCCCATCTCCTTAAATTCCCACCTTTTTGCAATTTCTTCAGTTTTAATCTACAGTTCATAACCAATAGATTGTGGTCAGAGTCCACATCTGCCCCTGGAAATGTCCTACAGTTTAAAACCTGGTTCCTGTATCTCTGTCTTACCATTATATAATCTATCTGATACCTTTTAGTATCTCCAGCATTCTTCCATGTATACAACCTTCTTTTATGATACTTGGTTCAAGAAGTCAGAGTTATGGGACCTATAAACAACAACAATTATAATTTCAGTTTCACTAAATTCAACTGCCCCTGCGCAACATTTAAATATCTGTTAAGTGCAGTACCGTGATATGTCCATGGACTCAAATGGAATACAGTTTTTTACGTACATAGACACTCCCCCACCCCACAAGGAGCTCCTTGAGAAACAGCCAGCTAATCTGTAACCTGCTAAAGGAAGCCCCTAAATTATCAAATTATTTAAGTGGTGCTTCGACATACCCATAATTTCAGAGTCAACATCCATAAGCATTTCCCTAACTTTGTCTCTAATACCTCTTATATTTTGATGAAATATGCTAATTCCATCTCTACTTGGAAACATGACGTCCTCTGAAGGTGAGCCCTTAGCTCGAAGGACTTCCTTTAAGCAGGTATACCTATCAGCTGACTTCAATCTAAAAAAGGTGCAGCTCTAACACCAACTAGTACAGGAATTCTTCCATGAGTGATCCCACCACCACCCACTACACTGTCACCTATAAGCTTTGCCAGCCTCCCCTTCCCATACCTATTGAGGTGCAGGCCCAACTGCCACCACTGAAATGTGACCCATGCCATCTGCCATCAGCGCCCTCCCCAGCCCCATGTTAACGCACCTAACAGCCGCATTAAGATGAGGCCAGTCATGACGCTGAAACAGAAATGCACATTAGCGCCACCAGTTTGAGTAACTATCTTTACCGGGTCACCACCTACATCATATTCTCCGTCCCTATCAAGACTGTTCCCTGTTCCACCCACTATCACTACCTGATCCTCCTTCGAAAAATTCCTACATAACTTCCTTATGCTGTCAGTCACCTGAGCCAATCCTGCATTAGGCTTCACAATGCTGGTCACCTGGTACTCACTCCCCAACACTTCCTGCAACTGCTGGCCCACACATCTACCATGCGACCTACCTAGCAGCGGAAGCTCCTTCTTTCTATTAGACTTTGCAACTGACCTAGGCCTCCTATCTGCTGAGGACTGCTGCATGTTCCCTACATCTATAACTACAAGAGATTCCTCTTGGTCAATCTATTGCATATACGCGAAGTATGACTGCCTGAATACCTGCTCCTCTTAGCTGCCTTCTTACCAACTGCCAGTTTCCATTCCCCATCACCCTTCACCCTCCTCAACCTATCTAGTTCCTCCTTTGCGCGTTGTAAGTGCAACTGAAGGGCACAGATCTTACGCTCCTGTTCCTCTATCAACTTATTTCTATCACAGATTCTGCATTCCCAGGAGTGGATCTCTCTAGAATGCCCACTAGTTTCCCCACTGCATTCCCCCCAATGAAATTACTTCGAACATATCCCACACCATAATCCACTACTCACGAACCTACGACAGAACCCACACTTCTCATTGAAACGCGTATGTATTTAGTACAGCGATGGCGAGGCATGACAGAATCTCTGACCAGAGAGTTATTTATCGTTGCTAGTCTGCGCTTGACCGCGCGAGAGTTCAGTTGCATGTAGGGAGTCGGCAGGTGCAGTTTCGGTCGAGTTGCGAGGAGTTCAGTTGTACGTAGCGAGTCGCAAGAGCATGTGGTAGCGCGCGAGAGACAGTCGCAGTTGTGTGTGAGGAGTCGGCGGCGTCGACATGGGACTCTGGTCAAGATTCAGGACGAGGTATATTTTTTAAATAAGGTAATGAAGCAGCATTGCGCTCATCTGATAATGTAATACATCTTAAGTGTAATTAATTTGTTCAAGTATCGCCCCAATAATAATTTTGTTTTCAAACCAAGCATTTTCACAAAACAAACATTTTATTGAAAGAAAATTTCCCATGCATTTCCTTAAAAAAATTTACTTAAATTCAAAGAATTTTTGCGATGCATTTCCTCCAAGCTATGGCGAAAAATAAGAGCAGATGCAATTTTACTGAGGTAAGAACAGGGCCTAAGATCGACATTTCGGTCTATTTGCGTTTTTATTGTCACTGAGATTTCATTATCATTGAATTGACTTTCATTTTTGTGGGGAGCTTACACATGGCTCAGATTGCTAGTTCTCATTTAATTGTCATTGTCAATAAATTATTTTATTTGCTGGGAGGTTACACTAGGTTCTATTCTCGTTAACATTTAATTATTGTCTTTCAAATTTCTCTGGGGGGTTACACTTGGCGACCCTGCCAGGATCGTATTTCTTTGGGAATCTTCTAAGAAATAGTCAGATATCTGCTCTTATTTGCTTAAATATAATTAGCATTTGGCGCAACGCTTTTACTAATTTTATGACTTTCTTTCCTCAGATCATCGGCAATTCTTTGCTCTGTTGTACTTGTGTGTTGTTTTTGCATTGTGCTTATTTATTTTGTGAATAATTTTGACTATTGTAAAAAGGCAGCGAAAGACTGTGAATAGTGTATCGCGAAGTATTATGAATGAAATTACCAACTTAAACAACTTCACCGATAGTACTTGTGACACGCAGTGTAATGATGACAATCCTGCATTCACCGGCAATCAGTGCATTCCAACCACTAAAGATGATTTTTATCTTACTGATGAACAAACGAACTCAATTGTCTCCTCTGTTAATTTGACGACAATTGATGACGTGGGGCGCACTATTGTAATGAGCGCTGCCCAGCTTAACACAACCGGTTTGGAAAATCCGAGTGACGTACAGACAAATTTTTCTAATGAAAATAATCAGGATATTCAAAGTAGGACGGATTTATTTAATTCCGAAATAGTGACTGACAGTGTACGTTCGACTGACAAACCTTTTTGTAAATTACAGAATGGCCAAATGGTCGCACAAAACGCGACAATTGCAGATACGCAATCAAACAGCACAGATAATAGAAATGCTAATTTTGGCTTGGATCAAACGACGGCAATATTGTTACAAATTCTTGAACAGAACAAACAACAGAATGAAAGACAAGACAAAAATCACAAAGAACTTAGTGAACAGGTCAAACAACAGAACGAAAAACAAGACAAGCTAAATGAAAAATTAGTCAACAATTCCAGACAGTTAAATGAAAAATTAGACAACAATTCTAGGCAGCTTAGTGAACAAATTAGAGTCATTGCCGTGCAGTGTCATGACACTAAGAAACAGTTACACGAGGAAATTGAGGCTTGTTCAAAGAAAAATAGCGAAGAAATTAGATCTGTTGCTCAAGAATTAAGGGAAATGCAAACAGCCACAACAGAAACACTTAGCGCGGAAATTAGTACAATCGCTAAAGAATGCTCTGAAAAAGCTACACAATTACGCGACGAGTTTAAAGCAATGACAGCAGAACTTTCGCGCACAGTGGATGAAAAGATTGACGCGAAACTCGGCCAACAGAACACTCAGATTGACGAGCGTTTTAATTACCACATACAAAACAGTGATACGCGTTTCCGCAAATTTATTCAGGATCAAAATAAAGTAAAACGTCAGGTAATGGAAACAATCACTGCACAGAGACAGGAAGACAAACGTAAATTGTTCGCAAAAGCGAAGACATACGTAGACAACAATATTGCTACAGTGTCCGAAGAAATTAATTCCATCAAACAGTCGAACACAGAATTACGTGACGAAATTTCGGATCTTAAATCGAAAACAGACACATACACAACAGATTTTCAAACAGTGACTGACAGACTTGAACAATTAGAACTAACACAGGATTCCGATGTCGTCAAAGCTGAGGTTAAAAAACTGGACGAAACTACACGTAAGTTGCAAAAACAGATTAATGCCTCTGATTCTAAAACCGATGATCAGGTAAAAATACTGACTGAAAAATGTGATGAATTGGCCAGTCGTATTGACGCTATTGAAAGTAATAATGACAGCAAATCAGACGATACTTCACCGGTTTCATTTAATCAAACACCTGAATTTCAAAATCTACAGCAGACAATTAATGAGATCGATTCGTCTAATAACACGTTGTGTAGAAAATTGTCAAGTTTACAGCAAGAAATAACAGAGATAAAAAATATTTCAGTTAATAATACATCACAGCAGACGCCACTTTGCGAACATTTGTCAGACTCATGCAGTGCGTATAATTTAGGTAATCAACAGAGAGTATACGACTTAGATTCCGAACAGACACAGACAAATAGATTCTCTTACAACCATGAACCTGTTCCATCACACAGAGACGATAATTTTGATTACAAACATTTTCTGTCAGTGAGAAAATTTAAAGTGTTTAATAATGACAGAACACAGATTCACCCACTGGATTGGATACAACAGGTTAGCTTTGCTTTTCCACCGACTTGGCCTGTAACGCACAAACTTGAATTTATTTGCAGTTTTTTGGAAGGCGAACTGGCAACTCGTATAAGACCGATCGCGAGCCAATGTTACTCAGTAGAAGAATTTCAGAATGCTTTTCTGTCAGCGCATTGGTGGAAGACGACACAGCACGGAATTAAAGATCAGTTAATTAGTTTACCGAATTATGAGAACACCAATTTTCCCAGTGTGACGCAATTTTTTGAGCACATGGTGCAACAAAACCAATACCTAAGTGAACCGTACAGTGAATCTGCACTCATTCAATTATGTATCTCTAAATTACCACGGTCATTAAGAGTTTCACTTCTAACAGGTCAACAAAAGGAAAATATTTCAGCATTCAGAGATCTGTTACAGCTCTTGGAAGTACAACAATCTGATTATTCTTTTGTAAACAAAAATTTTTCATATAATAACCAAGGTCAACAAACATACAGTAATTACGATCAGTCAAGTAATTTCAATAGTAAAAGTAACAGACGCTTTAGGAATGACAACCACCAAAACGTTAGTAACAGACAAAATTCTAATTATCAATATCGTCAAAATTTTCAGCAACAGGAACCACATATTGGTAACAATAGACGTTTTCCACCGCAACAGCATGAAAGTCATCCGGTTAGAATACCTAACCAACAATGTTATGCACAAGGTCAGCCAAGCTTTAATGTTTCGCCGCGTGCACGTATAGTCCAGGGTACAACAAATAGTAACGCACGGCAACAAAGGAACAACTATGTACAGAAAACACGGTATTTCAATTCCTATCGCAATGCATCGTATAGGAATGACTATCACGACAGACGTAAAAATGATGAGCACAATTATCAGCGTACATCTAACAACAGTCGGTCATACCAACAGCAAAATCATCCGCAAGAACATATTCTCATGAATGAACCCGACAGTAGGTATCATCCAGAGCGTAATTCGTCTGGAAGAAGTAATAGAACAGTTCAAATAGTAGAAATGCCACAACATCCTCCTGAAAATAGTAACACGTCAGATAGAATCTGACTAGATACTGTACATGTCGCATCTTTCAGTAACACGAGCACTACTTCAGACACGCAGAATGTTGTTCACGAAAATGTAATTACTTTTGACGATATCAGAGACACTCTCTTGCAGGAAAGACCAGTTGTTCAGAAAATCATTTCACATCCTGTTATTGAAATTAAAATTGGATCTTCGAAATTTTCAGCAGTAATCGATTCCGGATCACCCATGTCAGTTATAAATGAGGAGACTTTCAACGAGTGCAACAAAGAGGATACCTATCCTACATTACCTTTAGGCAAAACGAAAGTGAAAGGAGCAGTATCGAGTAAAGGTGTAGACGTTAAATTACAGACGCATTTATCATTTTGTATTGCAGGTCACACATTTCACTCAAATTTTTGGATTGTTCCTTCATTGACAACAGACATTATTTTAGGTACGAATTTTCTGGTACAACACGACGCAGTGGTTGATTTTCAAAATTCCTATTTAATGTTGAAGGATGAAAATGTGCAATTGGCTTTAGAGTTTCAGCATTCTTTATCTGCGGAAGAACAAACAATTAATCGTACAGAGGTCATTTCTGCGTCACGTAACATAGACTGTAATTCCACATTGTTCACAGATACGTACGTACATAACTATGACACTCCAGAAGAAGCTGACTACGACGTAATGCAAATGATTTCTGATAAAGTTAAACAAAGCAGTGCAAATACAGACGACGAACGCACGCAACTACGCAAAATTCTTTTACAGCAAGCTCCAGTTTTTGACAACATTCCTGGTACTACGTCCGGATTTATGTATGAATTTCAAGTCAAACAGCACGATACATTTAAAGCCAAGCATTATCCCATTCCATATATCCACAGAGAACAAGTTAAAAAAGAATTGCAGGATATGCTTGACCAAGGAATTATTGAACCGGCAGTTAGTCCGTACATAAACCCGCTACATATTGTTAAGAAAAAGGATGGCTCACTTCGCCTCGTACTTGATTCACGTCACATTAATGACATTATTATTAATGAAACAGATCGACCACAGACATTAGAGGAACTTCTACAGAAATTTCATGGTACGGCTATTTATTCCACACTAGATATGAAATCGGGATTTTGGCAAATTCAGCTTCATCCGAATTGCAGAAAGTATATAGCTTTTCTTTGTTTTGGCGACTGTTATCAATTTTGCAAATTACCGTTAGGATTAACTATTTCTTCAGCAGCTTTTATTCGCTGTTTGAACACAATACTTCCGACAGAACTTAAAGACAGAATTACGCCGTACGTACACGACATTCTTATCGCAGAAGCTAACTGGTCTGAACACAATATGATTCTTGAACGACTGTTACAAACTTTTCATGCACAAGGACTCACAGTTAATCTCAGTAAATCGAACTTTGGGAAAACTTCTATAAAATTTCTTGGACACGTAATTTCAGCAGAAGGCATTGCGCCAGATCCGGAAAAACTTCAAGCTCTACGTGACATTACTGTTCCTACAACGAAGAAGCAACTACGCAGTTTTTTGGGCTTAATTAACTTTTTTCGTAAATTTATTCATCACTCTGCTTTAGACACACCTAGATTATGCCAATTAACAGGTAAAAACACTATTTGGTCATGGGATAAGCAAGCACATTCTGAATTCGTGAACCTGAAACATGCTTTGTTGAATGCTCCACTTTTATCGCACCCAGATCTTACCAGAAATTTTTCCATTGCCACCGACAGTTCTAACACCGCTTTAGGCGTACATATTTTCCAGGAAATTGAAGAAGATGGCTCTACAGTAATTAAAAACAGCGCATTTGCAAGCCGCATCTTGTCGCCTGCTGAACGAAATTATTCCGTTACAGAACTGGAAACATTATGTGTTGTATGGGCTTTTACGAGATTTCGGCACTTTCTTTATGGCAGACATACCACCGTTTACACAGACCATAGAGCTATACAATTCTTACTTTCGGCTAAATTCACTCACAACAGATTAAGCAGATGGAAACTTTATTTACAGGAATTTAATTTTACGATTGTTCACATTCCCGGCACACAAAATGTTATAGCAGACGCACTATCGCGTTCTCTCAGCAACAATCAGCAAGACGTAGCAACCAACTTCTGCAAAGCAAATTACAGCGTTATGTAGATTCAGCAAGTTGCATTTGAAAATTTTATTTCGTCGTCATTGCAGGATATAGCAAAAGAGCAAAGTAAAGACAATGTGTGGAAAGAAATTAAACACCTTTGGCAAGATAAGAATAATGTTACGATTAGAAACCATTACACTGTACGCAATGACATTCTGTTTCGCCGATCTCATCCTGACAGCAACATTTGGTTATTATGCATTCCTGACGAACTGGTTAACAAATTAATATGGTATACTTATTTAAGTTATGCACATTACGGAGCCAGAAAATGTTTTCTTATACTGAGACAGAACTGTTATTTTACCAACATGGAAAAACGTATACGACGAGTTTTAGCGTCATGTAACATTTGCCAGAAAGCTAAGTCAGATACCACTTCACATATTCCTCCATTATATCCCATTGTACCTGTTAAATTAAGACATATGGCCGCAGTAGACATTTTTGGTCCAATTCCGAGAACTAACAGAGGTTTTTGCTACATCTTTGTCGCTGTTGAACTCACTTCAAAATTTGTTACTTTCACTCCGTTACGCAAAGCTACTGCTAAAACCGTTTCGAGAGTATTTGTAAAACATTTTCTATTTCATGTAGGGCATGTGTTGAAAGTAATTTCTGACAATGGATCGCAATTTCGTTCTGCTACATGGACACGTATGTTACGAGCTAGAAACATTTCTCCGATCTATATATCCAAGTACCATGCTTCTTCGAACCCCTGTGAACGATTAATGAAAGAAATTGGTAAACTGTGTAGAATATACTGCCACAAAAGACATATTGACTGGGATACACACATATTCTCCTTCCAAGATGTAATTAATTCCATACCAAATGAATCCACTATGCTATCTCCGTCTGTTATACTGAAAAATGCTGAACCACCTAACAAAATTAAAGAATTAGTAAACTTTCCTACATCTCGTCGATTACGACACCACGAAATAATTAACATTGCGCTAAACAACATCAAACGTGCCGCAGAGCGCCGGAGAAGACAGCAAAAACAGGTTTGTACACGCCGTGACTTTCACATTGGACAGAAGATATTAGTACGTACACACTATTTATCCAGCAGAATAAAAGGTAAGTGCAGTAAATTTGAACTTCTATACGCAGGTCCATATCGGATTCGCAGCATTCCTCACCCCAATGTTGTACACGTCGAAACTTTGAGAACCAGGAAAAGTAAGGGCAACCACTATGCGTCGAACATTAAACCATTTATTGAGTGAAGACACTTTATGATTTAACATGCTATGATGCCATTTACACATTTTATGACTATTTCTGCAATTATATTCACATGACTACCTATTGATGATTATCGTATTTTTTCTTGGCAAGTGCCCGGCAAGGTAAGGTTAGCAGGTCGCTCTTCTTGTCGTTACACATCAGACCGTGCATATTTTCCAGATGAACTTACACATTTTATGACCACTTATGCAATTATATTTATGTGACTAATTATTGATGACTATCGTATTTTTTCTTGGCAAGTGCCCGGCAAGGTAAGGTTAGCAGGTCGCTCTTCTTGTCGTTACACATCAGACCGTGCATATTTTTCCAGACAAACTTACGTATTTTATGAATAATTATGCAATTCTATGTAGTGACATATTAATTTTATCAAATTCTCTCTCCATTAAAGTCTTTAATTCTCGCCTCTATTAACTACACTACATACAAGCCGAACACAACGAACGTCACATTTTGTCTTTCTCATGTATGTATGATTGTTTTCATGTTTTGTTTGTATGCACTGTGAAATAGTTAAGGTATAACACACACCAGTTGACTTTGACATTTTTTGCCCTATGATATCTCAACATCGTGACTACTTTACTTTTTTTTGGTGCTGCATTGTGATATTCTGTGTACATCTTTGCCTTTGAACACTGTCTATGCTGTTGACATATTACGTTTTCTGTCATGTTATGCTGTATGCTTAATTATGTCACCATAAAACCAGTCATTATTTAGTGGGTATATGATTTAAATGCAAGACATTAATCTTTGTTCATCAATTTCAGAAAGAAATGATGCGTAAAGGAAATAAATTAAACAGAAATGGGAATTTCAACTACGGAATAGACGAAAGAAGATACAAAAACCTTATGAGGAAGAGTAAATGGATCAGAATTAACAAGCATTAACAAGAATATACTATACACATCGTTGAATAGCAGTCTTAACTAATTTTTTCTTTCAGAATACAAGGCGATTGATGCAGGCTGTCAGACAGAACTACACATCTTAGTTTTAGTGATTAAATATGCTAGAGATAAGGAATAGTTGTGTAATGAGTAATGAAGTGATTTTTTGCAGATGATAATGAATACTGATGAAGAGTAATGATGAAGAATATGCTACTATGAATAATGAAGTTTTTCTTTACAGGTGATGATAATAATGAAGTTATGATAATATGGATAATGAAGTTTTTTCTTTACAGATGAGGATGATGTTGAAGTTTATGTATTTATGCTATGTAGTTATTTAAGTATTTGTTGCAGTTTGTTTTGACAGTATGTTTTATATCGTATGGTATGATGACTGAAGGTTTTGGAAAGGACAGCTATGGAACACATTTTTTATACACATTTCACTACCTGTTAATTCGGAGTTCACTACTTTTCAGCATAGTATGCGTTTCTTCTTTCAGCTCAATAATCCATTTTGCATTTTTTTCCAGGAGAAGCCTTTCATGATACTTACTAAACTTGTTACTTATTAAACCTATACTAGTACTTGCATTTTTTTTACCCAGTTGTGTCACAACCTTGCTACAGCTGACTCATGACGAATGACGTTAGACATTTTTCATTTACAGTAACAACCCAGAAGCAAATTTTTTTCTTTTTCTCTTCTTGCTTTCCTTATGATTACCCAAATCAATGCATTGTTAACAAAAAAAAATGTATCACCAGTTCCAAATAATGCTACCCATTTAAGAGAGTTCTGAATAATACTGAATGATGAACAATGTTTTGTACTATTCAATACTTGCTGGCCACTGAGTGCCAATAATTAGTGTAACTAAATTAATTATGTTAATACTATACCATTCATTAGCTCCTGTTTCAATGATGACTTTTGATGTTTTGTAACTGGCCACTGAGTGCCAATAATTAGTGTAACTAAATGAATTATGTTAATACTATACCATTCATTAGCTCCTGTTTTCAATGATGACTTTTGATGTTTTGTAACTGGCCAATGAGTGCCAATAATTAGTTTAACTAAATGAATTATGTTAATACTATACCATTCATTAGCTCCTTTTCAATGATGACTTCTGATGGTTTATAATTGGCCAATAAGTGCCAATGTTCACTATAATCAGTTAATTTTATGATGCTATGCCAATAATTGACTCTCCTTTTCAATGATGACTTCTGATGGTTTATAATTGGCCAATAAGTGCCAATGTTCACTATAATCAGTTAATTTTATGATGCTATGCCAATAATTGACTCTCCTTTTCAATGATGACTTCTGATGGTTTATAATTGGCCAATAAGTGCCAATGTTCACTATAATCAGTTAATTTTATGAACATTATTCTGTCATACTAAATATGCTTTGTAACTGGCCAAGGACTGCCACTGTTTATAGTAATACGATTACCCATGATGCCAATAATTGCTATAATCAGTAAATTTTATGAACATTATTCTGTAATACTAAATACATGGTACAGAAATGTTCAATAACTGGGCTATGAATGCCGCAAACTACTACTGTAATTCTCAATGAAGACTACTATGTGACTTAATGTCCTTCACCTTCTGAGCTAACTACCCTGAATTACTGCAATATCCATTTGTCCTGTCCATCCTCATGATCATGGAGCACTATATTTGGTTTTTGCACTAATTCTACGTTGGTGTGCCTTGTAAGAGCGTGGTATTGACACGACATGCTGTCCACCACCGTCAGCGATGAAGACGTTATTATGGTCCCACCGTTTGGTGTACCTGATGTACTGCCAAAATGATGACAGGGAATATTACTACGACATTTCAGTGTCTTGGATACGCTGATAAATACTTCTGGGAAAAAAACTGCAAATTGTCTCACTTGGTGTTGTATTTCTGTGGAAAGATATGGACTTTCAGTGCAGCTGCGTGCAACCTAAGTGCTACAACCATGACGCAATCCTTCCTATTCCTTCCCTAATTCTTGTAAAATGAAAAAGTCATATACAGTGCGTGTGCACTTCCTTTCATTTGTTAATAAGATCAGTTATCCTGAAATTACTAAAGACTTCTATAGTGCATGTGCACTTTATTACACTCCTTGATTTGTTTGTTTGTTGTAGAAAAATACTAGAGCGTACTACAGTGCGTGTGCACTTTTGTCATTTGTCAATATGATTTGTACTCATTAGGTTTATTTGTCGTAAAAATATTAGAGAGTTTTTCAGTGCGTGTGCACTTTATGCCATTTGTACTCATTATGATTTTTTAGCATTGCGTTTATTTGTTATGAAAATGCTAAAGAGTTTTTCAGTGCATGTGCACTTATGTCATGTGTTAATATGTTTTGTGCTGAACGTCAGTAACTGTGCACTTATGTCATATGTTCTGTACTCATTGTCATTGTCTGAAATGTTTTATACTCGGTGCATGTGCACCACATTTAATTCATGTACTACATCTGAACATTCTGTAAATTGTAAAAGTTAATTAATTAAGAAAAAATTTGTTGCTCATGGCAAGTCCAAATGACTCACCATCGCTGCCAAATTTTTGCCCCCCCCCCCCCCCCCCCGTGGAGGGTTATGAAATGCGTATGTATTTAGTACAGCGATGGCGAGGCATGACAGAATCTCTGACCAGAGAGTTATTTATCGTTGCTAGTCTGCGCTTGACCGCGCGAGAGTTCAGTTGCATGTAGGGAGTCGGCAGGTGCAGTTGCGGTCGAGTTGCGAGGAGTTCAATTGTACGTAGCGAGTCGCGAGAGCATGTAGTAGCGCGCGAGAGACAGTCGCAGTTGTGTGTGAGGAGTCGACGGGCGTCGACATGGGACTCTGGTCAAGATTCAGGACGAGGTATATTTTTTAAATAAGGTAATGAAGCAGCATTGCGCTCATCTGATAATGTAATACATCTTAAGTGTAATTAATTTGTTCAAGAATCGCCCCAATAATAATTTTGTTTTCAAACCAAGCATTTTCACAAAACAAACATTTTATTGAAAGAAAATTTCCCATGCATTTCCTTAAAAAAAATTTACTTAAATTCAAAGAATTTTTGCGATGCATTTCCTCCGAGCTATGGAGAAAAATAAGAGCAGATGCAATTTTACTGAGGTAAGAACAGGGCCTAAGATCGACATTTCGGTCTATTTGCGTTTTTATTGTCACTGAGATTTCATTATCATTGAATTGACTTTCATTTTTGTGGGGAGCTTACACATGGCTCAGATTGCTAGTTCTCATTTAATTGTCTTTGTCAATAAATTATTTTATTTGCTGGGAGGTTACACTAGGTTCTATTCTCGTTAACATTTAATTATTGTCTTTCAAATTTCTCTGGGGAGGTTACATCACTCGTGGTAAAATTTTACAGTTACTGAAAAAACTATACGTCTACGTTACCTAAGTTCAGTTATAGCAGTAGAACTATTTATAGAACTAACAATAGTGGTCTCGAAATTCTCTATCAAAGAAAGAAACTACTTGTATTAATACTACTACACCACAGTTAATACCAATACCAGCAAAACTTTACAAAATTACTGGATAATTACTGTATCATCGATTTCGGTAGTTCTAAGGTCAAGAGACAATGTTAAGTTCGAATAAACAAGAGTTCGATTTATCGCGAGTTTTGTAGATCAAGATAGAATGAGGGAAAAGTCGAAATGAGAATATAAATTTAAAAATGTACCGTAGGTTCAATAACATAACAAGGGCACGACGGTTCTATATGTCAGTGGCGGTACCCCAACAGCGTCTGTTCCACATGTTAGTGGTGACCGACTAATATCCTCTGTGGCTAACAATTATAGTTGTAACAAGGAGCTTGCTGCACTCGAGGTTGATAGCCTCTGACAGTCAAACATGAAGAGATCTTTTAGAGAAAAATTTCGACCGTCCAGCTCATTATGGAAGGAGAAGGTTACATCGGATTCGGTGGGTAGCCAAGTAGAAGACTCCAATAAATCGGAGCATTTGAAATAACTCAACTCTCATGAAGTGCATGATGACAAAATAAAACACAAAACATAAAAAATGTTAACTACGTTGCAACACATAACGTAAACTCTTTACTGAAAACTGTAAAGCTCGAAAATTTAACAGATGAATTGGACAGGCAAAAGATCATAACAAAAGGACTCCAAGAAATTAGAAATGCAACAGAAGATCCATTTGAATCTCGAGGTTATAGAATTTACAATAGAAAACCAGGACAAAGAGTCATGCAACAGTGCCACAGTCCGGAGCAGGACTTACAGTAAATTTGAAAATCATAGATTCAATAAATGATTTTAGAGCTATTTCTCCACGAATCGCAATTTTAACTCTGAAAACCACAAACAAGATGTATGCTATCATAAACGCTCATGCCCCTACCAATGAGAAAAATTTTCTAACACAACTATGACAGAAGTAAAGAATTTGGGATCTTTTGGATCTGAGAATAAATCAAGTCAATAAAAAAACGTAAAGAGCTTAACAGGGCATTTTAATGACCAACTGGGAAAGGAAAAGAAGTGCAAGGATATAACTGGAAAATGGGCTCCACATCAACAAACTAATAGAAACGGACAAAGACTCGTTGAAATTTGCAGAACACATAGGCTCATCTCTAAACCTACATATTTTAAAAGAAACCCAAGCAAACTTATGACATGGAAACATCCTGATTGGACAAGAGGAGAGTGGCAGTTGAGCCATGTCTGCATGGACAATTTCTTTCATAACGAAAGTAGAAATGTTAAAGTACTGAGAGGAACAGAAACAGGTTCAGATCATTATCTGGTCAAAATCAAAATAAAATTCACCCCATTACAGAAAAAAAGGCAGAGAGAGATTGGAGATAAAAGAATGTATGGCCCACATAAATTAATCAAAAATGACAAAGATCAGTAAACACACACAATACAATGGTAACGGATAATCTTTAGAAACTAATACCAATTTTAAAACAACCCCAGTAAATCGACGTAAAAAACAGGCATGGTGGACTACAGAATGGAAGACATCAAGCTTGGACAAAATTTCAAACTCACAAAACAGAAGAAAACGCAACCAACCTCAAAAACATCAGACAAAGTTCTCTCAAATTATCAGAGAAACAATGCGGCAATGTCAAAAGGATATTCTGAATTCCGTTAAAGAAAACTACGACAAAACCCGCCCACACTATTGCTGAGAAATAAAGATGAAAGAATAGTCCATAACAACAAAGAAAATGCAGAAATCATGTCAGAAGCACTCAACAAGCTCTTGAACTGTGATGAAACCGAAAAGCTTTTAACGATAGACACAAGCACCCCTGTAAAAACCACACCAGAATATATAAACAAGAAATATAAATTGCACTTAAAGAAATGAGAAGCTACAAAGCATGTGCTGAATATCAAGTGTTTGCGGAAATGTGGAAGTATGCCAGCAAAACAACTCAGACATCTTTACACATTATTTTACAAAAAATTTGGGCAAGAGAAAAATTCCCAGAAGAATCGAGCACAACTATAATTAACCCGCTTCATAAGAAAGGAGACAAGAGTGAACCTAACAACTATAGAGGAGCCTCGCTCTTGGACTGTACCTACAAGACTTTTTCCATGCTTTCACACAATGGTATCAAAGAACAAGTGGATAAGGAAGCAGGGGAATACCAAGGAGGTTTCGGACCTTGGAGAAGCTGCGCCGAACAAATAATTACTCTGAAATTAATCATGGCTTATTACCGCAAATGAAACAAGCCTCTCCCAAATACATTTATAGATTTTAAGGAAGTGTTTCATTCTATCCATAGACACCCACTGTTAAAAATTTTGAGGCATTTTGGACTCCACCCAAAATTAACTAAACTGATAGAACTTACCTTAATGAATACGAAAATTAAGTTCAGAGGGGAATGATTTAGAAAAATCATTCTTGCTAAAAATTGGTTTAAGGCAGGGAGTCGGCCTGTCACCGCTTCTTTTTGATTGTGCTCTTGAATATACACTCCTGGAAATTGAAATAAGAACACCGTGAATTCATTGTCCCAGGAAGGGGAAACTTTATTGACACATTCCTGGGGTCAGATACATCACATGATCACACTGACAGAACCACAGGCACATAGACACAGGCAACAGAGCATGCACAATGTCGGCACTAGTACAGTGTATATCCACCTTTCGCAGCAATGCAGGCTGCTATTCTCCCATGGAGACGATCGTAGAGATGCTGGATGTAGTCCTGTGGAACGGCTTGCCATGCCATTTCCACCTGGCGCCTCAGTTGGACCAGCGTTCGTGCTGGACGTGCAGACCGCGTGAGACGACGCTTCATCCAGTCCCAAACATGCTCAATGGGGGACAGATCCGGAGATCTTGCTGGCCAGGGTAGTTGACTAACACCTTCTAGAGCACGTTGGGTGGCACGGGATACATGCGGACGTGCATTGTCCTGTTGGAACAGCAAGTTCCCTTGCCGGTCTAGGAATGGTAGAACGATGGGTTCGATGACGGTTTGGATGTACCGTGCACTATTCAGTGTCCCCTCGACGATCACCAGTGGTGTACGGCCAGTGTAGGAGATCGCTCCCCACACCATGATGGCGGATGTTGGCCCTGTGTGCCTTGGTCGTATGCAGTCCTGATTGTGGCGCTCACCTGCACGGCGCCAAACACGCATACGACCATCATTGGCACCAAGGCAGAAGCGACTCTCATCGCTGAAGACGACACGTCTCCATTCGTCCCCCATTCACGCCTGTCGCGACACCACTGGAGGCGGGCTGCACGATGTTGGGGCGTCAGCGGAAGACAGCCTAACGGTGTGCGGGACCGTAGCCCAGCTTCATGGAGACGGTTGCGAATGGTCCTCGCCGATACCCCAGGAGCAACAGTGTCCCTAATTTGCTGGGAAGTGGCGGTGCGGTCCCCTACGGCACTGCGTAGGATCCTACGGTCTTGGCGTGCATCCGTGCGTCGCTGCGGTCCGGTCCCAGGTCGACGGGCACGTGCACCTTCCGCCGACCACTGGCGACAACATCGATGTACTGTGGAGACCTCACGCCCCACGTGTTGAGCAATTCGGCGGTACGTCCACCCGGCCTCCCGCATGCCCACTATACGCCCTCGCTCAAAGTCCGTCAACTGCACATACGGTTCACGTCCACGCTGTCGCGGCATGCTACCAGTGTTAAAGACTGCGATGGAGCTCCGTGTGCCACGACGAACTGGCTGACACTGACGGCGGCGGTGCACAAATGCTGCGCAGCTAGCGCCATTCGACGGCCAACACCGCGGTTCCTGGTGTGTCCGCTGTGCCGTGCGTGTGATCATTGCTTGTACAGCCCTCTCGCAGTGTCCGGAGCAAGTATGGTGGGTCTGACACACCGGTGTCAAAGTGTTCTTTTTTCCATTTCCAGGAGTGTATAATGAGTGAGTAGTGCAAGAACAATCCAATGAACATTAAGGTTGGAACACAAAAAGATGACATAAAGTTGAACTTTTTAGGATTTGCTGATGACCTCGCCCTCCTCGTCAACAACATTCAAGAAGCCATACAACAAATACCGTCATTGGAGGAAATAGCCCAAAGTAATGGCCTTAAAATATCTTTTTAAAAGACAGAAATAACGCTGACAGAACCGCCACTGGCAAACAAAATTAGAATTGAAGAACACGACATAAAATCTGTTGAAAAGGTTAAATACTTGGGAGAAATGATAATACACAACCCAAACGACAGACCATCATAGCTGAGTAGAACAAACAAATTGATTAGAACACGTCACGTTACCAAGAACACATATAACAAAATATGCCTCTCAATAGCCAGAAAATTGAAACACTACAAAATAGTCACACAGCCGCAAATAACGTATGCTTGTGAAACTACGTTTAAAACAACCAACACAGAAGCAATAGAAAGATTACTGAAAATAGAAAGAAAAAAAGTCAAAACACTTATGAATAAAAAATACCAAAAATGACGCAGTTCGGAGATTTGCTTCAAATGAAACAGTTTATAAAGAAATAGAACCAATGACAAGTACAATGAAAAGGAAACGGATCTCCTTCCTAGAATATTTGACGAGGACAACATAAAATAGAATTAGCAGGAGAATAATTGAGAAGTTATGGAATGGTAAGAGCGGCATTAGATGGTTCGCAGAGATCAAGCAGGACATGATGAGATTACAGATTACGACGGAGGATTAGAAAGACAAGACAGGACGCGCTCAAGATACTTCAGGACAAACATATCACACTATTAATAAAAATTAACAAACAGAGAAAGGGAAGATTGATTTCAAATGAGAGGAGAAGGGCACAATCTGAAAGAATGAAAAAATACTGGACCAACAAAAAAACAGAAGAACCTAAATCATAATATTGACTAAAGTGGTCCAATGTAGGCAATAAAATAAAATAATTATAATACACCTATTCCATAACAAAGGGAAGCTTAATGTCAAAATCATAGCTCAAAATAAAGTTTTCTTTTTAACAGTTTCATTACATTTTATTTATTTTGATGTTTCAAACGACAAGCACACACAGATTTCGGAAAATACTAAAGAAAACTTCAGTTTATCTCAGTTTTCCACGCTGAAGAAACCCTGTCATCAACGGTCGCATTTTTTCCAGATATCTTATAGAAAACTCCTGAACCTGCGGCGTAACCTTCAATCCCAAGACTAACAGCAAATGACCTGGGCTTTTTTTTTCTATCATGTATCCTTGGATAGGCATGTTTGTCTTCTGCATTGAGTATGCCAGGGCTATAAAAATTCTTCAAGACAGGAACTTACTTCTCCAGGTCCGCTTCCTCCCTCCTTACGAAACTTTTTCGCAGTCTTACCTTTCAGCTACAGGACTCTCGAAAGCGAGGATAACGGAATCGCGAAACCTTTCGATACAACCTATTTTTTCCCCGCTTTACATCCCGTTGTTGTTGTTGTGGTCTTCAGTCCTGAGACTGGTTTGATGTAGCTCTCCATGCTACTCTATCCTGTGCAAGCTTATTCATCTCCCAGTACTTACTGCAACCTACATCCTTCTGAATCTGCTTAGTGTATTCATCTCTTGGTCTCCCTCTACGATTTTTACCCTCCACGCTGCCCTCAAATGCTAAATTGGTGATCCCTTGATTCCTCAGAACATGTCCTAACAACCGGTCCCTTCTTCTTGTCAAGTTGTGCCACAAACTCCTCTTCTCCCTAATTCTATTCAATACCTCCTCATTATTTATGTGATCTACCCATGTAATCTTCACCATTCTTCTGTAGCACCACATTTCGAATGCTTGTCAGGACTGGCTCTCCCAAGGCCGTCAGTAGTTCTAATGGAATGTTGTCTACTCCCAGGGCCTTGTTTCGACTCAGATCTTTCAGTGCTCTGTCAAACTCTTCATGCAGTATCGTATCTTCCATTTCATCTTCATCTACATCCTCTTCCATTTCCATAATATTGTCCTCACGTTCATCGCCCTTGTATAGACCCTCTATATACTCCTTCCATCTTTCTGCTTTCCCTTCTTTGCTTAGAACTGGGTTTCCATCTGAGCTTTTGATATTCATACAAGTGGTTCTCTTTCCTCCAAAGGTATCTTTAATTTTCCTGTAGGCAGTATCTATCTTACGCCTAGTGATATGCGCCTCTACATCCTTACATTTGTCCTCTAGCCATCCTTGCTTAGCCATTTTGCACTTCCGGTCGATCTCATTTTTGAGACGTTTGTACTCCTTTTTGCCTGCTTCATTTACTGCATTTTTATATTTTCTCCTTTCATCAATTAAATTCAATATTTCTTCTGTTACCCAAGGATTTCTACTAGCCCTCGTCTTTTTACCTACTTGATCCTCTGCTGCCTTCACTACTTCATCCCACAGACCTACCCATTCTTCTTCTACTGTATTTCTTTCCCCCATTCCTGTCAATTGTTCTCTTATGCTCTCCCTGAAACTCTGTACAACCTCTGGTTTAGTCAGTTTATCCAGGTCCCATCTCCTTAAATTCCCACCTTTTTGCAGTTTCTTCATTTTTAATCTACAGTTCATAACCAATAGATTATGGTCAGAGTCCACACCTGCCCCTGGAAATGTCTTACAATTTAAAACCTGGTTCCTAAATCTCTGTCTTACCATTATATAATCTATCTGATACCTTCTGGTATCTCCAGGATTCTTCCATGTATACAACCTTCTTTTATGATTCTTGAACCAAGTGTTAACTATGATTAAGTTTTGCTCTGTGCAAAATTCTACCAGACGGCTTCCTCTTTCATTTCTTACCCCCAATCCATATTCACTTACTATGTTTCCTTCTCTCCCTTTTCCTACTCTCGATTCCAGTCACCCATGACTATTAAATTTTCGTCTCCCTTCACTACCTGAATAATTTCTTTTATCTCATCATACATTTCATCAATTTCTTCATCATCTGCAGAGCTAGTTGGCATCTAAACTTGTACTACTGTAGTAGGCGTGGGCTTCGTATCTATCTTGGCCACAATAATGCGTTCTCTATGCCGTTTGTAGTAGCTTACCCGCACTCCTATTTTTTTATTCATTATTAAACCTACTCCTGCATTACCCCTATTTGATTTTTTATTTATAACCCTGTATTCACCTGACCAAAAGTCTTGTTCCTCCTGCCACCGAACTTCACTAATTCCCACTATATCTAACTCTGACCTATCCATTTCCCTTTTTAAATTTTCTAACCTACCTGCCCGATTAAGGGATCTGACATTCCACGCTCCGATCCGTAGAACGTCAGTTTTCTTTCTCCTGATAACGACGTCCTCTTGAATAGTCCCGCCCGGAGATCCGAATGGGGGACTATTTTACCTCCGGAATATTTTACCCAAGAGGATGCCATCGTCATTTAACCATACAGTAAAACTGCATAGCCTCGGGATAATTTGCGGCTGTAGTTTCCCCTTGCTTTCAGCCGTTCGCTGTACCAGAACAGCAATGTCGTTTTGGTTAGTGTTGCAAGGCCAGACCAGTCAATCATCCAGACTGTTGCCCCTGCAACTACTGAAAAAGCTACTGCCCCTCTTCAGGAACCACACGTTTGTTTGACCTTTCAACAGATACCCCTCCATTGTGGTTGCACCTACGGTACGGCCATCTGTATCGCTGAGGCACGCAAGCCTCCCCACCAACGGCAAGTCGAACACTCGTACCTCTTTGAAGTCATTTTTGTAACTGATTTGCATACCGTGGCAGGTTATGAATTCTTGAGAAAACAAAAGAATGTGCAAAGAACTGAATGACGAAACACTTTCCTGAACAACGGACAAAACAATACGATTAACCTAGAGTTAGATTGCCGCAGACTTCGAATTACAGAGTTTTTGTAGTGTGTCATGACAACGCTTTCCACTTATCGAGTGTATCAAAAACAATGGATTCCTTCGATTTATTGAGTTATTTTTCTGTGGGCTTAACAAAATGTTCGATTTATCGAGAAATTCGCATTATCGTGGTTCGAACTAGCAAAAGTCGGCTATAGAGGTGGGATTTGTGTGGTTTTCCGTTAGTGACCTTTAGGAGTCGTGACCTCACTGAGAAACAGTTGCGGATAAAGTACAGAGCCATGTTCTGTCCGTATTTCTACTTCCATTTTGTAACCTGCTGCCCGTCAGTTTCCGAATGACGTACGTAGGAAGAGTATGAGATGCAGACGTGAGGTCGGTTCGCTACGAATAAAAACGGACACGGGCGCCCTGTGAGGGCCCAGACCGGGTCGCAAACAAGCACTAGCGGCGGGGGCGGCGGGGGCGGCGGCGGCGAGGCTGTTGTCCCGCGGAGCGCCCGTGCGTGGGCGGCAGAAGGGCGGCGCGTGGGCGGCGGAAGGGCGGCGTGGGTGGCCGAGGGTGGCGGACGCGGCGGGGTGCGACGGGGGCAGCGGGGCAGGGGCTGCGGCTCGCGTTCCGCGGGCGGCCGTAATCGCATCTGCGGCGCGTCCACATCGATACTCGCCGCTCACACGCGGACCCGCCGGACTGCCTGGTGCAGTCGCTGCCGACGCACTGCCGAGCACTCATACGTGTAGTCGTGGGATCACAGGGCGGCGGTAGCACAGGAGGAAATATCGCTCAGAACATTAGCATCAGTCGGATGTTACCGCTCCGTAAATTAATACCTATATTTTTCCCCTACATTGTCATTTCATTCCCTTACATTGTCGCCGGCCGGGGTGGCCGAGCGGTTCTAGGCGCTACAGTCTGGAACCGCGCGACCGCTACGGTCAAGGTTCGAATCCTGCCTCGGGCATGGATGTGTGTGATGTCCATAGGTTAGTTAGGTTTAAGTAGTCCTAAGTTCTAGGGGACTAATGACCTTAGAAGTTAAGTCCCATAGTGCTCAGAGCCATTTGAATCTTACATTGTCGTTTTATTCCCTCGTCCTAGGGGGACGAGAGTGGGATGCCGACGGGACAATACTATGCTCAGGCAAAAGAGTTAAAAAGGAAAAAATCTGCATTCGCAGTTCTGGTTCACGCCGTATATTATTTCTAGAAACTTCGGGACAAAGTCATTGGTCAAATGGCTCTGAGCACTGTGGGACTTAACATCTGAGGTCATCAGTCCCGTAGAACTTAGAATTACTTAGACCTAACTAACCTGAGGACATCACACTCATCCATGCCCGAGGCAGGATTCGAACCTGCGGCCGTAGCAGTTGCGCGGTTCCGGACAGAGGCGCCTAGAACCGCTCGGCCACCGCGGCCGGCGATAAAGTCATTATAAGTGTTTCGTATTATAATTATCAATCTCGTTAATACAGTGGTTACATAGAGCAGTGGTTACAAAATAGATACACTGAGGTGACAAATGTCCTGTGATAACGATATGCACATATATGCACAAGTATGAACGGGCAGTGCATTGGCGAAGCTGTCATTTGTATTGCGCTGATTCATGTTATAATGGTCGCCTAGTCGTAGATATTACTATGTTCGCACTATTTCACTCCCATTTACGGAGCTTGTTAGTACTTGATGTTAGGTTGACGCCATTAAAATGCATTGTGGTAATCGCTGCTGCTTGCTGGATCGCTGCTGTGTCTCGATGCTAATGCTGGCTCTAAATCTGGTTGTCTAGGGGTAAAAAGATGAGGTCCCGTGTTTTTGATGTGCTTTTGATGATAAATAATGAGCGAAACCAACAAATATTTAAACTTCAAATATTTATTACTCTGGTGGCCATCTTAATTCCACTGTCCACCAAAGACAATGACACAACACAAAGTAGCACTTCTTTTACATGTTCTTTGCAATGTTTATCCACCTCGAACAATAACACACATACACTTTACCAAAGTGACATTCAGACTCAGTTCCCGGCCCTTCTTGCTGCTTGTATTTATAACCTTGTCAAAGAACTACTAAAAAGAGATATAGTTTATAAGTCACATGTACATCTGTTATCATTATTTGTGCAGAAAAGTTATTAATTTATATTGAGTGACATAATTTAACAGGTTATTAAAATGACAGACAGATTTGTTGACTTGTCAGAATAATTCTTTGTTACAAAAAGGCCGTTTTTTAGAATTTTGTCAGTTGACTTCTCTAATTTGCATAAATAAAAAAATAACATGAATTATTAAGATGTACATTGGTTTTCGTCTAAAATAGGAGTGTTTACGTGAATACTGAATGAAAACGGTCCTAGTGAACAAATAGGTTTCACTGGGTGATTTTTATTTAAGGAGATCCAAAATACGTAAGTTGGCCACTATTTTTCGTACTTCATATTAATTATTTAAGATGAACTTAGTGTTTTTACGTGATGACATTTGCTGCATCAGTGATCAAGTGATATTAACTTTTGTGTGGATCAGTTATTCAGTATAATTTAATGGGTTGACTGTTAATGGAGACATGTTATGCAATCATTGTTAACATACACAATAACTTTTTTATAATCATAAACACTCGTTAAACTGGTTGAATTTGGAGGGTATCGTATACATCGGTTAAATAAAGCCTTTAATAGGTTCCGTCACAATGTGTAAAGCTTGCCAACGTGATTATGGCGGCACGACATGATTTACAGACTCTGAACGCGGAATGGTAGTTTCAGTCAGACGCAGGGAGCATTACATTTTGGATATCATTAGGGAATTTTCTATTCCGAGATTCACAGTGCAAGAGTGTTCCGAGAATAGCAAATTTCAGGCCGTACCTCTCACCACAGACAACGTCGTGTCCCACTGCCTTCACGTAACGAACGAGAGCAGCGACGTTTGCGTGTTATTGTCAGTGCTGGCAGACAAGCAACTCTGCCTGAAATAAACGCAGAAATTAATGTGGGAGCTACGACGAACGTATCCGTTAGAACAGTGCGGCGAAATTTGGCGTTAATGGGCTATGGCAGCAGATGATCGACGCGAGTGCCTTTACTAACAGCACGACGCCGCCTGCAGTGCTTCTCCTGGGCTCGTGACCATATCGGTTGGATCCTAGATGACTGGAAAACCGTGCCCTGGTCGGTTGGTAAGAGCTGATGGTAATGTTTTATTTTTTTCGTCCTCAGTGTAGAGCATTTTTAAAAATTAATGAAGAAATGTCAAAACATATTTATGAATGCAAAAATACGCGTTAATGTGACTCGATAGTGTGTTTCTATGGACATTCGAACGTTTTTATTACAAGACAGCTGTTTCAGTCACTAACGTCTTGCAAGAAAATGGATCGACTGTGAGGCTGGTCCCGGCGGGGGTTCGAGTCCTCCCTCGGGCATGGGTGTGTGTGTTTGTCCTTCGGATAATTTAGGTTAAGTAGTGTGTAAGCTTAGGGACTGATAACCTTAGCAATTAAGTCCCATAAGATTTCACACACATTTGAACATTTGAGAAAATGGATCAGACACTCATAAAAGTAGAAGTTGATTCTCAGGGATTCTGTGAAGTATTTTGGATTTGAAAGATACTGTTTATTCAGCTTACTTGTTGTAATTCAATAATTTCGAAGCAGAATGACTTACTGTTGCTAACCTCAAGCGGAAATTTGTTTGTCGTGGGTAGATGGCTATGGTAATTAGAACCTAGCATGCATGGGTGGTTGGAGGTCACGTTGCGAGACAGTGCTGCGGGAGATAGTCGAGTAGCTACTGCGGCTGAGGTGAGTTTATCATTTGCGGAACGCAAGGCTGTACTCTCAAGTGCCACTAGAAGTGGAAGAATGTTCACGAGATACAACGGCAGTAACAGAAAGACTTCAGAACACGACCGTCAACTTATTGAACAACTGTCCATATTCACAGTAAGTTCGTAGCTGGGGGAACTGTTGCACATGTGTGGACGGCAAGATCTGGACAACCAGGAACAGCTACAAGTATTCATTTATTTATTTGCTGCAGGAGCTTTATAATCAGCCGTCTAGATACTATGACGAACAGTACATTCCATTAACGATCAACTAACAATCATATTTACAATAATAATATCTTATACTGTCAAGCATCCAATCACGATCAGAATAGAGTAGACAATTTAGTTTGAAAGTGCAATAACAGTATGAAGAACAACTGCTCTACTAGTTGTTCGTCGAGCCTACTGCTACTAAAACTATATGTTATGTACTATGAGGAAGATTAAAGAGATCTAAGCCGCGCAGGATTAGCCGAGTGGTCTAAGGCGCTGCAGTCATGGACTGTACGGCTCGTCCCGGCGGAGGTTCGAGTCCTCCCTCGGGCATGGGTGTGTGTGTTTGTCCTTAGGATAATTTAGGTTAAGTAGTGTGTAAGCTTAGGGACTGATGACCTTAGCAGTTAAGTCCCATAAGATTTCACACAATTTTTTTTTTAAAAAAAAAGGCCTAAAAGAATGAAAGAGAAAAGAATGGGAGGAAAATAGAGAAAGATACGAGTAAGTTTCCACCGAAGCCACCGGGGGTTGCGACGTTGGAATATACATCGAGTCTACACTCCAGTGCTCTTTGTCAACATTATACTTCTAAGTGGTTTCTGCCCTGAAGATCTAAGTTCTACAGCCTTTGCTCCTCTCCCAGTGTCGTTGTTAGTAATCACTAAGGAACATTGTATTACATTATAAAGTTGCAATTGTAGTTCGCACTGAAAATATCGTACAGATACGGTCATTGATACCACAACACTAACCTAATGTTACTAGTTACTTAAAGTATCTGATCTGTGCCAGATGTGGGAACAACATTTCTTTTTCTGTCATTTGTGTAGTGTTGTGAGTGTTTGCGATGGTGCGGACACATACAGCTCGACATACATAATGACGTCACAGCAAGGTCCTACTTCCTGTTTTTCACACGCGGCACGCTGGGAAGTCCGCAACGACACAGCTTCAAGTAGAGCGTCCGGCGCCAGGGTGTTGTATCATTCATCTTATTTGTCAACCAGTGGGGTGAGCCTGTCAGAAGAACTGAACCAGACCGAAGAACTGAATACCGTGATTGGTTTGAGAACATGTTTCGCGAGGATGAGAAATTTGTATGGTGTCACGAGTCGCAGCTCAAACTTAATGGTACTTCGAATAGTCACAATGGTGTCTACGATGACCTGAAATCACGTTGATTTGCATAAGGCTGTGAATCTAACTGGGTATAAGGTGTGATGTGGTATTGCATCGAGTGGTTTGATTGGTTCCTTCTACTTTGAGTTTAACATAACTGCTCAGGCGTATATTGATATGCTTCAGACGCTTTTTTAGTCAAATGTTTGAGCGGACCAAAAACAAGGTTCCCTAGAAATTACACAATAGATTTCTATCCGAATTTTCATAGTTAAACGAAGAGTGGGAAATGGACAAACGGAGTATAAAACAAGCCAGCGTGAGGTATAGTTTTGCAAAGAAAGATCTTTTGATTGAAAGTCATTAAAGTAATTAACAAAAAACGTAATTAGTAATTTGAGAAAAATTCTGGTCCGACTTTTCATAGTCAAACCAAGAATGGGACTGACCAGCACGTGGTCTGGTTTTCCAAAAAAAATATTTAATTGCTTGAAAGTTAGCAGGATTATTAGAAAAATTTAATTAGTGATTTTAGAGAAAATTTAAATGTTTCAACAAGACCTGCTTTCGCTTCATCCATATATTCTTAAGAATAAGAGAATACTGGTCGATATTTAAATATATTTAATGCAAAACTAGAAATATGTTTTGAAAATAAGGTCATATGTTTTGCGAAATGATTTGCCTAAAAGTAAGAAAAAAGTAGATTGGACGCGCCTTTGACTGATGCTCGAAATCATGTACAACAAATGAGGTGCCAACTGAGAATTTGAAGTTCAATGTTTAATTAAGTGCCTTGGACTTCCAAGGAGTACTGAAGGACATTTGTCTGTTGCATTACACAGGCCGCTGCTGTGTGGCCTTGATATATTTCTATCAGCTACGTCCGAAGGTTCAATAAGTTACAAGAAGTTTTCGGTCTCAAAAATTTTACAATAGAGAACCCGTCAACTCAGGAAAGAGAATGCGTGTAGTGTAAGACGCAACCTCCCGTAAAAGTGCTGTCTGCATCATTGTTCTTGTTCACTCACTTTTCCCGACAAAAAAAGTTAATACAAAAAGTAGAATAGAACTGCGGATTCTAAGATTCGTTTTTTCTAATATTATTAGGTTGGTGCATAACTTAGCAGCCTTTTTCCGTAAGTTTAATAAACGCAGTAGATACATATAACAGAGGGTTTAATCATAAATAATATATTCTCCTTCATAATTTACAACAGTTTGCCAAAGCTGTGGTAATTTTTCGATTTCGCCAATGTAGAAATCACGTGGATTTGAGGCAAAAAACTCGTCGAGCCATGTTCAGATCGCATTTTCATCCAGAAAGGAAGTGCCTTGAAGGCTGTTCGCTAGAGAGCGAATAAGATGAAAATTTGAGGGCGCAAGGCCAGGTGAATAAGGTGGGACCGGAGTTACTCCTCAACCTAACCCCAGTATGATGTTTTTTATCAGTCTAGAGGAACGCAGCCGGGCGTTATCGTCGAGCAGCATCACTGCACGCAGTGTTCCTGGTTTTTGTTCTTCGCTTGCGTCCTTAAGACATTTCAGCTGATGACAACAGACGTCAGCAGTGATGGTTATACCTCGGGGAAGCAATTCTCAGTACCCGATGTAGAACATATATTTTGTGGATGCGCGTAGGACCTGTCCTTTCTTTTCCTTATGTTAGCATAAAGACACCGTTTCTCGTCACCAGTAACCACACGGGATAGGAACGGTCGGTAATGTTCACGAGCCAGTTGATGACGAACAAGCAGAGATGGATATAAGGCTACCTGCTGATTTTTGTGATTTTGGCTTAGAACATGCGGTACCCATACATCCGATTTTTGCATCTTCCCAATTGCACGTAAATGTTGCACTTGGAATGGTCACAGTTAATTACATTTGCCTGTTCTAGAGTATACTGACGTGGGCCATTGTGGATTAATGCCTTTAAACGATCTTCAACAAACCCCGAAGGCCATCCTCAACGTGTAGAGTCACTAATGTCAAGACGATCCTCCTTAAAAAGAGATAACCATTTTCTTATCGTGCTCTGTCCATGGACAATGCCCCCATAAACGGCGCTAATGTTTCTCACTGCCTTCGTTGCTCTCATTCCTCTATTGAACTCCACTTGCCACCCTATTTTCTAGTGTTCACAACTTCACTTATTATCCTCACACAACCAAATGACCACATGTCAAATCAGACAGAAACAGTGAACTACAGATAAAATATGAAAGTCGATAAATAAAACCACAGCAACTGGGATACCAACACGCAAAATAAAAACGTTACGAACTTACGCACCAAACCAATAAAAATTTGAATACTTGAGTTCGCATAACAGTGTCACCCACAGTTTTGCTTCGGTTTTCCAATTGAAATTTTTAAGGATTGTAGGAAATATTTGCGTGGTGGATACTATTCACAGTACTCAGTGCAGCTGTGGGATTATGATGCATCTCTCTAGTGTGTAACAAAAGCTTCAACAAATTTAGAGCCTGAAATAATTTTCGCTATAGAACCGTACCAATACTGGAAACAGTGTTCGTGCGGTGAAACAAGTAGTGCATCTCTTCCCACTGCTGTTGACAGCATTGTTCTTATTTATTAGCGTTTGTCAGCAAAGCAAGTTAATCGATAAAACAAAATAGAATTGGAACCTTCGATCAGACAGTAGTTAGGATTGGTTACCAAATTTCAATCACCTATCTACTTACGTCACTAACATATGAACAGCTCATCAGCTATGGTTAATGATTTGCATTAATGTGATAGTAACTCTGTCAGTAAAATATTTAACTGATCACTTTACGTAGCAGTAAAATCTCAAATGGTAAAATGTTTTACCACTTCACTATGCACAGCAGTAGTATCTCAAGGACACAGAACAGGAGACTCCACGGTCTACATAATCCATCAGAAAAATACCCTCTAGCATCCTTTAAAATTTCACTCCATTTGCTTAAAGGATTTCAAGTATTTCGTAAATGTGCATAAGATTTTTCTCTAAACTAACTTCTTTCTTACTTTTAGACAAATTACTAGCTAACAAACCTGGCATTGCCCTGGTATACATTTTGCCAATTTTCTATTAGAAAAGAAACCTTATATGTATTCCTGCATAGACTCGGTGTGGTATGATGCCAGACAGTTTCTGTGCCCTTGGCGCAGCTGCTTTGCGTGTCTATAACGCGATTTTGTAAACGTCTCCATGTTAACGCCTCTTCATAGCCCTGTGGTTGTTGTGGTCTTCAGTCCTTAGACTGGTTTGATGCAGCTCTCCATGCTACTCTATCCTGTGCAAGCTTTTTCATCTTCCAGTACCTACTACAACCTACATCGTTCTGCTTAGTGTATTCATCTCTTGGTCTCCCTTTATGATTTTTACCCTCCACGCTGCCCTCCAATACTAAATTGATGATTCCTTGATGCCTCAGAACATGTCCTACCGACCTATTTCATAGCCCTATATACTGGTATTGTTTGCGCCTAAAACATGAATAAAAACTTTGTGCATGATGCGGTATTTTTGCACGCATCTCAGTGTTTATCACATCATATCTCTTCAACTGTGCGTCGTACAATGATATATTTATGTATATACATTCAGCGGTATATGACGTTACTGTCTGCAAAATATGTTGCGAATAGAGTCCGCAGCAAAGAAGTAATAAATTTAACCGTCATGCATAATGCGGCAGTTTTTCACGCATCTCAGTGTTTATGACGTCATATTTCTTGATCTATATGTCATACAATGATATGATTTTGCAGGTACATTCAGTGGCATTTGTGAAAAGTGTCTGCGAAATTTATTGTGAAGTGAGCCAGTAAACAGAAGTTGTTGTTGTTGTTGTGGTCTTCAGTCCTGAGACTGGTTTGATGCAGCTCTCCATGCTACTCTATCCTGTGCAAGTTTTTCATCTCCCAGTACCTACTGCAACCTACATCCTTCTGAATCTGCTTAGTGTATTCATCTCTTGGTCTCCCTCTACGATTTTTACTCTCCACGCTGCCCTCCAATACCAAATTGGTGATCCCTTGATGCCTCAGAACATGTCCTACCAACCGATCCCTTCTTCTGGTCAAGTTGTGCCACAAACTTCTCTTCTCCCCAATCCTATTCAATACTTCCTCATTAGTTATGTGATCTACCCATCTAATCTTCAGCATTCTTCTGTAGCACCACATTTCGAAAGCTTCTATTCTCTTCTTGTCCAAACTATTTATCGTCCATGTTTCACTTCCATACATGGCTACACTCCATACGAATACTTTCAGAAATGACTTCCTGACACTTAAATCTATACTGGATGTTAACAAATTTCTCTTCTTCAGAAACGCTTTCCTTGCCATTGCCAGCCTACATTTTATATCCTCTCTACTTCGACCATCATCAGTTATTTTGCTCCCCAAATAGCAAAACTCCTTTACTACTTTAAGTGCCTCATTTCCTAATCTAATTCCCTCAGCATCAGCCGACTTAATTAGACTACATTCCATTATCCTTGTTTTGCTTTTGTTGATGTTCATCTTATATCCTCCTTTCAAGACACTGTCCATTCCATTCAACTGCTCTTCCAAGTCCTTTGCTGTCTCTGACAGAATTACAATGTCATCGGCGAACCTCAAAGTTTTTATTTCTTCTCCATGAATTTTAATACCTACTCCGAATTTTTCTTTTGTTTCCTTTACTGCTTGCTCAATATACAGATTGAACAACATCGGGGACAGGCTACAACCCTGTCTTACTCCCTTCCCAACCACTGCTTCCCTTTCATGTCCCTCGACTCTTATAACTGCCATCTGGTTTCTGTACAAATTGTAAATAGCCTTTCGCTCCCTGTATTTTACCCCTGCCACCTTTAGAATTTGAAAGAGAGTATTCCAGTCAACATTGTCAAAAGCTTTCTCTAAGTCTACAAATGCTAGAAACGTAGGTTTGCCTTTCCTTAATCTTTCTTCTAAGATAAGTCGTAAGGTCAGTATTGCCTCACGTGTTCCAGTGTTTCTACGGAATCCAAACTGATCTTCCCCGATGTTGGCTTCTACTAGTTTTTCCATTCGTCTGTAAAGAATTCGTGTTAGTATTTTGCAGCTGTGACTTATTAAGCTGATAGTTCGGTAATTTTCCCATCTGTCAACACCTGCTTTCTTTGGGATTGGAATTATTATATTCTTCTTGAAGTCTGAGGGTATTTCGCCTGTTTCATACATCTTGCTCACCAGATGGTAGAGTTTTGTCAGGACTGGCTCTCCCACGGCCGTCAGTAGTTCCAATGGAATATTGTCTACTCCGGGGGCCTTGCTTCGACTCAGGTCTTTCAGTGCTCTGTCAAACTCTTCACGCAGTATCATATCTCCCATTTCATCTTCATCTACATCCTCTTCCATTTCCATAATATTGTCCTCAAGTACATCGCCCTTGTATAGACCCTCTATATACTCCTTCCACCTTTCTGCTTTCCCTTCTTTGCTTAGAACTGGGTTTCCATCTGAGGTCTTGATATTCATACAAGTCGTTCTCTTATCTCCAAAGGTCTCTTTAATTTTCCTGTAGGCGGTATCTATCTTACCCCTAGTGAGATAGGCCTCTACATCCTTACATTTGTCCTCTAGCCATCCCTGCTTACCCATTTTGCACTTCCTGTCGATCTCATTTTTGAGACGTTTGTATTCCTTTTTGCCTGTTTCACTTACTGCATTTTTATATTTTCTCCTTTCATCAATTAAATTCAATATTTCTGCTGTTACCCAAGGATTTCTACTAGCCCTCGTCTTTTTACCTACTTGATCCTCTGCTGCCTTCACTACTTCATCCCTCAAAGCTACCCATTCTTCTTCTACTGTATTTATTTCCCCCATTCCTGTCAATTGCTCCCTTATACTCTTCCTGAATCTCTGTACAACCTCCGGTTCTTTTAGTTTATCCAGGTCCCATCTCCTTAAATTCCCACCTTTTTGCAGTTTCTTCAGTTTTAATCTACAGGTCATAACCAATAGATTGTGGTCAGAGTCCACATCTGCCCCTGGAAATGTCTTACAATTTAAAACCTGGTTCCTAAATCTCTATCTTACCATTATATAATCTATCTGATACCTTTTAGTATCGCCAGGGTTCTTCCATGTATACAACCTTCTTTCATGATTCTTAAACCAAGTGTTAGTTATGATTATGTTGTGCTCTGTGCAAAATTCGACCAGGCGGCTTCCTCTTTCATTTCTGTCCCCCAATCCATATTCACCTACTATGTTTCCTTCTCTCCCTTTTCCTACACTCGAATTCCAGTCACCCATGACTATTAAATTTTCGTCTCCCTTCACAATCTGAATAATTTCTTTTATTTCATCATACATTTCTTCAATTTCTTCGTCATCTGCAGAGCTAGTTGGCATATAAACTTGTACTACTGTAGTAGGCGTGGGCTTCGTATCTATCTTGGCCACAATAATGCGTTCACTATGCTGTTTGTAGTAGCTTACCCGCATTCCTATTTTCCTATTCATTATTAAACCTACTCCTGCATTACCCCTATTTGATTTTGTGTTTATAACCCTGTAGTCACCTGACCAGAAGTCTTGTTCCTCCTGCCACCGAACTTCACTAATTCCCACTATATCTAACTTCAACCTATCCATTTCCCTTTTTAAATTTTCTAACCTACCTGCCCGATTAAGGGATCTGACATTCCACGCTCCGATCCGTAGAACGCCAGTTTTCTTTCTCCTGATAACGACATCCTCTTGAGTAGTCCCCGCCCGGAGATCCGAATGGGGGACTATTTTACCTCCGGAATATTTTACCCAAGAGGACGCCATCATCATGTAATCATACAGTAAAGCTGCATGCCCTCGGGAAAAATTACGGCTGTAGTTTCCCCTTGCTTTCAGCCGTTCGCAGTACCAGCACAGCAAGGTCGTTTTGGTTATTGTTACAAGGCCAGATCAGTCAATCATCCAGACTGTTGCCCTTGCAACTACTGAAAAGGCTGCTGCCCCTCTTCAGGAACCACACGTTTGTCTGCCCTCTCAACAGATAGCCCTCCGTTGTGGTTGCACCTACGGTACGGCTATCTGTATCGCTGAGGCACGCAAGCCTCCCCACCAACGGCAAGGTCCATGGTTCATGGGGGGGGGGGGGGGGGGGAGTAAACAGAAGTAATAAATTTAAACGTCATGTGTGATGTGGCAGTTTTTCAAGCATCTCATTGTTTAGGACGTCATACCTCCTGAACTCTGATAGGCTGGCGATACTTATCCCCCCAACGATTGTTGCCTGATAGAAACCGAAATGTGTGCCAAGTTTGGTTGAAATTGGTCCATTGATTTTAGGAGGAGATATGAAGTACACACAAACGTATTTTTTTATAATATGTGTGAATTCCACAACACATTTGACCAGTTTTTGAATTACAAAGCTAACGAAATGTAATAACACTGTTATGAGGCCCCAAAGACCGTGGGTCCCCCACACCGAAATACGCAGAAAGCGCCCGTAGACAATCTCTGAAAGACTGCCGATGGAGTTCCGATTCACTCTGTATACAACTCGTTGCTGTAATTCCCTGGAAAATAACCAAGTGAACTACGTTCATAACTTCTCAGAAAGAGTATCATTTATTACATTTACCTGTCTAAATAACTATTCCTCCCACACATTATGTTATATGTTAGAGACAGAAATGCCTTATCTGAAACACCGTATATATAGAAAAACTACATTGTATGTTATAGACATTGATGTAAGAGACTGCGGAAGACGTAAATCTGGCTTGCAAGATGGCGATTCAAACCCCGCTCCTCTCGTATGTCAGACAGTGGTTCATCCACTCTGTTACCTCGCTCGGTCGAACAGAACTAAGTCACACTCCAAGGAACAGCTACTGCATACATCCATCGAGGTACGAGTAGAGATTATGTGGAGTTGTGAAAGTGGGAGAGCCACTGGCAAGCCTGAAGCTTTGAGTTAGGCTCTGAGATGTGCTCGTACAATTCAACTGACACAGTATTTCCTGTGAAAGGCAAGGTCTAGCACACGATCGGCACGCAGCTTTAGTTGTCATGAAGTACGCTGCCGGACAAGAAAACCGAAGAACGCAGAAGGCACGTACACATACACAGCACCGATCAGCGTGTTGCGCTTCTCTGTGACAGGTATAACACCCTCCAGGGTAAATTAGAGTTTCCCTTGTATGGTGTTTTTATCAAACCTGATAGTTCATACACTGAAGCGTCAAAGAAACTGGTATAGCAATGAGTATTCAAATACAGAGATATGTAAATAGGCAGAATACGGCGCAGCGGTCGGCAATGCCACTATAAGACAACAAGTATCTGGCGCAATTGCTAGATCGGTTACTGTTGCTACAATGGTAGGCTATCAAGATTTAAATGAGTTTGAACGTCAGCACAAAAGCGGAGGGACACAACATCTCCGAGGTAGCGATGAAATGGGGACTTCCCAGTAGGACCATTTCACAAGTGCACCGTGAGTATCAGGAATCCGATAGAACATCAAATCTCTGTCATTGCTGCGGCCGGAAAAAGATCCTGCAAGAACGGGACCAACGACGGCTGAAGAGAATCGTTCAACATGACAGAAGTGCAACCTTTCCGCAAATTGCTGCAGATTTCAATGCTCAGCCATCAACATGTGTCAGTGTGCGAACCATTCAACGAAACATCGTCGATATGGCTTTTTGGAGCCGAAGACCCACTCGTATACCCTTGATGACTGCACGATACAAAGCTTTACGCATCGCCTGGGCCCGTCAACACTGACATTAGACTGCTGGCGACTGGAAATATGTTGCCTGTCGTTTCAAATTGTATCGAGCGGATGGACGAGTGCGGGTAAGGAGACAACCTCATGAACCCATGGATCTGGCATGTCAGCAGGGGACTGTTCAAGCTGGTGGAGGCTGTGTAATGGTGTGGGAAGTGTGTAGTTGGAGTGATATGCGACCCCTGATACCTCTAGATAAGACTCTGACAGGTGACACGTACGTAAGCATCCTGTCTGATCACCTGCATCCATTCATGTCCATTGAGCTTTCCGATGGTCTTGGGCAATTCCAGCAGGACAATGCGACACCCCACGTCCAGAATTGCTGCAGAGTGGCTCCAGGAACAGCCTTCTGAGTTTAAACACTTCCGCTGGCCACCAGACTACCCAGACATGGACGTTATTGAGCATACCTGAGAGTGCTGTTCAGAAGAGATCCCCCCCCCCCCCCCTAGTCTTACGGATTTATGGACAGAATTGGAGTATTCATTGTGTCTGTTCCCTCCAACACTATTTTAGACATTAGTCGAGTCCATGCCACGTCGTGTTGCCGCACTTCTGCGTGCTCGCGGAGGCCCCACACGATATTAGGCAGGTGTACCAGTTTCTTTGGCTCTTGAGTGTATAAGTTGTGTTAACAACGTCGGGTGTTGAATGATCACTGTGAAGGACACAGAGGTGCCGCGTAGTCGTATGAGACAGCGTTTGGGTCCCTGATGGAGTATGAAAGAGGTGTCATGGTGGATCTCCATTTGGTCGATTGGTCTAATCGTGAAATATCCAGTTTTTTGGGGCACATTGGGCAGGCATACTCGTCGTCAAGGTTCCATTCGACCACATCTGGCTACCGCAAAGGAGAATAGACGTATTGTGGACTAGCCACAGCGTAACCCTTTCATATCTTTGCCTGCTATCCGAGCTAGGGAATTACCATTCCATGCTTAGGGTGTCAACACCACAAGACAAACGGCGGCGTTTGGGTTGGTGCTATGGCTGAGAAGCATGGCCTGCTAGCGAATGGCGTTGCGTCATGTTCGGCGATGAATCACGAATCAGGACTACCGCGGATGACCTCCGTTGGCGGCGACCTGGAGAGGGGTCCCAAAAAATGGTTCAAATGACTCTGAGCACTATGGGACGTAACATCTGAGGTCATCAGACCCCTAGACTTTGAACTACTTAAACCTAAGGACATCACACATGCACATGCCCGAGGCAGGATTCGAACCTGCGACCGTAGCAGCCGCGCGAGAGGTGTCACACTCTCCCAATGTTTTGGAGAGGCGCAGAGGCGTTACTTCTGGCGTCATGGTGTGGGAGGCCGTTGGGTATGACTACAGATGACGGGCAGTAGTGATGAAGGGAATTCTGAAGGCGCTGTGATATGTCGCGGACATCCTGCGTCCTCTCATGCGACAGTATCGACGTGGCCTTTGTCGACAGGACAGTGCTTGTCTACACAGGGCATGTGTCTCTGTGAACTGTCTGCGAACTGCTATAGCCAACGAGTTCCTCAGATCTGTTCCCCGCAGAATATATGCGGGGCCAGCTCCGACGTCAACCACATTCCACTGTAAGTACACAGGATATCAAGCAACACTTACAACGGCTTGCCTCAGGGGAGGATACATCGAGTTTATGATATCCTTCCTGAACGGATCAGTGCATGCTTCCCTGCCAGAGGGGATACAATGTCATGTACATAAATAGCCTCAAACTGCCAAGTTCTTTGTAAAATAATGCGATTTTGTAATCGCTGAGATAACATAAAATAATATTTCAACCCCTGAACTTAGCCGGCCTGTGTGGCCGAGCGGTTCTAGGCGCTTCAGTCTGGAACCGCGCAACCGCGCGACCGCTACGGTCGCAGATTCGAATCACGCCTGGGGCGTGGATGTTTGTGATGTCCTTAGGTTAGTTAGGTTTACGTAGTTCTAAGGTCTACGGGACTGATGACCTCAGCTGTTAAGTCCCATAGCGCTCAGAGCCATTTGAACCATTTTGAACCCGAACTTTCATTTCGTTTCCTTCTCCCATTATAGGCGCTATAGTTTTTTTGTCACGCATTGATCTACGTATCTCTTTCTCTACCCATAAATGTTTCGAGTTATTGTAATGAACATTTTTATTCATGGAGCGGTTCTAGGCGCTACAGTCTGTAACGCGCGACCGCTACGGTCGCAGGTTCGAATCCTGTCTTCGGCATGGATGTGTGTGATGTTCTTAGGTTAGTTAGGTTTAAGTAGTTCTAAGTTCTAGGGGACTGATGACCTCAGAAGTTAGGTCCCATAGTGCTCAGAGCCATTTTTTTATTTAAGTATTTATTTTTATCTGTACAGGGTGACACAGAATAACGGGAATGTCTGAGATGAGTAGTGGCAGCCATGGGCAGGTGGCAACACTGCGGGTTCGTGACAGCGAGTAAATAGTAATCACGGATCAGTGGAACGGACAAGAGCTTGCGTTAGCCATAAAAATGTTTTATAAAAACAATGATAGTTTGGTAGCGGCGCAGAGGGAGTTTCGACGTTTTTATAATTTAGGACGTTATGAGCCGTTGCGTCTAAACACGCAATAAAATGTTGGATTAATAACTTTGAAGAGACTGGATCTGCCCTCAAGAAGAAACCAACAGGACGACCAAGAAGTCTGCGTTGTCCAGCGAACATTGACGTTGTACGCGAGTCTGTCTTACGGAGCCCACGGCGATCAATTCGTAAACAAGCAGGAGTGGTTGCAATGTACCGGGAGAGTGCCCCCAGAATTCTTCATCTCGATTTAAAATTTCGTCCGTACAAACTACAGATCGTACAAAAATTGAAGGACAACGATTACCGATTACGATTAGGATTCTGTCAACAAATTATAACAAAAATAAACAATTACGATGAATTTCTAAACTAGTTGTGGATGTGAGATGAGGAACATTTTCATCTCACAGTTTATGTGAATAAACAGGACACAAATCCTAATACGTTCACGAGCGCCCTTTACCCGCTAATAATGTGACAGTATGGTGTGATGTTTCATCACCTGGCATTATCGGACAGTATTTTTTCGCAAATGAACAGGGAAACGCAATAACTGTCAATGCGGATCGTTACGTGGAGATGTTACGAACTTCTGTTACACCTGTACTGAACAACTTTCCAAACGTTCAAGAAGCCTGGTTTCAACAGGACGGAGCGGCGTCACGCAGTACACAGCAATCAGTGGGATATGTGCGAGAATTGTTTGACAACCGTGTGATCTCACGATTCGGTAAAATTTCCTCGCCCCTAGATCGCCATATTTATCCGTTTGTGATTTTGTCTTGTGGGGCTACCTCAAGAGCAAAGTCTACACGACTCGATCAAGAACCCTGGATGAGTTAAAACAGAGAATTCGGGATGCAGTTCACATTATCCCAGCTGAGATGTTGCAGCGGTGAATGAGGAATCTCAACAGCAGATTTCACGAATTTATTCGTACAGGAGGACGCAATCTAACTGACGTAATTTTTTAAAAATGATAAATGCCATTAACGTTTCGTAAATGGCAAATTTGTAAGGTTTCAGTTACTATGAATGTAGTTTATTTCCTTCATTGCTTCTAGTGTTATTGGAGTGTGGAAATGTTCCCGTTTTTCTGCGTCACCCTGTAATAGCAGTGCAACTGCAATAAAGCTGTGTGACACAATGCACATTTTGGGCGTAACATCCTGTATACTGACCGTCAATGTTAGGTGCTGTTCTGCTGTAATTGGAGCAGGGACGGTAGAAGCTGGGGACAGACTAGGAAATCAATCCGTCCCAAGCGTGTGAAGAAATGGCCGCAGTGTGTGAACGGAATTTTCCATCCTTAATGCTAGCCGACAGCACAGCACGGGTGTCCCATACCGAAAGCACAGAACGGCGGAAAATGGACAAAATCCGGAATTATTATGAATAGTCACTAACAGTACCAGATGAGCTACGATTAAACTACGTACACCATTGCAAAGAAAATTTGAAGCCGGAATTTCGATTGCAAAGACGCCTACCTTAGTTTTGAAATAAATAACTAGACGATTTACTAGAAAATTAATATCTGGCGTGCAAAAATTTGTACGGTGACCGGAAACGCGTCAATCAGTTACACTTCTCAAGCGCTGTAAAATGAAGCAGAGACCGCTACAAGGCACTAACTTAATACGGAACACCCCTGATGAACTTCAATCCTTAATTCACGAGTAATTAACAATAAAGAAAGAAACGCCCGTAAGAGCATGCAGCAGGATTAATACACAGCAATAACACCCTGGCTTCAGTTTGTCGATTTATATGTTTCATCGGAGAAAATGCTAGTCGCTCCCTTAAAAGAGCACACTGGCAGCTTTGGAGAGCTGTAGACAGTGTAGAACTGATACCTAGTTGTTATCTGACCCTTCAACGCTAATGGTAGTGAAGTGCTGTGTATGTGGTAATTAGATGCCTGGAATCTGCGCAGACACGACAGAATGGCAGAAAGAACCTATCGTGTTTGGACGTGTCCACGATTCCGACCTAAATAAAGTTTGCCGATATGTAAATCTAGCAACGTGCTTGCAAGAAGTGATGTACCACTAGCAGCCGTGTAATATAACGTAAGAACCGTGTAACCCACAGGAACAATCGTACTGCAGAAATTATTGCTGTTAGCAAATACAGGTCCATCCAGACCAGTTTCAGAGCGTATGTTGCGAAGGTAACTACATGCAATGCACATCTGAAGTCCAGTACCTGGCGAACGGCCAATGCTCTCATTGGCACATAAACATATATACCTTCAATGGGTCAAACAACACACAAACTCAAGAGCGCCTGACTGGAGTCGCGATTTTGCCTATTTTGCATTGATGAGAGACAGTATCTGTTGGGTGTAGTTCAGGATGAAGGTGCTTTTTGTATGATATGCTGAGGTGTTTTTCGTACCACGAGTTCAGCCTAGTCGTTCAGATTACCGTGAACATGTACCGGCATGTTTATTGCGCGATCACGGTGACCACATGTTACCCTTTCTTTTACATCTTTATGATGAGTATCCTGTAGACACTCTCATCTTTCAAGATGACAACAACCATTTTCACAGGAGTGCACGCATGCTCTCATGTTTTTATGAACATTCAGGTACCCTACTGCATTTACACTAGCCCGGTAAATTACACGTTCTTAATTCTATAGGAAATATGTGAGGTTTTTGAAACAGCGGGTGGAATATAGTGGTCTACATCCCACCTATAAGACAGCTCTACGGGTTCAAACCACGAATGAGAGGCTTCAGTTAAAAATGGCATACCTGAATAAATTGGCCGAATGGAGACCAAGAAGGCGATTTCACACGTGATTGGCGTGATGTCTCCTGGTGCGAGAGTAATTCTCTGCCTGGTCTGCTTAATTACTGACTATAGGCATTCTATGGTGCTAATTTGGTTTAATTATGAGTGTATGATGTGAGGTAGGCAATGTCTGAACCCACAAGAAGAGTTGTAATATAAAATCCTTTCCGAAATTTATATAGGTCTGTCTAATGTTAAACAAATTTCTTCCACTGTAAAAATAAATGACAATAAGTGAGAACACATAATTAAACATCTATTAGAATTCCTCATTCGATAGGTATTGTTGATACGCTTGTAATCGGCACATGAGAGAGCTCATTTTCATGAATTTACGTTTAAAGTAGCTTATATAAACTTAATTACAAAACGCTATTCTAATGTTCTACAAAACTTTGTTGAACGTTAAGAGAGTGTTCTTATTTAAAATTGTTGTCATGGTCAGCCAAGCGTCAGGGAAAAATTCAGTTAAGTTTAGTTTGTACAGCTCGAATATTGTAAGAGCAGTCTCGCTTACTAGTGTAGCGAATCGGAATCTAGAGTACCCTACTTAGGGAGGAGGGGGAGGGGGGGGGGAGGAGGGAGACAAAAAGGGTGACCAAGTCCATGAAGATGACTCTCGTTAGACTGCTGAAGACATACACAGCTCCAGTCCAGGCGCGTGCAGTTCCAACACACTGAGCCCTCTGCAGGTGATACAGAATTGCTTGCAGCTCTCCACGGTACTCACCCACCATGGATGCGACGCTGCATTCGGTATCGAGACCCTGTTTCAAGTATTCAAGAAACTCGTTACACGATTTAACAGAAACATTAGAATATCGCCTTCATCCTGAATCTGGCGAATTATGGTCATAACAGACCAAAACTACTTTTTCGTAGGGAAAACATAGACACAATGACGTCAGCAAACCCGATTCTTTCAGCCAGTTTAACAGATTCTCCCAATTACATTTGTAGAGCCTAACGTCAGACTGCCACAAGAAAGATGACAATATGCAAATCTCAAAGAAAACCCACATAATAATCTACATTAAACATTATCAAATTGACCTGTCTGATGACGACCCCGGCATGTTGTAGAACCGAGACATCCTCAGTGCCCAGCAGTACGATCCCAGATACTAATGATCCCGGTAGTCTTGCACGAACTGTTTCTGTTGGCAGCTTAATCCACTGGCTGCCCTACTGTCTGTCTACAGTGTGACAGAGGTTTTCGCCCACGGGTTTTCGTGGCACTTTTATCATTCCGTTCTATACCGCCACCGATCAAGCGCTTTTGCATATTATCTTCCATATGTGGCCGCATCAAACGATGTTCGATCGGACTTAGACATATAAATCACTTCGCAGATCTGCATTCTGGAAATCTAAGGTAGACAGCTACCCCTATCGAAGAGATGACAGTAAAACTTTCCCGCTGGACACAAATGAGGGCGTGGAAGGGCTCCAATTAAGAAAAAAAAAATACAAGGAAGACTAGTGTCTCTTGCATACACTCTTTGTGCAGTACATCACGAAAGTGACCTGAACTTCCACCTGAGGCAGAGTTTTCTACGACAGGACACAGTGTGGCCTACGCTTAGACTGCAGGAACCTAGGGGAACAGCGCAAGTTTTGACGTCGCACACTCTGTACACAGTAAATTGCCACTACGTCTAGGAAATCAGCTCATGCCGTACGAGGAGACCCCAAAGATATGTACGCTTTCTGTAAACGTCCATAACGTGCAGGCTCCAAACTACCATCGAGACATGTCGTTATGGCAATGAAATGTATATTGGCCTTTACTGCAGTGAACAGCCAAGCACTCGCCGTAGCGATACGACCAGTCCCCGTGAACGTGCAGCTGTAGACATCCTGGCTGGAATTACGCAATGCGGAAGCACAGCCAAAATACCTAGTTACTACTTTCAATAGGCCCAAATCGACGAAAGGCTGCACCATCTCTACCTACACCTAATTCGACGTCACCAGTACCACAGCACCTTGTGATTGTCATTTTCAGGATCTCGGTACATCCAGTAATGGAGTATGGGGCAGCAATCTGTGGAAATGCGGCCGGTACGCAAAACGGCTGCCAGCTCTTAAACTGGCTTACTAACTACCTTAGGAATTCCAGGCTGCGCAGCTCCACCAGGTAGCAGGACTACCTCCGGAGGATGTTTAGGCATCAGCTCGTGACTTCTATGGGAAAGCAGAACGTCGCGGATCCGACATATACCAAACTCAGCACCAGAATACGGTGCTATAAGGACACTAGGTCGCCAACCTACTGGTGAAATAACGTTGTCCCTTTCAGCATACTAACTTTTTACCCGTGTTTCAAATCGGCACAAGAGAAGACAATCCGAAGAAATTCCGTCATAATGGACTAACTAGATCAGCACCTTCGCAGAATAGGGGAGGCAATAATTATCTCTAAGAAATTTTTTTACATACAGTGAAGATTTGTGTTACGAGTGGTATCAAGAGTCCATGTCATTCCAGACGACAGTAAACGCATGTGTCAATTTAACTAAGCACGAATTCTGGTTGTGGAGTTAAATATTTCCAGGAAGTGCGATTTGTACACTATCTGATCAGAAGTATCGAGACACCTATTAGCGGACGTCCATTGGAGTGTGACCATTCTTCGCCTTTATGGCAGCTTGAACGCTAAGAGGAATTTAAATGATGTGTCTGAATGTCATGGCAGTTCATTGTTCCTGAAGAGCCGAAACCTAGGGTGATACTGATGTTGTATTCTATGGTTTCGAACGAATTCGACATTCTAATTCATCCCAAAGGTGCTCCTTTGGGACCCTGGTAGAGCAGAACATTTCAGGAATGTTTTTGTCTACAGGCTATTGCCTCACAGATGCTGCTTTATGACGGAGTGCACTGTCATACCAATACAAACAATCATTGTCTCCGAACTGTCCCTCCACTGTATGAAGTACACAATGTTGTAAAAATGTATTTATATCCTTCCGCATTTTGTATTTTCTTGAGCACAAAAGGGGACCAAACCCTAACCACGAAAATAACGCCCATACCATAAGACAACCTTCTTCGTATGCTATTGTTAGCACTACAGACGACAGCAGGTGAAGTTCTCCGTGTATTCACCAAAGTCAAACCCTTCCATCGGATTGCAAGAGTACGGTGCGATTCATCACTCCAAATCACTGGTTTCTAGTCGTCGATTGGCCAGTGGCGTCGCTCTTTACTCCACCTCAGGCGACGCTTAGCACTGACTACAAAAATGTGTGACTTGCAGGAGGTGCTCGACGACTGTATCCCATTCTTTGTAATTCCTTACGCTTCATGATGCTAATTGCACTGCTTTTAATTCTTCGGCGCGTGATTCCTTCCGGTTATTCATGCGATTTTTTACAGTCACTCGCCGCAATTTTAGACGGTGCCTGTCTGTCACTATATAAGGTCCGCCCAGTCTTGATTTAGCAGTTTTTTTTCCTTAGCCTTTCCGCTACACAGGTACGCCACTAACGTTTGAAATGTGCAGCTTTAGAAGGGATGAAATGTCCCTCATGGATCTGTTACTAGCTAACATATAATATTAGTAGTCCACATTCCAAGTCACTAGGCTGTCTTGATCAACTCATTCTGTTGTTACTACTTCCCTGCTGACAACTCATTACTCAAAGCCTCCTTTTTGTTCTGGTGGGTTCGCCTCTCGTGACATTTAGTGGTCATTCCCGCAATACAGAGAAGTGTTCCGATACTTTCGATAATATAATACAGTGTTAGTCAATCTAGTCAAATGTTTTTTATTTCAGTCTTTGATCACAATATGAATTCTTTAGACGATCACCGGTTTCAGTCCGTAATGACCATCCTCGGATCTTTTTTACACCATGTCCTAAACTGACAAGGCCATAATGGCATCGTCAAAACATATAAATATAATCAGTATAGCCTCGTCATATAGATTATATTTATATGTTTTGACGATGCCATTATGGCCCTATCACTTTAGGACATGATGTAAAAAAGATCTGAAGATGGTCATTATGGACTGAAACCGGTCATCGTCTAAAGAATTCATATTGTGATCGAAGACTGAAATAAAAAACATTTGACAGTATTGGATCACTGTCTGTATACGCGACCATGTCGCAGTTGGTGAGTCAATCTAGTTCCTACCGCTCACTGGTGGGCGTTCTATCGTGTGGAAAGTGGGCGATAGGAGGTTAAAGATATTTTCATTAGATTTTCATAAAATTTCAACAAAGTATTTGGTAAGTAGTTATTTTTAGATGCTGTAATTTGTTGTAACTGTGATTTATAATTTTTTGCAGTAAAGTTACTTCCCTACTTTAGATACCACCATTACTATGGAACTGCTGGAGGATTAGAACATTTTTCTACTAACGAAATACAAACATGGGCTCTAGGCAAAAAAGCCTGGCTACAGTTCTCACTTGAAAAGGGAGCATACACCCATCGGATCACCAATATTGCTTATCTTTGGCACGATTGTACTACCTGCTTAGATCTAACAAATGCTGCTCCATTACAATTCGCTTCTCTAAGGCCTCCAAGAAATCGAGGTCAAACTTTTACGAGCCTGCTGAATACCATACGAGAGCGCCAATCCTCAAGCGGCGGCACCAGTGCATACAGCTAAACAACGTACACGTCTGTTCATTTCTCTTTCCTCTTCGTGCACCAAGCACTCTTATCGCCACAGCGAATGATGTTTCTTCGGCATGTATCAATAGTAACAACAATAATAATAATAATACTAGTGAAAATCGTAGCGGTGCATAGAACTGAGGTGTAATCGACGTTTAATAAGGACTAGTGGCGAAGGCAGGGACGTCTTACCGAATTACATCTTCTCCTAATACACACATCAAATAACGTTTTGCATCACCTCGGTTCCAAGAGTTCCGGAAGCTGTACAGAAAATTGGAATACAGATCAACATAAACATCATTTCCGACCTTTTTATTGCTCATGAAAACCACACATTCCAAGTTGTATCACCATACCTCGACCTTCAGAGGTGGTGGTCCACATTGTTGTACACACCGGTTTCTCTAATTCCCAGTAGCACGTTCTTTTGCATTGATGCACGCCTGTATTCGTCGTGGCGTACTATCCACAAGTTCATCAAGGCAGATTGTCCCACTCTTCAACAGCGATTCGGCATAGATCCCTCAGAGTGGTTGGTGGGTCACGTCGTCCATAAAGAGCCCTTTTTCAATCAATACAAGGCATGTTCGATAGGGTTCATGTCTGGAGAACATGCTGGCCACTCTAGTCGAGCGATGTTATCCTGAAGGAAGTCATTCATAAGACGTGCACGATAGGCGCGCGAATTGTCGTCCATGAACACGAATGCCTCGCCAATACGCTGCCGATATGGTTGCACTATCGGTCGATGGATAGCATTCACGTATCGTACAGCCGTTATGGTGTCTTCCATGACGACCAGCGGCGTACGCCGGCCCCACATAATGCCACCCCAAAACATCAGGGAACCTCCACCTTGCAGCACTCGGTGGACAGTGTATCTAAGGCGTTCGGCCTGGCCGGGTTGCCTCCAAACACGTCTCCGACGATTGTCTGGTTGAAGGCATATGTGACACTCATCGGTGAAGAGAACGTCGTGTCAATCCTGAGCGGTCCATTCGGCATGTTGTTGGGCCCGTCTGCACCGCGCTGCATGGTGTCTTGTTTGAAAAGATGGACCTCGCCATGGACGTTGGGAGTGAAGTAGCGCATAATAAAGCCTATCGCGCACAGCTTGAGTCGTAACACGACGTCCTGTGGCTGAACGAAAACCATTATTCAAGATGATGACGCTGCTGTCAGAGTTCCTCCGAGCCATAATCCGTAGGTAGCGGTCATCCACTGCAGTAGTAGCCCTTGGGTGGCCTGAGCGAGGCATGTCATCGACAGTTCCTGTCTCTCTGTATCTCCCCTTTGTCCGAACAACATCGCTTTGGTTCACTCCGAGACGCCTGGACACTTCCCTTCTCGAGATCCCTTCCTGGCACAAAGTAACAATGTGGACGCGACCGAACCGCAGTATTGACCGTCTAGGCATGGTAGAACTACAGACAAAACGAGCCTTGTAGCTCCTTCCTGGCGGAATGATTGGAACTGATCGGCTGTCGGACTCCCTCCGTCTAATAGGCGCTGCTCATGCATGATTGTTTACATCTTTGGGCGAGTTTAGTGATATCTCTCAACAGTCAAAGGGACTGTGTCTGTGGTACAATATCCACAGTCAACGTCTATCTTCAGGAGTTTTGGGAATCGGGCTGATGCAGAACTTTTTCTGATATGAGTAATATCCTCCACTTGTGTGTTCATTTTAGAGTATCAGTAGAAAGTTAGTTGTGGAGTGGGTAGAGGTTGCGTACTTTCCTGCCTGCTGTGTTGCAGACTGCTTGATTAATATGCCGGAAGTGATCCAGTTGTTACTAAACATTTCATAATCGTTCAGGATGCTCATTCGTCTCCGTACACTGTCTTTTCAAACGCGACCGTTACTAGAACCTTCAACGGCGATTGAAGAATTGTCATACGAGTGTTTGGTGGAAGAGTGGGAAAGACAGACAAGATTGGAATGCCGCAAGGGCAGACTCGTAGTCTGGCGCCTGATACGGTAGCACCAACACCCGCGTGGTGGCTGGCACTCTCCTATGTACTCAAAGCACCTGGAAGCACGGCCTCTCGAAAACGCTTGAGAAATTCAGAGTACTGGAGAATCATTTGTCACATCTAAACATGCACTACAATCGAACGAGAGATGAGGGAAATAGGTGACCGGTCGGGTCTATGCTTCCCTTGTAAATAAATTTCAGGGTGAACGTCGAGCACTAGAGCAATTTGTCACAAATTACAGTTCGTGGACAGTGTTTGCAACAATCTGGACTATTGTCTATAGACTTCAAATTATTTTGGGATATTCACTCTGTGAATATACGAGGGTTGTTTTTTTAAGTAAGGGCCGTTTTTATTTTTAAAAAAAGATACAAATACATTTCTAAAAAAACTTTTATTTTCTGATTCTACAGACTTTTTCCTATTTTTCTACATAGTTGCCTTGTTAATTTAAGCACTTGTCATACCGTACAACTAAGTTTTTAATTTCCTCTTCAAAGAATTCGGCCGCCTGCTCCGACAGCCAAGAGTTCACGGCCGCTTTCACTTCATCGTCGTCATTGAAGCCCTGACCGCCAAGATTGTGTCAGGTACCGGAAAAGGTGAAAATCGCTAGGAGCAAGGTCGGGGCTGTATGGTGCATGGTCCAAAACTTCCCAGCCAAAAGAATCAATCAAATCTCGAGTCTTTTGAGAGGTGTGAGGCCTAGCGTTATCGTGCAGGAGCAAAACTCCTTTCGTCAGCATGCCGCGCATTTTGTTTTGAATTGCTCTGCGGAGCTTCTTTAGAGTTGCACAGTAGGCATCTGAGTTGATTGTCGTTCCTCGTGGTATAAAGTCCACTAGCAAAACACCGCGCCGGTCCCAGAACACAGTTGCCATAATCTTGCGCTTTGACAGCGTCTGTTTGGCTTTGACCTTGACGGGTGAGGTTGTGTGTCGCCATTCCATCGATTGTCGCTTGCTTTCGGGAGTGATATGGGATATCGATGTTTCATCTCCAGTGACTATTTGACTCAACATGTCATCCCCTTCTTCCTCGTAACGAATCAAAAAGTCCAATGAAGTGGCAAATCTCTTCCCTTTGTAGTCCCCTGTGAGGAGTCTGGGTATCCACCGAGAACACAGTTTCTTGAAGTTTAGGTTTTCAGACACAATTTTGTACAAAACCGATCTTGAAACTTGTGGAAATTCCAAAGAAAGAGTGGAAATTGTGAATCTTCTGTTCTCACGAATCTTTGTTTCGACTGCAGCCACCAAATCATCAGTGATCACAGAGGGCCGGCCTGAGCGTTCTTCGTCATGGACGTTTTGACGGCCATTTTTAAACTCTCTAACCCATTGACGCACTTTACCTTCACTCATTGCATTCAAGCCATAAACTTCTGTTAACTGACGATGAATTTCTGCAGCTGATAGGCTTCTCGCAGTCAAAAAACGTATCACTGACCGTATCTCACAGGCGGCGGGCGATTCAATAATCGTAAACATTATAAAGTAGCACAGCGATGCGTACACATCAGCTACAGAGCTGCAACTTGCATCAGTGTGAACGGGAAGGATGTCGGCAATTGGCGCGGTGGCTTGTTGCGGCGTCCGCGCGAACTACGGGACTATATGCGCGAACGGCTCTTACTTAAAAAACAACCCTCGTAAGATTTTTCGGTCACGATCTGGACTAAGAATTTGGATAACGTGGAAATATCTCAAAGGTGCACTGGTAATGCTGAACTTATTCGGAAACTTGCTTGTGAACATTAGCCTGGAAATTGTAAAATATTGAGCACTTTTACACAACAGAACTTGTAATGGTTATTAGTCCCTGTGGCCACAATTAAGCATTCACTAGTAGGAGACTATCGTGTTGGTGGAAAAGAACTGTCGTCAAGTCAGCCACGACCCTACATTTCTGTAATTGTTATTTACATCTTCGGTAGTGACGGAAAGGCAATCAAAGGAACATAATGTGACATTGTATGGTCATCCCTTGACAGTCAGCGAACAGCAGACAATCACAGTGATCATTTACAGGGTGAATCACCTAAAACTTGCACCGCAGGAACTGCGGAAATGGAAGTGCTATTTATGCGTAATTTTCGCAGAATTACTTGGTAGTCAGGGGCTGGTACTGTTAGCCAATAAACAGATTGTAATAATACTTACAAAGCGTATTTTTGTGCAAACATACACTTTTTAAATGGAACAATGTCTATTGACATTAACAAACTAAAAGTAGGATACATTAGAATCTCAGTGGCATTTGTTGCAAGATTCTAGTGTGGTTCGTTTACGAGATATAGTATTTTGAAAAGTTTCCACACCGAGACTTTTCTATGCCTTTCAACCAGCGTAGTTGCTACGTACCAGCAGCAAGTGAGTGGGCGATGGGGATTCACCATTACTGAAAAAGCCGACATGCTCATGGTGTATGGAGAGTGTAAGAAGAAAGCAGTTCGCTCCTGTTCTGGGTTGCACTTGTCACACTTCGCCCTTCGTGCAGTTTCCCGATGATTCTTTCCATTGTGGAGCCATCCAAATGTTGTCGACGGGCCATGTTGTAATGAAGAACTCTACCACTGTGCACCGTAACTGATTGCTGATTGACACACACAGCCTTTTTTTCGTTCCATCTACTGCATCGTGTTGTGAGGCCAGCCCCATTCGGCGCTATAGTCACGCTCACCTCCAACTCGATGTACATGACTGGAAGATGTCTGGCAGTATGATCCCACACATTCATTCATTTCCACAGAGTTACTTTATCTATCTCACCCTGAGGTGTTGCAGAGCAGTGTATATATATTGCGAAAATGACTAAACTGCGAAAGCATATACATGTCATTGGCTAATTGTAGTGTAGTGCTTCATAGAAGATAATAAGGAAAACTGACAAGAGCTTTTGACATGTCATGCACAAAATAAGTCCTTTTTATCTTCGTTATTTGCAGTTCCATTGGGTGAGACGAACTAGCAGGAACTGTGCCAGGTAGGGGTTTTACACTGTCCAGTGACATTCATGTGAGCATCGGAATAACAACTTTTTGCAGTGCGGATGCTGCGAAAAATGCATGAAGAGAGTCAGTGAGGTTCTGGAAGGTGCCGACAGGGATGTGGAGCCATGCTGACTCCAGCTGCTGTACGTTTGTCATTGACGATTCATGGCGCAAACAGCCTAATCGAGGCACACCGACAGATTCTCCATTGGGCTTAAATCCAGGGAGTTTGGTGGCCAGAGAAGCACAGTAAACTCATCTTGGTGCTATTCGAACCTCGCACATCTACATCTACATCTACATGGTTACTCTGCAATTCACACGTAAATGCCTGGCAGAGGGTTCATCGAACCATTTTAGTACTACTTCTCTACCATTCCACTCTCGAATGGCGCGTGGGAAAAAAGAAAACCTAAATCTTTCCGTTCGAGCTCTGATTTCTCTTATTTTATTATTATGATCATTTCTCCCTACGTAGGTGGGTGTCAACAAAATATTTTCGCATTCGGAAGAGAAAGTTGGTGACTGAAATTTTTTAAACAGATCTCGCCGCAAAGAAACCGCCTTTGTTTCAGTGACTGCCACCCCAACTCGCTTACCATATCAGTGACACTCTCACCCCTATTGCACGACAACACGAAACGAGCTGCCCTTTTTTGCACTTTTTCGATGTCCTCCGTCAATCCTACCTGGTAAGGATCCCACACCGCGCAGTAATATTCCAGCATAGGACGGACAAGTGTAATGTAGGCTGTCTCTTTAGTGGGTTTTGTCGCATCTTCTAAGTGTTCTGCCAACAAAGCACAGTCCTTGTTTCGCCTTTCTCACAATATTATCTATGTGGTCATTCGAATTTAAGTTGCTGGTAATTGTGATTCCTGGGTATTTAGTCGAATTGACAGCCCTTAGGTTTGCGCGATTTATTGTATACCCAAAATTTATCGAATTTCTTTTAGTACCCATGTGGATGACCTCGCACTTTTCTTTGTTTAGTGCCAATTGCCATTTTTCGCACCATACAGAAATTCTCTCTAGATCATTTTGTAATTGAAAGCAGTAGGACAGGTTGCATTGTCTTGCCTGTAGATGCCATCGTGCCGAGGAGAAACAAACCGCATGTAGGGATGGACATAGTCTCTAAGGAGAGGAGCATATTAATGTTCGTCCACTGTGCCTTCCGGAATGACGAGATTACCCACGGAATGCTAGAAAACCGTTTCCGAGATCACAACACTGTCTGCTCCGGCCTGGAGCCTTCCGACGATTTCTGCAAGGCTGTACACGCCAACGGCCATCTGTCCGATCGATCGCAGAACGTCATTCGCCGGAAAAGGAAACCTGACGCCGCTCAGTGGTCGCCCAGTTGCTATACTGGCGTGCAAATTCCACTTCGTCGCCGATGAACAGCTGTCAGCACAGGTACAGGAACCAGGCGCCTGCTGTGGGGACACGCAGCACCGTTTGCAGTACAGTCGTTGAGAAGACACTGCTGGTAGCCACGTGGTTCTTCAGGCGGTCACCAGGTGCACATCTATTCGTCCATACACAGCCGTCGTTCAACCCGGTCATCTATGGCCCGTGGTGTCTACATCTACATATATCTACATCTACATTTATATTCCGCAAGCCACCCAACGGTGTGTGGCGGAGGGCACTTTACGTGCCACTGTCATTACCTCCCTTTCCTGTTCCAGTCGCGTATGGTTCGCGGGAAGAACGACTGCCGGAAAGTCTCCGTGCGCGCTCGAATCTCCCTAATTTTACATTCGTGATCTCCTCGGGAGGTATAAGTAGGGGGAAGCAATATATTCGATACCTCATCCAGAAACGCACCCTCTCGATACCTGGACAGCAAGCTACAACGCGATGCAGAGCGCCTCTCTTGCAGACTCTGCCTATTGAGTTTGCTAAACATCTCCGTAACGCTATCACGCTTACCAAATAAACCTGTGACGAAACGCGCCGCTCTTCTTTGGATCTTCTCTATCTCCTCCGTCAACCCGACCTGGTACGGTTCCCACACTGATGAGCAATACTCAAGTATAGGTCGAACGAGTGTTTTGTAAGCCACCTGCTTTGTTGATGGACTACATTTTCTAAGGACTCTCCCAATGAATCTCAACCTGGTACCCGCCTTAACAACAATTAATTTTATATGATCATTCCACTTCAAGTCGTTCCGCACACATACTCCCAGATATTTTACAGAAGTAACTGCTACCAGCGTTTGTTCCGCTATCATATAATCATACAATAAAGGATCCTTGTTTCTATGTATTCGCAATACATTACATTTGTCTATGTTAAGGGTCAGTTGCCACTCCCTGCACCAACTGCCTATCCGCTGCAGGTCTTCCTGCATTTCGCTGCAATTTTCTAATGCTGCAACTTCTCTGTATACTACAGTATCATCCGTGAAAAACCGCATGGAACTTCCGACACTATCTACTAGGTCATTTAAATATATTGTGAAACGCAATGGTACCATTACACTCCCCTGTAGCACGCCAGCAGGCCGCTGTGGCCAAGCGGTTCTAGGCGCTTCAGTCCGGAACCGCACCGCTGGTCCGGTTGCAGGTTCGAATCCTGCCTCGGGCATGGATATGTGTGATGTCCTTAGGTTAGTTAGGTTTAAGTTGTTCTAGGTCTAGGGGACTGATGACCTCAGATGTTAAGTCCCATAGTGCTCAGAGCCATTTGAACCATTTTTGTGTAGCACGCCAGAGGTAGCAGTTGCCTTGGCGCCGGCTCTGAATAGAGCCATTCGCGATATAATTCAACCACAGCAGCGCGCAGATGGTTTAAAAGAAATGGCCATTTCGGAAACGGTTCCACCCTTGGCCAGAAAGTCAATGATCGTGCTCTCTTTTCCTCCCCCTCCCCGACATGCTTTATACATCGTCGAACGAAGGCGGTGATCACATTAATGTGACTGGTCCTTGTAGGTTAGCATGTTTTCATCAATGCTCTCGACTGTGTACTGGCAACTGAACCATTGCTAATAACAGAAATAGTAGTTACATTCATTGATGTATTCGTAAACACAAACATTTACATATTTGAGGTTTAACAAGAATGTGGACAGATAGTCAGCCGTGGCTTTATAATAGCACCCATTCTGGCATCTGTCTGAAATAATCTAGTGAAGCCACCTAAATTCTACGAGGTCATGCTGAAAAATATTGCCTCCGAAATATTTATAATAAATATATAATATAATTATATATTATTATAATTGTAATAAATATATGTTATGCAATCAGTATGGAATGAGAATAAACAAGAAAAAGACTAAAGTGATTGTATGCAGTACAGGAGCAGAATATGAACCTCTGAGAATGAGAATTGAGAGAGAGGAGCTGGAAGTGATAGAGAAATTTACTTACCTGGGAAGCAATATCACAAGGGATGGTAGAAGCCGGAAAGAAATTGCGAGCAAAATACAAAAGGCCAAAATTGCCTTTAATCGGAGAAGGAACTTACTCACCAGCAACAACATCAGTCTGAAAATGAGGAAACGTATCACGAAAGGTTTCGTTTGGAGTGTGCCCCTATACGAATGTGAAACTTGGACAATTGTAAGAGAAGACGGCTAGAGGCACTGGAGATGTGGTGGTATAGAAGGATGATGAAGATCAGCAAGAGAGACAAAGTAACAAATGAAGAGGTGCTTAGAAGAGTACAGGAAACCAGATCTCTGTGGAGGCAATATCCAAACAAGAGGAGACGAACTTGCAGGGCACAACCTACAACACAACAACATTGGAACAATAGCAGAAGGAGCTATTGAGGGAAGGAATCGGCGGGGGTGACCAAGGATATCATATATGGAACAGATCATGATTGACATTGGATGTAACACATACGGGGAAATGAAGAGACAGGCAGACAGAAGAGAGGAATGGCGCTCTGCTGCGAACCAACCTCAGGGTTGAACACTAAAAGAAAGAAATAAGATATGTTATAAAAGATTTGTCGACGAGACGTCGGTATTATAAAATAAATGCTCATATGAAGAAATTGATGTCCTCGCCACCAGCTTAAATAATAAACATCCTAATCTTTCATTTATAGTAGAGCACGAAAACCAAAGAACTATTAATTTTCTAGATTTTATAATTTCAAATCAAAATCGAAAAAAATTGTATCTCTATTTGCAGAAAACCAACATCAACGGATATAGTAATTAATGCCACTTCATGTCATCCTACTAAATATAAAAAGCTGTTCTTTGAAGCGAGGATAGATACATAGGTTATTAAAATAACCTCTTCAACCCAAAGCAGTACAAAAATAAATTGATACTTTAAAACAAATTTCTATTGCCAATAATTTTAGTGCCATTTAAGTCGATTTTTTATATGAAACATTAGAACAATGAAATGACATTGTTATCAATTTCAATAGACGGTTTATCAAAATGACTTTTGTGGGACTTATTTCAGACAAAAGAAACAAATTATTTAAAAAAATCTAACGACAGCTTTCACAACTAACAATTTACTACAAAGAACTGAAACATTCAATTCATGAATCTAACAAAAAGCAAAATTCTGGCATTTACAAAATACTCTGCAGTAAAACTGCATTATGACTGCACTAAACGATATATTGGGCAAACTGGTCGTAACTTTTTAATATGTTTCAGAGAGCATGCTACTGGTGCTGCATGTATCGAGTCATTGTTTGGTCAGGATCTTGATGAACATAATCTCTCTGAAGATTTTATTTCTAATAACATGAAAATTTTACACAAAACATCAAAAGAACTATTCCTTAATAATCTAGAAGAAATCGAAATCTTTCACATTACAATAGAAAACCCTTATCCATTATAATCAAGTACCTAGACTTCGAAGAAAAACATAAGCTTTTGACCATCTGCTTTAAAATGCTTACCCAGGTTCCTCACAAGCTTTTCAGTGTCACCCATGTTATTCTACTTCATGTTATTTCATTTAAATATAATGGCTTATGACATTTTTCTTTAATTTCATATTGTTTCTGTACTTATTTATGTAACATTATTACATTGTATAAGTAACTGGCACGTTAGGTCAGTCGTAGCACCGCATTTTTAATTCATATTTGTTTGTTATGGAATTATCTTATTAATTAATTTTTGACATTACTTGTTTTTCGCTGATTATCAAATTACATAATTTTTAGAAATTTTAGAAGATTACTTTTTTTTAGAAATATGGGTACCTACTTCTTTTTAATATTACTGACGTCTTATATCGCTTTTGTTATTATTTGCTGGCGTATTACGATCAACAACTATTTACTATGGACCGAAATGTACATAAACTGATACCGCTTATTTGTTTCCTGGAACTACACCTATGGAGCGTTCTCTGTTAGCGTAAGCTTCATTTATCGATGTTTGTGGTCACTTCACTGGAAACCACCAGCAATCAGCACCTACCATCTCATAGTAACCAACTACTTCATACATCTATGGAATGTACGAAATAGTACATAGGTGTCGTCTCTGGTGTCGTCTGCTGGATATCACCTATTGATACTCACCGCCACGTCTTTGGAAATCGCACTGCTCCTACATCTTTGGAATGGTGTCAACAATCTCCATAGAAACCAACATCATAATTATTTTTCTAGCCTATATACGGCGAATTCGATGTTTATTTGTTCCTTTTTAAGGTTCTTATTATATTTATTTGACAATAATTGCATTAACGAGGTGTCTCTCCTTTATTGTAAAATTATTCTACGTAATTTTGACATTCTATTTACTAACAAGTACATCTTTTGTGATAATTTTTTCGACTTGTACCTGTCAGCTGTAGGCGGAGCCTGCAGTATTGCGCTGTCTTGTCCAGCACTTAACTATCGACACTCAGCGGTTCCTGCTCCGTGTAAAGCCACTGTCCATCAATGTTGGTACGTCTATGCTTTGTAGTTTTATAGCTAATTTTTTTCTTTTTATGTATCCCTCCCTGTATCATATTACAGTTACTAGTCTCCTACCGAGGTGGTGGGTAGAGGTATGCTCACCAGATATGATCGGTACTGGGGAAATAAAATACCCGGGGTGGACCAAAACTAGTACCAAGGGCACGGCGATTCCACATGTCAGCAGCGGTACCCCAACAGTTACACATGTTAGTGGCGACTGATAAAATATACCTCAGGGCTAACAACCTTGTGAGAACTTCGTCACCCACTAAGGTGACCCCATACACACACTTATTGGACTCAACATGAAGAGAAATATCAACAGAAATAATACCCCAGGTGGAAACCAATTCATCCCCATTCGTGATGGGGCAAGCAGGTCGTCGGTTGCTGGGGAGCCAGAAGTCATTAAGAAGTCGAGAAGCTTATGTGCTCAGACAGAAATTAATAATGCAGATAATAAGATTAAAACTATATGGAATATTGGCTAACGGGAGATGGGGCAGTTTGACAGTGCACAGCATAATATAGCAATAAAGCTAAATGATGATGTTGTGAGTGATAATTCAGAAGTTGCAAGTATTTTTAACAATTACTTTCTGAATGTAGCAGCAAAAATAGGGTTAAAGGGTTCAGTTAAAGAAGCAAAAAATATATTAAAAATGTCATTCCCCAGGATTTTAGGCCTTTAGAAATAGCACGAACATCCCCCACTGAAATTAATGGAATTATAAATATACTGAAAAACAAGTGCTCATGAGGTGTTGATGGAGTCTCTAACAGAATTTTGAAGTGTTGTTCTAATTTAATAAGGGGAGTCGTTAGAGACATATGTAACATTTCTTGGGCACAGGGAATTTTTCCAAACAGATTGAAATATGCAATTGTCAAACCTCTTCATAAGAAAGGGGACAAGAATGACTTAAATAATTATAGACCAATCTCATTGCTGACTTCATTTTCTAAAATATTCGAAAAAGTTATGTGTTCAAGAGTAGTCTCACATTTAAGTGAAAATAATTTATTCAGCATGTAACAGTTCGGATTCCGGAAGGGTTACTCGACTGAGAATGCACATTTAGCTATCAAATAGTGCAAGCCCTAAATAACAAATTATCGCCAGTTGGTATTTTTTGTGATCTCTCCAAGGCATTTGACTGTGTGGATCATTTCACACTCTTAGAAAAAAGCAGGTTTTATGGAATTGAAGGCTATACACACAGTTGGTTTGAATCACACTTAATGAACAGAAAGCAAAAAGTTGTGCTGAATAGCAGAAATAATGTTGGGAGGGTGGTAAATTCTAGTGAATGGGGAGTTACCACAAAGGGAGTCCCACAGGGTTCAATTTTGGGTCCTCTGCTGTTCCTTATTCATGTGAATGACCTCTCACTTAACGATCAGCAAGTGGAACTAGTACTTTTTGACGATGACACGAATTTTATAATAAATCCCATTCCAGAAAAAGCAGCTGAAGATATTGTTAAGGATGTCTTTCAAAGAATTATTAAGTGGTTCTCAGAAAATGGACTCTCCCTTAATTTTGAAAAAACTCACTATATCCTGCTCTGTACACCGAATAGAGTCATACTGAAAATTGATGTAGCATATGAACAGGGCTCAGTTAACAGGGTAGATTTCTCCAAATTTTTGGGTGTTCATATTGATGACAACTTGAACTGAGAGAAGCATATTACTGAGCTTCTCAAACAATTGAGTTCAGCTTCTTACACTCCTCGTATAATCGCTACTCTTGATAATAAACAGATGAGCCTCCTAAAGTACTTTGCATATTTCCGCTCAATATGGTCTTATGGAATAGTTTTCTGGGGTAACTCACCCCTTAGACACAAAGTATTTATTGCACAAAAGAGAGCAGTGAGAATAAATAGTGGTGTTAATCAAGGACGTCATGCAGGCACCTTTTCAAGAAGTTAAGTATTTTAACTGCACCATCAGAGTACATATTTTCGCTAATGAAATTCGTTACAAATAATCCATCTCAATTCCTGAAGAACAGTGATGACAACTTGAACTGGAAGAACTGATGTTCATACGTACAACACTAGAGGGAAAAATGACCTTTCCTATCTGTTATTGAAGCTGTCAGTTGCTCAAAAAGGAGTACATTATTCAGCAATAAAAATCTTTGATTATTTTCCCAACAACATAAAGTGTCTGGCAGGTAGCAGATCAAGTTTTAAATCTAGCTTAAAGTCATTTCTTTTGGACAACTCCTTCTACTCCATGGACGAGTTTCTGTTTCAGAACTGGTAAAAAGAATTGTACCTCTAAATGTAGTTGCATGTGTAGAACTAAAATTTTCAGTAATATTAATATTAGCACTATTCATGTGTGTATATACACTCCTGGAAATGGAAAAAAGAACACATTGACTCCGGTGTGTCAGACCCACCATACTTGCTCCGGACACTGCGAGAGGGCTGTACAAGCAATGATCACACGCACGGCACAGCGGACACACCAGGAACCGCGGTGTTGGCCGTCGAATGGCGCTAGCTGCGCAGCATTTGTGCACCGCCGCCGTCAGTGTCAGCCAGTTTGCCGTGGCATACGGAGCTCCATCGCAGTCTTTAACACTGGTAGCATGCCGCGACAGCGTGTACGTGAACCGTATGTGCAGTTGACGGACTTTGAGCGAGGGCGTATAGTGGGCATGCGGGAGGCCGGGTGGACGTACCGCCGAATTGCTCAACACGTGGGGCGTGAGGTCTCCACAGTACATCGATGTTGTCGCCAGTGGTCGGCGGAAGGTGCACGTGCCCGTCGACCTGGGACCGGACCGCAGCGACGCACGGATGCACGCCAAGACCGTAGGATCCTACGCAGTGCCGTAGGGGACCGCACCGCCACTTCCCAGCAAATTAGGGACACTGTTGCTCCTGGGGTATCGGCAAGGACCATTCGCAACCGTCTCCATGAAGCTGGGCTACGGTCCCGCACACCGTTAGGCCGTCTTCCGCTCACGCCCCAACATCGTGCAGCCCGCCTCCAGTGGTGTCGCGACAGGTGTGAATGGAGGGACGAATGCAGACGTGTCGTCTTCAGCGATGAGAGTCGCTTCTGCCTTGGTGCCAATGATGGTCGTATGCGTGTTTGGCGCCGTGCAGGTGAGCGCCACAATCAGGACTGCATACGACCGAGGCACACAGGGCCAACACCCGGCATCATGGTGTGGGGAGCGATCTCCTACACTGGCCGTACACCACTGGTGATCGTCGACGGGACACTGAATAGTGCACGGTACATCCAAACCGTCATCGAACCCATCGTTCTACCATTCCTAGACCGGCAAGGGAACTTGCTGTTCCAACAGGACAATGCACGTCCGCATGTATCCCGTGCCACCCAACGTGCTCTAGAAGGTGTAAGTCAACTACCCTGGCCAGCAAGATCTCCGGATCTGTCCCCCATTGAGCATGTTTGGGACTGGATGAAGCGTCATCTCACGCGGTCTGCACGTCCAGCACGAACGCTGGTCCAACTGAGGCGCCAGGTGGAAATGGCATGGCAAGCCGTTCCACAGGACTACATCCAGCATCTCTACGATCGTCTCCATGGGAGAATATCAGCCTGCATTGCTGCGAAAGGTGGATATACACTGTACTAGTGCCGACATTGTGCATGCTCTGTTGCCTGTGTCTATGTGCCTGTGGTTCTGTCAGTGTGATCATGTGATGTATCTGACCCCAGGAATGTGTCAATAAAGTTTCCCCTTCCTGGGACAATGAATTCACGGTGTTCTTATTTCAATTTCCAGGAGTGTACATATTGTAAGCTGACTTGTTCCACATCATATCGATAAAATAATCGGGAAAATGATCTACGGAATATGACATAACTAAAACTAAAAAAACTAAAGCAAGCGAGAGCGAAACCTTGACCATAGACGCCAGGTGCACCAAGTTAGAGAGGGCGTATCATGCCTGTAAGAACACCTATACCTACAAGTACCTATCCAAGAACATACAGCTGAAGCACAACAACTCAGTATAAAACCCTCTGCACTCTATGCCTCTGAGTGCCTCTTGATTAATCGAAAGGGCCCACTCAGGAAACTAGAATTTATAGAGAGGAAGATCCTGAGGAGAATACAAGAACCCATAAGAGAGGAAGACGATACCTACAGAATCAGGCACAATAACGAGCTCTACGAACATCGGGAATACATAGTTACATGCATGAGGAAAAGGCGACTGACCTTCTATGGACACATGACCGGCCTGAATCACTCCAGGCTCACCAACAGGATCCTCACAGTGGCAAGTAGGGGAAGGGCGTCCAAATCCAAGAGTAACTGCAGATCCCATTAAAGACAACCGAGAACCGAAACAATACAGACAGGCCATCCTGCAGGGAGTCTTCCCACTGTCTCTCACAAGCAAGAAGTGTACAGGCACCACCAGACCTAAGTGGACGGATGAGAGGAAGCAGGATCACAGCCAGGAGATGAAGGCATACTGGGCCAAGAGAAAGCAGAAGACCCTGGCTGAGAGCTAAGACGAGCCCCGTGGTCCCTAGTAGGCCGAACGAATTGAAAAAAAATTACAGTTTGAAGGTCCGAAAATAGTCATATGATGATCGAAACTGGTCGCATTATAATAAACATGCCTCTGCGTTCTAGACTGTTTGATAATTAATTTCTAAACTGGGTCTGATCGTGCCGGAAATAAACTATCTTCAGAACTAGTGCTACTCCGTCACTCATTTCTCAACGCCTATCACCACACGCACGACACACACTACACAGACATTACGTCATGATGTAATACTATGTACAGTATCGGGTGGCATCAGGAGCACGGTGACGATGTTTGGTTTCCATTTTGTGTACCGTCACTTCCCATCCGCTTGTACCACGTAAACCAAGGAAGATTTGGAAAACGAATTAAAGTTCAGGGAGAAGAAATAATATCTTCGAGGTTTGCAACGACATCGAATGCTTGTCACAGACAGCAAAAGACTTGGAAGAGAAGTTCAACGGAATAGAGAAGTCTTGAAAAAATGTCACAAGATGAACAGCAGCAAAAGTAGAACAATGGTAATGGAATGTAGGCGAGCTAAATCGGGTGATATTGACAGAATTCGATTACGAAATGAACCACAAAAAATAGTCGATGAGTATTTGGGTCGCAAAGTAAGTGACGATGGTCGAAATAAATAAGATGTAAAATGTAGATTGGCAATAGCAAGAAAAAGAAACATTTCTGAAAGAAAGAAATTTGTTAAAACCGAGCCTGCCGGAGTGGCCGAGCGGTTCTAGGCGCCACAGTCTGGAACCGCACAACCGCTACGGTCACAAGTTCGAATCCTGCCTCGGGCATGGATGTGTGTGATGTCCTTAGGTTGGTTAGGTTTAAGTAGTTCTAAGTTCTAGGGGACTGATGACCTCAGCAGTTAAGTCCCATAGTGCTCAGAGCCATTTTTTGTTAGAACCGACAATAAATTTTAATGTTTTGAAATATTTTCTGAGGTGTTTGTAAGGAGTATAGCCTAAGGAGTATAGCCTTGTACAGAAGTGATACGTGGACGATAAACAGTTAGACGAGAACAGAGTAGAAGGTTCTGAAATGCTATGATACAGAAGAACGCTGAAGATTAGCTGATGGGTAGATCAAATAACTAAAGAAGAGGAGGGGAAAGAAACTTGCTGTATAACATGACTAAAAGAAGGGATCGGATGATGCGACACATGCTTCGGCATCAAGGAATTATCAGTTTAGTAATTAAAGGAAGTGTGAAAAGAACTGTAGAGACGACCAAGGCTTGAGTACAGTACCTTCAAACGTATTTCTGTTGCAATATTTATGCAGAGACGAAGAGGCTTGCGCACGCTAGAGTAACGTGGAGAGCTGCTTCAAACCAGTCTTCGGACGGAAGGCCACAACAACAACAAGAACAACATGTGTACTAAGTGGTGCAGTCAAGAATTCCAGTGCTTTGAAGAGATCTTTACAGTGTACCCGATTACTATTTTTGGTTTCATTCTTATGGTCATTTCATAGCGGAAGGAGGAATGAAAGAATAAAAACAAAAGAACAACAACATGAAACAGCGGTCAATAAAACAGAAACCTAGTGTGGCGTCGGTGCCACGGCTGGAACGGAGCTGGCAAGTCAGTATAAACAGTGGACAGGACACACAGACACACACACAGCGCGACTGGCTGCCCCGAGCAGGCCCACTAAGAGCGGCGTGGGCGGCGGCAGCTGCGTTGGCGTCGCGTGGCGCTGCGTCGCGTGGACACTCGTGAGAAAGGCAAGCATCGGCGGCAACGCGCGGCCCGCAACATCTGCGCGCACTCGAGGTCCGCTCATTCACACGGCTGCCTGCTGTACAGCGCCGCCTACGGCAAGAATCGAAAGGCCAGCGTCAATTATTCGCCCCTGATCGCTGTTACTCATCATCAATACATTTCTCTCCGTTCTCAGAGGTGTCTACCGCATACGATATCTCGAGCTTCAGACGGCAGCCCCTTTCCTCATCATCACGAGCAAGCTGTGACGCACTTATAAAAAACTTACACTGAAGAGCCAAAACATTATGGCCACCTGCTTGATAGCGTGTCGGTCAACCTTTGGAACACAGTAAAGTAACGCTTCTCGATGGCATGGACTCGACAAGTCCTTGGTAGGTCTCCGGAGTTATGTGGCGCCAGCTGACTATGTCCAGGTCTTAGTTCCTGTAAATTACCGACATGTGCTTTGTGGGCGTGGGACTGGCGCTCGCTATCGTTACAGATGTGATTCATTGTGTTCAAATCAGCTGAATTTAATGACCAAGATATCAAAGCGAGTAGCCGCGCGGGATTAGCCGAGCGGTCTTAGGTGCTGCAGTCATGGACTGTGCGGCTGCCCCCGGCGGAGGTTCGAGTCCTCCCTCGGGCATGGGTGTGTGTGTTTGTCCTTAGGATAATTTAGGTTAAGTAGTGTGTAAGCTTAGGGACTGATGACCTTAGCAGTTAAGTCCCGTAAGATTTCACACACATTTTAACAAAAAAAAACCAAAGCGAGCTCAGTTTTAGTCTGCTCACCGTTGAAGGAGAAGGAGAAGGATGATGATATTTGGTTTGTGGGGCGGTCAACTGCGCGATCATCGGCACCTGTACAAAGTCCCAATTTTTACACAGTCCACTTTCTTTTCACAACCCAGTCTAGTCACTCTCATAAATGATGATGATAATGAAATAATGAGGACAGCACAAACACCCAGCCCTCGGGCAGAGAAAATCTCCAACCCGGTCGGGAATCGAACCCGGGACTGTGAAGGAGAATGACGGTTCAGATTCCCAACAGGGCATCCAGATTTAGGTCTTATGTGGTTTCCCCAAACCGCTCCACGCAAATGATGGAATGGTTCCTTTGAAAAAGGCCTGGCCGATTTCCTTCCCCATCCTTGTGCTCTGTCTCTAACGAACGTGCTGTCGACAGGACGTTAAACTCGAATCTTTCTTCCTTCCCTCATTCTTCACAGCCAACCACAGCACGAATTTTGACAGTTATCCTACTGGAATGTGCTATCGCCGTTAGGGAAGACATCAGACTTGAAAGAGATGCAGGTGGCCTGCAACAACGCCCACAACCATCTTGGTGCTGTCGATTACTACCACAGGTCCCACAGAAGGACAGATGAATGTTCTCCTACCATAGTATTGCCCGCACCAGTCTGTGACCATGTCAAGGTGTATATTTCGAGGAACTGTTAGCCTGGATTGACACATGACGATTGATCTGGTGTGACAAGGAACGTGATTCATCTGACCAGGTAGCAAGTTCGGACTGATCCACGGTCCATTCTAGATGTACCCGTGCCCACTGCAATCGTAATCAATGTCTTTCGGTCAACATGGGAAATGTAGAGGTCGTCTGCTGCAGAGCCCACCATTCATCAATGTATACCGAACGGCGTGCTCCAAGACACTTGTGCCTGCACCAGCATTGCACTCTGTCAGATCTGCCACAGGTCGATGCCTATCCTGCTTTCCAGAGTGGACAAACCTCCGACCTCCACATTCTGTGATGAGGCCTGGAAGTCCAGCACCTTGTCGCCTACTTGTGATTTCACTGTCATTCAACCACTTCATATGGATGTTCACGACAGTAGTACGCCAAAAGCCCACCAGCGCCGCCGTTTCCGTATTACTCTTTCCCAGGCACTCCCATTTGTCAAAGTTCCTCATACCACTGGCCTTCCCTATTTGCAGCCCGCATTGTCGGTAGAATGACCCGCCATTTGTGTCTTCTCTGTTCATGTACATCCCTTACCGCATCATGTGTCAACAATGCCACCTGACTACATCCATTCTAGCAGTGGGGAGTGGACATAATGTTCTGGCTCATCATTGAATGTCGAGGGGGCTGCCAAGCTCCACAGTCGTTCAAGTTACCCTTAGATTACTGTCAGCAGTATGTAACAGCCTGTGTCTCTCAAGTTCACAGAGTGCCAAACTGTGGAATTCTTTTCCAAGGAACAAATGCATAAAATATCAACACGTTTTCGAAACTACAGAATAGGACCATAAGAATAACTACTACAAATAGTAATCAAGCCAATTGTAAAGGTATGTTCATAACTTAAGGAATTTTTAACTACACCACGTAACTCTGTAGCAAAATACTCAGCATGTCTTACTGCTATGCAAAAGATCTGGGTACTGTTCACATTATTGCCAGGGATATTTCTTTGGAGGGAGGACTGGAACAAAGCGTACTCAACCTTGATGAGCTACTTGAGTCTCAGAATTAGTGGCACCAAGATCTGGAAAATTAACAACCGACTGTAGAGCAGAGTACTGACACCTCACCCCTCTTCGCCACACCCAAATGATGCCATTTGCAGGGGATGACATGGTGACCAGTCAGTACTAAATGGACTGTCAGGGCCAGAGCTCGAAGCTGGATATGGAAATGTGAGGATATTTACCAATCAATTATGCTCAACATGCATAACTTAATAATTACTGCAAAAACAATTCTGTCCATGACCATGGAACAAGACCTAAACTAATCTTGACATTGGCCAAGAAAGAAGAAACATTAAAATCAAATTAACATATTTACAAATGAATAAAACTGTACAATAAATTGCCCAATATGATTAAAGAGATTATAAAAAGAAACATTCTTAAATTGCAGTTACAAAGTATCTCTAATGTGACACATAATAGTGAACTATTACTTGAATAACACAGAGTAGAGGTTTGATAAAAAAAAAATTAACTCAAGCGAATAATAATAATAGTAAAATATCTCTCTCATTTCACACCACACTTCTGCACTACAATGTATTTTTATTTTCTGAAAATCCTAACGTCAAAGCTCTGCAGCGGATAACACAAACCTCTTATCCTCTTTTTGGGTTTAACATTTCACTCATGTTGGTGGGATGTTTACTCAATTTTTCAGACAAGCAAATGGGAAGGGCTGATACACATGGTGTGTGCATTGATTGGTATGGAGAAATGAATGAACAATACAGCACTAACCTTTTGCATTGTTAAATAACTTAGTAACAAAGTAGTGTTTTACACTGCAGATAAACCGAAAGAGGTTGCATCAGTCATTCTGATTTAGATTTTCCATGATTTCTCTAACTTAATTCAGGCAAATGGTGGGAAGGTTCCTAATATAACATCACAGCTGTTCCAACTTATCAGCCTGGACCTACAATTATGTGAATGCTTGTACTTATGAATTATGGTATCTTGTTCTTAAATTGTAATACCACATGTCCAATATCTACTAGATGTGGTCCATAGATGAATAAAACTGCTTCTACTAGTCAGTCAAACTCAAATTACAGCATTTTTTTCCAATGGGAAAACAATGTATCATTATGGCACAAGTGCAGTCCCATCCTTCTTCAGGTAAAAGTCTCTTTGAGGAATGTGATTGGGAGCTGCTTCAACCATTCCTTATGGACATTGAAATCGAAGCTTTCACTCCAAAATACACCTACCTTCAATAAAACCAATTAAAAATACATTTGACATTTTAAAGTATATATAAAATATATATTTCCATAATCTCTGCCAAGGAAACTCAATATTGCTTCAATGATATTGATGTGTCTGTTTACTCTATATAGGCATTTTCTCTGTGGCCCTTAATGTACATAGACACTTTGTCAATTAGAATGTGTGCCACAAATTGTAGCCTTCCCGCTTGAAGGCTTATGTATTGATGGCAGATAGTGACTATGGAGACTCAGATTGGTCTCCAATCCTCGAAATTTTGTAGCGTTTTTATCTGGGAGGTTTGAGAAAATTTTGTTCATAAATGCTGACATTTCATAGATAATTTCTAGGATGTTACTTTGAATCTGATCATTGTTTCGTCAAATAATATGTACTCTTACAAGATGTACATGTATGAATGGTTTTGAGTCACAAAATATTTTTCTTCAACAATTATACAAAGAAATAACTGGTGATATAAATTGTGTAATAATGTGAGGTTACCTGGATGGCTGTACCCAGTTAATTTGTGCAGTAATATTATATTATTACATTCATCTTCCTTGTTGTTTAAAACACTGTGAACATTTCGAACCAAATAATACTTCACAAGAGACAGATGTTAAAGCTGGATATAAGAAATAATACTAATGCACATAACAGTGTTCATAAACATGAAATGTTAAATTCTTTGTTCAACCTAGCTGACAGTAATTTTGTACAACAATAACTTCGCTGTTTCTGAAATGCATGCACATTCCCACAGAAAGCACTGTGTAAAACAGTAATTGCTTAGACAAATGGCATATAAGAAATCAATGAGAAATAGCTGTACCCAAATAGGTAATGCATTGATGGTTTTAATGATAAAAGAATTATTGTATTGAAGAATGGACTCATGTACAAAAGAAGATTTTTAAAGGCTTCAAATTCCCTCTAAAACTTTGAGGAAATTAGTAGATCTCAAACATAATGCAGGAATAATTTCAACATATAAAGTTGACCATATCATTCACACAGAAGTAGATTTAAACAGAAATAAAATTGGCGATAAACCTATGTTAATAAGAAACTGATTTCCTTTGCAAAATGCAAAATTTCAATGCAGAAAAACAAAGCCACTTTGTACACAACAAGAAATTATAAACTGCTTAATATTAATACCTAATGTTCAACAATTAAGAAACCAAGTAAGTTTCAAAAAAGGCTTATAAACCTATTTGAAATTCTAAACGCAACCTTGTCTACAACTATATAGAAAGTTATATTTGTTTAACAACATTACCACTTAACTGGAAATTGCTTTTCTGTATGGAACAGTGAAATGTTCATAACAAGCATTAAGGATACTGAAGAAATGTTAGATAAGAAGGTTATCTCTGTAGATACTGTGAAACTGTTTAGCAATTCAGCATTCTGTTTATCATTCTCAGACACTACAAGAACCATGAATCACAACATATCAAATAATTGGCAAAAATGTCTTTGTCAGAAGTCATAGGAATCTTAATTCTTTAAATTAATTCTGAGGTATAATTTTTTTGGTTCAATAGCAAGGCATAGTCAGATCACTGAAAATATGATACATCCTTTTAAATACCTTAATTATTAATATTTTATATATGATGTGAAAAATAAGGTACTGAATAGCGTTAATATTATTATCTAGAATACTTTATAAGAAGACATATGTTGCATAATGAACAAAATAAAACTAAAAATACAACCAATAAAGTATATAGAAGAGCTGAAGTTAATACTGGATTAGAAAATGAAAGCATCACTTCTCATGGTATCAAATTTTTCAGTGGCAATTGACTACATACTGTCAAAATAAATAGATAGATCACAAGGATCCATACCCAATTCATTGATAGTATTTCATAGGTCAGATCCTAAAGAAGTAGCCTTAAACATGGGTAATAAACAGTTACTATCACTAAACTGATATAGTCCATATAACTTTAGACAGACTATAGAACAACATAATTAAATTAGGAGGAAAGTCAAGCTGTTAAAAAAGGCTGTTTCTCACTTACACATATTCTATCAACCACTGATGGTTAATTAGTTGAATAATTACATATAATTCAGTGTAAAGACACCTATATTCTTATATATATATATATATATATATGTGTGTGTGTGTGTATGCATGTGTGTGTGTGTGTGTGTGTGTGTGTGTGTGTGTGTGTGTGTGTGTGTATGAGAGAGAGAGAGAGAGAGAGAGAGAGAGAGTGTTGGTGGGTGGGTGGGTAGGTGGGTGTGTGATTATATACATAAGAATATGGGCATCTGTACACTGAATGCTGTTATCTGTCATACTGCTAATTGGTGATTCTAAGTGCTGAATATAGATAATCAAATAATTTGTAGAACAGGTGGGTTATAAGATATATTTTTAATTTTCATTTGGATTTCGACATACTTCCAATTTCTTGTTTTTTTGTTTTATATGTGCTGCCACCTTATGAAACATTTATGTGCCAAAATACAAAACCCAGTTTTAAAATTCAGACAAGAAGGTAAATTCTGCATGTGGAGATTGTGGTTGAAGGTGTGACTGAATGAATCACAAATCATTGGAAATTTATCAATACCTAAAATACTATTGAAGATAAACTGTTGTGAGGTGAATGTTAATAATTTTAAAGAGGTTCATTGAAGGTATGTGGTTATCTGCTTCACACAACATCCTTATCACGTGTGACCCCTAGATGACATTTTTATTCATTTAACTAGAGCATGTAACAAGAAAATTTCATGGAACAATAGGAATAAAAGTGTGAAATATGAGCATCCTTCACTTTTATTTGCTACATAGTACCTTTATTAAATTTAACATCTAATTTGGTGTTATGAGTGATACTTTGAAGTGCAAAACATGATAAACTGAGTTCTGACTCAGTTTTAAGAGGACACCAAGGACGTTTGTGTCTGGTGCTGCATGTAATATACAACTATTTATGGTAGCAGCAAAACATTTTTATTCTTTTGAAAAAAGATGGTACTAGTTTTTGTAGAAGTAAGTCTTCAATTATTTTCTGTGAACCTTACAACTATAACTGCAGTGTGTCTGATATGGTTGAATTAGGGTACTTGTAATATCATCAGCAAAGTTTACACTTTAGGCCAGCGCTTCAAATTATCTTGTAATACTGCAATCAAGGTGAAATTACTAAACCTAACGATTGGTTTAAAAATTCTAGTACTTTAAGATTTCTTACTTAATGATTTTTGTACAAAACCACTGCCAAGCAAATAAATCTCCTTAGCTCTTACCTTTCTACCCTTATCTTGCACCTTCTACTCTGTTAATTCAACTGCTTCTGATTTTCTTGATTATCAATAGTCTCCAAAGTTACTTTACATTGTTTAGTTCGTTATTTATTCAACCGCAATTCATTTTACAATGGTATTAGACATGTCTGATTTATAAAATAACGAAATATAATAAAAATTAGCATTAAAAGATTATTGAAAATTAGCAGTTATACATGTGATCAGGTAGATTGAGGACTAAGTGGGTATCAAGCTATAAATTCGAAGGTTCTGCATTCAATCCTCAGTGAGTTACAGGATTTTTCCTACCACTTATAGCTCTTTATCTATCAGCTGGTGCCGAATACTCTCTCCTTTTCATTCCATACTCACCCATAATATCATACACAAATGCTATATTGTTTGAACCATTCTTCCCATCGTCCTCCTCTCTCTTTCTCTCTCTCCCCCCCCCCCCCTCTCTCTCTCTCTCTCTAAAGGGCTGATGGCGTAGTGGACAAGGCATTAGATTCCTATTCTGGAGGAGTGGCGTTCAAATTTTCTTGTGGACATCGCGGTTTAAATTTTCCACGAACACCTGACATCGTTTACAGCAAATGTCGGAATGAATCGTTTAAAACAGACACGGCGGATTTCCTCCTCTAACGTTGTCCCACCTGCTTCATCCCAGGACAGGCAAATTTTTTTTATTATTTTTTATTTATTTTTTATCAGGCGCTTGAATGACACCCGACCAAATGTGGAATCGCTAGGCCTCAGGACAACATAGCAGGCCCCTCCTACAACCCATTTAGAAGGATTACGGAAAGACCAAAGCGTCCTCTCCAGGCTGGATGAAACCAACTTTCCCAGGATCGGATATGGCCTCAAATTATCCGAGGATGATTTCACTTGCTTCGTCAGGAATGTACAAAATCTAATCCAAAGTATCCAGGAAACAATTAGCAGGGCCCACCTTACGCCTTTACAATGGGCTGAACACTATGAAAGAGGTGTTTTAATAGACCGTTCTTCCTCAAGAGCAGAAACTAGAGAAGGTACTGATGTTGGACTTGTGGTCTCGAGCGAAGTCGACGTCTAACTCATCGCAAAGGTGTTTTGTTTGGTTCAGGTTGTGAATCTGGGCAGACCAGTGCATTTGAAGAATGTTATCCTCCACAAATCATTGCCTCACAAATACTGTTTTATGACAAGGTGCATTAACATGCTGATACCATCATCGGCTCCGAACTGTTCCTCTTCAATGCACAGTAAATAAAGCTACAAATGTGTCCGTTAAGCGTTTTCTTAAGCGCGGTAAGGGGACCACACCCTAATTTCGAAAAACTCTACGTCATCCGTACTTCACTTTTGGCACCACATATGATGGAAGATAATGCTCTGCAGGCATTCACTAAACCTAAACCCTTTCATAGGACTGCAACACGGTAGAGCGTGTTTTATCACTCCAAATCATTCGTTTCCAGTCACTCACTGTCCAGTGCCGTTGTTCTGTGCACCAGCTCAGATGTCACATAGCCTTGAATACAGAAATGTGTTGTTTATGACGAGTTGCCTGTTTTTTATTAACTCCTTACGTACAGTCATTATGTTACAGGGTGACAATTATTGAACTATACGAAATAAAATTGCCATAATTTTTGAACGGTTTGCGTTAGGACGTTCAAGCTCCGCGGTTGGCGGCGGAGCATGGTGGGAACTAGTACGCGCATTATGGCTTCGTTTAGCGACGACACGCACTTCCATTTGGATGGGTTTGTCAATAACCCAAATTGGCGCACTTGGGGAACTGAGAATACGCATTTCGCGATAGAAAAGTCTCTTCACCCTCAACGGGCGACTGTGTGGTGTGCAACGTCCAGCCAAGGAATAACCAGTGCGATATTTCTTGATGGCATGGTGACTGCCGAACGGTACGTGAAGGTTTTGGAACATGATTTTGTCACCGTTATCCAAAGTGACCCTAGCTTCGACAAGACGTGGTTCATGCAAGACAGAGCTCGACCCCCTCGAAGCAGCAGCTCGTGGAGGAGCACTTCGGGGACGGCATTCTGGCTTTGAGGTACCTAGTGGCTACTGGCATGGAACTCGACTGGCTCCCATATTCTCCAGATGTGAACACATGCGACTACTTTTGGAGGGTACATTAAAAACAAGGTGTACAACAGTAACCCAAAAACCATTGCTGAGCTCAAAACAGCCATCCAGCAGGTCATAGACAGCATCGATGTGAAACATCCCCTTAGAAAAATTTTATAAATGACAGTGCTGGAAAACCTCTACGTTATTTGATTTTCAAACAGCTGAGCAAAACTGAACGTACTCAGACATTCACTAAACTGACACACAATATTTTTGGCGCAACGCAATCTGACTTTCAATAATTCCTACAAAAGAATGGCCCTGACTAACAATAACCTATACCTTTCATGAATCACTTACCTCACAAAAAATCTTCATTACTCAAACTACTGCAATACAGTGAGCGCCAATACTGCCAGCTACATAAAAGATTCTAACTACTGAAGGCACTAACTACTGATCGGGATAGTTAGCAAATGAAAGATTTTGATACAGAGAACAAACAATGTATTTACCTTAGTAATATTCAAAAGTCATCATATATATATCAGTTCATGATATCCAGTATTACAAATTTACTCTTTCTGATGGAGACACGTCCAGATCGTCCGCTCTCAAAATTCTGCCATCTCTCTCCTCACATCCACCACTGCTGGCGGCTCACCTCCAACTGCGCAACGCTACGCGCTGTGCACATCCAACTGCCCAACACTACAACAGCGAATATTACAACAATGCAAATCAGCCACAGACTTCACACAGCACAGTCAGTGATCTTCATACAGAGCGTTACGTGGCGTTACCAACATAAAAACCTAAACAGCCTACTTACAGATGTTCCGACGCTTCAGCGGGTCACGCAGAATTTGGCTATTCGTCGGCACCACATCATCGCCAATGATGGCAGGCATATCGAACATGTCATAACCTAAATCCGAATATCGGCAGTGACATTTACATGCTGAATAAAGTGCGTGCACGCCGTAATTTCTAATTAATTTACGTTTTTTTCGTATAGTTCAATAGTTGTCACCCTGTGGATGGACTACTGGTAGCATTTTGGTACCTTCTATACTAGCGGGTCCGCCTCTCGTGACATCTAGTAATCCATTCTGCAGTACACAGGGTTGTACGGATACTTTTTACCAGACGGCGTATATTACATTTTTATTGTACGATCGGTGATTAAAGATTTATGAAATACCGGACATCATTGACACTAACACAAACAAAGTATATTCTTAGCCAGTCCTAGCGACATTGAGATACTTCAACTCCATGAACAGTGTTCAGTAATTAGAAAATAGTGCTGTACCGTTCGGAGTTAAACCAAGACAATAAGAACGTCCAGGCTACAGAATATGAGATCAACACAGAACCGTCGGAATTTTTATGAAAGTAAGCTCCTTGAAAGTGGCGTCTCACTATTGGGAACTAACTCTCAACTCGATTACGGCAGTAGTAGAGATATATACCACAATGAATTTGTCGACTTGATAAACATCTCTTTTCTCTCCAAAGCCGGATACATAGCACAAACATGGAGTATCACAATGGAAATGAGTAGAGCGAGTGCACATCTGGCTGTTGTGGGAAGGAGCACTTTTAAAGTATCTCGTGCTGTGTGCACATCAGTACAACAGGGAAGTAGTGATGGAGGAGAAGACTTTTTTTCCTGTTTTGAAAAATTGCTGCGCTTTTAATAGATGGGACAACTTCTACAATAGAAAGAGATACAGGACACTAATATGGACACATAAGAAAAGGTACCAACTCTATATTTTATTATTTAAGACCTTTGATATTTGGTGAGTGAATGTATAGTGTATAAAAGTCTCCAACTGACCATGTGCTTCGAAGACGATAGTTATTATATATTTCGTTTAGGCTATGGCCAGTATTTTCTGGGGTGCAGAAAAGGTTTTCTTAATTATTAACTTTCCAACAGTATGAAAATCTCTCACATCAAATAGATGAAAAGAGACATGATGAGAGATCTGAATTCCAAATACATGTCATCAGCGGCTCCGTGGCTCCAGGAGCTCTTAAATAATAGAACGCAGTGTGTTGTCTCGACGGCTAGTGTTCACCAGAGACAAGGGTATCGTCAGGAGTGCCCCAGGACTCTAGGAAGAGTCAGGACGACTTAGACAAAATTTCCAGTTGGCTTGATGAATGGCAATTAGCCCTAAATGTGAAAAAATGTAAGTTAATGCGGATGAGCAGGTAGAATAAACCTGTAACCTTCGAATACAGTATCACAAGTGGTCTGCTTGACACAGTCAAGTCGTTTAACGTTTCAAAGCGATATGAGGTGGAACGAGCATGTGAAAACTGTGGTAACGAAGGCAAATAGTCGACATCTGTTTATTGGGCGAATTTTGAGAATGAGTGGTTCACCTGTAAAGGATACCGCATATAGGATGCTGGTGCGACGTATTCTTGGATATTGCTCGAGTGTTTGGGATCCGTACCAAGTCGGATTACAGGAAGACATCGAAGCAATTCAGAGGAGGACTGCTAGTATTGTTACCGATAGGTTAGAACAAAACGTAAGTGTTACGGAGATGCTTCGGGAACCCAAATGGGAATCGCTGGAGGGAAGGTGGCGTTCTTTTCGGGAAATACCATTAAGAAAATTTAGAGGACCGTCATTTGAAGCTGACTGCCGAACGATTCTACTGCGGCCAGCATACAATGCACGTAAGGACCCCGAAGAAAAGATACGCGAAATTACGGTGGTCTGCGGAGTATCTATGTAGACGTAGATGTAGACGTAGACCGGCCGTTCGAGATCCATTACTGGATAATGACCTCATCTAGACTTTTCCACGCATCACGGCCTTGAGCTATACGCACCCATGTTGTCGCTGATTGCTAGTTAATGTCTCCTTACCAGCTATGATTTTGTCGTCCTCCCTTACTTTACTTGTCTCTTATAAACCAGCTAAGGTCTTCCTCCGTTCCTTTATCATCTATTCGCTCGACTATATATGCTCTGTCCACCTTCATTGGATTATAACTGCAGCTATAGCTAAGGCTTTCAACGTAGATTGTTCCCAGATTCATGTGCTTGTTTCATTGCCTCTCCAAATAAATCCCAGCACGATCACTCTGTCGCTGGCTCAACAACTCTTTTCACTGCCTTAAGTCAAAACTGGGTAAAAGAATGAAAGGATCTCATGATCACATGGCACTAATAGCTGGAAGACCCCAAGGAAAAGGTTCAGCAGTTCAGTCAGAAAGGGTTTCCATCCTCCTCGTTAAATGGCTCCTTTCCTCGCTGTGTGCAAGTTCTGTTTTACGCATGTGGATGACTGTAATGGAGTGTGTATAGAGCGGAGCTATATTTGTGTGATGCTGAGAGAAGGGCGAGATTGAAACCCGGTGCTGCTACACATCCTGTTCCTCTCGAACAACACTTACGGGACCATCGAGTTTGACATTCTCATACATCGAAAGAATGACCATCAATAGGCCATGCGTTCTTGCTCCGTGAGCCACTGAGGAGAGGTCCGGAGTATAATCCAGGATATAGGCACGAGGTCAATAAAAAAAAATGGTTCAAATGGCTCTGAGCACTATGGGACTTAACTTCTGAGGTCATCAGTCCCCTAGAACTTAGAACTACTTAATCCTAAATAACCTAAGGACATCACACACATCCATGCCGGAGGCAGGATTGGAACCTGCGACCGTAGCGGTCGCGCGGTTCCAGAGTGTAGCGCCTAGAACCGCTCTGCCACCCCGGTCGACGTGCGAGTTCAGCCGATCAGGAACATTACACCAGCCTCCCCCCCCCCCCCACCCACCCCCCACCCCGCCCTTACCGGCCAAATTTCATTTACCATCAGGATTCACACTGGTTACCTTCGAGGAGAGAGCTGACTCGCAGACTGCGTTATTGACTTTGACTACCCTCAGGCGAGGGTAATACACATTGATTGTAATCTCTCCTTCTATGACACATCGGAAACTCAGTTTTTAAAACGTTATTTAAATTATCTGAATCACGACAAGGCATTTTTGATGTTCGGATAATTCCTTTCTCTGTCCACCCACTTATTATCGTTAACTTCTCTTGTGTTGGTTTTATGATTTAATTTGTATTTTCCTTTCGATATCTTGGTTATACATGATGAGCCAAATCACCCGTCTAATAGCCTGCTGGTCCATCTCTGAATCGAAAGACAGCAGCGGCTCTGCGTGGCACGGATTCGGCAAGTTCTTGGTAGGTCCATGGAAGTATGTGGTACCAGGTGTCTAAGCACAGGTCACGCAATTCAAGTACATAAAGGGCCTGTGGTATGTCGCACCGAAACTGGCACCCGATAGCATCCCAGACGTATTCCACGAGATTCAGATCAGGCGAATTTGTAGACCAAGACATCAATGTAAGTTTCCTTTCATGATCCTCAAAGCACTGTAGTACGGGCTGTTATCCTTCTGGAAGTTGCCGTAGCCACTGGCGGAAACATCAAGCATGGAAGGATGCAGATGGTCTGCTATAACGTTGACGCAGCCCATACATGTCATGGCGTATTGAATTACTATCTCACGCCCCGTGGAAGCCCAGGTGAATATTTCCACAGAGAATACTGCTCTTACCAGCCTGCGTCGGTACCTATTACGAGCAGCCGTTCGCTTCGAAGAAGCATGGTGGAACAAGAAACGTAGTACATTAGAGCAGATGTCACGTTTCCATCGATCCACTGTCCAGTCTTCCCCACTGAAATCGTAATTGACGATTTCGTTGAGGTAACATGAAAACACGTAGGGGTCGTCTGCTGCGGATCTGCAAGTTCGATAGTATGTGGTGAACAGTGTGCTCAGAAATACCTGTGCCTGCATCAGCATTATACTCCGTCGTCATATCTGTCACAGATCACCGCCTACTCTCCTTTACGTAGTGGGTAAGCCTCCGGCGTCCACGTTCTCTGATGAGGCGTGGTCGTTGAACACCTTGTCGCCTGCCAGTGGTTTCACCGTCCTTCAACCGCTTTCCACAGATGCTCACCGCAGTAGCCCGCCAACAGTCGACCAGCTTCTCTGTTTCCGACATGTTCTCTCCCAGGCGCCGCGTCCTATCAATCTGCCGTTTGTCAAAATCACGTTAAGTCGGTGTGTCTCCTCATCTGGGACCCTTATCGTCACCAGAATGATTACCCATTCATCTCTGTGCGGCTTATGTACTTTCCTTACCGCGTCAAGTGTCTACTAAGCCAGATTTCCAGAACAGTGCTTTCCTCGCTCTTTCAAATACTGCATGAGCAGTTCAGTTCACTGACAGAAAAGGGAAGTTTTACACCACGAATACATTGACTGAACTCTATCGAATTCCTGATGCAGTACTTCCATGCCTGTGGAATATGTTGATGAATATTCATCTTAATGCTAACTTATTTCCTTACAGAGAAAAGTCATTCCTATAGATGAAGAATGTTGTGCCTGCCTGATGTATTGTGTGTGTCTTAAATTAGTGGAGTTTTTCATCTGGAGACTGCGATCCAAGGACGTGCACGTACAGCTCCAGACTTTGAGAAACCTCGAATCATTGACAGAACGGACACGGGAGCTTCTACCGACATATCGCACAAACAGTTGACTGTGGCCGCAGAATGGATGGTGGCGAGATGGTCTCGGGACAACACTGTTGCACGAGGAATAGACGGATGTCCTTCCAGAACGACTGTAGCATGAGAAGATTGTTGGATTGATCAACTGGCTCCTGAAATCCGGGCAGAGATTACCGGCGCAGTGCCACTATTAACCACTGGGAACAGATTACGGGAAGTTGGGTTGAATCTCGAGTCGACAAGCGTCGTTTAGCGCTGACATCGTACTAGAAACAACAGGGAATCGCATCATGTAGAGCCAGTGTAAACTGGACATTTTGTGGTGTTCAGCGATGAGCGTCACTTCGGTTTGTGGCCGTCAGATCGACGTCAACGTATCTATAGACGATCTACTGAAACGTCACAGGAGATACATATCTGTCCAACACCTGTAATCATCCTGTGGGGAGCTACTAGTTACAGCAACAGGACTGATTTGCTAATTATTGAAAGCAGTTCAAAATTTCGACTGTTCAACAGTATGTAGCACAAATTGTAAACCCTATTGTTATACCCTTCATAATCAGGGTACTAAATGGTATATTCGAGCAGGATAATGCAAGACGCCACACTGAAGTTCACATTACAAACACATAAAGGAATGTATGCATTCTTGATTGGCCTCCCTAATCTCCTGTTTCATTTCCCACAGAAAATGTCTGGGATATGACGGGAAGATGTTTTCTTTCGAATTAGTTTCCAATCAGCAGTTTTCACGAACTGACACAACATGTATTTCAGGTAGACCAAGAAATTTCTCAGGCTGCTTTCTTATATGGCACAACGAATACAAGAGCGTATTCGTGCGTGTGAGAATCACAACCCATACTGATGTTGATGATGGACATTAGTTCCGAATGCAACGAAAGTTTTCGCATTTAATTTATGCGACGAACATGTACACAGAGTTTGATAAATATCGGACTGGTGCATCATGGTGTAACACCAATTCCGCCAGTTTATAAGCACTACCACAATATTGTTTCGAAAATCAGCATTTGAAAGTGTTAGCTAGATATATAGTTTGTTAGGAGTATAAGTGCAGATATTTCTGTTGATGTCTGAGGGCAGTGTACTGAACAATATTACATCAGTATTTAATGAATTTGCAGACTAATAATTATAGCTATTATGAATATTATGTTTTTAGATTGATTAGTATTTCCAAGTACGCATGGAATAAGTAAGCCATTAACATTTATTTTCCCCTGGCCAGCAGGTCAGGTATTGAAATGTGCGCACAGGGACACAAATCAGTTAGTCTATACCGTCAGGCGTAGTCCCCTTTGTAGTGTAGTTACAACCATTATGAAAACATCATGTAGTCAATTATGTGATGTGTTTGTGGGAAGACTATTATACACAGAGAAAAAACAACTAACACACTGAAATTGGCACATACTAAGGTAACAATGACCATAATATTTGTACCTACACCATTAACACCCTGTATATATACGGGGTGTTACAAAAAGGTACGGCCAGACTTTCAGGAAACGTTCCTCACACACAAAGAAAGAAAATTTGTTATGTGGACAAGTGTCCGGAAACGCTTACTTTCCATGTTAGAGCTCATTTTATTACTTCTCTTCAAATCACATTAATCATGGAATGGAAACACACAGCAACAGAACATACCAGCGTGACTTGAAACACTTTGTTACAGGAAATGTTCAAAATATCCTCCGTTAGCTAGGATACAAGCATCCACCCTCCGTCGCACGGAATCCCTGATGCGCTGATGCAGCCCTGGAGAATGGCGTATTGTATCACAGCCGTCCACTATACGAGCACGAAGAGCCTCTACATTTGGTACCGGGGTTGCGTAGACAAGAGCTTCCAAATACCCCCATAAATGAAAGTCAAGAGGGTCGAGGTCAGGAGAGTGTGGAGGCCATGGAACTGGTCCGCCTCTACCAAAACATCGGTCACAGAATCTGTTGTTGAGAAGCGTACGAACACTACGACTGAAATGTGCAGGAGCTCCATCGTGCATGAACCACGTGTTGTGTCGTACTTGTCAAGGCACATGTCCTAGCAGCACAGGTAGAGTATCCCGTATGAAATCATGGCGGTGAATCGAGGAAGTACAGTACATACTGACGAAACTAAAATGAGCTCTAACATGGAAAGTAAGCGTTTCCGGACACATGTCCACATAACATCTTTTCCTTATTTGTGTGTGAGGAATGTTTCCTGAGAGTTTGCCCGTACCTTTTTGTAACACCCTGTATAATACAATAGAAAGAATGTGGAAGAGGTACTGTACAATACTTGGACGCATTTAGTAAGAGCAAAAAGTTTCATCTAAAGCAGGACTGGTCAAATAGCGCTATACGAGCACGAGCCCTCCGATCGCGCTCCTACGCAGGGCTCCGGGACAACACCGACTCAAAGGTCGGTGTTGTCCGAGCGCAGCAGCGAGTGGGCTTGAGGGGCGAGCAGGTTGGTTGGTTGGTTGTTGTGGGTGAGGAGACCAGACAGCGAGGTCATCGGTCTCATCGGATTAGGGAAGGAAGTCGGCCGTGCCGTGCCCTTCGAAAGGAACCATCCCGGTATTTCCCTGGAGCGATTTAGGGAAATCACGGAATCAGGATGGCCGGACGCGGGATTGAACTGTCGTCCTCCCGAATGCGAGTCCAGTGTCGAACCTCTGCGCCACCTCGCTCGGTGGGCGAGGATGAAGAGGACAATGGAGGCTGTAGCTGGACGCCGCTAGGGCTGGATAGTCGCCTCGTCAGTCACCAAGCAGCTTGTCGGCAGTACCACTTGCGTTAAATAAGATTTAAGTTCTGCATTAGAAATGCTATGGCGTCCATAGACTTGTCCAAAAAAAAAAATTGAGAAACCACTCGTTCAGTGCCAAATGGCAACTGCCTTACTGTTCGCATCGTTTAAACGACAAGCAAGGGGGTTAATATGCCATCTCACTATTATCAACTGGAAAAATATTCATTGTAACGTTATTACAAAGATGATACGATGCACTTTCTTCTGAAGAAGAATGGCGAATGCTGGCTGAACTGAAGGTGGCCATTGCGGAACAAAGCAGAATTCAGCGTAAGTAAGTAAGTTATTGTTGACATCACAAACTATTTCAATTGGTTAAGTGTCTTAATGCGAAGAGAGAATCATTTGGTACCGTAACCCATGTGGCGGACAATATTGATGCTACAAAACAAAAACTAATCCAGCAGAAAAATCAGCTTCAAGTTCGTGTCATGAAACATTTCTCGTAATTCAAGGGCAGTCATTTGTGCACCTGACATGACCAACACGTTTGAGCAGTTGAAATATTTCATCATGAGTTCTCAAAGAGATTCCAAGGCATTGCACGACTAAAATCGGATTTCGATTTATTTGTGAGCCCACTTTCGCTTTTTGCTGCTAATGTACTCTTTACTTCTGACCTGAGATGATAGACATTCAGACCTGGCTCAATAATCTGTTAGTCCAGTACAGGAATTGACAAGACTTTTATACAATGTTACTCCAAGATCAATATGCGTTTGACTGTATCACGAACCCTACATTACATATTCTAAAATCGAAATGTTTATAAGTTTATAAACGTGATAACATAATGTTAAATGCCTGTATGTAATGCTTTTTGTAGTTCTGCTCAAGTTATTAGCACAATCTAATGTGTGTATTTAATCAAGTACAAACAGTTATTCCTTGGAGAGAAAAACAAAAAAATTAAAATAGGCAGATGTGATAAACTCCTGTTTATAAAAGTATGCTGCAGTATTCGCCTCTTAGAAGTTGCTGCACTGTGTTGCAAACACGTCACCCTAAGTTTTCCACAAGTGTAGCCTTCAGCATACAGCTGTCTCAATCACAGCTGCTCGGAACAGCGCAGTGGTGGGGGAAGCCGGAGTGCTCAGAAAACTGGACTTCACTCGGGCTCACAAATATTGGCCAGGCCTGATCTAATGTACTTTAATTCTGAACTCTAGAGAGAGAATAGATAAAAAATAGTGTAATGTCTCTTAACCATTATGTGTCTGCAAAGCAAATTCAATACTGCAAAGGCGGGCAGGAAAATCGTAGCTCTGGAGAAAACAGAGATGAAGTCAAAATGCTGGCAATTAGTTTATTGCTGCAAGAAGCAATATTACCCCCTCTGGAGCCAAGATCGCTATCGCACAGTTATGCGGTAGCATTCGACTCGAAGCTATGCTGCTTCAAATATTGGTGCTGGAAAATTTTCACTGGTAGTGTTCACTGGTAGTCCCCAGCAAGGGGAGGACAGGTAGAGACGGAAAGTTACTGATTTCCAGCCTTTGCACCAATGTCCATCTGCTCATCTTCTCTAATTCCATGAGTATGGGTCTACTGCAGGAAGCAACAGCACATAAGACAGTAACGGCAACGACCGAGAACGCAGACTGCCAAAGGCGAAGGATTTTCTGGCTGGCTCTGAGCACTATGGGACTTAACATCTCAGGTCATCAGTCCCCTAGAACTTAGAACTACTTAAACCTAACTAACCTAAGGACATCACACACATCCATGCCAGAGGCAGGATTCGAACCTGCGGCCGTAGCGGTCGCGCGGTTCCAGACTGAAGCGCCTAGAACCGTTCGGCCACCAGCGGCCGGCGAAGAATTTTCTCACCGGTGTCAGGCATCTGATCCAGTCAGGGGGCAAAAAAGGAGAGAGAGAGGGATCTGTGACTCTCGGCTCGGAGGGGAGTATATGCTGTGGTAAATTCTTTGTTTAGAAAGATTATAAGTGAGCAGAAAACATGGGAAGTGAAAACGTATAAATAAGGTATAGGTGAGTAAAGGAGATTGTGCCAAACACTTGACTGAAGGTGAGATGATGTGTGATACAGTATATTCAGAGCACAGAAAAGTTTTGAAGGACGTTTCCGAACCAGTCGATCAGCTGACGACCTGCACAAAGACGACAGAGTCCTGAAGAAAACTAGAGGTGTGACAAGCTACGCAGTAGCGAGCGTCAGGGGGAGTATGTTAGCTACTACAGCATCCGCCACATGCATGCACATACCAGAGCCGTTGTCACGTGTGGAAACCGTAGCTCTATGTATGTCGCCTGTGCGCGGGATTTGTCTCGATATTTCTCCAATTAATTTGTCGGCGGCGGCGGCGGTGGCGGCGGCGGCGGTGGCGCGCGTGGGCGGCGGTGCAGTGCGGCGCTGTGGGTGCGGGTAGCGCGCCCACGCAGTCCGCCAGTCGATACTCGCACCCTGCAGCGTGGGCGGCGGTGGGCGGCGCCGGGCCGCGGCCGCCCGGGGCGGGACTGCGCGGACGGGCCACGCCCACCGCCCCCGCCCAGTCGCGCAGCGCACCGCCCACCGCCGGGGCTCGCCCCTCGCTCCTGCCCAAAATAACGCCCCCGCGGAGGTCAATCGCAGCGCTGCGTGACGCACCCCTCACCCCCTCCAAGGACGTGGCCGGGGCGTTTGCAAATTCACAAGGACATCCGCAGCCTCGGGCAGGGCCCACAGCGCTGCAGTGCGGGGACCTAGAGCACTGGCAGTCAGTGCTTCACATTTTTGTAATCAAATACTCCTCAATATTTTCAAATTCCTACACTGAACGAATTTTACCTTGTTCAAGAAAAATTAACGTAGTACGTATCTATAGATAAAAGCAGATCACAGATGACACCTTTACTATTTGATCATAAAATGAATAAAAAATGTCTGGCATATTCTCAACGAGTCTTCTCTACTATACTTGTACTTAGTTCCAAGCTCATCGCACAAAATACTGGTGGCATCCCTCCCTCTTAAAAGAGCACTCTGGTCGCTTTGGGGCACTATAGATAGTGCAGAACTGGTACGAGGGTATCACGTAACCCACTCGCTGCTGTCGACAATGTAGCGGCGCGTATGTGACACTCGGTTGTACAGAATCAGCGCAGTAATATCGAACGACAAGCAGCTGTGATATAATGGAAGAAAGAAGTTGTCGTGTTTGCAAGTGCCCATGACCAAAGCGTGAATGAAATTTCCCGACTTGTTGGTGTGTTAATGCGGACTCTCTTTTGTGTCTACAGGGGATGACATACTACTCGCTGCCACGTATCACGGCGTAAGAACAACTGTCGCAAAAAGTCGCTCAGAGGCAGGGACTGGAGAAGAAAGTCATGCCTTGTCAGTTACAGACAGTTCCAAGTCCGATAGGAATTGAAGCTTTCGGTGAATGCAGGATCATCTCAACCAGTTTCAGAGCGAAGTTCGAGCATAGAACTGTATGAGGTGGACATTTGGAATCGGGTATGTCGAGAAAGTCGATTGCTCAAAGCGCCACATAAAGCCACAGGTCTACAGTTGGCCAAACTGCACAGAAATTAGTACCCGACAGGAGGCGCGTAATGTGGTGCGACGAGTCGGAATTTTTGCCTCTTTCCAAATGATGCAAGGCGTCCAGTACACCGATCCACTTTTTGAAGATAGTAGTTCAGGGCAGAGGTAGTCCTGTAGTGTTATGCCATATTCTTAGTAACATTGCTTGGTCTCACTCATTCAGTTTGTCGTGAACATTAACCAGGATATTTGTTTGAAAGTTACCAGTAACCCTTTTTCCTACATCTTCATGATGAGCATGCTCTGAACACTCCCATCTTTCAAGATGACGACAGCCGTGTTCATAGGGCTGTAAGCATACGTTCTTGGTTTGAGAAACATTCAGGCACCCGGTCGCACCCCGACTTGTTCGCTCAGTCACCCGATCTTAATGCCACAGGAAACGTCTGGAACCATTTGGAACAGTGGGTGAAGTTTATCAGTCAACATAGAGATCAATTATAATTAACAGTGAATGGCCTCGGTTAAGTATGGAAAGCCTGAAAAACTCGTGGACTTTCTTTATTACCGAACTAAAACTCCGCCCGAACAGGCCTTGGAAGGCCCAACCGCACCGACCGGCCGCCGTGTCATCCTCAGCACACACGCATCACTGGATGCAGGTATGGAAGGGCACGTGGTCAGCACACCGCTCTCGCGGCCGTATGTCAGTTTACGAGACCGGAGCCGCTACTTGTCAATCAAGTAGCTCCTCAGTTTGCCTCACAAGGGCTGAGTGCACCCCGTTTGCCAAAAGCACTCGGCAGACCTGATGGTCACCTATCCAAGTGCTAGACCAGTCCGGCAGCGCTTAACTACGGTGATCTGACGGGAACCGGTGTTACCACTGCGGCCAGGCCGTTTTTATTACCGAACTGGCACCATTATCAAGACTAGAGGTGATGCTGTACGGTATTAGCGTGATTTCTCCTGTAGCTGACTAATGCTTTGTCCAGTGTGCTTATTATTGCAGTTGCTATTCCCGTTTAAGTCTTCCACCAAAATGTACTGCTCTACACGTTTACTGCAACATTCAACAGTTTCTATTGACTATATTTATCATCTGCGTCACAGTTCATCAATTAATTATGCTTCTAGTTCGAGAGTGAGCACACATAATCATCAGCCGCGACATTGTTAAAGGAATTATTTCGGCACACATCTGGTGTCATGTATAGATGTTGCTCACTGAGATACACACAAGCAGGGCGCATGGGGAACAAGACCATATCGCCAGTAACCAAAATTCAGGCTGTAGGCTATAAGATGGATGAGAAATGATAGCTTTATCCTCCGCCAACGAAAATAAAATAGAAATACTTGCAACACTTACTTCATCCCACTCTCCCACACCTAACATGGCAACAGTGCTGGCACTCTGCTCTACTGAAAAGTAAGATGTTTGAGTGTTTTTCTATTCATTTTGGCCAATAATACATCTGTACTAGAACGTACAGTAGCTCACTCAGAGATGGGACTTCTACATCTACATCTATATCCATACTCCGCAAACCACCTGACGGTGTGTGGGAGAGGGTACCCTGAGTACCTCTATCGGTTCTCCCTTCTATTCCAGTCTCGTATTGTTCGTGAAAAGAAGGATTGTCGGTATTCTTCTGTGTGGGCTCTAATCTCTCTGATTTTATCCTCATGGTCTCTTCGCGAGATATACGTAGGAGGGAGCAATATACTGCTTGACCCTTCGGTGAAGGTATGTTCTCGAAACTTTAACAAAAGCCCGTACCGAGCTACTGAGCGTCTCTCCTGCAGAGTCTTCCACTGGAGTTTATCTATCATCTCCGTAACGCTTTCGCGATTACTAAATGATCCTGTAACGAAGCGCGCTGCTCTCCGTTGGATCTTCTCTATCAACCCTGTCTGGTACGGATCCCACACAGCTGAGCAGTATTCAAGCAGTGGGCGAACAAGCGTACTGTAACGTACTTCCTTTGTTTTCGGATTGCATTTCCTTAGGATTCATCCAATGAATCTCAGTCTGGCATCTGCTTTACCGACGATCAACTTTATATGATCATTCCATTTTAAATCACTCCTAATGCGTACTCCCAGATAATTTATGGAATTAACTGCTTTCGGTTGCTGACCTGCTATTTTGTAGCTAAATGATAAGGGATCTATCTTTCTATGTATTCGCAGCACATTACACTTGTCTACATTGAGATTCAATTGCCATTCCCTGCACCATGCGTCAATTCGCTGCAGATCCTCCTGCATTTCAGTACAATTTTCCATTGTTACAACCTCTCGATACACCACAGCATCATCTGCAAAAAGCCTCAGTGAACTTCCGATGTCATCCACCAGGTCATTTATGTATATTGTGAATAGCAACGTTCCTATGACACTCCCCTGCGGCACACCTGAAATCACTCTTACTTCGGAAGACTTCTCTCCATTGAGAATGACATGCTGCGTTCTGTTATCTAGGAACTCCTCAATCCAATCACACAATTGGTCTGATAGTCCATATGCTCTTATTTGTTCATTAAACTGTATCGAACGCCTTGCGGAAGTCAAGAAACACGACATCTACCTGTGAACCCGTGTCTATGGCCCTCTGAGTCTCGTGGACGAATAGCGCGGGCCGGGTTTCACATGACCGTCTCTTTCGAAACCCATGCTCATTCCTACAGAGTAGATTTCTAGTCTCCAGAAAAGTCATTATACTCGAACATAATACGTGTTCCAAAATTCTTCAACTGATCGACGTTAGAGGTATAGGTCTATAGTTCTGCACATCTGTTCGACGTCCCTTCTTGAAAACGGGGATGACCTGTGCCCTTTTCCAATCCTTTGGAATGCTACGCTCTTCTAGAGACCTATGGTACACCGCTGCAAGAAGGGGGGCAAGTTTCTTCGCGTACTCTGTGTAAAATCGAATTGCTATCCCATCAGGTCCAGCGGCCTTTCCTCTTTTGAGCGATTTTAATTGTTTCTCTATCCCTCTGTCGTCTATTTCGATATCTACCATTTTGTCATCTGTGCGACAATCTAGAGAAGGAACTACAGTGCAGTCTTCCTCTGTGAAACAACTTTGAAAAAAGACATTTAGTATTTCGGCCTTTAGTCTGTCATCCTCTGTTTCAGTACCATTTTGGTCACAGAGTGTCTGGACATTTTGTTTTGATCCACCTACCGCTTTGACATAAGACCAAAATTTCTTACGATTTTCTGCCAAGTCAGTACATAGAACTTTACTTTCGAGTTCATTGAACGCCTCTCGCATAGCCCTCCTCACACTACATTTCGCTTCGCGTAATTTTTGTTTGTCTGCAAGGCTTTGGCTATGTTTATGTTTGCTGTGAAGTTCTCTTTGCTTCCGCAGCAGTTTTCTAACTCGGTTGTTGTACCACGGTGGCTCTTTTCCATCTCTTACGATCTTGCTTGGCACATACTCATCTAACGCATATTGTACGATGGTTTTGAACTTTGTCCACTGATCCTCAACACTATCTGTACTTGAGACAAAACTTTTGTGTTGAGCCGTCAGGTACTCTGAAATCTGCTTTTTGTCACTTTTGCTAAACAGAAAAATCTTCCTACCCTTTTTAATATTTCTATTTACGGCTGAAATCATCGGTGCCGTAACCGCTTTATGATCGCTGATTCCCTGTTCTGCGTTAACTGTTTCAAATAGTTCGGGTCTGTTTGTCACCAGAAGGTCTAATATGTTATCGCCACGAGTCGGTTCTCTGTTTAACTGTTCAAGGTAGTTTTCAGATAAAGTACTTAAAAAAATGTCACTGGATTCTTTGTTCCTGCCACCCGTTATGAACGTTTGAGTCTCCCAGTCTATATCCGGCAAATTAAAATCTCCACCCAGAACTATAACATGGTGGGGAAATCTACTCGAAATATTTTCCAAATTATCCTTCAGGTGCTCAGCCACAACAGCTGCTGAGCCAGGGGGCCTATAGAGACATCCAATGACCATGTCTGAGCCTGCTTTAACCGTGACCTTCACCCAAATCATTTCACGTTTCGGATCTCCGTCAATTTCCTTCGATATTATTGCACTTCTTATCGCTATAAACACGCCTCCCCCTTCACTGTCCAGCCTGTCTCTGCGGTATGTATTCCAATCTGAGTTTAGGATTTCATTACTGTTTACGTCTGGTTTCAGCCAACTTTCTGTCCCTAGTACTATATGGACGTTGTGACCGTTTATTAATGAGAGCAGTTCTGGGACCTTTCTATAGACGCTCCTGCAGTTTACTATTAGCACATTAATATTGTTATTCCCTGTTGCATTTTGCCCACTCCTACCTTGCGGCGTCTCAGGAGGCGTCTTGTCGGGCCTAGGGAGGGAATTCCCTAACCTAAAAATCCCCCATGTGCACTCCACACGTACTCCGCTACCCTTTTAGCCGCTTCCGGCGTGTAGTGCACGCCTGACCTATTCATGGGGACCCTACATTTCTCCACTCGATAGCGGAGGTCGAGAAATTTCCACCCCAGATCTCCGCAGAATTGTCTGAGCCTCTGGTTTAAGCCTTCCACTCGGATCCAAACCAGAGGACCGCGATCGGTTCTGGGAACGATACTACAAATAGTTAGCTCTGATTCCACCCCGCGAGCGAGGCTTTCCGCCTTCACCAATTCCGCCAACCGCCTGTACGAACTGAGGATGACCTCTGAACCCAGACGGTAGGAGTCATTGGTGCCGACACGAGCAACAATTTGCAGTCGGGTGCACCCAGTGCTCTCTATCGCCGCCGGTATGGCCTCCTCCACATCTCTTCTTCCTCATCCCGAACACCCCAAGAAGGTGTCGCTCCGACCACGCTGACTTCTGTATCGTGTGGCAAACGATTGTGAGGTTTCCACATTCCACCACAGTTTAGCACAAAAGGAGTGGTAAGCTGGGACGCAGCACATTATATTTGCCAATATAATCCAACATGGTGATCAAGGGCAATTGGAACCTACAGATGAAATGGGAATGAAGTTGAGTTGGGAAGTGGGGATGTATGAGTGGACGATGGAACAGAAAGAAGCGAGAGTCCATCAGTAAGCTGGTAGAGAGAGCCTTCATCTAAGGAAAGGAAATAGGGACTAGGACTGCATCTGGTAGTGCAGATGCCAGTGCAGATTTCTGGGCCGGGAAGATGAGCTGCCTCGAGGCAGAATATGAAGAGTTGGAGGTGGAGAGAGGGTGGAAAGTGTTGGTACAGACGCTGTTGCAGCAGCCCAAGGTTCGATAGAACTGGGGAGATAACTGGGTTATGCTCTTAGAGTATGTGGAATGTGTAGGATTTAGGGATATGTTCAAGGAATTCGAGAAGAAGGCGGAACTGGTAGAGGATGCATCTAGGAGAGGTAAGATGGATACAAAAGGCGCGATGGAATTTAAGGAGTGTTAAAATCTTGTGGATACAGGGATCCAGACTATATCTACAGTGTCAAAGGTGTAGATGCGGTAGGCAAAGCTTTTAGAGCTGTAAAGGATTGTGGATGGGTCTAATCCCGTGCATGGCCCATTAAAAGTTTTAGTTATTTTAGTCTGTTGTGGGCTTTTTGTAAGATGGTTAATGTGGTGTCATCGCCAGACACCACACTTGCTAGGTGGCTAGGTGGTAGCTTTAAATCGGCCGCGGTCCTTTAGTATACGTCGGACCCGCGTGTCGCCACTGTCAGTAATTGCAGACCGAGCGCCACGACACAGCAGGTCTAGAGAGACGTACTAGCACTCGCCCCAGTTGTACAGCCGACTTTGCAAGGAACAGTTCACTGACAACTACGCTCTCATTTGCCGAGACGATAGTTAGCATAGCCTTCAGCTACAATTGCTACGACCTAGCAAGGCGCCATAATCCTTTGCTATATATATTGTGGTTATAACATGTATCATGAAGAGCGATGTTCTACAAATGTGGATTAAAGTTAAGTATTCCAGAAGCTACGCACTGTTCTTTATAGCATTCATTACGTATCCTGTTTCAGACCTCACGCCAGCCTGCGTGAGTTTAAACACGTGCCTTTCGGCTTCCTCTCATTGTGTCTAGGCTGTCTTGTCTAGACACAACAGTTAATAGCTAGGAGCCTCGTGTTTGCAGTCGAGGGTTGGCCCTAGATATTTCAGAGTGGTAGTAAGATGGATAGAATGATTATGGATGGTGAGATGAAAGTGAGGGTGATGGAATCGACAGTAAGTACAACCTATTATTACCTGGGTTTTGACAGGATTTATTTTAGGTACCAGAGGTTACACGGTGACGTAGAACTATGGAGGTGGATTTGGAGGAACCCCTAAGAAGCTTGGAATGTTGGGACAAGGGCAAGGAAGACACTGTCTTTGATATGCTGTACCAAATGCATCGGGAGGGTAGCTAGGACACATCACCTGTGTAGGGGAGATACATAAGTGGTGTGGGAGTGGTCATTGGGATACTCCTGCAGGCAGATGGACGATATGGAACTGGAGTGCCTTTGATGGTGACAGAAGTGGGACGGTATGTCGAGAGTAAGATGTAAGATGGATATAATTAACTGGAAGTGAATAAGTTTGTTGTTTGAAATGGAGACTCCAATGTGATATTCGAGAAAAGTGTTCATCGACGTCGAGGAACGCACATGTGACACAATTGCGGTTGTTCGACTGTAGGGAAATGAGATAGATTACGGAGAACATAATCTTTGGAGTATTTCGGATGAAAGCCAGACTTTGTGTTGGAGAGGCATAGAAGCTTTTTCTAAATGTTTGTGGATGCACGGGTTTGCGATGAATTCAGGCATCTCATTAAAGACAGGAGGCTGGTGTTTCACTGAGAGGTTTCACTGTTTTCTTATGTTTAAGGAATATATGTCGGAGGTCTTCTGCAGCACGGAATGGATACCAGTGTATAATATAGCATTTTAAACTGTTGCTATGGCTTGTAGGAAGTAAAAATGACTTCCTTCAAGAAGGCAATGGATATTGGAGTCAGAATCAGGCATTATGTTTTGTTTCGTAGACAGTGTTCCTTTAATGTCCTGTGCTGTAATTGGTGTGTTTAACTTGGGTTGTGGCTGTGTTTTATGGTTGCTGATTTGTAAACACTACTTGAAAATACCTGGACATCCTGGTGTACTATATTTTGATCGGATAACAGCATCTGGGGGAGGGATATCAGATGCTTGTTGCTGGGAATGTTTGATATTAGTTTTGTTGGTTGACATCGCCGAATCTGAGTCGTCGGCTGGCCTAAAACAACTGGCAGCCAAGACGAGGGGAGCCTGCAGCCCACCTCATGTTTCTTGTCGGACGACAGTATGCTATCTTGACAACCTCTTTGAGTGTGCTGTTAGTGGTGAGTGGCTCCCTAGTTAAAACACTGGCTAGTTTACATTGTATATATCCGTCACATTTGTCTTTATGTTCTGCCACTGTCGATTTCTTATGCTGACCAAGACATATGTGGGATGGCCCAGGATGAATGGTCAATATTTACGGATACAAGAGGAACCACCACTTGAAGAAAAAAATCTCGTAAACATGGGCTCTAAAATGAACCTTAATAGCTACGAGCTCTTCTACATCCTCGGTACTGTGAAACAAATCTTTTCTACTGCAAGCTCTTTGCTTTCCATTTTGTGGGAGATGATAATGCGGATCGAAACAAGAAACAATTGTGTAGTAAAGGTCGGCTCTAAAATGCATACCTTAAGAGTTATAAGCACTGGTTCGATAGAAGGGATGGATTTCACAGCATCGAACATGAACAAGTGACCATAGCTCTTAAGATTTGCACTTTAAATCCCATCTTTACTGGATAATTTTTTCCTGTTTTGTTCCATACTATCACCTCTCAAAATATGGAAAGCAAATAGCTCTAAGTAGAAAAAATTTGTTTCACAGTATCGAAGATGAGTAAGTGCTCCTAGCTGCTAAGATATGCATTATACAGCCCGGATTTGCTACAGATTTTTGCTGCAAATGATTGTTCCTGTCATATCACTGAATATCCACCATTTCTCCTGGGACACCATGTACACAGATCGGCCAGATCATTGTGCTATAAACCCATCCAGGTGATAGCAGCGACACCTGTCGAGGAATGGCTACTAGTCAGATACACGCGCGGTGCATGTAGTATCAGGGAGCGTGCTGTCTGTGTGTAGAACAGGGAAGGTGCGCGATCTATCTGAGTTTGACCGAGGGCAAATTACGATGTCCCAGAGGCTTGTCACGAGCATTTCGGAAACTGCACGACTTTTCGGGTGCTCGAGGAGTCCTCCGGTGAGTGTCTTCAAAACGTGGCGAAACCATGGTGAAACCACATCCAGACGTCGTGGGTTGGGCGGCAACCCCTCATTATCAGACTTTAATGCTGGGAAGTGTAAAAGTGTGTTTGAACACCTAGTGCAACCAAACCCTCCTACAGATGGGCCTCTGCAGCCGACGACCCTTGCAAGTGCCAATGTTAACACCACGACATCGGCAACTACGACAGAAATTGGCACGTCACCATCGGTACTGCACATTGGCGCAGTGGCAGAGCATTGCATGATCTGATGAGTCCCGATACCTCTCTCATGATGCCGATGGGAGGGCGTGAATCTGTCGTCTTCCAGGGGAACAGCTCCTTGACACCTGTACTGCAGTACGGAGGCAAGCTGGCGGCGGTTCCACTATGCTTTTGGGAACATTCATGTGGATGTCCAGCGGTCCGTTGGAGATCGTACAACGCGCCATGACGGCCAAGGAGTATCGAACACTGGTTGTAGATAACGTACACGCCTTCATGACTATCATATTTCCCGAAGTCAGTACAGGTGTCAAGGAGCTGTTCCCCTGTACGACGACAGATTCACGCCCTCCCACTGGACAGATTCGCACTGTGTGTTCAGACACACTTGTACTCCGCCCATCATTAAAGTCTGATGTTAGTTCCGCCACACTTCGGCGCCTGTCCCGTTTTACCAGTCTGCGCAGCTTGCGACGTCCGACATCTGTAATGAGGGGTGGCCGCCCGACATCCTACGTCTGGACGTGGTTTCACCTTGGCTTCGCCACGTGCTGAAGGCACTCACCACAGGAGTCCTCGAACAGCCGACAAGTCGTGCAGTTTCCGAAACGTTCGTGCGGGGCTCTGAGCCATCACAATTCGCCCTCGGTGAAAATCAGATAGTTAGCGCGCCTTCCCCATTCTACACACGGAGAGCACGCTCACTGATACTGCGTGCACCTCGCGTGTGTCGTGTCTGAACAGAAATCATTTCTCACCAGGTAACGCTACTACCACCTGGACGGGTGTATAACAATAGTAAGTCGGTGGTCATAATGTTCTGGATGATCAGCGTATCTGGTGCAAGCGCTACTGCAGAACACGTACTGTGTCTTATACTGGTACGCAAGTAAACAAGGATTCCACGTTGAACCTCACCATTATGTCTGTGGACGAGACGGATAGGACCTTCAAGCGCTCCTTTAATGTACAGAATCCCGAAATGAGACTCTGTATGGTGCAAAAGTGTCTCAGTTTGTTCATTAAAAATTCCGCCAAGTATGTAGACAAACTAACACCAATGGTTCTGAGCATTAATGGAGACGCTTTCTTGTATACTCGAGCAATAAAAATTAATCTCAAATATTCCCAGCAATAAACATTTGTTATCCCTCGCCCTTGATCATACAGTACATACAGGATTTCCAGAATGAATACTTCACCCTTTTTTTTCACTCTTCCAAATTTCATAGAAGATAGGTTTCTCTCTCACGTGCCTTCCTAACTTCACAGAGGATAGGAGGTAAATACTGGAGGGAGTAAAGCTGTAAGGGCTGGTCGTCATTCGTGCCTGATAGCTCAGTCGGTAGGTGCAAGGAAGGCGAAAGGCAAGGTTGTGAGTACGAGATCCAGTTTGGCACACACTTTTACCCTGTCAGGAAGTTTCAACCATTTTTAAATAATATAATATAAAGCACAGTGTCGGTGGTGGATAGTGGGCAGAGCACTTGACTCCAGCCCTGGTGGTCCCGGTTTCAGTCATAGATGGGTGATTTTTCCTCGTTCCATTTCTTCCAGGGCAGCGCAAGGTCCATTCAACCTGCAGTCAAAAGAGTCCACCTAGCACAGTGATTGTGAGTACGAAGTTAAGAAGAATGGATTATAGTGGTCCAGCAACTGCTGAATAACCACACATTTGTGTAGTCAGTGCTAAGCGACACTTGGCATGATGCACAGAACGACGCCACCCGACAGTAGATGATTGAAAACGAGTTATATGGTACAATGGATTAGGCTATACCCTGAGGTAAACCGACGGGAGGGTCTGGATTTAGTGAATGCTTGGAGAACGTTACCTGTCATCAAGTGTAGTGGCAACACCGAAGTACGGAGAAGGTGGTGTTACAGTATGTGGATGATCTTTGTAGTTATGGTGTGGTCTTCACATCGCGCTTGAGAGAACGCTTAATGCGGAAGAATAGGAACACACTTACAGCACTGCGTGCTGCGTACAGGAGAGGGACAATCCCCAGACGATAACTGCTTGCATTAGCATGAAAATACAGCTGGTCATAAAGCAGCATCTGTGTGGACTACACCATTCCAGAAATGAACTGTCCTGCCTTGGGTCGACTTCGCTCCTCACCCCAGCGTCGAACACCACTACCTTCTCTTGTTTCGGCCGTTGACGAAAAATTGGCCGCCACTCCTCCATAGACACTCAGAAACCTTACTGGAAGTGTCCACAGCATAGTTCAAGCCGTCATAAAGGCAAAGGGTTATCGCACTCCACATTAATGTCCACTGATAGCTGTTCGGATACTTTTCACCAAATAGCGTAGTTTTTTAATTGTCCGTTCATCTTGTCGCTTCTTTATATCACAAACTCACGGGAGTACCCAGCGAGGAATAGGCCAGGGCCGTTACTTCCTCCTCCCTCCGTAACGCCCGCCAAAACACACGCACCCACATACACACAACCTAATGACCACCGCAAAAAAAGATTCGCAAACTGAACTCGCATCATGCCGCGCCACGCAGACAAGTACAGGAGGTGGCAAGAATATAAAAGCACCACAAACACAACACACTACCATACGTGCGGGGTACGAAAACCGTTGGCTACCGAGACAGTGTCCAGTCATCTCAGAATGGGTAAATACAATTCGTTTATGGTTTTCAAGGGAATCTTATACCATTCTTTCTGCAAAATACCGGCAAGTTCTGGTAACGAGGATGGAGGTGGATAGCGATCACCCACCCTTCTCTCCAAAGTAGACCACAAAGGCTCGATAGCATTGAGATATGGTACGTTAGTGGCCAGGGGTGAAGCGACAATTTATTCATCCTCTAGCTCCCTAAACCAGTCATGGAATATGCGAGCTGTGTGAACAGGGGAGGAACAAACATTGTACTGTGGGATGAAACTGACCAGCCAAAATGGTCACATAATCCTTGCCAGTAATACGACATTGCAGAGTGACCATGGGGCCCGTGGAATACCACGATATGGCTCTTCGAATCATCACTGAACTTCACCCCCCCCCCCCCTTCGCTCACCGCCATACTTTGTTCTTGTGACGTGTACTCGGACACAAGTTGGAAACCGTGTGAAACAAGCCTCATCCGACCAAATAATTTTCTTCCATTTTGAAATTATAGCATCCACTTTATGTGTAGCGCAGTCTTTTTCTATAATTACAAAGATTACTCCGAAAAACTAAACTTTTTTGCAAATATAAAAAAACTGTTCCAAGATCAACATGCTCATGTACCTAAGAACAAATATTCTATTCAAATTTAAAAGTGTTGCAATCGAGAAAATCTTTTTAATACTGTATTTAATAGTTTATGTGTTCCATTATTACACTATGCACGCCAATAATCAGTAAGTGCAATCGAATTAAGTGGAAATATTATCAGTAACCAGCTACAAGTTAAAACATTTTGCAGCGGAAACTATTCGCAGCTAACACAAATTTCCATTTTCAAGACAGAAAAAATTATTATGACATTGAACAAATTCAGTTCATTTGCAAATATCATGGGTTCCATGTAAGAAGACCTTCTTCGGAATCGAGTTATAAGATGATGCACGAGGGATGAAGTAAGACTCATCCGCCCACACGTTATGCAACTAATTTCAAAATTATGCAGAATTTTATTCGCCATAAAATTCTGTAACTGAAGAACTAACAATATCCTCCAGATAGGTTTAATATCTTACACTGCAGTGCAATATTTGCATACGCTGCACAACAAAACACAACCTCGTGTCTCACAATAACAAAAACAGTATAAAATGCCGGAAACTGCTTGTGGCTGTTTCTAGTGCGCATTCCTTCACGTGATTCTAATATCAGTCACTAGATTGAAGCAACGACCAGGTTCGCTTCTTTGCACTACACACCATATAACTATCACTCATGCCGATACATTATAGTTTTTATTTTCCTGCCACTGGGATAGTACCCGGAACGTAGTAAGGAACAAAGATGTAACTTCTGCGTGCCCCATCTGAAGTCAAGCTTGAAAATGTTAGGCAGCATAGTAGTTCGTATCCACCAGTCAGCTTCCAGGTGCAGTATCCTCCAGGTACAGCACTCTCCCTATTGTTTGTTTCTCCGAACAATAGTGCCACTGTTCCTTTCTTTTTTGTAAACTTATGTCATTAATAGCGAATAAAGAAGGTATCATTTTATAATTACAAATTTCTATTGAAGACACTCTACGAAAATTTGTATTAATTCTTATTTGTGATTCAGACGCAGACCAGATCCATGTTCACCCCGTCATTCACCTCCTCGTAATTCTCATGTACATACAGTATATGTCATATATGTCACACTACATAGAACGTTACGGATCATCTAGATCGCATAACTACGTAGTGAACACAAATACCGAAACCAGTCACTTTTCTTAAATATGCATTTACTCCCACAAACAAGCTAGCGAGCCTTTTCTGCCTCGTCTTCAGATAGGGCACACAGAAGTTACATCTTTATTCCGCAACGCGATGCTGGGTACTGGCTCGGTGGCAAAAAGGTAAAAACTTTAATGTATCGCCATGACTGATAGTTATATGGGGTGTTGTGGAAAGATGCGAATACTTTTACTTACTGCGACAGTATCAGTATATTGTAATTAGTGTGGACCGGGCGGCTTCCATTCATAAACTACCTTTCGTAGTAAAGATCTCTTACTAAATTGCCAACTACTTTAAGATATATGACATGAGAATGAGATTTTTTGCCAACAATAAAATACAAACTAAAAACATACACAATGCCTAAACTACTAAACAACAAAATCAAACGACAGATGTATACAAACTGATTTGCACCTAATGGACAAGCATCTAGTTTGGAAGAACTGATAGAAGCTTTGCGACATGATTCAAAGAGCACCTGGATTCACTCTGTCTTCACAACCTGAAAAAATCCGGCTTTGCCACACATCTTGTCCAACACAGCCATTCTGCAGACAGCATAGGCCAGAACCTTGAGGTACTTCATTTTGAAAGCAAAGGCATAAAACTTGAACTTCTTGAACTAACTAAAATCTTTTTCGAGAGACATATAACACCAGATCACCTTCACAGTAACCACACTGAACTGGGAAACACTTTTTCTACAGAATCTCCAAGATTAATTAATTCGGAACACCTAATCAGCTAACCCTTTCACTATCCCTCCCACGTATTTTACATCCTCTTACGTCTGAACTAATTTGTATCTTTATTACCAGCCAGTAAGCTATCAAAAAATAATTCTAGTGCTCTTTAGATAAATAACTAAGCCTTCTATGGTTAAAAATAAAAAACAACGTAAGCACTGTCCAATAAATCTAATAGTGATGCACATGTTACGGTAGCTGAAATAAACCGAATCAGTGCTGAACCAGTTTTCACTACAAAGCAATAATTCCAGGGCATGTTAATATAAAAATAAAAATAAATTAGTAGTTCGCTTTGAAATGTTGTCCAACAAATTTAATGTTAATGTATATAAAAACTGCTCCAGTTTTCTAAACATGTAATTACACTAACACTGTTTTTCGGCGTTCATTTTACCACCACTTTGGATCAACGTATTTGCTCTTATGTCGATTGTGTTACAACACAAGAACCAAATAATTGTGGAGTGGAGATATTTGTAACATACGCCAGTTGTATGGCATATGCTGGATGCTGACGGGTTTATGATGACAGTCAGTATTTATATATATAGTGAAAATTGATTAATTTGTGGTCAGTAGGCTATTAAAATGGAAGCTGTATGTGGATACCAACTACAGTGCTACCGTACTGTTATAGTAAGCAAAAGAATTCGTTTTTCGACACAATTCGCAGCCGACTATTAACGTGTATGTTTTTCTGGTGCAAAATTAGTTTTAACTGCAAGAAATACGTGACGAGATTTGATTTTAGTTGTAACTACATGTATTATTCCCTAGCTAAGAATATGAAGGTTTTCTGTTGCAAACATTAACAGTGAAGTAATGATGTAACACTGGTACGCAACGAACAGCATAAAATAGGTGGTCACAGATACTGCAAATAACTAACTAATCCCCCAAAAAATTTCAGCTAATAAACTGCTTTTACATTCTCAGTGTGACAAAAAAACATCCAGTTTAAATGTCAAAGCGCTGTTTACAAAAACACCAGGCAGAATATTTTTTATATATTTAGTTTTGAAAGGTTTTTCTTCGAGAAAACACAATTTTTTTCTTTTTTTACCATGCATGGTTCAAAATATTTATTTGTTGAAACATACACAGCACAAAAATGTGCCTTCACCTCAATACAAAAATTTTTGTTATCAGTATGAATGCATCAGTGATACCTCTGACGACTTATTTATTTATTTCTTCGTTCTGCATTAGATAAATTAATGTGTAAATCGCTGCAGTGTAAATTTCTGAAAGTGGACTTATATATGTCGATTGTGAGGAATGACAGCTTGTGAAGTCTACATGGCTGAAGTGTGTTATTGTTCTTTACTACTGTAAAATTTGAACCACGTGAGATAAATGCTGCCATAACTTACGCAGTTTCAGAGTAAGATGTGGTGGCTGTTAATTGTTATTTCATTCCAGTGACTATAATGTGGAAGAGCCTCACATGTTACCACAATAATACAGAATAGGTAAGTTAATCATTGATATAATTTGTGTCCTTTATGCTGAGTGTGAATAAGTGTTTTTAATTACAAGAGAAAAAGAGGAAACAGACTGAGAACTGGTGATCCATCACAAGTAGTACATGAAAACGAAAAATATAGGCAATTTATAAGTCATATTGGTCACTGAATCTATTTGACCAGTTACTGAGAGCAGGTTAGGAAAGAACTTCAACCTTTGGTAGAGGAAAGTGGTACACAGCAGACTCATAGCAGCAGCATCAAAGTTTAGGTCAATGTTAGAATCAAATACAAGAATAAAAGAAATGTAAGTCAGCTGTTATACGCAAAATGACTACAGAAAACGAGCGAACAAGTGCAGTGAAACCAAGTGTTGGTCTTAGGTAGGTCACACTGAAAGTAAGGGGTTTGTGCAAAGATTTTGATGAGAAGGTCAGATAGTCACAACAGGATCGCAGAAATTCCAGGCTAGGTTAGATAACAGCATTAATGGATATTTGAACAACAGCACACAGATGTGTAAAGTTTTGTAAAGCTTGCAAAATAGAACAACCAGCACTTAGTTATGTGAACAGAAATTCAACAAGTTTATTCTGATGACAGCAAAAGTGATATTCATGTACAGTGTCAGTTGCTGCAGCAGTGAGGTAGGAACATAAATCATTGGCATAACAAGAGAAGCAAGATAAGTTACCTGATCATCTTGCAGAAACGTGGGGAACTACCACGCGACAAGTCAGGATCGTTATGGTTAGTGAAGGCAGAGACACATATTTTAAAGTTGGATAGAGTATTCAGCCAAGTAATTTCAAAGGGGAATATGATACAGAAGAGACTCACAAAATGTCAGACTCTTGATTGAAATATGAAACTTACTTATTTAATCAGAACATAAGAGTATTTGAAATTTAAGTACAGGACATTTTACATGTACAGATAACTGAAAAAGTATATATTATTGTGTTTCTCAATCTATTGAGATCTACAGAGTAAGTTACCTAGTTCTAATCTAAACACTCCATGCACAGTGCTAGGATAATTAAACATAGGCTATTACAAGCTATCATCTCACTCGTGTTGACATTGTGTGATAAAAAGCAGGAGTGACCTCAGTGCCAAGAATGTTCGAGGGAAAGTAGATCTGAACCATAACAACACTATGATAATTAGAGATAAAGCAACTCCTCAGGTAGACAAGAACCACAAAGGAATCAACTCTGAGTTATTGAAAGGAACTATCCCACCATTTGCCATGGTGAATCCCACCTGGATTCTCAGACTGTGATTTCCTCCTTCCAAATACGAGTCTAATTTCTTAACCCCTGGGCCACATTCTTGGTTATTTCAACAAGCAGCTTTTTTAATGGAAGAAAATGTATTACTACAAATGGGCAACACAATATTGATGAACACTTCACAAATAACTGCAGTTGTATGCATGTCTTCACAGGGATAGATTGACGAATTTAATAGTTACAAGATGGAAAGTAAGAGAAGGTTTACAAAAAGTAGATGATGATGATGAGGTCACATACTCCGAGGAGCGTAGCGAACGATGCGGGAGACCCGCACCGCCGACTAGGCAAGGTCCTAGTGGAGGTGGTGTGCTATTTCTTTCCTCCGACCGTAATTGGGATGAATGATGATGATGAAGACAACACAACAACGCCCAGTCATCTCGAGGCAGGGAAAATCCCTGACCCCGCCAGGAAACGAACCGGGGACCCCGTGCGTCGGAAGCGAGAACGCTACTGCAAGACCACGAGCTGCGGACAAAAAAGTAGACGGTGATGTGAAATTCCATTTATTTGGTGATGAACATATGTAAATGTATGAAGCAGCTTTCTTATTTCCTTAACATGATGCATTGTTAAAAACCTTGTAAAATTCCAGGGATCCATAAATAGAAACAGAAAATGTAACTGAATTACAGATGTATAGAATGTAGTGACACTAAACATAGGATAATCAACCACTATTACTATAAAAATGAATGACTGTACTGAACATTACAAATGTGATAAAAAAGATAGGGTCAAATATTTTCATTTAAAATGTGAGATGCTCTAAGAGGAAAGAAACAAAAAAATGAAATTTAATCAATAATGAGAAAGTTTCTAATTTTAGTCTCAAGAATTAATGAAATTATAGGTTTCTGAAGGTGACAATGTGTTTAGTGTAAACATTATTTCAATTTTCAAACAGGATTTGTAGAGTTGTGATCACTTAATTAGGTACATAATTATGAAATACAACACTTACATTGGAAGACGAAAAGGTGACATTGTTAAAACTCACATTTCTTGGAAAATATGACAAAGGTCTTCTAAATAATTAAAAACTAACTAATTTAATGATATAACTTTCTATTTGTGTTTTTAAAAGACATGTACAGTGTGCATCCAGAAAGCAAGTTTCCCTCCTTTTTTTTTTAAACAAAGACAACATAGTTACATGAAAAACTTTATACGTCAATGTTTGAGCTATTTTTCCACGTAGTCGCCAAAAGAATTGAGACACATGTCATATCTTGGGATCAACTTTTGTATTCCTGTGTCATTGAAGTCTGCTGTCTGTGAACGGAACCAGTGTGTGACAGTCGTTTTCAGATCTCCGTCATTGTCAAAAGCTGTCAAGAATTTCTTGAGGTGCAAGACAAGATGGAAATCGCTGGGAGCAAGTTCAGGACTGTATGCTGTATGATCACACAGCTCCCAGCCGAACTTCTGCGAAACAGTTGCTGTGCACCGAGCCGTATGGGGAGGAGCATTGTCATTGAGCAGCACAATCCCTGCAATAAGTATTCCACGCCTCTTGCTCTGAATGGCAAGTCGCAGTTTCCGCATTGTTTCATTGTAATGAGCAGCGATCACTGTTTCACCTCTGGGCAGGAAGTCAATGAGCAGAATGCCCATCTAGTCTCAGAACACGGTGCACATCACTTTCTGCACCGACCCAAATTGTTTGACTGTCGCCTTCAACAGAGATCCATTGTGACGCCAATGCATTGACAGCTGCTTGGTTTCCGGAGTCAAGTGAGAAATCCACGTCTCATGGTCCGTGACAATCCTTTCGAGGAACTCGTCGCTGTTATCATGATATCACTGCAGAAATGCCAGTGCTGCTACAAAGCGCTTAGTTTTGTCCTCGGGTGTCAGGTTTTTCGGAACACAATTTCTTAAACAGCAGGTACTTAGTGGCAATTTCATGCAGCAAGGATCACGACAACTGCGTAAAATGGCTTCTGAGCTCTGTAATCGCGAAGCAACTGATCTCCAGAATGTGCTGCCACACCAGCTCAACCAGGTGATTGTTGATGAGGAACGGTCGCCCACTGCACTCTTAATCATGGACACTTTGACGACCTTCGGAAAAAAGCCTACACCAGCGTCACACATCTGTGCGCTCTTAATGTTCTGCCCATAAACCTGACAGAGCTGACGATGAATTTCGATGTGCGCTATGATTTGTGCATTAAGGAACCTTATCACTGACTGAACCTCGCAGACGGCGGGAGAACGAATAAGAGACGCCATTTCGGGACACTGCTGTCGCGGTACAGGCACCAGGTGGGATCTGTTCGGCTAGCATTTGATTGTCATATCATAGATCTGTTGCGCATTAGAAATTTTCCCGGCTGAATACGTCTACTTTAAAGGAAACAACATCAGTAAATTTACTTTTTGGATACGTTTCGTACTACAGAATAGTCTTGTAGAATAGTAGTAACAATATATATTCGTATAGCACACAATCTGGATTTCAGAGTAGTTGAAAATGACATACATACTTTCACTACCAAAGCCTGGAAGCCATCAACAACAATAAATGAAAAGCACCAGTTTGCTTTTGTTCTACAATATTACTTTTATTGCTAACCGGTTTTCGGCTTACAAGGCCATCTTCAGACATTTACTGAGTATTATCACCAAAGAAGTTAAATGTTAGCAGACAACATTGGAAGAGAAGTAACACATCTAGATTGAAGTAGAAACATACAGTAAGTAACATCTTTGCAATGAAGTAGTAAAAACTGAACAGTACATAAATAACAATGGAGTTGACAGGAAAACCTTTGACAGGAAAACCTTTAGCACAAAATAGGAATAGCATGCCTACATAACAGTTTCTATTAATAAACAAAACTAATAAAATAGAAGCTGTTATGTAGGCATGCTATTCCTATTTTGTGCTACAGGTTTTCCTGTACTAATTTTATCTTATTTTATTAGTTTTGTTTATTAATAGAAACTGTTATTTAGGCATGCTATTCCTATTTTGCGCTAAAGGTTTTCCTGTCAACTCCATTGTTATTAATGTACTGTTCAGTTTTTACTACTTCATTGCAAAGATGTTACTTACTGTACGTTTCTACTTCAATCTAGATGTGTTACTTCTCTTCCAATGTTGTCTGCTAACATTTAACTTCTTTGGTGATAATACTCAGTAAATGTCTGAAGATGGCCTTGTAAGCCGAAAACCGGTTAGCAATAAAAGTAATATTGTAGAACAAAAGCAAACTGGTGCTTTTCATTTATTATAATGTTGTTCTACCAATATCATCAACAACAAATTATCGACAGCTGGTATTTTAGTGATCTGCCCACAGAACTTAATTTTTCAAATCATTAGATCTACTAAATGATTTATGCAACTTACAGAATTACAAATGACTGCTGTGTATTGTACTTAACGAAATGACTGCAGAAGATCACTGCTAAATAATTCAAAAATGTAAGATAATCTTGTGACTGTAGAGAAAGCAGCAGCTAGTCCCAAAGGATCAGTGCTAGTATCGACTATTCTTCCTTTGACACGTGAGTGATCTGCAGCAAGTACAGTTCATACTTATCCAGATTATACCAGTTTTATCATTTATTCTCATTGACACAAATATTAGAAATGGTCAGTGATGTCTACAAATCACTTATGAGTATTTCTCTGCTAGACATGTCTCTCTCTCTCTCAATTTGTAGAAACAGAATATATACAACTCTGAATAAAAAGTAATATAATCAAGAACAAATGCAGCATATACGTGAGAGTTAGTGAATGGAGCAGGTGCCATATTTCATGGAAATCACATAGATGAGAATTTAAACTTGCAAAAAGATGTAGTTTAGCTTCTCAAACAACTGAGTCCATCAACTTCAGTATTTCCTAGAACTGCTAATCTAATAAGCAAATAAATCACTATGTTAACATCTATCTTTCCTTAATTATCGAAAATATAATTTTTTGAGATAACACATTACTCAGGAAATGTGTCTTAAGAATTGACACCTTCCTCTATCATTCAAAGAACAGCTATTTTGTTCATGTACGCAGTATGCACTTGTTGACTACTACTGATAAACACATGTACTAAATAATTCAAACAATGCTGGAAAGGAAGAACTTCTCGTGATTCGAGAGAAATCACAAAGGGGGTCCACAACATTCAATTTTGGGTCCACTCCTCTTTCTTATATACGTGAATGGCATTCCACTTAACATTCAGCAAGAGGAACTGATACTTTTCGCACACAATAATAGTATCATGATGAATCCCAAGCCACAGTAGACATTGTTAATCCTTGAGTGAGCACATGAATTCTTCCTATGTTAGTGGGTATATGGTGTACTTTGTACTCCATACCAATATACCACACATCGATCACTTCAATGGAGCCTTATGTAAGGAATACGTCGTTTATTAGCATTTTATTGTTATTTCAAGTTGTTTAATTGATAATTTCTTCTACAGATGGTGTATTGCTAGTGTTATTATGTATAGGGGACCATAGTACATAAAACTCTGGTAACTTTACAAAATAAAGCATTTTTGTATCACTATTTAAATGAAATGGTTTCTATTGTTAAAATTCACAATGCCTCATTTTATTATAATAAACAAAAATATTTTCATAACGTTTTTTGTCTTGTTTTGGTTTTATTGTCATTTCCTTCTGTTTTCTCTGTTTGCCTCTTGCTATGCAATACATCTCATTTGCAAGCCCACTGTTAGCGTCACTACATTCATCTTCAGTATCGTATTACCGCTCAGTTTGTGAATCATGCACGCTACAGTCAATGGCTTCATCAACTTCATCAGAATTGTCATCCTCGCCACCCGAATACTCTATTTCAGCGCTGCAGTTCGTATTGGATGACTCATAGAGTTTGTCCTTTGTTTGGCGCTTTTACGCGACCAGAACAACAACAATGTCTTTCGTACTTTATAGAGCACTTGCATGATAAACTAGACGCAAGCCAGTAGCTATATTAGTGACAGTAGAAAAACTTAAACAGGAGAAATTTTACTTATGTGACCAGGTGATTTGTGTATTTCGTACGCCAGACGTGACATACCCACATTTAAACTTCTCGCAGACGCAGCACAGGTGTTCGACAATGGACACAACCTATCAGCGCCTTAGCTGAAGTAATAATGCAATAATGAAGGAGTAGCTGTTTGTCCAGACCCAACAAAGAATCCAAACTCGTTAAAATTAAACTTAATTTCCATTTGGCGTACTTTATAGGCCATAACAGGTTGTCTGAAAATGGACTCTTCCTAAATTTTGAGAAAATACATTATCTATATTTAGTTCAGTACAACAAATGGAGTCATATCAGCAACTGATGTAGCACCTGAACAGGAGTCAGTAAACATGGCACAATGCTCCAGATTTTTGGGCGTATATATTGATGAAAAGTTGGACTGGAAGGAGAATGTTACTGAGCTTTTCAAATAATTAAGCTTAGCTACTTTTGCTCTTCCTGTAATTGCTAGCCTTGCAAATAAACGAATCAACCTACTCTCCTATTTTGCATATTTGCACTCAATAATGTCTCACGGAATAATTTTCTCGGATAAATCACGACTTAGAATGAAAATATTGATTGCACAAAAGCGAGCAATAAGAATAATATGTCGAGTTCACCAGTGGTCGTTATATAGGTACCTCTTCAAGCAGTTAGGCATTTTAACTGCTTCATCGCAATGCATACATTCGCTATTGAAATTCGTCATAAATAACCCACCACAATTTGAAAAGAACAGTGATGTCCTTAATTATGCATTACTAAAGCTTCAGTGGCTCAGATAGGATTTCAATACGAGCAATAAAAATTTCTTATCATTTGACCAGTTACATAAAATGTCTGACAGGTAGCAAAGTAACTTTTAAATTTAACCTGAAACATTACTCCTGGACTTCTCCTTCTATTCCATGGCCGAATTCCTATTTAAAAACTGGTAGCCTGAAAAAAAAACGAAGAACCTAGTTTTTAAGTGTATTTGCTTGAGTGAAACTAAAATACGTCTTCATTAATGTTAACAGTAATAATGTCTGCAAATCCCGTAAACCGATACAATCCTCATCATTTCAATAAAAGCCTCATCCAAATGATCTATGGAACATGTACCAAGCTCAGTCAACTATATTTTTAAAAAATTTATAGGAAATGCGTCCACAAGGAGTTTGTAATCCCAATAAAATCTTTCCATCATATATTTAGCTAATGAAATTATTCAGCAGCTTTAAAAGACTGACAGAAAAGAGGGGAACCAGCTGCCTCAATTCTCATTCTGCATTTTTCCCCAAAAACTTTGGCATGCGAACATATTCTCGCTCTTTTAACACACGACATTCTAAACCCTTTTAATCAGTCTCTCTTTGTAGCGAAGCCTTCATACTCAGTATCTCCGTCTCACGGCGGTTGTACATATACAATATGTGATCAAAAGCATCCGGACACCCTTAAAAACATAAGTTTTTCATATTAGGTGCATTGTGCTGCCACCTACTGCCAGGTACTCCATAACAGCGACCTCAGTAGTTATTAGACATCGTGAGAGAGCAGAATGGGGCGCTCCGCGGAACTAACGTACTTCGAACGTGGTCAGGTGATTGGGAGTCACTTATGTCATGCGTCAGTACGCGAGATTTCCACACTCTTAAACGTCCCTAGCTCCTCTGTTTCCGATGCGATAGTGAAGTGGAAACCTGAAGAGACACGTACAGCACGAAAACGTACAGAACGACCTCGTCTGTTGACTGACAGAGACCGCTGACATTTGAAGGGGGTCGTAACGTGTAATAGGCAGACATCTCTCCAGACCATCACACAGGAATTCCAGATTGCGTCAGGATTCACTGCAAGTACTATGACAGTTAGGCGGGAGGTGAGAAAACTTGGATTTCATGGTCGGGCGGCTGCTCATAAGCCATACATCACGCCAATAAATGCTAAACGACGCCTCGCTTGGTGTAGGGAGCGTAAACATTGGACGATTGAACTGTGGAAAAACGTTGTATGGAGTGACAAATCATGGTACACAATGCGGCGATCCGATGGCAGAGCATGGGTATGGCGAATGCCCGCTGCACGTCATCTGCCGGCGTGTGTAGTGCCAAAGTAAAATTCGGAGGCGGCGGTGTTATGGTGTGGTCGTGCTTGTAATGGAGGGGGCTTGCACCCCTTGTTATTTTGCATGGCATTATAACAGCACAGGCCTACGTTGATGTTATAAGAACCTTCTTGCTTCCCACTGTTAAAGAGCAATTCGGCAATGGCCTGTGAGGAGTGGTTACACGACAGTAACATCCCTATAATAGACTGGCATGCACAGAGTCCTGACTTGAAACCTATAGGACACCTTTGGGATGTTTTGGAACGCCGACTTCGTGCCAGGCCTCACCGACCGACATCAATACCTCTCCTTAGTGCAGCACTCCGTGAACAATGGGCTGTCATTCCCCAAGAAACCTTCCAGCACCTGATTGAACCTATGCCTGCGAGAGTGGAAGCTGTCATCAAGGCTAAGGGTGGGCCAACACTATATTGAATTCCAGCATTACCGGTGGAAGGCTCCACGAACTTGTAAGTCATTTTTAGCCACATGTCCGAATAGTTTTGATCACATAATATATATGTCACTCTCTCACTGCCTCCTTATCTCTCCTGTCTTCTCTATCCCACTGTCACTGTCCTCATCCCTTTCTCTGGCTCTTCCTTACTACTGTCTTCTTCTGCGCCGTTTTCACCGTCTCTCTATCCCACTCCCATTGTCTTTGTCTCATTCTTTTTCTCTCCCATTGCCGCGGTTGCTTTCCTTCTGTTTACAGTCAAATGTCTTTCTCTTCAATCACCATTGTCTCCTCTTCACACACGTCCTTGGGGATTACTTTCTCGGGGTTTTGACCCACAGATTGGGAACCTTTAACACATAGGACATGGGTATGGGGGAAAGTGGGCAAATTTTTAGTGTTAAATGTCACCTGTCTGGGGGTCCGGACCCCCCAAACGTATGTGTGGTCTGTGCTCATCTCTCTTTTTCATTTCCACTGTCTATCTTTTGCTCTCACTGGTATTATACCTAATTAACCCCTTTTCTCTTTTACTGGCACTGTCTCTTACTGGCCATCTCTATCTCCTTTCTCTTTGGCTCCCACTGCTGTTGTCTTCACCCGTGTCTCTTTATCTTTCACTGCCATTTTCCTCTCTCTTTCTCTCCAATTGGCACTGTCTCCTCTCTTTTCCACCATCACTATCTCTCTCCTACTCTCTTTCAGCAAAAAATGTGCAAATACGTACGCATGCCAAAATTTTTGGTGAGTAAGGCGGAATGAGGATTGAGGCAGTTGGTTCCTCACTTTTCCGTCGAGTCTTCGGAAGAGGACAACACTCAGCTCTTTTGTGCTCTGACAGGAGCATTTTTCCTCTGATTCTCTTCTTTTATTCGCTACAGCAGGGTGTGTTGCTTACATAAAACGGATTCTGTAGGTCAGTACAGTTTTGACGGTTTTTTTTATACTTGGATACATTTACATACTTTGTCACATATAAATGACAAATAAGTACACATAAGATAAACACAAAATCGTTTCCCATTCAACAAAAGTTCACTTTACAGTACTTTACATAAAAATGCACAACATTTTTAGGCTACACCTACAGTACACCGAGTACAAAAAATTTCGTACGGTAAAATTATTTTTTGTACGGTACTTACGCCGCCAGGTGGCACCATCGAATTATTTCCAGGTGAAGACAACCTTCAAAGGCATGAAATGCCATTTTACAGAGAGAGCACGTCATAAAGTTTTATTGCTGAAAAAATGGCAACTGAAACATAATTTGGTGACCTCAGAACCCTTGCAATAACCCCCGAACCCTTGACATGCATTAAAAGTACACTGACGCATCAGACCGGATATTACATCTGTAAGTAGGGAACTTTGAACCTCTGGATTTCGGCGAAGGATAACGATTTGGAAAAAAGTTGTAACAACATCATCTTAAGAAAATGTGGAAAAATTTCGACGATCTGCTAAGCCCGCTAACGCTGACCCTGAATCACACCTAATGCAAAAGAACCAACCGATTTGCTCAATTTGCCCAGGCTAGAGGAAGTGCAAAATGTTTAGATATTGACCCTGTGCTGTAGTGTAGCTATAGTATGCGTGTCCTCCCGACTGGTATACAAATGGTCGCTAGGCCAAAGGCTATCCAAATCGCTTGACGCCTTAGCTCTGTGACTAATAGAACCCTAGGTATGAACACCTGAAAAATTGCAATTTCGCGCGGAGCATTTTGGAACGTACTGATATCGTGCACTGTTTGTCAGACAGCAAAGCTAAATTTGGAGCTAAGTGGATATTGTTTTGTTTGGACAATACATATTCCACTGATGAAATTTTGACTGAAAAACTAAGCACATATGCAGTAAAGTAAAATAATATGTTTATTATATTTATTACATTTATTAATCTTGATTTGTTTATTTACTAACCTCTAATGGCCTTCGTTGTAACCAAGTACACAAGTGTATTACACATAAGTATCTTACAAATTTACTAGCCACCAACAATTACAATAGAAACTGTTAAATTACCTATCGATCTACAAACATGAGTAAATGGGCAGGGTAGAAATTAAGAGATTCTGAGATGTTTAAATAAATTAAAACTCAAAAAATCAATTTGGAAAAAGTAAATGTAACGACGTTTGCACATTATCTCAGCGTAAATCTAGGAGACAAATAAATTAATACTAGTAAATGAAAGTTTTTGCCTACATATTCACTGACATCTCGTGCAATAAATCTCTTTAGTCACCCATGGTGGGGCATTGCAGGAAGACATATAGCACAAATAGTAAGAAGTAGTTCATCTGTGATCATCCTGCAGAATTATATTTACAGATTTTGGTATTTTAAGTAAACATTCATGGTATAAACAAATTCATTGTTAATAAATAATGATGTTCTGAATTACAATGCTGTATGACAATACAATTTCTATAAAACTTATATTTCAGCTAAAATGATAAAAAGGTAATTATAATGCAACAAAAATTTTTGACCTCTTACCCAGTGTTGTCAAGGTACCTTTAAAAAATTAAAATATTTTTGATGGTTGTATCACATGTTAATTGAATTAGTTTTATTTAGAAACTAGTAGTGTAAGTAAAATATAATAATTATACTTCAACTACTGCTTCAGAGTCTTTTATATATTGTGCATTTTATATATTCAATGTTACCTACTTCATTTTTATATTTGCTATGGTAAATAAATTTGTAAAAACTGAACAGGGCCCGCAGATAAAATCAAATATTATTGTTGTTCTTAGCAGTCCATATGAATTTTTCAAGCAAATATCATGTTTCCAGAATGAAATTATTCAGTCTGCAGCGGAGAGTGCGCTGATATGAAATTTCCTGGCAGATTAAAACTGTATGCCAGACTAAGACTCGAACTCGGGATCTTTGCCTTTTGCGGGCAAGTGCTCTACCAACTGAGCTACCCAAATAATCACGTTATACAATTATGTTTCTGAGTATGATTTAAAACGTTGCAGATTAACTGGACGACACCACGGCCTAAAGTCTTCGCAAATTTCATTCCCTCAGTTGGACAGTAACTATGCTTCGCAGACAGGCGTGTGAGCAATATACGCGGACTTTAGCATTTGAGTGAGGACGAGTAGTTGTGCCCAAAGAAGCCGGTTGGAGTAATCGGCGCATCACTTGACATTTGAATAGAAACGATGCCACTATTCGACGATGATGGCAGGAATGGGTGAGCTATGGCCGAACACATCGTGAAGAAAGAAGCAGTAGACCTAGAGAGGCGACAGAAAGTGAGGACCGAACAGTCGTCAGAGAGGAACTCAGAGTCCCACAATCACCATTAACATCGATACGGCGTACAACTGGTTCTTCAGTGACCACAAGGGATATTAATAGGCGGCTCACAGAAACGTGGCTGAGCTCACGGCGCACCTTGCGCCGACTGACATTCACCTCTGTGCACCTCTGTGCCACTTCATTTCATAGCAGGACCCCTTCGGTTGTCATCAGCAGCACCCTTACAGTACAGATGTATGTCGATGATATTCTACGCCCTGTTTTGTTGCCCTTCATGGCAAGCCATCCTGGCTTAGACTTCAACAGGATAACGCACGCCCGCACACAGTGCGAGTTTCTACTGCTTGCCTTCGTGCTTGCCAAACCCTACCTTGGCGTGTAAGTCCGTCAGATCTCACCCCAGCAGAGAACATTTGGAGCATTATGGGCAGGGCCCTCCAGTCGGCTCGGGATTTCGACGATTTAACGCACCAATTGGACAGAATTTGCCACGACATCCCTCGGGAAGACATCCAGGAACTCCATCAACCAATGCCAAGCCGAAATGCTGCTTGCTTAAGGGTCAGAGATGGTCCAACATGTTATTGACTTGCTTAATTTGTAAAGCTCTTTCTCTTGAACACATGATCCAGTTTTTCTTAAATTATGATCATTTGTTTGTCTGTACATGTACATCACATCTACCGATTCAGATAATTCCTTCATGGTGCGTCGGCTTTTTTTTTAGTCACTTTTGCAGTGGTGTGTGAATTACGTTGCGGCAACACTCCTACATTTTCCTTTGTAAAGGAACATTTTAAAATGGTGTTCAGTATTTCAGGTTTTGCTTTGTTACCCTCAATTTCAGTTCCGTCTCGTCCATCAGTGTCCGGAAACTAACTCTGTGTGCTCTAACAGTCTTTACGTATGATCAAAATTTCCCTGAGTTTTGTGAGAAATGTTTCGATATTATTCTGCTACAGTAGTCACTGAAGGCTTCGCGCATTGCCCTCTTGATAGCCAAACACATTTCATTCAGTATTTCTCTACCAGTCCTATGCTTTGTTTTACACCTATTATCCAATAGCCACTGTTTATTCGACAGTTTGTTTACAGTCGCTGCATATCAAAGAGGCTGCCTCTAGTCATATTGACCTAGGTACATATCTATCCAGCGCATAATTAACTATTCTTTTAAACTTCAACCACAGTTCTTCTACAGGCCTGTGCCCAGAGGTAAATTTTCGCTTTTCTACAACCGACCTAACGTGCGCGTTCCATTTCATGGCACGTTGCAGTGTTAGCCTGGATACTTAACTAACGTGACTGTGTCAAGCAGCAAACCAATAATACTGTATTCGAATTAACAGGATTGCTTTCCTTCCTCATCTACATTAACCTAAATTTTTCCACACTTACAACAAGCTGCCATTCATTACACTCAATAGAAATTCTACCCAAGTTATCCTGTATTCTCTTACGACGTACAGCCACTCAAAGACACGACACTTACCCACACATTACAGCATCATCCATATTTCAGTCTGGTGTGGCAATAGAAGACAGCAAAATGGAAAGCCGGAGCTTTAAATATCGCGTTCAAAATATCATTCACGCGGAAGAATCGTACAGACATACCATTGTTTGACTGCCGCTCAAACTCCCACAGAAACTGGCCTCCCTTAAAGTTCAAAAGCAGCTGAAAGAGTTAAAAACAATTACGTCGCCAGGTCTATATGAAGTCCCAATTCGATTTCACAGAAAGTACCCATCGGTATTGGTCTCATACTTAGCTTACATTTATCGTGGCTCTCTCGTCCAGCGCAAGATCCCAAGCGACTAGAAAAAAGCGAAGGTGATTCCCGCACATAAGAAGGGTAAAAGGAAGAGCCCGCAAAATTACACACTTATTTGCGTAGTATGGGTCTGCTGCAGAATTCTTCAGCATATTATAAATTGGAGTATAATATATTTCCTTAGAAAGAAAAGCTTCTGTCCACAAATTACCGTGGTTTTAGAAAGCATCGCTCGGCCGAAACTCTGCTTGCCCCTTTTCTCGTATGCTTTATTACGCACCACGTATGAAACGCTGTAGGCAGACTCCGTATTCCTATACTCCGGGACGCGTTCTACAAAGTGCCACACTAAACACTGTTAACGAAGGTCAGAGCATACGTAATAAGTTTTCAGATATGTGAGTGGCTCGAAGGTTTAAATAACAGAACGAGTACGTTGTCTTACAAGTGTGGAGTTTTCATCACAGACAAATGTATCGTCAAATGTCTGACGGAAAGGGTGAACAGCAATCTAAGGCCTCGACCGTCACTTCGTGATTACAACTGATTCTACATAATAATGGACAATATTACGTTTTTCTTCAGCAAAATATTATTACATGGTCGCAGTTATCAAATTTGTGTCATTTCATTCGTCACACGACTGTTAACTTCGTGGAAGTAATCTAAAATTTAGTGCATCTGATCGTATTTGCGCCGCGATAGTGATCTAACTCATGGGCGACCACAAGGGGGCCAAGAAGGGCATTTGTCTCTGCCCCCCTGAAATCTAGAGTACTGGCGTCCTATTCATTACAGAAGTTCCATATGAAGAATGGAAAGAGAAAATGAAATGTTATAAATGCCTTAAAGAAAGGAGTTTTTAGTGCTACTGTGTCTTTGGTTCAATGTTGCATGTCCCTAAACATGTTCCATATGTAAATCACGGAGAAAATGTTCAAACATTCATTACTAGAAGCTGTATGGTCTTTGAGCCAAGCAGTGCTTCGCTCTGCTGAATTTATAAACCCAGCCCACGTACTTCCAGTGCACACACGTGACTTCTCTGATGTTAAAGATGCTACCAAAGCACTATTGTCAATGCATGTTTATCAACTCTCCAAATGCAGTGTGATCAATGTGATTTATATTCATTCATCTCGAAGAGCTATCAAAAATTCTTACTCTGAAACAGAAGAATGGAAAGAGGAAAGACCAAGGCAATGTAAGGCACGCCGTTCATCAACTGAGAGACCATCAGATGCAAAACAGAAAGACCTGTTGACGACGTTGGCATTTCTTCCTCAATAACACAGGGAGTTTTACATCAAACTTGGCAACATCTGATCATAAGGACGGATTTGTGTAAGAAACATAAGTCAGTACTGAGATATTTTTTCTCGAGTTTAATTCTGTTGTACTCTCACAAAAAAAAGTAAAACAAATGAGAATTGGTTTTCCTTGACTACAGGTTTCAATTACTTAAAATACACTTACCTGCAAAACTTAAAGACGAGATATGTAAAGTTAGGGTGGGAGCATGTTGCCAGATGTCTCCCAGTTGTGCACACAATCCTGGACGCCATGTGGCGTGAGGTCAGTGCAGTTATAGCGCCAAACGATGCTGGCTCCGCAACACGAGGTATTTGAAGGAATGGCAAAAGACAGTGTGTGTCAATTAGTGAGCAGTTACGGCGCACTATGGTGTTCTTGTTCATTACAAAATGGCCCGGAGACAACAACTGGATGACGTCGTATAGGGGAGAATCATCGGGAAGCTGGAAGAAGGACGAAGTGTGACGATTGTAGCCCCGGAGCTTGGTATTGCTCGCAGCATTATTTCACGTGCTTGGGGAGCGTTCCGAACCACAGACATTATTGCCCGAAGGATAGGGGGAGGTCGTCCATGGTCAATTACAACAACAGATGACCGCAACGCTGCGCAACAGACAAGACTGGATCCACGTCAAATAGCGGGTGAAATAGCAACCACGTTTAATAGGACTGCAAGGCATACAATCTCGCGCTCCACGTGCTTGGGGAGCGTTCCGAACCACAGACATTATTGCCCGAAGGATAGGGGGAGGTCGTCCATGGTCAATTACAACAACAGATGACCGCAACGCTGCGCAACAGACAAGACTGGATCCACGTCAAATAGCGGGTGAAATAGCAACCACGTTTAATAGGACTGCAAGGCATACAATCTCGCGCTCCACAGTGGCATGGCGACTGCAAGGGGGTGGTCTCTTTGCCCCATGACTAGTGCATTGTGTTCCGCCGACACTCGCCCATCAGCGTCACCATTTGCGATGGTGCCAAGAGCATAGGCACTGGACCAACTAGGGGCTTGCTCTTCTCCAATGAGAATAGATTCAGTCTGAGTAGTGAAGAAAACGGAAAGAAAACTATACGAAGCAAACATAAAGTAACCTAACATAAACTAGATTAGCCAAAAGGGAATGTCCATATGGACATTATCATTTGCTTTCAGGCCAAGGGTGGAAATGGCTAGGTTTGTAAAGTGGTCGCATGTCGCCATGGTTAAAGTATACAGTGCATAGCAAAACGCGCTATCAAAAGCCAGTGCCAAGGTAACTGCAGTGCACCACGTGCAGTACATGACAGGAGTGAACGAAGGCTTCGGAGATGTATACGGGCGGATAGACGAGCAACTGATAGCCCAGATGAACGGCGGGAGCTACACAAGAGTGTCTCCTCAACGACCGTTCAGCGAGCGTTGCTGCGTATGGGCCTCTGTGGCAGGCGCCTGGTTCATGGATCTAAGCTGACGGCAGTTCACGTTCATGCATCTATGCTGATCACAGTTCATCGGCAACGAAACCTGGATTTTGCACGCCAGTACCGCAATTGGACGTCCACTGACTGACGACAGGTGGTCTTTTCACATGATTCACCTTCTATGCTGTATCGGCGTGAAACGTCTGAAGGCAAACACCCTGCGACAATCGTCAGAAGGTCCAGGTTGGGGAAGTGATTGTTATGGTCTGGTGAATGTTTTCGTGGCATTCCCTGGGGGATCTCGTCATCCTAGAAGACACAATGGATCAACACAAGTATGTATCTATCCTTTGGGACCATGTCCACCCCTACATGCAGTTCATCTTTCCTCCGCACGATGGTATCTACCAGCAAGACAACAAAACGTCTCACACACTTCGCAGTGTACGTGCATGGTCCGAAGAGCACCAGGATGAGTTTACCATACTCCATTAGCCGTTAAACTACCCAGATTTAAATCCAATCGAGAATCTGTGGGACCACCTCGATCAAGCTGTTCGTGCCATCGATCATCAACCGAGAAACTTAGCGCAGCTGGCCACAGTACGCAAGTTGGCACGGCATCACACCCCCGTCGTTACCTTCCAGAACCTCACTGACACTCTTCCTGTACGTCTCGCAGCATCTGCACCGCAAAAGGTGGTTATTCGGGCTTTTGACAGGTGGTCACATTAATCCAAGTCGACAGTGTAATACTGACGATGAATTAATGAAGTTAATACCGGCCATATTTCTACTGCTGCTGCTACTGCTACCTGTAATAATAATAATAATAATAATAATAATAATAATAATACTAACAATAATTATGGTGGCAGATATAACAAGAATTTATAGGTGTACAAAATATATGTTTTCTAACATAAAGACTTCTGAGGGACGGAAATTTAAGGAGTCTGCACCAGCTAAGAATACTGGGAACTGAGGGAGATCTGGCTGGGAAGAAGGATGTGCTGGAAAGAAGGATGTACTGGGATAACGAGTACATAGAGGGACAAAATTAGTTGTTATTGTTACATCGTTACATATGTCATTAACTGTCTTCTGAAGCTGCTGATGTTATTCAGTTTTCTGGTATACGAGTAATGCGGGAGGATATTCCGGAGTCTGGTTTCTGCTACTGAGAAGGACTTCGAGAATGGGTCCAAAGGATATTACTCTGATGGTAACGGGTGTGTCTGCCATGTTGTTCAGACATGAGCGTTAAGGTCGAAGAGAGATATGAGGGACAGTGTATGTTAGTAATACAGCAGATAATACAGTGTGTATGGAAATATCTGCATTTGTATGCATGCAGCCAAGATAGCTCTGTATATGATAGTCAAGTATGATCAAAGATATACATCGATCATGTGCAATCATAACCCATTCCACGCACGGTGAGCTTCTTGAGAAACACCTTGCAGGCCAACATCGCTATAATCAATAATTGCCGCGCAGGGTAGCAGCGCGGTCTATTGGTGCCTTGCCACGATTCGCGCGGCTCCTCCCGTTCACAGTCCAATCCAGATTTTCATCTATTATTACTCCTAGATTCGTTGCTGAGGGAGAGAAGTAGACGTATGTCCGATTTAGGATTATAGACGGTAGGTATTCCCGATATTTCGAGGTAGCGAGTCTGGATTAACCTACCAGTACCATTCGGGTTTTCGGTGGGTTGAGCTTCAACCATATATTGTGTTCTGTTTTGGTATGGCACAGGTCAATATTGAGATTCTGGTTTTGCACTCGCATACAACTGAAGGTCATCAGCAGATGCGTAATATTTGCAGTAGGGCAAAACTGATGACACATCGCTAACATACAATGAAAAGAGTACAGGACCTAATGAAAAGAGTATAGGGCTTATCACAGAACACTGTGGGACGCCTCCATTGTAACGTTACGGCGTCGGACATGACGCACTGCTCGCGATACGTCAGGTATGCAATTGCACTGCAGTTGGCGAGAAATTTAGGCTGCTAAGTTTGTCAAGTAAAATGTCGGGAGTCGACAGTGCCAAAGGCTTTGTTGAGGTCTAAGAACTTCTCCAGTCTTTAGAAGAGGATGTTGTCATATGATTCAGTAAGTTTGTTAGTATATACATGAAATTTTTCATGTATGTCCAGTGAGGATTTAGAAGTCGTCCACCAAACTATTTCTTGCGCCTCTGTTGCAAGTTCGGATAAGTTAATCCGTTTGAAGTCTCGGTACGTCGTCTCTTGTGGTTGCTTTCTGGGACGTTCTGCTGAGTATGTCATGAAAATTGTGTCATGGCAGACACGCCAGGTGCAGATTATTTGAGAGGTACGAATTACATTATTTGGGGCTTTCGTTACAAATACATTCAACCGCCATCGAAACTGGTGTAGGCATGCGTATTCAGATCCAGGGACATGTTATCAGGTAGAACACGGCGCTGCAATCGGCAACGCCTATATAAAACCACAAGTGTCTGGCGTAGTTCTTAAATCGCTTATTGTTACTACAATGGTAGGTTATCAACTTTAAAGTGAGTTTGAACGTGGTGTCATAGTTGGCGCACGAGCGATGGTATCCAGCATCTTCGAGGTGGGGATTTTCCCGGACCTGCCATTTAGCGAGTGTACCACGAATATCAGGAATCCGGGAAAACATCAACTCTCTGACATCGCTGCAGCCGGAAAAGATCCTGCAAGAACGTGACCAACGACGGCTGAAGAAAATCGATCGACGTAACAGAAGTGCAACCCTTCCGCAAACAGCTGCAGATTTCAATGCTGGGCCATCAACGAGTCTTAGCATGGGAACCATTCAACGAAACATCATCGATATCGGCTTTCGGACCCGAAGGCCCACTCGTGTATCCTTGATGACAGCACGGGACAAAGCTCTACGTCGCGTCTGGGCCCATCAACACCGACATTGGACTGTCGATGATTGGAAACATGTGGCATGGTCGGACGACTCTTGTTTCAAATTGTATCGAGCGTATGGATGTGTACGGGTATGGATACAACCTCGTGAATCCATCAACCCTGCATGTCAGCAGGGAACTGTTCAAGCTGGTGCAGACTCTGTGGGGGCTCTGTAATGGTGTTCAGTGTGTGCAGTTGGAGTGTTATGGGACGCCTGACACGCCTAGATACGACTCTGACAGGGGACAACTACGTAAGCATCATGTCTGATCATCTGCATCCGTTCATGTCCATTTTGCATTCCGACAGGCTTGGGCAATTCCAGCAGGACAATGCGACACCCACCCGTCCAGAATTACTACAGAATGGCTCCATGAACAATATTTTGAGTTTAAAACCTTCCGCTGGCCACCGAACACCCCAGACATGAACATTATTGAGCGTATCTGGGATGCCTTGCAATGTACCATTCAGAATAGATCGTCAGCCCCTCGTACTCTTATGGATTTATGGACAGCCATTTATGGACAGCCCTGAAGGATTCGTTGTGTCAGTTCCCTCCGCCACTACTTCAGACGTTAGTCAAGTTCATGCCACGTCATGTTGCAGCAATTCTGCATGCTCGCAGGGCCCTACACGATATTAGGCAGGTGTACCACTTTCTTTGCCTCTTCAGCGTAGGATGCATGCATAATTGACGAATTTGTACAAAAACTTTAATTTTGCTACGTTGTCAGAAAAATTTGTCGTTCCAACTCTTGCTTCTAGGTGTTTTTTTTTTCTTTTAAAAGAGAAAAAACAGTTGTTTTTTGTGCTTTATACAGCCATTTATTCAGGCTGAAGAGAGCAAGGGCGGACCATAGGTGTCATTGAACACTCTTACTTGACAACAAAAAACACTCCATATTTTCATCAATGTTCTCTCAAGCCCTACATTTGAACTTGAAACAATCACTTTGACAGAAGCTCTGTTTGAGTCTATGTCATTTGAATACTTTTGTACTGTATGCAAACTCTAGAAGACTCTCAGCAAGGTGACTGATTCGAGTAGCTGGAGCAACTGAAATTGAGAACAAGTAATTGGTACTCGGATCTTTCCAAAGGTAACCATCATCACACAACAAACAAAAGTGCATTGAATGACTGTAACATGTCTTCAAACGATTCCAGAATCAGTTACATATTATATCATGTCACGATCATAAATAGTAGGGCAAGTGAGGCACCAGTGTATTTTGTTAGTGCGGGTTGCCTACACCAGGGGCACACCTATTGTCCTCCTTTGATTGACAGGTCATTAACCTATTGTTCTATTAAAAGGATTAAGGACCCCCGGGGATAATCTTTCCTTTTGATTGACAGGTCCTTAACCTATTGTTCCCCCACAACTCCCCCTCCTCCTCCCAGCCCCTCAGGAAATCTCCAACCCCCCCCCCCCCCAGCTGATAGGTACACTTTCTCGTCTTAGTTATTCAAATAGTCCCCTCTCACTCTTATCAATTTGTTGACTTATTGTTCCCCTACAACTCCCCCTCCTCCTCCCAACCCCTCAGGAAATCTCCACCCCCCCCCCCCCAGCTGATACAGGAACACTTTCTGGTCTTAGTTATTCAAATAGTCCCCTCTCACTCTTATCAATTTGTTGACCACTTATTTAAATTGATCAATTAATTAATCCCTCCCCCTCCTGGTAAACCCTCTATCCCTCCCCCTTCCCTCCCCTGCCTAAAAGTTGGCAGCTCTGCGGTGGAGAGGAAGGATCTGATGACAGAAAACTCAAGGGTATATTGTCTATTTATTAAAAAAAATCAGTTTGCAGGGACTGGATTTCTTTTGTTCATCATTCCCTGCTCCTTGGAAAGATGCAGGTCTTGTAAGAAGTAATTAAATCGAACACTCTTCTTCTCACTTCAGTCACACAAGGAATACCATCATGAAACACCTGTCACATGTAATTACGCTGTTAAAAGTTTTTCGATTGTGAAGCACACACTGCCCACCATCCCGTCCACTGGACCACACAGAACACAACAGCACACACTGCCAGGAGTCGGGTTGTACCGACTAGAGACTGAGAAGTGGCCACCAAACATAGGTGTCCCCGCTCAAACACCCATAACTTACAGACCGGATGTGACACAAATCCTCGAACAAAAACATCAGTTGGAAGCATCCCTTTCATACTTGACACCTGAGAAATTCCTGTCGAAATTCATGACCTTTCTCTATTTCACCTTATGTTCTGCCAAGCATGCATGACAAGAAATGCAATTATGTAGCACAGGATATACTTTTTATTTTTAAAATTAAATTTGGTGGGTAAAGCTCACATCCAACAACTAAATGTCCTAATTATGTAATTACAATGTGGCAGATTTAAGGTATCGTCTTACTGGAAAATCTTCCTTTGTGTTCTCACCTTGACATGCAGGGATCGACTGAGCTAGAGACAATGCCAACACCAAAGGACGTTCCACCCTCCCTACCCCTGGGCCCCTCCCATCCCTCCAAGAAAAATTAGTAGGAAAAAGACTCACTCTATACTGAAGAAGGATCTCATGACAAGAAATTCAAATCAAAATCAGTAATATATTGATGTATATTCTTTATTTAGTCACTTTCTGGGAGATGGAGTTCCCCTACTTGGGCAGACATCGTGACTGCACCCATCCACCCTTGCTCTCCACAGCATAATAACTGCAGTCACAAGGGAATTGAATGTAGTTCGATACAGTAGCCACCATTGTGGGCTCTCCCGCGTGTCTGTTTATCATCAGGGCGCCACCACGAAAGTCAAAACAGCCCAATGTCCCAATTACAGATCATGTTACTAAATACCACTGACCACGATCTGGATATTGGCTCCTTTGATATCAAGGCCCCCAAGCAAAGCCTCAAGTGGCAGCATTCTGTTGATCGGCAAATTTCAGATTCGCTTCCTTTCTCTGTTGCTTCCAAGAAGCCACTCCTTGCTTGTCTGTGTGAACCAACGTCTCGAACATGAAGATGGAGGCTGTCATCTCTCCTCAGAATACTGTATTCCTATTGGCTAATGCTGGAGACAAAGGGAAAGCTGACTCAATATCGATATCAAAAATAGAGTGAAATAATTTATTTGCACTATGCTGTCAAACTGTTTAACAAATTACAGGAGTCAAAATAGATCACTTAAAACACTCACTTCCACCTTACTACGAGCCTTCTTCATAATAAAACATATTTGCAACATTTGAGTATCACACACACAGTAATTTGGAAATGCTCAACAACGCCGCAAAACTCTTCCACTTTCCATATGTTGTGACAGCGTTTTATTTAAGATCGTCCAGTGTGTGTTTTGTGGTAGCAGCAACAACATGCATTTACACTGTGTAATGTCCAGTTTTCTGTGAAAGCCAATGGGTCGAAACGTGTTAATGTCAGTTTAGAACCTGACACCAACCTCTAAGTTATGGCGGAAAAACAAAACGTATGTTGGTGTACAAATCACCTTACAGCAGAAAAAAAGAATGTATTAAACAACAAAACACGGACACTCTCTTGCGACTGATAGTCTGTGGAATACGGTCCTCCTACAGTATAGGCGATGAAACTTTACACTGGCCTGCGCAAACGACTTCAATCACTGGCCGCCTGCTCCAGTATATCAGTACCTGCATATTTAGTAGGATCAGCACATATGCTCAATGCCGGCATGCAGACGGTATTTGTTTTTGATATACTGGAAGAGAGAGATGTGGTAAAAATCTTAACAAGTTCTCTGTAAGATGATGTTAGCGTTAGATTTCCTTTGTTGGATGGTACAAAATAACGAAGATAAAATGTTTGGGTGACAGAGGTGAATGTATCCTGAGGGAAGCAGATCTGCTTCAGACTGTAGTAGTTGTATGTAATTTGGAAGCATATTGCAACGCAGAAGCAAAATCATCGTCCTTTTTCCAGTTCCTGTATGATGTGAAGTCTTCCTAATTTCCCCCAATAAGAAACACTACCAGAACTGCTTGTACTGTCTTTTATACTATCTTGTGTTGCAGGAGCAGGCTTTGTTCGGCGCTGACCTTACACATCATTCATGGTTGGCGGAGCTACGACAACATACTCCCAAACAAAGTGACTCTCATGATCGATTTAATTAATTAGTGCATCAATCTGATATCAGGACATGCTGCCTGTCGGGTGAAGATGATGGCTAGGGCACTATGAATATGATTCTTCACTTACTTTCTTTTTCGGTGTGACAATATCATTTAACTATATTTCATTCGTCCATCTATACAGGGAGAGATCACCATCGTCATACAATTTGATGTGTCAGCGAATTTATAAAGTGATACATAGTACAAAATTTACTTTTACAACTTCTCTGTGCTGTTACCTTAAGAGACTTCATATGTGGCGAGACATTTGGTTACCTTAAGAGCGAGTTCGAAAGTGAGGGGGCGTCCTGTGACAGTGGTAGATCTTAGCACTCTGTCGTCAGCCAAAAAATGAATTTAATATTCTAGTCCTGTGATGCATGAGATGACAGGTAAAGAAAGATAGTTTTTCTACTTGATGAAAGAACACTTAGAGCGGGTACAGTCTAGGCCACAAACCTGTACATGATTTTCACAACGAGTAACGATACTTTAGTTCAAAAAGGGATCCACTACTCAGGAACACTCTTCTTCAATAATTTGCCAGCAAACATAAAAAAATTAGTTAGAAATAAAAATAAGTTTAAAAAGAGCCTGAAAGACTTACTCGTGACCAACTCCTTCTACTCCATTGACGAATTTTTTAATAGACACAAATGACGTATTGTATATACTCATATTATTAGTATTGTTATTTCAGCTAAAAAATGATGTATTATATATGCTCATACTATTAGTATTGTTATTTCAGCTTTAAAAAAATTTTAAAAATAAAAGACTGACATGTTCCACATCCACGAGGATCTCCTCAGCACGGATCTATGGAACGAAACACTAATCTAATCTAAAATGAAAACGCGTGTATTGTTCGATTTCTTCTAAATTCGAAAGTAACTCGTATAAACGGGAAGAATTTACATTTTGTATGAGAAGTTAGAGGTGTATGATCAACACCGTTGCCTCTGATTGGGTAAAGTAGATTTTTTAAACTGGTGCATCCGCATCGGAGTGGAATTGTTAAAGCTACTGTATACGTCCAAGCTGCAGCTGCTTCTTTCGGAGTGCACCGCGGCTGCCCGCGATGGCGGTCACAAGGAGTCGGCAACCGAAAGAATCGGATTAGCTCAGTTTTTGATGTGTACAAAGAATGCACCTATCTGTCTCATCTTGTCCGCAGCAGCGAGGGCTGACAAACTGACCAGTGTGCTGGATGAGTGCGACAGAAGCGGACGTGTGTATGTGTTGCAGGAGAGAAGATTCAAAATAATGGATGTTTGCGCTGCACCTATTGATCACATTCGAACTCTTACTACTCCAATCATCTCCAGATGCCCTCCATGGCCGGAGCAGTCCACTCCGGCATACACACACATCCACGACTGCAACTACGGCAGTAACTTTCAATGACTTCTTAACGTCATCGCTGGCGAACTACGATTGGGGACAGGGGACACCGCGTGTGAACGTCTGAGTGGTCAGTGCACAAGATGTGTGTGTTTTCAGCTGTCTCCAACATCTAGTCATAACGCTCATTGCTACGGACTGGATCTTGATTGAAGTGTGTCGTGTTCAGTGCTTCTCAATACATTGCAGTGGCCTCTGTCTTACAGTAGTAATTGCTGTTGTGTTTATTATATCATGCACCTTCGATCCTTCTTCCGAATGTAGCCAAGAGCCGATTTAGAAATTCCATAGTACTTTTAAAAACCCAATTGTGGCGTTAAATTTCCAATTGATCAGTTTATTGTTTCTGATAGTTGTATTGCGTGCACGCATGCGTTCGGTATGGGGAGGCATGGCCAGGGCGCCGCGGCGAACAAGAGCAGCGCCCGACAGGAAGTGGCACGCACATCATGATCGCGAATGTGTGTGATCGTCAGGGTTGCCTTTTTTTTCCATCAGATATGTTTCGGGGAAACGTTGTGGTGGATGAGGGTGCATACAACACCTTCGATATATTTAGCGCTACGATCTATTTGCGACAGAAATCCCATTACTTGATTTCCATAATGTTTGCATGTGATACTCAAACATTGAAAATATGTTTTATTATGAAGAAGGATCATCGTAAGGTGAAGTGAGTGTTTTAAGCGATCTATTTGACTCCTATAAATTGTTAAACAATTAATTTAACAGGTATTTCGCTCTAGTTTTGATATCGAAATTGGGTAAGCTTTCCCTTTGTCGCCAGCATTAGCCAATAGCAATACGATATTCTGAGAAACGATGTAAAACCTTCATCTTCGTGTTTGGAGACATTGGTTAACACAGCCAAGCAGGGAGTGGCTTCCTGGGGGCAACAGAGAAAGGGAGCAAATCTGAAATTTGCCGATCAATGGAATGCTGCCACTTGTTTTGTTTGGGGGCCACGATGTCAAAGTTATTGTGATATTTACATGGAATTAAGACACTGCGCGAAATTCGAAAAAGTTTCCAATGAAAAATAGAGATCGCTATGATTTTGCATTTGGTGCATATTACATAATACGTTGTTGCATACAAAATTTAGATAACGTATTGAATTTTTCGTTAGACTTTGGTAGAAGTTTCTATCTTCACCAATTTCGAGAAAATTGATCTGACCTAGCACTCTCATTTATGATCTCACCGCGCCAGCGATAAAGCCAGTTTGAAATATACACAACATTCCTCATATTTCATTAACGGTTTCAAATATCGAAATGAAATTTTGACAAGTTATAGCACGCGAAAAGGTGAGTATTTTGCCATAGCGTTCATATGTAAAACTTCATTATCAACCTTGTAATTCTACTAACTAAATATTTTTTCGATGAAAGAATGTAGTTTTCAAGAGCCATCGATAGCTGGTGAAACGAGTAATGCTATGGGTTTGTGAACAATGTAAGTGAAGACATTGCACGGTTTTTTGTACTGAGGGTGTGCTTTTTCAAAAGCTACTGACCTTACTTTATCTCAGTTCCTCGGTTAATTAACCTAATAAACCACTATTTCTTTTTAGACACTAGCCAAGTAGAGGTGACAGCAGATCATTTTGAATGGTCGCCATGTAAGTGTAGGCATGAAGAGACCCCACTTGATATTTACAAGACATGCAAATGTAGGCTTCAGTTTAGAATGCACTTTCCCTCCAGCACTCAGTATTTCCCCTACAGCATCTGCCCGCAGTCCCCACCACTGCCGCTCTCCCTACTCGTAACCCTGCTGTCTGCACATCTACGAGTCACAGTATTCTGCAAGCACTATACCCACTGGTTTCTAGACAAAGAAGCACATTAACAAACTCCAGTGTTCTCAATGTATTATATAATTACACATAAAATTCCATTTAGTCTTTACACAAATTCATTTAAACATAACAACAAGAATAGTCCTACATAGATGATCAGTACAGACTATCTTACAACAAAATTTTATAGTTTTGTGTTTCTAATAAATCCTGAAGAGTGTCATTACATCAGAGACAATCCTACACATTATACATAAGAAGGAACAACTCAATGACAGTCTTGACCAGAGAATGTCATTAAAAAACACGCAAAAGGGCATCCTCACTGATGACTGAAGTACAAACCAGGCCTATGGATAAACAAGCAGCGCTAAAGACTGTATATAATAGTGAACGAATAGGGTGAAGGAATTCAATCCAATGACAAACTGCTGCCAGATGGAACACATTCTTAAGATACTGTCATAATGAGAAAAAACCTTGTAGGGCAACAAAGATAACTACTGCTTCACTCAATCTGAGCTATATCTGACAAATTCAGCAGCTGTGTACTCAATGCAATCTTACAGTGTGCAACAGAGTCCCCTAACCTGGACTTTGCACAGTAAGAAAACATTGCAAGAACATCTAAAAACAGAAACTTTCATCGATGTCCTTGTTCACATTTTCTGTAGAGCCATTTATATCAGACGACAATTCTAGCCTTCAATGGTTACACCAAATAAATATTCTCGTAGAAAGACCATAAGACAAACATAGGGGGCAATGAATGTCATTACTACGAAAGCTAACAGGCCCTAACAGCAATAACGGAAGCAATCATTCTTAACATAGGCCTACTACCCCAAGAAACACACACATATATGACTTCTTTGATTCAACATGAAATAAATATGATGGGAAAGGAAGAACTATAAAGAAATTTTTGTTTTCTTCTAATGTGTCAGAGGTCAGAGTGTTTGATGATGATTAGCCCAAATGTCTTTAGTCTTGTTTGTTGTGGTCTTCAGTCCTGAGACTGGTTTGATGCAGCTCTCCATGCTACCCTATCCTGTGCAAGCTTCTTCATCTCCCAGTACTTACTGCAACCTACATCCTTCTGAATCTGCCTAGTGTATTCATCTCTTGGTCTCCCTCTACGATTTTTACCCTCCACGCTGCCCTCCAATGCTAAATTTGTGATCCCTTGATGCCTCAAAACATGTCCTACCAACCGATCCCTTCTTCTAGTCAAGTTGGGCCACAAACTTCTCTTCTCCCCAATACTATTCAATACCTCCTCATTAGTTACGTGATCTACCCACCTTATCTTCAGCATTCTTCTGTAGCACCACATTTCGAAAGCTTCTATTCTCTTCTTGTCCAAACTATTTATCGTCCATGTTTCACTTCCATACATGGCTACACTCCATACAAATACTTTCAGAAACGACTTCCTGACACTTAAATCTATACTCGATATTAACAAATTTCTCTTCTTCAGAAACGCTTTCCTTGCCATTGCCAATCTACATTTTATATCCTCTCTACTTCGACCATCATCAGTTATTTTACTCCCTAAATAGCAAAACTCCTTTACTACTTTAAGTGTCTCATTTCCTAATCTAATTCCCTCAGGATCACCCGATTTAATTTGACTACATTCCATTATCCTCGTTTTGCTTTTGTTGATGTTCATCTTATATCTTCCTTTCAAGACACTGTCCATTCCGTTCAACTGCTCTTCCAAGTCCTTTGCTGTCTCTGACAGAATTACAATGTCATCGGCGAACCTCAAAGTTTTTACTTCTTCTCCATGAATTTTAATACCTACTCCAAATTTTTCTTTTGTTTCCTTTACTGCTTGCTCAATATACAGATTGAATAACATTGGGGAGAGGCTACAACCCTGTCTCACTCCCTTCCCAACCACTGCTTCCCTTTCATGCCCCTCGACTCTTATAACTGCCATCTGGTTTCTGTACAAATTTTAAATAGCATTTCGCTCCCTGTATTTTACCCCTGCCACCTTCAGAATTTGAAAGAGAGTATTCCAGTTAACATTGTCAAAAGCTTTCTCTAAGTCTACAAATGCTAGAAACGTAGGTTTGCCTTTTCGTAATCTTTCTTCTAAGATAAGTCGTAAGGTTAGTATTGCCTCACGTGTTCCAACATTTCTACGGAATCCAAACTGGTCTTCCCCGAGGTCCGCTTCTACCAGTTTTTCCATTCGTCTGTAAAGAATTCATGTTAGTATTTTGCAGCTATGACTTATTAAACTGATAGTTCGGTAATTTTCACATCTGTCAACACCTGCTTTCTTTGGGATTGGAATTATTATATTCTTCTTGAAGTCTGAGGGTATTTCGCCCGTCTCATACATCTTGCTCACCAGATGGTAGAGTTTTGTCATGACTGGCTCTCCGAAGGCCATCAGTAGTTCTAATGGAATGTTGTCTACTCCCGGGGCCTTGTTTCGACTCAGGTCTTTCAGTGCTCTGTCAAACTCTTCACGCAGTATCTTATCTCCCATTTCGTCTTCATCTACATCCTCTTCCATTTCCATAATATTGTCCTCAAGTACATCGCCCTTGTATAAATCCTCTATATACTCCATCCACCTTTCTGCCTTCCCTTCTTTGCTTAGAACTGTCTTATAAAAGTCTTATTTCTGAAAATGTCATGTCAAATAATGTACCAGTCCGCATTAAGTGATGACAACAATAAAAGAATGCTCTCCTTTGTTGAGTCACTATCTCCATGTTATTAATGATAATATCTACAATCACCAAAGGAATGTGTAAAAAAAACCTGTAAGGTCCTTATACTGTAGTGAAACTATTAGTGTGACTTCAACTATTCTCACATACCATTTGGATTGGTTTGGGATTTCCCTTGAGCATATTGTTGACCACATAAGTCACATTGGTTGCAAGCAGATTCTCGGCCAACACACAATTTTTTCAAGAAGAAAATCATCCTCCAATTTCTTGATTTCAGCCAACATGAGGGATTTAGAGATCTTTCCACATCCAGATAGCTGTACTAGGATTTGAAAACCCGTCCTCCTTAACAAAAGCTTTAACTTACCTTTTTCTCCCTATATAAAACAACGACCAAGAGTGTCAACTGCCAGACTGTCGGTAGCCTGTACTCACAATATAACAGGCTTTAACAAGACTAAGGGTGTCAACTATCCCACCTTGGCTCATTCACCAAGTTACATCATATGACATGGAAAATAAGAGGGGTGAATATTACAAAGTGCAATGAAATGCACATTCTAACTATATTTTCTATTTTTGATTATATAGACCTCCTACCGTACAGTATGTAAACAGAAATCTTGCATGCACTTAAGTATTAAAACCGAAAGCATCTATCCTTTCTTCAGTATTTATCCTGATCTCTTTTCCAAACACATCATCACTGATAACCCCTAGCAAGCCCTCGATTCATACACGATACATCTATTCAAATTACATTCATTCACAAAGTACACTGTATTCTGCGTGAACATTGACTCTATCTTATTTAATGCACTCTACAGAACAAACATCTTACCTAATTTTCATTCTCAGAATAACCTCTATGAAACAAAACCAACCATGAACTAGTGGTTCCCAAGCAGTTGAGTACAATTTCAGCAAGGAAAGTTTAGTATTGTAGGTTTAGAGTTATTTCCTTTTAAAACAGTGCTGAATGTTTTCAACATTTTTCTGATCCCAATTACACCAAAGAAAATGAAGTGAAAGTTGGTTTTAGTTCCTTGAAACAGTCATTTAATTAGATGTATCATACTTATTATGTTAGACCTTTTGAAAAATATTTAATACACTTTTGAGCAAGAGGCAGTTGATACCACTTTCTCTGTTCAACTTTACTTCCAAAAATATTCTGTTTTCTGTGGAAGATGAAACGCTGTCACAGGGTATCTTGACACCAAGGGAAGGGAAGTTGATTAAAAAAAAGGAGGGGAGAATGTGAGGAAGATAACATCAATTCAGCCACTACCCCACTGGTCAAAAACCAGAAATGTAATCAGCTACAAATGGCTGTTGGAGAAATAACAGCATAACAAACATTACATGTTTGAACATGAGGTGTTTGTCTGCTTCACTTGTGGAAAAAAAGGTTCTTAAAGAAGTTACATATTTGATATAAATAGTCCTACTTTGTAACGTTGAAATGTAATTTATTCCATAATAAATAACAATGATGATATAGCTTTCAAATAATTCAGTAAACTAAAATATAGTGACATTTAATTTTAATCATATCATTTTGCCCTGCTAATAACTTTACATATCATATCCATATTACCAAACAAGTATAGTGGAACTGGGTACCAGTTGTAGGTTTTTATCTAAAGACTTCCAGGGGTAACAAAATTTTGATTTTCAATATTTTGCATAATTATTGACCAAATTGAAAATGCTGTCATTATCTACTTGTTAACAGGTATAATCTTATATTAAAAGTTTGACACTCTAAGAGAATTATTAGTTAGAAACTGTGTATTCAAATATCTGGGCTGTAGGCATTCAGTTCTTGTGAATGAGACCACTTGGTAACTTTCAACAAACATTACACAGAATTTCAAACTTTTACAAAACAAAACATTTTCTCACTGATAGCCCCTCACCCTATTATCACTTACATTTTCATTGCTGATGCAGTAAAATGAGCATCAGCATGATGTTTTAATTTTTCAAACGTCATTTTTCTTGTGTACAATGATATGGTACTAATAAACCTATTGCCTTGCTGGGCACCATGTCAATTACTATGTTGCAATATTGGTCCACATTCTGTATAAATGTTTTAAATATCATCATCTTGTTTTCAGCATCTTCACTACTGACTCTATTCACAACACATTTTGCAGACAGTATCTACAGATACTTTGCTAAACTTTTCTCACTTACATGCTTAACATGAAATGGTTAACAAATTAAATCATTTGTAAATTAATCAGCATCTGAAGCTGTTTTGTATGCAGGAGTTCAATTCTTTAAAAGAACTGGGGATTTACTGGTATGGCACACAACCTACAACAAAGTGTAAGCAATTAAAAAAAACACTATTCATGAATATACTATATTCAGAGGAGTAAATCAACTCAATAAAGCTTGACAGTTTCAATTTACTGTATTAATTTGGTTTCTGGTCTATAGTCATTAAGTGAGTCTCCTCCTCCAGCTCTTTCACTAATGAAATGGCATCCTCTGAAAGTTTCATCTGACCACAATTAATTCTCTTGCAGGCAAACAAACTAATCAACAAATACAGCAGCATGTAGAAGGAACAACAAACAGAATTTTGTTCTTAAAATGTACAGATTTCTGTTAGAGACTGATTTAATTTCAGTGAAGTCTTCATTCACATACCGGTACAGCAGCAAACTCTGAAAGTAGAAATAAAGGCCAACTGTGAATGCTGCAAGCACCATAATGTGAATTCTCGGATTGTAAACATCAGGGCTTACTACAGACAGAACATTACAAATAAATGGACATTTAGCAACCCATAACAATTGGGATCTCACAAGCAGATAATTATAAATAATTTGATACCATTTTCTGTATCACAGAAGTGGGTTAGATACAGGTCACTGGCTGTGAACTGTTGGTATGGTACCATTTCCTATTAAAGAGCATGTCTATTCATCACCCAACACTGCTTCTAAAACTGACTTTTGGAAAAGGATGCATCAAACTGTAAATGCATCACACATGTGGACAATATCTTATCCAATGAAAATGCATTATCCTATTTGATGGATGACTTTTCCAACTGTACAAACACTGAGGATCAGTAGTTATTTGCAAACATTTACACTTGGCAACAACATACCACCAACATAGCCAATGCCGGGCCTTCATGCAACAAATACACATAGCATTTCTCTCCTCATTGAAATATCAAGGATGTGGTACTGACAGAGAATGTCCTTCCTGTCAGAATACTTGTTTCCTTAACCACATTGGTCTAATGGTTCGGCCCGGCCAGAGTGGCCGAGCAGTTCTAGGCGCTACAGTCTGGAACCGCGTGACCGCTACGGTCGCAGGTTCGAATCCTGCCTCGGGCATGGATGTGTGTGATGTCCTTAGGTTAGTTAGGTTTAAGTGGTTCTAAGTTCTAGGGGACTGATGACCTCAGATGTTAAGTCCCATAGTCCTCAGAGCCATTTTCTAATGGTTCAAGAGGTCTTCTAAGAACAGCAGATATTGCTGCTTCCATGCTCAACACAGTCTCTCCAATACATTACAGCTGCATTACTTGTTTTAGTGGCGATTTGTTCACTGACAGATCCAACAAAGCTGCCCAATAAACATCAAACATGCAGAAGCAGTACCAGTAGCTTCTAGATGAAGTGCAAAGTATCCGATGTGTTTGACTCCTTGAGCAATTCAGTGATCCTCTCTGCAGTAGACTACAATCTGCAGTGCCTTACAGGTTTCTTTGTACTCAACATTATCAAGTGATCTCACATCATCTTCTACCTGGATACAGGATCAGATACCACAGTTTCTGGTTTGAGGATAGAAATGCAAACAAACATCATGCAGTTTTCTGGTCCTGACACTTAAAATGGCATTTAGAGCCACAGTTTATGACACCTAACACAGTATGGTAGTGCTTGTTTATGAAGTGTTAACACGAAGGCTGGCTTTTCTACAGATCAGTATTAATATATCTGCATCACATTACTGCATCTATGACCTGTAAATTTCTTTTCATTTTCCCTGAAGATGCTCCCGAGTTACCTACACTTAAAAGTTTTGTCTGTTGCAATATTTTAATTCAACACATTAGCTTAGCTCATACTAGACATTTATGTAATGCTTTGAAATTTCAGAGTTGCAGTGTCTTGTGTCTATAAAAATGCCTTTTTCTAGTGAATTTTAACAATTCCTTTTGGAAAAAGAGAAGTTTCACAATAACATTACTCCAAGAAATCCTTCCGATTGTACCTGGTCAAGTATTGACATAGTTCCTCAGAGTGATACTACGAAGACCTAGCCTCTCTTGACAGGTGATTCAATTACGCCAAAGAGTGTTTTCAGTCTACGGTTATCTGTTGAAACTAATCATTTATTTCCACTTATATTACATTAATACTCCTACATACAAATATGTTGTGTTCTCTGATACATGGAACATAGAATACTAAACTGGATCAAGAATTAAAGAATAACACACAGAATTATGAGTGTCCTGGAATATTTATGCACACTGCCCACTGCCACTGTGCCTGTCATCACAGTGTGATACCCTGCATGCCCCCCCCCCCCCCCCATGCCAACGGTATCTGAGGTTGAATTACACACATCACCCTGCATGTGTTGTCATCTATTTTTTTCTGGAAACTGGGTATATTGTTGTTGGATTCGGTGGTACCATTGGAGAGTTGTGGAACTGTACTCGGTGTCCCTTTTTCATCACAGCGCCCGTTGGTTGCAAATCACAACGTCTATGTGCACATGTTCAAAGTGCTAACTTGGTGATAAGGATGTGCCTAATGGTGCATTAAAATGCTCAGTGTTCTTATTTTCCTGGCAAACCATGGAGTATTTGGCAAATGTTTTACAGTCAGCATCCATTCCTGGCCAGACGAAACTCTGACTAATTTCACCATTCCTCAAACCCTGTGATAAGCCAACCTGTGCACTGCCACAACTGCTTGTGACCAAAGTTGGTGAGGTATGAACAGACATACTTTTGCTCCAGACACATCACAGCACTTTTTGCTGTACAGCCATGCATTTTAACTTTAATCCTGCTGGGTGAGCCAGTAATGTGGGTAGTTCACCATCGTACTGCTCAGACTGGGTGAGGACCTTGTAATCAATTGCACAGGTTATAGCTTCAACATTTGGGAGAGCATTTGCTGGTACCTTCAACTTTCCTAGCACACAGACTATGAGAGATGCTTTCTCTGGTTACATACTGAAAGCATACATCAGTAGTTTATGGCCTATGCATGTGGTACAGTGTTGAACACTTAATGAGTGTCGGAGATTCCTAATTGCAGCATTTGCAGCGTATAGTTATTGATTGTAAGTTGCTCAGAATTGCTGTGATGGTGACAGCTTGTGACTAAATAACACGAGTAGCTGCCAACTACATTCAACTTGTTGCAGAAGTACAATGCCAATTGCAGTAGCTGATGCATCTACCCTGAGTGCACGTGGTGTCTGCGATATTGGGAGAGCTAACTGTACCCTCTCCTACTGCTATTTTTACAGCTTGGAAAGCTGCATCTCTTTCACATGTCCACTGCATCATGTTATTCGATTTCAGTGCACCCTTCAGAAGCTGATTCAGTGGGGCTGTTATTAGTGCAGGATTGTGTATGAATTGATTATAAAAATTAATGCTGCTGATAAAATGACATTGCTCCCTAACTGTAATGGGATGGGAACACTTGACAATAGCTTCCAGCTTATCTTTAGGACATCGGATGCCACAGACATTGACTGTATATCCAAGAAACTGGAGTTCTGTTGCCCCCGAAGGTATGCTTTGCTGGTTTCATAACTAGGCCTTGCACACGCAAACAATCAAATATCTTCGTTAAATGTTGCAATGTCCTGCTTCTGATGCAGACATCATTAAAATGTCACCTATGTAGACATATCATAAATCCAAATTTCTTTTTATTACATCCATAAAGCACCAAAATGTCTGTGCTACAATAAAGCAGTTCAAAAGGCATTCTCACAAACTCAAGAAGATCGAAGGGCCTTGTTACAGCTGTCTTGTGTATGTCTGCTGGTGGAACAGGAATTTGATAGTATGTTCACACAAGTCAATAACAGAATATTTTCTTACCACATATGTTGAAAGCAAAGTCTTCTATGTGTGGAAGTGGATACCTATCAGTGGTGGCCCTTGCACTGAGTTGGTGGTAACCGCCACATGGGCATCATCCATTATTTTTCTTCAGCACCACATGTAACAATGCTGCCCAACTGTTACTGAAGGCTTGACAGATACCTTGTGTCAGCATGTCACAGAATTCCTGCTTCACAACTTTTAATTTTTCTGGCGTCACACACCTATGACATTCATAGGCTGATGGTCCTGGTGTAGTAAGGTATGATGTACTGTTGAGTGCTCCAATTGTGCCCAGGTATGGGTTTGTTTTGTGACCTTGGAGAACTTCCATAAGAAGTGTACGTACGGAATATTCCCCGAAATTGTGCGTACTGTTATTGAGGTGACACAACATATCTTTTCCTCAGCTGTATACATTAGTGGTAGAATCTATCAGTCACTGATGTTGTAGATCGGTTACCAGGTCGTAGAAAGATAAGAAATCAGCTTCTAGAATGGGCTGTGATGCATCTGCCCCCGCGAAATGCCATTTGCATCTGCAACGTAATTCAAGATTGAAGAATAGTGTCACGTGCCCATATGTACTGAGCTCGAAATTATTGGAGCAAATAGATAGTAATCATCACAGCTTCAGCATACACTGTCACAGTCCATGATGAAAAGGTGATGTGTGCTATAGCCAGAAGTAGCTGCTGCTGATATGGACTCTGTGCCATGCTTCCACTTGCATGGTGGCATACACTTCCAGGTGTCATCAGTGAACGTCTTGTTATGATACCAGCAGATATTCAGCATAACAGGTGACTGAATGCCACTTCATCACACACACACACACACACACACACACACACACACACACACACACACAGGTTTCCATAATTCTATCTGCTGTCTGTGCTAGCAGCTTCAAATACCGACACATATCTTTAAACTTTCTGCATTTTGGGACATAGGTGAGACAACCAGCTGTTTTGTAGTAGGTCACTAGTAACTGGATTACTCAACAGCATCTGTAGTTGCAGTAGAAAGCTGCGATGGGATATGATCGCTGAGTTATTCCTTCCAAGAAATTTTTTCCAATCGCTTCACCTCTGACTGGGATACATGTGTCATTAACACATTTAGGATAGGTGCGTATCTGTCAGTGTTTGGGAGTGCAGCAAGGTGGTTTTGCACTTTTTACAGCTAAATCTTCATTCAGCAATGCAACAACAGGTGTATTAGATTTCATCTGATGGTATCTGTGCTAACATGAACTGGCTTTTCAATTGTGCAAACCGTAACACTGGGTTATGTCGCCAGAACAGTGAGAGTCTGACCAAGATTCTGCTGATCTTGCTGCTAGTAACCAGTTCTGGTGAGGCTGTAATTTTGAACTGAAAATAAGTGGGATGCGGCTGGTGTGGAAGGAATGAGCCTGTGTGTGTAGCAATGCAATAGTGTGTGTTAGAGCCAGGGTGGTTGTCCTGATGTAATGCTATGTCAGCAGTCACCAAATATGAGGTTATCTCTTGATAATTCATCATTTATTTCCACATATATTACATTAAATCTCATATGTATGAGAATGTTGTGTTCTCTCATACTTGGAGCATAGAATAGTAAACTCAATCAAGAGTTAGAGAATAACACAGAATTATGAGTGTCATGGGGTATTTGTGTACACTGCCACTATGCTTGTTGTTGCAATGTGTTACCCTAGAAGTTGTTGAATCCAAAAAAAGCTTCAAACCTTCTCTGTATCAAAAACAATTTTACAAATTACATAAATAGATGCAAGGCTGTAATACTATTGGTGATTCAATCTTGCTTTAATTTGTCCCACGCAGCTGAACACACTATTTCCTTCTTAGCAGAGAAATGTTTCCTTCACACAAAGTTCATGTGGTTCTCCAAAATATTATTTTGGACAGTAATTAAAATTTTGAAAAATTTACAAACTAAAAGTTCTGTGCAAGTTCAATGTTTTTTACAAAAAATTATGAATTATGGGTCAGTACATGATTTATATCTCTGGTTGATATTAAACAGATGGACTGCAAAAAAGACTGACACACTGTAACAAATTGCAAGCCCAAGATATCGTAAGCTATCATTTTTCATCACTCGTCATGTGTATTTCCTCCTTGAAAATAAAGTCTTGAATCAGGTTGCACATTGAACAACTTTGGTGCACTTTTCAAGTCCAGGTACAAATTTAGCATTTATTGTGTTGTGCAAATAGTTACTATTTTCTTCAGAATATAATACATTGACAGAAATTGATATCAGAAACCCTAGAAATAGTACTGAAATGTCATATTTTCACTCTTGGTATTTTCCCATAAAGATTCCCACTTGACCCAATGTTAACTATAAACACTCTATTTTCAAGGATATTCTTTCAGTGTCCGATAGTTCCACTACTGCAAATATTCAAATTATACCATTCATGGTGGTAATATTGTTACCATCACAATTCATATATAAAATTCAATTTCTTGTGACACATACTCTAAGGGAATACCCAAATATTCACAAGATTTTGGTCCAGTTTTGTTGCTCCAGAATTAAAAAGTTTTAAGACTACTTAACGAGAATCAAATACCAAGGTGCAATTTGATCTGCTGAATTAATGCATGTGGTTTCAATTAAAACCAATGTGAAGATGAAATACAATAATGCCACTTTGTGGAAAATTCTTTGTTTTTTTACAGATCCAGAAGTTTCAAAAATAGAGATCATACACTTATTTCAAGAGAACATTGCAAAGTTTTATTATTAAGATGTTTGGAATTATGCTTGCCACAGAGCTGAAAAACTTTCTGTTATCTGAAAGCAACCAGTAATACAACGCATTTCTGTGTCTGAACTTGACATCTATTTGGCAAAATATGTTATGTATTTTGTACCAAAACTTACTGAAACCACAGATAATAGATTTACAAAAATTCATAAAAATACATAGATTTTCCAGTGCACTTCTTTCTCCTTCAATCTCAAGGATAACTTAAGTGTTACGCACCAAGCACTCAGTTTTAGAATATGGCACCTTAAGGCTCAAACCACTGTTTTTTATCATCCAATTTCTTTGGATTCCAGCATGTAAGTATTCTTCCGATGTCCCTATTGCTCTGATTATCTGGTGAACAAGAAACACCAACTATTCCTGTCACCTTGAAGTCAGATTTCTGTAGTCTTGCCATATCACTCCATGCACATGACAGAACAGTTCATACTGAATGATGCTGATAAATTGTTTATCATCATCATCATCATCATCATCATCATTAATGCATTTAATTATTAATTAGTTAATGTTATGAAATTTTCTGTAATCATGTGGAAAATGTAGTAAACAAGCTATTAAGTAAATTGGGGACTACTTTTTTAAGTTTTTCGCACCTTTTCAACTTTCATTCTCACTTTACCTAAACTAACGCTGAATACATCAATGTGCATCTCATTTTGACATTCTAGTGATTAAATGTATGTCACAGTAGTGAGAAAATGTGAAGGTACCTGAAATGCATATCAACAAGTTCTAGATATTGTAAGGAAGCAACCAGCTGCTGGCTGTTGGGGTTAAAATATTGTGTGATAAAAACACCATATTATCAGTATCACTTCTTTGTTAAAAGATACACTAATACTATGTGTTTCTAACTCAGGAACCCATAGGTATCATAATGGAGTGTAAATAAATTTTAAGCATTACACGAAAAAGAAAAATTAGGTTATATAATAACAACACATGGTGTCTACGCAATGCAGAATGTTGTGCAATTTAATTGGTTTTGTTTATTTGTGTTGTCTTGACACTGTTACACTAAACTTTTGAGAACATCTGAAATAATCATATAGCCATAAAAAAGGAGTTTATTTAAAACAGTGTGGATATAACAGTTTTCAACTTTATGCAGTTGACAAATAGTAAAATTCTGCTCTTCTGATGATTAGACAGAATGTATTTTGCATCAACTGGTTTATAACAACATTGTTAAGAAATTGTGCTAATCCATGGAGAGAATTTCCACTTTGTCTTGACGCAATAAGTGTGGCACATCTTTCTTATGACAGTGATTGATTGTTAAGAGACAGAGTGTTAGAATGCCATTTAGATACAAAAATGGAGGCCTCTTTCATGTAGTTCAATTTTCATTTATTTCAAACAATTATTACAGGTGTTATTGTTAACCAGTGACACCAGAATGAACAGCATTTCTGCAAATGTTACAGTGCTATGCAATGGCAAATTACGATCTCACCCAAACACACATATTCCATCACAGACAAAAATATCAGTTAAATGACAGAAAAAACTAATTCTTAATAAATTAAGTACATGATTACCACAAGCTGCATTAAAACAAGACTTTTGTGTATTAAAAAAATTTTAAAACATTCACATCTTTCAAAAATAATGTAATTCTGGGGCAGCGGATAATTTAATCTTTTAGTGCATAAGAATACATACACATAAAGATGACAATAGGAGTCTCCACAGTCATGGATCTGCTGCAATTTCTGCAATACTACAGATTTGCCATTTTCTATAAACAGGAAAACAAACTATTTCTCTAGAGTGAGAAAACATAAACAAATTGATAGTTCACATCTCACTCTCATCTGATATTACAAGACAATCAATATGTGAAACAGATGAGGATCGTATGGGAATCATGCATCCCTTTAAGCATGGTTAAATCTAGTATGAAATATACCTTAACTTTAAAAAAAAGTCAACTTGCTTTTCTGGTCTCATTGTAATATGTGGCTACAGCTGAAATACTGAATCAAAATTATTACCATTCTTTATTTAGCTTCATGTTCTTGACTGAATTCTCTCTCTTCTAAACACAAAAACTAACATCTGTGCCAGTACATTCTTATACTACTTATAAAATTTTGCAACTGTGACAAAACAAAATTTATAGTACCAAATAGAAAAATATGATTATTTCATATTGTACTGAATTTGTATAAGATTAACAATAGGACGAAGCAACACAATGCAGCAGAACCACGAAGAGTTTGGAACACAATTTAAAAAAAAAAAAAATTGAGATAATATATGAAAGAGCCAAAACAAGCTAACTGTTAAGATTACTGTGCAACTATAATCTGTTTCAAAGAGAAAGAGTATTTTTCAGAAGTTAAAAAAGCATAATATCCATTTGCAGACTTCAAATCACAGCAATTTCCCTGAATTACAGGATTATAAAATAAAAATACCACAGAGTACTTTGTTTCTTTTCAATAATAGTGTAAATTTGGACAATAATTATGATTAGGAAGATCAAAGAGATAGCTCCCTGCAAAAGAAAGGTGTTGGGAGATTAATCTGGTGAACACTCCTAAGAGAGATCACCTAAAATTGTTTACCTGCATCCACTAGTTAGTTTTAACAGTAATACTATCATTGCTCACACCCTCAACAAAGATTTGTATACAAGTATAAACTAGGCTCTTTTCAGTTGCAAAAATGTACATAATTTGCTTCAATAGTTTGCAGATTTTATATATACTTCAATATATATTCTTCAGATATACTATACCTATATTCATACATACAAAACATCAAAACATTTTATATAAATAGAGAAGTTGCTCTGCAGCCTCAACCAAGAACTAAAAACATGAGATTTTTCCCATCTTGCTCCCACATCAGACAGATCTGAACTCATAATGCAAGATTTTCACTGCTCAGACCATAATATATCATGGATCACTGAACAGTTATGCCACACTAAACTGGCAAGGCTACATTATCAGATGCAAACATTGGTCACACACTGTGTGTTAAGACCTAGCATGCAGAAGAAAATCTCTGGAAGACTGCATCAGGATGCTGCAGGAGAAACAACAGCATATTTATAGTATCAATCAAGGAGTAATTAACTGAAATTAGGAAATTGGAATAAACTATAATTTTAGTGGGGTACTTCTTTTGTTTTTTTCTGAATCAACATTGGCTAAATCCATTTCTGGATGAGTATATAATGTATGTTTACTACGATGTATATGTAACAGATTCTTAAAACTCTTTATTTAAAACAGGATCTTTGTTTATGACAGCACATAAAAAAAAGGCTACTATACAATGGGGAAATTGCAGCAAATATCTACTTTTTATGCAAAGTTTTATAGAAAACTGGTAAAGCAATGTAATAAATGGCGTGCATGATACAGATTTTTCTCTCAGTCTTAATAATACCTACCCACTACTACAGAATCTGGAAAAGTTTCTTCAGCTCAACCATGAGCTGCCAGTCTGTCTTCACTAAATCATCTCTGAAGTAGTCCTTGCAAGCATCAATTGACTGTCTTGAAATCTGAAAAAATACAAAAGAAGCACAGTCAGAAAAACATTGAGTCAGGAGACATGGAAGTTTTAATTGGCCTGTGAATGCACCACTCAACATCTAAACACCACACTCCAGACTGACAAGACAGGCAAGCTACAATACACTCAGTAAAAAACACCTGAATCACCACGAGTGTTATTTGCCTTAGGACATGTCTTGTGACAGCTGCTTAAAATCAAGTCTGCCTCCTACTTTCTTGGTCTTTCCAAGTTTATTTCATCTCTCTTAAAACCATCCTTGAGAGACTGAGACAAAACAAGATTCACATTTATTTATTTGGACTCAGTATTCAGTTATGTTTCACAGTGTTGTTGAGCTCAAGAACGAAAATAGGATACACAGGTTGAAATCTGTTTATTGTCTACGCTAGTAGCTAATTAAGACTATCAAACAGGAAGACATATGATTGCAAAACGTGATGTTTTAGATCCCGAACACATGCCAAGTGACAACAATATGAACTGGAGAGTTTTTGTACTCATTAAAGGGAAGTGCAGAATCCATCATCAGTTTAATATTTTGATTTTGGATAAAGCCCCGCCCTTTCATATAGGCACATGCAAATAACAGGAAGCTAACTTTTGACAGGAGAAAACCATACAAATCAATACAAAATGTTAACTGAATTACAGGACTTAATCATAAGATTATTTTAAATAATCATCATATTTAAAAATATCTAATTCATATCTATTTAACAAATGAATACAAGAGTTCTTGTAACATATTAAAATGAACATGTGTATGTTCACAAGCTATACTACAACAACAATAAACTAGTCAATGTATGACATGTAGCAAAGATTGTTTCACACTAGATCTACTTGCTAGTCTGGTAATTTCAGCGACACACAACTAAGTACCATCAAGTTTCATTTAACCTGGTCAAATTAACTAATTCTAAATTTTTGAAACTGGCAAATCTTCACTACAGACATATATTACTTTTCAGTGGATGTAAGGCATGAATCCTGAACATCTGTAGACTAACTCAAATGCAAACAATAAAGAGATTATCATGATACAGTATGTGGAACAATATCAGAAAAGATTCGCACATGTGAAAAAAAATTTCAAAATCAGAAGAAATGTGAAATTGAGGAGCAATTAAAATATATTTGGAAGGACAAAGAAACTGATGTGTGTCAAGAAACTATGAGTAATAACTTTGTGTTTCTTCAATTGCACAGAATGCAGAGTTAAATTGTTACACAAATCTGATTTCTCATGGGAATTGCTTCCCACAGCAGCAGACAATGATGATCTCACGAACAACAAGTAAAATAATGTTCCCCAATGCTAAATAAAAGAAATAAAAAGGTTGCCAGTTGTGAGAACGTATTGTCAAGAACCGTTTTTACACTGAAAGATATACAGGGTGAGTCACGAGGTTTTCCCTCAGTTTCTGGAGGGTATTCTTAGGTTGTTTGGAAAACAAATTTAAATAAAGTAATGGGATCATATCCACAGTTAAGGAGCCACGGTAATTGAAAAACTCAGGCAAATGGCAGAAAAAAAGCCTTTATTGCAGGATTTCACTATCGAAAATGCACATAATAATTAATTTAAACTATTTTGTAGCAGTCTCTTGCATTCAGAGTGGATTTAATGCAAGTGTTCAAAATTTCCTCCCTGCATTTGAAGGGAAAGATTCGCACGGGAGTGCACCGCGCAATTAGCATTTCGTAATTTCACATGCTCGTTCCTTATTAACGATGCGGCATAGAAAATGCGATGTATCAATTCTTCTCGTGTTTTCACCTTAACTTCGTACACGATGTCTTTCATCCACTCTCAGATGCAGTAATCTAGGGCTGTTAAATCTGGGGATCTGCCAGGCCAGTTGATAGGGCCCCCGCGACCTATCCATCGATGTGGGAATTGCTGATTAAGATAAGCTGTTACCATGTGGTGGAAGTGTGCAGGTGCCCCGTCATGTTGGAGATACATCTGGCGTCTTGTTTCCAAAGGAACGTCTTCAAGAGGCTGCGGTAAATCTTCTCGTAAAAAGTTACCGTACATCTGACCATCTAAATTTCCCGGGAGAATAAACGGCCCCAGAACTGGCCACACATAACACCACACCAGACACTGATACTGAATTTGCGTTGAAATTGAGATACTACCGTGGCATGGGGATTTTCGTCTACCAAGACATGCATGTCATACACGTTGTTGATACCATCTCTTGTAAAGGTTGCCTCATCACTGAACATTATGAAGCGACAGAGCTGCCGATTTCCATTTAACCAATTACACAAGTGCAAACGGTTGGCACAATCATGTGGTTCTAAATGGTGAACTTTCTTCACATGGAAAGGATGCAGTCCACTCACATGAAGGATCCTACATACCTTAGATTGTGAAACGTTCAGTCGGGTAGCTAGGCGTCTTGTACTCGGTTGAGGACTGCGCTCTACTGAATTAAGAATGTTTTCCTCATCTTGAACGTCACGAAGTCTTTCGGAGTGAATACGAATACTGGGAAGAGTACCAGTGTCTAGCAAAGTTTGATATGTTCCACTAAATGTTTTGTCACTCGGAATCCTACTATTTGGATACCGCCGGTGATATTCGGCAACAGCAGCTTTCTCATTACCATCACAAAAGCCCAAAATGTACACCATCTCTCCATACTCCTGCGATGAAAACTTCTACGGCATCGCAAAGTGTACTGTACACAGGAGACAATAACAGTAAATAGTGCCTGCAGTATCAACAACGTGGTTGTTATGCAAACTTACCACTCGCTGCACTTGTCTACCTAAGACTGATCGTGTGTCTTGTGAACACAAGTGTAGCGCTCTGTACACCGTGGCAAGTTTCGGAACTCTGTTGTGGCTCCTTAATTATGGATCTGATCACATTACTGTATTTACATTTTTTGTTTCAAATAACCTAAGGAACAACCTGTAGCAACCGGGGGAAAACCTCTAGAGTCACCCTGTATTTAACTTCACGAAAAGAGGGGAAGAGACACAGCAGATGCTCTGTGCTTTTCATTCTGTCAACTGATTCACATGCGGAGCATGCTGATGTTTTAAGCCCAAAAAATAACTCTGTAAGCATCAACGAAGAATCCCCAAAGAACCAACCATGTGTGAGCAAGCAGCCTCTGTTTGGTTAATAGAATGGCGGTGAATGATGGATTTCAGATTGGTTTCGTGTTTCCTAACTTCCAAAAATCTTTCAATACAGTTATATATAGTTACTTAATAAACATAATTTTGTCCACAGGAGATTGGAACAGGTATACAAACTAGACTGGGAACTTATCCATCGTTAAAAGTGAAGCAACATCTCGTGTGCTTCGAAGTAGTATGACAGGGCCATATACGAAAGGCCTAGCAGATAAAGCTTGTTGGTCTCGGAGTCAGTTAGTGGACGATTCATTCGTTAACAGGGAAGTGTCAATGTTGGATAATTATTATGAAACAAAGATAGTCTTGCACTAGACGCACAAGCTGACCCGTAACATAATTAAAGATAAACAAATGCCTGTAAACAGACGCCAATACTGGAGCTAAGTCACCGGAACCAGCAAGATGAGGGTTTAATGTCACGTCCACGACACGACAAGGTCCCAAGCGACTGAGCAACAAGTTCTGATTGAGGAACGAATGAGAAGGAAATCAGCCATGTACTTTTCACTTAACCCATTCCAACATTTACCTTGAGCAGTATATAAAAAATACCGAAAACATTAATCCGTTTGTTTGGATGGGGGACTTGAACCCTGGACATCCCGATTATGAGACCAGCTGGAGTCTGTCATAACTATCAAGCTGGTAGGTCTACCTGTCCAGTGCAACGTAATGTTGAATGGTCACATACAGGGGTCGGACAAAAATATGAAACACGGCAAGAAATGCCTGCTTGAACATAAATGCCGATGCAAAACAAAGCTTGAAAGTAGTGCTGTTGTATGTGACTACGAATGGCACCTTTGCAATGTCCATATTACGTTTCATACGTGTCAGTCATTGTCAGAACAGTGTTCTGTGTTGCTGTTATGTAAAAGCTAAGTGAATTCAGATGTGGGTGAATTGCTGGTGCTCGTATGGTGGATGCTTCCTTAACCAAGGGGGCACAAGTGTTTGGTTAACTGAAGACGTGAAGTCTTGTAAATGAGTCCGCGATCATGTAAATGCCACTTCGTTTGTTAAGATCCCCATCTTGATCACACAACTGTTTTTTCCTACAATTCATAGTTACCGGTTTCGGCTACTGCCATCTTCAGATCATAAAATCAACGTCAAAATCTATATATTTAAGTACACAGTAAGTACCCAGATGGCAACAGCCGAAAGAAGTAATTGCGAATTGCAAAAGTTTGTGTGACCAAGACATCAAAGATTTATACCCCTTACAGGGAAAGCGGAAAATAATCATCTGCTAAGCCACAACACAGACGAAAGCGTGTGTTGACTGATCGTGACTGATGGCCATTGAAGAAGATGTGACAAAAAACGTAGGGGCAACGGCTCCAAAAGTCACTGCAGAACTGAATGTCGCAGTCGCGAACATTATTACCACCAAAACAACAGGAAAGGAGCTCCATAAGCAGGGAATAGCAGGGCGGACTGGAATTCAAAACCACTCGTCAGTGAGCCTAATGCCCTCAACAGGAAAATTTGTTGTCGAAGCCATAGAACCTGGACTACGGAGCAATGGAAGAAAGTCTTGTTTCAACTGTTTTCTATTGCTGGCCCAAATTACGTCGGTCATATATTTGGGAAGTCACACCGCGGTATTCCATGGACGCCATGGTTACTCCGCTAAGTCGCATTACTAAAGATCATGTGACCATTTTTTCTGATCAGGTCCATCCCAGGTTGAAAGTTTGTTCCCCAATGGTGATTCTGTGTTCCATGACGACAGGGCACCTCTTCAAGCAGTTTGCGTCACCCAGGACTGGTTTAGTGAGCACGAGGATGAAAGAACTGTCACATCTCCGCTGGCCACCATCATACTGTATCTCAAAACTCCTGGGATTGAGCCTTTGTGGTCTCTCCTGGAGAGAAGGGTGCTTGATCGCGATCCACCTCAATCATCGTTACCTGAATTTGCCATTGTTTTACAGGAAGGATCCCATCCATCATCCATCCATTCCGATATGACTGGAAGCTGTTTTGAATGCCAACGAGATTCCTATATCGTATTAGGCATGGTGATGTCTTGCGTTTGTCGTGTTTTCGTATTTTTGTTCAGAACCTGTAAATCTAGACGTGGAGATGTCAGATGCTTGATACAGATATACCAAAGAATCGTACGAAAGTGTAATCTATAATAGCATACGGCGCTTATAAAACTATAGTTCGGCTGTTTTTTTTTCTTGTTTTGATACTGGAAATTTCATTAATGGAAGAGAGAGAAAGAGAGATAATATTCAAAGAAGAAATACTTGGTTCCTCAATCACATTTGTTGGAAGCTAGGATGTCACAGAAACGCTGAACACACTGGAAGAATGGAATTGTCCATTGGGGAGTAGCAGCAGCAGCTTTATTCATCCGTAGATATCTTTTTACAAGGATGTAGGACCTATTCAACATGTTATTCAATGCGTACATTGAACAAGGAGTAAAGGAACCGAGGAAAAACCTGGAAAGGATATTTGAAGTAAGAGAGAAGGAAAAATTACTTAGAAGTTTGCCGATAACATTGTAATTCTGTCGGAGATGGCAATGGACTTGCATAGGGCAACTTCAATGGAATGGATAGCATTTTGGAAAGAGGTTATAAGATGGAGAACATCAGAAATAAAACATGGGTAATGGAGGGTAACTGAATTAAATTAGGTATGCTGAAGAAACTAGATTAGGTAATGAGACACTCCAACAGCAGACGATTTTTGCTGTTTGGCCAGCAAAATAATTGACAACGGCCAAAGCAGAGATGCTATAAAATGTAGTTTTGGCAATAGCAAGATATTTTTATATAGAAAAGAGAAATTTGTTCATCGAGAATATAAATTTAAAACTTAGGAAGATGTTCCTTGAGTTATCTGTCTTGAGCGTAGCCCTGCACTGATGGGAAATTGTGAAGATTACGTGTGTGCACTGGGTAGCCAATGAAAAGGTTCAATCGAATCGAGGAGAAGAACGAGAAGAAGAAAAGAATTGTGTTGTGATAAAAGTAGAAAGCAAAAAGAGATTTAATGATAGGGCACGTCCTCCTGAGGCGTCTAACTATCGTCAGTTTGGGAAGGGAGGGAGCGCGGGTGGGGGGATAGGAGTTGGGTTTTTCTTTTTTTAATGGAACATTTTTCCTGTTCAGGTGACTTTTTACTAATATTTATTAGTACGACGGGCTTTGGAAGCATTCTCCCATCATCGGTTGCTTTACAGTTAAATATACATAAAATTGAAGTGTGATGTTTATTTGTTGGGTATGTCAGTGAGTCTATGTAGTGAGATGTAACCGTTTTTTCTTAACATCTGTTTGTCTGGCTCACAGATCACAGTAATAAGTACGTCCCCACTTAAAATTTTCTCTGTGTGCAGACAAACAGGTATCCAGCAAACACGGTGAAATCACAGTACATAATCTCACTGCCAGAACCAGCAAATAAATCTCATCACATTTCAGATTTATGTCCATATAACTGTAAAGCATCTGATGATGACATCACTACAGTAATCAGTGATCCGTTGAGTGTCGCCATTCTGGCTCGTTTGTCTCCGAATTGCACCCCGTCAATATCTGGTTCCGCATGAAAATGCAGCGCCAGTGCTAGGACGTGAACGCGAGCGACAACGGTCCAAGTGCCGCGAGCGGTGTGCGCTGAATGACGGCGGATCAATACCGTGTCGCGCTGCGCGGCGCGCTCAATGGGCGGGGCCCCTCATTCACACATGACGAGGCACATGTGCGAGGGCGGGGCGCCGGAGTCGCGCAAGGTCGCCCACAGGCAGCCTTCACCTTGTCCGCCGCCCAGACGACGAGGCCCGGCACTAATGGCACGCGCCACCACGTGGGTATCAGAGCCAAGGTGGGACGTGACGACGTTCGAAATCTTGATCTGTCCTTGAAAATTAGCGACGATAACGTGGACGGACGCAAAAACAAGATTGAGGATCTGCTAGACGACGATCAGTTTAGCTCTCAGAAAGAAGTAGTTCTGACGCTGCGCTTGATAATGCTTAAGAAAAAATCGAGATACCTTCATAACATGTTAACATCGAGTATAGATTTACGTCTCAGGAAGCCATTTCTGAAAGTATTTGTATGGGGTGTAGCCATGTATGGATGTGAAGCATGGATGATAAATAGTTTGGACAAGAAGAGAATAGAAGCTTTCTAAATGTGGTGCTACAGAAGAATGCTGAAGATTAGATGGGTAGATCACATAACTAATGAAGAGGTATTGAATAGAATTGGGGAGGAGTTTGTGGCACAACTTGACAAAAAGAAGGGACCGGTTAGTAGGACATGTTCTGAGGCATCAAGGGATCACAAATTTAGCATTGGAGGGCAGCGTGGAGGGTAAAAATCGTAGAGGGCGACCAAGAGATGAATACACTAAGCAGATTCAGAAGGATGTAGGCTCTAGTAGGTACTGGGAGATGATGAAGCGTGCACAGGATAGGGTAGCATGCAGAGCTGCATCAAACCAGTCTCAGGACTGAAGACCACAACAACAACAACAACAACAACAACAACAACCTTCATAACATTTTCCCACTTGAAAAAAGCGTTCGACAACTTAAAATGCTGAAAGATGTTTGCATTTCTCAGAAAAAAAGGTATAAGCTGCAGAGAAAGAGAGGTAATGAGAAATATGTGTAAGAACCTAGAGGGAACAATAAGAATAGAAGACCAAGGACTGTGTTTGTAATTATACACGGTGTTCTACGATTCCCGATACAAACTTTTTAGGCTTGCAGAGGGGGAGTAAGTGCATAATATTTTAAGTAGGAACGCATGCTTGGAAACGACCGTTTCCGTTCTGCGACGGGTCCACTTCTGCTTGACGAACTGAATTAGGCGTGACGCAGTACAATTATTACGTAATAATTTGAAAGGAAACTTGACGAAACATCCATTTACCTCTTAAGCACATTTGTTTGTTTTAAAATCATGCGTTTACATTATTCAAAACAAAAAAGCACCCAGCATACTATATGTAATGTTTAAGCGTTAAAGCAGACAAATGTGCTTAGTGATAAAGGGGTGTTCCGTTATGTTTTCTTTCGAACTGTTACCTAATAATTGTTCTGCGTCACTACTAATTCAATTCCTCAAGCAGAAGTGGAGGAGTTAAACAGCTGAACTGAAACCGTCCCGGACACGGGTTCCTATACAAAATACAGAGTCCTCCAGAAAAATGTATACACTCTTTGTCAGGCTCTATCGAGATATCGATATTGTCGTTCCATTTGAGTTACGAGTGTGTTGTAGAATGGGCTTTGGCTTAACAGATGTTAGTGCTTTCATCTAGGTACTGAGAAAACAAGATGGCTGCAGCACGCTTGACAGTCGAGCAACGAAAATGTATTGTGACGTGATTTTTCAAGTTTGATAATGCTGCTGAAGTGCAACGTCAGTGGAGGTGGGAGTCTGCAACAGAACTGCTAACCCGCTTAACGATTAAACGCATCATTGACAAGTTTGAATTGCATGGAACGATTTGTGATATTCACAAAGGAAGACAGCGTACAGCTACAAGTCCTGCTTCGTCGGCTCTCTCGTTCGAAACGTTTATTCATTCTCCACAGAAGTTAGCTACACAATCTGCACGTGAAGTGGGGGGTAGCAGTACAAGTGTACGAATAATTCTGAAAGCTGTAAATTGGAAAGTTTACATTCCACGATTACTGCACGCGATTAATGACGACGACCCCGATCGCCGAATGTAATTTTGCGAATGGTATCAGCAATTGGTAACTGATGACGAACAATTTGTGACGAAGGTAGTGTGGAGTGACGCGGCACAATTTAAACTTAATGGAACCGCGAATCGGCAGGACAGTGTGTACTGGGCATCGGAAAATCCGCATGTTTATGTGGAGCTGACAGGCCCCGCGTTCAAAACACGGCGAGCTGCGAGTATTCCACTCACGTCCGCCTCACCTGCTCAACCTACCATGGGTTCATCATCTAGGGGCTTAGTAGGACCCTTTTTCTTTGATGCTATTGTCGCTGGAGATGTGTACCTGGAAATTTTACGCACATCAATTTTGCAAGGTATACTTGTGCTTTATGGAGCTGAAGAAGATGTCTTCTACAAACAGGACGGGGCGCCACCACACTACCACCTAGCCATATGAGCTTTCCAGGGTGACAATTTTCCGGGCCGTTAATTGGACGAAGAGGGACCATTGAGTTCCCTCCATGGTCGCCAGATCACATCTATGGACTTTTACTTGTGGGGAAAAGTGAAAGATAACGTCTATCGACGTAAGCCACGCACGCTGGAGGAATTTCGCCAGGAGATTACAGCGACATGTGCACGATCTCCACTGTAACACTGACTGACGTAGTTGCGGCGACCGCTCGTCGTTTCATTATGAGTATATCCGCCAACGGTGAACATTTAAAGTAAACGTGTGCTAAACTGAAGGTTGTACAACATGTGGGATCAATTATTAAATGCTAATAAACACATAAGTAATACTTTTCGTTCCCTAAAGTTTGTAAGGGGAATTTCCGAACACCCCATGGAGGGGGTACGGTAGGAACATAGTCTCAAAAATGGTTCAAATGGCTCTGAGCACTATGGGACTCAACATCTTAGGTCATAAGTCCCCTATAACTTAGAACTACTTAAACCTAACTAACCTAAGGACATCACACACGCCCATGCCCGAGGCAGGATTCGAACCTGCGACCGTAGCAGTCCCGCGGTTCCGGACTGCAGCGCCAGAACCGCTAGACCACCGCGGCCGGCAACATAGTCTCCCTTTTCACTGTTCAACCTGTTCATCGATGAAGAAATGATCGAACAAAAAGAAAAGTTCAAAAGTGGGATTAAAATTAATGCTGAAACGATATCAATGACATGACTTATTCTCAATGAAACTGAAGAAGAACATGGGCTGGGAGTAGGCTAAAGAAAAACTAAAGTAACGATAAATAGTAGACACGAGATCGGTATCCACGTCGTAGACGAAGTGAAGGAAATGTTCCTCCCTAGATGTTAAATTACGCGTGACAGACGAAGCAAGGATAATATATCACAGGCAAGGAAGGGATTGTAGGCTAGGAGAATGCCTGATAATATATGGCGTTATTTACGCCACACAATGCGGATGCATCAGTCGGCAGAAACGCACTGAAGCGGCCACCATCTCTACCTCAAGACGTAAAATAAACACGAATACCCACCTAAAGAAGATATGTTAAAATACCTCAAACGCATCGTGGGTAAAATAAGTATTTTCCAATGGTTCCAACCCAACTGGTTCTCCCTTGCATGCCCAGTAATTCCTTACGTTTATACACAGGGTGTTTCATATATGACGCAAGCGCACGCCCTAAGTTCGCATGGGAAGCGCAACGGCAACTTCCCTCGGCAGCTACCGCATGATGGCTCCTCGGCAGCTACCGCATGATGGCTCCGCGCGTCTTCCCCGAGTTGAGCATTGACTAACAAACAATACAACTGAACTACGCTTACCTACATTTACAGCAAGCAGCAAGAGCAACTTGACACCTTCTGAACACATTGTCAAAGACTCGTACAATTTCAGCGGCGAAAACTGTCTTCTAACCCTACGAGTGTATATAGACTGATTTTTTGACACTATCTTTTAACAACCCCAATATATGAAAATCACACCTAGATATCGGAATGAAGTGGTCAGTTAACTACCCTGTCATCAAAACCACCTTGTAATATTGCCATAGACGCGTTGGCAGTGTGTATTCTTGCAAGGTCTAGCATGAAATAACTGTGGATCACTTCGGCAGCTGTTAGTTCTCTGACCGTTGTTCACATACGTTTGAGAAATTATGGGTTCGTGTAAAAAATTGCTCCAATGATTCACGCTGCATTAATTGCACACCACATTCCGTTTTCACATCATACAGAGACACTTTAGGAAACAGATGAGAATTAACCCTAGAACACTAAAGGGGAGGAAATGTTACACCTTTACTAAACCTGTACACAGGTTATGCATTAGTTAATTACAATTATTAGGGCTCCAATGATGTATTACATACAAAATAAGTACAAAACGTTCCGACAATACCAGATTGGCGGGAACTGCGAGTTGGTATTAACTGCAGTCGCAAATTTTACGAGGATTTAGTAATCAAGGGTTAACCGAGCTCCAACGCAGTTTTTTCTGCTAATTCACGACAAATGTAGTTACGATTTATCAGAAAAAACTTCAGAATCAAGTTAATCATGCAAACACTGGTCTAGACTGCTGCACTACTGACACTGAGCTACAGTATCTGTGTTGGTCAGCTGATGGACTATTGTTGAACTGTAAGTTTCAGCTCGTCCAGATATCTGTAAGGAGATGCTACTGACAGGTTAGACTGAACTGTTAACGATTTTCTCGGACTTCTTTCCAACCCTGTTCTTAACCTGTCTAGTTTAAGCTCAGTTAAAACACTGTTTTCCATACTTTATTTGTCCAACACTGATAACATCTGCCGAAAAAAAGGTACACTCGATCGTACAGTAAACACACACACACAGTCACACACACAGTCCCCAAACGGGCTAGAGCACATGTGGCTATGGTCGGAATTTGCCTACGGGGTATTCGTACCCGCGCAACGCCGGAGATGCGCTGGTGTCGAACGTGGAAAAACTTGTACTATGGCATATGCGGCAAATGTTCGACGGAAATAGAGGACATATACGTTTCGCTCTTCGTCAGCGGCCATCAATTTGTCTCAGCGAAAAAAAATATATTTTTTGTCTTCCCATTAGGTTGAAGCGGGTCGCTTATAATTCCTCCCCTGTTGTTCCAGTCTCTGTATTCCCCTACAGTTTTTACTCTCTACAAGCTCCCTGAAATACTATGGAAGTCATTTCTTGATTTCTTAACACATGTTGTATCACCCCATTGTACGTTTTCCAGAATTTTTTCTCCTAAATGATTCTCCGAACAATATTTCTTGGCAGTCCCCTCAATTTTCAAAATCTTTCCACATGTCACACTCTTCGACTCTCCTCCTCTTCTTCGGTTTTCCCACAGTACATTATAGTTCATTAAACACATTTAGTACATTTTTAACTTTAAGGCATTCATTGACTTTAATAAACGTTTTCGTTAGTACTACCTATATTACTTGTTTATTCTGTATTAATGGTTGCGATGTTGTTCTCATGGAGCGCACATGTTGTAACAGTGTTGTGCATCGGCTGTTTTACTTTTGTGCCTGTGTTTTAACTTTCTTCTTTCTGCGTTTCGGCGTTCTAGGGATCACGTTCAAACTTTTTTTTTTTTAATTTTCTTCCACTACTGTTTCACTGTTGGTTTTTTTTTTTCATTTCTTCAGATCACCAAAACCGTGTTTTCTTTAATTTCATTATTTGATCTGCTAGGCAGTAGTGCGAGGTGCCCTGATGAACACTCGCCAGTCGACGTGCAGGCATGGAAATCAGGACGCGCTCAGTGTAAAGACACTTCACCTATCAATATATTAGCAGTAAATTTTCAGAGTGTTCGGAATAAAGTTCCTGAATTTACTGCCCTCCAGGAAGCGCGTGGCGCGCAAATTATTCTCGGGACTGAGACCTGACTGAACCCTGAGATAGGAAGTTCTGAAATATTTAGTGAGAGTTGGAACGTGTATCGGGAAGACAGATTAGACACCGTAGGAGGTGGTGTCTTCATTGCAGTTGACAAAAATATTGAGTCTACTGACGTCGAAGTAGAGTGTGATTGTGAAGTTATCTGGACACGTTTAACAGGGCTAGGAGAAAAAAAGTTAATTGTGGGGTGCTATTACTGGTCACCAGGTTCCACCGTGACAGTTCTAAAATCATTCAAAGGGAGTCTACACTCTGTATCGCAGAAGTACCCGAATCATGCTACATTAGTCGGAGGCGACTTCAACCTACCTAGTATAGACTGGGATGTCTATGAATTCATTACAGGCGGTACAGACAAGCCGTCGTGTGAATTACTTTTGAACACATTATCCGAAAACTGTCTAGAGCAGCTAAATCGACAGCCAACGCGTAATGGAAATATTTTAGATCTGGTAGCCACGAACAGACCAGACCTCATCGACGGTGTCAGTGTTGAGACAGGTATTAGTCATCATGATGTTGTCATTACGACTATGGTTACGAAAGTTAAAAAGTCGGTCAAGAAGGCTAGGAGAGTATTCTTAATAGAAAGAGCAGATACGCAGTTGTTAGCATCCCACTTAGTAAATGAATCGACTTCATTTACTTCCGGTACGATGGACGTGGAATAATTATGGGCAAATTTTAAACACATTGTAAATTACGCATTGGACAAGTATGTGCCGAAAAAGTGGGTTGCGGACTGAAAAGAACCACCGTGGTTTAACAGCACAATTCGGAGAATGCTCAGGAAGCAAAGACAGTTGCACTCGCGGTACAAGAAAGATCGGGAGAATGAGGACAAGCAAAAGTTAGTAGAGATTCGTGCTGCTGTAAAAATAGCGATGCGTGAAGCATACAACCACTACCACTGTCATACCTAAGCAAAAGATCTTGCTGAAAATCCAAGGAAATTCTGGTCTTACGTAAAATCGGTAAGCGGGTCGAAGGCTTCCATCCAGTCACTCACTAATCAGTCTGGCCGGGCAACGGAAGACAGCAGAACGAAAGCTGAAATTTTAAATTTAGCATTTGAGAAATCTTTCAAGCAGGAGGATCGTACAAACATACCGCCGTCTGAATCTCGTACAGATTCCCGTATGGAGGACATCCCTGGGGTTGTAAAGCAGCTGAATGGGTTGAAAATAAATAAATCGCCAGGTCCTGATGGGATTCCAATTCGGTTTTACAGAGAGTACTCTACTGCATTGGCTCCTTACTTAGCTTGCATTTATCGCGAATCTATTGCCCAACGCAAAGTCCCGAGCGCCTGGAAAAAAGCGCAGGTGACACCTGTATACAAGAAGGGTAGAAGGACGGATCCTCAAAGTTACAGACCAATATCCCTAACATCGGCTTGTTGCATGATTCTCGAACATATTCTCAGTTCGAATATAATGAATTTCCTTGAGACAGAGAAGTTTCTGTCCATGCATCAGCACGGCTTTAGAAAGCATCGCTCCTGCGAAACGCAACTCGCCCTTTTTTCACATGATATCTTGCGAACCATGGGTGAAGGGTATCAGACGGATGCCATATTCCTTGACTTCCGGAAAGCGTTTGACTCGGTGCCCCACTGCAGACTCGTAACTAAGGTACGAGCATATGGGATTGGTTCCCAAATATGTGAGTGGCTCGAAGACTTCTTAAGTAATAGAACCCAGTACGTTGTCCTCGATGGTGAGTGTTCATCGGAGGTGAGGGTATCATCTGGAGTGCCCCGGGGAAGTGTGGTAGGTCCACTGTTGTTTTCTATCTACATAAATGATCTTTTGGATAGTGTGTATAGTAATGTGCGGCTGTTTGCTGATGATGCTGTGGTGTACGGGAAGGTGCCGTCTTTGAGTGACTGTAGGAGGATACAAGATGACTTAGACAGGATTTGTGATTGGTGCGAAGAATGGCAGCTAACTCTAAATATAGATACATATAAATTAATGCAGATGAATAGGAAAAAGAATCCTGTAATGTTTGAATACTCCATTAGTAGTGTAGCGCTTGACACAGTCACGTCGATTAAATATTTGGGCGTAACATTGCAGAGCGATATGAAGTGGGACAAGCATGCAATGACAGTTGTGGGAAAGGCGGATAGTCGTCTTCGGTTCATTGGTAGAATTTTGGGAAGATGTGGTTCATCTGTAAAGGAGACCGCTTATAAAACACTAATACGACCTATTCTTGAGTACTGCTCGAGCGTTTGGGATCCCTATCAGGTCGGATTGAGGGAGGACATGGAAGCAATTCGGAGGCGGGCTGCTAATTTGTTACTGGTAGGTTTGATCATCACGCAAGTGTTACGGAAATGCTTCAGGAACTCGGTGGGAGTCTCTGGAGGAAAGGAGGCGTTCTTTTCGTGAATTGCTACTGAGGAAATTTAGAGAACCAGCATTTGAGGCTGACTGCAGTACAATTTTACTGCCGCCAACTTATATTTCGCGGAAAGACCACAAAGATAAGATAAGAGAGATTAGGGCTCGTACAGCGACATATAGGCAGTCAATTTTCCCTCGTTCTGTTTACGAGTGGAACAGGGAGAGAAGATGCTAGTTGTGGTACGAGGTGCCCTCCGCCACGCACCGTATTGTGGATTGCGGAGTATGTATGTAGATGTAGATTATCAACCGTATTGCACAGATAGCGGAAATGGAGATGTTTAGATTACGTGATTCGCCGTTTTCAGTGGTAGGAAGGAGAAGGCGCATACGCCATTCACTGCTATGCGGAACTGTACTCCACTTCAGTAGCAATGGAAGAGTGAACGATAGAATATCGCGTGTTCGTGTACGATACTTTTGTCTTTATTATTATTATTATTATTATTATTATTATTGGGTTTCGGGTCATGCCCATACAGCCATCTCAACAGTGGAAAGACGATAACACAGTGTGGCTAAGGTGACTTTTGTGTCAGTTACGACGACACGAATATAAGGACAACAGAACACTCAGGCGACAAGTGGAGATAATCTTCGACAAGACCGGGAATCGAATCCGGGTCCAGTCAATCACACTGTCGTTTCAACGTGGTTGATATTTCGTGGCCCATTTTAATTGGCCAGTTCCAAATCGCAACATGATCCTACGATGAGCTACAGCTTTCAGAACAATTAAAGAAGAGGTGGCTGTGATTAGCCGACGCTTGTTGGCGCGAGAGTCACGAGTTATTTCTAGCAGGGCGCTGAAAAACTCTATTCGAGAGAATGGTGGCCACTTGGTTCACAAGTAACCATGTAAATCGAACAGAAAATGTTAACCGCAGATTTTGTAAGAATAAGAAAACCGTCACTTTCCTATAGGTCACCCCGTATTGCTATGAATTTTATCTACTGCTCAGAAAACATCGTACGTGCCCTACACCGTTGTAACGCTTTTTACAAAATCAGTTTATCAAATTCAATCTTCCCTGTGTATCATACAAATGTTTGTATCTACTCCAAACACTGGGGAGTCCATATACACACTGTGTCGTAGACAGTACTCATAATCAAAGTGAAAATAATTTTGTTCTGTTATTTTCAGCACATCTGTAAACTGTTCGATTCCGCAGAGGAAAGGCCATGTTTAATTTTAAACGTATATTTACGAGTTCTCTTGCCTCACTTCCAAGACTGAAGTGTTTGCGCTCTTTAAACCCAGTAGCAGTATAGAGGTTTATTACAAAATGGCTCTGAGCACTATGGGATTTGACATCTGAGGCCATTAGTCCCCGAGAACTAAGAACTACTTAAATCTAATTAACCCAAGGACATCACACACATCCATGCCCGAGGCAGGATTCGAACCTGCGACCGTAGCAGTCACGCGGTTCCGGACTGAAGCGCCTAGAACCGCTCGTCCACCGCGGCCAGCAGAGGTATATTACAGTTTCTTTTGTGTTCTACTAGTGACGGTGGAAATAGTAAAGGAGTTTAGCTATTCGGACAGCAAAATACAGCAGAAGTAAAGAGGGTATAAAATGCAGACTGGCAACAGCAACAAAGATTTTTGGGAAAAGGGAAATATATTAACATTGTTTATAAATTTAAGTGTTTGAAAACTTCTCTTAATGTCATTTCCTGAAGGGCAGTCTTGTATGGAAGTGAAACGGAGAAGATAAAAGCAAGTTTGTGTTCACGGAAGGTTAGACGGATAGATTGTACAACCAATGAATTTGTTAAAAAACAGCTTCAGTCAATTTGGTAATGCAAAGAGGGGTGGGGAGATATGAAGGAGGAGCCGAGGGGGGGGGGGTGCGAGGGAGAAGGAGGAGGGGGGGGGAGAATGAGAGAAAGAGAGGGGGGCGGTAAGTAAGTAGGTAGGTAGGTAGGTAGGGTACTACGGTCTACAGTAAGCTGGTTCAAATGAATTTAAGTTGCAGCAATTATGCAGACAGGAAATGACTTGGGCAAGATAAACGAGCATAGATAAAAGCACACAGTCTCCACACTGATGATTATAGCATTAACAAGTTACGTGGTGTTCCATAAGGATCTCATTTCTCACTCGATAGAATTCATCAAATATTTGTACAACTATTCTAGGCAGAACAGTTTGTGTTTTGTAATCTAATAAACCTGCACATTTTATCATCTTGAATGTCTACTGTATAAGTATGTCCATATAAACACAAATGAGGTGCGAGAGCGCTAATCATTTCGCAGAAAGTATGAAACTATCACTTGGGCGTCTTGGCAGTTTCGTATTTCCTGCAGCAAATGCGCTGCTTTCGTGTTGTGTGACTTTCATACTTTTCAATTGCCTGAGGAGAGCCATAGCTGTAGACAGAAGAACCACCACGAACGGAACTGGAGGTAGGAGCAAACTGCAGAAACAACGGATATGCTACTGGGATTCCCACATTCCGTTAGTATGGGTAATATACCCATCCTGCTAATTTCCATGCACACAAAGGGAATCATTGTGGATAATAGGCACAGTGACTATAGACTCACAAATAACGCCAAATAACTCGAATAAATAACAAAATATAACAGAAAAAAATTTTGTCTTTCAAGGTGTTTCGAGCCGTTACTATAAAGTCACCATGTTTCCCAACCCCTCCAGTTCACTTCTACACTATCAGTGATATGTCAAACAGATTGCTTGCAATTATACCTAGATCAAATTTATGTATATGTCTAGTAACTGTCACTCTACGCCTTTTTTTATTCAAAATGTTGTAAGCTTACTTGCGTTTCTTAATACGATTACTGTACATGAAAAGAGAAGCGTATGTTACAAAACAAAGTGTAATTTAATCGAATGATTTTCACATATTTATTATTTTGAATGTGAATAGTATGCGTTGTTTTATTGTTTGGTTAGTGTTTATAAAGCAGATGTTACGCCATTTCGTAATAGGACAGTCAGCTAGAAACGAAGCTTTGTTTTCGGATATCTTAAGCTTCATTCTATTGCTTGTCAAAAATATTTCGCCACTCTTGAAAGTGTTTCATTAAGTGTTATGTTGTGTTTCAGTATCTGTGCCGAGCCCGAATCTCGTACGACACAGAGCGGAATGAAACATCACTGTTCCGATACAATTAGTCCGTTCCAAGCGGAGGTGGACTGAAACAGCCTTATTTTGAAACAACGATACAGTTTCTGTGTCTGGATCGAGATCGAATTTGGTGCGGTTATCCGAGACAGGGGCGCAATGAAACACCACTGTTTCGAAACTGTGAACCACAGCCGTTCCGAAACACTGAAACAGTTTCACGTATCGATACACTGTATCGAAACATTGAAACAGTGGCCAAGTCTAATGTTCAGTATCGCCTACCACTGCAATGGAGGTAACACGCGAGGAACAGTATGCGGCTTTGAAATTCTGCTTTCGCCTCAAAAAAATCTTCAGCTGAGGCCGATACAATGTTACAGGAGGCCTATGGAGAGTCTGTTCCTCCCTACAGCACAGCTCGAAGTTGGTTTAAAATGTTTAACGAGGGGAAACAATTTCAAAGGAAGTTACTGCTCTTACGGACGAAAACATCAACACTGCTGCTGTCAAAGTGATTGCTTCATTTCATTCTTTGATATTCATGAAATGGTTTATCAGCATGTTGTACCTGCATACACATCAGTAACTGGACAATATTACAGGGCTGTCCTGACAACACTGCAAGTCAATATCAGGCGCAAAAGACCACATTTCCGTGAAGCAGGCTGGATGCTGCACCACGATAATGTGCGGCCGCATATTGCCAATGTTGTTGCTGAATATCTTGCAAAAATCAACGTGGAGTGCATCCCTCCACCCTCCCTCCCCCCCCCCCCCCCCCAGTCCGGATTTAGCCCCATTTGAGCTTTTTCTATTGCCTAACATGAAGAAACGCCTTCATGAGAGGCATTATCAATCATCAGAAGCAGTGGTGAAGTCTGCGGTAGCGATTTTGGATTTCTCAAAAAATGGTTTCCAGCATATATATGAAGACGCAGAAACGCTGGGACAAGTGCATCGAATTCATGGGAGACTACTTTGAGAATGACCATCAACATTGTGAGGATGCATAAAGGTTGTTGTCAAAAAAATTATGATCAATCTTTATTGAACAGCCCTCGTACAATTCATTCATCACTACTGAAACTTACCTTTTCCATCTTTTCGTACTAAGATTTTGTTGAACGTGCCCTTGATTTGTTTGTTGAGGTTTATTGTTTCTGTGCCATTTCTTTCTCGGTTTTTTGTTTTGCTACATTCAAATTCTAGTATCAGATTTTTCTCTTATAAAATTTTCAATATATCTTCTCACTTCATGTGTACAACATTTTTGAATATTGCTATTTAATTGAAGATATCGTGTCATTATCCCAGAATAATTTGCCGCAAACGCTCAATTTTATTTTAACATCTGCTTTGTTCCACTCGATATTTCCTTTCTTTAGATTTCCTTGTACAGATAACATCTTTTGCCGATTGCACAAACACCCTCCTTAAATTAGTTGATACCTTTCGCCTCTCTCCAAATGAACTACACATTACAACATGCTGAACTTATTTCTTAAATTTATCTGGTATGCCATCCTATACTTACATAAATTCTCATAATCTACATTTCTTACTTCCTGCCTGACAAGCCAGTCTCTTTCCACATTTGCCTCTATTTATATTCTGCATTTACGATAATTTGTTACTCAAAAGTGGCTAACAGCGTCCTACACAATTTCTTTATTATTTGATAAAATATCACCAACTTCAATGAAAGTTTTATTTAGTCCTTCTCAAAACCATTTTCTAAATGACAAACACGTTGTTCTCGCAAATTCTACTAACATATGACTTCTGTCATTTCCAGTGTCACACCCATACGCAGGTACTGACAGGTGTGAATATTACCGATCCATTAGAGTCTTATTAGTCAGGATTGCAAAATAATAACATGAATTATTTACGCAAGAATGGAAAGAGTGGTAGAAGCCGATCTCGGGATAGACCTGTCTGGATTCCGGAGAAATGTAGGACAATTGAGGTAGTATTGACCCTACGACTTACAAGGTAGATTAAGTCAAGGCAAAATGTTTGTAACGTTTACAGAACGCTTTTGACAATTTGATTAAAATACACTCTTACGAGACAATTTGAAGGTAGTAGGGATAAGATAAAGGGAGAGGAAAGTTATCCACAATTTCTACGCAAAACAGATATGCTTGATGCCTATCCCCAATGATATTTATTCTGTGTATTGACCAGCCACTAAAGAAAAAAAAAAAACGGAGAAATTTGAAACTGTTATTATAGTTCACGGAGAAGAAATAAAACCTTTGAGGTTTGGCGATGAAACTACAATTGCGTCAGAGACGGCAAAGGACCTGGAAAGCTGAACGGAGTCCAATGAAAATATGCTATAAGATGAACATCAACAGAAGTATAAGATGCTTACTGGCATGACGTAGAATTAAATCATGTCATGTTGAGTGAATTAGATTAGGAAATGAAACACAAAGTAGTAGGTAAGTTTCGCTATTTGGGCAGAAAAGTAACTAATGATTGCCGAAGTAGAGAGAATATAAAATACAGACTGGCAACAGCAAGAAAAGTGTTTTAGAGTCAGAAGGTATTTTCTGTGTGGCCTCATACGCATGTGAAACACGGACGATAAACAGCTAGGTCAATAAAAGAATAGAAGCTTTTGAAATGTGAAGGTAAAGAAGAATGGTGAAGGTACGTAAAGAAGAAGTAACGTAACTAATTTGGAACATAAGAAATTTATTGCAGAAGTTGGCTATAAGAACTGAACTTTTGAAAGGGAATACCCTGAGGCACCAATGAACAGTCAGTCTGATAACGGAAAGAAGTATGGGAGGCGGCCTGGGGAGAGTGTGTATGTGGGAGGGGATGGGACGGAGGCACTCAACGACGAGGTTATGTGGGGACGGAAAATTGTAGACACACACGAAAGCTTGACTACAGTAAGAAGATTCAAATAGATGTATGTTGCAGCAATTATACAGGCATGAAAAGACTTGCACAGGATAGGCCAGTGAGGAGAGCTGCATCAAAACATTTATCAGACGGAAAACCACGACCCAACACTCGAACTTTTCCATAAAAGAATTATTGTTTTACTTTGTTGTCTTGCTTTCACATTAAAAACTCTCATCATATTGAACTAGAAGTTGCTGTCACGTATCAGTTACCGTAATTTTTGTACAACTCTTCTATCTTCTCATCAGAGTATGAGCACACTGATTCACACCCTTTGTTGATCCCCAGAAAAATATCTTTCTTTCATATTTAAAATGGGTTTGCTCGCATACTTCAAATTCCTTCAGTATCAACAAAATTTGCATTTGAATTTTCTACTTATTGTGTTCTCCTGTATTAAACTAGACATTTTAATTTTATTCGACCTTTGCTTTTTCGTCGCAGTTCTGATATCCCTCATATATATTATTTGATGTTCTCTTCCGATCGCCGATCTTTTATCCTACAACTGTAGCTATAATATTTATTGACGATATTTATGTTTGGATTAGACACTGGCATCTATTCTGTTTGGTTTCCCGAATTCTCACTAAAAAGTAATTAACATGTCTGGTGGAGTTCCTGACTGAGTAGCTTTTTGGAGCATTACTTTGTATCATGTGCACAGTAACTCTGTACGTTCCGTACTGAAGATACTTTGTCGCACACTTTTCGCAGAACACTGTTGTTAACACACTTCTTTAGTCCTTCCGACAATACAGAGAAGTTTCGAAATTCTGATCAGGGCATCGAGGCTGTCATGATATTTACTCCAACTTTTTTGTCTTTGCTATTCAAACTCTCGTGATGAAAATTTCTCCCGCCAGCAAGACAAGACCGGCAACCTCCACCCCCGTGTGCCATGGTATTGCATTGGTGTGCACATGAGAAGGCGGGTGGTGTGCAGTAGCATGGGACAGTGTGCAACACGACACTCCAGCCAACAGAGTCACACTGTCGTTTCGTTTTGGGGTAAACGTGAAATGTTTAGAGTTGATTTTCATATTATTTTACTTACGATGAAGGTATTTAGCCGCTGTGGTGTTCATTATGGATGGCATAAATCAAACACTGCACGTATTACATTAAAAATCGGCAGCAATTGTTTTCCGAGCACACAAATGTATTTATGGACAGTATGAAGTACAAAAAGTGGCCCAATACTGCGCTTACGCCGCCGTTGCTAGTTACCAGGGTGAGTAATGGTGTAGGTGTAGCATGGGACAGAGAGAACCCTATCCCCATCTGTGTAGAACGCATCACATAACCATCTTCTTGCTTGCACAACACTAATAAATGCCATAAGAAATTCAATAATGGAGACAAGTTCCCAGTTATGAATCATTATGTAATTTATTATAAACATATCTTTAGTATGGATAGGGACTGTGATGGTTGTGCCGAAACACAGAGGTACACATAAAAGACTATACGAAATTGTACTAAACGCATTCTCTGAAAATTATTTCGAGCAGTTAGTTCATGAGCCCACGCGAATAGTAAACGACTGTGTAAATACACTTGACCTCTGAGCTAATAAATCGCATCAAAACAAATACAGGGATTAGAGAACACAGAGTTGTCCTAACGACACTGAATACTGCAACCTCCTAATTTTCCAAAAAGAAACGAAAAATGTACCTATTCAAAAAAGCAGATAAAAATTCACTTGACGCCTTGCTGAGAGACAATCTCAACGCCTCCCAAATTAACAATGTACATGCAGACCCGATGTGGCTTGAATTCAACAGCAGCAATTGAGAGATTTATACCAAATAAATTAACAAACGACGGAGCTGAACCCCCTTGGTACACAAAACGGGTCAGAACATTGTTGAAGCAACGAAAAAGCACGGCAAATTTAAACCAACGCAAAATTTCCAAAATTGTGGATCTTTAAGAGACGCTCGTAATTTAGCGCGGACATCAATGCGAGATGCTTATAATAGTTTCCACAACGAAACTTTATCTCGAAGCATGGCAGAAAATCCAGAGAAATTCTGGGTTGTACGTAAAGTATGCTAGCAGCAAAGGCACGTTCAATGCCTTCTCTTCGTGAGAGGAATGGAAACACTATCGACGACAGTGCTGCGAAAGCAGAGTTACACACAGCCCTTCGAAATTCCTTGAACCAAAGAAGACGAAGTAAATATTCCACAATCCGAATCAAGAACAGCAGCCAACATGAGTAACTTCGAAGTAGATATCCTCGGAGTAGTGAAGCAACTTAAATCATTTAATAAAAGCAGGTCTTCTGGTCCAGAATGTATACAATTAGGTTCCTTTCAGAGTATGCGGACGCAACAGCTCCATACTTGACACGCATATACAACTGCTCGCTCGCCAAAAGATCCGTACCCAAAAACTGGGAAGTTGCACAGGTCACACCAATACTAAAGAAAGGTGGTAGGAGTAATCCACTAAATTACAGGCCCATAACATTAACGTCGATATGCAACAGGATCCTGGAATAAATATTGTGTGAATTACGTCGAAGAGAACGGTCTACTGACACACCGCGAACACGGATTTAGAAAACATCGTTCTTGTGAAACACAACCTAGCTCTTTACACGCACGAAGTGCTACTGACAAGGGATTTCAAATTGATTGCGCATCTCTAGATTTCCAAAAGGCTTTTGACACTGTATCATAGAAGCAGCTCTAGCGAAATTGCGTGCTTATGGAATATTGTCTCAGTTATGTAACTGGATACGTGATTTCCTGTCAGAGGGGTCACAGTTCGTAGTAACTGAAGGAAAGTTACCCAGTAAACAGAAGTGATTTCTGATGTTCCCCATCCAGTGTTATAGGCCCTCTGGTGTTCCTTATCTATATAAACAATTTAGGACACAATCTGAGCAACCGTCTTAGGTTGTTTGCCGATGATGCTATCGTTTACCGTCTTGTAAACTCAACAGAAGGCAAATTGTAAAATGATTTAGAAGGGATATCTGAATGGTTCGAAAATTTGCAGTTGACCCTAAATAATTAAAAGTGTGAGGCCATCAACATGAGTGCTAAAAGGACCCATTAAACTTCGGTTACACGATAAATCAGTCTACTCTAAAGGCCGTAAATTCAACAAAATACCTATGAATTACAATTACGAACAATTTAAATTGGAAAGAACACGTAGAAACTAATGTGAGGAAAGCAAACTAAAAACTGCGTTTTATTGGAAGAACACTTAGAAAATGTAACAGACCTACTAAAGAGACTGCCTACACTACAGTTGTCCGTCCTCTTTTGGAGTAATGCTGCGCAGTCTGGGATCCTTAGCAGCTATGATTACCGGAGTACATCGAGAAAGTTCAACGAACAGCAGCACGTTTTGTATTATGGCGAAATAAGGGAGAGAGTGTCACGGACATGACAGGATTTTGAATGGGAACCATTTTAACAGAAGCGTTTTTTGTTGTGGTGGAATCTTTTCACAAACTTTCAATCTCCAACTTTCTCCTCCGAATGGGAAAATATTTTGATGACGCACGAAAACATATAGGTGTTCGATGCCAGCCTTGTCGCAGTGGTAACACCGAATCCCGTCAGATCGCCGAAATTAAGCGCTGTCGGGCCTGGCTAGCACTTGGTTGGATGACCGTTCTGCCGAGCGCTGTTGGCAAGTTGCCTGAGAAGTAGCGGCTCTGATCACGAAAACTGACAACGGCCGGGAGAGCGATGTGCTGATCACACGCCCCTCTATATCCGCATCCAGTGACGCCTAATGTCTGAGGATGACACGGCGGTCGGTCAGTGCCGTCAGGGTCTTCCGAGGCCTGTTCTGATGGAGTTTCGTTTAGTTTACAAACACATTGAGTATCTTCGTAATTTATATTGTAGCGTCATTTTCACTACGTAATTTCCAGTTTAGAAACCAATCAATTAGTAGTCCCAGTTCCATAAATTTCTGTTGTTCAATGAACTAGTGGAGCTATTCATTCATAAGACACGAAATATGTTATAAAACACTATTCCCAAGTATGCTAGTACAGTCCACAAACCATTACAAACTAATCTCCATCTATAAATCATGTGTTACCTCCTACCCAGTTACCTATCTCTAAAAGTTCTTACACCACTGGCCATTAAAACTGCTACACCACGAATATTACGTGCTACAGACGCACAATTTAACCGACAGGAAGAACATGCTGTGATATGCAAATGATTAGCTTTTCAGAGCATTCACACAAGGTTGCCGCCGGTGGCGACACCTACAACGTGCTGACATGAGGAAAGTTTCCAACCGATTTCTCATACACAAACAGCAGTTGACTGGCGTTGCCTGGTGAAACGTTGTTGTGATTCCTCGTGTAAGGAGAAGAAATGCGTACCATCATGTTTCCGACTTTGATAAAGGTCGGGTTGTAGCCTGTCGCGATTGCGTTTTATCGTATAGCGACATTGCTGCTCGCGTTGGTCGAGATCCAATGACTGTTAGCAGAATATGGAAGCGGTTGGTTCAGGAGGGTAATACGGAACGCAGTGCTGGATCCCAACGGCCTCGTATCACTAACAGTCGAAATGACAGGCATCTTATCTGCATGGCTGTAACGGATCGCCCAGCCACAACTCGATCCCTGAGTCAACAGATGGGGACGTTTGCAACACAACAACCATCTGCACGAACAGTTCGACGACATTTGCAGCAGCAAGACTATCAGCTCGGAGACTGTGGTTACCCTTGACGCTGCATCACAGACAGGAGCGCCTGCAATGGTGTACTCAACGACGAACCTGGGTGCACGAATGCCAAAACGTCATTTTTTCGGATGAATCAAGGTTCTGTTTACAGCATCATGACTGTAGCATCCATGTTTGGCGACATCGCGGTGAACGCACATTGGAAGCGTGTATTCGTCGTCGCCATACTGGCGTATCAGCCGGCGTGATGGTCTGGGGTGCCGTTGGTTACACGTCTCGGTCACCCTCTTGTTCGCATTGACGGCACTTTGAACAGTGGACGTTACATTTCAGATGTGTTACCACCCGTGGCTCTACCCTTCATTAGATCCCTGCGAAACCCTACATTTCAGCAGGATAATGCACGACCGCATGTTGCAGGTCCTGTACGGGCCTTCATGGATACAGAAAATGTTCGACTGCTGCCCTGGTCCTCACATTCTCCAGATCTCTCACCAATTGAAAATGTCTGGTCAATGGTGGCCGAGCAACTGGCTCGTCACAATACGCCAGTCACTACTCTTGATGAACTGTGGTATCATGTTGAAGCTGCATGGGCAGCTGTACCTGTACACGCCACCCACGCTCTGTTTGACTCAATGCCCAGGCGTATCAAGGCTGTTATTAAGGCCAGAGGTGATTGTTCTGGGTACTGATTTCTCAGGATCTATGCACCCAAATTGCATGAAAATGTAATCACATGTCAGTTCTAGTATAATATATTTGTCCAATGAATACACGTTTATCATCTGCATTTCTTCTTGGTGTAGCAATTTTAATGGCCAGCAGTGTATCTTAATATGAAATACAGTTATTTAAAATTATGAAACTGAAATCTGAATGGCACAAGCAACGCAAATAGATAGCTTCTCTCACCAAAGGAGAAACTGACATGTCAACATGGGCATGTTAGAGGTCCATTTCACCTGAAACCAAACATGCTCACTCAAAAGCACGTCCAGGAACACAGTTCTTCGCACAGTATCTAAATAATTCTGAGATTCCTCATTCAGTTGAGTGGCAGTTAATTACAGCCTTTAGTTAGGATTGGTATTTGCGGCGAACTAGAGCATGCTTAGAGGGGATTCAAAAATGCTCCTTGCGAACAACCCACCTTTATTGATGCTGACTTTGGGGCGGATGCTGCAAGCACTTGTGTTAAGTCTGAACTCTGAGATCAATTCTCTTTAGATATGGAGGTCGTCTTGTTGACGTATTACCACCAGTCCATTATCTAGCCGAAATTTCCCAAAAAACGTTATTAAAGTGGGGCTGACGTGCGTTTCTCCTCTCCAAGTGACATGTCTAAGCAGTTCTTCGAAAATGTGTTCTTGACAGACACAAGGCACAGATGAAATTTCCTTCGTCGTCCTTCACTATCGGCAAAGTCTTCTTTCCCCTAGAAAACTTATGTTCCTTTTTTTTTCGGAGAATAAAAACAGTAAACAGCCAAGAATGTCACTAACTGCTTCCAGATTATTTAAACCGGTAAACATAGTCATGTGTAGGGACTGTGGTGGTTGTGAGCGGACGCAAGGAGAATTGGCCACTCTTCGGGGGCAGGTGGAGGCTTTGTCTGTTAGGCTCATCGAGCTCGAGGCGCAGGCGTCGGCTCGTAGTGGCGTTGGGGCAACTGTGGTGAGACCTATGCCTACTTCGGTGGCCTTGGAATCGCATGGAACCCCTGATGTCGCTGCGTCTTCCGGCAGTGAGCATCTTACCGGTCAGCCATCACTCCAGGGTGAATGGCGGACAGTGGTGGGCTCGCGCGTGCCTGGCCGAAAGGCGAAGGTGGGATCTGGCCGCGTGGCAGCTGCCTTACCCCTTTCCAACAGGTACGGGGTGCTTCCTAGTGGTGATGACATCGTTTCCGAGCCACCACAGGATGCCTCGCCTGTTGGGCCAGTGGCCGATTCTCCGGCAAGGTCCCGACAGTCACAGAGGGCGGGCCTATTAGTTATAGGGAGCTCCAACGTTAGGCGGGTTATGGAGCCCCTCAGGAAAATAGCGGGTAGGTCGGGGAAGAATGCCAGTGTGCACTCGGTGTGCTTGCCGGGGGGTCTCGTCCGTAATGTGGAGGAGGCCCTTCCGGCAGCTATTGAACGCACTGGGTGTGACCGGCTGCAGATAGTAGCACATGTCGGAACGAATGACGCCTGCCGCTTGGGTTCTGAGGCCATCCTTGGTTCCTTCCGGCGGCTGGCTGATTTGGTGAAGACAACCAGCATCGCACGCGGAGTGCAAGCTGAGCTTAATATCTGCAGCATAGTGCCCAGAGTCGATCGCGGTCCTCTGGTTTGGAGCCGTGTGGAAGGTCTAAACCAGAGGCTCAGACGACTCTGCGACTATAATGGTTGCAAATTCATCGACCTCCGTTATTGGGTGGAGAACTGTAGGGCCCCCCTAGACAGGTCAGGCGTGCACTACACACCGGAAGCAGCTACTAGGGTAGCAGAGTACGTGTGGCGTGCACACGGGGTTTTTTTAGGTTAGAGGGACCCCCCCCCCCCTTGGGCGAAACGATAAAATACCTGACGGCTTACCAGAGAGGACATTATCATCGTTGATAAAGAACGTCCGTCCTCAGAGACCAAAAACAGGAAAAGTCAACGTAATATTGGTAAACTGCAGGAGTATCCAGGGCAAGGTTCCTGAATTAGTATCTCTTATTGAAGGAAATAGTGCGCATATAGTATTAGGAACGGAAAGTTGGTTAAAACCGGAAGTGAACAGTAACGAAATCCTAGACACAGAATGGAATATATACCGCAAGGATAGGATAAACGCCAATGGTGGAGGAGTATTTATAGCAGTAAAGAATTCAATAATATCCAGTGAAGTTATTAGCGAATGCGAATGTGAAATAATCTGGGTTAAGTTAAGTATCAAAGGTGGGTCAGATATGATAGTCGGATGCTTCTATAGACCACCTGCATCAGCAACCGTAGTAGTTGAGCGCCTCAGAGAGAACCTGCAGAACGTCGTGAAGAAGTTTCGTGATCATACTATTGTAATAGGGGGAGACTTCAATCTACCAGGTATAGAATGGGATAGTCACACAATCAGAACTGGGGCCAGGGACAGAGACTCTTGTGACATTATCCTGACTGCCTTGTCCGAGAATTACTTCGAGCAGATAGTTAGAGAACCAACTCGTGAAGCTAACGTTTTAGACCTCATAGCAACAAATAGACCGGAACTTTTCGACTCCGTGAATGTAGAAGAGGGTATCAGTGATCATAAGTCAGTGGTTGCATCAATGACTACAAGTGTAATAAGAAATGCCAAGAAAGGAAGGAAAATATATTTGCTTAACATGAGTGATAGGGCACAAATCGCAGAATATCTGAGTGACCACCATCAAACGTTCATTTCTGAGGAAGAGGATGTGGAACAAAAATGGAAAAAATTCAGAAACATCGTCCAGTACGCCTTAGATAATTTCGTACCGACTAAGGTCCAAAGCGAGGGGAAAGATCCACCGTGGTATAACAATCATGTACGAAAGGTACTACGGAAACAAAGAAAGCTTCATCATAGGTTTAAGAGTAGTCGAATCATAGCTAATAAGGAAAAGCTGAACGAAGCGAAAAAGAGCGTAAAGAGAGCAATGAGAGAAGCATTCAACGAATTCGAACATAAAACATTGGCAAACAATCTAAACAAGAACCCTAAAAAGTTTTGGTCATATGTAAAATCGGTAAGCGGATCTAAATCCCCTATTCAGTCACTCGTTGACCACGATGGCACCGAAACAGAGGACGACCGAAGAAAGGCAGAAATACTGAATTCAGTGTTCCGAAACTGTTTCACTGCGGAAAATCGTAACACGGTCCCTGACTTCAGCCGTCGCACGGACGCCAAAATGGAAAATATTGAAATAAACGATATCGGAATTGAAAAACAACTGCTATCACTTAGTAGCGGAAAAGCATCCGGACCAGACGAGATACCCTTAAGATTCTACAGTGATTATGCTAAAGAACTTGCCCCCTTTCTATCAGCAATTTATCGTAGATCGCTGGAAGAACGTAAAGTACCTAGCGACTGGAAGAAAGCGCAGGTCGTTCCCATTTTCAAGAAGGGTCATAAATCAGATGCGAATAATTATAGGCCTATTTCGCTTACGTCAATCTGTTGTAGAATAATGGAACATGTTTTGTGTTCTCGTATTACGACGTTCTTAGATAATACAAATCTCCTTCATCATAACCAACATGGATTCCGCAAACAGAGATCATGTGAAACTCAGCTCGCCCTATTTGCCCAAGAAATTCACAGTGCCGTAGACACTGGCGAGCAGATTGATGCCGTATTCCTGGACTTCAGGAAGGCATTTGATACGGTTCCGCACTTACGTTTAGTGAAAAAAATACGAGCTTACGGAATATCGGACCAGGTTTGTGATTGGATTCAGGATTTCCTAGAAGAAAGAACACAACATGTCATTCTTAACGGTTCAAAATCTGCAGATGTAGAGGTAATTTCGGGAGTACCGCAGGGAAGCGTGATAGGACCTTTATTGTTTACAATATACATAAATGACTTAGTTGACAACATCGGTAGCTCCGTGAGGCTATTTGCAGATGACACGGTTGTCTACAAGAAAGTAGCAACATCAGAAGACTCGTACGTACTCCAGGAGGACCTGCAGAGGATTAATGCATGGTGCGACAGCTGGCAGCTTTCCCTAAACGTAGATAAATGTAATATAATGCGCATACATAGGGGCAGAAATCCATTCCAGTACGATTATGCCATAGGTGGTAAATCATTGGAAGCGGTAACGACCGTAAAATACTTAGGAGTTACTATCCGGAGCGATCTGAAGTGGAATGATCACATAAAACAAATAGTGGGAAAAGCAGGCGCCAGGTTGAGATTCATAGGAAGAATTCTAAGAAAATGTGACTCATCGACGAAAGAAGTAGCTTACAAAACGCTTGTTCGTCCGATTCTTGAGTATTGCTCATCAGTATGGGACCCTTACCAGGTTGGATTAATAGAAGAGATAGACATGATCCAGCGAAAAGCAGCGCGATTCGTCATGGGGACATTTAGTCAGCGCGAGAGTGTTACGGAGATGCTGAACAAGCTCCAGTGGCGGACACTTCAAGAAAGGCGTTACGCAATACGGAGAGGTTTATTATCGAAATTACGAGAGAGCACATTCCGGGAAGAGATGGGCAACATATTACTACCGCCCACATATATCTCGCGTAATGATCACAACGAAAAGATCCGAGAAATTAGAGCAAATACGGAGACTTACAAGCAGTCGTTCTTCCCACGCACAATTCGTGAATGGAACAGGGAAGGGGGGATCAGATAGTGGTACAATAAGTACCCTCCGCCACACACCGTAAGGTGGCTCGCGGAGTATAGATGTAGATGTAGATGTAGATGTAAATTGACAGATGAAACAAAAGAAATACGCAAGTCAAACTATTTCCGTGGTAGCCTTTACGGTATCTACATAGTCTTTGCCAGGCAACAATTTTTAACTGAGCGGGTTCGAATCCTGCCTCGGGCAGCGATGTTTGTGATGCCCTTAGGTTAGTTAGGTTTAAGTAGTTCTAAGTCTAGTGGACTGATGACCTCAGATGTGAAGTCCCATAGTGATTAGAGCCATTTGATTTTTAACTGAGCGGTTCTCAAACTTTATTGGCGACAGAACCGTTATGAAATATTAAATACTTTACAGTACCTGGTTTTATGCTCATTCTTTTTAATCAATATACAAAGCAACATACAATAATTTTTTTGAGTCGTCAGTCTTGATTGGTTTGATGCAGGCAGCCACGAATACCTCTCCTGTGCCAACTTCATCTCGGAGAAGCACTTGCAACTTACGTCCTCCGTTATTCGTTGAATGCATTACAATCTGTGTCTTTCTCTACAGTTTGTACCCTCTACAGATCCCTCTACCACCATGGAATGTATTCTGTGATGTCTTAGCAGATTTCTTATCATTCTTTCTGTTTTTCTAGTCAGTGTTTTCCATATACTCCTTTCCTCGCTGATCCTCCGGAGAACATCCTCATTCCTTAACTTATCAGTCCACCTAACTGTCAACATTCTTCGGTGGCACCACATTGCGAACGTTCATTCCAGTCAACAGATCCGTAATTCTTCACTTTCACTGAGGACAGCGGTGTCATCAGCGAATCTGTTCACTGACATCTTTTCACCTTTAATTTTAATCCCAAGCTTGAACCTTACTTTTGTTTCCGCCATTGCTTCTTCGGTGTATAGATTGAACACTAGGGGCGAAAGCCAACATCCCTCTCTTGCATTCATTTTAATCCGAGCACTTCGTCCTTGGTCTTCCACTCTTACTGTTCTCTCTTGGCTCTTGTACGTAATGTATATTTCCAGTCTTTCCCTATATCTTACCTCCTATTTTCTTCAGAATTTCGAACATCTTGCACTTTTTGACACTGTCGAACAAATCCTATGAACTTATCTTGATTCTTCTTCAGTCTTGCTTCCACTGTCAACCACAGCGTCAGAACTACCTCTCTGGTGCCTTTACCTTTCCTAAAGAAAAATGATCGTCGTCTAACACATTTCTTTTCCGTTCTTCCGTATATTATTCTGGTCAGCAACTTGGATGCAAGAGTTCTTAAGCTTATCGTGCGATAATTCTCTCACTTCTCGTCTCTTCTAGTCTTCGGAATCGTGTAGATGATGCTTTTTCAATAGTCAGATGGTATATCGCCCGACTCATACATTTTGCACACGTAAATAAGCGTTTTGTTCCACTTTCCCTAATGGTTTTAGAAATTCCGATGTAATGTTATCTACCCCTTCTGCCTTTTCTGATCTTAAGTCTTCCAAAGCTCTTTTAGATTCTGAATCTAATACTGGATCCCCTATCTCATCGACTCCAGTTTCTTCTTCTATCACGTCATCAATCCTCCCTCTCAAGAGGCCTTTTCGCCTTAGCTTCTCTGCACTTTATTTTATTTCATTCCTAGGTGACTTGTATTTCCGTATTCCGGAATTTCCCAGAACATTTTTGTACTTACTTCCTTCATCGATTAACTGATGTATTTCTTCTGTTACCCATGGTTTCTTCGCAGTTACCTTCTTTCTGCCTATGTTTTGCTTTCCACTTCCGTGATTGTCTTTTTTAGACATGTCCATATCTACTGAGCTATTCCTGATCGCTGTTTGTGTATATATAGCCTGAGAAAACTTTGTAAGCGTATCTCTTCATTCCTTAGTACTTCTTTGCGCATTAATTATTCTCGACTAGTCTCTTAAACTTCAACCTATTCTTCATCACTACTAAATTGTAATCTGAGTCTATATCCGCTCCTGAGTATGCTTTACAATTCAGTATCTGATTTCAGAATATCTTCCGGACCATGATGTAATCTAACTGAAACCACTTCGTATCCACCGGACTTTTCCAAGTATACCTCCTCTTCTCGTGGTTCTTGAATACAATATTCACTGTTACTAGATGAAATTTATTGCAGAACTTAGTCTTTCTCCTCTCTCATTCCTACTACCAAGCCCATATTCTCCCAATAACCCTCTCTTCTACTCCTTTCTCCACAACCGCATTCCAATTGCCCATTACTATTAGATTTTCATCTCCCTTTACGTACTGTATTACCCATTCAGGTCCCTCATGTATTTGCTTTCTCTCTGTATCTTCCGCTTACGACGTCGGCATGAACGTATATCTGAACTATTGTTGTCGTTGTTTGTTTGCTGTTGATTCTGATGAGAACTACCCAATTACTGAACTGTTCACAGTAACTCACATTCTGGCCTTCCTTCCTATTCATAACGAATACTACTTCCGTTATACCATTTTCTGCTGCTGTTGATATTACCTTATACTCATCTCACCAGAAACCTCTGTCTCTCAGTTTCACTTCACTGACCCTCACTACATTTAGACTGAGCCTTAGCATTTCACTTTTCTGATTTTCGAGGTTCCTTTCCACGTTAAAACTTGACATTCCAAGCTTCGACTCTTAGAACGTTTTCCTTTCGTTGGTTATTCAATCTTTTTCTCTTGGTCATCTCTCTCTTGGCAAACCCCTCCCGTAGATCCGTATGAGGAACTAGTTAGAAATCCTTTGTCGATGGCGAGATCATCATGAAACCTTTTCAATTATAGATCAAATGTCCTCTGGACGCAAATTGCTTGACTTCAATGCAGTGTCTTCCATTGCCTTCTGCATCCTCATGCCGTCGATCATTGCTGATTCTTTCGGCTTTTAGGGGCAGTTTCCCATGCCAAGAGCAACAGAGTGCCCTGAAGCTCTGTCCGCTCCTCCACCCTCTTTGACATGGTTGTTGGCATAATGAGGGTGACTTCGTATGTCTGTAATCTTCGGCCGCCAATGCAGATGATTTTTATTCCAAATTTAAGCACTGGCGGGGTTAGAACCCACGACCGAGGACGGTAACCCTAGACCGGGTGCACAACCACACAGTAATACAATACTCAAAATGACGCTGTATTGATTCCACTATAAACCCACACAATTGTTTCCATTTAATAGGAGATAGGAATTTCTTTTTAATTTTTGGCCAACTGTTTAACTTCAGACTTGATAGAAGAGAGATGAAGATGCATGTCAGTTTCAGCATGCATTCTATTGCGGCAGTTTGTCTCTGCTGAGAATCCCGTTTCACAAAAGTATGTTGTTGGGAATGGAAGACGAACGATCAGGGCTGTCGGTCAGGCTGTGGATATTCATCTCCAATCCTGCACCAAAAATCATCAGCGATATTATTCTGAACAATGATTCAATGCTTGAATCTGATGTCACATCTAAAAATCATTCTCGTTTCTCTAAATCCTCTACAAAAACATTCTGAACCCATGAATTCATTTTAAATTTTGTTATTTCCCTTTTCAGGAAAATATGTCTCAAAAGATGCGCACATACCATAGAGACGCTGGACTACTGCTTCAAATATTTCATTTGACAGTTCTGTTCTTTCATCAATGAAAAGATTCAGTGTTGAAAAGCTTTGTAATAGTTCTCTCTTGCCAACACACACAATCCAAAAATCTTATTTTTTAACGCGTTTATTTTGTTATTGACATTGAAAAATATATTTTTACTTTTTCCATTTATATGTACCAATAAAGATATTCTGAACAATCAAGTCACGTCTAAAATGTTCTTTTAAATTAGAAGAAATTTCAGTCATGAAAGCATGTAACTCAGCCCTTAATTAGAATTAACTGGTTAAGATCTTACCCAGAGATAACCATCTAAAACAACCGGTACTAAAGAGGGGGTGATTTAACACAACTGGCTATTTTTACTGCTTCACTGTGAACCACTTTTAGATCCGGCATTCATCTTTGTCGTGAGTGCTTGTCTATGCAGGATACAACAGCTGGAACTAAAGGTTATCACTTTATTTTCTAGTTAAACTAAGCCTACATAGCAGTGGTAAGAGTATTTATTAATTTATTGTGATCTGTTTCGACTTTAAGTTAAAGTCATTTTCAGCCGTGAGCCCCCTATGGCCGGTGCTGGCGGCTCCTCGGCTGTTCTCGTGGTAGCAATTACGATGACTAACTTTAAGTTGAAATCCGTCACAGCAAATAAATATCAATGCGATCTAGACTGTTATTTTAACCAAATTACAGCACCAAATCACTGTTCTCCTATGAACAACGTTGTCTCTCTTTATTGGCTATTATATGCGATACTGCTTCTATTGCTTTACCAATCATTGCCTTGGTCCCAGCTGAACGATTATCGATATAATCGATATAATATATTTAAAAAACTGTTAACGGTATTAAAAATTTCTTTTCCGTTAGCGTTAGTTGGCTGCGATGCGATGTGATGGATATCACATAATTATCAGTAAGATGGCCAGTCCAGCAAAGGCAATCAACTAGTTCTAGTTTGATACAGCATGCAAGATTGTTAATTCAACGCGAAACGGTGTCGTTCGAAAGCGACACGGTAGAAAGATGCTTTGCAGATTTTTCATCGAGCTTACATTGTGTTTTATCTGCCAAAAATGGATATACTAAATTCCCAGAAGCACTATGTGTTTCGCTCGCTTATGCAACGCAGTAGCTGACTAAATACGATGCCTTCATGGCTTCTTCATTCATATTTTGGGTCACATACTTCACAGTTTTTTGACTTCATAAGAATTGTTCTTTGTCACGTGTAAAACAGTCTTCATTCTTGTCTTTGCAACCGGGTTGTATAGTTTCTAACGTGGGCGCATCATAGCAAGTACCACGGGAACTATGTGGCAGTAGCTTGCTACATAACATTCAGAGCGATCAGCCGTTAGAATCAACGTATCCGAGATTGATGTGAAATTCCTCATACATTCTTTTTTTTCTACCTTTATTGAGTCGATATATGGCTTATGGCTTGAAACCACCTAGCTTGAAGGCGTTATATCACCGTCTTGAATCTCATAGTCTTCATGGGAAACGTTTGAGATTGGTGCTGCATCTTCAGGACTAACAACCATTGAACTTTCGATGTGAGATCTTGTTGCAACACCTTAAAGCGCAACGCTTTTAAAATCAACAGTTTAATTTTACACGATGACAAACACAGGGTAAAATTGTCACAAGCTACTGAAATTCGGAACTGTAATCAACAACAAACACGAATCGAATATACTGCGGTCCGAGGGCAGTGCGCGGATTCGCCGTGCCACATCAGACTGTGCGTTGCAATCTAACAAAAAATGGGTCAAATGGCTCTGAGCACTATGGGACTTAACTTCTGAGGTCATCAGTCGGGACTAACTACTTAAAACTAACTAACTAAAGGACATCACACACAACTATGCCCGAAGCAGGACACGAACCTGCGACCGTAGCGCAATCTAACACTCGAGTACGAACTGTACTCAGTGCTGCACGGGTTTATGCTTCACTCCCCAGTGCTGTATGGAAAGCGAAGCCACAAAATCCTCCACTGGAGTCTGAGGTGTGTGTGGATGAGGGAGATGGAGACAGCGTAGTGGAATGTTCGCGACATGTATAGATTAGGCAGCGGGGTGGGGTCTGGTGGGGTGGGGAGATCGCATGGCTGCAAGCGTTTGAGGTGACGAGTATCGAGTCGCCACATACCTACTCGTACAAACTAAATTCTTTTGTTTGGAGTTTTTCATCATAGCATTATTGTAGATTTATTATAGTGTTTGTCGCCTCATTTTCGGCTATTACACACTGGGAGAAAAAATAACTTTTATAAAACCAACACTGATATGGTATTTGAATAAATTGTTTTTCTCAGTGTCTGACAAGACTTATGTGCTTTGTTCGTTCGAGTGATCTTACTTTAGCGGAGCCATTGCAGAGGCTTCGCAGTGCCTCATGGTTCCGCAGGTCACACAGAGTATCGCTCCTCTAACCATTACACCAAGTCAAAACATGAACTGCACGATGTAATACAGGAAAATATGGCAATATCTGGTGTTTGTATTATGCACACAATTATGAAACTACTTGCGAACTCATCACCACCATATCTTTAGCTGCCCAAATCAGTGGGGCCATGAATGCCTTGACTTATTCCTCCCCCCCCCCCCCCCCCCCCCCGGAATAAGGAATGATGCAAGGCTGCAACGAATAAGTGCTCCTAGGCAGAAGTTAATTAAAGACGCCTATGATGTGTGCCCGGAAAGTAATGTAATTATTTGTGCTAGTGCTTAAAATGGCAGCGGAGCGTTCTGACTGTAGAGTTAGAGGGGAGTACGGGTGACACTTAGCTTCAAAGAGATGTCTTCAACATGTCTGCTCGGAGCAGTTGGAGCGTCAGGCTCTTTGTCTCTGCACATCCCTGTTTAGTGCCTGTGTCACGAAACGCGGTGGAGCTGTCACTAAAACAACTTTAAACGATGAAGTTTTGTTCAAAATTGAATAAATCTCCTGCGGAAACCAAGTAATTGACTGTAGAAGCTTAGGGGGTGACTGCTCTATCGCATTCGCAAGTTTCACAGTGGTTGAAACTGTTTACGCATGTGTGCGATCTATAGAATTCTGACCATCGATTGAGAGTCCATATAATTGCAGAAATCTCAACATCCCCAAAACAACTGTGCACAAACTTGTGGCCGACAAACTGCACATGAGGAAGGGGTGTGCCAAGCTGCTACCTTATCTTTCGGCGGACAATCAGAAGAAGCACCGGGTTACTGTCACAACAGAACTTCTTGAACGCATGGACATATCATTATCGCGGATGAAACAGTGTTTCGAGTACGACAAAACGTCGAAGATGCGAGATGCATATTTTGGGATCCCCAACACCGCAAAAAGCAAGAATGAGCAAGTAGAAAGTGAAAACTACGTTGATTGTCTTTTTCGATGCCAAAGGTGTGGTTCGGTCCTCAAGGTCAAACCGTGAACGCCACCTACTACGTTGATGTGCTAGAAAAACTGTGTGAAAAAGGATCGTCTGAGTGAGAAAGGCGGTCACCAGTACTTGGGAGCTCCACTGCGACAATGCTCCAAGTCATACCGTTAGGCACGTCCTTGAGTACACAAACTTCGCAACACCGCCGACAGTCCGCATGGCTCCAGTCGACATTTCTCTTCCCGAAGATCAAAAGCGCCCTGAAAGGAATCTGTTTTGGGTGGACTGAAGCCATCCAAGGCACCGTGATGAGGACCCTTGCCCAAGTCCCCGTCGAAGCCTTCCCAGAATCTGTACTGAGTGTGGTAGAGTCGCTGGAAAAAGTGTATAGAGGCCCAAGGGAACTACTTCGAAGAATATTAACGTTTGTAATGATATTTACAATAAATCTGTGTGTTAAAAATTGCATTACTTTCTAGACACCTATCTCTACACAAAAATGTAAGTTATCAAGTAAGCAGAAGTTAAGACAATGAACGCTTGAAATATTTCAGTTGAACCTGGGGACAGTTCCTTCAACACATCCACGACCTACAAACTCCACTTTCAACCACCACTGCAGCTGTCGCAGTAATAAAACACTATACTCATATTTTGCAGGACTCCTCATCTGACCATCCTGATTTATATTTTCTGTGATTTCCCTAAATTGCTTAACGTAAATTCTCGGGCGTTTCCTTTGGAAGGGCAAGGTCGAATTCCTGTTCCATATTTCCCCACTTCTAGTTTGTGCCAATCTCTAATGACCTCATAATCGACGGGAGATGAATTCCATATCTTCCTTTTTTCACTCCTTGTCCAAAAAAGGGGAAAACCCTGAGACATACAACCACAAACAATTTCATCTGTTACGGACATGTATCGCTGCGAGGCAGTGATGGGCTGATTTCCATATTGTACAGATAATCCGTATTCTGTTCTATTTTTGTCTCCCACCTTATTTACGAAAAAGAGAGAAGTGTTTAAAAAAATGTTATTGTAAACGTATCAAGAACCTCCAGGCATAAAAGTAGTTTACAAGACAGTGTCAGCTGCATATAAATACACTCCTGGAAATGGAAAAAGAACACATTGACACCGGTGTGTCAGACCCACCATACTTGCTCCGGACACTGCGAGAGGGCTGTACAAGCAATGATCACACTCACGGCACAGCGGACACACCAGGAACCGCGGTGTTGGCCGTCGAATGGCGCTAGCTGCGCAGCATTTGTGCACCGCCGCCGTCAGTGTCAGCCAGTTTGCCGTGGTATACGGAGCTCCATCGCAGTCTTTAACACTGGTAGCATGCCGCGACAGCGTGGACGTGAACCGTATGTGCAGTTGACGGACTTTGAGCGAGGGCGTATAGTGGGCATGCGGGAGGCCGGGTGGACGTACCGCCGAATTGCTCAACACGTGGGGCGTGAGGTCTCCACAGTACATCGATGTTGTCGCCCGTGGTCGGCGGAAGGTGCACGTGCCCGTCGACCTGGGACCGGACCGCAGCGACGCACGGATGCACGCCAAGACCGTAGGATCCTACGCAGTGCCGTAGGGGACCGCACCGCCACTTCCCAGCAAATTAGGGACACTGTTGCTCCTGGGGTATCGGCGAGGACCATTCGCAACCGTCTCCATGAAGCTGGGCTACGGTCCCGCACACCGTTAGGCCGTCTTCCGCTCACGCCCCAACATCGTGCAGCCCGCCTCCAGTGGTGTCGCGACAGGCGTGAATGGAGGGACGAATGGAGACGTGTCGTCTTCAGCGATGAGAGTCGCTTCTGCCTTGGTGCCAATGATGGTCGTATGCGTGTTTGGCGCCGTGCAGGTGAGCGCCACAATCAGGACTGCATACGACCGAGGCACACAGGGCCAACACCCGGCATCATGGTGTGGGGAGCGATCTCCTACACTGGCCGTACACCACTGGTGATCGTCGAGGGGACACTGAATAGTGCACGGTACATCCAAACCGTCATCGAACCCATCGTTCTACCATTCCTAGACCGGCAAGGGAACTTGCTGTTCCAACAGGACAATGCACGTCCGCATGTATCCCGTGCCACCCAACGTGCTCTAGAAGGTGTAAGTCAACTACCCTGGCCAGCAAGATCTCCGGATCTGTCCCCCATTGAGCATGTTTGGGACTGGATGAAGCGTCGTCTCACGCGGTCTGCACGTCCAGCACGAACGCTGGTCCAACTGAGGCGCCAGGTGGAAATGGCATGGCAAGCCGTTCCACAGGACTACATCCAGCATCTCTACGATCGTCTCCATGGGAGAATAGCAGCCTGCATTGCTGCGAAAGGTGGATATACACTGTACTAGTGCCGACATTGTGCATGCTCTGTTGCCTGTGTCTATGTGCCTGTGGTTCTGTCAGTGTGATCATGTGATGTATCTGACCCCAGGAATGTGTCAATAAAGTTTCCCCTTCCTGGGACAATGAATTCACGGTGTTCTTATTTCAATTTCCAGGAGTGTACTTCCATACTTCGTAAAAAAGACGCGAATGACTTCTACTTCCCAGATAACATCGTCTTGCCCCAATGAGGAGTCAATCCAACTATGTACTGACAATTAAGGAGAAAGTACGATATAGTGAATGGCTGATTAACGTAACACTCATTATCAAGTCACATGCCTGTACTTCTCAGGATGAATACTCTGTATCTTTCATCCTCACAAGCAGTTGTGTACAAAAGAATAATGGAGGAGATTTTAACAGATGAAGTAGTTGCATTTCAAGAATTGTCTGCAGTAAATCAACACAGTTGTAGCACTGTAAATCTATTAGAAAGTACAGATAATGTGCCAAAATGCCGCCCCTCAATCCACACATTCACATCCACGTTAAATTGCTTCAACCGTTTACGTCACTATTACACTGCTGGCCATTAACACACTGCTGGCCATTAAAATTGCTACACCACGAAGATGACGTGCTACAGACGCAATTTAACCGACAGGAAGAACATGCTGTGATATGCAAATGATTAGCTTTTCAGAGCATTCACACAAGGTTGGCGCCGGTGGCGACACCTACAACGTGCTGACATGAGGCAAGTTTACAACCGATTTCTCATACACAAACAGCAGTTGTTCGGCATTGCCTGGTGAAACGTTGTTGTGATGCCTCGTGTGAGGAGAAGAAATGCGTACCATCATGTTTCCGACTTTGATAAAGGTCGGATTGTAGCCTCTCGCGATTGCGTTTTATCGTATAGCGACATTGCTGCTCGCGTTGGTCGAGATCCAATGACTGTTAGCAGAATATGGAAGCGGTGGGTTCAGGAGGGTAATACGGAACGCAGTGCTGGATCCCAACGGCCTCGTATCACTAGCAGTCGAGATGACAGGCATCTTATCCGCATGGCTGTAACGGATCGTCCAGCCACGTCTCGATCCCTGAGTCAGCAGACGGGGACGTTTGCAACACAACAACCATCTGCACGAACAGTTCGACGACATTTGCAGCAGCAAGACTATCAGCTCGGAGACTGTGGTTACCCTTGACGCTGCATCACAGACAGGAGCGCCTGCAATGGTGTACTCAACGACGAACCTGGGTGCACGAATGCCAAAACGTCATTTTTTCGGATGAATCAAGGTTCTGTTTACAGCATCATGACTGTAGCATCCATGTTTGGCGACATCGCGGTGAACGCACATTGGAAGCGTGTATTCGTCATCGCCATACTGGCGTATCAGCCGGCGTGATGGTATGGGGTGCCGTTGGTTACACGTATCGGTCACCTCTTGTTCGCATTGACGGCACTTTGAACAGTGGACGTTACATTTCAGATGTGTTACCACCCGTGGCTCTACCCTTCATTAGATCCCTGCGAAACCCTACATTTCAGCAGGATAATGCACGACCGAAAGTTGCAGGTCCTGTACGGGCCTTCATGGATACAGAAAATGTTCGACTGCTGCCCTGGTCCTCACATTCTCCAGATCTCTCACCAATTGAAAATGTCTGGTCAATGGTGGCCGAGCAACTGGCTCGTCACAATACGCCAGTCACTACTCTTGATGAACTGTGGTATCGTGTTGAAGCTGTATGGGCAGCTGTACCTGTACACCCCATCCACGCTCTGTTTGACTCAATGCCCAGGCGTATCAAGGATGTTCTGGGTACTGATTTCTAAAGGATCTATGCACCCAAATTGCATGAAAATGTAATCACATGTCAGTTCTAGTATAATGTATTTGTCCAACGAATACCCGTTTATCATCTGCATTTCTTCTTGGTGTAGCAATTTTAATGGCCAGTAGTGTATTACCATATGAAGCCTACATGCAACAAACACCCAATTGGCACGTAGTGTTCTACATGCTTGGATATGCGAATGGCCAGGATTTCAGTGCTACTGCACAAAGTGGCTAAGGGAATGCCATCTACATTTTGTATAAATGAAAAGACTATGCAGTAGATATTTCATTCAGAAATCGTGTATGAATGTTGGTCGCCTGTGAGAAGCTTATATTATGCATTGTGTATAGGGGAATAACGTCCACTATGACTTATGGGAATTCAATAGTGACATACCATGGTCTATAAAGACTGCAGTTTATCACTCTGCAATATTGTAGCTTGCATTGGTCGGGATCCCACAACCGTCATGCAAATGTGAAATTGATGGGTTCAGGAGGCTGTACGTATTGTCATGCACTGTATAATTGGTCCTCCACGTATAGCACATGAGAGGGCAGATACTATTTCCTAGGTTGCGCAGGATAGTACAGCCACATCACGTACCTTGAACCACAACATTGGATTATTTAAAGTAACACACATATTCACATGGGCCGCGCGAAAATGTATGGAACACCATGGATTGTTAGCACAGTGATCACTGAAACCATTTCCTTCGAGGCAGTAGCACACAGTGATGGGCCCAACGACAACAAAGGATACAGAGGTGGGACCAAATTGTGTTTTGGACATGTCCAGGATTTGGTTACAGCATCACAGGGGATGTACATGTGTGTTCAGGCTACAAGAAGAATGAACGTTCAATCACCGTCAAACAGGCCCTGCACCTGGAATGATAGCACAGGGTGCTATTTAGTACATAAAACATCAGCTCTGGATCATTAGCTAGTAATTTTAACATCCATAATTACATTTCTGACTTGTTAAGACCAGTGCTCTATCTTCAAAGTCCTGCAACATGATAACCCAAGACCGTATGCTGTCCACGCTGTCCTGGCTCTTCTGAACACAGATGGAGTTCAACTGTTGCCCTAGCCAGCATATTCTCCAAATCTCTCATCTGCTGAAATGATCTGGTCATTCGCTGGTGATGGACTAAGGCCATCACCTGCCAGTCACAATCACTGCTGAATTCTGGCATACAGCTGAAGCTGTATGTAATGATGTGCAGATATCTGACATCCAAGTTCTGTTCGACGCAAGTCCCATCCTGGTTAGAGCTATTGTTTCTGATCGGTGGTGACAGCTCTCTACTATATTTCTTATCCTGTATAGCACCAAATCATGCACCAATTTAGCCACGTATTCCTCCTACTATACCCTAACTAATGTTTTTTTTTATTTGCTATCCTTCTTGATGTTACAATATTAATGAACTGTAATTCATTTCCAACAAATCAAGTATCTTTAATTATTACATTCTCTTGTTATCAACTTAATATGAACTATACAATACTGCCAGAAAGACATCTAAAGACTACTTGTATTTTCTTCAGTCTTTACTTTGTCACACTGTATGTTTACTTATAAGATGATATAAAATTTTATTCAATGTAATATTGACAAGTGGATGTATATGTAATGGCGGTGGAGGAGGAGGAAGTGGAGGAAACTTGTGTTTAATATCCTGTCGACATCAGGGTCATTAGAGAAGGAGCACAAGTTCAGATCATGGAAGTATGGAGAAGGAAATATGCCATGCCCATTCGAAGGCACAATTCCCGGAATTTGCCTAAAGCGATTTAGGGAAATCACAGAAAAACCTAAATCAAGATGGCCAGATGCTGGTTTGTACCATCGTCCTCCACAATGTGAGTCGGATGTCGCCACCCCACTTGGTGGAATACTGATGAATCCACAGCTCTATCAACTAGATGAAGTTCTATCAGAGCATGTAGCCTCAATACAGCTCTGGTCATTTCTTGATCTCCAAATGGCGAATACTGGATCATTTTGAAGTCTAAAATAACGCCACTGATTCATAAAATGAGTAAGACACAAGACAACAGTCAATGAATTACACGCAAACAAACGATGCACATTCTTTCTAATCCAAAGGTTAGGTCATAAATGAGTGTGGCTGTTATATTCTGGGATCACTGGAAACAAAAATATGTAAGAAATCATGATAAAAACATGACATTCTTATGGTTGGTGAAACTGTGCTCTGGATCAGAACAGTGCCACTCCACTGGTTTCCTAGAACAGGTCAGTACCAAATGTCTCATTTTCTTCTTCTTCTTCTTCTTCTTCTGTAGTTCTACAATTCATTGCCAACCTTGGACTCTTCAATTCTCTGCAAGTTATGATCCATGGCTAGAGTTTTCGATCCCCAGAAGAGCCCATTTTCTACACGTCTCCCATGACTCCATCTATCCTTCTGTTTGTTGGGTGACCCCATTTTCTTCGACCATCTGGATTTACATCTGATATCCTTTTAGATTCCGCATCACTCATTCACATTCCATCTCAATGTGGCTGATTTCACTATTGCACTAACAGGCTAATATTTTAAAACACTGTATAGCTCATAACTGAAATACATCATCTATCTTTCGCAGATTGACCTAATGATTCTTCAGGTGAATTTCCTCTGAAAGGCGCCAAGCCCAACCCCAGCAACAAACTCAGGACAGTGTGGGCCTCGTCCTCCAATGACTGGCCTGGGCCCATGAGGGCCCAACCGCCAACGACCAACTCATGGCTGTGCTGACTCCCCCCACCCCCACCCCCCCGGGCGACGAAGGACCAACCACCCGAAAGACTAACCCAGGGCAGCAGACACCATTCGCAGTAACCAGCCCAGTGTGGCAAGCAACTGTCACAACTGGACCAGGGGTGTGTGCAAAGCTCCTCCCCATCCTATAGACTGTTAATGTACTAATGGCACATTTGTAAATAACACAAATGCTTCCAGTGTCCGCATACCTCTCTGAATGACAATGTGGCAGATTATCTCTGTGTGTAGAACAGGTAACCGCAAGAGATTTGCAGGCTACAGTGCTCAAAGATTATCCAATCACTACTGATGCAATAATGGAATTACTACACAATGGACTATTCACGTTAGGGAGCAACGAAAATAGCCTCAGGAGCACACTTTAGAGATCTCCCTGCCAGGTTGCAGGAGGCAAGACAAAGAATTGTGAAAGTTTTCCAAGGGACTGTTTTCTGCTCCAAATGCTCCAGCTCATTCTGCACAGGATACAGTCACACATGCTGTTTATCTGGACTATCATATGTTGCCTCCCCCAACCCTGTGTTATCCTGACATAGCATCCGGATACTTCATTCTCTTTCCTTGGTTGAAGAAAACATGGTGTGACAGACATTTCTTGATGAATGTACGGTGGGTTTGGAAATGTAACATTTCTTGAACAGTGAAAATGTGGACATGTCCGAAAGAACAGATACCATCGTTGACTGTGCAGCTCTCTAGAATGAAATGATAATTAAATCAAGACCTTAAGCTGCCGACAGGCGTTGATAGACATCAACGGGGACAGTTGAAAATGTGTGCCCCAAACGGGACTCGAACCCAGGATTATCCTGCAGGGGCACTACGAATGTAGTGTGTGGACATTAAGTTGGGAACGTGGGTCTCACGGGGAGTGTCCAAGGGATAAATCCCTGCAGTCGCACTATCCTCTGTGCCCTTGGTGGGTCAGATGGATTGAGTGTCTGCCATGTAAGCAGGAGATCCCGGGTTTGAGTTCCGGTTGGGGCACACATTTTCAACTGTCCCTGTTGATGTATATCAACGCCTGTTGGCAGCTTAAGGTCTTGATTTAATTATCATTTCAAGTTTCATGGTCGTCTTAATTAATTATTGATAAGCAGAATTTTATGACTGCCCATCGTACATTCAAAGAATGGTTTCGTCCTCCTCCAGTCAAAAATCGGAAAATATCCCTATCGATACTAAAGCGCAAAAGTATTATCACTTGAAAATGTGGTATAACAACATATCGCTACGAATCTGGTAGGGTTGTGAAAAGAAAAAACGTTTTATGCCAAGAAAATGAATTATTTATGCAAAAGTCAATATTGACGAAATACTGCTGGTAATGACTTGTGGGCTGCTGCTGTTATATGGTACAGCATGCAAGTACGGAAAATTGAAAAAAAATTATAAGAAAAAATCACGAGGGATACCGAGAAACATGACTAATGTTCAAAAAATATTAATAAGTAACCACGGACTATTTGGCTACTCTCTATGGAAACAAGTACGAGACAACAGTGACAATAACAGAAATAACTTTCGCTATTCACTAAGTTTTTGGCTAAAGAATCAAGCGTCACTACCGATAGCAGATTGTTGTTGCGCGCTTCTCAACCCTTTATTCCTCAAAGCGCCGTTTCACAACTGTAGACGTACTAAGGAAAATATGTTCAGATTACAAGCAGTACATTGGGAAAGCAGAGATGTAGGAGCAGTAAATCGCAGGTCGAGCAAGGAACGCAGATTCTACTGACATGCTTGTTAAAGGACGGGCACTCACCGGACGGTTACGGCTAGGGTGCTGCGCCGGACGCGGAAGCGCGGGCGCTCTCCCGGCGCGAAACAGCGAGCAACTAGCGCCCCGACGCCCGCGACCAGCCGCCACCGCCGCCGCCGCGGCGCTCTGCCGATGACGTCACGGCCCGCGAGAGCGGCGGCCAGCCGCGGAGGACGCCTGGCTGCCGAGCTCGCGCCCATCGATTCGCAAAACACGCACCTCGAGCACCAATGGAACCGCGTCCCTATACACGGCCAATTCCGCTCGCAGACAGACTTCTGTGAGGCAAACGTTCTCCCCGACGTGCTTGTATTGCTTGCCAGAAGGGCACGTGCGCGATGCACAGATGTTATCCTCGGCGATGGATTAACAACTGTTGGTCTGACAGAGCAGAAAGGCGCACTGTGGAAGCTTTCTTACAACCGGCCAAAATCCTGGATTCGCTCATTATCTCCTGCTCACAAGCAGAAAAAACAAAATTACATGACTTACAATTCTCCGTCACAGCATGTGCGAAAGTCTAACTGCAGATTAAAATAACGTTGAGGTAAAAATAGAGTGCATGCGAGACGAGAGAAATTTTTTTTTTTTTTTTTGGGGGGGGGGGGGGGGGGGGTGAAGGACTGGAGATGTTACTTTCATTGAATCTATGTATCAGTGACTGTGAAGGTTCCCTTCGTTCTTCTAGCAACGAATGAGTAAAAGCTGTAGGAAAAAGACGTCACTGAAGCTGGGGGATAAAAATTAATAAAAAGGAAACAAAGGTAACAGCGCTAGAATGAAATAAAAGAGAAAATATACTGCTGGATGGAGAAATACTAGACCATGTGCAAAGTTTGGACTGCAAGCGCAGCATAAAAATTAAAATCAGGATAGCAATGGCGAAGTAGAGAAGTTTTCTGCAGCAATATGGACAAAGATTTGAGGAAACGAATGATACTGTGTTTCGTACGGAGTGCGATTCTGTATGATACTGAAAGGTGGACAGTGAGGAAAAAAGACAGTAAGGCTGGAGATATTTAAGATGTGAACGTGGCGCAGGAGGAAAAGAATGTTAGACTGCTAGGATAAAAAGGAGGCGGTACTGAGAAATGAGGGAGGGCAGACAATTACAGTGAGTAATAAAAAGAACAATAAACTGGACAGAGCATATTTTACAATACGAAAGGCTTATAAAAACAATCTTAGAAAGGTACTGTATGTGGGAGGGAAGAGGAGGTAAGATAGGAAAAGATTAAAGACCTCAAATGATGTGATGAACGAGAGCAAATACAGTAGCACCAAGAAGGAAACTATGGACTATTAGAACTGGAGACGCTAAAGATTTGGTAACATAGAAGAATAGTGATAATTATAACGTTGATTAGGTTTCATACTCAGTCTGCATATTTACTGCGAGATGGCAAAATAATATCGTCTACCAAAATTTACATCTATATTGTCGCATAAGGTTACTTTTCGTTGAATAATATATAGAGAGTGGCAAAAATCGTAGTTACGTAATCTGCGAAAATGGTTTTAACTAATTACACCCGTCCGCAGCTCGTGGTCGTGCGGTAGCGTTCTCACTTCCCGCGCCCGGGTTCGATTCCCGGCGGGGTCAGGGATTTTCTCTGCCTCGTGATGACTGGGTGTTGTGTGATGTCCTTAGGTTAGTTAGGTTTAAGTAGTTCTAAGTTCTAGGGGACTGATGACCATAGATGTTGAGTCAAATAGTGCTCAGAGCCAGCCATAATTACACCCAAGCCTACAGATGTCAGACACTCAGATCGGTATGAAACGTTGCGTGTCGATGGAGTATCACCAAAACACCGATTTAGTTCGTGCTATGTTCTGTGTCCAGTAGAACATGCATAATCGGTACTTAAAAGTAACACCAGAATTACGGAGTACAGGAAAAGCGTATATGTGGGTTCTTAATGTAAAGAATTGGTAGGTGAGTTGGTAGAGCGTAAAATCGTCGTATCAAAGGTCCCGGTTTCGAAACTCACAGAAGGCGACTTTTTTTTTTATTAACAGTTTACGCGTGAAAGTGCTATATGGGGTAACATTTTTGTGACGTGTAAACGGAGGTTTCAGAGTTTGAAGCAATGTTCTTTTGGCAGCGCGCTTTCGCTTCGTTAGCTGAAAGTAGAAAACTTACAGAGCACATTTGTATAGGTACGCGTGGTGCCATCTATACAAATATAAGCTATAGGTTTGCTACTTTCAACTAACGAATCGAAAGTAGACTGCAAAAACACTGCTATAAACTCCGAAACGTCCTTTTACATCTCAGAAAATGTTCACCCATGTAACAATTTCATGGGCAAACTGTTAATAAAAAAGTCGCCTTCAGTGAGTTTCGAAATCGGGACCTTTGGTACGTCGATCTGACGCTCTACCGACTCACCTACTAGAGATATTCATATTCAATTTTCACAGAAAGGCTTTTCCTATAATCTGTAGTTCTGGTGTTACTTTTCATTACCGTTTACGTTTCTTCTACTGGACGACAGCACACAGCACGAACTTGATCGGTGTGTTGGTTGATGCTCCATCGACACACAACGTTTGATACCGATCTGAGTGTCTGACAGCTGGAGGTTTGGTTGTTAATTGTCACATAGTTTTACACAAGTTTAAAAATCGAAAACTTATCTACATTACGAACATCTTAACCAGTGATACAGTACTAGTTGCAGATAGCCTATGTAAAGGCTATATGGCAACAAAATTTTCATTTGCAGTATTTCGTATAATTATCGACTGAATTTAAAAATTTAAAATTGCATCGTAATCTACACGTTGAAGGTTTAACAGTTAATATTGTCTTTGGGAATCTTAACTCAAGGCGCACAAATTAGGGCTGCTCACACTATATTCACCGTATATTTCAGAATGAGAACACTTCGCGACTCCCAACAAACTTTACACACAGTTTCATACCTTTACGAAACATTTTCTCGTTGATAACCTCCTCAGAACAATGAAAGGAAAAATGTTTATCGCTTGCTACAGTTTGCTTATATAGAAAAACTTCAGCAGCTCGTACGACGAATTAATTACTTACTTCTTTACTAATAACTCTATTCGCAACACACTGCAGGCACTATCCACGTATAACACTGAATATACCTGCACAATTACATCATTGTACGACACACAGCTCAGCAGATATTACATAACAAAGATTGTAATGCTTAATACGGAGTAAGAATTACCCACAATATACTAATCCAGTCTTTGACAGTGAGAGCAGTAAGCGACTTCCAACAAACTGTACACCAAATTTCAATCGTTCTCTATACTTTTTCACTAATCTATGGGTGAATAATCCGAAACTAGTAAAACCAACATACCGGTCGTTACCGTTTCGAGTATTGAACCGTAAAGGTTTCACGTGTTTGACGTCGAATATTTAACGTTCTCCCAATAGGGTAATGCAAAGAATTTTATAAATCCGAATTTATCCCAAGAGATTCTTTTGGAGGGCACATTCAAGCACTTTAATATCCCAAACTGTACGCAGCTGACGGCCTATTTCATGATAGTAAGAGGCGATAGCTGAGATGAGATCTATTCCCAATTTGTTTGCATGGCACAACAGTTACCAGTTGCCAGATCTTCAACAGGCCACTATATTCCTTGTTGCAGACTTTTGGAGGAGACTCTTCACGCCGCTAAAACAGGCCACAGTTACTTCACTCGTTCTCTTCCCAAAGAGGGAACGACGTAAACAAAGTAATGAGCGCCAGACGTTACCTCGTTTCGAATATTACAAACAAAAATTACAGTAAATTCGGGACGTCACCTCAACAATAGTATAAACTATTTGCCGACTATGGTAATGGGGAAATGCCACGAAGTTGAAAGCGCTTTCACGTTATTTCTGCGTGGCATCGAAGTTCGCGGAAAGTGGCTACCAGGCCCATTGAGCTGCCGGGGCTCTCGGATGAATGGGGGTCGCTACCCCTTCGTGAATGACGCACCCCTGACGTCACAGCGGCATGTGGCGGGCCGCCCTCGGGATTCGGGTCACACGTGGAGCAGCACTGTTGCCGGGCACGAAGAGAGCATGGCTGCTGAATCTGCTGGGAACACCGTAATCTCTACGTAACAAGTTTCAAATGTTAACTAACAACACATTCTCACGGTTGTGAACGTTGTCACTGCAATATACGAATGAGCTCCAGCGACAATTTTTTTTTCTTTTATTTTTTTTTATTTGTCTTTGACATTGGACAGCAGGTAACGTTGTCCCAGAAGGAAATTTAAAGCAGTTCCAATCCCCCGGTTTCGACCAAAGATTTCGGGAGGTTTTCCTTGGTTATAAGGCAAATGTTTCAGAAGCATGTAGGTTGCAGTAAGTACTGGGAGATGAAAAAGCTTGCACAGGATAGAGTAGCATGGAGAGCTGCATCAAACCAGTCTCAGGACTGAAGACCACAACAACAACAACAAGGCAAATGTAGGTATAGGTAAACCCCTCCAATTAATTCTCAACTGGGATTCCCTTCCGGGCACGACCAGCTTGCCTGGTATTTGGCTGCAAAGATCCGAGGCTCTATAATGGGCCAGATTTTCAACAGGCCACTATATTCCTTGTTGCAGACTTTTGGAGGAGACTCTTCACGCCGCTAAAACAGGTGGAAGATACTTCACTCGTTCTCTTCCCAAAGAGGGAACGATGTAAACAAAGTTCTATCTTTGTGATTACAATCAAAGGAAATACCTACACAGTTGGGAACACTTCTCGATGACGTATAGATTTTTACAGACCAAGTATAAGGTCAGATGTCACAACGACAGGAAAGGAAACCGGCAGAACAGTTGCTGAAGGGGCCATTCCGGAATTTGTCAAGTGATTTAGACGCCGAAAAAGCTGGTTGGCCCGACTGAGATTTTGATTGCGCTCCGCCCGAAAATGAACCCTATGTCTTCCTCGATCGCTCGATAGGAGTAACAATCCCTTTATAAGTAAGGCATGCGTGACATCTATTGCCTAAAAGTATTTTATCACTTCTTAATTAATTTTATAATGACACTTATTCCGATTAGTAAAAATTATCAGAGAAGCAACCGCAAAATAAATTACACAAGAGATCACCGCGAAACTAATAGAATGGGAAATACTTTTCTTAGGGTAATTTCCCAGGCATAAACTGCTGAGAAATTACCTTCTGCGATTAGAAAACGTTCCCTTCATGACTCATGTTAACAGGTAGGCGGAGGAAAAATTAATTTGTCCCAGTAACTACCTGATAATTACGTGGACGGCGTTCTGGCGCAAGCTACGAGGATGTTATCGACAGAAGAATAGAGGAGGGTGCCGACGACATGAATGAAACGGCTCGAGCTCAACCGAGGCCACTGCTGAATGAAGAAGCGGGCGGTGGCCTCGTGAATGGACAAGTGGGTCACTGGGTCGGCTGTAAGCCAAAATCAATGGCGTGGTGGTGCCACGTGCCGGTTTAGGGGTGGTTGTCCCGGTCAATGGTGTGACGTCACGTGCAGGAGACCCGTGACGTCATATCGAGCGGCCGCGCGCGCTGGGGGAAGCAGCGGCTGCCGGAGACTCGAGTGAGAGAGCAGGCGGGCAACACCGGCCGGGCCGGCACGTGCCTGCCCCCGAGGCGCCCCAACCCCCTGCTCGCTGGCCTACTTCCATTCACAACACGCCGGGATCCGCCCCGTTCACAACACGACGCACCGATATTCGACGCTCTCAATTATCACATTCCAATGCCACTTTCAGAACTTCAAAAAAAATCCACTTCAATTAAGAAAACGTTACGCGGCGGTCTATCCGGAGTCATTAAACGCCTTCTGAAACAAGAAAATATTCCGCAAGTTTGTGGGAATCCGTTCGGAAAAAGGAGCAAACTTTAGAACAAAGCAAATAACCTGTTTCAAATATAACGGCATGACCTGACGCGAGAGGCCGGGTCAAGCAACTGCTGGATCATCAACGAAAGGGAGCTGCTGTGAATGAGCCCGGGAAAGGTGAATGGGTGGCTGGAAGTGGGTCAGGCGAGGCGGCACGTGGATGACCTACCCTCCCTCTCCCAGCCCCGCCATTCATGCCCTCGAGCTGACGCTTACAGAACCGTAAGGTGCCCCTTCCACGAAATTGATCAAGACAATAAGTTATTCTTTGTGATGATCTCAGAACGTGTTCATTAATTCATCAAACTTCTGTAACAGCCCCTACTTAATTCAAATTTCCTTATCGTGACCTCCACAGCCGTTTGACCTAAATCCCAACGCCATTTAGCACTCATCAGAGAGAGAATTTGAGGACAATTATAGGGAGCTTGAAGAATTTGTTGACAATATAATTCGAACATCTTGTAAAATTATCCAATTTCCGGAAATCTGACAGTGTAATAGAGTGGCGTTGTCTTTAGTTTTCGTCTTGTACGGTAATATCTCTGGAAGCGACCTGAGTCCACTGTACCGCTTGACCAATCGAAGTATGTGCCTGTCATGAAAACAATCTATTCTTGAACAAAGTGATGCGTAGTGCGTACAGGCTGCTTCTGTTCCTTATGCTTTTGTAAGCTTCCTAAGAGGAAAATATTATGAACCTTACCATAAGTGCTTACTCTCTACTTCCACTTCTCACTTACGCTGAGTACACAGTTGTTAGTTTCTCACTGAAGCAAACACGGTGTAATATTAGTTTCATCATCTGGCGCACTCTTTGCGTGGATCGATTATAAGTCAGTGACCAGCCTGGTACTGTGTTGATGTAACGTCCTTTGGACGATGCAGTGTTCCAACGAGTTAGTAGCTCTGTCGGTGACAAATCACTGGAGCAAGTTTACATAGTGTGATTGCACCACACACAAGTCACACAAAACTTCGTCTGCTGAGCAAAGAAGGGGCACTTTCAACGCAAATTTGCTTGTATCCAATGCGCACTTATAGAAGTATGTGGACAATAATTGCAAGCACTACAGATGTGTTTCTGAAAGTGTGTGTCAGAACAGGAAAACGCTCGTTTCACGATACTGTGCGGATTCTGCCCGAGGAGTGTATTCATAATTGAATGAAGCAGATAAAAAACTGCTTGCTTCTGAAAAAAAAGTGTAGCCGTGTCCTGTAAAATGGGGCAGGTCTTCCACGTGGCAGCTGGATGCAAGAGGCGAGTTCAGGTGCGTCGACCCGCGTCTCCCCTCGCCTGACACGTGCCGGCCTATCGATTCGCGGCGCTCTGCAACCCTGTGGTGGAGAGGGCAGGAAGGGACAGACAAGCTGGTGACCAACATAGCCCATTCACACAAGCTGCTTCCATTCAAGCCAACGCACGTCCATTGATACTCTCCACCAGCGCGGCCATGAGACGTGAGCTACCACTTTTACAAAAACAGCAGTTACTGCCGGAAGCAAGACAGAATCGCAGTTGCAGCTGCAAGGTCATTAATCATTTCTTGAACAGCGTGGCGATCAATGAAAAAACACGAGGATACCGAATGCCGAAGACACTGGTGATGGGTTGTGGACGCGTTTACTGCTTAAGTATCGATACCACGAGAGCTGGAGAACAACCGCCGACCCAATTAGTTTCGAGAAAAAATGACTAACTCCTGGATTAAGACCGATCGCAGTGCTTGTCGGCTACAAGGGGAATAGTTCTAGCACGCTGCTAGTTGGCTTAAACCTCCGTCTGTCCGATTTGGTATAAACCAGTTCACGTCAGCTAGTTATGTTATCGTAAACGTAACACACAGACTTTTAAAACGAACACCTTACGGGAACACCTCTTTCCGAATCGGCGTGGTATTACTGAAACTACAAAGATATTAAAAGGTGTCCAGGTCCATGACATTTGATCATCCCCAACTGGAGACCATATTTCAAAAAATCTACTGGGTTAATGGTTAGTGCAGCTGTAATGCAAATCACGGCAGTACCGCAAAGCCCATGATCTCCCATCCATCTTGAACGAGCAGCGTTTAAGGTGTCTCCTGAGTACGAAGAGTCGAGCGCTCGGTGGAAATACCGAGAGAGGTGGCACAGTGGTTATCATACTGGATTCGCATTCGGAAAGACGACGCTTCAAACCCGCGCTCGGCCATCCTGATTTAGGTTCTCCTTTATTTCCCTAAATCGCTTCAGGCAAGTGTCGGGATGGTTCCTTTGAAAAGGCACTGCCGACTTCCTTCCTCATACTTCACTTATCCGATGGGACCGATGACCTCGCTGTTTGGTACCATTCCCCCAAATCAACCAACCTATCTATCTACCTACCTATCTACCTACCTATCTATGGAAATCCGTCAACAAGTTGCGTACAGGTGTCAAGGGATTCTAGGACACACTAAAGCAGTGCGATATCCTCGAACAGTATAGTTATGGTGAGACTCTTTGACACTATAGCATATGACGGACAGCCCTCTATAACTAGACAGTTGTCCACATCTCGGCTTAGTAATGGCTAGTAACATTTTCATTAACGTGGTCGTATTCTGAGCTGATCAATACCAATACTTTCTATATGAATAAATAATGAGCGTCATGATTCCGCATGTCACATTTCTCTTAGACTCACTGCATTACGCAAATGGTGGCTGTTTTTCCCTTCCTTCTTTTGGGATTTGAGGTATACATTAATATTGCCGTAACATTTTCATCCTCTTGTCCTCGGTCTGCCCACTGCTTTTTTCTCCACTGATTTTTTAAATTTAATTTTGTTGCATTTTGTCAAAAGCTGTACAGCTATTGCAACTGCTTGTTAAGGTTAAATCTTAAACATATCGCTATTTCATAAGCCAGAGATTTATATTCCCTTCTTGTTCGTAACGTGATACTGATGTTAATTTCAAAGTTTTTTTGACTCATTACTATTTTAATATTTGTTGGCAAGGGGTTATGCATTTTGAAAGGTTTTCCTACGGTTTCTTTTGATGTGGATATCCGAAAACGATGTGGTTGAGATCTCCGTCGTCTTCTGGATGTTCGCTGCGAGTGGGAGAGTATCACTCCGATTCTGTAGAGATCGTAGGCACTCCAAAGACCAAATGTTATTTTTGAGCCGTCAGTGTAAATAAATGTGGCATCCTACATTTGTGCGCATAGAGCAGCAAATGCACGACGATAAACGAGAGGAGTGGTACTATCCTTGGGAAGCTCACAAAGGTCACGGAGTAGGCAGGTCCGGGGGCGAAGCCTAGGTGGTGCAATACCCACAATTGTCAAGAAAGTTTTAGGAAAGTGGAAGGAAAGAGAACGTAGCAGTTGACGGAAGCGGATTCCTGGTGGTAGTAGAGAGGAAGGGCGGCCTGAATACCCTAAAGCTAAGGAGGCATCGAAAAAAAAGGGCATGGGCGCGATGAGCAGGCATGGAGGACAGATGACTACCGTAACAACTCAGAAGGACAGCTCGCCGATTGGACAGCGGAGGTTCAGCAGTCTAAGCATAAAGGCTTTCCACGGGGCTAGTGTAAAAAGCTCCAGACGCTAAATGCAATCAACGGTGGTGGACAGTGTCGCGACGCCGAAGAATAGACGGCCGAGCAGAGGAGTAAACTAGGCTGCCGTAGTCCAATTTCGAGCACACTAAGGCGAGATACAGGAGGAGAAGCACCACTCGGTCCGCTCCCCAGGAGGTACCATTCAGAACACGGAGGGTGTTGACGGATCGCAGACAACGAGCCGGAGGATATGAAACGTGGGAGGACCAGCACAGTTTTCTGTCAAACATAAGTCCCAAGAATTTAGCGACGTTCGCGAACGGATGGTCGACAGGGCCTGGATGTAGGAAAGGCGGAGTAAACTCCGTACGACGCCAAAAATTTACACAGACTGTTTTACTGGGAAGAAAAGCGGAAGCCGGATTCGATGCTCCATGAGTGGAGACGACCGAGACATACTTGAAGACGTCATTCAAGAAGGCTGGTCCGTTGAGAGCTGATACAGATAGCAAAATCGTTGACAAAGAGGGAGCCCGAGAGGTCAGGAAGGAGACGATCCATAACTGGGTTTATGGCGATGGCAAACTGTACAACATTTAGCAAGGTGCCCTGGGGTACCCCATTTTCTTGGGAGACAGTACGGAAGAGAGGAGTGTTTACCCGCACCTTAAATGTGCGCTCTGTCATAAATTCACGAACAAAAAGGGGTAGCCGACCTCGAAAGCCCCAAGAGAACAGTGTGCGGAGGATGCATGTCCTCCAACAGGTATCGTATGCTCTCTCCAGATCAAAAAATATTGCTACCGTTTGGCGTTTCCTAAGAAAATTGTTCATGATATAAGTGGAGAGAGCAACAAGATGATCAACTGCAAAACGATGCTTTCGGAAACCGCATTGCGCAGGTGTTAAAAGGTTTCGGGACGCCAGCCAACAGGCTAAACGGCAATTTACCATACGCTCCAAAAGCTTACATACACTACTCGTGAGAGATATGGGGCGATAGCTAGAGGGGAGATGTTTGGTCTTTCCAGGTTTCGGAACAGGGATGACGATAGCTTCCCGTCATCTTCTGGGGAAGGTATTGTCGGCCCAAATTCGATTATAAAGGCAAAGAAGTTAATGCACACTACGCTATCACAAATGCAGCAACATTTGGACGTGGACGCCATCCGGTCCTGGGGCGGAAGTGCGAGAAGAAGAGAGTGCATGTTTAAGTTCCCGCATAGAGAAAAGAGTATTATAGCTTTCGCTATTTTGAGAGGAGAAGCAAGAGGTCGCACTTCCGCTGCTCGTTTCTTCAAGAGAAAGGCTGGCGGGTAATTTGAAGAGCTCGAAATCTCAGCAAAGTGTTAACCCAATGAGTCCACTAAGGTATCATGCGCGACAGTGATCGGGGAGAAACTAGACGTGCCGGATAACCGTCGAATTCGACTCCAAACTACTGAGGAGGGAGTAAGGTGTTAAAAGAGCTGGTAAAGTAGTCTCGGCTTGCCTTCTTTCTATCGCGGATGATGCGACGGCATCGCGTACGTAACTACTTGTAGCGGATACAGGTGGCCAACGTAGGATGGTGGCGGAAAACGCGAAGAGCACGTCTCCGCTCGCGTATTCCGTCACGGCACGCAACGTTCCACCAAGGAACTGGGGAGCGCCGGGGCAAATCGGAGGTGTGAGGTATTGAACGCTCCGCCGGCTATAAGAATAACTTCCGTAAAATGAGTGACCTGATCGTCAAAGCGAGGAAAGGGACGGTCATCGAATGTCGCTAGAGAGGAGAAAAGTGTTCAATCGGCTTGGGAAAACTTCCAGCGTCTTGGGCGCATAGATGGCAGTTGTGGTTGTAATCTAAGGATACATGGAAAATGGTCACTCGAGTGTGTATCAACAATAGCAAACCATTCAAAGTGGAGAGCTAGCTGAACAGTACCGACCGAAAGGTCCAAGTGAGAGAAATTGGTCGTGGAGATCCCCAAAGTGGGTGGTGGGCATTGAAGTCTCCAACCAGCAAATAGGGGGGGGTCTACCAACGAGATTAAGGAAATCAGCTCTCGCCATCGGTGTGGACGATGGAATGTATATGGTACAAAGATAGAAGGTGTATCCAGAAAGGGAAAGACGGACAGAGACAGCTTGGAAGGAATTGTTTAAGGGAATTGGGTGATAATGGACAGTATCATGGATAAGAATCATAATTCACCTATATGCCGGAGTGCCATCAACAGAGGAGGGATCAAACCGGACTGACTGGAAATGAGGGAAAACAAAGCGATCGTGGGGATGCAGCTTTGTTTCCTGAAGACAGAAGACAACTGGGGAGTAGGATCGTAAGAGGATCGACAATTCATCCCGCTTGGCTCGAATGCCGCAGATATTCCAATGGATAATTGACATAGGGTGGACAGAAAAGGGAATAATCTTACCACAGTTGCTGTCAACTCAACGACCGCTGAGAGCCGGCGGCCGACAGCGTGGAACGGCATTCGGCCAAAGGCAGAGAAGATCCTGATCCATACGTTGTTCGGGGGCAGCTCCTGCCACCAACGATCAGCCGGTTGATCGGCCGCCAGCGGCGTGCCTCGGCGACACGGAAGACGGCCAAGGGCGGTTACCGCCGGGTGGCGCTGTAGATGAGACACGCCGTGGCGGAGAAGGAGAGGAACTTTGTTTCTTATGAGCCTTCTTGGAACTGGACGTTGAGATGAGGGAGGAATCGATGGCTGTGAAGTCGGGGAATGTAAAAAAAATCTTCGCGAGTAGGCTCTTTTTTGGAAGTCTGGGAGTCCGATTTTTGGGCTCGTGATTTAGCAGGAGCCTGTGAAGGGTCAGCCGTAGAGTGAGCAGATGATAGTGGGGAGGCTGAACGGGCGATCTTTGCGATGGCCGATCTGACGACCGTGGCACTAAACGTGAGATCGCCTCCTTAGTAGGCCGAGGAGATGCAAGGACAGTGCTATATTTACCTGCTGGGGGCACAGTGGGCTTTCGACTGGCGAATATCTTACGAGCAGCATATGTAGACATCTTTCCCTTCACTCGGATTTCCTGAATAATTCGTTCATCTTTGAAAATAGGGCAGCGTGGTCGCCCACACAATTGATGCAAGGTGGAAAATCACCCTCACGGGCATCCCTGCCATATGTAACGCATTTGGCCGGATTGGAACACGACTGGCTGGAATGATTAAACCTCTGACACCGATAGCAACGCGTAGGGTTGGGGATGTAAGGGCGAACTGAAATTATCTCATATCCCGCTTTAATGTTCGATGGAAGTTGAACTCTGTCAAACGTCAAGAAGAGAGTACGGGTTGGTACCAAGTCCTTGTCAACCCTTTTTATGACTCGATGTACAGCCGTTATGCCCTGCTCAGACAGGTAGTTTTGAATTTCCTCGTTGGACAATCCGTCGAGTGAGCATGTATAAACCACCCCGCGTGACGGATTTAAAGTGCAGTGCGCTTCCACCCTGACAGGGAAGGTGAGTAGCAGAGGAGTTCGCAGAAATTTTTGTGCCTGGAGGGCACTGACTGTTTCTAACAACAAGGTGCCATTTCGTTATCGGGAACAAGAATTTACAGGACCTGCAATTGCGTTGACACCTTTCTGAATAATGAAAGGGTTGACTGTGGAGAAGTCTTGACCTTCGTCAGACCGAGAAACAACTATGGACTGTGGCACTGATGGAAGAATTATGTGTGGCTGAGACTCATCAAACTTTCGCTTGTGAGCAGAAGTTGTAGACGTAGAGGAAACCATTGTGAAAGTATCCCCCATGATTACCAGCGTCTCCGATGGCGCGCTCGTTCCTCGTGAAGGCCCTCTATGAAGGCACTCCCGCCTTAGGTGTTTGTTCACACCTCAGGTCACACCTCCTGAGAAACGGACGGAGGGACCAATCGGCACGTTAGAAGGTACCAGCTTGGATAATCACCCCTCCGTGGGCCTGGCCTGTACCAGGGGGTACATATGTGTCCTACCTGTCTACCCAGGGCGGGGAATTACGCGTTACCCCGTCACCGTCTACGCGTGGGTCGGACTTCAGACACGCACAAGGAGGAAAGAAAGAGAAAGGGAGGAACAAAGAAAGGGAAGAAGAGAGGTCTCAAACGACGCAGCGGAGAAGAATGTGAAGAGAAGAGGCAAGGAAGAAAGAAGGACAAAGGGAGGACAGAGACTTTCCAGCATAGAGAGCAAAGAAGAGAATCAATGTCTTACAGTTACAAGCTTCCACCTCAGGACGTAGGTACAGTACATACTCCCAAAGAGGGAGAAGGGGAAGGGAAGAGGCAGTGGGGGGGAGGGGGGGAGGGATGCATGTGGAAAAGGAAGGTATGCAGCCCGGAAAGGAAAAAAGAGCCGCACTAGCTCGGGGTCCTGTGCTCGCCAACCACGTATCCACAAGAGAGTTGTGGACCTCCTGCGGGCTATTGCTAAACTGTTGACCTAGTCTGCCTAATAAGTAAGAGACATCATTATGACAGACTATTGTTTCATAATCTTTACTTCTGTGTCAAAGGAAATGCGAATGTGAGGCAACGGAAGCGTATCACTAACAATTGTGTAAGTTTGCTTTCTTCTGGGTATCCTCTGTCTGCCAAAAGCTGAGGTTTATGACAGGATTATTATTACTGATCTTCTGACGCTTTTTAGGTAGTAATTCTCTACGCGTGTCAAGCGGCATTTCTTCACTTCCTACTAGAAGGGTGTACGTTCGTGGCTACGTCACTGCATCTAGGCATCACTACCTAATCGCCCGTTATTGAAGTACACTTAGTTTTTGCAGTATATGCTATAGAGAATTTGCTAAAAGAAAACATCTGAGACCATTCCAGAGATTATCACTCTGTACAACAAGATGGCGAGGATGTCCAGTTGGGCTACTCTCTACTGGCAGCAAGTAAAACACCGAGAGCTTTTTCAGTTTTTGTATCAATATGATTAACGTGTTTGATCAGGATAGTCTGTCGTCTAGAAGAAGCCCCAAAACCTAAACCGATGCACGAATGTTAAAAGGTCTCACAGCTTACTGTATTCGTTGCGTGCTTTCGCCTTTTTTTCCTAAAGAAAACCACATAAGATTTGGAAAGTGACAGATTGAGACCTTTCCTCAGGGACTACTGATAATAGGTCAGCTACATTAATCATCTATGAGCGACGCTGTTCAAAGCAGCAGACGCTGTAGATATGAAGGCATCATATGTGTATATTAGTACATGAACTGTGTGGCCAAATACACTATATGATGAAAAGTATCCAGACACCCCCTAAAACATATGTTTTTCATATTAGGTGCATTGTGCTGGCACCTACTGCCAGGTACTCCATATCAGCGACCTCAGTAATATTAGACAATGTGAAAGAGCAGAATGAGACACAGCGCATAACTCATGAGCTTCGAATGTGGTCGTGTGATTGGGTGTCACTTATGTCATACATCTGTACGTGAGATTTCCACACTCCTAAACATTCTTAGGTCCTCTGTTTCCGATACGAGAGTGAAGAGGAAACGTGAAGGGACAAGTACAGCACAAAAGTGTACAGGCCGACCTCGTCTGCTGACTGACAGACACCCACTCAACCAATATCTGAATATTGCTCATCAGTTTAGGATCCGTACCAAATATGAATGACAGTGGAAGTAGGAAACGTTAAAATCAGAACAGTACATTTTATTACATGTTAATTTAGTAAGTAAAAAAGCATCCTGGAGATGATCACGGAGTCTCAAGTTCAGTTCCTGGCTGGGTCGGGGATTCTCTCTGCCTGGGGACTGGATGTTTGTGTTGTTCTCATCACTTCATCGTCATCTTCTTCATCACTTGTCACAGTGACTAGATTGGATTGTGAAAAAAAATGGACTGTGTAAAAACTGGGACATTGTACGGGCAATGATGACCATACATGAGCACCCCAAAAACCAATCATCATCATCATCATCATCATCATGGAGATGTTCAGCCAACTCTAGCAGAACACACAGCAAGAGAGGTCTTTCGCATCACAGTGCAGTCTACTGTTGAAGTTCTGACAGTTTGCATACCTAGACAAGTCAAATATATTGCTTCCATCCACCTGAACACCTCGGACAAGACCACTAAGGTACAATTAGGAAGATTCGGGCCACATGTATGCTTACCAACAACCATTCTCGCCATACACCATTTGCAAATTGAACAGGAAATGGGAGAAAAGACAGCAGTACATTCTCTACCTGCTCGAAAGTATTCGGACACTCCTATGCAAAGGGGAATTGACAGTTTCCTGTAACAAGAGGTGGATCTACCTGTATAAATGGAGGTGGAGAGTATTGCATTGTCAGTAGAAAAGCAAACATACAGAACGGATCAGTCAGGAGAATTGCAAATTTGAACTTGGTCTAACACTGGATGTCACCTTGGTAACAGGTCTATCGGATACATTTAAACCCTTCCATAGCCATCAATGAAGTTCACAGTTGGTTATAAGACTGTGAGGTGGAAACATGAAGGAATGATCACAGCTAAATCATGACCAGACAGACCGTATGTACTGACAGATAAGGACCATCTAGCAGTGTGGACAGTGTTTGTAAACTGTCGCATGAAATCATCAAAAGAAATCAATCATAATCCCCAAATTGTTACCAGCAATCCAAGCAGCATGACTACTGCGTGTGGGGAGTTAATAGGAGTGGTTTACAATGATCGAACAGCTCTTCGTAAGCCACATATTTCTGTAGTTATCGCTAAGCAACACTTGATGTGGTGTAAAGAGTGATGAAGTGGTGTAAAAAGTGACATCACTGAACAGTGGACAACACGAAATGAGCAATGACTCAAGATGAGTGATGTGTAGTGATGAATCATACTATACCCTGTCAAAGTCCGATGAAAAGATTTGAGTTTGGTGAATACCTGGACAAAGTTACCTGCAGTTATGTATAGTGCCAATAGTCAAGTATGGATATGGTGGTGGTGTCAGGGTGTGGGGTCTTTAACACATTTTACAGCACTGTGTAGTGTGTAGTGTGTACAGTAGAGGAACAGTTAGATGATGATGACCGATTGTGTGAGAATGATAAATGCAGCCTTATCATAAAGTTGCATGTATGAGACAATGGTTTGTGGACAACAATATTTGTGAAATGGACTGGCCTGCCCCGAGTCCTGACCTGAACCCTACAGAACACCATTGGGATGAGTTAGAATATTGACTTTGCTCCAAACCTCAACATCCAAGGACCTCTCTGGATCTGTTAATTAGGAAGAATGGGCTGCCATTTCTCCACAGCCCTTCAGACATCTCACAGGAAGTGTCCCCAGTACAGTTCATGCCGCCATAAAGGCAAAGGTTGACATGTAGCACATTAATGTCCACTAGTAGATGTTCATATACTTTCGATCAGATTGTGTTAAGTATCCTCGGTTGCACACCATAAGGTGGTTTGTGAAGTATACATAGATAGATAAAGATACATCGCAGCACACCAATAAACTGCACCATTTGAGGACCTTTCACAAAATACACTGCAATCATCATGTTTTTCACTTCTCCAGTTTACAAATAAGGACTAACAAAGTAGGTATTCAGCAAAGATACTTTTCTATTCCCTGTTAATTTGGCAACCCACAGAAGTTTCTTGTCCTTATTAAGGAAATCTGGTAATTTCTGAGTTCTACAGAATGTTTTCTGCTTCAGTGTGTTGTACTATAGATCACTATCAGCCTTTTAGGCTCAGCGCAAGTCTCTTCATATTTGTTATTACTGCTATCTCACTCACAGAGGATGCAAGCTTGCTTTCTGAATACCTTTACTCGTGTCAAACCGTTCTCAACTGACATTCATTACAAGGACTTACCTGACACAGCAGTCATACTTCACCAGTTTTGATGCCACACCTGTCTAGTAACTAAGCTGGTATTTTTGACACCTAATAAATATTCTATAACTCAATAAACTGAATAAACAATCAATATAAATGGAGCAAAAAGACACCAATGAGTATGTTACGACATTTCTGGGTAACATGTGTCCTTAATTTAAGTATATGGTATGTTGCACAATATTAAGTCATGTAGTAGTACTAACCTTGCTGACTAGGAAATCCTTCTCATCAAAATGACGACCAAACATCTTCGGAGCTTCTCCGGGAATTGGCTCTATCTTGATGCATACTTCTTGGCCCTTGCGTGCACTCTCCACATTTTTATGGTTTACTTCAATACTTGTAACAATGCCCAAGTCAACAAACTGAAACAACAACAATAAAGTAGAGGTGAGACAAGCTATAAAGATGAATGTAGCGAAAAACAGCAGGAGTAATAGTAGGAGGGGTGAGTGTGGAATGGAAGTTAAAAAGCTATAGCACGCAACATATTTATTTTTTATTTAATTGCTCACTCTCAATGCTCATTCTTCCATGGCATCTATCAAAGTATATTACACTTTGAGTTTATAAGCGGGGATGCCTCATACTGCTGTATGCATTACAAGTGACCAAACACTTGAATATGATTGTCAGTCTGGTTGAAACGTATACAGTCTTTCATACTGCTCTTACCAATTTTCGGAAGAATTGTTTTTAAATTATATATTCAAAATCCTGTTTCAACTTTCTGGTATGTATCCCGCATCTGTTCATTCCATCCATTTCGCGCCCATAGTGTTTCTGTGTAAACTCTTATGGCCTGGAAATGTATTGCTGCAAGCACTGGCAAGTCCCAGTGGCTGTCGACGTAGGTGAACACGTGGTGCGATTCGTGTGGCCAGGAATGTTGTCAAGCTATAATATCAGCAATGTGCAGTTCCACTAATAGCCACAGCCTGTAAATTGAGCATTGAAAGTAGAGGCTGTGTTATGCAAAGGTGGTTTTCAAGCGACTCTTGCTTTCATTCAAACTGCTTTGTAGAGGAACAGAGTATTCAGTTCAGGACTACAAAAAATGCAAATAGAGCACACGGAAGAAACATACAAGGAAAATGGGTGTTGGTCACTATGCCAGACCGTGCAACCATAGCTTCATTTTTGTTCTGCCATGCTGCGAAACTCATTCTTCCCATACTTGCAAAAAGAGGTCTAGTACTGAAAAAACACTGGTCCGAACACAATAGAGCAGCCCACATACAGTGAAATTTGTGCTTAATTTCCTACACACAATAGGCCGGGTCCTTACGCCCACTGCAAAACAAAACGACGCCTGGTGGTGTTGCAGACTGATTATGGGGTACAGAGTTCCAGCCTGTCACCAGCGATGGAGGGTGGAGCTTTGACAAAGCTAGTCACTCATGCTGGTGAAACGCCACAAAAATCGTCAAACAAATGTCAGCCAAAGAACCAGAGACAAAAGCCAAAAGGCAATACATCAACAGTTCGTAGTAATAGACGGAAAGTCATCGAGTAAAACAGAAGTAATATCTGGCGTTCCCCAAGGAAGTGTTATAGGCCCTCTCTGTTCCTGGTCTATATTAACGACATAGGAGACAATCTGAGTAGCCGTCTTAGATTGTTTGCAGATGATGCTGTCATTTACCGTCTTGTAAAGTCATCAGATGATCAAAACGACTTGTAAAAGATTTAGATAAGATATCTGTATGGTGCGAAAAGTGGCAATTGACTCTGAATAAGGAAAAGTGTGAAGTTATTCACATGAGTACTGAAAGAAATCAGCTAAATTTCGATTACGCGATAAGTCAAACAAATCTGAAGGCTGTAAATTCAACTAAATACAAATTGCGAATAACCTAAATTGGAACGATCACAAAGATAATATTCTGGGTAGAGCAAACCAAAGACTGTGATTCATTGGCAGAACACTTAGAAGGTGCAACAGGTCTACTAAAGAGACTGCTTACACCACTCTTGTCCGCCTTATTCTAGAGTATTGCTGTACGGTGTGGGATCCACATTAGGTGGGACTGACGGATGACATCGAAAAAGTAGAAAGAAGGGCAGCTCGTTCTGTATTATCGCGAAACAGGGGAGATAAAGTCAGACACATGATACGTGAATTGGAGTGGCAATCATTAAAACAAATGCGTTTTTCGTTGCGACGGGATCTTCTTATGAAATTTCAATCACTAGTTTTCTCCTACGATTGCGAAAACATTCTGTTGGCAACCACCTACATAGGGAGAAACGGTCATCACGATAAAATAAGATAAATCAGGGCTCGCAAAGAAAATTTTAAGTGCTCGTTTTTACCGCGTGCCGTTTGAGAGTGGAACGGTAGAGAGACAGCTTGAAGTGCTTCATTGAACCCTCTGCCAGGCACTTTATTGTGAATAGCAGAGTAATCACGTAGATGTAGATGAAGGCCCTGATCTCTGAAGGCTAAGTAAACAATAAACGAATATTCTTCTGTAATTCTGTATGTATTCTACTAGCGTTTCCCAAACTGCAATTAATTCTCGGGAAGCCGGGATATCTTACAGCTAGTCTACAAGTTTAAGACCACGCCTGAGTGTGCTACAAGAACAAGAGGCTGTTCTAGGTATTACAGGCTGTTTACAGTCCATGCATCCAGTAGATTCGACGCCAAGACTTGGAGAGAGATCGACAAGGCCACAAAGCTGCATCGATCAGGCTCCTCTTTGCCATAAACATCTTCACTGTAATAAGTCTGATCTTTAAACTATTGTGCATAAACGGTAACAATTTCATTCAAACAAGCAAAGAAGCCAGAGTATCCATGGGCAAACAAAGAAATACCGCGATGTAATAAGAAAGGAAGGAAAATTAAGAGTATAACGTAATTTCGGCGGCAAGGTCATTCGATTCAGAGCGCTAACTCGGACTTTAGAAGCTAAGGAAAAGAAAGCGACAATGTACTTTTCAAAGGAAGCTTCTGGCATTTGCCTTAATCGGCTTACCTAAAAAACTATGGAAAAACTATATATGGACGGTCGGACGGGAATTCGAACCACCGCCGTCCTGAATGCGAGGGTAGTGTTTTACAACTGCACCTCGCTCGGTGCTGTGATGGGGATGCGGTCGAAAACTTTAAACTTTCTGAATTTTGGTGAATGCCGAGATGGTCTGTCACGGTATTTATCGTTCAGTTTTTAAACTGGACAGCCGTTTTACGCACATTCAAGTCCGGCATCTATGTTAGTCACCAGACTCGTCAAATTGAAGTTCTGTTTCTCGAAAAAGCTTGAGAAGCGCATCGTACTAGAGCGGCATTTCTTACATCTAAGTATGTCTTACAATAGTGCGAAAGATAAACAAACACAGTAAAGACGAAAAACACAGTGACCCGTTAGGTGTCTAGTTCTCTAGTCTGTAGAAGTTGGCCTTCTCTAATTTGAGCATAGTTGACTTTCGGTAGCCTTCATACTGCATGCTAAATGCTGCTGTTAAAGTTCTACGAGTAATGTAAGAAAAACAATTAGACAGCCTTTTTTTTGTCCAGCAAAATTGTTCGGTGTCGTCGTTCCACAATTGGTAGCAGCGCTGAAAGGCTTCAACTGGTAGGGCCTTTAGCATATCAGTTACATTCCTTTGAATGCTCTCCACAGTCCAAACTGACGTCCTTTTAAGGCATTCTTCTATTTTTTTCAGGAAAAGGAAAAAGTCACAAGAACTCAGACCAGGTGAGTAGGGGGAGGGGGGGGGGGGGGGGACGGTGGCGTGTGAAACAACTTGAATGCCTTTTGAGGTCAAAAATTTGGTGATGGAAGTAACCACCTGTCTGCAATATGCGGTCTCGATCGATTCACCTTTTTCCTGAGCCTTTCAAGGGCATCTTTGCAAAGCACTTAGTTGACAGTTTGTCCTGGAGGTCTGATCTCTCACGATTAAGCACACGTTCGACGTTTTCGTCGGTTTTTGAAGTTGAAGATCTCTGTGAGCGACGTTCGTGCTCTTTATAGGTAATGTTCCAAGTAAGCCTATCCTCAACTTTTTAAGGGGCACACTTGCGGATTTCCGAAGTTTGGAACAAAACTTGATGACATAACTTTGCTCTGAAGTCCGCTATTCCATTTGCCTAACACACAACGCAAACACAACTTTGCTGATGGCGCTCTTCGTGAGCTGAAACTCGGACTGAGCATCTGGATTCTGGATACGATGAACACACCGGCCTAAACTAGTAGAACACTGCGAGCGATATGGCAACGCTGTGTTGTTGGTTTCATTATTTTCCTCATACGCCTCGTATAGTCAACCAAGTGTCAGTGGGTTTCCCATTACGTCAGGAAAATGTACCTGAAGATTAGACGATAAATATAGTACGAGAGGTATTGGGAAGGCGCAGCACTTTGCGTGTACTGCAGGTAAAGGAAATTAGAAATTTAACAGGAACAGAATTATCTCCAAATTATTCTCAATAAGCATTGTAATGACAATGAATTGCCAGGATATAATCGACTCGTGTCCGATCAAGTTTGCTTCGTATGTCAGAGATAAGGTTCCAGGCAGACAAATTTCTTTCGCAAGTCACATTTGAGGCTGAAACGCCAAACATTCGTCGCCACTGCTATCCATTCAAATTAAATGGAAGTCAGCGTCATCGGTAGACTGTGTATGACGTGGCCTGCAGATAGAAACTTCATTTTCCGATATGTGAGCACGGCTAACACTGTCTAGGCGGCCCTAATCAAATATTTATTGATCCTACAGGCCCTGTGTTACAATTAATTTTTGGTTTATACACCAATAAAAGGAAACTGAACTGTAGGATACTTCCATGCCTTCGAATGCTTCTGTCGCCTCTTTGAATCGCTCTAAAAATATCAGGAATTCTCTTACATTACTGTTGTAGCAACCAGCAAGTTTTTCGTAGACGCTCTTCTCCGCAAGCATTTCCACGTTTTTACCATACAGTCTAATTACACAGTGTTTCGTTTAGTCTCAATTTCTTTCTTCAAGCCCATCTTCATCCAATACATGTCATAAGTTGTCTTCATGAAACGGTCAGTATCTTTCGCAACGTATGTTGTGAAATAAACGACAGCAACCTCATTTTTCAAATCGTCTCATCGAAAATATGTTTAAGGACTGTGTTCGAAACACTTGTAATGCATGCATAATGCTGAAAGCTAGTTACAGTTCCACAGATCATCTGAATGATTCTTTAACCGAAATGATGTGGAACTGGTCTGTTTCCAGGATAATGTGTACATGGTTAGTGTTAACATTAATTAACACATTGCATGCCTTGCGTATATTAGCGACTCGGTCCATGACAAACTCTTATTAAAATGCTGGGAAGTTACTCATAAATGAAATGTTTCCTGCTTGCAGTTCTTAATAAATTCATCACATTCTTTCTTCTTAGAAACTTGAGATGTCATCAATATCATATTGTGCAATGCCTAATCTTGATAGAAAAAGTACGCAGCAACAGATGGGTAACAACTTTTAAGATATGTATTATGTATCTCCGCATATCTGCTGTACCTGTACATTTATTCACACCTACAGCCTGAACAATGCTGGGCGTCATTCTGACCCGTATTTCAAGGGATTCTCTTTCAATTTTGCGTCCTACTGTCGCAGGATGAGGTAAAATATCCGAGACTTTTCCCTATTCTGAATCGAAATTTACGAGCTCCTAACATGAAGCGCGAAATCGTCCATCTGATATTAATGCAAACAGACGAAGGTCTCAGGCACATATTTCTACTCGCTTTTGAGGTACTGTAGCTTCCACTTAAACGGGTAATGCTTCAGAACTTACACTTTGTTGTGTTCTCCAGACGTACCTTCAGATGTATAGCGACAGTCATTTTAGAACTCATTACTAGGATTTTTTTCTTGTTTTGGACCATACTGCCACCTCTGAAAGTGTCATACCCCCATTCGTAGCGACAACAGTACCGGTACATGCAGTCCACTGTCAGAGAGATCAGTATGATTTTTCGCTGCTAACTTTCGACTCGTTCCTTACCACACCAGAGACCCTTATCTTAAATTGATACATTTATCCGTCCTGATCCCCCTTGAAAGCCGGAAACATCATTACGGAATCACTCTCGATATATGCAGACATTTACGGACGCCAGCGCCTATAACTGGGACGCTCTGTGGCGTCGTTGAATGACGTTTCCGGACATGGGTTCCTCAAACTGGATAGTCCTCTCTGAAATGTCTGGAAGTACGAAATACCTTGTGCGTATTAGTGCTATTAGAGCCGTGTGATAAAGTTGGCCACCTGGAAACTGGGTTGAGTATGAAAACTATTTCACAAGCTTAAGAGAGCAGGAAGCTGATCTGGGTTCACCGATTAATGTCATCCTCGCCGACGGCAGGGTAATAACGTCGGCAGCGAGTCTGCTAATAATTTTAGGTTACAATTCATATTTTAAATTGGTTTCTGAAAGTCTGCCAATCCTAAAGAAACTGTTACAACAATGGAACACTATCAAAACCTGTATTTGACACATTTTGGAAGCTTAGGCCCATCTGGAAGTGACAATTCTGTGCTTACGTTCGTGATCATAATTCCAATACAACGTGACTGTATGTTTTGCAGATCTGTCACAGATGCGATTGTGTGGTCCTGGTGGCCCATGTATCCGAACTTCAAATCTGATTATTCGTCTTGCGGAAGAGGGTGGTGGCACACCGAGCTAAATCTGGTGAATATGAGTTTTGTGTAACTGTCAATTTAGTGCAGTCGAAAATTCGTAAATAATGTACGCTGCATATGGTCGTGCATGTCTTGCTACATAACCCATCTTTCGCACACCCCTTCTGTAGACTTTTCTCCTGCAGCACAAGTGCAAACATTTTACAGAACATTACGATACAATCTCTATTGTTGTCTGTCCAGCAGGGCCAAACTCTCTATTGACAACCGCATCAATGAAATCCGATCAACAGGGACATAATGTTACTCTTGAACTAAAGCGTTTTTATTTTGGTTCAGTTGAAGGAGGGCTTTTCCATTGTACTGATTGCCCCTTAGTTTCAGGATCGGAGGCATAAACCCAAATTCGGTCATCAGTGAAAAAAACTTTCAATGACATTTGGATCCTCTTAAAGCAGCAGTAAAACAAACTTCGTCGCGATCCGTCTCATGTTCAGTTCTTCTCACTGTTCATTCCCGAGTACAATAACTTACTCCCTAGGTGTTGCAGAGGTCCTGGATGTTCTGGCGATGAACCTGCAAAGTCAGATCCCCTTTCGAGATTTTTCTGGTGTGATGTCAGTTGACAGACGATCGAAAGATCATCCTCATCGCTCGATGTTCGCCCGTTTAGCAACACTTATACAGGGCGTTACAAAAAGGTACGGCCAAACTTTCAGGAAATATTCCTCACACACAAAGAAAGAAAATATGTTATGTGGACATGTGTGCGGAAACGCTTACTTTCCATGTTAGAGCTCATTTTATTACTTCTCTTCCAATCACATTAATCATGGAATGGAAACACACTGCAACAGAACGTACCAGCGTGACTTCAAACACTTTGTTACAGGCAATGTTCAAAATGTCCTCCGTTAGCGAGGATACATGCATCCACCCTCCGTCGCATGGAATCCCTGATGCGCTGATGCAGCCCTGGAGAATGGCGTATTGTATCACAGCCGTCCACAATACGAGCACGAAAAGTCTCTACATTTGGTACCGGGGTTGCGTAGACAAGAGCTTTCAAATGCCCCCATAAATGAAAGTCAAGAGGGTTAAAATCAGGAGAGCGTGGAGGCCATGGAATTGGTCCGCCTCTACCAATCCATCGGTCACCGAATCTGTTGTTGAGAAGCGTACGAACACTTCGACTGAAATGTGCAGGAGCTCCATCGTGCATGAACCACATGTTGTGTCGTACTTGTAAAGACACATGTTCTAGCATCACAGGTAGAATATCCCGTATGAAATCATGATAACGTGCTCCATTGAGAGTAGGTGGAAGAACATGGGGCCCAATCAAGACATCACCAACAATGCCTGCCCAAACATTCACAGAAAATCTGTGTTGATGACGTGATTGCACAATTGCGTGCGGATTCTCGTCAGCCCACACATGTTGATTGTGAAAATTTACAATCTGATCACGTTGGAATGAAGCCTCATCCGTAAAGAGAACATCTGCACTGAAATGAGGATTGACACATTGTTGGATGAACCATTCGCAGAAATGTACCCGTGGAGACCAATCAGCTCCCGATAGTGCCTGCACACGCTGTACATGGTACGGAAACAACTGGTTCTCCCGTAGCACTCTCCATACAGTGACGCGGTCAACGTTACCTTGCACAGCAGCAACTTCTCTGACGCTGACATTAGGGTTATCGTCAACTGCACGAAGAATTGCCTCGTCCATTGCAGGTGTCCTCGTCGTTCTAGGTCTTCCCCAGTCGCGATTCATACGCTGGAATGTTCCGTGCTCCCTAAGATGCCGATCAATTGCTTCAAACGTCTTCCTGTCGGGACACCTTCGTAATGAAAATCTGTCTCGATACAAAAGTACCGCGCCAAGGCTATTGCCCCGTGCTAATCCATACATCAAATGGGCATCTGCCAACTCCGCATTTGTAAACATTGCACGGACTGCAAAACCACGTTCGTGATGAACACTAACCTGTTGATGCTACGTACTGATGTGCCTGATGCTAGTACTGTAGAGCAATGAGTCGCATGTCAACACAAGCACCGAAGTCAACATTACCTTCCTTCAATTAGGCCAACTGGCGGTGAATCGAGGAAGTACATACAGACGAAACTAAAAGGAGCTCTAACATGCAAATTAAGCGTTTCCGGACACATGTCCACATAAGATCTTTTCTTTATTTGTGTGTGAAGAATGTTTCCTGAAAGCTTGGCCGCACCTTTTTGTAACTCCCTGTATAGTCTAAAATCTGAAGAGCGAGCATGTGTCTCAGAGACGGCTGTGAGGGTTCACTTTCACTAAATATGTTAACAATATACGAAATATAGAAATTAGTAACTAATATAATTAATACAAGAAATGCACTTCGACAAAATATACTTACATCACCGCCATCACTTATCAACAGATCTCTGTACTGCGCGAACGCTGCAATAACTACTAGAGGAGAAACTGATTCATAAGTCCTGTACATCTGCACCTAACATATCACACTGTACGGCAGGTTACGGCGTTCTGCTGGGAAAAGGGCACTTTACCCACTACAAGGCGTTGTCGCTATTATTTTACAGACAGGTTATATCAGTCTTAAGTCTGCGAGCGTTATCTCCAAACGCATGCTTGATTTGGTGCGACTCTGCAGATGTTTTCCCTAGTTTGAAACGAGGCTTCATACGGACAGGCTGTTCTTTCAGGCCAGTTACCGACAAACAGCAAACTGACGGAACCGAGGCAATGGTAATAGTCTAACAACTACAGAAACTCACTCAGTTCGCAGCCGCTTGCCAAACTCATTCAAGGTGCAATTTTGTCATATGATGACATGATGGAGACCTAATTTAGCAATATCAACTCAAAAATTCAATGTCTCTGTACTAGTGTAAAAGGCATTACATTTGTGTAAACGAATATATGATCCTTTCCAAACATAGGACATTATCGTCAAATGTTACGATATATCATAGCATCTGCGATACACATATGTTTGTAAGCTCTTTGTATGTATCAAAACATGTGGTGCGTGGTAGAAATCGGCTCAATGACAACTCTTAAAGTGTTCAGTGAGAATAATTTACGTGTGCAACAATAAGAATGCAGTGGGAATGCATTTACATCTGTTGGACGAATTTTATGAATACAAACACTCGAAACCGACGTTTTACGTAAGTCACATGCAACAAAAACCTGTAACGCAACCATCTGTGGGGGCGTGTTTATAATTATGTATTATTTATATTTCAGGACAATTAATCTGTAAAAAACACACCACATGTCATAAAGAAAGCATGTAAACCGTCTGAGGCTGAATCATAACGATTCTAAACCGGTAACGGTACCCTTTGAATAAAGGAACTGAAAGTAAATTTGTGGCTGGTTGCTGTCCTAATACCATCAACATTTGTCATTCTAGGTGGCTGTATGAGGTGAGACGCAGCGGTACTTCAGCGCACTTGTAACCATTTGCGCGCAAAATTCAAACTTACGGAGCTTTCTCGTATGACATCGTGTAACTAAGAAATTTCACGTAGGCTGTATGCCAGATGGGTTCTTTGAAGAACTGTCGTCCTCTCTTACGGAGGGTCAGCGCGAATCTATTCATTTACGTATCTTTATCTCCATTAGAAGGAAACACCAAAGCCGGCCGGAGTGGCCGAGCGGTTAAAGGCGCTACAGTCTGGACCGCTACGGTCGCAGGTTCGAATCCTGCCTCGGGCATGGATGTGTGTGATGTCCTTAGGTTAGTTAGGTTTAAGTAGTTCTAAGTTCTAGGGGACTTATGACCACAGCAGTTGAGTCCCATAGTGCTCAGAGCCATTTTTGAAACACCAAAACTGAGGCACCGTTTGATATCTTATGGCCCAGACTGAGAAGAAGTAGCAACACAGCAGAACCTTCAATAGATTGCAACTCTAAGCTATGCCAATGACACAAGAAAAGTTTAAAGTTGTTTAACTGGCTGACAAAGAACAAGCCCACACTTAACAAATACTACGATGTAAGTAGTACATACTTCCACGCACGTACTGCTATTACGTTTAATTTCATCCCAAATTATCAGCAGTGAATAAAGATTCTAAATTTTTTTGGAACACCTCTGACAATACCAGTGTCACGCACAATATTGCTGGCAGGCGTTGGAGCCGTAATACATTCCTGGACAACAGGATCTGTGTCCCGAGGGGTCCAAGAGTGATGCTTGTCCCTTATCGCAGCGAAAGTAGGCTACAGGGGCCTGCCGATAACCGCATGAATGGCGGCCGTTGTCGTGAATCGCGAGCTTTGTGGCGGGGCGGGGCGGCGCGGCGCGGTGGGCCAGGTGTCGCTGCCTGGAACCGCGAACCAGCCGGCCGGCCGCGCGCAGCGCGACACATCCTGCCTTTTGTGTCACCAGCTGCGGGGGTCCCTCCACAGCCACTGCAGCGTGCGCTCCCATAAACACGTGGCGAGCAACTGCTAGACGCCCCCGACACCCGGCCGAATTTACAGGCCACGCTTTAATCTAACGCCAGTTTGGCGAGAAACCTACTGGGGCAGACTCCAAGTTTAAACGCAGCCAAAACCTCTCAGACAAACAGAAGCCAAACGATGTCAAAGTTAGCGTAAGCAGGGCTATGCGTGAAGCGTTCAGTGAATTCGAAAGTAAAATTCTATGTACCGATTTGACAGAAAATCCTAGGAAGTTCTGGTCTTACGTTAAATCAGTAAGTGGCTCGAAACAGCATATCCAGACACTACGGGATGATGATGGCATTGAAACAGAGGATGACACGCGTAAAGCTGAAATACTGAACACCTTTTTCCAAAGCTGTTTCACAGAGGAAGACCGCACTGTAGTTCCTTCTCTAAATCCTCGCACAAACGAAAAAATGGCTGACATCGAAATAAGTGTCCAAGGAATAGAAAAGCAACTGGAATCACTCAATAGAGGAAAGTCCACTGGACCTGACGGGATACCAATTCGATTCTACACAGAGTACGCGAAAGAACTTGCCCCCCTTCTAACAGCCGTGTACCGCAAGTCTCTAGAGGAACGGAGGGTTCCAAATGATTGGAAAAGAGCACAGATAGTCCCAGTCTTCAAGAAGGGTCGTCGAGCAGATGCGCAAAACTATAGACCTATATCTCTGACGTCGATCTGTTGTAGAATTTTAGAACATGTTTTTTGCTCGAGTATCATGTCGTTTTTGGAAACCCAGAATCTACTATGTAGGAATCAACATGGATTCCGGAAACAGCGATCGTGTGAGATCCAACTCGCTTTATTTGTTCATGAGACCCAGAAAATATTAGATACAGGCTCCCAGGTAGATGCTATTTTTCTTGACTTCCGGAAGGCGTTCGATACAGTTCCGCACTGTCGCCTGATAAACGAAGTAAGAGCCTACGGAATATCAGACCAGCTGTGTGGCTGGATTGAAGAGTTTTTAGCAAACAGAACACAGCATGTTGTTATCAATGGAGGGACGTCTACAGACGTTAAAGTAACCTCTGGCGTGCCACAGGGGAGTGTTATGGGACCATTGCTTTTCACAATATATATAAATGACCTAGTAGATAGTGTCCGAAGTTCCATGCGGCTTTTCGCGGATGATGCTGTAGTATACAGAGAAGTTGCAGCATTAGAAAATTGTAGCGAAATGCAGGAAGATCTGCAGCGGATAGGCACTTTGTGCAGGGAGTGGCAACTGACCCTTAACATAGACAAATGTAATGTATTGCGAATACATAGAAAGAAGGATCCTTTATTGTATGATTATATGATAGCGGAACAAACACTGGTAGCAGTAACTTCTGTAAAATATCTGGGAGTATGCGTGCTGAATGATTTGAAGTGGAATGATCATATAAAATTAATTGTTGGTAAGGCTGGTACCAGGTTGAGATTCATTGGGAGAGTGCTTAGAAAATGTAGTCCATCAACAAAGGAGGTGGCTTACAAAACACTCGTTCGACCTATACTTGAGTATTGCTCATCAGTGTGGGATCCGTACCAGATCGGTTTGGCGGAGGAGATAGAGAAGATCCAAAGAAGAGCGGCGCGTTTCGTCACAGGGTTATTTGCTAAGCGTGATAGCGTTACGGAGATGTTTAGCAAACTCAAGTGGCAGACTCTGCAAGAGAGGCGCTCTGCATCGCGGTGTAGCTTGCTCGCCAGGTTTCGAGAGGGTGCGTTTCTGGATGAGGTATCGAATATATTGCTTCCCCCTACTTATACCTCCCGAGGAGATCACGAATGTAAAATTAGAGAGATTAGAGCGCGCACGGAGGCTTTCAGACAGTCGTTCTTCCCGCGAACCATACGCGACTGGAACAGGAAAGGGAGGTAATGACAGTGGCACGTAAAGTGCCCTCCGCCACACACCGTTGGGTGGCTTGCGGAGTATAAATGTAGATGTAGAAGAGAAACTAAAGAAATGAAACGATTTTCATCTCTCTATCGTTGTTGACGTTGGTAACTCAGAGCCGAAACGTATTTGACGTGTGAAACATTCCAGGCTTCCCATGTCATACTTCACTGACGATTTCGGAGCACACAGTCCATCATCAAAAACCAATCACATCTAATAAGAGGGTACATAAAGTCCGGCAATACTTTCAATTATTTATTGCACAAGAACTTAACATTGTGCAGATGTCATACAAATTGCATTCTGAAGAGAAACTTCGAAAGTATTTTTACAAACATTCGATATGCGAACCACGAGTGACCCGGCACGCGTCAATACGGTAAACGAATTCTTGCCATACCCGTCCCAGCATGGCATCATCGACTGTGGCAGTCGCTTCCCGTATTCTCTCCCGGAGCTCTGCTACATCACGTGCTATAGGCGGTACATACACCACAGAAAATTACACGTAGTGACATTTGGTGATCGGGGAGACCGTTTCATGTACTCCAAGACACAGAACGCTCACTCCGCACCGGAACTCGCCATGTTTGCGACTAGCGCTGACTGTCTGCAAATTACCAAACTACAATGTGGCAATATGTATGAAAAAAAAAAACTTTCAGGGTTTCTCTTCAAAATAACATATCTATGATATCTGTACAATGTCTGGCTCTTGTGCAAGAAATAATTGAAAATGTTCTCGGACTTCATTTACACCCTATATACAGATTCAATGCAACACGTCCATGAACGGATGATAGACATTCACTTACATCTTGCCCTAACACCTTCTACTGTGTCCGCCCCGGTAGCTGAGTGGTCAGCGCGACAGACTGGTTCGCTTTCCGGCTGGGTCGGAGATTTTCTCCGCTCAGGGACTGGGTGTTGTGTTCTAATAATAATCATCATCATTTCATCCCCATCGACGCGCAAGTCGCCGAAGTGGCGTCAAATCGAAAGACTTGCACCAGGCGAACGGTCTACTAGACGGGAGGCCCTCGTCGCACGACTATATATTCTACTGTAAGCAAAATCACGTCGAATTTATGCGAATACTTGTTATTTAACACCACGTACGAAACCCTAACTGACCGTGTAGTGTACTAACAAGTTAAAACTGATACACTTGCTTTGTGTGCTCCACTATCATTGATAAAATTGTTTTCCCGTGAATTTAACATGATTTAACTTCAATAATAAAGTGGTAGGGCAGGACTCCGGTGGTTATCTGTGCATGACCCTTTGTACGAAACACAGATCGCTTTATCATCTTACGAGTGGCTGATATTTGTAGGTGACAAAAGTCGTGGGATAGACATGTACACATAAAGATGGCGGTAGTGTCGCGCACAAAATGTATAAAAGAGCAGTGAATTGGCAGAGCTGTCATTTGCAGTCAGAAGATTCATGTGACAAAGTTTCGAACCTAATTATGACCGTACGACTTACGGACTTTGAATGCGGAATGGTAGTTCCAGCTAGACGCATGGGACAGTCCATTTCGGAAATCGTTAGGGAATTCAATACTCCGGGATCCACAGTGTCAAGAGTGTGCTGAGAATACCAGATTTCAGGCTTTACCTCACATCACGGACAACGCAGTAGCCGACGGCCTTCACTTAACGACCGAGAGCGGCAGCGTTTGCGTGGACTCGTCAGTGCTAACAAACAAGCAACATTGCTTGAAATAACCGCAGAAATCAATGTGGGATGTACGATGAACATATCCGTTAGGACGTGTGCGGTGAAATTTGGCGTTAATGGGCTACGACAGCAGACTACTGAAGCGCGTGCCTCTGCTAACAGCGTGACATCGCCTGCAGCGGCTCTCCTGTGCTCGTGACCATAACTGTTACACCCTAGACGACTGGAAAACTGTGGCCCGATCAGATGAGTCCTGATTTCGGTCTGTAAGAGCTGATGGTATAATTCGAGTGTGGAGCAGATCCCGCGAAACCATGGACCCAGGTTGTTAAGAAGGCACTGTGCAAGCTGAAGGTGGCTCCGTAAAGATGTGGGTTGTGTTCACTTAGGAAGGACTGGGCCCCCTGGAACAATTGAACAGATAATTGACTGAAAATTGTCATTTTTCGTAACTCTGAGACAATCTGCAACCATTCATGAACTTCATGTTGTCAAACAACAATGGATGACAATGCACTACAGTATGTCACCGGGCCACAATTGTTCGCGATTAGTTTCAAGAACATTGTGGATAAATCGAGCCAATGATCTGGTAACACAGATCACCCGACATTAATCTCTTCGAACATTTATGAGACATAATAGACAGATCAATGTATGCACAAAATCCTGCACCTGCAGCACTTTCGCAATTATGGCCGGCTATAGAAGCAGCATGGCCCAATACTTTTGCAGGGGACTTCGAACAGCTTGTTGAGTCCAAGCCACGTCCAATTGCTGCACTGCGCTGCTCAAAAGGAGGTCCTACACGATATCTGGAGGTATCTCATGACTTGTCACCTCACTGTACATGACGCAGGAGACTCCAGATTTCCAAAAGGCGTTGCTGTGTAAGATTTTGCTTGCGCGTAAAGCATCGTTTACCAGCCATGGGTAAATCAGTTGTTGCAATATGCACACTCCTGGTCATATGAAAATCGACGCTAGTCGAGATAAGAGGGTAAATAACGATCGTGGTGTGCCAACATGTGATGCGGGATTTTCAACAGTCGCATCACTGGTCCCAGTTTTATTGATGAACTCTCAACAGTCATAAGTATTTACAGTTTCTAACACTTAGATGTGTGTTGGGACCTTCAGTATTCATGCAGTATGTTAAAGACCTTGGAGGCAATAATAACAGTAATCTCAGAGTTTTTGCAGATGACGCGGTTATCAATAACGAAGACGTGTCTGAAGATAGCTGCACAAACATACAGTTGGGTCTTGATAAGATTTTAAAGCGATGAAAAGATCGGCAACTCGCTTTAAATGTTCAAAGATTATAATCACAAAATGTATGTTACCTATTTAGTATAAAATTCAGCATTAACCATTTTAATGTAAAAACTATCTAATGAGTTTAAACACTTAGAAAAGATTCAAAATGTTAAACACAGAACGTTAGCATGTATCACTCAACCGTAACGCTAACAACAGCCAGACACTTATTGACCTACAGCTTCTGTTTTATCAAACAGTTTCTTGTCATTCTTAAGAAGTTAAAAAAAGGGAAGACCAACGGAGTCTTCAAATCTAAACAGTACAGCGTGTTACGCCAGCATGTGCAACAATAAAGTCGAGTGCAGAGGGACCAAAATCAACTGGATTGTGTAACTTCCAATAACAGGCCCACCAATGGTCAGACTGGAAGTTAAGGAATCCAGTTGATTTTGGACCCGCTGCACTCTACTTCGTTGGTTGCACATTGTGGCGTAACATGCTCACTAAGTTGTACTGGTTCCATTTGAATATTCCGTTGGTCTTTGTCAACGTGGTTCGTACGTTGATGGCAGTTTACTTACACTTGGGGCCTGAAGTTGGCGCTTTTTGGCATCGAAACTGGTGGCATGTTTTGAACAAACGACGTTGGATTACAGCATAGCTGTTAGTTTCAATTATTACTCAAGTACATCACTCACGGTTGTCAAGCCGTATGGCGGTCAAATGTCAGGTTGGTATGTCAGAGCTGTCTGGGGCATCTTCGTTGGTCATCAGGGCTCAATTCGAAGTAGAACTCATCACTGAAGACAATTCTACTTTGGTTAATGAGATTCCTGGCCGAATATGCCCGACACCACTGCAAACGGGCTTGTCGGTGCACACAGGCCAGGTAGTCGCCACGAGGGGTGCCGTGAACTCAGCCCCTTCTCTGTGAGCCAGTTATTAACGGTCCTAGTGGTCACTGAAGCACAAGTTGTACGTTGGATTGATGATAATGACGACTCCGGGGCTCTGAGTGCCTCTCTAACAATTGCCCGGTCCTCACGTTCTTTCATCTCTCTAGGTCGACCGCTACCTTCTTGACGCTGTGTTCAGCTAAGGTTCACCCACTCCTAACAACATTGTCGAATAATAGCATCTCGACTATTTAAACGTCGAGTTATTCGCTGACTACTCCATGGACCTTGCCGTTGGTGGGGAGGCTTGCGTGCCTCAGCGATACAGATAGCCGTACCGTAGGTGCAACCACAACGGAGGGGTATCTGTTGAGAGGCCAGACAAACGTGTGGTTCCTGAAGAGGGGCAGCAGCCTTTTCAGTAGTTGCAAGGGCAACAGTCTGGATGATTGACTGATCTGGCCTTGTAACAATAACCAAAACGGCCTTGCTGTGCTGGTACTGCGAACGGCTGAAAGCAAGGGGAAACTACAGCTGTAATTTTTCCCGAGGGCATGCAGCTTTACTGTATGATTACATGATGATGGCGTCCTCTTGGGTAAAATATTCCGGAGGTAAAATAGTCCCCCATTCGGATCTCCGGGCGGGGACTACTCAGGAGGATGTTGTTATCGGGAGAAAGAAAACTGGCATTCTACGGATCGGAGCGTGGAATGTCAGATCCCTTAATCGGGCAGGTAGGTTAGAAAATTTAAAAAGGGAAATGGATAGGTTGAAGTTAGATATAGTGGGAATTAGTGAAGTTCGGTGGCAGGAGGAACAAGACTTCTGGTCAGGTGACTACAGGGTTATAAACACAAAATCAAATAGGGGTAATGCAGGAGTAGGTTTAATAATGAATAGGAAAATAGGAATGCGGGTAAGCTACTACAAACAGCATAGTGAACGCATTATTGTGGCCAAGATAGATACGAAGCCCACACCTACTACAGTAGTACAAGTTTATATGCCAACTAGCTCTGCAGATGACGAAGAAATTGAAGAAATGTATGATGAAATAAAAGAAATTATTCAGATTGTGAAGGGAGACGAAAATTTAATAGTCATGGGTGACTGGAATTCGAGTGTAGGAAAAGGGAGAGAAGGAAACATAGTAGGTGAATATGGATTGGGGGACAGAAATGAAAGAGGAAGCCGCCTGGTAGAATTTTGCATAGAGCACAACATAATCATAACTAACACTTGGTTTAAGAATCATGAAAGAAGGTTGTATACATGGAAGAACCCTGGAGATACTAAAAGGTATCAGATAGATTATATAATGGTAAGACAGAGATTTAGGAACCAGGTTTTAAATTGTAAGACATTTCCAGGGGCAGATATGGACTCTGACCACAATCTATTGGTTATGACCTGTAGATTAAAACTGAAGAAACTGCAAAAAGGTGGGAATTTAAGGAGATGGGACCTGGATAAACTAAAAGAACCAGAGGTTGTACAGAGATTCAGGGAGAGCATAAGGGAGCAATTGACAGGAATGGGGGAAATAAATACAGTAGAAGAAGAATGGGTAGCTTTGAGGGATGAAGTAGTGAAGGCAGCAGAGGATCAAGTAGGTATAAAGACGAGGGCTAGTAGAAATCCTTGGGTAACAGAAGAAATATTGAATTTAATTGATGAAAGGAGAAAATATAAAAATGCAGTAAGTGAAACAGGCAAAAAGGAATACAAACGTCTCAAAAATGAGATCGACAGGAAGTGCAAAATGGCTAAGCAGGAATGGCTAGAGGACAAATGTAAGGATGTAGAGGCCTATCTCACTAGGGGTAAGATAGATACCGCCTACAGGAAAATTAAAGAGACCTTTGGAGATAAGAGAACGACTTGTATGAATATCAAGAGTACAGATGGAAACCCAGTTCTAAGCAAAGAAGGGAAAGCAGAAAGGTGGAAGGAGTATATAGAGGGTCTATACAAGGGCGATGTACTTGAGGACAATATTATGGAAATGGAAAAGGATGTAGATGAAGATGAAATTGGAGATACGATACTGCGTGAAGAGTTTGACAGAGCACTGAAAGACCTGAGTCGAAACAAGGCCTCCGGAGTAGACAATATTCCATTGGAACTACTGACGGCCGTGGGAGAGCCAGTCCTGACAAAACTCTACCATCTGGTGAGCAAGATGTATGAAACAGGCGAAATACCCTCAGACTTCAAGAAGAATATAATAATTCCAATCCCAAAGAAAGCAGGTGTTGACAGATGTGAAAATTACAGAACTATCAGCTTAATAAGTCACAGCTGCAAAATACTAACACGAATTCTTTACAGACGAATGGAAAAACTAGTAGAAGCCAACCTCGGGGAAGATCAGTTTGGATTCCGTAGAAACACTGGAACACGTGAGGCAATACTGACCTTACGACTTATCTTAGAAGAAAGATTAAGGAAAGGCAAACCTACGTTTCTAGCATTTGTAGACTTAGAGAAAGCTTTTGACAATGTTGACTGGAATACTCTCTTTCAAATTCTAAAGGTGGCAGGGGTAAAATACAGGGAGCGAAAGGCTATTTACAATTTGTACAGAAACCAGATGGCAGTTATAAGAGTCGAGGGACATGAAAGGGAAGCAGTGGTTGGGAAGGGAGTAAGACAGGGTTGTAGCCTGTCCCCGATGTTGTTCAATCTGTATATTGAGCAAGCAGTAAAGGAAACAAAAGAAAAATTCGGAGTAGGTATTAAAATTCATGGAGAAGAAATAAAAACTTTGAGGTTCGCCGATGACATTGTAATTCTGTCAGAGACAGCAAAGGACTTGGAAGAGCAGTTGAATGGAATGGACAGTGTCTTGAAAGGAGGATATAAGATGAACATCAACAAAAGCAAAACAAGGATAATGGAATGTAGTCTAATTAAGTCGGGTGATGCTGAGGGAATTAGATTAGGAAATGAGGCACTTAAAGTAGTAAAGGAGTTTTGCTATTTGGGGAGCAAAATAACTGATGATGGTCGAAGTAGAGAGGATATAAAATGTAGGCTGGCAATGGCAAGGAAAGCGTTTCTGAAGAAGAGAAATTTGTTAACATCCAGTATTGATTTAAGTGTCAGGAAGTCATTTCTGAAAGTATTCGTATGGAGTGTAGCCATGTATGGAAGTGAAACATGGACGATAAATAGTTTGGACAAGAAGAGAATAGAAGCTTTCGAAATGTGGTGCTACAGAAGAATGCTGAAGATTAGATGGGTAGATCACATAACTAATGAGGAAGTATTGAATAGGATTGGGGAGAAGAGAAGTTTGTGGCACAACTTGACCAGAAGAAGGGATCGGTTGGTAGGACATGTTCTGAGGCATCAAGGGATCACCAATTTAGTATTGGAGGGCAGCGTGGAGGGTAAAAATCGTAGGGGGAGACCAAGAGATGAATACACTAAGCAGATTCAGAAGGATGTAGGTTGCAGTAGGTATTGGGAGATGAAAAAGCTTGCACAGGATAGAGTAGCATGGAGAGCTGCATCAAACCAGTCTCAGGACTGAAGACCACAACAACAACAACTCCGATCGGCTTCTTTGACCCCAACTACACGTCCTCCCCCAAATGCTGATATTGGGATACATTGTTCACGCCCCTGTCTCCGAGGCATAGTTACTGTCCAACTGAGCATGTGGAATGAAATTCGCGGAGACTTTATGCCCTGGTATCGACATAACCCCTACTTACTATCCTTGCCAGCTGTGTGGAGAAATTATGCTGTACTGTCACAAATTCATTTATCGGGCGCCGAAGTTAACATTTTTGCATTTTCGGGCGACACTTGTATGAATCTCGATTTGTGAGCAATTTGCGTAACTCCTTCGTGGTGCGACTTTTTTTTCCCCCCCAGTGCATTACATGTTCTAAGAGTGACGTGTGTATTAAACATCACAACATAATGTTAAATGCCAGTATTTAAAGCTAGTTCTGTTCACTGTACCAGCAGTATCTAATGTAGCCTACTTAATTACGTAATAGGTTATTGCTTTGGCAGAAAACTGTTGGAAATATACACCCGCGATAAGCCTCCGGTAAACAGCCGTTTCACTCACAGCTTTTCGGAACAGAGCGACTGTGGGGGAAGCCGGAGTGCTGAGCAGATTGGTCTGCACTCGCGGAGCGCAAATCGTGACCAGGCCTGTGAGACATCTATACCAATGCTTATAAATTAAGGATAATTCCAGAATGTGGTACCACACAACGTGGCACTACACAAAACTGGCGCTAAAAGCATAGGCACATAGGGAACACAAACGACACAGATCTGTAAGTCCACGGTGCTGGTGATAAGTTGAGAAAACCGTCCCGAAACACATGTGCTACAAAATGCCACTGTTTCCTGCGCATGTACTCCGACATCAATATGGGATATGATCACCATGCACACGTACACAGGCCGGACAATGGGTTAGCATAATGTGGATCAGGTGGTCGAGCAGCTGCTGGGGTAGAGCCCGCATTCTTGCACCAGTGCCTGTCGGAGCTCTTGAAGTGTCGTAGGGGTTTGTAGACATGCAGCGATACGTTGACCGAGAGCACCCCAGACGTGCTCCATGGGGTTTAGGTCTGGAGAACAGGCAGGCCACTCCATTCGCCTGATATCTTCTGTTTCAAGGTACTCCTCCACGATGGCAGCTCGGTGGGGCCGTGCCTTATCGATCACGAGGAAGGTGGGATCCACTGCACCCCTGAAAAAGCGGATATACTGGTGCAAAATGACGTTCCGATACACCTGACCTGTTACAGTTCCTCTGTCAAAGACATACAGGGGTGTACGTGCACCAATCATAATCCTACCCCACACCATCAAACCACAGATTCCATACAGGTCCCTTTCAAGGACATTAAGAGGTTGGTATCTGGCTCCTGGTTCACGCCAGATGAAAACCCAGCGAGAATCACTGTCCAGACTATACCTGGACTCGTCCGTGAACATAACCTGGAGCCACTGTTCCAATGACCAAGCACTGTGTTCTTGGCACCATACTTTATGAGCTCTCCTGTGACCAGGGGTCAGTGGAATGCACCTTGCAGGTCTCCAGGTGAATAAACCATGTCTGTTCAGTCGTCTGTAGACTGTGTGTCTGGAGACACCTGTTTCAGTGGCTGCGGTAAGGTCCCGAGCAAGGTTACCTGCAGTACTCCGTGACTGTCTGCGGGCACTGATAGTGAGGTATCGGTCTTCTTGTGGTGTTTTACACTGTGGACGTCCCGTACTGTAGCGCCTGGACATGTTTCCTGTCTGCTGGAATCGTTGCCATAAGCTTGAGATCACACTTTGTGGCACACGGAGGGCCCGTACTAAGACCTGCTGCGTTTGATCAGCCTCCAGTCGCCCTAGTATTCTACCCCTCATAACGTCATCAATATGTGTTCTTTGAGCCATTTTCAACGCACAGTAACCATTAGCACGCCTGAAAACGTCTGCACACTTACTCACTGCACCGTGCTCTGACATGCATGAACACATCTCTGTGTATGTAGACTGCTGCCAGAGCTATCGTGCAACAACCGCAGGTCAAATGCACCGCATAGTCATCCGAGATGACTTAAACCCGCAAACCGTCCACCAGAGCGTTGCTTCACCATGTATCAGCATTATCGTTAATTTATGAGCATGAGTGTATTTAACTCGGTAAGGGGTAGATCAGGCATTATTACTTAAACGTTAATCGTATTTGAACAACAAACAAATAATGTTGACTATCTACATTTAATTGCTGTAGGTTCGAAGCTGCAGTACATGAAGAATCGTTCGTTGTTGTCGTAAGTTTCCGAATTGTATGTTATGAGCCCCCAATAGATTAGCTGCAGTGAGAGTGCTATAAGTTGACTGCCAGGGGCCCTAATCTGTATCCTTCCGCCATTCTGCCGATCGGTTCGGTACACTATCGCACCGAACGGTCTTGTTTTCGAAGGAGAGCCCCAATGTTATTCCGTAAGCATTTCGGAAGCGATGCCAAACGGTTATAGTGAACCGAAACGATGTTGTCAGTTCTCCTCGCGCCAACCAATCAAAATCAGGCTGCCTCAGGTCCTCGCATGAGCACTGCAGCGCCACAGTGGCACGAACTCAAAGGGGCTAGCTGCCGACAAAGGCACGCTATTCTTCACAGTACCGAAAAGTGTGGTTAGAGTACATAATACTATTCAAATTTCGCTGACCACATGCTTCCATGAATGCATGATGACGATAGAATATTGACTGTGCTCTGGAAACTCATAAATTTCACATTATGTCTCTTTATTCTCATTCACATCGACGTCTTGTTTTGGATTTTACGTTTCGGAATACGAGTTAGAAATGGACTGTAGTGCCACATTATACTAATACATCTATAGAAACACCCGAAAAATTCGTCATTTTTTGTTTTCCGTCGTTCCTTAGTTGCTTCAAAATTCATGGAGATATGTTCCGTCCATGCAACTAATTGAAGGCAGTTGATGCTTCACAAATAAAAGCAGCGAAACGGGAATGGCAATAAAGAAACTGCCTTCAGTTAGTTGCATAGAAGGAACACATCTCCATGAACCTGAAAAATTGTGTAAGAGTGAGTCAAAGAATAAGAAGATGCGTAGAATGTGGCTGTAACTCGCTCCTAGAGATCCAAATGATGAAGTAGTCTATTTCCCTATACGATACACCAACCGTTTGGTTCATAAAAACGAAATTTAAAAAAAATCCTTTTCGAGAGCGTGTGTCGAGTGCAGCTATAAAAGTTCGTTGTCGTTTATAACATGCATCTGATGAATCAAAGTGTTTCATATATGGTGGTACAGTCTGAAAATATTGTGGCAGATATCTTTCATCTCTGCCTACTGTCGTTAAGGGTTCTATCACAGATAAACACTTGTGACAACCTAGAGTATAAATATGATTGCTGCCAATTTGATTCAGAGTAATTTAAGTTGTGCTCTTGTGCTCTTAGACTCCTGTCTGACTACACTCTCGGAAATCGCTAAATATTCAGAAAAATATTGTGAATTATTTGTGACAAGAAAAAGTGTAACTGTCACTGTCAGTTGTTTCACGCACACCAATTTCATCTTTTATTCTTAAACATATGGAAGTCACGAAACCGAAGATACTCGTTACTGAGAAACCGCGCTCTTACATGTAAATAATAATATTTCAGAAAAATGCTTAACTTTGGTGATTAACGAAGTCTCAGAATGTGTTTCGAACACAAAGACGGAAAAAAATCACATACAGCAGTATGCGAACCTACGACCTCTGATTCGTCAGTTCGTTACCTTACCGACTTCGCTACTACGACTCGTTTATGTTCGTTCTTTTATTCCACGTAATTCCAGTCGAGAGAGAGAGAGAGAGAGAGAGAGAGAGAGAGAGAGAGAGAGAGACTGGCTGACCGCTGCCGAATGATGCATGAAATTATGGAAGGTTTCCTCTGTCAGGCTTCACAAAATTTCATAGCATTGTTACTTAACAGTTTTAAACGCGTTTCTATAATTAATACGTAAACCATTTGTGGAAAAAAGTACGCCAAGTAACGTAATTTCAAATAACACTCATGTGATATACGTTAGCAGAGCCGACCTTTTGAAATTTAATATTTTATACTCTTAATTACGTAAAAATAACACATTTTGTGAGAATGTTGACCGCAACTGTTTTTTTATGTTATAATCATTCACAGTAACAACAATACAAACCATATTTCCAACAAAGGATTTCCACCCGGACGTGTCCTGGTGATTCTTCAGCAACACAATCACTAAATCTGAAGCTAAAACCGCTCAGTATGTTTAAAATGACAAATTATGTGTGTAAATAAACCACGAACGGAGCGAGAGGGCCATACCGAAATCCAAAACCTCTTGGTATAGTTGTCGAAAAATCGGCAGGAGGACGGATCGGTAATAGGTCTCAGAAGCTTACTGAATAGGAATTACTGTTGTTGTTGTTGTTGTTGGTGGTGGTGTGGTCTTCAGTCCTGAGACTGGTTTGATGCAGCTCTCCACGCTACTCTATCCTGTGCAAGCTTCATCATCTCCCAGTACCTACTGCAACCTACATCCTTCTGAATCTGCTTAGTGTATTCATCTCTTGGTCTTCCTCTACGATTTTTACCCTCCACGCTGCCCTCCAATACTAAATTTGTGATCCCTTGATGCCTCAGAACATGTCCTACCAACCGATCCCTTCCTCTAGTCAAGTTGTGCCACAAACTCCTCTTCTCCCCAATCCTATTCAGTACCTCCTCATTCGTTATGTGATCTACCCATCTAATCTTCAGCATTCTTCTGTAGCACCACATTTCTAAAGCTTCTATTTTCTTCTTGCCCAAACTATTTATCGTCTATGTTTCACTTCCATACATGGCTACACTCCATACATATACTTTCAGAAACGACTTCCTGACACTTAAATCTACGAGGGCAGTTCAATAAGTAATGCAACACATTTTTTTTCTGAAACAGGGGTTGTTTTATTTAGCATTGAAATACATCAGGTTATTCCCCAATCTTTTAGCTACACAACACTATTTTTCAACGTAATCTCCATTCAATGCTACGGCCTTACACCACCTTGAAATGAGGTCCTGTATGCCTGCACGGTACCATTCCACTGGTCGATGTCGGAGCCAACGTCGTACTGCATCAATAACTTCTTCATCATCCGCGTAGTGCCTCCCATGGATTGCGTCTTTCATTGGGCCAAACATATGGAAATCCGACGGTGCGAGATCGGGGCTGTAGAGTGCATGACGAAGAACAGTCCACTGAAGTTTTGTGAGCTCCTCTCGGGTGCGAGGACTTGTGTGAGGTCTTGTGTTGTCATGAAGAAGGAGAAGTTCGTTCAGATTTTTGTGCCTACGAACACGCTGAAGTCGTTTCTTCAATTTCTGAAGAGTAGCACAATACACTTCAGAGTTGATCGTTTGACCATGGGGAAGGACATCGAACAGAATAACCCCTTCAGCGTCCCAGAAGACTGTAACCATGACTTTACTGGCTAGGGGTATGGCTTTAAACTTTTTCTTGGTACGGGAGTGGGTGTGGCGCCACTCCATTCATTGCCGTTTCGTTTCAGGTTCGAAGTGATGAACCCATGTTTCATCGCCTGTAACATTCTTTGACAAGAAATTGTCACCCTCAGCCACATGACGAGCAAGCAATTACGCACAGATGGTTCTCCTTTGCTCTTTATGGTGTTCGGTTAGACAACGAGGGACCCAGCGGGAACAAACCTTTGAATATCGCAACTGGTGAACAATTGTGACAGCACTACCAACAGAGATGTCAAGTTGAGCACTGAGTTGTTTGATGGTGATCCGTCGATCATCTCGAACGAGTGTGTTCGCACGTTCCGCCATTGCAGGAGTCACAGCTGTGCACGGCCGGCCCGCACGCGGGAGATCAGACAATCTTGCTTGACCTTGCGGCGATGATGACACACGCTTTGCCCAACGACTCACCGTGCTTTTGTCCACTGCCAGATCACCGTAGACATTCTGCAAGCGCCTATGAATATCTGAGATGCCCTGGTTTTCCGCCAAAAGAAACTCGATCACTGCCCGTTGTTTGCAACGCACATCCGTTACAGACGCCATTTTAACAGCTCCGTACAGCGCTGCCACCTGTCGGAAGTCAATGAAACTATACGAGGCGAAGCGGGAATGTTTGGAAATATTCCACAAGAAATTTCCGGTTTTTTCAACCAAAATTGGCCGAGAAAAAAAATGTGTTGCATTACTTATTGAACTGCCCTCGTATACTCGATGTTAACAAATTTCTCTTCTTCAGAAACGGTTTCCTTGCCATTGCCAGTCTATATTTTATATCCTCTCTACTTCGACCATCATCAGTTATATTGCTCCCCGAATAGCAAAACTCCTTTACTGCTTTAAGTGTCTCATTTCCTAATCTAATTCCCTCACTATCACCCGACTTAATTCGACTACATTCCATTACTCTCGTTTTGCTTTTGTTGCTGTTCATCTTATATCCTCCTTTCAAGACAACGTCCATTCCGTTCAACTGCTCTTCCAAGTCCTTTGCTGTCTCTGACAGAATTACAATGTCATCGGCGAACCTCAACGTTTTTATTTCTTCTCCATGGACTTTAATACCTACTCCGAATTTTCCTTTTGTTTCCTTTACTGCTTGCTCAATATACAGATTGAATAACATCGGGGAGAGGCTACAACCCTGTCGCACTCCCTTCCCAACCACTGCTTCCCTTTCATGCCCCTCGACTCTTATAACTGCCATCTGGTTTCTGTACAAATTGTAAATAGCCTTTCGCTCCCTGTATTTTACTGATAAAGAACCGAAAATGACTTCACTAGCGAGGCTAACCTACTGCACCCATCGGTATCAACGATACAGAATAGGGCCTCAGCCCTGAGAAATGACCGTTAGAAGTCGGCACCATTCGGAACACTTAGTGTCGACTGTTCTCTGTTTCAGAATACTGCCACCTACACACACCTCAGAGTTATAACTCTAATTGTTTGACGAAGTGTTCTATGAGCAGACGATTAAATGATTAAAATAGTAACTACATTTTAATGCATTATGCAACATGGGTCGGGATCACAAATATTTACAAAATGTTTTCAAGTTTCTCTTCTATTTATTGCGTTGTATTGCTACGGGCTCAATTTAGCTTCATATTCCTTCCAAGAATATGTACCGCATTTGAGGTTGGCCGCTGTAATGCGCATTCACGATTCCATGTTACTTCCGCCTGAAACCTATTCCATAGCAGCTGATCGGTGCGGGGCACACACAGCCATGAGTTGTCTGCATTTGGAAGACGAACAATGTATTAACCCCCCTCCCCCAAAAAAACAAACACACACACACACACACACACACACACACACACACACACACACACACACACACACTCCTGGAAATGGAAAAAAGAACACATTGACACCGGTGTGTCAGACCCACCATACTTGCTCCGGACACTGCGAGAGGGCTGTACAAGCAATGATCACACGCACGGCACAGCGGACACACCAGGAACCGCGGTGTTGGCCGTCGAATGGCGCTAGCTGCACAGCATTTGTGCACCGCCGCCGTCAGTGTCAGCCAGTTTGCCGTGGCATACGGAGCTCCATCGCAGTCTTTAACACTGGTAGCATGCCGCGACAGCGTGGACGTGAACCGTATGTGCAGTTGACGGACTTTGAGCGAGGGCGTATAGTGGGCATGCGGGAGGCCGGGTGGACGTACCGCCGAATTGCTCAACACGTGGGGTGTGAGGTCTCCACAGTACATCGATGTTGTCGCCAGTGGTCGGCGGAAGGTGCACGTGCCCGTCGACCTGGGACCGGACCGCAGCGACGCACGGATGCACGCCAAGACCGTAGGATCCTACACAGTGCCGTAGGGGACCGCACCGCCACTTCCCAGCAAATTAGGGACACTGTTGCTCCTGGGGTATCGGCGAGGACCATTCGCAACCGTCTCCATGAAGCTGGGCTACGGGCCCGCACACCGTTAGGCTGCGTTCACACTGGCGGCCGGGCCGAGCCGAGCCTGGCCGGGCCGCCGCCCGCTTCGATATCAAACACATGGTTTTGAATTGCGGTGTTCACACTGGCGGCCGGGCCGCGCCGACACGGCGTGAGCCTCCCGGAGCCGAGCCGGCGACATCCCGAGTGTTTAATATTGCCGGCGCGAGCCGACCGCAGGCGCGAGCCTGTGGAGCAGCACTACAGCTTCTGCAGTACACGCATCACACGTCTCCCTTCTGCTTTCTTCACAAGTGTGACTGCACACGTCTTTTATTTTAAGATGTTACCTCACATTTCACAATCAATCAGGAAAAATTACGTTTATTATAATGATACATGCGAAATTACTTTTATTTCATTTATTTAATCTACCGTATTTACATGCATTTACAACAATAGCTTGCCAGCGATCGCGGCATTGCCGCCACTGAATAGTTCGCATTTACTTGTAAACGGAGACAGATATGAGTGTCACTGAGGGACGGAAATGTGTCCCTACCAGATGATAATGCATTGTAAAGTCATGCTGTGGCAGTTCCTTATCAGTGGAAATAGAACCACTGAGTCAAAGGGCATTATCTCAAAACTCTTCGCCTATCAATCTGTCTATCTTACAAGGTAATGAAAAGAATTCTGTGAGGTCATCAGTGGCTACACATGATGAACCATCACCACTGCCAAGCGCTGCATCATGAAGAAAAAAGAAGAAAAAAGTTACAAAATTCTGAAGGAGTATTTCTGCGATTCTTCGTTGAAGGCACAGCAAGACATTACCCAAAATGACGAAGCTAATTACTTCCTAATGATTCTCAGGAGTCCCATAAACTCTCTTCCCCTCAGAGGTAAGGGTAAGCGTTTGTGAAATTTAAAATACAAAAGCATGACTACAATTAACTGGAGGTAGTGAATGCTGTACAAAGTTCTACTGCGAGCCAAAAAGTGTGTACTAACGAATCTTACCTTATCGTTATACACAATTTTTCTTCTGCTGTTATACTTCTGCGAAAATTTGTGTTCTGTTTAGAAATTTTGTCTTGAATGTTCTGCAGCACATACTGAAATGAATTATGATTCGTTCCGTAATTTGAATAAAATTTTTTAAGGATCTTTTTAAGTTCTTCATATAAAGAAAAAAACTCTCCTAAATGTCTGTCGCTATTCATGGGATGAATCCATAACCTCCTAGTTCTTCTGTACTTCAAAACTCGACGAGTTACTGCAGAGTCAAAACAATACCAATAAAAGAGTGAAGACATTGTTCTACACAACAGCACAGACCAGCTAAAGGCGAACAACTGTTGACTGCAGCTGCGTTTTCTACTGACTTGCTTGTCAGCTGTCGAAGGGTGGAAATCTTTTTAAATTTATTTATTTGGCCTCCTGCCAGCCATTTAGCCAAAGAGTGGGGATTACTTTGACAGTTCAGCGCAGCCCGCCAAGGAAGAAAAAAAAAACAATGAAGAACACTGAAACGCACATTTGTGCCGATCTACAGTAGTTTCATTAACTCTCCATTATTTTTTCTGTCAAAGTAGACAACGAGACTACAGAATTGCGCTTCAGTTATCTTTTAGTTCGAAATACGAAATGTGCATCATACTAATTGTAGGATGTTGATGACAAATAATTGTTTGCCTTTTGTGATGCAACGTGTGGCCAATTATAAAAGCATAGCAGATGATTGTCCAGTAGCCGAGGGAAAAATTCTTATACATTTGGATTTATCTAGAGAATGAGACCATTAAAAAAATAATAGGGACCGGCACTAGGTCTGCGCTGATCACTAGTAATTAGTTTTTTTTCTGTCCTGCATTATATGACTACACTAAACCAAGCTGTAACCGCGCGAACTCCGTGGCTTGCGGACGCGGCACTGACGCCACTGAATAGCTCGCATTACTTGAGACCAGAGACAGATATCAGTATCATTATCATTTCAAAAACTTTTTGGTACTTTTAGCTACATTTCATTCCCAACAATGTATGGTCTAAAACTGATCTAACAGTAAGCTACCCGCTACATAACTTTTTCACTACAAGATTTGTAAATCAAGTGCACAACGTTGACAAATAGCATTATTTCACAATGACTGTTAAGAAATATGGAAAGATAAATGATTCAATACGAAGCTAAGATGTTGCACTACCACGTGTACAAAAATCAGATTCTTTAGCCGCATACTTTCTTCAAAATCGGTTGGGAAGCGTTACGAAACTAAGAAATCACGTGAAACGAAAAGTAGACTTTTTCTTTTTTCACGACGTAAGTAACGCTTTTAAGGAAAAAATAAGTTCATAAAACGATGTGGCAAAGTCTTATATACCGCTAAGAATTTTTAAAACATGAAAATCGGAGAAGTTGATTTTCCCCCATTTCGCCGTCCCGGCTCGGCGCGGCGCGCAATGTGAATGCACTACTCGTCGGCCTGAGCTGGCTAGGCACGAGCCGAGACAGCACGCGTCAGCCCGGCCCGGCCCGGCCGGCAGTGTGAACGCAGCCTTAGGCCGTCTTCCGCTCACGCCCCAACATCGTGCAGCCCGCCTCCAGTGGTGTCGCGACAGGCGTGAATGGAGGGACGAATGGAGATGTGTCGTCTTCAGCGATGAGAGTCGCTTCTGTCTTGGTGCCAATGATGGTCGTATGCGTGTTTGGCGCCGTGCAGGTGAGCGCCACAATCAGGACTGCATACGACCGAGGCACACAGGGCCAACACCCGGCATCATGGTGTGGGGAGCGATCTCCTACACTGGCCGTACACCACTGGTGATCGTCGAGGGGACACTGAATAGTGCACGGTACATCCAAACCGTCATCGAACCCATCGTTCTACCATTCCTAGACCGGCAAGGGAACTTGCTGTTCCAACAGGACAATGCACGTCCGCATGTATCCCGTGCCACCCAACGTGCTCTAGAAGGTGTAAGTCAACTACCCTGGCCAGCAAGATCTCCGGATCTGTCCCCCATTGAATATGTTTGGGACTGGATGAAGCGTCGTCTCACGCGGTCTGCACGTCCAGCACGAACGCTGGTCCAACTGAGGCGCCAGGTGGAAATGGCATGGCAAGCCGTTCCACAGGACTACATCCAGCATCTCTACGATCGTCTCCATGGGAGAATAGCAGCCTGCATTGCTGCGAAAGGTGGATCTACACTGTACTAGTGCCGACATTGTGCATGCTCTGTTGCCTGTGTCTATGTGCCTGTGGTTCTGTCAGTGTGATCATGTGATGTATCTGACCCCAGGAATGTGTAAATAAAGTTTCCCTTTCCTGGGACAATGAATTCACGGTGTTCTTATTTCAATTTCCAGGAGTATATATATACAAGCGTTTCATACACAGCACTATCCAAACACTAAACGCGCCACGTATACAGTTATTACAATCACAGAGATCGGCTTATGTTTTATAGGTTTCACACGACATTTCGTGATGCCGAATTTTTGAAGGCTGCAATCCATGATTGATGCTGGGGCACCATAGTCATGGGTAGTGTCTTCGCGCAGTGGTTAGCGCTTAACAGGTAGAAGATCGTGGGTTCGTATATCGTAAATTGGAGCGATTTTCTTAGTTTCTAAATCTAATCAAAAGATTTTCATTATTATTTTTATGCAATTAACTGATTTTAACTTTTTTTAAAGTTTCTAATACTTTGCCACGTTATTTTCATTATCGTATTCACTTTATTTGCTGTTATTTTTCTTCCTGTAATTCTTTTTTCTTTTCGAATCTGCTTGTATCGTCTATAATTTACAACGAATTGTAAACCAGGACAGCTCATCGGTTGGTAAAGAAGCAGTTCGTGTAGCCAGTGTTATGATAGTTTCAGGTAACCAATGAATGATAGCGAGATATTACAGTTTGCTGCTGGTGCTGAAACCGGAATTTTTCTGTCTTTAGTTTGCCCGTTGAAGTTAGCTAAGAATCGCCGTGCAAAAAGTGATCCTCATTTTAGTTCTGCCACTGATTGCTGATCGCCATTTTCTCGGATACATTGCAAATGAGGTTGTGGTTAGGTTACGGCACGAGTTTAAATTCAGGGCTACAAAACGAGTCGTCTGCCGCAGTTTAGTCATTGGTCACTTAAAACTAGCTGTAGAAAGAGCACCTCGCATTTCCTCGCGGCGGCCGCTTTCAACATTGCTCCGCCCAACACATTAACAGTGTTTGTGAGTGATCGCCGTGTTTGTGTGTCGCCTATAACAGAGCGGTAGCCGGCAGCCGATGTGACAGCACCGTAGCGCCAAGTGACAGACGTCAACTATCACGTAATTTTAATCTGACTATAGACGCAAAGCGTTACAAAGCACGGCCGTAAACCGCGGGCCGCACGTGGCACGAATCAAGTTGACGATCGCTGTTACATAAGTGACTTCCTTGCAGATTCTGCAGATGATCTCTTCATTTTGTATCTTCTAAGTCGATTTAATTTTCAGCGTCCTTCAGAAACACATCTAAAACGCAGGATTCCCACCGATATGCAAAATTTCGAAACAAATACTATACTCGTTTTGTAGCGAGTTAAATCGAGGGCAGGTTCACATTTCAAATTACAGCGACACACTTGTCAGTATATAAAACGCACCCGATTGAAATATGCCACACTGACAGGTGGCGCCAGCCGGAGTGGCCGAGCGGTTCTAGGCGCTACAGTCTGGCACCACGCGATCGCTATGGTCACAGGTTCGAATCCTGCCTTAGGCATGGATGTGTGTGATGTCCTTAGGTTAGTTAGGTTTAGGTAGTTCTAAGTTCTAGGGGACTGATGACCTCACCAGTTAAGTCCTATAGTGCTCTGAACCATTTGACAGGTGGCTCACAACACCAAAAGGAAAACAGATTTTGTGAAGGAGTTACACCTACTACCATCCAATTCGCAATGCAGCTTAGAAAACATTCCTGTGAGAAGCCTCTCCAACAGACAAGGGAACAGGTCCGCGCGTCCAGTGGCAACTTCCACGTCGTATCTCTGCGCAGCGGCCGAAGTGATTAATTAAGCGAAGGCAGCCCCCACAGTGCGGGAGGCGGAGGCGGGCACGCCGCGGCTGAGCGGGACCCCGGGCTCGCATTACGTAAGCCCGCCTAGCCTCGGGGGCTGAGAAAAACCGTGAGACTCAGATAAGGTCACTACAATCTATGGCGCTGTTGGCTCGTATCTCGCTCACTTCCGGACGCCTTCAAACGTCGGCACGATGTTCACCCGTATACGAATACGCGAAAAAGTGCGCTCAGATTCTAGACACAAGTGCCCACACCGTAACGATTCTCTCTCTCTCTCTCTCTCTCTCTCTCCCTCCTCTGTCGTGCATCTGACGTACTGTTGTTACTGTAAATAGTCCATTTTTTTTCTTTCCGCCGAAGGCTAAATTTCAGTCGACAGTGGTAGTATGAAGCTATGAAATTCTGTCCACTGGCAGTGTAAGTACGTTCCTTTTGTACAGCATTAGCCAGGATTTGACAATCAGCTCAATATTCTCCTACACAAGTCGAAAAGATGGTCTAAATATATGCTAACTACGCACCTGTATAGGGTGTTCTGAAATTCCCATTACAAAATTCTAGGACCTGGAGAGGAGAGTGAGTGTATAATATTTTAAATTGGAACCCATGTCTAGTAACACGTGCACGTATGCTGAGGGAAAGAGAAAAGTCTCAGTTGCTTGTCCTGGTACGCGATAGGGTAGACAGGGTGATGTGTACTACTTCTTGTGGGGTCGTGTGTAGAGTTTAATTTACGAGACTTCTGTAGAAACAGAAGACAATTTGCTGGCACAAACTCTGGCCGCTGCAATAGAAACTGAAGAGACACCACATTTCCATATCAACATCGAGCTGCTGTTGTAATACATCACTACTGTTCTGTACATACTGTACGCAAAGTTCTTTATTGTTTTGGAACAATGTAAACACGTAATGTTTAAGTGTTAATACAAACAAATCTGCTTAAGTATTAAGCGGGTGTTTCATTACAATTCCTTCTTATTGTTACCTAATAATTGTACTGCATCACACCTAATTCCATTCCTCAAGTAGAAGTGGATGAAATAACCACCTCAACTGAAACGGTCATGGAATACAAATGGTATGTTTCCGGACATGGGTTCCCATTCAAAATATTATGTACTCACTCCCCAACACAAGTCCTAGAAGTCTGAAAGGTGCACCTTTTCCTCCGGTGGCTGTCTGGACTGAATTTGCGGGAGAGGACGCGTTTTGTGGCCCTGAATTCAAACTAGTATCGTAACCTAACCAGAACCTTCTTATCTGCAATGAATCCAAGAAAACAGGTATCAGAAAGCAGCAGCAGAATTAAAACCATGATAACTTTGTTCACAGTGATTCTCAGCTAACATCTAGGAGCAAACTCAAGACAGAAACCCTGGTTTCAGTGCTAAAAGCAAACTGTAATATCTCACTATCGTTAATTGGTTACCTGAAACTTCACACCGGCTACACGAACTGCCACTTTATCGACTGATGAACAGTCCTGGTTGACACTTAGTTGTAGACTATACACGATACAGGCAGATTCCAAACAAAATAAGAATTGTAGGAAGAAAAATAATAGCAAAAAAAGTGAATATGATAATGAAAATGATGTGCCAAACTGTTAGAATTAAAAAAAAAAATATGTTTAAGTCAGTTAACTGAATAAAAATAACAATGAAAGTCCTTTGATTAGATTTAGAAATAAAAAAAACTCTATAATTAACAAGAACGAACCCATGACCTCCTATATGGCTGTTTAATGAGACACTACTCTGTGAAGAGGTGTTACATTTATGACTCTGCTACCTCAGCAGCAACCACGAATTGCAGCCAACAGCTAAAATCATCCTGCCAGTCATACATCAATAATAGCATGGAATTTTCGACTGCCACTCTATTGCCACTTCTTCTGTACACAGCATTGTGCTTGACAGTTATCAAGCGGAAAATTTTTCTTGGCATGAAAATTTCACCAATTTCAAGAAACGAATAGTAGCTCTGCACCTAATTAAAACCAGTAACACATATTTGACACCGTCACGGACGTTACAGCGATTGATGGGATATGTGAATTTCAGAATTTTTGTAGGAGATGGAGGCTTTCAACTTTGTACTAGTTACGAATAAAATGACAACATTAAAAAACCTTAGTAATGCATATAATAAAAATAAAAAACACAGTTTTCCATAGTTTATACATAGCAAACGCAATGTGATACACAACTTTAGAAAGATATACTGCCAAGCAAGGTACTGGGTGGGCTATATAATTAAAATGAAGCTACTCACAGAGGTAACTACCTGTGGTGCAAGGGGCTCTCAATAACATTTAGAAGTCACAGTACACTTGATAGGCCCTCTGGATGTACTCTCTTCAAAGAATGATGGACTGAGAAGAACGGTACCAGTAAATCCATACCACTAAGTCACATACAGCAGTCGCAACGGCTCTTCTTGCTCAACATGCAGTTTAGCATTATCACAAATCTGGCAGCTCTATATTGTGTAGTATAAAATGTGTCTCACCACCCCACAGAATATTGCCCGGCCACCTGTCATTAACTTCGATCCATGCCAGAAACCGAAGAGCAAATTCAGAATGTTTCGGCAGGTCAAGTGATTTCATTTGCTGCATCACATGAATCTTTTATTGGTACCAGTGTAAAATGGACTGCAAAACTTTCCATACTGTAGACCATGGGATGGAAAATTCTCATGACACTGCACGGTCCGGGCACGTACTGCACTGTTTATTACAGCAACAACAACAGCAACCTCATCAATAACTTCCACTGGGATAGCATGCTTTCCTCTTGTATGCGCCACATCAAGCTCAACTGTATTTTCAAATTTCACTATCATTATCTTTACACCATTTAATGACATCTGGCCTTTCCTCAGACCTTTCTGATCTACATCTACGTATATACTCTGCTAGCCACCAAGCAGTCTGTGGTGGAGGACACAATTCATGCCAAAGTCATATCCCCCCTCCCCCCCCCTGTTCCAATCACGGGTCGCATGAGGGAAAAATGACTGTCTGAACGCCTCAGTACAAGCTCTAATTTCCCTTATCTTTGAATGGTGATCATTGTGCAATATGAAAGTTGGTGGTAATAATATATGCTCTACATCCTCAGTGAAGATCGGATTTCAGAAATTAGGGAGCAGTCCCTTCCATTTAGCGTGTCGTCTATCAGCAAGTGTGTCCCATCTCAATCTCTTGAATCAGACCCAACTGGTAAGGGTCCCATACAGACGAACAATACTCTAAGACTGAACGAACTAACGTATTGTAAGCAATTTCCTTTGCTGAAGGACTGCATCGCTTCAGGATTCTAGCACACTGAACCTATTAGTAAAGTGCATGGGATTTGGCAGGAGCCTGCGTCTCCCATGGAGCCTTCGCCTTGAGGCTCAAGACCTTGACACTCTCCGCCACCCACACTGAGGTGAGACTGGACCGGCCGGCTCAGTCTCACCTGAGGTCAGCGCAGTGACAGAGAGCTGTGACATCCTCCCTGCACATCTAGTACAGCAGAGGCTGCCCCAGGCACCCCATCCCCACCGCACCTCAAGGTGGCACTCTGAAGCTTGTTGACTGTGGCCAACAAAGCTTCCAGCTGTGTTTGGACTGTGGCCAACTCCTCCTGCACCCACACGCAACAGACACAGTCACTAGCCATCTAGCTAATAACTAATTTGCTATAAGAAACAAGGAAACCTACTGCCACACAAGTTTAACAGCTACAGTCTAGTTGGCAGAAAGGACAATCAAAAATGAAAAACAATAAAAATGTATGGTAGAAGCTACATTTTGTGCTTATTTCCCTGCTAGTGGCTATCTAGTGAATACTAAAGAATAAAACAGTGACCTACAGTAAACTGCTAGTGGCTATCTAGTGAAAATTATTAGCAAATTAAACAGTAACCTACGGTAAGCTACACCTACTGATTATCCCTCGTATTTATAATGTAAACAAGTGTTTACGCATACGTGAAAATGACCTAATAAAACTATAGAAACTGCTCCCTTAAATGTACCAAGTCTAAATGACACTAATAAATGTAAATACTAAGTACTGTACACTGACTTAATTGATAATCCAGTGTATTTAATGTCAGTTAAGAATGTAAACAAATGTTTGCGTACAAGCGAAACTGTCCTAAACAAAAACTTCACTTATCTTACTCAGATGCAAATAAAAACTGAAACCTTCAATTTATCACGTCTATCTGACACTAATGCACATAAATACTATAGAATATACAGCAAAAATGATTAATTACAAGCTAAATTACTTATCTCTTAACACAGCAAGTGAAAAGCACTCGTAGCCGGGGTCAGGGCCCACACTTTCTCAAGGCAACATTGAAATTTCTGCTGTTCACATAAAGCCGTTTCACTAACAACACACAGTCTCTGTTCTCAGTAGCCATATACTGTTCACTCATGTTATGGCTTGTAAAACGATGGTGTGGATGCCATAGCGTAATACAAATAATGCACACCATTAGATCTAGACCTGGTGGCCAAAACCGAAACCAATTTTTTTCCCAATGCAAATTAATTCTGCATTAACCCATTCGTGTATCTACCAAGTTTCACTGCCATATGATAATTACAGTCCACACTGGACCTCAGTGAGTACGAGCATTTTAATTATAATCACACCATATTCTGATAACTGATACTTTGATAATCAATGAAAAAGTATTTCAATTATTTCAATAGTCAACATATGCTGTGATGAATTTGAAACTAATACCTGCCAACTTTCAAAAAATAAAAATCAAGAGACACAATTTCAAAAATCAGGAGGTACAAATGATAAAAAACTGCTGCTTGTTTTCAGTATAATTCTGAGGCAACCAATGTGTGTCTTCCCATATGGCTTCCAAAGCTATACAGTGGCTATAAAAATACAAATGAAGATACTAAAATACTGAGAACGAAATGATGATCCCATACACCTTATATGTAGTGTACCAAACAGGTAATCAGTATTAGGTTGGGGAGTAGTTGTTTTTTTTTTTTTTTTTTTTCATTTCCTTATAATATCCACAATGTGCAGAAACTGTACTCAATATTGCTTTGAGAAAAAGAGGTGGTTTTTTTTTTTAAAAGCAACAACAAGATACATGTGAAATAACTGCTTACCCAAATACAAAGTCTTTCAGGGAGTAAGGTAAAATAACACTTACAAACATCCACTCTAAAGATATAAATTGTTTACAAAAATGCTGAATAACGAATTACTTCGACTACCCAAGCACAATCACAACAAACGAACAGTCCAAATAGAGCACAACATTGTGCAATACGAGTATACATTCCACAAAATAATCTAGAGGTCAGAGAATTGGGAGCATCCAGCATAAATTGGGAGAGTTGGCAGACTGGAACCTGTTTCCTAGAGGGGAAAACTTCAGTCGCTTAAAGAAAATAATTGTAATTTTGGCCCTACTTAAAATTAAGAAGAGACTTCTGTCATGCTTACAAACATTACACCGATGCACACCATACATAATTTTTCCCGAGTTCTTCAGTTAGGCATCTAACATGGCCAAGTTTCTCTGAAATTCAACTGAAAACCAAAACAACGAGTGCTTTATAAAAATGGTCCACAGGTAGCAATCTACGGGCTTTCTCAGAATTACAGTGAAGAAATCGTGGAAAGAAAACAGACCACATAGCTACTACCTGAAGCTGTAAACAAAAAGAGCATCTTTTTGTCTCATTCAATTAAGTCTTTATTCCAGAATGAGTTCAAGTCTCGGTCCGGCACACAGTTTTAATCTGCCAGGAAGTTTCATAAGTCTTTATTCTTATACATTTATGATGAATTCACTATTTCTTGTGGACAAATGACTTGTGCTTTAGAAACATCACTTGAATCACTGCCTTTTTTGACAAAAGAACACAATTACGCATAAATTTTCAACTTAATTACGCATTTAGCTTCAGCCCCCAATCATTTCAGCCCATTCTCTGATTTTCTATTACTTATGTTTCACACTATTTGAGAAATTACAGATATGGTTAAATGTGTGCTGGAAGCAACTAACACACTGAACACAGTATGAAGCGGACTGTTTGTCAGACAACAACAGATACCTAGGCTGGATGTTAAAGAGTGATTGTAAAATGTAAACTTTTGCAGCTGGAAATGTCAAAATTAATCAAATGTTCCAGGCTGCTATGGCATGGTCGAATGTATTTCACCTTAAACCCGACATTTCATCCTTGTCCGTGCAGGACATTTCAAGGGGGATGGTAGCTTTAGATGCCACATGTTTTGAATACACGAGTGCAATTGGCCCTTGTCAACTGCCGTCATCCACTGTTTCTATCATCCCATGGTACACATCATCTTCAGTACCGGAATCCAAATTTCACTCAATTTCACACCCTCCTCCTTCCTATTTCACGGCAGCAGTTGACAATGGCCAATTATGTTCATAGATTCAAGACACAATGTCATGCCACTGCGTGGAACCTCATGGAAGCGGAATTTTTCTGTAATCAGTAGCGAGCCACGGTGTGAATCTGAATTTCAACAGAGCTACGAACTCCCTTGAAAACGATCTCCACAGATGGGGACAAAATGCGAGTTTTAAGCTGAAATCCATTCAACCACGCCATAATAGCCCAGAACATATTGTTAATTGTAAAGAGCGATTGTTAGCCCCTCCAGTTAGCCAGCTTACAAAAGTTTTAGCTACACATTTTGGAGAGCTTTTGTGAAATAGCAAATCTTTTTTCACAGGAATGTTTCTTCAAGTAACATAGTTACAAAACAAAAACATTCTTCTTCTTCTTCTTCTTCTTCTTCTTCTGCTTTTACGGCCTCATTGGACCACTTCAGTCAATCATTTCTGGTCCTCTTCTTTGGTATTTTCCCCTTCTGAGTGGCCCAGTATCTCTTCATTCGTTCCGATGCTTTTCGTCGTTCCTTATCTGTAAATACCCTTTTCATTGTATGTCGTTTGTCAATTTTTGGTTTAAATCTTATTGCTGTTCCCTCAACTTCTTTAAATTTGGCGTTTTGTTCTGCAAATCATCCAGAGTTATTTCCAGTTCTTCCATATCCTCTCTTATTTCCTTAAGCCATCCTCCTTGTTGTTTCAAATTCCAGAGTTTCTCAATAATTTTCCTTGATAATCTGGTTTCTGGTGTCCTCAGAATGTGACCACAAAAAGAGATCCTTTTCTTTCGTATAGTATCAGTGATGGGCTCCAGTTCTCTGTATACCACTTCATTTGGAACTATCCGCCATTGCCCAGCTTTTTGATATTTCTTATTTATGCATGTTCTAGCAATTCTTCTCTCTACTTTTAAAATTTTGTCAATTCTGTTTTTCTGGGTGACTTTAAAAAGAGTTTCACTTCCGTATGTAACCTCTGATTGAACCACCGTCTTGTAATGTTTTAATTTTGTTTTAATTGATAGACTTTTTTATTGTACGTAGACCATGTTAGTTTTTGAGCTTTTATCATTTTATTAGTTCTTGCTAGCCATGCAGGTTTCTCGTCCAATTTATGTGTTATAATTTCACCCAGGTATTTAAATTGTTTCACTATTTTAATTTCCCTATTGTTCACTGTGATGTGATCTATTACAAGTGGATCCGTTACCATTATTTCAGTCTTTTCAAATGATATCTGGAGTCCTAATTTTTGTGCTATATTTTGTAAGCTTGTTATTTGTTTCGTGGCTCCCTGAATATTATTAGCTAGTAATGCTAGGTCATCAGCAAATCCCAAGCAATTTAGGTTTATTTTATCTTTCTTAGTTCCAATTTTAATATTCATAGGATTTTCCTTGTACCATTCTCTCATTACATATTCAAGAGCACAATTGAATAGCAATGGTGATAAACAATCTCCCTGTCTCAACCCTGTTTTAATCGTAAATGGTTCAGATATTTCTCCTCTAAATTTTACTTTGGAATTGGTGTTTGTTAAGGTTAACTGTATATTTTTATTAATTTAGGATGAAGTCCAAAATTCCTTAATATTTTCATCATTGAAGATCTATGGATGCAATCATACGCCTTTTTGAAATCTACAAAACTGTTGAATACTAGTGATGTGCATAACTAACAAACTGAAAATTATTGGTTACAAACGGTATCTGTTAAGCGAAGTTACTTACAACCAATTGTTGGTAGCTGTGTCCACAGATAGGCTACTACAGATCAAAACTAATGTATTTTAAATATATAAGGAAACATGCTTTGGAAGATGATTACTACTGAAAAACATTAGCAGACAAATTTCCAAAAGATGCTCTCTGCTTTATCTGACAGGTATCCGTCCAGATACAAAAAGTAATGTAACTAAATGGGTAGAAATAATCCATATAGTGTGAGGATACAATTGGTGATTAGCCACAATTAAGAATTATCCGGAAGTATATGTCTGGAACAAATTTAGAGTGGAATGAACACCTTTCTCAAGCATCTGGTGGTCTTACTTTTCAACTTTTTTGCTAAATTTGGCTCCAATCCAGTACTTGTTTTGACACCTGGCATCTTTTCTTCAAGCGACACAACCTACCAACTGCCATTTCATGGTATTCACTCTTGCCATTATATCAGTGGCCTTTGTTGCCAATCTGGTACCAACTGCTTTCTTTCTGTCTTTCTTTGTGTAGCCCAACATCAACGTTTCCATTCCTCTTTGGGTTATAATTAGTTTTCTAACAATGAATTCATTTACTGTCTATGCCTCACAGCCATAAGTTATTACTGGCAGTATACACTGGTCAAAAATTATTTTCTTCAGCTTGGCCAATATCTCAGACTTCAAAACTGAAGAGAATCTTTCATAATATTGTCAGCCTAATTTAATACGTCAAAATATTTCTGGTTTTAGGTCTCCTTTGAGATTTAAAAGCTGATCTAGAAAGATACTCTGTGATCCTTTGCAGCTGAATACTTTCAACAAATGTATTTCCCTCCTATGTCCAGTCATTCATCATGATCTTCATTTTACCATAGTTCAATTTTAGACCAACTTCACAGAAGACTAATGCAAGTTCACTACCCAGTATTTAAATTTCTTCGAAATTATTTTCAAATAGAACAATATCAGCAGTAAATCTCAGGTTCTTTCATCTCTTTCTCGGAACTTGGATTTCCTTTCTTTTCCAATTAAATTTTGACACTACTTTTTCTAGGACTGGTGAACGTAATTTTGGGTATACAGAGTCACCTTGTTTTACACACTTTTCAGTAGGAAATTCACTGGGTTCTTCAACAACACTCACAAACACAGTGGACTTTTGTCCATATTATGATACTGTATCTCTGTTCTATTCCTCGTTCTCTCAGATCCTCAAACGCAAGTGGGTGACTTATCAAACCAAATGCCTTTTCAAAATATATTAAGGCAATGCAAAGAGGCAGATGGTGCACATTTATTCTATTACTTGTTTCCCCATAGAGCAAAGATATGATCAACTGCACCAAACCCCTGTGGAACCCAGTTTGCTCAGTGGGTTGCGACATGACAAGTGTGGTGCTCAATCTGGTACTCAAAATACTAGCACAAACTTCATTTGGCATTGACAGAAGGCTGATAGAGTTATGTCTTTGGTACTACCTTTCTTGTGTATTAGGATAATTCTGACTTTATTCCAATCTCTTGGTAATTTTCCACTGTGAGAACAACTTGAGAATGTTTTAGCTAAATACTTTGCAGAGTTCTCATCACTCAGTTCTAAAATATCAACTGAGAGGTCATACCTATTGGGAGCTGTTTTTCTTTTTTTTTTCCTTTTTTTTTCCAACTTGTCTATAGTATGTTCGTCTTCTGAGGGGAGTACTACTGGGATTTGGGAGATAGAAGCTTCCAATTCATCTAGGATTAAGGTATCATCATTGACTTTACTACAGATGTTACTACACAAACTCTCAAGATATTCGAGGTTTTCTTTCTTATCTGTAATTCGGCCTTGATCTGTGTCTAATGCTCTTTGCTCATTCTTTTCAATCATAAGCTTCTGCTTGGCTATTGTGTCTACATTTACTTGAAATTCAAAATGAGTTTTGTGAATTACATCCCAGAAGAAGAACAATGTGTGTTCATGAAAAACAACAGTGCCATTTAAGTGATCTCTGCAATAACAACAGTGCACAAGAAAATGCGGAAAAGGATAAAAGCATCACCCAACTCTTCCTCGACACAGAAAAAGCCATGTATCAAAATCCCACATCTGGGAAGGTCTAGAGAGAGGAAATGGACCCAAGGCACTAACTGAGAAAGTAAAGCTGCTCTACACAAGATGTGGCAGTTGTGTTCGAGTATGAAATGAGGAAGCACTTGGTTCAAGATAAAATGTGTCTTGTCTCCACTGCCCTTCATAGCTGTGATGGAAGATATCATGAAAATGATAAAGGAGCAGTATTGACCTGCACTGAAAGAAACTGTGTTCACTGATGATGATGATGATATAAGCTGGGGAAGAGACAAATAAAGTCCAAGGAAAACTGAATATATGCAACAACATTTGTCCTTTGGGAGAACTAGATGTCACACGAGATAAAACCAGCCATCCTCAGCACCCATTATTGTCCTATCTTGATCTATTCACTGGAAACTTGTGTACCTGCAGAGAGGGATGGGGGGAGGAGAGGGCGGAAGAGAGGGAGGTGGAGGGGGGGGGGAGGGGGAGGGGGAGAGATAGAGATAGATAGAGAGAGAGAGAGAGAGAGAGAGAGAGAGAGAGAGAGAGAGAGAGAGAGAGAGAGAGAGAGGGAGGGAGAGAGAGAGAGAGAGATTCAAGTCGCTGAAATGAAGTTTTTTTAGATTCATACTGAAGTAAAGGAAAAAGGATAAGGTGAGGAGTAACTGAGCAGAACAACACATGCAGGCGAATAAATGAGCAGAACAGCTGCAAGTATAAAACATTATGTACTGGGGAAACTCCCCCAACCTATATTAAGATGGTGTGATCATGTGAAACAGATGGAAGATATCAGGATACCTCAGAAAGTTCCTTGAAGTCTGAAGACCTTTCATACAGCCAAGGTGTAGAAGGATCAACATAGTCGAGAAGTGGCCTCCTTGGCCTCCTTTGGAAAGCATCCATGAGGAGAGCTGTATTGGAAGAGGCTCATTACCAGCAATTGAAAAACTGGAGCTGTGACCTAGTGGTGGTGGTGGTGATGGTGGTGGTGGTGACGGTGATGATGATGAATACATCCCATACAGCTTCTTTATTGTCTTATACAATACTCTCACTCTATTTTCTGTTCCATTTGTATTTATCGAGTCATTTCTTATTAGTTTTCTTCTGGAAGAGAAATATTTTGAAGTTCTCAGCGAATTTAATTGACTCGGTCTATTCTGCTAGTGAATCAAAATTTTCCTGCTGAAGAAGCATACCTTGTTTCTGACCTACTTCCACATCAAAGTCACCTATTATTATTTTGTAGTGCGATTTAACAAGCCTTGCAAATTCTGCCTAAGGTCCCTTCTATATTTGTGATATTGTTTTTATCCTTCTTGTTTACAATGAAGCTTTACCTGAATTTCTTCCCTAGTTTGTCCCTTTGCAATAAATTGTCTGGACAGGAAGCTGTATATCTATTATCCAAATATTTACCTCCTGCATAAAAGTGTGCAGTAGTATGTGCATGCTATTTTGGAAATGTCTGTCTGGAAGTATAAATCTGTGTTCCATAAAGGCTACAAATCCAAAAGTATTAAAGGCAGCACTGAAGCTTAATGGCAGGTTCTGAGTTGTGCCTGCGTAGTTCAGTTGATAACAGCACTGCCCATGATAGATGAGATTTTAGAATTAAGTCCTGGTATGGACACAGTTTTAATCTGTCAGGAAGTTTCTATTCATTTGTTATCTTCATATACTGCATGGCAACAAATTGCAAGAGATGAACATGTAAACAACCCGATATTACATTTTACTGTAGTGTGAAAGTTTATGTGACCCTTCACTAAAATCAAATCAACACAGTAGATGACAGAGTTCATTAAATATGACCTGTTGTGTATATTGATAGCACTGTATCACAACATCATTTGCTATCTTCTAGGAATTTTGCTATTGTTGATCTATTAATAAACAATTATTGGTTGCTGATAGAAAGAGAGAGTGATTATGGAAGTAATATTTCAAGCACTTCCTTCATCTAGTGGTTTTTATCTTCAACACTGTAACATACTCATGTCTCAACAACAACTTACTGTATGTTGCAAATCCAATACAGTGAAAACATATAAATAAATGTGTATACATATTTGAAACTTCAGGTTGTACATAAAGTCTGGAAACACTTTCAATTATTTATTGCACAAGAAATAAACATTGTACAGATGTCATACATACTGCATTTTGAAGACAAACCCTGAAAGTGTTGTTGTGTGTGTGGGGTTGTTCCCCCCCCCCCCCCCCCCCCCCCCCCCGATATGCAAATATGAGTGACCCGGCAGACGCCAATACGGTAATCGAATTCTTGTTATACCTGTCCCAGTATGGCATCGTTGATTCTCTCCTGGAGCTCTGCTACATTACGTGGTAGAGGTGGTACATACACCAGATCTTTAATGTGTCCCCACAGAAAAAAGTGAAATCTCGTGATCGGGGAACTCCAACACACAGAAAGTTCACTCTGCACCTGAACTCGCCATGTTTGCGACTAGTGCTATGAGCAAATTACCAAACTACGCTGTGACGGTATACGTGGAAAAAATAACTTTCAGAGTTTCTCTTCAAAATGACGTATGTATAATATCTGTATAATGTTTGATTCTTGTGCAATAAATAATTGAATGTGTTCCCGGACTTCATGTACACCCTACATTTGTTACATCACTCCACATTACTTCACACAATAATGCAGGTAGTTGAGACTAATTTTCTCTAGACAGTATCTGTATTCATCTACTGTATACATCACTCCTTCAAAAATAATTACTGGTTCATAAGTCAGAATGAGATTTCTTGTTTGCTAAGTCTTTCAGTAATATCAATATCTTGAACAGATTCTCCAGCATTTTGAGGCATGCATAGGATTTAAAAAAGCAATAACACTTCCAATTATACTTATCTGACATGTTTGTTAACAACCAGTAATTAAATCTGACAACAATTAATCATGCCAATGTAGACATTTGCTTATTTGTCAGTTTGTGTTGGATAATAAGAAGTCACCTGACACAGAAACATTGATTTACAACTCAGTATGGATGAAAAACATTTCATCAGCACTCTATTCTTGTGACTATCATTAGTAAGAGATTCCCTACTAAATTCTTTGCAATTTCTCTTTAGTTTTTTATGTAGTTCTCTCATATTTTAATTTCTCAATTTACACTGCCTGTGAAGAAACATGAAGTATACATCAGAGGAGTGGCAAACAAAACCGAGCGTCACAGGTTGGCAGGGAATGCAATATTGGCAGCAATCACAGAATCAAGTCACATTGACAAATAACTTGTTATATGAGTCACACTATCTATATGATGTGGCATCCCCTCTGGGTTTGATGCATCCACTGATAGAGATGGGAAGTGTGTCATTAATTCCTTACATCCTCTTCTGAGGCAAGCTTGTGCACAAGTGTTGTAACTGGTCCTTCATATCGTCAATACCAGCACTGGGATACAGTTAACATCAAAGACGTCACATGTTCTACATCTACATCCATACTCCGCAAGCCACCCAACGGTGTGTGGCGGAGGGCACTTTACGTGCCACTGTCATTACCTCCCTTTCCTGTTCCAGTCGCGTATGGTTCGCGGGAAGAACGACTGTCTGAAAGCCTCCGTGCTCGCTCTAATCTCTCTAATTTTACATTCGTGATCTCCTCGGGAGGTATAAGTAGGGGGAAGCAATATATTCGATACCTCATCCAGAAACCCACCCTCTCGAAACCTGGCGAGCAAGCTACACCGCGATGCAGAGCGCCTCTCTTGCAGAGTCTGCCACTTGAGTTTGTTAAACATCTCCGTAACGCTATCACGGTTACCAAATAACCATGTGACGAAACGCGCCGCTCTTCTTTGGATCTTCTCTATATCCTCCGTCAACCCGATCTGGTACGGATCCCACACTGATGAGCAATACTCAAGTATTGGTCGAACGAGTGTTTTGTAAGCCACCTCCTTTGTTGATGGACTACATTTTCTAAGGACTCTCCCAATTAACCTCAACCTGGTACCCCGCCTTACCAACAATTAATTTTATATGATCATTCCACTTCTAATCGTTCGGCATGCATACTCCCAGATATTTTACAGAAGTTACTGCTACCAGTGTTTGTTCCACTATCATATAATCATACAAAAAAGGATCCTTCTTTCTATGTATTCGCAATACATTACATTTGTCTATGTTAAGGGTCAGTTGCCACTCCCTGCACAAAGTGCCTATCCGCTGCAGATCTTCCTGCATTTCGCTACAATTTTCTAATGCTGCAACTTCTCTGTATACTACAGCATCATCCGCGAAAAGCCGCATAGGACTTCCGACACTATCTACTAGGTCATTTATATATATTGTGAAAAGCAATGGTCCCATAACACTCCCCTGTGGCACGCCAGAGGTTACTTTAACGTCTGTAGACGACTCTTCATTGATAACAACATGCTGTGTTCTGTTGGCTAAAAACTCTTCAATCCAGCCACACAGCTGGTCTGATATTCCGTAGGCTCTTACTTCGTTTATCAGGCGACAGTGCGGAACTGTATCGAACGCCTTCCGGAAGTCAAGAAAAATAGCATCTACCTGGGAGCCTGTATCTAATATTTTCTGGGTCTCATGAACAATAAAGCGAGTTGGGTCTCAAACGATCTCTGTTTCCGGAATACATGTTGATTCCTACATAGTAGATTCTGGGTTTCCAAAAACGACATGATACTCGAGCAAAAAACATGTTCTAAAATTCTACAACAGATCGACGTCAGAGAAACAGGTCTATAGTTTTGCGCATCTGCTCGACGACCCTTCTTGAAGACTGGGACTACCTGTGCCCTTTTTCAATCATTTGGAACCTTCCGTTCCTCTAGAGACTTGCGGTACACGGCTGTTAGAAGGGGGGCAAGGAGGAGGAGGAGCTTAGTGTTTAACGTCCCGTCGACAACGAGGTCATTAGAGACGGAGTGCAAGCTCGGGTGAGGGAAGGATGGGGAAGGAAATCGGCCGTGCCCTTTCAAAGGAACCATCCCCGCATTTGCCTGAAGCGATTTAGGGAAATCACGGAAAACCTAAATCAGGATGGCCGGAGACGGGATTGAACCGTCGTCCTCCCGAATGCGAGTCCAGTGTAAGGGGGGCAAGTTCTTTCGCATACTCTGTGTAGAATCGAATTGGTATCTCATCAGGTCCAGTTGATTTTCCTCTTTTGAGTGATTCCAGTTGCTTTTCTATTCCTTGGACACTTATTTCGATGTCAGCCATTTTTTCGTTTGTGCGAGGATTTAGAGAAGGAACTACAGTGCGGTCTTCCTCTGTGAAACAGCTTTGGAAAAAGGTGTTTAGTATTTCAGCTTTACGCGTGTCATCCTCTGTTTCAATGCCATCATCATCCCGGAGTGTCTGGATATGCTGTTTCGAGCCACTTACTGATTTAACGTAAGACCAGAACTTCCGAGGATTTTCTGTCAAGTCGGTACACAGAATTTTACTTTCGAATTCACTGAACGCTTCACGCATAGCCCTCCTTACGCTAACTTTGACATCGTTTAGCTTCTGTTTGTCTGAGAGGTTTTGGCTGCGTTTAAACTTGGAGTGAAGCTCTCTTTGCTTTTGCAGTAGTTTCCTAACTTTGTTGTTGTACCACGGTGGGTTTTTCCCGTCCCTCACAGTTTTACTCGGCACGTACCTGTCTAAAACGCATTTTACGATTGCCTTGAACTTTTTCCATAAACACTCAACATTGTCAGTGTCGGAACAGAAATTTTCTGTTTTGATCTGTTAGGTAGTCTGAAATCTGTCTTCTATTACTCTCGCTAAACAGATAAACCTTCCTCCCTTTTTTTATATTCCTATTAACTTACATATTCAGGGATGCTGCAATGGCCTTATGATCACTGATTCCCTGTTCTGCACATACAGAGTCGAAAAGTTCGGGTCTGTTTGTTATCAGTTGGTCCAAGATGTTATCTCCACGAGTCGGTTCTCTGTTTAATTGCTCGAGGTAATTTTCGGATAGTGCACTCAGTATAATGTCACTCGATGCTCTGTCCCTACCACCCATCCTAAACATCTGAGTGTCCCAGTCTATATCTGGCAAATTGAAATCTCCATCTAAGACTGTAACATGCTGAGAAAATTTATGTGAAATGTATTCCAAATTTTCTCTCAGTTGTTCTGCCACTAATGCTGCTGAGTCGGGAGGTCGGTAAAAGGAGCCAATTATTAACCTAGCTCGGTTGTTGAGTGTACCCTCCACCCATAATAATTCACAGGAACTATCCACTTCTACTTCACTACAGGATAAACTACTACTAACAGCGACGAACACTCCACCACCGGTTGCATGCAATCTATCCTTTCTAAACACCGTCTGTACCTTTGTAAAAATTTCGGCAGAATTTATCTCTGGCTTCAGCCAGCTTTCTGTACCTCTAACGATTTCAGCTTTGGTGCTTTCTATCAGCGCTTGAAGTTCCGGTACTTTACCAACGCAGCTTCGACAGTTTACAATTACAATACCGATTGCTGCTTGGTCTATCAGGGACAGATATAGGGATCTCGCTGGCCAAGGGCACACCTCACAGTTCACATATACATGTGCAGTGTGTGGGTGAGCACTGTCCTGTTGAAAAATGGCAGCACAGGATGTAACACTTGAGGACATAGTATGTTGATGATGTATCACTCTGCCACCAGAATTCTCTCAGTCACTATCAGCTATGACCAAAAGTCACATCTGAGGCTCTCCAAACCACATTACCATTGCTGTGACCCTCCAAAAATTGGAAGAACTGAACCTCTCCCCGGGTCGCCACCTTACCTGCTGACAATGGTATCCGGGATAATAATGGGACACTAATTCCCTAGTCCAGTTCCTGCCAGTCTCTGACCAATGATGTAGGACAAAACAGAATTTTGCAGAGAGTCCATTACTTGTTTCGGATGAAAGATACAGATGTGCTTGGTGAACAATATAGTGATCCTTCATTGTGGTTGTCAGACATGGTTGACTGGAACCTTGGCAATGGATATCCCTGTCCTCATATTCACCTTTAGTCCAACATCAAGCCACTGTCATATCTGAATGACCCACAAATGTGAATATTGCACTATTTGACCAGGCAGCCCAATGGAGAGCCACAATGAGATCTCTTTCAAACTCTATCTGTTGCTGATGCTGTCCACTCACACTAGTATGTCACAACTCTGTGTTCTTCATAGTGATCACTAAATGCCCGGCCTGGTAACAACACTAAACAAAAACAACACTACGGCACTCTGGCTTGTCTTCTAGTGCTCACAGAGAATTTTAACTCTAATCATTTACAGACACGCCAATGGTGTGTATGTCTATGAAGCTACAATTATGCTTTTACTTTTTTCCGGGCTGTGCATATTAACCTAATCCAGATGACTAAAAGACATGTTTGTGATATTTTCAATACAGAGAAACATTACCTGAGATATTCTTTGACAAAAGGTGTCACTTAAATACTCATCCCTGAGGGAACATAAAAAATGAAACAACATTATTTTTGAGTGAAATAACACACTTACCTTTTCTATCATAAAATCTGGTCATTGTTCATAAAATTACCACAAGTATGAAAAATTCTCTCTAGATCAGTTCATCAAAGCAATATATATCAACAGAAACACAAAAATTTCAACTTTCACCACACTATACGCTATTCATGTCTACAATTTCAGATGTTAAGTACATAGTATGCTACTCACATCTTTACTTGGTACACATATAGGAGTTCCTTCTTTGACAATTCCTGCTTCAACCATCACACCCATCACAATAGGATCGCGAGAGTTGAATATATACTGTAAAAATAAAAACAAAAGTTCAACATAATTTGTAGAGATGAAACAATAAATTCCAAGACCTACATTATATCAAGATTTAATCAGAAGTATTCTCAAGGAACAGGAAACTTAGCACAGATGTTCCACAAATTGGACTTATATCTTCTTGCATATACACTGATTACATGTACCAGGAAATAAACGCCTATCAGTAGTACTAGAGTAACCAAAAAAGAGTACAAAATATGTATTTACGGTTACTAACATCTAGATAACTATGTCATTGTTTCATAACCTCATTTCTGATACTGCTGATCGTACGGGAAGAAATAGTTTATATTCAGTTTGTAAGAAAGGCATGAAATTTATCTTATGTGACAATTTTAATGTAATTGCAACAATAGAGTCAGTGGCATTTCCAACTGGACTACATGGAAACAGTAGTACAAACATATTTAAAATACTCATAGATTTTTCAGTAGCTGATGGACAGACTGTTGGATCATAATTAGAAAATGTTAACATAGAAAGGAATTGATTCATAGAAATATCACAAAGTAGTAAAGACAGATTTAGAGCTATGGGTGCCCTTCCAATGCAGAAATTCAAAACCAATTTTGATGGGCATACTCTGACAATATTTACATTATGAACTGTCTAAACAACAAATATGTTTCTATGCACCTTTATCTCTTTCACTGACAGTTCTTTTCCATTTAAAAAAATTGAAAGCAGAGCAGCAGTACTAATAGGCAATCAATCTGAATAACTAATGACATTCTAATATCATGCAGTAAGAAACCAAAACATTATATAAGTATGAAGGACAGTGACAGCCCAGTCACAAAATTTTGCTACAAACAATACTGCAAATAATGGTACCTACCAGAAAAACATTAAAACCATGTAGTTTGTTCTGCATGAAGTACTAGAAGATAAAGTGGGTGCTAAACATGTTACAGCACTTCTTAGGCAGAACGAAGCTGGTAGTGATCCAACACAGATGAACAAAATATTAAACAAACACTTCCTGACAACAGTTGGCAAGCTGCATCAAATTATTCACAATTTTTAAATCCAAGCAAGGAAGAAATTGAATCTAATTCATTGAAGAGTAAGGAATTATATGTACGTGGTGAAATATTGAGTACACTTATGAAGGCCAATGAAGCATACTTAATGCTGTATTCCATCACTGAGTAAAGTGTCTTTCAAGTGAAACAAATAAATTTAAATACTCTGAAGTGAAACCACTTTACAGAAAGGGAGACAAGGATAATGTTAACAATCATGAGCCAAATCCCTTGTTATCAGTACTTTCCAAGATATCTGAGAATGTGATGTATAAGATTAGTATCATACATTAGTAGTAACTAGATTTATATCTTATTACAACCCAGTACGCACAATTTGGTATCAGATTTGCAGTTTGAGTTTAGGAAGAGATTATAACTATAAAATGCAATTTATTCTTTTGTGTATGAAGGAATTGCAGAACAAGCTGATTAATCAGTGGTGGTGTATACATGGACAAAAAAAAAAAAAAAAAAAAAAAAATTGTGACACAAAGGAGGAGTTGTGCAACGTAAATTGTAGGCATGTTTCTACCTCTAAAGGATGACATCCATTCAAATTCCGAGCCAGTCACAAAAGAGTGATGCTGTTAGCATCACTATGAGGATACAAATCAGGTTCCCTTTAAATACATACAATCTTGAGTTTTAGTTACTTTTGATATTGGACATGGTGAGATGATTTTAGTCAAGAATGCCTTTAAGACAACAATAACACCATTAATTGAGCTATGAGAAACTGAATGTTCCTTCTGCAATATTGCAATAGAACTTGGCTGGAATGTAACCAGTGGGCACGACTGGTGGTGGTTGTGGTGGTGTTGGTGGTGGTGACGAGAAAAGTACGGTCGCAAGAAGACCAGGCTCCGGACAGCCGGTTGGCACTGAGGAGAGCGTCTTGTTCAGTGTATGGCTTGGGCACATTGTATTGCAACTGCAGCAGTAATTTGAGCAGCAGTTGGCACCACAGTGACACAGTCAACTGTCACAAATAAATTATTTCAAGGACAGCTCCGGGCCAGATGCCTTGTAGTGTGCATTCCACTGATCCCAAACCACTGGCATTTCTCGCTTCAGACGTGGCCTCATTGGACGGCAGGGTGGAGGTTGCGTTTTCTGATGGGAGCTGGTTCTGCCTTGGTGCTAGTAGTGGCCCTGTGTTGGTTAGAAAGAGGCCAGTTGAGGGCCTGCAACTGAACTGCCCATGTGCTAGATGCACTGGATCTTCACCTGGAGGTACGGTCTAAGATGCAATTTTGTATGACAGCAGGGAGCACTGTTGTGTTTATCCCGTGCAACCGACTGCAGATTTGTACATCAATCTGGTGATTGGACCCATTGTGCTGCCATTCACAAACAGCAGTCCAAGGCATGTTTTCCAACATGCTAACACTTGCCCACATACCACTGTTGTAACCCAATATGCTCTACAGTGTGTCTACATGTTGCTTTGCCTGCTCAATCACCACATATATCTCCAATAAAACACGTATGAGACATAATCGGACAACTACTCCAGCATCATCCACAAACAGCATTAACCATCCCAGAATTGACTGGTCAAGTGTAATAGGCCATGGAACTCCATCCCACAAACTGAAGTCTGGCACCTGTAGAACACAACGCATGCACGTTCACATGATTGCATTCCACATTTAATAACTAAGATGTGTTACATAGACAAATGTATACCTGAAATTTCATTACTTTACTTTAATTAATTTTTTCTGATGCAATTTTTTCCCATTATTCTATATTCTTGGATTTAACAGAAGTATTCAATTGTGTGGACAATAATACATTTTGATTAAGCAGGAGAATTATATAATCAGGGAACAACCTCCCAACTGTTCACTACATATTTGGCAAACACAAAGCAGTAGGTTTTCACCTAGTGTCAATAGATGGGAACAGATTTAAATTTTCCTTGGGTGCTGTGAATTGGAGAGTGTCACACAGTTCTATTAAAGATCCACTGCTTTTCTTAATACAGTACATAGGCTTATCCATGTTCTGCCACAAAATATCACAAGATTCTAAATTTTGCTTTTGCAAGTAATATAAAATGTGGAGTGTTATGTTAATGACTGTGCAGAGAGGGTAGAGTGTAACTGCAAAGAACAGTCACCTGCAATGAAACACAGTGCATACCATTTCTTGCTAAAAATGCTCATAAAAGTGCATTGTTATTGCACAGGATTTCTTAATAATCATGAAGTTTAACATTTCTTGGAGAGAACAAGACACTAGGAGAGTACATAAACCCAGTCCTAATCGAAGTCTTATGTCTGGAACCCTGCTTGTGTGTTTTTCAGAAACATTTTGTCACTTAGACGTTTAGAAGCATGAACATTTTTTTAGATGTATCGAAAGCACCAGAGGCAAGGTAAGGATTATAAACCAAATTAAAATACACTTCCACTGGATCATCTCAAATACCTCAAATGTGCAGGAAGAGGTAATTAAAAGTACAGTTTAACATGGAGCCAACAGCAAGGTTATAAAAGATGGCTCACAAGTTTTGATTGGAGATAGATATTGACTGCGTCCATTCCATGGAACCATTCAAGTATTTGCTTTAAGCAAAACCATGAAAATCCTAAATCTGGATAGGCACAAAAGGCTCTGAATCATCATCCTCCTTAATGGAAGTATAGTGCAGGAAACTAGGAGTTGGCATGTACCTAGAATTCCCCTATCCTTTGAAGGGTACCGCACACTTCTGTTGTTCTGCTGGTGCTTTCACATCTTCAGCTTTGCAGAGTGAAGGTATCTCAGTGCGAGGGAATTTATGATAAAGCACTTCTTTTTGTCAATTTGTCTGTGCAAACAGGAACAGGGCAGCTTGAAGCAGAGAAAGAAGAAATAATGATGCTTCAGTAGTCTTAATGAAAGTGAATGGAAGAACCAATCCAAGGCCTGTTGCTAGCATGAAAAAGAAAACTTATATGACCTAACAGGAACAGGATTTTCACATATTAGTGAACTAAACATTGCTCAAGAATATATAGGAACTGTTTTCCAAACGAACAGTCTTGTGAAGTGCGAACATCTTTTAGCACAGGAAAGCAGGGAAATGAAAATTGCAAATGATACAATCGGCATTAGACAGACTCTAGACTTTGACATTCAGATGTGTAGACACTCTCGGAGAAAACATTGTAGGATGCAGCAGGGATTCATAATCCTCGTGTACAACATTTCACTACTAGACCTTATGTGAGGCTATTCAACTACTGGGGAGAGCCTGCTCAATACTTAATTCTGAATATGGTGATTAACAGAGCCTGTCTCAAAGTAGTAACTAACTTTTTCAAACACAACTGTGACAGAATTATTAAGACAATGGTCATAACTGTTTTATTTTAATCTTAGTGTGTTACGGAAATATACTGAATGCTTCGGAACGCATTTTGCAAAGAGGAACTGCAGTCAATTTAGCTGTCGTTCAACGTTATTAAACTAAGGCAATTCCTGCAATCCTTTAATATTCACTGCTATTGCTAAAATCAAATGAATTTTTTTGTAATTGATAAATTATCTTTCACATATTAAAGTGGCATAGGCAATAGCTTTCTGATTTGCTACTGCGTACCAATCACCTACTGGAGCTGCCTTCCAATCACCTACCAATGCTGTAGAGACAATAGCCTACAGTACAGCCATTCAGCTCTTCAGCAACTTCTCTTAAAACTGTCCTATGACATCCCAAATATATTAAGTTGGTAGCCATCAGATAACTGAAATCAACAGTATACAGAGAAACACATTCGCTAGTATCCAGCAGGTACCTGCCCTAAAGAGGACTGCTGGAAATTCGGTAGAAATGTCAGCACTTTAGTTGCTTTAGTATTTTATAATGACACAGCCTAATACACAAAATTATTTTATTCAAGATAAAGACTTGACTCTACTTATAATCACTTTCTTCTTTGCAGTTTCCAAACTAGAATTGCGCTACTGTTCTGCATTAAAAACAACATGACAATTTTCAAATTTTAGTTCTAGTACAAACACTTACTCAGATATGTATGCATCAAAAACATTTGCATAAAGCACTAAATAACATTACCTGAGGTAACACCTTCAACTTGCAAGGAAACACTGCAATATGCTTAAATTCCTCTCTCTTCCTTTGTCGTAGTTCTTCTCGATATGCCATGAACTTGTCAAAGAGGTGATATATAATATCAGCTTGAAATATTTTCACGCCTAAGGTATCTGCTAGCTCTTGGGCGTCTCGCTCGACTTTCACATCAAAAGCCAAAATTGTAGCGTACCTAAATAGAATTAGATTGCTCTTGCATCACATTGTCATTCTGCTTTTAAGCAAATACAATGAAGAGTGAAGACAAAGGATTCATATTTCTGTAGTCATGTATACTCACTGGCTCTCATGTTCCAGCATGGTCGATGCTTTCATTACATCTTTCTTTACAACAGGTCCAATTCGTATGTTGGAATACTGCAACAAACAATAAACGAATAATGTAATAAAAATGTGGACAAAGAAAAAATTGTCATTTTACGTGTAGTTCACTTTGCAAAAATGCATTTTTAATTGAACTGTCAGTAGCTTATGCCACAATACTGTGGAATATTAAACATAATGCGTATACTAAAGAGTATTCTAGGACCATATCCATACTTGTCCCTTTCATAAGCATTTTTAAACGATTAGGAGAAACTGGAGAAAATAGAAAAGATTTGACAGTTCGTGATCGTAACCTGCTCATTATGGAACTAGTCCATATTGTTCAAAACATGTATCATACGTTAGATGAAACACTGTCATCATAAGACTGAATGATTTTAATGATTTTACAATTTCTACCAATTATACACAATGTTTAAAATGCATCTATTGAACAACAGTGAAACAAAGTCTGAATGAAAAACTTCTTCACTTAGTGTTAAATCTGCTAACATTTTGCTGAAGTACAGAAACCCGATATGTGATTTTCATCTAAAAAAAGATGGTTGGGACAAACTCCAAGACATGAGTATTGAGTGTTTCAATGCAACCTGGGACACAGCTTGATTAATTATGTCCATCCAGAAATGATCGAAGTCCAGCAGTGTTTTCATCCGTATGCTAATAGTTAACATGTAACTGCCAGGCAAAAAAAGCTGTATCGGTTTTGTTTTTCTCAAAAAACTTTTAATTGAAAATATTTACGTTACCCCCTTCAAAGTACTCCCCATCACACATATTAAAGTGGCATAGGCAATAGCTTTCTGATTTGCTACTGCCTACCAATCACCTACTGGAGTTTTTACCAATGTTTGAAACTCTTGCAAAACTTAATTCATAATATAGTATCTTGCTTCTTCAGTAGTTCTATCTTTCGCCAATGATGACAAAATGTCACCTTTTCATGGTTCATTTCAAACCCACGAATATTAAGAAGTTATACTAGTGGATGCCTCACACAAATATTGACTCTAGATTTTCTGATGTAGTGTTGAGCCAAGAATTGTTCATGGTTTATTAATCATGAGCAGAAAGTTAAAAACTCTTTAGCCACTAAAATATTTTACACAAGTCTTTGACTGTAATAAACGTTATTAATTATAAACTTTATTTTAGCTTTAGAAGCTATAAGGGGACTAACGTATGGTGAATAATGACGTCAGTTAAAGGAGATGTACACTGCCATACAGTACAAAACATAAATTATTTCAGCATAAAGCTGAGAGTTCTCACTGTATTGCTTTGTGCTCACTGAACAAAATTTCAACGTTGTATTTCATTTGATTACACAAGCTGTTGGTGCACATGCTATTGAAATCAACCTCACGTTCAACTGAACTTGAAAAACTGTTTGCTGTCTTGGGTTTTGGAAAAAAATGTTCTGTTTCAATGATTGGGGTTCAGTATCAACGTCAAATATCCATCTCTTGACATCAGTTAAAATTTGTCTGGACACTGTAAGCTTCAGCAACTCCTTAAAAGTGCTCATTTGGAATTGCTTTTGATCAAAATTCGATAATTTCGAAAATGCCTTGTTTTTCAAGCTAAAAACGTGCAACAATAAATGATTAAAATAAAATAAAAACTGCTTAGTATGACCTCATGCGACAACGTTATGAACTACCTCTCTGGTACTGACTCGGTGACTGTCAATAGTTCTCTTAAATTTCTTGATATTGTCCAGTTGCCGGTGGATTGGAGTGCATTATATCTTCACTGTCTACACATCCTGCATGGAGCGTTAGTACAACTAGTAAAATAGTTGTTTTAATGATAGATTCACCAAACGCAACACATTTCCAACGTGATGTTGGACTTTTTTCTATTCTTCATAACTGACAGATGATGATCAGTATTGCTTTTGGAAAGGTAAGTCAGTCCTAATGTGGCTCTTGATAATAGAGGCAACACTAAAGTATAATCAAGATACTTTAAAAGGAGTGGTGAAATTAGAAAAAGCGCCGACTATGTAAAGTATGGGCATAACGCTGGGATGCAGAGGTATGTGAGTTCTCCTTCCTCTTCTGCTTACGAGAATGTTTTCGCTCGGTCCGCCACTCTTAATGGTACGCTGCTGTCAGTGTCATTTCATTTAAGTTGCAACATACAGAAACAACTACTACCCTACAGGCCTCTAACATAGGCAGCGTTTGTGTCGTAACAGTGCTCTCGCTTCACACGGTTACAGTCTGCACAGTCCCCTCATGTTCAACAACAGCCTTCCTGCTGCTACTTCGCCGCGGTATTGTAAGGCCTCACAAGTCGGCGAGTGGGTGCAGAAGCAAATACGCTGTTTCACCGACGGCTTCCTATTTCAGTCGAGTTCTGGCCATTAAGAGCGGTAACGAGACTTTGAAGTAGAGTGCTTCGAAGTATTTGACAGAATAGCAACTGAAATACAAAGCAGGACCCACATCTTTTCATCTGATTATGATTCCCTATCAGAAAACACCGTTAGTAAAAGCGCTGTATTTCATCTCTAAAAATGTGCAGATGGTTTTGGTGTCAAGTCGAGCAGAACTATCCATATATCGCAACTAGGTGACGAAATAGCTGGTTTGAAATTCCAAGTGAAAGAGCTTATGAAGAGCACTGACGCAGCTTCCCATTTGGATATTATGAAGTTGCTTTTAAGTATGGATTAAGACATGCATATCCAAACAGTGACATGGCTTTATTTTACAGGGAGTGGGGATGTGGGGTGGCGTAGTTATGACAAATCTTCTCAGGGGCGCATGATTACCTCGGTAAAGCTGTAAAAGTTGCAGCTTAACTTGATTTTCTTTTTCAGAAATGCTTATCTTTCTATTACTTGTCTACACTTTTATATCCTCTCTACTTCGGCCAACATCAGCTACTTTTCTATCCAAATAGCGAAACTACTCACTTCCTTTTAGTGTTGATTGGCGACTCCATAGTGTCCTGTGCACTACGACCAGATAATGGGTATACTTGGAAGGAGAGACAGCATTGGTCGTATATTTTTGTTTATTATCGCAAAATCGATTTTCGGTCACTTAGTGACCATCTTCAGTGCTGTAATATATAACTTAAATTAGTTAGTCGCTGTAAGCTTATTGACACCAGTGCTTACTAATTTAAGTTACATATTACAGCACTGAAGATGGTCACTAAGTGACCGAAAATCGATTTTGCGATAATAAACAAAAATATACGACCAATGCTGTCTCTCCTTCCTTTTAGTGTGTTATTTCTTCGACTACATTCCATTACTCTTGCTTTATTGTCTTTATGTTAATGTATAACCTCTTTTCAAGACGCTATCTATTCCATTCAACTGCTATCCCAAGTCCTTTGTCGTCTCCTTGACAACCTTGAAAGTTTAGATTTCTTCTCCCTGATCAAATTTACCCTTGTTTTCCTTACTGCGTCTTCAGTGTACAGTTTAAATAATATCGGCGATAGATTAGAACATTGTCTCACTCCCTTGTCAGTTACTGCTTCCGTTTCATGTCTTTCGACTCTTCAAATCTGCAGGCTATTTGTGCCCGTACTTTATTCCTGTTACCTTCAGGGTTTCGTGGAGTTTGGTCCAGACATCATCATCAAAAGCTTTCAGTAAATCTATATAAATGCTATGAACGTAGATTTAAGATAAATCGTACGATCAATATTGTCCTCACATTCCTGTACTTCTCCGGAACCCAAGCATCTTGGCCTAAATCGGATTCTATGGGTAACTTACAATTCCTAACACTTCGTGCAAACGTGGCGTTATAAGCTGTATCGAAGACTAAAAGAACTGCCTATTAACTTTCATGATCGTTCGATTCACATCACGCGAGATGAAGATACGTTCAAAACAATGCCGTAAGGGGTAGCCGCGTGGTCTCAGGCGCCTTGTGACGGTCCGCGAGCCTCCTCCCAACGGAGGTTCGAGTCCTACATCGGTGTGTGTGTGTGTGTTATGTTAACCTCCAAGTTACGTGGTTTATAAATACGTAAAGTTATGCATTCATGTGGACTCGGAAGTGGGTACGAGAGAAATTAAAGTGCTGGTAAGAATATGCCTTCAACAGCGAAAGTGGACGATTTACTGATTTACAAGCAAAGTGAGAGAGAGAGAGAGAGAGAGAGAGAGAGAGAGAGAGCTGAAAGTTTCTCAACAAAATAAGCTTATCTTTAGACACTCTGAAACCTAGTTTCAGGAATTGGTCTGTAATTAGAAAGGATTGGTAGCCATTCTAGCAGACGAATTAAAGCAGAAGCTCATTTAGCTTACATTCAATGAATAGATGGTGTTTCATGACATCGATGATCTCTCGAAAACGTTTTGGTATTGGTAAAATTTGTTGTAACAAAATTACGAAAAACTTCATACTGGAGGTTAAAGAAGTGTCCTAAAAGAACTAGCTCGTAAATTTTGTACCATATTTTATAGATGTAATTTTGAGAGCATTTCTCGTGGAACACAACGGTCTGGCAAAAATTACTTTAAAAATGGACACAAACAGGCTCGACCGCAGAAATACTTATTTTGATGGTAAACGGTTTTGGTCAGTTTTTTACCATCCTCATACCGTCATACTGGAATATGAACAAATAATGGATTTAGACAATGTGTGATAATAGTAGTAACAAATGTTACAAGAAAAAAATTATACCCACGATGAGACTTGGTGGCGGTGAATGGAGCGGGTCTTCACCGCCAACGCGTACCATTGTAGGTATGACTTCTTCTTTTAATATTTTATATGTTACTACTATTATCAGACATCCCTATAAATCCGTCCTATGTTCATATTTTAGTACGAGGGTCTGAGGATGGTCAAAAACTTACCAATACCGGTTATCACTAAAATAAATATTGCTGCGGTCGAGCCTGTTTGTGTCCGTTTCCTAAGTACTTCATACATGGCTGAGACTAAGTTACCTTTTAATTCTTTTGCAAATGTGTTAGTCTTTGCTATGTTTCTTGTTCTGCGTGGTAGTTTGTTTTACGTGTTAGCTTGCTTAATTTGTCATAACGTGGAATATTACAAAATACATTTCTATTAATTTAATAAGGTTGTTACAGAACATTTTAGGAACGTGAAGGTGAAAAAAAAAATTCTTTTACCGCAGGGCGCGAACCTCCCGTTAAAGCTACCCAGCCCACCTTCATTTAACACATAACCACAACACCACGAAGAGCCAGCGAAAGTTTGACTTCTGTACTGCAACTCAGATCCTATGAAGGCTTTGTAATGGTACTTTAATTACGTAACCATTACGGCACCTCACCTCTCGATACCAGCAATATTCTACTGTGTTTCTGTAAAATAGTTAACATATTTCTGTGACAACATTCAGATTTGATTTCATTAATGATATTATTGTTATGTGTATTCTTTCTTTTATCACTATGATCTTTGACGTACTTGTAACTCTGATTTTTGGGGGCGTAAGCGGTTATTAGAGAGTCAAGTTTTGGTCGTCATGTTAAAAATACGCAAATTGTAGTCATTTGTAGTCAGTTTATGAAATGTGAACTTTAACAGTGAGGAAGATATTTTCAAGTATGTTTTATATTTTGAAGTGATGTTTTGGTATGAGTTACGTGATATTGCAACAAAAGTAATAAAAAAAGAGGTGTAATTTAAATTCGGAGTGCTGATTACTTTTTTACATCACCATTAACCTAACTTGCAAAAGTTTAATCTTCAAGAATGGTTTATGAAACACATCTATAAAACTTTTGAAGATCGCAGAATAGGCCTCTTTGCATCCGAGCTTGGAATCGTCAATACCTAGATTTTCGACGATTGAGCCATGAACTGACAACGAGACCAGCGTGGGAAACACGAAAAGATGAGTGCCTAGTTTATCCATTATTTCAAGAAATACTTTATTAACTGTGCTCTAATGACACTTGCCACATAATATAACCTTGTTGTTGCCCGAAAATGCAATATTTAGCAGCGTGAGCAACACTACAATCATAATTAATTTTTGACCTTTGTTGTGGTAGGGTTGTTAGAGCTTCAACCGGCAATACGCGTTTAACTGCAACAAATCGTACCAATAATGACGCGCTTGTATAAATCTTGAGTATATCACAGCCTCGAAACCGTACACTTTCTTAATACACAAGTTACGATACGGAATTACGCAATCCACTGTTTCCCAACCACCCAGCATCGAATGTTAACGAAAGTCGATAGCAGTTCGATAAGTGCGTGTTACGTCAGAAAGACGTCACGTTTGCACAAAGTCTTGTAAACTGTAAGTTACCCGGCTTCTAACATTTCAGAGATGCGATGTGACCAATACTGATGTGTGCGAGGTGCAACTAACGGAGTGTTAACGAGAAGGCTTGGAAAAGCACCGCTGCTCAGCGTTCCTGTCACCAGGAGCTTGTGACGAAGGTGATCTGCAGCCGTACAGAGGTAAACACGGCGGACAGACTGGGAGAGCGGTGTAATTGCGGGCAGGAATCCCGAAGTGGCACTAACTGTAGTATTGTGGCGCGTGGGCCGCGGCCGGCACAAAATATTCAGAGGCCGGCCGGCCGGCAGGGCCGCGTGGGACGGCAACCTGCGGCCCACAGCGGCCGCGCCCCGCCCCGCCAGCCGCAGCTGCCACGACTTCCTCAGGCGCATTCCACGCACCACGCTCCTTCGCTCTCAATGCAGTCCGCGACTCCGCGCGCTCTAGCCACCGTACCACCATTCCACGTCGCATGTATACCAACATTCATACTCCGCGAAGGGTGGAGGGACCTACTTCTGGTACCATGATATTTCTCCGTACCCTACCCACTTTTCCCTGTTCCGTTCGGCAGTAGCGGGAGGGACGAATGACTGTCGGTAAACTTCAGGAAAAGCTTAAATCTATCTGATTGTCTAGTTGTGGTCATTTCGCGAGACGTGTCGGGGAAGAAAATAACACAGTGTGAGTCAAAAAGGACTTTACAACTTTGGAACGATATCGAAATTTATTCAGATAACTTACGAAATCGGTACATGTGTCATTTCGTAGCAAACAACTTCTAGTTTCACGTGAGAGTTTCAAGTGTCATTTTGGTTCGATACGACTACTATTTGCAATGTGGCAAACATCTCATCGGTAATCAATTTCTTCATATACGAGTACTCCTTGCAGCAAATCAGACGTAACTTGTGTAACCTGAGCGTAGATTCGACTTTTCATGTCGGCTAAATTGTTTGGTTGACTTCGGGAAGGGGACCTAACAGCGAGGTCATTGGTCCCATCGGGTTAGGGAAGGATGGGGAAGGAAGTCGGTCATGCCCTTTCAAAGGAACCATCCCGGCACTTACCTGAAGCGATTTGGGGAAATAGCGGAAAATCTAACGATGTCCGGACGTGGGTTTGAACCGTCGTCCTCCCGAATGAAAGTCCAGGGTGCTAACCACTGCGCCACTTCGCTCGGTGTTCGCCAGGGGAGGATCATATACACTCTCTTTAATGAAACAACAGAGATAGAAATCCAGTAGTGTCTAGTCTAGGGAGCGAGGTGGCCCCGCGATTGTCCCTTCACGCCCAATCTACCGAGCTCGGAAGCGATCATAGAGGAAACCTCTAACTTCCGTGTAGAAATGAGGTGGTGCAGAGGTGGTGCACCGTCTTGCTGGTAGTACACCATCCCATCCCGGTCATCTTTCTCGATCCGTGGAATTGAAAAGTTTATCCAGATACACAAATACCAGTGAAAAGTTTTCTCTATGAATAAGAGGGGCCTTAGACTTTCAGTCTGTTAAACGCACGAAACACACTTTGGGGCTGTCGCGAATGTGTTCCAGGGTTCCTTAGACGTTCTTTAGCGTATTCGGCGCAAAATGTATGCCGAACAGTTGTTGCACAGTTCATGTCATGAAACCAAAACACCGTCAACACTGTCCGCACCAATGAAAGCAGCAATATTAACTGTGCACTACGCTGGCGCGACTGGTGGTCGAATGGGATACTGATGCACTACGTGGATCAAACTTGAGGTTGTTTTCTACAAAATGACATCTACCCATTCTGTAAGTTATCTCAATTAATTTCTGTATCATTACAAAGTTGTTACGTCCTTTTTGACTCACATGTATATTTTAAGATACACACGCCTCTCCTGCAGAGTCTGTCACTGGAGTTGGCCGATCATCTCTGTAACGCTCTCACGCAAACTGAACGATCCCGTGACGTAATGCGCCTCCCTTCGCTAGATCTTCTCTACCTCTCCTACAAGGGGCGAACAAAACGTTTCCATTCAAAGCCCGTAGAAACGGTATGCCAATCAGGCAAAATCGCCGTGAGCTTTGAGGAAATCATCCCATCGATGCAACAGGTTGAAGACAACCGTTTCGTAAGACAGCGCGTCCTGCAGCGTGAAACAGTCCGTTAACTTCCTGCTGCACTAATTCGCCCGACAGGAATCTTCAGCCCTTCAAGGCATTTTTAAGGGACCGAAGGCGTGACAGTCGCAGCAGGTAGTATCAGGACTCTAGGGCGGGTGGTCGATTGTCTCCCAGTTGAGCTGGTCTAACTTCTGCGTTACTGTATTAGCGATATGGGGACGTGCGTTATAATGTAACAGCAACATGCAGACCGAGAGACTGCGTATTACATCTGGACTCTTGTCCATCTAATTTTGAAGAACCGACGGGCTCTACCTTAATGTCCTCCGAGTTTTGCGGGATTGGTGTTGGTGTGTGTGTGTGTGTGTGTGTGTGTGTGTGTGTGTGTGTGTGAGAGAGAGAGAGAGAGAGAGAGAGAGAGAGAGAGCGAGCGGGGGGGGGGGGGATTGATTTTCCGTGGCTTAAACTCTGACGTGGTGGGTGATTAGTGTTTTTCAGGTATTTGTAGCTGACCCGGAATGGGTCAGTGCCTAAGGCTGTGATGAGTTGATGAAGTGAATTTTCTGAATTTGTGTAGCATGATTGGGTTTTCTGTTCAATGACTGATGAGATGGTGGGTATATTTCTGTCTGTGTTTAAGCGTATTCAGGACGAACTAGAGAGGATCAGTTGTTATCCTAACTGCCTTGTTTTGATTATTTGCAGCTTTCTTATGTGAGCATCTGCAGCCACACTCCAGATCTCACAGTCGTAAAGTTGGAAATACCACAATCTTCCATAACTTAACTTGGGTGGTCAGTCCATTGCCTGTGGGCAATGGGCATAGCTGACAAGGTCTATTCGAACCCCGATTACAGGCGTCGGATATGTGTCCTTTCCACAACAACTTCTTATCGAATCCCGCAAGTCGTGGTCGTGCGGTAGCGTTCTCGCTTCCCACGCCCGGGTTCCCGGGTTCGATTCCCGGCGGGGTCAGGGATTTTCTCTGCCTCGTGATGGCTGGGTGTTGTGTGATGTCCTTAGGTTAGTTAGGTTTAAGTAGTTCTAAGTTCTAGGGGACTGATGACCATAGATGTTAAGTCCCATAGTGCTCAGAGCCATTTGAACCATTTTTCTTATCGAATTTCAGACCCAAGTATTTGATCGTGTCACTCCAGGAGAGGTCCCTACAGACAACTGAGACTTGACAGTTGAGAGAGTGTGAACATTTGGCACTGCACTTGGTCCGATTAATTATAATTTTCCAGAAGTTACATGATTGTGTAATCTCGCCCAAGTGCCTTTGGATGTTAAACACCATTTAACTGGGGATCGGGTGACTGGAGCAGACAGCAGTGTCATCTGTGAAGAGGGCAAAGGATCACCCCCTTGTCAAACTGAACTTGGTGCACCATTCTACAATGGTGGTTTTCGACAAACATGCTGCCCCATACACATTCTTCACTCTCCAATGGATGTCTACCAGTGTTTTTCCTTCGGCAGACAAGAAAAGAATAACAGCATGTTGGTCCCGCCATTTGGACGCTTTTGGTAATACCGCCCACGTTTCCGCATTTACCGCAGGCACAAAAGCAAAATACACAACCTACATGTCGATGTTTTTATACCCGCTTCGGAGTCGCGCTACGTTGCATATACGTTGCAGCAACACCCTCAAACGGAAACTTTTTGATCACCTTGTATATCAGTCCTATCTGTAAGGGACCTAGTCTGAAGATCGATAATCAAGAATCAGTGGAACAAGTGTTTTCTTATTTAACTAGCTTCTTTCGTGTATGAATTACATTCCCTTCGTATTCTTCCCATGAATCTCAGCATGACATTTAATTGTTCTACAATATGTTTTGTGTGTTCTAACAATTTACGGGAGTCTTCGACAATCTGTGATATTTCGACAGGTGAACAACGTCATTTTCAAGGCGTTTGTGTCTGTAAGTCTGTAATATAACGGGGCGTTCACCTGTCGAAATATGGACCGTTGTCGAAAATGTCACCCGGCTGTAGTCGCGTAAGTTGTTGGGACATTTAATACGACAGGAGAAACTCATATTTTATGGGTCATTCCAGTTTAGGTACCTCTAGATGACAATTACTGGGTATTTTGCTGTAGTTAGCGTTTCCAGTGATTTGCTGCCGATAGTGTAATCTACCCGAACAGTATTTCTTCGGCTACTTATGCACAATAAGTTATATTTATTTACATCCAGGTTTAACTAACAGTCTCTGAACCGCCAACAGCTTTTTTTATACCCATGTTGCAAGAGTAATGGCCGTATAGTGGCCTCAGGATACACCGATCTTTACGTACGTTGAATTTGTTCCGTTAAGAGCGACGTATTGAGTTCTATTTGAAACAAAGTCCTGAATCCAATCACAAATCCGGTATGGTTCTCAGTGAGTTCTTACATTCTTCACTAAACGACAATGCGGAACTGTCCTAAATTCAAGGAACACAGCATCAACCTGAGAGTAGTCGTTTTCGTTCACCTCATGCCCCTACGAAGCGCAACATGACACTCGCCAACAAAGAACCTGGCGTGAGAACGATGAACCAAATCACGTATTTTATTACACTGCGTCCCATGATCCGCATAATTTGTGCAAATGCTCACGTAAGCCGACTTAGATATCGCACACTAGTGCGATGGAGCAGTTCCTTCCTCGTAAAAACTTCAACTTTCTTATCATATTTGGAAACGAGAGCGAACCATCAGCCGAACCATTAGCACCGGCCAGTCTCAGTGTGTGTTCCGAGTAGATGGTGAGATGCCTCAGCGCTGAAGTTCGCGGGGGCACCATCATGTAGTAGCGAAATTACACTTCTTACCATTATGGCACGCATTCCAGCAGCGGTGACAAGGTCACCCCCTTGAAGCACAGATGTGCCCTGATTGTTGAGGCGATGCGGAAGGTTGACTGGCCTCATACCACACACTGAGGCCGAACAGGTGCTGATGGATCGCTTCCACCACACCACCAGAACAGTAGTGCAGAAGAACAATTCCACTTGCCTGACGTCTTGTCACGTCCTTTAAAATCACGGAAAACTATAGTATCGACGATCTTCCAAATCTATCTTCAAGTGGTGAACCTCCCTCGGAATGCATTTCCGGCCCATATGATTTTTTTTTCTCCTTATATTCTCAGAGATAGTTTCCTGCTGTTTGACCCCAATAGGCAAAATCATCCGGTATATTATCTATCATCCTGCATATATGTGAATGAGTTGCCTAAAACATACACCCCTTTATTTCGCGAACAGTTCAAGATGTCGAAGCAAGTTTTTTGGGAGATGATAGTACGCAGAGAGATACCTAATTTTGTTGCATGGTTAATCCACTACATTTTTATATCAACCGAGATAGTAGAGCAAGCATTTTTCTTTTAGTGGAATTACTATATTTTTTCAACGTATTTTCTCTTGTTACTACTTCAAACAACAAAGGCACAGTATCGGCTGCGATTCGTGTACATGCAACTTTATTCTAACGTCTAATGTATCAGAAGCGGCTTCGGAAAACTCATCCTAATGTGTGTGTGTATTCATATTTAAATGAACAGTTTTTGTGGAAACATGCAGACGAAAGGCTCATAAAACGGTAGAGCCCGGCACGAGAACCCAACTTGGTGACGTTTCCACAACAGAAGAGAATTCCGGCCATCTTGCCTATCAAATTTAGCATATTTTCGATATTCGTGCGGAAAGCTTCAACTAAAACATTACCAAGTGGTATATCACTATACTCTTGTTTTGAAGAGTTTTTGACAGACTACAAAAAAGTATATCGTTCCGTTTACCGCACTTGCTTCAGTATCTCAGTTGATGCAGGAGTTAAGACTATTTACCCATTCAACAAACATATGTGCCTTCTGCCTACAACCATTTGCTGAAAACACTGTTTCGATCTTTTGAACCGTTTGCGATATAAAACAGGTGCAGTTGTAGATGGTTCATCTTGCATACGTATCTAATATTTGCATACATGGTATGATGGTGGCGTAACTACATATAACGTCTTCTGACAACCAAATTCAACCGTGAGAGAACATGGTGCCTGTTTGCGATCAGCCGGACGGGGTGGCCGAGCGGTTCTAGGCGCTACAGTCTGGAATCGCGCGACCGCTGCGGTCGCAGGTTCGAATCCTGCCACGGGCATGAATGTGTGTGATGTCCTTAGGTTTAAGTAGTTCTAAGTTCTAGGGGACTGATGACCATAGAAGTTAAGTCCCATAGTGCTGAGAGCCATTTGAACCATTTTTTTGTTAGCGCTCAGGTAGAATACTTCTACGCTATTTGCTAAAGCATGTCTCCTAAAATAAGTGATTTATTTCCCACACTAATGGAGTAACAGATTTTTTGAAGTGTCTCACTGCGTCCGCGATTCATGTGTAAGTAACCCAATAATATCGCTAAATTTTAACGTATGCGAATCATTCGGTACATTCTATATAGAAGCGACTGCTTGAAACTCTCGACAAATTGTTCGAATTTTTGATCGTTGCTGTTACGTGTATAAAAGATATTGTGATATACAGTTGGTAAATCACCAGACTATCCACCAACACCCTGGGTTAAATTCCAAATCTCTAAATGCTCCTGAAAGAAATCTCTATGAACAGAAGTGCAACGGAAACTGGGAGGTTATGCAGGTAACAAAGTGCTGTCAAACTGTGTGCTACAGACATGCGATCCGAGGAGGTACAGGTTTTTGTCATCAATTTTCTGACTGACACGATGCGGTCCACCACGATTTGTCCTCCCGTGCCCACCTCTTCGTGTCAGAGTAGCACTTACACCCAATATCCTTCATTATTTGTTGCCTATATATTTTAATCGCTGTCTTCTCTCGCAATTTTTGACCCCTTCTGCTTCTACTAGTAAGGATACTACAGAAGTTACTGACTGAGGTCTTTACACATGTTGTATAACCAGACCTCCTCCTCGTCAGTGTTTTACAGGTTTTCCTCCACTCGCTGATTCTGCTGAGGGCCACACCATTAATTACCTTATCAGTCAACTTAATTTTCAGCACACTTATTTAACAGCACATCTCTTCTCTGGCTACTCCACAGTCTATGAGATATTGGGCTCCAGATATACAATCTCAATTTTTTTTCTCAAATTATGGCTTATATTTCACATCAGTACACCTCTATTACCATGATCCGCCTAGCTGTGCTAATCTGCTTAGCATGTCCTCATCCTTTCGTTCGTCATACGTCATTTTGTTCCCAATGTTGCACAATTCCTTCACTTCGTCTACTATGTGGTGCCCAATTCTGGTGTTAAGTTTGCCTTCAATCTCATTTCTGTTACTCCTGATTACTTTCGATTTTCTTTGGTTGACTCTTAATCTCTATTCTGTGTTTAGTAGACTGTTCGTTTAGTTCACAACGCCCTCCTGTAATACTTCCACGTTTTCAAAGGCGGCAGCAATCTGATCAGCGAGTTTAATCATTTACATCTTTTCACCTTGAATTTTAATCCCGATCCTGAATGTTTCTTTCACACTCTTCATTGCTTATTTAACATACAGATTTAACACTACAATACACTGTATCTCTGCCTTAGAAAAGTTGTCCTCAATCCGAAGTTTAGTTTGAGCACTGAAGAAGTGGTATGCTTCGAATGGTCCTGTTGGTGGTAGCATGCTACGCCCCCCTCCCCCCCCCCCCCCCAACCTCAAAATCGATTTTTGAACATACAAGATCTGAACTAACTCAGCCTTACTGGCAGGGTTCGTTAATATGGAAAATGCGTAGCTCCTCCGTGGTTCAGAGCCCACGTTAAACCGTAAGTCCCCAAGAAAAGACCCGGTACGTCTGTTCACGAGTAAGAGGAAGGCAACGGCACAGCGCTCCCAACAGAACCGTGCACTGTGGCGTTCAAAACGATATTCGCATTGCACGGCTTTAACTACTTATTTCCCTCTTGGTATCTCATTCTTATTTTCCCCCTTGGTTTTGTACCACTACGCAGGCTCAGTGTGTGCCGTAATTATTGTATGGCAGCGAATCTTGGTAGATTATTCTTATGCCTTAATGCGCAACCAGTTGACGTTGAAAAGAAAAAAAAAAATAGTTGCACTGGTGGCCACCAAGTGCCAATCTGGCGCTGTACACTGTCTGTATGACGCTGTTTTCCATTTGACAAGCCATTTCTGATTGAATAGTATGGCTATGCGTTGTTAGTGAAACTGTTTTATGTGAACGGCAGCAATTGCAGTACTGCATTGAGAGAGTATCGCCGACTGGAACGTCTAAGGAGAGGCTGGATGTCATTAAATGGTCTAAAGAAGATAATGAAATTCGAAAACAGGGATGAGCTTGATTTGGCACCTGGAAGAGGAAGGCGTCCAATCCCGGTGGAAGTTTATTTTACTTCCTTATCTACAAAATGCTCCATTATGGAATTTATAATACTACGCGCGAACCTTCTACTCACGAATAGCAGCAAGGCGACCGCCAAGCTTAACGTCGCCATCCGACGGACCATCAACTGTGTCGCATGCCCTCATTTCATGAGAAGCTGCGGAGAGGTTTGCTATTTCACGTGCAACGTCTGGTGATCACAAACTTTATGCCATCCCTCCTCCCCTTGCCGGCCAAATACTAGCAGTGAAATTTTTTTTCCACAAACCAGGATTCGAACTGGCCTACTCGCGGGTCGAGCGCTACCCCACAAGCTTGCACCAGCGTCATATGCCACAGAAGAGGGTTCCCGTGCAAGTTACTGAGGAGTTAGCTGTTGCTGTATCTGACCATGCAGCGTGTGTCCCGTGTGGTGCTACTGTTCGTGCAGTGTAACGAGAATTGTCCATCCCACAGCCAACAATACAAAAAGTTTTGCGATCTATTTTACATTGGTTCCCATAAAAGATCCAGACGCTTTAACAACTGAACCTTATGATCCACAACAACGTTCTAAATTTGCTCTTCTGTTTCTCGCTCTGACAGAAGTTGATGACATGTGGCAGAGAAATATCATATGGAGTGACGAGGCACTTTTACACTGCAGAGTGCAATGAATACGTACGCAGAACTGTCGAATTTGAGGTACTGTTAAACTGCGTGTTGTGCACGTACATCCACTGCATTCGCCCTATGTCACAGTGTGGTGTGGTATCACAAGCACCTTTATTCGCAGTCAGTTCTTCTTTGAAGAGGATGCACCCAGAGGGCCTGTCAAGAGTTTCGTGCCATCTGCACGTTATCGAAACCTCCTTGTACAGTATGTGGTTTTCCTCTGGAAGAGCGAGTTGTGTGGAAACAAGTTTTCATGCAAGATGGGGCAGCACCTCATGTCTTTCGTCCAGAGAAAGATCTGCTAAATGCACGAACGTGTTATCTGTAACTGTTTTCCAGATGCAAGATCACTTGATCTGACTCAATGTGCTTTTTGGATCTCGGGATATCTATAACAAAAGAAAGCGTTTACCAGGGACATCTTCCGATCTGAAGGTCAGTACACAGGAACACGTTGCTCACATTCCTCCAAAACATCTGCAGGCAACAGGGGTCTTGGTAGCATTCACAGCGCCAGCTTTGCATCTGGTGGCCAAAACTGGAACTATTTTTTCCAATGTAAATCGGTTCCATATTAATTACAGCCTACACTGGACCTCTGTGAGGTGCTGCATTTTAATTGTAACCACCTGGTATATGCTGTACAGTACCCTACTTTCCCCTCTGACTTACGCCTTGTTTTTTTCTGAGTATTTCGAACATACTGCTGTTTTTAGGTCATCGAGCGGTTTTTCGAAGTCGACGAATCCTATGGGGGTCTCTGATTTTTTTTTTTTTTTTTTACATGTGTGTTGCATTTAAAGTTAACAATGAGAAGCAAAGTTAGCGGAAGATATGGCACTGAAAACAGTTGAAGCTCTACAGAAATAATCATCAAAACGTGTATAAACGTTAGTATTGCACGTTCTCTCTTCAGGGTAGTAAAAACAGAAAATGCTTTCCAGCGAAGGCCAAACTCACAGGACGACATTCACCAGCATAATCGAGGGGAAAGTGGGTTACACAAGCAACAGACGCGAGTAATTGGCAGAACGAAACACCTGTCTTCGGAACATCGAAACCAAGAGGAGTGTTGGAGGAACGTCTTCGGAAGGTCTGTCCCGCGAACAACTGCCAGCTGAAAGCACACAGAATATGAAGGTAGTGGCAGAGGAAATGTGAGGTTGGTGGCGAAGAGCTGGACGGTGGCTGCGAGGTGTGAAGGAAAGCCGCGGGCGCAGGCGCGTCCGTTCCCGGGCCGAAGCCGTTGCCCCGCCCGGCCGAAGCGGGCGCGTGGGCGCTGGCCCGGCAGGCTGAGGCGAGGCGGGGCGCTCCCACCCTGCTTTACGGTGTGCCGGCAGCCGGCGGCAGCGGCCGGCGCTGGCTGGAGACAGCCGCTGCGACGTGACACGCGGGCCAGCGGCGCTCCACCATAAAACTCCCCACGACGCATCGGCCCGTGCGTCAAAAAATGGCTATGAGCACTATGGGACTTAACTTCTGAGGTCATCAGTCCCCTAGAACTTAGAACTACTCAAACCTAACTAACCTAAGGACATCACACACATCCATGCCGAGGCAGGATTCGAACCTGCGACCGTAGCGGTCGCGCGGTTCCACACTGTAGCGCCTAGAGCCGCTCGGCCACTCTGGCCGGCCCCGTGCGTCAACCTAGAGTAAGACGACCAATTCTCCCGTTTATCATGGGACCTCCTGTATTACAGCAATTTTTCTTTAATCCTTCAGACTCCCTTACTCACCGCCTCTTTCCCCTGTGTACGCTGATCACCCAGAACATTACGACCTCTTACTAACAGCCGGTATGTCCATTTTAGCAGGGATAACAGCGGCGACGCGTCGTAGCATGGAAGCAATAAGGCCTTGGTAGATCGTTGGTGGGAGTTGGCACATCTGCACACACAAGTCTCCTAATTCTCGTAAACACCGGGGACGGGAGCGATGATCACGTCTCATATGTTCGTTCGGGTTCAGATCTGGCGAGTTATGCGGCCAGCACATCAACAGGAAATCGCCAGTGTCCTCGAACCACTCCATCAAATCCCCGGCCTCGTGACATGGTGCCACATATTGCTGGAAAATGCCACTGCTGTAAGCAAACATGATCCTCGTGATGCGGTGTACGTGGTCTGCAACCAGTGTAAGATACTGGCAGCTCCACTGCACTCATGAATACCCACATGAATGTTCCCCAGGGCATAATGGAGCTGCCACCAGCTGGTCTTTGTTCCACAGAACAGGAGTCAAGGAGCTTTTACCCCGGAAGTCGACGGACTCGCGCCCAACCATCGGCATAATGAAGGTATCGGGATTCATCAGACCATGCAACTCAATGCCACTGTGCAAACATCCAGTGCCAATGGTCACAAGCCGTTTCAGTCGTAATTGTCCATATCGTTGTGTTAACACTGGAACCACGGGAGGCGGAGGCCCAATGTTAGGAGTGTTCGGTGCATTGTGTTCAGACACACTTTTACTCTGTCCGGCATTAAAGTCTGATGTTTGTTCCCCCACAGTTCGCCGCCTGTCCTGTTTAACCAATCTGCCCAGCCTATGACTTCCAAACCCTTCAACGTCGGAAAGTGGGTTCACCTTGGTTGCGTCACGTGTTGAAGACACTAACCACAGCAATCCTCGAACACCCTACAAGCCGTGCAGTTTCCGAAATGCTCATGCCGAGTCTCTCCGGGCCTTTACAATCTGCGCTCGGTGAAACTCATATAGATTGCAAGCCTTCCCCATTCCACACACAGATAGCAAGCTCACTGATACCACACGCACCGTACGTGTGTATGATTAACTGTCATTCCTCGCCAGGCGACACTGCTATAGCCTAGACAGGTTTATATTGATAGTAGGTCGGTGGTGATGATGTTCTGGCTGATAAGTGTATTTTGACAGTGATCATTATCGTAAATATTAATCCCGTGAAGTACTATTGATAGTTCAAAATTCCTGACCAACAAATCTCTACACATTTTCCTATAATAATCGCTGCTATTATCGACCTATAGTCTTTTTTTCTGTTCGTGCTTCTACGGAAAAAGACGGTTTGCCTCAAGGCATTGCGAGGAGCGGAGGGAGAATGACAGAGCCTGTGTATCTAGAAGGGTTCTCAGACGGAGAATATTTACTTGTTGCTCGGTCAGTACTGGTAAACAACGAGCGAGCTCGCCTCGTACCAAACTGCAACTGTGGTATAAATAAGGCACAGAAGTAACAAGGACTCGCGAAATCATATTATAGGGAGATTCAGGATTAAAAACAGTCGTTACATTATTTATTTCCCTTCTGACACGCACATGCTTATTGTGTGCTATGTAAGCGTGGCTTCAGCATCGATCATAGGGGTAATGCCGACTGCAGCCAACATTATTGTACTGAAATTCATAATTGGAACGAAAACAAGTGAAAGCGTCCTCAAATTTGCTCAAAAATTTGGTAGTGGCAGCAACGACACGAAAAACGTGTGTTAGCGATAGTTTTTCATACTGTCAAACATAGCTACACAAGTACGGGTTGTGGAAATAAATTATCTATCGAAGGATGTTTTCCAAGACTATAATTTGGGTAAGATGATGACACGTGGTCGAACTAAGGCAGAAACAGTTGTGAAAAATATTTTGGCTCCAAAAAGTGTTCAGAACTTCATTTATATCTTGAGAGGCCCAGCTATATCACGCAAGTCATTCTCTATAACAAACCGATGCCTAAAACCACAAAAAAAGATATCTGTTACGTCCTCTTTTATTTTGATCCTGAGAAAGCAAGAAGGAATAGGATTTTGTACTTCACTGAACAAACTGATGACATAGCTAACAGTGTTACAGTTTGATCGAGTCTTCACTGAATTTTCATAATTTAGATGTAAGGAACATCGCTGCACACTGCGCCAGTAAGGCAAATGTGAATAGAAGACGACAAGAATTTAGTGAAAACAAATCCTCAAATCACATACTGCGTAATGCAACGAAAGATGCTTGTGATGCGTTAGATGTAGATATTGAGAATTTTGCCTTGATAATGTATGGATATTCCTCTGTATCACCCATTCCAAGAAAATGCGATGCATTTGTACAGCTGAAATTTACTGCAATTTAATCTTCCTTAAACCTCCACTAAAATCATGGTCAGATGTAAGTGACCTCCCTTAAAACCACGACCTAATGTTGGTCGCCCTACGGTAAGGCTATCTAAGCGCTGTCAGATGTCCCGATTTTCGCACCACCACCTGATTTTTTGGGGGTGTCGTGAACGGTCCACTTAAAGCCTTACGCGGGACGCTTAATGTCCCGATTTATGAACATTGCTAACAATTCAAAATATAGGGTGCTTATAAATTGGTGTCCATAAATGTACGGACGCGCTCCTGACAACAAAAGGCCAGTAAAAGTCCATACGAATATGCGTCCGTAACTCCTTCGCTAGCGAGTCACGAAAGGGATTTTCTGTAGTATACTGTTGTTATGCAACGAACCTCAGATATGAGTTTTTACTTACAATCTTCTTTAAAGATGGCCATAGTATTTATTTTTAGTTTTTCTGGCAGATGGCCACGGTATTTATTTTTAGTTTTTCTGGCAGTCTATTGCTCAGCATCAACGTGTGGTGTGGAATCATTCTTGATCATCTTATTACTTCAAATATCTTCGCATAAACTATTATTTGACAAATGTACCTATCAGAAGCGAGGAGCTTCATTTACTTGGTGATATACCTAAACCTATTACCCAGCGTATGTGGTTTATGCATGATAGTGATCCATCTCACTTTGCCCTTAATGTTCTCCGCTATTTCTGTAGCCAGTTTCCAAATCGATTATGAAGAGAGTAAACCTTGGAATGCAAATTCAGGACAAACATCGAAGCGCGACGTGGTCACTTTGAGCATTTTTATAAATGTACGTTGTTAAACGTATCGCATCTAACATTAGCAAACCATGCAGCTCGCTATCATAGGAAGTACATCCAGACAGCTTCTACAGTTTTGATGTCAGGTATAACACGTAATCACTTCAAAAATGGTAAGGCGCCTATGACGAGAACGTAAGCGTTAGAATGCTGTACGCTAAAACGTCGCGACCAGCCGATAATCTAAAACGGGCGAATCAATTCAGGCCGGGACTGTACTCAGCCGCGTGGCTTCCACTGTTTTCCGAACGATGGTTCGACTTCTGCCCTCCTCTCGCCCACTGATTGGCTGCGACTTCTCTTTCCATGGCAGTGACTGCCCCTCGCACCCTCCTGCTCGTTCATTTCGGGCTTTCGCATGCCGTGAGAATCAAAAGGCGACGCAGCTGTGATGATGATGATGTTTGGTTTGTGGGGCGCTCAACTGCGGGGTCATCAGCGCTCGTGCGAAGTCCCAATTTTTTCACAGCCCAATTTTTGAACACAGTCCAGTCTAACTATTGTCACGAATGATGATGACCATGAGCTGCGGACGGAGACAGCTGTGGCGTGTGTGCACAGCGCCGGTCGACCTTCTCAAATATTCAGTCGGTGGAAATACGACTGGTAAGCAAGTTATAGAATATGAAGGTATTTCGTAACACAATAAATGCAAACAATTTGAATAAAGATGGGGAAGGAATTCGACCGCGATCCTTCAAAGTAATCATCCCGACATTTGCCTGGAGTGATTTAGGGAAATCACGGGAAATCTATATCTGGATGGTCGGACGCGTCGTTCTCCCCTATGCGAGTTTAATGTGCTAACGACCGCGCGACCTCGCTCTGTCTTCCGATCGTTTGGGTGTAGGTAGCAAAAAACCAATGGCAACATCGATCCGACGCCTGCGAGAGCGGAGACCTGCTTCTATCTCTAGTGACCTCACGGTCTGACAATGAGTGCCAAGCATAGATGCAGATAAGTCGCGGCTAACAGTTAGTGGGACCATTTCTGATGTGAAATTTTGGTGCAAACGACTGAACCGTCAAATATTCTATATCCCATGCAGACTATGTACAAACATTCTTCAGGAGTATTAAGAACTTAGCTTCAAGGCAATTACTTAAAAATGTGCTTCATTTTCAAGTTTTCTTGAAATAATGTCAATCATGCAACTTTTATAACGAGTGGCACAGGAGAAGAGATTCGAAAGGAAAAACTAGGAAAGGATAGCCGTACCACTACACACATCTGCATTATTTGAAAAATTTAGGTACACTATTTCCAGGTACACTATTGTTTACAATGCATGTGTTTCTTATTTTGGAAAAACTGTTTGTGAAAATATTTCCCATAATGTGACATGTTTCTGAAGTGATTTAATTCACACCTTAAACCCCAGCACGTCTGACTGAAGTGACTACAGTCAACTATAATTTTCAGAAGCTGGTTAAACACTTATCCATTATTTGCGCTACTTAGGAACGAACATCCGAAATCAGCAGATACAAGTGCCTGAAAAGATTTGTATCCTTCGATGGCAATTTGAAACACTAGATCAAGTGATTTCTTTCAGGCGCCACTGCGCAGATTGAGAAAATATGACTTAATGTCACTGTTTATCCCGTTTGCAATGAACTCGTCAGTACTAACAGTAACCGATTTACATTTATCACAACCACTTATGAATTTTAATAAGCAATGTGTACCTCACATCCAACACATAACAACACACTTAAATCATACTGAGAGGTTTCCATTTTGGTTGCATGTTCATGAATATGTTGCAAATATGTAACAGACTAAATTTACTCGCTAATAACAGTTTTTTGTTATTTCGATAAACATCCCGAATGACTGTCACATAAGTGGTGACATAAAGGTAGACAATTCATGTTTTCGAGTCCAGAAAACTCTATGAAACAGAAAATGCAGATCATTTTGCCATTTTCATTGCGAAATTGCCGGCTTATTCATGTCTGGGGTAATAATAGAGGGCTGTTTGCCGGGGTTGTCTGCTAGAGTAGTGAAAGGGAGGTCTGGTTTGTTTTCGATTCTAATCTCGTTGGAGGCAGATAGACTATCAGTAAAGGAATTTTAAGAAATTCTCGCGCCCCCAATACGTTTTATTGTTCCCTTTATTCTGTACCGGCGCCCTGTGGATGTCGATATGAAACTCTTGTAGAATTTTATACTCGTTATGCCTACTTTTTCCGCTACTGTCAATAACTGAATTTACTTAAGTGTGGCACTGAATGATTTTTAACTGAATTTCGTTATGAATTTTCACGCATTGCTAAATTTGCACACTTTCATGGTAGGTCAGCAACGGTAATCCAATATGACTGGTCTGAACGTTGACACAGACCATTTCGGGGCCGAATGCGCATAATATTTTGCTGATTCGTAACGATTTGGAGTACACTGTCTTACTAAAACAGTTATGTTATCTCAATAAGCTGAAATTCATTTTTATTAGTACAGTTCACACTATTTAGCGTTTCTTCTTTCATTTAAATCTTATATTTAGATGTTGTGGTTAACACACTAATCAGTATTAATATAGTCTTGCACATGATTGAAAACAGTCTGAAAAATTTCGGATAGTTTTTCAATTTCACGACTGTGCATAGTATGTTGGTAGCACTTCGTCGCCTTTCCTGTTATGCTGTGTAGCAGACTTTAAAGCTGCACGGATTAGCATAACTAAAAGGCGAGGGGTCTCGCTCGTTTTGTCCACGACTGTACATTAGATCGCGCTTATTTGAGACAAGTCAATTATGCCTAGGCAGTGCGACGACGTTTGAAGCACCACGAGATGTCACTACAGTGACCAAGTTGCGGCTTCCCTTGATGCGGCAGCAGAAAGGGACGCGCCGACAATGGTAATACGAACGACAACAATTACGTCGAGAAAGGTACCACGTCGTCTTTTCTGAAGAGTCCTTTGTCGGTGTTCAGCGTCAAGATGGACATACCCAAGTATGGAAGCTCCGAGGAAAAAGACCATTGCCAGACTAGTCGTACGGAGCCAGTACGTAGCGTGATGATATGGTGTTCCATTGGGTATACAACACCAAATTCTCTGGTTCGCGGATATGGCTATTTTGAGAGCAAACGTTGCAGTTCTGAAGTGGTAAGGCTGAGAGATGCGCCCTACCTTCGACGCCTCCGTGACATCCTATTAACAAAATAACGCAAGACCGCATGTTGGTTCTGAGCGCTATAGGACTTAACTTCTGACGTCATCAGTCCCCTATAACTCAGAACTACTTAAACCTAACTAACTAAGAACATCACACACATCCATGCCCGAGGCAGGATTCGAACCTGCGACCGTAGCGATCGTGAGGTTCCAGACTGTAGCGCCTAGAACCGCTCGGCCACTCCGGCCGGCAAGAGCGCATGTTGCCCGTACTGTCCTGACCTACTTTGGTACAAAGGGTATTTAACTGTTGCCCTCTCCAGCGCGTTCTCTAGGTCTCTCACCTATTGAAAATATCTGTTCACGGACTGACGAGAGAGTAGCATACACTCGCCAGCCATTACGATTGGTGGGCTCTGGCACAGAGTTAACGCAGCATGAGATGGCGTACCCGTATGTCATCCAAGCTTAGTTTGGTTCACAGCTCTGTCGGGCAGTTATTGTAAACTTACTAACGCAGTGCAGTATTGCATAGTTACACGAACAACTCAGCGATCGAAATATGGCGATACTAATAGATCATGTCAACAAAAAGATGCCATAATCTGCATGATATTTATGCGAGGTTCCGCAGCTGGAGCTTGTGGTGACGTGGCGACCAAGCTTTACCTGATACAAGGGGCACGACGGGCTGATGGCAGTGAGGCTGATGGGCAGAACTAGAACGGGGAAGGGTCAGATCCACAAAAAGCTCCGAGCGGAGCGGAAGCAGCAATTTGGTGGGCGGCTTGTCGGGAAGCGACACCTCCGCGCTGGCCCGGCGGCACTTATCGCTGGCAACCTCCATGTGTGGTCCGTCCGACGCGGGAGCAGCAGCTGACAAAAACTGTCACTGCCGCAGGAGGCGAAGCTGATAACCCACAGCACCATCACTTCCTTCCTGGACGGATGGGAATATATGGGTTTTTCGATGCCTGCGATCAATTTGATCCATTAACAGAGATAGGGAACTGCAGGAAGGGAAAAAACCACACTTCACAGGCTCACGTAGTTCATTCCTAAATGTCGGAAGGTACGGGAAGACTTTCTCATTTGACGAAAAATAACAGGAGAACACGACATACAGAAAATCTAAGAATTCCCGGTCCGGCACGCAGTGTTAATCAGCCAGAAAATTTTTAACAATTGAATTTTACTAGCTGTATAAAACTGAGGAATGGATTTAAAGGTGAGCAATTGGTGTGGAAGAAGAGAGTGGGCTTCAGTAGTCCAAATTAACGAACTCGCTAATATTCCAACACTAGCTGAGGAGAAAATGCACTACAGCCAGCTAAAATTCTTCAGAAACTCCGAAGGAAATAAGAATAATAAGTAGGACAGCGTACTTCCTCTTCAAGCTTGCCCAACAGCCAAAAATCTATGACCAATCACAAGATATTTTCAGGAGGCGGGCATTCATCTCCAAATTCCAAGGTATGAAGATATTGAGCCACAGCAACCAACCGTATTACTGTCTTGCTCCACAGGCCCGCTCCATTCAACTAAAGGCAGAAGGAGAAAACGTCTACATCCATTTTCGTAACTGGTAGTTTGTTCAAAGCGTTAATCCCTTGCCTAGCTATGGCATGTCTCACATCCTTGAGGAGCTCCTCACTAAGAATGTATGGTACGAAAAGTGTTTCTAATTCGTATTGCTAAATTGATATTACGGAACCCAATACTAGTTTCAGGTTACCTGCCAAACGGCTTACGGGGGCAAAACGATTTGATTTTGTGTGTGTGGCTGGTGTGTGTGTGGGGAGGGGGGGGGGGGGGGCACCGCACGCAGTACTCTCGGATAACCATGTGTTCAATGTGTCATCCTGGCGGTTAACTAAAGACATCATGTTTTACCTCGCAAATACTGCTACGAATATGTAACAGGCTGACATTAGTTTTATTATCGCTATAACTTATTTCTCTATTTACAAAAATGGTGGAAAGCTGTAACAATAATGCTCTAGTTACAAAAGGAGTAGATTTGTACACACTAGTATTACGGTGGAGGAAGTAGATCAGAGTTTGTAATGCACTGACGACATCAAGCTCACTGATTCTGGATAGAATCTACAGGGTGACAATTATTTAACTATATGAAATAAAATTGTCGTAACTCCTGAAGGGTTTGCATTAGGACGTTCAAACAGCACGGTTGGTCGCGGCGCATGATGGGAATTAGTATGAGCATTGTTGTTTGGTTTAGCAACGAAGCCCACTTTCATTTGGATGTGTTCGTCAATAACGAAAACTGGCGCATTTGGGGGGCTGAGATCCTCATTTCATTTCACGAACGAGAAGTCTCTTCACTCTCGATGGGTAACTGTGGTGCGCAATGTCCAGTGAAGGAATAATCGGTGCGATACTCCTTGATGCCATGGTGACTACCGAACAGTACATGAACGTTTTGGAAGCTGATTTCATCCCCCTTAACCAAAGTGACCCTGATTTCGACAAGACGTGGTTCATGCATGTTGGAGCTCGAGCCCATCGAAGCAGGAGATTGTTTAACGTCCTGGAGAAGTACTTTGGGGACCGCATTCTGGCTCTGAGTACAGAGAGGTCACTAGCATGGGCCTCGATTAGTCGCCATATTCTCCGGCTTTGAACAAATGCGACTACTTTTTGTGGGGCTATATTAAAGACAAGGTGTACAGCAATAATCCCAAAACCATTGATAAGCTGGAAACAGCCATTCGGGAGGTCATCGACAGCATCGATATTCCGACAATTCAGCGTGTCATGCAGAATTTAACTATTCGTCTGCGCCACATCGTCGCCAATGATGGCAGGCATATTGAACATGTCATAACCTAAATCGAATATCTGAAGCGGCATTTACATGTTGAACGCCGTAGTTTGTAACTAACTCAGTTTTTTTTCATATAGTTCAATAACTGTCACCCTGTACGACTGGATGAAGCTGGGGAAGGAAACAAAGGAATCCTGACATTCGCCTGGGTTTAGGAAAGCCACGTAAAATTTAAATTTTGATAGCCGAGCGCGACCTTGAACCCTTCTTCTCGAGAATGAGTCAGATACCTTCACCAATATGCCATCTCGCTCGAGATATATATATATATAGAGGCCTTGGTAGGCGCAACGGTACCGACCGGCCGCTGTGTCATCCTCAGCCCACAGACGTCACTTGATGCGGATTTGGAGGGGCATGTGGTCAGCACACCGCTCCTCCCGGCCATATGTCAGTTTACGAGACAGGAGCCGCTACTTCTCAATCAAGTAGCTCCTCAGTTTGCCTCAAAACGACTGAGTGCACCCCGCTTACCAACAGCGCTCGGCAGACCGGATGGTCACCCATCCAAGTGCTAGCCCAGCCCGACAGCGCGTAACTTCGGTGATCTGACTGGAATCAAGGTGGCAAGGCATTTGGCTATCTCAGTATATGGTACCTTCATATGTCAACACATCAGCATATTGCTTGCTTTCTCTCTGCGGCGAAAAGTCTTCCTACAAAAAGGTCACAACTTTACGATCTAAACCACTAGGTGGACTACGCCTAACGGTATAGATTGACCGTTTCGTGTCGATGTGTCCACACTTCAATACCAGACCTGCTTCCCAGCTGAAAATAATCATTAATGGCTTGCTCTTGCCTCATGTACTTGGAGGTATTAACCAACCTAAAAACATACTACGCCTAATAGCTATAACTGTTAGTCTGCTAATGAAGTAAATACTGATACCTATTCTTTAGTACACCGTCCTCAGTCATCAACAGAAATACATGCCCTTATAACCGTTAAGCCCTGTTTATTAAAACATCTCATTCTGTACCATAGCATTGTCAATAGCCCCCTTGGGAGGAGAACACTTCTCCAAACGTTTTTGCTTGTTCTGAAATACATCGGCGTAGCATTTTTTGTTAAGATATCCAGCAGGGTCCATCTTGTAGGATTCCGCCCGGATCTCTTCCATTGTGTCAAATCTCTGTCGTTCAACTTTGTGCAAGAGGATACCACACGGAACTAAGTCAAGCTGAATGAACGATACAGATGAAAGGATTTAAGTAGAGGAACCTAACAGAGCCTTCGTGAAACTACCGGCCTGCCCATAAATTTTATGACATCGCAGACGCAGATCAGCGTGCTGCCGAAAGTAGAGCAAGACTCGAATTCTCTCTCGGCAAAATTTTCAAATTTTTAACTAAGTATATTATCTGAATGTGAAGTAAAACCCGTTGTAATCTTATTTCCTACCGTAACTACATATTTACGGGGAATTTGTCATCATTTAACATGTATGGTTGTATTAAAGTGGAGTAATCATGACAAGTCAAATAAGCATATACGGATAATTTCTCATTGATGTAAGATACGAACTCCTTTAGTTGTGCACGAACTAAGTTCTTTATTCTTCTTTCCCATTCTCTTCATCGGACTGGAACTTGCACTTAGCTGCTTTAGATATTGTGGATGTGGTAATGTCAGCACTTCACTATGTCTAAGTAAATAGAATGAAAAGAAGTAAAACATGTTGGTCGCAAATAATAAATTTGAGCTCTATAATGTGCTCTTTTTCCTAACACTAAATGCAGCTGTTCCCTCAGCAAATCTCGTTTATTATTTAGCCTTTCATCACCGGAATTAACATCTTTACGAGCTGACTTCACTAACTTCGTATTGTCCACAAATTCTCGTGCACTACCACACATTCTATGGGGGATGTCCAACACACTGTCAGTCTTTGTCTACTGATTATAAACTAGCTTCACCGTAATGTCTTCAAATACTGTGACAGCTGCAAGAATTCTTGGTATGCATTCTACAAAACACACTTCATACGATAAAACAAAAGTATCTTCAACCGTAGTGTTCCAAGTTCTAGAAACGAGCTTAAGAGCAAACTCTTGCACAGAAATCTGCGAATATTTTTATTTCGTCATTAATACATTAAAATCTGAACTGTAATTCGTCGCTATCAAAATTTATATACATTACTTACCCATATTCCTAGCGAAAACTAACACGGGTGAAAGTGTATCAGCTGGGGGAGGGGGGGGGGGCGGCGGCGAAGGGCAGCAAATGTTACGTCGCTTTTGTGGAAAAATGTTCTCGAAGCGGCCCTCAGCGTTGCGGAGGTCTTGGATGGTATGTTATGATCTCACCCGCACCCCCTTCCTGGACATTTTCTGACGTGATGTCAATTGACGGTCGACCAGAACAGTCATCGACATCAATCGAATTTGCCAGTTTTTTAAAGCTTATACCAATCGAAAGCCTGTCTTTAACCGAAAGCTTTGTCTCTTAAAGCTTGCTTCAACATTTGGTGCGTTTCTGCAACGTTTTTCTCAATTTCAAACTTCGTACAGACACTATGTTCTTCCAGGTCAGCCAACGCAAAACAGCAAGCTTATGGAAATACGCTCACCAACAACTGTCTAACCACTCAGCTCATAGCCGCTAGAGACAATGATCAAGAAGTCTTTATGGGAGCCTCCCAATAAAACTTAACTGCACACTCAGACACTTACGCACAAAAATCAAATATCTTGAACTTTTGACTACCACCTGGTTGTTTCACGAATCTCTAGCACCGCGCTACATGATCATATATCATGTGCGGTGCGCGCAAAGTTGGCCTGTACTTGCGGAGACGGCGCGGTATGGGAGGTGACGACGGTAGTGGTCAGTGGGTTTCCTTGTAAAACGCAACCGCGCGTTAGGGAAGATGCAGTTCGATTGCTGAAGCCAACTCACAAACAAGTATCCTGCATGACTTTCAGGCTACAGCTAGTGAGTCTGCAAACGATTATATTAAAATACTCTGTCAGTCAATAAATAATTCAACAAATATAGAGGTTCGGTGTCAATAGCTTCTCATCAGAGGACCGCAATAGTCGCATAAACAAAGGATTGAACATAGCAAAACTAGTGCAGTCACACGATGCACGAGGGAAATCTAAAACAATAGCAGACAGTCCCTTACCCACGATCGCTCAACAGGATGCATACTGCTCACAAATAATCGCAGTGCGTAAAATACTTGCTTACAACAGCTGCAATTGAAAAAATAAATTTTCTCACAGACTTAAGGAAGCAGGGAAAAGTTACAATTCTGTAAAATTCCTGCAGCGACGGCGTAAAAAAAAAAGGAACCGTATATGTGGAACTCAACTTCCTGTTTTAAGAATAACATCCTCCGGGCAGAGGGCGTTCGCAGCAGTCTGAAAGCGAGAAAGAGAAGAAACTGAAGCTAGCTAAAAGTCTGAAAATATGTCGATCTATGCGCCAATTTTTCACAGAAACGTTGCTTTGGTTAAGACTATACATGTAAAACGGAATTCTCTAATATTTTGGAGGAGTTATTTGGCTATCTAGTAAAGTTGCAAACAAATTCAGGAGACACGCAATACAGGATATATGCCACCTTTCGCGACTGTAATAAAACTCTTATTTAGATTATACGCGTTTAGCTATATTTCAAAGCATCTTCAGTGGTCACAGGATTAACAAAAATCAAATGGCTCTGAGCACTATGGGACTTAACATTTGAGGTCATCAGTCCCCTAGAACTACTTAAACCTAACTAACCTAAGGACATCACACACATCCATGCCCGAGGCAGGATTCAAACCTGCAACCGTAGCAGTCGTGCGGTTCTAGACTGAAGCGCCGGCCAGGATTCACAGCAAGAGAAATAAACGAAAGGGTACAAAAGGCTTTAAAGCCGTCTGATGTGTCCGTCTGATGTGTATCAAACGAAAAGTTGCACTGATGGAAGGTGGAGGTGGATACATGGCGTTAAAGAAACACGCTGGAATAAGTTGGATATAACTGAAGACGGCAATTCAGCAGATCCTTACTAACCAATGGGCGTCAATTGGATGATGATGATGACGACGACACAGCTACACACCAAAGCGATGACTGCACAAGTTCACGCCACTTTCATATAACGATATGATAAAGTTTTCTCCTTAGAGCTCGAAAAAAAAAAGTTTGAATGTAATTGGACGTTCGTGTAGGAATTGTTGGGAAACTCTTTTTCAAAATTCGATTATGAACTTCGTAGCAGAAATTCAGAACTATCATTCCGTAATCATCTGAATCTTAAATTAGACACGAGAGCTGTCAAATAGAATAGCTTTCTGAAAAGAGTTTTATTTAAAAAAGTTTGCGAACATTTAATCAGTGGTGCCTCTGTTTTGTAGTGAGGGTACGTAACACGGAGGCAACACTTTGCCGATATTACTGAAATCCACAATTCCTTAACCTCATTTACGTAAGTGCAACTGGCCACCATAAGATAAATTTACCCTCCTGAAACGTATCGTGAATGAAATACAGTACATAATACTGACAACAGTAGGCAGAGTGTTTCTATTTGAAATTCTATTTTTAACAAGCACTCGAGGCAACGGGTACCTTATCTAAGATGGCTATTTTTTCAAAAACCTGTTCGGTCGCGAAATGGAAACCACAGTGAAAACAAAAAAAGTTTTGTTTGCAACGTTTAGCTACACCTTCCAGCTACTGCTCTACATCGCCGCCGCTCTCCAACTTCGACATTTGTCGTAGCTTGGTACCAACTTTCCAACTATCTCGTCATGTAAGGCAGCCGCCTGTGCTTTCCGCCAATTCTGTACGCTGGTCTGCAGCTCATTGTCTATGGAAAATGCTGCCTTCATAGCCAGTGGTCATGCGAGCGAAGATATGGAAATAGAAGGGAGCCATGTCCCGTCCCTGCTATATGGTGGGTGATTAGTATCAAAGACTTCCCATCGGAAACGCTATAGGACCGTCTTCGTTGAACCTGCGGTATGTGGCCAAGAATTGTCATGAAGAAGGAAACGCGTGAGTTGCGTTATGAGGGCTGCAGTTAATCAGGCAAAACCCCTCGGAAGTGCTTCACACTTTGCGGGAAACACTACCGTCCAGTAACTTTTACGTTCTCACTATGCATTCAGAACTAAAACATTTGACGTGACGCAATAGACGGGCATACCAGATACACTACGCAACACATCTGCGCAAAGCTTCATCGGATTTTCATTGTGGTTTTAATTCTGCGACCGATCGAAAGTTGAAAAAAAAAAATATCCCTCGTACACCTGCCACACTTAAATGTTTAGCACAGGATTCACCGAACAACTTTCAGACGATTTCGCGACTGTTCCACTATAGAATAGCGCATGGGCAAAATGAATACTTAAATATTTCCATGCAAACTCGGATTTCTCCAATTTTATTACGATAATCGTTTCTCGTTTCTACCTTTGAAGATGGAAGTCAAAAAATTATTTTCGCAATAAGAGGAGAAAATTGGAGACTGAAATTTCGTGGAAATATCCGTGAAAGGATTTGGCCACGATGTGCCACCCTAACTCGTATAGCATACCTGTTAACACTCTTCTAGTCACCATAGTACAAAACTATCTGCACTTTTTTTAACTTTTACGACGACGTCCGTCAACTTACCTCGAAAAATCCCACATCGTGCAGCAACATTCCAGAAGAGGACGGACAAGCATAGTGTAGTCTGTCTCTCTCTATAGATGATTTCCTGCATCTTCCAAATGTCCTGCCAATAAACTGCAGTATCCGGTTCGCCACCCCCCCCCCCCCCCACCCCAAAAAAATCGGTGATGGTTCCGATTTAAATTGCTTGTAATTGTAATCCGGAATAATGTAGTTGAATCTACAAACTTCGTGTTCTTTATCGAGTAACTGAAATGCAATGGAATTTTTTAGCACTCAAGTGAAGGACCTCACTTTTTTATTGTTGATGATCAATTGCTACTTTTCTAGCCGTTTGCGAACCCCAGATATCACTTCTGCTTTCCTCAATGACCTTCCATCCACTGAACGAACCACGACCTTTCGGAGAAGAAATCACGAATATAGGCTACAAACTGAGAGGATACTCTACAGGCACGCAATTTGATTAGAAGCCGTTTGTGAAGAACGGCCTCAAAAGCCTTCTGGAAGTCTCTGAGTTTTCTTCGACCTATTTCATAATGTAGGGAAAACAGTATAAATTTCAAAATCCTACTGCAAATCGATATTAATAATATTGTTGTTATTGTCTTCAGGCTGAAGACTGGTTTGATGCTGATTTCCATACTACTCTATCCTGTGAAAGCCTCATCATCTCCGAATAACTACTGCAACCTACATCCTTTTGAATCTGGTTACTGTATCCACCTCTTGGTCTCCCTCTACCAATTTTACTCCCCACACTTCCCTCCAATACTAAATCGACATCCGTTTATCTCTCTGAATGTGTCCTATCAACCGATCGTTTCTTCTAATCAGGTTGTGCCACAAATTTCTTTCCTCCACCGTTCTATTCAGTATTTCCTCCTAAGCTATAAGAGCTAGCCATCTAATCTTCAGCATTCTTCTGTAGCACCACATTTTAAAAGCTTCTGTTCTCTTCTTGTCTAATCTGTTTATCGTCCATGTTTCACTTCCATACATAAATCTATATTCGCTGTTAACAAATTTCTCTTCTTCAGGAATGCTTTTCTAGCCATTGCCAGACTACATTTTATGTTATTTTCCTGCCCAAATAGCAAAACTCACCTACTACTTTAATGTCTTGTTTCCTAACCGAATTCCCTCAGAACACCTGATTTAATTCGACTACATCCCCTTATCCTTGTTTTGCTTTGGTTGATGTTCTTCTTCTATCCTCCTCCTCAAGACATTATTCATTCCGTTCAACTGCTCTTCCAAGTCCAATTGCTATCTCTGACAGAATTACAATGTCATCGGCAAACCTTAAAGTTTTTATTTCTTCTCCCTGAATTTTAATTCATCTGCAAATTTTTATTTTGTTTCTTTACTGCTAGTTGAATGTACAGACTTAATAACATCAGGGATAGACTACAATATAATCTTACTCCTTTCTCAACAACTGCCGCCTTTTCATGCCCCTCAGCTCATAATTGCCATCTGATATCTGGACAAGTTGTAAATAGTCTTTCGTTCTCTGTATTTTAGCCTTGCTACCCTCAGAATTTGAAAGAGTATTGCAGTCAACACTGTAGAAAGATTTCTCAAGGTCTACAAATGCTATAAACGTAAGTCTGCCTTTCCTTAACCCGTCTTCTGTGAGAAGTCGTAGGGTCAGTAATGCCTCGCGTCTTCCTAAATTTCTCCGGAATCCAAACTGATCTTCCGGGAGGTCGGCTACTAGCAGTTTTTTCCTTTCTTCTATAAATAGTTCGTGTTCGACTGAATTTGTGTTCGTATTTTGCAACCATGAGTTATGAAACTGATGGTTAGGTAACATATGTCAGCACCTGTTAATAATACAGGTCTGTATTTCAGCGGATTCGTTCTACTTCCTTTCTTGTGCATCGGGAAACAACGCCGAATGTGTCAAGTTTCGACATATGTCTGAACATCTGAAATTTTGTTCGTGTAGTTGACGTCCTTCCTTCACATTCATTCAACCTTCGAGGTTTCCCAACTTTGCTGAAGCCCCTTTTACACGATCATTTATCTTCTCTCACTGAAGCACTCGGGACAAGTAAGTCTACTGCAGCGCCCCTGGCGTTTTATTCCCGCACTGAGTCTCGTCTGTTTCGAGTGGTCCTTTTCGTTTACACATCAGCGCCAACATTTCTTGTGTTGTGACAGCTGTCCGTTGGTGGTTTGACGTGTGAACGAGTGCAACTATCCTTTGTACGAAAATATAACAACAAAATGTAGGGTCAAACAATAACAATAGAATTTATTAATGATCAAAGCAGAATTTATAGGGGAAGTTCTTGTCAGAGATCGTGTGGTAAGTTCTTTACACGCATGAGGACAGAACTAATATGAAGTGTCATACGAACATTTCAGAATATGACCAATTGTTTGTTCGAGAAAATACTGCATACACTTGCAAACTCATCAAACAATACCTAGAACGCAGTAAACAGAGCCGTTTTAGAGCCGTTTTGCTTTACCTTGTTTTCTTGTTAAGTGCGAAATAACATCGAAAATTATTTTTTTCGTCAAATAATTCTTATTTTTCATTGCTGAAATAATTTTCATTAAAATACATTCAGCAATTTACTCTTTTCTTATTTATGCTTAGCATAGGCTTTTTCTCTGTAAAACGTAAATACATCTTGCAGGAGAACTCTAGTAAGAAAATATAACAGGACCTTGTGTAGCTTTTCAGTGTGGCGCGAAAACAAAGCAAACAATGCAATACAGACTAAGAAGACTTGGAAGCATAAAATCCACTTCTGTAGTATGAGCGAACTCGGACAGAACAAGTTAATTTCCGTTGTTAGCAGACACTGTCATAGTCCTCTCGCTTCCACGATGCGCAGTGTCCGTCCAGCACGGAAATTTCGAATTCCACTCTCGGCAAAATCTATGGATTATTGACGTCAAACACACATACGCGTCGTGGTTGGTTGTTGATATACACGCAAGCACGGAAGGTGCACGGATTTCTAGTTATGAATTTGACCAGAAAGTCGCTCGTGTAAAACGGGCTTCAGTACAGGTTAGCACGTGAGAATAAGTAGTGCAGCGCGGCGCGGCGGCGAGGCTTCCGCCAGACGTGGGCCGCACGACTTCCGGCGCGTGGGCCGGCCACCCCGCGCCCGCTTATCAGCCCATCATTGCTATGCCGGCCGCTTTCCCTGCGGACGCCCACAGGCGACACACCTCTCCCTCTCCATCTGCGTCTGCGTCCTTCACCGCGTACATGTGCTTACGCCTCCGAAGCACTAGCCACCACACGGTCTCTACACCCATATGTCGTAAAAGAATTGCCTCTTAACCGTTTGATGCCCATTACGAGGGACGACCGGAAAGTAAAGTGCTTTACTTTCCGGTCGCGGCGAAATTCAAAGTCCCGCTACACTGCCATATATATCCTGGTATTGCAGATGGAATGTTGACATTTAACGACGACATAGTCTGAAGTTTGCGCTACAGAATGTATTTTCTTTTTACGTGGAACCGTAGCGAGAGAAGCCCAAACTACGAAACAAAAATAAAGCGCGCAGGTTACTCTCGTCAACTTCTGGAGAGCAGCGAAATATTTGTGGGCCAAAGTGCATAGGCCGAGTGAAATTCACTAGAACAGGAGCAGCGTGTATGGGAGCGACTGTATGGATCGTAGCTACACTATGTGATCATAAGTATCCAGACACCTGGCTAAAAATGACTTAAAAGTTCGTGGCGCCCTCCATCGGTAATGCTAGAATTCAATATGGTGTTGGCCCACCCTTATCCTTGACGACAGCTTCCACTTCCGCAGGCTTACGTTCAATCACGTGCTGGAAGGTTTCTTGGGGAATGGCAGTGTAACGGGACTTTGAATTTCGCCGCGCTACACTCGTTCCCTCAGACATACATTATACCGTCGCAGCGGTATGAGCGCTCGACGTCAGAGAAAATACTAAAATTGTAACTTTTTTTTCTATCCGTTTCTATTGTCTCTCGAGAGCGTAAGCTTAATGCAGACGTGATCTGATTACGACGAAAAAACTTATTAATGTATAGACATTGTGAAAGTTGTTATGAAATTCGGAGGATGGAGAGAAGCAACTAAAATAAATTGCATTTAATATCAAGACGGTTTTGTATACATTAGATATTCCTGGACAATGAAACTTATTGCAAGATTTCGAAGCAGAAATGAAGGAGATTTTTGAAGACCTGGACGCCGCACGAAAGAAGACATGTTAACCTGGTAAAGGATGAACTCTTATCTACGCCATTTCCCCCTGTCAGTTACATTTTGTTATTCTCTGTTCTTTTTCAATAATTTTTGTAGTGGAAATTGGTTTCACTTTTGCTCAAAAACGCCACAAGGACCACCCCAGCAATAGCCTTTCCGAATCACGAAGTCCGATAGCTTTTCTGTAATACGAAGTCCGATTTGCTTTTCATTCTTTCCTTTTTTCACGGTCATTTACGATTTTAAAACCCCCCTTTTTATTCACCATTTCTTCCCACCACTTTCAACCTTTTATTTTATTTTATTTTCTTCTCATTTTCTTTTTTATTAACCACTACAGCAGCCCATTCTTAACGGAGTGCTGCACTGAGGAGAGGTATCGATGTCGGTTGGTGAGGCCTGGCACGAAGTCGGCGTTCCAAAACATCGCAAAGGTGTTCTATAGGATTCAGGTCAGGACTCTGTGCAGACCAGTCCATTACAGGGTTGTTACTGTCGTGTAACCACTCCGCCACAGGCTGTGTGTTATGAACAGGTGCTCGATCGCCATCCCCAAATTGCTCGACAGTGGAAAGCAAGAAACTGCTTAAAACATCAATGTAGTCCTGTGCTGTGACAGAGCCTCGCAAAACAACAAGGGGTGCAAACCACCTCCATGAAAAATACCACCACACCAAAACACCACCGCATCCGAAAATTTACTCATGGCACTACACACGCTGGCAGATGACGTTCACGGGGCATTTGCCATACCCACACCCTGCCATGGAATCGTTACATTGTGCACCGTGATTCGTCACTCCACACAACGTTTTTCCACTGTTCAATCGTCCATGTTTACACTCCTTACACTAAGCAAGGCGTCGTTTGGTTTTTACCGGCGTGATGTGTGGCTTGTGAGTAAACGCTCGAACACGAAATCCAAGTTTTCTCATCTTCTTTACTGAAGATGAATGCTGTAGCCTACATTAAAACTTGAGTTGCGTCGTGCCCTTCGTGATAAACGCCACGACATTAATGCCAACGATGTCAGACTTCTTCATGACAATGCTCGTCCCCATTTTGCTGCTCCTGTTCGTAAGTAAATCGTCATATTGCGTGGGAGGTGCTCCAGTATCTATCATACAGACTGGACTTTGCAGCGTCGGACTTTTATCTGTTTCGTCCCGTAAAGAAATTCCTGGCCGGCCAACGCTTTCCGATGGATGTGGAAGTGAGATCAGTAGTCCGTAGATGGCTGTACTCCAATAAAACGGACCTCTGCGAGAAGGGCATATTGCAACAGATACCACGACGGGAGAAATGTGTTGAGAACTTTTTGTCGACCATGTAAAAAAGTAGGTAAAAGGTGTAAGTTCGTACGTAATTTTTTACCTACTAAACCTTTTGGTAATAAAATTTTGCGCGTTTCTTTCCGATCTTCCCTTGTACAAAAAGAACAGGTGCACGGTCTACACCTTACAAAACTGTAAGAGTTTCCAACTCGGCAGTTGATAAATGGCGGTCAGAGACCCATCACAGCACAGAACGTGTGGGCTGCTTTTCTTCCCTTCCCAATACACCTCATGGCGTAAGCCAGACGAATATCTATTTCACAATATTTTGTGCATGTTACAGGAAATGTCATTGTATTTATCGTAACTTTACACACTTTGCATTCCACTACCACTTTGCAAGATAGGCTTCTCTCCTTTCCTCGCTAAACACAAAGGATTTTCCGCTATTGCAGTATTCACATTTAGCGACATACAAAATCAACTCTGAAAGTCTGCTCTTAATAATTCAAATGTTATTTTCATTATTTACAATGCTAACATCTTGTTCATTTTGTTACGATGTTTCAACTTACATTCTGAAGTACTGCCTGACGAGCTATTTGGCCTAACCTCACTTCGCTGTACAGTCACAATTTCTTCATTTTTAACACCATTTCCGTCAACACGCTTGTGTTGATTACCGTAAAATTTACGACTGCTATTATATAATAGTTTTTGGCATTTCGCAATACAAAATCGTCGAAATACGCCTACAGCAGTCACGACAAGAAGTTACGAACACGCGCGGAGAACATGAGTAAACTACTTGTATCCACAGACAGGTCGCTTGCAATAAATCTCTGCTAGCAGTACAGAGTCGATATGTTCAAGGACATTCCACAAAGGAGTTGCTAAGGAAATATTGGCGCCGAAAGCAAGTAGCAAGAAATTTTAGGCAATGTTTTGAGTTTTACAGTAGTGTGACAGCTATTCATTTACAACAAACGTGGCGCATCTACTTTAAGAAGGTATTTCAACACGAAAATGATGAGGCAATAATCACAAGGTTTATATTTTTAGAATCAGGAAGAGTAGCACAATTTTACCAAACAGAACAACAATTTCCATTTCTGAGTCCTCATGATGTCCACGTCTTCTCAGGAAAACTGCAAATACGGAAGGATATGAACACATTTTACAGAATTGTGTACTGCGTGCAGTAGAGTGACAGTTCAGAGACGATGACAGACTGTATCAGTATGACGATCCACCATGTCATAAAACAGCAAAGGGGAGGCAGTGGCTTGGGGAGAATAACGTTTCTGAAATGGTCTGGTCAACCCAGAGTCCCGTCCTTGAACCCTCTGGAGCACCTTTGGAAAGAGCTGGAACATTCACTTCGTTGCAGATCCCAGAGTCGAATATCATTGTCTCTGGTCTAGGCTACTGAGGAAGAATGAACTACCATTCCTCCAAGGTTCAGAAAGCTCATGGGCCTCACTGAAAGTATCCACAACAGGGTGTTCAAGCCATCATAAACGCGACGGATGGACACACCTCATGTTCACTAATAGGTGTACGAATACTTTTGATCTGATAGTGTACGTTCTACAGCCCCCCCCCCCCCTCTCTCTCTCTCTCTCTCTCTCTCACACACACACACACACACACACACACACACACACACACACACACAGGCGCAACAGAAGAGTGAGTCAAAAGGACTTTACAATTTTGGATTAATCCAGAAATTTATCCAGGTAACTTACGAAATCGGTATAAATATATCATTTTGGTTCGATGTGACCACCATTTGCTATGCGACAAACATCCCACTGGTAATCAATTTCTTCCCACATTCTTTGCAGCAAATCGGACGTAACTTCAGCAACGGCAGCGTAAATTCGATTTTTCAGGTCGGCTAAATTGTATGGTAGGGGAGAAACATACAAATGATCGTTAATGAAACCACAGAGACATAAATCTAATAGCGTCAAGTCTGGGGAGCCATGCGATTGGCCCTTCACGGCTAATCTACGACCCGGGAAGCCATTATCGAGGAAACCTCGACCTTAGGTGTGGAAATGAGGTGGTGCACCGTCTTACTGGTAGTAAACCATCCCACTCCGGTCATCTTCATCGATCCGTGGAATTAAAAAGTGGCTCCAGATACACAATACCAGTGATAAGTTCTCTCTATGAAGAATAAATAAGTTAACTTTGGGGCTGTCGCCAAAGTGTTCCAGGGTTCCTTCGTGATTCTTTAGCGTATTCGGTGGAAAATTTGCGCCGAACAGTTGCTGCACAGAGCGTTTGATGAAAGCAAAACAGACGGAGAGCAGGTCCGAACCAGTGAAAGTAGCCATTTTAATTGTGCACTACGCTGGCATTACTGGGGGCGAAATGGGGTATTGATGCATTACATTAATCAGACTTCAGTTTGATTGCTACAAAATGACACGTCTACCGATTCCGTAAGTTATCTCAATAAATGTCTATATCGTCCCAAAATTGTAACTTCTTCTCGAATCACCCTGTAGCGCAACCTAGTTGAAGGCAGGAGAAGAGCAATTCATTGTATCTGTTGGAAACGAGAAACCAGGTGACAATAATACCCCACGAAACCTCTACAGAGACACAGCAGCCTGCCAACGGTACGGAGAGAGTCCTGCCATGTGCGCGCCACAGTAGAGATGAATGGCAAAAAAAGCTGTGGTGGGAGTCGTAGCGGAGGCGAGGCAGTGCCATGCAAAGCAAGGCTTGGCGAGGCGTACGCTTTCCGCTGGCGTTTGGCGCGAAACGGGCGCTCCTTGAGCGAGACGCGGGCCAGGTGGAGGGGACAGGGACAATAACTGTGGCGTGGGCGACGCCGGTGGGCGGCAGCGTCGCGGCGCTCTCACCCCCTCCACCCCACTCCCAAGCAGTACTTTCCCGCGACCGCCAGAGCCTTTCCATTGCAGTCCGCAGTCGGTGTCGCATCGTCCACGCCCAATTGCTGCTGCCGTACATACAAATACGAGGATCGGTCCCTTCCAGCCCTGTCCTATCGTAATCTGTCGCTAAATAGATCGGCTGTCTCATTCCTGATACCTGGAAGCAGCACCATTAACTGTGCCTCTTGTCGTGATGCCTGTTTCCAACTAGCAGCGCATACCCAACGACACTTCTAAACATAGTTGATACAGCACTGAAATACCTGACTTCGTGCAGAGTTCATCGCTATCGTCCTCCTCCCAAAATCGTTATTCGTGTCAAAATACATATCACAATACTACTAAAAACGTTGCGTCTCGCTCAACAAATCAGTAAAAGCTAATGATGTACATTGCTTACCATTAAAATTGCAACATCAAAGAGGTTTGCAAACAAAAATTTTCTTATTGTTCGTATATAATATATTAGGAAGAATACATGATTAAATTTGTAGGCAATTTAGGAATTTACGGCACCACCTCTGGTAGCAACAAAGGCTTAAACGTGCTGATTATCGTGTCGAACAGAGCTTTGATTATAGATGCGGGACGTCATTCAATGCTGCTCCAACTCTTTGTCAGAGTTCGTCATCGTAGTGGCTAGTAAATGTTGCGTGTCAGTCTCTCGGCAAATTATAATCAGATGTTTTCAGTGGGTGAAGATCTGAACAACGTGACGACCATGGTAGAGACGGCGGTTATCGTTGAAACAACCTGCTTTTGGTTACATCTTTTCTTTTTTTTCTCTCTCTCCAAAGCCAGTTTAACCCGACTGTTAAAACCTCTCAAACGACTTCCGAAATAATCTATTTACGATTTTTTATTCCTATTATTTCCTGTAATAAACGTAAAAATCTAACGAGGCTGAAAAATCTTGTCTCCTTCAGTTTCAAGATACTTAAAATCAAAGTACTGCATCAATTTAAATAGGCAAACAGAACAAGACATAGTCCGTCCACCGTTCGCTGCTTTTCTCGAAAAGTGATGTGTGTGATTACGGCAAAAAATCACTAGTATTCTCCTACCGATTCTCATTTTTTGAAAAACTGCTCAAAAATCATGTTGTGATTGGGGATTATACCACTACTTGGACATTACGAGTAGTCAGTGCTAAAGGGTGAAAAATGAGGTTGAAGAACACTGTCTTTCGTGTTAATTTGTCCGTTTTCAAGGGCTACAAGCAGAAAAGGCATGTTATGTAGACACAGGCAGCGTATAAGCTGTTTTCTACTTATACTATAACTATGAATTAATTGTTAAATTTCAAGTTTTCTTCTAATGTCATGCCACAAGTTTGTTGTGGCTTCTCTGGTTTTCAATCTTTGAAAGCAAATCAAGAATTGCACCTCACTGATAACACATTTCGTACAGTGATTTCATACTAGGGATGGTGCCATTCGTAATACTACTGGTGTCCGGCGACGGCAGTGAGAAACTACCAAATGGGCAAGTCTTGCACAGCATGTCCATGCGTACAATCTAATAAGCCACGCTACATGCTAACAGGTACATTACTGTCTCAGCAGCGCTGTACAAATTATTATGCCACGTATTTGTTGCATCCTTCTGTCGGCGTCGTTATTAAAATAGCAATGATCGCTTTTCCATTTTTCTATAATAATGCAATATTTCAAAGCAATACAAATTTTACGTATAAAAGTTACTCGATCTTTACGAAAGAATTGCTTAAAACAGAAAAATTTTACCACAGCTGCAATGACCTCGGGAAACATGCGTTCTCAATGTATCTTGTTAACACTGCCATCAGCCTTGCCGCGTCAGAACTGCTGTCACAATTACAGGCTATGAGAAACACATCTAATCGTTTTACGTACCTAATGGCACCCCATACCATCACGTAACGCGTTGGATGCTAATGATGAGGACGAATGCAATCTGGCAAAGTTCTTTCTAATTGTCGCCTCTACAAACGGATACGTCCATCCTAAAACTGTGTGCAAAAACAGAAGAGCGTCAAAGGAAGCCGAAACAACGACAGCCATGCTGACAGCTCGTGGTGCTCCAGATGGCGTCGCGCACTTCGTATTCGTTCTTGTCTTCTGAATATTCATGGCTACTCGGCAAATCACATTCAAGTCTTCGCAGAGGGTTTATCGAAGCACGATCAGACTATTTCTCTACCGTTCCACTCTAATAGATGTTTGCCCATCATCTTTTAGGCGCACTACGAATGTAGTGGTGTGGACATGTTGGGAATGTGGGACTCCCGGGGAGTGTGCAAGGGATAAGTCCCTGCAGGCGCACTATCCTCTGTGCCCTCGGTGGCTCAGATGGGTAGTGTTGTGGACTGGCAAGACAGCCAATCCACAGTGACGGGTAACCGAAAGGCACGCGTTTAACTCACGCAGGCTGGCGTGAGGTCTGAAACAGGATACGTAACGAATGCTATCAAGAAAAGTACGTAGCTGCTGGAATACTTAACTTTAATCCACAATTGGTGAACATTGGTCTTGTTACTATACATGCTTCATTAGATACATAGCAAAGGATAAATAGCGCCTTGCTAGGTCGTAGCAATTGACTTAGCTGAAGGCTATGCTAACTATCTTCTCGGCAATTGAGAGCGTAATTCTCAGTGAACCATGGCTAGCAAAGTCGGCTGTACAACTGGGGCGAGTGCTAGAAGTCTCTCTAGACCTGCCGTGTGGCGGCGCTCGGTCTGCAATTACTGACAGTGGCGACACGCGGGTCCGTCGTATACTAGCGGACCGCGGCCGATTTAAAAGCTACCACCTAGCAAGTGTGGTGTCTGGCGGTGACACCACAGATAGAGCGTCTCCCGTGTAAGCAAGAGATCCCGGGTTCTAGTCCCAGTCGGGGCACACATTTTCAACACGTCCCCAATGAAGTATATCAACGCCTGTTTGCAGCTACGGTGTCCATTTAACTATCATTTCATCTGCCTATACACTGACATGGATCTGCGCCAAAGGATAACAGAAAGAAGATGGAGTGATTGGTTCAGAGGAGTTGTAACGAGGTGTGACTTAATGGTACACTAATGAAGCAGTCTGCAGAGAGGGAGATGTTGCTGCAGGTCATTTGTCACGCATTTAACCATATTTTTCCGTTGTGGTTTCGGGGAGCATAAGTTGTGTGGTATAACTTGCGATCGACCTGTATACAATTGCATATTCTGTGTGTCACTTAGAGCGCCATCTACCTGCAATCGTTAACAGCAAACCTCTCTATACCACTGTCAGCAGAGGATTTCCAAGGCATGTGTGATGAATAATCATGTTCATCGAAAACCTAATTCAGCACCCTCCTCTAGACAAATGAAGAGCCGGCCGGGGTGGCCGAGCGGTTCTAGGCGCTACAGTCTGGAACCGCGCGACCGCTACAGTCGCAGGTTCGAATCATGCCTCGAGCATGGATGTGTTTGATGTCCTTAGGTTAGTTAGGTTTAAGTAGTTCTACGTTCTAGGAGACTGATGACCTCCGAAGTTAAGTCCCATAGTGCTCAGAGCCATTTGAACAAATGAAGATGTTCGTGAAATAGTCCATTCCTCTGCCAAATCTTGGACGTAAATCGAGTCTTCAGTTTCTTATACGTGCGAAGCGTCTGTTACTATACTTTTCATTTTCGACCTATCCTAAATGTATGCAAGTGGATCATCGGGGAGGCCAGTCTTAGCATTTTTTAGTATACTGGTACATAAGATGTGCAAATATTCTCGTAGGAAATAAAGCAGCACATGGATATGTCAGCAACATGACGATATACATAAAAAAATATGAAAGATGACAAAATTGATAAAATTCGGGGAAAACCTGGTATAACCACTAAAAATTGAGAGAAATGCGATGTCAAATCGCAGAAACCGAGTAAAATTATGCTGTCTGAGAATACATGAAGTTAGAGAAAAATAGCATGAAGTGAGTACTGGGCAAAATCAATTAAATTGAGTGTTCTGGAGGAAGAGAGTAGACTGATGCCAGGGAAACGGCAATATTATCCGCACATGAGCGGTACAACTAACATCGGACCACAACTTCTGTGTGCAAGAGGAAGGTTACCAGGGGGCAACGGTAAGCTGCGGCAAGACTGTTACATCTACTCTGGCTACTGACAGTGGTGTTTATTTCCTCGTAAGATGTCACTGTTTCTTCGTATGCATTTTCGGCTGCCGACGATCATTTTATAGGACTCCTGTGAACGTATCACAATTTCCGAACTGTAATCGAGCTTGAACTTCGTAAATAGCAGGCGTCATACACCTCCGGAAACCTATGCAGTATTTGTGTTACACAGAATCTATTTTTTCCTTGGCGTGCTAGGTAGTTGTTTTATCACCTTACAGTTTGTCACCATAGTTTATTGTAGGGGAACTTACAGGGATAATGTGACATGTGCTGGAAATATAATTATTACATTGGAATATCAACAGCGTTCCATTCCACACAACTAATAGCTCGGACAACAATCATTTCTCTCTTTCTGGTATGTTCTTGGTGTGAACACCAAACACCGGAATAATACTTCAAAATTGATAGCACTGTTGATTTACGTACAATGTTTCAATCTCTGTCCACCTGGAGCTCCATCATGCATAAACCATACGTTTCTTCTTAACCGTCCGTTATACCATCACAACACTCTCATATCTACTATACACCGACAAGGGATGCTAACTTCCACGACAAGTGCACATCTGGTGAGATCTTGTGCACTTGGATAGGTGCTTGAGTACGATTGGTGCAGAACAGTCTCCGCTGAACGGCAGTTACGGGCTCTGCTCACTCTGTTCCTTCATGAGACTTTGAATGTTGTGGGTATAGTACCTTCCTACTTCTGGTCAGCTGCAAATTAAATTGGCGACGGGGTTGGTTAAAGGCAATGCGGGGAGATCTTTCGATCTCCAACTTTATCCTAAGAATGTGAGAATACTCTGTGACTCCCATCTACGTAGGGGAAAGATGGCCAATCGTAATTGTAAATTCCGCAGTATGACCGATGGGCTAGAAATGTGTAGATAACCTAACTACATCGTTATAGGACGCTGTCTGGTATACTTTGATGTAAACGTTCGAGCATTAACCATGAATGTATGTACTGCGCAGTCAACTACCTATATTCGCAATCTAGTATATGACGCACGCAAAGTAGTGGAGAGGTGGTTTAGCGATGATACACAAATTGGGAAGCATGCTGCCATGTCGGCGTTGAAATTACGAAAAAACTGGTAAAATTGCTAAAATTGATCGCACTATCAACTGTGGTGATTCTTTACACAACACACCATCTATTGTACGTGATCATTCTCAAACATCCATCATCATACCTCGCCTATAACCCCGTGGACACATTGCAGAACCTCTGTTACACTGTCTACATAGTATCGAGATAGAATGTGCAACAAATACTGTTTGTTAGCGCGGGTAATATCTAGCAGCGGCAAGATGGACCAGTTTTTATTTTAAAAATTGTATCTGAACTTTCCACCATTGACAAAATACATGACATGGTAATGCAAGAGAACCGAATAAAAATTCGTGAGATTACTGAGACTGTAAGCACCTCAACTGAGCGAGTGCGTACTATTCTGCTCGGAGAACTGGCTCAGAAGCTGCGTGCGAGCGAAGTGGGCACCGCGACTGCTCACAGTCGACCAAAAGCACAGCTGGCACACTATTTCAACACAATGTCTGGTGATATTTAATCGCAACCCGCAAGACTTTATGCGATTATTTGTAACTGTTCATGAAACATGGACCCATCATTACACACCAGAGTCTAAACGGCAGTCAAAACAATGGACGAAGTCTGGTGCACGTGCACGATTTTCCCATTTTATGTGGCACGACCTTGCCGTGGTGTATGAGCTTAACTCACTGACAGTGCCACAACTGTTGACAGCCGAATTCATGTAGTCATGCACACTGAACAGTATGGATGGTGTATTACGCAACTCAAACCATACTCATCGTATTACGGTTCTTCTATCGCCGATCCCACTTGCGTTAAGACGCTTACAGCTCCAGCTACTAGTAAACTTTTCGATAAAATTTTCTGATCTATGACGTTCCCTCCTGCGTCAATAATATGCAGTTCAAATTTGGGATCATTATGAGCTGTCGTTGTCTTTCTACAGCGTTTAATTATGGACACCCTTATAATATGGAATTTTGAGGAAATGAACATTTCTTTAAAGATACGTATACGCAAGAATGGTAGGCAAATCACGGCGGCCTACACTTGCTTTTCATACAGTACATTGTATTTGCGATTGCGCGATGTATGGATGTATAATGTTCATTTCATCGCAATTCCTTATTACACCTTGATTATACGTCTTTATGAATGCACTACAACTATTATTATTATTTTTATTATTGTTGTTATTAAGAAACTTCCTGGCAGATTAAAACTGTGTGCCCGACCGAGACTCGAACTCGGGACCTTTGCCTTTGCCCGCGAAAGGCAAAGGTCCCGAGTTCGAGTCTCGGTAGGGTACACAGTTTTAATCTGCCAGAAAGTTTCATATCAGCGCACACTCCGCTGCAGAGTGAAAATCTCATTCTGGATTGTTGTTATTGTTGGTTTCCGAAGAAAAGTCAGTGATTTGGTGAGAGATTGGGAAAAAAGAGAAGTCAATGGCAAGCCTCCACTGCAGCACAGTCAGACAAGTCTGCCGCCTTAGCTGGTTGCACTTAACGCCATTGATCGTCGATAGTAGTATTCAACAGGCTCGTAAAAACTTTATGTTCTATTTCTGAAAACGCTTGAGAAGCCCATTGCACCGGAGGAACGCTTGTTGCTCGTATATATGTATTCCACTAGCCCGAAAGATGCGGTCTAAGGCGCTGCAGTCATGGACTGTGCGGCTGGTCCCGGCGGAGGTTCGAGTCCTCCCTCGGGCATGGGCGTGCGTGTTTGTCCTTAGAATAATTTAGGTTAAGTAGTGTGTAAGCTTAGGGACTGATGACCTTAGCCGTTAAGTCCCATAAGATTTCACACACTTTTGAAAATTTTTTGAAGTTCGAAAGATGAACAAAACTGGTGACCCGTCGGGTGTATGACACACTTGTTAGATCTGAAGGAAGGATTCCGGGAAAGCACACTGCATATGTAAAGGAAATGGCAGCCAAGACGCTAGTGTAAATTATTCTGGAGCGCTGTTACAGTGACTGGAGTCCTTATCAACGACGTATGACAAGAAGTGAAGAATGAATTCAGAGACGTAACAAGTCTGCATTCTTCTACATCTACTACTTCACAAGCCACCTTGCCGTGTGTAGCAGTGGGTACTTTATGCACCACTGCTACTCCGCTTTTCCTGTTCCACTCGCGAATGGTCTGTGAGAAGAATGACTGTAAGAAAGTCCCCGTGTGAGGTCGAATCCCTCAGATTTTACCTCCGAAATCTTTTCGTGAGAGATACTTATGAGGGAAGCAATATACTGGCTGAGGTTTCCGGGTACGTACGTTCTATTAAACACTAAGCGACACCGTGCTGCAAAGCGCCTTTTGCTCCAGCCTCTGCCACTGTAGTTGGCTGAACATCTCTGTGATGATTTCTCGCTTACTAAATGGACCCGTAACGAAACGCGCTCATCTTCTTTGGAACTTCTATGTTTCCGCTATCAATTCTGTCTGGTACAGAACCCAGACTGACGAGCAATACTGACGTAAGTTATAGGTCGAACAAGAGTTTTGCAAGCTACATCCTTTGTGGGTACGCTACTCCTCCTAAGAATTCTACTAATTAATCCATCTGGCATCTGATTACCTCAGATTAGTTTTGTGTGGCCGTTCGCCTTTACATGATGTGATAAAGGTCATGGGATACCTCGTAATATCGTGTCGGACCTCCTTTTGCCTGGTTAGTGCAGCAACTCGACGTGGCACTGACTCAGCAAGTCGTTGGAAGTCCCCTACGGAAATATTGGGCCATGCTGTCTCTACATCTGTCCACAACTGCGAAAATGTTGCCGGTGTTGGATTTTGTGCACGGATTGACCTCTCGCATGTCTAATAAATGGTCGATGGGATTCATGTCGAGCGATATGGTTGGCCAATCAGTCTCTGGAACTGTCCAGAATGTTGTTCAAACTAATTGTGAACAACTGTGGCCAGGTGACATAGCGAATCGTCACCCACAAAAATTCCATTTTTGTTTGGCAACGTGAAGCTCATGAAGGGTTGCAAATGGTCTACAAGTAGACAAAAATAACCATTTCCAGACAGTGAACGGCTCAATTGGACCAGGGGGCCAGGTCATTTCCATGTAAACACAACGCACACCATTATGGAGCCGCCACCGGCTTGCACAGTGCCTTGGTGGCAACTTGGGTGCGTGGCTTCGTGTGGTCTGCGCCTCACTCGAACCCTTCCACCAGCTCTTACCAACTGAAATCGGGACTCATCTGACCAGGCCATTGTTTTCCAGTTGTCTAGGGTCCAACCGATATACGGTCAAGAGCCCTGTAGTAGCAGTGCAGGCGTTGTCGCGTCGGTAGTTGTTCCCATAGCCCATTAACGCCACATTTCGCCCAACTGTCCTAACGGATACGTTCGTCGTACGTCCCACATTGATTTCTACGCTTATTTGCGCAGTGTTACTTGTCTATTACCACTGACGACTCTACGCAAACAGCGCTGCTCTCGGTGGTTACGTGAAGGCCGTCGGCCATGCGTTTGTCCGTGGTGACAGGTAATTCCTGAAATTTGGTATTCACGGTACACTCGTGACACTGAGGATCTCGGAATATTGAATTTCCTAATGATTTCCGAAATGTAATATCTGATGCGTCTAGCTCCAACTATCATTCCGCGTTCAAAGTCTGTTAACTCCCGTCGTGCATCTATAATCTCGTATGTAACCTTTTCACATGAATCACTGAGTACAAATGACAGCTCTGCCAATTCAATGCCCTTTAATATCTTCTATACGCGATATTACCGTCACCTGTATTTGTGCATATCGCTATCCCATGACTTTAGTCACCCCATTGTACAACAGCCATTCGGCAGAGAATAAAGCAACCTGCGTTTCATAAAAGTTCGTTTCGTAGCATACTCCTAGGGATTTTATGTTTATGCTTCTAGTGACTGTTGTACAATCGCATAATGATAGAATAATGGGTCTCCCTGCCTTATAAAAGTGTTGCAGAGGTGCTAAGAGAATTTAAATGGGTATCTCTGGAAGGAAAGTGACGCTTTTCTAGCGAAACACTACAGTGTAAATTAAGAGAAACAGTATTCGAGAAAAAGTGTGCGACCTCCCTGCTGCCACCGTCTTATAATCCGCGCAGGAAAAGGAAATGAGGGCGTGTACAGAGCATTATAAACATGTTACTCTTGGTCAGTACTTGAGTGGAACAGGATAGTAATTCGGCATTGTACAGTGTATGTAGAGGCAAACTGAGCTACGAAGTCTGTGACTAGGCTGTAGATAGGCGACACGGCGCCGGTCGCGAGCCCCGCACGGGAAGATGGAGAAGGGGGAGGCGCGGCGCGGCGCTGACAGGGCCCCGCGCCCCGTTCTCAACGTGTGCCCGGTTACGAGCGCACGGCAGATGCGTTCACATCCGGCCCCGAGCGATGGCGCGCTATATATAGCGGCGACAACACGCACACGCACCAGCACGTGGGCGACGCGCCGCCCGCTGCCGCTGCCCACATACGCCACGGCTAGACGTACTACCTGCTGTCACTACACTGCCCGGAAGTCAATCGCTCGCGACGGGCTACACAAATAGCCGACATTAAACAATGTAATTAACTGCCGCTATACGGCCCGATTTAAATGCTGCATCATGGGCCGCCAACAGTGTCGATAGTACAGTACTTTGCCTTCTAGTTATTTCATGTCTTTACACGAACTCAAAGTGGCCATTCGTATTTGTTAAACTGTTTGGGGACAGGTACATGCCACAAAATTTCACCCTCGGGGGGCATGAACAGTAATTTCAGTATTTCAAATTTGATCCATTTGTAAAAGTTTGTAAAAATTCACCTTAATAACAACAAAATTTAAGCATTAAATGTGGTAACCGCTGCTATCACCGCATTACAGTATACTACGTGCGATAGTTGGTAGATCAACTTTGGTATAACTTGCTTTTGATTTTAGTGGTATCTCTTCAAACAGTTTTTGCCTGCTCTCAGGCAAAAAGGTATTTTGCACACTGAACACATCCACTCAGTTCCGACCAGGCTTTTTCTTGAACTGCAAACTGCACATCATCTACAATCTACATGATGAGTGAATGGGCTAATGTTCACTGCTTTCGTGGCTAATACATCCCTCTACGTATGGCTTCTGTGCTTGATCTGAGATGATAAATTGTTTTTGTATACAGAGAATGAAGCAGCAGACACAAACTATTTTAGGAGCAAACAAATTTATTTACACCTGTGGACAAAAGTGAATGTCGGGTCATTGCCATCACTGTCAACACTGTTGTCACTAGAAGGAATTTCATCAAATAATATTCGGTAACATTCTTTCTCAGTTATTCTTTTTTGGCGAGACAAACCAGAGGGAGAGGAAGGGCGGTGGTTAGCGCCACAATCCACACAGAAATCCGTCTGAAGTATAGAAAATTCTACTCGAATAAAATATAATATTACTTGTAGTTTTATGGAAGGTCAACACATAAATATAAACAATTACTACCAAAAATGGCAGTGTAAAGAAGGGCTACAGAGAGAAATGCATGACACTTCCATGAACACCACCAACAATGCATGAAATATCAGCTCCTGTCGTAAATACGCGGCAAAAGTACTGCACTGTGATTCTCGTACCATCTAGTGAAACTTTAGTCAAGAATTACTTGGTTAGTTTTAAAGGAAATTTGTCAATAATCCGAAGGTTGATTTGAAACACCACAGTGCTTTTTACTTGGCATGGTTCCACTGGAAGCGTTATGTTGCCTTCCTTCCACCTTTCAACTGGCTTACCCAGCCAGTTATAGCGGGAACTACAGTTTACTGTAAACTGTGGTAAAGGGTCAACTGGGCAGTTTTCACATCAGAAAACGTTGCCACAGGTGAAAGAAGATGTAAGCAACAGGCAAAAATCGTAAATCTTACCGGTAATCTAAACCGATAACTTGAATCCGTAGTCCTGCACTTTCCACTTTGCCATATTAGATTAGTAAATAATTAACAATGACATTTTTCCTCGACACGCAAACATACTGTTCACTAAAACTATGTGCATGGCACGATTATTTACAAGGTGTATCACACAAGAAAACATAACAATGAAATACTGGTAAATAGTGCATTCGTGAAGAAATTTTAGGGTGTCAATAAGGCAGATACCATTAACTGGCAACTTTAAACGCACTCCTTAGAGGCCAATACGGAGAAAGAATAATTATTTAAATAAAAGTAACTTTTAATGTAACATGTTTCTAAAACGAACTAAAGGAGGTAAAATAATTTGTCCTAGGCCTTTGCAGTTTCCTAATCCCATACAGTCAGTCCCGAAAATCTCTGCTTGTGAATTTTGAATACCTACGACAATACGTCTAGAATTTAAAACAAAAAAACGTAAGACGCATGCAAAACGTAATTTAGGCAAGAATATTTCATCTAATTATATCTATTTATACGCCCCACGTTTTTCGTTTTAAATTTTCAGAGTATTGTCCTAGCTATTAAAAATTCATAACCATAAATTTTCAGGACTATCTGTAAGGGATTAAGAATCTGTATAAAGCCAGGAGAATTATTTTATACCTCTCAGTCCGTTTTAAAAACGTATTATATTAAAAATTATTTTTCTTAAATAATTATTTTCTGCTTTTTAGTCTGAAATTTCCCAGTCGATTTCAGAGCTTTTGTTGAGCTTATAAAAGATGGATGGTAACTATCTCCTTACTTGACACAACCAATATACTGCTTCCCCATTCTAATAAATACAGTCACGACACTCCCTGATGCGCTCCAAAGCAGCCAGAAAGCTGAGACTGAAAAAAATGGTGCAAATGGCTCTGAGCACTATGGGACTTAACATCTACGGTCATCAGTCCCCTAGAACTTAGAACTACTTAAACCTAACTAACCTAAGGACAGCACACAACACCCAGCCATCACGAGGCAGAGAAAATCCCTGACCCCGCCGGGAATCGAACCCGGGAACCCGGGCGTGGGAAGCGAGAACGCTACCGCACGACCACGAGATGCGGGCATGAGACTGAATCGCGCCTTTAGGACAATATTAATTTTTGTTTCCTACCAAACTAACGAAATAGTTATAATTATGCGTTAGACGAGTTTAGTAAGTTACCAAGAGAAATGAATTATAGTGAAACACATGTTATTGTTATGATCGTAAGCACTTTCCTTGACGCTTAAACATTTTTATATAGTCTAAGGATATTCCCATTCTTAAAAGTCACTCGGCTTTCTAATAAACGAATAATTTTATAGATGTAATTTATGTTGTTTCAAAAGTAAAATTAATTACATTTTCACAATTATTCGTTTTATACAGCCGAGTGAATGTAAGAATGGGTAAATCGTTACACTATATAAAAGTGTGTCGAGGAAAGCGCCTATAATGATAAAATAGACAATAGAAACAAAGGCTTTGCATGCATAAAGTTTGTGTGTGTTGAAAATTCTTGCCCTTTGTCGCTCAAATATAGCAATAGTCTGGAATTGGTGTCACAGTTGTATTGCTTTCGACGTACAACTATGGTGGCTTATTTCGTACATTAAGGGGACATTGTACGTGAAATTTGACATCTTCTGTTTTCTACTCCACAAAGTACTTTGGACTTTCCTCAACATTTTGGTGTATAATACATTAAAATCAGACAATAGTGAGACCTTCAAATAATATTTTGAATGTTGACGTGTGACTCAAATTTCGCGGTTACGCATACTCTGCCACAGTTAAGCAGTCATATCTTGGGAACTACAGTGTCTAGAAGACTGTGAATTGCTTTGTTTTGTGCCTACTGCTACGTCTCAGAAGTTGGCATTACGAATAAACAAACCAGTCCTTCGTTCCTGATACTAGTTTTCGTTGAAAGTAGTGTGATTATCGGCTATTTCTGTAGTAAGCTAACTTCTACTGCTTTTTATACGTAAATAACATGACTAAGCGTAAAAGTAACTTCAAGAAACGCAAATATGCCGGTAACAGATATGTGAGACCTTTGTTTCATCATATCAACCGATGAAAAGCCATGTCATGCTTTGTGTCCACCTCCACCAAACGTTTGGTCTAAATATAGGCAAGCTGAATTTCCTGTACCCTGCATGAATTTACAAATAAGCATTCTCTTCCTTTGCCAGTAACTGAGGCAATCAGACCTATTTACAGAGATTTGGCAAATCCTGAGCTACTAAAGAAGTTTTTACACGGGAAGACCCAGTATGTGAATGGGTCCTTCAATAATGTTGCATAGTGCCGTGTGCCTAAAAATGGATTTGTTGGCCTTACGACTCTACAATTTACAGTGTCTGATGCAAGAAAGAAAAAGAGGAGGCAAGCACTGGGCTGTTGTGACACGGACGGGGGCAATTCTAGTGCATAAAAGGGGCAGAAATGTAAATCTCTATAAGAATTTGTAATAAAAAACTTTTAAACCTCAATATCTCTGAATTACATTTCTTGCATTAAATGACCCGTTTTCTAAAAATGTACTGATGGCAGAGACATGAAATTTTCACAGCATGCCAAGTGAGAGATTCAAACCATATGGAACTTGAATAATTAAAATATACCGAGTTGTTTTGTTTTAATGTTCATTTATTTACAAAATTCTGTCAAAAATTGAGTGTTTGGAAAAAAAAGATAACATGTCCCACAATACAACTTTAGTAATAATTCTACACTCCTGGAAATTGAAATAAGAACACCGTGAATTCATTGTCCCAGGAAGGGGAAACTTTATTGACACATTCCTGGGGTCAGATACATCACATGATCACACTGACAGAACCACAGGCACATAGACACAGGCAACAGACCATGCACAATGTCGGCACTAGTACAGTGTATATCCACCTTTCGCAGCAATGCAGGCTGCTATTCTCCCATGGAGACGATCGTAGAGATGCTGGATGTAGTCCTGTGGAACGGCTTGCCATGCCATTTCCACCTGGCGCCTCAGTTGGACCAGCGTTCGTGCTGGACGTGCAGACCGCGTGAGACGACGCTTCATCCAGTCCCAAACATGCTCAATGAGGGGCAGATCCGGAGATCTTGCTGGCCAGGGTAGTTGACTTACACCTTCTAGAGCACGTTGGGTGGCACGGGATACATGCGGACGTGCATTGTCCAGTTGGAACAGCAAGTTCCCTTGCCGGTCTAGGAATGGTAGAACGATGGGTTCGATGACGGTTTGGATGTACCGTGCACTATTCAGTGTCCCCTCGACGATCACCAGTGGTGTACGGCCAGTGTAGGAGATCGCTCCCCACACCATGATGCCGGGTGTTGGTCCTGTGTGCCTCGGTCGTATGCAGTCCTGATTGTGGCGTCACCTGCACGGCGCCAAACACGCATACGACCATCATTGGCACTAAGGCAGAAGCGACTCTCATCGCTGAAGACAACACGTCTCCATTCGTCCCTCCATTCACGCCTGTCGCGACACCACTGGAGGCGGGCTGCACGATGTTGGGGCGTGAGCGGAAGACGGCTTAACGGTGTGCGGGACCGTAGCCCAGCTTCATGGAGACGGTTGCGAATGGTCCTCGCCGATACCCCAGGAGCAACAGTGTCCCTAATTTGCTGGGAAGTGGCGGTGCGGTCCCCTACGGCACTGCGTAGGATCCTACGGTCTTGGCGTGCATCCGTGCGTCGCTGCGGTCCGGTCCCAGGTCGACGGGCACGTGCACCTTCCGCCGACCACTGGCGACAACATCGATGTACTGTGGAGACCTCACGCCCCACGTGTTGAGCAATTCGGCGGTACGTCCACACGGCCTCCCGCATGCCTACTATACGCCCTCGCTCAAAGTCCGTCAACTGCACATACGGTTCACGTCCACGCTGTCGCGGCATGCTACCAGTGTTAAAGACTGCGATGGAGCTCCGTATGCCACGGCAACTGGCTGACACTGACGGCGGCGGTGCACAAATGCTGCGCAGCTAGCGCCATTCGACGGCCAACACCGCGGTTCCTGGTGTGTCCGCTGTGCCGTGCGTGTGATCATTGCTTGTACAGCCCTCTCGCAGTGTCCGGGGCAAGTATGGTGGGTCTGACACACCAGTGTCAATGTGTTCTTTTTTCCATTTCCAGGAGTGTAGTTCACTGTATCTAGAAAGATGCATTCAATAACTATGGAAAATTGTAAATTGGTGTCTTAAAAAAATTTCCAAGATAATGGTTCACAAAATTCGATAATTTAACATTGGCGGCATAGGACATACAATGTCCCCTTAAATAATATACGTATTACATTCCATATAAATTCCCTTCTTTCCAAATTCACTGATTTGGCTGGAAGTGTAGCGAATAAAACAGCACTTCGTCGGGTAGATACACAACGTTATCTGGAAAGAGTCAGGTATTCCGGTGTTCATTAGCAACTTTAAAAAAAGACAGTATTCGGTAAATTTCTGTACGTTACAAGAGAATAGTAAATAAACCATCCTGTAATGTACCGTTTTGTACCTCCCAGAGTCCTTAGGAAGTTAAAGAATGACAAATATGGTGTCATTCTGTAGTTATGGTCGATTTTACGACTCCCTAATGTAAAAACTACGTTACAACTGAATATAAACGTTGTATTGTATTGTATGGAACTTGGGACCCAGAAACGACGGAGAGGCTTCGTCCCCGCCGCAGCCAGCAGTGGTACACAACCCCACAACAGGCTATAGCAGTCCACTCACCCCACAGCCGCCCCACACCGAACCCAGGGTTATTGTGCGGTTCGGACCCTAGTGGACCCCCGACATGCCATTTCCTTTCCCATTCTAGTCCCACCTGAACTTGAGCTCCGCCTGTACTGACATTCATGGGAATGTGAAATTGTAACCTACTTTCCTCCTGTAAGAAAATATATCTTGAAGTAAAAGAAACGTCACGTCAACTGCCAGACCAAAACGGCTGGACCGTTTGGCGTTTGAACTCTGAAGGAAGCTTCTGCCCCTGTTTTCAATCAGAAATGTCAGAGTTTAATGGTTCTAAAAACAAAGTAAGTAGCAAAGGGTAGAATCATCCTTCTAAAGCGAAAACAGGTGAATAGACAGAAATTTAAAGACCGGCATGAGATTGGAGAGGGGGAAACTCGTAATTTTTAAACGGAAAGGGATTATTTGACATCACACAGGCAGAAAATTACAGGAGAAAAACAATGACTCCTTCCATTTAAGCACAGCTTGCTTCGTTTTCGAGTTATCACTGATGTTTCTTCCTTACAGGTGGCAGAACGTTCATCACTCACGGTGTCGTGGTGAAACATGTCGCGAATTCTTGCTGAATACGTCGCAGACAAACCAAAAGGTAAACGACAGAGAATGGCTATGGAAGAAGCAACATCGACCCCTGTCCTGACATAGTCCAGTAGGAATTCAGAGCTCGGTACTCGTCGCATCTCGCGGGGAACTGGAGTCATCCGTGAATCAACACAAAATTTTAGCCACATATAAGTAACTCCATGCAAATATGACATGGAACCAGATCGTCGAATTGATTATAAGAAATGGTGACATGCAAGCTGGACGAAAACTGTTTCCCGTTTTACGTATCAAGCTAATTTCTACGTGAACGGAGAGGTGGGTAACGAGAATCACAAATACTGGTCATATGTGCATAGAAAGTGATAGTTCGATGTGGAATGTTAGGTTCTCGCTTTCCTGGTAGGGATAGGAAAAATCGACCGGTTAAAACCGATACAGGTATTTTAGTTCTGAAAACCGGTATTTGTTTTGCCTCGGTTATAAAAGGGGTTTTTATTTTTTACTAATAACTGGGTAAAAAAAGAAAATATCAATTACGTGTAGAGCTAAAATTTTGCGTTTTTAAACAAGCCTGTTTTAAAGGACGAGTAAATTTTATTAGTAAAATTTGCATTTCTTTGAAACACTGCGTTATTATAGAAAATTGGAAATGATATAGTGGTATTTTAATACCGATGACGAGAGAAACGAGTAGCAAACACATAACATGAGAATTGGTACAGCGTTGCTGAGACAATAATGTATATAACAGTTCACTCACAGTGACAATAAAAATATGAAGCATCTGACCTGCTGCTTGTGTCTACATAACATCCCTTTATCTGCTTGTAGACCTTGCAAACGAACAAATTAACATGAAAACTAGAGTACTTCAATCCCAGTTTTCACCCTTTAGCAATGAATATTCCTAATGTCCAAATAGCGGTATGATCCCCGACTACAACATGATTTTTGAGCGAGTTTCAAAAAATTAAAATCCATAGGAGAATACTGGTGGTTTTTGTAGTAATCAACCACTGATCACTTTTCCAGAAAAGCAGCGAACGGTGGATGGAATCAGTTTTCTTTATTTGTTTATTTAATTTAATGTTTTAATTCCAAATTCTTCAGTCTTTGTTCGATTTCTACTTTTATTACAGGACATAACAAGAATAAAACAAACGAAAATAGCTTTTTTGAAAACTTACTTTGAGCGATTTTAACAGTCTCGTTATTAGCGTTGAAAAACCTATATGACCGAGAACCGATTGTTTCAGCGATAACCGCCATCCCTAATTCCTTGATCTTTCTTCACTCACGGCACACTAACATCAGCCCTTTATATGTAACTGTAAAGACTCAGATGGCTGCCCTCGCTGCTGTCTGAAGTGGGGACATTACGAACTTTCTTTAGCACGTTGCCGCCCATTTCATTAGCTGGCCACTTCATTAGCTGTCCAGGCATAGCTGGATATCCAGTTTCCTAGGAGATGGTACGTTATAAAGGTTCGATGGAGTGGTTGCCCCGTTCCCTGTATTTCATCCGTAGGCGTCAACGTTTGGAAATCTTGGGGAATGCTCATCATGATACATTTTAAAATTCATAATTACCCCCTACATATTTAGAGTAAATGTAAATCCTACAAAAGTAATTTAAAACACATGCTCGCTCCCCTAAATAGGGAGAGACAGGAACGGCTCCTCCTGACAATTGTTTTGCTGATGAATTCTTTCATTAGAGGTGTGTGTATGGTGTATTGAACCGGGGACCTAGAAACGACGGGAAGGCTTCGTCCCGCCGTAGCCCTCAGTGGTTCACAACCACACAACAGGCCACCCACCCCACTGCCGCCCCACACCCAACCCAGGGTTATTACGCTGTTCGGCCCCCAGTGGACGGATAAGGACAAACAACGTGCTGCACTCGTTCCGGCATGTGTGTTAAGCTATTTAGGAAAATTACAGGAAAGCTAAATGTGAATGGCCGGACGGGCAATCGAACCGTCGTCCTGCCTAATGCGAGACCAGTGTGCTAACAACTGCGGCTCTCGCTTGGTGATGCAGTAACCACAATCTGTACAGCATAATTCCCGTAAGGTCCTGTATTCACACGAATTCCAGGAACTAGTCTATGAAAGTGAGTCATGTAACATACTCCACTGAAGAGCCAAAGAAACTGGTACACTTGCCTAATATCGTCGCACAGTCACTCATTCCTGCTATCCAGAGAATGGAAATCCTGATAATACTTAAAATCAAACTCGATAATTATCAGCACATAAACTACAGAACTCTATTTTTATTATCATCATTCTAGGCTGACGATCCTGTTAAAAATTCGGAGGTAAACGTTCCAAAAACAGTCGAGCAACATATTACTTTACCTCATATAGCCCTTAAGTAACGACCATACAAGAAAAACGGAGAAATTAATAATTCATGAGAAGGCTTACCGGCAGTCGTTTTTTCCACTAACCGTTCGCTAACGTAACAGGAAAGCAGGCAAATCGAGGACGGGACTAGCAGTGCTCTTCACCGCACACCATAAGGTAGCTTGCGGAGTGTACACGGAGGTGAATTTCTGGCTCGTGGACCTGTTTATAGTGCTTGATTTTCTTTTCTCCAGTGTAGTCACACACGGGACCCATCAAACAAGGTCCTGTATTCACACGAATTCCAGGAACTAGTCTATGAAAGTGAGTCATGTAACATACTCCACTGAAGAGCCAAAGAAACTGGTACACTTGCCTAATATCGTGTAGGGCCCCCGAGAGCACGCTGAAGTGCCGCAACACGACGTGGCACGAACTCTATTACTGTCTAAAAGTAGTGCTGGAGGGAACTGACAACATGAATCCTCCAGGGCTGTCCATAAATCCGTAAGAATATAACGGGGTGGATCTCTTCTGGACAGTACGTTGCAAGGCATCCCAGATATGCTCAGTAACGTTCATGTCTGGCGAGTTTGGTGGGCAGCGGAAGCGTTTAAACTCTGAACAGTGTACCTGGAGTCACTTTGTAACAATTCTGGAAGTGTGTGGTGCTGCATTGTCCTGCTGGAATTCCCCAAGTTCATCGGAACGCACAACGGACATGAATGGATGCAGGTAATTAGACAGGATGCTTACGTACGTGTCACCTGTCAGAGTCGTATCTAGACGTATAAGGGGCTCCGTATCACTCCAACTACACACGCCCCACACCATTACACAGCCACCGCCATCTTTAACAGTCTCCTGCTGATGTGCAGGGTCCAGGGATTTATGAAGCTGTCTCCATACCCGTACACGTCCATCCGCTCGATAGAATTTGAAAAGAGACTCGTCTGACCAAGCAACATGTTTCCAGTCATCAACAGTACATTGTCGGTGTGGACGGGTCCCAGGCGAGGCGTAAAGCTTTGTGTCGTGCAGTCATCAAGGTCCCCGAGTGGGCCTTCGGCACTGAAAGCCCATATCGATTATGTTTCGTTGAATGGTTCGCACGCTGATACTTGTTGATGGCCCAGCACTGACATCTGAAGCAATTTGTGGAATGGCTGCACTTCTGTCACGTTGAACGATTGTCTTTAGTCATCGTTGGTCCCGTTCTTGCAAGATCTTTTTCCGGCCGCAGCGATGTCGGAGATATGATGTTTTACCGGGTTCCTTGCATTCATGGTACAGTCGTGAAAAGGTCGGACGGGAAAATCCCCACTTCTTCGGTACCTCGGAGACGCTGTGTCCCATCGCTCGTGCGCTGACTATAACACCACGTTCAAACTCACTTAAATCTTGATAACCTGCTAGTGCCCGATCTTACAACTATACCAGACGGTAGTTGTCTTACATACGCGTTGCCGACCGCAGCGCCGTATTCTGCCTGTGTACATATCTTTGTATTTGAATACGCATGCCTGTATCAGTTTCTTTGGTGCTTCACTGTATTTTATTAAAGTAGATACCGACAAAGGACTAAACTGATAAAAAATCGCAAATCATTAAGAGCAATTCCGACTCATCGAAAGCATTGCCGTTCAATTCCAATTATAGTAACTTTATGGAACCAAACTTTGTTAATCATGATAACCAATATCGAACAGTCGAGTCAGATATTTGGCATCGTGGTAGCAAGATTTTATATGAAGGGGGCGTTCAGCGGACGGATCTCTCTGATTAGCATAGGGAGCGCCATGTGCATTTTCCCGGCCGCCCCAGTACCGTGGTCTGCTTCATGATTGGCAGCCGGTCACCCTGAGCCGTAGGCAACGGCTCGCCAGTTTTAATCCGATATCCTGTCCTGGTGGGGTGTCCTTCACGTACTGTGACGAAAATCCCTTCCGGCTTAGCAGCTACTACCCGGGCTAGAGACATCAGTTCCATATGGCTAGGGGGAAACCAAACGCAAGACTTCCGTCTATATCCCGCTCCTCTACATCTGATGCATGATGGCAAGTACGGTAACAAACCGAATAACCTGTCAAAGTGCCACATTGGGTAAACAAGCCTTATACATCTGACATGCTACCAACAAATACGGCGGCCCTTACCGAATGATGATAATCCATCTATTCTACCAGTATTTGTTCCATCCCATAGTGGCAGAAAACACAGATTGATGCTTTATAAGGTGTAACGTGGAGTATAGTAATAACTCGCTCGTTTTTTTTAACAGATCCTGATAATATGTTCCACAATGCGCAATGTAAAACATATTGAATGCGTTACTTTGACTGACAAGGTAACGTGAGATATATGTTTAGATAAAAACGCTTGCGCAAGCCTAGAAATGGCTACAAAGGACTATCAATTCAGCGAAAACAGTTACACTATAGTTCAAATAAAGTAACTTTGTTCAAAAAATGGTTCAAATGGCTCTGAGAACTATGGGACTTAACTTCTGAGGTCATCAGTCACCTAGAACTTAGAACTACTTGAACCTAACTAACCTAAGGACATCACACACATCAATTCCCGAGGCAGGATTCGAACCTGCGACCGTAGCGGTCGCACGGTTCCACACTGTAGCGCCTAGAACCGCTCGGCTACCCCGGCCGGCAGTAACTTTGTGATCGTCTGTACGTTGGATGACGGGCAACACTCGAACACGTGTGCTCGAGAAGAAATTGTGACAGCTGTGGCTGGCCCTCAACAATCGTTCTCGCTGAAATACCGCACACAAAATTATTTTAATTGTAGTTGCTACGAGGGTGAGTCAAATGAAAACCTTAAATTTGTAATAACCAATCGAAATTTCGCGTCGTTATCCTGTAAGTTGGTAAGCGTGCTACAAACAGTAGCGCCCTTGGTAATGGATGCAGGAGAAAGTTACAGTAATCCAATTTGTAGGGAATTTTGTGCTCTTTTAAAAAGGAAATAGAGGTCAAATCGCTAGACGCACACAAAACTGATATTTTTTGAAAAACTGAAATCCGACATTTCCAGTTAGTCAACATACATTTCTACATCTACATCTATACTCCGCGAGCCACCTTACGGTGTGTGGCGGAGGGTACTTATTGTACCACTATCTGATCCCCCCTTCCCTGTTCCATTCACGAATTGTGCGTGGGAAGAACGACTGCTTGTAAGTCTCCGTATTTGCTCTACTTTCTCGGATCTTTTCGTTGTGATCATTACGCGAGATATACAGTATGTGGGCGGTAGTAATATGTTGCCCATCTCTTCCCGGAATGTGCTCTCTCGTAATTTCGATAATAAACATTTTAGTAATGTTTGGGAACATTTCTCGTAGAGAAACTGCTCATGTGTCGTTCGTGAAATCATAACACCCGCTCTGTTCACTGCCATCGCCTACCACTTTGGCATGAGTGTCTGAGGATCAAATACTGACTGATCCGGTAACCACCGAAATAAATATTTTTGATGTCTAAACTGTTCATAATCCTTTAACAAATAAAAATTGTTGGCAAAACCTAGTTTTTCAATCTTTCCAGCCACATGAACGCGTTAAGAAAATAAAATAATCTACCCCACCTTTTGCTAGGTACAGGCTTTCTTTCTGACAATTTGATTGGACTATAAATGAATGCGGCTTTTTTACTTCGCTTAGGCTCGTATTTCTTTATTTTTCTGCCGGTTTCGGCTTATGAAGCCAATGTCTTGTGAATGTCTTTTAAATTTTCCAAATGCCTAACTGGGACTGTATTCACAATCTGTGCCTCAATTCGTACTGGTTTACATATTTTTCTGCGTATTTTGACATTTAATTTGTGTCGAAAGCGTCAAAACACCTACCACAGTTTGTAAATCAAAGCAAACTGAGGCACAGATTGTGAAACGCTGCCAATTTGGCGAATTTCAAAGAGATTCACTAGACAATGGCTTCATAAACCGAAACTGGTGGCGAAGAAGAAGGAAAAAAAACACTATACGCGAAGAAAATATACCATATTCATTCAATACACATTTGGCTGTGGTAACCTCCACAAAGAAGATACTTAAATACAATTTTCAAGTAAAGAACGTTTGATTCTATCGTGCTGATGGAACAGTGCAAGTGCTCGTTAACAGACGTGTGTGGAGGGTGGCGGATGGCAGGGTAGGAGGAGAAGGATGGGAGAAGTAAAAGGCTGTGGAAAGTACCGAAATATAACGCAATATTGTAATCATCAGTAAACACAGTTAGGTTTCAGCGGGAGATTAGGCAAAGACTGGCTGGAACAGGGTATGGAAAACAACAGAAGTTGAATGCTGACAGGTGTGAATATGACGTAATTATTTTAATACGTCACTGTCCCAAAATACTGACTCACATGATGTACAGAAAAATGGGGCAATTCTGATCCTACGACTTATGTCAAAACGCAGGTCAAGGAACCTAGGTTTATTGCATTGGTAGATTTAGAGAAATGTTACAACGATGTTGATCGGAACAGACGCAGAAATCTGAAGGCAACAGTGATAAAATAACAGGAGGCGTAAGGTTACTTACTACTTGCACAAAAATCACACTGCTGTTGTAACAATCGAAGGAAGTAAAAGGGAAGCAGTAGCTGAGAAGGTGGTTGTTATTCAATCTGAACATTCAGCAAGCTGTGAAGGAAACCACAGAGAAATTTAGAAAGATTACTGAAGTGGCGAGGGAATAAATAGGAACTTCGCGGTTTGACAACGGCACCGTAATTCTGTCAGAAACAGCTGAGGACTTGGAAGAGCAGCTGACCGGAACGGACAGTGTCTTGAAAAGAGGTTGTTAGGTGAATATCGACGTAAGTAAAACAACGGAAGTCGAATCAAGTCAGGCGATGCTGAGGGAATTAAATTAGGCAGTGAGAACTATAAATAGTAGATGAGTTGTGTTACTTGGACAGCAGAAAACAGTGTGGTAGGGGTGGAGAACATAAAAAGCAAAACGACAACAGCAAAAATGGAAATGTTGAAATACTGAAGGTAAATTTAAGCTTTAGGAAGTCTTTTCTGAAGATACTTGTCTGGAGTCTAGCCTTGAACAGATGTTAAGCGTGGACAATAAACAGTTCAGACAAGAAGAAAACGAACTTTTGAAATGAGGAGCTACAGAAGAAAGCTAAAGACTGGACGAGCTGATCGAATAACTAATGAGGAAATACCAAACCGAACCGGAGAGAAATAAGTTATGGCCAACCTGATTAAAAGAAGGAATCGGTTGATAGGACACCCCTTAGGGCATCAACGAGTAGTCAATTAGGTAATGGAGGGCTGCGGAACGAGTACTTATGCAGAGACGATGGCATTTGCGCAGGTCAGAGCAGCGTGTAGAGGAACAGTGTGAAACATTCGGGCTACAGACCACAACAACAAAGTTTAAAGGGATCGTACACAGTATGAAAATAATCGCCTAACCATACACCTCTAGACAGAGTGCCTTAGAGAATAATTTCAGGCTCTTGTACTGCTCCTTCAGCTACAATACAATCCTGAATTCGTGCACAGTGACAGTAACAGACAAGTCCGGCGCTACATTGAGAGACAAAGTTTCACGTTAGTTATTGCCTGTTTCCACAAATAGACAACGGATACTGGCGGTAATTCCTTGCTAACACTTCCCACACACGCGCAAAGATGGGCCGGTGATGGTGCTACTCAGAGATGCTGACGATCATCGTCGCAACGAACTGGCCAACGAGAGAAATATATGAGCTACATTTCATTTACAGAATTTGAGGATAGGTTCCTTACACCAAAACAAGAAAAAAATGTTTAGTAAACATGGGCTCTAAAATGCATACCTTAAGAGCTATGAGTGCTAGTTCACCTCTGTTACTGTGAAACATCTCTTCTACTGAGAAAGTGCTCACAGTTATGGTCCATACTGCCTCCTCCCAACATATGGAAAGTAGTGTGCAGTAGAAGAAATGCGTTTCACAGTATCGAAGATGAACAAGTACTCATAGCTCCTTAGATATGCATTTTAGCACTCATGGCTTATTGCATTTTACAGTCCATATTTACTAGACATTCTTTTTGAGTAAGGATTCCGTCCTCAAAAGTCTGTAACTGTAATTTAGTTACACGCTGGATATACGGGTAATACGTGCTTGAGAGCTCTTGTTCATTACGGGTGAAAACGCAAGAGCATGGATTGTATGATGCACTGAACGGCTTCTGCACTGCTGCACGAACGGCGCAGGTGTTAACAGCAAATATGCCACCTCTCAAAAGAACACACCGGACACTTTGGGCTGCTGTAGATAGTGAAAAGATACCAGGCGATCAAGTGACTCTACAGCATCGACGTAAGTCATGGCGATGACGTGGTGTGCATGTGCCTGTCGGTTGTACGGAAACAGCGCAGTAAGGGTCGACACAGGGACCTGGCAGATTGTCACAAAAAACCTATCGTGTTTGGGCGTGCCCTTGACCACATTATCAATAAATTTGCACAACTGTTGGTTTATCAACAAGGACTGTCCAATGTGTGTCTAACAAATGATGTACTGCTCGCAACCATGTAACACTGTGCAAGAACAACTATGAAGCACAGTGTAAGAACTTTTGTGGTAAATAGACCCTGATCGATAGGGACCGAAGACGAGCGTCAAGTCATAAATGACAATGGGTTTCAAATCTAACGGAGATTGCTGTGAATGCAGGTCCATCTCTACCATCCTCCAAGCAAAAATCACGAAGAGATCTGCTTGCGATGGAGACTTGAAATCGGGTACCACGCAAAAGGTGCACATCTTCAATGGGAGTGAACCGATGGCCAAATGAGGCGTCTAATACGCAGTGCGTGGTGGGTGCGGTTCAGGTCGGCGGTGGTTTTGGAAAATTTTCTCGTATCATGACTGATAGGTTATTCAGGTTACAGCAAACATGAACCACGATGCTTGCTTATTTCTTCATTCTCGGTGACAAAGTGTTGTCCTTTCTTCCATATTTTGATACGAGTATTCAGTGGACACACTTTTCTTCCAAGATGATGACAACCAGGTTCACAAAACTGCATGCTGGTTCGACGGCACTCAGGCACCATACAGCAGCTAGACCGACCCACTAAATTACTAGATTTTAATCTAATAGAAACTGTATGGGACTATGTAGAACAGCGGGTGAAACGTAGCAGTGAACGTTCTAGCAATCTGGTAGCTCCACGGGATCTGATAATTTATGAGTAAGTTCAGCTGGATACGGCATGCATGAAAATTACTGTGCTCTTCCTTCCTCCCAGATTTCAAGCAATATTACACGGTACTATCTTGTGTGTCCTATGGGTGAAAATATATATATATATATATATATATATATATATATATATATATATATATATATATATATATATATATATATACTCCTGGAAATTGAAATAAGAACACCGTGAATTCATTGTCCCAGGAAGGGGAAACTTTATTGACACATTCCTGGGGTCAGATACATCACATGATCACACTGACAGAACCACAGGCACATAGACACAGGCAACAGAGCATGCACAATGTCGGCACTAGTACAGTGTATATCCACCTTTCGCAGCAATGCAGGCTGCTATTCTCCCATGGAGACGATCTTAGAGATGCTGGATGTAGTCCTGTGGAACGGCTTGCCATGCCATTTCCACCTGGCGCCTCAGTTGGACCAGCGTTCGTGCTGGACGTGCAGACCGCGTGAGACGACGCTTCATCCAGTCCCAAACATATTCAATGGGGGACAGATCCGGAGATCTTGCTGGCCAGGGTAGTTGACTTACACCTTCTAGAGCACGTTGGGTGGCACGGGATACATGCGGACGTGCATTGTCCTGTTGGAACAGCAAGTTCCCTTGCCGGTCTAGGAATGGTAGAACGATGGGTTCGATGACGGTTTGGATGTACCGTGCACTATTCAGTGTCCCCTCGACGATCACCAGTAGTGTACGGCCAGTGTAGGAGATCGCTCCCCACACCATGATGCCGGGTGTTGGCCCTGTATGCCTCGGTCGTATGCGGTCCTGATTGTGGCGCTCACCTGCACGGCGCCAAACACGCATACGACCATCATTGGCACCAAGGCAGAAGCGACTCTCATCGCTGAAGACGACACGTCTCCATTCGTCCCTCCATTCACGCCTGTCGCGACACCACTGGAGGCGGGCTGCACGATGTTGGGGCGTGAGCGGAAGACGGCCTAACGGTGTGCGGGACCGTAGCCCAGCTTCATGGAGACGGTTGCGAATGGTCCTCGCCGATACCCCAGGAGCAACAGTGTCCCTAATTTGCTGGGAAGTGGCGGTGCGGTCCCCTACGGCACTGTGTAGGATCCTACGGTCTTGGCGTGCATCCGTGAGTCGCTGCGGTCCGGTCCCAGGTCGACGGGCACGTGCACCTTCCGCCGACCACTGGCGACAACATCGATGTACTGTGGAGACCTCACGCCCCACGTGTTGAGCAATTCGGCGGTACGTCCACCCGGCCTCCCGCATGCCCACTATACGCCCTCGCTCAAAGTCCGTCAACTGCACATACGGTTCACGTCCACGCTGTCGCGGCATGCTACCAGTGTTAAAGACTGCGATGGAGCTCCGTATGCCACGGCAAACTGGCTGACACTGACGGCGGCGGTGCACAAATGCTGCGCAGCTAGCGCCATTCGACGCTTGTAGGCCGGTAGTTGACCCTCTCTTTGTCAACAAACCATCACTGACGTTCTCATCACTAAACAAAACTTAGGACCATCGCGTCTTTAGTTACACCGTCGGAAGCGGACACTGAACATGACGACATGTGGAAGGTATGTTGGAAGCGACAGCCGCCTTGTTCGTACCCTAGCTTCCAGAAAACAGTTTCAGATGGCTGTAAATGACATTTAGTGTGTTAACATTGATCCAAATTCTTGCCGTGCAATAAGCAACAGCTGCTCGTCTGATGTGGCGATCTGGTTATGAATCCGTATGCCACCGTCAGTTTGAACCAGAATGATAAACATGTGCACCGGCGGCGCAGTAACACACTGCTGAACCCCCACACGACGTATTGGGCGATTATTTGCAGTGTTATCGAGCCTCCTTCGGTCCCACAATACTCCCTCGCTGGAATTCGTATAATTGAACTTTGCTTGTTTATGCCAGCACAGTATGTATTCGATATTAAATAACTATGCAACATGCTGGAAACGATCGATCGATCAATCAATCAATATTAAATAACCATGAACACGCTGGGAATGACCGATCGTTCATTCAGTACTTCAAATAGTTATTTGTTGGCTGAGCATTTGCATGCTCACAACGTCGTTCACACTTAGGAGCTGGGCGTTTGACTCTTTGTTTTCACTGAATACCAGTGGACCATTCAAACGTGGTGTTTTACGGCACGTCTGTGGATATGATCATTTTTCATTTTCGATTAGTTTGATAATTCGTATCACATTAATAAAAGTCATCCGTCTGATTTAACCTTTGAGTACTTTTCTTCTTTATTTGATTGGCACCAAGTGTTTTAAACAGGAAACATAAGAACTTGGAAGATAAAAAGTGTCGGAAGCATCAGTGCACTTGTCAAGTAGATCAAATCGAAGATAATACATCATTTTCCTGATAAACGTCGTCTAACATTTTGGAAAATAAGACAAACGGTGTGAGCTACGTTTTGCTGCAAACTCCCAAAAAAGACAGACTGTAGTAGCATCTATGTCCTCCGTACGCTAATTGTAAGTCAAGCCAATATGGCAGGTTCGTAGAATCTCCAACCTTCGACAAGGAAGTTATGGGTTAACATCAGACTAAAACTGAAATTTACAAGAAAAGAAACGATGTGCTCTGTTAATATGCAATTGCAATGCCGTATTTTCCATTTTCTGAATAACTCGCCGCATTCAGCATATCATTATGAGTACAAGCTATTCATTACTTCGCGGGCGAAGAGATGGCACAAAGTGATCAGTATTCTATGGAGTGCCAGTCATGTGATTGCACCAGTCGGAGAATATGTAGACAACAGTGCCATCTGGGAGGCATTACTCTTCAGTTCTCCTTGAATTATACATGAAATAGCGAACCCGGTAATGCTTCGCAATTGCTAAACTGGTACGAGAACTGGAAATTATATCTTAACACACTTCTCCCCCTCTCTCTGTCCATCTCCTCTTGCCCCTTTCTTTGTACATTTCCATCTCTTTCTCTTATGACTCTCCCTCTCTGTCCATGAGCGCCTACCCGATCTCTCTCCCTCTCTCTCCCCATCTCTCCATCTGCTCCTCACTCCTATCACTATCCACTTCGTCCTCCCCCTCTACATCCAGTTCCTCGCCACCCCCTCTCCTCCCACCATCTGACCATTTACCTTTTTTCCCTTTCTTTCTACTTTGTTTATTGCTGTCGCTAACGAATCTTTGACTGGGACATGGAGTCGCTTAAAATGAAACGGTAAGTCGAATACGAATATGGCAGGCCTCCCTTGCTGCAGCATCTGTGAAGATGGCACATTCAATGACGTTATTACGCATTGTCTTAATCTGGGAACTAATAGGATTACCAAGTTTCGGACTATTCAGATTCCGTAATAGCATTCTAATCAACAGTCGATAAACCATAAAGCAACTTGTATGTTTTCTATTAAAACTGACTGCGAGGAAGAGAACAAAACAGCACATAGTTTTATATATATATATATATATATATATATATATATATATATATATATATATAACTAAGGAGAAAGAATAAATACGCGAGGAACAATATGTCTAATGTTTAAATTCCCTGCTATTTCAGTTAAAACAGACTACAGAGAAAAAGTGAAACTGCACATTTTCACAGCTCGACGTAGCACAATTTTTTCATCTCCGTAGTCGATTTTAACAGAAAGCCTGCACATTGTTGTCCAAAAAAACATATGTTCCCTATGTTCGCCTGAATATTTTTTAGAGTATCGTCTAAAAATTTCCAGTCCCTTTTTAATAACATTTCTCCTAGAATATAGTGTAAAAATTTGAAGTACATCGCTCAAGAACCTTTCTAACTACATTTCTCATTGATATATTATATACATATATGCATGTATATACCATATACATTAAAATTATACAGCCTATATCTGGTCAAACGTTTGCTGGAATAGTAATAATTTGAAGTAAACTGGTCAAGAACTTTTCGAGATTTTTGCTAACAACGTTTCCCTGTTATGTGATATAGTTTTATATATAACATAAGTTAAAAAAACATATAGCTATGTCCGTGTGAATCTTTATTAGAGTGTCATATTAAATTTGAAGTAAATGTGTCAACAACTTTTCGATACTTTTGCTAATAACACTTCCCTTTTATATAATACATACATGTTTATATATTAAGAAAATGGGTCGCCTATGTCCACACGTTTATTAGAGTACAGTGTAAAAATTTGACGTAAATCGGCCAAGAACTTTTCGGGATTTTTCGTAAGAACTTTCCCCTTTAAATAGCATCTATATTTATGTAGAGTATATATTTAGGAAATGTGTAATCTGTGTCCGTCCGAACGTTTGTTAGAATATCGTGCAAAAATCAGTCACGAACTTTGCGAGATTTTTGCTAACAACGTTAAAAGACGCCTTGTCTTTATGCAGCAGTACAGATTAGGACGACTTAAGAATGTTTTATACACTGTAGGAGCGGATTCCTCACACCAAAATACGAAATAAGTTTGTATATGTATGTTCGAAAATGCTTCATTTTTTGAATCATGAATTACAGAACATATCACAATGTTTTGACGTCAGAAACTCACAGCTAATGTTCATAACATCCTCTGCTCTCTTCAACGGCGGTAAGCATTCATTACATGGGAGAATGTCGCACTCTTTTAAACAATATTAAAAGACGCTGAATGATTTTGCAGACTACCACGAACGATGCATCTAGGAAAGCTGCGCCCCTATAGATAGTTACTAGTGTGCGTCTATGTATTCTGCCGAGTTGTTTCCATTTTATGCACAATATTTCAACGACCGACCCAGCCTTCTTTTTCAGATGTCGCTGGCCGGACCGCAGCCAGACTATGGAACGTCCAGCACCTGAAGACGGCGGTTGGATCGGTCGTCGAAATATCGTGCCTAAAGCGGAAACGACGACTCGCCACAACATCCGGAAGCGCACTACTAATCAATCGCACCGACGAGAAAAGTTGAGCGATCACATATAGATAATAATCTGCTGGGTTGAGGCCTCTGCAACGAGAAGACAAGTGGCCATGGAACTGGTCCTCACACGTGCAGTGTGGTCAGAAACAGACTGAAAAGCTTTTCAGGGTGTTGCAGGGTTATGCTGAGAAATAACAGCTGTTCAGATAGAATTTGATATGTTGCGCCGTTTCCGAGTGAAGTAGCACTGAAGTTTTCCCACCATGCTGTTGCGCGCGAAGTCCGAACAGAGCAGTTAGTATTAGGTGTTTTTATATCGTACACGACAGCGCACGAGACTGCTCAGCCCGTAGTTCCGGTTCTATCGTTACTGCCGGTCCACGTCCTGATTTTGTATCGCTCTCTTGTTCGGTTTTAGGAAACCAAACGAAGAACACGCACAACGTACCCTGCAACACCCTTACAAGCTTTCCAGACTGTTTCAGACCACGCAGTATATACAGGGTGAATCATAATTAATACGCACAGTTGAAAGTACACGATCCCAGTAGCAAAAAGATCTAGTAAAAAAAGGGCTGTAAAATGAATACCTTAGGAGCCACGAGAACTTGTTCAGTAGAAGAGATGTGACTCACAGCAGCTAAGATGAAGGCTCTTAAGGTATACATTTTACAACCCATGTCTAAAGGCTGGTTTTGCTTCTAGTATCGGGTACTTTCAACTTATGCTATGTTGGGAGAACGTCTGGACTTTCCAGACCATGCAATACTGAACTTCTGCTGGTGTCTAGCATGAAGCATTTTAATACGCCCACGAACATCTGTTAAGTGCATGTCATGTAGAACCAAGCCGAGGAAAGTTTGACTAATTTCTCATTCTTTCATTAGTAACAAAAAAGAGAGAAATTGGGAAATATGTCAACGTGGACTTACTTCCTGAACTGATGAGAAACGGCGCCAAAGTTTGTAAAGGTACTTCTGATACATTCGGTACAAAGCATACCGAGAGTCAGGAAAAAGCGAGTGAGACTCACAAAAAAGTTTTCTTTGTGCTTAGTGCCGTACATCTGAATGCATGCAAGACATAACAGAAACGTATTTTATTTCACAGCATCAGAAAATTAAGTAGCGCTCCGTTCTCCGCAGGGTTTCCTTATTTTTTGCATGATACGTCGTGCAGGGCTACACTTCAGTGCCAACACGTAGCACAGCCCGTTTGAGCAGACTAGCAAATTTAAGGACGAGTGTCCCGAAACGACGGTGTACAAGGGTGGCAACCGACGCCCAGAACAAGAGCGCGTATTGAAGAAAGTTCAGACTCTATCATCTACGTCGGGGGAAAGCAGGGAAAAACCTCTGTTGATGAGCCGTTTCCTCTGCAATGAGCCGTATCCTGCGCGCCGTAAGGAGGAAGTCCTTCATTGCCCCGACCGCAGGCAGGGGTGCGCAGCGCGTCTCATCCCATCGACTCCAACTTTGCGCGGTAGCCACTAGCTGCTGGAGGGAGGTCTAGCCCCACACAACCGATTCTCTCTCTTCCGTTATCTACAGTCTAAGCTTGTATACCAACGGCAATACTGCTGCAGCGATCTGCTCGTTCAGCAGTGAGAGGGCGGAGTCACAGGGAACCAAACTCTGCCATTACATCCTTCAAGAAATACCTTCGCAGACCTCTGACTGAAAATTCACAACAAGAACTGACGCTTATACGCTTAAGCTTCTTTTCCTATATAAAATTTTCAAAAAACAGTTATCCTAATTACGCTAAATTAAGTGTAAAATAACATATCCAATACTTTTACAAATTACGTTGTTTCTGTCTGCTTCCTTATTTGCTGCACTACACATAGGCCATAAACACGCCCAGTATACAATACGAGGATAATGTATTTACGGCTGTACGTAACAAATTTTACTTATTTTTCTGTGTAGTTCACTTTTACGTTAGTGTAATTTGTTCAATGGTTTTTCAATGAGCAGATTGCATCCTAGAAGTGCGATTCAGGAAGGCCTGCAGAATACCTATTTATGGCTGCCATGACATCTTTGTGATCCCAACGTTTTTGAGCTGGGATATGGTAACAGATGAATGTCGAAAAGTACTAAATACAGTAAATTGTGAATGCCCAACATTCCAACTTCCGCCTTCCCATTCTCCCAATGAAAAATACCTTGTGAGCAGGTGCAGTGTCCTCATGAAAGATGATTTTTTTCCTCCCTTTGCAATTCAGGCCTCTCCTCGTATTTTTGACATATTATTTAATTAGCGTATGTCAATAAAAACAGAACTAATGTACATAAATTGCTTAATTTTACGAAATAAGTAAAACTAGAACACTGTATCTACCGGCCATACTGAAAGTTAAGAGTACATTTTTTTTTAAATTTGTAATCTTTATTTGTTAGACAAACCAAGCACATCATTTTAATCTACTTACTTTGTTACTTTTCAACATATTTTCCATTTCTTTGCACACCTTTTTTTCACTGTTCTGCAAGTCTGAAAATGCTCTTACGATAGAACTCCGTTCTAGCTTCCCCAAGACTGACGCACTAACTGCCAAACATCCTCCATCGTCTCCGAAGCTGCACGCGGGATATGAAAGAGTTTCCCACCAAAATGTCCTGATTTTCTGCACAATGACACGAGCAATGTGAGGACGCGCGTTATCCTGTTTCAGGATGATCTTCTTCCCAGTGTTTTTATCGCGTAGTACACGACGGACCTTCGAAAGTGTCTGGGCATAGCGGAGAGAATTTATGGTTTGTCCAGGTTAAGAAAATCAGTCATAATCTTCCCTTGTTGCTTTCCATGGGGCAGTTCGAGAGCGACCTCTACGAGGTTCGTCTTAGATACTTGTGTTTCCATCTTTGAAATGTTTCACCCATCTCCTAACAACACTGGCACCGCCCATGCAGACGTCTCTGTGGGCATGATGAAGTCTGAGGCGTATTTAAGCTGCACATTTTCCTTCAACAAGTAATTCAATGACACCACGGTGTCGAAACGAAACACTGATGTCGGTCATTTTGGAAGTACGGCTTTGGTCACGCGTCAGACATTACCGATGCCAGAATATGGCAACCTCAGGTGTAAAGTCTGTAGATTACGATGCTGCAGTCCTGTTTTTCCAACCCATTCAAGGGCTGCCTCTGCCACTTCAAAGAAATAATCTAGATTTCCGCTAAGCTTTTCTGCTACAGCTTGTTTACAATGTGTGTGATGGTCCGATGTTCATAGGCACAACCACATTGCGAAAATGAAGAATTTCCCCATCAGTGGCGACTTTCTGCACAGATGTCATGGCCTGCATAAATATTGTTAATTATCTTCCGGGCATGCCGCGGTAATGCCATTTCGGATGGCCTTGCACCGTGTCTTATTGAAGTCTGATACTCCTCATGGGCAATGCTGGGCTGCTAGACTGTCGCCTTTGGAAACACGAAAATAGGGACACTCCAAACACAACGCAGCATCTAATATAGGACTGTGGCTGGAACTTACAGACGTACACTATGTGATCGAAAGTATTCCGACACCTAGCTGAAAATTACTTACAAGATCGGTAATTCTGGAATGCTATATGGTGCTGGGCCACTCATAGCCTTGATGACAGATTCCACTCTCGCAGGCATATATTCAATCATGTGGAGGACGAGAAGGAGATTAGTGTTTAACGTCCCGCCAACAACGAGCTCATTATAGACGGGAGACAAGCTCGGATTAGGGAAGGATTGGAAAGGAAATCGGCCGTGCCCTTTCAAAGGAACCATCCCAGCATTTGCCTGAAACGATTTAGGGAAATCATAGAAAACCTAAATCAGGATGGCTGGAGAAGCGTTTGAACCGTCGTCCTCCCAAATGCAAGTCCAGTGTACTAACCACTGCACTACCCCACTTTGTGTTCAATCACGTGCTGGAAGGTTTCTTGGTGAATCGCAGCCCATTCTCCACGGAGTGCTGAACTGCGGAGAGATATCGATGTTGGTAGGTGAGGCCTGGCACGAAGTAGGTATTCCAAAACATCTCAAAGGTGTTCTATAGTATTCAGGCCGACTCTGTGCAGGCCAGTCGCTTACAGGGATGTTATTGTTGTGTAACCCACGCTGCCACAGGCCGTGCACTTTGAACAGATGTTGAATACTGTTGATAGATGCAATCGCCATCCCCAAATTGCTCTTCAACAGTGGGAAGTAAGAAGGTGCTTAAAACATCAATGTAGGCCTGTGCTGTGATAGTGCCACGCAAAACAACAAGGTGTGCAAGCCCCCTCCATGAAAAACACGACCACACCACAACACCACCGCCTCCAAATTTCACTGTTGCCACTACACATCCTGGCAGATGACGTTCACTGGGCATTTGCCATACCCACACCCTACCATCGGATTACCACATTATGTACTGTGATTTGTCACTCCGCACAACGTTTTTCCGCTGTTCAATTGTCCAATGTTTACAGTCCTTACAACAAGCAAGCCATCGTTTGGCATTTACCGGCGTGATGGGTGGCTTATGAGCAGCCGATCACCATGAAATCCAAGTTTTCTCACCTCCCGTCTAATTGTCATAGTACTTGGTGTGGATCCTGATGCAGTTTGGTATTCCTGCGTGATTGTCCGGATAGATGTCTGCCTATTACACATTACAACCCGCGTTGACTGTCAGCAGTCTCTGTCAGTCAACAGATGAGGTCAGCCTGTACACTTTTGTGCTGTACGTATCCCTTCACGTTTCCACTCAACTATCAAATCGGAAACAGTGGACCTAGGGATGTTTAGGAGTGTGGAAATCTCGTGTACAGACGTATGACCCAAGTGACACCCACTCACCTGACCATGTTTGCAGTCTGTGATTTCAATAGAGTGCCTCATTCTGCTCTCTCACAATGTCTAATGACTACTGAGGTCGCTGATATGGAGTAACTGGAAGCAGGTGGCAGCACAATGCACCTAATATGAAAAACATATACTTTTGGGGGTGTCCGAATAATTTTTATCAGATAGCGTACTTCTTGTCTGACATAGCGACTTTTGCAAGTTTCTTCTCATGTAGAACATGCTGAAAGAATTCTGAGCAGCTCATATTATAGTTTATTTTAACAAGAGGTTCACCTTCCACAGATTTCACTACAGAAATGATCCCATTTTTGGTCTGCCGGTAAATTGGAAGTATTAATTGTAGAATTCATCAGTTATAAGGCGGTCAAAGGTAATCTCATCTTCCATGCTCAGGATAATGAGTTTTTTAAAAGTCAACGTTTCGAAATTAAACCATGATCTGATAAACATTAGCAGCATCTTTCCTAAATCTGTCCTTGTCTGATTTGCTCAATCTCTTCCAATTTTGACTAACATTAAAACAAAACAAAAAAATCTGTTAATCTAGATTCAAGGTTTTTCTTCGAGAATTCTACAATATCATAAGATCTGTAGGATGTGTTTCCCAATTTTCGAGTTATGAAATTATTGATGTAACAAAACTCAAAAGTATAAACTGGACACAAAAAAAGGGACGTGACCATCCATCATCTTCGTCTCAGAAAGGTCTACATTAAAAGAGTCGATCTCTTCTTCCACCCCTTCCCCAACCCTCCACCTCAGAGAGAAAGTACGATCAAATAGCTTCCCCATGTCTTACAAGCAATGCCTTGAGTGTGAGGTCACAAATTCAATCTTTAATAAGGCTCAAGTGAAAGTGTTACATTAATAATTATGTCAGGAAAAATTTTAGCTGCCAATGGCTCACCGCGTGCATCAGGAAGGCAACAGAAAAGGAGTGTCCAGCAGGTGCAGAGATCAACCTCCTATGGTGTATATGTATCATACTTCACGAAATGGACACCATCGACATTCAAGAAATGTTCAAAACAAATCATTAACTTACACCATGAATGCCAAATGAGAAATGGCGTGCCACAGTGATCACAAAGGTTTTCACCACCAAGATCGAAGGTGAACTTGTTGGGTGTAACTAACTGTGCAGGATGTTCAGCTAGGTATCCACTCGTAAAGAATGCATATAGACTCATGTTGATGTAACAGACTGATGAGAAATGATGGAATTTGATGGCATGCAATCAAAAGCAAAATAGTTTGTCATGGAGCTTATCATGAAACTGGCTATCCTTTAAGGCGTAGCTACAGATAATTTGATAATATCTTTTACAGGCACAGAATAAAAAAAATAAATAAAAATAAAAATAAAAAAAAATCCAGAGGCTGAATTTGTCCAGTGGTTCAATATGGTGTGAATTGCAATGTTACACAGTTTTCAGGAGGGATAGTTTGCTCTAACTGAGTCTGATTTTTATATACAGACCAGAAGTCAAACAAAAGCAAGTTATTTTGACCAGCTACTGGCCAAAAGCAGTGCTCAAACAATAGTTTTAGTTATCTTATGCCCATTTTCCAAATCTTGCTTGCTGTGATATGGATATCCCCTAATGCCCTTGAAAAATCATGCACACGAGAAAGAATCGGTGGGGGGGAGGGGGGGGGGGCAAACCACACCTCAACTTCTCGCAGCAGTATAAGTAAGTTTCCAGCCAATTTACCATCCAGATTAACAGTCAACATAACTGAAATATATCATACATGTTGACAAAAATCCCTTTTAGTGGCTGATGAAACAGAATTTACAAAAATATTTATTCAGTACTACGGAATATGTGGGTGCTAATAACAAAGTTATATGGATTCTGACGAACATATTTACAGTCTAATGATGACTGTTGGATAAGGGCCTGATCTAGATTTTCTTATGTATTATAGTGTTCTGTTATGCATACCCATGTTGTTCCTGCATGTTTTCTGGTGCCACCTGTCCATCTACTATTATATTGTCATCTCAATCTTTTCCCATCTCTTAGAGTTCATCAAACAAAGTCCTTCATCCATCTACTTTCCATTCACCTGAATGCATTTTCTACCTATCTCCCTTTCATTTTTATTACATTTACACATATATGACTCAATTTTGTTCTCAGGCACAGATGATTGTTTTCGCGTTTCTTCTAACAATCACAAAAATGAGTGTCTGTATTGCTCATTGAGTATTCCTGTATGTTTGAATGGTTTTCATTGCTATGGCACAATGCTGATGTACACACATAATATGATTCACTTCCCTTTACACACACATCAGAAACTTAGTTTCGAAAACCCTATTTAGAATGCTAGAAGTGCTCCAGGTCATTTTTACTGTGTATTTCTTTTCCAGTCCACCAAGACATATTTAATGGTCCTAAACACAAAAATCATGAACTGGCTACTTTGTTAATTTGCTCTTTCTTTTAATGTGTTGAATGGACATTACTTGAGTTTTATTATAAATGAATTTTGTCCATATTAAAGTTGGTCTTTTTAGTTATTCCATTCACTGATGAAGTTTATCTAAACTAGAAACAAGCTTTAATACGTAATCAGCAAAACAAAGATGCTTCCTGCAAGTTCCAGTAACACACACTACTTCTTCATTTTCATAGTTTAAGGATTAATTGCATCCTCTACAACTGCTGGGAATCTTTTTGGAGATGTGGCATGTTCCTGCCAAACTCTCCTTTAAATCCCCAAAAAAGTTAATGGAAGCTGTAGTTTTGGATATATATGTTTTTCAGTACAAATCAAAAAAATGGAAGATCCAGGATGGAATAATGACAATATCATGGAAAGGATAGTTGTTACTTACTAAATAGTGGAAATGCGGAGTACAGACGGCACAACAAAAAGACTGTCAAACAAAGCTTTCAGCCAAATAGGCCTTCATCAGAATTGGAGAAAACACACAAACGCAACTCATACGCATGACTGCGTGTCTGCCACGGCCACTGTCACTGTTTTCAGTACAGTGCCATAGGTTAAATCAATGGTTTGTTTAATAAGTTTTCTCAAAATCTATGAACCTAGACAGTATGGTTAATTCATTCCAACAGTTTTGTTCACTAATTAAAAGCAGTCCATTGCACTACATCCACACCAAGAACCACCTTCTCCCTTTGTTTCGTTAATTGTTTTCTACTACGGAGACTATGGAATTCTTTTTTTTTTTTTTTTTTTTTTTTCAAATTTCTTGTGCATTAAGGAAAGAATGCTGATAGATCTGTAGATTTTGTCTTTCTCCTCTTTTGTAATGTGAACGATTACTGCACTGCATCAATTTTGACTAACTGTTTCCTCTGCACAAATTCCGTACGTAATTTGCAACTTCCTTCAATATTAGTTTTCTTCCAGCATTAACCATTTCTACTAAAACATCATATCCTAGGAGCTTTAATTTCTTTGTATCTC